>NC_077247.1:53335434-55835434 GCF_947179165.1 Solanum dulcamara | reverse complement strand
AGAAGGACTATACAAAAGCTATAATACAAATTAAAACATGTATCTACAGAGAGACAAGACTATTAAATTACTCCCTTATGATTATTGTGGTATAAAGTTGATGTAAAAAAAAATTCAAAACAAATTGTAGGGAGAAATTCAAGAACATGGAAAATGAAAAGAACAACGTTATGTTGGTTGAACGAAAGAGACAACAATCTTTACACTCAAGAGAGTAAACGAAATTAGAGATCCTCGTCCAAAAGGGGTAGGCCCTCAGATTACTAACCTGAACCTCTTCAATAGCGGAACGAAGTTCAGGATTATCTTTGACGGACTTGAGATGATTCACCGCACCCCAAACAACCGTCAATCTATCAATTATCTTCTCCAACGGCTCCACCAGCTTCGGCCAGGTAGGTTCTACCGTCTTCTCCAAGGCCTTCAATTCCTCATCCTGCACTCAAATCACAAAATTAACGAGCCACACTACTAAACCCTACGCGATTGCAAAGTATATATAAGAGAAAACGAAACATACGACTTGCTTAAGTAAGGCACGAATTCCAGGACGGACGTGTTTGGCTTCGATTACATCAAATGGTGGGAAATCGAAATCCTTCAACAAAGGATTGTCATCGGAAGCCATCGACATTTTAGAAGTATGATCGGAAATGGATGCCGGTGAGGGACAAAATGATCGGACGGAGATGGATTTGCGACGGCGATTATACGGAGAAATTGACTTGCGTAAAGTGTGAAGACAGAGAGAGAAAGTGGAAGACCAAAGGGGACAAGAAGGGCAGTGAAGTAGGTTTTTGGTAGATGAAGGTGAAACAGAAGAAGTGGCTTTTAAGCAAAAGTGAGCTGAACGAGCTAGAGAAAAACGAGTCGCCATTAAAATGAGGAGGGCTAATATAAGTGACGGAGTTGTAGTGGAGCCGTACAGGACTCGGCTTGGTGGTGACCCTATCTTCATCTTGGCTTTTTTTTCTTTTTGTACGACTTTTGAATAACGTTAAAAGTCTAGTAATTCTCTTTTTAGACCATGGATATGTTTGATGTGATAGGATTAATGTAGGGAAAATTACACCAAAAGCAAATATTATTAATTTATTATTTGACGTGGTTATAGTTTTATTTTATTATTATTTGTATGTATATTTTGCTCTGATTTACTATAATTCGTTTATATATTTCGCTATATAATTCGTATATTGCGTCTGGATAATTTGCAATACAATAGCATTTGTATAATTCATAGTTTTTGTATAGCATTTGTATATTTAGCAATTTTTGTATAGCGTTTGTATATTTCGCTATATAATTCGTGCACAACATTTGTATAATTCGCTATACAATTTGCAGTGTTTGTATATTTTGATATACAAATAATTTGTGGCTACAGCGTTTGTATAATGGCAAATTTATGTTTGTTATAAGTAATTAGAGAAATTATACTCATATAAAGTTATTATGCTTAAAAGGTTTGTCATATATGAAATTTTCCCATTAATATATCTACTGAATTGAATTTTTAATTACTAGAATGTCATATAGATCTGATTTATCATAATCATTCAGATTTATGCCATTAAAGTTTAATTGAATTCTTAGACATTTAAATTTTAATGCATATCTTAAAAACAAATAAAGCCTTATTAGACGAAGAATTAAATTGTATTATGTTGTGCAAATTTTCTCCTACTCTAATCATTGGCTGTTCATCATTCAATTATTTAAAGTAAAGAACTTTGTGATACACTTTTATTTTTCTAACATTATTAAAATTATTCAAGAATTTACTTTGCCTAAATGTGTCGAAGACTTAAAAGAGAGAAAGGAGGTCATTTTAAGAGATGCCTTGAAGGTGAGATAGATGGCATCATATATGTTGATGCCTAGATCTATCATGGGTGTGGAGACTTGATTTTGCAAGATATTATCAATATGAAGTTTTATCGGAAAACTGAAAAGCAAAAGGTAACTTGTAAGTTTGGTGTGAATTCATTCATCTCTTAGTTAAAAAGATCACATATAAAGAAACTGCGTAAAAACTATTGTAAATAAAAGTGATTCTAAAATATTTTAAGAATCATGCTCAAGAAAACAATTTGACTCCCCCGATCAGTAATAGTGCCATATACTTTTTGTCACCGGGCAGTATCTCTGATATGGTAGGCTTTTAGTCCGCCGGGTTACTTTCATTTCACTGTTATGTGCCTCATGAGTCATGGCAGTAACATGGTAATCTCAAGTAATCTCAAGGGAATAAAGCAGAGCATTGAGATAACAGAATCCCACTTATAAATGAACAAAATTCATGAAAGGTAACAAAAGTTTATTCCTTTAAAGGACCTCAGTTGGACTGTTAAGTGTTTAATATACAAATTGCAAACATGGGAACCAACATCTACGGGATTTCTTTACATATATAAGCATGAGAACATGTACTTGAAAGCAAGCCATGGTTGGATTTTCTTCCCCTTTCACCTTTTTTATGAAGCTGGATATTAGGTGCCTGTTACACGAACAAACCACAAACAGGAAAAGAAAATAAATGAGCCTCGAATGAAAATGAAGAGCAAGGAAATAACCACATTTGAAAAGGATAGAAAGGCGTAAATCTGATCTGCAGTCTGAACTACTACTCAAGCAAAACCAACATGTCCAAGTTTCTTTGAGATCCATAGTATAATGACTGAATATTTGCTCATAATATTCCAATCTCAAAGCATAGAAAATGATCCTTATGCTTTCACATCACAGGCTATCTGACTTGAATTACCGTAATGTTTTTTTATAAATTTTGATTGCTCTATGTCTCATCATAGTCAAAGGGACACAGTTCATGACGAAACAATGTACCTCAATGCATGACGTACCTTGTGTATGTACCTCTTAGTTTTTGTACTTCATTGTTTCTTTCTCAAAGCCAATTGTAGGGAACTGCTTAGCATACTCCTCCACATCATGGCGGAGTTTTGCAATTTCAGACTTGATTGGAGCACTGGATTCTAGTGTTGCTACAAAGTCTTTCAACTTTGTCCCTGATACAAGAAGATGATATTATGATAACAGTGAAAGTCGTTCACAGGTTAAAGAACCACACAGATTCAAATGAAGCAAGCATTTGAGGTAACAAAATCTAAGTCCTATTGCATTAGAGAACTAAAAGGGTGATAATAAAAGGAACTACACATACTTATGTATACCTAACAAGTCAGATGGACATCTATAGACAAGGTATTGTTTTATGAGATTTAATTCATATGCATTGATAGTGTTAAGAATATTGCAGATTATTACTTTTTTTCCAGGTTACCATATCATACTTAATATGGAAAGTTACATCTTGTAATATATCAACTTAACTACACGGACGTGTATAGCTGGAGTCTTACACACCTTGAGTTTCAGCCTTTACTTTCACTGCTATCTTCACAGCAGCATCAAAGAAATCAGCAACTTTAACAAAATCTTCCTCAAGAAATCCCCGAGAAGTGAGTGCAGGAGTTCCTGATTAACAATAGTTTTATCGAATTTGTTTACAATGAAGAATTACTAATGAAGAGAGGTGTCTTACCCATTCTGATGCCACCAGGGACCATGGCAGATACATCTCCAGGAACGGTGTTCTTGTTGGCTGCAATATGTACAGCTTCCAAGACTTTTTCAACCCTGGAACCATCAATACCCTGTAAAAGGACGAGGCTCAGTCCTTGCAACGTATTATTTCTTTCGTGATAAAGCATAATAGATGCTAATATATAACATGCGTCAACCTCATGCATTTCTATCTCAGCTGATCTTTAAAAGAGCTCACAGCAATAACTGTATTACTTAAATTTTAATTCATCAAAAGCAATTGTTAAATTTACCAGTCCTCTCAGATAACTCATAGAGGAAGGTTTATCTTTGTCTTAGGAGTTCATACTTTACCTTGTTTTTCATGTTCACCAAAACCAAGTGATTATCGGTTCCTCCAGAGACAAGTTCATAGCCCTTCTCCCCTAAAGCCTGCAGGATTGAAAAATATGCAGCAGCAATGAAGAAAGCAATATTATGGAGATAATGAATCAACAATAATTTATAGCTTTTTAAAAAAATAAACTATGGATTTCACTAATATGCTTCTGTTGGGAACTGCATATTTCATTGACTCTTACCTGGGCAAATTTTGAGGAGTTGCTGAGGACTTGTTCTTGGTAAGCTCTGTATTCTGGAGTAGTGGCCTGCATTTAGTAGGATTAGAAAAATAGAGAGAACAAGCACCATACAATAATTTTCATATTTACCTAAAAAAACATTCAAGAGCAAAATGGAATGCCTTTCGAGTTTAGTGAAGTTATTTGAGAAAGTGTTGAAGCCAACAAGGAGAAAGAAGTCGGTTCTTCCAAAACCTTAAAACTCTTCGAATACAGTAGTACATAAATGACATTCATCTTTGTTTTTAGACCTTTTCCAGCTTTAGTCTGCATTCCTTGACAAGCTGCTTCATATAACTAAATGTTTTTCACACTTTGAGCCAAAAAAAGAACGATTTAGTTAAGACATCAGAAGTGCTATATGCAGGTGTTCGTAAAATTCTGGGACAATAAGTGCCCTGTATTCTTCTTGTTTCACAAAATCATTTGCTGAAATAAGGTCAAAACCCTTCAGCTCTTAAATCTCAAAATGCCTAATTCATCGGCTAGCACCCAGATCTTTTACATGCCTAAATAATGAGTAAGGAGATCTTTTACTTAGCCAGTGGCTATACAATTAACCAAACTATCAAAATGCTGTTGTAAAGATGTGAACCTGTTTCAAGGCAACTGCCAAGCCAGTGATGGTGTGATTATGGGGACCACCTTGGAGTCCAGGAAAGACTGCCTGGTTAATTTTGTCTTCATAGTCGTACAAAACCTTCAAATTAGCATAGCATAATTATGATATTAGTTTCGACACTAGTTAGTAGGCCATAAATCTCTTAGATTTAGCCAGCAAGTAGAAAAGAGTCCTAAAAAACTGGTTAAATATTAGGAAATGTGATGCTGAGGTGACAGTTTAAGTGGAAGTCTGCTCTTTAACTAACCTCCTTGCCTTGCTTGTTAACCTCTTTAACACCCTTCCTGTAAAAAATCATAGCACCACGAGGGCCACGAAGGGACTTGTGGGTTGTGGTAGTGACAACATCAGCATAATCAAATGGAGATGGGATCACTCCAGCTGCAACCAATCCACTAATGTGTGCCATATCTGCTAACAGAATAGCTTTCTGTTTGTTGCAAACCTGCCAGATATCCAAAAAGGCGCAAGTTCAAATGCCTTTTCTAAAAGTTATCAAGTTATCAACGTGATATAGGACAACTAAGTAAATATTGCACTATGGGAAAGTAAAGTTAACCTTCCGGATTCTGTCATAGTCATAAAGACGTGCGTAGGCACTAGCACCAGCAACAATCAATTTTGGCCTAAAGAGTGTGGCACTTTTCTCGAGCTGCAGAAAAGTAAGAGTCTCAAAGTGTTTAAAGAGAATAGGTATCCGTTAATAAAAATCTAACATTACAAGCACACAGTAAAGTAGATTAGCCTTCAATAGTACTTATTGTCTGAATAAACATTTATAACTTATAAGTTTTCTTTTTTAACTTGCTAACATAACCAGACGAAAAATCAGTTATAAGAAGTGAAAGAAACATCAAAATAATCTGAAAAATGTAATAATGGAGGCAATGCCAGCTCCAACTTATTGTCTCATACTAATGATAAGTTACCTGGACATCGTTGCACTGAATCAAGGGTGGACCTTCTGATATCACATTATATTACTTTTAGTTTTCATCATGTTATATTATAATTTATGTCTCTACTTAACTTTTGTCAAATGACAACGAACTCTTAGAAGGAAACTGGATTTACAATGTTTATGATTATATGGGTTCACCATTCAAAAGGAGAAGGTGAAGGGTAGAAGTCAAATGAGTAGAAGTTAGAACTATAAGAAAGCAGAAAACTACCTGGTCATAGTCAATATAGCCAGTGCTCTCATTGAGTCTGTATGGCATTGTCTCAAAGAATATAGAGACAGCAGATATCTTCTTTGTATCAGTCTGTGTTTATGAAACATAACATAAGACAACCCTGTACTAACGTAATTAAAATTAAACCATACAATAATTGCACTAGAAAGTAGAAATCAAGTTTTTCCAAGAAATAAGCTGGCTCTAACTCCAGATCTGTACAGAATGTATGAACATAATAGGTACATGCACTCATATATGCATCAACTCACATGTGTTGAACTTCATTTTACTCAAATTTTACCGGCAATAACTTCCAGATTTAAGATCATGTGTGATCTTAAAGCAGAAAAGTTTGGTCTTCTAAAGCGGCAAAGCATCATCAACATTTTAACTAACAAAGATCAATGCAATATACTAACCAAGCTGATAAAAATTACATACAGACACGTTTAACAGCATTTCAGTTTGAACTGTCCTTTAATCTTATATCAGATAAAATTTAAGGGATGTTGGCCTTTATCCAAGTGAAATTCTTCATCCACAAGAATGCTATAGCAGAAGAACATAACTTATATAACCAAATGCACCTCATAGAAGCCCAGAAAACATTAATTTCTCATTACAAAGGACCCTGGAAGGAGTACAGATTTACACCACAAACCACTAGTGCAAGCTTCTCAAGTGCTCACACTTTTAAGCAATGGAATTAGTTCGCAACAGCCAGAAAACCAGTTATTAAGGACGAGAAACAACAAAATATAGAAGCACCTGATATCCATGAGAAAGATGTCCACCGTGAGGAAGATCAAGAGCCATGATTCTCTCATGAGGTTTTAATAATGCAGTGTAAACATGAAAATTAGCGGGTGATCCTGATAGAGGCTGAACATTCACTGCAATAACAAAAGGTTAATTGAGGATGAGTACTTCTAGTTTCTAGTACTATTTAGGAGATGACCGAAATTTATTACCTCCCCATTTTGCAGGATCCAACCTGAATGCTTCCAAAGCACGTTTCTGGCATAAGGTTTCTGCCATATCTATGTACCTGGACAGCCACCCATTCTTTCATAATATTAAAATAAAATCTGGAATTGATATATGACATGAAAATGCAGGTTAATGACAAAAGTCTTAGGAGAATGAAAAATAGCAAACATTCTGCGTACTCATTTCCTCCATAGTATCTGGCACCAGGATATCCTTCACTATACTTGTTAGTCATGACTGATCCAACTGCTTGCATCACCGAAACGGAAGTGAAATTTTCTGATGGAATAAGTTCGAGCCCCTAAAGAAAGCAGTTTCAATTGGTAAGACATTTAACTTCCATATCTAACTGCTTCTTTGCATCTTAAACAAACGAAAGACAACTAGCAGAAATAGATGCTATATGTGATATGAAGAGTAAAAGAAATGAGACATAATATATTATTCTTAGCTAGCCTTTTTCTTACTGATAAAGAATTTTTAGTTACTCATTCAATGCTCTAAATAAGAGTTTGATAAGTTAATTAATTTCAGCAATTGGAACTCCCCACGAAGTAATCTGAAAGGCATTTATACTCAAAGATGTGGTCCAGAGGATAATAATTAAGGTGAGTAAAAACCATGGCAGACCAGGTATCAAATCCCAGCCGATACAAACAACACTGGGTGGTTTTTTCCCATCTGTCTAAGCCTTTGTGGGCAGAGTACCCCGGTAGCTATACTGACGCTGGGTAGCCAATATTTGGTGAAATAATTGAGGTGTGGGCAAAACCGGACATCACAGTTACTAAAAATATCTAAAAGTTAATTCATATAGACTTGCTTATTTTTTTTTATGACAAGGGAACCCGTAATCAGTACACTTCCAATGGTAGCCAAAACTCTAAGATCAATCAACTAAGCCTTAATCCCTCTGCGGTAAGCTTTTATCAGTAGAAGTAATTGAACAAAATTTGAGTGAGTGAGAAATGGAAAAAAGGAAAAAAGAAACAGAAGAAGATATAGAACCTTCCATTGGCGTGCTTTTTCATGCTCAATAATGTCATCAATCTCAGGATCAACAACCTCTAGTGGAGCATTCAGTTGCTTTGGCCACTGAAAGTATTCAGGCTTTCAAGTCAGAAATGAAAAAAAAAGCACAATTATAAGTTCAACTAACACATTAAATCCAATTCATCAGGAACGTACAGTGACTCCAGATTTTTCCTTGTCGTATACAGCTTCATTAGGCAAAGACGACTGCAACAAACAGAGCAAAGGCAAGATAACTTAAGAAAAAGCAAATTAAAATAAGTAATACGTAGTAGTACTAGTATATACGAACCATGTAATAGAGAGAGCCACCATTGTAGAGACGCTTAACAGGCTTGTCCACTGTTGAGGAAAGCCTCCGAAGAGCTATTGCCATAGCCATTGCAGCTGTCCTCCTTCTGCACCAGCTAACAAACACTCAAAGAGTTGTAGTGAATGCTTTTTGTCTGGATTGGCAGATGGTGTTTGGGTGGTGGTAGAAATTTGGATAAATTTTATGGTCATTGTGGCGCCAGCCTACTCATATTCCATATCCATTTCTTTTTTACTCATCTTAAAAGTTACTCCATTAACTGCCAAGGAGACTGTTTAAATTCTTAATCAATTCAAACTTAGCATACTACTAAAAATAATTTAAACTTTGTGCACTAAAGTGTAAAATTGGACCTATAATTATTTTGTTTTCATAGCAAGTTTTAAGATGTGGTAACTTGAAAAATACTACTTTTTTAAGGTATAACAATCTGCTGCTGTGTAAAAGAATTTCTCCATTATTATAACTAAGTTAAATCCTTTTACAAATTATGACATGACTCCCTAAAGACCCACTAGAAAAAAGAAAAAAAAAACAGTAATTCAATTGTTTGTGGGGCATATCATATGCGTATCTTCCATGAATGCTCTGTTTGAGTTAATGAAGTGGAAAATATTTCCTATTATACAATACCAGCCATAGAAGCCCTATCCAACTTACAGCCACAAAGGCTGCCCTCCAAGATTTAAGTTTCTTTAACTTGTTGGGAAAAATGTGATGTTCTCTTTTTCTTTCACTTGGGTCACTATACTCCCGTCGGTGACGGCTCCGATCAACTATTTGGGCTTTTTGTCTGTCCCCAGTATAAACTTACATGGGCTTGGTGGTCTAAGACCTCAAACTTGGGCCTGAATTTTTATTTCATTTTGGCTTCTTTTCATGGCTTAGCCACTTTTCAAACAGGTTTTGTGAAAAATACTTAATATATTGAAAATTCTTTTAAAAATAAAAACTTTTGGTGCGGAATTATCATAACCGTGTCTTGTATTTCAAAATTAAACAAATTGAAAAAGTCAAAAGTATAATCATGGATCTTGATATTCATAATACTGTGTTGAATTTCAAACTTATACTAAAAGATAAAACTCCATCATGATGTTCTGGATCGTCAAGAATATAGGACTTGCAGCATGTCTTGTGCCTGTAATATTTGCCTTCCTAATAAACTTTGCCTTAATGACTGCTTGCCTCGAGGACATTTCAGTCTTCTTATCCTTTATAGTATTTTTCAGTTACAAGACTTTTTCCTTGAGACCACATATGGCAATCGTACAAAGGGAATCCCATGACTAAATTCGATGCGCATAGCATATAATATAAGAAAACTATATGGCATTCTTTTTAATTTTTCTGGTTTTTGTTGGTATTCTTTAGGCCAAGGCTTGTTCTATGAATTTGGTCTTCTTGGTGACCAGAGTAGTTTGCGTTGGTGCCTGGTGGGTATGGGCTCATATATTTCCAAAATTCACATTATTTATAAATGGCTCTTTAACCCCTTGTCACAATTCCATTTTTAAAAATTTCTTTCGGCATTTTATATGTTATTTCCTTTTACCTAATTAATGGGAGAACAAAAAAGACAACTGGCTAGTAGAGCTACTAATTTGTTAAATAATCAAAAAACATATATTTAAAAAATCCTCTCAAGCAAAAAATATACTTTTTCTACTTGACTATTTGAAGAGGCTCCAACTTTTGGTTATAAGTTATTATAATCCCTTTAGTCTGCAGCAAAGTAGCCATTAATTAATAATTAGTCACAAATTAAATCCATATAGTATCACTTAAGCGGCTTCTAATGCTAACCACCTTAATGATTAACTCAGGTGGCTGACAAATTGAATTATGTTATCTTTTGAACCAGAAAAGGTTTAGGAAGAATATATATAAAATAAGAGATGGTAGTAAGTTAGCTGATTAGTTGGAGGTGGTTTATTGCGGGTCCTCTCAATGGAAAACAATAAAGGCTTGGTTATTTGGCCACGTCACTCATCATAATTATATATAGCGATAAATTTAAGATTTGAATTTCAAATTTCAAGATAAATTTTATTTAGATCAATAAATTAACATCGAGTCTTATATTTAAGAAATTCAAAATTTATATATATGAAAAAAAATTAAATATTATATACAATAATTTGTGGAGGAAATTTGGGTGAAAACTCTTCTACCCCTAGATCCTCCCTTGTTGATAAATAACCCACTATATTCTACGATGAATTACAGAAGCTGAAAATCTGTTCTGCACGGGAATGATTTAAATGCCCACACATAACTTCAAAATATAAAGATGGAAAAAATAATCACTAGCTCAAATTCAACAATCTCCTTACCTAATTTTCCGTTTGAGTTTATTGTTATGCCGAGTAGATTCAAAATTTATATTTTAATGAATTCATCTTTAATTTTATTTTCATTATATTCACAAAATTATTAGTGTTAGGATTGAACACTAATTACTATCATATCAAAAGCTATAGTTAATAGGAGAAGGAATTAAAATTTTGAGTTTATGCATGTGGATTTAGATTCTAAAAATTAAAGAAAGTTATAATTGGGTTTTTGATAAATATCTATCTATCTATCTATCTATCTATCTATATATCTATCTATCTATCTATCTATATATATATTTATATATCTATATATATATATATATATATATATTGTTGAGTAAATTCTTTGAAATCAAATACAATATGTACATCAAAATTATTGAATTTTTCGAAACTAGCAAAAAAGTGTCAATTCCACACCTGAAATTTATTGTAAAGGCAAAACATTATTTTTAACCAAACCCAAGAACGTGTTTGACCATGACTCCTAGGCCATCACTTGGGTCTCGTTATAGGCAGGATTTTATATTTATCCAACAATAGGTTTTGCAAATTTGATTTATTTATTAAAATTTTCATAAATTCTTACATCCGCCATGTTAATCATGGAACAAAAAGGGAACCGAAATACAGCTGGCATTATGGAATCATCCAAATACTTTTATTTGGTTCTAAGTGTCGGATTTGTTCAAGTAGAAAGGAGAAAAGATCATGGATTGTTGGGTTTGGTTGATTAGGAATAAGACCTTTAAGTATCCTTTTAGGTCATTTGATTTATACCAACAGAATAAATTGATATCTTCGATCTTCGATTTACAAAATATAAAATTAATTCTAACTTTTAATCTGAAACATCTATATTATTCACAGTAGATAAAATAAATTGATTTCAAAGTGATAATTTCAAAATATCCTCTTATAGAATGACGCCAACACAAAGTTGTTGCGTACTATCCTATTCTGACAGATTGCGATCTTAAACATAACGACTAAATCAGCCCTACACGAGTCATGACAGCAAGTACGATAAGCTTAATAATACCAAGAACATATAATATCTTGTGTGCAATATATCAAAATTAAATAGGCCCACATAAAAGTGGTACAAAATAAATAAATAAATAAATAATTATTCTTGCTAGTACTTGTACCTATTATATTCCAATCTACCCGTTACACACTTGCATCAATTATCTCTTCGCAAATACTACTCCTACAATAATTTTGCAGTTTTCAATGGAAACCGATTCCAGTTACAAGCGACCGGTGACTCACATGTTGTCCGGTTGTATGTCACCGTCTTGTATTCCGGTGCACGAAGAGTATTCGCGAATAAACACGTTGACACGTGGAAGAAGAGAAGGAGGAGGAGGAAGCTGGAATCGGGTGAAATTATGTAGAAAGTTGTTGAAGAAATTGATGAATGAAGGCAAGAAAAATATTATGTATGGGAAGCAGAAGTCACTGAAGTTTCAATACGATTTTGTTAGTTATTCGCAAAATTTCGACGAAGGGGAATTTAAGGATGAGTATCCTCGTCGTCAAATATAATTAGGAGTTCAGAGACTTCAACAATCACTGTACATAATTCGATATTTACGTTTTATTATCGTCCTAATTAAATCAAGCATTGAGTTAATAATGACTATTCTTTTTCTTCTTCTTCTTCTTTTTTCGGTTTTCTTGCTTGAGAATCAAAATCAGTAAACTTTGATTCCGATATGCTTTTCTCAGGAATCTTAGTAGCTATGTTGACTATCTAAATTTTTACCTTATTAGTGAGTGTTCAATTTTTCACCTTGTAATCACCTTCCCTTTTTTCCTTCCCCATCCAAATTATTTTTTGTTACTTTTTTTAAAGAAAAAACCTGTTCCTTGCCTCCTCTCTCCTTTTCGTTTTTAGTCATTAAATACTTTTTGGGGGGTTCATGAGATGGAAAAACTTCATTGAATTGAGTTCACGGCAAGAAAGTTCAAGCAAGGGATCAAAATTTTGGAGAAAGAAAGGCTCTTAATTTATCATACTAATTGATACTCCTCTCGTTCCTATTTACTTGTCAAATATTTTATAATTTGATTTTTCTTTTTATTTGTCAATTTTGACAAATCAAGAAAGAATAATTTTTTTTTTGTATTATACCCTCAATTTACTAACATTGAGTTAATGTCTTTGAAAAATGTAGTGAGTAAATATGTTTAAAACTCTATCAATTAATAGGTGTAAAATGATAAATTCATTATATCAATCATTGTTTTCTTAATAGGTGTATTAAGTCAAAATTTGACAAATAAAAAGGTGATAAATTCACTATATCAATTATTATTTTCTTAATAGGTGTGTTAAGTCAAAATTTGACAAGTAAAAAAGAATGGAGAGAGTATCAAATTCTTTATATTTTAAGTGCCAAAAAAATGATTAGAAAGTCGTCTTGGAAACATAATCTTCAATTCGTCAACAATAGTGAGAGAAATGTTAAAAAAAATGAGAGTTCTTCGAGGGATTAATGATACTTCGGTTATTTTTTAATTTTTTTCATTTCATGTTTGATATTTATTCTTGGCTTGATCTATTAATTTGAATTTGTGCCATGACACATAAAAGTAAAGAAACGCTTCATTCTCAGATTCAAACGCGAAAAAGTTGATCAAGTGTTGTGAAATTCTATCTATCTTACTACAATTTTGATTAGTGTGGAGAAGCGCTAATCTTGATTCCATGTTTAATAAAATTAGATGGTGTCAACTGTCAACCATTTGTCTGTAATCACAACGCCAGTTCAGTGTTCAATAAAAATAATTTATTAGTAAATATTTTGAAGAGCTAAAATATTGATATACTAGCTAAAGCTAATTAACCAGTAGTGAAATTAAAATGTGGCGATGTAGTGAAAAATGACTGGTCTACAAAAGGAAGAAAACAAAAGTAAGAAAGGCGTGACACGAAATGAAAAATATTGTCAACTATAATAAAGTTTAGTGTACCGTTTTCATTCATTTATTATCTGTTTGACAATTGCTTCAAATGATATTATATGCATTTTTTTTTATGAATTTCAACAGGCGATGACCACATTGCACATTATATAATCTCTATTGTTTTTTAAAATATTTTGACTGCTTCAATTTTTTTTTTGTGTCTAAAATTCTCCATTTAGCTTATGTTATTGTTCTTTATATACGTGTAAGAAATACTTTTTCAAGAAACTAAAAATTAATACAGAATTGAGAATACATAAATTCTTAATTAAAATTATCATAGTCTTACCCTCAAACCAATTTACAAATCGAATATGTATTACTCTAAGAAAATATGGACACGACTTATGCAAAATGGATCGCTATTCTATATAACCCTCTTACACCAAATTTTATCTTTATTGTATTTGTCTATATACCATATTATCAATTTCTTTCGAATTATGTCAGCTTGTACATAGTGACACCACTTATTTAGGTCAACCGATTTTATTTGCTGTGATCATATATGTTATGAATCAGTCCAAGCCCAATGTCGATACTCGATACCTATGGGATGTCACACAAGCAACTATTGGGCTGAGAAATAGAACTGCAAGACCTTCTCAAAGGTTGCTTTGGAATATGGGCCAATTAGCAACTAGTTTGAAATGACAATCAGTTAGAAAAAGAATAGTTTATGCGTATTATGATCATGCTTAGGCAAAGTCTGTATTTCTCATCCTGCTTTCTCTCGGTCTAGTTCCTCGGCTCCTTCAATCAATCCTAGTTATTACTTTCTATATTTCTGCATTTCCGTTTAGGCTTTTGCCTTTTGAGTTGTTGCATTTACTTTCTAGAATTGTAATTGAACTTTAGCCAGAAACTAGTTAGGGTCATCATTGGACCAAACGTGCAATTTTGCTATTCTCACAATGCAACTATACGATTTTATTTTTATTGAAATTTAAAAAAAAAAGAGTGTAATAAATATATGTATAAATAATATATCTAGAACCCTTTTTTTAAAAAAAAAAAAGAAAGTGATTTAGAACCCATAAATAATTAAAAATTATGCCTCTGCCTTTGGAGTTATGATGCCTCTGCTTTCCGTATGTGCAATATCAAGTGTTTGAATTACATTGGCAGCACAGGTAATGTATGCTACCATTATGAATAAGATAGTACACTTCATGAGATGCCTTTGCATCTCCACACTAATATTATATCATAGAAACACTACAATCCTTGTTTTAGTTTTTCCTCTTCTGCTGCTCTGCAGTTCAGGTTGTTAAATCATTGATCTTTACTGCCACCATTCACATCTACCTGGAAAAAGGTCAAAATTCAGTATCTATAGTGCAATATCACACTACTTACAATTCATTAATTTATAAGTTGCATAGTCTTACACTATGAGCGCCATTTAAATTGTTATCGCAGGTTAGGACTTTATTTTCCTGGTTAGATTACACTGTCAATGCACAAAACTTAAATTGCTGCTAGAGTTGCACACGTACATCTAATTACTTACAAAAGTTTGAATCATATTGTAATGAAAGAAGAACGAACATAACTTACGTACCTTGAGTTGGATGTTCCTGCTTGCATCTCAAAATTTTGTGGCTCAGGCTGGCTTAGCTGCAGATGGATGGGGGCCTGAACTTCTCTACTCACTGTGAAGCGATAGGGATAGTTGGTACTGTTTCCATTCACTGCATTAGCATCCCTTGTACCATAAGCCTGAAAGAATAAAGTTATCTTTTTTGCAGTAATTAGCTTTAACTTTGTAATTATACAAGGAAACTCTTAGCTAAACTCAACTACTACCTTTTTATACAATTCTGCATTTTCTTGTCGAATGAGATTTACCTTCTTGTAGAGTTCCAAATTTTCTTGATGTATCATGCTCCCCTGTATACATTCAATAGAAATATACTCAAGCGTTTTCTGATCAAATTTTGATTTTTTGATCTAATTTGATCACACGATGAAAGCTGCTACACTGTTTGCACGTACCTTTCGAGTTAGCTCTTGAATTTCATCCTTCAATATTTGTTCCTATGAAGTCAGAAAATGTTAAGTTCCTAGTATTTTTCAGTTCCAATAATACTAATTAGTATCAGGTTGATTGCAGACCTTTTTCGTACGGATGCTCCTTAAGCTCATTTCCAGTTGATTCTCCAGATTTGTTTGTTCTTTTACGCCCAAACCACATAGCTCCTCTCCCAATAATTGCCTGTTCTATCAGATGATGGTGAGAAAATTGCCTATTGAATAGTACTAGTCAGTAAAGGTACTAGTATTAAAATCGCAATTTGTTAAACTCATCTGCAAACATCCAATTCGATGAGTCCATAAATTCATGAAAATATCGTAACATATGTGTTTGAGCCTTTATCTGGTACTTATTTTTCTTTAGCAGACCAAAAAATAAGGTGCAATTGCCTTAAAAATCCTGATGTATGATCAACTCGTAAACTATTTTGATGTTGAAATGTGTCACTATTGCAAAGTAAAAGCATGTATTATATGTTTTAATTAACGAGTAAACATTACCGATGAATTCCTTGCAATTCCTGTAGTTGTTGCCGCAAGATCTCTGCCTCTCTCTGCCACAACTATAGCAAGTAGAGTGCACAATATACTCAGGCAATGCGGATGTAAAATTTCAACATATACAATTTTGTAAGTAAACCTCATTGACATTGAATAATAAATACGGCTACTTTCTCTTCTAGATTTTAGTTTGCAGGATTATTATAAGGTTTCAAGTAACCTGCACAATAATGTAAAAAAGGCCTTAATTTGACAATGTTGCAGTGATTCAAATTATATACATATCCGATTTTATGTTTATAAAGTTTTTCCAGGTTAATATAAGGAGATCCATAACTTCATATTCCAAGAATATATACCGTTTCCAGCCAAGACAAATGAACTCCTTTTCGATGGAATTATATGAAACATCACCTGAGAACTGTTGCTGCTATACATGTATAATCCTGACTTAAGGGCAAGTATTGGAATATGAAGACCAGAGGCGAATTTAGGATTTCTACGATATGAGTGCACCATTAAATATTCAAGCAAGTGCATCATTTAGCCTAACAGATAATATTATACTAATTTTGATGAAGGGTCAAGTTTGAGAGTTTACTAATGTATACCATCTACTATTCGTATTTCCCAACCTTTCTAATTCCTAATGTTCATCAAAGGTATCAAGTCCAGCTATCTCTTATTTATTTGAATTCAGTGTCTTGAAGTTTAACTATACTACAATAGATAGCATATACTCATCCTATTTCAGCTGAAATTGACATAAACCTAATTAATAAACTTCTTAAAGTACATTTATATCACAATTAAGAAACTAATTAGGTAGAATAAAGAATACCAGAGCAAGTAGTAGCAGAGTGAGAATTTTCTTAAAGTAAACAGACAAGACGACTATTTTGTGTAAAATAAAAAGTTGCAAGAAGAAAAAGGTAGGTTGTTGATTAAATATTACCTTGAGTTCTAAGAGTGGATTGTGCAATTGTTGACGTTCGTCCTTCGTTTTGTTGTATCGTTCAATAACTGATTTCATGCTGTCATATGCACTCTCAAAGTCAGGTATCTTTTCAAGATTTAATATATATGTTAAAAAATAAATTTTGACCAACATACATACTACTATAGTTTTTTTCAATATGAGGTCTATTTTCTTTGCGAGGGATATTTAACTGGCCATGCTTCACTCTTATATGGCTCAACTGTGCCAGTATATAGATAATAGAAAACGGTTAATTTATCATTGTTTGTACTTTTTAACGTTATAAATATTTTTTACACTGCGCATTATAATTTAACATCTTATAACAAATTGCATATTTTATCTAATTTTTAAATAATTAAAAATAATATTATACTGAGTAAGGTTATATGTAGTTATCTTTTGACTAGATAATATAAAAATTCTTTTACACAATCAAAATATAGTAAAACTAAACATAGGCAATTGAAAGTTGGAAGAATATAAATCAAAACCTCAGATCATATGCAAAGATAATGCAAAAGTGAAGAATAAAGAGTATTCATAATACCATTATAGAGTAATTATACAGTGTATTACAAACTAGGTCTTCATATTTGTTAATTACTCTAGTAGAGATTCGTTATCAAATTAGGATTGATAACAGGACCGGCCTTCAAAAATTTAGGCATATGCCTTGGGGACTCAATTTTTTATCCAAAAAAAGATTATTTATAATAAAAAGTATATATACTTTAAAAAAATTATATTATTTTGTTTCCCTTTAACATTATTTTTTTTAAACTCCTTTTGCACTCTCTTTCTTCAATTTTTTAATAAGTTAGAGTAATACTTTGTCAAATATATGAATTAAATAATCAAAAAGTATTGAACAAAGCAAATTACAAATTCTTTTTTTATTACTTCTTAAATTTCAATCATTACAACGAATATATTAAAGTAGGGTATACCAAGTTATCAACTTTTTGAATCAAATTCTATGATTCTAACTCTTATCTTTGTTTAAAGTTTGTCACCTTATTACTAATAGAATTATGTTAACAATTCATATAATGAGTGCCCCGGAAAGATGACGTCTTTCAATGTTGAATTGATAAAATTTTACCTAAAATTAATAATTAATTGCAAAGAATTCATTTATAAAAAAAACATTAATAATAATTTGCATCTAAATAATTAGATGAATCAATAAATATATATGAAGTTTGTTTATATTTTAGGCCTCTAATCAAAATTTTACTTTAGGCCTCTTACTATGTTGGGCCGCCCTAATTGATAACGTAAAGGCCTATCCTCCTTTATATGCTTGTATTTATCACTGTTCACTTATTATACCTAAATAATTAAATATTTCAGTTATATGTATTGTTTGTATGCATGATTTTTCGTTATTAGTGGTTAGGGTTTGAAGTAAGAGGATTCCCTCTCTCCTTTCCTCTTTAACTTAGGAGAAAATGAGTTATTCATGCGCAATTTTTTAAATTTTCCTACCTAAGTTGTCCTATTTATATAGGAAGGAAATGAATGTATACTTTGATAGCATGTTTGACAAGGTATTTGAAAGACAATGTAGATCATGGCAAAGAAAAAAATGCTTTCAATAGGAGGAAGAATGATCCTCATCAAACATGTCCTACAATCAATGTCTATATATAAAAGATAGTGAAAATTTCAAAGCAGATACCAATCTTATGGCAAAGAGGAAAGCTTTTAGTATCTCTCAAATATGTAGGCATATGTTACAAATCAAGAACAATACAAAAATTAATAACAATTTGGAAAATTCATCTTTCAAAAAATTAAAAGATGGATCAAATAAATTATTCCTATATTTAATTTACCTTTACATTTAGTACTTCCTAAGTTCTAATGTGATAAGTAAAAGTGAACGGAAGAAGTATGATAGTCAACTTTGACTTTTCTCCAAATATTTGTTTCAAGTTGTACAATACTTTTTTCCTCTTATATTCTATCAAGACTTTTTTTTGTCTATGATCACTAATTACATTATCATAAATTGATTGTCTAGTGCACACTATATTTTGTATTTATGCAGGGTCTAGGAAAGGACCGCACCTTAAAGAGTGTGATGTAGAAAATCTACTCTAATGCAAATATGAACGACTACTCTAATGATCTATATGTGGGACAAATGTTTATTTCATAAAGCAAGAGGGAACAACCCATTTTTTCCTCTACTTCTTTTTCCCTCCATTTCTCATTCAACCTATCAATTAAACCCAACATGATAATTACTCTATAATATCCTAGAAGCAATTCAAGGAAGAAAGCATCATCATTCAATTATATATTAATCAGTATACAAATACGACTTCTACTTATTAACGACTTAATTAATTACATAAGATCATATCTCTAAGAGTTCCAATATGTGTATTTTTTTAATTTCATGGTGCTCTAATATTCTTCCAGTATAGAACATATTTTAGCTTATGATATGTATCTTAATCAGTAGCTGTTAATTAATAAAAAACAAAATAGAGGTGAAATCTTGATATTATAGTAATTTTAAAATGTTCGATGCAATGAAACAGTCCAAGAGTCGATCGATACTAAATATTCTCACGCAACAGTTACTCTTTTTCCCCTTTTAGTGATTTATGAACCAAAAAAACAAGACGTTTATTATTAAACTTGTAAATATTATTGATACCTGGTGTTAGAAAACTCATAGAGCTTGCCAGTACTGGAGAAAATAATCAATCCAACTTCAGCATCGCAAAGAATCGCGAGCTCCTTAGCTTTCTTCAACAATCCATTCCTTCTTTTCGAGAAAGTAACTTGTCTGCTCGTTGAGTTATCGATCCTTCGGATCACTATCTTTCCCCTTCCCATCTAGGGCTTTACTAGCTCTAATTAAAGATCTATATATAATTTTTTTTTATATAAAAAAAAAAAGATTAATTGAAATATGTATTAAATCTTTAGACTAAAGAGGGGGGAAAAAACTTACTTGGGTTGTTGAGAGCTTTGGAAACAATATGAAATGAAATCAAAGTCTTCTAAAGAGAGTGTGAATAACATCATAATCAGGAAGGAGCCTTTTATAAGCTTTTGGTTTTTGTGAACAGCTTGGAATGTGTTTTTTTTTAACCCCACTTTTTTTTTTTTAATTTGTACTATACTTTATTGTTTTCCCAAATATATTTTAAGTTGACAAGTGATACTTAGTTTTAGTAGCGCCGTCGCCGTATAATTTACTGACGCGTGGGGAATCCAAGAGTTCCCTTAATAATCCTAAAAGGGGAAAAATCATTTTCCCATTTTAGTAACCTTAAACTATATCCACAAAAGAAAACCCATTTAAGGTAAAAAATAAAATAAAAATAGAGTCAGAGAGACTCCTTTATATATAAGTTTATTTAGAATTTTGGACATTGATAAACAGCTATCCTCTTTGGTTACTTTCAAGAATTTTCACGTGACCTTGCTCTCTTACCCCTCTGTCAAAAAGGTAAATGAGAAGCTTTAATTACTAATATCTCTTTTCTTAATTTTCTATATATCCTTTTTTCACGCCTAATAGTTTAATTTCCTAAAATCATGGCATGCACAAGGAGCTAGTTACATTAGAAAGTTGAGTGGAAGAGATCATGTCACATACATGTACAATATTGATCATGATTAGGCAAATTCATATGCAAATATGCAATAACTTTGTGTACGTACGTTCTGGATGATTTTCCTTGTTTTCTACAAAAAAAAAATTAATAAAAGAAAGTGATTTCACAGTCAAACTGTTAGGAATTGTTTGGTATGAGGTATAAAGTATAAAAATTCTGAAATAAAATATAGGATATTTTATTCTGCGTTTGGTTGGAGCTATTAGGTAATCTTTGAATTAATTATCCCACCATTTATACATTAGTGATGGAATAAATTATTCCATAAAACGACCCCTATTAGAATTCTATGGCAAGATATAAGCTTTTTTAAGGAGTTCGACCATTTAATCAATATAGTGTTTTTCCTCACTCGGTGCGCACCTTATGTTTGTTTTGGGATTCGAATAATGCAGATCAAATGGAGATAAATCGCTCTCTATCAGAGATAATACAACTTTATTTTTAGAATTAAAAAAAAATTATTTATTCATAAGTTCATAAATCTTTAAATGTAATCTACAATTTATTCATAAGCAAAGAGAATTGTGATTCATAAAGGAAATTATATTTCTCATTTTAATTTAATTTTTTTTAACTAATTGATCAAGGAAAAATTAGAAACCCCTACTGAGCACCACCTGATAGAAAAAAGAAAGAGAGAAAAAAAATTAACAAGTCCAATTAATTAGTACTAGGGTTCTGTCCACGTGTCAAATACAACATGCATGACGCAAATAGATTAGGTTAGTTTCGGGAAAGAGAAATAAAACAAAAATAAAAAAGACATAATTAAGGTTGGATTTCTGTTTAATTTCAGAGTTAATTACACTAAAATTAACCCTTAAATTGTGTTCTATTTCAAATCCTTTCGCGTGTCTTTGATTTATCGCTAGCCTAATTAAAGTGTTTAAGTGTATCGTTTAAATTTTTTGGAAGACACAATAACAGAATGGGGTCGACAAACACGTGAAGGAGGATTCGCCAATCAATAAGAAATGCAAGCACATGGAGTGCACGCCTATATTTCCTTCTTTATATCTCCACTTTAACACTATTGTAACGCAAATCGTACTACCATTAAGACATTCGTATTAGTTTATGGATCTTATCATTAATTAACTTTATTAATTATACAACTTGTCTACGTCTTTTTGCCTTCCAAATTTCTACCATTAAACCCTAATAAAGTCTTGGTTGGGTGTGAGCTGAGTTACTTATAACATGTTAGATATTCTTAATATTATTGAGATTTTTAGAGAAAATTATGTGGACTTGATTCAAAATAAAAAATATCACATATGAAGAGTATTTTAGAATTATTTTCCCCCAACAATGAAAATCAAAGTCAATGATTTGACTACTATTGGAAACAAAAACAAAATTCACTTAAAATTAATGAGAATTTTATGTTATAAAACATAATTTTCTCAACTATTTTTCACCAAACTAGCTCATCAAAAAAAACGCATGTTAGAAAACAGATTCTCCTCGAAATACTAAAAAATTTTCTAATTCTTCAATAAAAACACTAGTATTTTTTCTTTTTTCACTGATTCAATAAGGAAATAGTCACTGAACCATTTTTCAGTGCCTTTGGGTGCTGATTTACCATATTTACCGGTTGATTTGAATACTTGTGCACATCCTTAGGGATTACCATTGTAATTAATTAACTCTTTTATTTTAGAGATATTTGAAGACGAGTCACGACTCACGAGTATCATAAGGCTGATTTGTCGGATAAGTATTGGAAGAAGACCACGTGAACATTCTTATTGTGATCAAACCAATGAGATTCGTTCCATTGGGAACAATAATAGTTAATTAAATTAAAGATGATTAAAGGTGAAAGAGAGTATTTTAGGTTTGAATAATTTTATGCTTCTAACGACCAATAAGACAGGTGTCAATCATCAGCAAATGATAGATCTTCAAAGACCAAGAAGAAAGTTACTAGTACTCTTAATTATGAGATCCCCAACTTCCTTTTACTTTTCATTATAAAAATCTCCCCTTGTCTTCTGGCTCAACAAACCCAGGGTGTACTTGTGTGTTAGGGTTGTCAAATAATTCACGTTATAAATTTAAATAGGTCAAAATAAATTGAGATGGCTGTATTAATTTTAGAAAAAACTATCTATATACACTATTTTATTGATTATATCTTCAAATAATTCCTACCATTTTAAAAATCCTTTTTTTTACATCCAAAATCTATTTTTTTCGAACAAATAATTGCTTGTTTATTAATGTATCCGAATACCACATGATGTATCCGAATGGACTATTTTTTCTAAATTAAT
The DNA here is from genome assembly GCF_947179165.1 of Solanum dulcamara. Classification (NCBI taxonomy): domain Eukaryota; kingdom Viridiplantae; phylum Streptophyta; class Magnoliopsida; order Solanales; family Solanaceae; genus Solanum; species Solanum dulcamara. Next base: position 55,812,351 of record NC_077247.1, on the reverse strand, counting down.
GTATCCGGATAATTATTATCCTCTTTTCCTTTTTAGCTCAACTGATTTGTTAATTAATGTATCCGGATACCACCGGATACATAATTCCTATGTTAGTTCAACTGATTTGTTAATTAATATATCCGGATACCACATTATGTATCCGAATGGACTATTTTTTAAGGGAATTATGTAATATTAAAAAGGATAGGGACAAATAGTAATCAGTTCCTTAGACTATGTGATTCTTAAAAATTTTACTTAATTTTACTACATATGCATAAAAAGTAATAGAGATCTTATGTATATTGTGTAATGTTTTGACCAAATGAATTCATTCTTGTGACACTTTAAATCCGCCCATAAATTGCTTGACCTGGATCAAAATGGACTAAACAATGGATCATAGTCAACCTGTCCAACTCCAACTAGCTATATATGTTTTAATAGATTTGTTTGTTTGTTTTCTTAAAATTTGTTTAACAAATCTAAGAAGGTTTTTGTTCTTTATTATAACTATATACCCTAACAAATTAAATAAATAAAAACAAATTTCTTAGAAATATTTGAGAAGGTTCTTCATGGATTAATTTGAGTTACATATGTACAAAAAAATTTAAATAAATTAAGCGAATCAAGATAAATTGAATTAATAAATTAATGGCCAGTCAATTAATTTGTCCAAACTCAAACGAATAGAAAAAATTTATATTTTTATAAATTAATTTTATCACGAGTGTATTATGAAATTACTGGTATTAGCAAGTTTCTCAATCTTGTGATGTGAAGAGTGATGTATAGCGGAACAAGGCACATGAAATTTAAAGGGTATAAAGAAGATATGCTTTTTTGGAACTCACATTAGATGGTTTATCCAAATTTATTTTTGGTTGAACACATAGATAGGCTCTTGAATTTGGTTGGTTTTTCCTCTCAGGCACTTCAACTATTTTATCTTCCTATTGAACTTCTGAAGCATACATAATTTGTATATTTTAAACATTCACTGCTGACATTGCATAAAACGTGTTATCACGTTAGAAGAACGCGTGAAAAGAATTTAAAGAGGCTGACGTGGTCCATTTTGGGATGTAAGGGGCTGATGTGGAATTCATTAAACGTGTTATCACATTTAAAGAGCACGTGAAAAGGAAGACCGTTACATCCCAAAATGGATTCCATATCGGCCCCTTTAAATTCTTTTCACGCGCTTTTTTTTTCAAATATGATTAAACGTTTTATGCAATGTTAGCAATGAATATTTAAAAGGCACAAATTATGTATGATTCAAGGGTTTAATAGAAAAGCAGCATCGAAGTATTTGAGAGGAAAAATCAACTAAGTTAAAGGCCTATATATGTGTTCGATTTTTATTTTTATTTTTAGTTAGTTCCAGCTTCTGTTTGATGATGTCATGTAGGAGACAGTTTTGGTTTTACAAAAGAAGGTTCAGGTGGTTTATCACATAGGACTACTAATTAATTCACATTATTCTTCCATTTCATTTTGATCCAACCACCAATTTATATAGTGGAGTATATAATACTGTTGAATTACTTTCCTTATTACCAATTGGAATTCTCTTGTTAAGATGAATCTCCTTTAAGAATATACATGGTACGGGTCAAGTCAAATCTCCCGACATCAAAGATTATAGAAAAGACAGTTGAAAACACCCTGAATTACTTAAAGTAAATTATTAGTTTCATTTTTGAACTATTGACAGTCTTAAAAATATTCTTCTAATTAATTAATTGAAATTAGGTACACCCCCAAAGTGCAACACAACATAGCAAGTGATCGCAAGCTCTTGTAAGAGCATAAGAGTCTTAATAAAAAGTCTCTCAGTGTTGAAAACATTCTTGACAAGAATTTAAGGGTATATTTCACTCATTTTGCAAGATCGAAAGTGTATTTAAATTCAATTAGTCAAATAAAGTGATACTTTTAAGATTGTCTAATGTTCGAGGATGAAATTAATAATTGGAAAATTTACATATATGTACTACATTAAGAAAATATTTAACATTTATAGCAATAATATTTTTTTTCACTGAACACTTATAATACAATTTTAATACATATTAGCGAGAATAATTTATAAAACTCATATAATACAAGTTTTATTCATGGATAATTTATTTATCACATACTTTAACACACTTATAATACATTGTGTCAATTTCTTACCAAATAAGTATAATATATTTTAAAACACTTATAATACATTTATATTGCATGCATAATTCACTTTTAATACATAATAGATATATCATAATATTGCTATAAATGATAATAAATAAAAAGTATCGCTAAAATCAGTAATTATTTATTAAAAAGTATTTTCCTACTAATTTTTCCTTAATAATATGTCAACGGCTAAATTAAAAATAAAAAGAAGATCGGCCTGCTTTGCAATCATTAGACCTTATTCTAATCTCATATTTTGGACCTAGACCCAGTCATTTGGCTAATTTGGGCTTGCCCGAATCTCAAAGGGGCTACCTGGGTGGGCTCTTACAATTTTACAATTAAAACCTTTATTTGAATTCTAAATTATTATAGTTAGGGAGGAGTATATATGATCGGGTTGATTCGAATTTTTAAAAGGAAAAATTACTTAATTGAGTTTTTTTAAAAATTTATTACTGATTTTAGCGATATTTTTTATTTATTACAATTTATAGCAATACATAGCAATATTATGATAAATCTACACTTGTATTAAAAGTGAATTATGCATACAATATAAATGTATTATAAGTGTTTTAAAATATATGTTATGTTTGTATAGTAAGAAATTGACATAATGTATTATAAATATATTAAAGTATGTGATAAATGTATTATCTATCTATAAAACTTATATTATATATGTTTTATAAATAGTTCTCTGCAATATGTATTAAAACTGTATTATAAATGTATTATAAGTGTTCAGTGAAATTTTTTTTCTATTGCTATAGATGGTAAATATTTTCTTAATATTGTATATTTATGTAAGTTTCCCTTTTTAAAATACCAAATTAATTATTTGTATTGAATTTTTAAATTTATAAGTAAAATAATACTAATAAAATTTGTGATTTTTCAACCTCAGATTTTTTAGAATTTTTAGGGGGTTTTTGGTAAAGTATTCATATCAATATATAATTAACTTGTGCTTTAAATATTTCTTTAGTCCTACCAAAATACAATTATCTAAGGTGTTTCTTAAGAAAATAACATAATATATGAAATGAATGATGTCACTAAAATATTCAACAAAAAATAACAATGAAATCGCATAAAATAAATATTGTGAATTAATATATCATAATGAAAATGATCATAATTTAAAAGTACTAAATCATGCTAAAATAAGTCTAATAATTATTAATTACACGACTAAATATTAAAAAAAAAATTAGGTTAAATATTTTAATTGTCTAAACATTATATTCAACATTATTGGCATTCTTAGTGTTGAATATTCTTTTTAATTAACAGTAGCATTGATTTGATTTTGATTTGAGCTTTATTAGAGTTAATAATATTTATGGGCTATAAACTTCATTGAATCACTCAAAAATCTAAGTTTCAAGCTTGAAATAATATGTTAAAGGATAAAACTATGAAAAAGTATAAGAAATATTTATAAATTATATCAAAGTAAATACTTTTATGCATAAAATAAATTTTAAAAATTATATATATCATATCGGGTTGGTTTGGTCTCGGTTTGACTTTTTTTTTTAGTTAAAATCAAACCAACCCAAGTATATGTTGAGTTTTTTCCTCCAATACCAAATCAAGTCAAACCAAACCACTAGTCGATTATTATTTTTTCAATTCGACTCAATTTTCGATTCAATTTTGTTCATCACTAATTCTAATTATTCAGAAATAAGTGATCATCCGAGAATTCTTAAATTCTTTATTTAATTTAGGTTAGTGTTTTTTATTGAATCATCATAGTTCTAATATGAAATTAAGGTTTTTAATCGATTCATCTTAACAAAAGAATTCCAATTGATATTAAGGAAAACAAATAATAAAAACCATATTCCACAAAAACAAATTCTAGAAAGAAATTGGAAAAAAGTGAATGGGATAATTATGCCACATGGCCATTCAGCAAAAATAATTATCAAAAAAATGATCATTCGTTGTATAGTCAATGTATATTTCATGTATCGTCAAGCTATATTCAATTTTTGAGTGTATTATAAAGTATATTCAGTGTATAGCTCATTATAAATAATACAACTAAAATATGACTATATTTATTGTAAACTAATTAATTTATTATATATATTTGAAATTGTCCCAGAATTGGCCATGCCCATAAGTATCAAAATAAAGGTAAAGACAATTGCGCACTTGATATAATTTGATATTATCGCCGCAAAGAAGACAGTTGAGACTACTTTTTCAAAGACTATTTGCGTAGCCAAACGTTAGAGAAGAAAATTAAGAAGCGCAGATTATAAAAGTATATTCTAACTTTATACAGGTGAAAACAAGAAAAACTATTTCATTGAGTGATGGCTTCTTTTTTTAAAATTAATACACAAAATAAAGTAGTAATATCTACATTTTAAAGATTCTGATCTATTCAAATGCTTAACAAACCAGTAACTAATTAAAATGATGTTAAAGTCTAATCATAATCCATTTCGAATAAATCATCACGTCCAAAATCACGCTTGTCCTTTTAGAGCCTCTGCTTTTTACAAAGATTTAATTAAACCTTTATTCGGCCACGAGCAAAAACGTTGGATCTAAGGCATGAGCTTCTGTTATTCAGGCTTTGTTCCCACAAACCACAAGTTTATCTAGAGGTGTTTGAGGGTTCAACTAAACGAGCTATTTTCAATTCTAGCTATATATTGTAACCCCAATTAAATTCGGATGGGCACTCTAAAGCACAACAAAAAAATTATTATAGGGTTGATGGGACCCCAATTTACAAAGACACAAGAAAGTGATCCAATGGGAATGAATGATGTTGAAGCTAAAGGACTTAGTCAGCCAAGCCTTCCATCCCAATTTTGCCATTCCCATGTGCCCTTCCTTCTGTCATCCATGATTGTTTTTGCTTCATACAGAGGATGAAATTCCTCACTCCTAATGATCCTATCAAAACTGATAGTCCCAGAGCTGAAAATGATATATGGTTATTGATGCATGCCCAAAAATGTATAAAAATCATTAAATTGAACTTTTGAATTCTGACAAATTCGTTTTATTATATCCCCAAACACGTCCTCTCATGTGCAAGAGTCTTTGTTACTTAATTACATGTCAAGCAGGGGCGGATCTAGCATGTAATTAGGGGGTCATCCGAACCCCCTTCGGCGAAAAATTATACTATTTATACATGGTTAAAATATTTTTTTATGTATAAATAGTAGATGTCGAACCCCCTTCGGCTAGTTCGTGTGTCTACTTTTTCAGATTTTGAACCCCCTTATTAAAAATCCTGGGTCCGCCACTGATGTCAAGCATGCAGAAATTGGCTTTGATAATGAGTGACGATGAGTATGTAGTCTTTTATAATACCTTGTTAAATTATGACTACCTAATCATCTAAAAAGTTGAACTTGTAATTAAGGATATACTAATTTTATTTACTTAATTATATCTTCAACGTGAACATCATGTCATGAGTAAGCATAGAAAAAAAAATACTAATCTGCTAGGGACAACGTGGTACTCTAGATGAGTATTAACAACCTTAAATGTTGAATACATATCTAGGGATTTCGGATTAAAAATTTGACTTATGTGAATGATAAGTGAGAATTATTGTTAATTATAGGCAAAGGTAAAGTATAGCTTATGGATTCGGTGAAATTCAGTAACTAGGATCCAAACTTTATATTTATCTATAAAAATCCTATTAAATATGCACAAAACATTATTTTAAAACTCAATAACTTTCGAACAATGTGTGAAATTGGGAAAAGTTGAATGTAACTTTTGGTGCACAACTCAATAGGAAAGGCTGTCCTTATTGAAATGTAACTCTGGATTCTTGCTCTGGTTTTTGGGCCTCTTCTCATTATATACAACACTAAGTTTTATGCACCTAAGATGTTTGAATTAATTTTTATATATTGATAATATAATAAATTTTTTACATCATTAATTAGTACATCTGTAAATACTTTTTAAATGACCTGATTGTGTAGATAAATTTTTTTTAAGAGTTATATCTACTGATGATGTAAAACTATTTAAACAATTTGATCACTTCTTAGATAATTTATAAGTAATCTTTATGATATATATTAATTGGTAACCTGATAATAGGTTAAAATACACTAATAGTGAAAATAATATCACTTTCTTCTCAAAACAAAACATGAACCGATAATCTGAATATATAGAATACAAAACCAACTATATACAATGAATTAAATTACGTCGATAATGTAAAAATTCTTTATCTGCTAGAGAATTAGTGGTTGTCTATTTTATACTAGTAGATGCTTTTTGTGTGGGGCCCATTTAAAGAGGGCAAGTTGCCCACTATATTTTTTCTCTCCCTCTGGCTATAAATTGCCATATTTTAGCAATAAAATGTGAGATACACAGAATTATCTTTTTTCTCTTTTCTCTTATGATTTCAATCTCTTATTAAATTGTGACGTTAGTTCATAACACATTATCAGCACGAGCCTCCATCACTTTGAGCTATTTTTAAGAAGGTAACAAAAAAGGGTAAGAAATTTATTTTCTTGAAATGTCTAATATCTCAAAACTTGAATTTGTTGCTCTTGACATATCTGAAAAAGGCTACTCATCATGAGCACCAGATGCCGAAATACATCTAGAATCGATGAGTTTCACAGACACCATCAAAGATGACAATACGACATCTAGTCAAAACCGTGCCAAAGCCATGATATTTCTCCGCCACCATCTTGACGAGGGCTAAAATTACAATACCTCACATTAAAAAAATCCCTTAAACTGTGGAAGAATCTTAAAGAAAGATATGACCACCTGAAGTTGGTCATCCTTCCATAGGCACGTCATGATTAGCTAAATCTGAGATTAATGGATTTTAAAAATATAATTGAATATAATTCTGTCTTGTTTGGAATTATAGCTTAGTTGAATTTATGCGGAGAAGAAATCACTGAGCAAGATAAATTTGAAAAAATATACTCCACATTTTCACCCGCGAATATGCTCCTACAGCAGTAATATCGCGAAAAAAATTTAAGAAATATTCTAAATTACTTTCTCACCTTCTGATTGCTGAACATCACAATGAATTATTAATAAAAAATCATGATAGTCGGCATGTTGGTTCTTTGCCACTCCCTGAAGTGAATTAGGCAAACTATAACCAATGAGAAAGAGGTCATGGACCCAATCGTGATCGTGGTCGAAGAAGAAATTATAATCATGATGCTCGGCTGACACCGAGAAATGATCAGCAATATAAAAAGAGAAGAGTAAAAAGCAAGAAGCTTTACCAAAGAAAAATTCAGAAAGTATATATCATAGATGTGGAGGTATGGAGAACTTGTCGCGTATTTGTCGGTCATCAAAACGTCTGCTTCAGCTATATCAGGCATCCTTGATGAGGGATGAAAATAATCTAAAGATAAATTCTATCTCTAAAGATAATGTTGAGCCTATTTACTTGAATGTAGCTGATTTTTTTAATTTTCTAAAAGAAAAAAATATGAATATCGATAACTTAGATAATATTTAAATAATTTCCTTTTTTTTATTTGTCTGTACTAAATATTATATTTGTATTTTTCTAACCCAAATAAATAAATAAAATTTGTGTAATGAGTCATATTTTAATTATAATATTTACCTTATTTCTTTTTGAAGAAAAATATGGATATGCCTCAAATTTTGTTTGGATCAATGATCTATCACGAGGATATTTGTGTAATTGATAGTGAAACAACTCATGTTATTTTAAAAGACGAGAAATATTTTTTCAGCTTGTTTAGAAGAAAAGCAAATGTTACTACAATTTCTGATAATTCTAAAATGATTAAGGCTCCGGAAGAGTTACTATATTTCTACCTAAGGAGACAAAGATTGTTATAGACGATGCACTATTCTCTTCTAAATTTCCAAGAAACTTGTTAAGTTTTAAAGATATCTGCAGAAATAGATATCATATTGAGACACTAAATGAAATGAATACTAAATATCTTGGTATAACCAAAATGTCTCAAGCCCAGAAATATATTTTAGAAAAAATTATCAACTTTGTCGTCTGGCCTATATTATGCAAAAATTAGTGCAATTGAAGCACATTTGATCGTAAATCAGAAGTTTATCGATCTAAATACATTTGTGTTATGGCATGATCGAATAGGTCATCTTGAATCAATAATACGAATTCTTGAAAATTCAACTGGACATCCGTTAAAGAATCGAAAGATTCTTACGAATGATGAATTTTTATGTGTTGCTTGTTATCAAGGCAAATTAATTGTCAGACCATCGATCCTAAATGTTGGCATAGAATCTCCTGGCTTTTTAGAGAGTATATATGGAGATATATGTGCACTTATTTATCCACCTAGTGGATTGTTTAGATATTTTATGGCCCTAATAGATGCATCATTTAGATGGTCTCATGTGTGCCTCTTATCATTTTGCAACCTAGCATTTGCGAAGTTGTTAGCACAAATAATAAGATTAAGGGCGCAATTCCCAGATTATCCAATTAAGATCATTCGCCTTGATAATGGTGAAGAATTTACATCTCAAGCGTTGAATGATTATTGCTTATCAATTGGATTAAAAATTGAACATCATGTGGCTCATGTTCATATTCAAAATGGCCTTATAGAGTCATTTATTAAGGGCTTATAATTGATAGCAAGACCTCTACTAATGAAAACAAAATTGTCAATTACTGTTTGATGTCGTGCTATCTTACATGCAGTAGCACGTGTACGTCTTAGACCGACACATTATAATAAATATTTTCCATCACAATTAGTATTTGGTCATGAGTTAAATATAGTTCATCTACGAATTTTTGGTTGTGCAGTATGTGTGGCTGTAGCACCACCACAACGTACATAAATTGGCCCTCAACGAAGGTTGGGCATCTATGTTGGGTTTGACTCACCCTCTTTTAATCAATACCTTGAACCATTGACTAGAGACTTATTCACTACTCGATTTGCAGATTGTAAATTTGATGAAACAAGTTTCCCGCCATTAGGGAGGGAGAAAAAGGAACCCGCAAGAGAAATTGTGTGGAAAGTTTTATCACTGTCTCATTTTGATCCACGTAATCGCACATGCGAGCAAGAGCTCCAAAAGATCATCCACTTACAGAAAATAGCAAATTAAATGTCAAATGCATTTACTGATTTAAAATGGATAACTAAGTCACATAACTCTATAGTGAATGTGTCTATCTGAATTGATGTTCCAAAAGGACCATCTACTATTATCATAGCTTCTGAATCCCAAACATGCCTGAAGTGTGGTAGATCATTGGGTTCAAAGGATAAAAATCATAGAAAAAGAAGCGCGAGGAATAATAAAGATGATACTACACAAGAACCTCTTGAAGAAGGTCAAGATTTGAGTAATCGTGATATTCATGAAGAAATCAGTGAACTCGAAACTCAAGTGAATTAAGAACTTTCAATAAGTTCTACCGATAATGAGATAAATTTAGATGGACTAAAAATTACGGTGGATAATATTTTTACATATAATATTGCACTAACCTCATGCATGATAGTGAAAGTTTTGAGCCTAAATCCATCGAAGAATGTTGACGTAGATGTAATTGGCCAGAATGAAAAAAGGCAATTCAATCAGTATTAGATTCACTTGCTAAACGTGAAGTTTTTGGACATGTAGTCCAAACCCGTGAAGGTATAAAACCAATTGGCTATAAATGAGTTTTTGTGCGAAAATGAAATGAGAGAAATGAAATTGTAAGATACAATTTTTCACACCAATTTTTTTCTAGTAAGGTTTTAACGAGACACAATATTTATGGATGTTCCCGATAACTATGTATATTATTTCTTGTAAAGTTTTTTGAGTCACATTTCACGTGAACATACAAAAGGGAGTTTTAGAGAATTAGTGGTTGTCCACTTTATACTAGTGGATGCTTTTTGTGTGGGGCCCACTTAAAATGGGCAAGTTGTCCACTATATTTTTTCTCTCCCTCAGGCTATAAATTGCCAGATTTTAACAATAAAATGTGAGATACATAGAATTATCTTCTTTCTCTTTTCTCTTATGATTTCTATCTCTTATTAAATTGTGACGATAGTTCATAACATTATCCATATATACAACTTATAAACCCATTGGCATTACATAAATAGCACTAGACAGCATATGACAAGTTCATGTATGTATTCCAACCAAATTGATGTTTAAACCACCTATTTGTCATGTGATGCAAATTGCAATTAGACTAGACTTAACCACACGTTCAGTTCCTTAATATATTAATTAATTTCCTTTCCAGTCCTTTTACTTAGTTCATGTATTATGTAATAGCGTTCCTTTCTATCATCAATAAAATATGCCCCAGTTAGCCTAAAAAAAAGAGAAATGAGGAAGAATAAAAGAGAAAAAAGTATTACTCCCTCTATTCCATATTAACTGAATCTGCCAGACAATGTACACTTATTAAGAAAAAAAATTAGGACATAAATTAAATATTACTTTCCACTTTTACTCTTTTAGTAATTGTCAAACTATTCTTGAAAATAGAAATAATTTAAAGTAAAATCATAAATATAAGCAATTAACTCTCTTGAACTTATCACCTAGAAAATATAAATGAAAGGCAAGAATGGTAAAAAGTTCAAATATTTATTTTGAAATTTGAACAATTTACTTATTTTGAACTATAAAAAAAGTCCCAAAAATTCAGTTACTCGAACACAAAGAATAAAGATATGTGGAGAAATCTAGATCAGGACTGTCAATTACGTCGACAAATTTGCGAGAGGCAAATGACAAAACGATCAAATAAAATTAAGATAGATAAGTGTTGGGTAATGCTAACATTCTACCTATGGGAAGGCCCATCAGGGACTAGGGTGGCTCGGGTCGGAGTCACAATCGAATATGACGCTTGCATGATGGATTTAGTTAAGAAATAAAGTTGCGTCTTTGCTTTATCAGCTATAGCTTTTGGCATAATGATAAGTCTTTGATCCTAACAATAAGAATTATAAAATGTTCATTTTCCCCCAAAGGAATCTTATATAAATCCCTAGATGTTACTGAATTTATTCTATGCAAACATAGAATTGGTACAATATTATATACAAACCAGGGGCAAATATATATATTAAAAATGGGGCACGTGAATTTATACTCTCTGTAAAACTAGATATTTTATGTCTATATATTTTAAAATTGGTATAATATTATTTTTTGACACCCATGCTACACGAAGTTAAATAATACACTTGATTGGACGTTGAGTTATTAATAACCTAAAAAACTAGGGATCAATTTTCATTTAATGCATTTTTCTTCTTTTTTTTTTAAATAAATATTTTAAAAATTTTAGATACGTCTCTCGCCTCAGTTAACAACTACCCAGGCTGAAATAAGTTTTAGTACACACTACACATGATGAGTGCTGTTTAGGACGACTCACACCTTCCTCCTTTGATATAGTAATATTAAAGTTGTGGCCTTAATTTGATTCTTCAATAATTCTCAAAGTTTAATGTCTTGGGAGAATAGATGAGAATAATCAAAAGGAAATTAATTAAACTATGATTTATTTATATATATTAATTTAACCCATAATGGATTATTGAAACCAAATTAAGTTACATAAGCAAAGTTGATTGCTTTTTAAAAATATCTAGTAGAGTTGCAGGAATGCATGTGTAGGCACTGGTGTTGAATAACAACTTAAGAAAAACTAATCATATTTTCCAAAAATAGATTCCTCTTTAAAATTGAAAAGAATCCTTATAACAATCATGAATACTGTTCAAGTCAATGACAACTTAAATAATGGGAATAATTGTAATGCTATTTAAATTTATTTTATTTCGTCACCTTAACATTAGATGATATTGATTGCGCTTTAAAAATTAGTGGTTAGCATAGAAAAGAAAAGAAAATTTCTCATTATATGGAACGTGTCAACATTAAAAACATTCGAATATTCTTTTTAAAATCTGAATGTTGATGCCAAGTGATTACAAAGTCACGGGTTCAAGTTGTGAAAATAATTTTTTGCAGAAATACAAAATAATATTGCATATAATAGACCCTTGTGATTTACCGACCCCAGCTTAACTAATATATATTACATCTTGTTTCCGCCTCTAGCTCATATGAGCATGAAGCCCCAAACAGAGTCATTTGGTAGAATGAGTAGTAAAGGATTTTTTGTGTAGAATTCAAGCTTATTGAATTAGCTCATTTGAGTAACTTAGGAACTGATGCACCCATATGTATACATCATTTATTAATGTAAATATCATATCTATTACAACTGCAAATGCTTGATGAAATTACCACATTTAGCAAAGACACATCAAGAGTGTGATTCAATGGGAATGAATCTTGAAGTTAAAGGACTTAGTCAGCCAAGCTTTCCATCCCCTTTTTCCATTTCCATGTGTCCTTCTTTCTGTCATCAGTGGCTCTTTCTGCTTCTTACAGAGGATAAAATTCCTCACTCCTAGTGACCCTATCGAGTCTGATGCTTCCAGAGCTGAAAATCAGTTCAAAAAATGGCTTGTCATTTCCCAGAAATATATCAAAAGCACTGAACGTGGCGATAAAATTAACTCGAACAAGTGAGGCTTCAGGGGATCATGTGCATTCTTCGACTTAACAAGTTGTGTCCAGTCCGCTTTTTCGAAGAATCCTGCACCCATGGGCATACGGCCTGGCAGGCCTTCCCTTTCTGCCGGAGCAACTGTTGTGCCTCAACGTATTTCGGGGAGAACCTTTGTGTATGTAAAGCAAGTTTATACGTGTTTATTGACTTGACCAAATAGATTGAATTCGAATTAATCCATCAAACTACTAGGTTAAACTCTATTTTTACTCAAATCCTTAAAAATACTATGTCGTTGCACATATGTCAGATCCTCCAAACATGCATAACTTTTCGAGGATATGAGCAACACTGGTCAAAATAGTGCAACTCAAATACAAAAATAAAAAATCTAACCTTTAATAAGAAAATCAGCAAGCTAATTAAATGTAAAAGAGAAAAGGCAATTATGATTTAGGAGAGTCCAGTTATAATCCATTATTTGACCTATCTTGACCCAACCTATTTTGAAGAAAACATTGGGCGAGCGATAAAGTGTAAATACTATTGATCCTCCTCTTCTGTCGGAGTTATTAAAATAAGATACGTACCATCAATTCCAGCAGTGGTTGAGTACAAAAAGAAATCATTGACGTTAGAAGTCAGAAGTGGAAGTCGTCCCTCGCGACTATATTGTTTCAGAGCGGTTTCAACAACCTTAGCAACCTTATCATTCTCATTCACAACAAACCTTAACGGTCCAGCACTTCCTAGGACATTAACCGTGATTAACAACCTAGTACCCTTAACCTTCTTTATTGGCGTCTGAAATATGGACATTTTCTCAGAGTTATATGATTTCATCAACTTTCTATACTTCTATTGGTACAAGGAAAAGGTATATATATGTGTGTGTGTAACAAATTAAGGGTCAAGGCCGATGCAACGATAGTACCAGGCAGAGCCAAAGGAGAGAAAAAGAAGAGAGGGCATCCAATTTTTGATGGGATGAACCATTCAAGCCTTGAGGTGATCTTACAAAGGCTTCTCCAAATGAATGAATGAAAGAAAGGAAGGTTAACTTGGGAAGTAGAGGACTTTTGGGAGAGAATGGACAGTGGATTGATTCCTTTCTATCTTTTCTTGGCAAATGCTAAGCCTCTTCTTCTATTATATGTACGTAACTAGACAGCATATGACAACTTCTACGTATTCCAAACCAAATTAATGTTTACAATTAAAGAATAAAGAAAAACAGCATATTGTATATATACACAAGGAATAGATACACGGACAATTAGTGTGGACTCATGATGGGCAGGGACGGAACCATCATGTTCCGTTGTGGAATTCAAAATATAAAAAAATAAATTCACCAAGAAGCTAAGTGGATTTAACATCTACGTATATTGACCTTATATATTTAATACAATTTTTTGATAAAAGAAGTTCGGATGAATCCTTGCCTATTTTGATTAAGGTAAAAAATATTTTTCTTTCTTTCCTTTTGGCATATATAGAAATTGCTTGAATTTTCTTGACATAAGAATTCAAATGACCTGATTGTTTGAATTTTCTTGACATAAGACTTCAAATGACCTGAAAAAGTGGTTCAAGAGTTGCTTTATTGCTATTAAAACAAAATGGACACGGGTCTAACTCAAAAGACTAAAATCATACATTGAAACTTTGTGGTATGTTTAAATCATACATTTTTACATTTTTAATCCACTTAAAATCCCTAGCTTCACCACTATCTGGACAAATAATGAAGAGATAAATAATATTAAAAAGATAAGTTGAAACAAGAACATATTAAATGTTTTTTTTCTTTTTATTGGAATAAGTATATATTAACCGTTTAGATGTCACATAATTATTCTATTAAAAAAAAATATACCAAGGTGACAAAACGTCCCGAAAGAATTTTATAAAGTTTAACAGAGCAGGTATGAAGTAAACTAAAATTCCTGATGAGAAATGGCCTTTCGTTTGTTGTTTAGGACAAAGCCACCAACCCATTTGAGATCATATAGCTACTAGCCTACTACTATAATTAATAATATTGGGGAGTCGCAGCTCTGATTTTTTTCATTTTTTCAATTATCAAAGTTTAACGTACGTAGTACTAACTACTAAGAGTGGAAGTGGGTTAGATGTGAATCATAAATTAAAAAATTTGACATTAATTGGCGTGGGTAAAACAATTCTTTTGTTTTCAGATTCCTCTGAGAAATAGAAAAGAATCCTTTCACTTACAATAAGTACCATCAATGCATCAACTATGGATGGCTAAATAATACTTAAAATAAAGAGTTGGCATGGAAAAGGAAAATTAAGATTTATCATTATATTTATACAGAATAATAGCCTATTTGACCAAGCATGAAAAACCAACTTATTGAAGAGTGTTTTTTCAAAAAAGACCTTTGCATGAGAAACAATTTGTGTCTTCAGCAATCCCGCCTAATGAGCTAGCTGTTGAATCAAATCCTCCCTTAAAAAAATTCAAGAAAACGAATGACATGAATAAACACATATATGGCTGAAGCTTATACAATAGTATGACTTAAAAGCTAGCTGATAGTTAAGTAACATATAATCATATATACAATGACAACACCGCTTAGAGGCCTGAGATCCACATTCTCAAAGAGACGGCATTTCACTCCTAGAGCACTAACCTTCCAGCAGATAGACATGGCATGCTGAACAGGAACTGTTCGATGATTAATAGTTGTTTTTTCCACCTAGAGTACAGACTTTCAGCAGATATACATCTCGTCCTAGCTAAATGAGCTATTCCACGACCAATAAATTGTTCTTAGTTAACCCCTCTCCGGTAGTTGATAATTCTGGGGATAGTTTCCACTCGCCATCTACCAAAAACTTAATTTCGTACCTAACAACACAAAAAAAAATCACCTAAGAGTTCAGGGAGAGTGCAATTACAGATTTACTCTGTGGCAGAAGAGAAACGTACCTTCCAGGTCTTAGGAACAATGTAGCTGAAAAGTTAATATAAGAGCCGGTGTATTCTGGAGATAAGTGCTCTCCTTGACTCCAACCATCAAAGGAGCCCATTACTTGCACACTCTAGAGATGATCAAAAATTCAAGGTCATATTTAATGCCTTCTGTAATTGACTGCCAAAGCGTGTATCCAATGAAAAACATTTTAAGTAATAGTAGGAAACTCGGTGCCAACTTCTGGATCGAAAGTTCTTGTACATCAAAGGAATTGGGCAGGAACTAAGAACTAGACCAAATAGAACTTTAATACTACTCCAGCCAGATGATTTAGGACTCTATGGACATCAGTTTCAAGCATTATCTCCATTGTGTTGGTCGTTGCTAATCAAAACATAAACCATACAGTCGTCTAAAATGTCAAATGAAGGAGGGAGGGAGGGTTCACAATTCATCTCATCCTCCTTAGACGCGTAAAAGAAACATCGTGTACACGGCCGTGCCCTAATAGACTAGTACAACATCTAGTGTGAACTTGCCCAATAGGAATAGTATCCCTAGCCAACAACTCACTGGGTTGAGTCTAAATAGGCAAAAGCCTTGTGCGGACCTCCATCCCTTTCACCTAGTGCTCGACGAAGTTTATACGAGAACTGAGGTCATACATCACAAATTAAACTAAATTTTGTCTGCTCCTATATTATTACATAGGCATTACCTTAAAGTTGATCTCACAGGATATGCCAATAATGGGAAAGTAAATATATATATGCTAGCACACATGGTACACATATACTCATTTGCTATGAGAAAAATCTAACTTGTTAAAGTGAAGGAAAAATAATAGAGGAATCAACACTCTTAGTAGAGTTGATTCTCACTAGTGACTTAAATTTTTTGATTTTCTTAGTCAAGGAAATTTCATCAAGCTGGGGCAAATTTAATATATTGATTATGAAACAACATTTGAATCCCCAGCAAAAAAGAAAAGAATTAAACCTTTTTCTCTATCTTATCATCTGATTGGATCGTGTAGATTCTTTCATAAAAAATGCTTACATAATGAATAAGCAAGAAACTCCGGATGCCACTTACAGCTATATGAAACTCCAAGATAAGACTGTTCTCAAGACGAGTAAGCAATCAACATTCAACAGAGCTTTCCAATTTAACCAAGGCGGAAAACTTTTAAGGGAAAAGTGGAATGAAAGGCTTGGTTTTTTTTACTTTATTTGGAGACACTAATCTGTTTCAGGTTCCAATAAATAGAATTATAGAAAGAGGTGATGAAAAACCAGGGGAAATGATAAAGTACTCTTTCCAGTTTAATCTCAATAGGCTGAAAAGAAAAGATAGTAACACCAGACTAACTGAAACAGCTTTAAAGTTTTCCATTTTCACAATGCACAAAAGAATTTTAAGCTGGTAGAGAGTTGCCGGTCATTCCAATTGTACAGCTTTTAATTGTCAGGTATCAGTCACCAAATGCATAACAAACCTAGACAAAAGGCAAGGAATTCCACAATTCCAAAATGGTTAGCAGATACAGAAGAAACTTATCAATAACTCACCTCTGCTACCCCAACCCAGGATAAAGCTACCTCTTTGGCTTGTACAGCTTCCACGCCCTTTATTTGCTCCTTCAATTTTTCACGTATGGCTTAAGAACGGAAGTATCAAGACAGCAATCATAGAAATGTCAGATTAAACTCATCCATAAACATTTATTTACAATCTAACAAGGTTGGCAGTGTCTGGCATTGAAAAGAGTCCGGTGTTCAGTTTAAGGAAGCATACAGTAAGGTAATAATACCTTCCAAACGTGAAAATAGGTGTGACTGGATATATCTCCCATTAATTTTTCTTGAACCAGCTGGGATATCAGATTTAGCAATTTCTTCAGCCAATCTAGCCAAAACCTGCAAGTCAAATGAAATAATAAGCTATCTTTATACTCCATAAGCTGCAAATGCCAGTTGCTAGAGTTGAAGTCCCACACAAATGTTGGACTATCAACTGTTTAACTTTTCTCTTCTGGTTCCAGGTAAGTTTCATCTTCAAAGTATGGAAAATTTCATTTAGCCTAAATCCGATTGGTTAATTACGGCGCAAATCCTCACATCACAAGGAACCATGGGTTTGTTATAACCTGTACGCAAATGCTCCAAATACTCGCAACTAAATCTAAAGCAATAAAATTACAATAACACCAGACGTAAAAGAAGTAAACCTGAATCTCACGTTCGGTGACTGAAAGTTCACTTTTGAAATTAACCAGTGCATCCTCTTTAGCTTGCAACTGCAGTGATACGGCATATTAGTTCTCATCGGAAGAAGAAAAAAAAATAGAGGTTCCATGCAAAGCACTTTTCCATCATTTTCTGTAGCCATAAACCTTAACTTTACCCACCTATCTATGAGCTTAGTTCACCTATTGCATCAAGAAATCTTAGAAACAGATGTCACTAGAACTGTACCTCAACCATAAACATGCAAATCAGGGGTAGACTACTACTATAATCTAACAAGCCAAAAGTGGAACTACAATCCACTTGGTGAAGCCACATGAAATACAAAACCTGGAAGAATTTATGAGATTGAATAGGAAACCAATAAAATATATACCTCTCGCTTAAGCAACCGATTATAGCGATTGGCTTCACTCAATTTTTTGAGAAGCTTCGATCTTTCAGCATCAGCAAGCAACAACTTCAACTATAAAGATAGCAGAGAGTCAGTATAGCTCAATATACTTGCAGCAACAATAAAGATAATTCTCAACCAAGAAAGGAAGCATTACCCCAAAAGGAGGAATAAGAAAAAATTTATTTGGCTCTTGTACGAGGTTTTGTTTTCTAATAAAGGTCTACAACAGGGTTATAGAAAATCCTACCTCTTCGCTTCTCAAAGGTTGCTCAGGAACTTCTTCAGGTAAAGCTTCAGAATCAGAAAGACCAGCGTCAGCTATTTTCTCCGATACTACCACTGAAAATCGCTCCTCCAAATTTTCAGGGGCACAAAATATTTTCCAAGAGGTACATGGGATACTGTATTTCCAGTTAGGGACTGAAAATGATTTATGCATCCTATGAAAACCTACTCTTGAATTGTATGAAGCCATATTTCCTCTAACTCCATCGATATTTTCCACCTTGAACCTTATCATTGCCATTAAAAGTCCAATTCAGAATATGTCAGCATTTTCGTGATCAAGATTGTATGATCAGAATAAAGCAAACTGAGATTAAAGGATAAAAGGAAACACAAAATGGTAATAAAATAACATAAACAAAAAAAGATGGATTCAAGTTTGCATCCATTGGCAGCAAAAACTCAGTCTAGTTGAACCTATACTAATAATAGATTAGTTACCATTTTTACCAAGTACTAAATAACTCTTATCATAAAGATGTACCTGTGATCACCTTATAAGTGACGGATTGTGCAAATATTCTTTATACGGTTGGTGCATAAAACTTAAAATCTAAAAAGATTCAGGGTGTGTTTAGTATGGAGGAAAACCAGAAATGTTTTCTTATTTTGACATGCTTGGTTGGACAAAAAATCAATTTTCAAGTTGCTTAAAAATGAGGAAAAATAGGAAAAACAAGTGACGTTCTGCGTTTATTGTATCCTCTCACCTACCCAACGCCCCCGGACCCCTACAGATTGACCATCTCACCCATGGCCCCACACCTCATACCTCTCGCCCTTAATAGTTTTTTGCTAGAGGAGTGTGATAAATCAAAAAAAGAAAACCCTAAAATCAAAACTTCCAGGGTTGAAGAAATCACCTAGGAAAATTGTTTTGCCCGACTGAATTAAGCAGGTTACAGTCCATAATTAAAGATTTCCTGTAGGCCAACACCAAAAGCAATAATTTAGAAGATTCCGAGTAAAAAATTATCTATAAAATCAAAAGGGTAATGAGAACAAAAAGGCAAACATAATTAGGAAAAATGTAGTTTAACAAATGGTACAAAGTACAAACAACTATAACAAGACTGGATGGGGTAATAGATTTCAACCTACTTTCTTAGTAAGAAATCGGAGAAAAAAGACTGATGAAACTCGAAAGAGCAAGTGCAGGAGAGGGCAGCTCCTCTATGGGAGAGTAGCACGGCAATTTTGTAGTACACTGCACGTGCTCAATATGAAAAAGTAAATAAATTAATAAATAAGGAGCATTTAATCATAAAATAAAGGCGAAATCCATCGGTGGCTCCTAAAGTTGGCACTAATTTTCACTTAGACATTTAAATCATGAGATGTTCATTTTAGACACCTTATGTAAGGGCCGAATGTGTCATTTTGAAAGTTGGTGCCAACTAGGGCTGTACAGGGCAAACCGATAAACCGCACCAAACCGACAAACCGAACCAAACCGGAAAAAAAAACCCGACTAGTGGTTTGGTTTGATTTGGTTTGGTGTTCGGAAAAAAAACCCGACCATTATAGGGTTGGTTTGGTTTTAACTAAAAAAAGTCAAACCGAACTCAAACCGACCCGAGTATAGATATATTATTTTTAAATTATATTATACATAAAAATATTTATTAAAATATAATTTATAAATATTATTTTTAAGTTTCTTTCATAATTTCTGTCTAGATTTGGACTTAAGCCCAACCAATTAATATGTAAAATAGGCCCAAAAAAATGAAGATGAAGCCCAAAATCTTTTCAAAAGACCAAAAGGTCCAAAATATCAACAATCAGATAAGAGAGGCGAAGAAATGCTCCTCTTTCACAACCCTAGCTTCCTTTCCATTTTTCTTCCCTCTCTCAACAATATTCGCCGACCCTCTGTTGCTTTCCTCTCAAATTAGCAACAATCAGTTCCTCTTGTTGTCTCTTTTATGAATGTTTATGTAGGTATATATCTCCTTCATCTTTTGTCTGCTCAGTTCTTTTGGTTCTTCGTTTAATCGGTCGAATTCATTTCTTTTTTTGTGCATCTTCTGTATGTTTTCATATCCTTCATCTTCTGAAATGATCGGATAAGTCGACAGAGACAAAGAAAAATTGCAATCTTGATGTTTTTGATGCCTGACCAACTCAAGTGGACTTGTTAGTGAGGAATCAGATTTATAGAATGTGGCAACAGAATGTCCCCTGAGCAGTCCCCCAGAACTTTTGCTCTTGCACTACATGTTCAGATTGTCTGGCAAAATTGTTGTTTACTTTGCTTCTGTTGGTGACCAACTTCTAAGCTCTTGCCTTGAGTTAGGACCTCTCAATTTACATAGATGCAGGGCTGTTGTTTTGATAAGAAAAATGTAAGAGCTATATATTTGTTCAAGAAAATAGATAATGTTAATGTCTAACCAAACCATTGTAGTCTTTGATGAGTAGGGAGTACTTTAATACCAACAATTTGCCGAGTTCGATTCCGCTTGATATATCCCAACAATTGCAAGTACCCTGATTAACCTGCATTTTGCTGATTTGTACTTTTTCAGTTCATGAATTGCTTTCAACTAGTATGTTTCTTCTTTTTTCACTGGATCCTATCCTTCTAAGGGGTTAAGAATCGGTAGGGATATATATGAAAATCCTCTGTAAATTTCTTCTTTGACTGACTTCTATGTCTGCATTTGAGGTTTTCATCTGATGAATTCTAGAAGCTGTTTTCTGTTAATTGTCCGAAATGTTTATTTCAAAAGGGAAGTTGTCCAGCTAGTTTTTTCCAAGTCGCTCGACTAACGTCTCCAATTACCCGTTTGAGTTGAAACTTCATGAGGTTTGCATATATATCCTTTTCTTTAGCCTTGCAAGATTTGAAGGCTTTTTTCCCAAGTTTGAGGTTCCAAATAGCAAATTTCTCTCTCTTTAGGCTTAAGACAGCTGATTGTTTCAAGATCGCTCGCCTAACGTCTCCAATTATCCGTTTGAGCTGAAACTTCTTGGGCATTGTCAAAATAATATATACTGCAATCCTGCAAAGTTTGGATGCCTTGGTGTAGGTCCTCAGGTTGCAAAACACCCTGCATCTTTGACCCTGTTGTAGTTTGGTCATAGTCTGCAGTAAGTTTGGATGCCTTGTTTGAAATCTGACATGATGAAACCTACAGCATTCCTTATATACTAAGTTGTTATTGTGCTGTTACTCTATTTGCTGTGCTGACATATTATCTGTTGTAATATCTTAGAAATAGTTCCATTCATCTATGTTAGTTCTTAGTTATATCTTAAACATCTATTACAAATTATAACCTTTTTTTGTTATATACAGAAATTGTCTTTCTCGATGGAAGGTACAACTTCTGGAACTAAATCAGTAGGGATTGACAACCACCATCCGATTGTGCCAACAAAATCTCAACAGCAAGAAGGTAAGAACAATCCTCATCTACGCACTCCTAAAAAGCAAAAAAGAATCACTCCTGAAGAACCTTCTAAATCTGGGAATAGTGGTAGAGAGACTTCCGAGATTTGGGATCACTTTTCCAAGTTTAAAGCTAAAGGAGGTAAAATTAGGGCAAAATGCAATTACTGTCCAAAAACGTTTGCTGCCGAAAGCAAGAATGGGACTACTACATTATGGTCACATCTAACAGTTAAATGTAACAAATCTCCCTTTAGAATCATTGATAAGAGACAAACAATGTTAAAACCTATTAAAGAAGGGTGGACAGAAGGTCTTTTGGATTCTAATAAAAGGGTAGTGTATAATGTGGATGAAATTAGAAGGGCCATTGCTGAATTTGTAATTATTGATGAGCAGCCATTTAGAGTTGTAGAGGGAGAAGGCTTTAGGAAATTAATGACTAAAGCCTTACCAAATTTTGAACTACCTTCTCGTGTTACTGTTGCAAGACATTGCTTGAGGATTTATCAAGAAGAAAAAGATAAGCTTAAATATCTTATCAAGGACCAACGTATTTGCCTTACTAGTGACACGTGGACATCACTCCAAAATTTGAGTTATATGGTTGTCACTGCACATTGGATTGATGACCAATGGAATTTACAAAAGAAAATTTTGAATTTTTTTACAACACCAGATCACAAAGGGGAGACTATTGCTAAGGGAATTGAGGAATGCTTATTGGGTTGGGGCATTGATAACTTGTTTACAGTAACCTTAGACAATGCGACTGCCAATGATGCTGCCATTAAGCATTTGAAGGTGCTAATGGATGATTGGAATGGGGTAATACTTGGAAATGAATTTTTACATGTTAGGTGTAGTGCTCACATATTGAACTTGATTGTAAAAGAAGGGTTAGATGAACAAATTGAACCCATTTCTCGTGTAAGAAATGCGGTAAAATATGTTAGATCTTCTCCTTCAAGGTTTGCTTCTTTTAAGTCATTTGTTGAAAAAACTAAGATAGATACTCATGGTCTTGTGAGTCTTGATATTGAAATTAGATGGAACTCGACATATACAATGTTAGATACAGCTTTAAAATTTGAAAAAGCCTTTACAAGAATGTATCTGGATGACCATAAATACCAAAAGTATTGTCGGGAAATAAGTGCATTAAGAGGAAATCCATCAGCAACTGACTGGAATAATGTGAGAGTTTTTGTCAAGTTTCTTGATCTTTTCTACCAAACCACTTTAAAATTTTCAAGGACTTCGTATGTTACTTCCAACTGTTTCTTTCGTGAATTTTTTAGTCTTCGAAGTTCTATTAAAAAGTATTCTAAATGTGAAGATCTTATTTTGGTTGATATGGCCGACAGGATGAAAAGTAAATTTGAGAAGTATTGGGGAAATTTTGAGAATATGAATATGTTATTGCTTGTTGTTGTTGTGTTAGACCCCAGATTTAAGATGAAGTATGTAAACTTCACTCTTTCCAAAGCATATGGTCCTTTGTTAGGAAGATTAAAGTCGGAAGATGTGGCAAGTGTTTTAACACGTTTGTATGATTCTTACAAAAACTCTACCGTTGATGCTTTTTTTAATGACAATATTGGAGGTGATACTAGCATGCATGAAACCGATGATTTATTGGAATCTGAGTGGGAGAAACATTTGGCAAACGAGGGAAATATTTCCAACAAATCTGATCTTCAGATATACTTGATGGATGATGTGGTGAAGAATAAAGATTTTGATATCTTGTCTTGGTGGAAAGTTTCGTCTAGTAAATATCCAGTTGTTTCAAAAATTGCGAGAGATGTTCTTGCTATTCCTGTTTCTACTGTTGCATCTGAGTCGGCATTTAGCACAAGTGGTCGAATTCTTGATTCTTACCGGAGTTCTTTACTGCCAAAAACAGTAGAAGCTCTAATTTGTACTCAACAATGGCTACGATCACCTTCTAAAGAATACAATTTTCACGACAGTTTAGAAGAAGTCCAGAACATCGAGCAAGTTGATGAAGGTATTGTTAATTGGTTTATTGTTTATTCTATAACTTTGGCATTGCTTAGTACATTGTTAATTGGTTTATTGATTTATTCTAATCATAGTTTATTTGCATCTCTTGTACATAGATGCATCATAAGGAAAGCAGACAAATAGTTCCATACTGGTATAACTTTGCTACTGCCTTAGTGCTACTGCAGATTTGTTTTTTTTTCTTCTTGTTTTTATTATTAAAGTGCTACTTACAGGGGACTTGTATTAAAGTGCTACTGCAGACACTGTGTTCTAACTTATAAGCACTACTTCATGATATTAGACTCTTGTTTTTCTTCACAATGACCAAACCTTGTTATTATTCTGAAGCTAAATTCATCAAATAATCAGCAGATTATTAAATAGGCTCCTACATGCTGCAGCCTGCAGGCATCATACAGTTTTTGGTAAGTAAATTGCTTTTTCCCCATAAGTTGGTCCTTTTAAACTTGAGAAACTTTGACAAAATATTGCACTGTCTGCAATATATTCCTGTACCTAGTCAATCAATTAACTAATAAGAATTTTCGGTTTATCGGTTTGCCTTGTACTTTAGACCTTAATGTGTTATTAAAGTGTTACAGATTTGTTTTTTTTTCTTATTTTTGTTATTAATTTATTCATTTTTCTTGCAGAGTATCGAGACTCACCTTTGAAAATTAATTAGCCAATTTCATTCACGATGCACCATCTGTGTGAGAATTGGTATGTTAATTGATTACACTATTCTTTTACAAAAGTTAAAGACTTCTTCTACAAAAAGTTGTTTTGTAAAGCTCATTTTTTTATAGTTATGAATTGGCTGGCATTTATTCATGATGCACCTTTGAAAACCTTTATATCTCCTCTAGAGCTATATTTGACTTAACTTTTTATTTTGCAGATAAGAAAATAGAACCAGATATGCAGATTGCTTCCAATATTATGTTTATTGAGTTTAATTGAGAGATTAAGCAACTTCAGTTGTAATAGTCTAGATGATTTAGAGTATACTCAAACTCTAAGGTGAATTTTTGTTTTTGTGACATCTAACATATCATTTTGTCTAAAGCTGTAGTTGCTTAATTTTATGGAAGAAACTATATTAGTTTTTATTTATGTGTGATTAAGTTAATTGGCAGAAGTGGTGAACATTTGGGTTCATTATGGCTATTTGACATTTTAGTTTTATTATAAAGTTAAAACTTTGTTTTGCCTCCGTCTATAAAAAACCCGAAAAACCCGAAAAACCCGAAAAATCCGAGAAAAATTAATATTGAAAAACCCGACTTGTATTGGTTTAGTTTGGTTTATAGATTTAATAACCCGACACAAATGGTTTGGTTTGGTTTGTAACAAATCCGAACCAACCCGATATATGTACACCCCTAGTGCCAACTTTAGGGGGTCATCGATGAATTTCGCCTAAAATAAATATAAAGCTAATACATAAATAATTTTAGTTATTCATATATTAATTTTATATCATATTTGATTTATAAATAAGATAAAAGTTATTCACGTATTACTTTAGTACAATATTTGGTTACATTTTTTGTAATTCTACATAATTGATACTTACATAACTTATTAGGGAATCTATGTATAAGTTATGTGGGATAGAAGATGAAATAAGTTATGTGGTATTAGCTATACATGTATTAAAATTTTAAAATAATAAATTACACATTTACCCCTTTTTTGTCTTGATTGCTTAATCATATTTAATATGCATTATTTAATTGCTTTCGGTTATTTGTTATTTACTTTATTATTTTAGCTATTGATATTTATTTAAATTTTAACGTGTTATTTAAGTAATTATTTATTTTAATGAGTATAAGAAATAGTAGCTCACTGAATATTTTAAAATTAAGAAATAAAAATTAGCTAACTAATTTTTTTAAAATTCTACATAACTAAATCCTGCAATCTGCATTAATTAATATCTACATAACTAACTCTAACCAGTAACCAAACGGTCCTTAAGAGTGTTTAATATTTATTTTTATAAATAAAAGTATTTTTAATTATATATAAACATGTAGTTTTTTGTCGCGGGGAGTTTGAATGTTTAATCTTCTGTTCTTTCATCTTAATAGCTAATTTTCAGGGTGTGATTTTTTCTGAGTTATATTAATGATGTGGAATTTATATAATCTTGGTTTTTTCCATCTTAATAACTACATTCTTCTCTAGTTCATAATAATTTGATTTTTAAGTTTCTTTAAATATCCAAAATAAGTTAATTGTTCAATTTTTTCTGTTTTTTTTCTTCATTTAAATTTTCCATGTGATATATTAAAGAGAGTTAATTGCCTATAATTATGATTTTTACTTTCAATTATTTCTATTTAAAAAAATAATTTGAGAATAACTAAAAGAACGAAAATGAAGTAATATTCAATTTATATCATAATTTTTTTCCTCAAATAGATATACACTGCCTCACAAATTCAATTAATATGAATTAAAAGAACTAACTTTTTGCAGTGTGATTCTTATTGGATTGTATTAACAACATCAGAGTCACCCATCGCCCTCCATGTCCATGGTCCCGTAAATAATAACAACGACGTTGTAGCATTCATCCAGATTAGCAGTGTTTAGTGCACCGAAAATTATTGAATTGTATTAACAGCATCAGAGTCACCCATCACCCTCCATGTTCATAGTCCCATAAATGATAACAATGATGTTATAGCGTTCATCCGAAGCAGTGTTTAGTGCACCGATAATTATGGGTGTCTAGGCAACTCACTTGAAAATGGTAACTTGGAAAAGAGTTGCCTATTTATGGTAGAGTAAATTTGTTAATTTTAACATTCATTTGTAAATAAAGGATCTTAACATAGATCTATTGGGGTTAGTGCGGATCCAAGGATAATAAAGGCCTTTTGACATAAATGAACTATTTTTATTAATAATTATTTTTTTAAAATATTTTTTTTATTATGATTTATAACATATTTATCTTAATTAATAACTAAAATTATTTTATTACCCTCATTTTCTCTCTTTATCTGCGTTCTTTCTCTTCTTTTTTTCCTTTTCGACCTCGTTTGGATGAGCTTAAAAAGTAACTTTTATGTATGAAGTGTTTTTAGAACTTTGAAGTGCTGAAAGTTATTTATATAAATAAGCAATTGAGTGTTTGGATAAAAATGCTTATGTTAAAAATAATTTTTATCTTAAAAATTTTATGTTATTTTTATTCAAGTTTTATACTTCATAATATAAACATACAATAATATATTTTTTTATATACATTTATAATAAATTAACGTGACACGTACATACAAAACACGTACACTTTACTAGTTATTTTTAAAAAGAGGGACAAAGAAAAAGAGGAGGAGAGAGGGAAAAAAAAAGGGATCAAAATAGAAAAAAGAGAAGAAGGAAAGAGAGGAGGGAAGAAAGAGAAAGGAGAGAGAGAAAACGGAAAAAAGAAAGAGAAAGGAGAGATTGGGAGAAATAGAAAAAATGTTTCTTTGTTTTTTTTATTATTCTGGATAAAAATATATATTTTTATTTTTGGTAAAATTAAAATATACACTAAAATTCGTAATTAATGTTATATATTATATTATTTAAGTAAATATTTCTATAATAAATGTGATATGATATTTATATAGTTTTGGGTTATGTCACTTTAACAGTTAGCTTTAGGATGTAATTCTCTCAAGTTGCATCTGTATCTAAAAATTGTACTTGAAATTTCCAATTCAACTATTAAAACTCTAGAATAATATCATAAATAAAAATTTAAAACTTTTTATCTCATTAATTATTTTTTAAAATACAAAAACAAGGCCGTGAAACGCCAGTGGACCCTAATTTCAAGGAATGCGTCCAAGACCACTCTAATAATTGGGCTAATTTACAGGCGGTCCATAGCTCTTGCATGCATATGAAATTGGGACCCGAATGTGATTTAGGTTATGTTTTCAAACACTGCATAATTGTTTCAGGATACAACAATTAAACCATCTCTGGAATAAAAAGTCTCGGATTTGAACTTTGAATATTAAAAAATTCTTTACAGAGAGCTCTTCTTTTTGAATGAGGTCTTACACAGCATGAATCCGGATATAATCAAATTCTAATGTGAGTATCAGACATTAGATGAAAAAAAACTATCTCAAGAAAATGTTAACGAATGAAAAAACTCTTCCATATTTTGTAACCCAAAAAAAAAGGGAGTGGACTACGAAAATGATCCACAGTTTGAAGATGAAGAATCATGATTGCGTGTTAAGTACATGAATTTGGTATATCGAAATAACTTTTTATGATCAAATATAGAATTTGTGCAAAAAGTTATTAGATCTAGGTTAGCCACCTGAATTATTATTTTGACAATTATATACTATTAGTGTAGTCAGTAGTGTCTATTCGCTATCAAATCAACAGAATATTTGTCAGCAAAATTTGTTGAGAATAGAAACTTATGTCATTTGAAGGCACAAAGTTTGGATATATATTTTCCTAATCTTTTGCTGGGGGAGTGTTCCCCTGTGCAAAAACGACCTCACTCTTGACTTTCAAAGCAACCGTCGTTATCTATTACAGTACCATTTTTTAATTATTCTTTCCGTTCTATATTAGTTATCCACTTTCAGAAGAAATTATAAATAAGAATGACAGTTTTATATAAATTTTTTTACACTTTTAAAAAAATGTAAAGATAAAATGCGTAGAATGTAATTAATTTTATTTTAATTTTATAATTTAACAAGTAATTTAAAATAATTATTTTAATAGCGTGAAGAACTAATATGAATGAAGGGAATAAATGACAATGGAGCCCAAAACATTTCCTTTCACATGTCTAGTTGCTAGTATATGGTCCCTAATCCCTTTATACTTTAGTATGGTTGAAAAATTAATTGTTCACAACTTCATTTCCCTTTTTGTGTACCTACTAATAAAAAGAAGGAAAAATTTGAGGCAATTCTTATTTCATATTCTATCTTTAAGTTCACATTCACATTAATATTTATTTATATAGAGAGTTAATTCATTCTTTAACTACCATCTTGATTCTTGGGGTGCTTTAGGCAACATACTAATACTATTAAATTTTTGACCTTTAAAGGATTTGGACATTTTATATTTAAGAAAATAAACAATGAAGGAAATTAAAGGCAAACATAGAATTCCAAACTACAATTCGATCTTTCCTTAATTAAATATCCTGCATGTTAGATTTAAAAAAAAATATTTTATGAGCACCCAATAATATTTGGCATATGATTCCCGCAATAGCTAACATTGAAGACTTTTATTTTGTTTTCTGGTCCCATTAATGACATAAAATTAAATCTTTTTCTCCACTCCAAATTATGACATGTTTGTTATTTACGGGCACATGATTTGCATACTTTGACAAGAAGAAATTCTAATTAAGTGAAAAAGAAGATAACTATAGCATTAAAAAGCACTTAATTTTACTCGACAAGAAGGTAAATTTTTCTCTCGAAATCCTTTTTTATTTTTTAAGTTTGTCTAACCAATTAAATGATTCTCTTCCTTTCTCTGGTAGTTTAGTGTAGATGGTGTTTGGCTGCACTATAATTATTATTTTTATTTATCCACCAGTTTGATAATGTTAAAAATACTTATAAATCAAAATCAATCAAAAATCACAAGTTAATCCACTCTTAATGTATGATTTTATAGCTTATAAATAATTTTGATTTAACCAAATATTTTACGATTTTATCTCTAATATCTTTTGTAGTTTTCAAAATATTCTTCTTAAAACATACTCTAATAATTTTGATTTGTCCTATTTTATATTAAAATAAATACCTTTAAATATATTTTTTTAATAATAATTTGCTTTAAGAACATTTTCATCATTTTAACAACGAAAAAATGCTTATCAACACATTTTACTGAACACATAAACAACTTTAACTACGTATTTATAAATGCAACTCAACTAAACCATGCGAGCCCCAAAAGTCATTCTAAATTTTCAGTCAATTAATTTTTGATATTCCTCAATTATTATTTTTCATATAACATAGGAGTTAATTAGTCAACTAGCAAAACATACCAATGGAGAAATACTCCATGAACTATTCAAGAACAATTGTGATCATTGACTTTCTTTGATGTGTGAAAAAAAAAAAAAGAATATCATTGATTTTAATTTAATTTACTTCTTCAAACTCTCCCACTAGTGCCTGTTGAATGACTTTATTTAAGACTTGACTTTAAATTAACAATAAATTATCAAAGGTTGGGTTATAGTTCATATTCTCATGAACTCAAATGCCAATAGTTAATATACATGTTGTTGAATAGATATAATTAGTCAGTTTTCATGATCAAAACTTAAAATTTACTATTATTACCTAAATATTAGCTTCGATTTTGCCAAAAAAATAATTGTATATAATTTTCTTTCACTAAGTCACTCTACCACCTATAGAGTCTTTGACTGTCTCTTGTGTATTGAGGGAAGAAAGCAAAGACTAACAATATAGTACTCTCTCCGTTCCATATTAGATGGATATTTTATTAAAAATATTTGTCTCATATTACTTGATCACTTAATAAATTAAGATAGAATTAATTTTTTTTTATTTTACCCTACAATTAATATAACCTTTTGAATATAAACAATTTTTAATACTAGCTATTTCCATACTCTATATATATTATATTGATACAAATAAAGGGCAAAATGGTAAAGTTTTCTAATGTATTAATGATTTCTTAATTACCGTGTAAAGTTGATAGTGCCCATCAAATTGGGATGGAAGAAGTACTTTTTTTTGTATTTTTAGATAATAATAATAATGTTAAAATTTGATATAAACTTTGTTTTAAAATTTGCGTACTCCCAAAGCAGTGCACCATAAATAATAATAATAATAATAATAATAATAATAATAATATATATATTTCAGAGATCGATATTGACCAAACAAAAAGAAACAAGAATTTGTTTTCATTAATACAGTCAGAAAGGCAGAGTTAAACCATATCAGTTTATATACACTCCTTAAAACCTAAATCCATATCAATTTCATACAATTCTTAAGTTCTCAAATTTTGAACTACAAAAAACAATCAATATGAACCATTTATTTGTAGAGATCAGTTTGATACCGAAATTCATAACAAAATTATACAGTAGGTCCATTTATTTTTGAAATCATAATTCATACTAAAATCAGGAGGTAAGGCTGCGTACAATAGACCCTTGTGGTCGGACCCTTCCCCGAACCCTGCGCAGAGAGGGAGCTTAAGTGCACCGGGCTGCCCTTTTTTTTTTTAATTCATACTAAAATCATACAATTAAATATATATATATATATATATATATATATATATATATATATATATATAATTTTAGATAATAGAAAATATATAGTTTAAATCATTATTCATACAAGAATTTATACAGTTCACATTGTTTATTAATGGTATGCAGTAAGCTTTTTGAATATACTATTTTGAAATAACAAAGTTAAATCAAATCAATTTATATACACTCCTTAAAACCTAAATACATATCAATTTCATACAATCCTCAAATTCTCAAATTTTGAACTACAAAAAATAATCAATATGAACCGTTTATTTATAAAGATCAGTTAGAAACCAAAATTCATATCAAAATTATACAACAGGTCCATTTATTTTTGAAATCACAATTCATACAAGAATTTATATAGTTCACATTGTTATATTAATGGTATGAAATAAGCTTTTTGAATATACTATTTTGAAATAACAAAGTTAAACCAAATCAGTTTATATACACTCCTTACAACCTAAATTCATATCAATTGCATATAATTCTGAGGTTCTCAAATTTTGAACTACAAAAAAATAATAAATATGAACCATTTATTTATAAAAATTAATTTGAAATCAAAATTCATATCAAAATCATACAATAGGTCCATTTAATTTTAAAATTATAATTCATATCAAAATCATACCAATATATATAATTTTGGATAATAGAAAACATATAATTTAAATCATTATTCATACAGTTCACATTATTTATTAATGATATGCAATAACCTTTTTGAATATATTTTGAAACAACAATTCATACAAAAAATAAGAATCCATTACAAAAGAATTACACAATCAGGCAAATGAACATGGAGTATTCAATTTCATTAGTCAAATTACTACAAGAAAATCAAATCGATACGGGAAAAAGAAAAAAAAATCAGAAACCATTAGCAAAGAAATAACTTTAAAAACAACACAAACGAAGCTTTAGTATCCAATTTTAGTAGTCACATTACTGCAACAAAATCAAAATCGATATAAAAAATGAATAAAAACGACATCAAACAAATATAACAAACCACAATAAGAGAAAAATAATTAAAAATAAAAACAAAACTGCAGCATCCCATTAACCTCTGTGTTGAATCAATATCCAGCACAAGCTATTACTTTCCATAATTAAATTAACAAAAAAAAAAAGAGATGAAAATAGCAAAAAAATGATGAAGAAGGTAGAGAGAATTCTGATAATTGTGATAACAAACAATTAAATAGAGTGAGAGATACTCAAGGAATCCATATATTATGACAGTTACACAATCCCTTTATTTATGGAATGTATATTTCTTGAATTAATATGGCCATTATTTAATCAATTCTTATTTTCCCTTTTTTTAAAATTTTAATACGAATATTTAATAAGTTGCTAGGTATTGTTAGAATTCTACTGCTAGATATTGAAATCTAAAAAGTCTTGTTAGGATTAGTAATATGTCATTTATTTAATTTACTTTTATCTTATCAAAATGAGTAATTTTTTGTATTGATCCAAATTAAAATTAGAGAAAAATATTATATTAATAAAATTATTAATTTAGTAAAGTTTTATCGGAGTTAAAACCTAAACATGATGTAGGGTCACGCATGTGTACTACATGTATCCAAAAAGTAGATAATTTGCTTTATAAAGAAATGACAAGTTGGCACGTAGTGTCACCAAACTTTTATGATCCAAAAATGTCTCATAATTATTGATTAGCCGGACGATTACCTGCAGTCGTCTGGTTCTACCAACTGCACTAACTCCCGATAACTCCGCGACAAAGCAACGTTAACAGTTGCTTTCTCCGTCAAAATTCAATTAACCAATATAATTAAAAATTATCAATACGTATTTAACTCGTCAATTCAGTTCTAGCTATTAGTACTAGATTAAATTTTAATTTTTGTCTTGATATAAAATATTGATTGTCTAATTTTAAAAAAATAAAAATATTTTCAAACTAAAAGTATATAGAACGTATCAAATATTTTATTTTTTTCAGAACAAAAGAGAAATAAATACAGAAAAAGACTTTTACCTTTAATATTCTCAGTTACAGTCAGCCCTTCAATTCTTGCTTTTTATCAGTATAAATAAGACGTTAGCCAATTGTGTACTAATTATCATTCCATATCTCTCTTTCTTTGTCTTAATTCTTTATCTTGCAACCCCTCCCCCCCCCCCCCAAACACACACACCTTTTCTCAACTTCATTCAAGTTTTCAATGGAGAATTTGTTGGGTCTTATGAGAATTCGTATCCATAGAGGTATTAATTTGGCTATTAGAGATGTAACTACCAGCGATCCTTACGTTGTTGTTAGGATGGGCAAACAGGTAACGCCTTTCTTGTTTTTGTTTACTTTCGCATATTTTTTTACAGCTGTTACTTCTTTTTTTTTTGCATTCTTGATTTCCTGGAAATTGAAATTCTAATGAAAATTGTCTGTCCTTTGTCGTCAATCTGCACCCATCTATAGTAGTAGTATTCTCTGTAGAAAATTTCCGACTTTTTATAGTTTTTGATAGTTTCCTTCGAGGGAATCACCACAATTTTTTGTAATTAAGACATATTTCATGTAATCTTATAAGTGGGGGTGAATGGTGATGGTGTTCACCCGATTATATATATGGTATTTTTTTAATTTTTAATTTATAAAAGTTAGCTAGGGGTAGTTTTGAAGTTCAAATCACAGGTATTATATTTTTATTTTTCAAACTCGTTAGTAAAAATCTTGAATTCATCTTAACCCTATCTTAAAATAAAAAAATCATTTTCAATAGACGATATATTGAAACCATACCCTGTTTCCGTCTTAATCTCTGGTTTTTGTTTCCTTTTTGTAAGGGTGATAATTTGGTGAACTTGTGGGCTCCTCTATTTTTCCACTGGGTACCTGCTAGAGGCTAATTAAAAGGAAGAAAAAAAAAAGAAAGAAGAAGACTTTTGAGTAATGAATTGCAGTTATAGATTTGAAACTAATTTGGGCTTAATTGTTGACTGCCATGAACCTCAATAAAGATACTAACTCTGTTTCAATTTGTTTGGCTTGATTTGGAGTACGAGCTAACCAATATTTGGTGTGAATTCGGACATAAAATCTTCAATTTTTTAAAAATAAAATTTATATATTTAAAAATTACATAAAAAGTACTATAAGTTACTATAGTTAACAATTCAAAATATTTAAAAAGTATGTGACGAGATTATGGTCAAAGAAAATATCATTTGATCATCCAAATAGTAACTAAAACAAACAAATTGAAACGGATGGAGTATGTTATTTCAAATATTTGGACCAATATGTTTTTCATTGCCCTGTTGACATGGCTTCTGTATGCCTATTTCAGATTTTGATACAAATATACTTTCTTGTTAGGTTAATCATTATTAATTTTTTGGAAGCAGAAATTGAAGACTCGAGTGGTGAAGAAGAATCTCAATCCAGAATGGAATGAAGAATTAACACTATCTATTACTGAACCAATTCTCCCAATCAAACTGGTAATTACCTTCATTTTTTAATGTATTTTTATTACATCAAGGAATTAAACAGCACATAACCTTGTTATCGCAAGAAGGATAAATGGAGGTTTAGACTCTTAGTTTATACTAGTTTGTGGAGCTAGAATACCGGTTATGGATTCAGTAGAACCTAATAGCTTTTGTCCAAATCTTATATTTGTCTAAAGAAATTTATTGAATATGCACAAATTATGAACTTAGAACTCTTATCTTAGAAAGACTAGAATCTCGACCCATTCTGGGTCTGCTTTCAACTTTTTTCAAAAGAAACTTGAGGAATAGGACATGCTTAACAAATGGACTTATTTTAGCAGAAAATGTGATATCTTCTAACAACATCACATGGATTTGTAATTTATGCAATCCTAAGAGTGATCCTAATTGAAGTTTTCCTGCCATTGCAGCATGTCTACGACAAGGATACATTTTCTCTCGACGATAAGATGGGTGATGCAGAAGTTGATATATACCCATTTATAGATGCGGTGAGAAAACGCTTCAAGAACATCCCGAGTGGAACCATAATCACAAAAATAAAGCCAAACAGGCAAAATTGCTTCTCTGAAGAGAGCTCCATTGTCTGGGAAAATGATCAGGTTGTTCAAAATGTGTTTATCAGATTGCGAAATGTTGAGCGTGGCGAAATTGAGCTACAATTGCAGTGGATTGACGTTCCTGGTTCTAAGGGTGTGTAGGTTGTAGCTACTTATATCTCCCTGTTATTCTGTCCATCATGTACAGTGAGTATCCTCTCTTGGTGTCCGATTAGCTTCATGTTTATTAGCTCGTCTCCCTTCTTTAATCTGTAAGTTATGGCGAGATGTTTGTGGTCTTTCCTTTTTTTTTTGGTTAAATTTTATGTTTCTATGAATATTGAAGTTACCATATGAACTACCCAGTTTATCATCATTGACCTTCACAATGTGATACTACTATTTTGTCTAAGACAGCTTCTTTTGAATAGCTGATTTTTATGATCTTGAACCCAAAGTTTGGCAACAAACAGAGAATAATCTAAGTAAGATGAATTTGTCATTGTTGTGTTCGATAATGCCCCAGCACCACAGTTTTCTTCTTGACAACTTCCATCACTTTTGAGCTTAAAGAAAGTAGTGGTGGTTTGCTCCATTTGACCACCCTAAAGGATTAATGCACCATATGGTTAATCAATGATAGTTTAATTTGCAGGTGCTCTCAGGTTGTCTGCAGCTTTTAGCTTTCCAAATTTTTGGCCAACTATCTATGCTTAGGCAAAAGAAATTAGTATCTCTGATCTGCATCTTAACCTCCAGAGCTCCTAACTAGTGCTGGCAAAAGGGTAGGTCCCAATCGGATGTGAGCGGATCGAAAATAGATAAAATATTTTGATATGTCCATATTTGTTATAGAAAAATAATCCAA
The DNA here is from genome assembly GCF_947179165.1 of Solanum dulcamara. Lineage (NCBI taxonomy): Eukaryota > Viridiplantae > Streptophyta > Magnoliopsida > Solanales > Solanaceae > Solanum > Solanum dulcamara. The sequence continues at coordinate 55,776,070 of NC_077247.1, read as the reverse complement.
ATTTACTGTAACCTCAAGGTGATGTTGAACCCCCTAAACCACTTAACAACATCTAGTCATGTGTTCAATAATTTCAAAATCCATATCTATACAGGAAAAAGAAAATCTTTGTCAGGGGTTCAGGTGAGCACCCCCCTTCTTAGATCTGTCCTGCCCCTGCAAAAGGACCATGTAACAAATCTGAATTTTCAACACAAATATTCAAGTATTATATAATTATTGATCCACCACAACACTTGAACTATTGAACTAGAGAAGAAAATAAGACAATAACAACTAAGGATAGAGATAACAATGAGGATCAAATCTTAGACTCTAGAATGAGATGAGAGGAGCAAACATTTTCTTTGATATACATGAATCCCCAAAATCGCAGTGACAATCCTTTTATCTCTGCTCAATCTGGATCTCAAGCAAATTTATTGATGGGTTGTCTTATTTTGGGGCTTCTTCGTGGTTTAGCTCTACGCCCAACAGCTTGGCCAGTCTCTGGGCTATCCGCGTTCATAACAGACCAACAATTCCTTGATAATCTAAGTTTCGAAATACATTGAGTATAGGCACTACAAACATTTGACTTCAAGGGGGTTGTATTTTTCACTTCAACTGGATGTATTAATTTTCTTGGATAAAAAGTGGGAAAAAAGAACATTAAAATTTCCTAATTTATATTTGTTTTGGTAACTTCATATTTAAGCTATAAAGTATTCACCATCTGTCTATCTCCACTTGCTAGATTGAGCGGGCTAGCAGACCCATGGCCCAAAAGGGTTCAATTCCTATGTTCTAATTCATAAATATTAGAATTAAGTAAATGATTGACTTTTTGCATAAGGAACAAAATTTCCTTTATTTTAAAATTAACACTTACATGAATGTTTTATAAAATTAATATTATTATTCATATTTCGTAAAATAATATCTAAATTCATGTTCGTCTAACTAAATAATTCTGGTGTAATTTGAAGTGAAACAACAAATAAGCAAGCCAACATAACATTGAGAAATTTATCTATATAGTATATATTAATAAACAACTTACATGCTTAAAATACTAAAGATTTATTATTAATAATTAGTATATCTTGTTGTGTAATTTGTGATCATTTTCTAATTATTAAGTAGTTTGAAGATGCACGTTTAAAAGAAAAGATACATGCAAAATACTCTTTTCTTTTCTTTTTAGTTGACACTTACGTTTTTTTAGAATTAATTTGACTAATTGTCAAAACTAAATTAGATTATATTAATCGATATTTTAAAATAATTTTTTTTCTTTCTAATTGTCACGTTACGTTTTTTGAGAGTCAATTTGACTAATTTTCAAAACTAAATTAGATTACATTAATTCAATATTTTAAGATAAAACTTTGGATATTCATAAACTATACCCAGAGTACTATAAATTATAATTTTTTTCATATTAATATGATAAAAAAATATCTTAAAATATTAGTCAAAGTTCATAATTTTTAACTCTCAAAAAGAAAATTATAACAACTAAAAAGGAACGGAGGGAGTATTATCCAACGGTACATCTTTTTTGTAACTAGTTATTTGTAAATTCATAGATATTGATTTTATTTTAAAACGCCTATAAAATTAACCAAAAATAGTAAAACAAAATTACTGAAAACATTCATTTTCTTTCTTAGATCTGTAAAATTAAATGCATATGAAGTTTTTTTTCGTAGTTTTACTTATTTTATTATAGTTAGTTACAAATATAGTTCATATTTTAAAAAAGTAAACACTTAACACTTGAATAAAATAAAATAAACTATTCAATTTAATATATGTGTGTGATAGAGGGTGTAAAGTACACGGTGTATCCACAAAAGCAGCTTGTTTGGATGCATGATATATATTGTTTCACGCACTATCAATTTGATTAATATGATAAAAATAAAAATAAATAGGACACAAAGTAGAATTATTAGAAAAGTAAGATAAAAAAATAAAATAAAATTATTAAATAAAATAATAATTAGCATAAAATAAAAAAGAATAAGATAGCAACACACCAAATCAATTGTTATAGAAAAAAATACATTTTCATTTTCGTATAATTTAATATAACAAATTTTAGTAATGATCAACATAAATATTATATTTAAAGTATAATTTTATAAAATGCAATACGCAAATAACCATTCAAAAAAGGTGTTATAACTGAAATTTATGCTTTTATTGTGTGGCTTATTGTGGGCATAAACACACAATCTTCAACTTCTGCAGATTAATAATGATGTAAAAATGGTTGTTGCCAACCTAGGTTAGGGGTTCGTTAGACCGTAGCTTGCTGCTCAAAAACAATTTGGTACCTGTTTTCAAATCCATCTTTCGTTGAAAAGCTCAATGTCCGCCTCGCCACTGCTTTCGGGTGATTGGAGAATAGCTGTAAGGAATACTAAACGAAAGTATGCAGCGAGGCAAAGCCGATTGGAATCCTGAATATGCCAATAAATAATGAATTGTACTAATCCACATATGTCTCTCTCCCATCAATCGATACTAGTTGAAGTAATGAAAAAATCTTTTTAAAATTTGGATACCATAATTTACATATATATTAACTATAGGTGCCTAATTCAATAACTAGGTAATTCGATAATTTTTTATAGGAATCAAAATCAATTAGCAACTCAAAAAGATATTTGATAGGATAATCATTATTTTATGAGATTTTCAATCACATATTTTGAATATTTTGTATGATGATAGTGTGGAGAAAGTGCATGCTAACGCAAGCAAGAAATATTACCAGACACAAAGGAACAGGGGCGGATCTACATGGGAGTGAGGGGGTTCACCCGAACCCCCTCAGTCGAAAAATTACGTTATATATAGAAGGTTAAATTTGAATATTATGGATATATCCCTTTTAATGAACCCCCTTAGTACAATTGAAAAGAATGGCTCAGTGGTCAAGGGGGTTCAATTTATAACTAAGGTCGTGAGTTCAATTCTCGCTCAAGTCTTTTCTTAAAAGTTTTTAAAAGTTTCTCACTCCCTTTTCTAATTAATGTGCATTTTGGGCTTTGGATATGTTGTTGGGCTTGAGCCTTTCTCACTCTCAAATGAGCAATTGTGGCTGGGTAGACAAAAAGTAGTTAGCCCATTTGTGTATATTTGTTATTTACTTAATTGTTTTTTTTTTTCTTAAGTTTAAATATTATATTTTATATTTTTTTTTATGTAATTGGAATGAAAAATATTCCTATTCTCTCTTTTTCATACTCACATATAAGCCCTAACTAGATTTCTATAATTTCTATCTGATTTTCAATATTAACACACTTTTCCACCAAAAGAAAAGAAATAACACACTATGCATATCTCGTTTTGTTAAATTTTATATATTATTTATCGAGTTACATAGTGAGTTCTTTTCAACTATATTTTTATCATTCTACATATTAATATATTGATGTTGTTCAACATCTTTTGTTATTATTACTATTATTATTGAGTACTAAAAATATATTATTTTTAAAAAAGTGTAAATATTGAATTATTAATATCATAATATTTTTTATTTTCTTTATCAATTTCAAAAAAATATATTATGATATTAATAATTCAATACACACTTTTTAAAGAAACTTATCTTTTGTGGGGCATTAATTTAAAAGAAAAAATAGAAAGTTTAAAATAAAGTAGGACAGTGCAAAGTGAAAGTTAAAAAAATGATATTTTTTAAAAAAGGCTCGACGGTGTAGAGAAAAATGGAAAGAAATGTTAAAAGAACAAATAAGGCGAGTTAAAATTTAGCAAACGTCTGCTTTAATTTTTCTTTGCTTATTTCCTTTTTTTATATGTTGAACCCCCTAAATTAAAATTCTGCATCCGCCATTGCAAAGGAAGGTCATTCTATTGCGTGGCTTATTTTGAGCATTAACACACAGTCTTCAACCTCTACAGATTAATATTGATGTAAAAGCGGTTGTTGACCTTTTTAAAATTTGAATGCCACAATTTACATATAATTATTAATTGCAGGTACCTACTTTAATAAATAGATAATCTAACAATTTTTCATAGAGATCAAAATCAATTAGCAAATCAAAAAAATATTGTCCGGACAACCACTACGTTTTTAAGATCTTCCATCACTTATTTAACGTTTTGTATGCCGATAGTGTGGAGAAAGAGATATTCCTAGACACAAAAGGAAGGTCGTTCTATTACATGGCTTATTTTGAACATTAACACACAATCTTCAACCTATGCAGATAATTATTGAATGTAAAAGCGGTTGTTGACGTTTTTAAAATCTGGATGCCACAATTTACATATAATTATTGACTGCATGTAATTCAATAACTAGGTAATCCGATAATTTCTTATAGGGATCAAAATCAGTTAACAGATAAATTAGCAGCTCTAAAGAATATTGACAAGACAACCACTACGTTTTGGGATCTTCTATCTCATATTTTGAATATTTTGTATGGTGATATATAGTGTGGAAAAGATTCAAGCAAGAAATATTACCTGCCACAGAGGAAGGTCGTTCTGTCAGGACGGTAAAACCTCGATAATAATCAAGCAAAATATCTTCTCACTTGCTTCGAGTAGAAAAACTCTGTTAAAACTAAAAATAGTAACTATTTATACATCACATCTCAAAATATTTCAAATGTGATTCGTGACTAATACCCGCTAACACCACTTGTCGGACGAATCAATTATTCATTCACTTGCCTAATTATCACTTGCAAGTCTTAATGCATTAATAACAATCGATAAATGGAGATAATAACGCAACGGAATCCATAATCAATCCATTAATTCAACGATCACTCAAATACTATTTTTCTAGGCTATATCCCATAATAAAATCATAGAACATTTATTAGAGTTCAATTGTCTCACATGCAAATCTTGATAAAAAATATATGCTATAAAATAGATAGAGCTAAATGATAGCCTTCACGAACAATGCGTTCAACTCAATAACATAATTTACATGAATGGACTCATCAACCACTAGTCTTAGCTTTCACAATAGTATCTGCATGTAATATGTCAGATAAGGAGTTATCTGAGTTATTGTAACACCCCTTAAAAACGTTGTATATGGTGTTTCAATTTTCGACGAAAATGATACTGCTTCTGTATTTTGGGAAAAACTTTTCATAGGATGATTTAAATTAGGTGATTCAAATTTCTGAATAACCCCAATCATTACTTACAACTTTTGTGAAGACCAAAACTTAAGATTCGGAGGCTAAGTAAGTCAAATAAATTAATCTTTGCAAGACCTGGTGCTTTGATGAAATGGAGTATTTGTAGAAGAAAAATCATATCTCACTCTAGGATGCTCCAAATCAGTTGATTCTTGAACGACATGAAAGAATACTTCTAGAGCTACAATTCATATGCAGACATCAAATCCTAATTAGGAAGTTATCTTATTCAAATATAGCTCCGAAAAAGGGTATTCCATAAAAAGAAGATTCATCTCATCAACTATAGAAGATCTAGATCCATTTGACATCATCCATGACATCAAAATCCTCTATTAATTTTTTAGATTTTTCTTTATAATTATTTTAATTATTGTTAGGTTCCTCCTTCATACCTATAAATATCCACCTTATTTCATCATTTTGTTCATCAAGCTTTTTCAAACAACTCTTCTCTCTATACACTTCTTTACTCATTCTCAAAATATAGTTTTAGTTTTTAATAGTGTAGAAATATTATTTCGGTGATTCATATACTTTGGGTAGTACACAAAACGCTCCGGTGAGGAGAAAAGGCTAGGATTCGAGAGTGTTCATTAAGTCTTTCGATTCTGAGTAAAGCTTCGAATTTCAGGTATGTAAGGCTTCAATGAGAGTATTCCTTCCACTCTCATACCTAAAATATTTTGATTATATGATAAATTGTGTTTATTTTTTTCCAATTCTTTTTAAGCTTTACTCTAAGTTATATGAGTGTTTATCCATGAGTTTTTTCCACCTATGTAGTTCAAAACTCTTTCAACTAAATCTCTTGATTTCAAGTAAGATTTTCTTATGGGTAATTCTTATTTATACTTAATAGCATGAATTATGGTTAAACTAATGATTATTGATCTATTTTGATGCAAAAAGATTTTCATATGTATGAATTGATGGTTTGTAAGTAATTTCTCTATTTATCTCTTTAAAGGTTCTTGAAATTCATGGTGGGTTGTTTAAAGTATGATTTTTAATTAATGGATTTCAAAGTATTTATGCATAATTTCATTTACACACATGTTTGAAAGTTGAAGTGATTTAAACCCACCTACTTTTACTATATTTTCAATGAAGTTTGACGTGAAAGCTTTGACTCTAAATAAATATTTATGAAAGCAATGTATATGATAAAAAAGAGTTTTATAAAATAAAAGAATGATGAAATGCTATGAATGATGGATTCTTTATGCTATAAGGACAATTCTTGCATATTTGAATCACTAAATGTTTTAATGAGTTATTCCATCGAATGTGATGTTTTGAATTCTCAAGCTATATTTTATGACTATTTTGAAGCATTAAATTATTTCATGAGATTGATTTAACACCGAATGAGGCTTTGAGGTAGGATTCGGTAAGGGAATCCTAGTAGCAACCCCTTGTCTCATTAACTATGTACCAATATAGGAGCCCTTGTAGGCTTAGGCAAATGGATCCATGAAAGCCCTTAAAGTTAAAGTAAAAGAACGAATGTAAAGTTGACGGAGTTCTACCCTAGGCAAGTAGACTCCCCGGCCAACGTAGGGGGTTATGTTGGATTCAATGTAATAGCTCACATGTTCTTAATGTCGGTTATAGTCATTTTCTCACAAATGAACGTTTCAAATGCTATTTACATGATTACTCATGCATATATATATCCACACATGTATGATTTAAATGATATCTACTTGATTACTCATGCATGCACTCATTTATGTACTTTACCTTATACATGTCATAAATGTTTTACTTGGTAATGCATGCCTACATACTTAATACATTCAAAGTACTAATGCATACTCTTTTGACTACATGATATCACCATATAGGGACCAGTGCTCTTCCTCGTTCTCCTCCACGTGGGTAGTTGAGATTTCGTTTGAAGGCTACTTTTGGTAAGTTCCCATGTTCCGGGAATAATACTCTTTTATCTTTCTAGCTTATGATATATTGAGATCTTTAGAAACTTACTATAACATTTCTTTCTATTTTGATTGAGGGTGAGCTAGAGAATTGTCTTAGCCCCGTTAAATTTAAAAATTAGAGGTATTATTGGACATATGTAAGTTGAATATTTACTATTATGATTTTTCGCTTGTTTATTTATTGTCATTACCTATGAAAAGCTAAAAAAATGCTAAGAGGCTTGTTTGAGATACTTTCGGATTCCTCATTCGCTATGTCATGTCTAGACCCTAAGCTTGGATGATAACAGTTATATATAAATATTGGTGCAATTTTTAACTTAATAAATGTACGTAGTAATATGATGTCTCATACACTTGCTCCCTTTTTATAGTTTTATTTTTCTCTATATAATAAGGAGTATTTAATATAATATGATCTTCATTTACCCCAAAAAAATATAAAAAATAATCCAAACAAGGTGTAAGGGATTGTTATATGAAGTTGGGGAGGCTGCCAATCAGAGGAACTGATTGACCAAAGACTTCTTCAGGAGAGACCACCGGAGCACCAAACGCCACCCAACCACCACCCATTAAATTCTTGGAAAATTCCAGAAAAAAAAACATCTTCCTCAAAATCATCGATGAAGGATCTTTCCCAAGTAGTTCTTCGTTGATCCTACAAATTCAATCACGGCTCTTCTTGGATCTTTCGTTTGTATTCTAACAATTCATCATCAACGCAAAGTGTTGACCCTTAATCCAACTCTTCTGGTGGACGATAAGCACCGGACCCCTTCCCCTCACGGCGGTAGGGGTGCCTCACCCGCTGAAGGCGGTTGCCCCTCCGATCTCCTCTTCCTCGCCGGCGGCGGTCTACTTCTTCCTCTCTCTTTCCCCTCCTCCTAATTTTTCTTGTAAGAATTGTATTTTTGATTATACATCCAAGAACAGGAGCGATGTTGACTATAAAGAGGGTGCCGACACTGCTTTCCAACTACCAAGAGGATGTTCTCGAAGGTAACGTCATAGGTTGTGGCCGCAAGTGCCTTGGAAAATGCTGCATTCCTGGTTTGTGTTCGATCCTTCAAATCTTTATCTTTGGGAACATATGTTTTTCTGTGAATCAAATCGAATTTTCTGAAAGTTTTTTCCCTCTGTGGAGGCCTGTTTCTATATGTCTGATTTTGCTATCCTTGTAATTGATTTAGTTTCTTTAATTGGGGGGGTGGGGTGGGGTGTTATTAGGAGTGATAATTGTTAACAAATTATTGTAGCACTTGGTAAGAGTTGAGCAGGCAATATAAGGAAAGAGTTCTGTAAATTCAGCTTTTGCCAGTTTTTAATGTGTGGTAAATTCATACATGGAAAAATGTGCATAGGCATATCCAGGATTTAAACTCTGTGGGTTCAATTTCAAGATTTTTAGGGTTAAACCCATTGTATTTTAATGTTATGGGTTCATGTCTACTATTTTTTTACAATTTTAATAGTTTTTGACAATAAAATTATGTTCCACGTCGAAAGATATGAGTTCAATTGAACCCATGGGTGTAATGGTAGATACGCATCTGAAAGCATGAATGTGTATAGCTATAGATGAATGTACACTCTGAGAGCCCTATATTGATTGCTTTTTTAAAATGGTAAACTTGTAGTCTAGTGGTGTTAGTGTTGCTTAGAATTGATGTAACCTCGTGGTGCATCTTAGATTTGTTGAAAGTATGAGGCAAAAATATCCACGTTTCATGTACCTTAATGCAGAAATAAGCAAATTGCATGTATTTTATGATGAAGCCAAGAGCATGTCGCGCACCTTTAGTGATTTTGCTCATCTATTAGATATACCCCACTTTTGTTTCTTAGTAGATACATCTCGGTAAGTCAGACGTGTTAAAAGTAAGGTTTGGATTGTAGTTACTTCAATTTTTATTTATATCCATTATTCTTGCTTGATTTCAGTTTCTATGCTTCCGCTATATGCATTCAAGAATGATGACAATGAGCCAATTGAAAATGATAGTCATACCTTGCCTGAGGAGGAGTGTCAGATATCATTCTTGAACAATTTGCTGTTGGGCCTATGGGAGGAGCGGATGAGCCAGGGACTATTTCGATATGATGTGACAACCTGTGAGTCGAAGGTTATTCCGGGGAAATATGGTTTTATTGCGCAGCTGAATGAGGGGCGCCACCTAAAGAAGCGCCCAACAGAATTTTGCATTGATAAGGTTCTTCAGCTTTTTGATGAGAACAAATTCAACTTTACCAAAGTGGGCCAGGAAGAAGTGCTTTTCAGGTTTGAACCAAGCACCGACTACAAGCCCCATTACTTTTCGGGCATGAGAGTAGACAGTGGTATTTCACCTAGTATTGTTGCTATCAACGTAAGGAAATTGTGCTCTGGTGCTCTTCTTATAGTTATTATCAGATGCATTATGGCTTATGAATCTTGTTTTTTAGGTGAGCCCAATTGAGTATGGACACGTGCTTTTGATACCTCGAGTTCTTGATTGCTTACCTCAGAGAATTGATCATCATAGTTTTGCAATTGCTCTCCATTTTGCCCGAGAAGTGGCAGATCCCTTCTTTAGGGTAGGTTATAACAGTTTGGGCGCTTTTGCTACCATTAACCACCTCCACTTCCAGGTAATGGGTTAAGCAAATAATTTCTAATTATTTGATTAGCATGACTTAACTATCTATATGATGTTCTCCTGTTGACATTCCTGACAGGCATATTACTTGTCAGTGCCATTTCCAGTTGAGAAAGCACCAATAAGGAAGATACTGGCAAGGAAGGGGCTGGGTGGTGCTTTAGTGATTGTTTCTAAGTTATTAAACTATCCCGTACGAGGTTTTGCTTTTGAGGGAGGAAATGGAAGTACCGTCCGTGATTTGTCTGATGCTGTTGTCAATTCCTGCATCTCCCTTCAGAATAAAAACATCCCTTTCAACATTCTCATTGCTCAGTGTGGAAAGAAGATTTTTCTGTTTCCCCAGGTAAATAGTTGTCTAAATTCGTGCAGTCATGGAATTTGTCATCTCTGCTATTGAGAAGCTTTAATGAATACTTGTTAGGTTCTTTGAGAAATGCATAAATATCTTTAAGATGCAACTGGAGCATCTCTAGTTAATAGCTAATACCTGCTGATTGCAAATCTATGCACATTTGTAGGAAGTGAATTTTACTTGATGGATTTCTATGGGCTAGGGATTGGAAATAGGATAAAGTTGGAAAAAAATATAGATGAAATTATAATGAATGTTGGAAGGGGTTATAATGAGGAAATTGTTAGAGTGATACTTGACAAGGTGGTAATAGGATTGATGTAACTTCATTGCCTGTTGGTTCGTCAATTACTTGTGCATTTGTAGTTAGGGTGGTGATTTGGTTGAAAATTAATCTCCTAAAGTCAAAAATTTGAAACCTTTTATGACTACAATTTTTTGTCAATGGTTGTAAGTGAAATTGTATATCCCAGAGACATTGAACAATGGATTTACTAATAATTTTAGTAGTATATTAATACAATTATCTTTTCTACCAAAAAATTGTAGATTTAATAATTTGTGAAAATCACGGGAGAAAACAACAAATTAATGCAAACACAAAAGGAGAAAATAAAAACAAGTCATAAAGGAGGTCCACACGTGATGCTATATCGATATGGCAGAAGAAACCCTAAATCTAAGAACAAGAAATAAAGACAGAAGGAAGACACAAGTAAAGGAATTAATTGAAAATTAAAGCTATAGAAAACTAAAACCTTCAATTAATAAACCAAAAAAGCACCAAATATATGAAGATGCACACAAGAGGAACGGTTCCTCAAACACGAAATCTATCTTTAAGATGACCCTCAAGAGGAAACCTCAAGCAAGCAACCTCAACTTTGTATAGTCTAAGCTAGATAAAAAATACCCTTAATGAAATAATGACCTTCTTAGTCTTCTTAGGCACAAGGGCTTGTATTTTAAGAATAGCCTCTTTGTATAGCATATCCTCTTTCTCCCTACTCCAAGTAGTCTTCCACATGGAGTCTTCTACTTTCATTTTAACATGTTCTTGCGCTACAACTCTTCATTCTAAGCATCCTCTAAGCCTCCAAAGTAACAAAAAATGGATTTCAAGAGAAAACGAATTACGAAAAGAAAAGAAGTCTAACAAAAATATAAAACGCCAAACAAATGGATATGTGGTAGATCTACGATTGAAGCGTTTCCCGGCCGTAAAACCCTTGGGGGTTCGCACCTTCCTATGGTATTACAAAAGTGAGTTCGTATATGGATACCCATATTTTATTTGGTTAAAAATAGACTGAAATCCATATTTACCACTGAAATATAAATGATCCAACTCATTGCCAGCTCTAGGATGGAACACAGTGGCGATGGGAAACAGTGGTACATAGGTAAAGTCAATGGTTGAAAGCTAAAACTGCAAGGGTGGCTGGGCAAGTTGCATGCTTCATGGTGCAATGCAAATGCCTTTTTAGGACTCATTTTTCCCAAGAAATTAACAGAATAAATGATTTTAAATTGGGAAAAAGGAGGAACAGGAAAAATTACATAGATAGAGGGGAAACATAACAGTGAAAAGAAGAGAATAAATAGACAACGCATTTGGGCACCAGCTATTGGTGTTGCCAATGCAGCAGCTACAGTTGAAAGAGATAGATAAGAGGGAGAGGAAATAGATAAAGGCTTCAGATGCGTAAGTTTTTTGCTCTCTTAAATATGAGCATCTAATTAAGTGAGTCACGTCAGATAGTCCATGGCAATTTATCGTATTCCTGTTAAAACTAACTTAGGTTCTCCAGAGAGGAAGTTTTTTCTACAAGCACCAAAGCAACTTGCCTGCAACACGAACAATGACTCACATTTGTTACCCTATTCTTTGAAGAAAGTGTATCTTGACCATTTTATATTTAAACCCTGTGTGTTTCCTCTCTGGTTGCTACTAGTTGGCAAAATATAGATCCCAGATGAGATTTTTCAAGAACTTGGTTTTTCTGAGTAGGACATTGTTAGATTAACGTTGACTTAATCAACCTGCAATCGAATCTATCTATATATAATAGGAGAGGTGAAAACGCGTACATGTCAGCACCTCAAAAAATAGATTTTTTAAATATTTAAAATTAATTAAAAATCTAAAAATAAAAATAAAAATTACAAACACTAAAAAAAAAGTTACCAAAGTTAAAAGTAAAGTACTTATCTTTATTGATTAATTATTTAAAAATATGTAATTATTTCAAAATTGCATAATTTGGACCTTTTCCAAAAATTTCTCTCTAAATTGTTTGAGTTCGTATGTGCCTTTAAGTCGAGTGTAGCGAAGGGATTTATCGATTTGCCGATCCAACTACGGACAAATTTCCGATTAATGTGGCTTTAATATTTACTTTTTTTTAATTAGCTATTTGTTTCTAATATATATGAAGAAAATTAGTTTAAAAATAAAAATAAAAATGAACGTGGGTGCAAGAAAAAAACCACTCATTTTTTTACTTTTATTGTGTGCATCTGCCACTAGGCAGTTTTAATTTTTGATTTTTAAAAATTAAATTTTAAAATAATTTAAATCTGTATAAGTTAGTAATTTTCAACTTAAAAATATTAAAAAATCAATATATATTTTAAACTTATTCTTTTTAAAATTAGAAAGTTACCACATTTAATATAACACTTCCCTATTCTTTTATATTTTTTTTTAAAAATAACTGTTCTACATGGGATAAGTGTTGTGTAGGTTAGTTTTTTTTCTTTTTATTTTTTTAAATATAAAAAATGTATATATAATAAGATAGGAAAAATTGTCACTTGTCAACTCCACAAAAAGTAAAATTTATAATTATCAAATTAATTTAAAATTTGAAAATAAAATTATAAATTGCAAACATAAAAAAAACTACGACAACAAAAACACAAAAAATAGAATTTATGATTAGCAAAATCTATCTATATATATATATAGGAGAGGTTAAAACGCCTACGTGTTATCACTACAAAAAACATAATTTATGAATTATTAAAATTAATTTAAAATCTAAAAATAAATATAAAAATTGCAAATACTAGAAAAAAAACTGATTAAAAAAATTAATTACCTCATGGCAGTACCACGAACTTACTTAACTTTTCAGTTTTTAAAAAATATTTTAATAGAAAAACAAATTAACCAAAAATAATGCACACTAACTGCACAATACATGGGATGGGGAAGTGTTTTCAGTATATTTTCCCCCCTCTTTTTTCTACTAAAAGAGATCTGTTATTTTTTTTAAAAAGATTAAAAAAAGAAGATAAAATAAGAAAAAGACCCCACAAAAATTAACCACCCACAAATTCTCAACTATATGTGCGTAACTTCCCATTCCTCATTTCCCTCATCACATAATCACTTTCCACAAACTATCCACACAGTTTTTTTTTTTTTTTTTTACCCCCCATTTTGGAGGATTTATAGTGTTTCCACACTTCTCCTCCAGTGTGACTCGAACCCAGGACCTACCGGTCGTGGGTGGAGGTGCTTAACCAACTGAGCAATAGAGAGTAAAAAAATATCTGCACACTCTCGATTCACCGGCAGTGAAAAAGTTAAAGGAAATCTTCATTCCTAACATCTATTTTTGCTTTGTTTGTGATTTTTATTCGATAGTATATATTGCCAAATTGCTATATTAGATACGGGAAAGAGTATTACATAGGGGTACAATCTCTGCCCAAGTATCACATGTGTTGGAGGATTCTTGGACTAGAATAATTCAAATTTTATATTATTTAGAGCTTCAAATATTACTTTATTAAGGTAGTATTTACATTCGAAGAAATATCATTACTGATGTTAAAAGTAATAGAATAATCGGAATAATCTAATGACACTATCAAAAAGATTATCTTCTATAGCATTATTCATGAGAAAATACCACTTGCGATTTTAGCATAATTGATGAAAGTACTATTGTATGTTTTTTTGCATATCAATTATTTTTCAAGACTCAAATATAGTTATATCTAATAGGGTATGTAAGATAGAAGCATAAATTTTTGAATCTCATATAAAATAAATGTGAGTTGAATATTTCTACTGAACAAAGGTTATCTACTTAGTACTCACATTAAGCAAAAATATTATTATACAGTGATGATGAATTTGGAGAAAAAATTTTACTTTGAAATTTGTTATTTCCTCCCAATGATAACAATAATTATAAAAATATATTTCCTAAAATTTTGATAACTTGTGCATATGCAATAAGTTTTTTCTCACTAATTTTGACTATTTTCTTAATAATTTTTTATTGCAATAAAAATTAAACGTTATAATATTATCTTTTTAATATATCATTATCTGTTCAATGTGTTATCTGAAATAGATTTGAAAATAAATTTATAAAAATATTGTTCAAATGTAACAATTATATAGTACTAAAATACCATATAATTGTATGATTTTTTTTTAAAAAAATATCATACAATTGATGTATGATTTTTAGAAAAATTGAAAGACAAACTTTGAAAATTTGAATAGCATGCCTACAATTTGATATTCAAGTGATTTATGCTTAGCATTATCATTATCATAGGACCTTTTTTAGCTACATTTTATTTTTCAATCTAACGATTAACTTTTTCTATATCTTCATTATTCTAACAAGAGGATAATATGGATTGTGTGAGTGTATTTATGATTTTAAATAATTTCTCAAAAAAATTATGCTAAAATTTATTATTGTCAAATTTAGACAATAAACTAAGCTTATATATTGATTTATTTTCATCAATTAACCGTGCAACGCGCTGGTACATATACTAGTTATAGATAGAGGGTTTGCAGACTAGGGCTTGCTGATTAGTTTGCTCTTTTCTTTTGGTGTAACTAGTTGTGCGGGTACATATACTAGTATAGATAGAGGGTTTGCAGACTAGGGCTTGCTGATTAGTTTGCTCTTTTCTTTTGGTGAAAAGTCCCAAAAGCCACACATCTAGAAGCACAAGGCGGCATAAACCTCAGCTAAGCCTAAAGGTGCAAAAGACAAGCACCTTATGAAACAAGGTTTACACATTGCAGTGAAACCATATTTACAAGAGTATTCTATGATCTACTATCTTGTGACTACAGAGAATCTAAAACATCAATTATAGAGACAGTATCATGGGAATACAACTGGTTACACCAAAATCATAAGGTCAAAATACAATTCAATTTGACTTTCTCCATACTATTCACTATACTTTCATAGCATCTTAGGTTCCTCTCCTTCCAATTATTCACTATATTTTCATAGCATCTAAGGTACCTGTTTCTTCCCAGCTCAGGAGAGCTTCTGTGATTCTCCCAGGCATAGTCCTTGAGACTCAGGAACAATCTCCAAAGCTGATTTGTAATGTAAACTTGCAGTGCAGGAAGAGATGGTTAACTGTCTCAACAGCTTCACCACAAAAGAAGCACCTGGGGCATAGCTGAACTCCCCTCTTCATTAAATTGTCTTTGTAAGAACTGCTTCTCTAGCCAACAACCACACAAAACAAGCAACTTGAGAGGTGTCTTAGCTTTCCAGATATTCTTCCAAGGCCAAATCCTTGGCATTTGACTGGGTTGATTTAACCTTCTGCATGCAGTTCCCACTTTGTAAGCACCTTCATTAGTACCCCTCCAAATTAGGAAGTCTTGTCCTGTGCTTATAAGATTGGTTTTCCCATGATGCTCAGTGTCTGTCATTGACTGCAACAGAGAAAGGGTCTTCACCTATATTATAGCTAGGAAGAACAACATACCTAGTGTAGTCACACAAGTGGGGTCTAGGGAGGGTGATGTGTATGCAGCCTTACCCCTACCTTGAGAAGGTAGAGAGGTTGGTTGTTTCCGATGGACCCTCAGCTAAGTAAAGTAATTAGTTCACCTTTTGATATTTTAGCCTTACTTAGTTTTGTAGCGGAGGAAGCTCAAAACATTCAAATTTAAACTTGTTTCAACCGAGTATCTGTTATAGTAGAATAGCATGGTATGTGACATGATTTTCATGTTGAAAATAGAATATTTCGTGGCTTGTGCTTACAATTCCTTCTGATGGTGAAGGAGCTTACATCATCCTTTTTCTGGGATGATTGTTTAGTGTTATGCAGAGAAGCAAGCACTTGGAGTTGTAGACCAAGGCCTCCTCGACACTCAGATGAACCCTGCTGTGTGGGAAATTAGTGGACATATAGTGCTTAAGCGAACAAAGGATTACAATGATGCATCAGAGGAATATGCATGGAAGCTTCTTTCTGAGGTTTCCTTATCAGAGGAGAGATTTGAGGAAGTGAAGGGGTATGTTTCTGAAGCAGCTGACTTGCAAGAAACAGTGGAGGATAAAAGCATCAACCCAGAGAAGGAAATTCCAGATTCTCCTGGTCCGCAAGTGGCCTCACATGTGCCTCCAGATTGTTTGGTGTTGCACTGAAGAATTTGTGGCTTGCTCTTGCAGGATCTAATAAAAGCTTGAAGTGTCTAGTGTATGGTTGATATTTTGTGTTTTGTTTTTGCAGCGTCTTGTTTGATGCATATTGTTGTATTAGTTGGAGTTGGTAATCCCCAAATAATCTCTTTTAATGGCTGCTAGCTGTGGCCTTTGGGAGGATTGTTTAATAAAATTAGCAAATGTTCCTAATAATAACACCAGTGTAGAACTTGCGCAGTTCTTTGTGCAGGTGAGACTCCTTTTTTTGGCATTATCTTCAAAGATATCGTAACAATCCTCGAGTCTCCCGGGGATGTATTTTCTACCATGAATGACTACACTCTTCTTCAGCTTGTTGACAACTTTATAATCTCTTAAACAATATATTTCCTCCTTTTTCTTTCAGAAGTTTCACCCTGCCTTCCCATAAACAATATGCTCTATTGTTTCATATGGGAATGGAACAAGAAATTAAACTTTCTGCTAATCACCATACGTATAGTGAAACCGTTTTTTTTTAAAAACATAGCTGATTCATATCAGACCAAATCATCCAAACCAAACTGATCATTCTACCTATGGATGTCTGAAATAGAATGTCAATTTACCAAACAATGCTTGCTTGGCTGAAAAATGACAGTGAACTCTTAAGGTAGAAAGAGAATAACTATGTGTGTGTTCCGTATGAAAGGAATATATTTTTCAGAAAATATTTTTCAATTTTTTCATGTTTGGTTGGTCAAAATATTTTGCAAAACATTTTCTCTATGAAAACAAGTTCCTTAAAAATGAAGAAAATAAGTGACACTTGCATATTACCTCCTTGTGGCGCAGAATTAAACAGAGGTTTTAGATCAAAGAAAATGTCTTTTCCCGCATAACTAGCTACCAAGTGGTGCATTCGTTTTCATTAATCTAAAAGATCTCGTAAACGTTCTACTATTCAACTTTCCTAAGAATTCAAAAACATTATGAAATGGTTTTCTTTGTTCAAGTTGGGAACATTTTTAAAGCTATATATTAAATGATAGTGTGTTACTCACTTTAAAACGCTGCAAAATGTAAAGAGTGATATATAAGAAAGAGACAGTACGTGTAACACGAAACATCTGAAAATTAAACCCAACAAAATTGAGTTATTTTTCACGTTTCCTTATGCTCTCCCCCTCACCTAAGATTTTGTTTCAATATGAAGAAAAAACTAATAAGGATGAGAAAAACCGACTTAAACTAACTCATGATCTCTCATATAGGAAGAAGTTTTGAATTATGTATAGTGAGAAAGAGAAGATTACATCAGAGGTCATGCCTCTGGAAAAACTCTTTAATCTTTAACCTTCGAAATGTCCAACTTCACAACGGAAGAAAGGCGAAGCAAAACTAGTGATATTCTACTTAAAACTTTATTATAAGTGTACATGTGAGGGGAATTGAAACCAGAGGAAGGCAACAAGCTTAAACAAGTCCTATTTCAGCCGCTAGGCGCTAGATCAAGAACTTACTTTGTACTGAATTCCAACAAAGAGTTTTTTTTATATATCTAATGAATTTCTCAATAATAGGTTCTCAGAAATGCATACCCGATACCTTAAATTTATTTGGGCTCACAACGAAAAGACTTCTGCACATAAACTAAATATACAAAATTAGTACAAGTATACAAAAAACAATAGAAGTACTCTGCTAGTAAACTACTTCCTTTTTTCATTTTTAACCTATCAACAAAAAAGACAATTGTTGTTTATTATAATTTATTTTTAGCATTAATTACTTAATTCTCAATTTTTTTCAAGATTTAACACTAAATTTCAGTTATGATATTATAGTAAATGTTATGAACTAACGTCACAATTTAATAAGAGATAGAAATTATAAGAGAAAAGAGAAAGAAGATAATTCTGTGTATGTCCCATTTTATTGCCAAAATCGGGCAATTTATAGCCGGAGGGAGAGAAAAAATATAGTGGGCAACTTGCCCACTTTAAGTGGGCCCTCCACTAGTATAAAGTGGACAACCACTAATTCTCTAACACTCCTTGGATGTCCATGTGAAATGTGACTCAAAAAACTTTACAAGAAATAATATACATAATTATCGAAAATATCCATAAATATTGTGCCTCGTTAAAACCTTACTGGAAAAAATCCAGTGTGAAAAAGCCTAGTGAAGAAAAAAAAATACACACATCTGGTAATACGTCTTGAGTGCTGCTCATTAAAAACCTTACCAGGAAAACCCAGTGGAAAAAAAACTATGGTTAAGGCAAAAAGAGTACAACACGTATTTTACTCCCCCTGATGAAAACTTCATTTGATATTTTGGAGACGACGCATTCAAATCTTATATCTTAGCTTCTCAAAAGTTGATGTTGGTAATGCCTTTGTGAATAAATCTGCAGGATTATCATTTGAACGAACTTATTGTACATCAATATCACCATTCTTCTGAAGATCATGTGTGAAGAATAATTTTGGTGAAATATGTTTCGTTCTGTCTCCTTTTATGAAGCCACCTTTGAATTGAGCTATACATGCAGCATTGTCTTCGAATATAACTGTGGGTACTTTGACATCATTTTTCAGGCCGTATCTTTCTTTAATGAACTGTATCATTGATCTCAACCATACACATTCTCTATTTGTTTCATGAATTGCTATTATTTCTGCATGATTTGAAGAAGTAGTAACAATAGATTGTTTTGTAGATCGTCATTATATAGCAGTTCCTCCGTGTGTAAATAGATAGCCTGTTCGAGATCGAACTTTATGTGGGTCTGATAAATAACCCGCATCTGCTTGAGTAGATTGCCCATGGAAAGGAGCTTACTCCAAGATCTGACCCCCCCCCCCCCCCGTGTAGGAGTTCGGGAAGGCCAGCCCATGAATTCAGCAGCAGTTCGAAAGGTTGCCCTATTCGGGAATCTCCGGATCTATGCTTATTTTCAACTAACCAATAAGGTATGTACAACCTTTGTTAATATAAAACAAAATCATATCAATGGTACCCTTTAGGTATCGCAAAATATGCTTGATACCGTTCTAATGCTTTCGCGTTGGGGATGAATTATACCTTGTCAACAAATTAACAGAAAATGTTATAAACAGGCCTGGTTGCGTTAGTAAGGTACGTAAGTGCACCATTAACACTGACATATGATACTTTAGGACCAAGAAGTTCTTCATCCTCTTCTGGAGGTCGAAATAGATCTTTTTCCATTTCAAGTGATCGAACAACCATTATAGTACTTAATGGATGTGCTTTGTCCATATAAAATCATTTTAAGATTTTCTCAGTGTAGGCGGATTGTTGGACAAAAACCCCGATTGTTAAATGTTCAATTTGCAGACCTAGACAAAGTTTTGTCTTTCCAAGGTCTTTCATCTCAAATTCTTTTTTTAGATATTCAATCGCCTTTTGGACCTCGTCAGGATTTCCAATGAGATTTAAATCATCAACATAAACGGCGAGTATAACAAACTCTGATAACGTTTTCTTAATAAAAATACATGGACAAATGACATCATTTATTAAGTACTGACTAAGACGATTATACCACATACGCTCTGATTGTTTTAGACCATATAATGATCTTTGCAATTTTATTGAGTACATATTCCGAGACTTATTACATGCTTTAGGCAATTTTAATCCTTTTGGGATTTTCATGTAAATTTTATTAACAAGTGAACCATAAAGGTAGGCTGTAACTACATCAATTAGATGTATTTCAAGATTTTTATGTACAACTAAACTAATGAGATATCGAAAAGTTATTCCATCCATAACAAGTGAATATGTTTCTTCATATTTGACCCCGAGTCTTTTAGAGAATTCTTGTGCAACAAGGCGTGCCTTGTATCTTACAATTTCATTTCTCTCATTTCGTTTTTGCACAAAAACCCATTTATAGCCAACTGATTTTACACCTTCAAGGATTTGGACTACAAATCCAAAAACCTCACGTTTAGCAAGTGAGTCTAATTCTGATTGAATTGCCTTTTGCCATTTTGGCTAATCACATCTACGTCGACATTCTTCGACAGATTTAGGCTCAAGACTTTCACTATCTTGCATAAGGTTAAGTGCAACATTATATGCAAAAATATTATCCACCATAATTTTTGATCGATCTAAATTTATCTTATCACCGGCAGAACTTTTAAAAGTTCTTCATTCACTTAAGTCTCGGGTTCATTGATTTCTTTAGGAATATCAGAATTACTCAAATTCTGACCTTCTTCAGGAGGTTCTTGTGTAGTATCATCTTTATTATTCCTCACGCTTCTCTTTCTAGGATTTTTATCCTTTAAACCTAATGGTCTACCACGCTTTAGGCGAGTTTAGGATTCAGAAGCTATGATACTAGTAGATTGTCCTTTTGGGATATTAATTCGGATAGGCACATTTACTGCAGAAATATGTGACTTAGTTATCCATTTCAATCAGTAAATGCATGACATTTGATTTGCTATTTTCAGTAAGTGATTGATCTTCTGGACTTCCTGCCCACATGTGCGGTTACGTGGATCAAAATAAAATAGTGATGAAATTTTTCACGCAATTTCTCTTGCGGGTTCCTTTTTCTCTCCCCCTAATGGCGGAAAAATTATTTCATCAAACCGACAATCTGCAAATCGAGCAGTGAATAAGTCTCCAGTCAACGATTCAAGGTATCGAATTATGGAGGGTGAGTCAAACCCAACATAGATGCCCAACCTTCGTTGAGGGCCCATTTTTGTACGTTGTGGTGGTGTTACAGGCTCATATACTGCACAACCAAAAATTCGTAGATGGGCTATATTTGGCTCATGACCAAATACTAATTATGACGAAGGGTATTTATTATAATATGTCGATTTGAGACGTATAAGTGTTGCTGCATGTAAGATAGCATGATCCCAAATAGTGATTGACAATTTTATTTTCATTAATAGAGGTCTTGCTATCAATTGTATGTGCTTAATAAAGAAATATGCAAGGCCATTTTGAGTATGAACATGAGCAACAGGATTCTCCATCATTATCAAGGCGAATGGCCTTAATTGGATAATCTGAGAATTGCGCTCTTAATCTTATTATTTGTGTTAACAATTTCGCAAACACCAGGTTGCAAGATGATAAGAGGCACACATGAGACCATCTAGATGATGATCTATTAAGGCCATAAAATATCTAAACAATCCATTAGGTGGATGAATAGGTCCACATATATCTCCATGTATACACTCTAAAAAGCCAGGAGATTTGATGCCAACTTTCAAGATCGATGGTCTGGCAATTAATTTGTCTTGATAACAAACAACACATGAAAATTCATCATTCGTAAGAATCTTCTAGTTCTTTAACGGATGTTCAGTTGAATTTTCAAGAATTCGTCTCATCATTATTGATCCAGAATCACCTATTCGATCATGCCATACCATAAATTTATTTAGATCGGTAAACTTTTGGTTTACAATCAAATGTGCTTTAATTACACTAATTTTTACATAATATAGGCCAGACGACAAAGTTAGTAATTTTTCCAAAATATATTTCTGGCCTGAGACATTCTTGGTTATACCAAGATATTCAGTATTCATTTCATTTAGTGTCTCAACATGATATCCATTTCTGCGGATATCTTTAAAACTTAACAAGTTTCTTGAGATTTAGAAAAAAATAGTGCATCGTCTATAACAATCTTTGTCCCCTTAGATAAAAATATAGTAGCTCTTCTGGAGCCTTCAATTATTTTTGAATTACTAGAAATTGTAGTAACATTTACTTTTCTTCTAAGTAAGTTGGAAAAATATTTCTCATCTTTAAAAATAGCATGAGTTGTTCCACTATCAATTACACAAATATCCTCGTGATTGATCATTGATTCAATTTTTTTTGAGGCATATCCATATTTTTTCTTGAAAAAGAAAGAAAGTAAATATTATAATTAAAACAAGGCTCATTACACAAATTTTATTTATTTACATAGATTAGAAAAATACAAACATATCATTTAGTATAGACAAATAAAAAAAAGAAATTATTTAAATATTATTAGGCTTATCAATATTCATATTGTCTTCTGGAAAATTAAAGAAATCAGCCACATCCAGATGCATAGGCTTAATATTATCTTTACAGATAAAGTTTGTCTCTCGATTATTTTCTACTCTCTTCAAGGATGCCTCATATAGCAGAACCAGACGTTTTGATTACCGACAAGTCCGCGATCAATGCCCATACGTCCACATTTATGACATATACTTTCTAAATTTTTCTTTGGTAAAACTTCTGGCTTTTCACTCTTATTTTTATATTGCTGATCATTTTCAGTGCCAGTCTAGCATCATGATTATAATTTCTTCTTCGACCACGACCACGACTGGGCCATGACCTCTTTCTCGTTGGTTATAATTTGTCTGATTCACTTCAGGAAGTGGCAAAGAACCAACAGGCCGACTATCATGATTTTTCATTAGCAGTTTGTTGTGACGTTCAACAATTAAAAAGTGAGAAAATACTTCAGAATATTTTTTAAACCTCTTTTCGCGATATTACTGCAGAAGCATATTCATGGGTGGAAATGTGAAGTACGTTTTATCAAGTTTATCTTGCTTAGTGATTTCTTCTACGCATAAATTTAACTGAGCTATAATTGTAAACAAGACAGAATTATATTCAATTATATTTTTAAAATCCATTAATCTCAGATTTAGCCAATCATGACGTGCTTGTGGAAGGATGACCAACTTCAGGTGGTCATATATTTCTTTAAAATTCTTCTACAGTTTAAGAAAGTCTTTTAATGTGAGATATTATAATTTTAGTCTCTTGTCAAAATGGTGGCAAAGAAATATCATGTCTTTGACACGGTCTTGACTAGATGTCGTATTGTCACTTTGTTGGTGTTTGCCAGAACTATCGCTTCTAGATGTATTTCGACAAGTAGTGCCCATGATGAGTAGTCTTTTCTAGAATTATCAAGAGCAACAAATTCAAGTTTTGAGATATTAGACATTTTAAAAAAATAAAATTCTTATCCTTTTTTGTTACCTTCTTAAAAATAGCTCAAAGTGATGGAGGCTCGTGCTGATAACGTGTTATGAACTAACGTCACAATTTAATAAGAGATAGAAATCATAAGAGAAAAGAGAAAGAAGATAATTTTATGTATAAAAGGCAGCCCGGTGCACTAAAGCTCTCTTAATGCGCGGGGTCCGGGGAAGGGCCTGACCACAAGAGTTTATTGTACGCAGTCTTACCTTTATTTTTGTCAGAGGTTGTTTCCAAGGCTTGAACCTGTGACCTCCTGGTCACATGGTCCCATTTTATTGCTAAAATCTGACAATTTATAGCTAGAGAGAGAAAAAATATGGGTATTTTACTTAAATCTCATAGTAAAAAAGCCTATTACAATTTATCCTGACTTTTTGGTAATTAGCCGAATTCTCTCTATTTTCCAGATTTCTGATACATACGAATGACACTGATAAATCGCGATTTGATGCATAAATATTTTTCATGATACATCGCTAATTGATACAAACCAAACATTGTAATATCAATAAAATTTATGAATCAACTTATAACATCTAATATATCATGAACACAACAAAAATAGTAATAAAACTTATGTTTTACTGATTCATTTGTGTTTGGTTTGTATCAATTAGTGATGTATCATGAAAAGAACTTATGTATCAAATCACGATGTATCAGCATCATTCCTATATATCAAAAAAGGAATTTTTGAAATTTTTACAAATGGTAGAAAATAATTAAAAATATAAAAATATAAGGCGTGTAATTTGATAATTTTTTCAAAAAATATAGTGGGCAACTTGCCCTTTAAGTGGGCCCCATTCAAAAAAATCCCAATAGTATAAAGTGGACAACCACTAATTCTCTCTGGCACTGCTTTACTTGGCTTATTTAGTAGACTGTTTTTAACTTTCACGTGACGCAGCTTTGCTGGCGAAGCCGAGGCAAAAGCAAGGGTTGAAAGAGAAGAGTACCAAACTAGCCTCAGAGAATCCCCCTTGCCTATGATCTTCTTGCCTAACTCGTACATAAGGGCCTCTTTCATCTATTTGCCAGTAGCAGTAAAGTACTTGTTTGTTTTTAATGGACATTCAAAAACTAAAACAAACAAATAAAAGTCAATAGAAAGAAGTACTGTATTTGTTTTTTATGTTTAGTTGACTAACCACAATAAAAAGCAGTACTTAATTTTTTCTTTGAAACCGACTATGAAAATGACAGAAGTGTAAAAACAGGTAGAAATGGTATTAAATGCCAAACGCCTTTAATAAATGGAGAAACGGCGTTTCTGATAGGGAAAAAAACTGACATAGGCGGAGTACATATTTACCACTAGCAATAAGAAAGCTACAAGCGCGTTGCCCTATTAACACGATTACGATTCCGTGTGGTCTTCGCACTATCAGCCACTTTGAAAATTCGTAAGCCACAAATTTCTTCAACAACACTCCAAAGTATCAACCAATCACAATAGAGCAAATAAAAAAATAGATGAAACGAGCAGTAACAGAGATGGATTGCGCGTGACTCAATAGGAAAATGTCAACAAGACACAATAGGAAGTACGAATTTTCATTTTTGCAAAATACTATTCATTCCTTTTTGGAATTATCATAATCAAATTCGATATAGTACTGATAAATCCAAATCATATAGGAGTAGTAGTAAAAGTTTTTGTTGATTCGGAATTCTTCAGGCCTAACTACAGTTAGAGTGGATTGACAGCAAAAAAGCATGGCAGAAATCTGTCAAACAAGAGAAACAGAGGCAGACAGTATCTACAAAGTTCCGAAATCGGTTCCAATTAAAACCTACCGTTGATTCCATTAAGTTAAAATCTGAAAAGTCAGGTCCTACTCATCATCTTCTTAAACTCGTCGAAGTTAACACATCCATCGCCGTCGACGTCGACCTTGCTGATCATACGACGGCAATCCTTGAGCGAGCACTTCTCTCCAAGGCTCTTCATAACAGAATGCAATTCAGCCGCCGTGATTTTGCCGTTTTTGTCCTTATCGTACAAGTCGAAAGCCTCCCGAAGCTCTTTACTATCACTGTCCGCTCCTCCCGGACAGTAAAAAGCAGCAAACTCTTTCAAATCAATAAAACCATCACCATCGGTATCAACTTCCAACATTATTCGCTTTACCTCATCCGGCGATGTCTTACTGCCAAGCGCATTCAGAATCGCGCCAAGCTCCGATAGAGAGATTTTTCCGTCGCCATTGGCGTCGAACTTCCGGAACACCTTCTCAACTTCGTCCATCTCCGCCGCTGAAACTGTCGGCTGTTTGGAATCGCTGGGAGTTTTGGCCATTCGCGGAGACAATTTTTGAAGGGAAAAGACGAGGAAACGGAAGGGGAGGGCAAGAGTTTTTTTCAGTTGTGAGTTGGTTACTGGGTATTTATATGGCAGGATCACGCGGTTTAACACGCAAGAGTGGGATATAATTGTCTGTCACGCGGGATGTCGCACCAATTTTATTTGGTGAGGCAGGATCCAGTACGAACGCTCGCATGGGTCACAATAGTGGACTTCCAAATTATGGTAAAAATCAAATCTTTTTTTTAAAATTCAATTTAAGGTATCTTAATTTTTTAATTAAGAGGTAAAAATATTAAGTTGAGATGTGGTATTGTAATGAAGCATTGAAGCTTCGTCAAAAAACAAAAGTGTTCATAAATTGGATTAGAACAAATATTTTCGAAAGAATGTAGGTTTTGTTTTAAAATGACAGCTTTTAAAGTAATTATTAGTAATTAAAACTTATATTTATTTATTGCCATGTGTGATGACTCATCATGACATCATGTCAAAAAAACTTTTGCCCTTATGGAATGCTTACACGAAAAGGAGACTATTCTTGTGGAATTTTTAGGAATATATGAAAATTTCTAGATTCAAGTGGATTTTCTAGAAAAGTACTTAAAATTTTGAAGAAAATTCTAGAGAGGAATTTATTTATAATTATTGAAAAATTTATGTAACAATTAAAATTTACATACTAGCCCCTAGATAAATATGTAGTATCTAGGCCGATTTGACATAACAAGATTGTGAGTAATTTGTGCAAAAACATAAACGAGCTGTCAAATAATATATATATACTTAGTTGAAGATTAAAGATGTGGCATATATACGACTCAAAACTACACTTAATTAGAAACTTAGAATTAACTATATGAATCTTTTGTAATCAATCTATTCTAGTAAAATTTATATCCTGCCAAAATGAATAGACTAATTTGTATTAATTAGTTGATGTGAAAACGTGAATGAGATGTTATATAGGAGATTCTTGATTTGCTATTACACGCTCCAATTTAATAACCTTTAGATAAGTATTTATAAAAATAAGTTCTGTTTTCCTTTGTTAACTATGTAAAAAAATAAAATAAAATTCAAAAGCTTTTAAAAAGTCAGTCGCAGACAAGAATATATAAATCAATTGTGCCATTTGTTTAGAGAAAATTGTGTTGAGGCTACGCAAATATTACGTATTATATAAGTGTAAAAGTATATTATTAAAAAAATCCTTCCATTTAGCGAATAAGCAGTTGACATGATTAGGGTGTAGAAAAATCTACCAACACAGGATAATAGACTAATATTTCCCATTTGTTTAGCTAGAAAATGTCTGATATACTGCTCAAATTCGATGAGATAAGTATAATCTTATTATCATTGAGCAAATATTTTATGTTTGAATGTTAAAAATACTTTATTTACTTTAACAAATTAAATTGGGGTAGGATCTGAATTAATCGAGTCATTAAATTTTAAAAAATAAATAATTAAATAGAGAAAAGAGAGTGTATTTGAAATTTGGATCAATGGCTAATAAGCATAAGGTGGGAAAGCAACATAAGCTGATTCATATATTATCATTATAAAATTATAATACAAGGTGGGATAAAGTCGATATCAATAATGCTAACAAACTCAAAAATATGATTTAGTTAATAAAATGTGAGAATCATGATATTTCCTATTCGATTTTCAAAACAAAAAACGTAGGTGATTGTCACGGATGATTAACAATTCAGGCAGTTAGGAAAGCATCTAATAGTAAATGCTTGAAAGACGACAAGTACCTGTCACGACGTCAGTTCAGTTAATTAAAAGCAGTTAGCTCAATTTGAAACCAAAAAAGAAAAAGGAAAAGAGTGACTAAGGGCGTGTTTGGTACGAAGATATCTTAGAACATGTTCTATTGATAAAATATTTTTAAAAATATTTTCTCTAAAAACATATTTATTAAAAATAAGAAAAATGACTTCCCTAATAAAATTAGAAAAAAAAGTTCTACGGATGATATTTCGTATTGATTATTTTCTTCCCAACCTTCAACATACCTCATCTTCACGACTTCACCCTCACCACCTCATTGCCCTAAACCCACCATGTCACAACCCTACCTCCCCCTCCCCACCTTACCCCAACTCCGTAGTATTTGTCTAAAATATATACAATAAAAAAGAATTTAGAATAATATATTTTAATTACCTATCAAACAAGAAAATAACTAAAAGACCCACTTATTTCTAAAATATATTTTTCAAGAAAACATGTTTCATGGAAAATATTTTTTAGGAATAAGTCAATTGCTTACTTATTTTTTTGTATTCGTTATGAGAGGGAAAAATATTATCCTAAAATTATTTGTGTATATTCTACACAAAAACAAGTATGTGAGATGGTGGTTATGGTAGAGGTGTGGGGTGGTGGTGATAAGACTAGAGGGTGAAGGTCAAAATGAGGTGGGGAGAATACAATCAACATGAAATGCTATATGTTAAAATCATTTTTTTCTATTTTTATTTAAAATAAATTATTTTTTAAGAAACTCGTTTCCCAAACCATATTTGAAAAAAAAATTCCATCCTGCCGAATCACCCAGGGTCATCTCAATAATAGGACATCACATGCTGACGATCTTGACAATGAAGGATTCTTATCTTTCACTTAACGTTAGCAAATTCCGTCTCAATTTGTATGATTATATTATGCAAGTCAACCTGGATTAATTATAATTTTCAGTAACTGTATTATGTATTTGGAGATGTTCGTTCCTACGTCCGTTCGTCCGATTACATCAAAGTCATGTTGAATTAATAAATTCCATACAAGTATAGATATATTTTGTCGAATAATTGACTCCATTAAAACACGTTTATTGTAATTCAATTTCTTGTCCCAGTTCGGTATTTAAATTCCTATTTCCGTTAACTACTTACTATAACTTTGGAATTAATGGGAAGTATTACAAAATGACATGACATGGCATTTTATAAATTTTTCATTTTGTTTTAAGGTAATTTGAATTATTAGTAATATCATATTTTTATTTACTTAATTATGTCTACAATATGTGTCATCGATCATGCATACGTGATTTTTATTTTGGATAATGGATGGACAGGTAGTAACTCGAACTCAAAACCTTTGTACGTTTGCTCTTATCATGTTGAAGAGTGTAACGTTTTCATCTAAAACATTAAGCTATTAAACATAACACGCTTTTATTTATTTAGTTTCGTTTTCACCATGAGTCACGTCTTTAACTATTGTGTTTGTTTTTTAATTGTAATTCGGTCTTGGATATAATTTATATCATGACACTAACTAGGGGTGTACATGGACCGGGTTGGTTCGGATTTTTTACAAACCAAACCAAACCATTTGTATCTGGTTATTAAATATATAAACCAAACCAAACCAATAAAAGTCGGGTTTTTCGATATCAATTTTTCTCGGGTTTTTCGGATTTCTCGGGTTTTTTGGGTTTTTTCGGATTTCTCGGATTTTTCATAGTATCTAATAAAAAGCACAGAGCAGTGCTTCTTAAAAAGAGTTCTAGTACAAAATATCAACATATAAGATGGAGGCACAACACTGTTTGAAGTTTTAACTTTATAATATAACTTTATAAGATGGACTTTTTTTGTATATTATTTAGATGTGCTTCTCAAGTCCAAATCTAAATGTAAGAAAGAAAGCAAAAATTATGAAAAAAATTTAAAAAATATTTATAAATTATATTTTAATAAATATTTTTATGTATAATATAATTTAAAAGTAGTATATCTATAATCGGATCGGTTTGGGTTCGGTTTGACTTTTTTTAGTTAAAACCAAACCAACCCTATAATGGTCGGGTTTTTTTTTTCAAACACGAAACCAAGTCAAACCAAACCACTAGTCGGTTTTTTTTTCCGATTTGGTTCAATTTGTCGGTTTGGTGCGGTTTATCGGTTTACCCTGTACATCCCTAACACTAACCCATATATAGTAAAAGCGTTGAGTGTATAATACTTATTGAGTGAACAAGTTAAAACTTTGATCTAACAACTAAGAAATGAATGTCTCCTCTCTCTCTCTCTTTATAAATTATATATTCACCTATCTATTAACATTCGTTCGTAAACAGGAATATGCAATGCAAATGATCCTGGTAAACTAAAAAAATCCAGAGTTTAATATCCCGATTTATTCATGATCCTCAATTATAGCATTAATACAACATTTCATTTACATATGAATTTTAAGAAAATTGGAGTGTTATATTGAAAACCAATAAATTACAAATAAAACGAACCCACAATTCGTTTCAGTATTTTTCCAATCTACTTTCTCACTATATATCTACTTTTCCTTTTAAATGGCAGTTATATAATCATAGATAACATACGAAGGTACCAATTGATAAGTATGTTGTTAATTTATTACAACGTAGAAAAAAAATGCCAGGAAAAGAAGCTACTTCTCCTACTCAAGGTTCCTTGAATCTGTGAAGTAGGTATCTGTTACTTTCCATTAGATCCAGGTCACTCTATTTCATATACAATACATGTGATGCTAAAAAATAACACGTACATATATAATTGATATGAGTTGTGTTTGCTTTTCCACATTACTCCCTTCATGCCCATCAAAAGGACCTTGAGATATTAATCCACACTTAATCCAGTTTCATTTTTTTATATATATAATGTAAAATAATTATGAAAAGGAAATGAATTTTCTGCCTAATATATCCCAAAAGATAGGTCATACGGCAAGGAACGACTAAAATCATGTAAGAAAGACCAATATCCATATCACAACAGACCGTAATACTACAATGACTCAGTGTGAACAAGAACAATAAAACACCCAACGTCGTATTAATCAAAAACAAGAACTGAGATGGTCTAGTTCTAATAGTATGATAAGAAAAATAAATCTTGAATCTGACTCCATTTAAAAAATTAACTTACTCCCTCCGTTCCTTTTTACTTTTTAATTTTTGACTTGACACACCTATTAAAAAATCAATTATTGATATGGTGAGTTTGTCATTTTACCCTTATTAATCATTAAAGCCATAATTCAAATTCCAAAACATTTTGCTACCAAAAATATTAACTCTCTCAATAAATTGAGGGTATAATAGGTAAAAAAAAAGGTTGAACTTTCTTGATTTGTCAAATTTGACAAGTAAAAAGGAAAATCAAATTAGAAATTTTTTGACAATTAAAAAAAAAAAAGCTGAGTATTAGGTTAAGATTATCCAAAATTCTATTAAGAGACCGAATATTCATCAGTAGTCGATGTGGGAAATCTAACAAATAATTGTCAGAATTATTTTTTCAATAGCATTAATTATTTAGGCTTAACATGCTAACTAAGATGGTATGAAAGAAGTTTGCATTGGCCAGCAGAGACACAAGCAAATTGTTAAACAGGAGTGAAGGAATATAAGCTGGAAAGGGGTAAATATTCATATGCACAGAGTGTTCACATCAAATTGATGAGTAATTTAATAGAGTGAATATATACATTAAGTAACCATGATTAAGTAATGTTATTTTATATTCATATAGCTGATATGCATTTATTGATTTCGTGTAAATATCAATGATATTATTCCTTTATTCTAGTTAACTGAAAACTCTGTGGGCCATGATGGATTCATTTTTATTTTTCAAAATTATGAGTGAACCTAAGCAACCGTTCTATTTGTTTTGTGAAAATATAATTCATTAGTATTTGAAATTCTATCTTGTCCAGTAGTTGGCATCTACTTTTGGCGGTGCTTAGCCTGTTGTGGTCGTTGGTCCAGATGTCTCAGAAAAGGGTATCAACAAATTCAAACTTTATTGTGTTTCTTATGCTCCATCAAATAATTGATCCATCTATATTCATCACTTTGTGCTGATCTATTTTTTCTAAACTGATTCATTGCATACATTTTCAAAGCACCAAGCTGGACATAGTACTTAAAAGAGTGGTGGAAAACGTGTACTTGATTATAGCATCTTGTGCCGTAACTCTCGTTGGGTGGTTGATTTTATTACAACTTGAAAAGAAATTTCAAACTACCATGATATTCACAAGGAGAAATTAACGTGCGTGAACTTATTGTAAGAAATATTAAGTTCCAAATGTCAAGCCTTAAATCTTCGATTGAAACAAAACTTCAGCCGCTAAATATGTAATTAGGGGTGGCAATGGGGCATAGGGTGGGCGGGATGGCTCTTACTGGAGTCGGAAAATTAAGCATGTACCACTTCTCTGTATTTTTAGGCTATCAATATAGACTTTCTTCACGCTAATTATATGTTACGTGGTCTATAACCATAGTTCACTGGTCAATTTTTGAAATTCACTCCTTATTGTCATTCTTATGGTCGAACATTTATGACCTTCAAAATTGAAAGATAGCTTCTTTTTATGCATGTGCATTTTTAAGTTATCTTTAACATGGTAAAAATAGTAAATCAAGTCTTACATCATCACTTTGTCATCTTGATGATTCGTCTCGTTGAATCATTGACATTGATAGTCTAATGATATCAATTATTGAGCTAAACCAATTTAGAGACACTCTTGACATGTTAATAATATTTCTATTACACCAAAATTGCACATTTTTTTATTTCAAAAGACCTAACGCCATATATTTATACCTCATGTGTATCATCCATTCTGTCCTATGCTATTATATCTCACAGATAAAAACTTATATACCTATGTTACATTAATTGATTTTATGTTCCGTGGTTATTACTTATTAGTTTCAACCAAATCATGATTAATTGGAAGGCATAATACATAAATATGCCATTTAATTTGGTCTCATTTCATATTTATTCCCTTCAATTTTGGGTAAGCACAAGTAAGAACTTAAGTTTGTATAAAATTGAATAAGTAGCTATACATGTCCTACGTAACACAATACACGTAGGACACAAAATTGTCATGTAGGACAAATGTGTCTATTTATTCAAGTTTTGGACAATTAAAATGTCTACTTGTGCACTAATAAAGTCAAAGGTCATACCAAGTGAAACTTAGTTAAGAGTCATATTTATGTATTATGCTAATTGGAAAAAACAATTGGCATGAAATAAATCCATGTCACTAATAAACGAGTGGGTAAATCATAAATTTTGTCTGACAACTGACAAGTGACAATGATAACTAGAGGTCGTCGTCGGCTAGTCTTTGGGCCATTGCCAGCTTCTGCTTTAGCCAATTTCCACTCATTGCTTTCTCCGCTGCCACTATTTGAAGAACTGCTTCAATTCTTCCGAAAATTAGGGTTTATTGTCTCAAAATTACAAGTTTCTAACGACTGCTCCAACGCCTCACCTCGTAATTTCCGTTTTGGTTGCTGAAATCTAACGCCGGATGTAACTGTATTAGGTCTCAATTTTGAAATTCACAGATCAGTCCCTCTGTTTTTCTAGTATCCTTTAAAAACCTCATAAATGGCTCTTCATGCTACTGCTTTCTCCTTCAGTGGAGTTTCTACTTCTTGTCAATCTTCCAGAAGATATTTGCTTTCAGTTTTTCCTGCTCCTACAAGATGCACTGTGAAAGCAGCTTCCCAGTATCCGCCAATCTTTCCTCGATGCAAACTTCAAGGTGTTCATCTTTTAAGTTTAGACTGGATTTATATATGTTTCTAGATAATTTAGTGAATTTGCTTCATACTTTTTTGTATTTATACTTTCTTCAACTATATTTACTTAAGGAAGAGCATTGTCAAGTGATAATGGGCCACTGGAGAAGGATGAATCTTCCCTTGTTGTGTGCTTTGGAGAAATGCTCATTGATTTTGTTCCGACTACAAGTGGGTTGTCATTGGCTGAGGCACCTGCATTTAAAAAGGCTCCTGGTGGTGCACCAGCTAATGTTGCTGTTGGCATTTCCCGTCTTGGTGGTTCATCAGCTTTCATTGGGAAGGTATAATAGAACATATTCTTTCTGAACTCAATGTGCTTAATGTAGGTTTGAATAACTATAACAGTAGATAAGTTTACACAATTCAACAAGTGTATAGGCAGTTAGCTTCTCAATCAAGTATGTATGATCTTCAAGTTGGGCTACTTATCCTTGACTATTAGGACCAATTCCAGGCTGTTGGAGGAGGTAACTCTTAGTTATTATTTAGTTGCCTCTATTCAAAATATATGGCAGTGTCTGGTTCCCTGAACTTGTTTCAAGTCTTCAAGTGACATTAGAAACTCCAAGACTATTCACATCGTTAGAACTATCAATCTTTTATGCATGGTTGAAATTTTGTTATATCTGAATAGAAATCTGCCACTTGCTGCAGAAACATTAATTGCTCTAAAGTATCCCTTGTACCATGGTGATCCGGCATCTAATGCGATGCGCTTGTCAAATACCTTTTTCTTTGGCATACTAATTAGTAATTACAATGCTGATATCATATTCCTTAGTCTATAGCGTTGACGAAGAATAGTTTTGCTCTCATCCGAGACTCACTATTCCAAACTAATGCATTCAAATTAGGAAACTCATCTTAATATGCAGACCCTCGGAGAATTTTATCCTTAGTCTAATGAAAACACAAGATACCCTCATCAAAAGGGCCTGAAATCCCCTCTAGAAGGACCGTCAACGTACGCTTACGCAAAATGATCCTTCTAACCCCGATCCTTAGAACTAATTGTCAGCGGTTGCTCGACCAAAGCCGGTCAAAGACTCTATTATATGCCTGATATTGCCAGAAGACCGATGAGGCTTACCAAAAGTGAAGTACAGTAGAGCGCATATTAAGAATACGGTCGGAGACCTAAGAAATGGGGTACCCGAACCCTGTCCTATCATCTGTATAATGGAGTTCGTCGTTTATTGACGGATTTTTCGGGATTTTTCTTTCATTCCCCTAGAGTTCCGAAGTGATTCTCAGATTTCAAAAAACGAAGTGAACGTATGATGCTCGACTTTATAGATAGAGCGGCTCCACCTGTTATCTCCTTCTACGACATGCTGTTGTCGTCGCCATATTCCATATGTCACTTAGTCATCTCTACCTCGTTGCGGGTCAATATCATTCCCCTTCGCATCCTGCCTCTGAGGGAACACACCGTCCTCATCTGTCAAGCACAGCCTCTCCCCTGTCGTCCATCCTCCTTCTGCCCTTAGGTTTTTTGATAATTTGATTGACTGTTGAAGAATCATATAACCCACAAAGTTGACTCGTTCAAATATTTCCTTTGCTGAGTTGTGAAAACTAATTAGAAAAAACATGTGAAAATGAAAACAACCTATCAAAAAGAATATGTGAAGATGGGTAATCAAAAAAAATATGTGAAGATTATATAAATTAGAAAAACAAAGGCCTTTTCAAATTTATTTAGCATTTTATGGTATGTACTTATAACTTTTGATCACAAGCAGGTTGGTGAAGACGAATTTGGTTACATGCTTGCTGATATTTTGAAGGAGAACAACGTCAACAGTGATGGTATGCGCTTTGATCCAGGTGCTCGTACTGCTTTAGCATTTGTAACACTGAGAAAGGATGGAGAACGTGAATTTATGTTCTATCGTAACCCGAGTGCTGATATGTTGCTTCAAGAGGATGAACTTGATTTAGAGTTGATCAGGAAGGTACATAAGGTTCTTTTATCCTCGAGATATAAGTATTTCAAAGTTTCATTAGAGCAAACAAATAATGTTGGACAAGAAGAGCTAAAAATAGGACCATAATATGAAAACTGAAATTGGTTTTGGTTCTTACATGAGATGCCTCCAGTCATAAGACCTTATTTGTTCATCCTCTTAGTTACTTCCACTACGAGTAAGCTATCTTATTTATATGACTATTGAATATATTAAAATCCTTATGCAGTTCATGATTTGGTTCTAAGAGTACCTTGCAATCCAGATCTTTAGATTTTTGAAGACCATCTTGTTTGAGGATGTGTGAGCATTTTGTATGCTTTCTGGAAAGCATGTTACTCTAGAAGTCCGCCAAACTTTAACAATATTGTTATACAATGTTGCTTTCCTTATTGGAACAGTTTAATCATGGATACTTTACATTTCTTCTGCTATTTCTGGTGTAGACTCTTACTAATAAGTTATATTTAGATAGTCCACTTGATTGTGATACCCAATGATTCCTCTACCTTATGACAGGCAAAAGTTTTTCATTACGGTTCCATAAGTCTGATTACAGAGCCATGCAAATCAGCCCATATTGCAGCTGCAAGAGCTGCGAAGGATGCTGGTGTGATCTTATCCTATGATCCCAATTTGAGGCTTCCATTGTGGCCATCCGCAGAAAGTGCTAGAGAAGGAATCCTTAGCATATGGGAAACTGCTGATATAATTAAGGTACTTGTTTGCAAATGTCCAAAGTAAAATCCCACTTGTTAATGACAATATTGTTAATCTTGCAAGACAGTCGGACTGGAAAGTCTGCACTTTCATTTGAAATGTTACCTCTGATGTTTCAGCTGGTTGTTATCACCAGATAAGTGAAGAAGAGATTTCATTTTTGACACAAGGAGAAGATCCTTATGATGATAATGTTGTTCGGAAGTTGTACCATCCAAACCTCAAATTACTCCTCGTCACAGAAGGTCCAGAAGGTTGCCGATATTACACCAAGGTGAGCTTCTAAGATGTGGTAAAACTCGTGTTATAAAAATTATTCAACTCTGCTGCATGCCTGTTTGTTCCTCTTACGCAAATTGCATAATTGCAACTGCATCCCACTCTACACAAATTAATGTGTTAAAGTAAATGATGTTTAAGCATAATTGCAACTGCATCCCAGTCAATCAAATTAATTTGCTTAAGCAAATGGCTGCTGTGCCTTTTTAACCAGTCAATCCCTAGCTGAACAAGTATATGATTATCTATATTAGAGTTGATTGGTTGTTGCTTGATAGTTTAATCTGGAATCAATATAGACTCATCAAAGAGGGCCTTGATGAATTGCTCTGTTATACTCGTCAAAATAATACTATTAATAATCCTTGCTCTCTGAAGTTTAAAGATTCTTTGTTCTGTTTCCTTTCGTGAATAATGATCAGGAAACAGTATGACTACTGTTTCTTCTATTTTGAAAAGCTCATTAAAGGTTGTCTGAGTCTTATCTGTCTCCTGCAAGCTTGTTCCTGCTCGAGTAGCCTATAAATAGCAATGGAAGAAGTTTAAAAATATTAGAATTCTGTGCATCTTTAGGTCAAACTTCTAGATCAATCACCAAGCTGATATGCGCATACCATGATATGCCAGTTATCCACTATATATGAAAGGAAAAAGTTTTCTGAAGTTGCTTGAATCATGAAAAACAGGATTTCAGTGGACGAGTTAAGGGTATAAAGGTGGATGCTGTGGACACCACTGGCGCTGGAGATGCTTTTGTAGCTGGAATATTGTCACAGCTAGCATCTGATGTCTCCCTGCTTCAGGTATCGCCTTTTGTATTGGATCGAATTATGTTCAGTAGTTGTAATGTTCCATTATCCTGGCATTCTGTTGGCTACTACTTTACATTTTTCATTGTATGTATGGTTTCTGATGTCATGTTAGCTAATGAGCAAAAAAAGGAAAATTAATACTGTTTCTTGTTTGTGCACTAGGTATGTATCTTCAGTATAAGTACATTAAAGGACCTATATGATTTACTTGTAGTGTGGGTATTTTACTGTGTCATTAAAACCTCTTATTCTAAGAATCTTTTGGAAACAGCCTCTCTACCTCCTCGAGGTAGTGGTAAGGTCTGCGTACACTCTGCCCTCCCCAGACCCCACTTAGTGGGATTTTACTGGATATGTTGTTGTTTTCATTAAAACCTCTTATAGTTATTACCCCACATGATTAAACTCACATATGCAACCCAGTGATATAAGGCAGCTGAAAAATCACAATTTGAACAACTGTCTTCTTTGATGAAAGCTAAGTCCACTACTAAAACTATGTAACATCCTTGTTCTTGCTGTAGCTACTTCTGAAACAAAAACTGATAGTACTGAACTAATTAATTTTATTCTCAATGTTGAAGAATGAAAAAGTCTCACGTCGGTGGTTAATGAGATGTGTGGTCTCCTTATATGGTCTTGGACAATCCTCCTCTCATGAGCTAGCTTTTGGGGTTGAGTTAGGTCCAAGATCCATTTCTTTACACTCAAACTTCAACCTGTCTTCCATTTGTTGTTGAGCTTTCTTTTGTACTTCAACTCGAAGCACAGACCTCTTTAACGCTAATTATGAATCTGAATTCTTTAGGATGAGGGCAAACTTCGAGATGCCCTTAGTTTTGCTAATGCTTGCGGTGCATTGACTGTGATGGAGAGAGGAGCAATTCCAGCTTTGCCAACAAGAGAAGTAGTGTTGAACACCTTGCTCAAGTCAGTTGCATAATATCATCCGACCTATTAATCTGTTGTCATTAAAATGCGCTTGCAACAGTTTTCCCATGTGTTCTCTTGCATAAATTCTTGTAGGAAAAGAATATTAAGCACGTGTATATCCACATTAGCCAAATAATCGGTAATAATTTCTGATAAATATGTGGAAGTTCATAACCCACATTATTAAGCACATGTATTTATTCAATATCAATGTTCAATTCTTGTGGCTAATGCATGGGTTGCTGATTCAGTTAACATTCATTTCATTCTCAATTTTAAATGTTCATGTCGGTCAACAGCGTTTGATTAGCATTGACAGTTTGAATATGAAAATGAATCGTCGATTTGACTACCAATTCCAAGTACATCAGACAGATCTAGTGGAGGAAATGGGTGAATATAGTCATTTATGAACCTGCTAAGTTTTCTCGTTTGTCTTTCCAGCTATCTTGTTTGTAAAAGTAAACGTCTCTTGGAAGATAGACATAAAACTAAACACAGATTTGTAAATCTAGGTTTTACCCTTTGTTTGCTGTTGTTTAGAAATGAGTGAACGCTACTAGCTTATCATATTTACTAGTATTGAATAATAAAATACGGATCACATTAAATTGTTACTAATATATGGGGATAACTTTCATATTTGGTAAAATTTTCGAGTATTTTTCCCTTTTCCCAACTGCACGCAATTTTGAGCTGTCCAAATGTTGTCAATGTCTATTTTGGGAGTAAACAGTTATTCCCTTCCACAAAGTGTAAACAGATTGGTTGTTGCAAAATTTTATCAAGACCATGAAACCTCAAGAAGTTTTTTCACAAAGACCGAGTCCTAAGGCTAAGGGTGGCCATACAAACTAATAGAAATACCTCTTTATAACCCAAATGCTAACTCATTTTGCGGATCTAATTGAGTTGCCAAAAACAAAACTCACAAAGAAGACCAACTTTGCCTACATTATCATAACCATCACAAACAAAACAAAAAAAGGCAAAGAAGAAACCAAAGAATGGCTGAAGATCCACAAGACGTAGCCGATCGCGAACTAGTCTTCAAGCGTTTTGATTTAAATGGTGATGGAAAAATTTCTTCAGCAGAACTTGGAGAGGCCTTGAAGATGCTAGGCTCTGTAACCTCTGAAGAAGTCCAGCATATGATGGCTGAACTTGACACTGATGGGGATGGCTTCATTTCTTTTGAAGAATTCGAAGAATTTGCTCGAGCCAATAGAGGTTTGATCAAGGATGTTGCTAAAGTATTCTAGCTTTCTTTGATGCACAAACTTTACCATTAGAAGTGGATTTAGGGTGGGTTTTGCGGGTTCAACTAAATTCATTGCTTTCAGCTTTCAACTCGAACTATGTATACGTATGCAAAAAATGTTTAAAATGTATACATATAATAAAATCATACTCATTCTGAATTCACTGACTCTAGCATCTAGTTTGATATGTATCACTTTCAAATACGTCTTGGCTTTTCTTTCGTTGCAAAAAAATCGTTAAAACTTAGTTAAACTGTAACGTCTTATTCCTTACATTATTGTTGAGGTGGATTGTATGTATATCTTTTCTTTTGGTTTATAAATTATTTGGTTGGTTCGAAGTTGTTTGATTTAAATAAAATTCATAAATTTATGTAGGCAACTAGGTTCAACAACATTGAACTATAAGTTTGTTTGCCTTGTATTATATTTTCATTATTTGGGGTCCTATGTGAGTGTTTTGGCTGTCATTATCTCAGCAATCTCAAATAATGTCAAGGTGACCTAATTTTTGCTAATGGTTGTACAGATTTCTGAACCTATCTATTCTTAAATACCTAACCTGAAACAGATTGATTTACTTTAGTTTTATAAATAAAGGTTAAACGTACCATCAATAGAGGGGGATTGGCACAAAGAGAGCACGTTGTCAATTTCCTATAAATTTAGAAATCAAGGAAGAGTTTATACAAGAAAGTTTATGAAGGTCCCATATATTTTAAACAAACAGAATTTACTATTAAAAAGTTCTAAATTTGGTGGCCTACTGTAGATTTTCATCAACTGCTCACATTAATTTAGCATAGAGAAATATGGTAACTGTTATTAGTTAGTTACAGGAAAGAGAGAGGTTTGAGTAACTACTAGTTATTAATTTGGAGTAAAAGTAAAGAAGTGAAAAATCTCAAAGCAAATGACACAAAAAGGCCTTTCTGTTTACTTTTTTTCTCACCAAACTACAAGCCAAAACAAGCAATGTTAGTCTGCGAGGGTTGTAGTGAAGTAGCAAGTTGACCGGACTTCTCGGGACATATTCAGATTTAGTCGAGCTCCGATGGGATACTGGACACCGGGTGATAGACCAAAAGAAAATAATCTTTAGCCTGCATAAGGTAAGCTAAAACAGTGTCCTACACCGGTGAGAGATATAAAGTACCAGGTTGAGGTAACTGGCGCAACCACCACGGTTATCCAATAAAATAAAAAATAAAAGGGAAGAAAAAGAACTAAACAAAGTGCATTTAGATAACCAGAGAAAGTTTGAACTCACAATGAAGGAAAGAAATAAGATCAAGCCAGAAAACAATTCACAAACTTCTTTATGTTATCTTACAAAATAGAACCTTCCATATTTCCCCACCAAAATCAGGGACAAATATATGCAAACAGCCTATTCTTCAATCAGACCACCACTTCTCTATCTACATGTTAAAGAGCTTATCAGTTGTCACCCTAAAATCTTAGAATGGAGTGAGGGAAGAAAGAACAAGTAGAGAAAAAATATGAAGCTAATCAAATTAATCGTTTTCATATCAACGACAATAAAAATCACCATCCTCAAAGTCAGGTACTCCTAACATTGCCAATGCTAAGTGACTATTCATTTCACTTTTTGTCCGCTGCAATTGGGGATCAATCACACAATTATTACTGGAAATAGACTTCTTCCTGGTCAAGGAATGAACTTTTGTGCCTCTCAATATAGCAATGATCTCATCCATGTTGGACCTTCGAGACTCTTCACTGTGTATACATGCAGCTGCTGCTTGAGTCATCCGAGCTATATGTTGTAGGTTCTTTTGAGGGAATTTGAGTTTCGGATCAAGAAGCTTTTCAAGAGCTCCTTGTTGCAGCAGTGGCTTTGCCTGAAAAGAACAGAGAAGATGACTATAATTTCCAAGTCTTGGTCAAAAAGAAAAATAAATGATCTAATTTATTAAGCAGTCCATCACGGTAATAGCACATAAGGACAGCAAATGGTCCCAATCTTGCCAAATTTTGATACTGAGAGTCCTACCATCATCATTGAGTTGAATCTGATTACTTCACATGTATATCACTCATGCATGAACGGGTCAAATTGAATGTCATTGTCTAATATATGTGTAGTGGTGTCAACTATCAGTATGATCTTTTACAAGCATAATTCTACGTCGTAATTGTGCATCCGAGAGCTTAAAGCCTTAAACAGTCAACAAACAAGGAACAAAGATCCTCTGTAGCAGTGACCATTTAGAACATAAAGATCTAAACATCAGCAAGTCTGAAAGATACTACTTAAAACCAAATAGAAGCAAGAAAATGGACTGGTCTGAATAGGTTGCACACAAACCATTGGCATACCAAAAAATTTCTCAATAGTAAAATTTATAATTATGCAGCAACTTTGGTAGAAGTCAAGCTGGATAATACGTATTCTTGCATTAATAATTACCAATCACTTTCGCCAGAATGATTTAAATATACAAAATAAGATAAGAAAAGACATCTCAGAATACATTAAAGCAAGAACCTACCCATAACACCAAGTTCTCTTCTCCTGGTCCTCTTTTTGCTTCAATTGGCTTCCTTCCTGTAAGCAACTCCAGGAGGACAACTCCAAAGGCATAAACATCAGTTTTGTCCGACACTTTACCATGCTGAAAATATTCAGGAGCTAAATACCTGCAGATGTAATTCAAAGAACTTAAATACAGGGATGTTTTTTACGGCCAAGCATCGTGAGGATCTCATTCATAATCAGCCTATTTAAGAGTTGACAAGATAGAAACTATACCCAAATGTTCCTTTAACTGTTTTACAAAGGAAAGGTACAGAAGGTGCAGGAGTCCATGTAGCTAAACCAAAGTCACACAACTGCATAAGACATAAGGATTGAACTACAGAATTGGCCAAAATAACACTAACCAACTTGTGCTGTTAAATATGAATGTTCCTTCCATTACCTTGGGTGTCTTCTTGGATGAGAGAAGAATGTTGGAGGGTTTGATGTCCCTGTGAACAACACACCTCTCAGTGCCATAATGCAAGTACCCGATTGAATCTGCAATGCCTACAGCCACCTTATACCGTGTAGACCATGGAAGTGCTGGACCACCTTTCACCCCCCTCTTCTTCTTATCTAAGAACGAAATTCT
Organism: Solanum dulcamara; assembly: GCF_947179165.1. Classification (NCBI taxonomy): domain Eukaryota; kingdom Viridiplantae; phylum Streptophyta; class Magnoliopsida; order Solanales; family Solanaceae; genus Solanum; species Solanum dulcamara. Next base: position 55,733,408 of record NC_077247.1, on the reverse strand, counting down.
ATATAAATTAGTCCCAAAGAAATTGTGTAAACTAAAATAATAATGACCTTATTGAGAACAAAAGCAAACCAAGTAGCTCACCATGTAAATACCGCTCTAAACTTCCACCAGATACATACTTGTATACCAAAAAGAATCCCTCCTCTGGATCAATACAAAAACCCACCAGAGGAACAATGTATGGGTTATGAAGAGAACTAGCAATCATCAATTCCCTACAAAATGCCTTTGGAGACTCCTTGTCTTCCCTGTCTAACCGCTTAATCGCAACAGTAGTCCTCATAAATCCCACTCTTCCTCTGAAAACATAGCTCAATGCTCCTCTTCCCAAAACTCTACCTACCCAATTCAAGAAAAGCAAATCATCACACGAATTTCTCTTTCAACAACAACATATCTAGTGTAATCGCACGGGTCTGGGAGGGTAGAGAGTAAGCACCTTACCCCTACCTTTTGGAGGTAGAGAGATTGTTTTCTATAGTCCTCGGATATGAATTTCTCTTTCAAACAGGGGAAAGTAAAAAAGTTTAAGAAATTAAACATAAACAATTGAATACCTTTAGAAAAATTACGAGTAGCAGAAGCAATCTCAGCATAGGTAAACCTAATTAAAGAATGAGTCACAGGAGAAATACTCCTCTCAAGTGATTGAATTTTCCTCCATTTTAGCTCTCTAGACAGGGGATCAGTTAACCCATTATCCAAATTCACCATTAAAACAGTAGCAGAAGAACATCTGTTGACATTCATAGACTCAAGCTCAACCTGAGAGCAAAAGCTGAACCTAAAAGAGGAATGAACCGAATGTGGCTCAGCATTAATCAACTCAGTACCACATGCTCCTGACTCAGCAAGCAACCAAGCCTTGTTATGCTCCAAACTGCTGACACCTTTGTCCTTCTCACCGTTATCCTCGCCGGAAGCTCGCCGGCGGCGGGTCGGGATAAAACAAGCCAACCCGAAATCCCAAATCATTCTGTGAATTAAAGACTTGATTTTTAACTCTTCATTGCCACAATGGTTATCAGTATCAGTGGCTAAAGCTTGAGTCTTTAAAGGGTATGAACTGTGAAGAGGCTCCACAGAGTTAGTATAACTACTTGGAAGAAACCCCAATTTGAGAGCGGATCTCGAAATGCAACACAGAAACCCACAAACCCAAAAATCAAGAAAAGGAAAGAATCAAGAAAAGTGAACAACTTTGCTTGTAGGGAAGGATAGAGTTACTTATACTCTCAGTTTATAGAAAAAAAGAGAGTGAGTATTGGCGAATAAAGAATCGAATATGTAATGAGAAATGTGGAAAAGTGTGAAGGGATTTTGATTATATGCTGGAAATGGAGACAGAGAGAAAGAGAAAGATGGTCCCTTCAACTAAAAAAAGACTGACCCAGTTTAATTGTTTAGTAGATGGAGTTAATGGCATTATTATACCAAGAATGAGAAAAATGTGAATTGAGATAAATGCAAGATTCTTGGTGTTAAGGATTAACAAGACAAACAGAAACCAACGATCAAAGATGTGGTGCGCGGATAGAGAAAGTTTTTTTCTTAATCAAATTTTTTATGTTTGAATTTTGAATATGAAAAAATTCCCCTCTAACGGTCTTATGCAGTGTAAATTCAAATTAATTGAATTTCAATGAGAATACATAAAATCGAATTGGATTACTAAATAAAAAAAAAAGCAGAAACCACGAAAAGATGCTTCTTTCTGGGTAGGATTTAGGAAGGATCTTATCTTTTGTTGGGGATTTTGGATAAGTTTAAAGACAAAAGTAGGAACAGATATATTAGGTAGTTTTAGAGGGATATAATAAGGTGTAAATATGTGAGAGAAAAGGGCGAGTTGAGGGTTAATATGGTGTTGGTAATTGGAATGTTAATTAATAGTGCAACAATTAAGTAGGAAAATGAGATAAGATGATGGGATGTATTAGTAGTTTGGTGACCTTCTCATCCCCCAACAACTTTCACCTTTCTTGACAGCAGAGCTGCCCTCTCTTGTCATTCCACTTAACATCCTTTTTGGTGACACTTTAGCTTGGCTTGGCAGTGATAGCTGTGGAAATTGTATAGAATAATGATCCTGTCAAGAGAATATATAAGTATTTCTTTCAACCTAGATAAATGGATCATGATCAAAATGTCGGCTTGATTTTTCAAATAGTCACTCAATTATTTATTCTTGATCAACAGTAATTATTACATTATCAATTTATCATTGTATCGTATTATCATTTCGTTGTCACGTTTGAGTTTTTTATAGATACGCGCAATTATAGCTTTGACTACTTTAGATCTTTCTAAAGACATATTTGGTATTGCTTCTTTGATCACAGTAACAATAATGTCACCGATATGAGCATATCAACGATTGCTAACTCCTATATTCGAAAACACATTAATTTTCGAGCCCCGCTATTGTCTGCTACATTTGAATGGGTTGAGTGACCATACGAGAAATCAACTCTCAAAATGTCTGCTTGTGTTACCACTCTTTAACTAGTGTTACTTTTGGGTTCAAAGATATGATTGCAAAAGAGTCTTGGATTAAACCTAGCTATTCTCGATATTCTTTAAGAATTTTGTCACTCCCCGGAAGGGTACCCTAGGTGTGGTCGATACTCAAAGACTATTGCTAGTCTCCAAACGAACCACTTGGCTTGTTCACACATTTATTCAATCAATACTCTACCAGCGAAAGACTTAACTCATCAAGAAAATAACTCAACATGATAATCAAATAGATAACTTATAGAGTAAGGCCAAAGGCCAACAATCTATCTAATCCAATCAACAAGCTAGTATGAATGAAATTAGCCAAAAGGCAATATCCAATGAACACATCAGCAATCTAGTCTAAGAAGCCTCTATCAAATGTCCAAGTTATGCCAATGACAGGTTCTGGCTACCTTAATCAAAATAAAAGTAAAAGTCTAAACTCTAAAGTTAGATGATAAAAGAGGGTATCTTCTGAAAGTAGGAAGGACTCACCAATCAGCTGGAATGTGGAAAAGATCTTCAACGGTGCGCATGTTGATGATCACTAATACATGTCCATGTATCATTAAAGGATGCAGGCTCAAGTGGACGTCAGTACGTGGAATGTACGAGTATGTAATATAGCAGAGTGAAGCATGCATAAGATAGAATAACATCAACTTAAGTAACTCAATCAAGAGTAAGAAACTCAATCAAGATGTCATAAGTCTAAAGCAAGAGTAAGGTTTAGACAGAAACGAATCATATATAATCCAACTCAATCCAGTCCAATCAAAGTACTGTCAAGATCTATAGGGAGTTTCTCCTATCCGACAATAATCACTTATGAGCTAATGATCGTACAACAAGCTCGTTGTTGTTGCCACAACCGTCCAATACTTTGCCAGGGTAAAGGACGAATCAACCAATCATGGATCCAACAATCAATCAAGTCTTATCATGTCAGGATAATAAAATAGGAAAATATCTGACTTAACATTTCAATTCTCTCATATGTTTGGCGACGTAGTTATTGTGTTCGAGTTATTACTTACTCTTACCCAATTCGGTGCTCGATACTTCTCCCAAGACTTAATGCTCATAAAACAATCAATCTCTATCAAACCAATCAACAAGTCTCATATGGACTTTTTATCAGTTCATCAGTTTTATCCAATCAATCATTTCAACAAATCAATTATCTAATCATTCCCAATCATTTAAGAGTAGTTGGGACAATCATTTATGACAACATTCAGTTGATACCATTCAATTGGGTTCAATTATGAAGATACAAAGGACTATCAAGTTCCATCAAGACTATCATCATACTCACATCTCATTCACAATCATGTATTCACAAGTTCAAATCTCTAGACTCAATCCTTAGGCATATACATCAATATTAGTAAAAATACTATTATGATCTATGAAATAAGTAGTTTAAATCATTTGTTCAAGAAACAAGTTCATAGAAAACATCAATTACGCAATATTATGTAAAATTTATTAAAATTTAAGGAAATTCTCAAGAAATACAATTATGGAGACTCAATTCATTCACAAATCAACCTATCACAATCATGGGGCACATGGAAGAACAAGGTTCATGCTTTAGTTTATCCCTACATACTTGGGATGAAGACAGACAATCAAACTGGCAAGATTCTGGCTTGAAATCTTTGAACCCTAGCCCTTTCTCCTCTCCTTAGCCTTAGTTTCTTTTGATTGAATGCGTAAAAAGTCTAAGGAATTGATTTAGAAACCCTTATAAGGTCGAAAACGACCTATATCAGTCATACGTTAAGTATAGGAGGGGTGGAAAAAAATTGAAATACCCCTCACTGAAACTGAAAAACATACGAAAAAACACACAAAAATCGCATTTGTCAAATGCGATTTATGTACAAAAGTCGCGCAACACATAAAACGCACTTGCCAAATGCGTTTTATGAACAAAGTGAGAAAATGAACTAGGTGGGAGCAGGTACACGACACGGACCTATCGCGCACTCTTCTGGTTAGGTTGCTTTTGCCCTGAAGAATTATATTTTGATACGATTGGCCTAAAATTCAATCGAGATCACTTTTTTCACACGATTTTTCCCCCTGACAGATATTCCGGCCTCAAATTGGGCAAAAAAGTTAAGAATGGTACGTTATGCAAACCCGCTATCTTCCAGGAGTATTTTGGTAATTTCCGGGGTATAACAAATTCATTCCAAGTGAATCAAAAAATTCTTGGATTCAACTCTTTCTGGCAATCCGTATAAAAGTTATATCTATGAATTGATTGAATTCTTAGGCAAATTAAAGAACAAGGGGCAAACAAGGGAATGAGAGCAGGATGATCAATTAAAACATCATGTTCTTGAACATTGCTAATAATTTGTCCCTTTATTTCGAATAATATCATTACACCGTTCAGTGGCATAATGCCATAATCACAGTTTTAATGATATATGCTCCTCAATGTCAAATAAATTATTAAGTAATGAATTATGGAATCATGCGATGGTGGTCATGTTAGTAATAATTAATCAATTCTTATTATTTATAACGGTGGTTTATAGATCAACTTGGCATGTCAATTATTTTATCGAGTATATTTATTATCTTTCACTAATACAAATATCAAACAAATATAACACTCACCAAAACTTAGGCAGTTGAAGAAGAAAAATCAACTACGTCATTTTTCTTAATTTATGCTGAATTTGAACATTAATTTCTTATGATTTTCACTAACCTTATTGATTATTCTCCAAAATAATTGACTACTTGGATCCTTTCTCAACTAGTACTTTTATCAAATTATATCACTTAGCACCAAGAAGAAATAAACATATTAAGGATTTACTGAATATGAAAAGATGACTTTCAAAAGAATAAATATTATATTATTTTAAAAATATAAATAAATAAATAAAGGGAGTTAGGAAAGCATATGTCTACTTCTTCGAAAATGAAAAAAGAAAGGAATTGAACAAATGAAGAAGCCGTACAGAGAAGAGTAAGCTAGTTACCTAATTAATGTGGATCAAGGCAGTTAAACTTACAAATGTTTATATATTTGTATATATGTAGATGGTATGCAGAGGTCTTGGTTGAAAAACACTCTTTGGTTATGGTGCCAGCGGTTAAAAGTGACCTCCTCTAACTAAAAACTTAACTACACCAAGTAGACAAGTCTTTATCTTACGTAGAAACCTAGTGACAAATATTAATTATAGGATTCCTCCATGAATATTGACACCCCATTCACAAAATACTGTATATATTACTGTTAAAATAGTATGATACTCAAAGTTTTCAAATTTTAAATCTGCCTCTGCTTAATGAAATAAAAAACGAAAGAGGGCCTAAAATGTCTTGAACTATTGAAAATGGTACAAAAATGTTGTTCATCCATCTATTGGGCATAAAATTTCCTTGGCAACCACCTTTAGGTCCAAAAATGACATTTTCTTTGACGAAAAAGAGCATTTTAGGCCCAATAAATGAATGAGGGACATTTTTGTACCATTTTCAATAGCTCGAGGGCATTTTAGGCCCTTTTTGGTAATTAAAATTCTGTTAAATAAATTTTGATTTATAATTAATTTTAAATAATTAAATCGTAACCAATAAATGGCCGACACGTGTTTAAAAAAAATATTCAAATTATTTAAATAAATTTTGATTTATAATTAATTTTAAATAATTAAATTATAACCAATAGATGGCCACCATGTGTTTAAAAAAATTATTTAATTAAAATTCTTTTAAATAAATTTTTATTTATAATTAATTTTAAATAATTAAATTGTAACCAATAGATGACCGCCAAGTATTTAAAAAAACTATTCAATTTATTTAATTAAAATTCTATTAAATAAATTTTGATTTTTAAATAATTAAATTGTAACCAATAGATGACAGTCACGTGTTTAAGAAAATTATTCAAATTAATTAATTAAAATTCTGTTAAATAAATTTTAATTTATAATTAATTTTAAATAATTAAATTGTAACCATGGTAGCCACGTGTTTAAAAAACTTATTCAAATTATTTAATTAAAATTATTTTAAATAAATTGTCACGACCCAAAATGGGTCATGAGTGGCACCCACACTTAACCTCCTAGGTGGGAGAACCAACAATATAAACCTCAACTAATAACAATAACGCGGAAGCTCAAATAAATACATTTTCCCCAAAACCTGAAAGTCATCACATGAAGGACATCTGAATTCTAAAACTAAGTCTCGAATTATCAAACACCAAATAAATAACATAACATAATGTATCCAAAACTTAAGGACACCATGCCATGACAAGAGATTCCATCGTCATCTAGAAGGATAGCTCACCCTGAAATCTTATGAACTGGAGACTGACTAGATCTGAGGTCGAGTCGAAGTCGGTGGAACACTCGCTGCACCCCACAAAATAAAACAAGAAAAGATACAAGTAGGGGTCAGTACAAGACAACATGTACTGAGTAGGTATCATCGGCCGATTCAAAATAGGAATCAATATGCAATAAATAATAGCGGAAAATCAACCATAGCACTTAACAGGTGGCAACCAACAAGATCAAGTGACAACACAATGAACAATTTCATAACCAATCAACAATATCAAGATCACACCTAAGGACTCAAGCCTCCATATCACACTCTTTTGGAAAATGAGTTATTGGAGATTGAGTAGTATTAAGTCATTTTAATTTATTTTCCTTTAATATTACCGTGCTGGAACGTGACACCCGATTCAAATATACCGTGTCGGAGCGTGACACCCGATCCAAATATATCCAGTCGGAACGTGACACCCAATCCAAATATACTGTGTTGGAACGTGACACCCGATCCAAATATACCGTGTCGGAACGTGACACCCGATCCAAATATAATTAATTTATCATTCTTCATGATTACATTCCACTTCATTAACAATATTTCATCAAACCTTCTTTATTCAAGGCACCATTTTTTTATAGGGCAAATTCAAGATTATGGATTTCATGGCCTCGGGATTTCAGACCAATCACAACAACATATCAACCATCCAAATCACAACAATTAAATGCGTAGTAAACTTCACACATTACTCAATGAATATCAATCACTATTAAGAGTCTATCTATAATATAGAATAAAAACCATAACCTACCTCAACCGAAGAACCGAAGTAAAGCAAGTTAATCCACCAATGTCTTTTCCCTTCTTCAATGCCTCAGACCAATCTCAATCTATCAAATATATGATATTTATAAGTAAACTAATCTGTAAACACCAATATTGTATATATGTTTAACCTAGCCCCAATAACTCACCCAATTCTATAAACACGTTCCTAATCTTGACGCCACTTAACATGTCAACTCCCATATTTTATGAATTTCAAAACTAGCGTTAAACCTCAATTAAATTAAATAATCACTTTAAAACTTGAGCCTCTCGTAACGCTTCCGAATGATCAAAATATGTTCAAATACATAATCTTCATAAGAATACGAATCCAATGACACTCATATAGCTATATTTATTTTCGAATAAAAAAAAATTGGGTCAAAAAGTCATCCCGAGTCATTGAAGTCAAATCTGAAATTTTCTTTCCGATTATGTTCGCTCATGATAAAATAAACTCACATGTCAAATTTCAGCTAAAACGGATCGTTATTCGACTCCCAAATCAAGATTTTATGCGAAGAACCCTAGGGTCATATTTCCTTATTTTAGCATTATTTCTCCACCAATATACCTTAAAAATATGTTCATAATCACATAAAAATTTAATAAAAAGGATGAGAATAATTACCTTGATGCTTTAGAATGAAAATTCCTATTTTTCTCTTCTCCTTTATTTTTCTTTTCCCCTTTCTTTTCTCTCTTCCTCCGTATTGTTTTTTCCAGTTTCTGCTTCTGTTCGTCGCTGTTCTCCTCTTCTTCTTTTTTTTTTCTTTTTTTTTTCTCAAACTAATTATGTATAAAAAATTTATAAACCCTATCATTTTCCTTTAATAATTGGTATATAGTATTAATTAAATTAACACTTTAACCCATTAATTTAATTAGTTATTTAAATTCACCCCTCAACTAAATAATCATACTTATTGAATAATCCAAAATACCCATTAAAAATTTACGGAATGAGTCTTTTATGAAATAAAAAGCTCTAGTTCTCAAAATGACCTAATGGGTCGTTACATAAATTTTGATTTATAATTAATTTTAAATAATTAAATTATAACCAATAGATGACCGTCACGTGTTTAAAAAAATTATTCAAATTATTTAATTAAAATTCGGTTAAAAGGGCCTAAAATGCCCTTGAACTATTAAAAATGGTATAAAAATGTCACTCATCCATCTATTGAGCCTAAAATGCCCTTTTCTGTTAAAGAAAGAATCAATTTTGGACCTAAAATGGATGTCAAAAACATTTTAGACCCAATAGATAAATAAGAAATATTTTTATACATTTTTCAATAATTTAAGGACATTTTAGACTTTTTTTTGAATAAAAAATCTAAAAAATCATCTCAAAATCTTAAGATAATTATAAGTGGTCCTTGTACACCTTACATTGGACATTATGTCCTATTGTTAAATTAAATTTAAAATATTTCATAGGTTGGAAGGGGTGTATGTTAATAAATGATGAATTTGGTCATTGCACGTGTAACAAATTCGTTAATCAAATTAGGTACCGGCAGAATATCACATCAGATCTTTCATTGAATATTTATTTTATTTATTTTTGGCAAATAATGGAACACATAAATATTGCATTTTTCTTCTGTATGGGACGAATTAATTAGGTATGGAACTCTCAACCTATGCTATTATTAGTTTCGTTATAAATTAATTAAATATTACTAATTTTCTGGCCCAGTTGTTAAGTTGTCCTCTCATTAGCGATGAGGTGTTTCTTTATTTCAAAACATCTAAAGTTTTATTTTAGATTTATACTATTTCCTATATCGATTTAAGAAGAGTATGTTTTGTATTCTATTTTTTTTTCATATTTTATTGGTCAAAATATGTTTGTTAAGAAAATAAATACCATAAATGATAAAAAGAAAAATAAATTTCATAAGTGATATTTCACGCTCATTGTTGATCTCCTCCATACCCCCAACATTCACCTCATCGTGTTTGCTTAAATTATATATAAATATTCTTGGAACATATTTCACTTTAAAAAATAACTTTAAGAAAATTATAGTATTTATTTTCCACTAAAATATGTTTCTCCGTACCAAACTCATTTTGTTATAAGTAATAAATTAAAATGTATCAATTGACTTTCTTAAATAGTAACAATAGTGTCATGATATAAAAATAAAAACAAGTTGTAACAAGAACTCGTTAATTGTATATACATTGGTCTGTCTGTTTTATAAGAAATTGATTTTTTTATTTTAAAAAAATTGCTAACCAAATATGAAGCCCTCAGTGTATATAAATTTAATTATTAAATTAATACATGTTGATTTATCTATCTCAAATAAAAAAAAGAATAATGACAAGCTATATATATGTCATCAAATATGGCCATCCTAATAAACTTATAAACTATATATACGTATATGTGAAATACCCTTCATGCAACCATTGGTTAATTATGGGTTAAGATTTGCAAGAGTTGCCAAATCGAAGTATAACTCTATTAATTATTTTAAAATTAGATAGATTAGAAGGATATTATTATTATTATAATAATAATAATAATAATAATAATAATAATATATGTTATTAAATAGGGGTGGTTTACCCCGTGCGCATAAAGTATTCACCCGAAAAACAAAAGCTATGACAGAGATTATAGCGACTGCGAATTATCCTGGGTTCCATAAAAATATTAATACATGTTATGGATTTTATTAGTTTAATTTAGGACAGTCTTTGTTTCATGAAGTGTTGGCTCACCTAATGACATTACAGTTGTTGTAACATCTACTCTTCTTCAATGAGTCCCCCATTGCCCTTCATCTCCAAAATTCTCTTAAGTTGACATTCTTTTTTTTGTTTTATTCGATTCCACACATAAAACTACCAATTACGTACAATTATTTCATTAATTTATTAAAAACGAAACGGATAAATGACAATAAGAAAAATCAATATGATCCTTCTCCCCTATTTCTTTTGAGAATTTTATACTATGTTTTTTTGGGGGGATTTCTTAGAGCTAGGTTGTATTTATATATGTATGTTTTGCAGATATTTTATTGCTGCCTTTTGAAAATGGGATAGTATAAAATAGTTACGATAAATATGAATTTAGTTTCGTTTATATCTTTAAAAATTCCCTTTTTGACATAAAACTCTCTTAATATACAACTTGACCTCTGGAATTACGCAATTTTGATCCAATAATTTGATTTCAATCCCACTAGATAGACCATATGATATGACAACATAAATCTCACCCCATGTGTGTGGCAAAAAAAATGTATAAATGAAGCACGTCCACCACATGCAAAAAGAAAAAATAATTACTAGATGGTACGTTTGTCATGAGATGCAATAGATTATCTCATGTTAGAATCTTTAATTAATTAGTGATAGACACAACGTGTAGTAGAGCCTAATTAGCTTAGGATTAGTGTCAAATTTACGTATTAAAAATGAGCGCAAGTGGATCCGTGATCTCTCCTAGATATTTTACCTGTATATACTTTTTAAAATTGGTACTAAATGGTGCACTTGGTTCAATGTTGAACTATTTACCTAGTGGACTAGGGATAATTTCCACTTAATGATATTTTTTAATTTTTTTTATTTTAGTGGTGTACTCATATTTTAAAAATGTTAGATTCGTCTCTGCTTTGGATTAGTAATTAAATGTTGACATGACTATATAGTCCAATATTACAATTTCAATCTAAATAGAAAAGACAGGACGATATAATGAAGTCATTGCCTCATGTAGAGAGGTATAAGAAGAAAAACATAAACAGTCAGTAGTTTTACACTAAATATTGTTTTATAATCTCCTTCAATTAGTACTATAAGAGTGAAATGGACCTGAACAAAGTAAAAATAGATAAAGATGATTTTTATATTTCAATTAATTTGTGATTGATAATGGTTAATTGATCTGACTAATTGTAACTTGTTATTAGTCTCATCATGTTGTACATGCATTTACATAATTCCCCTTTAGTGGATGAATGCTTGTTTGTGCAATGACTTTATAGTCATAAATTTTATTCTAGTTTCAGATGAGGAGATTTAACTTAATGGTACTTTCATTCATCAAACTCTAATAATTAAAGAGAGTAATATATGCAAATTAATTTTTAAGTTTCCAGATAAGGTAAACATATTTATTTAATTAACAAATGGAGAGAGGGACTTGCCGGATGATTTCGTTTCTCCATAAAATAAAACAATTGATAAATATTCGTTTTGCTCCCAGTCCCAGAGCAAGTGGTACAAGTAGAGAAACAAGGTGCCTCCCTAAGTACGATAAGTATTGACTTTTAGGAACCCTTTCAAACTAAGTGATGCGTCAAAATGAGCTAAAATATAAGTAATTTATTCTTTTTTTTTTTTTAGAATTTTAAGGGTTGAAATTAAAATAATTTGAATCGGGTCAATCTCAACTCATTCAAACATTAATTCATTTTAAAAGAATCTTCAATTGAATTCAATTTAATCTCCAATTTCAACCCATTTTAATACTCTTTATTTGCATTGGTGTAATGTAGGTTCCCATATTGAATGTATGGATTACTATCTATTTTGTATCTTCTAGGATTTATCTATCTATTTATAACTTCTTCTTTTTTTCTTGTGGTGAAATTTAAATTGTGGTTATAAAAGATAAATAACAATATGCTAAATTTTTTTAGATTAAGCGGGTCAAATTGGACGAATCATATTTGAGCTCAAAGTAAATTTAGGCGGGTCATGACTCAACCCAATTTCTATTTTAACCTACTTTAATATTTTCAATTTCAACCCAATCCGCCTATTTGACACTCCTAGATGTAAGTAATAATCTAAGTAAAAATTATGTGAATTTATTCTTTATCACACAAATTATTCCAATCATTTTATTGCACAGTGTTGGGACTAATTAATCCATAATGTTTCTGACGTGAGACTTGCACATTATATTGACGCAAATTGTCAGCTTGCATTAGAACTGGGAATATATATGCCACAACCTGTTTTTAAATTCATTTAGCTTAAATACTTTCATCAGTAATTCATTATATTGATCTGATCTGCAGTTGAAAAAGTACAAATAGCTAATATTAACACACAGGATTTTTCTCGTCTTCTGTATTTCTCTTTTACCTGTAATTGTCTTGTTGGACCTGGTACACTTTTGGAATCAGATGGTCCAGCCCACATGGCTCATGTAGAATCCAGCCCACTTTGTTTTGGTTTCCGCTCTTGAATTTCCATTTCCTTTCTAAAAGAAACATAACATTCTACATCCAATACTTTTGTGTAGCGTATATCTTTTTACAGAGTCCACTCAGAGAATCAAATGTTAACTTCCCCAAATTTGAGCTGAAAGCAAAATATCTCCATCGCCGTCAATGACGTTCGGTTTTTGCATGACATTTTACACAAACATATATTTCTCGCGAATAACCGATCATTCCAGTGGGCGTGCCGGAGTGGTTATCGGGCATGACTAGAAATCGTGTGGGCTCTGCCCGCGCAGGTTCGAATCCTGCCGCTCACGACGTGACTCTTTGTTTTGATACTCTCCATAAAAAATGTATTTTGGTAATAAAACGCTAGAAGGAGGGCTTGAACCTCCGACCTTGTGGTTAACAGCCACACGCTCTAACCAACTGAGCTATTCCAGCCACTGCGTGAGAAATTTATATATTACAATATAAAACAGATTCATTACTGTACTAACTTCGCATGGATAGTTACATAGGCCATCTTATGGTTCTGGATTTACCTTTCAAGTTTGCCCTTTAGAACTGATATATTCATCGTTATAAAATCGACTTACATATATTTTTATTGTTACAAAAGTAACTCATAAAACCTTTTTATCTAATGGAAGTGAAAATAATTATTTTCATTTTTTTTAATTAGTAAATAAATCCATATAGGGGGATATATGATCCTCTTGGCAAAGTTCAGATTTGATCTTGCAATGATTAATATCATGTTCATGAGTATCTTTTCCGGAGCCCAAAGCTTAAAGAACTATTTTTTTAACCAAAATTTTCAAAGGATAACAAAAATTTCAAAAAAAACGAATGGGTAAAGGTATGGAGTAGGGTCGATCTAGATTCATTATTGATCAAATTCAAAATTAAACTAATTTACTCGGTTAAATTATTTAAATTTAAATCGAACCAATTTAATCAGTTTGGTTAGTAGTCGATTTTGGTTCAGTTTGATTCGATTATTCAGTTATTAACTATACACCAAAGTAAAAAAAAATATTTATTCAAAAAGGAAAACAAGAAAACAATTCATTAAAAAAAAAATATTACTTTCGTGTCATTTGAGCTTATAATTCTTATATCATAATTCAAATTATGTCTAACTCTATAGTGCTATTTAGTTTCGCAAAACACCATTCATTTTGAGTAGCTAGCACCATTATTTTTGTGTTTGCCAACTTATTTATCAACAATTAGTTATTCGGATATGTATATATAATTATAAAAAAGTTGGTCCATTAGCTAACTTTTTGTTTAGATCTTTTTTGATTTCTTAAATTATTTTCATTGGAAAATAAAATAATATATATATAAATAAATATGTATATAATTTATCAGTTCGGTTTGATTATTTCTTTAGTTTTTGATTAATTTCAAAATTAAATTTAATATTATTAATTTTTTAAGAATATAAAATTAAACAAAACCAAATAAAAATCCATTTATTTAATTAATTTGAGCTAATTTTTATCCAAATCATAAACGTGCTTAATACGACTTAATATGCATCCTTAATTTTGAAGAGCCATAATTGTGAGGGGAATTAATGTGTCAGTGAAACAAATGGTGAGGCATGGATTAATTTGCGCCTTATAAGGCGTAGTTACCTATTCTTTCACTTTTATTATAGAGCTCTCTTTATCATAAAGTGTGGTGCCCTTCGCGCCTCTACTCATTTAATATTTTTAAATTTTTTATTACGCCTTAAAATTTTAATTACAAAAATTACTCTTATATTCCGGACTTACCTCAACAAATATTTTGTATATATATGCATAGGAGACCCGATTTTTTTATTTTCCATTTTATACCCTGTTGGGACGCTTGATGAGCGCAAAAGCAAGAAGAAGAATATATTCCAACTATTTTTTTAAAATGGATAAAAATAAGTATTGAATGATTTCAGTGAAAGATAAATAAAATCGACACTAGCGTTTATCAGACGTATGTAAATTGAAAGTACTTATGTGTGAAAATCAACTTTCAAATTTTAATTTTACATGCTAATAATAAAAATTACTTCTAGTATCGACGTATAATATTTTACCTATTAAAATAGGCTGTTTACTTTTTTTTTCAAAGTTATCACATTAGATATTTTATACTATTAATATATACTATTTATAAACTTATGTAACTTTCAACTGCACTTATCACCATTCGTCAGATGCAACTTATAATTGCATTAAACGACTAAAAATTTTATTTGACAAATACCACTACTCAATTCAAAAAAACACTACTTGTATACTATTAATATATACTGTATAAACTTATATAACTTTTAATCGTATTATTATCATTTGTCAAATACAACTTATAAATTGCATTAATCAATTGCGAATAAAAATTATATTTGACAAATATCACTGTTCAATTTAAAAAATATGAATTATAAATTGCATCTAATAAACTATTTTTGAATTCAAATCACAAATTAAATTTCACTAACATCTTATTTGAATGATTGTTATATTGTATTATATAGTACTTTCATTATTTGAATTATTTGTATCATTTTTCTTATTACATAATGTAGGTAACAATCATCCAGAAATAAGAGTGAAGTCCCAATTTTTGTTTGACCAAGAAATAAACCTAGGCCTATTGCAAAATGTCGTGTGTATACCCAAAATCACCAATTGGCTTCTCTTTCAGTGAACTCTAAACAACTTGGTAAATAGCGTAAGGTCTATCATTCTTCTTCAACCATGGCGGAAGTGAATTCTGTGACTCAAAGCTCTGAACAGCAAAATAAATTGGCCGAAGCTGTCACTAATCAAAACCCAATTTCTGAAAGTGAAACTGAAAAAGGACAGCGTCAGAGTAAGTTCCTGGTCTCGTTTCTCATTCTCTGTTTTGTTGACAAGTACTGGTATTCTTTTTTTTTAGCTGTTTGGTCTCTGGATCTGTAAAACCCACCAACCTAGAAACCATTAATTGTTTTATTTGACTTGAAAGGTGATAAAAATGAGCTTTCGCGGTGATACCTAATTTTTTGCAATTATACCGGTTGCATGTAGTTTAATTTTTCTATTTGGGTTCTGTATGGCTGCAAGTTGGTCTGTCTTTTCTTCTTTTAAGGTGTGGTCGGCACGAAGGAAAATGTTTTCTTGATAAATTGTTTCTAGGAAAATAAGTGGTTTATTACTTATTCTCGTGTTTGGTATTTAGGCAAATTATATTTATCCAAAAAGCATTTGTATATAATTCAGTCAAATACTATGTGAGGTGGAGGTTAGAAGGTAGGGGTGTGAGGTGGTGGGGATGAGGGCTATGGGGGTGGGAGGTGGTGAAGATGAGGTATGTTGGAGGGGTGGGGACGATACAATCAATGTGGAATGTCACTAGTTGGACTTATTTTCCTTACTTTCATTAGGGAAGTAGAGCTTGTTTCATTAGGGAAGTAGAGCTTGTTTTCCTAGAGAAAATGTTTTCCAAAATATTTGACCAACCAAACATGAGAAAATTGGTTCATACCGAAAGCACCCTTAATCTTGGGAAGCCTCAGTTGTCTGTCTGTAATTTGTGAAGTGTGGATACCAGATTTCTTTGTTTCTTATTCTTTCCTTATGGAGAAAAAAACACTTTGGGTAAGCAATAGAGAAGCAACTATATGAGTACTGGGATTTTTTCCCTGGATTTGGGAATCTGGTATTAAAAACTCACTGGTGCGACTTAATCCAAATTCATGTGGGGTAAGCCCACTTAGGGGGTAGAGCTCTTCCTATGGGCAGTTAGGCTCTCCCTTCCTAGGGGTTGAACCCCAAACCACTAGTTAATGTTAGACGGATTCCAACCATCACACCATATCCCTTGCTGGTACTGGGAGGTTTTCCTTGATTGGTTTACAAAGGACATGGACTGATTTAGAAGCCGAGGGTGCTGAATAGGTAGGATGATGCATCATACCCGCTACACCCTGGAAGGTTTTTGTTGTTTTTTGGCTAAAGATTTATCTGAAGAATCAGCACA
Source organism: Solanum dulcamara (assembly GCF_947179165.1). Classification (NCBI taxonomy): domain Eukaryota; kingdom Viridiplantae; phylum Streptophyta; class Magnoliopsida; order Solanales; family Solanaceae; genus Solanum; species Solanum dulcamara. The sequence continues at coordinate 55,716,525 of NC_077247.1, read as the reverse complement.
TTATTTATTTGGGTTGTACACACGTATATAGGTGTGTGCTAGTGTATATATCATGAAGTATGTAGTTGGTTTTTAAATTGGTTTTCTTTTTTTGGAAAGATAATTATGTATATGTTTTGAATGGAAATGACCATTCAAATTTTGCTGTTTAGCCCCTTTTTTTTTTTATAGAAGACGACTTTGACAACAGATATTTTTGGTTAACATGTTTGAAACTCTTGGAGCCTAATGTGTTTATGAGACTAGCTCTACTCTGACTTGTTACTTGTCATTTCTCGTTGTAGATATTCATGAGGAATTCATTCACAAGAATCGTCTACAAGAGTTGACCCAGCGATCGTCCCTAGGTCGTCCAGTTTATCACACTGTCAATGCAGGCTCTCAGCATGCACCCCTCTTTAGATCCAGTGTTTTTGTTGATGGGTTTTGGTATACCTCTCCTAGCACATTTTCACATCTAAAGGCTGCAGAGCAGGACGCTGCCAAAGTTGCCTTGATTGGCTTGAAAGAAAAGATGAAACATGAGGGATGCCCTCTTATTCGTGAGGTTTGTTGTATTATTGCCTAAATGATATATTTAGGTTATTCAGTTTTATAAGAGTCTAAATGACTTATATCTTAGTTGCTAGGTGATTTTCTCAAAAGGAACATCTTATTTAAGTCATGCCTGATTTTTAAGGGCCGCTCACTTTTAGAAATGGCCTTGAATTTTATTATTTGTTTGGGCGATGTCATTAGGGTTAGAGTACTGGATATCTTGACGTTAGCAAGGTTGATTCATGATTTTCCTGAATTATGGCACTGATAATGTTGTAATATGAGATGAAAGTCTCTTCTTTCTCCAACTGAATAGGTCAATAGATGAAAAGCATGAAAGTTGTAAAATGAATAAAAAAGCATACTCATGCCCTTCATAAGGATGTGTAGACTAAGGCATTACATTGTTGTATTCATTTTTTTTATAGCTCCATGACTAATCAGAAATTCATTTTTGATCTATCCTTGATCTTTTTAACATGTGAATAGTGAGGAAGACACGGTTGAGTCTGTAATATTCTGAAATATTTTTCTTTTTTAAAGATCTAAAAGAGTATGATGATATGTAGGCTGCTGTCCCAAATGTTATCTCAGAGTATAAACAGTTTCCAAAGTACTGGCTAATAATTACCAAGTACCAGTTCTTCCAAAGAAATTTTTTTCGCCCTCTATAAATGTTTACTCTCAGTCTTTCCGGGAAGTTCCTCGAAAGACTTGAGTCAGCCTAATTCCCGAGGAAATAATCTTCACTTTTGCTCTCTATTACCCATCCTCATGTTCAATTTAATTGGCATCGCACCATCAAATTTAACTTCAGCATTGGAAGTAAGTAACTATAATTAGTTTGATCTTGATGGATAGGTTCCTATAGCTTTCTACTTTAGCCCCTGGGAAGAAGATGTGATGGTGGCATGTCACAGGTTTTTTAAGAAATGGCTGTAATTCTGCAGGCAGGTTTATTTTTGCCTTCTTGATACCTGCATAATGGTAAGACCTAGCTGATTATGGATTAAAAAATTCAGAGTTTTGGTAGATTATTTACCATTTCAGTGAGTGAAACAGGATTAAGTGAGAACGTGAAGGGCTAGTAGGTACTTCGGACGAAATTATGTGTAAACATTTACCTTTGTGCTTTAACTTTTAGGGGTCGTTTGGTAGCTGGTTAGAGTTATGCAGGTATTAGTAATGTAGGGATTAGTTATGAGTGAATCTATGTATTATTTTGTGCATGTATTAGTTATTCCACCTTCTATCCTGCATAAAATAATACATAGATTCCCTCATAACTTATATATGTATTAGTTATGCGTGTTTCTGAATTGTCAACCAAACAACGTATAAGTTATGTGGAAATTAATACATGGATATCGTGTTTCTTATCCAGCTACCAAACGACCCCTTAATGCCATGTAATATTATATGAGCTAACTGGAGACCTTTTCCTTTTTAACTTACCATAGCTAATTTTTGATCAACTTCAATCACATATATTGTCCAGTTGTAACTGATAAAAGCATGTTCTTTGCAAACAGTCATATGTAAATTAGTCTACTTTAAAGTGCTATTTGGGTACTCCTTTTTCTTCCGAAAAACGTGGTAAGTGGTAACCGAGTCAACTTGTGCCCGTCTTGACTAATTCCAATGGGTACCTGCTACTTCACCAACACAGGTACCAAGTACCTCCCAGCTGTTTTAGTCTGAACAACTCTGATGATCATTGATAAAGAAAGAACCTGGTTCTTGGAGTACTTACACTGGAGACAACTGCTAAAAGAACCAGGGCCATGTGCAGAGTTGTAATTGAACTTGATACTAGTGCAAGAAACATATGGATTTGATCATGTTCGCATAACCTAGCCACTTACTAGGTTGCGATGAGTGGAAGGTTAGTCCCATGAAAGACTTAGATAAGAGTTCAGATCTTACGTAGTCATGATGATTAACATGAAGTTGGTTCTTAGGGAGAGGCTTGCATTTGAGTGCACATGCGACTATAATGATTGAGTCATGTTTTGTTATGGGGTTTTCATCATCAAAATGGGGAAAATTGTTGAACCAAGAACCATGAGTTAGGGATGTGCTAAGCTAACAATGTGAAGTTTTGATGATTAATAGATGATTAGCAAAACATAACAATCATATGCAAGAACCAGATATTATACATGTCTCAAATAAGGACGCGTAGTGATTATGAGTTATGACTAAGAACTCCCGAAGAACCAATTTCTTAACATGTCTACTACAAGAGATGCCATCAAGAGTACACTGCGAGGAGTGAAGAAACCAGGTCCTTCACCTTAGTCTGGAAGAAGACAGTGGATCAAGAGCAAAGTAGATTCCAAGTGCATTGATGGATTCCTTGAGGAATTAGGATTACGGGTAGTCCGGTGAAGCAAGGAACAAGAAGTAATATGAAAATATTACCATATTTGCGTACAAGGAAGAAGCTTTGGAAATAGGAGAAGGTCGACGTGAAAGAAAGATGGAAATCAAGTCAAACTTGGATTAGGTTCTTGAATTCTTGAACTAATCCATGTTGAATTGGGAGATCAAAATTGACCATCTACTCTTATATAAAGCGTTCCTATATAAAGAACTACATTGATGTTGTTGAAGACATCCACACGTAGAGAGAAAAGATCATACAAAGAGAGAATAAGAGAAAGGTCTTATCACAAAGTTTCTTCAGTTTGAGAGAGTCAACTGGCAACGACAAAAGAACCTGTTCCTATCCAGATTTATTATAACAATTCTTGTTGTCTAGTTTGATTTGTTGAGCTTAACTTGTAACCTTTACATTCGTAGTGATTTTTCTTAGTTGTTATTTTGAGTAGGGGTGGGCATGGTATGGTATTTGAAATTTTGGTATGGTATGGTACGGTAATTTCGGTATTCAGTTTTTAAAACTATTATACCATTACTATACCAATTTAATTAGGTATGGTTCAGTATTTTGAAGTTCGATTTCGATATTTTGCGGTATGGTAAGTCGATAACTATAGTTTGTTCAACTTCGACTAATATATACTCGTATAATCGCGTATTATAACTTCGACAATTCAAAAAAAGGTCTCAATTGTATCATACTAACACATTACACATGTAGAAACAACTCCTTTTGTTAATCAATTACATTTAAAATACATTTCAATCAAAATAGAGTAGTCGGGATTTCAACTTCTAAACATTTAGTTTATACTAATACTAGGTTGCATAATATATATATATATATATATATGTTATTTATGTAACTATATACTTCGGTATGGTAGTCGATATTTCGGTATGTTATTTCTAAATACCAAATACCATACCGAATACCAAAAAAAAATCAAAATATATACCATATACCATACCAAATACCATAATACCAAAATTATGGTATCAAAAATTTCGGTATGGTATGGTAATTCGGTATATACCATACCATTCCCACCCCTAGTTTTGAGTTGTAAGGGCTTCTTCACTGAGTAGAGTCTTGAAAGAAGTGAGATACAATTAGGAAAAATCGTAGTGGGGAAAAGGTACTATAGTGGTAGATCCCTTGGTTATAGAGTTGTAACCTAAAGCAGTGACTCAAATTTAGTAGTAATTTGAGAGGGAAATCCTACAAGGTAGGTCGTGATTTTTTGTTCTTGGGAAAGGTTTTTTTCCAGTAAAAATCTTGTGTTGATTATTTTAATTCCGCATTTACCTCTTCTATAGTTGCTGGTTCTTCAGTATATAGGTGGCATCAGAAAATAACACACTAGATTTTTCACAAGAAACCCAGAGAGAGAGTGGGGTGGGAATAGACTATTTTTCTCTAGCATTGTGACTTTGAACATTTATGTTCACTTTTATTTTTACATATATGGATGTATAGGGTACATTCTGATTTAAAGAAGTTTGTTTATTTATTTATGAATTGTTGAATAGCCAGAGAATGAGGCTTAATGGAAAAGCTTTCAGTTAGAGCTGTTGTATTAGTATGGCGTTTGGATATTAGATGGCCACAGTGTGATTCAAAAAAGTAGGTTGATTTATTTATTAAGTGTTAAAGAGCCAGAGAATGAGACTAATTGAAGGGCTTCAGTACTAGTGTGGTGTTTGGATCTTAGGTCTAGGCGTCTAGCAGACTGGTTCTTTGTTTCTATAGTTTCTGAATATCTAAAACTTATGCTCCAAAGATCAGTTGATCCAAATCTGTTTCAACTCTTGATCAAATCAACCCTATAAAAGTTTTCTAGATCCATTTACACCAAAGCTGGAACTGGAAGCTGTTCTCTGACGGTCTGAATTATATATCCTTTTTCATATTACTAATATTGATTATCCATTGTGTACTTTGTCTAGGATACAGTGTTTTGCAAGTCTATCCTGAATGAGTATGCTGTTAAAATGAACCTGGAGAAACCTACTTATCAGACAATTCAACCTGTGGCAGTGCTTCCTGTTTTTAAGTCTACCTCGGTCTTCAATGGTATTCATTATACGGGAGAAACCGGGAAAAACAAGAAAGAAGCTGAACAGCTGGCAGCTCGAGCAGCAGTTATTTCCATCTTAGGTCAACCACCTTCTCCCAAAACTCCTTCCAGAAAAGGAAGGGAATCTCAATTCATCCAAAAAAAAGGAAGGGGATCTCAATATCTAATCTTTCAAGTGCTTCCTTGTAATGAAGTGTTAACTTTTCATCACTTATTTTGCAGAAACTGGTGCTGGAACTGTGATGTTTGAGATCATCAAGTCTAAACGCAAGCTTTATGCTGCACTAGATAAAGTTCAGGATACAGGTGATTTTAATGCTGGCTTCATGCCAATGGAATTTGGTCGTCCGCTTCGTGTGGATAAAAGAAAAGAAGTTGAAATTATTGAAGGTGCTGGGGAAAAGGCTAATAGTGGACTTTTAGCATATAGTTTGGGACAACCTAGTGATGTTCAGGCACCAGATCAGCTTCATGTATTTAAAAGACCAAAATCAGGATCTTCATCAGCGGAAGTGGCCCCTCCCATAGTATTTGTGCCCCCTGTCCTGGATCCATCTTTGCTTTGCTCAACTTCCAGAAAGAAACGTCGAAACAAGAAAAAAGCAAAGAAAAATGTGCAAGTTGACCCTCAGTAAGTTTTCTAACTTGTTAGAATGTATCTATATTTGTTATACATGTCTAGATAATTGTATAGTAAGTAAACATAGAATGCTAAATGTTGTGCTACAATTAGGTTTGCTATTAATTAGGACACTCTTTTGTTTCATGGAACTTGAAAGTCCTGTATAGTCTGTTCTATGTTCTGTTGTTCTCAACCAATTAAATAAGTGCTCTGTTCATTTTTTTCCTTTTCCTTCTATGTCCCTCCTTTTTCCCTTAATGAGTGACTAAAATCTGTCTGTTTGCCACCCAGTATTACATTCTCCCACATCCATTGGTCGTTACAGTTTCTTCTCGACTCTAGCAAATTGGTTTCTGGTCAAATATACCTTATCAAGTCATAACTCATAAGTCTATTAGTAGACCATATTATAAATATCTTATCGAGATGAACACAATAGTAAAACTCTTGTCCTCAAAAGTTTTACAAAAAACGCAGTAGTGCATTTTTTACTTGTGCCTCCTGCACCATCAGTCATTTATGGTTAATATCAACTAACTTGTCAAGTTAGTAGTCTATGTCGCCTAACCTTCGTAATTAGTTGTCCATGTCAGCTGTGACACATCAAAACAGTGTATTGTTTATGTAGCTGTACGCACTGCACATTTCCAGTACTTGGATGTAATTGTGTCTTCTATAATAATATTGTTGTTTTTCTAAAGGAAGTTTCTCTTCTGCGGTTTCTAGTATGTCTAATTTATTTGTTTTTTGAGAAAGCAACAGAACTTTTAAATTCCCCTATACAAGAACTACCACAAGACCCTCTTTTATGTTTAAATATTCAAAAGATTATATCCATTTAAAAAAAAAAAGTTATATCCATTTTAGACCAATTATACTTGAATACAACAACATACCTAATGTAGTCCCACATGCCACTTATATTTGAATGCAATAAAAAGTTTAACTTCTTGCTTGAAATTATACCCAAGCCGAGAAGGGAACAAGAAGTTGGACAAAAGATAAACGTTGGTAGTTAGTACAAATGTTAATTTGCTCAAAGCTCGGATCACGTTTGCCTTGGAACTAAAATCCAGTCACTCTTGGCACTTCATTTGCAATGTCTTGGGATAGATATATTGCATTTGTAAGTTTAAGGTTACTCACTTGTCAAAGGGTTACTTTGAAAAGCTACTGCGATTCTTGTCTAATAAACTTTGTGAAGTGAAGATAGGGAAGAAAATCCCTGACAAGGGAAGAAGTTGGTCACATGTTAAGTTGTATGACTAAGAAACATGTTTGTAGTTCTCAATTACGAACTTATTATGAATCTAAGATAAAGAAAAACTTGGAGAAGGCAAAGAGTTTATTTTGTGAAACAACCTAATTGAATGAGAACCACACACTTTAAGATGGATGAAAAATGCACGAGAAGATGCAAGAGATGTTATTTACTTGTGGATGCTTAGCCATTCTCATTTGAGAGTTTTTGCTTTCATGAGGTTTTCCGCTTTGACTTCTTCAGGGGAATATCTTCAGTGTTTTACTTTTTTTGTCCTCAAGAGAACCTAGTGTGATCAGTGGCAATATAAACTGTAGCAGGAACTACGATATTTGGAACTGAGAGAGATCTCTATCAACTGATTTATTTCTGTGACTAATTCCTTGTCTCCATCTCTCACTACACACTGATTATACTACCTAATCATATAAATCTGACTCCTAGATTGCAACCATTTTATGAGTTTATTATTCGTTGATAGATCTAAATCTTATGCCGTAGAAGCTGACATTTTAGCAACCCAAGTATTCTTCAAGTTGTCTTCGTATTCACAATCACCACATGTTTTTTTCTGGCAGCTCTCTGTGGTTTCAATTGCTTAATCAACAGATCCTCTTATGTATGCAGGGTGCCTGCTGCTACGTTACCATTGGCTCAAGTTCCCCCTTGCTCGGTGGCACAGTGAGTTTCTTAGGCGATTATTATTGGCAGAGATAACGGAACTTAATGAACCTTGTCTAATTCTGTTGAAACCATGAAACGCCAATTATGTTCACTGGGATTAGTTCACCCGTTGGAATATGTTGCAGGTTTCAAGTTCTGTTGCATTTGCAGGAATAGAGTCCTATATCTGTTACCTCAACAAGGCATAAATGTATGTTAATCTTCTGTAAGTTGTTGCTCCTTGTAGTAACTTGGTACAGACAGTGTCCGCCTTGTCAAAGACATGCAACTTTTGCTGTAGTTGTGGATAGTTTCTTTATGGTTTGATAAAATACTTGCGTCTTTCCACTTTTTGGCACACTTTTTACTTGTGGTGTTTTCTTGCATTGTTGGCTCTAATGCTAATTGCTAATAAGTGAAATGGATTTCACAAAGGCAAGAACCTTGAGATGAGAATGTTTGGCCTTCTGTGAGTTTTAGTAACAATTTCCAATAAAGAAATGTCAGAAATAGAGCTCAGAGCCTCTTCTTTGAAAACAAAGCTTGCTGGGAAAGGCGGAAAGCATGCATATCATTTTGATGTGTTAAGGGAAGCATATGAAACCATAGTTAAAATGGTCAGACAAAAGGGAAGCATAACAGAAGCATAACTGAAGATGAAAGAAACAGGCACATATACCGTCTCCAAGCTAAAAGTACCTAAGAATCAGTATGTTCCAGATCAACTTCAGCTAGAATAAATAATCAAAACATCTCTACATACTGTAGTGATCAATTAAAAATATATATTTCATCTCCCCCCCCCCCCCCACCGGCCAAGAAGCTACCCCTTTTCTTTTGGAGAGGCGGTGCGGGTAACGAAAGTATTTTATTGCAAATGAAGCACCAGGAAAGAGATGTGCAAGAACATCTTACAAAACTAAAATGTAAGCATCAATATTTTGTGTGGTGTACAACCATACAAGTTTTGTCCAATTACAAGTAAAACCACAAAAAAATACATAAAAGAACATCTGCAAAGAATAAAAAACTAATGAACACAACCGTCAAACAGCTTATCAGTTGAGTAATGCATGCAATCCTAAAAACTACAACAATCATTCCAAGTTATGAACATCATAGTTGTCACTTGTCAAGCAAAAGAGATTATTTACAGCAGCATCAATACAATAGAAAAGATGATGGCAGTCCAACATTTTGCAAAAAGATAACCATAGTTTTCTCTTATCAGCACCAGTCCATCTCGTGAAACACCAGATCCTTCAAAAGAAAGTACAACTTCAGATGATAAATTAAATAATAAATTGAGCAGAACTTTCTGCACATCAAAATGTATTAGATCAATGTCAAAGAAGCTAAAACTTACCATTGTCATCCACCTTCACATAGCAGGTCCCAATGCCTATAACAACAGAGAACTGGTGGAAAGTGGGTTAAGTTCAAACTAGGAGTAAGCTACTCAAAAGAATAACATAAAAAACGAGTTATAAATCTCAAGGAAAAAAGAAATAGAGTTGTGATATACGAATGGAACATCATACTAAGTGGAGAAAAGGTATATCAATTTTCATATAAAGCATATGATCTCGTCATCAGAAGTAGCAAAGAAAGGAACATAAGAATTCAATGAAGAGCCTCACCGGTCACTGCCTTAAAGAGTTGTTGCATTTTTCTTAAAGAGAATGCATGCAGGAATTACAAATCCAGGTACAAAAAAGGAGACAGTAATGGAGAAATCATTGGTTAATTCAGTGAGAGGAAACCACCCTTGGAACAAAAACCCTCAGATCCCTGTAGCCTCATTCTTTCCTTGCTGAGCTTTTGCTTTATTCATTTCCCAGAACTTTTGTTTATATAGTACCCTGACGATGTTAGAATACTTGGTCAGTTAAAATTGACAAAAGGGTTATAGGGTTTCTTACAGTAATGGAGTCCAGTAAATTGAGGCTCAGATCTGTGCTTAAGCTCAGGCAAAAAGCGAGTCTAACCACGCCATGGCTGCAAAAACCACCAAAAAATCGGGTGGCATACCCCGCCAAGATACGGGTCGGATAACGTCAAATGCCCGATTAATCAGCTCAGAAGGGAATAAAAATTGACATAAATCATCATCGCCTCTTTCAAGCCATCTGATTATATACTCACCCTCATCGCTTCCACCGGCAACATTCAATGCTCTGGCGGAAGCATTAAAATATAGGAAAAAAAAGAGTGGAAGGGCATAGAAAACCCTTTGACGATATATAACAACCACCCAAGCAAGTTGTTAATAATATACTCCCTCCAATAAAATTGATAGAAGGATAGTTGGGATTCTAACAGTAATGCAGAAATCATTGGCCGAATACAGAGAGAAGCAAGCACCCATTCAATGAAAAATCATCAACTCACTGTAGCCTCACTCTATCCCCTTAGAGCTTTTGTTTTGTTCATTTTCCAACCGTTAAGTTTCCCTAAACTGACAGAGAAAGTTAGGCTCAGATCTATGTTAACCTCAGGCAAAAAGAGAGTCCAGCAACGCCATGGCTACAAAAATCACCAGAAAATCTGGTGGCATGCCCCACCAAGATACGGGTCGGATAACCTCAAATGCCTGAAGAATCAGCTCAGAAGGGAATAAAATTGGCAAAAATCAGCATCACCTCTTTAAAGCTACCGATTATACTCACCAACGCCGCTTTCAGCTCCCCCAGAAACATTCAATGCTCCGGCAGAAGCATCAAAAAAAGAAAAGAAAAAAAGAGTTGAAAGGCATAGAAACCCTTTGAAGCGATATATAACAATCCAAGCAAGCTGTTAATAATATACTCCCTCGTTAAAATTGATAAAAGGGTTGTTGGGATTCTTACTGTGCTGGAGAAATCATAGGCTGAATGCAGATAGAGGCAACCAACCTTTCAATGAAAAATCCTCAACTCTCTGTTGCCTCGCTCTTCCCTTCTGAGAGCTTTTTGCTTTTTGATTCCCAACTCTCAAAAACACTTTCATTCATACCAAATACATCCTAAATATAACAAAACATTCAAGGTGAATAGAGAAAAATTGTGGCTTAGATCTGTGTTAAGCTCGGGCAAAAGAGAGTCAAACAACGCCATGGCTGCAAAACCACCAGAAAATCTGGTGGCATGCCCTGTCAATACAGGTCAGATAACCTCGAATGCCCAATTAATCAGCTCAGAAGGGCATAAAAATTGACTAAATACACTGCTCTCTTTCAAACTGTCAATTATACTCAGCAGCACCTAAATAACGGCGTCTCCCTCTCTCTCTTTCGCTCTCTTAATAAAAAAAAATAGGGGAGGGAATTACAAGGTGGAGAATGGAACCTTCACCAACAAGTTGAAAGTTAAGGTAGCCAACCACCGGCCAACCAATTGAGCTACAAGATTCTCCACATAACTCGTCTCCAATACCAAACAAATGAAGTAAAATAATGAATTGAGCAGAACTTTTTGCACATCAAAATGCATTAGATCAATGTCACAGAAACTAATATTTAACATTGCCATTCACCTTAACATAGCAGATCCCAATGCCTATAACAACAGATACCTGGTGAAAAGTGGAAACTGGATTAAAGTTCAAACTAAAAGTACACAACTAATAAGAAGAACAAACATAAAAAGAACAGTCCTATAAGGAAGTAATCTCTCATGGAAAAAAGAAATAGAGGCTACAGTTCTGGACTAAAGTACAGCAGGACAGAACCATAATTTTAAGTCTGTTTAACGAAGTCCATAAGATGATCGTCTTCATCTTGAATGTCCTTGGTTAATGAAGTTTTTTCTGAATCTCCTGACAACAAATTTGACCTCTGTTATGCCTTGCTCTGAGTTTTGCACCTGGAGAAGTTCTCAAATTATATTTCCTTGCCTCTAGGAGACCTTTGATTTAAGACCTCTTTAACATTCTATTTAAAAATTTCTAGTATTTATTGAAACAGTTAGAACGTTAGAGTAGTGTTGAAGTGTTCAAACGAAGCTAGTTCCTTTAAGACGTGGATCGTATCTAATACAGGTTACACCTACTGGCTGACAGCCTTAGCCAATACCGGCAACTAGTGTTACTGCTCTCCAACAGGCAACAACCCATCCCCTCACCCATCAAAGACCGGCACCCTTTACTTTCGGTGCCCTTCACTCTTCAATATCACATCTTTCTCCAGTGGTCGTTCCGGAGAGACATGCCTCTTTTTGGCAATTGGTCAAGAAGACCTCTTTCCAATGATAGTTCTAGCGATGTCATTTCCTCTCTCCGACAACCATTCCAATAGAGTCACGCCTCTTTCCTATAACTTTCTGACAAGAGTCATGACTCTTTTCAGATGATCTTCTGGTCGTGCCTCTTTCCGAGGAGCGTTCCCACACTATTGTGCCTCTTATCGGTGATTATTCCAAGTCTTAAATATATTTCTCTTCTATTTCTTCAACAATTATTCCAAGTTATGAACATCATAGTTGTCACTTGTCAGGCAAAAGAAATTATGTACAGCAGAATCAATACATTAGAAAAGATGATGTCAGTCCAACATTTTGCAAAAAGATTACCATCTCTCTCCCACCATCAGCACCAGTCCATCTCGTGTAACACCAGATACTTCAAGAGAACGTACAACTTCAGATGAAGAAGTAAAAATAATAAATTGAGCAGAACTTACTTTCTGCACATCAAAATGCATTACGATCAATGTAAAAGAAACTAATACTTACCATTGTCATCCACCTTAACATAGTAGGTCCCAATACATATAGCAACACATACCTGGTGGAAAGTGGAAACTCGGTTAAAGTTCAAACTAGGAGTACACAGCTTTTAAGAATAACAAACAAAAAAGAACAGTCTTATAAGGAAGTAAATCTGTTGGAAAAAAGAAATAAGAGCTGTGCTATAACAATATTCATTTGGAATTTTTTTTTATGATACTAGAATGGGGCATCATAATAATGAGGAGAAAAAATAGTATCAATTTTCATAAAAAACATATGCCTTCGTCATCACAAGTAGCTAACAAAGGAACATAAGAATTCATTGAAGAGCCTCACCGGTCACTGCCTTTTTTGCAATTAACACACAAATTTGCAGGTGCGATTAGTCTAAACGATTAAAACTACATGAAAGCACGATTTTCCATTGTTAGTCACTTAACTATGATGTTCTCAGCAGCCCACCTCTACTGATCCTCAAAACATTAACAAAATCAGAAAAGATGAACCATAAAATTCTCCATTCTCTTACATGGCACTATTTTCCATTTTTAAGAAACAATCAAAGTAAAAAAGTCTAGACTATGTAAAGGAAAATGGCCAGTAAGGTCACTTACGAAAGTCTGTCCAATTGAGTGTCTTCATTCAAAATACTACAAATGACAACTTCTCATCCTTAAAGTAAACTATAATTTTTTTTAGAGTTGTGCGAGTGGGGCCTTCAAGAACAAACTCCACATCTTTCCATTCAATACCTAGTAAAATCATACAGAGTATTGAAATTTTGAAAGGGTAAATGACTACCTTGGTGAAACCAACATCGAGGCTGTTGAAAACCAACTCCGCAACAACCCTTGTGAAATCATACAAGATAACCCCTCACCGAATTGAGCTTCAAATCTCCCTAAAAAAGTAAAAACAAATTCTTGAACATAGGCTGCGAGAATGACAACATAAAAATTTATTTATTTTCAAAGACTTGTTGAATTTCTTTTATATGTTCCATGACAATAAATTCTTAAAAACTACAATTTCTTAAGTATACCAATGTAATTTTCAAAAAGCCAACAAGTTGTTGGATTTTTCTTAAAGAGAATGCATGCAAGAATTCCAAGAAAATCTGACAATATTGAGTTCTTGAATTTTCATTCTTTCCTTTTTTATGGATGTAAGAATACCAATAGATAGATAGGCGGAAGATTGATTTAAGGTTTAGCCTCGGGCATTCGCATAATTCTTGAACATTCTTAACAAATGCTGCGAGAATGACAATAATTTGCTTTAAAAGATTTCTTGAATTTCCTTAATATGTACATGAAATCTCCTTAAGTTAGCTGGTGTATCAAAGACGGACCTTTCAATATCAACAATTTTGAAGGAAAAACTAGGATGCACAAGGGAAATTCTTAGTAGAGACTCTTTCGGAGGATGTAAGACCCTCTTTGGGCTTCCAAGATCATACATGCAAACCAAAAGATCAATCAGATCAGAGCGATGCGTTCACGAAATACTACCGTTACCAGATAAATAGAGGTGCCTGTTCATTTTATTTGGATTTTCAAGCAACTATTTCCACATAGAAACTAATCCAAGCGACGTGTTCACGAAATACCAACCAGAGACTTGCTTCTATAAAGAGATACGCTGGAGGAACAGAGAAGATATGTGAGTATTATAATTCATACATTTACAAATCTGTATTTAGGATTAAGTGAGTCTATATCCTTTTGCAATTAACAGTAGTAAATTAATCAAAAGAAATGTGATTGCAATATAAACTGCATAAAAGCACTAATGTGTGGAATCTCTACACTAATCTACTAAAATAGCTACAGATGGGCAGTAAATCAGAAAGTATTCCAGCACCTGATCCAGTGCGGTTTTTGCTCCTTTCATTCAATGTTAGAGAATGCTGAGGATTTCTCCATACATGTACAAATCATGCTATGTAAACCAACTTAAACAATAACATAATAAATGAATACAGTGAGGGAAGGGTGATTCATTTCAACTGAGAAGAATATAATGATCATGAATGCAATATAGTGATTTAAATACAGGATAAATAGAGAAGGAACAACATTATTTCTTGAACCTCAACATTCATCACTACAAAACACTAATATTTATCAATAAAACTAAGAACGGTAAGACCATCGATGTTTCTTTTTCTAGAAAGAAACTAAATCCTTTTAAGCTCCTAATGAAAAGCATAGTAACTGCTAGATTTTGCTAGCTTTTAATAAAGCAAATAGCATCTAAACTCACAAACTTCCAAAACCTCTTGAATTTAAACCAGACAGACACATATATATCAACTTTCAACATCATCAAAAATCACCTTGTTCGTCTGTTTTATCTTTATACATACATTTTTGTAAAGATTACTTCAATTTGAACGAATGAAGTTATTTTTTTGGTCAAACGATTGTAGGAGCTTCCTATTACGTTATCAGAATTAAAAAATAGAGAAGTAACCTAAACCAATCACCTTTTTGGATAACGCAAATAGTCAAACTCTAAGTTAGAAAAGTCATTTTTTAAAACTGTGAACAAATCTCACCTAAATAGTTTACCTTAACTTGGCGCCGAATGGATTCCACATAGCAATGATCTCATAGAGTGGCTTGAAGTATAAACAACTATACATTTGTCTTCATCTTTGAGTAAGCTATTGATGTAAGAGGAAATTGAAATAGAAAACTAATAGAAGAAGTGAATAACAAAAGTTTGTCTAAGGATAACGTATAAAGGAAAAACGTATAAAAGCACTATCTTTCAGAATTTCGTTGGTCGCATTTGGCTTCATCTCCTCCGGTTCTTGTCGATGTATAATCAAAAGAAAAATGAGAGGGGTGGAATAAATTAAAGGGAGGCGTTAATTGGAGGAAGGGAGTAACGTTAAAACAGGGGAGTTAGTTAAGTGGGTTGCAATGCAAATACATTATTCAAAGAACATGACACAGCATGTACGCAAGAACACAAGTAAGATTCCACATGAGGAAGATTAGGGTTAAGTAAATGAAGGAGTGAAATATGAGAGCTAGTTAGTATCAATGGACTAATCTGTCGAAGAAATTCTTACAGATCCACATCAGTTACACTAATGCCCAAAATACACGAATCTTGTGGTAACAAGAAAACAACCATTTTCTTATCAAACACATGCAAAAGAATCTTGTTAGCCAGTGGAGTATTTCCTAAAACATGAAAGATGTCATGAATAGTTTTCTAAAATAAGTTGGAATAGCTGGAAGCTATTCGATTTTCAAGGCCTCAAAATTCAATAAGAGAATCTCTAGCATTGTCTTGTTATTGATGGTATTAGAACAAAAAAAATTCCCTTAGAAGTAACAATTCATAACTCACTTGCTATAATCAACCCAATTAAAACATAAAATGGACCTTAAGAGACCATGTGCACAAATGACACTTGAAAGCCTTAAACCCTCAAAAATCCTTCTTGCTTTCAACAAGATGGAGCACAGAACTGATATAAACTGTGGTATTGATACCTCAGAATGGAATAACTAGTCTGAGAAGAAGTGTTGTTCATGCATTGTTTTCCATACTTAGGTAGGCATATTTCCTTCAGAGGGAGGAACAGGATCGCTAAAGAGAATAAGCTCTAAAGTGTAGTAAAAGGTTCGAGAATGTAGGTGAGCAATCTCTCCCAGCCCTTGTGTATTTACTATACAGTGTAGCTTTATTCCCAATAATTCCCAATCCCAATTCTTATTTCCTATTAGTTGATGTCACTTCCTAATCCTGTATTAACAACTACAATCAGTACTGAATTACCTTTCCCATATACGACTGATTTGCAAATGGTTTACATGTACTTAACTTTTTGAACGTATAATATGACAGAGACAAGTATTAGAGAATGTTAACGCAAGAAGTGTGACAGATGTTGGTTGCTTGTGAATCAGATTTAAGTTCCTGCTTTAACCAAAACATATAACTTCATGCTAGTGTTAGGTTCAACTTCAATGAATGTTGCAAAATTTAGTGGAATGGAATTTCAGGTAAATGGCAATTTTATCGAGTTCTGTAGACTGGTTGTGATGAAAATCTAAACAAAGATCCGTAACTTACCTGGTAAATGATCTTGAAGCTTGACAATGAATGTCGCAGATCCAAGTTCCAACCCCAGTTTTAAATTGGGTCAGCATAATAGTATGGTCAAAGACTCAAAGATCAAAGTTACCTATTATAAAGAGTTTCAAGTCTTCCCCACAAACCAAGCGGCACAATGCAAAGCTATTTCACATTAGATGACCAAAAATGTACCAATTCTTGCTCGGAATCAAGATAGGTTGTTGTTCTCTTTTGTCCAGAAAGGACCTGATAATTCACTAAGTTACAGACTCCACATTGAAATAACACATCAATGAGTTTTTAAACAACCATTACCTTCTGAAGCAGTTCTTCCAAACAAATTTGCTCATCTGTAGCACGCTGTAGAACATGACAATGAGTGTAATGCTCAACGAAGATAAATGCTAGAATCAAACAAAAGATCATAATCCTTGACTATGTAAAAAGGGACGCACATTTATTTTGACATGGGCCTCAATTTCTACATAAGAATATACTCCACTAGACGGTCACAAAGTGATGGAACAAAAGATAAAAGTACCCTATATCATTCTTCTCTTCAGTAATATCACAAAATTGCAAAATTTAGTGCAATGGAATTTCTGGTAAATGGCAATTTTATCAAGTTCCATAGACTCGTTGTGTTATAAAAATCTAAACAAAGATCATAACTTACCTGGTAAATGATCTTGATGCTTGAGAATGAATGTTGCAGATCCAACCCCAATTTTGAATTTGGTCAGCATAGTTGTGTAGTAATTGGTAACCAATTTCAGGCATGACCTGCAAAAGCGTGGTCAAAAACTCAAATCAATGTTACCTATTATCAAAATAAACATACCAACTCTTGCTAAGAATCAGGATAGGTTGTTGTCCTCATTTTTTCCGATAGGACCTGATAATGCAATAAATTACAGACTCCGGGTTGAAATGACACTTCAATGAATTTTTAGACAATCATTACCTTCTCACGCAGTTCTTCCAAACGATTCCAAACGAATCCACTGACCTGCAGCATGCTGTAAGAACATGACAATGACTGTAATGTTCAATGAAGATAAATGCTATAATAATAATAAAAAAGTTCATAATCCTTGACTATGTAAAAATGGACGCACATTTATTATGACATGGACCTAAGTTTCTACACAAGAATATACTCCACCAGAATGAAGCAAAAGATAAAGCACCCTATATCACTCTTCTTTTTCTTCAGTAATATAACAAAATTGCAATACATGATAGGAAGACATTATTTGTTAAAGTATTAGTTGTGCGGTTATAATAATGTAAAAACTGTTATGTCGTAAATAATAATGTGGGGATTATTACGCGGTGAAAAATAAAATGAGTAATGCTATGCAGGTACATTAAAGAGAATTTTTGCCTGTAAATACTCATAGCCTTGCATTGTTGACAAATGTGTCTTGATTCCATAACCTATCCTGCATAAAATAATACTTGCATAAGTCACGAAGATATTACTAGTGAACAACTAAATACTGCCAACCAAATGCTGCATTAGTTATGTCGAGCTAATTTTTTCTTATGCGGATAACTGAGTGCTACATAGGCGCGGATATAACTTTTTCTTATGCGGCCAACAAATGTTATACTATTTATGCGGAAGTTTATGTTGATATTTATATTTGCTAATGAGTCCAACCAAACGGTCACTAAGAGAAACAATAATTTAAAGTAAATGCATTATAAGGAAATTCATGAGAAACCCAGAATGGTCATAATGGACTATGCAAAGGTCTGAATAGACCTGATCAATTGTAGCAAGTGTTGTGTTTGCCACAATCGGAATCAACTTCTTATCAACTTTTTGGAGAATTTTGGCACCCTTAAGGTAGTTTTTATCATTGGTATCAGGAACCAATGAATCACCAACAAAATGCAAGACGACACAAGTGTTATTGAGTATAGTATCCTGATTCATAAGATTCTCTGTTCCAGTACTACTCTGCATCTCATATTGGAACAGAAAAAATTCCATCATCTTAACAAAATAGAGAATAAGTAAGTTGCAGAAACATCCAACATATAGCTAAGGTACTAAACTGTAATCTCTGGACGGAAGTCCCTCCATTTTGTCCCAGAATCTAACAAACTTTGAGTTTTTGTTTTAGCAAACGCTAAAAATTTGAATAAAATGTGCATGACAATTCTATTACAAGATCAGAACATAAGCAAGATGGAATTTGAAAGAGACTATGTGGCCTAGGACACTTAGAGACATTATAATCTCTAACGCGTTCATGATTAATAAGGATGCAATCTAAGATAATCTTGAAAAGTGGGTGAAGGAAATGAAACTAATTAACTGAAACATGCACTAGAAACATTCAGCTGTCATTCAAGTCAGGAATGAATGGAAGGAATGGTTTACCTTCTTTTGACTCCCCATCGCGTGTACTTCTTTTGACTCCCCATCGTGTGTACTTTTTTGACTCCCTATGCTCTTATTCAGGTCAGGAATGATTGGGTAAACAAAAATCAGGAGACTAAGTTCAAACTGGAAAAATTATCAGTCTTAGAAGCAGCAAACACATTGTAATAAAGAAATACAACATTCCAATCAGTAAAACAAATATGTATCGCATGTCCTTGTTAACATCCCTAAGAGAAACAACTGTTCAAAATAAATCCATTATAAGGAAATTCATGAGAAACCAAGAATGGCCATAATGGACTACGCAAAGGCCAGAATAGACCTGATCAATTATAGCAAGTATTGTGTTGGCCACAATCAGAATAAACTTTTGATCAACCTGTTGGAGACCTTTGGCACCCTCCAGGCAGTTTTTATCAATGGTATCAGGAACTAATGAATCACCAAAAAAATGCAAGATACCAGAAGTGACATTGAGTATTCCTGATTCTTAAGATTCTCTGTTCCAGTACTGCTCTACATCTCATATTGGAAAAGGTTTTCCATCATCTTAACAAAATACAGAGGAAGTCACAAAAACATCTGAGATGT
This sequence comes from Solanum dulcamara, assembly GCF_947179165.1. Taxonomy (NCBI): domain Eukaryota; kingdom Viridiplantae; phylum Streptophyta; class Magnoliopsida; order Solanales; family Solanaceae; genus Solanum; species Solanum dulcamara. The sequence goes on along the minus strand of NC_077247.1, from coordinate 55,697,183 downwards.
AGCTAAGCTACTCAACTGTAATCTCTGGGCGGAAGTCCCTCCATTTTCTCACAGAATCTAAGAAATTTTGAGTTTTGTTGGTGCAAATTCTCACAATTTGAATAAAAGATGTAAGGCATGACAATTCTATTACAAGATCAAAACATAAGCAAGATGGAATTTGAAAAAGACTATGTGGAGACTTAGAAAGAGACATTGTAATCTCTAATGCTTTCAGTATTAATAAGAATGCAGTCTAAGATAATCTTGAAAAGTGGGTGAAAGAAATGAAGCTAATTAACTGAAACATGCAGTAGAAAAATTCAGCTCTAATTCACATCAGGAACAAATGGTAGGAATGGTTTACCTTCTTTTGACTCCCCATCGTGTATACTTGTGCACTCCCCTAGAGCTTGTAACTTGCTATTCCAGATGTTAACAAGTTTCATTTTCACACTTGACCTGAAGAGAGAAACATCAGGTCGTGTGAATTACTAACATATTTGATTGAGATAACATCGGAAAGTGACTTAATCCTCCCAAGAAATTTGATAACTTTACCTTTCATCAGAGAATACACTGTCACCACAACTTGGGGTGGAAGATTGATAACAGTGATGGGACGGGTGCTATGGAAGCTCTGAGGAGATGGATTTTGCAGAATGCTGCAGTCTCCTTACAACTCTAGTTTCTGCACGGTGGAAAAGAACATTAATTAATTGCACACATTTTCTGACATCATTGATTATTAATACAAACAAGCACTCAAGGACAAATTACCTGGCATCGGATGAAAGGGGTTGCGCAGAGCTTCTGGATTTCAAGTTTACCCCAACTGTGCAATCAGCAAGAGATTGATCAATTAACCGACTTGAACTTTCAATCTGACAAAGGAATCCGGACTCAGGATCACGCTATTCGGAAGCACTTCCCCACAGAATATTCTGCGGAGATCGAATCTCTCTCCTGACAGTGCACTCTCCAGTTAGTTTCTTTGGCTGCGGGGAAGGAAGCTGAAGTGTAGCTTTGCAACACTGGGCCCTGCACCTCTTTTTCTTGACCTCATAATTCACAGGTATATCTGAAAAGAGCAGCAGGGAATGGGATAGCAATAGATAAGGAGGATACTTCAACAACTATATTCTAAAGAGAAAGAAAGCGATAAAACTACACGATGTCATAACACTGAAATGCTTTGCACTATCTGATGCATAAGTAACTTTCTTCCACTAGCGAAACCTTCCACAGTTTGTCCCCTCCCCCTTCCTTTAGGTAGGTAGGTGGGGAACTGTAGCCTACAGGGAAGGGAATGTGGAGTGGACAAAGCCACATGTACTAATAATAAATAAAAGAACAACTGTAAAAGATATTAACGAACACAAATCGTCAAACAGCCTATCAGTTGAGGTAATGTATGCAATCCTATATACAACAACAACCATTCCAAGTTATGAACATCATAGTTGTCGGGCAAAATAAATTATGTACAGCAGCATTAATACAATAGAAAAGATGATGTCAGTCCAACATTTTGCAAAAGATTACCATATCTTTCTCCCATCAGCACCAGTCCATCTCGTGGAACACCAGATCCTTCAAAAGAAAGTACAACTTCAGGTGGCGAAGTAAAATAATAAATTGAGCATAACTTTCTGCACATCAAAACGAATGCATTAGATCAATGTCAAAGAAACTAAACTTGTCATTGTCATCCACCATAACTTAGCAGGTTCCATTGCCTATAGCAACAAATACCTGGTGGAAACTGGGTCAAGTTCAAACTTGGAGTACACTACTTATAAGAATAACAAACATAAAAAGAAGAGTCCTATAAGGAAGTAAATCTCATGGAAAAAAAGAAATAGAGTTGTGGTATAAGAATATTCATTTGGAAAAAAAAATAATGATACTAGAATGTAGCATCATACTAAGAGGAGAAAAAATAGTATCAATTTTCATATAAAGCATATGCACATGTCATCAGAAGTAGCAAACAAAGTAACATGAGAATTCATTGAAGAGCCTCACCGGTCACTGCCTTTTGTGCAATTAACACACAAATTTGCAGGAGCAATCAGTCTAAACGATTAAAACTGCATGAAAGCACGACTTGCCATCGTTAATCACTTACCTATGATGTTTTCAGCAGCCCACCTCCACTGATCCTCAAATGAAAACATTAACAAAATCAGAAAAGATGAACCATAATTCCCCATTCTCTTACATGGCATGCACAGTTTTCCATTTTTAAGATACAATCAAAAATCAAAAAGTCTAGACCATGTAAAGGAAAATGGCCACTTAGAGCGTTTACGAAAGTCTGTCCAATTGAGTGTCTTCATTCAAAATACTACAAATCACAACTTCTTACAATTAAACTACTTAATTTTTTTTAGAGTTGTGCGAGTGGGGCCTTCAAGAAAGACTCATCATCTTTCCATTCAATACCTAGTAAAATGACAAAGAATATTAATACTTTAAAAGGGTAAATTATACATCGAGGCTGTTGAAAACCAACTCCTCAACAACCCTTGTTAAATCATACAAGATAACCCCTCACTGAATTGAACTCCTAATAGCCTCAGGCATTCGCAAATTGTAAAGCTGCATTTGATACACTAAATGCATCCTTAACATTCTTGAAAACTACAATTTCTTTGCTTTCCTTAATATATGCATTTAAGAACAACAATGTAATTTTCAAAAAGCCAACATGTTGAATTTTTCTTAAAGATAATGCATGCAAGAATTCCAAGAAAATCTGACAACATCAAATACCAAGTTCTCGAATTTTCCTTCTTTCCTTTTTTATGGATGGAAGAATACCAAGATAATTGAATTGGGGTTTTGAACGGACATCGTCACGGGACAGTTAAGAGCAGCAATCCCGTAGCGTATGCAAACTACAATTTCTTTGATTTCCTTAAAACATGTAACCTACAAGTTGTTGATTTTTTTCCTTAAAAAGAGTGAATGCAAGAATACCAAGTCAATCTGACAATGTCAAATTCTCGAATTCCAAGAATAATCTGATTAAGGATTTAACGACTTCCAAGAATACCCATGTAACTTCAACGAGTTCTTGAATTCCAAGATATCTGATTTAGGGTTCCAAGAATACCCATGTAACTTCAACGAGTTCTCCAATTTTCCTTCTTTCTTTTTAATGGTTGGGAAGAACAGTAGAATTACTTGATCGCAGGGAAAATTGATTTTGGGTTTTGATCGGACATCGTCACCGGGACAGCAATCCAGTGGAGTAGTCTAAAAGTTGCGCCGGCGTATGATGATGGTGATGAGTTCTAAAATGAGCGGGTGGGTGCTAGTTTTATAGTTTTCAAACACGCGGAAAAATAAAACTAGTTAAAACAAAATATATTATTTAGGCCGATTAATACTCTATTTGTTCTTATTTACTTGTCAAATATTTTTTTATTTTTTTTTAATTTATCAATTTTGATAAATTAAAAAAGAATAATTTTTTATATTATATCCTCAATTGATTAATATTAAGTTAATGTCTTTGAAAATATAGTGAATAAATATGTTTAAAACTTTATCAATTAATAAAAATAAAATAGTAAAATCATTATACCAAATATTATTTTCTTAATAAATATGTCAAGTCAAAATTTGACAAAAATAATAAAAAATATATATATTAAAACCTTATTTATTTACACTTAATAAAAATCTCAATTTAAAAATTCTTCACATGGTATAGGACTTAAAATTCTACCACTTATTAGGTCTAATACATATAAATCGATCAGATTTGAAATGGAGTCTGAAACTCATTCAATGCTCTTCGTTAGGTGATTAATGCACTAATTGCTAAGTCGAATCCAATAGGACGAATTGATTTTATTGTAATTATCCAAATAGGTAGTGGATTTCAATAGTACAATCTATATGTTCAGTTAAAAAATGTCAATAGTTTTTAAAATTTGTGGATTTAAAATATATTTGATTAATTTGATACATTGGATGTTATATTATGGGATATTCATATTTTATTAATTTAGTGGTCTTATTATATTATATTAATATTTTTCTCAAATATATTAAAGATGTAATATTTAATTACTACATTCTTATCATTTTATGTCGTGAATTATATTGAATATATTATTATTATTATTGTATTTTTTATATTTAATAATTTTTCAATTCGATATATTCAGATGTTAAGAAAAAAACAATTTTAATTATTTAGTGTTCAGATTTATGGAGAACATTTTAATCATTCAAATGTACATTTAAATTCAGACGTCTTAATTTTAATGAAAAAATGAGGCCTAAGTTATGATATTATAAATTAATATTTTATACATACTAAATAGATTTCATAAAATAAGATATAAAATTTAGGCCAAAGTTATTGTGTTTCGAATTTGTAGTCCAATACCACAAAAAACTAGAGATACATTTAAGTACATATATTTATTTGTTGAATTTGTATAGATGTACCATGCTCCTGAAATATTGAAGGACCTTTCAATATCAATAATTTGAAGGAAAATGGTTGTTAGGGAAAGAAAAAGATAACTTATCACATCTCTTATTAATCAATTTTGGGCTGTATACCTTCATAGTGTACACATCAGGATCTGAAATGTATCTAGAGAGCTTGAATGAACCATCACTTGCATTCAAAAACTGGTTGTTGGTTATAAAATACATCACTTACATTCAAACTGAAAGTACTTGGAGTGCATTTGCTTATTTCGAACTGGTTGGTTATAAAATACATCACGAACAATGAATGCAACAAGAAAAATCCCAACAAATCTCCTTATTACCGAACAACAGTCCATTCAAGTATCAGATAGGCTTATACAAAATTATCTGTTGTACCGACATTTTGACTACAATCATCAAATCCAAGGTACAAGCACTTGCCGTCCTGTAAACAATGGCAAAAACAAAGACCAAGTTAGTATTTTATTGTAAATGAAGCTCCAGAAAATCGACACCAGTTCATCGCGCGAAATACCAAATCCTTCAAAAGAAAGTACAACTTCAGATGATGAAGTAAAATAATAAATTAAGCAAAACTTTCTGCACATCAATGTGCATTAGATCAATGTCAAAGGAACTAATACTTACCATGGTCATCCACCTTAACATAGCAAGTCCCACTGCCTATAGCAACATATACCTGGTGGAAACTAGTTTAAGTTCAAACTAGGACTACACTACTTACAAGAATAACAAACATAAAAGGTACAATCCTTTAAGGAAGTAAATCTCAATGAAAAAAGAAATAGAGTTGCGATATAAGAATATTCATTTGGAAAAAAAATATACTAATGATACTAGAATGGAACATCATACTAAGAGGAGAAAAGGTATATCAATTTAAGAACCAACCAGTCACCATAAGAGATTCTAGAAAAACACAACAAAATAACTTTATCAGATTAAGACAATCAGTATCAATGGAGCCAACAAAGATATATTGTTGCACATCATTTTTGGCAATTTGATTGCACATTAAACATGGAACAAAAACAAACAAGTGACATGATCTAGTAGACAGACAAGAACAACACCTATCCTCCCCTACACGGCATTTAAGCAAGATTCCATGAGTAAGATTAGGAGTTAAATGAAGGAGTAATATATGAGAGCTAGTTAGCGTCAATGGACTAACCTGTTGAATAAATTCTAACAGATCCACATCAGTTATAGATTAACTCACAAAATACATGGAACCTGTATTATCAAGAAAACAATCATTTTCTTATGAAACACATGCAAGAGAATCTATTTAGCTAATTGAGTATTTTCTAAAACATGAATGATGTCATGAATAGTTTTCCAAATTAAGTCGGAAGCTATTCAAGATTCAAGGCCTTATAAATCAAAAAGAGAGAACCTCTATAGCATTGTCTTGTTACAGATGGTATCTTAGAAGTTACAATTCATAATTCACTTGCTATACTAAACCCAATTAAAACACAAAATGGACCTCTTAACAGAGAATGCACACAATGACACTTGAAAGGCTTAAACCCTCAAAAATCCTTCTTGATTTCATCAAGATGGAGCACAAAACTGACATAAACTGTGCTATTGATAGCTCAGAATGGAATAACTAGCCTGAGAAGAAGAGCTTTTCATGCTTTGTTTTCCACATTTAGACAAGCATATATCCTTCAGACGGAGGAATATAAATGTTGGAAGAGAATAAACTATAAAGTGTAGTAAAAGGTTTGAGAATGTAGGTGAGAGTTGACAGTGAGTAAATATTTGATTCAGAGTCAGCGTATAGGCCGACAAAAAATGCTTTCCGTCTGTGCCTGACACTCCCAGTTCATTAAGAGTAGGCTACCCATGGCACACCCAGAATATGGGGCCAAAAATTGTAGAGGAGCAGGATCCGAAGCGGTGACTGCTACAAGAATAGAATATTCCAAAGCATTCTCTCCCAACTCTTGTGTATTTATACTACTCATCGTAGCTTTATTCCCAATAATTTCAAATCCCAATTCATATTTCCTAATAGTTAACATGACTTCCTAAATCCTGTATTAACTACTACAATCAATACTATAATACTAAAACTAATTTGCAAATAATTTACATTTACTTAACCATTTGAATGAATAATATGACAGAGACAAGCCACCAGGAGTCATTAATAGGTTGGACAGCATCAGGAGAAGGTTTTTGTGGTAAGGCAACAAGGAAAGGAAGGGGTATCACTTAGTCAAATGGGAAAAAGTGATTAATGATAAGAGAGTTGGGGGTTTGGGGATAAAGAACTTGAAGAATCAAAGCAAAGCTTTGAGAATGAAGTGGCTTTGGAGGTACTCCAATGATAATCAGAATTTATGGGGCATAGTCATAAAAATAAAATATGAGGAGAGTGACAATTGGATGGCAAAGGAAGTTACCACTCCCTATGCTGTTAGTTTGTGGAAATCTATTTATTCCTAGATGGGCCTTTCTTCCTTGTTAGTTAATTATCAAATCTATCAGCATGTGACAATCTTTTATTTCTTTTTTAGTTTCAACTATTACACTCTCCTCTAATTCATTTCATGCGATAATCTTTTATTTCTAATCAGTCATGTAAAATAATATCTTTTTATATTCAAGAAAATATCAAAAATGCTCTTAATTATACAAAATTAAACAAAAATATACGCAATTAAGAATTTGTTCAAAATATCCCCTAAAATTATTTAACGAATAAAAAATGAAGAGAATTAGAGAGTGGGACATACAAATTTAATCATCTCAACAGTTGAATGATTTTACAATCAAATTACCTATTTCATTATTTATACGCACTGAGTTACTCTGCTTTACATGAATACAAATGTGTGTGTTGCTGCCACCAAAAACTAGTGTTACATTTAAGTACATACATTTATTTGTTGAATCTGTATAGATGTACCGTGCTCCAGAAATATTGAAGGACCTTTTAATATCAATAATTTGAAGGAAAATGATTGTTAGGGAAAGTAAAGATAACTCGTCACATCTTTTATTCATCAATTTGGGCCTGTATACCTTCACATTGTACATATCAAGACCTAAAATGTATCCTGAGAGCTTGAATGAACCATCACTTGCATTCAAACTGGTTGGTTATAAGACACATCACTTATATTCAAACTGAAAGTACTTGGAGTGCATTTGCTTCCTTCGAATTGGTTGGTTATAAAATACACCAAGAACAATGAAAGCAATAAGAAAAATCCCAACAAATCTCCTTATTAGGAAACAACAGTCCATTCATGTATCAAATAGGCTTATACAGATTTACCTGTTGTACCGACATTTTATCTACAACCATCTACTCGAAGGTACAAACACTTGCCTTCCTGTAAACAATGGCAAAAACAAAGACCAAGCTAGTATTTTATTATAAATGAAGCACCAGTAAATCGATGTACATGAACATATTACAATAAAAGCAAAACCAACATGTAAGCATCAATATTGTGTTGTGTACAACCATACAAATTTGCCCAATTACAATTTAAACCACAAAACCATAAATATAAGAACATTTGTAAAAGACATAGTACATAAATAAGACATTAAACTTGGCTTCAAATTTTAAGTTGGACCTCCAACTTTCATAGTGTAGAAGTAGGCACTCTTAATAAAAAAAACACGCGAATCCAACCTGACATAACGCGTGATCGGAACGCAATTCAGGCTCGTCCGAGTAAAATTCGAGGCCAACTACAATAAAAAAACAGAAATGACACTTACGCCCTTAATGAATCCCTTTTATATATATTGTTGACACCCAATTTTTACCCTCAACAACGTAATTTTTACAAAAATAATAATAATACAATAATAATAAAATATATATATAAAATTAAATAATAATAATAATAATAATAATAAAACGAAATATACATATATGGTATCATCATTTTAAATTAATTTCTATCTCTCTATATATAGCTATATATATATATATATATATATATATTTATAAAATAATTCTTGAATATAATATATTTTATTATTTATTCAAAAAAATTGTCTCAAAAGATTTTTATTTTTAAAATAAATAGCTCTGTTAATTAGTTTGATTTAATTAATAGACTCATATTTCAAGTTAATTTATTTAAACTGAAGTTAATTTCAAATCAAAATCTTATTTTTTTCATCTTCTTTCGAATTCTATACTCAAGCCTTTTTTGCTCTTTTTTTCACCATTTCTGATCTTTTTTAATAGAAATGGCTTCGAATTTTTTTTGTCATTGTGGAAAAAGAGCTATAATGAAGATGACCCATATGGCCAAAGTTGTAAAAAGGAACGAGAATTTATAGTCATGGTCTCAAAAAGATTATGCAATCTATCAATAATAAACTTTCAAAAGGAAAAAAATTAATCACCTGGACTAACTTGATGAAGAAGAAAAGGCAAACATCCAAGAATATCAACGGAAAGCACAAATCTTGAACAAATTTTCCTTTGATTTGCAAGGAAATTATAGCTAGGGTTTGCGATTTTGAAAAAATAGTGAGTGAAAAGGTGAATTAGTTGGCTATTTTATTTTTAAATTTTAAAATTTACGTGTAAATTAGTTGGTAGCCATTGAATGGCTAATAAATCCACGTCACAACATTTGCCTTACACGCATTTAGGCTGTGAGTGTCGAGTGTTTTTTTGTTTGAGCGTGGGATAGTTAAAGTGCCTACTTGTTCACTATGAAAGTTCAAGGTCCAACTTAAAATTTGAAGCCAAGTTTAAGGTCCTATTTATGTATTATGCCTTTGTAAAAAGATACTAATGAACACAAACCATCAAACAACGTATCAGTTGAGTAATGCATGAAATCCTATAGACTACAACAATCATTTAAGTTATGAACATCACAGTTGTCAGGCAAAAGAAATTATGTACAGTAGCATCAATACAACAGAAAAGATGATGCCAGTACAACATTTTGCAAAAAGATTACCATATATTTCTCCCATCAGCACCAATCCATCTTGTGAAACACTAGATCCATCAGATCCTTCAAAAGAAAGTACAACTTCAGATGATGAAGTAAAATAATAAATTGAGCAAAACTTTCTGCACATGAAAATGCATTAGATCAATGTCAAAGAAACTAATACTTACCAGTGTCATCCACCTTAACATAGCAGGTCCCACTGCCTATAGAAACATATACCTAGTGGAAACTGGTTCAAGTTCAAACTAGGACTACACTACTGATAAAAATAACGAAAGTAAAAAGTACAGTCCTATAAGGAAGTAAATCTCATGGAAAAAAGAAATAAAGTTGCAATATAAGAATATTCATTTGAAAAAAAAAACACTTATGATATTAGAATGGAGTATCATACTAAGAGGAGTAAAGGTGTATAAATTTTCATATAAAGCCTATGCCCTGTCAAATTTTGACTCCGCAATGCCTTGCTCTGAGTTTTGCATCAGGAGAAGTTCTGAAAATATATTTCCTTGCCCTTGCCTCTAGGAGACCTTTGATTTTAGACCTGGTTAACATCATCAGCTACTTCAAAACTATAATCATCTTCAAGGCGATTTCGTTTATTTCTGTAGTTACTTTTTTCAAACTTAATATCTTCATCACTAGCAAAAGATGATCCATCATGTATCATGCTTCTGTGCTCCGCATAAATAGTTTCCTACTCTCATGCATCACATTTGAACTGCCATCAAGTTCAAGAGCCTCCCTAAATGAGGCATCCTCTGTTGATCTGCCAGCTACAATAGACTGATCCTCCCATCCTGAACCTAACAGGCAGTCTAATTTATACCTGAAGCTAGCTGAAGCACTGAATTTGTTATCCAGGAAATCATCCTCTGTAGGCAAAACATTAGATGAAAGGGGTTGCAAAATTTCTGGATTTCCAGTTGACACTGACTGTTCCATAGCAAGAGAGCCATCAATTTACTGACTTGAACTTTTGATCTGACAGGAATATGGACTCGGCATCATGCTTTTCAGAAGCACTTCCCCACAGAATATTCTGTGAAGATCAAGTCTCTCTCCTGACAGTGCACTCCACTTAGTTTTTTTGGCTGCAGGGAAGGAAGTTCAAGTGTCGCTTTGCAACTATTGCCCTATACCTCTTTTTCTGGATCTCGTAATTCACAGGTATATCTGAAAAGAGAATGGGATAGCAATAGATGAGGAGGATACTTCAACAACTAATATCAACGTTTTCCAAAAGTAGCTCAAGAGAAAAGAAAGTGATACAACTACACAATGGCATACTAGTGAAATGCTTTGCACCATCTGATGCATAAATAACTTCTCTATTCCACTAACCAACCTTCCACAATTTGTCCTCTCTCCCCCTACCCCGCCACTTCTTTTAGGGAGGCAGGGTGGCTACAGCCTACAGCAAAGGGAATGTGAAGAGAACAAAGCCACATGTACAAATAACATCAAATACAATGAATCCAAAGTGATGTTGCATAAAAATGTTGAGTACAATTGCTCTCACCGATAGAGTTACTTCCAGTCCAGAGATTTGAGACAACATCCTCAATGAAGAGAAGGAAGGGCCAATCCTACAAGTAACATTAAGAACCAACCAGTCACCATAAGAGATTCTAGAAAAACACAATAATATAACTTTATTAGATTAAGACAATCAGTATCAATGGAGCCAACAAAGGGATATAATGCTGCATATCATTTCTGGCAATTTGATTGCACATAAAACATGGACAAAAATGAACAAGTGACATGTTCTAATATACATACAAGAACCACACCTACCCTCCACCCACCCCTTTATTTTTTTCTTTGTGGTGATAAGTCAAACAAAGTGGAAACTCTGAGCTGGTGATGAGAAGAATTTCTAACCAAATAGCATGGCATTGAAGTCAATAGCTTCCTTTCCAGTTCATAGCAAAATGTCTACATAATCAGACTATGTAATCAGTTGAAAGAAAATTCAGTAATCCTAAAAAGTGCAACAATTCTCAAGTTTGATCTAGTCAATAGTCTGCAGTCGAAAACTAAGAGGAACCAAACGTAGTTCTCTGATTACATGTGCTCCCACTTCCTCCACTCATCAAAGAAAAATAAGAAAATTGTGTCACTTCCTCAGAGCCTATTCTAGCTTTTCCTTAATCCCCTATTCTAATTAATAATTTCTAGTATTTATTAAAACTGTTAGAACATTAGTGTTCAAATGAAGCTAGTTCCTCTAAGATGTCGACTGTATCTCATACAGGTTAGACCTGCTGGCAGGCGGCCTTAACAAAATACCGGCACCATTTACAACCGGTCCTTCTCTCTTCAGCATCTTATATCTCTCCAGTGGTCATTCCGGAGTGAACATGCCTCTTTTTGGAAACTGGGCAAGAAGACCTCTTTCCAATGATAGTTCTAGCGATGTCATGCCTCTCTCCGACAACCATTCTAATACAGTCTTGCCTTTTTACTATAACTTTCTGACAGAGTCATGACTATTTTCAGATGAATGTCTGATCGTGTCACACCTCTTTCTGAGGAGCGTTCCCCCCAACATGAGCCTCTTATCGGTGATTATTCCTGTACTTGCACCTCTTTCTGGTCATTTTTCTGACAGCAACATTCACCACTTTCCTGGTAAGCTTCCATCTACTGGAACTTCTCTAACCAGATCTTCCAGTGATATTCAGTTTCTTATGATTTCACTATAAGCAAACTAAGGTGGCTTCCCCACATTGTGCTTGACTGGTGTCCAATATTAGATTATGCTAGGTGTTAGTAAAAAGTTAGTCCCTCACCCATTAAATAAGAGAAGTGAATTATATTTTCAGAAAACAACCCAAACCAATTCTCACGAGACAAGCCCTAACACAAACTCAATTCTACAAAAGTAAATCCAAAGATTCACACTCGTTTCCCAATCCCAAAACAATTAAAAAATAAATGCCCGCAAAAAGTCTCACCTTAAATTCCACAGAGGTCATTGAAGGCTCCAAAGTCAAATCATATAAAGATCTTGGGCAGTTTAGGTTCAACAAAAACAGTGGATATATCTGAGATCTACTTCACTGGTCAATGTCACAAGACTATCAAAACTCATCGTTATGTTATTAAGTAATTTATGTACTAGTCCTTTGGAAGCAAATCTGGAATTGATGTTGGCATTATGAAGGTTAAGGAAAACAAAAACACCGTAAAAAACAAGCATTCGATATAGTAAATGCTAACCGAAGATTAGGTTTCCATTTTCTTTGTTCAGGAAAATATACTGAAACAAATGGATACACATCTATTGAAGGACCTGCAAATTAAACAGTGGTTTTTAGGAAACAAAGTATAGAAAAGATAACTTATCACATCTCTTATCCATCAATTTGGGCGGTTCACTGTGTAAACATCACAACCTGAGATGTATCAGGAGAGCTTGAATGAACCATCGATTGTATTCAATTTATTAAGGGAACCCAGATGGATCCCAACCCCATTGGACAATAGCGGCAATGGGGAAGGAGAAACACGTGTGCAAAGTAGGTCATCCTCACTGCATGCAAATGAACAAAATCTAAGAAACCAGAAAGGAAATATACTAAGTTAGCTGGTATAACAGAGACGGACCTTTCAATATAAACAATTTTGAAGGAGACACTGGGATGCATATGGGCGATTCTTAGCAGATATTCTTCAGAGATTGCGAGACCCTCTTTGGGCTTCCAGATTACCTATGCAAACCAAAAGATCAAACAGGACAGAGTATAGATTTAGAAGTAAAGTACGTAAATAAATATTTTTCATTTGTTTGAATTGTGAGAAAACTAGAAGTACTAGGAATGCATCTGCTTCCTTCGAACTGGTTGGTTGTAAAATACATCATGAACAATGAATGCAAAAAAGAAAAATCCCAACAAATTTCCTTATAAGCAAACAACAATCAACTCATGTGTCAGGTAGGCTTATACGGAATTACCTGTTGTACCAACATCTTGTCTACAATCATCAATTCCAAGGTACAAACACTTGCCGTCGTATAAACAATGGCAAGAACAATGACCAAGTTAATAGTTTTATACCTATCCTAATGGATACTACCAACTGAATCTCAAAAGAACTTTACCTTCAAAACCGTACGATATTCATTTGGCCTCCAATGAGTTTACTAAAAATTTCCAACAAAGAAACGTTAGAAATATAGCTTAGAGCCTCTCCTTTAAGCAAAGCTTGCTGGGAAAGCATGCATATCGTCTGAATGGCTGTATTTTGATGTCGCTAGAGTAAAGGAAGCATAAGAAACCATAGTTAAAATGGCTGAAAAAAAAGGAAGCACGACAGAAGATGAAAGAAACAGTCACATATATTTCTCCATAAGCTGGGCTTAAAGTACCTAAGCACCAATATGTATGTTCCAACCCAACTTCAGCTAGAATAAATAATCAAGACATCTCTACATACAGTAGTGATCAAATACAAATATATTTCATTTCTCTCTCTCTCTATATATATCCCCTCCCCTTTTTTAGGGACGCTTTACAGGTAAATAAAGTTTTTTTATTGCAAATGAAGCACCAGGAATGCGATGTACATGGACATCTTACAATAAAAGTAAAAAGAAAATGTAAGCATCAACATTTTCTGTCTCTAATGACCATAATCTCATTTTAATATTTCAAAATATTTGTAATTTTACAATTTTTGCATGCCGTCTTTTTCAATGAATGTTCATCACGGATGTAGACATATATTTCTTGAAATGCAATTTTCCACTCACTTGAAAACACAAAGAAGTCTGCTTCAACTCCTCAATAATGAGAGAACATTCTGAAGGCAACAATGCATCTCCAAACATAATTGCACCTATGAAAATAAATAAATAAATAGAATGGCAACATCATGAATCAATCCATCAATCATGCTTCACTCCCAATACTAGTTGACTTGATATATTGATCCTCATTCCACTGTATCTGTTCCACTCTATCCATATCAGAGTTATTGTTCCAACACAAATAAAAACAAAGACATCAGTGATGGAGGCGAGAGAGCATCAAAGTAGTTCCAAATTCATAAATTAAATATGAACTTACTCTTGCAAGCCTTGTTATTCAGGATCTGATTCACTGATGGGGGTACTAATCTATTGATGATCCATCAGAGAACATGACACGGCATTTAAGCAAGACTCCAAGAGTAAGATTAAGAGTTAAATGGAGGAGTAATATATGAGATCTAGTTAAGTGTCAATGGCCTAACCTGTTGAATAAATTCTAACAGATCCACATCAGTTAGAGATTAACGCACAAAATACATGGAACCTGTATTATCAAGAAAACAATCATTTTCTTATGAAACACGTGCAAGAGAATCTTGTTAGCCAATGGAGTATTTTCTAAAACATGAATGATGTCATGAATAGTTTTCCAAATTAAGTTGGAAGCTATTCAAGCTTCAAGGCCTTCTAAATCAAAAAGAGAGAACCTCTATAGCATTATTTGTTACAGATGGTATTAGAACAAAAAATCTCTTCCCTTAGAAGTTCCAATTCATAATTCACTTCCTATAATAAACCCTATTAAAACATAAAATGGACCTATTAAGAGACAATGCACACAAATGACACTTGAAAGGCTTAAACCCTCAAAAATCATTCTTGCTTTCAACAAGATGGAGCATAGAACTGAAATAAACTATGCTATTGATACCTAAGAATGGAAACAGAACTGAAATAAACTATGCTATTGATACCTAAGAATGGAATACCTAGCCTGAGAAGAAGGGCTTGTCATGCTTTGTTTTCCACATTTAGACAGGCATATATCCTTCAGACGGAGGAATATAAATGTTTAAGAGAATAAGCTATAAAGTGTAGTAAAAGGCTTGAGAATGTAGGTGAGCAATCTCTCCCAACACTTGTGTATTTATACTACTCAGCATAGCTTTATTCCCAATAATTCCTAATCCCAAATTCCTATTTCCTAATAGTTAACGTACTTCCTAAATCCTAAATTAACAACTATAATCAATACTATAATACTAAGACTGATTTACAAATGGTTTGCATGTACTTAACCATTTGAATGAATAATATGACAGAGACAAGTATTAGAGAATATTACCGCAAGAAGCGTGACAGATGTTGGTTGCTTGTGAATCAGATTGAAGTTCCTTCTTTAACCAAAACATATAACTTCTTGCTCAGAGTTAGGTTCAACTTTAATGAATGTTGCGAAATTTAGTGCAATGGATTCTGGTAGATGGCAATTTTATTAAGTTCCACAAACTGGTTGTGTAATGAAAATCTAAACAAAGATAGTACCCTACTACCTGGTAAATGATCTTGAAGCTTGTGAATGAATGTTGTAAATCCAACCCCAGTTTTGAATTTGGTCAGCATAGTTGTGTAATAATTGGTAACCAATTTCAGGCATGACCTGCAAAAGCATAGGCAAAGACTCAAAATCAACGTTACCTACTATAAAGAGCCCCACGTGACTCAAATTCAATGCTACCTATTACCAAAATCAATGTAGCAATTCTTGCTCGGAATCAAGATGGGTTGTTGTCCTCATTTGTCCAGATAGGACTTGATAATTCAATAAGTTACAGACTCCAAGTACTTGTGGGATTTCACTGGGTTATATATTGTTGTTGTTGTTACGGACTCCAAGTTGAAATAACACGTCAATGAGTTTTTAGACAATCATTACCTTCTCACGCAGTTCTTCAAAACAAATTCGCTCATCTGCAGCATGCTGTAGATCACTAAAATTAGCGTAATGTCCAATGAAGATAAATGCTAGAATCAAACAAAAGATCATAATCCTTGACTATATAATGCAGATAACTGAGTGCTACATAGTTATGCGGAAATTACTTTTTTTACGTGGCCAACAAATATTATACTATTTATGCGGAAGTTTATGCTGATTTATATTTGCTAATGCGTCCAACCAAACCATCCGTAAGAGAAACAAGTGTTTAAAATAAATGCATTATAAGGAATTCATGAGAAACCAAGAATGGCCATAATAGACTATGCAGAGGCCAGAATAGTCCTCACCAATCATAGCAGGTGTTGTGTTCGCCACAATCGGAATAAACTTCATATCAACCTGTTGGAGAACTTTGGCACTCTCCAGTCAGTTTTAATCTATGGTATCAGGAACCAATGGAATCACCAACAAAATGCAAGACACCAGAAGTGACATTGAGTGAAGTATCCCGATGCTTATGATTCTGTGTTCCAGTACCGCCCTGCATCTCATATTGGAAAAGGTAAAAGTTCATCGTCTTAACAAAATAGAGAAGAAGTCCCAAAAACATTGAAGATATAGCTAAGGTACTCAATTGTAATCTTTGGACAGAAGTCCCTCCATTTTATCCCAGAATATAAGAAACTGAGTTTTGTCGGTGAAAATTCTGAAAATTTGATCAAAAAAAGTCAGGAGGCATGACAATTTTATTACAAGATCAAAACATAAGCAAAATGGAATTTGAAAGAGACTATGTGGCCTAGGAGACTTACAAAGGAACATTGTAAGCTCTAATGCTTTCATAATTTATAAGAATGTAGTCTAAGATAATCTTGAAAACAGGGTGAAAGAAATGAAGCTGATTAACTGAAACATGTACTGGGAAAAGCCACCTCTTGTTCAGGTCAGGAACAAATGGCAGGAATGGTTTACCTTCTTATTTCCTAAAACCTGAATGATGTCATGAATAGTTTTCCAAATTAAGTTGGAAGTTATCCAAGCTTCAAGGCCTTATAAATCAACAAGAGAGAACCTCTATATCATTGTCTTGTTACAGATGGTATTAGAACAAAAAAGCTCTTCCCTTAGAAGTTACAATTCATAATTCACTTGATAAAATAAACCCAATTAAAACATAAAATGGACCGCTTAAGAGACAATGCGCACAAATGACACTTGAAAGGCTTAAACCCTCAAAAATCATTCTTGCTTTCAACAAGATGGAGCACAAATGTTGATATCTCAATTGCTCTCACAGGCAGAGTTACTTTCAGTCCAAAGATTTGTGACAGTATCCTCAATAAAGAGAAGAACCACACACACCCACACACCCCATCTTTTTTTTTTCTTTTTGAGACGATAAGTCAAATCACTCCTCGCTTAACCTACATATGGTACACAGAAATTCTGAGCAGGAGATGACCAACACTTTTAACAAATAACATGGCATTGAAGTCAATAGCTTCCTATCCAGTACATAGCAAAATGTCTATTCTCAAGTTTCATCTAGTCCATGGTCTGCAGCCGAAAACTAAGAGGAACCAGATGCAGAGCTCTGGTTACATGTGCTCCCATTTCCTCCATTCATCAAAGAAAAATAAGATTGTCACTTCCTCGGAGCCTATTCTAGCTTTTCCTTAATCCCCTCATTCTAGTTAATGATTTAGTATTTATTAAAACTGTTAGAACAGTAGAGTAGTGTTAAATGTTCAAATGAAGTTACTTCCTCTAAGATCCAAGTCATTAATATATATTTCTCTCTTTATTTTCTTCAAAGAAGAGAAAATATACTAACTCGGTGACTCTAACCTGAAGGGGGTATGTTGACACCTTTCGAAACAAAGGATACATAAAAAAGTATCCTCGAAAGCTCTTGAGTCTCTAGAATAATGCCAAAGATCAACAGCGTTAGCATATTTAATTGGTCAAAGTTGTTTGTCAAACCTCCACAGATGAAGAATGAAGATCAAACTAAACTTTTTGGTAGGGCTCAATTTTTTCTGAATAACAGAAAATTTTATTGTGAATTAGATGGCCCAGATTGACCTACAAGTTTGAAATTTCTGAGAATATGAGCCACCCCACTACCCTGATCCCACTCAAAAATCAAAATACAGTTGGATGTCACAATCTCCTAAAGATAGCAAGGCTCCAAGAAGATTGATGTAGCAAATATCTAGATTTATGAAAATTGATGTAAATTTGAAAGAAAAAAAAAGACTGCCAAATCCATTTAAAGGGAAGCAGAAGCAAAAACCAGGAGTCTATGTTCAAACATGAAGAGTTGTCAGCCTTAGAAGCAGAAAACACATTGTAATGAGAAATACAACAATACAATCTAGATTTATGAAAATTGATGTAAATTTGAAAGAAAAAAAAAGACTGCCAAATCCATTTAAAGGGAAGCAGAAGCAAAAACCAGGAGTCTATGTTCAAACATGAAGAGTTGTCAGCCTTAGAAGCAGAAAACACATTGTAATGAGAAATACAACAATACAATCAGTAAAACAAGTATGTATGACATGTCCTTGCTAACATTGGTCTGTTTGGTTTTGCAACCAAAAGAAGCTAGAAATGTTGCTTTGCATTGTTCTCCAATAATCAATGGGAGAGAGTATTTTGGACTTATCACATCTCTTTATCCATCAATCTGGACCTGTATACCTTCACAGCATCAGGACCTGAGATGTATCCTGAAAGCTTGAATGCACCAATGCTTGCATTCAATTTGTTAAGGGAACTCAGCTGAATCCCAAACCCACTGGACAACAAAGCCAGGGAGAAGGAGAAGCACGTGTGCAAAGCAGGTCATCCTCACTGCATGCAAATGAACAAAATCTAAGAAACCAGACAGGAAATATCCTTAAGTTATCAAATACAGACTTTTCGATATAAACAATTTTGAAGGAGACACTGGGATGCGCAAGGGCGATTCTTAGCAGAGGCGCTTTTGAAGAATGAAAACTCTCTTTGGACTTCAAGATTATATATGCAAAGCCAAAAGAACAATGAGATCAGAGTACAACTTTAGAAGTGAAGTATGTAAATCAATATTTTTTACTTGTTTGATATTAGAGAAAACTAGAAGTACTTGGAGTGCATTTGCTTCCTTCAAACTGGTTGGTTGCAAAATACATCACGAACAATGACTTCAAAAAGAAAAATCCCAACAAATTCCCTTATTAGCAAACAACAGTCAAGTCAACTCATGTATCAGGTAGGCTAATATAGAATTACCTGTTGTACCAACATCTTGTCTACAATCATCAAATTCGAAGGTGCAACCACATGTCGTCCTGTAAATAATGGGAAGAACAAAGACCAAGTCAGTAGTTTTATACCTATCCTAATGGATACTATCAACTGAATCTCAAAAGAACTTTACCTTCAAAACCTTACGATATCCATTTGGCCTCCCGTGAGTTTTGGTAACAATTTCCAATAAAGAAACGTCAGACATAGAGCTCAAAGCCTCTCCTTTAAAGCCAAAGCTTGCTGGGAAAGCATACATATCATCTGAACGGCTGTATTTTGATGCCGCTGGTGTAAAGCAAGCATATAAAATCATAGTTCCTTTTCTTTCTTTTTTCGGTGAAACAAGTGATTCCGCCATTAAACAAAATAGACCACTTCAATTATGAAAGTTCCCCTCCAGGAAAAAACATCATATGAACATACATAGTGTTATTTTATAGGACAAGGAAACTGCTAAAGAATTATTACGTTTCTAGCAGGAGAGTGAGACGTATCCAACTTGTAAAATGCAATTTTTTTGGAAGAGGAATGCATCTCATTAGCTTCTTTACTGAACAGAAACAGAACTATCGAGCCAATCATTCCAACGTACCAGTTCCCTGAGTGTCCAATCAGTAGAGAGAACCAACCTTGTAAACAATGTCAGCAGTCTTCCGAATGTCCCAGCACAATATGCAAGGGTCCTAAAAGAAATTTGAGATGAACTTGGTCAAACATATGTCTAACACAACATGCATGCATGACAGGATACTAGCATACACGTGACGATAGACAAGAATTGAGTCCGAAGAGGAAAGGATCAAATTTTAGATCATAAATAGATAAGTGAAGGAAATCAACAAGTAGCAGACATGCCTTTCAGCTGACACGCACAAAGTTTCTATTTCTCTGGATGAAGGAAATGAAAACAGATCTTATTTTAAAATTATTACTCAAGTTTACAAACTATACACTAAAAAGTCGAGGTAGAAGTTGAAAAGATTGATACTTGAGCCTTACGAGTTGTTAGATGTTAAAGTGAGTTTTTTGACGTCTCTATAGGGACAGGTGGTCAATTATACATTCGCCTGGAGTCGAGGCTGCTCAAAGTTCATTTTTATAGGATTAAATTCTTGAAAACTGGTCCCGAGCAAAGGATCTGGTGGCAGAGGAGACAGTCCTGGACTAAAAGATAGCAGGCCAGAACCATTTTCAGTCTGTTAATTGAAATCCATAAGATGATCGTCTTCATCCAGAATGTCCTTGGATAATGAAGATTTTTCTGAATCTCCTGTAAAATTATGACTCCGCAATGCCTTGCTCTGAGTTTTGCACCAGGAGAAGTTCTCAAAATATATTTCCTTGGCCTTGCCTCTAGGAGACCTTTGATTTAAGACCTGGTTGACATCATCAGCTACTTCAAATTCAAAATCATAATCATCTTCAAGGCGATTTTGTTTAGTTCTGTAGTAACTTTTTTCAAACTTAATATCTTCATCACTAGCAAAAGATGATCCATCACGTATAAGGCTTCTGTGCTCCGCATAAATGGTTTCCTTCTCTCATGCATCACATTTGAACTGTCATCACGTTCAAGAGACTCCCTAAATGAGGCATCCTCCATTGATCTGCCAGCTACAATAGACTCATCCTCCCATCCTGAACCTAAACAGGCAGTGTGATTTACAACTGAAGCTAGCTGAAGCACTAAATTTTTTATCCAGGAAATCATCCTACAGGGAATGGAATGTGAAGTGGACAAAGCCACATGTACATACAACATCAAATACAATGAAACATAAGTGATGTTGCATAAAAATGTTGAGTTCAATTGCTCTCACCGACAAAGTTACTTCCAGTCCAGAGATTCGCGACAGTATCCTCAATAAAGAGAAGGACGGGCCAATCCTACAAGTAACATTAAAGAACCAACCAGTCACCATAAGATATTCTAGAAAAACACAACAAAATAACTTTATCAGATTAAGACAATAAGTATCAAAGGAGCCAACAAAGGGAATATAATGCTGTACATCATTTCTGGCAATTTGATTGCACATTAAACATGGAACAAAATGAACAAGTGACATGTTCTAATAGACAAACAAAAACCACACCACTCCCCACCTACCCTTTTTTTTCCTTTGTGGTGATAACGTTAAAACAGGGGAGTCAGCTAAGTGGGTTTCAATTCAAACACATTATTCAGAGAACATGACACGACATTTAAGCAAGAACATAAACAAGATTCCACATAAGAAAGATTAGGGCTAATTAAATGAAGGAATGAATATGAGAGCTAGTTAGTGTCAATGGACTAACCTGTTGAAGAAATTCTAACAGATCCACATCAGTTAGATTAACGCCCAAAATACACAGATCCTATAGTATTAAGAAAACAACCATTTTCTTATGAAACACATGCAAAAGAATCTTGTTAGCTAGTGGAGTATTTCATAAACATGAATGATATCATGAATAGTTTTCTGAAATAAGTTGGAAGCTATTCGATTTTCCAGGCCTCAAAATTCAAAAGGAGAGAACCTCTAGCATTGTCTTGTAATTGATGGTATTAGAACAAAAAAAATTCCCTTAGAAGTAACAATTCAAATTCACTCGCTATAATCAACCCAATTAAAAATAAAATGGACCTTAAGAGACAATGTGCACAAATGACACTTGAAAGCCTTAAACCCTCAAAAATCCTTCTTGCTTTCAACAAGATGGAGCACAGAGCTGATATAAACTGCGGTATTGACACCTCAGAATGGAATAACTAGACTGAGAAGAAGTGCTTGTCATGCTTTATTTTCCAGACTAAGGAAGACATATATCCTTCAGAGGGAGGAACATGATCGATAAAGAGAATAAGCTCTAAAGTGTAATAAAAGGTTCAAGAATGTAGGCGAGCAATCTCTCCCAGCCCTTGTGTATTTACTATACAGTGTAGCCTTATTCCCAATAATTCCTAATCTCAATTCTTATTTCCTATTAGTTGATGTCACTTCATAATCCTGTATTACCAACTATAATTAGTACTATATTACCTTACCCTTATAAGACTGATTTGAAAATGGTTTACATGTACTTACCTTTTTGAATGTATAATATGACAGAGACAAGTATTAGAGAATGTTACCGCAACAAGTGTGACAGAAGTTGGCTGCTTGTGAATCAGATTTATGTTCCCGCTTTAACCAAAACATATAACTTCATGCTAGAGTAAGGTTCAACTTCAATGAATGTTGCAAAATTTAGTGGAATAGAATTTCAGGTAAATGGCAATTTTACCAAGTTCCATAGACTGGTTGTGATGAAAATCTAAACAAAGATCCGTAACTTACCAGGTAAATGATTTTGAAGCTTGAGAATGAATGTTGCAGATCCAAGTTCCAACCCCAGTTTTGAATTTGGTCAGCATAGTATGGTCAAAGACTCAAAAATCAATGTTACCTATTATAAAGAGTTTCAAGTCTTCCCCACAAGACAAGAAGCACAAGGCAAATCTATTTCTCATTAGATGACCATAAACGTACCAATTCTTGCTTGGAATCAAGATAGGTTGTTCTCCTCTTTTGTCCAGATAGGACCTGATAATTCACTTAAGTTAGAAACTCTACATTGAGACGACACATCAATGAGATTTTAGACAGCCATTACCTTCTCACGCCGTTCTTCCAAACGAATTCGCTCATCTGCAGCATGCTGTAGAACATGACAATGAGTGTAATGCTCAACGAAGATAAATGCTAGAATCAAACAAAAGATCATAATCCTTGACTATGTAAAAAGGGACGCACATTTATTTTGACATGGGCCTCAGTTTCTACATAAGAATATACTCCACCAGACGGTCACAAAGAGATGGAACAAAAGATAAAGCACCCTATATCACTCTCTTTCTCTTCAGTAATATCACAAAATTGCAATACAAAAGAGTAAGACATTATTTGATTAAAGTTAGTCATGCAGGGAATACTTATGTTGTGATAATAATGTAAAAACTGTTCTGCAAGATTATATATGCAAACCAAAAGAACAACCGGATCAGAGTACAACTTTAGAAGTAAAGTAAGTAAATCAATATTTTTTACATGTTTGACTTTGAGAAAACTAAAAATGCTTGGAATGCATTTGTTTCCTTCGAAAAAGGTTGGTTGTAAAATACATGACGAAAAACTGACTGCAAAAAGAAAAATCCCAACAAATTTCCTTCTTAGCAAACAGCAGTCAACTCATATATCAGGTATGCTTATACAGAATTACTTGTTGTACCAACATCTTCTTTACAGTAATCAATTCCAAGGTACAAACATTTGTCATCCTATAAACAGTGTCAAGAACAACGACCAGGTTAGTAGTTCTATACCTATCCTAATGGATACTACCAACTAAAACTCAAAAGAACTTTACCTTCAAAACCTTACGATATCCATTTGGCCTCCCATGAGTTTTGGAATTTCCAAAAAGAAACGTTAGAAATAGAGCTCAGAGCCTTTCCTTTAAAGCCAAAGCTTGCTAGGAAAGCATGCATATCATCTGAATGACTGTATTTTGATGTCGCTGGTGTAAAGCAAGCATACAAAACCATAGTTAAAATGGCCAGACAAAAAGGAAGCACAACAGAAGATGAAGCACCAATAAAGAGAGGTGGAGGGGGATACATATAAATATATTGCAAATGAAGCACCAGAATTGAGATGTGCATGAACATCTAACAATAAAAGCAAAATCGAAATGTAAGTATCAATATTTTGTGTTGTGTACTGCCATACCAATTTTCTCAATTACAAGTAAACCACAAAATAATAAAAACAAGAACATCTTAAAAAGATATTAATGAACACAAACCGTGAAACAGCCTATCAGTTGAGGTAATGCATGCAGTCCTATAGACAATAACAATCATTCCAAGTTATGAACATCATAGTTGTCGGGCATAATAAATTATGTACAGCAGCATCAATACAATAGAAAAGATGATGGCATATGCTGATGTCATTAGAAGGCATATGCCCACGTCATCAGAAGTAGCAAACAAAGGAACATAAGAATTTATTCAAGAGCCTCACCGGTCTCTACCTTTTGTGCAAGCAACACAAAAATTTGCAGGTGCAATTAGTCTAAACGATTAAAACAGCATGAAAACACGACTTACCATCGTTAGTCACTTAACTATGATGTTCTCAGCAGCCCATCTTTACTGATCCTCAAAACATTAACAAAATAAGAAAGGATGAACCATAATTTCCCATTCTCTTACATGGCACAATGTTCCATTTTTAAGATACAATCAAAGTCAAAAAGTCTAGACCATGTAAAGGAAAATAGCCAGTGAGGGCGTTTCCATTCAACACCTAGTAAAGTCATAAAGAGTATTGAAACTTTGAAAGGGTAAATTAGTATACCTTGTTGGCACCAGCTTCGAGGCTGTTAAAAATCAACTCCTCGACAAGATAACCCCTTGTCCAAATAGCCTCAGGTATTCCCTTAATGCTCCCCATTTCCCTAAAAAAGTAAAAACAAATTCTTGAACATCCTTAACATAGACTTAGAGAATGACAACATAATTTATTTATTTTTAAGGACTTCTTGAATTTCCTTGATATGTTCCATGACAAGAAATTCTTAAAAACTACAATTTCTTCAAAAAGCCAACAAGTTCTTGAATTTTTCTTAAAGAGAATGCATGCCAACAAGTTCTTGGTTTTTTTCTTTATAAGAATGCATGCAAGAATTCCAAGAGAATTTGACAATAATGAGTTCTCGAATTTTCCGTCTTTCTTTTTTAATGGATGGAAGAAAACCAAGATAATGGGAAGAGCAGTAGTATTTAGGGTTTAGGGTTTTGATCGGACATCGTCAATGGGACAGATAATCCGGAGGAGTAATCTAAGATGCGCCACTTCAAAAAGCCAACAGGTTCTTGAATTGTCATGGATGGAAGAATATCAAGATAATGGGAAGAGCAGTAGAATACCAATAGATAGATCGACGGGAAAATTGATCGGACATCTTCACCGGAACAGTTAACAGCAGCAATCTGGTGGAGTAATCTAAGATGAGCCGGTAGCGTATATGATAAGCGGGCTTCCGTAATTTGAAAGCAGGGGAAAATATGATGGGGTGGTGAGTTCGAACATGCGCAGGTGGTGTCTCTTTTATAGTTAAAAATACACGCGGAAAAGGATTAAAAAACTTGTTAATACACGCGGAAAAACAAACACTGGTTAATAAGAAGAGTCTGCCCCTCAAATTTGTTATTATCTTATATAACTTAAATTATTTAATTTATGTAATTTTTATATCATTTAAATATTTAATTTAGTTCAAAATAAGTGTATTTTAAATTTGTGGTTGAATTGTAATCTCATTTTAAAAACTTTTAATATATTAATATTATTTTATTTAACTTAAATATTTATAATTTTACAGTTTTTTTCAAGACGTCTTTTTTAACTAAATGTTCAATAATGAAAGTTGTCATTGTTCGATTACTTCCTTTTTCATTAAGCAGTTGTTTAGAAACCTACATATGATTTAGATTGTTTTCCCATTGACTTTTGAACTTAGCACCTACAAATTAAGTATGTCTAATACAAATAATCTAGCCCTCTATTTAGAGTTTTCCTCTTTTACTTAATTATGATATCTATTTATGTATCCAATAGTTTACTTAATTTTATTATTTTTAAACTTGACATATAAAATATATTTTTGACATATTATTCGGTAGGATTTGATATTTTTCGATTATTACAAAATAAAATATCTACCAAATTATTCATTACGGTTATAAAAATCATCGATTTTATTTTTAAAAATCTTAATCCCAAGTTATGAGATTATAAATTAATATTTTATACATATTAAATAGATTTTTTAAAAATTAAATATTTAATTTAGCCCAAAGTAAGTATATTTCAAATTCGTAGTTGAACTATACATGTACTTCTAACGACTATAATATCATTAAAAACTTTCAAAATATTTAATATTGCTTTATTTACCTTAAATATTTATAATCTAACAATTTTTTTGGAAGACATCCATTTTAACAAACGTTCAATCACGAAAGCAGACATTTCCTAATTGTCATTGTTCGATTATTTCTTTTTTCATTAAGTGATATTTTAAAAACTTACACATGATTTAGATTCTTTTCTCAATGACTTTTGAACTTAGCACCTACAAATTAGATATGTCTAATACAAATAATCTAGACCTATATTCAGAGTTTTCCTAAAGCTGATAAGGAAAAATGAGGCCATTCCAATCTATTGAGGCCATCAATATTAGGAATGTCAATGGTTTCGAACGGTTATTCTATAAAATTTATTTCATATTATTTTTTTATAATCAAAACTAGACTTTTCAAAACCGTTTCATTATCTCGATTTTTCTTCGTTGTTGGTATGCTTCGATTAATTTTTGTTTTTTTTTTAAATATGAAAAATTAGAACACGCCACCATTATACTTGGTATGACTTTGACGAAAAATCAATCAACATGAAAGTCAAGAACCGAGTTTACTTTATTTTTGTATCCAATAAGAGAATTTAAACCATAAGAGAGGAAAAGTATCTAATAACTTGAATTCAGCTTGTTATCCAAGATCGTTGAAATACCTTGTATTTTTACTAGTTCCTACTCGAAAAATCCCCTAAAATTATGTAATGAATAAAAAATGAAGAGGGTTAGAGAGTGGGACATATAAATTTAATCATTTGTTGATGTTACAATCAAATTATCTATACGCACGGAGTTACTCTGGCTTTACATGAATACAAATGTGTGTGTTGCTGCCATCGAAAGCTAGTGTTACATTTAAGTACATACATTTATTTATTGAATTTGTACAGATGTATCGTGCTCCAGAAATATTGAAGGACCTTTCAATATCAATTATTTGGAAGGAAAATGGTTGTTAGGGAAAGGAAAGATAACTTGTCACATTTCTTATCCATCAATTTGGGACTGTATACCTTCACATTGTACACATCAAGACCTGAAATGTATCCTGAGAGCTTGAATGAACCATCACTTGCATTCAAACTGGTTGGTTATAAAATACATCACTTACATTCAAACTGAAAGTACTTGGAGTGCATTTTCTTCCTTCGAACTAGTTAGAAAATACATCATGAACAATGAAAGCAACAAGAAAAATATTTCCTTATTAGCAAACAACAGTCATCAGATAGGCTTACATAGAATTACCTGTTGTACCGACATCTTGACAACAATCATCAACTCCAAGGTACAAACACTTGCCATCCTATAAACAATGGCAAACACAAAGACCAAGTTAGAGCCCGTTTGGATGGGCTTAAAAAAAGTAACTTTTATGTATGAAGTGCTTCTAGAACTTTGAAGTGCTGAAAGTTATTTTTATAAATAAGCAGTTGAGTGTTTGGATAAAAGTGCTTAAATGAGGAAAATGATGTGAATTTTAGGGTTAAAAGAATAAAAAGGGTAGTTTGGGAATTTAGTTAAAATATAAAGAATATAAAAGTAATTTCCATGGTCAAAGAAAATGACTTTAAGCACTTAGAAAAAAAAAGTTAGGAATCCTAACTTTTCATTTTTGACTGACTTTAAGAACTTTATGGCTTAAAGTTAGCATTAGGCAAACACGTCCAAAAGCTAAAATGGGCTTTAAGTTGGTTTTGACCAACTTAAAGCCCATCCAAACGGGCTCTTAGTATTTTCTTGTAGATGAAGCACCGGGAAATCGATGTACCTGAACATATTACAATAAAAGCAAAACCAACAGGTAAGCATCAATATTTTGTTTTGTGATGTGTACAGCCATACAAATTTGCCCAATTACAATTAAAACCACAAAACCGTAAATAAAAGAACATTTGTAAAAATATACTAATGAACACAAACCATCAAACAGTGTATCAGTTGAGTAATGCATGAATCCTACAGACTACAACAATCATTCCACGTTATGAACATCACAGTTGTCAAGCAAAAGAAATTATGTACAGCAGCATCAATACAACAGAAAAGATGATGTCAGTAGAACATTTTGCAAAAAGATTACCATATATTTCTCCCATCAGCACCAGTCCATCTCGTGAAACACCAGATCCTTCAAAAGAAAGTACAACTTCAGATGATGAAGTAAAATAATAAATTGAGCAAAACTTCCTGCACATCAAAAAGCATTAGATCAATGTCAAAGAAACTACTACTTACCATTGTCATCTACCTTAACATTGCAGGTCCCACTGCCTATAGAAACATATACCTGGTGGAAACTGGTTTAAGTTCAAATTAGGACTACACTACTCATAAAAATAACAAACATAAAAAAGTACAGTCCTATAATGAAGTAAATCACATGGAAAAACGAAATAGAGTTGGGATATAAGAATACTCATTTGGAAAAAAAATACTTATGATACTAGAATGGAGCATCATAGTAAGAGGAGTAAAGGTATATCAATTTTCATATAAAGCATATGCCCAGTCAAATTTTGACTCTGGCAATTTGTACTCCCCAATGCCTTGCTCTGAATTTTGCACCAGGAGAAGTTCTTAAAATATATTTCCTTGGCCTTGCAGACCTTTGATTTTAGACCTGGTTAACATCATCAGCTACTTCAAAACTATAATCATCTTCAAGGCGATTTCGTTTATTTCTGTAGTTACTTTTTTCAAACTTAATATCTTCATCACTAGCAAAAGATGATCCATCATGTATCAGGCTTCTGTGTTCCGCATAAATGGTTTCCTTCTCTCATGCATCACATTTGCACTGTGATCAAGTTCAAGAGACTCCCTAAATGAGGCATCCTCCGTTGATCTGCCAGCTAAACTAGACTCATCCTCCCATCCTGAACCTAACAGGCAGTCTGTTTTATACCTGAAGCTAGCTGAAGCACTGAATTTGTTATCCAGGAAATCATCCTCTATAGGCAAAACATTAGATGAAAGGGGTTGCAGAGTTTCTGGATTTCCAATTGACACTGACTGTGCAATGAGCAAGAGAGCCATCAATTTACCGACTTGAACTTTCGATCTGACAGAGGAATCTGGACTCGGCATCATGCTTTTTAGAAACATTTCCCCACAGAATATTCTGTGAAGAACGAGTCTCTCTCCTGACAGTGCACTTTCCACTTAGTTTTTTTGACTGCGGGGAAGGAAGTTCAAGTGAACTCTGGGCCGTGTACCTCTTTTTCCAGATCTCATAATACACAGGTATATCTGAAAAGAGAATGGGACAGCTATAGATGAGGAGGATACTTCAACAGCTATATTCTTATCACGTTTTCCAAAAGTAGCTCAAGAGAAATGAAAGTGATACAACTACACAATGGAATAATAGTGAAATGTTTTGCACCATCTGATGCATAAGTAACTCTCTCTTCCACTAATCAACCTTCCACAATTTGTCTCCCCCCCCCCCCCAACCCGCCACTTCTTTTAGGGAGGCAGGGTAGCTACAGCCTACATGGAAGGGAATGTGAAGAGGACAAAGCCACATATAAAAATAATATCAAATACAATGAATCCAAAGTGATGTTGCATAAAAATGTTGAGTACAATTGCTCTCACTGATAGAGTTACTTCCAGTCCAGAGATTTGCGACAGTATCCTCAACAAAGAGAAGGACGGGGCAATCCAAAAAGTAACGTTAAGAACCAACCAGTCACCCCAAGAGATTCTAGAAAAACACAACAAAATAACTTTATCAGATTAAGACAATCAGTATCAATGGAGCCAACAAAGGGATATAATGCTGCATATCATTTTTGGTAATTTGATTGCACATTAAACATGGACAAAAATGAATAAGTGACATGTTCTAATAGACATACAAGAACCACACCTACCCTCCACCCACCCTTTTATTTTCTTTGTGGTGATAAGTCAAACAAAATGGAAACTCTGAGCTGGTGATGAGAAGAATTTCTAACAAAATAGCATGGCATTGAAGTCAATAGCTTCCTTTCTAGTTCATAGCAAAATGTCTACATAATCAGACTATGTAATCAGTTGAAAGAAAATTCAGTAA
This sequence comes from Solanum dulcamara, assembly GCF_947179165.1. NCBI lineage: Eukaryota > Viridiplantae > Streptophyta > Magnoliopsida > Solanales > Solanaceae > Solanum > Solanum dulcamara. Next base: position 55,666,752 of record NC_077247.1, on the reverse strand, counting down.
TCCTAAAAAGTGCAATAGTTCTCAAGTTTGATCTAGTCCATGGTCTGCAATCGAAAACTAAGAGGAACCAAACGCAGTCCTTTGATTACATGTGCTCCCACTTCCTCCACTCATCAAAGAAAAATAAGAAAATTGTGTCACTTTCTCAGAGCCTATTCTAACTTTTCCTTAATTCCCTATTCTAATCAATAATTTCTAGTATTTATTAAAAGTGTTAGAACGTTAGTGTTCAAATGAAGCTAGGTCCTCTAAGATGTCGATTGTATCTCATACAGGTTAGACCGGCTAGCAAGCAGCCTTAGCCAAAGACCGGCACCATTTACAATCGGTCCTTCTCTCTTCAGTATCTTATCTCTCTCCAGTGGTCTTTCCGGAGTGAACATGCCTCTTTTTGGCAACTAGTCAAGAAGACCTCCTTCCTATGATAGTTCCAGCAATGTCATGCCTCTCTCCGACAACCATTCTAATATAGTCTTGCCTCTTTCCTATAACTTTCTGACAGAGTCGTGACTATTTTCAGATGAATGTCTGGTCGTGTCGCACCTCTTTCTGAGGAGCGTTCCCATAACATCGAGCCTCTTATCGGTGATTATTCCTGTACTTGCACCTCTTTCTGGTCATTTTTCTAACAGCAACATTCACTTTCCTGGTAAACTTCCATCTACTGGAACTTCTCTAGCCAGATCTTCCAGTGATATTCAGTTTCTTATGATTTCACTATAAGCAAACTAAGGTGGCTTCCCCACATTGTGCTCGACTGGTGTCCAATATTAGATTATGCTAGGTGTTAATAAAAAGTTAGTCCCTTACCCATTAAATAAGAGATGTGAATTATATTTTCAGAAAACAACCCAAACCAATTCTCACGAGACAAGCCCTAACACAAACTCAATTCTACAAAAGTAAATCCAAAGACTCACACTCGTTTCCCAACCCTAAAACAATTAAAAAATATATGCCCACAAAAAGTCTCACCTTAAATTCCACAGAGGTCATTGAAGGATCCAAAGCCAAATCATATGAAGATCTTGGGCAAACAAAAACAACGGATATATCTGAGATCTACTTCGCTGGTCAATGTCAGAAGACTGTCAAAACTCATCGTTATGTTATTAAGCAATTTATGTATTGGTCCTTTGGAAGCAAATCTTGAATTGATATAGGCATTATGAAAGTCAAGGAAAATAAAAACACAGTAAAAAAAGCATCCGATATAGTAAATGCTAACCAAAGATTAAGTTTCCATTTTCTTTGTTCAGGAAAATATATTGAAATAAATAGATACAGATCTATTGAAGGACCTGGAAATAAAACAGTGGTATTTAAGGAAACAAAGTGTAGAAAAGATAACTTATCACATCTCTTATCCATCAATATGGGCCTGTATACCTTCACTGTGTAAACATCATGACCTAAGATGTATCAGGAGAGCTTGAATGAACCATCAATTGCATTCAATTTATTAAGGGAACTCAAATGGATCCCAAACCCGCTGGATAATAACGACAATAGGGAAGGAGAAGCACGTATGCAAATCAGGTCATCCTCACTGCATGCAAAAATGTACAAAATCTAAGAAACCAGAAAGGAAATATACTAAGTTAGCTGGTATAACAGAGACGGACCTTTCAATATCAACAATTTTGAAGGAGACACTGGGATGCACTAGGGCGATTCTTAGCAGAGATTCTTTCAGAGAATGCGAGACCCTCTTTGGGATTCCAGATTATATATGCAAACCAAAAGATCAAACAGGACAGAGTACAGATTTAGAAGTAAAGTACATAAATCAATATTTTTCATTTGTTTGAATTGTGAGAAAACTAGAAGTACTTGGTATGCATTTGCTTCCTTCGAACAGATTGGTTGTAAAATACTTCACGAACAGTGAATTCAAAAAAGAAAAATCCCAACAAATTTCCTTATTAGCAAACAACAGTCAACACATGTGTCAACACATGTGTCAGGTAGGCTCATACAGAATTACTGTTGTACCAACATCTTGTCTACAATCATCAATTCCAAGGTACAAACACTTGTCGTCCTGTAAACATTGGCAAGAACAACGACCAAGTTAGTAGTTTTATACCTATCCTAATGGATACTACCAACTGAATCTCAAAAGAACGTTACCTTCAAAACCTTACGATGCTCATTTGGCCTCCAGTGAGTTTTCGTAACACTTTCCAACAAAGAAACGTCAGAAATATAGCTCAGAGCCTCTCCTTTGAAGCCAAAGCTTGCTGGGAGAGCATGCATATCGTCTGAATGGCGGTATTTTGATGTCGCTGCAGTAAAGGAAGCATAGTAAACCAAAGTTAAAATGGCCAGAAGAAAGGAAGCACGACAGAAGATGAAAGAAACAAACACATATACTGTCTCCATAAGCTGATATACTGTATCCATAAGTTGGGCTTAAAGTAACTAAGCACCAATGTGTATGTTCCAACTCAACTTCAGCTAGAATAAATAATCAAGACACCGCTGCAAACAGTAGTGATCAAAAGCAAATATATTCCATCCATCCATCCATTGTAATTGATGGTGTTAGAACAAAAAAAATTCCCTTAGAAGTAACAATTCAAAATTCACTCGCTATAATCAACCCAAATAAAAATAAAATGGACCTTAAGAGACAATGTTCACAAATGACACTTGAAAGCCTTAAACCCTCAAAAATCCTTCTTGCTTTCAACAAAATGGAGCACAGAACTGATATAAACTGCAGTATTGATACCTCAGAATGGAATAACTAGACTGAGAAGAAGTGCTGGTCATGCTTTGTTTTCCACACTTAGACATACATATATCCTTCAGAGGGAGGAACAGGATCGCTAAAGCGAATAAGCTCTAAAGTGTAGTAAAAGGTTCAAGAATGTAGGCGAGCAATCTCTCCCAGCCCTTTTGTATTTACTATACAGTGTAGCTTTATTCGCAATAATTCCTAATCCCAACTCTTATTTCCTATTAGTTGATGTCACTTTCTAATCCTGTATTACCAACTACAATTAGTACTATATTACCTTTACCCATATAAGACTGATTTGAAAATGGTTTACATGTACTTACCATTTTGAATGTATAATATGACAGAGACAAGTATTAGAGAATGTTACCGCAACAAGTGTGACAGATGTTGGCTGCTTGTGAATCAGATTTACGTCCCCACTTTAACCAAAACATATAACTTCATGCTAGAGTTAGGTTCAACTTCAATGAATGTTGCAAAAATTAGTGGAATAGAAATTCAGGTAAATGGCAATTTTACCAAGTTCCATAGACTGGTTGTGATGAAAATCTAAACAAAGATCCGTAACTTACCAGGTAAATGATTTTGAAGCTTGAGAATGAATGTTGCAGATCCAAGTTCCAACCCCAGTTTTGAATTTGGTCAGCATAGTATGGTCAAAGACTCAAAAATCAATGTTTCCTATTATAAAGAGTTTCAACTCTTCCCCACAAACCAAGCAGCACAAGGCAAATCTATTTCACATTAGATGACCATAAATGTACCAATTCTCGCTCGGAATCAAGACAAGTTATTGTCCTCTTTTGTCCAGATAGAACCTGATAATTCACTAAGCTACAAACTCCACGTTGAAACGACACATCAATGAGGTTTTAGACAACCATTACCTTCTCACGCAGTTCTTCTAAACGAATTCGCTCATCTGCAGCATGCTGTAGAACATGACAATGAGTGTAATGATCAACGAAGATAAATGCTAGAATCAAACAAAAGATCATAATCCTTGACTATGTAAAAAGGGACGCACATTTATTTTGACATGGGCCTCAGTTTCTACATAAGAATATACTCCACTAGATAGTCACAAAGTAATGGAACAAAAGATAAAGAGTAAGACATTATTTGGTTAAAGTTAGTCATGCAGGGAATGTTAATGTGGTGATAATAATGTAAAACCTGTTATGGGGTAAATAATAATGTAGGGATCCTAATGCAGTGAATAATAAATGAGTTATGCTATGCAGGGACTATCTACATTAAATGGAATTTTTGCCTGTAAATACTCATATCCATGCATTTTTGACAAATATGTTTTTATTCCTTAATCTATCCCGCATAAAGTAATACATAGATTCTTGCATAAGTCACGAGGGTATTAATAATGAACAGTTAAATACCACCAACCAAATGCTGCATTAGTTATGTCAAGCTTGTTTTTTCTTAAGCGGATAACTAAGTGCTACATAGTTATGCGGATATTACTTTTTGATATGCACCAACAAATGTTATGCTATTTATGCGGAAGTTTATGCTGAGATTTATATTTGCTAATGAGTCCAACCAACTGATCCATAAGAGAAACAATCGTTTAAAGTAAATGCATTATAAGGAAATTCATGAGAAACCAAGAATGGCCATAATGGACTATGCAAATGCCAGAATAGACCTGATCAATTATAGCAAGTGTTGTGTTCGCCACAATCGGAATAAACTTCTTAAGATTCTCTGTTCCAGTACCACTCTACATCTCATATTGGAAAAGGTAAAAGTTCATCATCTCAACAAAATAGAGAAGAAGTCCCAAAAACAACGGGGATATAGCTAAGGTACTCAATTGTAATCTCTGGACAGAAGTCCCTCCATTTTCTCCCAGAATATAAGAAATTTTGAGTTTTTGACGGTGCAAATTCTGAAAATTTTGATTAAAAAATGTCAGGAGGCATGAAAATCTTGTTACAAGATCAAAACATAAGCAAAATGGGATTTGAAAGAGACTATGTGGCCTAGGAGACTTAGAAAGAGACATTGTAATCTCTAATGCTTTCATGATTTATAAGAATGCAGTGTAAGATAATCTTGAAAAGTGGGTGAAAGAAATGAAGCTAATTAACTGAAACATGCACCGGGAAAATTCAGCTCTTATTCAGGTTAGGAACAAATGGCAGGAATGGTTTACCTTCTTTTCACTCCCCATCACGTGCCCTAGAGCACTCCCCTTGAGTTTGTAATTTGTTATTCCAGATGTTATCAAGTTTCATCTTCACACTTTGCCTGAAGCAAGAAACATCAGGTCATGTGAGTTAATTACATATTTGATTGACATAATAACAGAAAGAGACCTAACATTCTCGAGAAATTTGATAACATAACCTTTCATCGGAGAATACACCATCACCACAACTTGGGATAAAAGATTGATCACATTGATGGTAAGACTGCACGATGGACAAGATCATTAATTAGTTGCACAAATTTTCTGTCATCACTGATTATTAACACAAACAAGCACTCAAGGACAAAATACCTGGCATGAGTGGCAGATCATGAAGAGTCTTAATATTGCTATTTCCTGCTGCCTTGCTTGAAGACTCACTCGTGGCAAAGAACTTCTTCTTGCCTTGGTATAATGGAGGAGCAATGACTTCTTCTACTCATCTTCTTCCGTATAAGCTCATCTGTTTTACCTCAATTTCTAGTGTCAATCCATTTATGTGAGTCCCCATCCACCCTAGAGGAGAGCATAGCTCGTGGTATCAAATAATTCTTAATATTCTCTTCACCATGAGAATGCATGTGTCAAATCATCTCCATCATAGTAGAATTCAGAAGGACCTGAACACAAATCCCCCTACACTGGCCATATCCTCTCTAGAAAGAGCATAAAAATTGAGATCAAACTTTGCAGTCCTCTTTTTCCAAATTATTTATGGCAGGTACCAAGACATTATGTTCCATGTTTCCTTATACGTGACAACAGCTTCATGTTTAACAGGAAATCATCCTCTGTAGGTAAAATATTAGATGAAACATTATTCTATCTAGGTTTTCTAAAAGTAGCTTAAGAGAAAAGAAAGTGATTAACTACACGATGGCATAACAGTGAAATGCTTTGCACCATCTGATGCATAAGTAACTCTCTCTTCCACTAACCAACCTTCCACAATTTGTTTCCCTCCCTCCCCCCCCCTTCTTTTAGGGAGGCAGGTGGGTGGCTACAGCCTACGGGGAAGGGAATGTGAAGTGGACAAAGCCACAATCCTAAGTGATGTTGCATAAAAATGTTGAATACAATTGCTCTCACCGACAGAGTTACTTCCAGTCCAGAGATTCGCGACAGTATCCTCAATAAAGAGAAGGACGGGCCAATCCTACAAGTAACATTAAAGAACCAACCAGTCACCATAAGATATTCTAGAAAAACACAACAAAATAACTTTATCAAATTAAGACAATCAGTATCAATGGAGCCAACAAAGGGATATAATACTGCACATCATTTCTGGCAATTTGATTGCACATTAAACATGGAACAAAAATGAACAAGTAACATGTTCTAATAGAAAAAAAAGAACCACACTACACCCCACCCACCCTTTTTTTTTATTTTTCTTTGGGGTGATAAGTCAAACAAAGTGGAAACTCTGAGCTGGTGAAGAGAAGCATTTCTAACAAATAGCATAGCATTGAAGTCAATAAGTTCCTTTCCAGTGCATAGCAAAATGTCTACATAATTAGACTATGTAATCAGTTGAAAGAAAATTCAGTAATCCTAAAAAGTGCAACAGTTCTCATCAGCACTAGTCCATCTCGTGAGACACCAAACCCTTTAAAAGAAAGTACAACTTCAGGTGATGAAGTAAAATAATAAATTGAGCAGAACTTTCTGCACATCAAAATGCATTAGATCAATGTTAAAGAAACTAAACTTACCATTGTCATCCACCTTAACATAGCAGGTTCCAATCCCTATAGCAACAGACACCTGGTGGAAACTGGGTTAAGTGCAAACTAGGAGGGTAAAGGAAAACAAAAACACTGTAGAAAAACAAAATCCGATACAGCAAATGTTAACCAAAGATTAGTTTTCCATTTTCTTTCGTCAGGAAAATATACCGAAATATTGAAGGACCTGCAAATTAACCAGTGGCTGTAAGGGAAACAAAGTGTAGAAAAATAACTTACCACATCTCTTATCCATCAATTTGGTCCTGTATACCTTTCACTGTGTAAACATCAGGACCTAAAATGTATCCTGAGAGCTTGAATGAACCATCACTTGCATTCAAGTTGTTAAGGGAACTCAGATGAATCCCAAACTCACTGGACAATAGTGGCAATGGAGAAGGAGAAGCATGTGTGCAACAGAGGTCATCCTCACTGCACGCAGACAAACAAATTTTAAGAAACTAGACAGAAAATATCCTTAAGTTAGCTGGTGTAACAAAGACGGACCTTTCAATATCAATAATTTGAAGGAGAGGATGTACAAGAGCAGAGACTCTTTCAGAGAATGCAAGACAGTCTCTTCTGGGCTTCCACAGATCATATATGCAAACCAAAAGATCAATCAGGTCAGAGTACAGCTTTAGAAGTAAAGTATGTAAATCAGTATTTTTCATTTGTTTGAAGTGTGAGAAAACTAGAAGTACTTGGAGTGCATTTGCCTCCTTCGAACTGGTTGGTTGTAAAATACACCACGAACAATGACTGCAAAAAGAAAAATCCCAAGAAATTTCCTTATTAGCAAACAACAGTCAACTCCTGTATCAACTCCTGTATCAGGTAGGGGCTTATACAGAGTCTTATAAAGAATTATCGGTTGTACCAACATCTTGTCTACAATCATCAAAATGCATTAGATCAATGTCAAAGAAACTAAACTTACCATTGTCATCCACCTTAACATAGCAGGTTCCAATGCATATAGCAACAGATACCTGGTGGAAACTGGATTAAGTTCAAACTAGGAGTACACTACTTATAAGAATAACAAACATAAAAAGAAGAGTCCTATAAGGAAATAACTTATATAAATCTCACGGAGAAAAGAAATAGAGTTGTGATATAAGAATATTCATTTGGAAAAAAATAATAATGCTACTAGAATGGAGCATCATACTAAGAGGAGAAAAAATAGTATCAATTTTCATATAAATCATATGCCCTCGTCACCAGAAGTAGCAAACAAAGGAACATAAGAATTCACTGAAGAGCCTCGCCGGTCACTGCCTTTTCTGCAAGCAACACACAAATTCGCCGGAGCAATCAGTCTAAACGATTAAAACTGCATGAAAGCACGACTTGCCATCGTTAGTCACTTAACTATGATGTTTTCAGCAGCCCACCTCTATTAGTGATCCTCAAATGAAAACATTAACAAAATCAGAAAAGATGAACCATATAATTCCCCATTCTCTTACATGGCACAGTTTTCCATTTTTAAGAAACAATAAAGTCTAGACCATGTAAAGGGAATGGCCAGTGAGGCGTTTTACGAAAGTCTGTCCAATTGAGTGTCTTCATTCAAAATACTACAAATCACAATGCTTAATTTTTTTAGAGTTGTGCGAGTGGGGCCTTCAAGAACAACTCCACAAATTTCCATTCATTACCTAGTAAAATCATAAAAAGTATTGAAACATTGAAAGGGTAAATGAGTACCTTGGTGGCATCAGCATTGAGGCTGTTGAAAACCAACGCACTAACAACCCTTGTGATACTCTCACCGAATTGACCCCCATCTCCCTAAAAAAGTAAAAACAAATTCTTGAACATCCTTAACACACTGCGAGAATAACAACATAATTTTCTTTAAAAGATTTCTTGATATGTGCAATGCCAATTTATTCTTGAAAACTACAATTTCTTTGATTTCTTTAAAATATGAATTTTAAGAATAAATACAAGTTGTTGATTGTTTTTTTTCTTAAAAAGAACGCATGCAAGGATTCCAAGTTAATCTGACAATATCAAGGTCTCGAATTCCAAGATAATCTGATTTAGGGTTCAACGAGTTCCAAGATAATCTGATTTAGGGTTCAACGAGTTCCAAGAATACCCATGTAACTTCAACGCGTTCTTGAATATGGATGGGAAGAACAGTAGCATTACTTGATCGCCGGGAAAATTGATTTAGGGAAGAATACCAATATATGTAACCTCAAAGAGCCAACAAGTTTTTTCCGGAAAAATGCAGACAGATCAGCGGAAGACTTAAGCAGGGTTTAGAGTTTTCATCGGACATGGTCACCGGGCAGTTAAGATCAGCAATCCGGTGGCGTATTCTAAGATGCGGCGGTAGCGTATATGATAAGCGGGCGTCCGTAATATGATGGTGGCGAGTTCTAAAATGTGCAGGTGGTGTCTGTTTTATAGTTTTCGAACTAGTTAATATAGGCGGAAAAGAATAGTTAATACACGCGGAGAGTAAAGCTCGTTAATAAAAAGTATATTATTTTTAAACCTTTTTTTTTAATTGTAGTACTTATTTATTTTTTCAAAATAAGAGGAGTCAAATGAAATTTAATATCATCGTATATAACTCAAATTATTTAACTTGTGCAATTTTCATAGGTTGATTCAGATTAAGGTTCAAAATTTTAATACTAAGTTATGAGATTATTAATTAATATTTTATACATATTAAATAGCTTTCTTAAAAATTAAATATAGAACTTAGCTCAAGTTAACTCTATTTTGAATTCGCAATTGATCTATATATCTATCTAAAACAACCATAATCTCATTTTAAACTTCTAAAATATTTAATACTATTTATTTAACTTGAATATTAATAATCTTACAACTTTTGTATGACGTCCGTTTCAACTAACATTCAATCACGAAAGCACACACTTCCTAATTGTCATTGTTCGATCACTTTCTTTTTCACTAAGTGATTGCTTAGAGACCTTAGCGTAGATTGTTTTCCTATATAATTTTGATCTTTCCTACCAATGAAGTCATCCAACCTATTGGGTGCTTAGGTCATCAATATCATACAATCTACTGAAATAAATTTCACAAAAAAAAATAATTAGTATTATATTTGATCCTAGATGATTCTTTCATCGTATTAGCTAATTATGAAACTTATTACCAAAATAAGAAAGTAATGTATAATTTAAGGGCACAACACATAAATATGATCCTTAACTTGGCTTCACCTGACAACTATGACCTCTAATTTTACTAATGCGCAAGTAGGCACTTTAACTATGCAAAACTTGAACAAATAAACGCATTCGTCATATATGGCATCCTACATGACAATTTTATGTCCTACGTAGCACCTGCGTGTATTTTGCCACTACTTGTTGATTTTATACAAGTTTAAATGCCTACTTGTGTATATCCAAAATTGGAGGGGATAAATGTGAAATAAGGCCAAATTAAAAAACATATTTATGTATTATGCATAATTTAAATATATCATATGTGGGTATTTGGCGCATGAAATGAATTCAAACTGGGAATTTCTTTTCCTTTTTAGTTTCATGATTGTTTATTGTTGCACTCTTCTCTCAATTCATGTGAGAATTTTTATTACTCTCCTCTAACAATCTTAAATTTCAAATCAATCAAATAAAATAATATCTTTTTATATTCACAAAATGATCAAAAATATCCTCAAACTATGCAAAATTAAACAAAAATAGACTCAATTAGTAGTTTAATTTAAAAATGTCGCAGCCATCAATAATTTAATCCAAAAATGACTATTGTTACATAATGGATCAAAAAAGAGAGGATTAGAGAGTGGGACATACAAATTTAACCATCTCAACAAATGAATAATGTTACAATCAAACTACCTGTATTTCTTTACACTTTATAAAAAGTGAGCTACTCTGACTTTACATGGAAACTGTACAATCCATTCCCTTTTCCTATTTTTCATGTGCATGTATCTATGTGTGCGTGTGTTCAAAGAAGAGTGCTGCTGCCACTAAAAGCTAATGTTACATTTAGTACAAACATTTATTTGTTGAATCTATATAGATGTACTGAGCTCCATATCCAAATTATCCTTCAATCTGATGATCGCTTGATGGGATATCTTCAGAAAAAAATTAGTAGGTAGCAAGAAGAACCAAATTAGGTTTACTCACAAGAGCTTTTAGACACTAGAACACGGCTGATCTTAGTTGCTTCGCTGCACGTTCTAGGTTGATTTCATACCGATGTAATACATGCCATGCCTCGGAGGAACTACTGCACGAACCTAACTTAGCAATCTGCTCATGCAGAGCACCCAAGTTGGCAAAAGAGGGACAAATGAAAAGATATTGCAGTCATTCATAATATGGAATTCCTCTTTTAAACATACCATCAAATGCAGTTCCAACACAAATATTTCCTCACTTGAAACACAATGAAGTCTGCTTCAACTCTTCAATAATGAGACAACATTCTGAAGGCAACTCTATCCACATTGAAGTTATAGTTCAAACACAAATGAAAACAAAGACATCAGGAGTAAAGAAAAGTATCTTAAATCGCTTTTGATTCAAATTCCCTGTTCTTTCTCTTTTTCTTATGTGAGGGGCATCAAGGTAGCTCAGAATTCATAAATTAAATTCAGGACCCGATTCACTGATGGGGGTAGTATTGAAGATCCATCTGTACCAATAAGTTGAGGGTTGCAAATACATTATTCAGAGAACATGACACGGCATGTAAGCAAGAACATAAGCAAGATTCCATGACAAAAATTAGAGTTAAATAAAGGAGTAAAATATGAGAGAGCTAGTTAGTGTCGATGGACTGACCTGTTGAAGAAATTCTAACAGAACCACATCAAGTGGATTAACGCGGATTAACGCACAACATACATGAAACCCGTATTATTAAGATAGGGCAGCCCGGTGCACTTAAGCTCCCGCTATGCGCTAAACCCGTATTATTAAGAAAACAATTATTTTCTCGTGAAACAAGTGCAAGAGAATCTTGTTAGCTAGTGGAGTATTTCCTAAAACATGAATGATGTGATGAATCGTTTCCAAATTAAGTTGGAAGCTATTCAAGCTTCAAGGTCTTAGAACAAAAAAGCTCTTCCCTTATAAGTTATAAGTTACAAATCATAATTCACTTGCTATAATCAACCCAATTAAAACATAAAATGGACCTTAAGAGACAATGCGCACAAATGACACTTGAAAACCTTAAACCCTCAAAAATCATTCTTGTTTTTAACAAAATGGAACACAGAACTGATATGAACTGTTATTGATACCTCAGAATGGAATAACTAGCCTGCGAAGAAGTTCTAGTCATGCTTTGTTTTCCACATTTAGATAGGCATATATCCTTCAGAGGGAGGAATATGAATGTTGAAGATAATAAGCTATGAATGTTTAGTGGTCTGTGTGGAAAGAGAGGAATCTCAGATGCTTTCAGAACAAGAGTAACAACATCCAGAAGATGAAGATCTAGAATCAGTACTGAATGCTTTAGGCACCTTGTAATTTTTGCTTTTAGGGTTGAAGATCTTCCTGATACTCTCCTATATCTGTAATTAGTAAACCTGTAACATGTTGTGGCAGGTTTGGTTTTTTGGAATAGAATACTAGTTGTTACCTTTCCCTTCTAAGACTGATTTGCAAATGGTTTACATGAACTTAACTTTTTGAATCTATAATATGACAGAGACAAGTAGAGAATGCTACCCGCAAGAAGTGTGACAGATGTTGGCTGTTTGTGAATCAGATTTACGTTCTTGCTTTAACCAAAACATACAACTTCATGCTTAGAGTTAGGAGGTTTAATGAATGTTGCAAAAGTAGTGCAACAAAAATCCTGGTAAAAGGCAATTTTATCAAGTTCCATAGACTGGGTGTGTGATGAAAATCTAAACAAAAATCGTAACTTACCTGGTAAATGATCTTGAAGCTTGAGAATGATAATTGCAGATCCAAACCCAGTTAGTGGTAACCAATTTCAGGCATGACCTGCAAAAGCATGGTCAAAGACTCAAAATCAATGTTACCTACTATCAAAATAAACATACCAATTCTTGCTCAGAATCATAATAGGTTGTTGTCTGCATTTTTCCAGATAGGACCTGATAATTCAATAAGTTACAGAACCCAAGTTGGAATGACACTTCAATGAATTTTAAGACGATCATTACCTTCTCATGTAGTTCTTCCGAATGAATTCACTCATCTGCAGCATGCTGTAGAACATGACAATGACTGTAATGTTCGACGAAGATAAATGCTAGAATAAAAAATAAAAGATCATAATTATTGACTATGTAAAAAGGGATGCACATTTATGTTGACATGAACCTAAGTTTCTACACAAGAATATACTCCACCAGACGGTCAAAAAGTGATGAAGCAAAAGATAAAGCACCCATATAAGTCTTCTTTCTTTCAGTAATATCACAAAATTGCAATACAAGAGAGTAAACATTATTTGTTAAAGTGTTATTTATGAGGTTATAATAATGTAAAAACTGTTACGTGGTAAAAAATAATGTGGGGATTATTACGCGGTGAATAACAAATGAGTAATGCTATGCAGGGACTATCTACCTTAAAAGGAATTTTTGCCTGTAGATACTCATATCCATGCATTGTTGACAAATGTATTTTTATTCCATAACCTATCCCGCATAAAATAATACTTGCATAAGTCATAAGGATATGAACAATGAACAGTTAAATTCCGCCAACCAAATGTTGCATTAGTTATGTCGAGCTTAGCTTTTCTTATGCGGATAACTAAGTGCCACATAGTTATGCGGATATAACTTTCTCTTACGCGGCCAACAAATGTAATACTTTTTATGCGGAAGTTTATGCTGAGATTTATATTTGCTAATGAGTCCAACCAAACGATCCCTAAGAGAAACAATCGTTTAAAGTAAATGCATTATAAGGAAATCCATCAGAAACCAATAATGGCCATAATGGACTATGCAAACGCCAGAATAGACCTAATCAATTACAGTGCTCGCCACAATAGTAAAAGAACTTCTTATCAACCTGTTGGAGAACTTTGGCACCCTCCAGGCAATTTTTATTTTTATCGATGGTATCCTAAGTTGTGCGGACTCTTCATTTTTGCTGCCGCACCAGTGTGGGTGCGGGTGCGGGATGCGTGTGGGATTCGGTCAACCCACATCAGATGCTTTGACCAAGATACTTATCCTCTTGGTCAATATTCGTTGCTTCATGTTTCAAGTCAAATAGAGAGATGTTAAATATTCAAGTGTTGTGTTCCAACTTTTTGTAAACAGTAGCAATGATCTGTAAGGATAATTGGTGGAAGGTCTTCAATGACTTTCTTTTTCTTTTCTAAGGGGAAGAATATCTTTATCTTTATAACTATATTTTGATAATATTGAATATTTTTAGCCAAATCCTCGCACCATTATCCATACTCGGATTCGTATCCTCGAATCTTAAAATTTAGGTTTTGGTGAATCCGACTCTCGGATTCACATCGGTCTCGGACACCCGCACCCGAGTCCGAGCAACTTAGATGGTATCAGAAACCAATGAATCACCAACAATATGCAAGACACGCCAGAAGTGACATTGAGTATAGTACCCTGATTCTTAAGATTCTCTGTTCCAGTACAGCTTGCATCTCATATTGGAAAAGAAAAAATTCCACCATCTTAAACAAACAAAAAAAGTCGCAGAAACATTCAAGATATAGCTAAGGTACTAAATTGTAATCTCTAGACATGAGTCCCTCCATTTTGTTTCAGAATCTAAGAAACTTTGAGTTTTTGTTGGAGCAAATTCTGAAGATTTGAATAAAAAATGTCAGGCATGACAATTCTATTACAAGATCAGAACATGAGCACGATGGAATTTGAAAGAGACTATGTGGCCTAGGACACTTAGAGACATTGTAATCTCTAATGCTTTCATGATTTATAAGAAAACAATCTAAGATAGTCTTGAAAAGTAGGTGAAGGAAATGAAATTAATCAACTGAAACTTGCACTACAAACATTCAGATGTCATTCAGGTGAGGTACAAATGGCAGGCTTAGTTTACCTTCTTTTGACTCCCCATCGCGTGTACTTCTTTTGACTCCCACCGTGTGTACTTCTCTTGACTCCCCATGCTCTTATTCGATCAGGAATGATTGGGTTCGCAGAAATCAAAAGACTAAATCAGGAAGACTGGACAAATTGTCAGCCTTAGAAGCAGTAACACATTGTAATGAAGAAATACAACAATCCAATCAGTAAAACAAATATGCATGACCTATCCTTGATAACATTGGCCAGTTTGGTTTTGCAACCAAAGGAGGCTAAAAACGTGGTTTTGTATTGTTCTCCCATAAAAAATGGGAGATTATTTTGTTCTATAGGAACAGTTGGGACGCATGGGCCTTGTCTGTCAGGGGTTCCTTTTTAATACTTTGAAATCCTATACGATTAGTAATATATAATGACGTTTAGCCAGTTTTAACCTATTTATTTCATCCACATTAAAGTTTCAAAAACCAATTAGGTGTTTAGAGATATTTTTTAAAGAAAACAACCCAAGCCAATTCTCACAAAACAAGCCCTAACACAAAATCAATTCTACAAAAATAAATCCAAAGACTCACAATCATTTCGCAACCCCAAAACAATTAATTAATAAATGCCAACAATAAATCTCACCTTAAATTCCATAGGTCTTTGAAGGCTCCAAAGTCAAATCAAATAAAGATTTTGGGCAATTTAGATTCAACAAAAACAATGGATATATATGAGATCTACTTCACTTCTCAATTTCAGAAGTCATCGCTATATTATTAAGTAATTCATGTATTGGTCCTTTGGAAACAAATTTTGAATTGATATCTGCATTACGAAGGTCAAGGAAAACAAAAACACTGTAAAAACCAAGCATTTGATATAGTAAATGCTAACCAAAGATTAGTTTTCAGTTTTCTTTGTTCAGGAAAATATACTGAAAAAGTGAATACAGAACTATTGAAGGACCTGCAAAAAAAAACAATGGTTGTGACGGAAACAAAGAGTAGAATAGATAACTTATCACATCTCTTACCCATCAATTTGGGCCTGTATACCTTCACTGTGTAAACATCAGGACCTGAGATGAATCTGAGAGCTTGAATGAACCATCGCTTGCATTCAAATTGTTAAAGGAATTCAGATGAATCCCAAACCCACTGGACAATAGCAGCAACAGAGAAGGAGAAGCACGTGTTCAAAGAAGGTCATCCTCACTGCATGCAAATGAACAAAATGTTGCATTAGTTATGTCGAGCTTATTTTTTCTTATGCGGAGAACTAAGTGCCACATAGTTATGCAGATATAACTTTTTCTTACGCGGCCAACAAATGTTATACTATTTATGTGGAAGTTTATGCTGAGATTTATATTTGCTAATGAGTCCAACCAAACGATCCCTAAGAGAAACAAACGTTAAAAGTAAATGCATTATAAGGAAATTCATGAGAAACCATGAATGGCCATAATGAATTATGCAAACGCCAGAAAAGACCTACCTAATCAATAATAGTGCTCACACAATAGGAATAAACTTCTTGTCAACCTGTTGGAGAGCTTTGGCACCCTCCAGGCAGTTTTTACTAATGGTATCAGGAACTAATGAATCACCAATAAAATGCAAGACGCCAGAAGTGATAATGAAAATAATATCCTGAATCTTAAGATACTCTGTTCCAGTATCGCTCTGCATCTCATATTAGAAAAGGTAAAAGTCCATCATCTTAACAAAATAGAGAAGAAGTCACAAAAACATCAGAGATATAGCTAAGGTACTCAACTATAATCTCTGGACGGAAGTCCCTTCATTTTATCGCAGAATCTAAGAAATTTTGAGTTTTCGTTGGTGCAAATTCTTAAATTTTGAATAAAAATTGCAAGGCATGACAATTCTATTAAGAGATCAGAACATAAGCAAGATGGAATTAGAAAAAGACTGTGGCCTAGGAGACTTAGAAAGAGACATTGTAGTCTCTAATGCTTTCATGATAATAAGAATGCAGTCTAAGAAAATCCTTGAAAAGTGGGTGAAAGAAATAAAGCTAATTAACTGAAACATGCACTAGAAAAATTCACCTCTTATTCAGGCCAGGAACAAATGGCAGGAATGGTTTACCTTCTTTTGACTCCCCATCACGTGTACTTGTGCACTCCCAGCACTCCCCTTTGAGTTTGTAATTTGCTATTCCAGATGTTAACAAGTTTCATTTTCACACTTGGCCTAAAGAGAGAAACATCAGGTTGTGTAAGTTACTAACATATTTGAGATAATATCAGAAACAGACCTAACCCTCCCAAGAAATTTGATAACATTACCTTTCATCAGAGAATACACCGTCACCAAAACTTTGGGTGGAAGATTGATCACACTGATGGACGACTGCTGCGGAAGCTCTGAGTAGATAGCTTTTGCATAATGTTGCAGTCTCCTTACAGCTCTAGTATCTGCATGGTGGAAAAGAACATTAATTAGTTGCACATATTTTCTGACATCGTTGATTATTAACACAAACAAGCACTCAAGGACAAATTACCTGGCATTGGATGGAAGGGGTTGCACAGAGCTTTTGGATTTCCAGTTTACACCAACTGTGCAATGAGCAAGAGATCCATCTCAATTGACCAGTGTGAACTTTCTGACAAGAGGAATCTGGACTCAGGATCGTGCTTTTCAGAAGCACTTCCCCACAGAATATTCTGTGAAGATCGAATCTCTCTCCGGACAGTGCACTCTCCATTCAGTTTCTTTGGCTGCGGGGAAGGACGCTCAAGCGTAGCTTTGCAACTCTGGGCCCTGCACCTATTTTTCTTGATCTCATAATTCAAAGGTACATCTGAAAAGAGGAGCAGGGAATGGGATATCAATATATGAGGAGAGGAAACTTCAACAACTATATTCTTAAGAGAAAAGAAAGAGAAAAAACTACATGATGTCATAGCACTGAAATGCTTTGCACCATCTAATGCATAAGTAACTCTATTCCACTAGCGAAACCCTCCACAATCTGTTTCCTCCCCCCCACCCCCCACCCCTTCTTTTAGGGAGGTAGGTGGGGAAACTACAGCCTACAGGGAAGGGAATGTGAAGTGGACAAAACCACATGTACAAATAACATCAAAGAAAATGAATCCTAAGTGATGTTGCAGAAAAATGTTGATATCTCAATTGCTCTCACCAGCAGAGTAACTTTCAATCCAGAGATTCACGACAGTATCCTCAATAAAGAGAAAAACCACACACCCACACCACCTTTTTTTTCCTTTTTTTGTGGCAATAAGTCAAACCACTCCTCTCATAACCTACATATGGTACACAAAGTAGAAATTCTGAGCAGGTGATGACCAGCACTTTTAACAAATAACATGGCATTGAAGTCAATAGCTTCCTATCCAGTTCATAGCAAAATGTCTGCAGAATCAGACAATGTAATCAGTTTAAACAAAATTCAGTAATCCTAAGTGCAACAGTTCTCAAGTTTGATCTAGTCCATGGTCTGCAGTCAAAAACTAAGAGGAACCAGACGCAGCCCTCTGGGTTAAATGTGCTCCCACCTTCTCCACTCATCAAAGAAATATTTGTCACTTCCTCAAAAAAATGATCAGGTGTTTTGAAATATATTTTTACAGAGAACAACCTAAACCAATTATCACAAAACAAAACCTAACACAAACTCAATTATACAAAAGTAAAACCAAACATTCGTTTCCCAACCCCCCAAAAAAATTAAATCATAAATGCCAACAAAAAATCACACCTTAAATTCCACAGAGGTCTTTGAAGGCTCCAAAGTCAAATCATATAAAGATCTTGGGCAGTTTAGGTTCAACAAAAACAGCGGATATATCTGAGATCTACTTCGCTGCTCAATGTCAGAAACACTGTCAAAACTCATCGCTATGTTATTAAGTAATTTATGTAGTGGTCCATTGGAAACAAATCTTGAACTGATATTTGCATTACGAAGGGTCAAAGAAAACAAAAACACCGTAAAAAACAAGCATCCGATATAGTAAATGTTAACCAAAGATTAGTTTTCTGTTTCTTTTGCCAGGAAAACATACTGATATAAGTGGATACAGAAATACTGAAGGAGCTGCACATTAAACAGTGGTTGTTAGGGAAAAAAAGAGAAAAAAAGATGACATCACATCTCTTTATCCATCAATTTGGGCCAGTATACCTTCACTGTGTAAACATCAGGACCTGAGATGTATCCTTAAAGCATGAATGCACCAATGTTTTTATTCAATTTGTTAAGGGAACTCGGATGAATCCCAAACCCACTGGTCAACAGCGGCAAGGAGAAGGAGAAGCACGTGCGCAAAGTTGGACGTTCTCACTGCATGCAAATAAACAAAATCTAAGAAACCAGACAGGAAATATCCTTAAGTTAGCTAGTGTATCAAAGACATACCCTTTCACTATAAACAGTTTTTGTTGGTGCAAATTCTTAAATTTTGAATAAAAATTGAAAGGCATGACAATTCTATTAAGAGATCAGAACATAAGCAAGATGGAATTAGAAAAAGACTGTGGCCTAGGAGACTTAGAAAGAGACATTGTAGTCTCTAGCTTTCATGATAATAAGAATGCAGTCTAAGAAAATCCTTGAAAAGTGGGTGAAAGAAATAAAGCTAATTAACTGAAACATGCACTAGAAAAATTCACCTCTTATTCAGGTCAGGAACAAATGGCAGGAATGGTTTACCTTCTTTTGACTCCCCATCACGTGTACTTGTGCACTCCCAGCACTCCCCTTTGAGTTTGTAATTTGCTATTCCAGATGTTAACAAGTTTCATTTTCACACTTGGCCTAAAGAGAGAAACATCAGGTTGTGTAAGTTACTAACATATTTGAGATAATATCAGAAACAGACCTAACCCTCCCAAGAAATTTGATAACATTACCTGTCATCAGAGAATACACCATCACCAAAACTTTGGGTGGAAGATTGATCACACTGATGGGACGACTGCTGCGGAAGCTCTGAGTAGATAGCTTTTGCATAATGTTGCAGTCTCCTTACAGCTCTAGTGTCTGCATGGTGGAAAATAACATTAATTAGTTGCACATATTTTCTAACATCGTTGATTATTAACACAAACAAGCACTCAAGGACAAATTACCTGGCATTGGATGGAAGGGGTTGCACAGAACTTCTGGATTTCCAGTTTACACCAACTGTGCAATGAGTAAGAGATCCATCTCAATTGACCAGTGTGAACTTTCTGACAAGAGGAATCTGGACTCAGGATCGTGCTTTTCAGAAGCACTTCCCAACAGAATATTCTGCGAAGATCGAATCTCTCTCCCCGGACAGTGCACTCTCCATTCAGTTTCTTTGGCTGCGGGGAAGGACGCTCAAGCGTAGCTTTGCAACTCTGGGCCCTGCACCTATTTTTCTTGATCTCATAATTCAAAGGTACATCTGAAAAGAGGAACAGGGAATGGGATATCAATAGATGAGGAGAGGAAACTTCAACAACTATATTCTTAAGAGAAAAGAAAGAGAAAAAACTACATGATGTCATAGCACTGAAATGCTTTGCACCATCTAATGCATAAGTAACTCTATTCCACTAGCGAAACCCTCCACAATCTGTTTCCTCCCCCCCACCCCCCACCCCTTCTTTTAGGGAGGTAGGTGGGGAAACTACAGCCTACAGGGAAGGGAATGTGAAGTGGACAAAACCACATGTACAAATAACATCAAAGAAAATGAATCCTAAGTGATGTTGCAGAAAAATGTTGATATCTCAATTGCTCTCACCAGCAGAGTAACTTTCAATCCAGAGATTCACGACAGTATCCTCAATAAAGAGAAAAACCACACACCCACACCACCTTTTTTTTCCTTTTTTTGTGGCAATAAGTCAAACCATCAGGTGATGACCAGTACTTTTAACAAATAACATGGCATTGAAGTCAATAGCTTCCTATCCAGTTCATAGCAAAATGTCTGCAGAATCAGACAATGTAATCAGTTGAAACAAATTCAGTAATCCTAAGTGCAACAGTTCTCAAGTTTGATCTAGTCTATGGTCTGCAGTCAAAAACTAAGAGGAACCAGACGCAGCCCTCTGGGTTACATGTGCTCCCACCTTCTCCACTCATCAAAGAAATATTTGTCACTTCCTCAAAAAAAAGGATTAGGTATTTTGAAATATATTTTTACAGAGAACAACCTAAACCAATTATTAACACAAACTCAATTCTACAAAAGTAAAACCAAACATTCGTTTCCCAACCCCCCAACAAAATTAAATCATAAATGCCAACAAAAAATCACACCTTAAATTCCACAGAGGTCTTTGAAGGCTCCAAAGTCAAATCATATAAAGATCTTGGGCAGTTTAGGTTCAACAAAAACAGCGGATATATCTGAGATCTACTTCGCTGCTCAATGTCAGAAGCACTGTCAAAACTCATCGCTATGTTATTAAGTAATTTATGTAGTAGTCCATTGGATACGAAGGTCAAAGAAAACAAAAACACCGTAAAAAACAAGCATCCGATATAGTAAATGTTAACCAAAGATTAGTTTTCTGTTTCTTTTGTCATACAGAAATACTGAAGGACCTGCACATTAAACAGTGGTTGTTAGGGAAAAAAAAGATGACATCACATCTCTTTATCCATCAATTTGGGCCAGTATACCTTCACTGTGTAAACATCAGGACCTGAGATGTATCCTTAAAGCTTGAATGCACCAATGTTTTTATTCAATTTGTTAAGGGAACTCGGATGAATACCAAACCCACTAGACAACAGCGGCAAGGAGAAGGAGAAGCACGTGCGCAAAGCTGGACGTTCTCACTGCATGCAAATAAACAAAATCTAAGAAACCAGACAGGAAATATCCTTAAGTTAGCTAGTGTATCAAAGACATACCCTTTCAATATAAACAGTTTTGAGTGTCTGAGACACTGGGATGCGCAAGGGAAACTCTTAAAAGAAAACTCTCTTTGGACTTCAAGATTATATATGCAAACCAAAAGAGCAATCAGATCAGAGTACAGCTTTAAAAGTAAAGCATGTAAATCAATATTTTTTTACTTGTTTGATTTTGAGAAAACTAGAAATGCTTGGAATGCATTTGCTTCCTTCGAAAAAGGTTGGTTGTAAAATACATGACGAAAAACTGACTGCAAAAAGAAAAATATCAACAAATTTCCTTATTAGCAAACAGCAGTCAACTCATGTATCAGGTATGCTTATTTTGAATTACCTATTGTACCAACATCTTCTATACAGTCATCAATTCCAAGGGACAAACACTTGCCATCCTGTAAACAGTGGCAAGAACAAAGACCAGGTTAGTAGTGCTATACCTATCCTAATGGATACTACCAACTAAAACTCAAAAGAACTTTGCCTTCAAAACCTTACGATATCTATTTGGCCTCCCATGAGTTTTGGAATTTCCAAAAAGAAACGTCAGAAATAAAGCTCAGAGCCCCTCCTTTAAATCCAAAGCTTGCTAGGAAAGCATGCATATCATCTGAATGCCTGTATTTTGATGTCGCTGGTGTAAAGCAAGCATACAAAACCATAGTTAAAATGGCCAGACAAAAAGGAAGCACAACAGAAGATGAAGCACCAAAAAAGAGAGGGGGAGGGGGATACATGTAAATATATTGCAAATGAAGCACTAGAATTGAGATGTGCATGAACATATTACAATAAAAGCATAAACAAAATGTAAGCATCAATATTTTGTGTTGTGTATAGCCATACCAGCTTTCTCAATTACAAGTAAACCACAAAATAATAAAAACAAGAACATCTGTAAAAAGATATTAATGAACACAAACCGTCAAACAGCCTATCAGTTGAGGTAATGCATGCAATCCTATAGACAATAACAATCATTCCAAGTTATGAACATCATAATTGTCGGGCATAATAAATTATGTACGGCAGCATCAATACAATAGAAAAGATGATGTCAGTCCAACATTTTGCAATAAGATTACCATATCTTTCTCCCATCAGCACCAGTCCAGCACCAGTCCATCTCGTGAGACACCAGATCCTTCAAAAGAAAGTACCGAATTCAGGTGATGAAGTAAATAATAATTTGAGCAGAACTTTCTGCGCATCAAAATGCATTAGATCAATGTAAAAGATACTAATACTTACCACTGTCAACCACCTTAACATAGCAGGTCCCAATGCCTATAGCAACAGATACCTGGTGGAAAGTGGAAAGTGGAAACTGGGTTAATGTTCAACCTAGGAGTACACAACTTATAAGAATAGCTAACAGAAAAAGAACAGTCCTATAAGGAAGTAAATCTCATGGAAAAAAGAAATAACTGTTGTGATATAAGAATATTCATTTGGAAAAAAAATTATGATACTAGAATGGAGCATCATACTAAGAGGAGAAAAAAATAGTATCAATCTTCATGTAAGGCATATGCCCACGTCATCAGAAGTAGCAAACAAAGGAACATAAGAATTTATTCAAGAGCCTCACTGGTCTCTGCCTTTTGTGCAAGCAACACAAAAATTTGCAGGTGCAATTAGTCTAAACGATTAAAACCACATGAAAACACGACTTGCCATCGTTAGTCACTTAACTATGATGTTCTCAGCAGCCCATCTTTACTGATCCTCAAAACATTAACAAAATCAGAAAGGATGAACCAAAATTTCCCATTCTCTTACATGGCACAATTTTCCATTTTTAAGATACAATCAAAGTCAAAAAGTCTAGACCATGTAAAGGAAAATGGCCAGTGAGGGCGTTTACGAAAGTCTGTCCAATTGAGTGTCTTCATTCAAGATAGTACAAATCACAACTTCTTATAATTAAACTACTTAATTTTTTTTAGAGTTGTGCGAGTGGGGCCTTCAAGAAGGACTCCACATCTTTCTATTCAACACCTAGTAAAGTCATAAAGAGTATTGAAACTTTGAAAGGGTAAATTAGTATACCTTGTTGGCACCAGCTTCGAGGCTGTTGAAAACCAACTCCTCAACAACAAGATAACCCCTTGTCCAAATAGCCTCAGGTATTCGCTTAATGCTCCCCATTTCCCTAAAAAAGTAAAACAAATTCTTGAACATCCTTAAGATAGGCTGCGAGAATGACAACATAATTTACTTCTTTTTAAGGACTTCTTGAATTTCCTTGATATGTTCCATGACAATATATAAATTCTTAAAAACTACAATTTCCTCAAAAAACCAACAAGTTCTTGAATTTTTCTTAAAGAGAATGCATGCATGCCAACAAGTTCTTGGTTTTATTCTTACACAAGAATTCCAAGAGAATTTGACAATAATGAGTTGTCGAATTTTCTGTCTTTCTTTTTTAATGGAAGGAAGAAAACCAAGATAATGGGAAGAGCAGTAGTATTTAGGGTTTTGATCGGACATCGTCAATGGGACAGTTAATCCGGTGGAGTAATCTAAGATGCGCCGGTAGCATATGAAGTTCGGGAAAACAAATTCTTGAACATCCTTAACATACACTGCATTTGAGAATACTAATGTACTTCAAAAAGCCAACAAGTTCTTCAATTTTCCTTTTTCCCTTTCATGGATGGAAGAATATCAAGATAATGGGAAAAGCAGTAGAATACCAATAGATAGATCGACGGGAAAATTGATTTAGGGTTTAGGGTTTTGATCGGACATCGTCACCGGAACAGTTAACACAGCAATCCGGTGATTGCGCCGGTAGCGTATATGATAAGCGGGGGAAAGCAGGGGAAAATATGATGGTGGTGGTGAGTTCTAACTGCGCAGGTGGTGTTAATATATATACACGCCATGATTATATATGGTCATATAATTATTGAATATTAGCTGTATTCAAGAAAACAAGCCAATAAAGTAGTATATAAGATAAGAACACTAGATGTATTTGTTTTTAGAGTGTTTTCTTTGTTCTTATAATGAACGCTGCCATGTATAATTGGTATGAATTTGACAAAAAATCTCTAGACATTATTGATATGGTTCAATATTTTTTCAATAATTTTTTAAAAAATAAAAAATCTATCCAATTACTCCTATGATTACAAATTTATATAAAAACCATTGTTTTATTTTTGAAAATCAAAAAATTGATTTGTTACTATTCAAATTGGTCAATTAAGTCTTTTTTTTTAAATCATTAACACCTCTAATCAACATCCTATAATCTCCTAAAATAAATTTCACAAAAAAAGTTATGTATTATATTTAGAGGAAATTTTCAAAACATCAATATTTTAGTATTTAATAGAACTCTCTAGCTATATTTTAATATTTATTGAAAATGGCAATAATTTAACTTGCTATTGAGACTAGAGATTCATCCCATTATATTATGGTAGTGTAAAATAAAATTAAGCAAAGACATAAAATATATTTTATGTCACACGAGCGGAAAAAAATCAATCAACATGAAAGTCAAGATCTGAGTTTACTTAATTTATGTATCCAATAAGAGAAATTTAAATCATAAGAGAGAAAAAATATCTAATAACTTGTAGCTTGTTATCCAAGTTCGTTGGAATACCTTGTAGTTTACTAGTTACTACTCGAAAGTTGAGATGTTAGAATTAATTTGGTTTCACCTTAGGACTTTGAATGTTAATTATATTGTGGCTTGTGGTCAGTTTCATTATTTCAGGTCTAAAATATTTTTTTATTTATTTATTTTTAATCTTGATATATAAAATATATTTTACACATTATTCGGTATGGTTCAATAGTTTTTCGATTAATTTTTAAAAAATAAAAAACCTATCCAATTACTCATATGATTACAAATTTATATAAAAAACATTGTTTTATTTTTAAAAATCAAAAAATTGATTTGTTACTATTCAAATCGATCAATTAAGTCGGTTTTTTTAAAAAAAAATCATTAACACCTCTAATCAACATCCTATAATCTCCTAAAATAAATTTCACAAAAAAGTTATGTATTATATTTAGAGAAAATTTTCAAAATATCAATATTTTAGTATTTAATAGAACTCTCTAGCTATATTTTAATATTTATTGAAAATGACAATAATTTAACTTGCTATTGATAACTTATCACGTCTCTTATCCATCAATTTGGGGTTGTATACCTTCATAGTGTACACATCAAGACCTGAAATGTATCCTGAAAGCTTGAATGAACCATCACTTGCATTCAAAAACTAGTTGGTTATAAAATACATCACTTACATTCAAACTGAAAGTACTTGGAGTGCATTTGCTTATTTCGAACTGGTTGGTTATAAAATACATCACGAACAATGAATGCAACAAGAAAAATCCCAACAAATCTCCTTATTAGCAAACAACAGTCCATTCAAGTATCAGATAGGCTTATACAAAATTACCTGTTGTACCGACATTTTGACTACAATCATCAAATCCAAGGTACAAGCACTTGCCGTCCTGTAAACAATGGCAAAAAAAAAGACCAAGTTAGTATTTTATTGTAAATGAAGCACCAGAAAATCGACACCAGTTCATCGCGCGAAACACCAGATCCTTCAAAAGAAAGTACAACTTCAGATGATGAAGTAAAATAATAAATTAAGCAAAACTTTCTGCACATCAAAGTGCATTAGATCAATGTCAAGGGAACTAATACTTACCATGGTCATCCACCTTAACATAGCAAGTCCCACTGCCTATAGCAACATATACCTGGTGAAAACTGGTTTAAGTTCAAACTAGGACTACACTACTTACAAGAATAACAAACATAAAAGGTACAGTCCTATAAGGAAGTAAATCTCATGGAAAAAAGAAATAGAGTTGCGATATAAAAATATTCATTTGAAAAAAAAAATACTAATGATACTAGAATGGAGCATCATACTAAGAGGAGAAAAGGTATATCAATTTAAGAACCAACCAGTCACCATAAGAGATTCTAGAAAAACACAACAAAATAACTTTATCAGATTAAGACAATCAGTATCAATGGAGCCAACAAAGAGATATAATGTTGCACATCATTTCTGGCAATTTGATTGCACATTAAACATGGAACAAAAATAAACAAGTGATATCATCTAGTAGACAGACAAGAACAACACCTATCCCCCCCTACACGACATTTAAGCAAGATTCCATGAGTAAGATTAGGAGTTAAATGAAGGAGTAATATATGAGAGCTAGTTAGTGTCAATGGACTAACCTGTTGAATAAATTCTAACAGATCCACATCAGTTATAGATTAACTCACAAAATACATGCAACCTGTATTATCAAGAAAACAATCATTTTCTTATGAAACACGTGCAAGAGAATCTTGTTAGCTAATTGAGTATTTTCTAAAACATGAATGATGTCATGAATAGTTTTCCAAATTAAGTTGGAAGCTATTCAAGATTCAAGGCCTTATAAATCAAAAAGAGAGAACCTTTATAGCATTGTCTTGTTACAGATGGTATTAGAACAAAAAAGCTCTTCCCTTAGAAGTTACAATTCATAATTCACTTGTTATACTAAACCCAATTAAAACATAAAATGGACCTCTTAAGAGACAATGCACACAATGACACTTGAAAGGCTTAAACCCTAAAAAATCCTTCTTGCTTTCATCAAGATGGAGCACAGAACTGACATAAACTGTGCTATTGATACCTCAGAATGGAATAACTAACCTGAGAAGAAGGGCTTGTCATTGTTTTCCACATTTAGACAGGCATATATCCTTCAGACGGAGGAATATAAATGTTGGAAGAGAATAAGCTATAAAGTGTAGTAAAAGGTTTGAGAATGTAGGTGAGCAATCTCTCCCAACCCTTGTGTATTTATACTACTCACCGTAGCTTTATTCCCAATAATTCCAAATCCCAATTCATATTTCCTAATAGTTAACATGACTTCCTAAATCCTGTATTAACTACTACAATCAATACTACAATACTAAAACTAATTTGCAAATGGTTTACATGTACTTAACCATTTGAATGAATAATATGACAGAGACAAGCCACCAGGAGTCATTAATAGGTTGGACAGCATCAGGAGAAAGTTTTTGTGGTAAGGCAACAAGGAAAGGAAGGGGTATCACTTAGTCAAATGGGAAAAAGTGATTAATGATAAGAGAGTTGGGGGTTTGGGGATAAAGAACCTGAAGAATCAAAGCAAAGCTTTGAGAATGAAGTGGCTTTGGAGGTACTCCAATGATAATCAGAATTTATGGGGCACAGTCATAAAAGTAAAATATGAGGAGAGTGACAATTGGATGGCAAAGGAAGTACCACTCCCTATGCTGTTAGTTTGTGGAAATCCATCAGATCACTCTGGAATGAATTCGAACCAAACACCAAGATTAAAGTGGTAGATGGCACTAAAACTAGATTCTTGAAGGAGGACTGGCATGAGGCGGGAAATACGGAGACACTCTTCCCAGATATACACAATATGGTTTTTCAGCAGCAGAGTACAATAGTTGAACTATGGACCCCTCATTGGTGGAATTTTGTATTTAGAAGGCACCTCAATGATTGGGAAATTCCAAGAGTTGCAGAATTCTTCAGCATCATTGAAGAATTTAATGGCTTGAAGACAGGAAAGGACATATTGCAGTGGTTGGGGAACTGTAAAGGGACTTTCAAAGTAAGTGCAGCATATAGGAAGTTGAACCACCCAATTATGCTGGCACCTAAATGGCCCTGGAAACACATCTGGAAGGCCAAGATCCCACACAAAGTCGCCTGCTTTGTGTGGTTACTGGCTAAGGAAGCTGTGTTGACACAGGAGAATTTGATGAAGAGGGGGATTCAACTATGTTCTAGATGTTTTTTTGTGGGGAAACAACAGAGACAGTCAATCACTTGTTCATCCGGTTTAAGGTCACTGGCCAATTGTTGAGTCTATTCCTAAGGCTCAAAAACATCTCATGGGCCATGCCTGGTAGAATTTCAGAGGCCTTACACAGTTGGGAGGATGCAGGATCACAAGCAAAGAACAAAAGCAACTGGAGAATCATTCCTGCTACTATTTGGTGGACTATTTGGAAAGAGAGAAATCTTAGAGTTTTTGAGAACAGAGAGAGTAATATGCAGCAAGTAAAACTGAAATGTATTCTAAACTGTGTTTTTGGCGTAATCAGATTTACTCTAATGACACTGACTCTATCATTGAGGTTTTAGACACATTATAGGGATAGGACAGTGCCATTAGAGTTCATTATGTAAATATGGATTTCAGTACAACCCATGTGCTGATTTACAGAAATAGAAACAGTTACCAATCTCAAAAAAAAAATATGACAGAGACAAGTATTAGAGAATATTACCACAAGAAGTGTGACAGATGTTGGTTGCTTGTGAATCAAATTCAAGTTCCTGCTTTAACCAAAACATATGACTTCATGCTCAGAGTTAGGTTCAACTTTAATGAATGTTGCGAAATTTAATGCAATGGATTCTGGTAGATGGCAATTTTATTAAGTTCCATAGACTGGTTGTGTAATGAAAATCTAAACAAAGATAGTACCCTACTACCTGGTAAATGATCTTGAAGCTTGTGAATGAATGTTGCAAATCCAACCCCAGTTTTGAATTTGGTCAGCATAGTTGTGTAGTAATTGGTAACCAATTTCAGGCATGACCTGCAAAAGCATAGTCAAAGACTCAAAGTCAACGTTACCTATTATAAAGAGCCCCACGTGACTCAAATTCAATGCTACCTATTACCAAAATCAATGTAGCAATTCTTGCTCGGAATCAAGATGGATTGTTGTCCTCATTTGTCCAGATAGGACCTGATAATTCAATAAGTTACAGACTCCAAGTACTTGTGGGATTTCACTGGGTTATATATTGTTGTTGTTGTTACAGACTACAAGTTGAAATAACACATCAATGAGTTTTTAGACAATCATTACCTTCTCAAGCAATTCTTCAAAACAAATTCGCTCATCTGCAGCATGCTCTAGAACATTAAAATTAGCGTAATGTCCAATGAAGATGAATGCTAGAATCAAACAAAAGATCATAATCCTTGACTATATAATGCAGATAACTGAGTGCTACATAGTTATGCGGAAATTACTTTTTCTTACGTGGCCAACAAATATTATACTATTTATGCAGAAGTTTATGCTGATTTATATTTGCTAATGCGTCCAACCAAACCATCCCTAAGAGAAACAATTGTTTAAAATAAATGCATTATAAGGAATTCATTAGAAACCAAGAATGGCCATAATGGA
The DNA here is from genome assembly GCF_947179165.1 of Solanum dulcamara. Taxonomy (NCBI): domain Eukaryota; kingdom Viridiplantae; phylum Streptophyta; class Magnoliopsida; order Solanales; family Solanaceae; genus Solanum; species Solanum dulcamara. The sequence goes on along the minus strand of NC_077247.1, from coordinate 55,636,833 downwards.
CTATGCAGAGGCCAGAATAGTCCTGATCAATCATAGCAAGTGTTCCACTCTATCCGAGTCATTGTTCCAACACAAATAAAAACAAAGACATCAGTAATGGAGGCGAGAGAGCATCAAGGTAGTTCCAAATTCATAAATTAAATATGAACTTACACCTGCAAGCCTTGTTATTCAGGATCAGATTCACTGATGGGGGGTACTCCATTGATGATCCATCACAGAACATGACACGGCATTTAAGCAAGATTCCATGAGTAAGATTAAGAGTTAAATGAAGGAGTAATATCTGAGAGCTAGTTAGTGTCAATGGACTAACCTGTTGAATAAATTATAATAGATCCACATCAATTAGAGATTAATGGACAAAATACACGGAACCTGTATTATCAAGAAAACAATCATTTTCTTATGAAACACGTGAAAGGGAATCTTGTTAGCTAATGGAGTATTTTCTAAAACATGAATGATGTCATGAATAGTTTTCCAAATAAAGTTGGAAGCTATTCAAGCTTCAAGGCCTTATAAATCAAAATAAGAGAACCTCTATAGCATTGTCTTGTTACAGATGGTATTAGAACAAAAGAGCTCTTCCCTTAGAAGTTACAATTCATAATTCACTTGCTATAATAAACCCAATTAAAACATAAAATGAACCTATTCAAAGACAATGCGCTCAAATGACACTTGAAAGGCTTAAACCCTCAAAAATAATTCTTGCTTTCAACAAGATGGAGCACAGAATGATATAAACTGTGCTATTGATACCTCAGAATGGAATAACTAGCCTGAGAAGAAGGGCTTGCCATGCTTTGTTTTCCACATTTAGAGAGATATATATCCTTTAGAGGGAGGAATATGAATGTTGAAGAGAATAAGCTATAAAGTGTAGTAAAAGGTTTGAGAATGTAGGTGAGCAACTAATCCTGAATTAACAACTACAATACTTTTCCCTTCTAAAAGGCTGATTTGCAAATGGTTTACATGTACTTAACTTTTTGAATGTATAATATGACAGAGACAAGTATTAGAGAATGTTACCGCAAGAAGTGTGACAGATGTTGGCTGCTTGTGAATCGGATTAAGTTCCTATTTTAACCAAAACATAAAACTTCATGCTCAGAATTAGGTTTAACTTTAATGAATGTTGCATAATTTAGTGCAATGGAATTTCTGGTTAATGGCAATTTTATCAAGTTCCATAGACTGGTTGTGTGATGAAAATCTAAACAAAGATCGTAACTTACATGGTAAATGATCCTGAAGCTTGAGAATGGATGTTGCAGATCCAACCCCAGTTCTGAATTTAGTTCAGGCATGACCTGCAAAAGCATGGTCAAAGAAAAAATCAATGTTACCTATTATAAAGAGTTTCAAGACTTCCCCACAAGCCAAGCAGCACAAGGCAAAGACAAACTCTAATTCACATTAGATGACCATAAACGTACCACCAATTCTTGCTTGGAATCAAGATAGGTTGTTGTCCTCTTTTGTCCAGATAGGACCTGATAGTTCACTAAGTTACATACTCCAAGTTGAAATGAAACATCAATGAGTTTTTAGACAATCATTACCTTCTCACGCTGTTCTTCCAAACAAATTCGCTCATTTGCAGCATGTTGTAGAACATGACAATTAGTGTAATGCTTAACAAAGATAAATGCTAGAATCAAACAAAAGATCACAATCCTTGACTATGTAAAAAGGGACGCACATTTATTTTGACATGGGTCTCAGTTTCTACACATACTCCACCAGACGGTCACAAAGTGATGAAACAAAAGATAAAGCGCCCTATATCACTCTCATTTTCTTCAGTAATATCACAAAATTGCAATACAAAAGAGTAAGACATTATTTGGTTAAAGTATTAGTCATACAGGGAATGTTTATGCTATGATAATAATGTAAAAACTGTTATGTGGTAAATAATAATGTGGTGAATAATAAACGAGTGATGCTATGCAGGGACTCTCTACTTTAAAGGAATTTTTTTCCTGTAAATACTCATATTTGTGCATTGTTGACACGTGTTTTCTTACTCCATATTCGATCCCGCATAAAATAATACATAGATTCTCGCATAAGTCATGAGGATATTAATAATAAACGGTTAGATACCGCCAACCAAAAACTACATTAGTTATGTCGAGCTTATTTTTTCTTGTGGATAACCTAGTGATACATAGTTAAGCAGATATCACTTTTACTTACACGGCCAACAAATATTATACTGTTTATTCGGAAGTTTACGTTGAGATTTATATTTGCTAACTAGTCCAACCAAACGATCCCTAAAATAAACAAACTTTTAAAGTAAATGCTGATAAGGAAATTCATGAGAAACCAAGAATGGACATAATGGACTATACAAAGGCCAGAATAGACCTGATCAATTATAGCAAGTGTTGTGCCGCCCACAATTGGAATAAACTTTTTATCAACTTGTTGGAGAACTTTGGCACCCTCTAGGCAATTTTTATCAATGGTATCAGGAACCAATGAATCACCAACAAAATGCAAGATGCCAAAAGTGACATTGAGTATAGTACCTGATTCTTAAGACTCTCTGTTCCAGTACCGCTCTGCATCTCATATTGAAAAAGAAAATCCATCATCTTAACAAAACAGAGAAGAAGTCACAAAAACGTCTGAGATATAGTTAAGGCACCCAACTGTAACTCTGGACAGAAGTCCCTCCATTTGTCCAAAAAAACTAATATACTTTGAGTTTTTGTTGATGCAAATTCTGAAAATTTGAACGAAAATGTCAGGCATGACAATTCTATCAAAAGATCAGAACATAAGCAAGATGGAATTTGAAAGAGACTATGTAGCCTAGGTTACTAAGAAAGAGACATTGTAATCTCAAATGCTTTCATGATTAATAAGGATGCAGTCTAAGATAATCTTGAAAACTGGGTGAAAGAAATCAAGCTAATTAATTGAAATATAAACTAGAAAAATTAAGCTCTTATTGAGGACAGGAACTGTTAGAGTGGGTTGGAGTCCCACACTGGTTGGAAAATGGATTGGTGGTCTATTTATATGGACTTAGGCAATTCTCCATCATGAGCTAGCTTTTGGGGTTAAACAAAACTAGAAAAATTAAGCTCTTATTCAGGAAAAGTGTGGAGTCCCACATTGGTTGGAGAATGGATTGGTGGTCTATTTATATGGACTTAGACAATATTCCCTCATGAGCTAGCTTTTAGGGTTAAGTCAGGTCCAAGGGCCATGTCTTTATATGGTATCAGAGTCAGGTTCATCCTAATTGGGCTTCCGGTCCACACTCTAGTTGGGCCATAGGTGTGAATGGGGGATTAGAGTAGGTTAGAGTCCCACATTGGGAGAGAATGGACTGGTGGTCTGTTTATATGGACTTGGGCAATCTTTCACTCATGAGCTGACTTTTGGGGTTAAGAAGGCCCAAGAGCCATATCTTTATGGGAACAAATGGCAGGAATCGTTTACCTTCTTTTGACTCCCCATCACGTGTACTTGTGCACTCTCTTGAGTTTGTAATTTGCTATTCCAGATGTTAACAAGCTTCATTTTAACACTTCACCTGAAGAGAGTAACATCAGGTTGTGTGAGTTACTAACATATTTGATTGAGATAATATCGGAAAGAGACCTAACCCTCCCCAAAAATAAGCACCTTTCATCAGAGAATACACCATCACCAAAACTTGGGGTGGAAGATTGATCACATTGATGGGATGACTGCTGTGGAAGCTCAAGCAGATAGCTACTGCAGAATGCTGCAGTCTCCTTACAGCTCTAATTTCTGCACGATGAACAAGAACATTACTTAGTTGCACACATTTTCTGTCATCATTATTATTAACACAAACAAGCACTCAAGGACAAATTACCTGGAATGAGTGGCACATCATGAACAGTTTCGATAATGCTATTTCCTGTTGCCGCTCTTGAAGACTCACTCGTGGCAAAGAACTTCTTCTTGGCTTGGTAAAAATGGAGGAGCTGAACCATGAGATTATGTTCCATGTTTCCAAAATGATATGTGACACCAGCTTCATGTTTAACAGAAGTTACAATCCCATTTTAAGCGATGTAAGGATTAACATCTTGAAATCTAGTCCTTTGGAAAAGGATCTGGTGGCAGAGGAGACAGTTCTGGACTGACAGATGGTAGGTCAGAACCGTAATTTTCAGTCTGTTTAAAAAAGTCTATAAGATGATCGTTTTCATCTAGAATGTCCTTGGTTAATGAAGATTTTTCTGAATCTCCTGAAAAAAATTCTGACCTCTGCAATGCCTTACTCTGAGTTTTGCACCTGGAGAAGTTCTCAAAATATATTTTGTTGCTTCTAGGAGACCTTTGATTTAAGACCTGGTTAACATCGTCAACTACTTCAAATTCAACACTATAATCATCTTCAAGGCGATCTTGTTTAGTTCTGTAATCACTTTTTTCAAACTTAATATCTTCATCACTATCAAAGATGTTTCATCATGAATCAGGCTTCTGTGCAAAGAACAGCTCCGCATAAATGGTTTCCTACTCTCATGCATCACATTTGAACTGTCATCAAGTTCAAGAGACTCCCTAAATGAGGCAACCTCTGTTGATTTGCCAGCTACAATTGTTTGAGACCTATCCTCCCATCCTGAACCTAATAGGCAGTCTGATTTATAATTGGAGCTAGCTGAAGCATTGAATTTGTTATCCAAGAAACCATCCTCTGTAGGTAAAACATTAGATGAAAAGGGCTGAACAGAGCTTCTGGATTTCCAGTTTACACTGGCTGTGCAATGAGCAAGAGATCCATCAATTGATCGACTTGAACTTTCAATCTGACAGACGAATCTGGACCCAGGATCATGCTTTTCAGAAGCACTTCCCCCCAGAGTATTCTGTGAAAACTGAATATCTCTCTTGACAGTGCACTCTCCAGTCAGTTTCTTTGGTAGCGGAGAAGGAATTTCAAGTGTAGATTTGCAACTCTGAGCCCTGCACTTCTTGTTCCTGATCTCATAATTCATAGACATTTCTGGAAAGAGGAGAAGGGAATGGGATAGCAACACATGAGGACACTTCAACAGCTATATTCTTATCTAGATTTTCCAAAAGTAGCTTAAGAGAAAAGAAAGTGATAAAACTACACGATAGCATAACACTGAAATCCTTTGCACTATCTGATGCATAAGTAACTAACCCCCCCCCCCCCCAACCTCTTTTAGGGAAGCATGTGGGAGGCTGCAGCCTACAGGAAAGGGGATGTGGAGTGGACAATGCCACCTGTACAAATAACATCAAATACAATGAATACTAACTGATGTTGCAAAAATGTCGATAGTGCAATTGCTCTCACCGGCAGAGTTACATTCAGTCCAGAGTTTGGTGACAGTATCCTCAATAAAGAGAAGGACGGGGCGCCAACCCTACAAGTAACAATAAGAACCAATTAGTTACCATAAGAGATTCTTGTAAAACACCTAGACAAATCAAATTAACACAATCAGTAAACAAAGGGAGTAAAATGCTGCACATCATTTCTTGCAAATTGATTGCACATCTAACATGGAACAAAAATGAACAAGTGACATGTTTTAATTGACAAACAAGAACTACACCTCCCCCCCCCCCCCTTTTTTTTTTCCTTTTTTGTGGCGATAAGTCAAACCATTCCTCGCTTAACCTACATATGGTATACAAAGTAGAAATTCTGGGGAGGGGATGACCAGCACTTTTACTAAATAACATGGCATTGAAGTCAATAGCTTCCTATCCATTTCATAGCAAAATGTCTACAGAATCAGACAATGTAATCAGTTGAAACACAATTCAGTAATCCTAAGTGCAACAGTTCTCAAGTTTGATCCGTCTGCAGTCAAAAATTAAGAGGAACCAGACGCAGTCCTCTGGGTTACATGTGCTCCCACTTTGTCCGCTCATCAAAGAAATATTTGTCACTTCCTCAAAGCCTATTCTAGTTTTTCCATAATCCCCTCATTCTAATTAATTATTTCTAGTATTTATTAAGACTGTTAGAACAATAGGGTAGTGTTAAATGTTCAAATGAAGTTACTTCCTCTAAGATCCAAGTCATTAATATATTTCTCTCTTTTATTACTTCAAAGAAGAGAAAAGATACTCAGTAACTCTAACCTGAAGTAGGTAAGTTGATACCTTTTGAAAACAAAGGATACATAAAAAAGTATACTCGAAAGCTCTTAAGTCTCTAGAATGATGACATAGATCAACAGTGTTAGCATATTTAATAGGTCAAAGTTGCGTTTCCAACCTCCACAGCTGAAGAATGAAGAATAACCTAAATTTTTTGTTAGGGCTGTCTGAATAACAGAATTTTTTTTGTGCATTAGATGGCCCAGGTTGACCTACAAGTTTAAAACTCCTGAGAATATGAGCCACCCCTCTACCCTGATCCCACTCAAAAATCAATATACAGCTGGATGTCACCATCTCCTAAAGATATCAAGGCTCCAAGAAGATTGATGTAGCAAATATCTAGATTTATGAAAATTAACGTAAATTTTGAGAAAATCGCAAAATCCATTTGAAGGGACGCAGAAATGATTGGGTAAGCAAAAACCAGGAGACTAAGTTCAAACCGGAAGAATTGTTAGTCTTGGAAAACAGCAAACACATTGTTATACGAAATACAATACTCCAATCAGTAAAACAAATATGTATGACATGTCCTTGTTAACATTGGCCTGTTTGGTTTTGCAACCAAAAGAAGCTAGAAACGTGGTTTTGCATAGTTTTCCCATAACAAAAGGGAGATTATTTTGTTCTCCTGGAACAGCTGTGACGCAAGGGCCTTATAACTGTTAGGGGGTCCTTTTTAATACTTTGAAATCCTATACGTAGTAATAAATAATGATGTTTAGCCAGTTTTAACCTATTAATCTCACCCATATTGAAATTTCAAGAAAATGATTATGTGTTTTGAAATAGATTTTTACAGAAAAAAACCCAAACAAAATCTCATAAATCAAAACCTAACACAAACTCAATTCTAAAAAAAAAAAAACAAGGACTCACATTCATTTCCCAACCCCAGAAGTCTTTGAAAGCTCCAAAGTCAAATCATATAAAGATCTTGGGCAGCTTAGGTTCAACAAAAACAGTGGTTTATGTGAGATCTACTTCGTTGCTCAATGTCAGAAGCACTGCCAAAACTCATCGCAATGTTATCAAGTAATTTATGTTTTGTCCTTTGGAAACAAATCTAGAATTGATATCTGCATTACGAAGGTCAAGGAAAACGAAAACACTGTAAAAAACAAGCATCCGATATAGAAAATGTTAACCAAAGATTAGTTTTCCGTTTTTCTTTGGTCAGGAAAATATACTGAAATAAGTGGATACAGAAATATTGAAGGACCTTCAAATCAAACAGTGGTTGTTAGGGAAACAGAGGGTAGAAAAGATAACTTATCGCATCTCTTATCCATTAATTTGGGCCTAGGTATTTGTGTAAATAGATATAATCCATGTAATCACATAAACTATCAAAATAAAAAAAGAAGTGACAATAGTTACTATAAGTATACGAAAGAACCCTTTTTTCGAATTCCTATGATGCAATTGGGGCTTATCGACAGAAACGAATCAATTTAGATAGTCCTTTGTGGCTCCGGTGGCGACTAGATCAACGCGTTATTGCTTCAAGAGAAACTCCCATCGAAGTTCACTATGAATCTTTAGGTACTTTTTATGAGATTTATGGACACTATCTAATAGTAAGAAGTCTAAAAAAAAAAATTCTTTTTATATACATTTGAACCACTGTTGGGCATATTGCTCTTTATCGAGAAATTGAAGAAGCTATACAGGGGTACTTTTTATGAGATTTATGGACACTATCTAATAGTAAGAAGTCTAAAAAAAATTCTTTTTATATACATTCGAACCACTGTTGGGCATATTGCTCTTTATCGAGAAATTGAAGAAGCTATACAGGGGTTTTCTCGGGCATATTCATATGGTACCTGTATACCTTCACTGTTTTACATCAGGACCTGAAATGTATCCTGAGAGCTTGAATAAACCATCACTTGCATTCAATTTGTTAAGGGAACTCGATGAATCCCAAACTCACTGGACAATAGTGGAAATGGAGAAAGAGAAGCATGTGTGCAACGCCGGTCATCCTCACTGCATGCAAATGAACGAATTATACGAAACCAGACAGAAAATATCCTTAAGTTAGCTGATTCAACCTAGTCGGTTTCGAAATCAATAATTTGAAGGAGAAGATGTACAAGATCAGAGACTCTTTCAGAGAATGCAAGACCTTCTTTGGGCTTCCAGATCATATATGCAAACCAAAAGATCAATCAGGTCAGAATACAGCTTTAGAAGTAAAAGTATGTAAATCAATACTTTTCATTTGTTTGAATTGTGAGAAAACTGTAAGTACTTGGAGTGCATTTGCTTCCTTCGAACTGGTTGGTTGTAAAATACATCACGAAAAGTGACTGCAAAAAGAAAAATCCCAACAATTTCTTATTAGGAAACAACAGTCAATTCATGTATCAGGTAGGCTTGTACAGAATTACCTATTGTACCAACATCTTGTTTACAATCGTCAACTCCAAGGTACAAACATGTGTCGTCCTGTAAACAATGGCAAGAGCAAAGAACATGTTAGTAGTTTTATACCTATCCAAATGGATACAACCAACTAAATCTCAAAAGAACTTTACCTTCAAAACCTTATGATATCCATTTGGCCTCCCGTGAGCTTAGTAACAATTTCCAACAAAGAAACGTCAGAAATAGAGCTCAGAGCCTCTCCTTTAAAGCCAAAGCTTGCTGGGAAAGCATGCATATTGTCTGAATGGCTGTATTTTGATGTCGCTGGAGTAAAGGAAGCATAAGAAACCATAGTTAAAATGGCCGGACAAAAAGGAAGCAAGACAGAAGATAAAAGAAACAGGCACATATACTATCTCCATAAGCACCAATATGTATGTTCCAACTCAACTTCAGCTAAAATAAATAATCAAAATATCTCTACATACAGTAGTGATCAAAAACAAATAAATTTCATCTCTCTCTATCTCTCTCTCTCTATATATATATATATATATATATATCCCCTCCCCTTTTTTTAGGGACGCGGTACAAGTAAATAAAGTTTTTTATAACAAATGAAGCACCAGGAATGCGATATACATGAACATCAGAACATCTTACAATAAAAGCAAAAACAAAATGTAAGCATCAATATTTTGTGTTTTGTACAGCCATACAAGTTTTCCCAATTACAAGTAAAATCCCAAAATAATAAATAAAAGAACATCTGTAAAAAAATATTAATGAACACAAACTGTCCTTTAAAATGTCAGTCCAAAATTTTGCAAAAAGATTACCATATCTTTCTCCCATCAACACTAGTCCATCTCGCGAGACACTAGATCCTTTAAAAGAAAGTACAACTTCAGGTGATGAAGCAAAATAATAAATTAAGTAGAACTTTTTGCACATCAAAATGCATTAGATCAATGTCAAAGAAACTAAAACTTGCCATTGTCATCCACCTTAACATAGCAGTTTCCAATGTCAATAGCAACAGATTCACAATACTTATACGAATAACAAACATAAAAAGAACAGCCCTATAAGGAAATAATTCAGATAGAGTGTCATTTACTTAACCTATTAAGGACGTACTTTTGAAGGCAACCAAGAAAATCAAACCCCAGAACTTGTGAAGTTATAAATCCTTACTGCTGGGAGGGGGATAACTAGAGTTACCAGATAAATAAAGGTGTCTGTTCATTTTATTTGGATTTTCAAGCAACTATTTCAACATAGAAACTAATCCAAACAATGTGTTCACGAAATACCAATCAAAGACTTGCTTCTATAAAGTGATATGCTGGAGGAACAGAGAAGATATGTGAGCATTATAATTGATACATGTACAGATCTGTATTCAGGATTAAGTGAGTCTATATCCTTTTGCAATTAACAGTAGTACATTAATTAAAAGAAATGTGATTGCAACATAAACTGCATAAAAGCACTAATGTATGGAATCTCTACACTAATCTACTAAAATAGCTACAGATGGGCAGTAAAAGCCCCTTTTTAGCTTTTGGACGTGTTTGCCTAATGCTAACTTTAAGCCATAAAGTTCTTAAAGTCAGTCAAAAATGAAAAGTTAGGATTCCTAACTTTTTTTTTCTAAGTGCTTAAAGTCATTTTCTTTGACCATGGAAATTACTTTTATATCCCTTATATTTTAACTAAATTCCCAAACTACCATTTTTATTCTTTTAACCCTAAAATTCACATCATTTTCCTCATTTAAGCACTTTTATCCAAACACCCAACTGCTTATTTATAAAAATAACTTTCAGCACTTCAAAGTTCTAAAAGCACTTCATACATAAAAGCTACTTTTTTAAGCCCATCCAAACGGCCTCTAAATCAGAAAGTATTCCACCACCTGATCCAGTGCGTTTTCACTCCTTTTATTCAATGTTAGAAAGTGTTGAAGATTTCTCCATGCACAAACCAACTTAAACAATAACATAATAAAAGGGAGATTCATTTCAACAGAGAAGAATATAATGATCATGAATGCAATATAGTGATTTAAATACGGGATAAACAGAGAAGGAACAACATTATTTCTTGAACCTCAACATTCATCACTACAAAACACTAATATTTATGAATAAAACTAAGAAAGGTAAGACCATCGATGTTTCTTTTTCAGGAAAAAAACAAAATCCTTTTAAGCTCCTAATGAAAAGCATAGTAACTGCTAGATTTTGCTAGCTTTTAATAAAGCAAATAGCATTTAAGCTCGCAAACTTCCAAAACCTCTTGAATTTAAACCAAATAGATACATATATATCAACTTTCAACATCATCAAAAATCACCCTATTCGTTTGTTTTATCTTTATACATACATTTTTGTAAGGATTACTTCAATTTGAACGAATGAATTTATCTTTTTGGTCAAAACAATTGTAGGAACTTCCTATTATGTTACGTTATCAGAATTAGAAAATAGAAAAGTAATGTAAAACAATCACTTTTTCAGACTACGCGAACAGTCGAACACTAAGTTAGAAAAGTCAATTTTTAAACTGCAAACAAATGTCACCTAAGTAGTTTACCTTAACTTGGCGCTGAATGGATTCCACATAGCAATGATCTCATAGAGTGACTTGAAGTATAAACAACTATACATTTGTCTTCATCTTTGAGTAAGCTGTTGATGTAAGGGGAAATTGAAATGGAGAACTAATAGAAGCAGTGAATAACAGAAGTTTGTCTAAAGATAACGTAACATATACAAGCACAAGCTTTCAGAATTTCGTTGGCAGCCTTCGGCTTCATCTCCGGTTTTTGTTGATGAATAATCACAAGAAAATGAGATGGGTGGAATAAATTAAAGGGAGACGTTAATTGGAGGAAGGGAGTAACATTAAAACAGGGGTGTTATTTAAGTGGGTACCAAATATTCAGCAAAGATCGAATCTCTCTCCTGACAGTGCACTCTCCAGTCAGTTTCTTTGGCTGCGGGAAGGAAGCTCAAGTGTAGTTTCGCAACTCTGGGCCCTGCACCTCATTTTCTTGATCTCATAATTCACAGGTATATCTGAAAAGAGGAGCAGGGAATGGGATAACAATAGATGAGGAGGATACTTCAACAACTTTATTCTTAAGAGAAAAGAAAGCGATAAAACTACACAATGTCATAACACTGAAATTCTTTACACCATCTGATGCATAAGTAACTTTCTTCCACTAACAAAACCTTCCACAATTTGTCCCTCCCCCCCCCCCTACTTTTAGGGAGGTAGGTGGGGACTTACAGCGTACAGGGAAGGGAATCTGGAGTGGACAAAGCCACATGAAACAAAATGTATCCTAAGTGATGTTGCAAATGTCGAATACAATTGCTCTCACCGAGAGTTACTTCCAGTCCAGAGATTCGCAACAGTATCCTCAATAAAGAGAAGGATGGGGCCCCAATCATACAAATAACATTAAGAACCAACTAGTCGCCATAAGCTTATACATCCCATGACAAATATTCTTCTCGTGATGCAGTGACAAAAACATCACAAACTTATTAACAAGCATTACCAATGTATGCAATAAATTCTATTAGGAATTTCAAAAAATCAGAGAGAAACAACAAAGAACCTTATCATTCCAAAATATACTTGGTCAGAAATAAGAAAATCAATATATAGCTGGATGTCACCATCTCCTAAAGATAGCAAGGCTCCAAGAAATTGATGTAGCAAATATCTGGATCTATGAAAATTGACATAAATTTTGAGAAAACCTGCAAATCCATTTAAAGGGAAACAAAAATGATTAGGTAAGCAAAAATCAGGAAACTAAGTTCAAAATGGAGGAATTGTCAGTCTTAGAAAGCAGCAAATACATTGTAATGAGAAATACAACACTACAATTAGTAAAACATATATGTATGACATGTCCATGTTAACATTGGTCTGTTTAGTTTTGCAACCAAAAGAAGCTAGAACGTGGTTGCATTGTTCTCGCATAATTAATGGGAGAGAGTATTTTGTTCTCTGGGAACAGCTGTGATGCAAGGGCCTTATAACTGTTAGGGGGTCCTTTTTAATACATTGAAATGCCTATACGATTAGTAATCAATTATGATGTTTAGCCAGTTTTAACCTATTTATTTCACCCACATTAAAGTTTCAAAAAATGATTAGGTGTTTTAACCTATTACTTCTAAAACTCATAGCTATGTTATCAAGTAATTTATGTATTGGCCCATTGGAAACAAATCTTGAATTGATATTTGCATTACGAAGGTCAAGGAAAACAAAAACAAGGTAAAAAAACAAGCATCCGATATAGTAAATGTTAACCAAAAATTAGTTTTTTGTTTCTTTTGTCAAGACAACATACTGAAATAAGTGGATACAGAAATACTGAAGGACCTGAAAATTAAACAGTGGTTGTTAGGGAAACAAAGTGTAGAAAAGATGACTTATCACATCTCTTTATCCATCAATTTGGACCTGTATACCTTCACTGTGTAAGCATCAGGACCTGAGATGTATCCTGAAAGCTTGAATGCACCAATGCTTGCATTAAATTTGTTAAAGGAACTCAAATGAATCCCAAACCTACTGGACAACAAAGGCAAGGAGAAGGAGAAGGACGTATGCAAAGCAAGTCATCCTCACGGCATGCAAATGAACAAAATCTAAGAAACCAGACAGGAAATATCCTTAAGTTAGCTAGTGTATCAAAGACAGACCTTTCGATATAAACAATTTTGAAGGAGACACTGGGATGCGCAAGGGCGATTCTTAGCAGAGACTCTTTTGGAGAATGAAAACTCTTTTAGGACTTCAAGATTATATATACAAGCCAAAAGAACAATCAGATCAGAGTACAGCTTTAGAAGTAAAGTATGTAAAATCAATATCTTTTACTTGTTTGATTTTGAGAAAACTAGAAGTACTTGGAGTGCATTTGCTTCCTTCGAACTGGTTGGTTGTAAAATACATCACGAACAATGACTGCAAAAGAAAAATCCCAACAAATTTCCTTATTAGAAAACAGCAATCAACTCATGTATCAGGTAGGCAAATACATAATTACCTGTTGTACCAACATCTTGTCTACAACCATCAACTCCAAGGTACAAACACTTGCCGTCCTGTACACAGTGGCATGAACAAAGACCAGGTTAGTAATTTGGTACCTATCCTTAATGGATACTACCAACTAAAACTCAAACGAACTTTACCTCAAAACCGTACGATATCCATTTGGCCTCCCATGAGTTTTGGTAACAATATCGAACAAAGAAACACTAGAAATAGAGCTCAGTGCCTCTCCTTTAAAGCCAAAGGCTTTTTGGGAAAGCAGACATATCAGCTGAACGGCTGCATTTTGATGTCGCTAGTGTAAAGCAAGCATATAAAACCATAGTTAAAATGTCCAGAGAAAAAGGAAGCACAACAGAAGATGAAGTACCAAAAAAAAAGAGGAGGGGGATACACACATATATATATTGCAAATGAAGCACCAAGATTGAGATGTACATAACATCTTACAAGAAAAGCAAAAACAAAATGTAAGAAGCAATATTTTGTGTTGTGTACTGCCATACCAGTTCTCCCAGTTACAAGTAGAACCACAAAATAATAAATAAAAGAACATCTGTAAAAAGATATTAATTCCCTAGGTGTAGAAAGTGGAAACTGGGTTAAAGTTCAACCAAGGAGTACACGACTTATAAGAACAACAAACACAAAAAGAACAGTCCAACAAGGAAGTAAATCTCATGGGAAAAAAAGAAATAAGTGTTTTGATATAAGAATATTCATTTGGAAAAAAAAATATGATACTAGAATGGAGCATCTTGTTAAGAGGAGAAAAAATAGCATCAATTTTCATATAAAGCATATACCCACGTCATCAGAAGTAGCAAACAAAGGAACATAAGAATTCATGGAAGAGCCTCACCGGTCTCTGCCTTTTGTGTAAGAAACACACAAATTTGCAGGCGCAATTAGTCTAAACGATTAAAACTGCATGAAAGCACGGCATTGTTAGTCACTTAACTATGATGTTATCAGCAGCCCATCTTTACTGATCCTCAAAACATTAACAAAATCAGAAAAGATGAACCATAATTCCCCATTCTCTTACATGGCACAATTTTCCATTTTTAAGATACAATCAAAGTCAAAAAGTCTAGAGCATGTAAAGGAAAATGGCCACTGAGGGCATTTATAAAAGTCTGCCAATTGAGTATCTTCATTCATAATACTACACAACTTCTTATAATTAAACTACTTAATTTTTTTAAAGTTGTGCGAATGGGTCCTTCAAGAACAACTCCACATCTTTCCATTCAATACCTAGTAAAGTCATAAAGAGTATTGAAACTTTGAAAGGGTAAATTGGTACACCTTGGTGGCACCAGCATCAAGGCTGTTGAAAACCAACTCCTCAACAACAAGATAACCCCTGATCCAATTGAACTCCAAATAGACTCAGGTATTCGCTTAATGCTCCCCATTCCCTAAAAAAGTAAAATCAAATTCTTGAGCATCCTTAACATAGGCTGCGAGAATGACAACATATTTTTAAAGACTTCTTGAATTTCCTTGATATATTCCATGACAATAAATTCTGTAAAACTACAATTTCTTCAAAAAGCCAACAAGTTCTTGAATTTTTCTTAAAGAGAATGCATGCCAACAGGTTCTTGGTTTTTTTTTCTTTGTAAGAATGTATACAAGAATTCCAAGATAATATGACAATATAGAGTTCTTGAATTTTCCTTCTTTCTTTTTAAATGGATGGAAGAAAATCAAGATAGAACGGCGGGGAAATTGATTTAGGGTTTAGGGTTTTGATCGGACATCGTCAATGGGACAGTTAATAGCAGCAATCTGATTCGGACATCGTCAATGGGACAACAAATTCTTTAACATACACAGGGAGGATGACAACATAACTTACTTTTTAAAAGACTTCTTGAATTTCCTTGATAAATTCCATGAAAATAAATTCTTAAAAACAACAATTACTTAAATATGCATTTAAAATACCAACAAGTTCTTCAACTTTTCTTAAAATTTCAGCATGCAATATCGAGTTCTTGAATTTTCCTTCTTCTTTTTAATGGATGGAATAATATCAAGATAATGGGAAGAGCAGTAGAATACCAATAGATAGATCGGCGGGTTGATTTAGGGTTTAGGGTTTTGATCGGACATCGTCACCGGAAAAGTAAAGAGTAGCAGTGGTGGAGTACTCTAAGATGCGCCGGTAGCGTATGAAGTTCCGGTTTTGCAGTTGAGTTCTAATATGCGCAGGTGGTATCTCCTTTATAGTTTTCGAATTAATTAATACACGCGGAAAAAGAAAAAAAAAACACGTTAATACAAAATATATCATTTTTTATAAGTTTTTATTCTAGCACTTATTTATTTTTTAATAAGAAGAGTCTATTCCATTGAATATTGATAATGTAAAATTTGTTATCATCCTATATAATTTAAATTATTTAATTTGTACAATTTTCATAGGGCGATTCAAAATATGAAATTTATGGTTCGAAATCTTAATCCTAAGTTATGAGATTATAAATTCATATTTTATAAATACAATATAGATTTCTTAAAAATTAAATATCTAATTTAGCCCAAAGTAACTGTATTTTAAATTCATAGTTGAACTGTACATCTATCTCTAACGACTATAATTTCATTTTAATTTTTTTATAATATTTAATATTATTTTATTTAACTTAAATATTTATAATTTTACAACTTTTGTAGCATCTTTTTATAACTAACATTCAACCATAAAAGCAGCTTCCTAATTGTCATTGTTCGATCACTTTCCTTTTATCAAGTGATTGTTTAGAGACCTCTATCCTGAGTTTTCCTATTAATTTTTTATCCTGAGTAACTGTATTTTAAATTCATAGTTGACAATTATTGCATTGTGCACTTCATTGGCAGAGAGACGTAGTTGATGTATGCTAGCATAAGATATGTCCCTTTTGGTATAGTTTCTTTATTGGGAGATTCAAATGATGCATGCTAACATACTCAGAGAAACACAGAGTAGATAAGACCGTGAGGACATGTACAATAAGAAAATAACGAAACAAAAGAAATGTGCTGGAATGTTCAAGAAAATGTATACATGAAGTTTGAAACTTAACTTTTCATTTGCATATTCATACAATGCAAGTGATACATTTAAACACCATTAGAATCAAAATACCTTTTATCATGAAATCTTTTTTTTTAGCAAAAATACATGAATACATTATAAAATACATCAAAAATAATCTCCAGCTGTAACATGAAATCACATACTTGAAATTAAACATAAAAATGGTGCAGCTTGATGGCATCACAAACACACACCAGAGATAAGAAACACTGAATCCTCTAATTGTATTGAAGTCGTTAACATTGATCAAAATAAAAATGTCAAAAGCCTAAGATGTTATTTGTGAGTCTCATGATCACAAATTTTGAGAGGCAGTCTGAATTACCCAAGAAGTACCATTTAAGTAGATCAAGCACAACAGAAATGAGAGGTTGACGACTTACACCTCTACACACCCAGGCCTTGAAGATATATACAGACACAACATTGAATAAACTAAGAATTGAGATGGATCTGACTCTGAGACCATGGATCTAAGGCTTGAATCATGTTTGTTTGCAGTGCATTTTCAGAATAATATTGTTGGAAAACTATATGCACAGCGCAAGCATATCAGAATCATACTGCTTACATGAATAATAGATAACACATACATTTATGCTAGAACACATACGATCATGTTAGTACACATAAACTTTTTGAAATTTAATTCGATAAATACCTCTTAAAGCGTGAACAGATACTTTCAAGCAGTTCACAGCTGAACTCTCTCAATACTTTTTTGGGCAGGTATTGTATATAAAATTCTACCTTTCTCTTCCCTTTTTTTTAGGTTAGGAGAACCCCGGACCTTTTCCTAGTCCAAAATGGAGAAGAAAATTGGATTCTGAGTTCTAGTTAAATATGGGCATTGTAGGGACCACATAATTAATTACTGAGGCTCTCTTTATTATGAAAATAATTCAAATAATTAATTTAAATTATTCTTACCATAATAAATTATAAATCATTCCACTAGAAATTCGTAATTGCACTCCTCTATTTATATTTCAAAATTTCTCATTAAACACTTATGTAATTCTCCATGTTAAAATTACAGATACTAATCAATAAATTAAATTCCTGACGAATTTAACTTAAAGATTAATTTCCTTTAGAGCACTGCTTAACTTATTTCATGTGTCGGATTCATAAATTCACTTGCAAGGTTTGACACGATAAAAACTTATAAGCTTCTCAAAAAGGCATATCCCCAATCTCTATATCGAGACATGGATTCCATCAACTAACTTATTATTTCACCAATATATATTATTATCATCCAATCTACCAGGCATATTGACTCATCTCAGAATCTCACCTTTTAATAAATCAAAATGATAATTAATATATACGGATCATAATAGTTATATCAAGATTAAGAATATAAGTTCATTTAACAGTTTAGAGAATATGTTTTTGTCAGTTAGTCTAAAACAATTATTTCTACTTGGTCTCGTTCAATACATACAAAATGCACTAACACAAGAAGTTGAAACTACTCCCATAATCAAGATAAATTATATATAATCTAGTGCTACAATCAGTCTAAAATAATTATTTTTACTCGGTCCCGTTCAATACATACAAAATGCACTAACACAAGAAGTTAGAACTACTCCTATAATCAAGATAAATTATATATAATCTTGTGCTACAATCATACCGATGACTTGTCCAATTTCCATCTTAGATTGTGAACAAAAATATTTTATACTTATAAGAACCGATGATTTAATCATTTGTGTATAAGGTAAAATTCTATACACTAAATCATCTAATATATAAGTAAATGGACACATAAGCGAATATATGATCTATTAAAACTTTTATTAAAATTGAATAAACAATTATTCTATAATAAATACTATATCCAAACTCATTATTAATAGTATATATTACATGGTTAATAGTATTTGTCTTGTCTTGTTATGTTACGTTTATCGTTTCTTCCTACTTTTACGCTACTCCATTAAGTCTTTTAAATTTTATTGTGCTTTCTTTTTTCTTTTATTTCATAGTGTTTACCTTTATTTTAAAATTCTAAATTAGTGTCCATTCAATTGTATATTACTTTAAAAATCTCAAAGATTCTTTAAAAATGTTTAAGGATTGAGTTACTAATATTATAATGCATATTCAAAAGATAAATAAATGGCATCGCCAATTTTTTGGTTCAATATAATAGGTTTGTTATTTATGAAAAAAAATAAGTGATTAATAAATCAAATTATCCATCTAGAATAGAATTGAAAAAAAATAAGAAAGAAATACCATGAAATCAAGGAAAGAAAATTCAATTAAATAGTTATTATTGCAAGGATGTTCACGACTTTTAAATTTCTTTATTCGATTAAATTTAATTTATCTTAATTATTTATTAAAACTACTTTTTCTATCTCAATTTCAAGTTTAAAAATAATTCATTATTTATTTAAAGGGTTTCTTCGAATTAGTAAATTAAAAGAGAGTTATATGAAAATAAAACGAGCAATAAAGATAACAAGAATAAAATACAAAAAGAGGGGGGAAAAAGCGTACCTGGAAAATTTCAACAAAGTTAAATTGAGAATGAGAAATAGCATAAAATAGAAGAATGATGAAAAAGAATGAAAATAAAAATAAAAGTGAAACTTACATAAATATACTACATTAAGAAAATATTTATTATTTATAGCAATAATATTTTTTCCCCTAGAATCTTATAATATATTTATAATAAAATTTTAATACATATTAGCGAGAATAATTTATAAAACTCATATAATACAAATTTTATTCATGGATAATATATTTATCACATACTTTAATACACTTATAATATATTATGTCGATTTATTACCAAACGAGTATAATATATTTTAATACATTTATATTGCAAACATAATTCACTTTTAATACATGACAGATATATCATAATTGTAACACCCCAAATTTTTTTTCTTTTTTCACCAAGACTCGAACCATTCTTCATATGCGTGTAGACTCGAATTGAATGACTTCTAATTGTATACATGAATTAGGATCAATTCCTAAGTATTTTAAGAATATTAGATGTGGTTTAGGATCATAAGGGATCTCTAATACCAAGCCAAGTCCAAAGAATTTCTATCGGCTAAGCCTTCGAATGAGTTCGTATAAGGGTCAACTTCAAATGATCATATCTACTAGAATATAACGAATTGGGTGTCCCATTAACTATCAAATTATAGGTCTTTGAGTCTTTTTTCCAACACTACCAAGATTGTATTTTTTGTAATTCGAAATAAAAAGTTATGATCTTTTTACTGAAGCATGTCCGGACAGAAATATTCTACGAGCTCACCAGCCAATTTGGCGATTCGCCGAATAGGTCTGATATGATACCGATATGGTATTAACATACCGATGGAGTATTACAAATAATATATTTATTAATTAATTTAATAAATAAGATTGTGATTTTAATAATTTTCTCTTAATTATTTTATTTTTATTTTGTAAAAAAAGAACTCAGTCCTATATGATACCGATAAGGTATCAAGATATTATTATGGTATCATTGAGGATTTTAAAAGTGTCTCATTAAGGATTTTCAATGTCATGATAATATATGAATATACTGTGGTAGTATTATTCATGTAATATTGAATCACTTAGGAAAACTTTTATGATACAATCACAACATATATATACTATGATGGTATCATTCAATATTTGTATGAAACGATCCTTAATGATTATATGAAACGATCCTTAATTATACCATGCGAGTATATGATGGTTTCATAGAGATGTAGCTGAAGGATTGAAGTAGACAACAATGATACCATGACAGTATATAGATATACTGTGGTGGTATCATTAAGGATTGAACCAGATTTAATGATATCATGTCGGTATAGTGATACTGCGACGGTATCTTGCTCGCGAATCTCATACTTTGGGGGGTATGAATTCTAAAAGAATATTTGTTTGTAATTATTTTGCTTTTATAGGCATGAACTTAGTTTTACCAAAAATAAAAAAGAAGGAAAACATACTGCCCATGGATTCGAACCCAGAACTTTGGAGCGAATCTTATATAATCATAAAAAAAGAAATTTGATTTTTTATACATATTATATAATTTTATGAGGGGGTTCGGAACCCGAGCTCCGCATAAATCCGCTACTTCATATAGTGACCATTTATCTACACCATGTGGGAATTGATATGACACAAATTGAATATATATTATGGAAGAAAATTAAAATACGTTCAAGTAAATTAAATTAATCTATCTTCAAACACTATTTGTTAAACGAATTGACATATTTTGTACTGTAATCTATATATATTTATATCTGGAAGTTTATTCTACTAATAATTAAACAACAATTTCAACTCTAATGATGTCTCTGTCCATGTGCTGGTACATTGACACGTAGCAGCAGCCCATGTTAAAAGAGCAGGATTAAAGGGATCCAGACTAATTAATCAAATTCAATAAATCTCAGTTAAGTAATTTATTGAGGATTAATTAGCTGTCTATTAAGGATATTTTTACATGCATATTATCTGCCCCAGATAAGGTGTATCCATAACATGGATTGTAACTATTCTAACATGTGGCACTACATGGTGTAATTAGTAAATATAGTGCATAAGTACATATATATATATATAGTATTCTCCCTCCGATTCATTTTAGTTATCGTGGTTAGTGCATATTAAAAATAGAAAAAATGATCAAATATACCATCAAACTTTGAGAAAAGGCTTATTTATGTCATTCGTTAAAAGTTTGGCTTATTTATGTCATTTTCATCTGAGAAAAGGCTCATCCATACCATTATTTATAAAAATAAAATATTTTCCGTTTAGCAAAACTTTTTTATACACGTGGTCAATTATGATTCGACTACGTCATTAACTAAATTATTATTTCAAAGGGAAAAGGTTCAAATATGTCATCAAACTTTGTGAAAAGGCTCATCTATGCCATCCGTTAAAAGTTTGTCTCATCTATACCATTTCAGTTAATAAATAACGGCATGGATGAGCCTTTTCTCAAACGGCAATGGCATAAATGAACCAAATTTTTAACGGATGGCATAGATGAGCCTTTTCTCAAAGTTCGATAACATATTTGAGCCCTTAAAAATAATTGGTCTAAAATAATTATAATCATTTTACAAAATCAAGAAATTAAATAACTTATTATTTATTTTTATCTTTATCCTTACTCAATGCATATGGGAAGAGATTAATATGATGAAAAATAAAATGAAAGAGTAAGTAAGGATAAGAAAAATTTTAAAAAACATGACAAATAAAGTGGACACGAAATAATGCTTGAATTAAATGCACAAAACATAATCTCCTTGAGACATGGAATTCTGTTCATCTCTCAATGCCAGCTTTGATTTTCACATTCCCCATTTAGTCTTGTCTGTGACAAAACACACAAACATGTGGATAACTATCTTCATCGGGTTTGACAAATTTAATTTCAAATAATTGCTTAATTTATTAATAGTAATTTTATATATTGCTACAGCAATCTCTTAGTTCACACACGTTAATTTCTCAAGAATTATCGGGTTTACATCTGCGATTTACTCCTCTATATATCTAAAAATAATTAGTTGTGTTTTTCATTTACGAATTACGCGCCGCTTAATACTATTAGATATGTTATTATTGATGTTTTCATTTATACGTCATTTAAGAAAATATAAATTAATAAATATATTTGACTATTTTATTTTTATTTATATGATAATTGAAGCGTTTATATTCTTCACAAATAATTAAATATTAAGTGTAAAATGAGAAAAAAGTAATTTATTTAGTCATAAACTTCTAAAATAATAAGTATTTTGAGACAAATATTTTTAATAAAAGCGATAAGTATACTATATATAGTAGTGGTTATTTAGAAGTAGCTGAAACAACAGTGCCACTGTTAGTCAACAAAAATTGAAGTTGTGTCCCAAGATTAATTAAGGCAAAACGTACCCTTTCCTTCCAAGCCAAGCAGGCCAATAATTGGAAAGAAATTCCATGCAAACCACTTGATTATTTGAATATTGATCGTCAACTTTATTGGGGTGTTGCATGCTATTGACAATAATACAACATGACTGATCCCAAATTGTACAGATATTCATATATCCCGAACGTATAAATTTTAAAATCTTAAAGATTATTGTACAAGTCTATCTATACTTGTTGCCTGAACAATTTAATATCAATTTGAAATATAGTTTAGAAAATCGTTGTAGATTTGGGCAAAGGATATTGCCAATTGGTGCGCATAGCCGAAGGAGTTCAATATCGATAAACAATAATCGTAATGGGCCTGCTCAGATGTCATGTGTAAAAAATAAATGTTGGATATAATTCAACTCCAAAAAAACTAACTCAGGAAAGGATCAGGATTGCGTAAGACTATACAATTAAGAGACCATATGCATCTATCCTCTCTTTTTTTTCATTCGATGTGGAACTCGTCAACAACATGCACTCATGAAAAGATGGTGAGATTTCATTTATTGTTTCGAGCTCAGAGTGAAAGAATAATGACCAATATATAGCTCATCAAAAGATCAAGTAAATGGTGTATAGCGTAAAAATTACTTTGTAATTCTTATCAGTAATATATAAGCTGAAACCATAATAATAAACTTAAAAAGAATACACACTGATCAGACCAAAAAAAAATTCCAAGTGAATCTGTCAGCCTGTTAAGTATATCTCAATCAAACATAAAAAAAAAAATCTTAGAAGAATTTCCAAACTAATTTAGGCTGGAAAAAGCATGTAAGTATAGTCCCATGGAATGTGATATATAATTTAAAAATTGAAAGATCCACGTGCTCTACCTAAGCTTGGCTTCTCAAGTTTGAATTAGGAAAGTTGGTAGGAAATAACTCTTCAAGAAAAGCAAAGTCCATTTAATTTTCCAGAAATTAATGAGACTTAGAGCCCGTTTGGATGGGCTTAAAAAAGTAACTTTTATGTATGAAGTGCTTTTAGAACTTTAAAGTGCTGAAAGTTATTTTTATAAATAAGGAGTTGAGTGTTTGGATAAAAGTGCTTAAATGAGAAAAATTATGTGAATTTTAGAGTTAAAAGAATAAAAAGGGTAGTTTGAGAATTTAGTTAAAATATAAGGGATATAAAAGTAATTTCCATGGTCAAAGAAAATGACTTTAAGCACTTAGAAAAAAAAAGTTAGGAATCCTAACTTTTCATTTTTGACTGACTTTAAGAATTTTCTGGCTTAAAGTTAGCATTAGGCAAACACGTCCAAAAGCTGAAAATGGGCTTTAAATTGGTTTTGACCAACTTAAAGTCAATCCAAACGGGCTCTTAATTAACAATGTATTAATTGGGAATCTGAGACGTGCGTTTTGCGTAAGAAACGCCGAAGGTCTTGCTGATTTCTCCTATTTTTATTTTAACATTAATCACTTATCTCTTTCAATTCTGACAGCTAATTAATTACTATCAATCTCAAAATATTTTAATCAATACTCCTGTAAATGTTTATTTGTTCATATTTGACTTACATATTTATAAAAAATAAAATAGTAATTTTTACTATATCGCCTTTAGTTATTATATATGGGAAATAATTAGGAGAGTTAACCATAAAGATAAAATAGAAATAAAATGATAATATTTTTTTAATTTTTTAAATTGGACAAATAAAAAAGTGGAATCTACTTTTCAGTATAGTAGAAAAGTAAAAATGAATATTTATTTTAATAAACGGAGGAAGTATATTGCAATCTATATATACTGTAGTATCTTAGTCTCACACTTGTTCCAATAAGACAATTGGACCTTTTCACTAGAAAAGCCACAAACAAACAAAACAAAATTTAGAGCTAGCTAGCTTCTTATTATATTCTTCTAGATCTTTTCTTTGGTCTATACACAATTCTCTAATTCATAAATATGTCTATGGCACTAGCCAAAGAACATGTTATTATGAGTGACACAAAAATGGGCATGGTTGACAATTATGATCAATATTATGAAGGTGAATTTGGGATGAATGATCATTCATCCCCAGAGTTATATGGGATCCATGAAGAACCTCCAAAGTCAATTTTTGAAGAATGTGAAAATTCAGAAAAAACAACTCCAAAAATAGCCAAGAATTTTGCTTTAAGCAGTTCTAATTCTTCCCTTTCTAGCCCCAGTAGTTCCAATTCCAATGGACAATCTGTTATTAACTTCAAAGGGGGTTATGGTAATTTTATACATTCAGCAAATGGATCTTTGTTGAGCTTTGAGCATAGTGAAAGATTTTGCCCAAATCCAAGAATGATTAGTAGTATTAATCAAGTGGAAGGCTCTGTTTGGGAAGATAATATTTTGCAATGCCAGAATTCTGTTACTCCTAAGGGAAGTAGTAACAATAGTCCTCGAGTGATTAATGAGAATTCCAATAATAATGGAATACCATTTGGATGGCTAAATTCTGAAGTTAATGCAAGCACCGCTACTCATGTTGAGGAATCACGTTTCAATAAGCGCCCCTCCACGGTAATTTCTTCACACGTCCCATTATTTTTCATGGGTCAAACACGTAAAAAATATTTTAATTTTTATAGCTAGCGGTCATGAGATTTGAAATCCAATATTGAATTATTTGACTATCTAATCTAAAAGTTTGAGATACGATTTTAATTGGTATTCAATTATATTATGTCTCGATACATTATTTGATGCCATTTTTTTTTGTAATTAAGTATCCGGTGGCGAATCCAATCATAGGTTTTCATAGTTAGGTAAAATTCAGTAGTTTAGGGCTACAACCTATTTATATGTACGAAAAATAAAGTATATATAGAATTAGATATATTAACTCTAAAAGACTACCTTTTCGATTCAGAATTCACAACATCTAAATTCTATAGGTATTGAAGATTTGATTTAATTTAATTTAATGCAGGAAGAGTGCATGCAAACAAATAAGAAGCAATGTACAGCGGGTTCAAAGAAGGGGAAACCAAATAATAATAATTCAATTGGTACAAAGGATCCACAGAGTATTGCAGCCAAGGTTTGAATTGCTTCTTTTTGAAGTAATTAATTTGTAAAAAAATTGAATTATTGCGTGTTTTTTAAGAAGAAAAAGGAATGTTTGTTTGTAGAATCGTAGAGAACGGATTAGTGAGCGTCTGAAGATACTACAAGAACTTGTTCCCAATGGTTCCAAGGTACGTACAGGGTTAATATAATTAATTACTTAATTAAATCCTTTTAATGTTTCATTTATGGTACATATTAATTAATGCAGGTTGATTTGGTCACCATGTTGGAGAAAGCAATTGGTTACGTCAAGTTTCTTCAGTTGCAAGTGAAGGTGACTATTTATAAATTAAGTCTCATGAGTATATATTTTTGTCTGAATTTTGTTCTATTGAATTAAGTTCCAATTTTACGCTATCCTACTGTACAAAGTTAGTTATTTTTATTTTTCAGGTTACTAAATTTCATTATTTGATAAGAGTAATTACCGACATAATAAAAATATAGAACAATGAGTCAACGTATAAAAATTAAACTCATGACGTCATTATGAATATAGGTGTTGGCAACAGATGAATTTTGGCCTACACAAGGTGGAAAAGCTCCAGACATTTCACAAGTAAAAGAGGCCATTGATGCCATCCTTGCTACTCAACGAGACAGAAACTCAACCTCCAAGTGATCATAGTATTTAGCTAGATTATATTCTATTGATGAAAAAGGACGTTTCACAAATAATTGAAGTATCGTATTGATGGCTTCAAAAGGAAATAATATTTCCCTTTGGAGGATTAATTAATATGGTGGTGAAAATTGGAGCCACATAGTACTATTTATCGGAGTTTTTCTTTAATTAGAAGTAAGATAAATAGGTCAAGATTGTGTAACCATCTTATCAAAAATTGGAAAAAAAAATCTTCTTTGTTTAGGTTCGTCTTTTTTGTCATGCTTTCTCAGTTCAGTGTAATATAGGGATTTATTTTATTTTTATTTTTTGTAATATAGGAATGAAATTTAGTTTTATGGAAGAAGCTATCTCAATTATTGCTACAGTCTTTCAGTTTTCAATTTTAAGGTTCCTGATATTGAGAATGAAGAAATTCTTAGGAGTAATTAGGAAATAATTAATTGACTAATTTGAACAAATTAAATCCAAGATATATTTGAATGCATGTCAACAAAGAAGTTAGTCAAGTATCATCAACCAAAGTACACATCCTTAGTTAGACAAATTAAGTGGTCCAATCCAAGTTAGCGATTTTCCATTCTTCTTTCTTTTTTTTCTCGAGGTGAGCAGAAGCGGACTCGAAATTCAAGATATGGGGGACTAATATTTTCTAAAATGATATAATATGAGAGTATTGAAACAATGGCACATAGCCTGCATATCGACGCAAACAAGCCATAAAAAATTCAAACTCCATGTCAATATGATTGGAACATCTTGTGTGGTATACTATACTTTTGACAATTAGCAACTGTGGGAAAGCATGAAATAAATTATTCAATAATAATCTAAACTGCCAAAATTTTGTATCTAGTCTACAACCCAACCGATCCTATACAAAACAGACATACTGACTGCATAAAAGTAATGGATTTATGTATAATCCCTCCGTCCATGCGTTTACTGGTACATGTTTTACTTGACACGTCATTTTAATAAGAAGCAATAAAATAATAAGTTAATTATATCATCCATAATTACAACAACAACAACAATCCAGTGAAATCCCACATCGTGGGGTCTAGGGAGGGTAAAGTGTACGCAGACCTGACTCCTACCAATGTAGGATGGTTGTTTCCGAAAGACCCTCGACTCAATAGAAGCATAGAAAAAGGTCAGACAAGAATATTAGAGGAGAGATGGATTAGAAATAATTAATACTTAATAATAAGGGTAAAATAGGTATAAAATAATACATTATTTTTTGATTTTTTAAAATCGAATAAATGAAAGTGAACATCAATTTTTAATATACGGAACAAGTAAAAGTTAACATAAAGAGCAATAAAATTGGAAATGTTATAATAATTTCATATCTCCAGAATTTTGTTTAATTCGCCTAAAATTCATTAAAATTCAGACAGATAATATAAGAATATTATTTACACTAACAGTAGGATAGTTACATAATTTTCTAAGTTACTAATGTGATTATAACAAAATTGTTTATATGTAATTATCAAAAAATAAAACAAGATAGATCCAAATTAGTTAGTTACTACTCCATATATTAGTATTAATTGTAATATATATATATATATATTAGGAAACAAAGTACGTGGGACAAGAAATGTCATGTGTGGTGTTAAATAAGGTTCACATGGCCGGTTGATCATCACATGTCAATGCCACAAAAAGTGGTAAATGCATTCCCAACGATATATATCGATCGATGGAATGATTTCCAAATCAAATGAACCAAAAGTCGACTTCTTTTATGTAATTGATTTAATTAGTTGTCTCATGAAATCAAGATTCATCAAATTAAAAAGAACTGGATTAGCTCAGTCTCTAATTTTGATTATTTTTACAAACATGCATAAATTAAAAGCATCAAAATGATCTATATACCACATTCCAGTAGAGGAGCCACATACACTTGACACTTCTTGACTTCTACGTGATTTTACTTCTTTAAATTTTGACACTTTTTAATCGAAATTCTGAATCCGTCACTGGGCGCATGCAATCAGTTGATAATTGCCTTGCCAGCCACCAATTATATATACCTTTGATTATTTTTTTTGGTTTCCACGCGGTATTCGGTACTGTATTAGTCATGCATCATGCCGCTTCATCATTCAACAAGCAACTGGTGATCAGAATTAATATTTAAAATTTACATGCACAATCATTTTATTGCTATGTACTTGAGTTATATTACTGATACATTTATGCAAGTTAAAGCACAAGAGTGAGATTAATTTACTTTCGTGGCGGAGGGAGAATATCTTTTGTAGCGAAAACTAATAAAAGAATGATAACCTTAATTAATATATTCACTAATCCTTCTTATTCCCTCCACACATAGCTAGGTACTTTGTGAGGGATAATTTGGAATTAAGAGTAGCTGTTAAGCATGTTAAAGCACATGAGTGAGTTTGTACTTTCGTTGTCCCTCATCAATCATCATTATTAGAGAATGCCAGAGTGGGATTCTTTTTTATTTTAATAGTAGTACATTCTTTAAGAAATTATAAATAAGATTATTTTTTTACTAATTTACCCTTAACTTTTCAGTGTAAACAATACTTTGTTTACTTTCAAGAAAAAAACGTTAACTCGTTTTATTTTGATTTTGTAATAGGCATTTTCAATAATGTTGATAATTCACTAATATTATATCAGTATTTCTTTTAATACAATCATTATATAGCAGGCCGGGAAGCAAGAATAATATATTAGTATCTACACGTGCATATGTAAGTACGTTCTCATAATCATTATATTCGAGAAATTAATTGTAGATGAAATATAATATTAAAGAGAATGGGAAGGCAAAAAAAATATTATTAATTAATTGGAATTATTTTGGACTTATTAGGGATCTATTAATTAATGCATATGTTCAAGTTGGGAACAGATTGTATGGGCAACTAATTAAACGACTAAAATTCAGTACTACTAATTCGTGCAGATAGTAGTACGTAATGTAGGTTGAGTTTACAGCTTTTCTTCATATATTGAAAGTACATGTTTTTTTATCAAATAGAACGTAAATGTTAAAAGTTATTGACTTGTCTTGTAGCGTTAAAAAAAATTCTACTATATCTGTGCAAATATTTACTCTTACTTAATTGTCTTACCTTTTCTAAGTTACTAATATTACTAATTTGGTAATGTTAAATAACTTACACTATCCTTGTAAAGCTATAATTAAGTATTTTAATAAAATGGAGGACGAGAGAGAGAGAGAGAGAGGGGGAGAGTTGAAGAGCTAAAGGCAAAATAGGTTGCATGCATGATCTTTAGTACATATCCCGTAATTGGAGGAACTTGGAATAAACTCATGTCCACGTACTCAATAACAGAGTCAATTGTCATTTATATTATGATAGAAATTACATACGTATACCCATTCATGTATAGCCATCGAGGGCGGAGCCGCTTCGACGAAAAATTAAAGGCCAAATTCATCGTTGATTCTTAAAAATTGGCATCAAATTTCACTCAGACATTCTAATTAGGCGATGTTCACTTTAGACACCTTGTGCAGGGTCTCGCTGTGTCATTTTGATATTTTTTTAACAATCAGCTAAAATTACACAGTGTATAACACACTCGCGAATGACCTAACACTATGACTTATTAAAAAATAACATGTGGCATTTGAGTGCAAGATAATATTTAAAAAATACATTATAAGAAAAAAAGTAAATTTCAGCCACAAATAACTATTAAAAAATACTTATTTTTAAACCCCACCACAACTACCCCACCCCTCCTTCCTCCTTTCTTCCCAAACTTTATCACGCCTCCCGAACCCCCAATTTATTCTCTACTTTTTTTTCATTTTATGATTTTCATTAGATTTAGATTTTCACTTTTTTTTCATAATTATAATTGTTGGATCTAAAGAAAAGAAAAGAGAAGAAGATGATGGTGGGTGCGGTTTTCAAATCTGGAAAAAAAATTAAAGTTAAAAAATTCTTACGATAGTGATAAAATTAATGGTGATGGTGAGAACAAGAAATAAAGAGAGAAGAAATAAAAAATAGGGGTGTTGGTATAGAAAAAAGTGGAGGGAGGTGATGGTAGATTTAGAAAAGCAATACAATGAAGAAGAAGAAAAATAGCTTAAAAATAAATTTGAATAAAAAATTCGACCTCCATTGAAGTAGTTTAAGCTTGAAAAAATGGTGGGAGGTGGTGGCTTGAGAAATGGAAAAGAAGAAGAGAAATAAAATAAAAATGGCTAAATAAAGTCTTTCACGAGCTATAGTTGAGTGTATCACACTCGCTCTGCCATGTCAGCAAAAAATGTCAAAATGACTCAGCGAAATTCTATATAAGGTGTTTAAAGTTAACATCACTCACTTAAGGTATCTAAGTGAAATTTGGTGCCAACTTTAAAGAGCTATCAATGAATTTAGCCAAAATTAAATTATACGAAATGTTGAATTTCCTTATATAACTTCGTCGTATGCTTGTTTGTTCATATTTTGAATAGTTTTAGTATAAATTCTGAGCACTGTCACTAACAGGCAACAACAGCATGTGTGGGTTGATTTTATATATGTACATAAATAATAAAGTTGAAAAAGGCATACTTCACCCTGTTAGCTAAGTTGTCTTCCAAGTGAGTCATGATGGGCATGCAGTTGCGTTGGCATCCACTTACATATAGATGTTATTACCTTATCACTAAATGCTGAATGGGTCTCTTATTAATAATATTTTATTCAAGTATTCCTGCACTTGACCCTTTAATTTCTATTCTAATAAATACTAAGTAACCATATGGAAATCTCTCTCAATATTTTCTCGTTTTCTCTTCTTTTTTTTTTAATGATCAAGAATCCGTTTGAAACTGATTGCAAATCCCGAGATGGGCAACTCTGAAACTCGAGAATGATGGGCACGCTCGTGTAGCTTTTACGGAATTTTTGATCGAAGTAAATCATTACTCAAATTAATTTAGTAAAATAATATTTTTTGAAATTTTACAAAATTAGTATGAACATAATTGGCAGTAACATTTGAGGTATCATTTCATTCAAAAAAAATCAAACTTGATAGTAACGTTTTAGGTATTCACAGTTCAACTTATGATCTAAATTGTGAATTTCTCGACCTTCGTAGATTGAACTTACCCATAAAGGACTTTTTTTCTTTTTCTTTATAATTAATCTCTCAACCACATCATATTCATATGCCCTCCCCCCCCCCCCCCCCCCTCTTTATATATATATATATATATGCCATATTCGTTTTGTACCTTAATATGCAAATTCACAAAGAATGCTAGAGTTTTTACTAGCATTAATTAATTATCATTAAATCTAAAATGGATCTGTCACTAATAATTGTCTCTAAAATGTACTGTATTTTGTTCCAATCAAAATTGTTTCCTAATTTCATTTTCTCCTTCAAACCAGATGGGCCTCACGGTTATTGGGCCTATGAATGCATCTTAGCTTGTGGGAGTATCACAGTCCATGTTCACACAATTGTTGCTAAAGCATGTGTTCTATTTCGTCCATGATTTAAACCCACTTGTTGATATTATGGAAAATCTACGGAATATAATAAAAATCAATATTTATTTAATATAAATAGGTACAATTTATATTTATTATATTATACGAATATGATTATATATTAAATAGCAAAGTTAATTATACATAAATAATTTTAAAAAAAAATTATACGTAATTAAACAAATATTTAATACCCAAAAGCAATAAATGCACTCCTAATCAATTATCAGACATTATCCAAGACACGTGTGCACAATTCCCCAATAACTGGGGTATTAGGTACAGAGAAATATGTCATACTTTTATCTTATTTTGATATATTAATACATTAAAGACTACATATATACCTTGATAATATAATACATTAGTTGTATAAATGATTTATTCATTTGAAATGTAAGTATTATTATGCTAACATATTTGAATACAATTTGATATTATTTTATGTTATGTTCTATTTTTTCTCACCGTTTTTAGTTTGTTCAATGCATCAATTTCTTCTTTAATAACAGAGGCACTAATATGCACACTGAATTATTGTATACATATTTACACTGTATTATAATACGTAAATCAAATACAACGAAATTTTTTTCCCAGTGCATACAATTACTACAGCTGAAGAAGAACAATGTAGACAAAATATAACAACAGATGTATTCCTATCTTTTTGGTTAATCTATTAACAATCCATTTGTACATGCCTCTTAAATAAGTAATTAATAATTATTAATTTAATAATGAAAAGCTGAGAGTTTTGGGGGAGTGAATAAAGGGATGTCAATTTTATTGTATCAAATTTTTACCTCATTTACTATCCTATATTTACGAATATATTACTGTATAAATTTAAAAAGGAAAAATTATATTATAATATAGTAAAAATCTGATATAAACTATACATATTTATGATAAATTATATACTTATAACTATTCAAATTCAATAACCCTATAACTAAAGCTATTTAGGTAAGTTTTTTAATTATTATTTTTGGTATCACCCACTTGTTTGCCGAAATAATTTTCAAGTAGTGGCCTTCACCACTAAGCATCAAAATATAGTACAATATTATATTCCATTTAATATGACACTACTTTTTTTTTTGTTTAGTTTATTCCAAAACGTACTATATTCTTATATTTGATAATTCATTAATTAAATTTTAATTAACTATTTTATCATTAAAGACATACTCTTATAATCACAAAATGTCATGAAATATTCAAAGCCACTAGTTTAAATGTGTTTTTAATTTGTATGTTAATTATAAACATTTTCAACTTATATGATTGTCTTTCTTTTTTTCTCAAATTTTTTGTCAAATCAAAATTCGTCATATTAATATATAGTATATGTAGTACATAAATTCGGAATAGGGGGTCTATAATAACATGAAATTTTATTTTTATTTGTTTTGATAGAAGACAAGAAAGCAATGAACCAGCAAGCTTAATGGAATTTTTGGAAGAAGTGAGACAATTAACATTGTGTTCAAATTTGATTGATAGTAGCAGCAGTCTTACAACGTGTAGTAGGACAATTGGTCTCCATAATGGAATACGTCTAGTCTTAATCTGATGATAACGACCATTAATCAACGCTTTGATTTAATTGCTCAAATAAATACCATGTCAAATATTAAGATCCCACATTTGAAAAATGAACGTACTATATATCAAGCATGTTTGAATGATATTGATTTCTATCCACCAATCATTTAAAGTTGTATGTACTGTGGGAACATTTCTATTTTACACTTTATAGATAAAACCAAATTGATCCAATATATTGCATTTGATTTTGAGAATATTTGGATTCTCTCAAGATTTTATTCAAATCGAGTTACATATTAATCATACATGTGTAATTTTAGGAATATATTTTGATTTTTGTACTTTCCCGATTGTGGTTTTATTTCATGAAAATTATTAAAATTGTATTTTTTTTTTAAAGATTCATGAGTTAAAAATTTAAGAAAATTATACTCAATCCAATATACGGCACTTAACTATATATGATCAAGTGATAAATGCTAGGGAATAAATTTTTTCTAGTTATAACCAAAAATATATTTACCAGTTAACGTCCCTATAATTCTTTTTATTCTTAAACGATAGATCAACTAAGCACAAAACTAGATATAAAATGTATCTTATTAGCTTGTTAAAATTAATATTAATTCCACATGGTATGACTTCCTCTCTTATTGTGTTATTTGCTAATTATCAAATAATCGTTTCTGCATCTCTGTGTCATTGGAGAATTTCTTTGCTTCAGAAACATTTTGTTTTTATTTTATTTGAAATTGAAATCAGTCGTAAATCTTTTAGATGAATAAAACTCATAATGAAAGGGATTATACTCTTATTAGTACTTTATCTTTCCGTCCCAAATATAAATTAATTACAGCAATAACTAAGATCACCTAACAATTATACTTAATAATAGAAAGAACGTGAAAAAACATCATATATAAGTGAGAAAGCTTTGGGGGTCCTATTATTATATTAATATATATCATGCTTTACACACTTTTATACAGCAGGTAGAAACTTAGCTTAATGAATAATCACTTGAAACCCAAGAAAGGAATATAATACTATTTTTTCTCTTTTTTTTTTGGGCCTTTTCATGGGGTACATAATTTTTATGTTGGATGCCTTAAAAGAAAACGTGTACTCTACGAATATGCCAGAAACACGTGGCAACTTGGATTGACTTTTCAACTTATCCCACCAATAACAATATGAGTTTAATTACTTAAATCGCATCCACTTTTTGAAAACTTTAATCCATGACACAAATTGGTTGAGATAACTACGTTTACAAGTCATAATTTGACATGGAGTAGGGGTAAGCATGGTATGAAATAGTACATTATTGAAAATTTCAATTCCATAATTTAGAATTTTGATTTGTAAAAATATTAAATTATTATCATATAAAATTAATTTTATATTATTTGATGAGTATGGTTTGATACTTTGTAGCGTAGTAAATCACTAATCATATTTGTTTGACTTATATATACTCACATAATAAAAAAATATGACTTTAAATTCTTAAGAAACATTTTAATATCATAATCTTACACATGAAAAAATATTCAAAAAAAGTACAAGCAATTTTCTATTGTTAATCATTATTACACAAAAAAAGATATTTCAATTAGTTTTGTTCGAATATTAGTTATGTATTTGTTATATTATAATAATATATGAGAATTTTATTTTATACAATTATATATAATTGTACATATATGTACGATTTTCGATATTTTAATAAGAATAATTTAAAAATATCGTATACTATATCAAATATAAAAAAAATACATATAAAATACCATAATATCATAACTATGATATCAAAAATTCAATTCGGATATAAAATTCAATATCTACCATACTATATTCATCTCTGCGGATGGTGTAATAATCATGACAAATGGCCTACTAATATTAGTAGCCACTAATTCGAACCAATAGCAATATGAGTTCAATCACTTGAACCCCATTAAATGGCTTATAAAAAATAGTCAAATTAAAGGGCCTACTAATACTTAAACCTACTAAATTCACACTACATCATAACCATTGGGCCAATGCAAATATAGTTTAATTATGACTCTACACGTCGTTTAGAAAAAAATAATTAATTACAAGAACAATTGTGCGGTGTTTGTTTAAGCTTAATATTTCCTTTTTAGTTGCCCATTAATGTAGCAAAACTAAATTATGTCTGCTCGCCGTCAAGATTTTAAGTCAGTAAATTTAATCTCGTTTTATACGTGAATTCAGAAAAGGACACTCATTAATATTTTTTAAAGTGAATTTGTATTAAATATTGTTATTTGAGAAATAGTGTAGAATATAATGACTAACTAAAGGGAATCTAAAACTGTTGAATGGATAGGCAAAGAAAAGTTAGTACTAGGAGCCTAGTTTAGTCAAACGGCTGCCAAGAACATTTAATTTAAACAAAATTCGTATTCTTTTCTAAATTAAAAAAAAAAAAAAAAATTGGTGGAATGTGGATGCATTCTGCAAACGCCCCGATATATTGAGTCTTTATTCCGAATACATCATATATATGTTTCGAATATATCACTCAATATCTCAATACATCACGTACGTCCTGATACATCTTCATTTTAAACAATGCTCACCAAATAGAAGAATTATTAACGATCCATTGGGTTCTTCCATAATATAATACAAGTATTTCATTATTTTGTAATTCGTTATAAAAATTAATTTAATTATATATAAATAAACTATGTTTTAAAAAAATATTAATAAGTGGAATAAAAAAATCCCGCGGCACCAACACATAATGCACACAATTAATATGTTAAACCGACGAAAAGTATTTGCCACTATGTAAGGGCATCTTAATTTTGACCTACGAGTCTATATATTAGTAGTAGCTATTATGGAACCCCACCTCTCTCAGCCCCTTACATCGGCAATTGCCGCCGGCCAATAAAACCAAGTCGGCTTTAGTTGTCGGAAAAGTTATCCATACGATCAATCAGCCAATCAAAAGTAAGAACTATAGTTGGTAATAATATATAATATATATATAAAGCATCTTGAAGAATTTTTCGATACAATTATTCACCTTTATCATATTTTGTCATCAGATGTCTTTTCATCTTCTTTATCATTATCAATCTCTTTTCTCATTTGCTTCATATCTTTGTTTCGTATTTACATGTCTTGGTTGCGCAGAGCTACTAAATCAAAGCTCGTCTTGAATTATAATTATCATCATTCTTAAGAGTGTCATTACTCTGAATAGTAGTATTATCCGATTCTACCCACGTACCCTAAACTTTCATTTTGTGTGCAATGGAAGTATTACAAAATGAAGTTGATAATGAAAGGGAAAACCAGAAAGAGAAATGAAAAAAAAATTAACCAACAATAAATATGCCTATGACAAGATTTCGGAAAGAGAGAAATATACTCCCATGAATCTATTTTACTAGTCATATTTTTCTTTGTACAGTCCTAAAAAAAAAAAGCATTAACTAAAAAGAATAATTATATTTGATTAAATTATTCTTACTTATTTTTTATCTCAGTTGTTTTTTTTAATCATATTGATCTCTCGGTACTAAAAGTACAGATGAAAATTAATAATTTAATTTAATTTAATTTTTAAATATCAACTATTTTGAATTTGAAAGAGAGTAATTCCTTGATTTATTACATTAACTTCATCAGTTTATATACACAAAATACAAGAGTATAATTAGACTATAATTAAGAAAACTAAATATCTATATATTAGGAACTAAATATATACAATCTTTTAGAATATATTTTCATATATTCTAACACACACCTGCAGTCGAAGCGGGAGGTCGCCGAATGCTAAGACTGTCCCAAAAATCCTCAAATAATACCAAAGGAAGGCCTTTGGTGAAGATATCTGCAATCTGATAACGAGAGGGGACATGTAAAATTCGAACCTGGCCATGAGCCACATTTTCTCGTACAAAATATATAGTCATCTCAATGTACTTAGTGCGTTGATGCTGAACAAGATTATCAGCCAAATATATGGTACTAACATTATCAGAGTAAATCAAAGTAGCATGTGGAATAGAATAATGAAGTTCCAAAAGCAAGTTTCGCAACCAACATGACTCAGAAACCACATTAGCAACCCCTCGGTATTCTGTTTCTGCACTCGAGCGGGACAAAGTAGCTTGATGTT
Source organism: Solanum dulcamara (assembly GCF_947179165.1). NCBI lineage: Eukaryota > Viridiplantae > Streptophyta > Magnoliopsida > Solanales > Solanaceae > Solanum > Solanum dulcamara. Next base: position 55,599,190 of record NC_077247.1, on the reverse strand, counting down.
TGGCGGACCATGAGATCAAGTTATCACCTATAAAGACAAAATAACCCAACGCCAAACATCGTGTATCAGGACACCCACCCCAATCAGCATTAGTATACGAGACAAAAGTGGTTATAGAAAAGGGATACAGGAGAAGACCATAATCCAAAGTACCATGTAGGTAGCACACGATGTGCTTGAGAGTGTGCATGTGCTCATCCTGTGGGTCATGCATGAATAGACGTACCTGTTGCAGAACATAAGTAATATCCAGTCTCGTGAACATGAGGTATTGTAGTGCCCCTGCAAGACTCCAATAAAGAGATGGGTCCTCAAACGATATGCTCATAGTAGCCCCGAGCTTAGGTTTTGGAGCAACCGAAGTAGGAGATGGCTTACACGATGACATGCCAGCTCGGTCAATGATCTCGACCGCATACTTCTTTATAGCAAATTCGAAGCTAATAAACGATATGATAGACCGACGAAACCATCAAAGGAAGCAGTTAAAATAATATCATCGACATACAATAAAAGATAAGTCATAGAAGTACCTCGACAATAAACAAACAAAGAATGATCGGTCTTATTATGAGAAAACCCAAGGGTATGGACATAATAAGTAAAGCGCTTATACCAAGCCCGCAGAGCTTATTTCAGCCTATAAAGAGATTTCTTCATCAAACACATATGATTGGGTCTATCAGGATCCCGAGAGACCAAAGGTTGATACATGTAAGCAGTCTCCTTGAGTTCTCTATGTAAGAAAGTATTTTTGACGTCAAGTTGATGAATAAGCCACGCCCTGGAGAGAGCCAAACTAAGAACCGTATGAATAGTCGCTAGTTTGACAACTGGACTAAATATCTCACCACAATCCATGCCAATCTGTTGGGTTTCACCATCACCTACAAGATGAGCTTTATGTCGCTCAAACAAACCATCAGATTTTTTTTATGAGCAAAAATCCACATACACTGAATAACATTAATATTTGGAGGATGGGGCACCAACTCTCAAGTCTTATTTTGAATAAGAGTACTATTTATCATCCATAGCTATTTTCTAATTCAGGTCACGAAGAGCAAACACAAGATTATGGGGTAGAGGGGACTTCGAGATGGATGTAGAAAGGTAAAAGGACCTCTTAGGCTTATAGATCCCATGATGACTCCTAGTAACAGGACCAGTGTGTAGACTAGAGGGAGAGACGGGAGTGGGTGAAGGAAGAGAGCTAGGTGGGAAAGCGAGAGAAGACACTGGGGTCGTCCCAACAGGCAGCAAAGGAGCAATCTGCCTAAGTGAGAAGGCAGATTCGCTGGCTGGGCACGACGGGATGGGCAGCGGTGTGGGAGGAAGGTGGCGATCCGGTGGGTTTATAGAGGTAGTGAGATGACGAACCACATAGAGAGAGGGTCCATCGTCTAAAAATTTGTACGTGTGATTTTGAAGAGTATGTAACTTGGTAAAAGGAAAGTGCGTCTCATCAAATATTAAATGACGGCTAATGATGATTTTTTGAAGCATTTATATCCACGATGATGTGACGGATATCCCCAAAAAATACACGGGGTTGACCAGGGTTGAAGTTTGTTTATGAGTGTGGAGGAAATAAGAAGATAACATAAATACCCAAATATACGAAGATGGCAATAAAAGGGATCCTTCTGATAAAGAATATGCAGAGGGGATTGATACTTTACCAGTTTATGAGGAAGGATGTTGAGAAGGTAAGTTTTCATTTGCAAAGCATGATGCAAAACGTAAGGGAGAAGGGAAGCAAGGGCCAAAAGATACGAACAATATTATTAATCGTATCAATTTGTCTTTCGGCTTTTCCATTTTGAGGAGATGTGTGAGGACATGACATTCGAAAGAGGTCATTATCAAATTCCGTGCCATTACCATATTAAATATTCTTGATGTCCTGCTCAAAGTGAGTTCGAATAAATGTCTTGAATGTTAAAAATGTGAAAAAGATTTGTGATTTTTGTGATAAAGAAAATGTCCACAAGAATTTAGAATAATCATTCATAAATAAGATATAATATCGATGACTTGAAGAACTCAAAACGGGTGATGTCCAAAAATCACTATGTATAATATCAAATGGCATAAGAGTGCTATAATTCAAAGCATAAAATGGCAACTTAACATATTTTCCAAGAGGACAAAAATGACAAATACGAACATCTCTTCTTTGATTACAATCAATCAATTTATTCCTCCTAAGAGAATTCAACACAAATGTTCCCGGGTGACCCAAACGAATATGCAAAAGAGATGGTGCTAAAGCAGCAAAAGTAGATGGTAAAGTGACTGAATTAGTGATTGGATAAAGCTTTTCCCGACTGTTACACCTCATTACCAGCTTTCCCGTCTGAAAATCCTCCACAGAAAATCCAAAGGGATCAAAATTAACAGAGACAGAGTTATCAGTGGTAAATTTACAGACGAAAACCAAATTTTTAACTAGGTGAGGGGCATGGAGAACATTGTTTAAGTGTAAGGGAGGACACGGGGAAGACAAAGTCGTGTGACCATAGCCATGAATTGGAATAGATTGGCCTTTACCAACTATTATACCACGTTTATTGCTCTTATTAAAATAAGACGTGAGGTTAGCTTATGTGGATTTCATATGAGAAGTGGCACCGGTGTCCATGTACTAATTTGCATCGGGAGGAGTAATTCCAAGAGTATGCATGGAGGCTTCAATATCCGTAGGAGTAGGGGCTGCCGTGTAGGCCTGCTGAGGTCGGGGGTCATGAACACCCACTCATGGTGGCTGCTGCTGTCTATAATTGGGTTGGGACCAAGAAGTTGAAGGATATGAACATGGTGGTATAGACCAAGGACCACATGATACCATCCACATCCGCTGCTGCCCGCTAGTCCATGGAGAATAAGGCGGTGGGTTCTGCCCCGCTGACTGCTGCCTAGTGCCGAAGCTGTTGCTGCTCTCCAGATGACCACCACGGCCTACATTACCGCTGATTCTGACAGCTCTTTTTCCGCCTCCACGACCACCACTGTTTCCGCAATACTTTCCGCCATTATTGCTTCGGTTGTGGTTCCTCTTCCCACTATTAGTATTGCGGTTGGAAGAGGAATTATCAGAAATATCAGGAGGACCCTCGGACGAGCAAGCAACTAAGGCAGCGGAGGAGCTTTGGGACGCTTTCTTAGCATGACCAGCCTCCTCAAGAGTGAGCATCGAACGAGATTAATAAAATTGAGGCAAAGGGTCACGTTGGCGAATAAGAGTGGCCATATCTTGGTAGGGCTCGGTAAGGCCAGAGACTAGTTGAAGAACTAGTTGATCGTTAGTGACCGGGGAGCCGACATTCTTGAGTTGATCCGCCAGAGGTTTGAGATGTTGACAATAGGCACAGACATTTGGAAAATCTATTATGTCTACATAAGTGAAGTTGTACTCGAGGGTGACAGCACGAGAGTGTTTGTTATCCTGGAATATGTCATGCAAGCGATTCCAAGCCTTTATTGCCGTGGTGTCGGGTTTAAAAATTGTATGCAAAAAATCATGAGAGATAGTAGCGTAGAGCCATTGGAGAATTGTGGCGTCAAAGGTGGACCACAGCTCTTTGTCCTTCTCTTGTTGAGACCGTTTCTCCGTGCCCGCTGCCGGAGGAATAATATGATCAATTATCCGATAGGATCTTGCATGAATTGATAAGAGAGAAAGAGGGAGAGGAGAAGGGCGGAGGCAGCGGAAATCCGAGAAGAATAAAGAAGGTTGGATCGTGCCCTAGATAGTTGATACCATGAAAGAGATTAATCTCTTAATTTATTTCATTAACCTCATTTGCAAGGTAAGGCTGCGTACAACAGACCCTTGTGGTCGGGCCCTTCCCCGGACCCTGCGCATAGCGGGAGCTTAAGTGTACCGGGCTGCCCTTTTTATCAGTTTATATTTACAAAATACAAGAGTATAATTAGGCTATAATTAAGAAAACTAAATATCTAATTATTAGGAACTAAATATATACAATCTGTTACAACCTGTCAGAATATATTTTCATATATTCTAACAGAATATATTAATTTTAATAAGCTCAATAATTAAAATGAGCGTAAATGGCTATCTTGGAAGTGTTACGCACTATAAATGTCACAATTAGTAGTGGAGCCATCTTGAATTCAAAGGGTTCAGCCGAACACCCTTCGACAAAAAAATATATTATCTATATATAATTAAAATAATTTTTTATGTATATATAGTAGATGTTGAACCTTCTTTGATTAGTTTGTATCTTTACTTTTTAAATTTTGAGCCTTTTTAATAAAATTTTTGACTCGATCACAATTGCTTACTTCTTATTGTTTTGAGCTTTATAATGACTTGAACGAGGTCCATCAGAGAGTTCATATGGTGCATGAACAATTAGAACAAGTGATAATCATTTCTATATGACTAAACTAACATCTACTATTGAAAAAGTGAAAATCATTTTCATATGACTACTACGTCTATTTTTGTCGGTTTCCTTGTGATGAATAAATAAGGACCAAGTTTTTTTTTTATATAGGTGAGATCCTCCAAAAAGATATTGTAAAAGTGTATATGATCCTAAAATTTGGACTATGACATTTTGGTATTATGAAAGCAGGGGCATACTTAATGTCAAATTATAGGTTTGTCGGAATTTAATAATTTTGATTTAAATTTTGTATGTGTTAAAAAATCATTAAATAAATAAAAATTATAATTTTTAAATTCAATAAATTAAATGAATTGTGTAAATTTCAAAATCTTGATCTTTGCTAAAGCTAAATCAGCAAATTAAGAGCTGAAAATAACTATATTTTATATTCATTTAGGATTTAGGAAGAGTATACAACTCGTGTTTTCAAAATTTATTTCTAGAAGTGTCCAAGAGTCCTTCTAAATCATATTATTATTTTTTTGTTTAAATCTTTCATTATTAAAGCGGGCATGTAAATAATATGAGAGAATGAAAATTTGCGAGGGATACTAAATTTTAATTATAAGTCAAGAAAAATAATTCTAGGAAATGTTTTGAGAAATTCATGTATACATATTATATTTTAAAATTGATAAATAAAAATTTAAATTCAAACATATACCATTTATTAATAGGAGCGTGGACAACCTTTTTTTTTGGTCATATGTGATGCAAAGAGGAACTTGAAACAATAAGATCTCCCTGCACAAATTATTGCAAGGAAGAACGAGGAAAAGTGGAGCCGTATAAGTAATTTTTTCCTTCGTATGGATAAGATTAAGTGCTTCTATGGTAAAAGGAATCCCAAAGACCAAACAACTACCAAAAGCCATTGACATAATTATAAAAAAACCTCTCAGTCCCAGAATTTTTTAAATATATTTCTCATCAGATATTCAATATTCACTCAAAAAATAGAAAAACGTGGTGAGAATATAAGCTAAATAGAATTTATATTAATTTTTTCATTTTATTTTCAAATCACAGATAAAAAGTATTAATTTAAGAACGATGAATTACTTTATGATGAAAACTTACATGCTTTCAATCTTTTTATATTTATTTATCAGTTTAATAAATACAATTCAATCATAAAACAATACATATTTTAAATTCAATTTATCAGTTAACTATATGAATTCATATAATTTAGCTAATATAATCTTTGGTGGTGGGTTCTTGTAACTGTTGCTTAACGCCACGGCACCTCTCTTTACTTCCTCTAAAAATCTCAACCTTACGTTTCGTTTTTCTCTTTTCTTTCTCAAAAAACTTTTTTTTTAAAAAAAGGGAAATGTTTACTGCAACTACCATACATCTACTGTATATTACATAAATAAACTATATTGTCCCTTTCCTTTTAACCTCTTTCTATATCCTCTCGTCCTCTGAGCTTTGAATAAGCTCACCTCAGATATTTATTTTTCTCTTTTCCATTAATACCTATCTATTGCTCCCAATAATTCACGCATAAAAAAGAATATGGACTCGGAGGGCGAGATTTCTGTCCAATTGAACAGCCCGTCCAGTGCCACCGACGGCTTTTCCGACGGAGATATTCGGCGAACGGCGACGTCCTCTGCAGTCCAACAAACCCTTTTTCTTATTCATTCCGATGACCCCACTTTGAAAATACAGGCGGCCAAGGAGATCCGTCGTCTAACCAAGACTTCTCAGCGTTACCGACGTCATTTTTCTAACGCCGTTAAACCCCTAGTCGATATGCTACGTTCTGAATCTTTTGAATCCAAAGAAGCTGCTCTTCTTGCACTCCTTAATCTCGCTGTAAAAGACGAAGGGTACGTTTAATTTTATTTACTTGCTTAATTCTGATTCCAATTCTGAGTTTTCGATTTTTTCTTGATATTATTTTTGGAATTTTCAGTTTTCCATCACTTTCTTGGTTTTTTCGTTTCTACTTATACATCCTTTCCTCGGAATCAGTGTGTTAGTGAGGGAAGTTGATACTTTTCTTCTGTTTTTGCCTTTTTTCGTTTAGTTTACTGTTTTCTTTTTCCCCGCTTTGTTTGGTTTCTCGGAAAAGTAAGAGATGGTCCTATTTTTTTATTTCAGGTTGTGGAAATATTTGTGACCTTAGAATTGGTGGTTATTGTATTTAAAGAATTCAACTTTCAGTGATAAAGATTGAAACTTTAATTTCTAAGTGCTAGTTTTCTTGTGGTGGGGCTTCATTGATATTCCCCTTTGTTTTTGATTCTTGAAGCATCAAAATACGCAAGGATAAGAATTGCCTTCCATTTTTTTGGTTAAACTGAACAGAGTTACTGCAGTAGTTTCAACTTCTGATTGGTTCATTAAAAGATTATACTACTGTTGTTACCTCTATTTGAAGATTTATTAAAGTTAATAAAAGTCAGAGGCATATTTACTGAAAATGCTTTTTGATCGATCCCTTGACACGGGATGCATTAAGAATCAAATTGCTTAAATTTGCAGGTGGGGCTGTTCTTTTATCCACATGCTTTCTTTTATTTTTCTTCTTTTAAATTCTTTACCCCATCTGCTTGTCTCCCTTTTACCTTTCATTTTATCTTGTTTGTGAAGCTGTCACATGGATTGGATTCCTTTCTCTGATAAAGAAATTCTGCTCTTAATAAAAATATTCTACTGTACGATGGTTGTTGCTACTTTAATAGCAATAATGCATCGATCAATTTAGATTTGCTGATCACTCAAAGGGATTACTCTTTTCCATAACCTTGCATGGGGAATATCAAATTCTAAATTTAAAGTGGAACGACCCTTATGGTATTAGACTAATTAGTACTTCGGTATGCTGTAAACTATGTTAGATTTCAGTGATTGCTCTGTACTGTTTAACGCTCTTACTCTTATTTGTTCATTGTTCCAAAGTGTCAAATGATCTGGATCCAATTCTTGGGGGAATATACCCTTTTGACATTTCAATTCTTTAGTCACGACCATGTTCAGATTCTTTCCTCTTTGTATGTCGAGATAAAATTTCAAGTCTTTTCCTCCTTTACATTGCTTCCCGCTCCGTATCCCAGTTCTATCTGTGCACTCCTTCTAGCTTCCATTAATTCCTTATTAATAGACTTATCTGACAGAATAATAGAGCACCCTAGTTAGTAAGGACTTCTATACATGGAAGCTAAATTCTGGTTGCTGTTTTTAATAATTTGGCTACTCGAATCCATTATAGTATCATTTTAATTAGAAAAAAAAAACTACATTTTTATTTAAATAGGAAATCAGTTCGACAAAAACCATATAAACCTAATGAAATGAGAGCCAGATTTCTTCCTATATGTGACTGCTGGACTGCTTGTTTTTCATCAGATAGGAAAGTATAGTTACCATCTCTGCGATCTAATCTAAAATAATATTGAAATGTGAATCTGCCAACTTCAAACAGTATTGTAGTGTGCAAGTATTTATCTTTGGAGCTTCAAACTTAGTTGTTTGACTATTTCATTTCATTTTTCACCTCCAGAAACAAGATAAATATCATAGATGCTGGTGCTCTGGAACCCATCATTGGCTTTCTTCAATCAGAGAATGCAACTCTCCAGGATCATGCTACTGCCTCTTTGCTCACATTATCTGCTTCTCCTGCCACTAAACCCATAATTAGTGCTTCTGGTGTCTTCCCTCTGCTAGTGGAAATCATAAGGCAAGGTAGTACACAAGCCAAAGCCGATGCCGTGATGGCTCTTTCCAACCTGTCAACTTATCAAGACAATCTATTATTGATTATGCGGACACAACCAATTCCTTCTACAGTTTCTCTGCTTAAATCCTGTAAAAAGTCTTCAAAAACTACTGAAAGATGCACTGCTCTTATAGAATCTTTGATGTGTTATGAAGAGGGTAGGAATTCATTGATATCTGAGGATGGGGGAGTACTTGCAGTGGTGGAAGTGCTTGAAAGTGGATCAGCTCAAAGCCGAGAACATGCTGTAGGAGCTCTCCTGACAATGTGTCAGAGTGACCGCTCTAAATACCGAGAACCAATTCTCAGAGAAGGTGTCATTCCTGGTCTCCTAGAGCTGACTGTTCAAGGAACAGCCAAGTCTCGGACTAAAGCACAAACACTTTTGAGGTTGCTGAGAGACACTCCTTACCCGAGGTCTGAGCTTGAGCCCGACACATTAGAGAACATTGTATCCAATCTCATATCTCAGATAGATTGTGAGGAGCAATCAGGAAAAGCAAAGGAGATGCTCGCTGAGATGGTACAAGTTAGCATGGAACAAAGTTTGAGACATTTACAACAAAGGGCGCTGGTATGCACTCCAGCCGATCTGTCTGTTCCTAGTTGTGTCTCCAAAATTACTTCAAAATGATAGATTTTTCCTTTGTTTGTTTCTTCCTGTATCCCTTTTCCTCTTGAAACAGGGGCTTGTGTGAGATTGGTTCTCTGTATTTGGAAAAGTTGGATAGATACTGAAAATTGGCAGTCCGGGCTCTTAGATAGGTGCCAGGTGACTGTTTAGCGGTCAATAATTTGGAAAATTATATAAGTTCTTAGAAGTATAGTTTATGAACTTGGCCTTTGTAACATAAATTACAACCATGCAGTTTATACAGCTAGTTGGAGTTCCCTTCTTCTTGAACCATGGTTTTCATGATTGTAATTATGTGCAACCACAATTGTGTACAGGAAGTTCCAGCATTTTACTCTTCTATATGTGAATTTAGATGTTGTCTTTTGCTATTTTCAGATTTATACACTTTGAAGTGATTCTTATTCGATCAAAAAGACATGTTGAGCATGTATAGATAAGCAACAGGGCTCTAATGTTGCATTCAATTTTACACAGTGACGATCCAATTGTTTGTAACTTGTGCTTAGAATTCAAAATTCTGTTGCTTTCTTCATTTCAACCTCCTATGTTAGCTTTTATTAGATGGTGACAGTTTGTATCAAGTATATTATAAATGAAGCTTGTTTGGCTCTGTGTCCATATCTGTTTGGAGTTTATAAACATTTTACTAACCCGGCTTCTTTACCAACAAGTATGAGTTGATGAGTATTAGACAACTAAATTCTACCAAACACTAACTTTGTTACCTACTTTGTGTAGTGGGGAATGAGATAGTTAGTTGGGGCTCACAGTCCAAAGGTAAGTGTATATTTTTTATAAAAACACAGCCTGCTTGCAATATCTATGAAATTTTAAGAATATGTTTGCCTCAACTATGAGAGAGACATGACAATTATGTTTGCCTCAAGATCCAATTACCAAACAAAATTGCTCACACACTCGTGCACATAAGAAAAAATATTTCATTTTTGCCGTTTCGTTGAAACCAGACCATATTTCACACAAGCAGACACATTTTGGGAAGAGCCCAGTAACGTTGAACCGTTGAGAGCCTCAAAAACTATTGTCAAGAGTGATGTAAAAATCATGTTCTTTTACAAAATAATTAGAACCAAGAAAATCATAATCCTAAGTTATGTAGAAGAGATATCTTATTATTTTAATTTGGAAATTAACGAGACCTCCTCCAAACTTGTGCCTTTTTATAAGCAAAGTAAAATGCTGCAACTTTGAGAAATTATGCATAAGGTTGTTTGTTTGTTGACTATTAATGAATATTCACTGATTATTTGATTTTTCAATCTTGTAATTCGAATTAGTGGTCTGTGTACAATTTAAGTGAGATCCTCCAAAAAGATATTGTAAAAGTGTATATGATCCCAAAATTTGGACTTTGACATTTTGGTATTACGAAAGCAGGGGCATACTTAATGTCAAATGATAGGTTTGGTGGGACTTAATAATTTCGACGCATATTCTGTATGTGGTAGAAAATTACTAAATAAATAAAAATTATAAATTTTAAATTCAAATTTATCTTCTTCATATCCCATATGTAGAATTTCACCGGAATGGTCGATCAACTTTGAATAGTTGAATTAAAATTTACTTTAACTTTGTTTTATAAGTAACCCAAAATGCACTCAACTTAAAAGTATTTAAATGATTTATCTATGAAATTTTATTGAAATGTAATTCTATTTTAAATTATTTTTTAAGAAGTAATAAGATATTCATTTTAATTATCTTATTGACATGTTTCACTCCACCAATCAAATCTGTAATATACTAAAAAAAAAATGTATGAGATTCAAATTCAAATTTCAAAAAAGAAAAAGAAATTTGTCAATATAAAAGAAATCACAAAAAGAAAAACACTAAAAAAGAAAAAAAAAAGTGAAATATCAATAATTGAGTGACATTTGGATTGTAAAATAAAGTTACATGATTTTCTAACTATTCAAAGTTGAATGACCAACTCCTTGTGATCTCCTCCCGCTACTACTCCTATGTGGAGTAATAATTCAAAAAAAAAAAAAAAAAAGATACAAATCATCCCCATTTATTAGTTTGAGAAGGTAAATATCTTTCTTTTAGGTTGACCATAGATAATTACATATGTTATTTACTTCCTTGTTATCTTAAAATGTGAATAAGAAAAAGAAAATGCAATCATGAACTAATTCAGATATTCACGGAAAATGAGATAAACACTGATTCAAACGCTCTCTACGATCCTAACAAACTATAACGATGCTAGTATATCTTATCGCTTTATTTTTATCATTTTAGATATATCAAGGTTTGCAAAGAGGAGTGAGTAGAGAGTGGAGGAGATAGATAAATAGTGCTGGATGGAGTTTCAGTATTAATCTGCAAACTCCAATCCCCTAGTATCTCTCTCTTTTTAATTTGCACTATTTTATTATAAACACTAAATAATTACTACTGGATTTGTTAAACTCCAGCCTCCAATACTCTCCAATTGATATCAATTATCCTAATTATCAGCTTAGCAAACCACAGAAAAACAAGCTGTCTCTTATCCTATAATATAATAAGTATATTACAACTACCTTATAATATATCCTACTTTCAACTCTTTTTAATCAAGTTACAAAAATAATGGTATCAAAGAAAGAAGAAGAAATCACCCAGAATATGGAAGAAGGCAATGTTCAAGCAGCCTCCAATACCAAGGTTGCATTTTGTTCATTGCCTTCGGTCGTTGTCATCGGTCAAAAGGTACTTTGACTATTTTGTAATGCTGATTGACCCAATATTGAATATATATTGGTGTAAGTTTTATTATTATTTGATGAGTTGAATCGTAATGGGATAATTTTTGCAGTTGATTGTGGAGGTCATAGGGACATATAACATAATATTTGCGGGGTGTGGATCGATTGTAGTGAACAAGCTTTATGGTGGGACCGTTACATTTTCAGGAATATGTGTGACATGGGATTAATTGTTATGGTCATGGCTTACGCTGTCGGACATATATTAGGAGCACATTTTAATCCCCCCTGTCACTATTACTTTCAGCGTCTTCGGTCACTTCCCATGGAAAGAAGTATGTAACGTAAATTTAATTTTGTATATCGACAGTATATAATAATCGAACTAAACCTTACTGCCAAAATATAAATGAACGTGTTGCATGTACCTTTGTACATAATAGCTCAACTAATGGGTTCGATTCTGGCCAGTGGAACTTTGTCTCTAATGTTTGACGCAACTCCGGAAGCTTATTTTGGTACAGTTCCAACTGGATCTAATGGCCAATCACTTGCTATCGAAATCATCATTTCTTTCCTTCTCATGTTTGTCATTTCTAGCGTTGGTACAAATGATCGAGCGGTATGCATTTTTAATTTACAATTCATCTTTTGTGTGATCTATAAGTTACGTGTTCAAACTGTGAAATCACATCAAGATAGATTGTCTATGTTACACCCTCTTGGCATATAACCGCTCCCAAACTCTATGTGAGTTTGGGATGTTTCATGCACCAAACTATCCCTTATGGGCTAAGTGCATTGATTATTTTATTTAATCATACTCTGTGTTACTCTTGCAAATTGGACATGTTGCTGGAATAGCTGTGGCCTGTGGGAATGACCATAACCTTGAACGTTTTTGTAGCAGGGTATATATGCTAATTAATTGTTTCACTAATTAATGGAAAAAATTAACCTTTCTTTGCCAAAAACTAAATCAAATTAAATTAAAATGCAGTCCAGTTTCAGGAGCATCAATGAATCCAGCAAGAAGCATTGATCCAGCATTAATGAGGCATGTTTACAAAGGTCTTTGGGTATATATTGTTGGTCCAATCATTGGAACCCTAGTCGGAGCATTCGTGTACAATTTGATTCGATCCACCGATAAACCACTTAGTGAGTTAACCAAAAGTGTATCGTCTCTTCGAAGCTGAGAGCATATCACATATATTTAACATACTTTTTAGCGTCCGACTTTTTTCAGATACTCAAAAAAGACATTTCATTGATTACTAAGTCACAAATACAAAGTATTTTTGCATTTATGAGAAATTTTTGCTGCAATTTCTTCGAAGTTGTACCTCTTCTCTCTCAAATTTCCTTTTTTTTTCATCAGCTATATTACATTTACTTGATTAGTATATCGGATTGATAAGTAAATCTGCTAGGGTTGGCGACTGTTGAAAAACAGATGTAGATGTTTTTTGAATTGTCGTAGAAGAATAAATGTAGGTATTTCCAATTTATTAATGCTTCAACTGGACAATGGTCCTTTAATTTATATTATGTGTTCTATTAATTTCCACATAACTTATACGCGTTTGGTTGACAATTTCTAAGCCTGCATAATTAATAGTACATGTATAAATTATGAGAAAATCTATATATTATTTTATCCATAATAAAATGTGGAATGACTAATATATGAATAAGTAAAACATGAACAATTAATTCAATCAACTACCAATAGCTGACATATATAAAAATATAATGCTTTATTACAAATATCGTCCACCTTTTCTACTTTAAGAAAAATAGATTTAACATGAAACAAAATTGACATATATGTTTTCTCCAAATATCTAAGAATTTTAAATAAACCAAATTATGTGCATTAAATATTTTTTTATTTGGATTATATAAAGTTAAAATATTTAATATCTCGTACAAATCCCTTCCTTGTATTATTATGTAACTTAACAATTTGTAAACGATAATTAATATAAAAAGCGAATAATTGCACATAAAATAAATAAGAATATAGCTATTAATCATTACAGGATTGATTATCCTGTCACTGAATAATGAAACCACAAGCAAACAAAAAATGTTTAAATGGCTACACTCGCAAAATTAAGAGGTCTACTTGATAAATCTCGTGAAGTTTAAGGACTATGAGCCCGTTTGGATGGATTTTAAGTTGGTCAAAATCAACTTAAAATCCTTTTTAGTTTTTGGATGTGTTTGTCTAATACTAACTTTAAGCCATAAAGTTTTTAAAGTCAGTCAAAAATGAAAAGTTAGGATTTCTAACTTTTTTTTTCTAAGTGCTTAAAGTCATTTTCTTTGACCATGAAAATTGCTTTTATATCCCTTATATTTTAACTAAATTCTCAAACTACCTTTTTTATTCTTTTAACCCTAAAATTCACATCATTTTCCTCATTTAAGCACTTTTATCCAAACACTCAACTGATTATTTATAAAAATAACTTTCAGCAATTTCAAAATTCTATAAACACTTCATACATAAAAGTTATTTTTTTTTAATGCCATCCAAACGGGTTATTGATATGTCGACAAGTTTAAAGGACTATATTGGTATCTTGACACAAGACCCTTGTCGTCTCTTGATTTTTAGCCACGTGAAGTAAACAAAAGTACAGGGTTTTTTTCGTAATTGGATCGTCTATACATATAAATAAAGCATTGGAGAATTGGAGAAATGAAAGCGACGAATGACTGAATAAAGCAATTCTCAGATTGTCAGGGCCAATTCAACTACGTTCTCGCCGCCGATCTTCTTATACTCGTCGAGACAACATCCTTCATTCTCGCCGGGATATTGTCTCTCCTTCCATCGGAGTCGGCAACATATCTTTGCATCACAAGTAGCATTTTTTGGACTTCGACCTTGCGTGTCTTTGATACTCCGACAGAAAAAATTAGGGTTTTGAAATGGGGGATTCGCTGGAGAGACTGGGATCCGAGGAAGCATTGGGACCAGAATCGAGTAAAATGAAGGAGGAATTGTGTATGGATATAGATCCTCCGTTCAAGGTGAGCGTCGCTACCGCCGAAGATTGGCGCAAGGCGCTTGACAAGGTGGTTCCTGCCGTCGTCGTTCTCCGGACCAATGCTTGCCGAGCATTTGACACTGAGGCTGCTGGTGCTAGTTATGCTACAGGCTTCGTCGTTGATAAGCGTCGCGGGATTATACTTACAAATCGACATGTTGTAAAACCTGGTGATAACAAGCATTAATCTGTTTTTAGTAACTTAAGAAGTCGGCAAATTAAATATGTATATCTTTTCAAGTTCAATTCTTTGATGGAAGTGCTGATTGTTGTTTGCTTTGTAGGACCCGTGGTGGCTGAAGCTATGTTTGTGAACCGCGAAGAGATACCAATCTATCCCATATATAGAGACCCTGTGAGTTCATTTTCAATCTCGCCTTTGCTATCTCCGTGGCACTCCCGTTTCTTAATTCCACTAACTAAATAATTGTGTACAACTTGCATATTTTTCAATATTCCAGTTATTGAATTACTTAGAATTTGAACTTTGATGAGAAGTTTTTTATTTAACATTTTAACAGTCAAGTAATGTCACATAAAATGAGAAGAAAGATGCATTCCCCCCTTCTTGCTTAAAGTCCCAAGAGTCTTATTATTGTTTTTTTATTTATCAAGTTTTATTTTTTGCTTTTGAAAACAAAGGTCCCATACTTGTTTGTTATATACAGGCTCTCAAAGGGTTTTATAAAAGGTCTTTGGCTACCTTACTATTCCTGCTCATTTTTTTTCACATTGTATTAGATTCAATCTTTGGTAAGCCCAGTCTCAGCAAGCCCAAATTGAAGTTCATGCTTGACTCTCAAATTGGGGTTACATGTACAGGACATCTTGTATAATGTTATACTACATGGATTATACAAGGGCTTCCAAAACAAGAAGTATGCCTCAATCTCAAACAAGTTGGGGTTGGCTATATGAATCCTCAATTCTCCATTTAAGCTCAACTCATGTCCTCGTTATACCAAATATAACTAAAAGTGAAAAATAAGTTAAATATACATGAGTAATAGTTTTATAATCACAATGGAAGTTCTCTAAACAAGACGAAATCATGTTCCCCACTATCTAGATATCACTTCATCATGAATTGACAAATTCCAAAAGGGTATATAAAAATTTGGCTACTTCATCTATTGGTTTGACTTTTAAGGTTTAGATTTCATGTTCTATTAACAGAAGGAAAAAGTAAGTACCAGGTTGGCGTCACTGATCAACTTCATTTCTATTGATGTGAGTTTGACAGAGTGGGGCTGAGGTTGTGCTCCTCCCTTCTTTACTGGTTGCTCCCACCTACCAGGGTCTAATAAAAGAAGAAAGAAAACATATGCATAATTTCAAAACGGTGCTATTAGTCTGCTTTATGTTTGGAAAAAAGTGAAATGTGAAGTTCTTGGGGTAATTATCTTTTTTTTTTTGGATAATGGTTTTGGGGCTAATTATCATTTGTATCTTCCTTCGCATTATTCAGTTGCCATTTCATGGTTAAATAATTGATTGTTAAAAAAGAATTTATGCACACTTTGATTTATTGACTCATAACTATTTCATGAAGTAGAATAATTAAAAAAAAGGAGACCACAATTCAAATTATGGAATCATCATCTATCATTTAACTTAATTAAGTAACGATGGATTTAAGTCACGTTGTTAACTGAAAATGAGGTAATTTTCAACAATTCTGAGTAACTGTCTGTATATATTTTTAGTCGGATCCAAGCATTCACACCCTTACTTTTATTCGTATCCTTGAATTTTTATGAAAGCAATGATGGGTAGGACACTTGTTCAGGCCTATTTCAGGTACTCACACCCACATCCATATCCGTGTAACAAATGATAAGTCATAAGTCCTCCTTCCACTACCAAATCCATTAGTATACTAAGGGTCTCCATAACAAATAGAAAAACTTACTGATAATCCCGCCGTTTCATTTTATAAGGCTATATTTGAGTATTTGACTGGACACAGAAGAAAGAAAAACTTTTACCACATACCAAAATTACCTTTTGGAACTTGTAGTCACTAACATGCCTTGACATTTTTATGACTATAAGAACATGTCATTAAGGGTAACATGGAAAGTTTAAAAGTTAGAGTTTCCAAATATAAAAATGTGTCATTCTTTATGAAACATAGTAAGAGCCTGTTTGGATTGACTTATTTTTAAGTCAGGCCAATTTTTTTTTTGACTTATAAGCTGTTTTCAACTTATAAACTGCTTAAAATAAGTTCATCCAAATAAACCCAACTATTTATTGGGACTTATTTTAAGCACAAAATGATTTTAAGTTAGCCAGCCAAACACTCAAAAAAGCTGAAAAACAGCTTATAAGCCAATCCAAACGGCCTCTAAAAAGGAAAGTGTACCTGTGTTGACTTCAATGTGATGTTATACATAGGTTTATTGGGACATTAGAATTGCCAAAGAATACTTGACAATCATATTCCACACTTATTTATTTTGTCATGAGCGAACCTTATTGATCGTCTTTTAGGTTCATGACTTCGGATTCTTCCGTTATGATCCTGCTGCAATACAATTTTTGAGCTATGAAGAGATTCCTCTTGCTCCGGAGGATGCTTGTGTAGGACTAGAAATCAGGGTTGTTGGTAATGACAGTGGAGAGAAGGTATGTGGGTGAGATTTTATTTTATTACCTTACCTTGCTTTATGAATGATGTATCCAAACAGAATACTTTTTTTACATGAAAGGACCTTTTTACATTATTATTCTACTAAACTTGTCATATTCAGTCACATTATGACTTATGTTTCCTGTAATTGATCAGAAGGGAATGAAATGAAACTTTGCCTACTCGTTATAGCATCTTCAAAGAATCAGTAAATGGGTTAGAACTTTCTGGAATGAGTGATCCTACTCTTTGTAACTTTGATGGAGGTGGCATACCTGTCGAAAAATGCCCATGATGGAGGCATTAGGACTCGAGAAAAACTTTGGAGGCCTGATATCACTTAAAACGTGTAGAGGGGGTGCATAACTCTTTGATGTGTAATCTGCTTGTAAACTATGCATTTCATTGTTGAATGCTGACATATGGCTCCGTCATTTCTTTCGTTGCATCCCTTTGATTGTTTTTGAGGGGCTATATTTTCTTAAGAATTTTTCATATCCTATTCCTCTTTGCTTTAATCTGGATTATGCAGGTGTCTATTTTAGCTGGAACCCTTGCTCGACTTGACAGAGATGCTCCTCATTATAAAAAGTATGTCGTGGTCTACCTAAAATGTTGTATGTCGTGGTCTACCTAAAATGTTGTTATTGCTGTTGTTGTCACGGTCTACCTAAAATGTTCATTCACCCTGTATATTTCATGAATTCCCCTGAATGATATGGGCCACAAGAATCTCATTAAGTGTTTGACATTCTTTCACAATTTCTTTTATATAGTTTCAGCCAAAAGAATTTATAAACATGTCTGTATACAAACTGTGCTGCTTTTTTGGTGGTGTTGGTGGTCTACTATCTCTTTCATCAGAGTGGTTTTGCTTTGTGCAGCCAATTGAAAATTTTTGCTTATTGATGAGCTTTTTAGTTCTGATATATGATGAAGCTGATTATTAGCATTAGATTCTTACATATTTGAGTACTAAGCATAAATTGTAGACTTCCTGTTTAAGGTGTTCCTTTTCCTCTGATTGGTTTTGGAAGCAATGATTATGTCGCATTAGCATTGCTCACGTCAATGTAATAAAGACTGTTGCTTGTGGGGAACTTCCTTACTGTTCAAATACAATGAGCAAATTAAAGCTTTAGGATGTTAAAATGATCTTGCGATAATTTAAAATAACTAAACTATGAACTTATCATTTGTCATTTGTATAGGAAGGCATGTTTGTAATGTTATGGTGAATGTCCTCTAGATGATTTTCTGATGAAGTCATCTCTGTGGTGTTTGTGCCGCAATCCACTTTGTTTTTCGTATTGCAAATGTTTGGTAGTACAATGTATTCCTTCTGATAACTCCAATTTTTGGTGCAGGGATGGATACAATGACTTCAACACATTCTACATGCAAGTAAGCGGAGCCTGTAATAGAATTTTTTGGGCTTTTAGCCCTCATAATTCATAAATTAGCTCCATTGATTTGTTCAGAGTGCACTATATCATCTATATGACAAACATGTAACTTGCCAAGAAGAAATATGGCTTAGAAGTTAGAACACTAAAGGAGCATGCATGGACAAAAATCTATGATACTATGGTTGAAAGAAGGGGATTCAAATACAAAAGTTATTCATCAACTAGTGGTCGCTAATAGGAAGATAAACCTTCTTGAATCAATGTAAGTAGGCAACACAATGTATAATGGCTAGGATGTTATGGGGATCAGCGGGAATGAATTTATACTCAAACGCACAAGAAGGAGAGCTGAAGGGAAACATTTGGGGTGGGGGGGGGGGGGTTAGATAGGGAATACATAAAAATATACCCTTTACTCTGTGAACCACCTCATCTATAAGTTAAAAGCTGTTATAGTGGGAAATTGGAGATTATCTAACTTCATTACCGGACAGAATGCCTTCCTCTGATTTCTGGAGCAGCCACTGCTTCGGATCCTGCTCCTCTACAATTTTTGGCCCCATATTCTGGGTGTGCCATGGGATTATTTTAGGTCATCAACATATTTCTACCCCAACTTTTCAGGACTGTAGTTGTTGAATTACCTTTGTGTTTTTTGCCAACAGGCTGCTTCCGGAACGAAAGGTGGTTCAAGTGGCTCCCCTGTAATAAATTGGCAAGGGAGAGCTGTCGCTTTGAATGCTGGGAGCAAGTCATCAAGTGCTTCTGCATTTTTCTTGCCATTAGAACGAGTTTGTACACGTTCTTTGATCTTCTGTTTTGTTAAAGACCTGTCTATGCTCTATTTCTGAGCTGTGGGAAGTGTGCTTTTGACATTTGGCTCTTAGATAAACTTGGATTTTCTTAATTTAAATAGTGCGAAGTACTGCCAGAGACTATTGTTTTCCAACCACACTATAAGCATTGCAAAAGTCTTTATTGACTTCTTGAATGGGCAAACAGTTAATATTTTATATATCTCTGGAATTGGTTATTTGCATTTTGATTTCTTTTCTGCCCTGTTTCTAAATCTTTTATATTGGAAACTATATCCGTCATTTGATCAGTTTTTTTCCTTTTTCTATTTCTGGGTTTTCTGTTGTCAATGTGTACTTGTCTCTGATATGCAGGGTGGCAAGTATGTATCTCCATCATTTTTAATTGTCTCTTTGTACTCTTATGGGTTATAGGATCCAAAGTTTTTATTTCATTGAAATCACTGAATTTTATTTCTTTTTCCTATTTTGGTCCTTTCCTGTTATTACTCATTCGTCATCCTTGAAGTAGGTTGATATCTGTGAGGGGATTTGAAATCTAAAGTTTCTTTTTACATGACTTCCATTCTATTTTATGGCGTACTCTATATGCTATTACTATGTGACAATAGTCTTTTTCCTTTTATGATTAACTTCTTACAAAAACTGGGAGTTCAGATGGTTACAAGATTTCCATGTTCTGTGTGTTTGCGTCTTTCTTATTTTCCTAGTGAAGAGTTTATGTTT
This sequence comes from Solanum dulcamara, assembly GCF_947179165.1. NCBI lineage: Eukaryota > Viridiplantae > Streptophyta > Magnoliopsida > Solanales > Solanaceae > Solanum > Solanum dulcamara. The sequence goes on along the minus strand of NC_077247.1, from coordinate 55,579,026 downwards.
AATTGTGCCTTTCCTTCTCAATTCCTTGACTGCCTTGATGAGTCATGTTGGTTCCTCATTTGCTGGCATGAACATTTTCTGTTTCCTGGGATCTTTTGCCCCCAAACCCGTATTGCTGGTTAAGGTCTGAATTTTCTCTGTTATAAGTAAATGAATTATTAATTAACTGAACTTATATAATTTTTATTGTGTTTATAGGTTGTCAGGGCACTGGAATTCTTACAGGAAGGAGTGGATCTTACCACAAATAAATGGGAGGCTGTAACTATCCCTCGTGGTACGCTTCAGGTTTGTTAGTTCTGCTACTCTCCATTAAAGCACCTTTTTAGACTTTATTTCCTTGTGAAGTGATTGCTTCTGTGAATGGTGGCTCTTTCAATTTTGTTTTTTGCGTAACACTAGCTAGTTTTTTTTTTTTTTTGAAACTGGTAACTGTATCTATATATCAAAAGAACAAAGCAGTACATGGGTTGTACTGAAACCGTATTTACAAAAGTACTCTCTAGTTCTACTGTCCTGTATCTATATTGAATCTAACACATCAATAATAGAAATAATATCATTTGATGTGAGCTATTGCATACGAGGAGGGTTTACCCTGTGCGCATCCAAAAGGGTAGAGGCTGCGGGTTCCCTTGTCATCTGAAAAAACAACAACAGAGCAGTATCATTTGAGTAAATCTGATTACACCAAAAACACAAAAGCTAGATGAAGTTCAACTCAATCTTCTGCACTCCATTCTCAAAATTCTCAAAACATCTAGAATTCCTTTCCTTCCAGATTGTCCACCATAGTCGATGGTAGTCCATTAGATTGCATTTACATGTTAAACTGTACATGAGTCCTCTGAGATGATCTTAATGGGTTTTATTCTGTAAAGGTTTGTGAGGCCTTTTTGATTTAGTCTTTCTCTTTGGCTGACCGCTATTCTGCGTATGCATCCATGTGACATATAGCTTACTTGAATATAAAACTACAGTAGTTTTAAGAGACAGAAGGTCTAAGAGAGATGATGAACTTCTCTCTAATCTTGTATATATCTTCTTTGCACAAGCTTCTTTAACCCTGAAAACAGACATCAATTACGTGTATTGAGGAACATGCCGTTTCAAATCAAAGAGAAAACAGTATAGGTCAAGTGAGGAAACCATAATTTCATAGGTGGACTTGGTTAATGGTTTATATGTTTTTGATATAGGTTACTTTTCTCCACAAAGGATATGATGAAACTCGCCGGCTTGGCCTCCTCAGTTCCACAGAGCAGGTAAGCACCAAAATATTTTGTTGCAAGCTCTATTATTAACATAATGATACAATAATCTTTTGAAATTTTACTTGAATAGTTGGTGCGCAATTCCTCTCCAGCCAGTGAGACTGGAATGCTTGTCGTTGATTCTGTGGTAAGTGCACTTCTTTCGAGTGTCCTGACACAATATAGTTCTGTGTATCAACAGTTCAATTTTTCTCTGGTACTGTTGCAGGTGCCTGGTGGCCCAGCTCACAATCATTTAGAGCCTGGTGATGTGCTTGTTCGTATGAATGGGGAGGTTAGTCTGGCTTTGTTGTTGTAAGGAATCTTATATTGATGGTTTTGATGTCCTCATTGTGCTCTGATTCTCTGCATAACTCATTAGAACTTTTATTAAATACATTGATTTGGCTCATACCTCGGGCTCGTTGTCCGCTCTCTTTTCCTCTATTACTGCATCTAGATTCTGCAAAGCTACTTTAATTTTCAAGAACCAACCGTTGGACCAGGTTGAACGAGGGACCTAATTTAACGAAGTCCTGCACTTGTCAATCCTTCCCCTTGACAGTGTATTACATGGGCAAAAGATAGTTCTAGTTCTCCAATTTTTTTTCCTCAGACCAAGATGAATACATAAATATTATATTGTTGGAAATTGCTTCTTTCGATAATTGGAAAATCATTCTTTTGATGGTTTGAAGAACTGATTTCCTCCTGTAAGCTTCATTCAGGTGATTACTCAGTTCCTGAAGATGGAGACTTTACTTGATGACAGTGTTGGGCAGAAAGTTGAGCTCCAAATTGAAAGGGGTGGAACTCCTTTGACAGTGGAACTATTGGTGAGTGTTTATTCAATGTTGAAATTTCTATGATTTCTAAAGGAAAAGGTTATATTCTGTTACGTCATAGTTAACAAAATAATGAGGATTTTGGTTCATCTCAATTGACCTTCGGGTTCGATTTTAGCATTTGTTAATTCACTCAGGTGCCTATATACTTCTATGATGCTTGCTTGGGAGATGTTATAATTGACTGCACGAATATTCTCAGCAGTCTTTTGTAACACTTGGTACTCTGTCAATCAAAAAAACTTTTATCATAGATATACTAGGTTCTTTGTAAGATGAAGAAGGATCTAGTTTTTTTTAAGACTGATTGAGTATACTCAACTGTATGTAGCCCCATGATGTAAATTTGGGATCCCAGCCTTTAGTGCTGAAGATTTATATACAAACCTGTTACCTTTTTTAAAAAAGAAGAAACTTTTATGATGCTTAATGTAGGAGAGATTTGGGTCAACAAATTTGTGATTTAAATGGAAATCTCTGAATATTTCGTTGAATCATAATTATTGTGATGTGTTGCGTAACGAAATGGCCAATAGTATTTCCAATCGTTGATTATACACGAGATAATTATAAAGTTTGATGAATGATGTGTCTACTAGTGAATGAGCATTCCCATACGCATCTCACTAAAAATATACTAGAATCCAATTTTTCTAGACACTTGTGGACAAATGAATTACCAATAGCCCAGAATAGCAATAACAGAAAGAACAATATTTATAGGTATTGTTTCTGATATTGTTCTTCTTTTGTTATTTTGTCATATTTGTCCATACTGCCAGTAGGAAAGAACTGGTAAATAGTAATAGTAAATGAAGAAGATACAAAAATTTGCCCACTTTGGTGACAGGATAATTGATGTGGTCCCGCTTAACCTCCTACCTGTGGCAATTTAGCTTTATCACAAAATTCAATTGCAAAAGTGGTATATTATCTTCTAGCTATGGTGGAGATCTTAGTTGATCCACGATTTATGTTTCATCTTTCGTTCCCTTTTCGTTTGGTTTTAGAAATCCTTGATCAATTCTGATTCTTTCCTTCAGTGTATTTGCCGAGCGGTTTTCTTTTTGGGAGCTCTAACGCCTTTTTTTCAAGGAGTAAATTAATTTTATTCGAAGAAAGGGTTAGAGCCGTCAATATGACTCGTCTGCTTGTGTTTCCTTCAGGTTCAAGATTTGCATTCAATTACTCCTGACCGCTTCTTGGAAGTCAGTGGTGCAGTTATTCATCCCCTTTCTTATCAACAGGTTTGTGAGATTCTGCATGACATTGGTTATCGATAAATCCTTTTAAAATGAGTTCTCATCATTATACTCATTCCTATGTAAAATGAACTTGTAACCAGTCACTAGGGAAGCATTGGTGTTAAGATGCTCTATTTTGTGACTTTCCCCTGTTTGTCTTGCTAATGGTCATGTGAGATATTCTGGACCTCGCCAATTGCTCATACTCAAATGTTTTCATTCTGGAAGGCAATGAGACTTTATGTGTAGAACTGGAAAGTGGATTTTATCTGTTTCATACATGCCTTTTTGGTTGTCTTTAGTGTTGCTGCTTATATGAGCTTAACAAGCTTAGGAGGGTTTGAATATAGGCACATCAGAAGTAAATAATTTTTTTGGTATGTACATATTATCCTTGGCTGCTTAGGCTAACAAGTGTAGTGTAAGGAGAGACACATTAAGAGAAAAAGACGCTAAGGCTTGCAAGTGTTCATATTGTCTATGTGAACCAAGGACAGAACTCTATGACTTCTGAGAACCACAATTTGATATTCCAGTCCATTGGCATTTAATCTTGGTTACAACTCCAGTGAAGACAAATTTTCTTCAGAAGGTGTCCGAAAAGCTGTCATGTCATGAATCTTGGTTCTTATAAATTGAAAGTAGAAGATCTTATGTACCTTTGCTTTCTCTATTTTATTTTTTTGAAGGTATTTCACCAATTGTTGTTCTTTTTGTTATTCTTTTACTCTGCACATGACTCATGTCCATTTTGAGTGAAGCCTCCTTAGACCATTAAACTCAATGAAGTTCCCAGTCAGCCACATAAAGATGCACTTCTAAGCAGATGTGCTGTGTGTGGGCTTGTTGTCAGACGCCTGATAGTTGAAAAGTAACACGTGCCTAGAATACCATTTGACTTTGATGGTTCAGGGCTTCTGCAATCTGTTAGGTTCTTTTTGTTGGCAATTTGGTTTAAAAAGTTCTTAAACTTCTCCATTGATTTTGAAGGAACTTGAGTGCAAGCGAACTTTTTTAGTTACTTCTTACCTAGTTTAGCTTTTTATAAATGTCTTTTTCTCAACTTGCAATTCCCTTTGGATGGTGTCATACGATTGTTCATGTCCAGCGAACGAGGAAATACTATTTTCCTATCTTTCCATATTAATGCAGATACTTTATGAAGGATAGAAGTCGGTGTCTTCCTGTATTTTTTAAGAAAATAAATAGGTTTTCCCTGTACTTCAGTTCTAGTCATGTAGTTTGTATTTGAACTTCTAAGGGAAGACCCTTTCTTTTGAACATTTGACCTGTTTTAGGCTCATTGATATTTCTTTATTTATCTGTTACGTGTGATTGAAGCTCACATTTCTGCTTTATTCTCTCTCTCTCTCTCCCTCTCCTCTTTTATTGCAGGCTCGAAATTTCCGCTTTCAATGTGGTCTTGTCTACGTGGCAGAAACAGGGTCTGTACATTCTTATTTCCTTTAGATTATTTCTTTGCTGCAGTCATTGGCTTTTGTTAGTTTGCTTTGCCTAACACTTTGTATTCGGAAGTGTTTCTAGTATAGGTTTAAAATTCTGTTGATGCTATCTTTAGGAGTATTTTACTGGAAAAACATTTTTTTGACAGTTATAAACTTCTTTGCTATTGTAGATATATGCTATTTAGAGCAGGAGTTCCCCGCCATGCCATCATTAAAAAATTTGCAGGAAAAGATATAGTGACGGTTGAAGAATTAATTGCTGCTTTATCTAAGTTGTCTAGGAGTGCTAGAGTACCATTGGAGTATATAAGCTACAATGATCGTCACCGGAAAAAGGTATTAGTACTGCCTCTTTGCTTATGTTGATTTTCTGTACTCGTTCGTGATTTGATATCTTTCAGAAATCAATGGCTGCCTCTTTTCATCCACCTGCATCTGTAGTTCCTGCTCTCAACTGTCATTGCCTTCTGTTTGTTGGCAAATAATGATAAATTGTTTCCATATACTTCTATATTACTATGCAGATTCACAAATACCGACCTCGGTTGTCTTTACTATTTCTGCGTAAACCAAGGTTAAAAACTATGGATCCTAGTGGGTCAACAGTCGGCTACTACTGTGTCTCAGAGAAGGAGTTTATCTTGTTTTGAGAGCGTCAATCAGAAGAAAAAGAAAACTAATAACATGTTAAATTGTGCTGTCAAAGTTCTGGGATCATGGCAAGAAAATGTGAATATGTGCATCGATTTTAGGATTTTATCCAAATGGTTTTTGAACCCCTGGAGACATGAGAAGAATGGTGTTTTGTCCTCTTTGACAGTTTAGGTGTTTGTCGTGGTGGATGATATAGATGATCACAAATTTCACCTGCATGTAAACATTGTCTGTCTTGTGGTTTAGTCTTCTAGTGTAGTCTTCTAGTGTAGTCAACCATTTGAACTTCAAGCCTGGCAATACGATGAGTTGTGAAGGTGTAGTAGTCAGAAACATATATTCAGAAAAAGATTCCCCAAAGAATGAAGAGTCTGTGGTTTTTGCAGACATTATGGATATTAATTTAACTCTGCTTGTTGGTAGATGTAGAATAGTCTCTTTTACTTTTATCATCTCCTTGTACCAAGGCTTTCTCATAGAAACTTCTTTTTGCTGCAGTCTGTACTGGTCACAATTGACCGCCATGAATGGTATGCACCTCCTCAGATATATAAACGCGATGACAGCTCTGGTTTATGGACTGTGAAACTTGCCTTGCCACCTGAGTCCCCACTTCTATTCTCTGGCATTCATCCAGGCAAACAAGATTTGTCAAATCATAGTGTTTCTTCTTGTGCTACTGAGGTTAGTGCAATGGGTCTTAGGCCTCAACAAGTCAGCCAAGAATCAATGGATGGAGTTACCAATACGGAGACTAGTTGTGACAATGTTACAGAGGGACTAAACATTCAGGATGATTCTGATGCTGGAACTAAGAAACGGAGGGTGGAAGAAAACTTATCTGCAGATGGTGATGTAATAATTGGCCGCTCTTTGAATGGACATAGAGAGGAAAGGTTTGATGACTCCGGGGCTGTGGAGGATGCAGCTGTGAGAAATTATCAAGGTGCTGCACCTGTGTCTAACAATGCCTCTGTTGCTGAGCGTGCAATAGAACCTGCTCTTGTGATGTTCGAGGTAACTCTAGTTCTCATCTATGCTTGTTTATTGTGTTACTTGTTTTACCGAAGTGGGAACTTATTTCCTAAGCAGTTTCACATAATAAACAATGGTCTATAGGGGTTATTGGGCTACCAGTATTTAGAAATAATCCCTTTCATTAAACCATGCTTTGAGTATCCGATGTTTGGCTCCTTTTTTTTTGCTTCTGTATCATCAATCTCCGCCTTAGTAATGCTGCAAGGGTGTATTATTGTTATCTGATCCACATGCAATTACAATAAACATGTAATATCCAAGATTTTAATTACTCATCCAGATTCTGATAATGACGAATCAAACATCTGAAAGCAAATACAGATTTACTCGTGCACTAGATCGTATAACAATCTCTATATCGTAATGTATGTACAACTTGTTTGCAAACCAAACATCCCCTTCCTTTTCTCTCCGTGGTTCATTGGGGGTAGATTTTATCATCTAAGCACTTATCAAAGAAAAAGAGAAGACGGTTGACGGTTCAATGCTCTATCCGTAGGTTTTTGTATCTAGTAGCTTTCCCTAATTTTTTGGTACTGTTTTCAGCATCTTCTTGATGCCAGTCAATATAACAATTACTTCATCAAAAAGAACAAGTGTAGGAGAAGGTTTTATCATCTAAGCACAATAGTAAGTGAAATGTATGTGTGTATAGGGTAGAACACTTTTTTGGGGGGAAGGAATGGCTCCTTTTGGTGGGCTCCTTCTTTGGACGAAATTTTTCAATAGGTTGTGTGAAAATATCAAAGATAACATGTATGTGGATTCATACATGTCTAGTGTCATTGCACTTGAATAAGGAAAATCTTATAGAATATTTTAGATACCAAATATATATATTCTAGAATATTTAGTTACTTTATTAACTTAGAGATTGCCAACCTATTGTATTGTTTGTGGCTGAAGGCCTCATGTTTTTGCACTTAATGAATATTTGAATCTAAATCATTTTCTGTTTTGCAGGTCCAAATCTTAATCATTCAATTTGTTTTTTCTTGTACACTGTTGTAGAACATAGAAAATACTGAATAATGTTACTAACTCCTGGTTTTGTTTTGGTAACCGCTGGTTAAGATTGTCATATGTTTTCCTAGTAAATATATAATATGAAAAATCAATACTAATAGTTGCTGTTGAGACTTGATCTCTATCATCTAGACATGTATGGTTCTGTGGTTATTCCTTTCTCCATCATCTAGGTTTGATGTGCCTCTCATGATTCGAAATTGCAGGTCCATGTACCATCATTATGCATGCTTGATGGAGTTCACTCACAGCATTTTTTTGGAACTGGTGTTATTGTATACCATTCCCACAACATGGGCCTGGTTGCAGTTGACAAAAACACTGTTGCAGTATCAGTTTCTGATATAATGCTATCTTTTGCTGCTTTTCCTATTGAGATTCATGGAGAGGTAAAAACTATTTTTGTCAATACTCTTACCTGCTACAATAACAATTTTTATTGAGGAGGTCGGTAATATTTTCAGGTAGTTTTCCTCCACCCCGTCCATAATTTTGCTCTGGTTGCATATGATCCTTCTGCTCTAGGAGCTGCTGCTGCTGCTTCTGTTCGTGCTGCTGAACTTCTTCCTGGTAAGTGGGAACTTCCTCTTTTGATCCTTTATGCTTGCCTATCTTTTACTTCACCACAAAAATAGACATATTCACTTGCTATTAAAACATGTCTCCCTCAAAACTCAAAGTGCTGAAACCAACTTGAGTTTGTTTATTTTGAAAACGTAGAAAGCTGACACCAAAATCTCACTAGTGCACAATCACCAAACAGGAAAGAGGTTCTGGAATTCTTTCTGGTGGAAGCTGCTGGTGCACAATAAAAGAAAGTGTTTCTTGCATTATACATGGAAAGGAATTTGTTCTTCATCATCACAAAGATATTTGGTATTGCAGATTTCTAGAACATTATCAGTGTAACTTGAATTGGCAGAACAATGACAACAAATCAAAAGTTTAGAGGTGGGAGTCGGGAGTCAATTGATGGCCACTAGAAATATGAATAATGCTTGAACGATCCTAAAGAGAGGAATGACACCTGATTGATTGTTCAGACATAGGGGCACCAGTTTTTAGTGAGAGGAGTATTGTCGCATCACAAGTAAGGTCTGGTGAGGGTGTGTGTACGCAGCCTTATCATTTAACTTGTGAGAGTAGAGAGGATGTTTCCGATGGACCTTGCCTCAAGTTAAGCATATAAAAAAAGTATGGGAAACAAATACAGCGAAGAAGCAAAAACAATGAAGAAGAGAACAGTAGCAATGACAAATAATACAAAAACTGAAGTAAAGGAAACAACACGTAATACTAAAATTGAAGAAAAGAGAAGTAGACAATCCTCAACCTACTAACCTTTTACCCTAATCCTCGACCTTCCTATTCTCCTAGGGTCATGTCCTCGGTAAATTGTAAGTGAGCCATGTTCTGTCTAATTACCTCCCCCAAGATTTCTTCAACCTACCTTTACCTCTTCTTATATCTACTATAGCCAATCTCTCACACCTCATTGGGGCATCTGTGCATCTTCTCTTCACATGTTCGAACCATCTCAGCCTCTGCACCCTCATCTTGTCCATCACGAAGGTCACTCCCACCTTGTCCATGATAGTTTCGTTCCTGATCCTATTACTCCTAGTATATCGGAATCTTAAGGCTATATATAAATATTGAAGGTAATCATTTTCTATTCAAATTAAATAAATATTCTATAATTAAAGACATAATATCCCAAGTATTTTATCGAAACCTCAATATGATTTTCCTTGTTCTAGTACAATGAATCCTGACATGTATTCATTTATTATTTTGTCAGTCTCCATTCCAATTGCTTCTCGTGTGCTGTTAGAAGTACTCCTTTGTCAAGAAGATGCCTGCGCTGGAGCATTTAGAAAAGCTCCTAGTTATTGAATGGCGTTTTGAACATCCAGCTCTGATCATAATATACTTTGTTGTTTCAGAACATAATCCAGCTTAGCACTATCTGTTTTCTCCTCTTATTCACTATATCGTTGTTTTTACTATTATATTGTGGTAATGGTCTTGTAACCGAGTTTATAAAACTGGTCTCCCACTCCTTATGGATTATTCTCTTGCCGAAATGGATCTGGGATTGTTTTAATCTTAATGGACTGTATGAACAATACAATGTAAAACGAATCCCCTTCACCCTATGTAATGTCTTACAATGAATGGGATATCTTTGAATTACCATTGTGGCAAGTGGAACATCCGTGTATGTCCTATTAAATTGCTCTAGTTATCATGTCTGCCAGAAAATGGCTGTCTTATGCGTTACTATTTTTGCTAATGTTTGCTTAAATTTTAAAATATTCTGTTGCCGCCAGATCCCGCTCTTCGTCGTGGAAATTCAGTGTATCTTGTGGGATTGAGCAGAAGTCTACAGGCAACTTCCAGGAAATCGGTTGTGACCAACCCATCTGCTGCTGTGAATATTGGTTCTGCTGATTGTCCACGTTACAGAGCGACAAACATGGAAGTGATTGAGCTTGACACGGGTAACACTCTCCCACTTATGCCTTCTTGATTCTCTAATCCTATAGTAGCTTCACATTTGTTTTGGGCATTTCTTTGATGCCGTGATGATCCTCATTTCAGATTTTGGAAGTACGTTTTCTGGTGTGCTGACAGATGAGCGTGGCAGGGTTCAAGCTCTATGGGGAAGCTTTTCAACACAGGTTTGTACTCCCAACTGATGCTTCTCTTGTTAATTGGATGCAACTTAGTTTTAGAACTTTTTTGATAAATTAACTGGTTTTGCTTCTTCCATTTTTTCAGCTCAAGTATGGTTGTAGTTCGTCAGAAGATCACCAATTTGTCCGGGGTATTCCAATTTATACCATAAGCCAAGTTCTTGGCAAGATTATTTCTGGTGCTGACGGACCTCCTCGTCTTATAAATGGTTTGCAAAGACCTATGCCACGATTAAGAATATTGGAAATTGAACTTTACCCAACTTTGCTTTCCAAAGCTCGAAGTTTTGGACTAAATGATACTTGGATCCAGGCAAGCTACTAGTTTTGGAGATATCTGTTTGGTTTGTCATTTCCTGTTCTTGCTTTTCCTTCTATCCATATCTTAGCCCGAGTGTTTTTTTTTCTTTTTATTGTCTTTAATTTAAAAAACTCTGGCCAAAACACATGTAGAAACTAGATGTATTTCCTTTAAATCTCTTTCTAAGAACCCAGTCTTGTTTGTCAGATTAGGTTTCATACTCTCTTTGAAGCTTTAGTATCAATCCTTAAGTAGTAGAGAACTAGCGATAATTATTTGACGGTGACGGGTGTATTCTAGATGTGTATGCTTATATATAGACGTGGCCCATGTTCGTGATCCTGAGCAGTTCTGGAATTGTAGTGTTTGCATACACTTGTTAAATGTGAAAAAACTTGTGCATTCAAAATGGTATGATGATCTAGTTTCTTATATGTTCGGATTTTGGTTGGATGGGAGATCCATGGTATGCACTTGATCATTGATCATGCGCATCTCTGATTGCTCGAATTATTTGCCCCCTAGTTTCTTGTTTCTTAAATATCAACTATTTATGTTCCTGTTTCTGCCTGTCTTATAATCAATACTAGGTTTTATGCCTAGCCAGCTTACAAAACAAATAAGATAATCAGCAGAAAATGTTTGAAATGGGTGCACCATGTATCTGATGCAAGTATTTTCTTAACACCTGTCGTACCTTCTAGGCCCTCGTAAAGAAGGATCCCATGAGACGCCAAGTATTGCGAGTTAAAGGTTGCTTTGCTGGATCCAAAGCTGAAAATTTATTGGAACAAGGGGATATGGTCTTAGCAATTAATAAAGAGCCAGTTACATGCTTTCGTGACGTCGAAGATGCATGCCAATCATTAGACAGGTCTAATGATAGCGATGGAAGACTGAACTTGACAATCTTTCGTCAGGTGAGCCCCTGGGGCAATTCGCGTCTACATTTCCTTCCCTGTTTTCCTCCTATATGACCAAAAGAACTTTACTACTGTCATACGTCCAGCTTGAGTGAGTTCTTCACTCTCTTAAATTCTTTAAGTTATTTGATGAATTCTCAGGGCCATGAAATTGAACTACTTGTGGGAACGGATGTGAGGGATGGAAATGGAACAAGTCGTGCAATAAGTTGGTGTGGCTGTATTGTCCAAGATCCTCATCCAGCAGTACGCGCACTTGGATTTCTTCCTGATGAAGGCCATGGAGTATATGTAGCAAGGTGAGTAGTTGCTAGACTGTGGAAAGCTTTGTTTAGATGTCAAGAAAGTTGGCAGCATGTTTCTTGAGAAAATTGCAGCAAAATAAAGGAAAAAGGAAATAAGTTTCCTGTATGCATTTGTTGTAAAAAGAAGAATGTTAAAGACACATTTTTTTCTTCCTAGTTTACTGCACCTTTTTCAAGACTTAATTTGAAAGAAATATTCTTGTGGGAATCTTTTACCTGCTTCCTCATAATTTATTAACTGAAAGAAAAAAAGTTTGCTGTAATTTTTCCTGTGTGTTCACTGATCAGCAGGTATTTAGGGACTTTTTGTTCTGATGAAGGGCTGATTGAGTCTTTCTCATTTTCGATGCATTTTGTAATGCATCTAATGTAAAAGAAAGAGAGGGCAGTTGGTATCTTTTGTTGAGTTGGCTATTAGCTATATGGCATCATTATTAACGCCTAAATTAATCTCAGGTGGTGTCATGGAAGTCCCGTACATCGATATGGTCTTTATGCTCTTCAATGGATAGTTGAAGTCAACGGAAAACCAACTCCCTCTTTGGATGCTTTTGTTGACGTCACGAAGGTATGACTTGTTATTCTGAGATGCTTTGTATGCATTATGTATATGGAAAGAGCTATGAATGTCAGCATAAACTGAGATTTATTTCTCGTTTGAACCTGGTTTGTGCAAGGCTTGTCAATGAATAAAGGGAAAATGACACGAATTAGCAAACATATACTAGTTAATTAATATACATAGCTATAGTTTAAGTTAAAATCCCAACTCGCAGCAAACCTTTTTCAGTAATTAATATACATAGCTATAGTTTAAGTTAATCCCCACTCGCGGCAAACCTTTTCCAGTAATTAATATACATAGCTATAGTTATTCAGAATTTGTATAATTAAGCTTCCAATTATATAAATTCAAAATTTCCTAATTGAATAAATCGAGAATTTGTATATGCTTACCCTAGCATGTATATAGTTATAATATTGATATATTTGGTTTGTATAAGTTCTGAAAAATTCCTAAAATGTATAAATACAGAATTTGTATATACTTACCCTGTTTGTATATTGTCAGCGAATTATACAAACGGTTTGTATATTCGCAGCGAATTATACAAATGGGTATGCAAATTATACAAACAACTGTTATAGCTATAGTTACAGAATGTAATTACCTAAGCTGTAGCTATTTCGGTCTATTAAGATTTTTATAATAGCTATTTGTGAAATTTTCACATGAATAAAAGCCTGTTTGGCCAAATTCCTCAAAGGCCAAAAGTGTTTTTTTCCCCCAAAAGTTAAGGTGTTTGGTCAAGCTATAGGACAAAAAAAGTGTTTTTGAGTAGAGGCAGAAACTGTTTTTGAGAAGCTGAAAAAGTAACTTCTCTCTGAATGTACTTTTTTGAAAAGCACTATTGAGAAAATTCATTTTGAAGCCCTTTTTAAAGGCTTGGTCAAACACTAGTTGCTGCTCAAAAGTGTTTGATTAGCTAAACACAAACTGCTTTCTCACTTTCCAAATGCTGATTTTAGAAATTTTACCAAACAGACTATAAGATCCTTATTGTTGATCTCCATATTATACCATTCCTTCTGCCATATGTTGGGTCATTTGGAAAGATAGGAACTTGGATTCTTGAAGAGAAGAATAATAATGTACTTAATCTCAAACACAATCTTATATTCTTGCTTAGTTCTTGATGCAATATGGTTACAACAAATATTCCAGAGCCTGAAAATAGAGGTGGTAAATATGGCCCAAAAATTGATGGCCTATCCAAAATGTTATGGGTTAGGGATAAGATAATTTTGTATTGATATGATTTTTAACTAGCCCAACATAACTCTTTTTCAAAGTGATCTCCATTTTACGCCAATACTAGCCCAATTCTAACTCATCTTTAAGATCTACTCTAATTTGAGTTTACTGCGTGAGATTTACTTTGATTTTTTCTATGTATTCACTTCTCTTGTACCATGTATCTTAGTAGGCAGATCCAGAATTTGAGTTTCATGGGTTCAACCTATAAAGTTTGTAGTATTTAACTATTGCATTTATAAATTTATGGGTTCAGACTTACTATTTGTTGCATTTTAAACATTTTTTATGCATTAACTTATTCTCACATTAAAAGTATTGGGTTTAGATGATCTCGATATTTGTGTCCTGCATTCACCACTATGTATCTTATAAGTTTGATGTTGTACAATTTTCACAATATTAGGTTTAACGATAATTTAATTACATAATAAGTTTCAATATTTCCAAAAGCCTTAAAAATAGATTTTGAATGAAATATAATGGAGGATAAGTGTAATACAAAAAACAAAGTAGCTGGGTAAATATATCTCTTTCTGAAATATTTTAATTTGTAAAATTCGTTGTATTAACATTTTGACCAAGCTGATAGCTCCCTAATTCATGTTGAAGCTTTGCCTTAATTAAGGACTAATATGAGACAATATGTTAATAACCAGAATATTAGTGGCCTGAAAATACAAATGGGGTTTATTTTTAATTTGTTACCAATAGAAACAGGTAAATTTGGACATTTTCTTGTATAAAAATATTCATATTTTCCTTGCTAAAAAAAAGAAATATTTATATTTGTCGTATTGCTTTATTCAAAATGATATCGGACAAATTTGAGTAAGATAATTACTTAAAAAGACATCTACTAGAAGCAAAAAATATTCTTTTTAATTAACGCATTGTTCTTGATTAATGTTCAAAAACCCTTCAAAAAAATTGGGTCAAGTTGGGTGGGTTATGACCCAGTCCATTTTTAGCCCATTTCAGCCCAAGTAACATTTATCAGCTCAGTCCATTTTGACCCGTCCAAATCCAGCCCAACCCACCCATTTATCACCCCTACCTGAAAACCATGCTCGACTTTCTTCTTTCATTACACTCCCTGTAAACGCTCTTGTACATTTTGGATGAACTCTTGCCTGAGCTTTTGGCAGGCAATTTACTGATCTTAAGGTTTCTGACTTGATTCTTGTTATTATCCTGTTCTTATGCCTAATTAACTTTTCACAGACAATAGAGCATGGAGAGTTTGTCCGGGTACGAACAGTCCACCTGAATGGGAAACCTCGAGTACTTACATTGAAGCAGGATTTACACTACTGGCCAACATGGGAGCTGAGGTTTGATCTGGAAACTGCTATGTGGCGTCGCAAAACAATCAAAGCTTTGGACTCTGGTGTTTTGTGAATTGACTTGGCTGATTAGGATTTACCGTGGGAGTGCAAAATTGAAGAGCGTGTTGAAAGTACACCGGCTTTGTATGTAGTTACTCCAACTTATTTGAGTTGAAAGTCTCAATACATCATTATATGCAAAATCACATAGAGCAGGTATCTGGCTTCATTGCCTATTTGTTGTAAATTACTATTTATCTGATGAAATAATAAGTTGTAGTATTTTAGACATGAGTTATAGGTTCTAATGCTATACATGTCATTGTGTATCTGTAGATGTAAACGATGAATTAGGGGTGACTTTTAGCCACCAGATTTGGGGTGATTCCCCATTTTAGCCTATAGGCTTACAGTATTTTTTTTCTAATGTTACCGTGTTAGATCCTACTTATTTATGCCAGTAAATGATATTTTAGAGCTGTACTGTTTCTTTCTGACATCTCCAGAATTTTGGTTAGTTGTAGGAGAAGAGATAGTTGAATCCCCATCGACATAAATGTTTATTGCTTGTGTATGCTTACGTGCTTAACTTATATGCATTTATAGATGTAGCAGCCAGTGCTTCATGAAATACTTTAAAATGAAGGCAAAAAGGAAAAGGAGCGAAAAGCGGGGGTGGGAGGTTGGGTGTGGCAACAAACTGCCAATACTTGACAAAATCCTCTCTCCTTAGGTTTTTTGGTTTATGATGAGTTGAAGTTATATTTACTTGTAGTGTAAGAAATATCTACACCGTCAGGTTAATCATAAGGTAATTTCATGTTAATAAGCACTTGGAATGGATGAGAAGAATTAGCTATAACATGTTAGTTACATTGTTGGTGTTACAAAGTTTTACCCTATTTGGCTACTACTATTCTTGGCATTTGGAGCTGCTAAATAATCGTTGAACTAGTTAATTGATTGTGGCCTACATTAATTACCACATGTTACACTGGTACACTATTTGCAGTTGAAAGAAAATTATTAGTACATTATGGCTAACGTACTATTTAGAAGAGGAACAATTTTTTAGGGGAAGAACCCAGTTGGAAAAAAGGAGATGCTTTTTCTTTCAACCTACTCCTTCCAAAAATAATTAAAAAAGAAGATAGTAATTGATAATCACTTGTACTGTTGCCCTCAGAGAAGCACTCTTGGTAAAAGAAGATTACCCAGAAAGAGTCATATTTGTAATAGATAGCGCTGTGCATGAACTTCCTTGGTGAAAGCCAAATGCTAAAAAAATATTGATATGAAATTGTGGCTCCTTCGTTTTCTGCATTACTGACACCAGACAAGTAGTAGTGTAAGTAGTAGGAACAACTTGCTCTTCATCCGCTTGCTCGTCACATTATGACTTGCAGCCGAAGAGTAATCAGACGGTGGTGGATTCTTGTAGTAAAATGGGAGGTAAGGTAAAATTGGATTAGGAGGTGGAGGGCCATACACATACACTGGTGGAGGTAAAATGTCACCACCAGGTGGTAAATAATAGCCCATTGGCGGAGGGTAGTTGACTGGCCCTGAAGGTGGTGGGCAGTCGGTAGGGGTGGGTGGAGGAAGGCATGAATAGGGACATCCATTTGGTGGTGGTGGTGAAGCATAGAGAAGAGCTTGATTAGAACTTGTTACCTCAGACACTTGAGCATTTGCAGAAGAGTTGAAAGTTAATATTGTTAGGATGATTAGTGGAAGAAGAAGGCAGAATTTTGTGACCATGGTGTTTTCAGAAGTGGAGTAATAGTAGACACTTGGGTTGATACATATTACATACATAAAGGAGAAAGGATCCATTCTAGTTGATGGTTGCCTTTCTAATGGAATATTTATTAAGTAAAATTGGAATCAAAGGCTCCCTCTTGACTTTTAAGTTTTACCCATTGTCCGCGAATTTTGTTTTATTTTATTTTTACTAATTATATCGTATTAACAGGTAATCTGATAAAAATGTTAATCTTTTATGCTACCACAGGCTAAATAACACTACTAAATCTTTTCCATAGCGGTTTTTTCTGCTTCTATCATAATAGTAGTTATAAGTTGCACTTACAAATGTAACAACGTAACCAAATATTTGATACAATGGCAAACGTTGCCCTAGCAAATCACTTGTAAGTATGTCCCAGAGTATGATTCATTATATTGATCCAAATGAAAACACTTTAGAGTCTATTCTATTCCGTTATCGTCATTTAAATAATATATTGAACCATGAAAAATAATATGTAGCAGAAATCTTCTTAATACCGTGAAATATAAATAACCTATACATTTATAATCATAAATTTATATCAAGACGAATAGAATAGTGGTTTCAAAAGAATAATTAAAAAAAAAAAAAAAACGAAAGGAATAACATATATATAAAGTTCATGAGCATCAATGCAACTTGGGAGCATGTGGCTGAAAAGTGTTTTGTGTTGCCTCACTCTGCATTTGGAATCCATGGCTACAATGATTGTATTGTTTAAGAGTTCATTTTGAGAAAGGACATTCTTAAAGCGTTAATAGGTTTTTATTCCATGCATTAATCTTGTTGACGAATACTCCCCCGTTCCAATTTACTTGTCAAATATTTCCTAATTTGATTTTCCTTTTTACTTGTTAATTTTGACAAATCAAGAAAGGACAATATTTTTCTTCCTATTATACCCTCAATTGAGTTAATGTCTTTGAAAAATGTAGTGAGTAAATATGTTTGTAACTCTATCATTTAATAGAGGTAAAATGATAAATTCACTATACCAATCATTGTTTTCTTAATATATATGTCAAGTCAAAATTTGACAAGTAAAAGAGAACGGAGGGAGGGAGTAAATTAAGAAGTAATTATTGACTCAATTAGTTGTCACTTGAAATCACAAAAATCTAAGTTGCCACGAGATAATTATACTTCTAAGTTCACGAGAATCGAATCTAGCTTTATATGTGGCTTTAGGTGAAAGGTCAACTTCCAGGTCTAAAGTAGCCAGAAATTATACTTCTATAGTTCTACACTACTATATCAAATTTAATGTACATGTAATTCTGCCTAGTATTATAAACTAGAGGAAAAAAGAACGAGAAAAGGTTTTACATTACATATCCAATTTAGTTCAAAAGTGAAAAATTTCACGGGATAATTTATTTGGATATCACTATTTAATTTGTAACCAGTTCTTGCACGTCTGCCTTTTTTGAATGATTGAAATATAAATATTTTTTCATGAAGTTCAAGTAAAAATGATTGAAGTTCATCGTATGTATTTGAACTTCAGCCATATGAAGTGGATAAATATATAAATTCTTACCCACCATAGATATTGCTTAGATGGTGGTTCAGAAATCGTATATTTGTTATACTTGGGCCGTTCAAAAATTGTTTCACTTGAATGTATTCTCATAAATTTGAGTACAAATGCTTATGAAGCGGGTTCGAATTTGGGCCCATTTGTTTATGTTCGTCCACTTCTTGGATTAGAACCTTTGTTTCATTTGGGCCTTTCCTTAATTAATTATAGGAAAACTTACATAAATATAAATATTTACTATCTATAGCAATAAAAAAAAATCACTGAACACTTGTAATACATTTATAATACAGTTTTAATACATATTACAGATAATTATTTATAAAACATATATAATACAAGTTTTATAGATGGATAATACATTTATCACATACTTTAATAGATTATAATACATTATGTTAGTTTCTTACTACACAGACATAATATATATTTTAAAACACTTATAATACATTTATATTGTATGCATAATTCACTTTTAATACAAGTGTAAATTTATCATAGTATTGCTATAAATAATAATAAATAAAAAATATCGATAAAATCAGTAATTAATTTTTAAAAAACACCCAATCAAGTAATTTTTTCTTAATTATATTAGTTTCTTAATAGGAAGAACTACATAAATAAGCAAACATTTCTAATATAATTATTAAATTTTACAATACTTTAAAATAATTATTACATACTAGAGGATTGCATAGATACACTTTTTTCTTTCGACTCAAATTAGTAGGGCCTCAAAGGCACTGAGCAAAAAATCGAAAAAAAGAAGAAGGGGAAATTAAAACGAAGAAGAAGGGAATTACGAGTGAAGAAGAAAATTAAACTCATTCCCAACTCTTTGATTTTTAAAATGATAATATTGTTTATATTGGAGTTTGGACACGTGTCAATAGGGTACAGTTGATTAACACGTGTCCTCTGTTTCCACCTTCAGAAACCAACACGTGTCCAATTCCCTATTTAAAATAAACATCACGATCATCACCGCCATTCTCCATACTTTTTTTCACAAATAGCCCGATCTTCTACTTCTACTTTTGTATCAAATGCTCCTTCTGGTTAAATTCGTGTGTAACATTACAAAAATTGCAGCCTTGTTCTTTTTCCTCTTTGCTCAAGCTGGTCCTCTGACTGTTTATTTGGCGAATACCACAACTACTATTTAATTAGTAAAAAGAACAAAAAAATGGGTTTCGTTGGGGTTCCGATCTGTGTGCAGTGTGGCAATCCTAGCAACCCATGTAGGTTAGTATTATTGCTTTCGACTATAATTATGTAACGCTTATTCTGAATTCACTGACTTTAGATTTTAAATACGTGTAGGTGCAAGGTGGTGGGGCCTACACTTGGTTTCTTGGCATTTGCTGCGGCAGCAATTGTAGAATGGCCGGTTGGTGCACTCGTTTATGTGTTCCGTCACTCCAAGGGACGCCGGATCATGGGTCATCCAGCCACCGTGATTTATCCTTCAGTTACCAACTCTATTCCTATTTAACTTTTTTTGTTTTGTTTTGTTTTAATTTTCAATGATGTAAGAATTAATGTTGCTTTCAAATCTTACATTAAATGTATGTCAGTTTTAATTACCTTACTTAGTAAATAAAAGATAACGTGCTTTTTTGTAGCGCGATAATAATGTATGATGCTATTGTAATGCACTATGATATATAAGCATAAGTTATTTTGTGTGAGAATTTACATTGCGAAGTTTTGTTGTGGTTAAGTTTTCAATATGAAATTTTACCGGACCGATTTCGACAAATAGACAATTTTGTGAAGTTTTGTTGGGGTTAAATCTTTAATATGAACTTTTAGCGGAACGATTTTGACAAATAGTCAATTTTGTGGTTGTTGATTGAAAATTAGTTTTAATAGTTTCAAAACTTAACCCAAGCATTTGAGTAAATATGTGCATTACTTTTTTCCGCGTTTTAAGAAGACCAAGTTTTTATTTCCTAAATAAAAATTCTTGAAGTCGAACTAAAAACGGAATAAATTGGATCTTCTATATTGTCAGTATTGGGAATTGTAGTGTTCTTCAATTCTGTTGTGTGAAAGCATAATTGGCAAGGATGAGTCCTTATGTAGATTTTGATGAAATGTACAAATTAAAATTGAATCAGATATCTTTAGAGGCAACAATCTTCAGATTTGATTAGACAGTTAAATTATTCAGTCTACGCGAGATGTAGCTCCGTTTATTTTATACCTCCTATTAAGTCAAACTCTTCAACAAATGCACATATCTGATCTAATGTTACTGAATTCTGTTGATCATAGATAGACTTGTAGCTCACATACATATAAATGTATACTTAGAAGTGAGATGAGAAACTTCTTAAAGGACGGGCCAACAGAATAATAGCGTGATAGAAAGAATTTAACGATTCAATTGGAAACCTTAAAAAGCCTCTAGTAAACTAGATCGATTTGTTGTTATATGCAATTTCTGTTAGGCATATTAATGAACTCAACGTTGGTCATGATATGTTGGCAGGTCCGTCTCAACGAGACTATAAGGCCATTAAAGCAATTATTTTGGGCCTCAAATTTTTTACCCCTAATTTTTTCTAAAGAATATATATATTATTTTATTTAATGGAGAGGTGGTTGTAATAATTTGAGAAATTAAATAGTATTTAATTAATTATAGCATTTTATTTTACGTGGCTACCTATTTTATTAACTTATTTATATTTTGATGATTATCATGAACTCATATTACAATTCTTACCTTTACCTTTTTTATTCCTCAATCAATTTTTATTTTTTTATTATTGAATATTCTAACGTCTACTAAATGGTCAAATCTTTTGCATTATGCAAAACTGTTTTGTGTTTATAAAAAGCTTAAATTTTTTTTTGATGTATTTTTAAAATTTTTAGCACCGCAATAAATTCATAATAGTATCATTATATAAACTTTTTAAATTTTGAGTTAAATTCTATTATTCTAACTTTATATTATATTTCTTCATTAAATATTTTCATTATTAACATTCTTAAATAAGATCTACGTACATTCTACCTTCTCGAGACTTCACTTGTAGAATTACATTGAGTATGTTATAGTTATTCAATAATGACAACTAAAAAAAAATATCCCTATAAAAATTTGGCTTTAGATTTTCGAACTTGTTGATACTGCTGTATGTTGGTCATTGGCATTCAAAGTTTATTCTTTATTTTTCATTCAAATTTTGGATGGTAAAAAGTTTACTTTGAAGTTTGAACACAGGAAAATGCTTCTAGTGTTTGTCTTTATTCAGAGACGACTCAGGTCAATGAGTCAAGTCAACAGTACATGTAGCACTAAATTCACGGCAATCCTACATCCATTCATTTTGAGGATCAGTATAGTCCTCAGTCATAGTCAATATTCAGCCACCTTCTTCGTGCAATGACCAAATTGGTAATAATTCCTTTAATATAAGTTGGGATAGGACGTAATTTGCAAGCTAATAATTGTTACAAGTCTTTTAACGACTAAAAATTAGACAACAAAGAGCATAATATATTTTAATTTGATTTAGTCAATTAGCATATATATGAGAATATATTACTAATATAAATGAAAGCGTTACATTGTGTATACTATTTTGAAATAAAACACAATTATAATAGAACTCAACTAAGGTATAAAATCCCGGGCAAATGGTACCAATATCCACCTTGAAGGAATTTCCCTGAATGTTCAACTAGTAAATGTATTGACTTTGACTTTTCTATGTAATAGTAGAAACGAGTAATTATACTCCTCCTACTTAATAGTATAAAGCCATAACCATAGGAAGCAACCATCCATAGCAAACTCTCTTCAATTTGTTTGTC
Source organism: Solanum dulcamara (assembly GCF_947179165.1). Classification (NCBI taxonomy): domain Eukaryota; kingdom Viridiplantae; phylum Streptophyta; class Magnoliopsida; order Solanales; family Solanaceae; genus Solanum; species Solanum dulcamara. The sequence continues at coordinate 55,556,962 of NC_077247.1, read as the reverse complement.
ATAAATTTCTTTTTGATCATTTTGTTAGCAATAATTTGGTTAAAGTATCCATGATGGCCTTTTTATGTCGAGCTGGCTTTCACAAGACAGAAAAGAAGAGGCAGGTGCCCAATTAGGGGGTAAAAAGCCAGTAGAAAGGCTAGAGAGCAGCATAAGTAGTAAAGCTCTACTGATGGTAAAAATGATATCTTGGAAGAAAAAAGTGGAACATGATGATTATGACGATGATTATCAAGTAAATTGGGAAGACGAAAATGCGCTGTGGAAGAGAACCATTATTAAAGGAGAAAAGTGTCGCCCATTGGAATTTTCAGGCAAAATTTCTTATGATGCTAATGGAAATCTCGTGCTCGATTGATCAATCCTTCACTACTTGTGCCTTCTTTTTATTTTGTTTCTTTTCTCTTTTTTTAAAAATTAATTTATTTATGTTTGATGGTTGTAATTATGTTAGGGATTAAGTTATATATACCGAAGGAAAAGGAAAAAATAACTCAAATTGGAGCAGAGGGTTAAATGGAGGAAACAGAATGATACAGTATATATTCTTAAAGCTTACATTTTGCAGATATATTTTGATCATTTTCAGTTCCATTTGCTGTATACAAAAGATTCTTGTGCATATTTTAACATTACAGAGAGTTTCAAAGTGCTGCTCCTGAAAAAAAAAATTATTGTAAGTACGAATAACTTTACGGAATTCTTTTTTAATAATCTCTCGTATATGCAAAAATGAACCTTAATTCAATCTCAAAAATTAGCACGTAAAAAAATATTAATACTTATAATATGATATAACAAACCAACAACTGTTTCCCTCAAACATAAAGTTTCATTATTATTTTCTTGGATGAAACGGAAAAGTTGAAAAATATTCGTCATCTTACCATGAATGATGGAACATTAATAACTGCGCGAGATATGAAAATCCCTACATGTTACATCTGATGGGGATAGGCCAACTTTTTGGCCACTCTAGCAAACAACTTGTTTAGTGCCTCACTACCTTTGTGTGCCCACCTAAATCCTATCTTTTAATTCGTCTCTTCCTTTCCTATCTCACCTTCACTTTCATTTCAATCTTCTAGATTTTTTTTTATTCTACACATTTGGTGTCCTTCGCATAGGATTCCTAATAATTCCAAATTTTAGGAGCAATTCTCAATAAGATTTTTTTCATTCTCAAGGTTAAAAAATCAAAACATCTTATTAAAGATAAAAAGTTAAGGGATCCAACCATCCCACCACAATTCACTGATAGTTTCATTTTGATCTTACTAATAACCCAAAGCACAAAGTTTTTTACAAACAATTAAAACACTCTCCTCTATTTTTCCACTGGTGTCTGGTTGAAAAGAAAATTTGAAAAACTACTTCTACAATGTAAACAAACACCACCTAAAAGTGTGATTGACGTTGGAATCAATGTTTGATTGATGGTTTTAAAATCCAAACTGAGGGTAATTATGTCATTTAACACTCCTCATTAAATAGCAAGCATTGAGTTAGTGGGTTCTATTGAATTAATTTTTATATTTGACACTTGGGTCTACATTGCAGCTAACTAATTTTCATTTGTAAATCAAGAAAAAGTTCTTTTACTTCCAAAGCGAAAAGGATTTTTCCAGACTTTTCAAAAACACTTTTACAAAATGTAATGCAACACAAAATATGTGAAAAGATATTCCGAAAACTTTACCCTCATAAAGTTTTATTATATTTAAAACAGAAACTTACATTTAAATTTATAACAATTTGTTTTTATGCTATATTTAGAATGCTATTACTTTCAAATTTAGAGTTTCAATATACATTTAACATACTACATTGATAATTGAATAATTTAATAATTAATAACTTGTTAATTTGTGAAAGCTTTACCGTCTGAGAGAAAAAAATGCAGATTATTTATTGAAGAATATATGTATTTAACCCAAATTAGAATCAATTAAAGATTAAATGTATCTAATTCAAATTATAATAACTAAAATTAAAATTTATCAATAGCTAAAAGTGTAATGTTTCATAACAAAAAAATGATAGCACGTTTTCTCCTTTTCTGTATTAGTCTGTAAAAATATAATTTTTTTCTAGACATAAATTTATACTTTCATATTATAATATTTTTAAAATTATATCTAACATGACTTCAACTTTTAAAGAATGACCAAAGGCAAAACATAGATTTTCTGTGCTCGACCCATGCTAGGGCGGATTTTCGAGCGCAATGTCAATGTATAAAAATTAAAGTCATGTTACCCATAAAAATTTATAGATTGACATTGCGCTAGACCATGCTAGCGGGGGCTTTATCTCATCTTGTACCTGTACGCATAACTTGTAGTATCCGATAAAAGAAGAAGAAAATAATATAATCTTTGTCTACAAAATAATGATTGGCAGCATTACCCTGTTTATCCTATGCAGTTAGGATTGATATCTTTGTCTTTTCTTCCTAACTTTTTAATGTTATCAACGAGATATTCAAAAGCATTGAATGATGAACCTCCTTCTCCAACACTAATTTTTGCCAACATAGATAACTTGTCAACCGATTTCTTGAACTTATCCTTATTTGTTACCATCAAATCTTTCACCACCTTCTCAATAATGTATCTGTCACATATGTCTTTCATGTCCAACCCAATTTTCCACACCTCACCCACAAATCTACTTGTGACTCGCTGGTCCACATAAACAGCCCAACAGATCATTGGCTTTCTTTCGACAATACTTTCCATAGTCGAGTTCCATCCACTGTGAGTTAAAAAACCACCAATAGCAGGATGGGATAGTACTTTCTCTTGTGGAGCCCAAGTCACTATGCAAGCTCTTCCTTTGCATCCGTCCGTTAGCTCCTTCACAAATTGGTGGCTAAACTCCTCTTCCCTTAATAAGTTGGACCTCATGACCCACAAAAAATTGATTCCACTATTTACTAACCCATGCCAAAACTCCAAGATTTCCACCTTTGTCAAAGTTGCAAGACTTCCAAAACTTACATAGATTACTGATTCTATGGGCTGTGCATCGAGCCATTGAATTGAACTGTGATCTTCTTCCCACAAACTATTTGAAGAGGACATTCTTTTATCAGGAAGCCTAGTTTTGAGTTGCAAGTGTAGTGGCCCAATAGCATACGTTTGTGGACAATGAGAGCGAATGAGAGAGAGTAACGGACCGTCTAAATCTTCAAATGTGTTTAATATGAGTCCATGGGATCGAGGTATACTTTGAATTTCCTTCAGAGCAAGTTGGCAATACAGGTCCGTTGCACAATTGGTGAGGCGATAGAATGGAAAATCGCGACGCCTTAGAAGACCTTCCATGCCAGGTACATTTTCTATCAACATGTCCAACTCATTTCCTTGATAACATAGGTAAATTTTTGCTTGTTAGCTGGGTCATAAATCACTAACATAACTCCAAATATAATACCAAAAGTTCATCCAAGAAGATAAGTAAAATGAAATTGTTGCATCTTTTTCGTTGATGTTTTCTACTTCGAAGAAGCTATATATTGGTGTCAAGTGTAATAAAACATACTAGATGTATTACTAAACTCTAGATTTTGCATCAAATTTTGAAAATATATTTTCAAATATATGTTGTCTTGAAAAAAAATTCGAAGTTCCTGAAATTAATTTGGGACTTTCAAATCCAAAATCTATGTCAAATGGGAGAAAAATTTTATAGTTCTTTTACCTCCAATGTCAAGTGTATTTAACTGAACTTCCATCAATATATTACTCGGTCCATATAAGCAGATCATCCGTCCATTCTCCGATCAATATGAGACTTTTTATAACCTCCCTTCACCCTCAGGTCCCCCAATTGGAGCATAGAGCAGCAGCCAAAACAGAAAATGGATCTGGCTTTGATACCATGTAAATATCACCTGTGCCTAACTAAACCCCAAATCTAGCTGAAGGAAGGATTGACTAAGTCGATACATGCAGACCACCATTGGCCTATCACTTTTTACCCACTCTAACAATCAGTTGCAATATGATATAAAAATTTGATGTAAGAAATGAAAAGTACCTTTGAAGGGAATATCTCCAGCTTGAATGAGTTTGGGGAAACAGAGGTAAACCCAGAGGCAAGAGGGACTAATAGTATCAAAGGAGATAACTGAAACTCCGACCTCATTACAAATATCGACTGCATAATAAAATAAGCCATCTGGTATAACACACGTGACAGCAGGCTCTGTAACTCCGAGTAACATTTCTCTAAGGAAAGGCTCTGCCACAGCTTGCAAGGAACTAATAAGCTCTCCAAATAGAAGAGACGACCGGGGATGATCCTTTGGAAGGCCATCAGAAATTGTCCGGAATTGAAATTTGGGATATTGCCTGAATCTTGATTCGACATTGGTGTGACGGTAGAGAAGCTGTTGATTGTGATTTGTGTTGAGGAAAGTGACTTGTAAACCGGCGAGGCAAAAGAGCTCCGCAAGTTGAAGCATGGAGTTGATAGGGCTTTGTATTGGAAGTGGGAAGAGGAGCACATGAGGAGAGATTTTTGCTTCTACTGTGTTGTTGTGATGCTCCATTACTTCTAAGTTCTTGTGAGGAATGGGAGATAAGATAGAGATAGATAAATATATAGCTGCTCCTTGCTTTTTACTACTAGTAAGTTTTTAAGAATGACGACAGAAAAAAGATTTGTCAAAGATACTCAGCCTAGGATTTGTTCCATTAATAAATGGAGTTGGTGCAACTTTCCTTGTTTCTAGTTCAATTCATTAATTCCACTTATCTACTTTTTCCTCATTCAATCAATTTGCAAAGTTTTCTATTCTTTTCTAAAGTGTATGATCATGAAAATCTATTTACTTTACCATGAAAAATGCCTTTTCTATGGTTTAAAAATAGACATTTTTCGTTATACAAAATGAATTGCACTACTCTATCGTCAGGGATTTTATTTTTTTTGGTTAATGCAATCTAGTCAAGGATTTTTTAATTTTTTTTTGGGTAATACAATCTAGTAGGTAAACAAAAAGGATCTGAGTCAAATTATGGATTTCAAATTACAATTAAAAAATAAAATGAATTATCTTCAGGATGAAGCACAACCCATTCCAGCAAATTTTTTCACTAGTCCACCAGTACTTCTCTTAACTTATCCCTTGGACAAGAGTCTAAAGCTTCACAAAAAGAACACTCATTTCAACTAATAACAACTCTTTTTTTTTTTTTACTAATTTTATGCACTCTATATTTTCTTATTTTCAAATCAAAGTAAAATCATCACTATTTAAATAGTGAGAAAGTCTTCCTTACGATGAATAGGAAGATAATAAAAAAATAAATGGTTTGAGGTTACTTCAAGATATAACGGTAGAATAGCAGAAAGAAATAATGAGTGTAAATGCCACCAACGGCTAAGAGACTCTGCAAGGAATGGATTTGTAATAACAGAACATAAGCACTAATTACTCCAAATGGAGTAAAGCTGGAGTAAAGCAGCAAATAAATGTCCACTAACGGGCAGCAGAGGAATTGCTATTACTCCCAACGTTCTGCAGCATAGCATAGTTAAGGCAGAATGCCAAATTAAGCCTAGGACATTATGAGACAATTTAATAATAAACAAATATTAAAATGCTCAAAAGACTAACACCTTGTAATACCAAATTTAGTTTGTTTTTATGCATTCAGTACTCAGTAGATTCCAACAAGTTGTGGTAATGGCAACAACACCAACAACAAATCGAGAGTAATTCCCAGGTGAGATCTGAAAGTGGTAAAATCGAGAGTAATTCCCAGGTAGGTAAGATCTGAAAATGATAAAGTGTAAGCAGACAATAAATTTTAATACTCTTTAAAAAATAAAAATATTATTTTTTAATAAACTCTTCGCTCAAAGTTACGGCAAAACTGAAAAAGAAAATCCACGTAGTGACGCTGGTGCCAGATAAATTTGGACACAGAGAAAAAAACAAAAGAGAAGTGGCACGGATAAGGGCTACAAGAATATAGCTGTCATCCTTGACGAATGGTCTGAAATGATCTCAATCCTCAGCTAAACCACCAAATTATCCATCTTATTTTTCCTACACACTTAATCCTCTTGTAACAGAGGGAAAAAAAAGTTAAAACACAAAAGACAAAAAGTGAACAAAGAAGATCAATACTTATAACAACATTACCAGCAAATAAACAGTTGTGTTTTTTAAAAGAAAAAAAAAACAAGCAGAAGTTCCTGTAAAACTATATGCAATTCTTGAAACTAAATTTGACCCTAGAGCAAACCAATTAAGCAAAAAAAAAAAAAAAAAACTAACAGTCATAACTGGAATTGGGCATACAAAGATCCATAATTTTCTCAGCCACCTCTGTTTCATCTCTGCTTTCTTCAATCAACTTTTGTACTACACTTCTCGGCAGCTTCATCTTCATCTGAACTACAGCTCCATTACTACTCGGCTTCGAAATCGATAAATCCGAAGCCGATCTTCGGCTCAGCATAAGGCATTCCAGCCGGTCCTGTGCGCTCATATGAACAGCAGATTTCACCCTTCTTGTAACCTTACTAGTAGTAATTTCCTCTTTAGGAAACATAGGCAATTCTACAAGAAAATATATTTTGCTCGGCTTCAGCTGTTGTTCTGGCTCTAATGGCTTAGCTCTAATACCAAATTTCTTCACTTGTTCATATTCCAATAAAACATGACCTGGGTAATCTTTAACTACGTCTGAGGTTGTTATTGGTGTGTTCAGTTTCAAGATTTCGCCGTTCATCTTCATCACCTTTGTCTTCTTCTTAATTCCTCCTATGTTGTTCCCCATTCTCTTTTCTTTTTTCTCTTGATTATTTTTTTTTGGTTCCATGCTCCTCCACTTATATTTTGGTATAATTATGTGGACCAGGAACTAACCTTTTTTGTTAGTGCGTGTGGGTGTGCGTGTGAATTTGTGGAAATGTACTAGAAAAGGCTTTATTTAGTAGTGTATAATTAACCGGTTTAACTGAATTTAAACATATTAAAATTTGAAGTCGTAATTTTAAAAAAATAGTTAAAGTCATAAGGTTTGTTTTTTCTTCTTCGAAGTTCACTTGTGAAATCACATGTTGTTGATATAGTTAAGTGGTAAGAACTTAAAAATTGATAATGGAGAAATCAAAAATTTCAAAGTGTTCAAGATTTTAAATTAAATGTATAAAAACATATTATTGAACTATATACATGGTCTAATTTTCGAAAAGATGTTCAATTGATCACCTCTTCATCTCTAAAATTGAACCTATCAATTTTAAATATGAACGCGCCACGAATTATTTAAAATTACTATTAAATTCATGATACGACATCTTTTTATAATACTATAAAAAAATTATTTGACATGCAAACTAAATTATTCTGAGTTTATAATTTTTGGATTAATTTATTTCATGTGATCATGCCTTATAAATTCAATCTTGAAATATTTAACTTTTATCCTGCGTACCAAATAATTGGTATTGTAATATGTGTGTGTGATGATATGGACCTTATTATGGCAAGATAAATATTTTTCTAAGACGAAGTGGGAAAGGGGGTTATTCAATTCCATCACGACAAAATTCTATCTGGCTCTGAATAGAAAGCAAGAAAAGGAAGCCGACTTTTGTTGTAAAATATTCACATTGGAGGCAATGGGAGTTGGGATAATCTAAGGCTAGTGGGACTGGGTTTTTTTGGCGTGGTCTGAATACGATTTATGGGAAGATTAAATATTATATGTATAGAATTTCAAGTCTAATTTAGTTACTTGTAAAATTGGCAACTGTATATAGTAAACATTATTTGATAACGTAAGAAATGTATAAGTAAATAACATGTTATACGCCATGTTAAATAAATTGTTTGTATATATGACTTAAGTATAAACGGCCTTAAGTTTAAGATTATCACAAAGTCCCAACCAAATTGCTATCTAGATGTCGACAGCAGAGCGTTTCCAAACTCAAAGTCGTAATCATCATTTCTGTGCGTTGTTTAAAGAAATGTTTGCTTCTGTCACAAAGAATTTAAAATTTAGCATGTTGTTTTTTCATAGAAAAGGTCCAAGGAGGATAAGATTTTTCAGTTAGACTTGCAATTGCTATTTAAATGAAAGTATCAATTGATGTTATTTATAAGTTGACGCCAAAGGAGAAAACAGGCAAAACAAACTTTTCACAATTATTTACTGCATCACACAAAAGAGTGGTGATGCCTTGCCTTTGGTGATGACGGAGATAAGCTCTCTAAAATAAGGCCAATGGGCATGTTCAACTCCACTCTATTATTCTATAAAAAGGTGTTAATACAATCTTATTAGTCTAAAGATATGGGCTGACGTTTGTGGTGATGCTTGAAAATTCTGTTTAGAGTATTCAAGATTAGAATGAGCTTGGCCTGAAAAAGTACATCCCATTTTGGCTCTCAAACAAATAATGTACTCTCTACATCCCATTTTATATGACATTGTTTGATTTGACATGTTGAAATTTTATTTTTTTTTGAAACTTTAGTTAAAACAATTTTTAGATTTTTGTGTGACATCATTTCATTAAGGTTAAAAAAAAATATTTCTAATTATAGTAAGATAATATTTTTATCTAAGGTTACAGGATAATATCTACGTACTTCTCACCCTCGCAGAATTTTCTGAGTATGTTGTTGTTGCCAGTTGCCACGGAAATTCACAATACCAAATTGAAGTTGTGCGAGAAAAGCCAACAACAGGATAAAGAGACTGGTTTCCGACAACCACATCCCATGGAATGAGTTTATTGAAACAAGAACAGGAAAGGGTGAGAGGTTAAGTTGGAGATGCCAGGAGAATTAGATTTTTGGTCTCCTATTTGGACTGCAAAAGTAAAGCCCCGGGAGGGATTCCCAGATTTATAGAGATCACAGGGAATCATGAAACTAGGATAGCTGAGAATTATGAATAAACTAACAGTCATAAAGTTGGGACAAAACATTTTAGAAGAGAATGTAATGATTGTGAAGTACACTAGATCTATGATCAGCTTGCTTTAATCTGTATCAAGTAAGTGATGCCAAGACAATTGTGGGGATATGTTCATGGAGAAGTAAATCCTAACCCCCTTAAGCAACTCCTATTAACTATTGGTAAATGGCAATAAAGAACCTTACTTTTTTAGAGTCTTTTATTTAACTATGACACGGAACTACTTTCTTGACCTTACAGAGTTTGAAATATCAACTCAAATGTGATGCACTTCAAAGTCCTACTATAGAAACCCATCTCCAAAGGGCTAACCCCGTGTGCGGACCAGCCTTCATGACTGTAAGAACAGTTGCGGGGATATGTTCATGGAGAAGCCACTCCCCTAACACCTTTAGCAGCACTTCCTATTAATAACAATTGGTAATAAATAACCTTATTATTATCTTTTTGATGACCATGGTGTCCGGTAATAAATAACCTTATTATTATCTTTTTGATGACCATGGTTGTCCGGTAGTAAAGAACCTTATTCTTAGTGTCTTGCATTTAACTGTGCCACAAAACCACTTCCTTAATTTTGCAGAATTTGAAGTATCAACTCACGTGTGCTGCACTTCAATGTACTCCTATATAAACCCAACTAAAGGGCTTTCCCCGTGAGCAGACCCACCATCATTATTGTAAATGACTTGCAAGCCTACTCAGCATACTCTAATACCTGAAAGAAAAACATGCCAACTACAGCTTTCATCTATAGTTTTTATCACGTTTCAATCTTTAAGCATCATATTTGCATTTCTACATTCAATACCTATTGATCTTCACATAACTGGAAGAGCTGTAGCTGTGACAAACTGCATAAGTTGCAAAAAAAAAAGGAAACAACACATAACTTTCAACAATGTTTAAAGAGCATTTCATTCACTTATGAAAAGATCCCCATCAATTATTTTCACAGTAAAGCACATCTACTTAAGACTTAAGAATAAATAGGAGCTAATTACAGTCTACAAAAACTCGGAAGGTGAAGGAGCATCTGGCTTCCCACTATCACTCAAACCGCCGGAATGCTGCAAGTTCTGCAAAACTTGAGCTGACAATGTCCCCAAACCACCCCCTAATCCATCATTGGCCGAGCCAAAAAATTGACAGACCAGTCGAGCCATGATCCCAAGCAAATTCGTTTGGTTCTGGCAAGCATCAGCATGCATTTGCATCATTTGCTTTTCATGTTCAATCTGCATATTCACCAAACGCTGCCTCCACTCCATTTCTTCCTCTTCCCATTTCTCCTCCAACTTCATTCTTCGCCTCTTCTCCTCATCAAATTCCATCTCTAGCCTCAACCTTTTCTCACACTCCCTCTTTGCCCACCTCATCTGTCTTTCTTCCAACATCAATCCCTTCATCTCTATATCCTCACTCCTCTCATCATCTCTTCTTTCCTTACACAATTCCATTTCTTTTCTTCTTTCTTCTCTATCGAACATACCCTTCTCCCTACTCCACTCTCTCTCCCTCTTCTTTTCTTCCCTCCTCAACAAAACATCCCTCAATTCCGAAACTTGCCCACCTACCATCCTAATCCTCCTACCACAAAACCCTTTCCTCATTTTCCTTCCACGCATCCAAACACTATCCTCAGTTTCCTCTCCCTCCCCACTTCCACCATCTTCGTCATCTTCCTCATCATCCTCCAATTCCTCACTGTCGATCCCAAATCCCAAACCCAATACACCATCATCTCCATAAAGCTCAATCATATCGTTATTGGGGGAATTCTCTTTGATATCCAATTCAACATCCCCAAACACTTCCTTATACTTCAAGAAATTTTCCCAGTGGTTTTCTCCATCTTTCCAGGTGAAGTCGTTGCTTGAGGTTCTGATTTTCTGCTTGACACCCAGATACTGATGACGCATGTTTTGAACTTTGATGGATACATCACGCCATGACCATTTGAAGGGGAAGTGAAGTGGGTCTTGCAAGTGATGTACGGAATTGACATGGTCAGCAATGGGTTTGAATTTTTTCTCTCTGGTTTTGAGCTTGGCTAAGGTGCCGGAATTGAGGAGGTCTGAGTACTTTGTGAGCAGAGTTTGTTCTTCCAATTCAGACCATTTCTTGCGCTTCATCTTCTTGATCAACTGTAAACGGGTTGGGAGTTAGGGTTACGCCTACATTCGGGTCATTTGTTGGACAAGAAATGTAGGTAAAGTTTACACTTTTTGGGTCGTTTTGTATTCTGGTGTGCAAAATTTTATTTATTTTATTTAACTTTGCTTTTAAAATCAAATTTTTCTTTTAATTTTGATAATAATCAAACTCCTCCTTTATCATATACATTGTCCATTTTACATTTGTTATATCACATATATTTAATATCTCTTTATATTATATATAATTTATTTTTTAACATGTATATTTATAACTTTTTCTTTAAGTTTTTTTAACATTATAAGTAGAATAATATTTTTTTCAGAATTTATCACAAAATTTAATATTATTCTTATGACCGTTATTTCAATATAATATGCATTAAGTGTGTGTTTATGTATGTATACATATATTTTTTCTTTTCTCCAATTGTTTACTCCATGCATTTCATATTACTTGATTCTTCTTGATATATATGACATCCCGTAAAAAAATTAATTAGAGGTGTATTTTACTAAATTAACATTATTAATAATATTTTGAAATCTTAAGTGTGACCATTACTGCTTTATGCGGTTATTTAATACTAAGGATAAAAATAAAAAAATATTTAAAATTTCTTTAATTTCATAAATTGGATAATTAAATTAAAACAACTATTTTTAGAATGAGAGACAAGTAATATAAATGGAGGTGGATATTCTCTTCCATATAAATAAACAAGTTTTGATTGACATTGATGGAATATTACGTAAATTATAATCTAAAATAATTCAGAATCTAAATAATACAATCTTTAAAAATTTGCCCTTGATTAAATTAATTATTTGTATTTCCTACATTGAAATATATTTGTATAATTATTATTCTCTGTTATTTTCATTTGTATAAATAATATATTAGAGTTTTGATTATTATTAATAAAATTAATTTTCTCGTAATGTTAGTTTACTTCATTATAGAACATCATTAATTTATATACTTAATTAGTATTTTTACTTTTTTTGTCCAAAAAATAATTTTTATGTTTTTATGAGAAATTCATTACATTAAATAAATAAATAAAAATATCATGACTTCTAAAAAAGTAAAAAAATAATTAATAATGAAAAGATATAATAGGAAAAAAATTGATAATGAAAAGATATAGAGCCCGTTTGGATGGACTTAAAAAAAGTAACTTTTATGTATGAAGTGCTTTTAGAACTTTGAAGTGCTGGAAGTTATTTTTATAAATAAGCAGTTGAGTGTTTGGATAAAAGTGCTTAAATGAGGAAAATAATGTAAATTTTAGGGATTAAAAGAATAAAAAGGGTAGTTTGGAAATTTAGTTAAAATATAAGAGATATAAAAGTAATTTTCATGATCAAAGAAAATGACTTTAAGCACTTAAAAAAAGTTAGGAATCCTAACTTTTCATTTTTGACTGACTTTAAGAACTTTATGGCTTAAAGTTAGCATTAGACAAACACGTCCAAAAGCTAAAAAGGGGTTTTAAGTTGATTTTGACCAACTTAAAGCCAATCCAAACAGGCTCATAATAGGCATTTTAAAATCTTAATTAGAATAAAGAGGGAAATTTGATTATTGTTCAAAATTGAGAGAAGTTTTAATTTTAAAAGCAAAGTTGGGGGTGAAAATAATTTTCACCCTTTTATTTACATTTGGAAAAAATTATAATAAATACTTGTCTTTAAATTTATCCAGAAATCTTTCTTACCCAATATTCCTCATATCTCAATTTGTATACGATACACTTTTTATTTTCGTCGATCTAAAAAAATAAAAAATAACATACTATTTTCCTGTTTGAAAAATATTTAGCGATACTATCTAAGAGTGAAGCTAGAATTTTCACCTTATGAGTTCTAAAATTTATAGTGACAATTTCAAGCTTCGCCTCTAACACTCGTACCCACACTTTTAGCTTCGCCTTTGACAATGTCAATTTTTTATCCATGTTGAGTCTCATTTATTTGGTAAAAAGTCCACAAATGTTTACTCTCCCATTTAAAAAAGAATGACTTACTTTTTTTTAGTTTATTAAAAAAGAATGACCATTTTTTTTGCAACACTTTAATTTCAGCTTTACACATTACATATTCAAGGCCACAAGATTAAATGACATTTTGATAAATTTCACATGACTTTAATTTAGGATCACAAGATTGAAACTTCTTCTTTATTTTTCTTAAATTCTCTGTCAAATCAAACTGGATTTTTCTTTTTTAAACAAACATTTTTCTATTTAAAATTTCATTTATTGTAGGGATAGTAGTTTGAAACATTGTAAGGTTTTTGTATATTTCGTAAATTTTACGTTGAGTTAAATTATATCGTGTGCTTGATCAAATTTTTAAAATTAACTTATTTTAAAAAATATTAATTAAAGTATTTTCGGCAGTAAGCAATTAGTATTTGATCAATACATTTAAAAAAAAAATACTTTTGAGCATCAATTAATGTTTGGCCAGAATTTTAAAAAATACTTTCAAGTGTATTTATTTTTCATATTTTTATGAAAAAAATAATTTTTTTTAGTTTTTGAAAAACAGTTCTTACTACTCTCCAAAAACATTATTTTCTCTCTAAAATTTGGTCGAACAAAATTAATTGTTGCATATTAGAAATTATCAAGTTGGCTTAATTGGTAGACCGGACGCAACCTCTGATTTCCACCTTCCTATATTTGCCGCAACCCTAAAATATATTTGATTCGTTAGTCATCTCCATCTCAAATTAAATACTGATTACACCAATTCAGATTCACACTCACCTAACCGAGTCGGTCAGAAAATCTACCTATCATCAAATCTCCAAGTCACATTAATTTAATCCAAAAAAATACTAAGAATTGCAAGGTGTTGGAGACTAATACAGTATTAATTTAATGCTAACAACATTGAATTTCAAAGCTTAATCTTCGTTATATATATGTTTGTTTCTCCACTTGTCGCTCGAATTGGATCCAGTTCAATCCGAAGCTTGTCAAATTTCATGTGAAGTTCATACCCTGAATATATGTTTGTATTACTAGTGTGTTTGATTTTTGGGGAGATTAATTTTAAGTATTTTTTGCAGACCCAGGTGCTCAAAGCAATTGCTCATGGCCCAACCACCGATCCTTGCGTTAGCACTGCCATCGGACACCGGTCGTGTCCTCAGCATTCAGTCTCATACTGTTCAGGTACCTCCCTCGATCCCAAATTTAGTTGGAGTTAGTAGACTAGATGGAGCCATGTTCATCGCACTAGGCTTACCATTATTTCATTTCAAAGAACATATACATTAACTAAATGATCAGCTATACCACGCCACGTATCATCCACTTGAGCCGAGGAGCGCATTGCTCAGATTTTAAACATAACTTATATTTCCTACAGCTAGCTAATGTGATATGTACACCAATTTCTGTTATCAGCTCTTTAAATAGGTGAAGTAGTCTAGGATATTGCTAGAAACTTTCACCCTTGTTTTCAGTGGCAGATTCAGGATTTTCATTAAGTGGGTTCGAAAAATAAAAATGTAGTGCCTGCGATTTGAACTTGGAACATCACTGTGACCCCCTTAACCACTGAGCCAACTTCTGCCCTTTTGTTCGAGGGTTCAAAATTTCTATATATACACTAAAATTTTAAAAAATACTATTTTTTGCCGAGGGGGTTTGGGTGAAAAAATCTCTCCCCCTGCTTGTTTTGTACAATTACTTGTCTGTGCAATAACTGGATCTCGATTACTTCCGTGAAAGTAACTGAATGTTGAAGTTTGTCATGCACGAGTATCATAGCTTGCATTGCAGCACATGCTACCAGTCTTGAAGCCAATTTTTGTACATTATGATATCTTATTGTTGAGATGATTACTTAATTTTGTACACTGCATTCTATGTGAACTAAAAGTCACATTGTTCCAATGTGAATCTGTATCGGTTATTTGTCTTGACAGGTTTACATGATTAATATTGTTGCTTGACGAGCGCAAACACAGTATAAGTTATGTGCTCTGCTAGCCAAATATAGTATAGTATTAAAATCATATCCCCATGGATTAGCTCAAATAATTTATCAAACAAAACTTGCTAACTATTATTTTGAGGATAAAAACTTGAATTTATGGTGGTTGAAAACCATGATTAATGACTATTAATGTAAAATAAGACAATCGATCACAAGAGCAGCAATTACTATCAATCTGATAAGTAAGGGTAGTAGACAAGACAGATGGAAGACAATAATTTGGATATGATTTTGTTCAATATTCATGTCTACAGTCCTATCGTTTCTCACAAATTCGATTGTTAATTAGAGTATTTCTTAAGGTTCAAATTTCTCTTTCGATTAAATCTAAACTATAAATAAGAATTAGTTAAAGCACAATGAATTTAGATATGCATGAACACGGGTAAGGTTTAGTCTTAAGGAAAAACGTCTTTCGAATATTTTTCCTCTTGATTCAATCAGCGATTTTAACAAGTTTTTTCGATTACTTGGAAGAAATAATAAATCAACCAAACAAGATAGTGCAGATATATTCACTAATTTATTCCTCTTTCGATCAAACAAAATAATGAACAAAGCCGCAATTTAATTCTTCGGGGTAGCCCAGTGGTTTGGGCTTGGGACTTCCATGTTGGAGGTCTCAAGTTTGAAACCCCTTGCCAGCGAAAGCAAGGGTTTGCCTTCTAGGTCGAGCTCGTCGCACTGAGCTTGCCTAGTGTGGGTTATCTCTCCTGTGTGGTTTGCGAGCTGTTGCATAGGAGTGGAGGTTTTACTCTGTGCACACACAAAGGGTAGAGCTGTGGGTTGCCCTTTGTCATAAAAAAATAAAAAATTCAACTCCAATATCGAGTTCAAGCATAAAAACAAGAATCAAAATCTACAATAATTTAACAATACACCATATCTGTCAAAACCCTACAGTAAGCTACTCCATAATAACAGAAAAGAACATAGAAGAATAAGTATGAGTAAACATTACCACCAACGGTTGATCCAAACTTCTGTATTGAATCGAATCGTGTTGGAAAGTAGTGACTTCCGGAAAAATCAGTCCAAATTGTCCTGGTGCAACACAGGCCTGGTAGCATGGCCGTGTGTTCTAGTAGTCTTATTTCGCTGCTTCAGATAAGTCCTTTTTCTCACAATTTCAATTGTTGCCATCTTCTATTCATGACACGTAGACAATTCCTGAATTGTTAAAATTTTCAAAGTTCCAACTAATCATCAACACAATCGTTATGTTCCATCTTTGTCCTCTCTTCTTTTTCCTTCTTTTTCTTTCTGTTTTAATTCGTTTTTGCTCCTAATCTCTCGATCTTCACATGCTTTATTCATCAACGATCCCGATTAAATCCTCTTGGACCTCTACTCAGACTTCAAAGTGCCAAGGCATCTATTTTAGCTTCAAAATTGCTCAAAAAACTTGGAAACAAGTCCTACAATCAAAACACATGTAATAAGGATAAAGCATAACATTATAGTTCGAACACAACCAAAGGGCAGTAAGGCAAAATGTAGCTAAAAACTCATATTTCTGGACTACCATCATTACCTAAATCTCTTTTTATGTAAGCTTCCACCTAAAGGTTTCTATGAATAGGATTTTAGTTCATATGGTGTTTAATTGAGACTCCTTTAAGTTGGAGTGGGCCTGAGCTGGTAGTTTTTTGATTTTCAACAGGTATTCTCTTTCTCTGAACTGCCAGAATTTGAATATAATTGATTACATAGCACAACGTAACATAAACTCTAAACCAGTAAGGTTCCCACATCTCTGCCACAGTAAAGTGGGGCCATCTAAAAGAATCATTTGACATGGAATCTCCTTCTGTTTCATTCTTCATTTGACATGGAGTCTTCTTCTGCTTCATTCTTAGTGATAAGTAAGATTTTGGTATTTCATTTTAATGTTTTTGCTCAAGCAATGAGTAAGCAGTTCTCAGAATGCATCTGATTCTCTACTAATTCAGACGTCTGCTTGTTTACAGCTATGCATCTTTAGGAGCCATTTGGTCATTCTAGGAGTTTGACCTTGACATCCATTTAGCCTCCATATCTTGCAAGGTGTTAATTAAACACCTGCATGCTGGTTGATTTGTTAAATTGAAATGTCGCTCACAGAAGAATAGAAACTCTCTTTTATAATTATTGTAGTACTTATCATCAAAACTTTACCTCATCAGAGAAAAAGAAAAGAAGAGAAGGATAGAAAACCTTGATCTTTTAACTATTGACTATGAGTCTATGATGTTAGATTATTGATACTCTTTTGGTACATAATTATGTATATTAATATTTGATCAGGAGGTTATTTTCCAAAATTTTCTTTTAATTAGGGATATGTGGGCAACAAGTCAGCAGTATTCCCCCTCCAACTGTTGGGCTATGATGTGGACCCAATCAATTCTGTACAGTTCTCAAATCACACAGGCAAGCTGCTTATATCACTTTCAGTCAAAGAATCTGAGGCCTTAAATACGGTGCGAGGTCATCTGTTAACCTGTAAAATCATGTTAACTGGATTATGTTGTGGTTAATTAGCTCGAGAACTCTGCAGGATACCCAACCTTTAAGGGCCAGGTTTTAAATGGAGAACAATTGTGGGAATTAATAGAAGGTCTTGAAGCCAATGATCTATTATATTATACTCATCTGCTGACAGGTAATTTGAATGAGTAAATATCCTGCTCCATAATGTTTTTCTTGACATACATTCATGCTTATGCTTGAAGACTCTGATACCAGAACTTACAATGTCAGCAAACTTTCAAATTTAGCAGTTAAAAACATGTCTTCTGCTCCTTCATCTATAGCTTCCAGTGCGTATAATATGAACTTACAAAAAGAGTTTTGGTTACCTTGCATAGACTAGTTACCTGCTATGTCTTGTGTCAATCCAATGATCTGTCATGTGTTTGGGCTGCATTTATTTACCATTATAAGAATTGGGACTGCTTTTAGTTTGATCCTTCTTCTTTTCTATTGACAGAAAATTTTCTTTTCTTTTTCTCATAGTTTTCCCTCTTTTGTTCGTATGAAATGCTTTGTTGGGATCAGATGCTTATATTGACTCACTCTTGTAGGTTATATTGGTTCGGTCTCCTTTTTGAACACAGTACTGAAAGTCGTTGATAAACTTCGGTCTGTCAACCCCAAACTTAAATATGGTAAGCATTTAGGAAGATAAATTCTTTCAAAATTACTGTATTTACCATGTAGTCAAGTTTCTCCTTATTTCATTGTTATTATCTTACGGCTTTGGAGAAGGTGCATTTCAATGTTGTAATTGTTGGTGAGGTGCAATGCTATTTTAGGTAGCTACTAACTAGGCTGTTATATCAAATTGCCTCGCTTTCTAGATTATGTAGATAGATGTATACATATTTCTTATGTTTGTCCCTTCCAATTCTCTGTATAATTAAGTTTTCTTTGTCAGTTTGTGATCCTGTGATGGGTGATGAAGGTAAGCTATATGTCCCTCCAGAACTGGTGGCAGTATACCGTGAGAAGGTATTTCTTTTTAATTTCCTTAAAACAACATCAATGTGGATAGATCATAACTGGCAGTTAAAAGGATCCATCCATAAACATTGTCTTGATCGACCAGGGTTAGAAATGGATGAGGACCCAAACATTTTACTGCTCAGTCAATCAGTATGCTCCTAGCTGCTTTGTTGTGATAACTTCAGCATGTTAAGGGACTGAGCTTGTCTTATTATTAATAGTTTGTATCTCGTGACAGTATATTGCCCACAACATTATATGACTGTCTTCTTGCAAAGGCAATGAGTTTTCTTTATTTAATGTTTTATAGCAGACAATAAACCCTTGTGGCCAGCCCTTCCCCGAACCCCGCGCATAGCGATAGCTTAGTGCACGTGACTGCTTTTTTCAAAAAAAAATGTTTTATAGCACTATTTTGTGTTTGTGGACCTTTTGACATTTATAGCTTGTATCATTATGGAATTTTCTTACTTGCATTGGGTTGGTGAACGTTGATGATAAGACTTCTTATGGATGAGAAAAAATCCTCCTTTTCTTCTTTTTAATTTTTTGACTAGACATGCCGACTTAGATCCAATTATATACCTGCATTAAGGATCGGAACGTGAGGGTGTCTCCAAATAATGAATTGGTGACTGAATAAGTGATGCTGTGTGTGTTTCTTTAACTAGGTTGTCCCTGTTGCTTCAATGCTGACGCCTAACCAGTTTGAAGCAGAGCAGTTGACCGGGTCCAGGTAACATTTCTAGGCCTTGTTACTTATCCCTAGTGGAAAATAGCATTTCCAGGGTGTTTCAGCTGAATGAACACATGTAGTCTTATGATGGTAGACTTGACTCTCAAGTGGTATGACATTTGTTTGGGTGGGGTGGGGTGGGGGGTGGGAGTATGTCAAAAAGTGCTGATTATAGAGCTATAGGTCTGTAAAATGTGAAAGGTTCATCTTTTATTTGAAATAGCTATCTTGTCTAGGTTTGCTGGTTAATCTACTTATTCCCGACCAGCTCCTCTCTTTCATGCACTGCCTCAGGTGTTTTAAGGTTTTGGAAGCTTTAACTTGAAGCTTGCTTAAATGATGTATTTTTTTCTTGTGAATGCACATGATATGGAAGCAAGGTTGATTTTGTCTTATTCTTAATCTTATCATATAGATAGAAACTTTTGACCGAGTAATATCAGTATTATCCTGACTCTTACTAGTTTCAATTGACTATTGTTAGTTCTATAATGTTATTGGAAGTTGTTAAAGAAGAGTGAAACTTCACTTTGCGAAATAGAGAAGAATGACTTAATCTTTTGCTTTTCATTTATTTTCTTGCAATACTTCTCCCTTCTTAAGAAGGATTTTCTTTTTACAGTATCACTTCTGAAAAAGATGGGCAAGAAGCTTGCAACATGCTGCATGCTGCTGGGCCATCAAAGGTATCTTGACATACTTGGAGATCTAAATACTCTTAGAAAGCTTTCTAATGCAGTCGTATTTATAGCAAGAACATTTCCCAGGGAAGTTTTTCTGTTGCTTATCTAACTTTTGAAATTACTTTTTCTCCTTAGCGCGTCCCTTAACCGTAGTGCATTAATCACTATGACGCACCCCGAGGTGCTACTTAACCTCAATGCTCGTTGCCAGTGAGAATCACCTAACCAAGTAACTTATGTTTAGCCTTGGATTATTGATTTTGGAGCACTTCATGGGAGTCTTCTTGTGGGGAACCTTGTGTAATAAGAGATGAACATATATCTGATATTGACTTCCTATTAAGGATTTGCTCCTAAATTCAAACTCTGTCAATGCTGAATGTATGGTCTAGAGGATTGCTGAACTAATTGTCCCAGATAGTGCAAAGAGGAAACTAACTAAAATTGGAATCAAGATTTTCAGTCCTTGTACGTCTAGTCTGATAATTTTGGAGTGGTCTTTGGATCAACTGCTTTATGCTCCTCGGCAACTTACAAGTGAAACATTTTTTTTTTACTGAAGCATGTTAACTTTTGATCATTTAAATAACTTCTCCTCCCCCTATCTTTTTATCTCTTTCTGAAGCTTTCCATGAGTGGTAAAAATGTCTGCTACACAATTCCATCATCACTTTTTTGATGACCCACTATGTCTTTTCTTCAATTTTGAATTTGAGTTACCTTGAAACTTGTGGAGGATGGGTTCACTTTTTGTTATGCTTAATCTCAATTGTTCCTTCCCAGGGTAGAAGGGGGATGTGGCATCACCTGAAATAGGTTGATGAGCCTTAAGGGTTAATACTTAGGCTTTTGACTCTAATCACTTTTTCCTGGAGCTCACGCGCAATTGCCACTCATTTAAACTTGCCTATTCTGTTATTTAATATGGTGCTCATAGTTTCTAACTCGAACATGAAAAACAAAAGCTCTAGAAAAAAGCATTTTGGAGTCGGATAAAAGTAACGATTGGTTTTTAAAAGAGAAGAAAAGGAGCAGTCAGCAGCTCTGACTGTTGGATAAAGCTATTTATATGCTGGAATTCTACAGTTATACATTTTGTAGTCTTTTATGTGGAAATGCTAGTCACAGAAGTTCACCTTAGTTCCAGTGACTCTAAATATATATTTTTCCAAAGACAAGTGCATCATGCATGTATATTCTGTTTGTGGAATGAAAAGGGCCTAAATAGAGCGTAATAGATATAGATGATGGTATAGCCCTTCTCCAACTTGTTAGGGATTGTTGAGGAGGAGTTGACTGATTCATTGTAGTTCTATTTTGTATATCTTATCTTTAGTTAACTGTTGATGACATTAGCAAAGGGTTAATCAATCATAGTACTATGCTAGTGCTGTTACCAAGGTGACTGTCCTCTGTTAGTTTCATGTTTAAACATTCGTTATATGAAGAAAATGGAATTAATATCAAGGGAAAAAATAGGGAAAATTTGTTCCCATTTTTTCCTTAAAAGCTAAATAGATGTAGATGTTGTAGTATTGCATTTTCTGTAATCTTACTTCGTTCAGGCCTTTGTGCTTTTGTTTTGCATGTAATTTGTATCATTCAGGTCTTTGTGATCTATGTCAGGTTGTTATTACTAGCATAAACATTGATGGCACTCTTCTCCTTATTGGCAGTCACCAGAAAGAAAAGGTAAATGACATGATTGCATATCATTTGATATTGGGTACCTTCCTAGAGTATATTCTTTTATGGAAGTCCCAAAAAATAGTGTCCATTTCCTTATAAGATCAGCTTTTATTACATTTTTAAAGCAAAAGTCTTGTCGATCCAATTTTATTTCTCTCAATACAGTTTTTCCTCTGTTGTATTATTCAACAGCAAAGTTGACATGTGATTCTACATTGTTTCCCAAATAATAACTAAAGCACTCAGAGTTCAAGTTTCCCCGCTTAATACTCTCTCCGTTCACTTTTACTTGTCCAGTATAATAAAAATAGATGCCAATTTTTTACTTGTCCAGTTTAGAAAACCAAGAGATAATTTATCACCTAGTTCCTAATTTACCATTATTATTACAAGAACTATAGTCATTTCCCAATGCATTTTTCAAGCATTGAATTTATTGTAGTGAAAGGGCGATATAGTAAAATTGTCTGAATTAAACTGGGACTGAGGGATAATATTTCACATTGGATTTAGATTTGTCATTTGATGAGCATTTCTTCCATTCTATGAGGTCTTGCAAATTGGACATAAAATTTGCATGTGAACTTTCTTAAGATTGTGATGCAGTTAGTTTATCCCTACTATTACTCCCATGAAACTGGTTAATGAACTGAGTTTTAAGCATCACTGCTCTTTTTTTATTTAGGAATGATTTTGCCACTCATTTTTATTTTTGCTAAAAAGTTACATGATACGGATATCTAATTTGACAGGGTCAATCTCCTGAGCAATTCAAGATTGTGATACCGAAAATTCCTGCATATTTCACGGTATGTGTCTTGCAGCTAAATAATTAAAGAAGTTTGGCTTTGGAGGGAAAATTTTTGCTTTGTTTTTCCTCGAAACTATTGTATCACATAAACCAGTGCTTTGTTGGAATAATTGATGCTTATATTATCCTTTTCTTTCTGGGGTTCAAAGAGAAACATCCCCACATAGATTACAAGTAGTGTCACCAACATGTACCTTCTCAAAAGAAAATGTCATCAACATGTTTCTCGTTTTTCTGTTGTGGAATAAGTTCCATGGAGAAACATTGAAACGACATTTGTTACTTTGCAAAAATCTGAGCATCCAATCCAAAAATTTGAGTTAATCATTGGAGCGGCCCAAGACTCTTATAAATTCCTTTGAAATCTTTAGACAATTTATGCGGGATGATTTGTTACTCAATCCCCCCTCACACGTGTAACCTGGTCTTACACTTCACAAGTGAACTTTAATGCGTACTTACGGGTGGAGAAGGGACTTTCCAAATCTGTCACGGTGTGAAAGATATGTGCATCCAACCCAAACAACTCTAAACAATGGGTAGAACGGAAAATCTTCATAAATCCGTCAGAAGCCCGTACACAATCCATGTAGACAATTAGTAACTTCACATTTCCAACTTCTTAATTTGTCAGAAATCCTAGGTATGAAACTTTAGTTTGTCCAAGCATTCTTTCATTGTTTAGGAGTTCAATGCTTATTTTTTTAGTTTTTGGGTGATGTGAGCTCCTGCTAAGAGGGAGGAAGGGAGAGAGCTGGCATAGAAGCTATGCATCCAATTATTAGATACGTCTTATTGTGCTGGCGTCCAACATGATTATTCCTGTTAATTAGATATACGAGGATTATGCCTATTTATTAAATGGTATCTGGTCTATCAGATCATTCAATTTTCAGTTTAAAAAAAATCATTTTGTATGACAAGGTTGGTGGTGTGCACTTTTTTCAGCAATATAGAAATGCTAGAAGTTGTTTTTTGTTTCTTATGTTAATGCTCATTCACCTGCAACAGTTTCTCTATATATATTTGCCCTTGTATATTCATTCAATGTGCATTGCATGCTTGCAGGGAACGGGGGATTTAACGACTGCTTTGTTGCTTGGATGGAGCAATGTAATGTTTGACTCATTTAAGACAAGGTTTGAGCTTTATTTCCCACAATAATCTGTTCTGATCTTAGTTTTTTATCTCATACAGAAATATCCCAATGACCTCGACAAAGCGGCAGAGCTTGCTGTCTCAAGCGTACAGGTACTAGTGTGCTTCCCTGTTGTTTGTGAACATTCACTCATGTAAGTCTTGGACGTGGAGACTGAATCAGCATGTTGAATAAGTTATTATGATGGCATCCATAACTAGTTTGATTGCATTGTCATGATTTAAGAAATTTGTTTCATAAACCTATGCATTATCAGCTTTTGCACTTCATTAGTACCAGGAAACAGCTATGAGCATTCTGTCGGATACACTGAACAAAAATATATGCACATGCTGTTATATACTTGAAGGTTAAAACAGCTGCTTGTCTTGACTTGTGCCAAGAAGAACAAATATATTGGAAATCTTCCTTCTTTTTTTTTTAATGTATTTTGATGCAACCTAGTAGTTTGTTTAATCAAATTTGGGTACAGTGTACACTGCACATTCAACTGTCCAGAATGTTCATGCTGTGATGAACATTAGTTGTTTGCTCTTTTTCTTAAATCAACCAATTTTGTTGCTTGATGCAGGCACTTTTATTGAGGACACTGGCAGATTATCAAAAGTCTGGCTATGACTGCCAATCAAGCAGTTTGGAAATCCGGTTGATCCAGAGCCTAGATGACATCCGCAACCCAGAAGTTAAATATAGAGCTAAAAGATACAACTAAAATTCTGTTGTTGTCTGGTCCATTTATTCCTTTAGGATAGTGTCAGTATAATATGAAAGAGTTTCATTTGTACACAATGTAGAGTGGACCCATTTAGCTCTTGTTTTAACTTGTAATCAGACGGCAACAGATAATACTGAGGAGCATTTTGGGAAAAGAGGGTGTGGCCTGTGGCTGAAGGCTGTGTGGCAGTTCTCTTCCCTTTGCTTTCATTTGTTTGTCTTTATCCTTTTGGCTATTCTGCAACTTGAGAGGGAAACACTTCTACTCATTATCTCACCTAAAAGTCATAAAGGAAAAATTACAGAAACAGGTTTTGGTATTTTGATTATATAGACGCCTTGCTCCGTTCTTGCAGCCTCTTGGATCAACGAACTGAGGCACGAGTACCTAATTGGCTGGAACAAAGCAATCATTTCCATGTTATGGTGGGTTTAATCAACATCAACCTTCACTGATTTCGAAAATAAAGAAGATCACCAAGTCGACCAGTTGGGGGTAGATCATCCATTATGGCAAGCATTCAAATAGGACGAGTAGAAACCCTCTCAATAAGGGGTTTGTTTAACCACAGTAGCTCAATTACACACAAGTTGAGGTGACTCTATATATACTCTACGTGACCTTTTTAATCTAAGTGGTGTTTGGACATAAAAATTGTAAAACTTGAAGAAGAAAAAAAAAATGAAAATTGGAGTACTAGGGCTTTTGAGTAAGGGATCTAAAAAACCCCTATGTGTTTTTCAATTGAGCTTATCACACGCTTACCTCTTTTGTATGATTTGCAGGCTATTACATTAAAACGAAGTTTATTTTGTGCGAACCCAAAAACTAGCAATCACAGTTCCCTTGTCATTAAAAAAAAAAAGTACTAGGCCTTGATCTAAACATTGATATCTGGACTCGATTGGAAAAGGTATACGTACTAGTTTTCCCAAAAAAAGAACTTATTGTGATGGGGCTAATTAGAATTTGGCGGACAATGAAGGGTAAGTCGCTGTAAATTGTAATTACTTTACTCATAATGGTCAATAAGCAATTTTGACAAGATTGAGGGGTAGAAGTTGCAATTTTCGCTAAACCTCGTCGGAACGTTTAAAGAGGATTCTCGAACGTGGGCTCGCGGGAAAGCCCGTTTCAGTAACAAGAAAGAGAAATAAGCGAAGTTTTTTCCAGAATAGCTTGGAGAGTACCCAGACTGCGAAAAAAATAATGGAACCTGAAGCAGCGTTAGGGCTAGTCAAGCATGGCGCTACCTTGCTACTTGTAGATGTTCCTCAAAACACCCTCATCGGTATTGATACCAAGGTCTGTTTTAATTTTTGTAATTTGCTGTTCGATTTTTCCTAATTGATTGATTTCGTTTAAATTTTAAGTAGTTTCGTTATTTGCAGATGTTTTCCTCTGGGCCTTATTTCAAAGGTGTGAAGATGATTCCTCCTGGTGTTCATTTCATCTATTACAGTTCATCCAACAGGTGCTTTTTGTCCCATAACATCTCGTTTTCTTCACGAATTAATTAAGCTTCTAGGGTTGTGGAGTACGAAGTACTTAATTATAAGTTAAAAGTGCTGGAAATATTAGTAAGCTGCTTATTTACTCAACTGATTTTCAATTTCATAACTGTAGATTATAGCTTAGAAATGTCAAATTCTGTACTCCAGTTTTCTGTTTCTAGCACCCACTTTCCTTTTAGCATTTTAGGTTCCTGCTTGTTCCATAAGAATCCATTGTTGTGCTAAACCTTTTTACTGATATAGGCTACTCATTTCAATATCATCACTATAAAGTTTAGACCTAGAAAGATCCAAATAAATTCTCCTTGTTTCAAGTGAATGAGCAGCTCTGACCTTCCTCCTGACAGCTTATCATTCATTTGTGTTGTAAGACTCCTGTTCT
This sequence comes from Solanum dulcamara, assembly GCF_947179165.1. Lineage (NCBI taxonomy): Eukaryota > Viridiplantae > Streptophyta > Magnoliopsida > Solanales > Solanaceae > Solanum > Solanum dulcamara. The sequence goes on along the minus strand of NC_077247.1, from coordinate 55,530,660 downwards.
GTTGCCAGACCTTTTAATTTTTGTACCGTATTGCTCTTTTTTGCCATTGTTTGTTGCTGTTTTGGTTTCTTTCTCTCTGTAGTAAACAATATGATTAATCAACAACTACTGTTGTCTTTTCTTCTTCTGGGTGCAGAGAAGGGAATGAGTTCTCACCAATAGTTGGTTTTTTTGTTGATGCGAGCCCTTCAGAGGTTAACAAATAATCTCATTTGTCACTTCTGCATTTATTTGTTGATCCAGTCATGTTTATGATTGTTCGGAGCTCTTCTAATGTTGATAGCTAGATAGTGTTTGTGTCGTTTTATGTTGCCAAACCATAGACACAGATGCAATTATATTATCATAGATTCGTTATATGCTATTCTCTTGCTTTTTTTGCTGATTGCTTTTTTTTTCCCATGTTTGAACAATTGTTCAATTGCCATTGATGTACTAAATGCGTCTTCTTTTCTTTTATGTCTAAGTATGCTGAAAAAAAATGTCAAAATATGTTGGGAAACTTAATCTTTTCTTCCAACCATACTTGAGCAGGTAATTGTTAAGAAATGGGATTCAAAGGATGAGCGATTTGTCAAATTATCCGAAGAAGAGGTGAGTTCTCCGAAGAATTTTCCTTATTCCTCTTTCTCTCTTTTCTTTTCCTTTTCTTTTTTTTTTCCTTGTTCGTGATTAGTTATGTGTGCAGAGAAATCTTCTCTGATCCAGCATGTTAAAAGCTAGCCCATAACATGTTAGCTAATAAGGTGGAGCCCATAACTATTTTGGATGTTATTGGAATTATTTCCATGGTTACTTTCTTTGCTAGATAAAGGTAATGTAATTGTTTCCATGGTTATGAAAGTAAATAAATTGATGAAGATTACTGTCTAAATTAAAGAATTAATCTTCAAAATTAAGAAATACTAATACTTTCCCATTCCTACCTCATGCAAAAACTTGGAGACGACTTGAGAGGGATGGAATCTGTTAGCTGGTTTCTTACCTCTGTTAGTCTTAGTGAGCATGTTGTCCATTAGTTCATCCTACTCAATTAGATGAACTTAGATGCACATATAAGAGAACAATTCTTTTTCTGACATGATTTTGATGCATAATTTCACTTGCATATTAATTTATATTTTCTATAGAACAATTCTTTTTCTGACATGATTTTGATGATAAGAGAACAATTAATTATTAAAGGACTAGTTTTTTTTTATTGATGAAATTAGTAAGGGACTAATTACTGACTTGTTTGACTGGATAACTGCAAACTGTTGGTGCTATAGTGCAAGGTGAGCTCTTCCATTAGTTACATGTTGATTTTCTGTGTATTGGTTAATAGGGAGTTTTCCGTGACCGTGATCCTATGTTGGAACTGATTTTCATTTAATGCAACATTATTCTTAAACATATCTATGGTGTGCATTTTATTGCTTTAGAAGATTTGTTTCCTTTTCAAAAAATGATTATTTCCGGTTTGTTTGAAGGAAGAGAGATATGCTCAAGCGGTGAAAAAATTGGAGTTTGACAGACAACTTGGCCCTTATGCATTGGATCAGTACGGAGATTGGAAGCGCTTATCTAACTTTATTACGAAGAGTACCATTGAAAGTATTGGTAAGTATGTTACTTTTCACATTGTCTCTTAGTGTTTTGACAATGAGAACAGAGGACAGCATCTGAGCCAAAGTGTGGGATCCTTGGTTGAGTTGATTATAAAAGAGTTGCCAGCATAAAGAGGTAGCAAGTTTGAGAATATTTGGGAGCAATGTCTCACAGCCCTTGTGTTTTTTGCAATTAGATGGTGCCTGTTATATGATGACACTTAATCCCATTAGTTGTGCGCCTACCGGCCTAGGGATCCCATTGGTAATGTGATAACATAATTAAGCCCATTAATTGTTACATGATGTCTCAATCCCTCCTAACGTGAGATAATGATACTTGAATTCATATTAAAATAAAGAACCTTATTGTGAGCCCTTTTTTCTTTTCTTTTGAGATTGTTAATTGTGAGCCCTTGGTTTCTTTGACAGCTAGTAAGCTTCATGTCATGGATAATTGGTTATCTACTTATCTCTCCCCCAGTAAATCAAAACATGAGTTACTCTTGTGTGTGTGATCGTTGCTCTGCTTGTTATCCTTTTGATATACGCTTCACCAGTTTCATCATTTGGCAGAACCAATTGGAGGAGAAATCACCATTATTTCTGAATCTGAAATGGTTGAGAATCTTCATAAGACAGCCATGGAGAAAGTCTTGGCTGAGCAGTTGCAGAGTAGCAAGTTCTCGAAGCCTGATAAGAAGTCGCCAGGTAACGATTGTTATTACACCCCAATTCCTCGTGTTATGAAGCTAAAGGGAGCTGCAGGACAAGATCTTACTAACATGAATCTTGACAAGGTAGATGCTTAAATCTGCGTAGTTTCTATAAAATGACTAGTCTTTCTATTTTTCTTTTCTTTTACTTTTGAGAATAACTTTAGTTTTTACCTTCAATGCAGACACACATATTGGAGACCATTCTGACGAAGCAATATGGTGGTTCAGAAGATTCACTTCTGGGCGAACTACAATTTGCCTTTGTAGCGTTTCTGGTATCAGCCAGCAGTTTCAACTTTTCTTTGCTCTTAAGTTCTTTATGTGATGAACCAACTTAATTGAGAAGACAGTTGTTGAAGTTTAATATGTGAACTATTTACAGATGGGACAGTCACTTGAAGCTTTTCTGCAGTGGAAGCATTTAGTCAGCCTATTACTTGGCTGTACAGAAGCTGTAAGTATACATCAATCTCTTTGCTTATATGTGGCTAGGAAAATCTTCCTTTCTACTGGCATTTCCATATGCAATAGGGACCTAGATAATACAACACACCCTCTCTCTCTCTTATTTCTTGTGAGCAGTGTTGATACTAATATGCTTTCAGATAAATCATAAAACTCTAAGTTGCTTTTGACTATAATTTCCATGCCCAGTTTATGTGGATTTCTTTAACAACCTACATCATAATCCTAGGTCTACTTTAAAGTCAAGTTTATGTCTAGTCTGACCATTAATTTCTTTGCAGCCTCTCCACAAGAGGACTCAGCTATTCACCAAGGTAACTTTCAAGTTTCAAAGAATATATCCTTTCTGTGCATGCTATCTTATAGAAACGTATGTAACTTCCAGCTCTGTGTCGGGAAGCCTGGGCCTATTGAATAATACAATGATTTTATCATTGCATTTCTACAACTCCGTCCAACATAAGATGAAAATGAGAAATCCTATCAGTTAATATGGAAGGTGAAAACAAGAAATCCAGTATGTCTATAAGGATTTATTTTGTTTCACTTTATAAGGAGTTCCTTTATCGTAAGATTGATCTTATTGTAGAGGCATTTTAAGCAATGCATGGCTTATGAGTTATGTGATCTTTTTACTCTGGTTAATGAAAAACGAGAATAAGTGTGGCCAATGGTTTGGTACTATGCTTCTTGGTCTGAAGTTGGGTAAAAGAACGTAGTGAACGTGTGGTTCCATCGTGTTAAACTTTGTATTTAGCATCAATAACAATGTGGTGCTGCATGTAACGGGTAAATTATGGTACCTGCTTTCTCTAGTATATAGGGTGAAGAATAGTGTGTATCATTTATTTTGATTTTTTTCATCCTTTTAGATTCATACATACTGACTCTTGCAATCTGTATTTATCATCAGTTCATCAAAGCAATATATTATCAGTTGAAAATTGGATTTCAAAAGGATAGTAAGGATACTAGCAGGGCAGAGAAGGGTGCAACAACATTGTTGGACGAGTCTTTGTTGTCTGCTGATAACTTCATGCGCCACCTTTGTAAGGTAAAATCCAGTTCACATAGCAGTGTATGGTACTAGAGTGTAGGTAAATGATCTTAATATAACTCCCTGGTTTGTTTCGAAACTGACATGCTCACTAGATGTAAAAACTTTTTGACACATCTTAGAAATGTTGTTTTTAATGGTGAATGTCCATGCCTGCTTGTGCATCTCGACTATTCCAAAAGGGACCTGCTACCTCTAAGCAGCACAGGCTTTCCACCAAGGCTTGGGTACATGGGAAAAAGTCACCTATCTTATTGAGCCATCTTTACAATTGGTTTCAGGATTTCTTCTCATTGGTGCTTGATGCCCCCATGGTTGATGGAGACCTCCTGACTTGGGTATGCCTCCAGACTGTTTGATTCCTTTTGATTCTTTGAAATAAATTTAGGATTTATTTTCCTAACGCAAACGCCAGTGAATAGAATCAGAAGCATTCCTTGTAATGGACCCTGCAAGTCTTTCTGCAAAAGTATAGGTTTATGCAAAAGATTACTCTCAACTCAAATGAGAGTCTATATCTGTCCTGTTTTGACCATGTCTCCAGTGAAATCAACTAGTGAAGATATCTACTATCTTAAAGTGGATTACTTCTTTGTCAAATAGGCAAATGGGATGTCAACTTCATACTTCAATTTCTTCACTAGGAAGAATAATCAACATTTCTTTTTGTCCTTTTTCCTTTATGTGTGTGTGTGTATATATATATATATATATATATATATATATATATATATATATATATATATATATATATATATATATATATATATTTATTATTATTATTATTATTTATTTATTTATTTATTTAGTTATATTGTTGTATTTATTCCTATGTGGTATATGGAACGTGCGCAGTTGATGTGCATTTATTTTAAGTATTCTATAAAAATCTTTTATGCATTTCTGTTCTTAAGCATTCATGGTACTGTTTTGACATTGTTTTCTTAATAATCTGCTTGAGTTAATATTTCATGGCAAATGTAATCCACCTTCTGTTCCTTTAAACGTGCAATTCCAGATTCACTGAACAACTGATTGAAATGCAAGTAAATGAGCGTTTCTTTTTAATTCCCTATCTTGAACACATTACAAATTGGTGGGTTTTTCTTCTTGTTTGAATGATAGACTAGAAAATTGAGAGAGCTGCTTGAGCAGACTCTTGGATGGAACTTCCAGCTGAACAGTGCAGTTGATGGAATGCATCTTGAGGAAGATGATGAGGTTTGGAAAAATCAGATGCTGGTTCTCTCTTTTTCCTTTTTATTTTTGGCTTCTTCCTTCTCATTAGGTCTTTCGACTTCTGCAGTTTGCTCCAGTGGTGGAGATTCTAGACGATCCAGATCACTGAAAAACACAAGCAACATGAATATGTGACGTGATCCAAATGTAATTAGCCGTTTGTCAATACTGATATATCCTGATTTCGAAGAGCTGCTGTTGAAAGATTCTGATCCAATAGGCTAACACCTTCTACTTATGTGACAGCTCAATTAACATGAATGGTGTATGCGTTCAGGCATATATATGAAAGTCAAATGTTGTATCAGAAAGTGGTGTTTTGCTGCTCTATGCTAAATCATATCAAAGTATTGAGATCATGGAACACCATTAATTTCGCCTTGTGTAAACTTATCATTACAGAATCATGTAACTATTAATCTGTACACAACTATAACCACTAGAAAGGGCAGCTACTCGTTTTCACATGTGAAGATGAGCATGTAATGAGTATGAGAACTCTGAACATGATGGAACTGAATGACGTCTTATTTACTCTTTAAGTTGTTTAATCTCAGAGATGAGTACCTTTATGTTGATGTTGAACACTCTGTCATGCAGCAGCGGCTCAAGCTAATTAGTGGCCTAAAATCAAAAATAAATCGGAGGCCTTAAACTTTTAAATTATATATGCAAAGTTATTTTTTTTTAATTTAAAACTTTACTTTTTCTATAAATAGTATTCTATTCGTTTTAATATTTTGTCCGATTTTGACTTGACATAAAAAAAAAATTAAAAAATTAAATCTTATGATCTTAAACGGATGATATATATACCAAGATGTCTTTTAATCTTGTGGTCTTAAATATGTTAGGTGAAAAGTTAAATTTAAAAATTGACAAAAGAGAAAAAACATTCGTTAATGTTTTTTAAAAAAAGATTTTAGAACCTTATGATCTCAAACTATATATATATATATATATATATATATATATATATATATATATATATATATATATATCAAGATGTCTTTTAATCTTGTTGTCTTAAACATGTTAGGTGGAAAGTTAAATTTAAAATTGACAAAAAAGAAAGACACATTCTTTAATGTTTCGAAACGCACAAAAAAAAAGTAAGAAAAATAAATTAAAACACACAGTATAATTTTTCCTTAAAAAAATTTATAATAATTTTATAATTATTGAAAAACGGGATCCCTAAAATTTGGTGCCTAAGGCGGATACCTCATATTTAAAGGCATTGAGCCGCCCTTGACTCTAGTCCATATCAATTGAATTGTTGGGGTTAAGCACATTTGTCAAGAATATATTTAAGGACATAAATTAATAAAGAATACTTTTCACTATTGCCCTTTTGATTATTTACAAACTATTTTATTAGAAAATGTAAAAGAGTTAAGAACCTCATTAAAAGAAGGATAAATATATATAAAAAAAAAAGGTCCTGACAATTTACTTAAACTTTAAAAAAATCACTTATTTTGAATTATAAAAAAATTTCAACAATTCACTTAATATGAACTAGAATGAGTACTTGACAAGTAAAATAAAAAATATCACTCTAAAATATTTACATGTAATCCTAATGAATAACGAACTTGGTAAGAAGTTTATTTTTTTCTACTATTTTGATTACGACAATCATATTTTTTTGTCATTTTCAAGCCATTTAATTAAATGCCATGTAACTAATTAGTGGATCAGACATATCCCATTGAGAGGGGAGGGTCTATATAAATCACTCTTCCTCTTCCTTTTTCAGTGACTTGAGTCTTTTCTAAATACAATAATTTTTTTGTGTTTTTCGAAATAGTAAAGAGAGAAAACGGGAATGCGGCGGCGGTGAGGATAGTTGTACTCCAAATGAGTTACGTTACAGAGGTGTAAGTAAGAGGCGATCTGGGAAGTACTCAACTAAAATTACAAACATCCACTGGCTTGGGACATTTGATACGGCGGAAAATGCTGCTAGGGCTTATGATAGAGCACCGAGGATGTATCGTGGCCATGAGGGTAACCTCGAAAATGCTAATGATTTTATCCGCGGCGGAGGTGGGGTTCAGGATCAGCCACCAACCAACAATGCGGAGGCTCTCCATCTTGAGCTCACCCTTGCCCCGCCAGGGAGCATGTGAAATAGTATAGCATTTCTTAGAAGAAAAATAGTTTAATTTCTCTTTTAGATTTTTATAAGGAAAAAAATATATATATAGGAATCTTTTCTCATATCTCCTGATGATAAAAGTAATGGAGTAGTATTAATTTAGAGAATTTTAATAATGTCTTGTTCCTAGTATCATTTTTCTTTCTTTATTGAATTCAGTTGAATGAAAATTTATTTGCTTGCATTGTTTCTGTACTCAGTTGAATAGATTTGATACAACGTTTATTCTGTTTGCAAGTACATATATAATATGTGAAGTGATATGAGTATAAAGAAGTCAGTATTGGTCAAGAATGTGGTTATTATTGTTTCATTCTTTTGTTTCAGCAGTGACTTTAGCATAAAAGAGTCTCTTATATGTGAGCATTTGATACGCAAGTTCTCATCTATACACTCTTCTTTGAGGATCATTTTGTTTGTTTATAAGTTATAAGTTTATCGAATGTCAAATGATCAACTCAAAACCCTTTGGAAGTTTCAGAATTTATATAGATCGTGAATAGAGCTAGATAGGTAGAAATGTAGGTCCAGAAATATTTTAATAATCATATATATATATATATATATATATAGGAGCGGTTCAAGCTAATCAGTGGCCTAAAATTAAAAATAAATTGGAGGCCTTAAACTTTTAAATTATATATGCATAGTTATTTTTTTTAATTTAAAAGTTTACTTTTTCTATAGATAGTATTCTATTCATTTTAACATTTTGTTCGATTTTGATTTGACGCGAAATTTTAAAAAACTAAAAAGATTTTTGAAACTTATAATCTTAAACGAATGATATATATACCAAGATTTCTTTTAATCTCGTGGTCTTAAACATGTTAGGTGAAAAGTTAAATTTAAAATTGACCAAAAAAAAACATTCGTTAATGTTTTTTTAAAAAATAAAAAAGATATTAGAACCTTATGATCTTAAATTAATAATATATATATATATATATATATATATATATAATCAAGATGTCTTTTAATGTTGTTGTCTTAAACATGTCAAGTGAAAAGTTAAATTTAAAATTGACAAAAAAGAAAGAATGTACACACTAAAAAAAAGTAAGACAAATAAATTAAAACACACAGTATAATTTTTCCTTCAAAAAAATTATAATAATTATATTATTATTGAAAAACGGAATCCCTAAAATTTGGGACATATGAATAACTTTACTTTTAACTAGATGTATCGAATTTGAAAATATAAAAAAAAAATCATATTGGAAGCATCACCACACGGCGCCTCTATAGCTTGCAATTGTTTCACCAAATTATATATATATATATATATATATATCAACTTATGTAAAACGGGACATGAGGAAAAAAAACTACAATTATTTATTATTTCAAATGATAATAAACAACTTAAATATTAATGTTCATGAGAAGCAATTTGTTTCATATATCTACAAATAATATTCTCCAATAATCAATACAAATTCTCCTGAATTTTTGTTTTACCCTAAATCATATTTGGAAAATACTTATATAGGAAGTGTCCCTAAATGATATGTAAGAATTTCCCATTATTTCCTCAACAATATATTTTAAAAAAATTAATAAAAGACAACTGACACTATATCACTATATGTTTGGCTAATTAAGCATCAAAATGAAATTGTAAGAGGGGTTGCATGAAGGAATTGATCTCATTAAAGACCAGATCCTCTCCTTGGTCATGACCAAAGTTACCAAATTATTGAGTATCAAAATAAGTTTTTATATCCTCAGGGAAGCTACTGTTTTGTGGTGGATCCGGGTCGGATAATTCGACCCGTGCAGGCGCGCCGCTAAGGTCATTTTCATCATTTCGTTGAACTTGGTAGATTGGAGCAGTAGTCGATGTGGCAGAAGATGAGACATCGTGAATAGGGCGTGTTTGTAGTAAGAATAAACAAGAGTCGCAGAGGATGAGGTTGTTGTCGTGGTCAATCCATTTGGAGTAGGGATCTTGTTAGTTTCAACACTAGGGTTTGATTGATTCTTATTATTATTGTTGTTAGGTTTTAGCAAATATTTTGATTTCAAACTGTATTAGTTTCTCCTTTAAAGAAGCTGACCCGGAATTGGGGTTGAGTTGTATGGTCTTTTCCCTGCACAAATCGGGGAAATGGCTCGAAGGTTTTCTCGTCTTTGTACGGTTGCCTTCATGTCCAGATCAATTACTGGAGCCATGTTACAACCACCAATCTTACCCAGCACATTCCAGTCTCATCCACACACTGTACCCCATGGCTATTTTTATCCTATGCTCCAATTGCAAGGTTAGTTTTCTGCACGCCTGTCAATCTAATTGGTAAAGTGATAGGGCTCGAAGCAGACTTTACCTTCCTATTTTGTATTACTGGTGTTTGTAAGGCACCACTTTGGATATTCAAGAGTATTATAAGTGGTGGAGATGAGGCTTTCTTTTCATGTGGCCAATCTGTTTGTAAGAGTTCTCAAGGACAGGATAAATTATCAGAATTTTAGTGCTGGATCAGATTCTGAATAAGGGTTGCTCAGTTGTAGGAGTAACAGTTTCAAGTTTAAGGACTTTTTGAGTTATGGGTGGACTTTTTTCTTAAGTTTCTGTCCTGTTATGCAGTGTGTATAATCTCCTATCAAGTGAATCAGTTTTAACCTAGCATTGAGTTGCCTAGTGAATATTTGTTGGTTAATATTTTTACAACACATCTATGTTTCTACCTCAATATTTGCCTCTTTAAGTGCTACTACTTCTGCCTCTGCTGTTGAACCATGGCCCTGGACAAGAATCTGTGTTTTGCCTTTCAGAATTCTTCTGAACTGTTTTTTCTTTCGACTAGTCTGCTACATGTATGTGTATGGGATTGTCGCCTGTAATAGACTTCTTCATGACCATTCACACCTCTGGTTTCAAGATAATTTTCCCGAAACTAATTCGCATGCCTTTCTTGTGATGGGGTTTTGCAGATACTCTATCAATTGATATTTGCTGATGATAATCACATGTTCAGTCGTAAAAAGACCCTTAAATTCTAACATTTCTATAGTTATCTGAGAATCTTTGGGCTGTGTTTCCATTATTGCTATCTTTTAGGCAATCCATACTTCACCTGTTGATAAAATTGCAGCTCGCCTTAAAATTTACTTGCTTTTATGTGTCTGCCCCAGTGCTTGAGCACTTCTCCTTTCATAAGTGCTTTTCAGTTGGGCAGTCTGATTGTTTCTTGGAGTTGTTTCTTCTGTTCTTTGAATGAAACTAAACCATATCAATTTGGAAGATTTTTGTTAATGATTCGTTTTCTAGGTTTGTCTTACATTGATAGAATATATTAGTGTTTGTGCCACATGATTTGACCTCTTTTTTCCCCTGAAATTGCATCCAATTTTTAAGATTCATCTTTCCCTGAAGTGGCCACAATTTTTTTAAAATTTAGTCCCTGGACTTGATTTGCATCTAACTTCTTGATATAGGCCAGAAGTCAAAGCATCTAGTTTTAATACTGTAATACAGAGTACTTTATGCACACAGCATTTTGGCTTTTTTCTTCTTGCAAGTATAATAACTTGCAAACAAAATTCAAGAGGTGCTATAATTGGTGCAGCTTTGAGATCATATGCACATAACAGACGTTCCGACTATGATCTATTTGGCGGTGGTATACCTAAACCAGATGAGTTTAAGAAAGCGTGGGCAAAACAAATGGATGACGAAGAGAGCCGTCTTTGGACAGCAAGTGAAGATGAAAGCGACTCCGATAAAGGTGATAGTCATCGCCGTCTCAGAAAAGAGATTAGGAAAGCCAAACAGCGAGCAAAAGAGCAAGATGGTCCTATTGATGCAGATGATAGTGACGAACTGAGAAGTCTGTGGTCTGAAAGTGATGATGAGAAGACATTATGGACTGGTAGTGAAGGAGATGATGACGATGATATTCCGACTGACCCATACCCAAACAAAAAGAGTGATAGTTACATTGATAAACTGTTTGAGTTTGAGGAAAAACCTAAATATAGAACACTCTCTGAAGCCTTGAAATCTGAGCAGGAACCTGAAGAGTTATCTCCGGGAAAGCAAGCTAGAAAAATTGCAGTGGAAAATGCCCTTAAGAAATTGAAAAAGGGTCCTGATGGGCGTTTCATTAATGTTTGGGAGGTTATGAGCGATTTGGACATTCTGATTGGTGCTTTTGAGAACATCATTTCCGGACCAGAATATGCTGAATTGAGACAGGGAGGACCTAAGAAATTGAATATGCAGTTTTTCAAAGACATACAAGCTCGTATGAGAGATCCAAACTTTGAGTTCTCTCCTGAAATAAAACTGAAACCAAAGAGCAAATTGGTACGTAGAAAGAAATGGCAGAAAACAGAATCTAGGCGTAGGAAAGCACGGAAACGATAGCTTCATGATGCCGCCTTTCTTTTTTGCATCTAAACACTGTACCAGTAGATTTGTTTCTTAGTGGCTGATTCCAAGTTTCTTCGACTATTGGATCCGAGATAATTCATGTCCAGAAGATGTGTCAACTGTTGATGGACTTGCTTACTGCTTTCTGTAAATTATTTATGATTGCTTTAGGTAGACCATTTACTTTCGATTACTAATTCTTGCTATTGATTACTGAATGGGAACTAAGATTTCGTAACTAACACTTTGAGATAAGTTAATTGCTCTATACCTACTTTTTGAGTTTCACATTAATGCATGTTTACTGCAATTGTGATTTCTCTATAATCTATATTGCAAAGCAGCTATCAGGAATAAAGGCTAAACAGTAGCCTTTAACTGGAATTTTGCCTTTGTCTGAAATTAGGGAGTACCGCTACAACGTTTGAATGCATATAAGGTAGACTTAGTAGCTTGGCAAATAAAGCATGTTACCTATTAGGCTATTACAATAGGTTATAATACTAGGATAGTGTTAACAAAGTTTTACAACGTCATGTATAAAAGTGAATTTACTCGTAACAAAGAAAAAACACAAGAAATGAAAGTCGTTTATATGTGAAAGCTGAAATCTAAACTATATATATATATGTAGGTACGAATGGTAAGTTTCTCAATTGTTATAGTTATTCATGTTCCAAGTATGGCTGTAATTGGGTGGGAAGACACCATAGGGTGTCTGATAGAGAATCCTTCCTGGTTGATATGTGTAAATATCACTGGTGAAGTTGTCAATGCCATTGCCATGGCTGTTCTGCCTGTAAGAGTTCATCATTGTTGAAGGATAATCTAAAAAAGACGTCATTGTTGAAGCTGGATATTTGTAATGGTAAGCCTGCCTGTCATTCATCTCACTGAATGGCCTTGGTTGATATCCATATGCCCCTTGACCAGTGTGTAAGTTTTGTAGTACTGAATCTTCACTTCCCAAATCAGCAAAACGGGAATTAATACTTCTGAGACCTTGGTTTGGAGCAAAACTAAGATTATTGTTTCGGAGACCTTGAAAATCAACCATTGAATTTCTTCTACCTTGTAGACTTTGGAGATCTCCAAATGAAGAAGTTCTTCCGAAAACTGCATTGTTAATGATGCTTTCTTCCTGAACATTATATGGATAATCCATGTTTCCTAGTGCACAAAGGTTCTGATTTGCCTCAGCTGAGAGAGAGTCAATTCGGATACTTTGGTCCAGAAACTGTTTGTTGTTCCAATGATCGAAGCCTCGTTCAATAGGGGCACACATAGGACTTCTCTTGGAGGTTCCAAGAGAGTTGTATGATCCGTACATTTGGTTTTGATGCTTGTTATTATTGAGCCAGTTAAGGAGTGCTCTGTTTTGAGTCTTCTCATCCTCACACCAGTTTAGAGCTCCCTCGTTTTGGTGAAAGTCATCATTGAACCAGTTATAGAGTAGTTCTGCTTTTTGGTTTTCCATTGGGTTCTCTGATAAAAGCTCTGCATGTTTCCCAGATTTGCTTAGCTTCTTGATCAGTGTTGCAGAGTCCACATTCCCAGATACTATGACAACTTGTTCATCAACATCCATTTTCACTTGATAAACCCCTGAAATCAAATGTTTTAACATTTTATTCTGAAGTATGAACTTTCTTTGTTCTTTTGTTGAAAGTACATAAATGGTTTGATACTGATTTTTATTTTTCCCTGGTGTGCATGTTGGAGAAAGGTGGTGGTAGATATTACTAGTATAACTTATAGTAAGTGAAAAATGAGAGTACCTTCAATTCTTTTAAGCAGTTTCTTCACCTTCCGCATGCATCCATGACAGTTGATCTGAACTTTAAGAACATGAGTCTGTAAACAAAGAATGCAAAGCATTAGTTAAATAAGGCAGAAGACAATGCTAAAGAGAACAATACTAAGCAAAAATGAGGACCAAGTAAATGACCTGAATTCTCACAAGCTCAAAGTCATGGGCAGTAGCAGACATTTTTCAGGTAGGTAGCAGTGTTTTAAGTTTGTTCTCTTTTGTCAAATGAAGTTGTAACTTATTTCTATTTTAAGGCTTAAGAATAACTTACCTCAAAAGGATCACCCTACAAATGGCTAAATATCAGCCACAGTAACACTAGTAACAGAGGCACCAAATACATGACTCAGAAACAGCTGCAGCAAGAACATGGGGCACACTAGCTAGCTAGTCCTTTCATCTCAGTACAAAACACAAAAGACCTCCAGAAATGTCAGTGTGTGGAGTGTTTTTGTGTTCTTTAGATAGGAGGTTTGGGGTGGGGGGGTGTAAGAGAAGTGTGATTTGACCAGTTGAGTACTTCAGAGAAATGAGGATTGACAGTTCAGATAAAGACAGTAAGGCAAAGTATATCATTTTTCCATATAGAGGCAACTGCCAAGTAGTAGTGTCAGATTCTTTTTATTTTAGTAGCATGACTATGTGCGTGGAAGTAGTATGATTTGATCCTAGTCAGAAACTTTATTTTGAATCTGATATTATAATCTGAAAAATAGGTTCGAGTATAGAAATTTTTACACTACACATTACTTAAAACTAATGATTTTATACAACATTTTTTTTACTACAAACTAAAGAAATCAGGACAATAAAGGGCCTGACTTTGCCAATATCAATCTTTCATTTAGGCCCAACAAATTTTCATGAAGCCCATGGTTGGATCATTTTTGCTGAGTGTTACAATTTTGGTCCAGATAGCCATGAGCCATCTACAGGCAATGCATATTCCTTTTAAGATTATTTGTTAATTTTGGGCCTCAAACTTATGTTGGGAATGCAGGAAATTACGCCCAATTACTTGTCTCAATCCAACCTTCAAGGTCGAAAGTAAATATTTGAAATTTTGTTCATAGGGCAAGTGAATGTAAAAATTCAAGGACATTATTGCAAATCAACATGATGGATCGTATTTGGGAGGCAACTGGCTCCAATATGTAATATTAATTAAGGGAAATCACAGTTAACATAAGAGTATCTGCAAATGACATGTTATGTTTTACATTTCGGAATTGTAAATAAATAATTCTTTTTAAAATAAACTGTGTGTTAAAAGAAAATGGTCGTTGTTGATTTTTATACCCAGACGACTAATGTATAGCCAAAGCAGGGACACTTGAAAATTTTATGTAGACTCCTTACACTTTAATTTGACACTCCATAAATTCGCTTTTTCTTTATTTCTTTCTTATATTTAAATTAAAAATGAATAAAGAAGGATCGTGATTAATAAAGGTCTTTTTCTATGTTTTTGTTTCAATAATGCCTTATTTTAAAAATATTTTTGCGGTTAATGTGGGGCAATTTTTTCCCAAAGACACACAAATCATGGTTAAGGTAATTGTCATTAACTGATATAAACGGCGGAATTAACATAAAAATGTTCACAATTTTTGTTTTATCCAATCACTCAATTTCTAAAGCACTTAACATTGTCATTTTCTCTGTTGTCAGGATTTAAATACATAAATAAATAATAGTGGGATAAAATTTCTATCTTTTTTAATAAATTGGTCGGTGTTATAGACTTGCTTTTTTGAAAACTTGACCATGTAATGATGGAGTACCTAATTTTTAAAATTTTACTTTGTTTCTTTTCGTTAAGATTATGTTGCCCCATCTTTGTTGTCACTGCTCAACTTTTTAAAAAGAGAAAAATTGATGAGAAGATTTTTAAGGACTTTAAACTACAGATTGAAAATTGAAAGATGAATGAGGAAAAGGTAATAAGAGTAAATAGTTTATTATATTCCAACATAGTGGTAACAGGTAACAATCTACTAATCAAGATTTATTAGGATAAGATATATCATAACTTAATCATCAGTACGAATTAATTTTTTTATATCTAGAGCCTAATTCTTAATAAGTGGGATTACATTGATCACTTTTGTCATGTTAAAAGCCAGAAATTGAGGATACATCAAAATTCAAAAGTAGTTTACCATCTTGATTAGGTTAATTAATTGCGAATGGCTCCTAGAAATTTTAACAGTTTTAACGAATACATGATATTTTTCTTCTGCTGGTAATCAAAGCCTACTTTTTCTTCTTCTTCTGGTCCTTAATTCTTGTAATCTTTAAGCACTTAAAAAGCAACATAAATTTCGTCATCATTCATGCAACTTAAATTTGTGGGTCAAAATTTAAACTTTCTAATGAGGTAGCAAATTTATTAATTTGTAATTTCAAATACACAATAACAAGGGGGATATCCAGAGGCCAGAGTTGCAACAACTATAGAGGTATCAAGCTTCTAAGCCATACAATAAAAGTGTGGAAAAAAGTGGTGGAGATGAGGGTTAGGAGAGGCGTCTATTTCAGAGAATCCGTTCGGATTTATGCCGGGACGCTCAACTAAAGAAGTCATCCATCTTATGAGGAGACTGATGGAGCAGTATAGGGAGAGGAAGAGGGACTTGCATATGGTATTCATCAATCTAGAAAAGGCTTACGATAAAGTTCCACGAGAGATATTATGGAGATGTTTGGAGGCTAAAGTTGTACCTGTGGCGTACATCACCAAAACCAGGGTTAGGACAGTAGGAAGGGACTCAGAGCACTTTCCAGTTGTGATGGGGTTGCATCAAGGATCAGCCCTTAGTCCATTTTTATTTGCCTTGGTGATGGATGGATTGACGCGACAAATTCAAGGTGAGGTGTCATGGTGTATGCTTTTTGCGGATGACATAGTCCTGATTGATGAGACTCGTAGTGGAGTTAAAGCTAAGCTGGAGGATTGGAGACATACCTTGGAGTCTAAAGGGTTTAAGCTGAGTAGGACCAAGACAGAGTACTTAGAGTGCAAGTTCAGTGAGACACCTCAGGAGGTTGGCGCGGAAGTTAAGCTTGGTGACCAGGCCATCCAAAAGAAAAGTAGTTTCAAGTACCTTGGGTCTATCATGCAAGGCAGCGGAGAGATTGACGATGATGTCACACATCGTATTGGGGAAGGAGGGATGAAATGGAGGCTCACTTCTGGTGTGCTATGTGACAAGAAGGTGCCACCACAACTTAAGGGCAAGTTCTACAAAGTGGTGGTTAGATCAGCTATGTTATATGGGGCGGAGTGTTGGCCAGTTAAGGTCTATCATGTTCAAAAGATGAAAGTAGCCGAGATGAGAAAGTTGAGATGGATGTGTGGGCATATCATGAGCGACAGGATTAGAAATGAGGCTATTCGAGACAAGGTAAGAGTGGCCTCGGTGGAAGACAAGATGCGGAAAATGCGACTGAGATGGCTTGGGCATGTGAAGAGGAGAGACAGATGCCAAGTGTGGAGGTGTGAGAGGTTGGCCATGGATGGTTTCAGAAGAGGTAGGGGTAGGCCGAAGAAATATTGGGGAGAGGTAATTAGACAAGACATGGCGCAGTTACAGCTTACCGAGGACATGACCTTAGATAGGAGGGTGTGGAGGACTCATATTAGGGTAGAAGTCTAGTACATAGTCTCGTTATTCTTCCGTATTAGTAGGCCCATTAGTGCACTATAATTTCTTGTGTTCTGAATTTTGTTATTATCTTTCTATTACTTTTTGTACTTTGATTACTCTATTTTATCTGTGTTGCTTTCGTTATTGGCGTTATTCGTTATTTGCTTTTCCATAACGCTTTGAACTTCTTAGCCTTATCTGACCTCTTTTTATGCTTTTTTTGAGCCGAGGGTCTCTCGAAAATAGTCGTCCTGCCTTGGTAAGGTCTGCGTACACTTTACCCTCCCCAGACCCCACGTTGTGAGATTTCACTGAGTTGTTGTTCAAATACACAATCAAGTGCATAACTTTGAAGGAATTAACTAAGGATTGGGAGAGTTGTTAATTGTTATATATTTTATGATGCCTTCTCCCACCGAAGAACCAGGTTATTCAGTATTTAAACAAGATTTTAGGTGAAAAAACTCTTCTTCTAGAAATAAAAAAATCACGTCTCTTTATTTTAATTTATTTATCTTTCCTTCTAAACGTTTAAGGTGGTAAATTAATTCGCTCGATAAAAGATTTAAAAAAGAAATACTACATAGTACTTAAAGAAGCAAAAATATGATAACTTTATTATGTAAAATAACTTGTACAAGACCCTTGTGCTCATCACACGCCATTTCACGAGCGGATGACAACTTTGACGACTGGCTAAATTCCAAGAGACTAAATTGGAGGTTCCTTAATTTTAGAGATATATAGAAAATACCTATGAGTTCAGAGACGAAGCTATGATTTCAATTTTATGGGACGTTCTCTGAATTTTACTGACGATTTAAAGTGATAACAATTAGATTTTAAATGTAATATTTATATATATTTAATAAATTCACTATTTCAGTAAAAATTTACGCCAAACCGCTTGTGGGCTACTAGCTCTGCCCTGCCTATAACATTAAATAAAATGCCGCAGTAAAAGGCTATAATTTTAAAAATGTTATGTAAAGTGCTATTGTGATTATTTAGCAAAATTTAGAAATAAAATGAGGGTATATATACAATAATAGATATTTGCTTCTTCAAATTCAAGCAAGGCACAAAAAAACGTTGTGCTCGTTACACAAACTTAATTTCCCATCGTTGAAGCTATTAGTTCTATCTCTTAATTACATGAGACAAGCACATAATATAAATTCCTAAAGACCAAGAGGAAGAAAAAAAACATGATCGATGTTGGAAGTAGGTAGGTAAAAAAGAAATGTTAAACATCACATAATAGAACAAGCATTGGGATTATCATCACTAAAAAGATGAGTAATCCTTTCTTCAGTAGCATTAGGGGTAATTTGTGCCTGTGGTACATTTTTAACAAAACCAGCAGGTGCCTTTTTGTCATATGCCTGAGCTACATATGGATAAGACACCAAATTATATGGAACATATGGCCACATTTCTGCTCTTTTTCCAGTGCTTTTTATTCTATTCAACACTCTTTGTGGATCAACATACCCACTCACTATCACCCTGTTTTGTTTTCTAATCACTTCCAATGTTTTCACACCTGAAAATAAATTAAATTAAATTAAATCACAATAATTCGCGGTCGAAAATAATATACGTACATCCAATGTTATATCAAGCTCATAAAGTGATGAATATAATGTTATTTCACTTAACTAAAATAGTAGTAGCATTTCCATTACTATGCTTTTATTACAAAATATTATTCGTCACCTTTCATCATTTATCGACTATTGATTTACTCTAAAAAAAAATAGGTGTTAACCTCATAGAGTTATTAATAAAAAGAAGAAGTTCGATAACTCCACACATGGGAGTACTTAATTATATATATATATTAGTAGGAAAATATGATAGTAAAAACCTTTCATGCGTCTAACTGCATTCTTGACTCTTCTTTCACATCCATCACAGTCCATCTTCACTTTTATCTCCACTGTCTAACAATTTCACCAAAAATAATATCGTCAATGCCAAGAAAATAATATGCGCAAAATTAGGTTATCAAATTAATTAAAGAGCATATATATATATATATATATATATATATATATATATATAACATGAATTAGAAATTAAAGTACCTGCAATGGTCTCCTTTTGGTACGTCGTCTTGTGCTAGTAACGGTGCAAAAATTTGATAAATAATCAAGAACACCCATATTATAAAATTCTCTCTATCGAATTTCACTTATCTTTGGGAGAAAGCAAGTAATGAACAAATATATAAAGAGAGACTTGTGTTGTGAGTTTTATGGGGAGGGGGAATATTATAACAAGTTGGTTAGGTGGATATGGGACAATGACAACTAAAGCAAGACACTATATATCGTGTCTATGAAAAAGGAGTTTAACTTAAATATATTTTCGTTATAGTATTAGTGTAATTTAGTTACCTATTTACTATACAATAACTATTACAATTCAGTTCGAAATAAGTTGAAGTCGACTATAAAAAAAAAATTAAAAAAAAGTGAAGTAATGGCGGTAGATTGTTTGATTTTCATTCTGCTAAAGAAATCGTCCACAAAAGATGCAAGTGTGCCAAGAAATGATGATTCTTTATGTAACTCCTTATTTGTTTATTGTGATGTGTTATTAGTAATTGGAAAATTGTTGTAAAGTACTTTTATGTCTTCCTTTCATTTTTGTTCAGTGGGTGTGGCTTTGCCTTTTTCATTTATTTATCAATTAACGCCCCTAATTATTGCCTTCCAATGTCCCATGATCCTAAATTCGTGCACAAAACATCTGGATTTCATTTTGGACTATTTCAGTTTCCTATTTCTTTCTATACAATAATAATAAAAAATCATTCCTCCAAATTATATTTTGTTGGAAATCCCAATATAAATATTTGAACTTGGGAGTTCATTACTTTTGTTTTATTCTGTATTTAATCTCAGACCTCACTTGTGAAATTATATTTCTATTATTGTATGTAAATACTATTTTATCGGGTACATATCTTATTACTTAGTATTATAGAAATTGTCATGGACGAAAACATAAAGAGTATGAAGAAACTAACATGCATGTTAACGTTTAATCTGATTAGTTAATCAAGTCAAGATTATTACACTATTAGAAATATAGTGCAAACTTTGGTATACATTAAAAGCATCAATAAATTGAGACAGTTGGTACATAAATTCAATTTTTGGGTTGGAGAGTTTGGAATATTTTCTTGAATTTTGCTCCATGATTGACAAACGTCCTTTGAGACCTTTCTTCTATGTAGGGCAACCTATTTTTGAGTTGGAAAAAGTTATTAAAAAAAGAAGGAAAGAAAAGTAGGTTCATAGAATATTTTTTTTATCCCCACAAGTAAAGAGATGAAACTAGTTATAATTGGACTGAAATTATTTATCTAAAAGAAGAATCCCAGGTCTCAAGGCATAACGTAAATCATTATGGTGCATCAACTTTTAGTATCGTTAAATTAAAATTTAGGATATATATATATATAAAGTATAACTTACAGTTATGAAAAAATCGTAGTAAAAAGACTAATATTTAACTATCTGGTATAATGATACTTTTCAATAAAAGAAATGATGAGTTCCAAACCAATTATAGGATATTTATGTTGTCCTCTTTTTAGTTTGGGAGTCAAATTGTAGGCCATGGGAACCTTATTAGTCACTTCAGCTTCAAAAATAGAATCATATTTTGGTGATTGAAGAGAATACATGTATCAGTTCCAACTTATCTGCAAGAAAAAGGGGATTTTAGCCATACAAAAAACAAAGGAAAATTTGTTTTTTTTCCCACTAAATTCAGCTTTACATATCAGTTCAAATCCACATAAGCAAATTCAATTATTTTCTTGAAGCTGGAATATCTTGTATAACAAATGATTTCTTTTAGGACACTTCCTAGAGAGGTCAGAACTATCCCGAAAACAGAAAAGATACCGACAGGAATCAGAAGCATCCAGTCATGTATTCTGTTAGCTTTGCATCATATGATCAGATAATGTAATGAACTCTCCAGAACAATGACATTTGGTACAACTTGTCGAGTGGCTGCTGCAATCAAAACAAAAGCATCAACTTTTCTATTATGCTCTATGGATAATGCTTTAACATGCTTTTTGATTGCCAAGTCCTTTGGTTTACACACTGTAAAAAGACTAAGGAGCATATATTCCATATACCACCAGTTTGTGCCTTTTGGTATCTCAAAAGCAGCATTTGTCATCATTCCAAATCAATTCATCCTAACGTTGTGTATGTTTTTACACATTTGCCAACATACTTCAACTGAATTAAACTAGCTTACGATCACAGAAATAATTCAAACAATTCCATTTTTCTAATAAGTTTCCCCTTTACCACATGCTAATCTGCAGCCTTAATTGTTCCTAGTTGTCGCAGAAAGGTAGATGACTCGTTTTTCTATAATATAGGTCTCTCCAGAAGTCAGTGATAAAGAACACCTGAATAACTCTAGATCATGTATTATAAGCTGAAAGGGAAGAGGAAGAGGGGTGGGGAGGAGTGTTGGGCTAGGCCAGCCTATAGATACTATTAATATGGAGAGATTTCGGGCCACAACCTGCATGGTTTTCCCAGAAGTCTTCACAATGTCCCTACACTTTATATGTAACTTCTTTTCCTTGTTAACTTCCAATGTGGCACTTTGTTTTCACACCCAACAATTTCCCCCTTGAACCAAGTGCCACTGACCAATCACCAAAAATTGAGGAACAAGACAAACAAAAGGAACATTTTCAAAAAGAACACAGATAATCAAGTTAATTACTAGGGATGCATAACAAAAATATTGTCATTTTGGGAATTCCATTGAAGCATAAAAAGAAAAAAAAAGGGGGGGGCCATCAAGAGAAATGCACATGTGGCAGCCGCTCCGAAATCCATTAAGACATAAGAAAGTGATGAAGGACTTACAGAATATTTCAGTCTTACATTTTGATGTCGTTGACTGGCTTAGTGATCACAACTTTTTCAGCATTTGGCCTCTTAAACCATTCCAAAATGCAGCTGCATTAACAGCTCTCTTGCCAGGAAGTTGAATTTCCAAAACCTGAAATACCAAAAAAAAAATTAGCATTATAAAGATTTCAAAATCAGTGTAACATACCAAGAAAAAGAAGATGCAGTCAACATGAATATCAACCTCTAATATCAGAACTGCCCATTTTAGAAGATCTATCTACAGAAAAAGAAGTGTCCATGCTTTGCAGACAACTAATCCTCCCCCCCCCCCCCCTCCCTCCTCTCTATATCTATCTCTCTCCACAAAAGATTCAAGACAAATAACATGAGGAAATCTTGAATGGACTCAGATAAATGTGTATGCACACAACCAATGTATTGATAGTAGAGCTGTTAATTTAGATGAACAAAATCATACCCAACCCTCAGTTTACTGGATAACCAAGAAACAACAAATTTTAATTTGAGTCATCATGGAATATTAAAGGTCATTGTACATACATAGAAAGCCGGCGTCAATGGTGGATCTCGTGTAATTTTCCAAATTTAGGACAATATGAAAATAGGACTATAAACGCTGATAGACCTTGCAGCTTAAATAAAAAAATACTCATGAATTTTAAGGTACAAAATCTTCTCACCTCCAGTGCCGTGCCCCCACCACAAGGAATTACCAGCGAACCTTTGGTGAAAAGCACATCATTGGCCTCTATATCTTGACTTCTGATACCACCATAAATCCGAGTAGTGATAATTTTAAGCTCTACAATTCTGCTCTCGCTGCTGCTAGGGTCAATAACATTAAGTCTAGCTCGGGTTCCTGGCCATCCTGCAAATGCCCGAACCTAAAAGCTACTGTGTCATGATCACTCAGCCTGATTAAAAGACAATGAGAAGAATACCTTGTTATGAAGCATTTGAGCATCTTCATCAAAGGATAGCCATGACTCCTCAGGAGTTATCTGCAAGAAGCGAAAATCAGAGTCTTATTGCCAGAATTTGATTGAAAGGTTTATCTGAATTTTGATTAGCCAAGTCGAAACATAAAATCTGCATAAATGCATTGAATGGTGTTTGAAGAAAATAATTATTTAGAGATTGTACAAAAAGAACTATCTTGTGCTACAGTTGAGACCCATTATTGGTGTCACTCCAACAGTGATGTCTCATTTTTTAGATGGACTCACTTCTCATGTAAGCCTACCTACCCATTGATAGTGAAGCATGGAACAAAGTTTCAAATTGGGACGATCTTACTTTCAGGAGCACTAAACATTTAAGCAATGGAGGAAATATGTTTTGTGAAATAGGATCCACTGTATGCCTGTGATAATATATGCTTAACCTTCATTCGACTATTCTCTAATTATTTTAAAAAAAAAAAACAATGATTTGTCTGGTGAAATATGCTGACAAGCAAACAAATATGGCTAGCAATATGAGGGGAAGTGAATCCTGAGTTCCTTATGTTTCATGAACAGGATATGCAAGACTTTTCAATTTTGAGCTAACTCCTCCAGTGAAAATGGACCTAGGCTATTTCAGCAGTATCCGGCTTATGGTAAACGAAATGGTGAATAAATCATAGAGGATATGTGGCCACCAATCAGGTTCTAACATGTGTCATTGTGCTCCAGAAGTTTACCTTAGGGCACCAATAATTGGATGCTGATTTAACCTCTGTACTGTAAAGGATCCACCCCCGGGGAATACAAATGCTACCCTTCATTTATATTTCATATCTAGGTTCTGAATTGAAACGTGGCATTCGTTACTTCAAAGTTCGAACTAACTTGACCATCAGAGTAACATGTTTAGTGCCCATCTCGGCCCTATTTATCTCCCAGATACTTTGAAATCCTTCAACTAGACTCCACCCTGAACCCCAAGCACTGATCCTTCAAGGTAACTACAATCAATATAAGGTGTATTTGCACAACATACCACGAGACTATTCCAGAGTCATATTCCATCCATAAGCAGGGCCTATTATCTTCCTTTGTTTTTCGTGAAAAGGTAATAAATTGTATTTATAAACAGCACGAAGTTCGTGCTGGAGTTTATGTACAGTGAGAAAAGACACCAAACGTATGGCCCTCTTTTAATCCTAGAGAGCCTTTATGAGTTCTAGCAAAGCTTCTGCCTTTTCTTCTCGATAACCATTGTGTCAAGGTCGGCTTGCGTGCACGACTAATTCTACGGAGTACCTGCTAGTCTGCTACCTCCCACTAGCACAGATACAGGGTGACTTTGTCCACTTAAGCTTGGACAAATGGGAAGAAATCACCTGGTGTTTTTGCTTCCATTTGGATTCGAACCTGAGACCTCACAGTTGTCAACCTTTTTCATTGACCAGATACATAGCGAAACTTCTGCCTTGTTTACATAGTCCTTCTTACACCAAAATTGAAATAACATAATACACTCTTTAATTAATCCACTGGACTGATATATGTTTCTCTTCAAAACATCTTGAGTTTCTTTCTATCCAAATCACCTACAACGGGCAAATGGAAGCTAACACCTTTAAGTAATACACTTTCTGGTACTAATAATTATGAGAGGTTTCTAGGTAGATAACAGGCATATCCGTCCTGGCTATAAAATGTCCAACCATAAAACTTGAAATGTTTGTTATGCAGGCCTGTGCTTAAGCCTTCCCTTAAATTCAGTATACAATACTGGGGCATATATCCTGGCAAGATGGCTAATATCTTAACCTTCTCAGGACCTCAGAATGTTGCTGATACAGGAAAATTTGTGTTGAACGCCACGATGTTCTATGCACCCACCTCTCCATTTTGTTTAACATTACACTTAAAACTGAGAAGAAATGCAACAAACGGAGGAAACACTGTAGGGGGATGATTTTTACCTTGGGAGCCAGGGTAGCTTTAGAGTCATCTTGCTCTTCTGCTCTTCCACTTGCAGACCCATCAAATATGGATGGAAGTTCACGAATTAGAAGTTTAGAACCTGAATGGAATAAAAGGCCATGAGCTATTGAAAAACGGAATCTGAATCTTGCCAAATATTCGACATCCCAATATCTTCACATAGCACAGACAACAACACTGATTCTAATTTGGTCACATGAATTTCGAAAGAGCAGAGTGACAATATCACACTGGAATACCACCTCTTTAAACCCTGCCAAAGATTCTCCAACTATTACACAAATAACTTGCAGTGACCAAAAATAAAAGCTAAAATAAATTATGTTCTCCAATTCTACAGGCCAAACAATACATTCAATATCACAGACAGAAAAAAAGGTTGCTGTTAAACTAAGAATACACATTTCATCCAGGAAGACAAGCATTATAACACTGAAATTTGCAGTTAGTAAAGAGCAGGGAGTAGAAGATAAGAGTAACAAACCTAGATCAAATAGTAAGTCAAGTAAATCTGGAGCCTGCAAAAAGATATTATAATATCAGTCAGAAATTTCATTAAAAGATGAGGGTACTTCCCAGAAGTGGGCAGTTCACACACATATATCTCCCAGGGTACAAATAAGTCAAGGAGCAACTATGTGGTTTAATTAGTACTCTGACACATTTTCATGTATCTGCGTCATTATACACCAACCATAACTGTTTGACCTTACCTAGCAAGGAAAATTGAAAAAATGGAATAATCACAGGAATTTTTTACCAAAAATAGCAAGCACTGGGAATCAGTTTTTTGCTGCATCCAGAACAATGGACTTGCAGAACTTAATCAAGCATTTACCCATGATGAAAAAAAACAATCAAAAACAACATTTCTGGAAGGAAATCATAAAGACCTTTATTTGATCATCAATTGTTACTCTTTCACGAGCAATAACTGGTCCAGCATCCAATTTACGAACTGTGTAAGCTAATGACACCCCTGTTTCTTTAACATCATCCTGAAATTATTTATATAATTCCAAAAATCATAAATCCATCGGACAAGTAACTCTCATAATTTCCATGAGCTTTCAGGAGAATGAAACCTGCAATGCTCTTTGTACAGGAGCTGCACCACGGTATAGAGGCAGTAAACTTGGGTGTATATTAACTGTTCCTGCTTGATTGGATCAAAAAGACTAAAGCGCATTCAGATAATTGAGCTTAAGCAGGAAAAAAGTATTTGTAAACAGTTGCATGATGCGAGGGAAACCCCTATAATTAGTGCTGCCATCCTCTTGGTTTTAACTCCAAAATATGCAGTTAATCATTTTATGCGTCAGCTATTCAGAATCCCTCTAGACGGCTAAGCTTTAGTAATTAAATTACATTGACATCCTTTCTTTCTTAGTGTACAATTTTCCACTAAGAATGTTAAAATGTACTGACACCCAGCGGCTGTCGTAGATTCTCCATTGTGAATCACCAAGGAAATGCACTGAATATAAATATTAGAATTCCAGGCTTTCACCAGCAAATTTCCCTGACTTAATTCTGTAGAAGATTCTTTAGGAAAGGTCTTCTTAAAACAAAAGAAATGCCAAATACGAGAATGATGTGGTTAAAGTATATCATGAGCTAAAGTAAGAAACTAAGAACTCCCCATCAAGTGAAAAATGGTTCTAACTCTGATAACTCCCAAACTCCAACACTTGAAAATTATGAAAATGCAACATTAACAAAGAGTTAGGGACCTACAAAATAGAATTGCATAATAATTAGCAGTCTATTGCATAACCTTTTGATGGAATATTCAGAAACTTTGTGGGTAAAATATTCCCATATGCAGCAGTAACACAAAGCTCTGGCTCCAAAGATTTAAAGTTAAAAAGAAATGCTTCCTGCACTACAATAACACAGTTAATAAGATGCATAATGGAACCAAGTCACTATAATTTTACAAACTTCTGAAGATTGATCAGCACAATTGACATTCAGACATAGGATCTTTCAGCAGGCACAAAAGCATAGAAATGCATCAAGGAAGCTATTTGTTTTTTTTCATAGTTTCATAACTAAAGCATCATTTTAACTTGTTACGAAAAATCACTGGTCATCAAAAGAAACATCGCCTTCTAATTTTTTACTTTTCTCGCTACCCTAGAGAATGTATCTGATTTCATGTCCTAAAGAATTATAACCAAAGCTTGTGTTTCTACAAACAAAATGATTACAGTAAAAACGCACCATGGCAATTTGTCATAAGGAAGACATCATAATAGTAAGTAACTTAGTTACCTCACCAGCCTTCACAGGTGTGAAAATCAAATCAGAAGGGAAGCCTCTGTCAAGAGCATGTTGTGCAACTGGTGAAGGCATTACTTTTCTTCCTCTATCCCTTCCAGAAGGTGGTTGTGTAACAATGGCTGTGACCTACGTTAAAGTAGCTCAGTTTCGCACCCCATCCACAATGTTTAAGTGCAATCAAAAACTGAAAAGTATACCAAAATCATCTACTGAAGATTATCAACCCAATCGGACAAGAAATCTTCAGATTGCAAGAACGCAAAATCTATATGCACTCCAAAAGATTTAACTTGCATAACACTTCACGAGGAAATAAGACGACTTGGTTCACTCAAAGAAGAAACATAAGCAATGTGATAACTTTAATAATACGCCAAAAAGAAACAGACTGTTCAGTAAACTTAAAAGAACAAGTTTATATGTCACATTAGTACAAAGATAAATTACTTGAAGGAAAAAGAGAAAGAAAAGAGAGAAATGAGTGTCAACTTCCTATTTTCACATTGAATAAACATGTGAACAAAATTGATTTGGGGGACTAGTTAAATCCTGCTTTCAACTCAAGTACACAATAAAGTTAAAAATCAAGTCTTTCCAGAAATTCTAGCTCACAGGCATCCCAAATGTCCATACACACATACATCTAACAATATTAGGTCTATGCCCGGATGAAAAAGAATACACCTCAGTTGGAATATAGAACAACCATATAAATCAAATATATCTATTCCACTACATTTTGCACCCATTTCATTCCAATGCTCAATAATTTATTTCTCTTATAAAATGCACTACTGGTGCAAGCAATTTCTGTTACCATACCTCAAAAAGAGAATCTGGGACAGCAGAAGCATTGAATAAAGCATCAAGTACTGAAGCAGATACCTACAATAATTATGCTATTAACAACAAGGTCTTAATAAAAGTTTATGTTTTTGTGTAAATCAAGAAAGGGGAGATTGGAAGCAATGTGCCAGATAAACAAACCTGAGGAGAACCCAAAAAGACAAGACGCTTCTTCTTGGAAGTGGAAGTGATATTAGAAGAAGAAGCGGTGACACTAAAGCTGCAAAAGCGTCGAATCATAAGTGAAGACGATAACATCCTCTTTTTTTTCCCTCTGAAGGACTACTTAGGAATGAGGGTGAGGACTGAGGATGTTTTTGTTTTGAGGAATAGTAGTGCACTTAATTTCTTCTCAAATTTTGTCGCCTTTGCAGTTTTTATAAAATTAATAATAATAATAATAATTTAAAGGACATGAGGTATTTATTTAGAGAAAATGACATAAATAATTACTTAACGATAGAAGTAGGTCTAAAATAGAAAAAACTTACATAAATATGCTATATTAAAAAAATATTTACTATTTATAATAATAATATTTTTTTCGCGAAACACTTATAATACATATATAATACAATTTTAATATATATTACAAAAGAGTACTTATAAAACACATATAATACAAGCATTATTCATGGATTGTACGTTTATCGCACATTTTAATACATTTCTAATATATTGTGTCAATTTCTTACCAAACAAGCATAATATATTTTAAAACACTTACAATACATTTTTAATTATATGCATAATTCACTTTTAATACATAACAGAATTATCATAGTATTGTTATGTATTGCTATAAATGATAATAAATAAAAAAAAGTATCGCTAAAATCAATAATTATTTATTAAAAAATGTTCACCCAAATAATTTTTTTTCTAAAATAATCATTTAATTATAGATCCATTTACTTAAATAACATAATATATAACATTAATTACGAACTTTAATACCTATTTCATTTTTACTGAAAATGACAATATTTTTCTTACCCGAAATAGCAAAACAATAAAATATCTTTCTTTTTCTTTTTTGTCTCCCCACTTTTACATAAATGAAGCTTTCTCTCTCTCTTCTGATTTTTCCATTTATTTTTCTCTTTCTCTTTTCTCTCTCTACTTCTTCTCTTCTTCTTTTTTTGTCTATGTTTTTCTCTTTCTCCATTTTTTTAGAAATAATAATTAATTATTTTAATTTAAAACTTAATTTTGAATTATATATTATAGAAATGATGTTTTTACTAATTTTTAAATTAAATATTTTTTTATATAAATACATATATAATGCATTTCTAGCACAATAAAAAAAAATATAAATGATAAGTGTAATATATTTTGAATTCAATATACTATATTTATTATAGAGGTGTTTAAATGCACGTAGTGAATATATAACTAAAATATTTTTAATACAATAATATGTTCTCTTAATAAGAGAAAAAAATAAAAAAAATTATAAAAAAATTAAATTCAATATATTATAGGCATGTTTCAATGCACGTGGTGAATATAATTAAAAATATTTTTAATACAATAATATATTTCGTTAATAAGAGAAAAAAATAAAAAATATTATAATAGATTTTGAATTCAATATATTATAGGCATGTTTCAATGCACGTGGTGAATATAATTAAAAATATTTTTAATACAATAATATATTTCGTTAATAAGAGAAAAAAATAAAAAATATTATAATAGATTTTGAATTCAATATATTATAGGCATGTTTCAATGCACGTGGTGGATATATAACTAAAATACTTTTAATACACTAATATATTCCGTTAATAAGAGAAAATAATAACAAATATTATAATAGATTTTGAATTTAATATATTATAGGCATGTTTCAATGCACGTGGTGAATATATAATTAAATATTTATAATATAATAATATATCTTAGCATCATTAATAAGAGAAAAAATAAACAATAATTAAAATACATTTTGAAATCAATTTATGATACATATTATAGGTATCTTTCAATAAATGTGGTGAATATATAATTAAAATATTTTTAATACAAATACATTATAAGTATTATATGTGAATTTCAAGCACTTCGGTACTATTTAAATTAGTTTTAAATTGGAATAATTAATTATTATTTAAAAAAAGGGAGAAAGAAAAAGAGAAAAAGAAAGAGAAAAATAGATAGAAAAAAAAAAGAAGCACACAGAAAGGGGGGGGGGAGAAAGAAAAGAGGGTAATGGAGTGATTTTAATTATTAATTAAGATAAATATGTTACAGATCGTAATTAAAAAAATATAAAAAAGGTAATTATTAATCTAAAAGAGTTCATTTATGTAAAAATTCATTAATTATACAATTATAATCTTTTGACTATTCAAGAACTTTTCAGGTTTAGAACCCATTTGGATTAACTAATAAGTTAGTTATAACTTATAAGTTATTTTCAATTTTTTTGAGTGTTTGGTTGGCCAACTTAAAATTATTTGTGCTTAAAATGGATCCCAATAAATAATTGAGTTTGTTTGAATAGACTATTGAGCAAATTACACCCAATGGCCATTCGACCCTTTTTTTTAAAAAAAAATAGCCACGCTTTTTTATCCTACCAAAAAATTATCAATGGCCACTCGGCTGTGAGGTTATTTTGAATCAACAAGTACGCTAATTTGTTTTTCAAAATTTCAGCCGAAATTCTTTATTTTTTTGAAGTCAAATATATCAAGAATTTTGAAATAATTGTGCTATAAATAAGTTGGATATTTTTTTTAATTACCACTATTTCAGCCTATTTGGCTTTTGTTTAATCAGTTAGGTTCTGAAATAGTAATTAAGAGACCAAAGTATCAAACCCCCATTTGCACATTAATTGTCGATAAATAAATGACTTTTAGATCAGATTTGTGTACTTGCCCGATTTAATTTTTTAACGGTAGCTTAAAGTAATTCAATATACTTTTTTTTTTAAAAAAAAATAATTGCTTGGTATGCTATCTAATTATTTATTAGCTCCCCCAAAAAAATTGTTGTGCTATTTAAAAAAAATGTTGATTTAATTTATTTTTTCCTCCTTTTTTATTTTTTTCTTTTATAATTGTTTTACTTTTTTTGTGGAAAAAATAAATATTCATGTCGTTTTAGTTTTTTGTTTATTCTTTTATTTATTAAGGTGGGAATGCATGATAGTCAAATAAATATCGATACATTACATAATTATTTACATAATATCGATACATGATTATACACATTTATACAATATCAATATATTACATATACACTACATAATTATTTATACATCATATATACATGTTTATATATAATTTATACAATATTGATACACCTTTATACAATATCGATACATTACATATACACTACATAACTATTTATACAATACTGATACATTACATAACTATTTAGAAAAATCGATACATTACACATACACTACATAATTGTTTGTATATTATATATATACATGTTTTTACACTATTTATACAATATTGATAGATGGAAAAAAATCCATGAAAAAAGTTTTTTTAAAAAAGAGGATATTTTTTATTTTAAAAAATGCAGCAAAAAATTAACAACAGTAAAATAATTTTTATCTTAAAAAAATCAACACGGCAAAGGAAAAATGAAAAAAAAAGAAGGAAAGAAAGCAAAAAAGGCATAATGATATTGAGCCAAATTGAGTCCTATAGTATTCAGCAAAAAAGGCCTAATGACCTTGGTCAGAATTGAGCCATAGTGTTTAGCCCATTGTCTCTTTTTGGCTATTTTTTGTGTAAATAAAAATATGACTATATTTTTTTGTAAACTAATAACTTTTTGGTACATATATGAAATTAGCCTAAGATTTTTTTAAGCAGCTTATAAGTTGAAAACAACTTATAAATTACTCAAAATAATCCCATTCAAACAGGCTCTAAAACCGATAAATGTATAATTAAGAAAGCTTAACTATACACTTATCAGTTTTAATCTTTAAGTATTCAAAAAATTATCAAATTTAGTCTTTATCTATTTTTTATACAAATAACTTAAATTTATATTAATGAAACTCATGTCTTGGTGAAATTAAGTCTTTTAACCCATTTTATCTGGTGTTTTTTCTTCAAATTAGCATTATAAAAAGAATATAACTGATTAAAAATTAAATTAAGGAGAAAAATTATAGTATGTTATATAGCGTGCCGAAATATACGATAAAGAAGTGAAAAAATCAATGTTGGGAGCTTGTTAGCCAAAACCCCTAATAGCAGAAACAGAGAAAGAAGCAGAAGCAGAAGCAAATGGAGGGATGTTGTCTAACATTCACAACAGCCAGACCTTCAACATGCCTTCATTACAATTCTACTTTTGTCAAACAATTTCACACAAATACTATTAAACCAAGAAGAGGATTATCTGTAAAAGCATCGACCCACAACTTTTCTACAGCGAAGACGACTTTATCGAGGAACTGGGATGTTTCCAGTTACTCAAAAGCTCCTTCTTGGATGCCCAGATTTGAAGAACTTGATACCACCAATATGCTTCTTCGTCAAAGGATTATCTTCTTGGGTTCTCAGGTTATCACTAATTTAATTAAGATTTGGGATTTTGTTAATTCACCCTATGCTGATTATTTTCTCATTGGTTCCGTATCATTTAAGATTTGTGTTTTCTAATTCATTATGGGTAATCAGGATTTTAACTTTGTATGTGGTTTATTTAATTGGTCATGTATGAATTAGTTTTGTTTTCTTTTTCAATTTGTTAATTTTGCTTGGTTTAATTAGTATTGCTTGGAGAATGTGTCACAGGCTTAGAGTTTGGATTTTTTTCTTAGATGGTCTTTTTGTGTTTGCTACTAATTCACACTATTCTATTGACCAAACAGATAGCTTTTCGTTCTGCATGAACGTTCTTTCATTTGATTTCTTATTGAATGGTCTGTGGATGATATGTTATTTATGGTTGATTGCTTTGTGTTTAGAACGCGGCAGAGAGAAACTATCTTATAGTTCAATCTTAGAACTGTGGAGTTGTTTCTAATACTTGGGGAATTATTTGATGACGAACAGGTAGATGATATTACTGCGGATTTCATTATAAGCCAGCTATTAATTCTTGATGCAGAAGATGATAAAAAGGACATCAGATTGATCATTAATTCACCCGGTGGTTCAGTAACTGCTGGTATGTGTACATGGTTCATTTATTTTGGTTGCATCTGATGCTATCCTTTTCGTGGCTTACTCTCAAAACCTTGGTATTTGTAAAGGTGACATAAAACTGATTTAATGTATTGTTAGCTTGAACAGTGAATTTTTCTCCATTTTTGTTTCATAATTATGAACAAAGTGCCAAGTAATTGCTTGTTAGAAACTTTTTTGGCTTCTGAATGATTTTAGATAGAGATTAGAAGGAGAATAACACCTTATAATACCTTTCCACTCTCCAACACTTCTTGCCCACTGCGCTTATAGAAATTGAAACATAACTGATTTGTTTTGATAGGGATGGGAATATATGATGCCATGAAAATGTGCAAGGCCGATGTTTCTACTATCTGCATGGGACTGGCTGCATCCATGGGTGCGTTTCTCTTAGCTTCTGGCAGCAAGGGAAAGAGGTACTGCATGCCAAATGCAAAAGTGATGATCCATCAGCCACTTGGAACTTCTGGTGGTAAAGTATGTGCTTACACTTTGATCTTCTCAACAATTTCATGATATCATACAATAGTGTTTTGCTTTTGGTTAACACTTTTTTGAGAGAAACCTAATTTATGCAAGGGCTGGTGATGGTTCAACTTTGATTTGTTTTTATTTATTTGCTCTAATTGAACTGATTTTCTGAAGCTTTTTGAATTTTCTTATGATACACAAATATCCAAACGCCCAAAGGCGTTTCTTGCCAGAAGACTCTCTATCTGATGATAGAGGAGACTTTCTTGCCTGAAGGGTTCTAATGGAAAACACTGTTCTCTTTTACGCTGACGCATCACTGCATCCTGAGTTCCTGATTCTTCAAGATCTTTTACTCTCTGATTTATGAACAATTTTCAACATTGGAAATTGGTCATCTCTGGAGACAAATGTTCTTTTGATTTTTTTTATTTTTTATTTTTATTTTTTATGACAAGGGAAACCGCAGCCGCTACCCTTCGGGTGCATTCTTCTGATTTTTTTAACGCTCTGTCTCATACTATAGAGACCAAAAATCATTCTGTTATTCCCCCTCCTGTCCTGCTATTCAATAAGTTAGCTCTATAAAAATTTGAAACATCCTTATTTTTTAGACTGACTGCTCACTAGTTGTCCTATTTGTTAGTATGATCTCATTCTATTCAATTTATCATTCTGGAGCATATCAAAAGTCATTTCTCACCGACGTCAATGTGTTATGTCTGAGATCGCTACATCTTACATTTTATATGCTCATTCAATTGATCGTGGCCTTTCCCTGCAGCATTTCATTTGTTGGGATGGATTGCTGTAAAATCTGAAACAATATGTAATAGATAGTTAAATACCAACTTGACTGATTGAAGGATTGCTTCTAAAAGTGTTTAGCATATAGTTAATAGTTTATTGGTCTAACTAACTCATTCCCCTAGATGCAAAAATATGTTAGATCCCTCTCTCACTCCCCTTTTGCCTCCCCCCTCTCTCTATGCCCCGCAATCAAAATGTCGGTGGTTGTGCACTCAAAATGGAGTTAAAGCTTTTGCTTTACATTTTATTCTAGTAATGGGCGTGTGCACATACAACATGCATGATATGGTCAGTATTCAGGCTTAATGTTGAGCTTTCATTGGTCATGTTTAAATTTAGACATCCAAGCTAGTCATCCACTGTATGAGTATGACTCAAGTTCAGTCAAATTTATCCTGATGTCTTGAACTTCTACCCAACTTTGAGTTGGTTCTGTCAGATTCTTTAGCAGCTTCAGGACTTAGTGGGTTTACTGGCTATATTGTCAAAAAGGAAGACAAAGCATAAACCTCGTGTGTGTTCTGTAATTATCATTTTGGCTAGCCAGGCTAATGGTATTTAATAATTTAGATTCAGATCCACAGAGAGTAGTGATGTGATTTACAGATTCATTTGCTAATTTCATAGTGTTTGTGAATAAATATTTGTCTTAGCTCTATGAGTACTTTGGGCCAGTTTGATGGCAGAAGCTTGGCTGAGTGGTATTGAGGGACTTCTTCGGCAAGTCTCATTCTTACAAGACATCTGAGAGAATGAAGTCATAGGAAGCCTGTCAATTGAGCTAGGATTATAGTTATCCTGTTCATGCACACTTGTTGCTCACAAAAAGATATGGGCAGTGCTAAGTTTAGGAGACTCTGATTTTACACTTCATACAATTCCCCAAAACTAAATACTGAAATTCATTCAACTACTACAACAATTTATATAAAAGTTCTAGTAGTGTCAATTATGTCTACCGAATTTCTGTGAATTCCGTGTTCAGTTCATCTGAAGTATATTCAACATGCCATACCTCATTTGAAGGCTCGATTTCTTTGTTTGTGAGAAGCACGTGAAAATTTGGTATTGGTTACACCCAAACCAAAGTAATGTGCATGATTTGGTTTCATGTTGGGTTTGTGTTGTTCGGTCTTGATTTCCTTCGGACATGCAAATTACACACTGGTCAGTAATATTGAGTTATGAGTTTTGATCCAACAGGGAGTTGATGCCAATTAGTGTTAACCAATGTAAACATCCTTTGACAGGAATTAAATTAATTAACAATTTAATTAATATCTCAGTGGTGGTGATTTTAATGGTTCTGAAATTCAAGTGAGTCAAGCCGTAGACTACGATTTACTTCAATATTGTTCGCAACCAATTGCTGCTTCCACATTTTATTTACTTGAATTATTAACCCAGGTAAGTATCTTTCAAGTTGCTTATAAATCCATCTTAACCTATTCTGTTTATGTGTGTGAAGATGTTGCTAAATAAGATGCATCAAGTTCAAAACCTAATTAGGGTTGCATAAGGCAACAATTAGGTATGTGTCTATCCAAATTGCAACTTTGCAAGTGAGTCCACCTAGTGAACTCAGTGACCTGATCTTATGCTATTTGGCTTAGTTTTAACCAGTCATCTGCTAACATTTTGATGCAACAATAATTTATTTGAATGATTTATGCCAACATGCATCACATCAATATATGTTACTAATAAGCTAATGTTTCTTTGCTGTATGTGTTTCAAGAGCATGAATTTTTCCTAGTTTAATAACATTTTTGTTCTGTTTTTCCCTCATTAATCAAGATACTCTTCGTCTAATTTCATCTTCGTCATTAGCACATTGGTATGTGTCTTTCCAATATTTTTCACAATACTGTTTATATGACTTGTTATTCTAGTCAACGGAGATGAGTATACGGATCAGAGAAATGGGATACCACAAGATGAAGCTTAACAAAATAATATCAAGAGTTACTGGCCAGCCTTTAGAAAAGGTGATTATTTTAGATACCGTTTCTTACTGTAAATGAATTTTGTTTGTACAAGTTAGCTGAGTTAACTCTGATGATATTTCTTTATATCCTTTGATTTTCTTTTTGTAGGTTGAAGTGGATACTGATCGTGATAATTTCATGAATGCTTGGGAGGCTAAGGAATACGGGTTGGTTGATGCTGTTATAGATGACGGCAAACCAGGATTGGTAGCACCCATTACAGATAACACGCCGCCTCCAAAAACACGAGTTTGGAGTCAGTGGAAGATCGAAGGCACCAAGAAGGCAAAGAAAAATTTGCCTTCTGAGGAAAGGTTATTTGAAAATGATGAGCAGAGCAATGAACAGAAAGATGAAGCTCTCAGTCCTTTATAGTGTATTGGGATACATGTGGCCTTGAACAGATCTAGTCCTATTGAATTTGAGTTGTTGTCTTGAGGATTCATTGTAGATTATTAATTTTTCTATTATGGTCGACGTCAGTTGAGCCTTCTGTTGTACCAGTGTCACCTTTTAGTATTTGAATTGGTCCTTTATCAAAATAGAAAACATTTGAATTGGTAATTTTGTTGTGGATTTACATTGCATATCACATCCTTTAGGTCTATTGATAGAAAACGGAATTGCAAATTGGCCGTGTTACGTTAAGAAGTCTTTGGAACCAACTCCATTCACCTAATTAATGACATGAAATCTTCTATAATTAGCCAAGAAAGAATGATTAGATGAGCTCACATGCACTAACTATATTGATATTCCTTGAAAGGAAATTCTTTGTACCATCAACTAACGAAAATGAAGGTTTACAATACAGATACAGTAATAATCTTTTCTGTCATACAAACTTCTTCACTTTTCTGTAACTGTTACATAAAAAGTCCAAAAATGAGATAAATAGGAGCATAGCAGAAACGGGAAAGTTATACTGCAAGAACAGCAAAATAAGAGGACATGCCAACAGAGCTTTGGCCTGATCCTATGACTGCATTTTCAATCAACTGAACCTAAAAGCAATGTAGTGGCTTCTCTTTGAATTATTCACCACCCAAAATATTTCAAGTTCTCAGATAGAGTTGACCGTGTCGCTGCTTTCATTGTCACTGCTGCTGCTTGCACTATCACTTCCACTTCCACTCCCACTCCCGCTCCCACTCCCACTTCCACTACTGTCACTTCCACTACTACTGCTAGAACTCGAAGTATGATTCTCTTTCCCCTCTGCATTTACCTGAGCTCTAAGTTCTTCTGCGGCATTGCGACCCTTAACCTCATCATCATCACTTACATCTACATCAGCTATCTCATCATCTGAATAATTCTGGTGTGGGATATTAATATCAATGTCTGTTTTGAATTCTTCCACAGTAACATTCCCACCATTGGCTGCTGTAGTATCATCCTCGTCATCATTCAGTATATCCAATGGTTCTTCTAGGTCATCATACTTCATGTCTGGTGATGCGGTTGACTGATTTGCATGTGAGGATGGATATTCAGCAATCTTCTCATTTTTGGGTCTTGAATCTAGAAGAGAGAAGAAGAGTGTCAATACAGGAAAAGGCATGAATCACGGATATGCAATCAGAAATTTCAGGGTTCCTTTGACAGGGAGCTCGCCTATCTCAAAAATGATGCAGATTGAGATCACTGAACAAAATGAAAAGAAAGCCACTGATCAATCGGAACAAATGCAAAATCATTTCCTAGGTACAAACAGATGAGATGTGTGCAGTATAATTCAATCATACTACTGATTATAAACATGAATGATATGATGTAACTTAGCCTATCCTAAACTGAGAGAGTCAAATGGTAGAAAATCGACCCCAGACAGAAATCCCAAAGGTATCTTCTTGGTCAAGCTAGGCTGTTGAGTCATTAGGTCCCATCCTAATAAATCTATTAACAACTGCAATTCAATTCCAAGTTGAGGCCATATATGCAGTTTGGTTGGTGTTAAGATTAAAAATAATTCCTGCAACCTGAGTGATCTTTTATAAACATTTCATCTCATTCTTCTTTCCCCCCTGCCTTTTCAAACCGTGTCTAATAGCAACTTAGACTCCTCCATTGGAGATTCAACCAAACATAAGGTAAAAGCCCCTTCCCTTTTTTTCAGCTTAACCCCAGCATACAGAGCTCACTTTGAGAAAACATACCTGAACTTCTAAAGTCACCAACTTCGATCCTTTCCACCTCAACCTGAACAAACATTAAACAGAAGTTTGAGATATTGATGTAATAGTCAAAACTACAAAGAATATGGAAACAGATAAACTAATCATTTTTCCCCTTTTCATGAAGGGCAAAAGGAAAATATAAATGCTGAAAATTGAAATATAGAAGGCAGCTACATAATATGAAAAAATGAGAGGTTGATAAGACACATCAGAAGCAGCGAGACATGAAAGGAGTGAAAGACTATTTTATTGGAACATGATTTATTATTTCAGGAGTAAGACATTTGCAACCTGTAAAATTCACATCAGCGATTACCAAATGAATGACATAAAATAATACTAGCATTTCTGGCAATACAATCATCTATAGTCTATAGATAATATCAAGAACTAAGTCACACAAATTCAAGCATGACTTAAA
The DNA here is from genome assembly GCF_947179165.1 of Solanum dulcamara. Lineage (NCBI taxonomy): Eukaryota > Viridiplantae > Streptophyta > Magnoliopsida > Solanales > Solanaceae > Solanum > Solanum dulcamara. Next base: position 55,491,546 of record NC_077247.1, on the reverse strand, counting down.
CAAGAAAAACCTGTCACTTTAACGTGCCAAGACTGCACTTTTAATTAATGGTGATACAGTTGTTTGGCAATAGGCAATGCACCCATTGACTCCAGACCCCACATTTTCTGTTTGTTAAGTTGAAACAAGAAGAATGGGTGGAGAGAGGATACCAACATGTGCAGTGATAATGACTTTCCAAAGTACTAGATGTGACAATAGGAACAGCGCACCAAGGACCAAGCATCTAATGCTCAACCAAACTGCGTAACTACAACCACACACCCACTCATGCAGACATATATACATAGCCATGTGTCATATTTTCTGCTATGCAGAAGAACCATAGTAGGCAACAGTGCAAGTAAGGGTAAAGTGTGCTTTCATTCCATCCGACTCAGTTTAGCATTTTACAATTATGGGAAGTCTCAACATAAGAACGGAAGTTGGAGAATCAATCAAGTAATTCTTTCACTGATCTAATCAGTGGCTAACTTACTTTCATCTTTTATCACATTGTAATTAAGTTTGAATGGACCAAAACCAAGATAAAACTTGCTTTTAGCTTCACTCTGAGATTGAATCAAGGGTACAGAGAGAACATGTGCATAACTGAAGCCAACCCACCTAAGGAGTGCATTCCAATAGGAACTACAATGCAACAAAGGATCTTCCATTTAAATTTGATCTATTATTGAGCAAACTTACTTGTTGGTCTTCATACAGAGAAGAATATCTCATTGAAAATTGAGAGTTGCAGAGTAGGTGATCAAATGACATCTGCTGATTGGACGAGAGACGGGAAAAGGAAGCTGCTGACATTGTCAACTTTGGAATGAATAATTAGAAATTAAAATGGAGATCTACTGATTGGGGTGAGGTTTAACAAGGAAATAAAAAATGGAATCACTGTCGAATGCCATGGTTAGTTATGGCCCAAATGGTATAGACTTCTGTATATCATCCAAATATTGAAGCATCCCTAATACAGCAGTTTTATCTGGAACAACCTATTAATTGGACTATGGATATAAGTGCAAATTAAGCTTATTCTATTTCTTCTCGATGAACTTGTCAAAAGATATGATCCACGACACCTATCTACCCAAGTAGGTGTTTTTATCAGTATTTTATAATCTTGGAAATCCCATTTAGCTTTGCAAGTCATCTAACTTCCTTGAAATCTTTTACCAGAGAATAGGAACATTATTTCTTCAAATTGTAAGCATACACAACAAAAGTCGTGTGCAGGAAATTTTCAAAATGTCATATTGCACTAAATAAGCTAGAAGAAAGTGAATGTAAGTTTGCAAAGAACTCACTGGTACCGCAGGCGCAAGAACTGCAGGCTTATTAAGAGATTGAAATTTAGCCCCTTTGGCAACTGGTGGTGAACTCGTCTCTGCAGGCATTCCAACTGGAGCAGGAGCAGGTGCTGATGCGGGTGTGGGTGAAGGTGCTGCTGCCGCAGCGGATTCTCCGGGGAGTCGATTATACCTCAACCGCTTAACTGCCCTATGTAACCGCTCCAACCGAAAGGACTCACCATCAAAGAAAAGAACAGCATCATTTTCCTTGTAATCCTCACTACTTCCATCAAAGGCGACCTTAGGTTTACCAGGCTGGTTATTTTGAAATTCAACAGAAATTCTATTGTCCTTGGTCTTGTGTAGTTTTCCAGGTTGGTTTTTATCAATTGAAGCAGGTTTAAATTCATCTGGAGAATAGAAAATAATTGTGATGTTACAAGAAAGATAAAATCTAACTACTAAAACAACAATAACATCAGGATGGCACCCCAAAAAAATAATGTTTTAGGGGAAAGTTGCAAATCTCATCTTTTCGCCATTCATAATAATATCAGTTAATGTCAGTATGACCAACTAAAACACAGCTCACTAAACATTTTCTCCACTTTTGGCTTAGCATAAGTGTGTATTAGATTTTATATACACATAAATCTATAAACACATACATACAAACCCACTGCACCTAACTTAAATCTGCAACTTTTCTCAACTTGTCTTACACAAGAATGAGCATAATCGCAAATTAAAAAATCAAAACACAATTGAAATAAAATTATAACCTGCACAGTAAAAAATAGAGAGAGAAAAAAAATTCGTTCCTCGTATTAAGATAGAAGACAAAACTATGATCTAAAAGCAGCATGAGAAAGATAGAGAGATCTGGAGAACTTACAGCGTAAAGTACAGAACTTGGAGGAAGGATGGTGGTCTTTAAAGGAAGAACCTAGACTCAAATTGTACCACCGATCTGGCTGTGGCGCTGTACTTGGTTCATCTTTGCTGTTTATGTTTGCCATTCTCAGTCGACACGAAGGTCGGAGAAGAAAACGGAAAACGGTGGGCTGGCCAAATTGTGTTTTCAATTCTCCGAAATCTCTAGGAACAATTAGGGCTCTAACTGAAACAAAGGTGAAACTTTTTCCGCACTAATATTTACACCAAACAAATGCTGTAATTAATTGTAAGATATTTATTTTCATACACAGATAACAGATTTATTGATTAATACGGCATAATTTGAACCATATTTTTCACTATTACCTTTTATAATTGATTTGATTTAATTTTTATCTAAAAGAAAATTATTAAGTTGGTTTTAAAATTGCACACTTTCATATAGTATAAGGGACAAACCTATCTGACTCCTAAGAAGTTGCTGGCTTTTCATTAGCCGTTGCGCGCTACTTCTTGTTTCCGAGGCGAATCTACCAAATTTGGTCAATCATTAACGAGTAATCCTAATGTAGGCAGATTTAATGCATTTGCAGCAAGTAATTATCAAATGGTGGAACATGGAGGGTAATTCTTTTGTGGAAGTTTCACCTATCAGTGAAGTATGGCAAAGATAGCTTATTCTATGCCCGTGGAATTATTGTCAATGGTTTACTTTTTGGGAATATGAAAATTGACGAAATAAAATGAAAAAAAATCCAATTTCATGTATGAAATTTGCATTTTCCTTTTATAAAAAATCTCATGTATTTTAAAGTTACGCATAATTGAACCAACTTTATAATGATAGGAATATATTTGACCCCGGTGAAGACAAAACTTTAATTATTTAACAAAGTTCAAGGCAAATAATGGACTTCTCCTCCTTTTTTTTATAATTATCTATATTTGAAATTTATTGATACGACTAATTCAGAGGTTTAGATTTTTATTGAGTAGTGATCATTAAATGATGAAGTATTTTTTATTAAAAAATTTTTATTCATAAGATTCAAAATCTCTAATTTTGTAATAAGAATGAGGATATTGTCACACTCCGAGAGGGTACCCTAGGCGTGGCCGGCACTCAAAAACTATTGTTAATCTCCAAGCGAACCACTTGACCTGTTCACACAATCATTCAATCAACTCTCTATTAGCGGAAGACTTAACTCATCGAGATGATCAAATAACTACTTATAGAGTAAGGCCAAAGGCCAACAATCTGTCTAATCCAATCAACTAGACTAGTATGGATGAAACTAGCCAAAAGACAATCTCGAATTAACAAGTCAACAATCTAATCTATTAAGCCTTTATCACTACTATCTAAATAGTGTCAATGACAGGTCTATGGCTACCTCAATTCAAATGAAGAAAATTAAACTCAAAAGCTAGAAAGATAAATGTGGCATCCCCGAAAGCAGAGAGGACTCACTAATTAGCTGAATACGAATAGATCTTCAACGAGCGTATAGTACCTGTCTCTGTATCATGAAATGATGCAGGTCCAAATGGACGTCAGTACGTGGAATGTACAAGTATATAATATGGCAGGATGAAACATGCATAAGGTAGAATGCTATCAACTCAGATAACTTAAATCAAGAAGTAAGAAGCTCGATCAAGGTGTCATAAGTCTAAAGAAAGAGTAAGGTTTAGACAGAGACCAATCATATACAATTCAATCCAATCCAATCAAATCAGAATACTATCAAGACCTATGTGTGAGTCTCTCTTATCCGACAACAATCACTTATGAGTCAGTGATCGTACAACAAGTTCATTGTTGTTGTCATAACCGACCAATACTTTGCCAAGGTAAAGGACAAATCTACCAATCTGGATTCAACAATCAATTAAGTCCTATCTTTTCAGGACAATAAAATAGAGAAACATCCGAGTTTAACTGTTCAATCATTTTCAACTTTTGGCGACGTAGTTATTAACTTTGAGTTATTACTTACTCTTACCCAATTCGGTGCTCGATACTACTCTTATAACTCAATGCTTATAAGACAATCAATCCTAATCAAACCAATCAACAAGTCTCATATGGACTTTAATCAGTTCATCAGTTCTATCCAATCAATCCTTTCAACCAATCAATCATCTAATCATTCCCAATCATTTAAGAGTAACTGGGACACTAATTTATGACAATATTCAGTTAAGACCATTCAGTTGGATTCAATTATGAAGATATGAAAGACTATTGTTGAGATGGAAAAAGAAGTTAGAAGTATTAGTTAGAATCAAGGGTAGTGTGGTCATTTTACCTCCTATATAGTTAGAAATAACTAACCAAATTAGTTAGTCAGTTAGACATCTAATTTGGTTATATGTAGAGGTATGCCAACTATGTATGATAACTGTTAGGGCATTTGTTGAGCAGCCCCAAAAAATGTAAACTCTCTTCCTCTCTCTATTCTAACTTCTATCTTCATTCTCTCTATCTTCTTCATTTCTTCTTCTTCCTTGATCTTAGAAGTAACTGAGCTCAAACAAGCTCATGGTATCAGAGTAGTGATCACTGCAAAAAGGCTCAAACGGCTGATTCAAAGACTTGAAGATTAGAGTCAAAGAGTCAGTCAAGTTTCTATCTCGTGTTTACAGATCTAAGCTCCATCGAAGCACAAACTGTAATCAACACTAATTTTCGCAACAAAGAGCTCAAAACTTGAAAAAATGACAAGCGAAGCCACTGGTTTAGCTCAACGAGTGGATATACCAAGTTCAGCAAGCTCAGCAAGGAACAATAGACAAGGTATTGACTATAATCATCCCTTATTCCTTAGCCCTACGGATGTGAGTGGTATTAGCATCATATCGTTTCAGTTGCAAGGTATTGAAAATTATACTCTGTGGAATTGGTCAATCAAATTAGCCCTACTAGGTAGAAATAAATTAGGGCTTGTGGATGGAACATGCAGAAAAGAAATGTATGGTGAAGAACTATGAGGCCAGTGGGAAAGAGTAAATGCAATTGTGTTGTCATGGCTTATGAATTCAGTTTTGAAGAGTTTGCTGAGTGGAATTGCATTTGCTTCAAATGCTTCGAGTGTGTGGACTGACCTGTAAGAGAGGTTTGACAGAGTTGATGGGTCAAGAACTTATAGTTTACACAAAGAGATAGCCACTTTGCAACAAGGAACAACTTCTGTATCAGCATATTATACTAAGCTGAAAGCATTGTGGGATGAGTTTGAAGTGTGGGTGCCCTCACCTTGTTGCAATTGTGATAAATCCAGAGGTTTTGTAGCTCACATGAATAGACAAAAGCTATATCAGTTTCTAATGGGACTAAATGACATGTATCATCAAGCTAGGAGTCAAATTCTCATGATAGATCATTTGCCTAATATCAATCAAGCATATGCTATGATAGTAGGAGATGAGAGTCAAAAGGATGTGGTTACAAGCATCAATAATTTGGGACTATATGCATCAAATTCAGAGTCAGTAGCTATGTACTCTAGAGTTGGAAATAGTTCAGGCATTGGCAATAGGTTTAAAAAGAATACCTCCTTAATCTGTGAGTTCTGTAAGTGTAGAGGCCACACAAAAGAGTCCTGCTACAAGGTGGTGGGGTACCCCCCAGATTTCAAGTCAAAAAGGAGGGTTCAGAGTGCAAACATGGTCCATACAGACACTAATAGTCTCACTAGTCAATCTCAGCAGTCAGGTCAGGCTAACTTTTCTTATGGTCTAAACACAAATGTGTCTGATGAAACATTGTGGGGCAGAAGTAGCACAGTACAGCACACTGCAGACAAACTAACAACAACTACTCCTAATAAAGCAGCTGAGAAAGAGGTCAAGCAACTACTTCAAGGGTGTACATTCACAAATGATCAGTATGAGCAAATTCTTATGATGATGAACCAACAATCTTATCCAAGAGCCAATGCACCTGAGTGCAATAAGGCAAACAATGCAGGTAAGGCCTTATTTGTGACTGAAAATAGTGATGTGTGAATTGTGGATACAGGTGCAACAAACCATATGGTGTCTAAGCTGGAGATGCTGCTAAAGGAGTCTGTACATAAGTTTGACACTCCTAAGGATGTGTGTTTACCAAATGGTGGTACCACTCAAGTAACTCATGTTGGTTCTTGTAGTCTACCATCTAGAAGTCTGATCGCAAATGTATTCCATATTCCAGAGTTCAAGTATAACTTAATGTCTGTTAGCAAAATAACCAAGGAATTAGGCTATTTAGTCTCCTTCTTCCCTAATTTCTGTGTTTTCTAGGAGCTTTACACTGGGAAGGTGAAGGAAGTTGGTAGAGAAGAGGGAGGCTTGTATCTGCTATGGAGTCAATTAACTCAAGATAATGCAAGTAAGACTAAGGATTTTGCCTGCTATGTTGATGCTGTTCATCCAACAGACAAGGAATCAGATATGGAGCTATGGCATAAAAGGCTAGGACATGTATCTTCAATTGTACTGTCCAAGATGTTCACTATGAATAAAGTTAGTAAGTGTAAGGTGTCAGAATGCTTAGTGTGTCCATTTGCAAAATAAACTAGACCTGTATTTCCTTCTAGCATCATCAAAAGCAGTAGCTGCTTTGATTTGATACATGTTGACCTTTGGGGACCTTATAATACAGCTACCTTTGATGGAAACAAGTAGTTTCTTACAATTGTTGATGATTTTTCAAGAATGACTTGGTTATTCTTACTTAAACACAAATCAGATGTCTGTGTCTCTTAAATTTTTCCTGCAGTATACTAAAAATCAGTTTGGCAAGGTGGTCAAGGTCCTAAGGTCTGATAATGGTACTGAGTTTGTTAACTCAGTATGTGATGATATGTTCAAAGCACTGGGTATTATACATCAAAGATCTTGTCCATACACTCCTCAGCAAAATGGTGTGGCTGAGAGAAAACATAGACACCTGCTAAAAGTAACCAGAGCACTCAGATTTCAAGCTAAAATACCTATCAGGTATTGGGATCACTGTGTACTAGCTGCTGCCTACCTAATTAACAGACTTCCTAGTAGTGTACTTGAGTTCCATACTCCTTATGAAAGATTGTATGGCAGAAAACCAGACATATCTCATTTGAGAACAATTGGCTGTCTAGCCCTAGCCAAGAACCTCACTAAACATGACAAACTCAAGCCTAGATCAAGATCAACTGTGCACATGGGATACTCTGAAGTGCAGAAAGGCTATATTCTGTTTGACCTGCACAATAACACATTCTTTGTTAACAGGAATGTTTCCTTTAGAGAAGACATATTCCTATTTGCCAAGGATGATGGTTATGCAACACAGCATCTGTTTGTGGATAACCTGCAAGACCTAGGTGAGACAGCTCCACAACTTCATCATCTGTCTCCATTCATAGTCTCAGGTACTTCTCCATCTGTATTATCAGAAGAGGCTACATGTGTGCATCCAGGTGGTGATGAGCAAGGCTGTGTGCATACACAACCACACACTGATGTAATTGAGTCTGATGTGTCTGATCCAACTATCACTAGAAGATCTACCAGGTCTAAACATCCTCCCACATGGATGAAGGATTTTGTCTCCTTAAATGTTAAACAGGATGTCCAATATCCTCTGTCCAACTATGTAAGCTACTCTCACCTCTCACCTTCTCATCAGAACTTTATTGCAGCTGCATCTTCTGTGATAGAACTTACCAGCTATGCTGAAACTGTCAAACATCCCAGATGGATTAAAGCTATGAAGACAGAGATTTAAGCACTAGAATGTAATAATACCTGGGTAATTACTTCCTTACCTGCAGGGAAGAAGCCCATTGGTTGCAGATGAATCTACAAAGTTAAATACAAATCCACAGGTGAAATAGAGAGGTACAAAACAAGACTAGTAGCAAAAAGATACAGTCAACAAGAGGGAATTGATTACAAAGAAACCTCTTCCCCTATTGTGAAGATGATAACTGTCAGGGCCATTCTTTCCACTGCAGCATCCAAGAATTGGCACATTCATCAAATGGATGTCTTCAATGCCTTCCTACATGGAGACCTAGATAATGAGATATATATACAGCTACCTCAGAGATTTGTCAGTCAAGGGAAGAAGGTATGTAGACTAACAAAGTCCCTTTATGGGCTCAAACAAGCTCCAAGGCAGTGGAACCACAAACTTACTGAGTCTCTTACATCTCTCAAGTTTAAACAAAGCCAATATGATTACTCTTTGTTCATCAACAAGTCAGCAAAAGGTATTGTAATTATGATTGTATATGTAGATGACATGTTGGTCACAGGCAGCAGCCTAAAGTTGATAGAAGAGACAAAGAAAGCTCTACAAAGTGCATTCAAGATGAAGGACTTAGGGGAGCTCAAATACTTCTTGGGGATTGAATTTTCAAGATCCAAAGCAGGAATACTTATGCATCAGAGAAAGTATACTCTTGATCTGATAACAGAAGTAGGGATGACTGCAGCCAAGACACCATGAACACCTATAGATGCCAACATCAAGCTTACATCAAAGCTCTATGATGAGCATGTAAACCAAAAGCAGGAAGAGTCACAGGATCCTCTGATAGAACAGATAGCCTATCAAAAACTCATAGGTAAACTTCTATACCTCAACATGACAAGGACAGATATAACCTTCAGTACCCAAACATTAAGTCAGTTCCTGAACCAGCCAAAGAAATCCCACATGAATGCAGCCCTAAGAGTAGTCAAGTATTTGAAAAGACAACCTGGATAAGGTATACTATTGTCAAGTAAATTAGTTAATCAAATCACAACATTCTGTGATGCAGATTGGATAGCCTGTGCACTTACCAGGAAATCAGTCACAGGCTACTTGATCAAGATGGAAAAATCTCTGATATCATGGAAAGCCAAGAAACAAACCACAGTGTCCAGAAGTTCAGCTGAAGCTGAATATAGAAGCATGACATCTACTGTTTCAGAACTTGTGTGGCTGCTGGGAATGTTAAAAGAAGTTGATGCTGAAATGAAGGTACCAGTGCAGGTATATAGTGACAGCAAAGCAGCTATTCAAATTGCTGCTAATCCTGTGTATCACGAAAGAACAAAATATATCGAGATAGATTGTCACTTTATTAGAGAGAGGTTGCAACAAGGCATGATCAAAATCGACTACCTGTCAACCCAAGAACAACCAGCTAATTTGTTGACAAAGGGACTGCCCAGAGCTCAACATGAGCACCTTCTATCCAAGCTAGGAGTTTTAAACATTTTTGCACCTCCTAGCTTGAAGGGAAGTGTTGAGATGGAAAAAGAAGTTAGAAGTATTAGTTAGAATCAAGGGTAGTGTGATCATTTTACCTCCTATATGGTTAGAAATAACTAACCAAATTAGTTAGTTAGTTAGACATCTAATTTGATTATATGTAGAGGTATGCCAATTATGTATGATAACTGTTAGGGCATTTGTTGAGCAGCCCCAAAAAATGTAAACTCTCTTCCTCTCTCTATTCTAACTTCTCTCTTCATTCTCTCTATCTTTTTCATTCCTTCTTCTTCCTTGATCTTAGAAGTAGCTGAGCTCAAACAAGCTCAACTATCAAGTTTTATCAAGACTATCATCATGTTCACATCCAATCACAATCATCCATTCACGAGTTCAAGGTTCTAGACTCAATCTTTAGGCATATACAATCAATATTAGTCAAAATACTATTAGGGTTTATGAAATAAGTAGTTCAAATCATTTATTCAAAAAAAAAGTTCGTAGAAAAGCATCAATTTTGCAATAGTAGGTAAAATATGTAAATTTAAGGAAAATCTCTTGAAACACAATCATGGGGACTCAAATCATTCACAAATCAACCTATCACAATCATGGGGCACATGGAAGAACAATGTCCATGCTTTAGTTTAGCCTTACATACCTTAAAAGATCCACAAATCTTGATGACAAATCTTAACTTGAAGAAGAACAATCAAGATAACCTTTTTTGAAATTTTTGGATTTGTTTCTTGGAAACCCTATGGTTAGGATTTAAGACTTCTCTCAGAGATTCATGTATATATGAAGAAATTTGGGTTGGAAAGCTTGAAATCTATAAAGAAGAACTTACCTTGATGAAGAACCTTGAAAGAGAACCCTAACTTGATGTTTTCTTGAAAGTTCTTGAGCGTTAAAGTTTAGGAGTGAATGAGAGGGTTTTCAATAAGGAAAACTGATTTCTACACGTTTAGGGACATTAAAATAACTTCCCAAAGGGTTATAGGACAAAAATACCCTTAAAAAAATAAAAGGTGCGTCATTTGGCTTAGGCAGTGGAGTCCGCGTCGCGGAGCCATCACGGACTTCTGCTAGGATGGAGCGTCTTTAGTAAAACGGTCATACCTTTTTATTCTGAACTCCAAATGAGGCAAACTTGGTAGCTTGGAAAGAGGACACACAGATATTTAATTTTATAGGTCATAAGCCACCTAATTATTAATATTCTAAGAAATATGATTGTTTAAAGTTGACCCTTATAAGATCTTGTATGAAAACTTAATCGGTAAAGATCTTTCAACTCGACTTAGGACTAGAGGTTCCTTATGACCCTAATTTACCTCTAGTATACTTCAAATACTTAGGAATTGATCCTAACTCAGATATACAATTAGAATTCATTGAGTTCGAGTCTATACGCATATAAAGAATGGTTCGAGTCTTGGCGAAAATTTTTGGGGTGTTACAGATATTTTATCCATCTACGGACCATACTCTATATTGGTTCTTATACTCTCTCTAAGTTTACTTAGGGATCATTTCGTTGCTACGATAAAAATAATAATTTTGAAATATTTTATGAGATTGTTTTATTCTGCATTTGATAGTAAATATTATTTAGTTCGTTCTCTTATTTTATTCCATCATCTCAATATAATTAATGCATAAGTTATCTCATATTAAAAATAAAATAAACTAATTTTATAAATATCTCAAATTATGAAATATCCTTATATAGCTCATTCCACCGATCGAATGGCCCATTAGTCTCTTAATAGTCTTTTCAGGGAATTTAATAGCAAAGACAGTTAAATTTTCATATACCGTTGTGTGGTTATTTTGGGGGAAATTGCTACTATGTACCAAATCAAAATAGAAAATACACTTTAGTACTAAAGCACACTTTATATTATACTGCACATGACAATCTGACATTATTTTGTTTATTACATATACAACCCATAGTTGACAATTTGGTGCACCCGATGTTAGAATCTAAACCATTGGTACAACTAACCAAAATAATGTTAGTTTCCCATAACTTGACTCTTACTATTTTGTTTTCAATTTTATTATGAATTGTTATTTTTTTTATTTTAATTATTATAATATTTATTTTGTCACTATTATTTTTCTATTATTTTCAACATGACTTCTTTATTATTATTTTTTATCCCTGATTTCATAAAGTGAAAGTTCTTCAGAAATATTGCTTTCAATTTTATTATGAATTGTTATTTTTTTATTTTAATTATTATAATATTTATTTTGTCACTATTATTTTTCTATTATTTTTGACATGACTTTTTTATTATTATATATTTTTTTATCCCTGATTTCATAAAGTGAAAGTTCTTCAGAAATAACCTTTCTACGATTTGCATTGTATATCATACTTAAAAAAAATTACACTTAATATGTTTTCATCTTTATCATGGACTGAGTTTTCCCGCAAAGTCAGCACATTTTATCCATATATATATATATATATATGATTAAAAAAATTGAGTAGTGTAAATGATGACCGACCCCTTCTTAAAATATCCAATAGGTCGGTTTCGAATGTTATTAAAACAGTGTCAACCTTGAATAGGGATCTAAAAAAAAAGGCTCATGCATGCATGTGGCAACCACTACCAGGTACTTTCTTTTTCCTTTTTTAAATCATAAATGTTGAAACTACCTTCATCTTATAAATAGCCAGCACAAATTATACACACATATGACATATTCATTCGTCACTCTCAACTCTCAACTCTCAAGTACTCTTAAATAATTAGCCTTTGATTATATATTTGATATTCAAAGAAATGGAAGATAGGTAGATGGTTTTATGTTGATGCTGTGATGGTACATGTGGTGAAGCTATAGCCTATAAGGTTTTGGGTATTTTGGGTAATGGTGTAAAAAAAAGGATCACTGTGGTGAATTGATATGTCATGTGAATAAAATGGATGGAGTTAATGGAGAAGGAAGCACATTTTTATGATGATCGACTATATACAAACTAATAGTATAATGAAGAGTAATATGAAACCTTTTTCAATAAAAAGAGAGCAAATAATATATCATGTTGTCACAACGTATGTTTTGTGCATGTGTAATTAGGGGTGTGGGTGTGGGTGGGGGTGGGGGTGGGGAGGGGGGCAGCAAATGCATAATCAGAATTTGAATTATGTGGGTTATAAATTTGGAGATGGTAGCATATAGTAACTGAGTTCTGAATTTATCTTTTTGTATTTATGTACAGTAAAAAAAAATTCTTACTATAAAAGTAGAGTTTGAACTAATTAAAATAATTAAGTTAAGTCAAACAGTGTGGTGAGTTTGCAATAGAGTATCTATCATCCTTGTCAAAAATAACAACAAGTCCAGTATAGTTTCACCAAGTGGGGTTTGGGGAGGATAGAGTGTACGTAGATCTAACCCCGCCTTGAATTAGTTCATGAATCTTAACTATTGGCTATCTTTTCCCTATTATCTTTAATTAGTTCATGAATCTTAACTATTAGCTATCTTTTCCCTATTATCTTTAATTAGTTCATGAATCTTAACTATTAGCTGCTAATTCCATCAAATCGAAAATCCTTTCACTAGATCTTTACACCAACTATTTTTGTACTATATATGCTTTGTTAAAAGAAAAGTGGAAGGCTATTGTTAGATGATGATTTTGTCGCCAATTTAATTAAATGTCGACGACACTTTTATATACGTTCATACATGTAATAAGGTCGAAATCTTTTTATGGAGAAATTACGCAAAATAGCAAATATTTAATGGGTTATTATTTACTTAAATTATAGTTTTAGTTAATTATTAAACACAGTTAAAGTTTAATTAATTTTGCTATTTAATTTGTATAATCGATTCTTGATTGTATAAATTCAGAATTTGTATAATTCGATTCCTAATTGTATAAATTCAAAATTTGTATATGTTTACCCCGGCTATTTGTATACGATTTGTTGATACATTTGTTTTAGATAAGTTATGAAAGATTCATAACTGTATAGATTTAAAATTTGTATATAATTATCCTATTTGTATATGATTTGTTGATAACATCCGATTTGTATAAGTTCTAAAAAATTCTTAAATGTGTAAATATAGAATTTATATATACTTACTCTATTTGTATATTGACAAGCGATATAAAAACGATATATATATATACTTACCATGTTTGTACATGGACAAACGAAATATATAAAACAGATCGGAATTCTGATTTTTTTTTCTAAATGTATAAATATGGAATTTGTATATATACTTACATTGTTTATATATTGACAAACGAAATATACAAATAAAAATATCCATAGCAAACAAAACTATAACTATAGAGCGTAATAAGATAAATTGTAGCTAAAAAACATAATTAAGATACTTATAGTAGTTATTTGTGAAATTTTCTATTATTTATTAAGCAGTTTAAAGTTTCTAAAAACATGCATGGTTTCGTTGCCCCTGATCATTATACTCGTGGGGCTTTTTTTTGTTAATATTAGACCAGAAGAATCACAAAATAGTAATTTGCTCATAAGTCATATAACATATATTCTTGGTTATAGGGGTGTCAAAATGAGCTCAAAAAGTAATTCGTCTAATTCGTTCAAATTTTTTTGGGTTGGACTTAAGGTAATTTGTATTGGATTCAATCTCAACTCATTCAAGCCTCAACCCCCTTTAAAAGAATCTTCAATTGAGCCCAATTTAACCTCCAATTTCAACCCGTTTTAATGCTTTTTATTTACATTGTCATATAAAAGGTATGAATTACTATCTATTTTATATCTTTTAGGATTAATTTATCAATTTGTAAATTTTTATTTTTATTTTGTTGTGTTGAAATTCAAATTGTGGTTATAAAAGATAAATAATAATATATTAAAATTATTGAGATTAAGCGGATCAAATTGAGCGGGTCATGATCCAACCCAAATTTTAGCCCAACCCATTTGAGCCCAAAATAAATTTGAACGAATCATAATCTGATCCAATTTTTATTTCAACTCATTTTAATATTCTCAATTTCAATCAATCCGTCCATTTGACACCCCTATGATTACATTTACATAGTCTTCCTGGTGTATATCCATTTATATTGCGGCTACCCGCTACCCTTACGTATTGATAGAGTCGCATTAAACTTGTATTTTTGTCCATCACGAAATTTAAGTGTTAGTATAGAATATCACTATTCATTTCTCCTCAAATTACGAATTGATAGTATATATTTTTACGAAAGATCACAAGTAATTTTCTTACACGGTCATGAATAAAATTCATGTTCTTAATTTAATCGAGAAGAACCTTAAACAGTACAACACGTACAAATTCAATTAAAATGAAAATATTGATCTCTGCATATTAATTAAAAAATAGAAGAAATAATTCAAAAAATAATGAAATAGGAAAAAAATAACTCAGTTCAACAAAACGAAAGTGAAAATGAAAATTCAATCTCGTATAATAAGCGCATGACACGAATGTCAGCAAGTTATTGATCACAAGCATCAAAGTGTGCATTTTTAATATGTCAAATTTCTAAAATCTAGAAGCAGGAAGTTCTTCTAGTAAATGAAAATGGCTAAAATAGGAAATTTATCTAGTTTAATTATTTCTTCCGACCCAATAAACAGTGTCTTCGATTATACTTTTGACGAAATTCAGTTTTTTTTCCTGGTAAACCCACTAATGCCATATTCAGCACGTTATTCAGCCTTCGTAAGATTTGGGCTTACATTATCAACGTCTAATGACGGAATTCTTCATCAACTTGACCTAGCATGTATAAGCAATCAAGTCATTAATTATTCTATTCCGTGACGATCAAACAGTATTACGCAATCTTAATTTAATCAATATTTAAGTAACCAAATAAAAATGATAATTAACTAATAATTTCCTCAGTTTTAATTTGTTTATCCTATTTTTTTTAGCCCGTTTAAAAAAAATATCTTTTTTCCCACTTTAATAACTCTTTAGTTAATTTCAATTTCTACGTGTGATATGTCTAAGACCACAAAATTAAATGACAGGCGAGACAAATCAAAAGAATCAATCCTCCTTAATTATCAATCAAGTTACTATGTTGTGTGCCCGTCCCTTTCTTGCGGCTACGCGTACAGTCCCACGCGTTGGGCCGACTCTATAACGGAGCCTTCACTTCTAAGACAAAGTAGTTTCCATGCGTAAACACAACACCTTTGTTCCTTCCCCCCTCTATATATGTTCTTCACAATACACAAAATTCCATCGATCATATTTCCCGTAACAATAATAATTGTGCCTCAATTCCAAATAATTATACGTACAAAATGACTTCATTGATCTCTTCATGTTCTAATCTTTTTAATTCTAGTAAGTCTTTTGGGACAACTCCTCCGGTAGGCATGAAATTTATAAAGGTACCTAGGAGAGTGGTGAATGCAAGATTTGATCGACATAATCGTGGTGGAAGCAAGAATATTGTGGATGAAAACATGATTATCCTACGAATGCGTATTAAAGATATGAAATTGTTAGAAGCTGGACAATCAGGACCACCTTCAAATTGGATGGGATGGGAGAAGAAGTACTTTGCGCATTACAACGAGGACGTTTGTGAAGTTATAGGATTGTTACAAATGTACTTGATGGAAACTAGGCCAGCTTTGGCTCTAGGGATGTTAGCGCTTATTTGTTTGAGTGTGCCCTTCTCAACTTACTTTATGGTCCTGCAAGTCATGGAAATGGCCAAATTTATTCTTCAAGTTAATTAACACAGTGCATGTCATATGTATGTGAGATATTGTCCAGCTAGAGACGAATTTCAGATTTTGAATCTATGTAATTTTATTATATGTACGTAGATGGTTTTTGAATATATATAATTCAAGACAAGAGCAACAAATCAATTGAACTCGTACGTAGACTCACCCTCCACATAATTCGCTTCGTAAAAGACTTTCCTAAAATTTCCATTATTGTTGGAAAAAATGCAAATTTAATTTTAGTCCATCTGATATGTAAATTATTAGGGTTGCACATTAAGATGCTTTCCTATTTAAGCTTACGCATTTAATGTTTTTACTACTTGTGCCAAAATAATCAATACTTTGGAAGGAACCAGCTAAGAAATCATGTCTCTACTTCCCCCTCTGGTCCAATATAATTACGTACGTCTTTTAAGAAAAATATTTAAAGTTATTAATTAAAAGATAATTTGTCAATATTTACCTTTTTAATTCCTTCTAAATTCTTTTGAAAAGTAGAGATAGTAATTATTTAAAATTTTAAAATAATTGAAAACCTCATTAAAAAGAAGGATATATCTAAAGAAAAAAATCAATACATTCTTAAATTTTAGAAAATTCATTCATTTTGAATCATAAAGAATATAAACAATTCATTTATATATGCTGAACCAAAAAGAGTGTATAAATATTGTCCAAGAATAAGAGGGAGAACTGTTCCATGGCCAAAGGAAAACAACAAGTTCACGGATGTAATAAGAGTATATAAATATTGTCCAAGACTAATAAGTATAGTTTTGCTAATTTACCTCATAAGAAACTCTTGAAATTTTACAAATTTATTTACACTTTCAAAAGTAACTAATTGTAAGAGTAAAATTTTAAAAAATAATTAATTTTATGAATTAATAAACAATTTAAGACAACTAACTACGTAAAAGTACTAAGTTCAAAGTAAAGGTGAAATATAGACAAAATTAAATGCACTACTTGTACGAATTTGGTATGATTGAGAAGTCAATGATGCATTTATCTCTTCCATTGCTCTTGGTTTTAGCCTTATATATACTTGATTTCCTTTTTAGAGAGATATTATAATGAAACAAAAAAGAGGGTTAGTGTTTTCTATACTAAGTAAGAATTTAATCCGCATCTAATGTTTACGCCAAATCTAATAGTATATGCATATGAAAATACAATAATAAAAATATTGAAGTATTTAGGTTGAATATATCTATAGCCACTTATATTAATTGTCAATAAATTTTACTTAAACACTTGAGTTATTATTTGTTTTAATTGAATATCTAAACATATGATCAAAATGTTCCTATTATACATTTCCTCCTCAAAATATAGAAACAATTTTGTTCATATTTTTTAGTGTCCATTACAAAATCACAAAATATATGTCCGTTTCTTTAATTATACGCATTAACATGTATTAGGACATGCCTAAGATTTTATGACTTATCGACTTAAAGTAAGTCTCAGATCAACCTATTTTTAAACTGTACTCATAATTATTTAATTATGGGTTGGAGGTTAGCCCATAAGAAATGCAAAAGGTTTACATTGGTCCTCTTAGGGTGGGCTTCATTATAGTGGTAACAATTCTCAGTGGTCTCTTTCCCAAAAAGAGATTGAACCCAATACACCAAATAGTTGTTTTGGTCAAGATATGTTATGTTAAATATAATACGACTTCAATCAACTTGTACAACTTAAAACCACTTTTCTGTTGTTTGTATATATTTTTTTCTAATATATATCCATATATTTGTCTTTTTTCCTTCCAATATTTTTGCCAAAATCTCTTTAACGAGTTGATTTGGCTACTAATAAAGCTGAAGTTGTCTTTTGAGTGTCTTAAAGGCCATCTTTTTCCAATTCTTAGATGAATTTATCACTCTTGAAATTTGGAAAAATTATACAAATTACATTATGATTTATGCTTCACTCCGATGATATACGTGAACTTCAAATAATTATTCCCTCCTTTTTAAAAAAAAAATAGTCAGTTACACTAAAAATAAAATTTCTTATTTTAACTTGTTTATTTTAGTATTTTAAGAGATTTTTAAAAAAAATTAAAATATAATTAATTTGAATAACTTAATAAATAATATTTTAGAGTGTCAAATCAGTATTATTAATTTTTTCATAATTATCATATCAAGTCAATAAAGAACAAGTTAAAAAAAAACGAAGAAAGTACACGATTATATGGGAATTTCTTTTGTAATCGTTTCAGTTGTGTGTCACCCTTGTTTAATTTCATGTCCCCCTCGATCAATTGATTGCCAATATTAATTTAGTACATGTTCTTCCTTCCAAGAGTAAAGAACCCCTTCACTAATACTAAAAATAAAGTATAACAAAATTGGACAACTCACTTAACTCCCATATATATACATGACAAATGATGGGAAAATTCATGTGAAGTTTCTTTCAATTTTTTTTTTTTTCATGGGCATGTGGGTCGTGGTGGGTTATAATTAATATATATTCCTTTCTTTTTTCAAATAGTTTTTCTTTTTGTCCAGCAGATTCAAGAATATTTAAGTGGGCCACGCTGATGTTATCATTTGAAAAGGTCAGAATTTCACACGGAGGCATTTTAATTTTAAAATATTTATTTTATTTTTAATGAAATAATTTATAAAAAAAGGTAGGATGCAAAGATAGTCACGAAGTTTGCCTAGAAACAATCACTCTTTTGCTTTTGCCTCGAAAATGAATGGGGCTAACCGATCTATTAAAGTCGTAGGATATAGAAATATATTGATAGGGGAGTGTTCCGCCTTAAGAAAAAGCCTCCGCACGAGTGGTGGTGAACAAAGTGGAAGCGAGAATATTGACTTAGTAACGCAAATATGAATGAGAATTTAAAGCTCAAAGAATTTAAAAATTACTCAAATATTTATGATTTAAAAATTTAAAAATTACTCAAATATTTATAATTTATTTTAGATCATAAATATAAGTCAAGCTATATTATATAGATTAGGATGCATGTGTACCGGTTATTAGTACTTTTTGGAAGATAACAAGTAGCTACTTTCTTGTTCTCTTCAGTGTTTGGAGAAGGCTCTCTCTCTTTCTATACCAGCGAAAAGGTTCCATCCGCAATTCAGCTTAGCAGTTGCTGCTTCATATTGCCTAAGACAAGTATTTGTCTTCTTAAAACATAATTTTTTTCTTTCTATTTTTTCCACTTGTTGATTTGGTTTTTTTTTTTTTTGCTACTTACTATATATTTTAGCAGTTCGACTTTTTCCAAAAAGAATCCTATTTTCCAATTTCTTGGATTTAGGCTGTTGTAGTTTGGATGCTAGTAATCATTTGAATTGAGTGCTTTTTAAATTGTTACCAAAATTACTATTGGTAACTTGTAATTATCTGAATTGGGGTTATCTGGATTATTCAAATCTGAAGGTCTTTCTGAATAAAGATTCAATCTTGACTACAACTTCAACTGATTTGGGGGTTTTGATAGAGGTTCCTTTGTGGTTTCAAGCTAAAAAATGGAACCCCCATTTTCTGAAAGTCAGGCCAATATGTATTATAGTAGTCATTACCTTGTATATGCTGTTCTGCCATTGTTGAAACTCCTATGTTTAACTGTTATTGGCCTGATTCTTGCACATCCAAGAACCCAATTAGTTCCTAAAGCTACTTTTAAGCTCCTTAGCAAGCTTGTATTTGCTCTCTTCTTGCCTTGTACTATTTTTATTCACCTTGGTGAGACTATTACTGTCAAGAATTTTATGCGCTGGTGGTTTATACCAGCTAATGTACTTCTCTGTACTGCAATTGGTTGTCTCTTAGGGTACTTGGTAGCGAAAATTTGCAAGCCACCTCCAGAGTACTTTAGGTTCACTATCATCGCCACTGCGTTTGGGAATACCGGCAATTTGCCTCTTGCCATTGTTGGATCAGTGTGTCATAGTAATGACAATCCTTTTGGTCCAGATTGTTACACCACTGGTGTGTCTTATGTATCGTTTGCTCAATGGGTGGCCGTCCTGCTTGTTTACACTCTTGTTTACCATATGATGGAACCCCCAATAGAGTACTTTGATGTTGTTGATGGGGGTGGTGAGATTCAGGAGCCATTACCTAGTAATGATCTAAGTAGGCCACTTCTAGTGGAAGCTGAGTGGCCTGGTATGGAAGATAGAGAAACTGTGCATTGCAAGACACCCTTTATTGCACGGGTTTTTACAAGTGTCTCAACCCTTTCACATACTTCCATTCCAGACCCTGATAGTGATAGTTTGGAGGAAGCGCCAGCTCCAGGGAGTCCAAAATCTATTAGATGTTTAGCGGAGCCCCGGATGGTTAGAAAATTAAGAATTGTTGCTGAACAAACTCCAGTTCGACATGTTCTCCAACCTCCAATGTTTGCTATATTGTTGGCTTTTATTGTTGGAATGGTTCCACCCATTAAATCTGTTGTTTATGGTAAAGGTGCTGCTCTCGAGTTCCTCACGGACAGTTTAAATATACTAGCTCAAGCTATGGTGCCTTCAGTTATGCTGATTCTAGGAGGAATGCTTGCTGAGGGTCCAAATGAATCTGAACTTGGGGTTCGAACCACTGTTGGCATCACCGTTGCTAGACTTTTGGTCCTTCCTTTACTGGGAACAGGGGTGGTCTATTTGGCCGATCAACTGAACTTTTTAATTCCTGATGATCAGATGTACCGATTCGTTCTTTTGCTGCAGTACACAACACCAAGTGCCATCTTGTTGGGAGCAGTTGCTAGCTTGAGAGGTTATGCAGTCAGAGAAGCTTCAGCATTGCTGTTCTGGCAACATGTGTTTGCTCTATTCTCTCTTTCTATATACATTATTGTCTACTTCAAGCTTCTACTTTCTTATGTCTGAGGTTTGTTCCCAATATTCATGTCAATTTTTAGAGTTTCTATGTAATAAGTGGGGAGGCATTAGTGCTGTGCATTATTTAATCAACTGATGTACTAAACTTGTTTGTCAAGGGTCTCAAAGTGGTGTACTTGATTACCTATGCCAACAAACAGTGTGTAAACAAACTACTCATATGTAGTGTGTGCCTTAGCTTTTCTATGTTTTATTACTATCTCTGTCACACCGACGCAACGACTACTTTTATGAAGCATCTATCCATTGTAGAGTAGACATTGTCTGTTAACCATACATGTTAAAGGTTTTAAGTTCCCAGCAAAGAATTTTCAATATAGAATTTATATGTTTTATAAAACCTGTGGCTATCAAAGTTCGAGTTTTGGCCAAGTTACACTATATGCTCTTTCTTGGGAGCTTTGAAGGATGGAGCTGAGGCTCATAGTATTTTTTGGATATAATCTACTCTTCGAATTAACTAGCATAATGAACGAAAAACTGAATTAAAATACCAGAATTAGGGACATATATGTACTTGCTTTTGTGTCTTCATTTCTCGAAGCCAAATTTGTAAAGATATGACACCTAGGCATAACTCAACCCCAAAAGCTAGCTCATGCGGGGAGGATTGCCTGCCATCTAACACCCCTTATGCCCAACTGGAGCGTGGACCGGGAGCCCAAACGGGAGTGGACCTGGCTCTGATACCATGTAAAGATAGGTCTTAGGCCTAACTCATACTCCAAAAGCTAGCTCATGAAGGTATGATTGCCCAAGCCTTATAAGGAGTCCACAATGTGGAGCTTTTGGGATGTGAGTAAGGCTTAAGACCTAATTTTACATGGTATTAGAGCAGGACCCATCTCACTCAATGTTGGGCCCCTGAAATTAAAATTTGCCCACTCACCAGATGCTAAGCACTGGGCGTGAGATGGGGTGTTAAAGAATGACAAAAGTCTCACATTGGTGGTTAATGAGATGGGTAGATCCTTATAAGGATTGAGCAATCTTCCTCCCTTTAAGCTAGCTTTTGGGGTGTGAGTTAGGCCTAAGACTTAATTTAACAAAATCATGTGAAATGGAACCTTGTAGATCTCCACTCGTATTCAGTGGGTCGTGGCAACGAGGTCATTATGTCACTATTCATAGTATCCCGTCATGTATTTAAGTCATGATCTGCAAATGTTCTATTAGTTGTTTGATGAAAATTGTACTTGGATGCAGTTACTACAGGGTCTTTGCGTAGAGTGCGACTAAATGAGCATATCATGTATTTAAGTCATGATTTGTAAATGTTCTATTAGTCGTTTGATGGAAATCGTACTTGGAGGCAGTTACTACAAGGTCTTTGCCTAGAGTGCGACTAAATGAGCATAAATATCACAAGGCAGTGCATCTTGAAACTGAAACATGCTCAAAATAGGCCAATGACATTATATCAAGTTTTCTTGTTTGGAAATGTGTGTTTGTACAATTATTTAAGAAAAAGTTCTGAAAACTTTCGTTTGATTAAAGCAGATTTGACACACTTTTGAGGAGGATATAAAACTTTTAAAAGCAACAATTATCTAAACACGTTCGTTAATTCCGTTTCATTTGACATAATCATTCTTTTCATTGTCTTCCATCATTTTATTGGTTCTACTTTTTAAAGGAAATACACCAAAAATAAATAAATAAATCTATGCCCCTCAAAATTACTAAAAAAGGAAATATTCGAAATTTGACCTTTAACATTGGAGACCTCCAACTTGTGTATGCTAAAAGGCTCATGACTAAAAAAAACCCTTGCTTTATCCTTAAACCATAGTTCTTGAGAAACCCAACTCTGAAAGATTTGGACTTTGAGAAAATTGGGAAATTGTAGAATGGGAAATAAATCAAAATGTGTAAAGGAAGCAAAGAATGAAGTGAGGAAGGAATAGTGTTTAATTTCTTCTCTTACAAAAATGCCATCCCATTCTTGTAAGTTTTCCTCTTCTTCATAACACATACAATCACTTAATTCTCTTTCCCATTCTTCGACGTATCATCTGTTTTGCTTCCTCTTGGCCTATTCTGGTAAAAAAAAAATTCACAATTTTAATTTCATACTATCTAGGATTTCATGTTACATTACTTGTGATTAATATAACATAATCATGCTTATAACTTATGTACATGTCGCTCTTGTTATAGTTGATCCTGTTTTCTCTGCTCATTTTGAGATATCTAAAGTAATACAAGTGAGCTGTTTTGGGACCTGCAAATTATTTGTGCCAAGAGTACTTCATTTGAATATGTAAGTTCATACATCCGCCCCTCCCCCGCCACCCCCCACCCCCACCCCCACCCCAAAAAAAAACAAAAAAAAAACGAAGAACTAGTATATTTTATTTGAAAAATGTGAGATTATTTTGCTGTATTGGTGGAGGGGTTGCTAACAGAATCCACCTAAGAAGGTACTATGATTAGGAAAAGGGAAAAAACTAATTGCCAATGTTTACACCAAATGAATGAATATATGATAAGCGTCTTGCATAAAATCTTTTGTCACTTAAACATATGCATTCTCTATTTTGCTTGGTTAAGTGTGGAAACACCGGATGTTGGAAAGCATATTCCAAGCAAACGCGTTGTTGCAGAATGCCTTGCCTGGTGAAGTGAAAGAATGAGAAAATTTTGCTTTTTATAGGATGAACATCCATGTTGAGTCTGCATCAAGGAAGATGGAAGAATGTAGGATTTGCCATGATGGGGATGATGATTCTAACATGGAGGTACCCTGTTCTTGCCGCGGAACCCTCAAGGTTAGTTAATAGGACCAGCTCTTAGTAAATTGTTCTCTCTACTAGAGCTTTGTAACGAAAAACATTTCGGATTCCTATTAGTCTTGTCACTTTCCTTTTAGGGTTCATAGTATCTTGTGCTGTCTAGTGAAAAAAATAATCCAGAAATTGTGGTTTCTAGGAAGGACATTTTTCTGCATAGAAATCCAAAGATGAGGATAGTATAAAGCTTGATTTATGCCTATAATGAGCTTTATGCTATCATTGAAACTTTGCGGTTAAAGATGTGCTATATCTGTTGAGACAGAAGCTGTATATGTTTTCTGATGTAACAAAATTTTCATGATTCTCAAAATGTCCTAACCGCTTGTTCTGAAGTAACAATGTGGACTTCATCACATTAGCCAAATTATAATTGCTGCCAAGTCGAGCTGTTTCTTGCATCCTTGCATGCTTAATTGTTTCTTAGTGATTTGTTCTTGATGAAATTTTTTGTATATGCAGTATGCACATCGCAAATGTGTACAGAGGTGGTGCAATGAGAAGGGGGACATCATCTGTGAAATTTGCCGCCAGGTCCAATTGTGGTTGCACAGTTTCTTCTAATGTGTTCATTTTTTAAGCCAGGACCTATAAATGTTGCTATTGTGTATTCTGTATATGCTGCTGAAAGCCTGAAAAATGGTTGTTCTTAAGTCTTAACCATGCTTCTCTTTAATGTGAGATTGCAGAATTTTATGCCATATTATACAGCACCAGCTCCTCTATTTGGCAGATTCCTAATGAACATGAGGTAATTTTACCAGATGAAAATTTCGCTGGTTATTTTCTTCACAAAACTGTTCTTTACCATTCCAAATAATAACTACTATGGCTGTTTTGCTTGGTTTGTCTTTGCTATCACAGAGGAAACTGGGATATTTCCATGGGCAGGGTTGATTATCCTCATTTTGCTGCATTGGTTTCTGCAGACCATAATTTTCTTGATTATGAGTCAGATGAGTATTCAACATCTTATCCAAGAAGTTTAATATGCTGTCGTATTGTTGCCATAACTGTAAGCTCCCTCTGCATGTATCGTGCTTCGTACATAGGACTTGATAAGAATTCTAAAATTCGAGAAAAAGAACCAATTGTATATAAATACTTCAACAAGTTAGATAGGAATCGGTATCTTATATTGCAAAATAGAGCACCCACTCTGCATAGATTAGGCGTACAAAACATTCCAGTGTGTTATTTGTTTACATCCATTAGTTTGTTTGTGGGTGTCTTCAGTTGTTATCTACACATGATATCAAGAATATAAGAGGGGGTGGCTAAATTACCTAAATAGTATCAGTCGTTGCCTCGATATTATAATTTTTCTTGTCAATAAAGGTACATTCTTGTCTTGTCCATGCAGTTTGTGCTTCTTCTGATGTTGCGTACAATGCTGCCAATAATCTTTGGTGTTGTTGGAGATAAGTCGGTAACATTGGTCATGGTTAGTGGCAGAGTTAAATTTCTTTTGAAAGTGAAACTTGTGCCTTTTCCTCGGAGTCGTTTATATATTCATGTTTATAGCTATTAGTGTTGAAAGCTTTTGGAATGGTAGTGGCAGTCTATGTTTTGGTGAAAGCTTTTACTGCTGTACAACATTGGAGGCATCAGCAGGTGGGTAAAGCATAAAAAGTCTTGTATACTAGTGAGATATTGATATGCCCGAAATACAAGTTAAAAAGACCTGAATCAAATATTATTTACAATATGTTCTCTTTATGTTTGTTTTAGGATCTTCATCATCCACAGATTGCCTCATCAGATGAAGAAAATGAGCTGCCATTACAACAGCATCAGCACGCTCCATCAAATGATGAGAATGAACTACCACTACAGCCACCTCAGCCGCATTTTATACATGTCCAATGAACATGAACCCCTGCCTAAAAAAAGACATCATCTCAACAACAACATTCTTTAGACACATTTCTAGCTTGCTTTTATAACTTGTACTCCATCCTACAATACAACGGATTCACTATAACAATACAAGACAAAACAGCTTGCAGAAGACTAACAAAATAGTATACCATTGTTAGATTTACAATCGATCCTGAAATACGGAGTGAATAATTCCCACTTTCCCACATTGTAAGAAGAGAAAACCCAAGCTATTTTGTTACCTGTCAAGTATTCACTCGCTTCATTTGTTATCTACATGTGAATAATTTATCTAACTTGCTCTAATACGATGCTTCATCCTCTTCGATCTCCCCATTTCTTTGGTTTATTGACCCAAGATATTTGAAACTTCCTCTCTTGAGAATAATGTGCGTATCAATTCTCACTTTTACATCCGTCTCATATGATGATGTGCATGAACTTGCACTCCATATTAGTAATTTTAATATTGGGAAAAGGTATAAATTCCTCTTTGAAGTTGTACCGAAAAGTCACTTACATCCTTAAACTATCATAACGAACTATTACACACCTAAACTACCTAGAAGTAAAACTATTACACACCTGAACGCATAACACCATTTTCATAGTATGTGGTGTATTACACTCGCTGCCATGTGGCGCCACGTCATCGCCACATCAGAAATTATAATTTTTTATATATTTTTTCTTTCCTTTATTAATTAACTTTTCTTTTATTAACTATATTTTATACTAATTAACTCCTAATTAATTATTAACTATCCATTCAAATTTTTTATATTTTTTTCTTTTCTTTTCTTTATTAATTAACTTTTTTTTATTAACTATATTTAATACTAAGTAGCTCCTAATTAATTATTAACCACCCATCCAATTTTTTATATTTCTTTTCTTTATTAATTAACTTTTCTTTTATTAACTATATTTTACACTAATTAAATCCTAATTAATTATTAACTACCCATCAATTATTAACCACCCATCCGATTTTTTATATTTATTTTATTTTCTTTTCTTTATTAATTAAATTTTCTTTTATTAACTATATTTTTTATACTAATTAACTCCTAATTAATTATTAACTACCCATCTGATTTTTTATATTTTTTTCTTTTTTTTATTAATTAACTTTTCTTTTATCAATTATATTTTATACTAATTAACTCCTAATTAATTATTAACCACCCATCCCCTCCCCCCAAACCCCAATCGTCTTCTCCACCAAAATGGAGAGCAAAATTCTTCTTCTTCTTAATGGGTTTTGAAAGAAAAAAATCAAGATTCAAAATGGGAGTAAATAGAGATGGGCGTAAAGAAAAAGAGGGTAGGTGGGTATGAAGAAGAAAGGACGTGATGCTGGGGTGATTTTGTTTTTTAATTTTTTTTACTTTAATGAGGTTTGAAAGAAAAAAAATTAAGATTCAAAATGGGAGTAAATGAAAGTGGGTGTGAAGAAGAAGAGGGTAGGTGGGTGTGAAGAAGAAAGGATGTGGGGGTGGGTGATTTTTTTTTTTTTTTTTACTTTACATCTGACGCGCTGCTCCTTTTTTTTTTTTCCCACGTCAGTTTTAGGGGGTAATTGTTTCACTTTTAGGTAGTTTAGGTGTGTAATAGGTCGCCATGATAGTTTAAGTGTGTAAATGACTTTTCGATACAACTTTAGAAGGGAATTTATGCCTTTTCCTTTTTAATATTATCAAATAAATTATTATATAGTAAAAATATTATAGATTTTCTTGTGAAAATAGAGTTTAATCAATATTTAGATCAAATCAACACCGAAAAAAAAAACTAATGCAAGGCACAAGCCCTATTAGGTAAATTATATTCAAATTTTAATCAACAATGTGAGTGGTTTTATCCCCTAAGGTGGGAGGAATTTTAGTATTTATTTCAAGAAAATAAAATCAACTTTTAAACTAAATTTTATTATCTAGAGTTGAAGTTTAACTATTTTAGAAGGTTGTTAAAGTAGCTAGTAATAAGTTATCTCAGGGATTTTTTGGTGAAAAAATATGTGACAAACTAAAGTATTAAAACATTATTGCTAAGAGAGTAAATGTGAAGGGGGATGAGGGAAAGAGGGTTGGGATACACTCCACTGGGTAGAAGAGAGCACAAAAAAGGGAGACTCACACAAATAGGAAAGGCTTCCTTTTAATTCAATAGCGTAACGGTAAGGCGCAGCCCCTGATACACCTTTATCCTTTTATTTTAATCTCCATTTCTTTTGCTGTCTTTTGCCATTTTGAAATTTTTGCTCAACTTTTTTGCCTTTTTAGCTCCGGACTCTAGAACTTATCTCATGAATTGAAATCCTAAGGTTCCAAACAGCAAGTCTCAGTTTCAAGTGAACTCTATGTATATACATGTAATCGTCAAAAAGTACAGCTTTTCAAAATTGTACCCACATTGACGAATGTGGTGACATGGTAAAAGAGAAATACTTGGAAGGAATCAAAATCTGAATCCTGAAATGCATTTGTTCGGAAGTCGAATTATGGTTTGAGTTTACACACTGTAAATCTCCAAGTATAAAACACCAATGATTTTATCATCTCCACTTCTCATAGGCACGCCTTTACCCAAAAGGAATAATTGAAAAAGGATGATGTGGATTTTAGATGTTTTAACATAACACAATCATCATCATACTTTTCTGAAGCTCGTTTAAAACAAAAACATCACCACAATAATATTTTGCTTATTCAGGAAAGTTGCTACTGACTTGAATAAGCATTTAAGGCTTAAGCTCAAAACATTCACCCACAACAAGAACAAATAGGTCCCCACAAGACTTCTTATTGGCCTTAAACCATCAAAAAGAAGACAGACACAGATCCAACAACAGAAGTACCAAGAAATAAAAAAGTACAGACCCAAAGCAAAACCATAAATGAAGGAGAAAACATGAAAATACCATACTAGTAAATAGTCTCTCGCAAAGCAGCACATGCCTAAAAGAGGACAGAACTTAAGCCTGCAGAGAAGAGTCTAAATAAGGAACGACAGTTGTGATCTCAGTCCTCCTCGGACTCAGACTCAGCACTCTGCAGCCAGTCAATAAAGGGTTTAACATTCTTCCAAATTTTGGAGTCCTTTTTAACCCCAGCAACACCCTCTTGATACCACTGCACTATAAACTCCTCCTCCAACACATCGTCATCATACAAAGCTTTCAAAACAAGTGCTACTTCTTTCACAGCTGCCGGGTTAGATTTCCCACAGAATTCTTCCAGTGCTCTGAGCAAATGTAGCTGTGACCCATCCTCTTGACCAACAGCAGCAAGAAGATAACCTTTTTTCTTAATAAGCTCCTTGGTGAAAGCTTTCTCCACACCATCCAAGAGTGCCTCATAGACAGCAGTAACTATGTCCTGAGGAGATCCAGAGAGTGAACCCAGGAAAGATCGAAATTGGCTGGCCGTAACTCCCTTCTTTAGATGTACTTTTACCTCCTCAACAAGTGTCTCAAATGTTCTCTCTCCATTCTCAGCTTTGGGATCATCCTCAGATGGTGCAGAAACAACCTTGGAACGTTGGCGCGCTTGAGTAGTAGCTGCCTTGGGCTTCTTCTCTGTCTCATTTGTGGAGAGCATAACCATTTCAGCTGTCACAGCACTCAACTGTTCCTGTATGCGCTTCTGCGCAGCTTCCATTGATGTATCAGTTTGCCATTGAACATCATCATCTTCTTCGTCCTCTTCCTTGACATTCAAATGCCTTTTGGGTGGGGACGCATGATCCTCATCAGAGCCACTGGCTTTCTTTTTAGAGGTAGGTTTTGCACTGGCTTCCTTGGAAGAAACCTTTTTCTTTGTTTCTTTCTTCAGCTTCTTCATTTCTTCATCAGCAACCTCACCTTCCTTTAGATGCTCCTTGTCAGCTCTTCTCATTGCTTTCTTGTCCTTGGCACCCTTCTTAGACTCAGGTGGGTTTTTAAGAATAAAGGTTGTGAGCTTGTCTCTCATGTCTACATCAGAAATAAAACCACATGCAGCACACTTCAGTTGGATCATCTGATTTTTAGTGATAAGGATCTCAGTTTCAGGGTTTCCACATCCATAGCACTGAACATATTTCTTGATGAAAATCTCAAGAAGACCAGCAAGCTTGACAGTATCATGAGCTCCATTGACAAGGGAAGTTCCAGTTTTTTCATCAAACTTAGACTGAGCTCCAAGCTCACAACCAAAATGTTTTGTGGTGTAAGATGCTGGCCTTGCCAGAGCTTTGGCAATGTCAACCATGTTGACCACGTTTGTCTTGATGCCATTCCCACGCCCCTCTATCTTGGTTATCATCCTCGGCATCTTGTACCTGTAGAAGGCATCATCACTGTTGCCGGCTCCAATATTCTGCAAAGCCATTTTTGATTCAGTGAAAGTGTTAGGGGTTTCCAGATGATCCTTTGACCCAAAATTTGTTGAGAGAAGGTTGTGTCTGGCTGCTGCCACTAAGCTCTAAGTGTCCTTCCTGAAATAAGTCAAGATGCATACAGCCAACCCTATCAGAAATATGAGGACACTTTTTTCTTGATGTCGGACAATATTCTCCAAGCAATCCAACGGATCCCAAATAGAGGGTGGCTTGTTTGGACATAAAAGAAGCTTCAACTTGAGAAACTACAACTTGAAACCCACGAAGATAAGATGCCCACAACCTTCAGAAAGAAAAGCCACATCAAAAGATAAAGAGTAAGCTTTTGTAATGTTACCTTCTCAAATAAGAAATAAGTTGTAAAAGAAAATTTTAAGAACCTGTTACTAAATATAAGCAATGTAAAAATAATAAATAATAAATAATAACAGGTTGATGATTGAGCTTCCACCTTAGAGACAAGGGAGATCTAAGATCTTTAACCTAATTCCTAGAAAAATTATGTATATTGAATAAATAGAACACCATAGGTACTGTTCTTATTACTTGGGCAATTTACATATTGCATATAGCTGAGTTTCTGAATTGTAAACTACAGTATCACTTGTTTTAAATGACCCATAGTTGTAAAATTATAGAACCCAAAAGACAGACCTCTAACATACCATGTATCTGAGCTTCTGAATTGCAAAATACAGTAACACTTGCTAGAAGAGAAACCCAATTGTAAGATTTTGGACTGGAGAGACATGCTGTTCACTAATGACCTAGTCTTAAACGAACTGGACATTGTTAATATAACCTACTAAACCTGCTAATCGCAATAGATTAATAATTTAGGGTAAACATCCATTATAGGATGTTCAATGCTCCTACAACCTAAAACTTCATAAATTAAGCATCAATCATTACATATTAATATACCTATCAATTTCTAGATACTCATAACCAGCTTATATAAATCAGAGAGACACAGAACAGAACCATCGATAATGGCTATACATATAAATTTAGTACTAATTACTCAATTATACCAAAATATGTGGCAGAAACTAAACCATTGACATTATACAGCGAGAACCGAAAACTACACAAGTATAAACACATTGACAAATCATAATAAAACCTATGTATTTTGCATTAAAAAAACACGAAAACGGCATTCAATCAACAGTTCTGGATGATCAAAAGCAATTAAAAAGTGCAGAACAAACAGTAGTAAATAGAAATCTTACCGATTGAAGAACGCAAAAGAATATTTTGAATGAAGAAAGTGGAGGAGTTTGGTAAAGGAAGATTAGGGTTAAAATAAATAAAGGTGAATAGAAAAGGCGGCGTAGCGATTTCTTAATATATAGGGTTTGAAGGAATTGGAGAGAAGTAAACCCAACCAGATACTTCTCCGAGCCTCTAAGAAATTTCAAATTCTATTTGATAATTTTTCTTTCTAATTTTCTTTCTTACCCTCTAAAAAAAATCCACGTTTTTTCCATCTTAACCGTACATTATGCCTATCTCTAGTTGATAGGATTCAGCCACGTATCAACCCCACCACGAGATTATTTTTTTTTTGTTTTGCCACTTTGGTGTCCGGTAACTATTTCAGATGCAAGATCTCATTTGGAGAAAAACGATTCCTACTAAGAATTTTTTCATATTCAAAATTCAAACACGTGATCTCTGATAAAAGAATAAGCAGTCAGCCTCATTCACTACACCACATTCTTTGGTGGTCACCCATAAGAAAATCTACTTGGCTGTTTTCATATTTCTCTTTGACAAAAATCACAAGATAGCATATTCACTATTTTACCATTACAACCAACGACAAAAAAAAAATTGGGTTATATTGTTTTAGGGTTCAGCTCTCTTCAAGGAGGCACAAAATTCATATTCACGATTTCATATTTTATTGCATTTATTATTGATTTATTAATTGTTTATCATCCAGTTATTGCATTTTATTTCTTTATATTTATACTTATATTATTAGGCCAATTAAATTTACATGCGTTTACATAACACTAACAAATTCAATTTTACCTTTTTAAGGGTAAACAAATTTAACCTTCAAACAAAATTTAGATATTGATATTTCAAACTTTTACCATAAAAACACAAAAAGTTATAGATTTACTTCCTCCATCAAAGGGAAATAGTGAAATTTCAAGAATATAATGATTAATATGTCTAATTCCCAAAAGTTGCTTGGAAGTCAGATTGTTACTAAGTACATATTTAATAATTTAACCTGCATGTTAGAATTGCCATAAAAGTAAAAAAGTAGTACTTATTAAATCTAGGTAGCTTATTGTGTGAACATTTTTAACCTTCAAACAAAAAATTATTGAATCCCAAAATAGTTGTAGTAATATCTAGATGGACCAGGAAATTTAATTTTTTGTGATGGGAATATTTGAAAAAAATATTTAAAATAATTATAAAAATTGTATTAATCGTGATTTGAAAATATGACCTGTTTTTTTTGGATATATCTAAAAGTTTGAGACAATTAAATCTTATATTTTACCTACCATAATTTTCAAGGATTACAATGATTAAATAATTCAATTTTTAAATTTTGATGCTTTTTTTTAGGAAAAAATACTTGATTGAGTGCTTTTTAAAAAATAATTACTAATTTTAGCGATATTTTTTATTTATTATCATTTATAGCAATATATAGCAATACTATGACAAATCTACACTTGTATTAAAAGTGAATTATGCATACAATACAAATGTATTATAAGTTTTTTAAAATATATATTATGTTTGTGTAGTAACAAACTAACATAATGTATTATAAGTCTATTAAAATATGTGATAAATGTATTATCCATCTATAAAACTTGTATTATATATGTTTTATAAATAGTTCTCTGCAATATGTATTAAAACTGTATTATAAATATATTATAAATATTCAGTAAATTTTTTTTTATTGCTATAGATGGTAAATATTTTCTTAATATTGTATATTTATGTAAGTTTCCCTTTTTTTTTGTGAAAATAAATTTTCGTTTAATTGGGCAACAAGCCTGGTCCAGGACCTGGTCGGCCCACTTGAGGTCTCAAAGTCCAAAGTGTATAACTATTTTCGGCTCGTTTAAGTAACTCTTCCTTTTCTCTGTCTTTCATTCTTGTTCATTTAGCTACCATTTTATAAAAAATTATCTAAATACTCATCTTATTTTATCATAATTTAAATTTTCTATCATTTAAAAATTTTTCAAAAACTTCCTCTCGAATAAATCACTCTCCTCTCGCTGATATATCCTATCCCCCCTCTCGGATACATCCCTCCTCTATGTATCCAAATGTCCTATCCCCTCTCTAATATATATCTATCCCATCTCT
Source organism: Solanum dulcamara (assembly GCF_947179165.1). NCBI lineage: Eukaryota > Viridiplantae > Streptophyta > Magnoliopsida > Solanales > Solanaceae > Solanum > Solanum dulcamara. Next base: position 55,458,069 of record NC_077247.1, on the reverse strand, counting down.
GATACATCCCTCTCCCCTCGAAATACCCCCCTCTTCTATGTATCTGGATGTATGCTAATGTATTCGAAAGTTCAGTGATATATTCGAAATTCATAAATTTTGAAAAAAGTGGTGAAATGATGTAATTAGCTCTAACACTATGAAATTTATGTCAATTACATACAATTTTACTATTTTATTCTATTCTGACTTAGCATGAAGTTTAAGAATTTTTTTGAATCTTGTAATTTTAAATTAAATATAAGCAAATGTACCAAAATAACTTTATTAGGGTGTGTTTGGTATGAAGAAAAATAATTTTTCTAGAAAATATTTTCTTGAAAAAACAACAATGTTTCTTACTGATTTTCTAGTATTTGATAAATAATCAAAAAAAAAAATATTATCCAAAAGCATTTATATGTTATTTAGCAAAAAATAATATGGAGGCGAAATGGGATGGTCAAGGGGTGAGGGTGGGGGGAATTGGATGTGTGGGGAGGAGACAATAAACTGAGAATTATATTTATGCAATATGTTTTTCCTATTTCTATTAGGAAAGTTATTTTACTCATTTTTAAGGAACTTATTTTCCTACAAAAAATATTTTTCAAATATTTTGACCTACCAAACGTGAGAAAAATTGAAAAACATTTTCCTTCATATGAAATGCACTATTAATCTTATAATTTTAAACATGTCACGTAGAAAATTAAAATTAAAAAATTAAAAAAAGTAAGAGACATTTTTGTGATTAAATCAAACTAAATAAGAAAGTAGAATAGTCAAATTAAAGGGTAGTGTAACTTTATCTTTTAAATCAAACTAAATAAGAAAGTAGAATAGTCAAATTAAAGGGTAGTATGACTTTATCTTTGTTGTACTAGTTGGATTGTTCTAATATTCCAATAATTGGCTTAAATTAATTTGTGATTGTTGTCATCATTTTGCAATAGAAGCAAATGAGATGGATTTGTAACTGAAACACCTATTGGAACGAGAAGACTACCATGAGGATACACAATCAAGTATAAAGTTACAAGTAAACTTCTATAATATATATTAGTCGATAACCAAGTAAAAATAGTAACTAATTAACCATTTATAACATATTAAAGTATACTAATAGTGGGGACGGATGTAGAGTATTACTTACCAATTCAGACAAAAAATTTCAAAATTTCAACACGCACCTTTTGTTTATGAGGTAATGTATTAAGAAACCTATTATATATATATATATATATATATATATATATATATATATATATATATATATATATATTTGATTGCATGCCAGTTTCGTAACTAAATGAGCTATGCTTTTGGTGACAAGTTAATCGAACCATAAATTTCGTCTTTGCTCATTTTTACTTGTTTATGATAGACTTTTTTTTCTCCGATTTTTCACTTAATGTCCAAAATTCGTGGAGTCCCAACCAAATTCAAATCATGCATTGTAGGGCCCATTTGGGGGTGACGCTCCCAACATAATTTTTCCTATATTCAAAACTCGAATGTGAGACTTTTAATTAAGGACGAAGCAATTCCGATCCACCACTGCACTACAACTTATGTTGGTTCCATGATGGACTTTACATTTCCTTTATATCAAAAATGAAATGAATATTTTACTATATGATACTCATATATATAACTATTAGCATTCCAAGAAGTATTGGGAAATAATATGGAGGATTGATTAATATATAGTTAATATTATGAATTAAACAAAAAATATATATTTCTCGTTAATGAATAAATAAAAATAAAAAATTAATTTTTAATATATAGTAAACAAATAAAAATAAACAAATTTATTTGAGCGGAAGAAAAACGTGGTTCAATTTCCATTTTAGCTCTATTTGTATAGGCATCACATCCCATTAAAACTTGCCGAAACGATCATATTAAAAAGTAGGCATTTGTTTCTCATAAGTTTGAAAATTAATTGGGCGTAGTCAAAACAAGATTAAAAAAACGTGGTTCCAATTTTCCGGCTCCTAATCATCTCGGCATTACCCCACCCCCAAATAATAATAATGGTTAAATAAACAGATAATACGATATGGTTGTTGAATAAAACCTCATATATAGTTTTTGTTACTGTCCATGCAGTCTCAAAAGTCAGCATGCATATGGTTGATGCATGTATTTAATTACAACATATATTAACTCTAATATTGACTTAGTAAATCCAGAACCAGAAACAAATTAAATTAAATTGTAAGAGTAGTAAAATATATATGATATTATTAAATCCAGATTCAAATTCCCTTTATTTTCTTATTGCCGGCGCACCAAAACAAATTTTGTTTTGGTTCAAAAATTTCAACTTATAATATCGTACTTAAAACGCCAAAGTCCATTGATGAGTTTTATGTTGTCTAATATGTGTATTCATTTTGACTCACTAAGCAAAAACCAAAACAATAAGGTTTATGTAGTTACATGCATTATCATATTCATAAATTAGGAAATAAGAAAATTATGATATATGTACATAGGTCAGAAGAATTTCTATAAATATATCTCTTATTTCATGAATTAGGAAGGTTAATATTGTATTAGTCTTAGATACATGCATTGTTCTATTATCATGAAACTAAATAAGGAATAGGAAACGTTTAGAATTAAATTATGATAAAATATATGTACATATGTTAGAAGATTCCTATAAATATTAGGTACGTAGTACAATATATAATTAATTTCGTCACTCTTCATTATATATATGTGAAACGTGAAGCATACATTTAAACATGCGATTACTACTATCATAATTCAGAATTAAGACTTTCCATAAGGGAAATTTATTCTATACCGCCCTTAAAATTTGTATATTTTATTATCTGGTTTCAAATTAAACAATATGTCTTCTTCATCACTTGTTTTTTTTCCAACTATGATCATGCCATCTAGAAAGTACAAGTATACCCCACGTCCCCAAATCAGAGCTCAGAGTTATAGTCATGATGAAGGCATGTGTGTTATTTTCTTTCATTTTTGCTTTGATTTTACACTTAACGTAATTTTACATTATTAGATCACCTAAAAGAAAACTCAGTACGTACCTAGCTGAGTACAACAAGTTGAAGAACAATATTGATTATGTAATTGTCACATCAATTAAATCCTAGCTATTTTTAAAAACTATTTCCACTAGAATAAGGAAAGAATTAATTTGTTGGTTAGTAATTTAATTAAGTGAAAATTGTATTGCAGGGAAATCAAGGAGGAGGCATGTTGTTGATGCAAATTTACAAGTATTGATGGGAAGGATAGAAGTATTGAAGATGAAAGAGAGATTAGAGAAATGTTTGGTATGTAAGCAAGGTTGGAATTACACACCTACAAATGCAAGTTTATACTTCCAACACAAACAAAAGAAACAATTGGATCAATTTGTTGAACTTTTGTTGTTGTTTGGTGGTACTACTGGATTTACTATTCTTGGCTGCTCTCTTTGCCTCTGCCTTACTTCCCTTTTTATTCATTTAAATCTTTATTTGTAACTAATTAACATGGTTGTTCTGGCTTCTGTATGTTTTACGAGCTATTGCATAGGAGAAGAGATTTTATCCTGTGCGCATCCAAAAGATAGCGAATGCGAATTTGGGTAGAATTTTTTTTTTTACTCCTGGCGGTTAAATAAGAATATAAGTACATATTTCATTATGTGCGTAGATTTCAAGGAATAACATCCCCCACCCCACCTGTGAATTATCATGGATATGTTTGTTGTTGCTATGAGCATATACAAGTATTTTTTATGTTTCAATTTGTTTGTCCGGTTAATTTTAATTTGATATGAAATTAAAAAAATAAATAAATTTTTTAAATATTGTGGTTTTAAATTAAAAATATATAGAATCGAGAATGTATCAAAATAACTTTTAATCTTGTGATCTCAAATATGCCAACTAAAAAAAATTAAAATTAAATGATTATAAAAAAAGACTTTTTTTTAAATGAATTAAAAAAAACAAGACGAACAAATTGAAATCTCAAGGAATAATATTTAACAACCTGAGTTCTATTGCTTAAATTAGATTGCTATTTTTATAGATTCATTGAGTTATATATTTTATAAGTTTTGTGTTTTATATATGTCATGTGAAATGTCCGCATAATAAAAAAAGAATTACGTCTATTTATGCTTTTGTTTTATCTTTCCGAGTCGCGTACTACACCTATATTTTACGTGAAAAAATTAAATTAAGATATATTCAATAAAAAATATTTGGCATGTGCATGTTGGTGTATAAAAGTTAATTTTGGGGTCAATATGTGTCTATATTTTAGTTACGTGTATAAATTAAATTAAGATATATAAAATTGTTACTTAAATAGGTGTATTTTTTTAATTTGGTCTATAAAAGGGAAAGAAAGACGAGTCCACGCTGTGACAAAGTTGGGGCTGCTTAACATTAAAAAAAGAATATGACTACTTGTACGAGCATTTATTTGTATGGAATATTGTTTATGAAATTGTCAATAATATAACTATTATTAATTTTGTTTATGTTGTTGAGCTAGATAATTTGTAGCAGGAAAACTAGGTCATGTTAAAAAACTTGAAAAAAATAAAATGTATCAAAATACTCTTAATCTTATGATCTTAAATATAACACATGAAAAGTAAAATTAAAAAAAAAACATTCTTTATTTTTTAGACTAATTAAAAAATAAAATAAGTCAAATTGAAAGGAGGGAGTATTAAAGATGATCCACGAAACAAGACAATTTATACATGGTAAACTAAATATAAACTTGAGTGGAAGAAAAACGTACGTTATTCAAATGTCGATCATATTTAGGTTTTAGCTGTACTTGAGCTGTCCTTTTGTTGAAAGCCAAAATTAACTTGAATATCCTCCCATATATGACAAACTTTGTGATGCCTTCCTAAAAGTTGCCATTTATTTCAATCTTCTTTATTTGCCTTTTAATTGTCATGTGTAGCGGTGTAAAAAGAGTGGATTGAATGGATTAAAATTGACTAATCGAGTTAATATAAATGACTTGTTGATCAGTTCAAAAGTTATTTAGGATGTGATAATAGGTAAAAAGTTAAATAATGAGTCAATGTTCTACCCGTTCAATTTTTACATAATTTTATGTTTTTCTTGTTTGTTTTCTTATAGTTTGCTTAACTATCTAATAAGAAATTCATTTTTAATTTATTGTGATTATATAAAATATATCAAATAAAAAAAGTTAAAAATATTTTAATAAGGTTTTTCAGGAATCAACCGTGACTACATTTTAAGCTCAAATCAGTGCAACTTTTAGATGAGCTTAAATATATTGAGCGGATAAAAGGAGGATATATCTTCTTTTTTTTCGAAACATAACACTTTATATTATTGCATTAACGAACTACATAGTTTAAACATATTCTTAGCATCCTGTATGATCCAACTTGGGAATACATTCTCCCAAGAAATTTCCTTCAACAAGGAAATAGAAAATCTAGCTAAACTATCAGCTACTGTATTCAAACATCTAGGAATGTAAATGAATTCGATATGATTTAACATGTTTGAAAGCTTCTAGATGTCGTCACACATCACTTCTATCTCCCACGACGTAGCCACTCGTTTCTGCAGCATATCAACAACATTTTTAACATCATATAAGATCTTCACCCTTTTCCATCCCTTATTTATAGCACATTCTAAAGCTTTCCTAATAGCAATCGCTTCAGCGGTCATGGCTTTCCCAACATATTAGATTGGGGATCCATGGGCATGAAGCAGTTTTCCAAGGGTATCCAAAGCCACCATGCATACCAATACTTGCCCTTCTATCATCATTCTGCAATCCTGCATCTGTAAAAAATAAAATGTCATCTTGCAAACTTAATAGTTTAATCACATGATGATTTCTAGAGGAACAAGAAGGAAGACTTTTCGTTAATAAATTTTTATATTCTTCGTACTCGAAAAGAGATTCAGCAACAATATCTCTAGGTTCTAACCTTTCCTGATTAAACAACCATACATTCCTACCTTTCCAGATTTGCCACATAATATTAACACTCAGGTTTAGCAATTCTATAGATTCAGGTTACGATTTCGTATTCAAGAACAAGTCATACCACCATATAGAAAAGTCAGTAATATCCAGCCAATTTATAGGACATTGCTTCCACGCAAGTTGCGACCGAGGACATTTAAATAACATATTTTCTATATCTTCAGGCTCTAGTCCACTAATCTTACATGTATTATCCACATTGTTAAGTCTTTTTACTAAATTACTATGGACGGGTAAAGAGTTGATCACACATTTTCTCAACAAGTGTTTAAGCTTATTCTTAATTCCTAACTTCCACAGGAAATCCCAAAAACTTTTAGGAATTGAAAAGGGGGACAACTTCATAACTTTCTGTTTTTATATGGTGTCATATTAACCTATCATTAGCACCTGTAATAGAGAACGGGATAGACAATATATCATCAACCTCAAAAAGAGAATTTAGCTCTTTTATTTTCTATGTATCCATATTCTCATCAATTAAATCTGAAACCTTTAAATCTAAATTTCTATGCCCATGGATACTTTTGGGAATAAAACCACTATTATTTGGTATCCAAGGATCGGTCCAAACACTAATGTTTTCCCCATCAGAAATCCTCCGCCTTAATCTCTTAGTCAAAAGATCTCTTCCCCACAAAATACTTTTCCATATCCATGATCCAGAGGAACATGTTGAAGCTTTAAGAAATGTTGAGTTTGGAAAGTATTTGCTTTTAAGAACTCTTGCTAGTAAAGACTCCGGCTGCCATAGAATTCGCCAAGCTTGCTTTGCTAATATATCCATTGAGTAAAAATGAATTATAATTGTATAAGTAATCCTAGTGTTTATCTGCTATTGGTGAGTTTGAAACAGTGAACAGACTATCTATGATAAGCCGAAGGAAGGTGAAAATGATATCAAGTCATAATGTCACTTATACTGGACGACACACGTGTTACAATGCCAGAACAAAGAATCGAACTAATAAATAAGTGGATCACTAACCCATTGGAGGTACTCGAGTCATATTATCATGGACTAGTTTTATCAATATCCAAATAGTATTATATTCAATGATTAAGAATAATTAAGTAGCATTATCCAAAAAAAAAAACTATAAGAAATAAATTAAGGTTAACTAAACAGATAATACGACATGATTGTTGAATAAAACATCATTTCTACTCCTGGTGCTATCCACGAGTGCAGTCTCAAAGTTCGTCATTTTTACTTGTCACGTTTTGTTTTTCTTAAATTATTGATTAAAATTCATATGATTTAATTTTCAAAAAATGAAATATGACAGATAAAAGTGAATCGATAGAATTTTTACAACAAAATATATCGTATTAACAGATGTGATATTGAGGGTATTGACTATTGACTTTGCGTCCGGTAGGAAGAAAAATATTTTATACTAAAAAATGGTTTCTTATCTATTTTTTTTATTGGATAGATAAGTAAAAAAAGATATAATCCTGAAATTAAAAGTATTTGTTTGTAATCTACAAATACTAAAATATGAGAATATTAGTCCAGATTCAGATTCTGTTTATTTTTCTTATTGCCGGCGCACCTAAACTATATTCTGCTTGGGTTCAAAACTTTCAACTTTTTATCATTCCTCATCACCAAATCTTAATTGATGATTTTTATGTTGTCTGCTATATGTATATGTGTTTAATTAATTACAATTGACTCGCTAAGAAAAAAACCAAAACAACATTAATTAGCTAATTAAATCAAAATCAAAATAGAAATTAAACTACTCTAATAATTAATTAATCACATTACGCGTTGACGAAGTTATATATATATATGTCTGAAAAGTGAAGCAAGGAATTAAACATAAGATTTTCCATTTCTTATAAACACAATATATATGGCTTCTTCATCAATTGTTCTTTTTCCAGCTATGATCATGTCATGTAGCAAATTCAGAATCCCTCAAAAGCTACCCAAAATCAGAGCTCAGAGCTATAGAGATGAAGGTATGTATGTTATTTCCTTTCATTTTTTTGTTGCTTACATCGGTTTTAATTACACGACGTAACTTTTACATTATCAGATTATCAAAATGAAAATCCTAGCTATTTTAAAAAAGGAAAAGTGGTCACCTCTTACTTTCATACCTCATGTTTTTAACTGCTAAATTCGCGTTTACTGCTTGATACCATCGGAGTAAATATATACTTTGATGGTATAAAAAAAACACTACTCAATTATTCCTTAATACCATTAGAGTATATATATATATAACAGACAGTGTTTCAATAAAAAGACTACTCAATTACTGTTTGATACCATTAAAGTATATATATATATATATATATATATATATATATATATATATATATATATATATATACCATTAGAGTGTGTATATATATTCCGGTGATATCAAGAAGCAATGGTTCAGTGAATAGAACAAGGAGGAAAATGGGTAAATAATTTGGGCCGCGGGTCCAATCATGGTAAATAATTTGAGTTGGATCCAATTTGTGTAGTTTTTCCTTTTAAAAAACTATTTCCATAAGAAACTTAGAATAAGAAAATAAGTAATTTGTTTTTTTTTAAAAATAAAAATAACTTGGGGTAGAGGATTACACGATGGGGGATCAAATTACTACTAACAAGGTGAAATTTATGTAGTCAACCAACTGAGTTACTAGTGATGTTAATTAAGTGAAAATTTTATTGCAGGGAAATCAAGCAAACATGTTGTTGATGCAAATCTACAAGTATTGAAGGAAAGAATAGAAGAAGTAAAGATGAAAGAGAGATTAGAGAAATGTTTGGTATGTGAACAAGGTTGGAATTACACACCTACAAATGCAAAATTATATTATGACAAGAAACACAAGAAACAAATGGATGAATTTGTTGAACTTTTTTGGATGGTTGGTGGAACTATTGGATTTACTATTCTTGGCTGCACACTTTGCCTCTACCTTACTTCCCTTCTTATTCGTTTAAATCATTGAAACTGAGCATTCTGGTCATGATTAATCAGTGTTGAATTTACATTTGTAATTATAACTATAAAGTATTATTATTTTCATTTACACATTTGTAATGGCAGAGCTTATTTTTAGACTAGCCTTGCTATATTATCATCTCCATGACATTTGAAATTCATTGTAACGTATGTTTTCTTTCTTACAAGTCAAAACAGAATAAAAAGCTTTGCGGAGAAATTAACTCTGTTGATTCATATATTCCTAGTTGCCAAAACGTCAGCTCAAATTTTTTATTTGTGTTTGAAAATCGCTATTTACTATGAATAAGTTATTTATCAAGAATTTAATAAGTTGTGCTTTTTAGAATCCAAAATACTAACTTGACTCTAAGTTGCATAGAGACTATGTTTAAGAAATATATTTAACAAGAGTTCTACTACCTAAATTAGATTGCTGCTATTTTTATAAATTCGTTAACATAAATAAAAAAAAGATCACTTTCGTATGTAAAAGTTAATTTTGGGGTCAATATATGGGTCCATATTTTACGTGTCAAAATTAAATTAAGATGTATAAAAAATTGTTAATATGTATTTTGGTATAAATTAAAGGGAAAGAAAAAGACAAGTCCATGTGATAGGTTGAGGGTGCGTAACATTAAAAAAAAAGATGATTTCCTTGTACGAATCTAATAAATATTCAGCAAAAGAACAAAAACAGCTTTATCTTTTCTTTTTTGTTTATCTATTTGTCGTTATGAAGATTACAGTTTAGGCTGCGTGATTAATACCTGTGTATCATTAAGAATTATATTATGATTTTGATGTATAAATTTAAATACTTTATACATTTGAAAATTAAAATATTGTATTAAATATCTGAATATTAAATAATTATGATTGTTTGTTTTTTCAATATCTGAATGCATAAAATTTATTTTTATTTTAAATTTAATAAAATATCAAATTAATCTAATATATATCAACAATTTTTTAATTATTTTTTTTGAAAAAATCATGCGGCGGTTGATAGTAAGGATGCTAACTAATGATTGATGGTGGTAATTGGCGATAGAGGCTGATAGTTATGATGGATGATAGTAATAGCTAATAGTGATGGTGATGATTGATTGTTGTGGTGAAGGTAATTGATTTTGATTGGAGTATTTTAAACGGTGGCTAATAGTTGTGATGGTTGATTGTAGATGAGGATGGTGGTTGTGAGCGGTAGATAATAATGATGATCGGTGAAAAGGATAGTTAATAATGATTGGCAACAACGATAGCGGTGAATGGATGAGATGGGCGAAGTTTCATCTTTGTTTAAATTCTTCACATGTGAATAATATTCATGCAGCATTCATTAATTTTACTCAGTTTAATAATTCGCTTTCCGCAGTACCAGTTTTCACGAGTTTCGCTCCAAATCATAAATTTGGACCGAATATCTTCTTTCAGTTTGGTCCATTTTCACATAGAAGAGTCCTCAGTGAGCTAAAGAAGTGTTCCGACACACAAATCCCAATGACATTACATTGACTTAAGAAGCAATATTTCCATCTAACACGGGTCATCTGATGATCAACACTGTTAACATAGCACTGACATTACCCTGTACAGAAACTAGATCAATTAATCTTCACCTTTGCATAAATCAGAACTTGTCTTCCCAAAGCAATCCTCCACGGTTGCACGACGTTACACAAAAACTTTTGGAACAAAAAAGTGCAGTAATGCACCCCAAATGATGAGAAAGTAATAATTCAGTTCCTCAGGAATGCTACAGTTGCTACACGCGAGCCTACTGATCCTCCAAATGTGAATGTAGGATATGTGCGAATGTGATCAAGATAGCGGAAAGGAGGAGGATCTACTGAAGCTTCTTGGCCTTCAACTGCTCCTGGTTCTTGACAAGCAACCCTTCTTTGATTGAGTGTATCCACTTCTTCTACCAATTCATCTTTTGTACTGTTACATGATGTAATTACCTACAATAGGTCACCAGTCAGGTGAAAGAAGATGTAACGGCTAATTATTTATCATGAACTCTCTCCACAAATAAATACATAACCACGTGCGCCTTTTTATCAGAAAAGATCAAGTGGGAAACAGTCGATTAACAGCAAGAAATGTCAATAGAACAGAAGTATATGATGTAAACTTGTCAGAGAATGTTTCTAATAGGAATATAATTCTCAGGTCCAACATAGTGGGTCTCTACAATGTCTCTGCATCTGTTCTTTTTGATACTAGTGGGGGCATATGGTGGTATTTAATCAGAGCATGTATCAAATTAATAGCAGCAATTGGAGAAGGATTGGCACTGAAAAATTATAAACAGGACAGAAGCTGGATGGACTCACCAATAATCCACCAGGAGCGGTAAGCCTTGAAACAGAGTCCCAGTAGATAATCCTGATATGACCACACAATAAGATGTGACATAGAATCGTAGCATTATAGGTAAAATAATCAAGGAACACCTAACTGTATGAAAGGAACCACAGGAGAAATATAATAGTGCTCATCTTTTAGGGAGTTTAACCCTTTTAGAGAGTGACATCTTTAATTATTCATTTGTTTATTTTAGGTCTTGGACGAAGCACAAGAAAATATTTTGTTGATGAGCAACATTAATACATGAATGGATGGATGGCAGTATTACTTGAACTTGAAATCTCTGCCTACTAGATACCATACTTAACATACAGGATTTGCTACCTTTTGATAGGACCGTCAGGATGCAATCCAATGGCATCTAACGTCCCCTTATCCACAACTAGCAGAAACTTTTTATCCAATTTTGTCTCAAGAATGTCATCAACCTGTTAGCCAATAGAAATAGAAATTTATTTAACCGCAAGATTAAAAGAAGCCATCTCCAGCAATGAGCACAGATAAATAAGCACACATGACAAGGACATGAAACTAATAAAACCATTGATCACAATTGTAAGACAGGTTCTACCCAATGCAAAAATTCGGTGTTAATTTAGCACCTTGTTCCTACCCTTGATCATTGAATATATAATAAGTGCTATATCTTCCAATACAGAAACATAATAAAGGTTCATTCCATGCGGACATAGTCCCGAAAATCTCAGGATTATGGGGAAAGACTCACAAGTAAAAGTAACTTAAACTTGCTGCTATCCATATATGCAGCCACCAGACAGTAACCAACAACGACGAATAACAGACACTGCTTAACATTTAAAACACAGTAGAAAGACAGTTATTTGCCACAAGATTTTGAATGCAATCTAGAGAAGCACTGTGTTTCCTTTTCTTTTTTACACTGGACTCAGATACTGCTGTGGATACATTACACATTTGCTAAATTGAAAGACAAAGGCAAATTTTACCAAGAACTTGACATTGGTAAAACCATCACGATCAGCAAGGCTTCTTGCAAGATCAACTGCTCCTTCACTATAGTCGGTTCCAGTGAGATCAGAGAACCTAACGCCATAGTTAATGAGTATTAGTAAGTAATAATCTTCAGCCACCCCACCCCTCCCTCCCCCAGAAGGCATATACATCAAGAATGTTTGACACTAATAATTAAATTAAATTTCTTAACAGACAAATACTCCCAAGAAACAACCGGTAGGTTTTAAATATAACAAGACCTGAGCACTTGTATAAGCTAAAATATGTAGATGTGATAAGAAAGCCGTAAAATCTCCTAATCTATATTAGCCGCAAGAGGTACTGAGATGTTTCCACCCCAGCACAAGACGCAGGAATGCACATGTTAATTGAACTGCATGATGCAATGTAGGTATAATACCATTGAAACAACATATGCTTGTTCTATCTCTAAGAATTAAAATATATCTGTATTACCTATCTAGGTTTTTGTGCCTGCAGTTAAAGACCAAAGAACCTCTAAACAACGACGTATTGGGATTGGAAAGAAGTAATGGCAGAGTGTAAAGCCAATATGGGAAAAGAATCATTTGATTTGAAGGAAAAAATTCATAATTCATCGTATTGCGGATTTGTTCTTCTGTTAATCATTGCCAGACAGTCTCAGTTTTTCTTGATACTCTCTCCGCCATCCACTTCTTAATTTATGGGGGCTCACTCCATCTTGGATGTCCTAAATTTGTAAATAGTAGACTAAAATATCATGTAATACAGCTTTACTGAGATCTAGAGTTTCATGAATTCAAATTCATTTAACTAATCAAATTTACACTTTATATGATTTTCACTATCAAACTAACTTTTCAACTATTTCTTTCACTAACACTTAATCATATAAATCAATTACAAACATTTTTCTTTTAAAAAAATAATATCTTACCAACTGTTAATCTCCTTAGTCAAATGGCGTCACAAGAAAGAGGAAGAAAAGAGTATATTTCTTTATACCTTCCATTGAATCTCGAATAGATAAGTTTATGGTGAAAAAGTTGATCATCTAGCAGGTCATGTGATAAATGGAAAAATCGTAAACAAACCTTCACAGCAGCTAGCTGCTTAATACTCTGTAGCTTCCATTGAATCTCTAATAGTAATATATGTTTAAGGTGAAAAAGTTGATCATCTTGCAGGGCATGTGATAAATGGTTAAAATATTATAAACAATCCTTCACAACAGCTAACTTCTTAATACTCTAGCATAAAAAGCATTATAGAGAATATGTATCAAAAGCATCCCGCACAAGAAAGCTCGCAAATAGCTGCTATAGATGTATTGCTAGCATAAAATTCAAATTTACCCTTGTTTAGCAAGCTCTTGGAGAAGCAGACCATTGCCAGTCCCAATATCAAGCACACTCCAACCTGACATGTCCTTCTCACGCTGCCCGACAGGCTCAGAATTGGCATCAGCTACGTGGTTTGGAAAATGACTCTTGCAAATTTCCATGCACAAACCTTTGGTCCAGGAGACAACATTTTCCATGACATCACCCCCAAACCTATACATATACAGCAAAAATAGATGCATCAACAAATCTACTTTGACCAACATAATGATCCAGTGGTGCAAGCACCACCTCTCACTTCTTTTCCTGATGACATTGAGAATTTTTGCATGGAGTTTTATCCTCGAACTATAGTCAAAACCTTAATTGAGTTTTGGTTTACCAAATTCATACGTAGTGTTGGGCTTTAAAATACATGCAAACTAACAGATCAGAAAGAAACGAGGAAAACTACTTTTTACTGGACTACAAGAGAACTCAAATCCAAACTGATGTCCCCCAAGAAGGGACATCTAGATAAACTTGAAATATGGTTTCATCAGCTAATCCTATATATCAGTACTGTAGAGCTTACTAGATCTGCATTTTCAGTGAACTGACCATCAGACCTTTATGCAATATCTTTGAGCAAGAAAACATGAGTTGTTTTTCTTATTCTTAAATATAGTACTCACTGAGTTTCAGAAAAAGATGCCGGGATTCAGTTAGAGACTTGTATGCTATTGAACGAATAAGTGTGATTTACAGAATCTCACATTTAGAGAACTCCTAACTTGCCTTAAAAGGCATAATTGTTTTATGTAACATAGTATATGAATGATTTGGATCGAGATGGCATAGAATAGCTCCCAAGGATTCATATAGGGGACCCAACTTTATTTGAGATGGAGGGATAGTTGATTGATTTATGCCAGTGTCACAAACTCACAATTAAAGGAAAGAGGATAACATAATACTTAAGTGGATCAATAAAAAGGGAAAAGATTGCAAGCTGACGTCTAGCTAATCCATACCAAACTTCACCAGTGTGGCCATGCTCACGAAAGTTTGCCAATTCATCCGCGTAAGCAGCATCCCAATAGCTTTGGAAACCAAGCATTGATGAAACTCCTTCACCTTCCTGCTCATCCTTGTCAGAACTGCTTGTATACAAAAAATAAGAAATAGAAAAGTTTGTAAATATTTGCACAAACAAAAAAACAGAATATTATATGAGTGGGTTTCTAATGGATAAATCTCTTTTTACAACTGCATACAGAGCCCAACAAACATATGAAACATGCAGTTTGGGTACCACTTTATTCACTTAAGCTTTACAAAGTGCACTCAACAGATATATTGACCCCTAATTTCCACAACTACTTAGCTCTGCCATAGTGTTCTCTGGCTCAATAATGGATAAGAGAAAAGTAATCACGATTTGACAAAGCTACACCTTCATGCAGGTTAATTTTCTCTATCCTAATTTATACAGCACTTCTTTCATTTTAGAAGTACCAAATTATTTGACATCATTCAAAATATAATACTATTATTCTACATAATCTTCACACAACTTTCAATTATTCAAGTTCGTTTAACTATACAACTTCTTAACTTTAAATGATTTATTTTACTATACTAATTTTAACTAGCAGTATCTTAATGTTTTCCGGTTCAATTAATATAATCCATAATTTAATTTAACATCTTAAACCTCATGTTCATTAAAGCATAGTGACGAGTCAGAGTTATATGAATAAGATTAAAGTTAACGCTCTCCATATAAGAACCTGTAATCGGCTCGATAATTAAGAGCTTCAGTAGCATCAGCGTGGCGCTGCTCATCATCGAGAGTACTTCCGTATTCGCTCTTTATGGACCACGAATCGGCCGCCACCGAGCGGTCGTCGTCGGAAATCAGGTCGGCTGCTGCCGTTGGTCGGACCTGCGTGACGTCGGAATCCTCCGGCAACAGTTTCATTCCGGCCATGTGTGATGTAATCGAGATGAAAAACCCTAAAGAGAAGAACAAATTAAGAATGGCAAAGTGGGAGAGAGGAGTGTGATGTACGTTTGAGGAGTTGACAAATATGGAAATGACATCCGATGCAAGCGTGCCACCACGTCGGACACAGGGATATTTTTGTCTACTTATAAACACTTTTAAAATTTGTAAACTAAAATAAATTTTATGTATGTTATAAATTATTTTAGGATAAAAGTGAAATTGAAAAGTTAAAGTTATTTTCAATTAAGAAATGTGACATCTTTTTTAGATAAATGAAAAAAAACATGTAGCGTCAGATAAAGAGATTATTTAGCACGAAAATATTCTATTGTCCATTAGTATTTTTTAAAATATTGAATCTGAATATTTATTTATTTTAACTTTTAAGTGTATATATATTGAAGAATGAAGAGTTAGTTTAAAGGTATATCTCAAATAGAATAGCAGGATTTACTCATTAAATTTTTAATCTTTACAGTTTTTTTTATATATGAACTTTAGATTCGTAATACAACGGTCCAGAATATGATGTTTTGATCATTTAATTATTCAAAAATGAATAAATATATTATGAATTTTGCTTGATGTTTTATTTAGCTTTCTCTAAATGTTGATTATATTACACTCGATGCAAATGTTCAACTTCAAAGAGAACTTAATCAAAAAGCCTAAAAAGTCTCTACGTTGATAATTGCTTAAAAAGTGACAGAATGTACCCTTGCTTTAATTCGGAGATTAGCCAGATCGCTTCTTAATTATAGTATTAGGGGTTGTTTGGTAGAGTGTATTAAAATAATGCTAAATAGAGTGTATTAAGAATCTCAAACCACAAACGTTATCTGTCCTACCAGTGAGCTTGCATTGGTTATGCTTACATTAATTATACATATAACATTTCTTATGCATTGTTTGGTTTAGTGTATTAAAAAATAACATGCATTGCATAAAAATATTTATTTACAAAAATATCTTAAATAATTATGATGGAAAAGATGTAAAAGGGGTTTTGAGGTGTAATTGGGTCTTTAATTATAAAAATGCAAGCATTAAATCATATTGCATTACTAATACCTAGAAATCCATGGTATTAGTAATGCAAACCTTAATACACAATAAAGAGTTATACATGCCATAAAAAAGTATATCAAACAAGATACTATTAATACACCTAGTTAACGTATATATTATTTTGGCGGAACCCATCAGTGGCCTCCTAAACTTGGCACCAACTTTCACTTAGACACCTCAACTAAACTTTGTTCATTTTAGACACCTCAAGTAAGGTTCTCATGTGTCATTTTGACACTTTTTTTACAATCACCCAAATATCTAAAGTGCGTGTAATACACTTGCCGATGATGTGTCAAAGTGACTAATTAAATGAAGACACGTGGCATATATATAAAAAATAATTTTAAAATAATAACTTTTGAGTAGAAAAAAAAGTGAGTCATTAACTTGATGACATGTGACATTTTTTACCCAAATAATAATTAAAAAAATGGGTCCACGATCCTTAACGGCACCCTTGCACGTGACTTCTCCTTTTTTGGCTTGAGAATTGGAAATCTCATTTCTTCAAGTTTCTATGTTTTGCCCTTTGCAATGCTTGTAACTTTACGGCATTTGCAAGATAATAGCAGCTGAAACCCAGATCAAAGAATGAAGCTTTCTTGGCGAATCGCAGTTTTCTACACCTTTCTTTGCTTTTTTGCATCTGGATCATATTCTATTGAGAATTTTAATCAAGCGTAGGACTTTCCCACAAATTTTGTACATAGCCTTTTAAAAAATCAGTTACTAATTAACAATAGAAGAAAAACAAGAACTAGATCAAGGCAATGACAATGAGATTACAAAATCAAGGTCCAAAGTTACGGAG
Organism: Solanum dulcamara; assembly: GCF_947179165.1. NCBI lineage: Eukaryota > Viridiplantae > Streptophyta > Magnoliopsida > Solanales > Solanaceae > Solanum > Solanum dulcamara. Next base: position 55,440,516 of record NC_077247.1, on the reverse strand, counting down.
GAAAATATCTAGAAAATGGAGAAGAAGAATAACAAGAAAAAAATATATATATATATATTTTTTTAAAAAATGGTATTCACGTGCTCAAAATGGGTGCAGCACACACAATGTGCCAAGTCAGCACAAAGTGTCAAAATGACACATCGAAACCTTACTTGAGGTGTCTAAAATGAACAAAACTTAATTGAGGTGTCTAAGTGAAAGTTGGTGTCAACTTTAGAGGGCCACTGATGGATTCCGCCTATTATTTTTTGCTAACACACTCTGCCGAACGACCCTCGGTGATTAGGATGTCATTATCTTCTGAAGGAATGAGCTGTAGAATGCACCAACCAAGTCATTTCTTGATTTTTCCCTTCATTCAACACATCAACCTTTTCAGAATATCAGTTTCGTAGGAAAGAAGATACCATGAAGTCGTGTTTTTTTTTTAAAGAGCATTTTATTTATTTTGCCATGGATTGCTAAGCGGACTATCTTGTCAGGTCTAGTGGCAAGAATAACGTTTAAAAGATATTTATGGTCCAAAACATAGACGGCAAGGGTAGTTTTGATTTCCAAAAATAAATGAAGGATAAATGTGAGATGTTTTAAATAGTTCAAAAATAATTTTGATCCTTTTGCGTATTTTAAAATATAAATAATGATAAAATAGTCAAACACTCCTCATAATTATTGTTTTTTAAGAGCGGTAAATTAAAAAAATACCACAAGTATTTCGAGAGAGAGATGGAGTATATCATTTCTCAAGGGATCCAAACACAATACTGTTTTCTTCATGCTCTAAAATTTTCCACAGAGTTAGTTACAAGTTATGAAATTTACAACTACCATAGACTTTCTTTATGCTCCAATACAAAAGTTCAGCTCTCGATCCTTCAATCTTAGCCTCACTCAAAAAACATCAATTGAATAAAAATAACAAAATTTGTGAATTAAATGATACAATTTTCCTTTCATCTGAGACTATATATAATGAAGGTAAATCATAAACGAATTGTATTATATTCTAATCTTTAACAAAAGAATAGTTTCTCCTTACTAAAATTCAAAGAGAAGTTGAATTAATAAGATTTGTTCAAAATCTTCATCTTGAAGAAACTGGTTCTTCAGCAATAGTTTCCAATAATGGTTTCTTTGACCTACACATAGACAACCTATGCTTAAATTCTTCACTTGAAAACTCTTCAATATCATCCAAATTCAACTTGGGCAAAGCTGTTTTTTCATAATAATTCCCCTGAATCTGTTCAGTTTCCACACTAGACGACTCTGCACATTCAGGCAAGATTCTGAAATTTCCAATTGACACCCTTTTAGAAACAGAGTTAGCAGTAAGTAACAACGCACCCATATCACCTGCTGAGACAAAAGAATTCAATCTTTTCATTGGAAACATAACATAAACATTTCCCATTTCAAGATCTTCATCAGCATTCAATGCAGAAAATCTCCTTCCTATATGAAGTGACCTGGTGTTTACAAGAAAGAAATTGGGAGTTTCCATCATAAGCTCTGCTGCTTTGATTGGTTGATAAAAATGACTGATATCACCAGTTGGTAATATGACTTTTACCCCTCTTGATTGTTTGTTGCCTCCTGGTCCTGATAAAGTGCAAGAAATATAGTTGCCCATAATAACAAAACAAGATTGATTTTTTATGGATTTGGTTGTAGATGAGTTTCTTGAATTTGATTGTTCGTTGATGATGAGAAATTGGGTTTGCCATATATATAAATATAAATGAGAGGAATGTTGGTAGAAGGAAATAAGGAAAAAGTTAAAAATAAAATATAGAATGAGTAGGAGACAGTTGTTGTACAAAATAAAAGGACATATGACAGTTGACATCCGCGTCTGGTGATATATATAGATAATATACATGTGTATCCGAAGTCGAAAGGAAAGTGCGTTTATCTATTTGGTATATATGATTGAAGGAGGGGAGGCCACTCATCTTTGGTCTTCCTTCACCTATTATTTTTACCAAATTTTCCATGTATGATTTATTTTAGATTATAAATTTCAAAAGTTTTTTTTGGAATTTAAACTCATGTCAAATCAAACGATACCATATAAATTGGGATGAGGGAGTAACATACCTAGTGTTGTTTCATAAATGAGATCTGAAAAGGGTAATATGTATGTAGCTGTACCCAATGGATGTGATATAGTAGTAAATAAAGTGGATTGAGAATCATAAGATTTCAGTTTCAGTTTTAATAAAGACTAAAATTTAAAATATTTTTTTCTCGTTTGTCCAAGCCTTGATATATAAAGTTACTCAATATATATGTTTGTAGAAAATAATAATTATTATGTAAAAATATTTAAAAAACGCACAAAATAATTCGAACATCAGAACACACACAAAAAAGTTAGTTTGCGTATAAGCCCTCAAAAACGTGTAAAAAAAAAATCATTATCATTCCCATTAACATATTGTATCTCGCAATAAATGTATGTAAGACTTTGACTAGGATGAATATAGGCACAACTTATTCTCATAAGCGGAAGAGGGTAGAAGGAGTTCATCATAACATCCTTTCGCCAAAAAATTGCACCGTCTATCAAACTATGATTTATATATGTTATATTCTGAATCATCTTAACTTTTTTGTACGTTTAATTAATTCTTTTATTCCTCTAATGGAAATTTTGTCTCCCACCATATATATATATATATATCATCATCATCATCACGCTGCAGGTGAAATTTTATGTGGGGAAAAACTTACCTTTAAGTAAACCTAAAGTAGAGTTTAGTTACAATTATAAGTAGTAGTATTATGTTTGTTTATTCATTTAATATACATTGAACATCCAATTCCCAAGAAAGAGCAATTCCGAGAATCGTGACGGAATGGTAGCATAGTATAATTAATCTTCTAATTACCTGATTAAAAAATATTAGTACTAATTGTTTTTGGAAATTATTACTATATAGTTTGTCGATAAGTAGTTAATCATTGTTCCTGTACTAAATCATTGATTTTTCCATCTTACTATTAAATGGCGTTGTTGAGATGAGAAGCCATCTCATATTCACACACACATATATATACATACTGATCGGACCTGCGCATAGCGAAAACTTTAGTGCATCGGACTGTCCTTTATTTATATATATATCCTTAACTCACCGTCCTCTTTTGCCGTACAGTCATGAAATCTGCTAATGTCCTGGTATTTTCCCCCCAAAATATCACTTTTATAGTAAGATTCCAGAAATGTACAATAAATACAGCTATGGCTGGAAGTAAACCTTAAAAATTGTAAAAACAAACAAAAAAAACGTTTCTTTATTTCTCTTTCCTTGTATGAAGTACTAATCTATAAGATCATCCAAGTCAAACAAAAAATTTTCTTTCCCACTCCAATAATTTTTAGTAGTTCTAATTTTAATATGTGCAGGTCAAAGCTAATTAATACCAAAAGATAAAACAAAGTCAAATAGATGAAAGTCAACTTGGGAATTATATTAAACTCATTTGCAATTCATCATTCATGAACCAGAATGAGATCAAGTGTTGTTCACCGACTTTTTCCAAAATTATAGTATATCAAAGCATATCCATCACTAGGAAATTTATTTACTTGGGGCTTTTGCTTTTATTACACGGCGGGCAACCTGTTTTTCTTGATAATAAAGAGACTTCTTCTAGGATTTCTATGACTGTAGCAAAGGATGGCCTTGTAGAAGGAACTGTACTGGTGCAGTCCTCTATTAACCTGAACAGAATAACAATATGTTGTCAACATAGGCAGAGCCACAACTCAAGCTTATGGGTTTGGGATTTTAGTCCTTTTGAGGAGTTATTGAAATCCAAATTAATAATTTGTACATATTAAATGAATTTCTTAAGACGGATACTGGCTTCTGCAGAACCCACTTCCTACATTCTATTTCCAGCTCCGCCCCTGGCGGTCATCAATGTGATTATAAATCCTTGACCTATATTTTCAAAATCACCTTCTGACAACAAAAGCATCAAATGCGTAGCAGCAGCATAGACATGTGACTTTGACACTAGAATCCTTTTAAGGATTCGGCCTGATGACTTCTACCAATACTTCTGCCCTATCAGTTTTTCCCTTCTACCAATCTTATAATGAAAACATTCTATAATTTCTAGCTAAAACTACAAGCTTTTATGCACGTTCGAGTTAATAAGTAGCCTATATTCTGGCAGTACGATCATATCAACATATAGTGATTTGCTCTAACCAGATAGTCTAGTATCACTAAACCTCTTATCAACATGGATCCTAATGTCTTTCCTTTTTCAGTAAGATGAGAATTATTCATCAAGGCACAAAAATGAGCTAATCGACATTTTCTTCATTTTGTATGAATTACTTAGAAGCTGTAAACTAGCTAACATGCATTTCTGTACAAAAAGGAAAAAGAAATGAATGAGCTAATTATATAACATGGATACTTGGACCAAAAAAGAACACAATACTATAAAGAAAGAAGGAAAGATAGGGACCAAGACGGATTACAGTTTAATAAGCAGTGGAAAGAAAAGAAATGGAGAGCTTCTGGTGATGTGGCTAGAACTACTTGTAAACAAAGTTAGCTCAGTGCAAGACAATCCATTCAGGCATTAACAGAGCGATTAACGAAGAAATTAAAAGAAAGCTTCAAGATTGAGTGTATTGACTTACTGAAGAATTCTACTCGGGTAGCGACCAGTATACAGCTTTTTCTCCAAATCTACAGACTTGATATGCATGGGTTCAGAACTCCTGTCAGTTATTTGTCTTCCTTCCAGCATCTGCAGCATTTCCAATGTTAGCACTGAATCTTAATGGAAATACAAGTGATAACAGTCAAGTCAAGTAAGAACTAGAAAACAGAAAGATGACTTACTCAATATTCAACACAATTTTTTTTTACTGGCAATGAACCAAGGATAAAGTTCTACCAGTACAAGTGAGAGCAAACTAACATGTGGACTACATCATGTTGAGTTTACGCCAACTTTAGATCATGCTCATTTTGTCACTATTTTTCTATTGGTTTGAACTTTCGCTGTGGGAAAAAGAACTTCCATCTAACAAGAAGTAAATGTGGCACACAAATGAAGGAAAGCTAATGCCAGAGACAATTTGGAATAGAGAGGATCCAAACTCATCCTTTTGAGTACCCGACCAAAAAATGAAATTCAACTTAGGCTAATTCTAGGTATTGGGTGCATCCAGCTAATCCTTCTCCAGCATATATAATTAAAGTTGATGTTCAGTTACCCTTTTCATTACGCATAAAAGAGGTCACGATCATCCAGTTCCCATCTTTAAGTAGTGGAGAGACTTTTTAATTATAACAGCAAATGAGACTTAAAGGTCTGATCTCTCCAATGAATGTCACCAAGTTCATTATAAGATACTTTCAATTTTCTTGTAGTTTTTCAAGTTAGCGATCTATATGATGCTCATCAAACTAGTAATAGGCCGAGAAAGATTGGCTGAACTAAGTAGCAGCATTAAGTGCTAATAGTAAAAATGAGTGAAATTCCAAAGTTAAGCTAAAATAACAACCAATTGTTCTAATTTATCAATCTATCAACATTTTGTGAATTTTGTTATTAGTTTTAAAAAGATCCAACGAATTCAAGTTAGTCCAAAAGTTGGATCAGTTTATGCAATACATGTTGATAACTGATATGTTTTAAATCTCAATTGTTTATAATGATTGTTGTTCAAATATCATCAATATGTGATAACTAGATATAGTGCACTCTTTAGAGAAGAATTATGATTCTCTTCTAATACTAACACATACGCACCGACAATCAAGGGATAAACTAAGTGATCAACGCCCCATTGGCGAAACTTCCCCTCATTTATATCTAAAAATAGACAATCTTGTTTGAATTGCAGATGGCAGTCCAACATTCAATCACTTAAAGAAGCTTATTTATTAAGTTGACTAATCACACAATGGAATAGTAAGCCCAAGAACTTTGAGGAGCAGCTGGCCTATAGTCAATGCAGCTACCTCATCAATCTACTAATATATGCTCTTGACAAAAAAAAAGTAAGAAAAGAGAAGAGGATTATTTTCATATACTGATACATATAGGATAGGATAACTCCTTGAATCTACCTGGTAAAAGATGAGGCCAAATAAATAAATATCTTTGCTAATGTCACGACACAAATGGCTGACTAAGTTACATCCGTTGTTTAATTGACCTGAAAAAGAAAGAGATTGATTGTAAGCTGCAGAATGTGACTCAAAATAAATGAATAAACAAATAAGCAAGAACCAAAAGGACTTCGTACAACAGTCTTGATTTGCATATATTTGATTATCCAATATTTGAACCCAATATTCACCAATCTTCAAGTGCCCACCTTCATCTAGTAGCAAGTTCCTGGACCAAATTAACAAAAGACTTCAGTGAAGATGAAAGCTAATAGCTTGGGAGGACATATTCTATATAACTACTCTACATTATTAAGAAATTGCTTCATAAACTAAACAAATTAGTTTCCATTTCAGCATAAATCACTTTGCTGACTTGTCAGTTGTCACACAGATAGAAACAGCGTAGTCAAGTGGGTTAAAATGCTTTGATAGGCCAGCAACACCTTGACATGACTACACCAACATATTTTTAAAAAAATTTTGAAGAGATGCCAACTTGAGGCATTCATTCAAATGACCAACGTGTAAGCTAAAACCTTGACATCCAGTTGCATGTTGACTCAAGATTTTATTGATAATTGGAATTAGTTAAAATAAAGGCAAATTCATGCCCTAGATAATGGAATATTCTGGCATAGAACGTGGACATACCTAAATGCTCTGAGTTATGAAGTAATAAACCAGTTGAACATTCAAGAAGCTAAAAAACTTGAGTCAGCTTAGCAAGACACATATTGCAGAGATGTTAACGACCTGCTGCTTGACAATACTGTTCTCTAACCACTATCCATTAAAGTGATTAAACACCAAGATACAGATACTAGAATATCATAAGAATTCAGCATAAAGATTTAAAGTAGAAGTTAGCTATTTTCCCTGATTCTATGATTGGAAAGCGCACTCTGGTACAATTCCAAACTATAGAAGATAATTAATTAATTAATAAATAAATAAATAAATAAATAAATAAGAAATTGCAGAGAGATGTTAATAAGCATAAACTGAATAGACATACTTCAGATGCAGGTTATAGTGAACAATAGGCAAGGGCTTGTGCCGATGGAGGTAATTCATTCCCCTGTGTTCAATTTGAGCACTAATGTGATTTGTTCTTCACATAATAAAACAAAATCAACCTACACAGGAAATAAGTGAAATGTTGTACCTAGCTATGTCAAGTGCATAGCGCAATGCAGTTGGGGGGTCAAGACGCTTTCTCAAAATATCTTGCAAGTTTCCCTTAAATACAAGGAAAAACAGAATAAGAAGTATATCATGTTTAGGGACTATCATTAGCCACTTTAGCAAATCACTGAAAGATATTGGGTGAAATTTTTTGAAGATCAATGTTTAAATTTAATACAGAGTCATAAGTTCCATAACAATTAGCACTTAGTAATATTAGGTGATAGTGCTTTGGCAAGTATATCTATTACTAGTACAGCATAGTCAAGGCTACAGAATGCACTTATTTCTGCATCATGTCTAACAAAACGATTATTGAGGTGCTCACCTACAAAAAAATAATCTGAACTGTTTCTGTCATTATTATTGATGGAAGGAACAACATACTTTTGGCAAATACTCGGTGATCAAGATCATTTCGTCACCATGCACAATTGATCCAAGAAACTGTAAAATATTTGGATGTCGAAGTTCCCTCAGTAAAGTATTAACCTTAGCAGAAAACACCCTGCAGCAAGTATATTGAAAAAAGACAAATAATAACTAATCCAGAAAGTCTTTTTGAATCATTAAAGTAATAACATCTAAATTGAATGCCTTTTGATTACTGTTTTGACCACCCATGTTCCACGCCATTTGACCTTTTCAGACTCCCCAAATAAGCCCTGTAAAAATAACAAAAGAGTAAGTTCCTTGAAAATTAAATGTTAAGTAAAAGAAACATCCGTTGTTCTGATAGAATTCTCGTTTCGATATGTTTGAAACTTGTTTCCCAACAAGCTGTATACACATTCTTTTGAGGAAGTTTCCTAGAAGATACTCAGCACCGTGACATCCCAATCTTTGGATTTCCGTATTAATACCTGCTCAATAATTGATGAATGCTGCAAGTTCAGTTCGGATATGTCAATATTCACTTCAATTGAATCCTCTTCACGCCGAACAGTCTGCATGTCATAGAATTCAACTTGTCATGTCAACGGACATTTTCTTACTCAGATTGATTAGCAAAGACAACAAAGGAGTAAATGGAAACCACAGTTTCATGAGTAAATTCTGCTCATAAAAGCTTGGAGCTTTTATGAGTGAAAACTTATGGTTATTAATTGACTTAACAGGTGCTTGTGTCCTTGTATTTGGAAGTAATTTCAAGTATATTCCCAATATGGTGGTCCTCTATTCATCTACTCTCTGGAAAATAAGCAGTTAATCCTTCAACAGTGAAACTGACAGGGCTCAGAATAAGCATACATTCTTAAATTCTGCTACCTTAGCCCCTTCTCCATATCATCGCCCAAATTCACATTGCCAGAATGGAGTGATCTTCCAAGGTAATTCAGAAAGAATTGTATGGCTCTAGGAAGGGATGAAGGGTTGAAAAGTTTATGTGAAGTAATTTGATTGGTTGCTTTGTTCAACATGCAACAGGTGAAAGTTAGCTATATCCCGAAGCAATGACATAGGACCAAAAACAAGTACTATGCTTATTTTGTACGATAGAAAGTGCAATTTTGACATATACCTTTATAAAGGAAGACTCAAAAGTTCATATTTTTCCATAAATTGTCAACCAAGGTGACTAAACCTACAATGTCAAAGGTAGAAGTTTCCATTCGCAAAGTTCAACCGAACTTCACTTTGACAAGCAGTCTGTGTAAACAACATTTATAGCTAGAGCTACACTCTACCAAAGTAAGTCAACCATGTATGTCTCAAGTATGTTTTCAGGTGCAGAATTCATAAGATGATATGTTATGATATATAAGTATGGTAAAAAATTGATGCTCGCACTGAGTAAATGAAAATTAATAGGATCTGTTCCATATTAGAAATTCATAACATCAAATTTTAAAGGATGATCACTGTTAAGGATGAAAACTTACCAAAGGATGATCACTGTTGGAATCCTTGCCACCACAGACCTCAAGGATCCTGCATATGTCACGGTGCCCGTACAATTTTGCATCTGTTAAGGGCTTTGCATCCAATCGAAAGGAAAATAATGATGGTTAATTCCTCATCCTATCAAGCAATTGAAAAACATATGCTTTAAAAAGCAGAGAGTTTAAGTTCTATGCATTGTAGCGTAAAAACATATGTATACAATCAGGTCACTTCTACCGTAATTACAAGTTAATCTATATAATAAGCATCAATTGATCATTTGATAAAAATGGTAACTAAGCTACCATCATGATATTGCACTGTCAGTGTTTGATTTTTACTTAAATTTTATTGTATGGTATGGCTAAATCTATTGAATGTGGTTACTGTATCAAGAAAGACAAAGGGTAATATATGAAAGGGACTCACAGTCCGGCGCCACCTATCTTTGAGATTAACATCAGCCTTGTAAGCCAAAAGAAGCTCAACAATAGAGGCGTGTCCTTCACTGGCTGCAAGATGGAGAGCAGTTCTTTTATCATAGTCCTGCACATTGGGTGAAATTCCCTGCCTCAACATCTGGTTCAGACCAACTCTGTCGCCCCTTGATGCGAAACTCAAGAAAGTGCCTATCACCTGCATGTCAAAATGCCCAGGTGAAGAATCTTTATGCCGCATCAATATTGAAGTCTCCATATCTCAAGAATTGGAGTTTCAAAACTGCCTGATGAAAATTAACATAAAGAGGGACGTTTCTTGTCGTCATGGGTGGCGATTCAGTCGAAGAAATGGGTTTTGGGTTTTCACGAACTTCGCTTAGTTCTTGTATATTCTTTCCACGTTTCTTGTTTTTCCTTTTCTTTTAAATGTCATGGTATCAGTAGACGTATGAATTTTATGGAATTACTCGCTCTGTCCAATAATTCCTCCGTCCAGTATTACAACAACACACGCAGTGAAAGGGTGTTTTGGAAAGTATCGGTCACATAAAAGAAAGATCAACCGTATATATACAAATCATGCAAATTTTATGAGATAACAAAATCAAAAAGTAAAATAAAGTGGTAATCAAATGGCAATAAAAACACAACTACATCGGCCTATACCTAAGATCAACCCTAAACTGTCAAAGGGTAAGACACTATTTTACCCATGCTATTCTAATAAGGGACCTCCGTCCAATATTAATAGAAATAATTTTATCAAATTATTCTTATTAAATACAAGTCATTTAAATATTAAAAAATAAATAGTATTTAATAGCAAAAGCAAAATAGATACATTATGGTAATATATTTATTGATTTTATAAATTAGATAAATATTATTATTGGACATTCTAAAATAGTATAGTGGTCAAGTAAAAATGAACAGAAGGAGAGAGTAATACAATAACTACTAATTCATCAGCTAAGATATTCCCGAAAAGTCAAAAACTAAGTGATAAAGATTTTGTGAAATCTTTTAAGATGTTAATGGGTAAAAGAATTGGGGTTGTTGAATATATTGTCCTAAATAACTTAATCCCTTTTTTTTAAGATCCACATAAAAATCTATATTAAATTTGGATAAATCCTATCATATAGGAAATATCAAGTCTAAAACAAGATTAAATATTTAAGTTTGAGACACAAATTTATATTAAAGACCAATTTTATTGGATTAGTTCGTTAAGTTGATATTCAAATAATAAGTTCTTTCATTATTAGCCCAAGTTTCATGTACCACGTTCGAATGACATAGCACACCGATTATGTCAAATCAAGGAATGACAAGACTCCTAGTCATACCGAACATCAATCAAAGGCTGTCAAATGTCCTTTGATTGAGCAATTAATGATGTGGTTAGTAGAGTTTTACAACAAATATTTTGAAAAAAATACTAGAGAAAAAGGTCAAAAATTGATTTTAAAAAAAATAAATACCAACGATGAACTAAGAGAGGTGAATGCATCACCTACTAAATGTCCAGAATACGAAAATTGAAAATAAAATATATAAAAAAAACAGAAAACATATACATTTTGCTTTTTGGAAGGTGAAAATATACTTAATAGTAAAATTAAAATACCAAAAATGAATAGAAAACATATACTTTTTTTTGGGTGAAGAAAACGTATACTTAATAAGAAAAATAAAATGTGAATATGAATAACAGAAATACTTTCAGCTGTCCAAAATTATTTCCGTTGAAAATAATAATTGTAATTGTCGTTTTATTATTATTATTATTTTATTTTCATGAATTTGTGGCCTTCGAAGTAAGATTAATTGAAATAACAAATCATAAATTAAAGTGAAAGAAGAAAGGATGAAAAAGGTCTAAAAAGAAATATATTTTTATTGTTGTTTTGTTTGGTTGTATACCATTGTTTTTATTGGAGTAGTAGTATTTTGTTGTTTTGTTTGGTTGCATGTATACCATTAAATTAGGGATAATAGAAATTCATCATATTGATAGTACACATAAGATTGAAAGATCGACACCACACAAAAGAGAAGAGGCCTAGGCACTGGATTGCATCCCCACTGTATATTAGTAATTAGATGTGTTAGAAGTATATAGTAGATATAAATGTAGCATCATTCTTCAGCTTTGGAAATTAAAGGCTAAAATAGCAAAGTATGAATAACCAGCAAATTCACACCAATGGAGGTGTGATGGTCCTAAGAGCTATGCTAAGAATTCTAAATTCCAGGCGACTTAATTACACAATTCATTTTAATTTATTTGTTTGACATATTTATAATCACAAGATTATTAATTATATTTTGATATATTTTAAGTATTTTAATTAGTTTACTTTCTTACTTTTTGTTTTGGGTCAAATCAATAAGCCAGTTGAAACAGGGGGGAGTCTCCATATATCTTGTATGTCAAATCCAGCATTAGTATCGCGCTATGCTATGTTAACGAAGTGGATGCACCGCAATTCATCCCATTTCATTTATTTGGGTGAAAGGGAGGCTGTGAGTCACCTGGACTAAGAATTTTTTCGTTGGTTGATTTTCGAAATTGAAAAAAAAAAATTGGATCAATGGAGATAAGACAAGAATTGTGTTGAGACCCAGAGAGCTTTTGACTATAAGATGCTAAAATACTCCCAAATATACAAGACATAAGGGCGCTAACGCTCAAAAAGTTACCAACTGACTAAAGATAGAACCCGAGCCGAGTGCGTATCCCCTGCTATTGTCAGATTTCATTTCTGGGTTCAATTGAATCCATTCAAATTGTATCAAAAAAAATTAAAATGCATGCGTATATAATTGCGTAATAACTCTGAATTTTGTTATTGCTGCAGAAACAAGTAGTGGGACATTCAAAGAAAGTACTGACCGAGTTGGTTGAGCAGGGAGCTTGATGTGGGAATAATAAACCCTCATTGTAACTCAATTCGTGTAGCAGATTTTGGGTGCTCTGTAGGGGAAAACACCTATCTTGCAATTCAAAATATTATTGAAGCAGTGGAACAAAAGTATAAATCAAATGAACAAGACCCAGAGAACCAAGACCCAGAATTCCTTGTCTTCTTTAATGATGTAGTCCAAAACGATTTCAACACTCTCTTCAATTACATCCATAGCAACAAACCCAGCTACTTCACTGCAGGAGTCCCAGGTATATATATTCATGATTATGTAGGTTCAACATTGTATGCAGATAAAAAATGTGAAATTAAACCCCTACGATTATTGGACGTAGATTTATAATAGGATCAAGGATTTATCAGGAGACGTCGAAGAAATATTGTGGAGACATGAAGACATATCACAATTTCCGCTAATCAAGGACCTGAACTTAGAGGAAGTGTTAAACAGAAAGTCAGAAGCATGGAACAAGGGAAGGATTCATTACAGTTGCAGTGGAGCAGCAAAAGAAGTAGAGGCAGCATATGCAAATTGTTAGTGTGACATTTTAATATTTTATTAAATTATAATTTTATATTGTCACATTTTCTTTTTTGTTTCTGGCTATTGGCAGTGAAAGTAATTGCCTTAGCAATTGTCATTGATGGTATCTAATGTCATCTTTGTTCTATTTTGCATTAATATATATATTACTCAATTCATTATTTTTTTTAAAACATAATTATCTCTAGTAAGTAGTGCACTAAATGATAATTTTTTTTAACATAATTATCACTAGTAAGTGGTGCAATAAATGTTAATGATGACATTCCATTATTTTTTCATCTTTTGAATGTTTTCCTCTCCTATAAATAGAAAGGTTTTCTTTGTTTTGAAATGCAAGAAAACATTAAGTGTATTAAGTTTGTCAAAAAAGAGAGTTTTTATTAGTTGAAGGGAGGTGTTTATTTTTTTTGTGGAGCTTTAAACTCAACTTTTGTCCAGAGTTTATTGAATTACAATTTGTAATAAGTCTGTTATATCATGAAAGGGACAAGTCAAGAGGACAACTGCTAGATCGGTGAAAATTTGTTGCAGTAGGCTTGAATCTCCTTAAAGAGAGCGAGATATCTGCACCTCAACTAACAAGTGAATTTATTTTTTTATTTTATTTTTCAATTATAATTTGTAATCTTGATCAAGTTTAGAAAAGATATATAAAAATCAGTTTAGAAAAGATATATAAGCCTTTTTAGATGCAAGGGCTCAAGAGCTGGTTCCAGGAGGATTAATGGCCATCACTACTCATACTATCCTTGATGGAGTGCTTCGTTCCGACTCTCCCATGGGCATCACTTTCACCATGCTTGCATCTTACCTACAGGATATGGCCAACATGGTAAGTATTTCATTTTAAGTTTTTGCCATTCCCCTCCACGGGAACTTGGAACTTGAAAGGTGAAATGATGAAACATTCAATGCAGGGCATTATATCTGAAGAGAAGTTGGATTCGTTCAACCTTCCATTCTATTACACATCTCCAATGGAATTGGAAACACTGATAAAGACACGTGGATGCTTTGACATCGTAAGGTTTGAGAAGCTGCCAACTTCCCTGAGAATAGTTTTAATTGATGCCCAAACTGCAATTTTATCACTTATGCGAGTAGTAACAGAGCCACTGTTTCAGCAAAACTTTGGGAAAGACATCACAGAGGAGTTGTTTCAACGTTGTACTGAAAAATTAGAGTTACATCCAGTTATATACGACGATAAATATCAAACAGATGCCAGCTGCTTTGTCTTTCTCAAGCGTTAAAACTAAACATCCAAACCAGGATCCTAGCTTGGTTCTTAAAACTTTATTATGTGCCTCAATACATTGTTATTGTGCACCTATTTGCAGAGTGTGACCTTCTTCTATGTGTGCATTTTGATTTTTTCCTGCACATGAATAAATAGTTCGAGCTGAAAACAAGGAGTTCACTTAAACTCACAAAATCTGCCTTTGCTTCTGAGTATATAATGATGGGAGATAATCCCCTGTAGAATTAAAAATTTATATGAGAATTCCAACTCTTCTCGAATTAAAAACAGAAAACTGATACACTGTCACGGGAGAGACCAACTCTGCCACCCCTTGATGTGAAACTCAAGAAAGGGTCTATCACCTGTATGTCAAAATGCCCAGTTGAAGAATCTGTATGCCTCATCAATATCAAGTATTGGAGTTTCAAAACTGCGATGATGAAAATTAACATAAAGAGAGACGTTTCTTGTAGATTTGCCTGATGAAACAATCCCCTTTCTCAATTTACATGGCATTTTCATTTTCAGATTTCTAACTCGAAATCCCAACGAGAGAGAGCGTGTAGTACATTACTTTCTTGTATATAACGTTCATTTTGCGACACTATCTTTTCGGAAATCTCTTTGTTTTAATTTGTGTCCTCCTCTTCTTTTTTTTCCAAAAATATGTTACATATTTGAAAAAAAACGTAAAGTTTTAATCATAGTAATTAACAATTTAGAATATTTTTATAATAAAGAAAAAAATTAATTGACTCAAAATTTTATTTATACCACATAAATTGAAACAAAAAACGTAATATATTTTGGGCCTATATTGACACGAGTTTTGTATCTAGTGCAACTTATAAGCGTCGAAACTGATTATATATATATAGTGCAACAATGTGCATTAGATATTATATCTCTTATCACCAAGCATACCTGCTGCTATAGTAATAAACTCTTCTAATTTCACCTTTTCATCATAACTACCTTTACCATATTGCACTTTGCAATGATTTATTGCTTCGATATGCTTCTGAACTGCCGCAAACCTAGTGAAAGGAATCAAGGATGGCATCTACCATTGCAATATAGGCACATATAATACCTATTAACCTGAGGACACATATAGTCTTTTGCTTTGTTATTATCATCACTCATCAGTTTTCTGATTAAATAAAACACATAAAAATATCTATATATAGACAATAAAGGATAGTATAAATATATATTTATTATCTCTTATTAGTACTTCGTCAACATATAATAGTCCGTATATATAGGTGGCAGTGACATATAATTTACGGCAAAAATTAGATTAGTAGTAAAATATATATATGGAATTACTGTAATTATAAATGTCAGGGCACTATGATCTGTAGTCCGTCGAACAGATAATAGGCCGTATATTATTACCTCAAGGGATAGCCCGGCCTTAGTCCGTAACATTGCAGAGTTTAAGATGTTGATGTGTTGCAACTTGCAATAGGGTAGTGTGCAGATGTAAAATAGAAGTGAGATTACGCATTAAGTAATAGATGAAAACTTACAACTCGTAAACGGAGTGAGAAATTAATTTCTCCAAAGCATAAACCAAATTGTAAATGTGATTCACGGGTTAAAGAAAATTACTTTTGCGAATAATCTGCGTGTATAGAAAAAAAGATTGAAATGGTGAATGAGAAGGTTAGAGTTGTTAAGTTAGTACGTTTGAATAATTGGGGTGTAAGGGTGCATACCTGTTGCTAACTGCATGCAGTTGCTAGGTGTTTGATGAGAAACAACATCTGCGTTTGGTTGCTATAAAAAGAGTGGCAATCAAAGGTTACGTCTGTTTGGAAATAGTTGGACGTTGGTGCCTGTTCAAAGGGCAGGAGGTGGAAGAGGCGATGCTTGTGAAAGAGTGCGATGCTGTAGGATTGGGCAAGTGCCTGCGCATTAAAATTTGGTAAAAAAGGGTAATTTAACATTCACAATTTTGAAGTTCATGCTTTTGAGATAATATATATATATATATAGATAGATATAAATATATATAAAAAAATTAACTATATATAAACAATGTAAAAATAATTATGCTTGTATTCGATTAAATATTAAAATTTTGTATCAATTTAATTCCGAATTACAATAATGTTTGATTTTTTCTTGATAAGTAAAACATCATATACTTATACGCGTGATTTGCTTATAAATTGATTCATTTTGGTTACATTTCATATTTAGATACATATAATTAAATATATTGCTTAGCATGTATCCGATATACATGTATCTGAATGTCTATATACATGTATTTGAGGATCGAAATATGGCATGAATTATAAATCGAAAATTCACAAAAAAATAAGTAATTAGCCTCTAAACTAATAAAATTTGTGTTGTTTATCCAAAAATATTTGTCTAAGCATGATTCATGATGATCGTAACGTATAAGCCAACTTTGTATAATAACAAATGACGTGATTTACTTAATATTAATTAAGGATATTAACTATATATTCTTGACAAGTTGAAAATGACATCTGATCAAGCATGTAACTTAATTACACACTTTTTGTTGGCTATATATTATTTTTTTTATGAAAAAATGTCCTGATATACTCCTCAATTTTATCATTAAAATTGATATATCTTCGTTATGAAAGTGGCTCATAAATATCTCTATCGTTACATAAATGGCTCATACATGCCCTCATCGTTACAAAAGTTACTCACATATGCCCCCCACCCTTATAAAAATAACTCACATATACCCTTTTCATCTTAAGAAAGTGAATTTTTTTTTTGAAAAAAATCATGTATGAGGTATATATTTTTTTTGAGAAAGTAAAAAAATAATAAATAATATATATACCCATACATGTGAATTTTTTTAGCAAAGTTTAGGGGTTTATATAATTTTTTTCACGCATGAATTATTTTTTGACTTCTTTGATTATCATTATTTGAGTTTCTAATTCTTATTTTATTTTTATTTTTTATTCTTGGGTGTAAATATAGGAGAAATAAAAAAAAGTGTGAATGGAAAAAGAGAAAAAAAATAAGAAATAAATTTTAAACTATTTTTTGCAGCTATATTGTAATTTAAAACTAATTTTTCTACTACTATATTGTAATTTAGTTTTTGTATCTATAAAAAAAAACTGGGGCACGTATAATAAATTTTACAATAAAGTAGCGAGAAAAAAAAATTTAACTATCAAAATAATAAATTCAAATTAGCCTTTGAATCAAAAAAGTCAAAAAAAATTATGTATGAGAAGGATCGAATATACCCTTATATGTATTTATTTTTTTAATAAAGAACTTTAAAAAATAAATTTAAAATTATTTTTTTCACTTCCGCTAGAAGAAAAGGGTATATGTGAGCTATTTATATAGCCGTAGGAGTGTTTATGTATGAGCCACTTTTATAACGAGGAATATATCAGCTCTAAATGGTAAATTTGATGGGTATAAGGATCTTTTCCCATAAAAATAATGTATAGCCAACAAAAAGTATGTAATTAAGTTATCTGCATGATCAGACGTCATTTTCAACTTGTCAAAAATATATACTTAATATCCTTAATTAATATTAAGTAAATTACGTCATTTGTTATTATACAAAGTTGGCTTATACGTTACTATCATCATGCATCATGCTTAGACAAGTATTTTCGAGCAAACAAAACAAATCTCACTAGTTTAGAGGCTAATTACTTACTTTCTTGTGAGTTTTCGATATTACAATGCCATATTTCGATTCTCAAATACATGTATATCGACTACATGCTAAGCAATATATCTAAGTATGTGTATCTAAATATGAAATGTAATAAAAATGCATCAATTTAGAAGCAAATCACGCATATAAGTATCTGATGTATCACTTATCAAGAAAAATCAAACATTATTATAATTCGGAATTGAATCAAACATCAAAGTTGAGGGATATATTTTCTTAAATGACAAATCATGATGTATCAATCGTGTAATAATTTATTTCACACATATTTGATATGTAAAAATATATAAATGTTTGTGAACTATGAACCATGTTTTAATTTGTTTAAACATTAATCATTTGTGGTCCTATAGTACCTAAATTAAAAAAAGAGTAGGGGTTCGGGGCTCAAGAGAGAGAGTGAAGACGAAAATTTTAAAAAATATAATATTTTTACAAAATATAAATACAAGATTACATTACAAAGATAATAAAATAAAAAAACAATGTTAAAAGAAGGGTGAGAGAGGAAAGACTTTGGACCATCAATTAATCATTCCAATTAATTAATCATAAAGTTTGTGATTAATTGTGTATTGGTATCTACTAATGGTCAAAGCAATAGCCTAGGTGAAAAGTAATCGCTGATATAACAATGAAATTGATTGATCTCGTATATCTTTTTGACCAATTAGGAGCAATTAAGTTGTTATAATAATTCAATATTTGTAAGTGGTAAAATATCCATCAAATTCATATATAGTGGAGTAGTACAGTTTGAATTGTGACATATTAATTATTAGTCTGTGAAACTCAACGTCAATTTAAACATGAAACAAAATTTCACGGCATATATATTGTTTTTATTTGAGGCCAGATACATAGATAATTATTTTAATTTGTACTCAATTTTTATTTTGACACTTAAATCTCAATTTGAGGCCAAATACATAAGCTAGGGAATCTATTTCCCATACGTGGAAGTTCACAAAAAGACAATTAGATTGAGTCTTAGTCTTTTTTTCAGTGAACTTCTGTGGTCCATCTCCTATATATAAATATAGCGTGGTTCTTCAGCTTTGGAAATTAAGCCAGTGTTCGAACCACAAAATTAAAGGCTAAAATAGCAAGGTATGGATAACCAGAAAATTCACATGAATGGAGGTGATGGCCCTAAGAGCTATGCTAAAAATTCTGAATACCAGGTGATTTTGATTAATTATCTTGTATATATGTTAAATCAAGGATTAGATGATATATATGCATAGAGGATGCACCTCTTTAATCCCCATCTGGTTAAGTGTTAAGTGACCAATAGAGACTGTGCTGGGGCAGCACTAAGACACTAACATATTTAGGATTTATATTGAGGGTGTTTTAAAAAATAAAATTGTTAGGATTTGAGCTTGAAAACGTCGAGTAAATTTTAAACTCCTGAATTACTTAGTCAATTTCTAATATTGTGTTTAAGAAATTCAAAATATATAGATATAGCTTGAGTGAACACACTCGAGCCTCTTACATCCGCCCTTACTAAGGTTCAATTGAGTCCATTCAAATCGTATAATTTTTTTTAAAGATGCATGGGTATATAATTACGCTATGACTCTGAATTTTGGATTCGATTTGTTGTTGTTGTTGTTGTTGCAGAAACAGGTAGTGGGATATTCAAAGAAAGTAATGACTGAGTTGATTGAGCAGGAGCTTGACGTGGGAATAATAAATCCTGATTGTAGCCCATTTTGTGTTGCAGATTTTGGGTGCTCTGTAGGGGGAAACACCTATCTTTCAGTTGAAAATATTATTGAAGCAGTGGAAACAAAGTATAAATCAAACCGAGAGAAGCCTCAATTGCAAGTACCAGAATTCTCTGTGTTCTTTAATGATTTAGTCCAAAACGATTTCAACACTCTTTTCAGTTACATCCATAGCAGCAAACCCAACTACTTCATTGCAGGAGTCCCAGGTATATATATATTCATGGTTAATTATGTAGGTTCTACACTGTATGCAGATAAAAAAGTGAAATTAAACCCCTACGATTATGTGTAGGTTCTTTCTATGGACGAGTATTTCCAAAAGCGTTCCTACACTTTGCCCACAGCTCGATGGCACTTCTCTATCTGTCAAGAATTCCAGAGGAAGTGTTAAACAGAAAGTCAGAAGCATGGAACAAGGGAAGGATTCATTACAGTTGCAGTGGAGCAGCAAAAGAAGTAGAGGCAGCATATGCAAATCAGTTCAGAAAAGATATACAAGCCTTTTTAGATGCAAGGGCTCAAGAGCTTGTTCCTGGAGGATTAATGGCCATCATTACTCTTACTATTCTTGATGGAGTGCATCCTTCTGACTCTTCCATAGCCATCGGTTTCACCATTCTTGGATCTTGCCTGCAGGATATGGCCAACATGGTAAGTAATTGATTCTAAGTTTTTGCCATTCCCCTCCACGGGGACTTGAACTTGAAAGGAGAAATGATGAAATATCCAATGCAGGGCATTATATCCGAAGAAAAGTTGGATTCGTTCAACCTTCCATACTATTACACATCTCCGATGGAATTGGAAACGCTGATAAAGACGCATGGATGCTTTGACATCGTAAGGTTTGAGAAGCTGCCAACTCCCCTGAGACAAGTTGTAATTGATGTCCAAACTGCAATCTTATCTATACGAGTAGTAACAGAGCCACTATTTCAGCAACACTTCGGGAAAGACATCACTGAGGAATTGTTTCAACGTTTCACTGAAAAATTAGACTCACATCCAGTTTTAAATGATGATAAATATCGAAAAGATGCCAGCTACTTTGTCTTTCTCAAGCGTAAAACCTATACATCCAAACCAGGATCCTAGGTTGGTTCTTAAAACCTATCACATGCCTCAAAACTTTGCTATTGTGCACCTATTTGCAGAGTGTGATCTTGTTATATGTATGCATTTTAATTTTTTGCTGCATATGAATAAATAGCTCGAGCTGAAAACAATGACTTCAGTTAAACTCACAAAATCTGCCTTTGCTTCTGAGTATAGTGATGGGAGATAATCCCCTAAAGAATTGAAAATTTTATATGGTAATTCCAACTCTTATGGAATTAAAAACAGAAAACTGATACAAGGCCACAGGATGCTCATGACCAAACTGAGTATGTAATGTTTGGAGAAGCTGTGATTAAAAAGGACATGGAAACCATATATTGACTTGATTTTTCTGCAAGATAGTCAAATACTACAAAACACATTTTGAGCGCGTAGTCAAAAAGGGAACAAAACGCGTTCTGAACGCGTAGTCAAAAAGGGAGGTGCAATACGCGAATTTTACGCATTTCTAGTTTCCTATAAATAGAGAGCCTCTTGCCCTCATTTATATTATCCCACAAAAACAAAATACAATTTAAAAGAGTAAAAACACAAACAGAGTTATACACCAAGATAAATGTCGTAGTCTTGAGTGTACTCTTTAGTAAGTTGTTCCTTTTACAAGAGAGAAGTGTTAATTGTTGTTTTCTCCTTGTATTTGAAAGTAGTGTACTCTCATATTATCATAGTAAGATCCTTCTACCCCGTGGTTTTTCCCCTCTATCTGTTTGAGGGGTTTCTACGTAAAATTCTCGTGTCCAATTTATTTTCATTATTTATTATCATATCAAAGTTTAGTTGTAGTGCTTCCTCCCCCAAACAGTGGTATCAAAGCCCACGGTTATTCTGTCTGTTTTATGCGAAGATACTATTTGTGAATAGTAATTTTTCGTGAATAGTAAATTCAGTGATTCACGTGAATAGTAAATTTCAGTGACGGTACAGTTTATCACGATTGTTCGCAAAAATATTCAGAAACAATCTAGAAGGGTGTGAATCAAATAGCAATGTTGAGTACAACAAAGTTTGACGTTGAGAAATTTCATGGGACTAATTTTCTCATTGTGGAAAAAATGAAAATAAGGGCGATATTGAGAAAAGACAATTGCTTAGCTGCAATTGAAGGCAGACCCACAGAGTTTACTGATGACAGCAAGTGGAACGACATAGACAGCAATGCAGTTGCTGATCTACACTTTGCACTAGCTGATTAAGTGTTGTCTAGTATGGCTGAAAAATGGACGGCGAAGGAAATATGGGATACTTTTACAGGATTGTATGAGGCCAAGTCTTTGCATAATAAAATCTTCTTAAAAAGAAGATTGTATACTCTTCGAATGACAGAGTCCATGTCGGTTACTGAACACATTAATATTTTGAATACTCTGTTTTCGCAACTTACAACAATGGGTTGCAAAATAGAGGGGACTGAACGTGCGGAGCTTCTGCTTCAAAGTTTGCCCGACTCGTATGATCAACTCATCATCAACTTGTCAAAAAATACGGATAGTCTAGTTTTCGATGAAATTGCAGCCACTGTCTTAGAAGAAGAAAATCAGCGCAAAAATAAGGAAGACAGATAAGAAAGTTCGCAGCAAGCTAAAACTTTGATGATGGTGAGAGGAAGACCAACGGAACATGGCCCTAGTAGGATTCACAATCATGGTGGATCTCAATCAAGAAGTAAGAAGAATATCAAATGTTACAACTGTGGCAAAAAGGGCACTTCAAGAAAGATTGTCGGTTCAAGAAAAAGAGTGAACACCCTGAGTCATCAAATGCTCAAGAGAATGTTGCAAGTACCTCAGATGATGGCGATATTTTATATAGTGAAGCAATATCAAAAGGCAAAAAATGTTTCACTGATGTCTGGATCATGGACACAGAAGTAACATGGCACATGACTTCCCGGAGAGAATGATTCCACCAATATAATTCTATCTCAGAAGGGTCTGTGTTCATGGAAGACGATAATTCTTTGGATGTTATTAGTATTGGGTCCATCAAAATAAAAATGTATGATGGCACGGTACGCACCATCCAGGAGGTACGACATGTAAAAGACTTGAGGAAAAATCTATTATCTTTGGGACAATTAGATGATAATAGATGTTCATATAAGACTCATGGTCGAGTCATAAAAATATCAAAAGGAGCACATGTAGTGATGAAAGTAGAAAAACTAGTTGCAAATCTATATGTGCTTAAAGGTGAAACACACCAAGAAGGAGAAACATCAACCAGGTCAGCAAGTTCATTTGAAGAATCAACGATGATGTGGCATCGTAAACTTGGTCATATATTGGAACGAGGTTTGAAGATTCTTGCTGAGCAAAAGCTTCTTCCAGGGCTCAAAAAGGTTTCACTACCCTTTTATGAGTATTGTGTTACCAGTAAACAACATAGACTGAAGTTTAGCAGTTCCTCTATTAAAACCAAAAAAATATTAGATTTGGTCCACTCTGATGTCTGACAAGCACCAGTGGATTACCTAGGAGGAGCGAAATATTTTGTGTCATTTATCGACAATTACTCCAAGAAAAGTTGGGTGTATCCAATCAAAAGAAAGGCATATATTTTTTCAGTTTTCAAAGAGTTTAAAGCGCGGGTGGAACTTGAATCTGAGAAAAAGATCAAGTATTTGAGGACAGATAATAGAGAAGAATACACTGGTGAGAAATTTGATAACTTCTGTAAACAAGAAGGTATTTAAAGGCAGTTCACGATGGCATATACTCCACAGCAAATGGAGTAGCAGAGCGGATGAACAGAACCTTGTTGGAATGGATAAGAGCTATGCTGGCAACTGTAGGGTTGGAAAAACCATTCTGTGCAGAAGTAATAAAAACCGTCTGTTATGTGATCAATCGGTCACCATCAGCTGCAATTGATCTGAAAACGCCAATGGAGATGTGGACAGAAAAACCAGCTGATTATTCTCGCTAACATATATTCGGAAGTCCTACTTATGTTATGTACAACACCCAAGAAAAATCGAAGTTTGATCCGAAATCTAGGGAATATATTTTCTTAGGGTATGCTGATGGAGTCAAGGGGTATCTCTTATAGGATCCCACTGCGCGCAAGATGGTAATCAGCAGGGATGTTGTATTTTTTGAAAATAAGATACAAGCAAAAGAAGGTAGCATTTTAAAAGAAAACCAGAGACTACTACAGTTGAAGTTGAAGAAATAGAAGAAGCTTCAGTTTCTTCTGAGGCAGCACCAGAGCACGAAGAACAAGAGCAAGATGAGATTAAAACTCCACAAGTTCGATGGTCAACTAGGGAGAGAAGAGAACCAGCTTGGCACTCAGATTATTTTTATGGAGGGCAATGTTGCATACTGTCTATTAACAGAGGTTGGAGAGCCTTCTACTTTTCACGAGGCTATGAAGGGCCAAGAATTATCTCTGTGAATAGCAGCAATGCGAGAAGAAATTGAAGCTGTTCATAAAAATAAAACATGGGATCTTGTTTAACTATAAGTCAATTTCTACCCCACTTCCTATTAACTTCAATTTATCCTCAAGAATCAGTCTTAGTAATGAAGTAGAGAGGATAGAGATATCTCGAGTACCGTATACATCAGCAGTAGGAAATTTAATGTTCGCCATGGTATGTACAAGACCTGACATTGCACAAGCAGTGGAGTGGTTAGTCGATACATGGCTAATTCTGGTAGAGAGCATTGGAATACTGTTAAGAGGATCCTGAGATATGTCAAGGGTACCTCAGATGTTGCAATATGTTATGGAGGATCAGACTTTACTGTTAAAGGTTATGTTGATTCAGATTATGCATGTGATCTTGATAAAAGCAAGTCTACCACAGGTTATGTGTTTACTCTTGTTGGAGGAGCTGTAAGCTGGGTTTCAAAACTGCAATCTATCGAGGCTATATCTACAACGGAAGCAGAATATGTAGCAGCTACACAAGCTAGCAAAGAGGCAATATGGATGCAGATGTTACTGGAGGAGCTTGGGCACAAACAAGAGAAGTTTGTTCTGTTTTGTGACAGTGAGAGCGCTTTGCATCTTGCAAAGAATCCGACATTTCATTCAAGGACAAAGCACATACGAGTTCAGTATCATTTTATTCGTGAGAAGGTGGAAGAATGCAGTGTGGATAGTTAGAAACTTTGCACTAATGACAACCTAGCAGATATGTTTACGAAGCTGATCAACAGTAACAAATTTATATGGTGACGATCTTGTGTTGATATAGCAGAAACGTAACATTGCAGTAATTGGGTAGAAAGGATGGTGTGAAGACTTAATTGATTCTCAATTAAATCTTCAAGTGGGAGAATGCAAGATAGTCAAATACTACAAAACGCGTTTTGAACGCATAGTCAAAAAGGGAGGTGCAATACGCAGATTTTACGCGTTTCTAGTTTTCTATAAATAGAGAGCATCTTGCCCTCATTTATATTATCCCACAAAAAAAAATACAATCCAAAAGAGTAAGAACACAAAGAGATTATACACCAAGATAAATATTGTAATCTTGAGTGTACTCTTTAGTGAATTGTTCATTTTACAAAAGAGAAGTGTTAATTGTTGTTTTCTCCTTGTATTTGAGAGCAGTGTACTCTCATATTATCATAGTAAGATCTTTCTACCTCGTGGTTTTTCCCCTCTATCTGTTTGAGGAGTTTCCATGCAAAATTTTCGTATCCAATTTATTTTCATATCAAACTTTAGTTGTAGTGCTTCCTTCCCCAACATTTTCTACCAAAGCTTTAATCAAATGACGATTAATTAAAATTTCTGCAAATATTGGGTTCGTACAATCCTAAACAGTTAGATCAAGGAGGATATACTCAATCGTCCCCAGAAAAATGCTACAGGTTAGACTTCCTACATAGATCATAGATGTTACAAGAGCATTATTCAGCAGGCGGAAAAGGTCAACACAAAGTGATCCATGGTATTGAATAAATCATGAAAAAAGAAGCAATTGACTTTTTTGACATCCTGTAACTCATTTCAATTAACTTAGCTAGAAAACTACGAGGAGAAGAGAAGAAAAACAATGCTTAGTATAGACTAACTTATAAGAACTAAAAAGCCGTTTGAACATCTCCAGTCTCTCTGCCATTTAATGAGCTATCTACCAAATAGGAAAAAACAAAGAAAACAGCAACAGGAAACTGCAGCTAAATAATCAACTAGCTGACTCCTTTGCTATCTTCTCAGCCTTAGCAATGACTTCTTCTATGCCCCCAACCAGGTAAAACGATTGCTCCGATAAGTCATCATATTTCCCGTCCAGGACACCCTGGTCAGAATGAAAATCCAAATAAAAATGAAGTTTAAAACTATATACAGAAAGAATTTCTGCTCAGTGAAGACAACAGCAAATGATGGTTAAATTTCAGCAGAAGAATGATGTAGATACACATGTTTGTTCCAACATTGGTACTTCATGTGAGCGGTGACTCATTAAGAAAGTGCTCTGGGTTACCTGAAAACTTTGGATGCTCTCTTTCAACTCCACATACTTTCCAGGGGCACCCGTAAACACTTCTGCAACGTGGAAAGGCTGACTCAAGAACCTCTGAATTTTACGGGCACGAGCAACAGTTAATTTGTCGTCTTCACTCAGTTCATCCATTCCCAGAATGGCAATAATATCCTGGAGATTCTTGTAGTTCTGTAGAACCTTTTGTACACCTCGTGCAGTGTTGTAATGATCTTCACCTAGGATATGAGGAGAAAGCATACGGGACGTAGAATCTAAAGGATCCACAGCAGGATAAATACCAAGCTCAGAAATCTGCTTTGGGAGAAAAGGAATGTTGTTAATAAAAATAGGGCGAGAAGTGTTTTTCTGAAACATAATTGCCAATATAAGAAACTAACCTGCCGAGATAACACAGTTGTAGCATCAAGGTGAGCAAAGGTGGTAGCAGGGGCTGGATCAGTCAAGTCATCAGCAGGCACATAGATAGCTTGGACTGATGTGATAGACCCCTTCTTGGTTGTAGTAATCCTCTCTTGAAGTCCTCCAAGATCTGTAGCTAAAGTTGGCTGGTAACCGACTGCAGAGGGAATACGACCAAGCAAAGCAGACACCTCAGAGTTGGCCTAGAGAAGTCCCAGAGAAAAGAGGTAGAGAATCAGAAATCATTTCACCAAGTTTAAGCAATTGAAAAGGTAAAATAGAATTAAGGTATCTGAAAAGATAGCTCACTTGAGTGAAGCGAAAAATATTATCAATGAAAAGGAGCACATCTTGCCCTTCAGCATCTCGGAAGTGTTCGGCAACTGTCAGCCCAGTGAGCCCAACACGAGCACGAGCACCAGGAGGTTCATTCATTTGACCATATACCAAAGCACATTTGCTTTCACCCTGCGGATGAATACAACAACAACAACAACCCAGTGAAATCCCACAACGTGGGGTCTGCGGATGAATGTACATGCAAAATCAGCAAATTGCAAGAAATGTCTGTCCTATGTATAGAAAGGCAAATGTCATCAACCGAGACCTGCTTATCACCAAGCTTAATAACACCACTCTCAATCATTTCTCTGTACAAATCATTACCCTCCCGAGTACGTTCACCAACACCAGCAAACACTGAGAAACCACCTGAGGACGAGAAGCGAATAAAAAATTAAATTAACTTAAAGAAAGAGAATACATGAATATTCTTTTTTACTCCTAGTGCAACAAGTAACAAACCATGGGCCTTTGCAACGTTGTTAATAAGCTCCATAATAAGCACTGTCTTTCCAACACCTGCACCACCAAAAAGTCCAATCTTTCCACCTCTTTGATATGGAGCAAGAAGATCTACCACCTGTCATCAAAAGCAGGTAAATCATACTACCAGAGACAGTAGACAACAACAACATGATTTATGCATTCAAAATGATTTGTATATCATCTTCCAACAGCATTTAGTAAATTGCACATGCTAATCAAATATTTGCTATTCCTGTATTGCTTCCACCAAAAGTATAGAGACGAGGACAGATGACTTGAAGCTGTAAGATTGCGACGTGTTCAGCTCCAAACATATATACAAATAAGTATCATGTACCTTGATTCCAGTCACAAGGATCTGTTGCTCTGTTGCTTGCTCAACAAAAGATGGAGCTTCACGGTGAATTGGGAGATAATGTTCCGTTTCTGCAGATCCACAGCATCTCAGTAAAGCAAACATTAAAAAAGAAAGGACAGTATAAAAAAGTAAAGGCTCATCCAAATCAAGATGAAAAATGATATTAGGAGAAAGCAAAGCTACATATTACATAATTAGTGCCAATTGACAGGAAAACAAATAATTTTAGCTAATGCACAGATTCTTACTTAGATCACCCCTTTCATCAATGGGCTCTCCAATGACATTTATAATACGACCAAGTGTAGCCCTGCCAACAGGCACCTGCCATTTCAAAACCAAGGTTAGAATAACTATGAGCCAGCCAAATTAGCAAACATATCCTCTTCAGAGAAAAAGACACTATATGAATTATGAAATCAAAATTACACTATTTATATAACATCCATCAATATTATGTTTTATGTATATATTTTAGATATTGAATTCCCTTGCTTTCCTAACGTGAAAAAATCATGATTCCGCAACTGAATGAAGTATGTCAATAGAATGCAATGTCAAGCTTAAAGGGAGATAAGGAAAGTACTCTAATAGGTGAGCCAGTATTGAGGACTCTTTGACCACGCACAAGCCCTTCAGTTCCATCCATAGCAATAGTCCTAACCATATTTTCTCCCATATGTTGAGCAACCTCAAGTACCACTCTGATATCATGGTCCAACACCTCTAAAGCCGTCAGAATCGGCGGCAGCCCTTCATCAAACCGAACATCCACAACAGCCCCGATCACCTGACATACGCTCCCTAGGGCACCGGCTCCAGTGTATTCATCGGTTATCTTACTGCCGGTTTCCTTAATCGTCGTCGTCGGTTTTTTCTGAGGCGCCGGCGCCTCCTTGGCGGCCGCAGCGGTAGCGTATTTCACGGCGCGGTGGAGAAGGTGGCCGACAGGGGAGGGGCGATGAATATAGCTTGTGAGTGAGGATTTTGAAGAAGAGTGACGTATGGATGAACGGAGCATGGAGGAAAGGAACCTTCGAGAAGCCATGGCTAGTTGTGGGAATGTGAGTGATAAACCAGTAACGACGTCACGATACAGCTGAATTCACATTTGTATAAAAGAGAGTTCTGTTTGAAGACGAACGGTTTCTCCTGCGTCCGACGAGTTCAAACAATGTTGGAACACCACGTGTTCGTACAATGGCCCGTTTATTCGCCGCCGTTTTTTCCTTTTTCAGTTTACACGTGCTTTTTCATTCTTTTTCTTTTGCTTACCATGAAGACATTTAAAGGGATGGAAATGGATAAGGACGCCGTTTGGATCGACTTATAAATCTTTTTTTTTTTTTGAGTATTTGGCTGATTAATTTAAAGTTATTTATGCTTAAAATAAGCCTTAATAAATAGTTGGATTTATTTAAATGAACTTATTTTAAACAGTTTATAAGTTGAAAAAAGCTTATAAGTCAAAAAAGGAAAATTGTCCTGTACCTATTTTTAAAAAAAACTTATAAGCAGTTTTCAACTTATAAGCTGTTTAAAAATAAGTCAATCCAAAAAAGGCTAAAAATCATTTTCCCTTTCAATAATATTTTCAACAGCTCTCTATGGATTTCTCTTGTTGCCATTGTATTATTTCTTGTATATTTCTGTTAGCTATATAGACTTACAGCTAATTAAGTTGCTAGGTTGGACATTTTTACTGTTCTATAGACTATAATGTTGTAGTATTTGTTATCTTTATGGAAAAATAAAGGTAACTTTGAGTTGCTCATTAATATTTAAGTTACTTGATATGTATGATAGATTATATTATTGTCAATAATGAGAAATAGACACATTCTAATCAATAAATTAAGACTTTTCCCCGTCGTTGATTTTCAATCTTCGATGGACAAGGCAAAATTTAAATACAAAAAAAGTATAACAACTAATAAAATCATCATCTATAAGGAACAAAAACGAAGATATACTAAATTCAATAATAAACGAAAAAAACATGACACTATGCAAGCATAATGGAGAATTGAACACCAACAACACACAATATAATAATCAAAGCAACAAAAGCAATGAGTAATACAACAACAATCCAGTGAAATCCCACAACATGGGGTCTGGGGAAGGTAGAATGTACGCAGACCTTACTCCTACCAAGGTAGGACGACTGTTTCCTGACCCTCGGCTCAGTAAAAGCATAAATGCATAAAAAAAATGTTAGATAAGAATAGAAAATTAAAAGCTTTATGAGAAAAAACAAGATAATATATGAGTAATGCCTAGCCCACACTAAGGCGAGGCACGTCTTTTTCAAGGTCGAATATGACAACTCGTAGTTCGTCAGCTTATTTCTCAGGTAACAATAACAATACTAATAAGAGAGACTAAATAAAGTTCGACTATCTTCTAACATTTTCTCCTAATTCTCAACATTAATATTTTACTATTTAGAATCATGTCTTTGATAAATTGCCAATATGTCCGATCTTGTTTAATTAGCTCTCATCCATACTTCTTTTCCTACCTCTAACTCTCCTTATACCCGCCATAATTAATAGTGACGGAACAAAAAATTTCACTAAGATGGTTCTAAATATGAATAAGGAAATATAGAAATTAGTTGAAGGGATTCAACAAGTATTATATAAGATAGAAAAGAATTAATCATTCACATATAAATAATATGATTTTTCGTCAAAGAAATTTCGATGACCCCCTAAGCCCAAAATGGCCCAGCCTCTGATAACCAACCTATGGCACCTCATCACCGGGACGTCAATGCATCTCCTTTTTTAAGGTTCTGTTTGAAAAGACACGTGGTAGTTGGAATTGGTATAATTACTAGGACAGTAATTGCACAATCTAGTAATTACGATGACTTGTTTGTGTTGCCACAATGTAATTATAATATAATTACAAGTGTACTGTTTGGTTACACAAGTGTAATCATAAGATTATATTAAATTACAAAAATAAAAGATAATAATCTCTAAAATTAAAATTTTTTATTAGACAAAATAAGGGCTTTTATAAATGATGTTGAATTAAAATTTTAAGATATATATTGTCTTTTGAAAGTAAATTAATTAATAAACATATGTTCTTAACTAATATTATAAAAAATAATTTATATTTTTTAAATTAGCATATTTTAGTTAAATTAATCATAAAAATTAAAAGTACAAGATTTTTATGAACATCATGAAATGCATGTTTGCCAGAAAAGATTAATGTTATAAATATAATGTCATACAATTATTAAAACATTTGGCAAAAAGATAATTTATCAAGTCTGATTAATAAATAAATGGCTTGCAATGTAAACTATCAAATCAATATTACTAAAACAAATGAAACTGAAAATATAACATAAGTCTTAATTCAAAACAAAAAATTTAACGTAATGCTTTTATGTCAAATTTCACTTGGCATGTTGTTATTGTTATTATTGCTCTTGTGTATTTCAACATAACTTACATATATATAATTTAAAAGAAAAGAAAAATAAAGTCTATAACCATAGAATAAATAAAATAATATGAAAAATTACATGGAACAACATGAAGTAAAGGTTGATAATAACTAATAAGAAAGAAATAAAATATAAAATGAATAATATATTTTTAAAAAATATTAAAATAATAATAATATAAAAAATTTAAAATAAAAATAACCAACTTGTAATAATGGCCGATAATTGACAGAAAATTAGAGAGTATGGAGAACCAAATATACTAAACAATACAAACCCAATTACATTCCAAGTGCCGCAAAATTCTTACTACTAATCTATGTCCCACAGCCGTTGTCATAATTTATATTCTCCAAAGGGTTAATTTCTTATTTCCGCAAGACAGTACCAGTTTCCAAAGAAACCTTCTTCTTGGCGCCGTTTCTATCATGCTCCGCCTAGTCGTACAATTTCCACTGTAACAATCGTTTTCGCCGTCGGCCATGTCCTCCGACGCCGGAACCCTAACCCTAGACTCAACCACTCTGTACATAAACGCTCTCAACTCCCTCTCCGGCAAATCCTCATCAAATTCAATCCCATTATCCCTCCCTCTCCCCCCAATCCCTTCTTCAATCCCCCGACCAAAACTCATCCCAAGAACTCGCTTAATCATAGACGGTTTCAAATATGCCGGCGATTTCTCCGTTTCGTACTTCCTCTCCCATTTCCACTCCGATCACTATACTGGCCTGTCCTCTAATTGGTCTAAAGGTATCATTTTCTGTTCCTCCACCACTGCTAACCTTCTCATCGAAGTTCTCTATGTTCCCGCGCAGTATGTAGTGTCTTTACCGCTCTCCGAAGCGGTTTTAATAGACGGTTCTGAGGTTTTTCTCATCGATGCTAATCATTGTCCTGGCGCTGTGCAATTCTTATTTAAAGTTCCAGTTAGTAATGGCAAATTTGAGCGGTACATTCACACAGGTGATTTTCGTTATTGTGATGACATGAAATTAGAGCCTGTGTTGAATGCATTTGTCGGTGCTGATGCTGTATTTTTGGATACAACTTATTGTCATCCGAAATTTATATTCCCTAGTCAACAGGAGTCAATTGATTATATAGTTGGAGTTATAGAGAAAAGTGGAGTTGAGAACGAGGGTTCATTGAAAAATATCTTGTTTGTTATTGCTACTTATGTTATTGGGAAAGAGAAGATTTTAATGGAGGTTTCACGGAGGTGTCAGAGAAAGATCCACGTTGATGGCAGAAAAATGTCAGTTTTAGGAGTATTAGGTCATGGGGAGGATGGGGTGTTTACTACTGTTGAATCTGAAACTGATGTTCATGTTGTTGGGTGGAATGTATTGGGTGAGACTTGGCCATATTTCAGACCTAATTTTGAGAAAATGGATAAGATCATGAATGAGAAAGGATATTCCAAGGTGGTTGGTTTTGTCCCCACAGGTTGGACTTATGAAGTGAAGCGGAGTAAGTTTTCTGTGAGAAAGAAAGATTCCTTTGAGATACATCTTGTTCCGTATAGTGAACATTCAAATTATGATGAGCTTAGACAATATGTGAAGTTTTTGAAACCAAAGCATGTCATTCCAACAGTAGGTACAGATGTTGAGAAGCTGGATAGCAAATATGCCAATGCCATGCGGAAGCATTTTGCTGGCTTGGTTGATGAGATGGCCATCAAGCAAGAATTTCTAATGGGTTTTCATCGTTGTGTCCAAGGGAAGGAGGACGTAGATGCAAAAGAATCTGGTCTTTCCTTAGTTAGTATCACCGAGCAAGAAAACACAAACGAATCTGTTCATACTTTAGTCAGTATCATCAAGCAAGAAAATGAGGATACTTCATCAGATTCTAAAAGCTGCAATGCTGCTGATATGGATGCTGTTATCCGTTCCTCATTTCCTCAAGGAGAACCTGTGTCGCCAGGTTTAGAAAAAATAAGTGAAGGTGATATAGAGGAAATACTAAAAGAACTTCAAGTCTGTTTGCCCTCTTGGGTCACTAAAGGTCAGATGTTGGATTTACTTAGTATTTCGGGTAAAAATGTTGTTGATGCAGTCACAAACTTTTACGAACATGAAACAGAATATCGTGAACAGGCCACTTCCAGTAATTCTGTTACCTCTTCTTTTGAGGCAAACTCAGCAAATGGGTCTGCATTGCCTTCCAAACCATGTCTTGGTAAAAGCCCCCAGCAGGGTGAGACAACTGCATCAAGTAAAACCGTTAAACTATCCATCATGGACAGTTCCAGTAAAAAAAAAAATTCTCCTGGTAAAAGGAAGAGAAGTACTGGAAACAAGTCTTCTAAGAAAGCAAAAGGACATGCAAGTATGGAATCTGGTGGACCGAAGCAATGTACTATAACAAAGTTCTTCAGTAAAACGGTGCCTCTTTCTTTGCAGAATGGAAACAGTGACGCTGATAGTAAAAATTTCCATGATGATAACAGCATGCCACCAAATGCCTCTATTGAGGCTTATAAAGAAGAAGCTGATCAGTTTATTCAGATTGTGAATGGAGATGGGTTATTAAGAAGTTATGCTACCACAGTACTAGCGAAGACGAAAGGAAACATAAGTATGGCACTGGATATTTATTTTTCAGATTGCAAAGACGTAGGAGAGACTAACGTAGATGGTATTTCTAAAACAAACAAATTGGTGCAATCTCAGTGTGCTAAAGAGGTTTACCCTTCTTCTGAAGATGATAAATTGCCCAAAATATTAGGAGATGATGATGCCGATTTGTCGTTGTGTGGAGTTCCCTTTGCTGATAATGCTGTAAATTATGTATCACTTCCCCCTGAGAAATACTCTCCTGTGGAACATGGTTGGTGTCTTGTAATTACTATTAATTATGTAATTTTTGGATATATTCCAGCAGTCCAACTTTTATCACTAAGTGAAATTTGTTCACTAGTAAGATATTTCTTTTTTTTCCCGTTTCTTTTCTTTCATTCTATTCCCCAGCTTGCTGGAGTAAGGGGCAGGCTGCTCCATACATACATCTTGCACGAACTTTTGAATTGGTAAAGGAAGAAAAAGGGAAGATAAAAGCAACATCAATGTTGTGCAATATGTTTCGGAGGTTTGTTGCTTATATTTCTCTTTTTAATCTCTAGTCTGTTGTAGGTTTATGGCTCAGTATATCATGTTAGATCCACAGCAGCATGTTGACAAGATTATCCAGTATGGTATTATTTTCTTTACAATAGGTTGTAAAATTGTCAGGTTATGGTGAGGGTTATTTGTTAAGGGTTTAAGCATGGAATGTTTTGATAGCTTATGTTCTACATTTGGTTTATTGGGTTAAGAACTGACTTCTTTTTGGGTTGAGCTTTCATACAACTATATTTTGCTGTCAAAGCAAATTAACATCTCAAAACCGAAAAGGAACATTGCTCTATTTTTTGTTTGGGAAAAAGGTGGGGGAAGGGGGAGGGGGAGGGGAGTAAAGACGGCAAGATTAATGCGGGTTAAAATGGTAGTTTATGCCTAATTTGGAGGTTCTTCCCCCTGCAGCACCACTGGAGGACAATAATACAATCTTACATCTCTGTAGTCTTTTTTTTGGGGTGGGTGGGTGCGGATAAGAGCTATCATTGTCCGCCCTCTAATCCAGAAGAAAGTGTGTGGTTTCCCCTGAGAAAAATGAACCCTCTGAAGTTATTGAGCTGTTTCAGTTGATGAGTTACTGCTCATTTGCAGCTTGCTAGCGTTGTCTCCAGAGGATGTGCTTCCTGCAGTGTACTTGTGCACAAACAAGATAGCTTCTGACCATGAAAATATGGTTAGTTTAATGATTGTCTATATGATTTTTCTTCTCGATCACTGCTCGAGTTGTTGCAAAAATAATGATGCAATTTTCTTTTTACTATTTTGATTTTACCTAGTGATGCCCAGGAGTATGTATTCATTGACTACTTCTGTGGCTTAACAACCTTAAGTTCTGGCCCATGGCTTTATATTTTCATGTGTTAACACTTTTAAATTGTCTTCTTCTACTGCAATTCTCTCTCTCTCTCTCTCTCTCTCTCTTCCTTTTTCCTTCTTTGATAAGCAAAATAATATTCCTTTGATGAGTTCAAGTTTTATTGGAAGAGTACCAAGTTGGTACAAAAGGATACAAAAATTCATTCAGAGACCAACCAACTAAACATCTACTCTATCCTTCCTAGCATCTCCAGAAAATCCATGCTTGTCTAAAAACATCAATAAAGATTATCTTGTTTATTTTGAGAATAAAAATAATATTTATTGATGTTTGTAGTACCAAATGGTTACTGTCAAAGCTTCAAAGGTATCTTTAGAATACAGTCCTTCAAACATGTAACCAGTCCGTGAATTTCAGTGCTTCATCTAATTAACCCATCTATAATTTCCTGTTTCCTGAAAGGTATAAATATACGGCATGGATTATCTTCCTATAACTCTATGGGTTTTCCCTTAGCACAGTCACCCTATTAAAGCTTGTTTCCGGAAGTGGTATTCGGGTCACACATTTAATGAGTTCATGATGACCACCTTTGGAATAAAAAAATTAAGAAATGCACAAGCTATTACTTTCGGTATATGTTATAAATTGGAATTTGGAAGTTACAAAGGGATGATTTGAAAATTAAACCCAAAACAGATAATAAAAACCAAAGTGGTTATTTTTTTGACAAATCAAAAAAAATCATTAGTATTACACCAATTTGGAGGAAGGGGAAAGATGATTGAGAGGGGCTAAGGAAACATGAGAGGGTGTGTGTGGGATCCAATTAGTTGGATTTGCCCTTTTGAAGATTGCAGACAGCTTTTTGATTTTATTTGCCTTTAAATTTTCAGTAAATAATTCTCTGTTGGAAGGTAAAATTGTGCATCTTGGGTTAGATCACTAGCACGTAACTGTCTTCAACATGGGTGGCGACGGTAGCACAGGCCCTTCCAACAACATTAAACTAAAGGATGATGTACTCTGCAGTTTTCACAGTGAAGGGAATTTCCATTTAGTTTCATCAACTGAATGGGAGCCTAAATAATTCACCATAATTAAAACAGAAAAAGGAATATATAGGTTTTCTCTTTTATACTTATGTTCCCCTGACATCATCACATTATTTCTTGATGAAGATTTTCCTGCCATAGCTTCCTATCTTATTGAAAATTGAAAAATAGTTGTATACTTGAACATTTATCAGCTAGAAAATAACCTATTATGAAAATGCAGGGCATTTCATAATCTCACATCTCAATAGTAACTTTTTTCTTCTCCTGATAGAAAAAATAGTAACTTCTTGCTTTCTTGCTCTGCGGAAGAGGGCAGATTTATATGTGACATTAACAATCACATCAGTTAGTGTTATGCTCGTGTGCTTTGTTGCATTCTACAAATTTCTTATTTTTGTGATTAAATTCGTTGTATATCTGTGCATGATCTTACTAATCAAAAAAAATTCTGTGCATGATCTTACTAATCAAAAAAATTTCTGTGCATGATTTTATACATCATGTTGTTTCTTCTGTCTGTTTTTATTATTTCAATATTCAGAGCACTGTTTCGATTCTGATCTTATCATGACCCAGGAATTGAACATTGGGGGTAGTATTGTTGTAGCAGCACTAGAGGAGGCATGTGGGACAAAGAAGTCGAAATTACGAGAACTATACAACAGCCTCGGTGATCTTGGTAGGAGCATTTATCATTTTAGGTTACTGGACAATTGATTGCATACATTTTCACATTTCTCCTTTCTTTGGTTGGTTTGGATGCTTCCATTACGGGGTTGGACCTTGTTGACTGTAATTTGTATTAGGTGATGTTGCTCAACTTTGCCGACAAACACAATCATTACTTGCTCCTCCAGTGGCACTTACAGTTAGGGGTGTGTACTCTGTTTTAAGAAGGATAAGGTATTATTTTGACTCTTCTTTCTGGTTCTGACAGTTGTCTTTACTGATCTTTAGATGAGAATGTATAATCTTTAGTTATTCAGGATAGGTTCTTTTTATTGGTTTGACTCCTAGATCAGAGCCTATTCCCCCAGCCACATAATCTCTTTTGTTATGTTAGCTTAAGACTTAATCCTTAAAATTAGAAAGGGAGAAAAAGTACACAACAAAAATACAGAGTTAACCTCAGCAATGGACAACACCACTACTAAAAGTACTCGACGGACTGCATTTCCTGCACTGTTTTCTTATCTTCTCTTTTTATGTCATGCGAATCCCTTTCTTGAATTTCAGACCATGCTATCCTTCTTTTATGGCAAGCTTCTATTTAGTATGCTTTTGAATTTTATCTTTTTCAGGGGATGAAGTCTGTGTAAGATGAAAAAGAATAGTACATTAAAAAATGTTAGAAGTAAATGGTTGGTATTTATGGTCATGGAACTCATTATTTGGTTCTGATCATTGTCTTTGTGACTTCTTTTTCTTTGTTTCGGGACTGGGCTGCATATCAGTTGGACTACTTTTTTTTTCTTTTAGATGTAAGATTGACTTCATATATTTGGAATTATCCACCTTTTGCTGTCTATATTCTGAAAAGTACCTCATCAAGATTCTATTGTATTGAGAGGGAGATGCTATCCACTTACAAGCATATTTGCAATTTTTTTGTTTTACTTTTAAATGTACAACTAGGATAGTTTATCTTGAGCTTACAACAACAACATCATACCCAGTGTAGTTCTACAAGTGGGGTCCGGGGAGGGGAGAATGTACGTAGACCTATCCTTATCTTTGTGGGTTAGAGGTGGTGTTTTCGGTAGACCCTCGACTCAAGATTCGATATTTTAATCCAAGTATTTTTAATCTCTACATTCTTATTCTACATTCTATAGTGCATAAAGTAACACATACATTCTCAATTAACTTATACAAGTATTAGTTATGTGGAAAAGAAAAAACAGAAGCAAACACCATATGAATACTGCTAAGTTTTAAAATTAGCTTACCAAAAGAAATGGCAAGTTTTATGTGGAAAATAAAAATGGAACCAAATAATGTATTAACAATATTGAGCTTATTGTATTGAAAAGTACCGAATTTTATCAATTTACCTCAATAATACATGTTTACCAAACCTTTGTTGTTGTGCTGCAAGCTTTCTATGACAACTTTAATTTCCATATGCAATCCATCAGCTTGCAAGCAGGTAGTGGGAGCGCCATCCGAAAGAAAGGCCTTATTGTCAATCTCATGTGTTCATGTAGAGAGAAGGAGATGAAGTTTCTCGTGAGAACTTTGGTAAGTTCACGGTTCCCGTCTTCAAGGAATAAACATCCCTTCTTTGGTGTTGTAGGCTCATATCTGTGTAATAGGAATACTGATAAGAGCACTTCCCAAAGTTTTATCAAATCCTTTAATATCTCATATTTAATGGCGTAAGCTAATAAAGGATAACTTGCTAGATCTTTTTTTTCCCCTTGTTCCCCTCAACCAGTTGCATTTAGCTTATTTTAACTTGCTCTTGTTGGCAAACTCAATCTAATAGAATAGTATAATCACTGGAGTATTGAGCTTTTAAGTCCAATATCTGTCCCAAATCCATGTATAGGGCAGTAGTTTCTCTTCCCTCATTCTCTGTTAAAGCATGGTAGAAAGTTTGCTTCCTTTATGCTCTCCATATAGCTTCAGGTTATCGAAAAAAATTAAGCATCTTTAATAAAACTGTCTACCATCCATAGTTCTTGATTGGTATTAATTCAGTATTGGCTTTAGGAGAGCATGTAGTTTTGTGGATTAAGCGCCCAGGTCTTTGGTAGTGGTAAAAGTGTAGAGCGTGATGTGTGGGTTAGGTGCACGTCATGAGTTCTCGAACCCTACCAAAAGCCTGAAATTTAAGTGCAGAAGGGTAGAAGCTGGCTCATTATCCACCATGTTTAGAACGTGCCACTGGCTCTAGGGGAGTTCTCTGTTATCAAAAAAGAAAAAAAGGTACAGTTAACATGATTTCGAACTAATGTTGAGTTAGCTACCTTTGGAGAACACTTTAATCTAAAGAAAGACCTAAACAAGCTCCTTTTCTTGTTCTGCAATTTCAAAGTTACATAATTTGTTGACTTGTTGTGGAAGATGATGTGTGGCAGATTCTTGCCTTTTTCTGGCCCTACACCTTTATTTACCTTTACTGTTGCAAGGTAGGTTCGGAATTTGCGCATTGGAGCCATGATGAGAACTGTTCTTCCTGCATTAGCTCAAGCTGTTGTGTTCAATTCTACTCCTTATGAAGGACTGGTCGGAAACCTGAAAGATTGTCTGCAGGTTTATATTCTATTCCTCTGGAGGTTGACAGGATGCCAACAGTAATCTGTCTTTTATTTTATTCTGTAAAAAGGCCCATTCTTCATGGATGTTTTCACCTTGGGTCCTGTGTTATCCTTTGGTTGACTACACTTGAAGATGGTGCTCTTTCTAGGACATTAGTAAAAATTGTTGGCAGTTGATGTTTGGTTGACTTCTGATCTGCTCTATTATTGATTGAAGTGGGAAAGGGTGTCTTGATTCTTTAATTTATATTTCTACTGTCCATATCTTATGCTTTTCCCTTTAGTTTCTAACTCATTAATTTTGCCTCAGTGGCTTGCCTACTAACTAGTAATTTTTCATTTCCTTGCTGTTAGCGACTTTCAGCAGAAGTAGTTGAAGCATATAACATCCTTCCTAGCTTGGTAAGCTTCACTCATTAAGTCTCTAATGGTTTACTGTCAAGAGTCAAGTGGTATTCTTTTGTTTTAAGTGTGTATGAACTTTAAAGTTGTGATATATGTTTCCAATTATTGTTGAAGTGGTCGACCTTTTCATCTAAAAGTTTAATTTATTAGATAGAGTATGCTTTTATTTACTTTTAGATTAAAGTGTTACTTTTACTAACTTTAAAAGTTTAATCTAAAAGTGTGCTCTCTATAACCGCTTATAAAATCCATGTCTATTGGAAGTTGTTCTTTTTCTATCTTCAGTTGGGTGGCATGATTTTATATTTATTTTTGCGAAGTCCATGGTAAGTTAGAAAAAGAACAACTTTCAAGTGAAGATATTAGATACTCATGATACAACTAATATCCGGGCCAGGCAGAAGTTACAACAGAAATGTGTTTTAATAGGGTGATGAAGGCCTTGTTCGCACCCTAAGCATTCACTAGTTCTTCTAGTGTTAAGCCCTTTTAGTGCTCTATTTTTATTACTCACCAGGCTGGCTCAACGTTGCCACCTTGTTCACTGCTTCATGTTGGTCTCTTAAATCCTGTATCACTCAATTTGTATTCCAAATATTGAAAACAAACAACTATTATTTTCTGTCTTTGTTCTTTGATAATTCTAAATGTGCTATTTTAAAATAATGAAGTGTTTCAATTCTCACTTATATCCTTCTCCAGGAGCTTATTAATATTTGAGTATTATTTGTCTGGACTATGTAATGATTGTCATTTGAGTTTAATTTATGTAGTCTCTGTTTCGATCAGGATGTACTTGTTCCTTCCTTGATGGAGAAGGGGATTGAGTTTTCTTCAAATACTTTGTCAATGGCTCCAGGCATACCCATCAAACCAATGCTTGCAAAGTACATATATTATTGTGTAGTTTATTGTACTGTTGCTGTACACACTTCATCCTGCTGTTTTCCTTATGGAGCCATCTCTAATACTTTCTCAATTTTTGCTTATGATAGGATTACTAATGGCGCCCCTCAAGTGATGAAGCTCTTTCAGAACAAAGCCTTTACATGTGAATACAAGTAACCGCTAACAAAACCTGTTATTTGCTCTTATTTTCTTGAAAAAAAAATTAAAATCACTTTTAAATCTGAGTCCTTGGGCATGTTTGCTAATTGTTTCATTTGCTTGGTAATCCCTCGATGTAGTGAAATGGACATTGTGGGAGAATGAAATTACCAATCTAGAGGAACTGCTGGAAACACAGGTTTCTTGAATTGTGAAGGATCTCCTTTGGGATTTTAGCGAGTTAGTCTTGTTTTTAAGTAATTATCATGAAGTATGTCCCTGTGGAACTTCTACTTTGTTGGCATCACGCAACAAAGCAATTCTTTTTCCAAGTACAATTTTAAGAACTCTTTTATTTTTCTCTACCTTTTTAGTTTTGGCTAGACACTATTAAAGAAGTTTGGCTGTCTTCATAAACTTTTGGGGGAGTGGTTGTAGGGTTATTTGGAGTTCACATTCTTTTTGAACATGTGAAGAGGAGATGCGTGGATGCACCGAGGAGAAGGTGCGAGTGGCTGGTTATAGAGGGTACACAGAGAGGCAGAGGTAGGTCGAAAAAGTATTGGGAAGAGGTGATTAGACAGGATATGACGCAACTGTAGATCACTGAGGACATGATCTTAGATAGAAAGGTGTGGAAGACACGTATTAGGGTAGAAGGTTAGTAGGTAGTATAGTGTTGTTTTGCTTAGGGTGGTTGGTGTTTGCCTTTGTACCAATTGTATTACTATAGTTCTTGATTTTGATATCCATCAATATCCTAGTATGTTGTTTATTGTGTTTCAATTATTGCACTATGTTGCTGTCGTTGTTTCTCCCTTTTGGTAGACTTTGTCATGTTTCCTTGTAACATGCTATATTTCTTTTTGGTATATGGAATTGCTGCATTTGAGTTGAGGGTCTTTTGGAAACGTATCTACCTCCACGAGGTAGTGGTAAAGTCTGCGTATGTTCTACCCTCCCTAGACCTCACTTGTGGGATTTACTGGGTATGTTGTTGCATTCTTTTTGAGAAGTTCCTCAGTTATATCATTGGGGTACTTGTTTCAAAGAGCTTAGTGATCGTCTTCTTTATGTTTTACTGTTTGATGTGGTAGAGTTCTCTTCGTATTTTATACTCCGTTTCAATTTGTTTGGCCTATTTTGATTTGACACAGAGTTTAAGAAAATAAAGAGAATCTTGTGGTCTTAAATTAAAGAGTCAAATGTACCAAAATGCCCTTTAATCTTGTGGTTTTAATGCCACGTGGAAAGTTGAAATTAAAGAGTTAAAAAAGGGAAAGAGTAATTCTATTTTAAACGGACTGAAAAGGAAAGTAGGTCAACCAAATTGAAACGGTGCGAGTAGTCATCTTTTGTTTTTTGTCCAAACCTAATATTGTTATTCTCTCTTGTCGTGGTGCAAGGAGAGTGGTGATGGCTCCTTGTAGTATCACAGTCCTCTATTTAGCAGCCTATTGTCTTTTACGAGTCAATTATGTTCAAAAAGCCCAAAAGAGATGCCACTTTTAGTGCTTTACCTTTTCTGTGCTTCCATTTTAAGTAAACACGTGCGTGCCTGAGTTATCACATGAAATTC
The DNA here is from genome assembly GCF_947179165.1 of Solanum dulcamara. Lineage (NCBI taxonomy): Eukaryota > Viridiplantae > Streptophyta > Magnoliopsida > Solanales > Solanaceae > Solanum > Solanum dulcamara. The sequence continues at coordinate 55,397,738 of NC_077247.1, read as the reverse complement.
TCGCTTTAATGGGTTATCACACAAATTTGCAAAAATCAACAACACATACATAATGTAATTCCACAAGTGCGGTTTGGGAGGGTGGTATGTGCGCAATCTTGATGAACAATTATGCATTAAAGATCAATGAATGAATTGACAGACATCTAAAGAGATAGTTTCTTACAATATGCTTTATCCATGTTGAACTATTTCTTTTTGATGTTGAATGTTGGAATATAATTATATCTTCGAAGATCTCTATTTGCAGATATGATGGTCAGCGAGCTCAGGTTCATAAATTAGCTGATGGTTCAGTCCGTGTATTTTCAAGGAATGGGGATGAAACAACATCTAGATTCCCGGATTTGGTAAACATAATTACAGAAACATGTGGTTCCAGAGGAGCAACATTTATCTTGGATGCAGAGGTATTTCTTCAGAATTCCACTTTTAAGTAGAAAGATCTGGGGCTATCGGAAACAACCTCTCTACCTCCCAAGGTGGGGGTAAGGTCTACGTACACACTACCCCCATACCCCACTTGTGGGATTACACTGGGTATGTGGTTGTTGTAAGTAGAGAGATTTGGAAGTTGTCACATAGCCATGAAATTTTTGAAAAATAGGGATGCTATACAGAAGACAAGATATTATATTTTAAAAGGATGTAATTGGACCTAAAACCTAATTAATAACATTGCAAGCAGTTTTAAGGCTGTCCCAAAAAAATGCCCAAGAAAGAAAAAGATTGATGGTGCTTAATAGAGCATCCAAACATCTAATACTAAATAAATCATATACTAGGACACAGCAAAAAAGTTGTATCCAGCTAAAAGAATAATAATACAGCAGTAAAAGAAGAGAAATTAGCATATAGGAATAAATAAAAACAATGAATCAGCATAAGTCAGAGAGTGAAAGAAGTTCAGAATAAAAAGAAATAGACGAAGAGAAGACTAATTTTGAGACGCAACAATAATTAATTAGGAGGGAATTTGAAGGTTGGACCATTTTCTTTTTTTTCTTTTTAGATTAATGGTTGTTCTTTAAGGTCGACTTTTTGCTTCTAGTCATTTTTCAGATCTGAAAGGTGGTAAGCTGAGAAACTTGGCATGTACGAGGCCTTAAGATTTTTATTTCAAAAATCTGGTTGAAGACAATGAGGATCCAATATTCTTGTCTAGTTATAAGTATATGTAGGGTGTAAAAATGGAAATTCGTGTCCGAATCAAGGGGCACTTGTATCCATATTAAAAGATACCTTTATCCTATGACGAATGAAGTATCTTGGCTCTATTATCCAAGAAAACTGGGAGATTAATGATGATGATGCACATCGTATTGGAGCGGGGTGAGTGAAATGAAGGCTTGCTTCCGGGGTTCTATGTAATAAGAATGTGTCATTAAGACTTAACGGTAAGTTCTATGAGTGATCGTTAGACCTACATTGTTGTATGGGGCAACGTGGTGTCCAGTCAAGAATGCACGCCGTAGAAGATGAAGCAGAAATAAGGATGCTTAAATGGATGTGTGGGCATGCTAAGAGAGATAAGATTAGGAACGAAGTTATACAAGACAAGATGAGAGAAACGAGATTGAGATGGTTTAGACATGTTAAGGAGGTGCGCAGATGCACATGTGAGGAGGTGTTAGAGATTGACTATAGCATGTTTTAAGAGAGCTAGAGGTAGACTGAAGAAGAATTTGGGAGGTTATTAGACATGATATGATACATTTTCAGCTTACTAAGGATATGACCCTACAGTCTTAACTAGGAAGGTATGGAGGTTGAGGATTAGGGTACAAGAGTGGTAGTAGCCGGGTGTTGTCATACTTTTAGGTGGGAGAGGCAGGGTGTCAATCTCCTTTTCTCATTTTTTAGTAGTATTAGTCAGTAGTCGCGTACTATCTTATTCTTCAATTTTCATCACTACCTATTGCTTCACTTGCTCTATGTATCTTGCTATTTTGCAGCCGTTATTTTTCTTTCAATCATGCTTGGATTACACCTCTTTTGAGCCAAGGGTCTATCGGAAACAACCTCTCTACCCCACAATGGTAGGGGTAAGGCTTGTGTACATCCTACCCTCCCCAGACTTCACTTGTGGAATTACACTGGGTATGTTGTTGTAATTGCTATTGATGAACTTTTGGTGTTTATGGAGTGATCTCCATTTTTTTTCCAGGTTGTTGCAATTGATAGGCAAAATGGTTCAAAGCTCATGGCGTTCCAAGAACTATCTTCACGTGAGAGAGGGTCCAAAGATTCCATCATTGCGTTAGATAAAATTAAGGTGATGTCAATATTCTCAATTATGAGTTTTCTAGCCTTCTGATATCTCCATAAATTGATTTATCATCAGGACATTGTGTATGGAAGGATGATGGCTTACCCTCTTTATCCATGTCTGCAATTATCATAGCAGACTGGCTCCTCATTTTTTATTGTTTCACATCCTAAAGAAATAAGAAGTTTCTTTGCATGTTTTGTTTATTTATTTAATTTAATGGAGTAAGTATCTTATTGAACACTAAATCAGTTAAGTTTTTTTCTCAGTGCCTATGGTGCACTCTCCCTAAAAGATGTTTTCTCTGTAAAAATATCGTCTTTGGTATCTGACATCTCTTTCTTTTTCCATTCTTTGTGCAGGTTGAGATATGCATTTTTGTTTTCGATATCATGTTTGCAAATGGAGAACAGTAATTACTATAACGATTTCTCCAATTGTTTTTGGATCTCTATGCCTGCTATTACACATTGTCTATCCTTTACACTGCTACTGATACATATAATCTTTATTTTTGTGTGTGGATAAACACTCACCAGTTTTGATCAATAAGAGAAACATCTTGTTAATGAGTTAGGGGCAGTTTGTTAGTCTAGTTAAGCTTTGATAGATGTGTTTGATGACTGATAAGTCACAAATGTATGTGAGTGAACAGAAGGTCTATAAATTTTAATACGTTCAAGGTCTCACTGAAACATTGCACCAGATTTTGACTGGAAATCCTAGGGATTATCAATCATTTACTTTGTGACAGACTAGCAATAGTGATTCTCATTGCCTCTCTATCCGAGTAGAATCAGGTGAAAACATGTGGTAAAGCTACTAGTTTATAAATAACTCTGAACCAAATAGCCAGTTTGTTTGTGGTATTACTTGCTGCATATGAAGAAATATTATGGATTAACTTATCCAGTTCAAGGATGCCAATGCCCTTTAGTTGTTTTTCGGGTTTTTTTTGGTGGGGAATGATGACCCTGAAAATGTCATCTTATTTCATTAAGAAGACCTTAATATTGGACAATTAGACTTCCAAGTTACACAACTCAGGGGGCTCTAATATTTGTAGAAATAGATGGAGTTAAATGCAATCCTAAAGAAAAGTGATATACCAAAAGATTATTGGAAATGGTAGAGATTATGTGAAGCTAGTAGAAATGAAAACATACTCCTTCTATCTGATTTATATGGCTCTTTGTATCTTCGGGATTGGAGTTGGCAGTCTTCTTTAAGATAATTTCAATCTGATACTCATTATGGATCAACTCATGTTTGGTACAATTACAATTCAAAGAGCTGAACAACTTTTTTCATTGATTACATTGTTCTTAAACATATTAAAAATGTTTTAGTTTCTAAGTTATCTGGTTCTGTAGTAATATTTATGTGACTGCTGGTATGACTTTAGTTAGTTGTGTTAGTGTTTGTTTGATACAGCTTAAGCGTTTTGATAATGATTATTCTTCTGATTATTTGAATAAGCTTTTCGATAAGCGACTCACTTAAGGAAACAACTTATAAGATGAAATTGATAATGATTATTCTTCTCATTATTTGAATAAGCTTTCCTTTCAATACTTGATGTTGATATGCTTTACTTGAGCCAAGGGTCTATCTGAAACAACCTCTCTACCTTCACCTTCAGAAGGTAGGGGTAAGGTTGTATACACACCACCCTCTCCAAACCCTACTTGTGAGATTATACTGGGTACGTTATTGTAGTAGTCATATATATATGATTTTTTATGTAGTCATAAACTAATTTTGTTGTGAGAAAAGAAAAGAATTAAGGTCAAGTCAACTTGAGTCGAATTTGACCTTGTGCTATGAACCGTGTCATTTGGATGGAGTATAAGATTTCTTAACTATATCAAGAGTCTCGAAACTGGTGCATGATCTTAATTGTACATTGTGATGCTGCAATATGAAAAGTACGTATTTCTACTTCAACCTGGGAGTGAAGTTTTAGGAGACTTTTACACGTGTCCGCTTCTTTCAAAATTTTGCTGATCAGGCAATGTGAGGCTTTCATGATTAGATAGACTCCTTCAACAATGATGTACATCTAGCTGATTCTCTTTCTTTCTTTTACTGTTTCATTTGGGACATTCACGTCTTTTTTTGGAGAAGGCTATTAGGAGCCTTTAACTATTAGATCTCTGTGTGCAGATTGTTGAATCTGCCGCTCCGTCAAAGGCGAAAATGTATGCATCTTTGTTTCTTCCTATAAGTGTGGAATTTTAGTAAGTGATATTACTATCCTCTTAATTCTTCAAAGTTTTGCTGTCTGAAAATAGATTTGAAGGATTTATTTGGTGACGGCAAAGTAGGTTATTTCGAGTACGCAACTGAAATGACTGTAAGCTTCTTTGTGGTTTTCATTTTTATTTTATTGGTTAGTATGTGACATGGGCATTTTGGTGTCAGTGTTTCAGTAATTTTTTCTTCTTTAGGTAGAGTACAATGATGCTTGTGCAGATGATGAAGCCACACTGGTTAGGATGAAAAGCTTTCTTAATGATGCACTACTCTCTTCGTGTGAAGGGATCATGGTGAAATCCCTTGATGTAGATGCTGGGTACACACCATCAAAGCGCTCTGATGCATGGTTAAAGGTGTTGCGTCTAAACATCATATGTTACATCAACAAGATGAAATCTCTAGTTCTAATCCTGGAACCTCTTTGCAGGTGAAGAGAGACTATGTTGAAGGATTAAATGATTCCCTGGACTTGGTTCCAATTGGTGCTTGGCATGGGAATGGAAGAAAAGCAGGATGGTATTAACCAATTTTTCTTTCCTTTTTGGTTTCTTCGATGCAGACAGTTGAGGAATCAAACTGCAATTTCCCATGGATTTGAGCATTTTTTGACCTAGAAATCGTAGGTTTTTGAGATAGCTTAGCAGGAATGTCTATTCCAAAGTACTATGCGGACAGTTAAGGAATCGAACTGCAAATCCCCACGAATTTGAGCATTTTCACCCGGAAATCTTATGTAATTGAGATTAGCTCGGTGGGAATGTCTATTCTAAAGATGATTTTGCTGTACAGAAATTTTGACAGTTGGCTTTGTTTAACGATATATAATATTGTTACCTTTTTTTGTTAGGAACTGTATTACCTTTCTCCCCCAAAAAACTAATTCTAAACCATGTGAATTTGTATTGCTATATGTAATGCGTATATTGTATGGACAAGTAAGATAACATCACCCTCCCCTTTGTTGCTTCTCTTATGACTGCTGATAAATTGCATTGGATTCTGGTGCATGAATGCTTTCATGTGATTAATGCATTCATTTTTTTAATTACAGGTATAGTCCTTTCCTTATGGCCTGCTACAACCCTGATACAGAGGAATTCCAGAGTGTCTGCCGGGTCATGTCTGGGTTTTCTGATTCCTTCTACGTAGAGGTGAGTTCGATAACGACATAACTTGATTAATTTCTCTTCTGATCTTATAAAAATTGTCTTTTTATAGCATGAGGTCTAATTTAATCCCTTTCCCTCATGTTACTAATCAAGTTAAATTTGATATAGGAGTTCAAATTACTGGACCTTCATCCCATCTCTTATGCTTGGTGAATTTTATTACTTCGAGTCATTTTGGTCCATAGAACAGCCTATTGTGGCTTTATGAAATTTATTCTTCTCTAACCTTTTATATGGTTACTCCCAGTAAGTCATATTCTGTTTTTGTATGAATTTCGAGGATCATTGGTTGGTGATATCTTTCATTTTGAAATCTTGAGGTGTGCGAAGTTATTGACTTGACCTTGGTTCACAAATTAATAGATAAATACAAAATAGAGACACAGGTCACTACGTGAGTGGGAATTTTTCTTTTGAAGAAGCTCCATCATTTAGATCATATGTTTCTTTGTTTTGCTGAAATCTTGAGGTGCACTAGGATTTTGAGTTTGATTGTGGTTCACAAATTTAGTGATAAACACAAAATAGAGCACATAGATCACTACAGCATAGGGAGTTGGTTATCTTGTAAAACTGTTACAGCATTTATGCCACCTTTTTTTTAGGTGATAGGCGGGGTTTTGTATATTCAATGTCTCTAGCCCCTTCTGCGAGAAGATAGCTTATTGTTGAGGTATAGCCAGAACTCTGTTTAGGCTGGATGCAAAATATGTTGTAGCAAATTAATAGTTGATAGTGGCATGGTCAATGAAGTGGGAGGATAATTGTGAGGTTTCAGGTTCAAACCTCAATAGGGAAAAAAACACTAGGTGATTTCTTCTCATGTGCTTAAGCCTTAGTGGGTGGAATTACCCGTTGCCTGTGCTGGTGGAGATAGCAGGTAAACCTGGTGGAAGCTTAGCTAGTACTCCTGACTCGGGACTTTCTGTTCACTTGCCCATGCTTCAAGATTGAGATTTCACTCTCTGTAAAGAGTAAAAACAAAGAACGTTGTAACGAGATTGTATAGGTCCAACATAATCCTCCTGAGTCGAGGTGGGTTCAAGTTGGACTGGACACCACCATTGGGGGGGAGGGGGTGTTGTGGGGTGGGGGGACGAAGCTACCTTGGAGAGTTGATAACTATAGGACAAGAGAGTTGCCCAGAAGTATTGACTTATTGATCGATGAAGTGGTGTGTACCTTGGAGACCAGAGATCTAATCTTAACAGTTTTTCCCTTCTGCTTAAAGCCTTGGGTAGGCATAGTTATCTGGTACCTGTACTGATGGGAGGTAGCAGATTGCCATTAAAATAGTCGAGGTGTCCACATGTTGGCTCAGACACCACCGTTATTGGATAAAAAAGGAAACTATTGGACAAGAGAGCTTAAGCAAATGGAAATGTTTATGGGAGTCCCGAAGAGCTCAAGCAAAAGAAACACTCTATGGAGTCCGAAAACTTTATGTTTCATTCAAATGCTTGTGAATTAAGTAAAGTATTATAGCTGGACAAGTAAATGAAAACTCAGCAAGTCAATGTTGTCTTTTGAAAAATATCTAGCTACTTTCACATAGAAGGATGCTTTTTATCATTGTCTTGTATCTTAAGTTTTCTTTTGTTATCATTTGTGTACTAATGTGTCAGCATGTATCCATATATCAAGTTCTTATGCGTGCATTTAGAATGGTGGTTGCAGTAGGTCTTCATCTCTCAGCAACACATTTATTATAGTTATTATCATCGATGTGGATCTCTGAGTTGGGGTTAATGACCATTGTAAGGAAAAACTAAGAATACTACTAATAGAGAATCTTTAAGAAAAAGAAATATTAAGAATACTAACAAAAGATGATCTTTAAGGAAAAGAGAAGGCACTCAGTAGAACTAATTGGGACTTGCTGACTTAACTTTTTCAGATGAGAGACTTCTTCGATGGGGACAAAATCTTCCAGAAAAAGCCACCCTACTATCGAACTGCAGAAGTGCCGGATATGTGGTTTTCTCCAGAAGTTGTGTGGGTGATACGGGGTGCCGACTTCACAGTGTCACCAGTGCATCACGCAGCCATTGGTTTAGTCCATCCATCTCGTGGTATTTCTGTCAGATTCCCTAGGTTCATCCGGTGTTTGTCAGATAGAAAACCTGAGGAATGTAGCACATCTGCAGATATAGCTGACATGTTCCACTCTCAGACTAGAAAAATGGATGTGAATGTTGAAAAATAGTTGTAAATATTGGTTTATTCTCAAGGAATCTCCCCCCCCCCCCCCTCATATAAATGCTTACTATATAGAATGGTTGACAGACAGTAGTGTGTGATCACTTTGTGATGCTGCATATACTGTGGAGAGAGCTGAACCTGCTTGGGTTATGATCGCGATGCTGTACAGAAGTGTGGGATGCCATCCTATACTGTATAGAGACCCAATGTTCAATATGCGTTGTTGGAAATTCATTCAGATTGTTTAACAAGCTGAAACACTGTCATAGGTGTGAGTCTGGACTTGTGTATCTTACTGGAAAGATTCTGAGATTCAACTTTGCAGTTGGCTTACCCTAAAAGGAGAAGTGGAAGCTCTCATGATCCAAATTAGCACACAATGCAACTGCTTGCAGCCTTGCACATGACATGAGAGATCAAGGAGGACTTGAGAGCGGTTTATACCTAAAAGTGACTGGACCATAATGTTATCAAAGACCCTAAAAATGCTGCTCACGAGATGTAGTGCTTTCCGAGATTAAGATGTCAATTTCTTTCCCACCGGTATCAGAGCCCTCTTTTCATCTAAACTGAGATTTCGATATAGAAGGATCTCTTTATTTCTTCGCCGCGGATTCACGCATCATTTTCGAATCATGAGCTTCATCACTAGACTCTAAACCAAATTAAAAACAGATGATTTGGAGAAGAATTTATTCCTCTCCGAGCAGCGAAGTTTTATTATCAAGAGATACTGTCTCTACAATTAAAAGTTGCATAATTACTATAACAAAGACGGGTTTTAAATATTTATTTATTTATTTACTGAAAAATTAATAAATATAAATTTTAATTATAATAACACTTGTTTAACTTTTGACATAAAGTATAAGAAATTAGAGAAATTTTTGAATCTTGTGGTATGTTTCAAAATGTTCTTTAATATTATGATTTTAAAATATTATATAAAAATTTAGAATTTAAGAGTTGTTAAAAAAGAAAAGACATATTTTTAGAATGGATTAAAAAGAAAAATACAGTATTATGTTACATAATATTAGAGAAGGTACTATTTTGTAATGGTGTAAAAATTGTTTGTTTGATGAGAGTGCACATTAGGTGCCGTTTGATCTCAGTATTTTTTAGAAAAAATTTGAAAAAAACTAGGGAATTAATGTTTGGTCATATAATTTGTTATTGCTTGACAAATATATTTGGCAAACATCCAAGTTCCCAAGTATTATAAAAAAATAGTATTTGGGCCAAGTTCTAATATTTGAGAAGTTTTAAATTTTTTAAAAATTACTCCAAATTTTTATATTTTATTAAAAACATCCTCCATTTATTTATTTTAACTAATATTTGTGCACCTTCCCGAAAGAGTTTGAGTTATAATTTGAGTGACAAGATTGAGAAAAAAATAATTTTTTTTAATGGATTATAATTCCAACTGAATTAGTGACAAGTTTAAATATGCGATTAATGTAATGCCCTTGACCATATTGTTATTTTGTTGTTGTTGATTATTATCAATTATGTTATAATGAATAAGTTTATTATCAAATGATACTACAAACTTATGAGTATTTTTAATAATTTTTAGAACTTAAAAATATAAATCATATATTTTAAAATAGTCAAATATTTTTGAAAAATTTATGACCAAACACATAATAAAAATTCAACAAAGCTTTACCGAAAAAAAACTTGGCCAGAATATTTGAAAATTTGGAGCTAAACGCTAAGGGGCCAGCTGGGAATGACTGAGAACTCCCGCCAATATTAAAAACCTGCTATACCCGGTAGCTGGAGAAACAGCCGGTCATAGAATATAAAAGAAACAAGCATCCCCAAAGTAAATTGAAATAAAGCAGCTACTTCCTTCTATGGGCTTATCAGTTCCCTTTTTTTACTTAAAAATAAAATTGTTGGCTATGGCGGTGAGAAGAAGTTGGTCTCTCCGACGGAGATTTTAGATTTCTACTTTTTCTTCTGCACTAGATCCGACGCCGCCCAGGGTTGTTCTCACTGCTTACAGCTATCGTTAGCTTTGATAACAATATGAGTGCGGTGAACATCACGAATGTCGCCGTATTAGACAATCCGGCGTCGTTTTTGTCTCCTTTCCAGTTTGAAATATCTTACGAGTGCGTCACTCCTCTCCAAGATGGTACTTCTTCTTTTCCCTCTTTTGCTTTCTTTTGCATGTTGTATCTCCGTCACCTTTTTTAGGGTTATTTTTCATATAGAAAGTTGACTGGGGCGGAATTGTCAGTGTAAATTCCTAATTCAATTGATTTGTTTACATTTTGTTCCTATTATAGGAATTAGTAGTATTTCATTGAAGGCCTTAGTTTAGCTAGGCTATTGTAAGATTGTGGAGTTAGAAGGTTCATTTTCTGATTGTTTTGAATATCTTCAAGTGTGTGTTGATGTCACAGAAATCCAAGGGCCAAATATTTTAGTGTCTGAGGGCAACATACTGATACAATCTGGAATATGGGGATCACCGAACTTAGTAAAATACAGCTTGGAAGTGTAAACAGAGGAGGAAATAAGAACTAAGCTAGGGCTAGACGAAATTCTTCAAAGAAAGTTACAATGAAATAAAAAAGATTTGATTTATAGACCTAGCTAGCTATACTAGAGAAGCAAAAATGCACCATTAATTAAAAGTAATTTTGGTAAGATCAGCTAAACAACTTAGGCTAAATGGCTATTCGCGTGAGTAGCCACGTGCTAAGATTTCAGATCACATCATATACAAAAAGGCCGTGCATAAATTGGTTGATTTTCTTGAAGTAGGGTTCTTGATAGTGAGGTAATTCTTTCAGTCATAAACATCAATTGGCTGACTTTGCTCATATTTTGCTTATTTGGTAGCATTATATAAGCGAAGTTATGTATTTCCAAATGCTCAGAGGAAATCGAATGGAAATTATGGGAGTAAATCAAGCGTTGGAGCTGATAAAATTTGTGGTTTCTTCAGGTTGGAGTCTTGGCACGCTTTGTACCTGGATTGAGTCTGAGTTTATGAGTCACCAGGGAAACTTAACATGACTTGTGGGAAAGATTAGGTGTGCAGAGAAATATTTTTCAGGCTATTGACCAATTTAATCATCAAACTACTGGACACTTATTGTCTATGGCAATATGTATCTGCTGTGCTTCCCATCTTCTCACAATCTCAAACTATGCCAGTTTGATAAATGAAATAATCATTCTATGGTTTTCTGGGGAATCTGGGTTTTCCATTTCATTCTAGACTTCAGTATTAAATCATTTCTAGTATAAAAGCAGAGTTTCTGACAAGACTTCAAGTCAGCTTGTTTATTCTTCCATTTCACTTGTGAGCAGAATGTATAGGAGTTCCTTATCTTTCCCTCTGTCCAGGACTGTCTATGTCATGCAGCTCCTCTTAACCAAATGATTTGTAAATATTTGTGAAGCTGTCCTCCAAATACTGCTGATGTTATGCTAATTCACATTGCGGATATTTGGATTTTAAGAATAAACTCATTGTGACCTTGTTCTTTTATTTCATTGCACATGCTGTAACTGGTCTAACTTGATGATCTTAGATTATTTGCATGTGTGCCTAAAAGCAATGAACCACCTTGCAATGTCCTTGTAAAGTATGCTTTCTAGTTGGTTCAAGGTGGGGGAGGTGGTGTTTCAAGAAAGGGAACCTTAGAGTTCAAGCATTCCCTTTCTAGAACTGATAAGTACATACTAGATACTACTATTATCATTTGCTGATGACCTGCAGCTAAAAGATTTCTAATACCGGTATAAGAATTTCATAGTATAATTAAGCATGGCATTCAACAGTCCTCTTCCATTTCTGTATCCTAATCATGCATAAGATGAACCAAATAGCCTATTTTGCATTATTTCCTTTGGGGATGTTTGGTTCGTTGATGAGATTTGACGGTAACTTAATACAATCAAACTAGGGACTGGATTAGGATGAAGTTTTTTCATGAAATGGATTGTTGTGATGGGATATAAAAATGCTTATTTGGGTGAAAACTGTATATGGGATTTAAAAAGTTTTTATTTATGCTTGATTCATGGGATACAGGGTGGAAACAACTTTTGAACCCAGGTGTTCATCTAATTAATTGTCAATTAAGCTCTAAATATAAACATAACGCCATAAATTTATTTGTAGAAAATTCATAGGAGTTGGTCTCTAGTAGCATGATAGCTGGTGGAAATTGGAAAAACTATGGAAGGGGATGGATTAGATTATGACCCATGGTATGAGTAATTTCTCTCAATAATCTGCCAGGAGCCGGACATCAATTATCAATTCAAAGAACAGATAGAGGATACTGTAGTACAGTTGCTTGCTCACCCCTAAAATCAAAACCAAAGGCGGATATTTATCCCCCTAATCTGATTGAGCATTATTTGGTTCTATGTCAGAGCAGCAAACGATTATTAGGACCTCAAACATCTTTCCCAACTTTTAAGACTCTTTAGGTAACTAGGGAAGAGAATGGACTTAATATTTTTTGCATTTCAGGGCACCTTCTATCTTACTCAGGAGCTTCTGTCAATTTTATTTTGTGATTATGTCTGTTGCAAATAGTGATGATTTTTGGAGATGCATGCCTTTGTTGAATTAATTGAGATAAGTAGTGTTGTTATATGCTAAAATGAGGGGGAACAGAGCCTACTGTTGTGCATTTTCTATTTTAGATGCATACTTTTCCAAGTTATGTGGCTTCTCTCATGTGCTATTGCATATAGTTACACCTGTTGGGAGATCATATATTCACTTAATAAGGCCACCCTATTTGGGATCTGTTTGTTTTGTTAACACAGTTCGCTTTTCTCTTTTGAGGATCAAAATTTTAGTAAAATGATCTATAAATTGGTTGAATCGTTGAATAGAAGCTATATTCTTTGCAGATAGAAATTCTCCCACCAAATTGACTTTTTCTCTTTTTTTTTATTTTTTATGTTGGATACATTCTGGCTGTTTTTCAGGATTTAAACTACCAAGTGTTTCACTTATTTTCTTTTTATGTATTTATTTGATTGATATGGGTCTAAATGAAGCGACATGGTTAGTGAGGATTTATGTAGCCGACCCTAATTAGCTTGGAATTGAGGCCTAGTTGTTTCTGTTGATGTCGTTGTAATTATGATTTATTTGATTTTGGTTGCATCCAATAATCTCTTTGTCATATGCTCGTGCAGATTTGGAATGGAAGCTCATCTATGTGGGATCGGCTGAGGATGAGACATATGACCAACTTCTAGAAAGTGTTCTTGTTGGCCCTGTAAATGTTGGAAATTACCGCTTTGTCTTGCAGGTAGTATCTCCTGGATTCCAATTGCTCCTTGTGGTGCTAATGCTTTGTCTGCCTCATTGAATTTATATTATATTTTCCGAACTTTGATGCTAGGCTGACCCTCCAGATCCTTCAAAAATTCGTGAAGAAGACATTATTGGTGTAACTGTCCTCTTGTTGACGTGCTCATATTTGGGGCAGGAATTTGTACGAGTTGGGTACTATGTGAACAATGATTATGATGATGAGCAGCTGAGAGAAGAGCCTCCACAGAAAGTCCTAATTGATAGGGTTCAAAGAAATATATTAACGGACAAACCTAGAGTAACAAAGTTCCCAATTAACTTTCGCCCTGAAAATAGTGAAAGAGAGGAGCAAGCCCCTCCACCTGATCAAGTGGGTGAAGAAGAAGACCGAAACGAAGGGCAATTGCCTTTGCCTAAGAGTAAATCAGATGAAGATGGAGCCTAATATGAAGATGTTAGCTTTTTTGTCTAATGCCTTCTGTCTTGGTTTTACAGTATTGTCCGGGAAGATATCTCATCCTGGCTTCTCGTGGATGATATCTGATCATCAAAACCTGTTCTTTTCTTCTTTTTTCGTTTTTCTTTCTTTCTTGTGATATATGTATCTAAGTCCAGTCGCATTTTGAAGCAGTTAACCAGGCTGGTTCTGGGGGTTTAGATGAAACTGTACGTAAAACTAGATGTCAATTTTGGCTTTTGTATTTTGGTCCAAAATGTTTATATGCAGACTCTAGTGACCATATGGTACGGCTGATTCTGACTTTCTTTTTGTGCATTTGAAGTACAATTAGCAAGGTTCCGCTTTAGGCAGATGATATCTCCATATAAGGAGACCAAGGACCGTTATCCTACCGATGCGGCACTACAACAAAATGCGTATTTCGTTTCTATTGGCTTTCAATGCATTTCATCTAAAATTGTATTCTATTCACCAACACCAAATTATCTAGGATCTCTTAAGTCGTGATGTGTTTTATTTTACCCCCCAAAAAAAGGAGTAAACAAGACATAATTATGCAGATTGGTACCTATTATGTTGATTGAAATGGTTTTATCTAGTTGGGTCACATATCAACCTCTGGACTCCTATTTTGGACCGACTTTCTTCGATTAATTTTGCATTTACATTATATATATATTGGGGTGTAGAAAGTAGAAACCTTCAAGAAAAAGATAGGGAACATGGCACAAAAATAAGAAATTGGTTACTTCTTTGTGTATCATTTACATTAACATGTACCGAAAGTAGTGAATCAGTAGACAAAACCAATTTCGTCATTCCAAACACTGCCTCCGACAAACTAAAGCCGCCACGCCAGTATCTGGGGTAGGCAGAAACTAATATTCTAATGTTAAACAGAAATCCCTTTATATAACCAAGCACTGCCCTTTCCAAAATACTACTGCATCCCAAATTGATCTTCCCTAAAAAAAGTGTCCTCTGTTTATAAAACTCCTCAAAATGTCCAACTCCGATCACCAAACCCCATCAACTGTCGACGGCAACACCTTCGTTTCCATGTGCCTTGCACGTGCCGGAGTCGACCGGATGTTCGGGGTAGTCGGAATACCAGTTACTTCCCTTGCGAACCGGGCGGTCGGGCTCGGAATCCGGTTTATTGCTTTCCACAATGAACAATCTGCCGGTTACGCTGCTTCGGCTTATGGTTATCTTACCGGTCGACCCGGTATTCTTCTCACCGTCTCCGGTCCAGGTTGTGTTCATGGACTCGCCGGACTTTCCAATGCAACCGTTAATACCTGGCCCATGGTTCTGATTTCTGGTTCATCTGACCAGAAAGATATGGGCCGGGGCGATTTTCAAGAATTGGACCAAATTGAAGCTGTGAAACCCTTCTCTAAATACTCAGCTAAAGCTACTGATATAACGAAGATCCCAAGCTGTGTTTTCAGTGTTTTGGATTGGGCGGTCTCTGGCAGGCCTGGTGGTTGTTATTTGGATCTTCCTACTGATGTGCTTCATCAGACTATTAGTGACACTGAAGCACAGAAATTGATCGATGATGCTGAGAATTGCAGGAATAAAGAGGTCATTGCTAAACCCATTGTTCAACATTCGGAAATTGAAAAGGCGGCTGCTTTGTTAAGGCAAGCGGAGAGGCCTTTGATTGTGTTTGGAAAAGGGGCTGCATTTTCTAGAGCTGAAAATGCTTTGAAGAATTTAGTTCAGAGTACTGGAATACCCTTTTTGCCAACACCAATGGGAAAGGGTTTGTTGCCTGATAATCATGAGCTAGCTGCTACTGCTGCAAGGTCACTGGCAATCGGAAAGTGTGATGTGGCGTTGATCGTTGGTGCGAGGCTTAATTGGCTTTTGCATTTTGGAGAGCCACCAAAGTGGTCTAAGGATGTGAAGTTTATCTTAGTTGATGTAGATAAGGAGGAGATTGAGCTTAGGAAACCATGTTTAGGGTTGGTTGGTGATGCGACTAAGGTTGTTGAGAGGATACATAAGGAGATTAAGGATGACCCTTTTTGTTTAGGGAAGTCTCATCCTTGGGTTGAGGCATTAACAAAAAAGAGTAAGGAAAATGTTTCAAAAATGGAGGCACAGCTGGCAAAGGATGTCGTGCCATTTAATTTTATGACACCGATGAGAATTATTAGAGATGCAATACTGCAATTGGGCAGTCCTGCTCCAGTTGTTGTGTCTGAAGGTGCCAATACTATGGATGTGGGGCGATCAGTATTAGTTCAGATGGAGCCAAGAACCCGGTTGGATGCTGGGACATGGGGGACAATGGGAGTTGGTCTGGGGTACTGCATTGCAGCTGCTGTTGCCTCACCTGATAGGCTTGTAGTTGCTGTTGAAGGGGATTCTGGATTTGGCTTCAGTGCCATGGAAGTTGAGGTGTTGTTTTTCTCTATTTCTTATGTCTTTTTTTCTTTATATCCTCTATTACTAGCATCTGACTGACTTTAGTTGTTTCTAGTGCTGGCAATCCTAACCCATTTTTTGCTAACCCGCCCATATTTAAATGGGTTGGGTGAGTGACTTTCAATAATGGGTCAAATATGGGCTCTACCCATATTCAACCCGCTGAAAATGGGTAAATCAGGGGTAAAATATGGGTAATATGGGAAGGCTCGAACCATTTCTTCCGACTCTTTTTTCAAATTCGATAAATATTGGTTGATCGTATATTTCATTGTAGTTCTATGATTCAGAGTATCCTTTCCTATTTGATCCCTTTGAATTCCATATTCGAAGTTGCGAAAAGAATCGATTTGCCCCTCTGTTAGAAGTGTTCCAGAAATGTTTGCGATCGAGTAAATAACTCTACGAACGAATGGATCGGATCGACTTGGAAAATGGAAAGATTTGTACAAGTTATACGTTTCGTCACCACTTTGTGGAAAATCGTTAGGTATGAATATGTTAGATAATTTGAATCCCGTCTCTCAACCAATTTTTGGGAAACTCTGTTTCTGATAATTGAATACCATTATAAGTACATTTAATCTGCATTTCTCGATTCCTTCTATTCATATTGGGTATCCAAACTTACTAGACATAACATTTCTTACAATTAAATCTCCTTCACCACGTAAAGTCTAGCCCACTTTTTAACTTCAGATATTATTTGTTTATTTTTTACTGTTATATTAATTACTTTTATATATAATGTGTTTTATGGTAAAAAATGGAAGTATATATGTTTGAAAAGTTGTACCTCTGTCAGCCTTTCTATTGCACAATTTTATCTACTTTTCTTTTTTACTGAATTACGAGTTTTATAAATTACTCTTATGAAATTAATCAAACATAAAAAATAAATTTATTTTATCTTTTCACATAAATTATATTCCAACAATTAAACAAATGTTACCCTCAACAAACTTAAGGTGGACATGAAGTGTGTATATATATACACTTACTTTCGAGGCATGACTGATAAAGTGAAAACTAAAGTATAATGCTAGTGCTAAATAAACAGTATATATATCCGGCTATTCTTATTGGTCATTTAAAATTGTCATATCATTAAGGATGGAATCGAAGAAAATAAATACTTTCTTCATTTTGTAAAATGATAAATATTCTAATATTTTTTGGTTGTTGCAAAAGTAATAGATAAAAAGGATAAAAAAATTAATTAACACAACTAAACCACCAAGGCAACTCTAATCTTTCTTGAAATTCTTACAATTGTTGAATTGTTTTTCTTATAGCAACTTTGAGTGAGAGACATAATTAAATCCTCTTCCTAAAGCTACATTCCCTTATAAGTCACTAATTTGCTTTAGGAGATCATAAAAATGGGTTATAATTGTAATTTACCCGACCCATTTTTTACCCATATTAATACCCGCCCATTTTTGTCTAACCCATTTTTAACCCGCCCAAATTTGACCGAACCAGCCCATTTTAATCCTAACCCATTGTTACCCTAGAAAAGCATTGCTGATCTTCGACATATGATGCTTTTCTTTATTGGTGATCAGAGAACTTCATTACTCTTGTTGCTTGTTAGTCTGTCTAAATGTCTTGTTTAGTAAATCATTTACGTTTGTGAGTAATGATTCAGCCCAATGGAATAGATTTTCCTCAGCTATATGGAGTTGAACTGATTAGTGCTTCAGCTTAGACTCTGATGAAGCTCAAAATGCTATTTTTCCTGCTACTTAGAGAACTGCTGTAGGCAGTTGATGTTAGTTAGATTTAATAGTCAACAGCAGTTGCTATCTTTCTGAGTAGTTCATTGATTTTCAGGAATGTGATTGATAAATGGAATAATTTAGACTTCTTGACAATGGACTAATTTTTATATGGCGTCTTGATGTTATATCCCATATTAGACACATACTAATATCTCCTGTGGAAATTCTGCATAGATCTTAAACTGTTATGAACCACTAAATACAAATATGTACTATACCATATCTTGCAGACTCATGGGGTTGAATATTATTAGGTTCTCTGCTGCAACTTTATTAAGTTAAAACCCAACTCATTTTTCGATCACATGATAATGTAAAGTGGATTTGAATGGGTGCAGAATTTTCTTGAGTTAATTCATTAAGCCCCTAATCTGAATTGCTTCCTAGCTCAGCCGATGGAGAAACCTTCTCAAATGCATGGATCTCATCATTTTTCTGGTTGAGAAGATACTTAAAAGGGAAATTAGGCATTTAGGAAGTGATGCCTTGATCTGCTGGCTGCGGTGTAATGCAGTGATGTTATAAGTTAGGTCACTTAAATATTGTGGTACATCACAGAACTCAACTCGATGTCATAAGTCAGTACAATTACTTCCCATATACTAGAAAGCTGCTCAATAGGTCGTTGAATCAACCAATGGTTCGTCAACCAGCAGTTATAATGACTGGAGCCTAGGTCCCTTACCTTGATGTGCTGGTTTATGATGTTGGGACCATAATACCTCCTATTCAGTACTAGTACCCATCTTGTGCTATCCTATTAGACCAGTTCTGGGGTGATTCATGATTTTCTTATCTATTTGTTAACCCTTGTAATATTACTCGTATAGCTTTTTTCTCTTGTTACCTGTGGTGGTAACCTCTTACAATTATGAGGATTTCGTTCCTTAAGGTTACCATGATCTCTTTTTCACTTTTTTGTTTAAATTTTATAGCATTGATCACACTCGTTATGATGCAATATTATGCTCGGGAAGACATTCCTTCTGCTTCTAAGTTACATTTATTATTTAGAGCAACTTACCTATGGCACCGTTGGCTCCCATATATTTCTTGGTTAACTTCTTTTAAAGTCTAATTTATACTCCTAATTCAGAGTAATTTTACGTTCTGCAGACCCTAGTTCGCTATCATCTCCCTGTTGTGGTTATAGTCTTTAACAATGGTGGAGTATATGGTGGTGATAGGAGGAACCCCGAGGAAATTACTGGGCCTTACAAAGAAGATCCAGCCCCCACATCTTTTGTTCCTGGTGCATCGTATCATCTTCTAATTGAAGCCTTCGGAGGAAAAGGATACCTTGTTGGAACACCTGATGAGCTTAGATCTGCACTTACTGAATCTTTTTCTGCTAGGAAGCCTGCTGTTATCAATGTGACAATTGATCCTTATGCTGGTGCTGAAAGTGGGAGGCTGCAGCACAAAAACTGAGGTTGGGGGTGATGTAGATCAAAATGACACTACTTCAAGGACCTTCAAGCATTGCAAGTTTTATGGATGAAGATGCCAACATGGAAGACTTGAAGATATTTAATATATTAAGTGCACTACCATTTTAATTACCTTGTAATTCTAGTGAGGGGCAATTGGTTCTTTCTTCACTATTTTTAGGCTTTAGTATAAATAGTAGATATTAGGGTTTCATAATTAGTTATTGAAGATAAGAAAAATTGTCTCTTGTGAGTTTGGAATCCCTTGTTGAATTTCAACATCTCTTAGTTACTACCTTCTTGAGGATTCTAATAGATTAGCTGTTTTTATTTCTCAATTAAGTGGTGTTTTGGTTAGTTTCACCATTACATCTTTTAATTGTTTGAATTTAATTATGTCTATCTCTCTTTAATCTATCTTCCAATTTCTACTTTTATTGTTTCATCTTCTTGTTTCACATCAGGGGGTTTGATTATTTATGTATGGATATGCTTGCTGAAGTTCAGTTGTTGTCTGTCATTCGTACAAAAGAAAAACAGAAGAAGAAAGATTGCTGTTGTGACACGGTATTAACTTCTCATCGGTGGAGGGAAAATAATAGCGAAGGGAATAGCATAAGTGAATGTCTCTCCTTAGTGATGGCATATTCTTAATGATTGTATGATCTGTATTTATAAGTCGCCAAGTTCATAATCTATGTTCAATTAGTGTCGTCACTGATAGGGGATGGTCTTGAATGAATGAATTTCCGTATACATAGTAGATGAAAATAATGTATTTTCAACAACTATTTATGCTTCAAATTTATGATCTTAGTTTCTCTGGTGTTTTGTTGAGTTCCTTGTTATGTCTCTGTTAAATTATTATTTCGTCTGGCCCTTTCTATCACTTGTCTAAAAAATAAAAAATAGAAATAAATTCTAATTTCTTTCCTATGTTGCCGCTACACAGACACCACATTAAACATCGTGATTTGCAAATCATCTTAAATGGTTTGTTTAAACTCGATTGAGTCATCAAATAGCAGACTTTTGATTAAATAACCTTATGTGTCTAGAGCATTAATTGATGGCATAACTAATACCATTATATTATTAATTGTACAATACAATTTTAAACAAATTGAAAGGGACTATAGATGTGACACTTGATACAAAGAACTTATGAGTTGGTATCTACAGTCCAATTGAAATCACAGCAGCTGCAGCATATATCTGTAGCTAGTTTAACAAATTTAATCAAGGCTGAATCCATGGAAGATCAGTTGCTGGAAAATGGAGGGAATAGAAGATGGATAATAACAACGGAATGGGAAACTTACTGTCAAGAACTGAAGAAGTTGAGCTATATAGCAGCACCAATGGTGGCAGTTTCAGTGTTGCAGTATCTATTGCAAGTTGTATCCATGATGATGGTGGGACATCTTGACCAGATTTCACTCTCAAGTGTTGCTATTGCTACTTCTATAACCAACGTTACCGGCTTCTCTCTTCTTGTAAGTCCTCTGATCACCAGTTGCAATATGCTGTCTCCCTTTCTTGATAAATCCAACTGATTTCTGAGACTAAATTTCCTGTTTCAAGAACCTAGGTGACTGTCATTCCTTTATTGATTTTTCATTTCAGCCTCACATATGGTCATGGAATCATCCAACTCCTTAACTGGCCATGAAATACTACAACAGCAGCAATTATTAAGCAATTTTGAATTGTCTATATAAATCCTCATTGATCATTTCATTTCATTTAAATTCATCCCAAACCAATATTATATAAAAGAAACGAAAAAGGTATGAGAAATTCCCCATATTTTCGACTGGCATATAACTCTGACACATGGCTAAAAGAACTCTTGGAGAACACAGGACATAAAGCAACATATTAACATGTCTTGAATATATTCTCAATTAATTGGTATGGCTTGTATATATCTTTTTATTTCATTATGCTCTTTTTGCGTCCCCTATTAACACCTTTACTCACCATGGCTTCACATCTAATGCATATAAAGATCCACTAGGATATAACCAGACCATCTCAAGCAACATTATCTCAGTTCATCCCCAATTTGTGCTACTATGTAATTTTATTCTTTGTGAAATATTTTAGTAAAATCTTATATTGTTTAAGGGTTGAATATTGCAAGTATGAAATAGTCAGGGTTGGTTGGTGGTTTGGAGACTCTGAGTGGGCAAGCATATGGCGCAACTCAATGGCAGAAAGTCGGTACTTATACTTACAGTGCAATAATATCTCTATTTCTTGTGTGCATCCCAATCAGTATCTTGTGGCTCTTCATGGACAAGCTGCTCATTTTAATGGGACAAGACCCTGTAATTTCAGTTGAAGCTTCTAACTACTCTATTTGGCTTATCCCTGCACTCTTTGGAGGTGCAGTTCTTAGGCCCCTATTCAGATATTTGCTGATTCAAAGTTTGATTATTCCAATACTCCTAAGCGCCTTTCTGGTTTTATGTCTCCACATATCTCTATCCTGGCTTTTCATATTTCAGTTGGGACTAGGAAAATCAGGTGCAGCTATAGCCTTTAGTTTTTCAATCTGGACTTTTGTAGCATTACTTGTGTTTTACATCAGTCGATCGAATTCTTGTGAGAGGACTCGAACTCGCCTGAATAAAGATGCCTTCCTTGCTATCGGACAATTCTTTCGTTATGCAACTCCATCCGCTTTAATGGTTTGGTAAGAAGTAATGCTTTTGTTATTGAAGAATCTTAAGTAGTCTTATCACATTTGTGATTAATATTTGTGCAATGGAAATCATCACAGCCTTAAATGGTGGTCACTTGAGGTGCTTACTTTGCTATCTGGCCTTTTACCAAATCCAAAACTTGAAACATCAGTACTATCAATATGGTATGTATCTATGCACCAGTACACCATAACCTATTTTATGCTCCATTCATCGTTTGTGTATAGTACCAATCCTCCTATTTTTGCTGATCAGCTTAACAATTTCTGCATTGCATTTTGCTGTACCTTATGGATTGGGAACTGGTGCGAGGTTAGTTTAACATTCATGCTTTTCTTAAAACTTTAAAAACATCACAAAATTATGCATCCTCGCTATGTCTTCATGACTAAATTTTTTTTGCTCAAATATAGCACGAGGGTGTCAAATGAATTGGGATCTGGTAATCCTCAGAAGGCTCTAGTGGCAGTTAGAGTTGCAATGTTTCTTGCAGTTGCAGAGACAGTAGTGGCAAGCACAGTAACATTCTTATGCCGCGGAGTTTTGGGTAAAGCCTATAGCAATGATCAACAAGTGGTGGATTATGTTGCTGCAATTACCCCTTTTCTGTGTCTGACAATCATCACAGATAGCTTACAAGCAGTCATCTGTGGCAAGTCTCCTAACTAGCTCTTTATATATATATATATATATATATATATATATTTCGATGATCGTTAAGTAGGCGTTTAGACAATATTTAGTTGAAGTTTGAGAAAAGAGTATAATTTCGAGGGCTGTGTTGGAAATAAACAGGAGTAGCTAGAGGAAGTGGATGGCAGATAATTGGTGCATATGTGAATCTAGGAGCATTCTATCTAGTTGGAATCCCAGTTGCTGTTGTACTGTGTTTCCTTGTAAATCTGAAAGCGAAGGGCCTATGGATTGGACTATTGGTTGGTTCTGTAATACAAGCAACTAGTCTTTCTCTCATACTAGCTTTCACTGATTGGCAAAAACAGGTCCAATTTTATCTATTTCTCCTAATTTGATCTGTTCATCTTATTTAACCATCAATGATCTTTCGGAAACAGCCTCTCTACCTCTATAAGGTAGTGGTAAGGTCTGCGTACATTCTACCCTCCCCAAAGTGGAATTTCACTGAGTATGTTATTGTTGTTGTATTGTTTCACTCATTGTTGCAGGCAATAAAGGCTAAGAAGAGGATATCAGAAAGGAGATCATCAGAAGAGAATGATTAACCCAAGACTTCAAATTTATTACTCCACCATTTTAGTTTCTTAAGTGTTTTACTGAGTTCCTTGTTATGTCTCTGTTAAATTATTATTTCGTCTGCCTCCCTCGCCTAAGATATTTGTGCTGGGGCTGTAGGAAACACGTACTGGCATTTCATATTTATACCAATCTACATTAGTTATGACTAAGTAATGAATGGTTTTTTTATATAAAGACATCATTAATACTTTTATTGGCTTGGTAGAACATTGGGTGCAATTTTTTTTCCCCTCTAACGAATACTCTATAAATTATTCATTCGGGTTTCAATTTTTTTGTGTGTGGTTTTGGACTTGACACAAAATTTAAGAAAATAAGAATTTTTTTTTGAATTTTGACATATAAATAATAAGTATTAGTTAATTTTAATTCAAAATTTGATTACCTTTAATAAAATTCAAGAATGAGTAAAGGGTAAAAAAAAAAAGTTGCTTATAGAGACATTAAAAAAGCTTTAATTGTATTGTTAAAAGACTTTTTGTTAAAAAATAATAAAATAATGTGACATGTCATCCCACTAGAAGAGAGAAATATATTTTGAGGAAAATAAAAATAATTGGATGATATTGTGTTCTTAAAAAAATCATAAGTAATATTATAAGACAAATTCTCAAACATGAGTGGCTATCTAAGAAATTTACTCCTTGTTATTATAAGCATATCTTGTGTACAAGCGAAAATACAATAAAAACAGTAATTATTTTTAAAGAAATGAAAATAACTGAATTACAACTTAAAAGAAGAGAGATTTTGTAGTCGTTATTAGTTCATCTTAAGCAGAGACAAGAGTGTGAAGAAGATTACAAACAGAAGTCTAGATACATATACATATAGAAGTGGAAGCCAGCAACACATTAACATGTACCAATTCAACATTTTTATCTCTTGCAGATATCCTTTTGAGGTCGAGCCTTCTCTAGACCTCACGCATAACGGAAGCTTAGTGCATATTATGCTGTCGTTTTTTTAGATATCCTCATTCCTATTGGCACACAATTTTCTGAGTGTTCTTGAAATTGAAGTTAATCAAGAAACTCCCAAGATGTATAGGCCCTCCTACATGAATTGATCGAAGTGAACAATTAATATTCAAGGAATAATATACTACACATCTATACGATCAAGTCATTTATAAGATAATTACATAAAAAAATTCTACATCATTAAGCACTATGTTGATAATCTGATTAAAATGGAGTAACTAATTAGTTACCACATCATGTTAATTTACTAGAAATAACTATATGACCTATACTAGTCGGTCTAATCATAGCTTCACGATAACATGAAATCATTTTTCTCTATCTACATAGTGTAATTTTCAATGAAGGGGTTCAATTGACCCTCTTACATCCCTCTAGCTCCGCCCCTGACAACAGTACCATTATTCAAGGCAAGTAGGTAGGTTTCCAGCTTACTCGAATACTAATTATATGCTTTAACACTCGACGTGATTCCCAGACTATGAATAAAATAGAAAATACTTTTATCTGGTGGGGACAAACTTATAAGTAGCTATATATTCTAATATAATTACTGACTCTAACAATAGTAATTACTACTCTTTAAGGCAAGCTCACTATAGTCAGAAATTATTTACAAGATAAGTGCATATAAGTTAATTAAAGTGGTGCTGTGGCAAACATCTTTGCTAATTTTGTGACAGTGTTTGATGTTATGTTTAATTTAGCCTTGGGATTTGTTTATATTAAAGGTAAGTGTCACAAATACACATAAATTGTCTTTTTTTTTTAATTTCATATCTAAACTATTGAAGTGTGAGTTTCATACCCAAACTATTACTTATTAGTTTGAGAAACAAGCATCTCTCTTTTATTACACTCTCATCATGATGTGTGTACTACATTCTCTCTTTTATTGTTAAAATACTTGCCACATCACATTCCACATGGAGAAAACATTATCTTGACAAAAATTAAATAAATTATTAGTATTAGTTAAAATTAAATATTAAAGTATTACTATCCAAAAAAAATATTAGAAAATAAAATATAAAATATTTTTCTTACCTCATTCCACCACTTCCTCTGACCGTACCCCCCCCTCCAAATATAATTTTCTTTGTAAAAAGTTTAAAAGAAATTCTTATTTCATCCCCCCCCCCTCCCTCCCTCCCTCCCTCCACTTCATCTAATAATTTAGATATTGTTTTAATTTTTTAAAAAGAAATAATTTTATCCCACCTACCTAATCTTTCGCTTTTAATTTCTTTTCTCGTTTTATGTTATATATATATATATCTTGCTTGCCTCAAGACTTTTTTAAAAATAAAATTTATTTTTGTTATATTCGGTATGCAAGTAGAAAAAATATTTTTCTAAAAATATATGTACATATCTAACACAAAAAGAAAAAATTATTATAAAAAAAATTAAGAATGAAGGGTTAGATGGGGTGGTAGAATTGGGCGTTCCGATCGTAATGCATGACTACTTAACGGGGGGATTCACCGCAAATACTACCTTGGCTCATTATTGCCGCGATATTGGTCTACTTCTTCACATCCACCGTGCAATGCATGCGGTTATTGATAGACAGAAGAATCATGGTATCCACTTTCGAGTATTAGCAAAAGCTTTACGTATGTCTGGTGGAGATCATATTCACCCTGGTACCGTAGTAGGTAAACTTGAAGGTGAAAGAGACATAACTTTGGGCTTTATTGATTTACTGCGTGATGATTTTATTGAACAAGATAGAAGTCGCAGTAATTATTTCACTCTTGTATTTTTAATCTTTGAACTTTCGAACTTGACAGACTCGCAATTGTCTCAGGGAAAACATTTTACAGCCAAAAAAGGGAAATAAAAACCAAGTCCAAATCACATAATTGAGTATCACCAGTTTGAATCATAAACTCTGTACATACTCATCAACTACTTAGTGGGGCAGAGTTAATTTACTGATCAATAGAATAAATTCTGCCCATACTAAAACAGATCCAACAGCTCTAATTATATCCCATTTTCAGATGCACCTTCATACATTAATTATCTTCTAAATTGGAGATAATATAAATTATGGCTAGTCAGATTTGATTTTGCAGGCAATAGCAAATAAATAAATAGACAACCAAGTGTTCATTCTCTTCTAATGACCTCTTTTCTGATACCCTCTTCTTAGCTTTTATTGCCTGCAACAATGAGTGAAACAATACATAAGAAGAATTGTTGGGATGTTAAGCATCTTTCACGTTCAATTCTAAGATTGTGAGTTCGAGTCACCTAAGGAAAAAAAAAAGGGTAGGAGGTCCAAAAAAGTAAGACTTGCAGTAGAAAAAATTGATAGATGAAGCAAAAACAACATGTTTGACTTATAAATCCACAACTTTGGATAAACAAACGTGATTGGTGAAAATCAACATGTTTGGCTCATAGTTTTTTGTGCCAACTAGAATGAGTTTTATAATATAAGTTTTTATTTTTTAAAAAATAAATTATTCATGATGGTGATTTGGTGTGGGTAGTGGGGATGGTATGACCCTTAGGCCGTCCAATAGACGGTGACATATAGGTTGTGATACACATTGATACTCAACCCACTGGGAGTAAAGAAAGTTTTCTCCATTTTTTTTTGACATGCAATTTGGTATTATATGACCATATTATTTATTTTATCTTCCATAAAAATAGATAGTCCAACTTTGGGGTCTGTGTTTGAACGCAAAAACAGGTACAACAAGGACATAAAAAAAACCTTGAAAAAGGACTCGTTAGTAGTAGACGAAACATATTTCAAGAAAATCACATTTATAATGGCTAATGTTGGTGTAATGTACCACAAATATAATAAATTATAGTTGAAAATAAAATGACAAAAGTGAATTAAAAATGTATTCAGGTTGAAGCACGGATATCTCGCTCTCTTTTATACATTGAATTAGTTGAAGATTTAGAATATTTTTCATAGTCTCAACTCTCTTTTCACTACACTAACCTCACTACATACTACAATATTTTTCCACACTTGTCATCTTTTTTGACATACACTTCACAAAGGATGAAGTACCATTATTTATAGGTAAGTAATTCTTCTTTGTATTGAATAGAAATAATGTGGATAATAATGTAGAGTCAAAATATTACATAAGTTACAAAAATAACTAGGTAGAATAATGAATGAAATAATGTGAGGTTTCAAAAAGGAAACTATGACGGCTAAAATAGAACGTAGGGAGTATCTGACAAACCAAACAAGCAAGCATATCTTTCTAATTGTGCATATTATAAGGGTCTTCGTCTGTTGAGGTGGAAACAGGTAGAATTATCATGGAAGAGGAGTTGCCTCAGAGCTCGAAATTAGAAAAGAGATGGAGGACAAGTTGGGATGCTTTATCTCAAGAACTAAAGAAGACGAGTCGAATCATTGCTCCGATGATAGCAGTCACAGTATTTCAGTACCTCTTGCAAGTTGTATCGATCATGATGGTGGGACATCTTGGAGAATTAGCCCTGTCTAGTGTAGCCATTGCAACTTCTCTTACTAATGTCACTGGTTTCAGCCTACTTGTAAGTCCTCTCTGTATTTTAGTCCACAGGCGAATTCAAATTTAGAGTTAGAGCCCGTTTGGATGGGCTTTAAATGAACTTAAAACTCTTTTTTTAGCTTTTGGACGTGTTTGACTAATGCTAATTTTAAGCCATAAAGTTTTTTAAAGTCAATCAAAAATGAAAAGTTAGAATTCCTGACTTTTTTTTTCTAAATGCTTAAAGTCATTTTCTTTGATGGAAATTACTTTTATATCCCTTATATTTTAACTCAATTTCCAAACTACCCTTTTTATTCTTTTAACCCTAAAATTCACATCATTTTCCTCATTTAAGCACTTTTATTCAAACACTCAACTGATTATTTATAAAAATAACTTTCAGCACTTAAAAGTTCTAAAAACACTTCATGCATAAAAGTTATTTTTTTAAGCCCATCCAAACAGGCTCTTAGTTGATTCAGAGTGAGTGTGATTTTATTTTATATTATACGTTTTAATTTATGCATGAGACTGACTATAAGGTTTGTGAATATATGGAACAGTCAGGGTTAGTTGGTGGTTTGGAGACACTATGTGGACAAGCTTATGGAGCTCAGCAATACCATAAACTCAGTACATATACTTACACTGCTATAATCTCTCTGTTTCTTGTATGCTTACCGATATGTGTGTTGTGGTTCTTCATGGACAAATTGCTTATATTGATTGGACAAGATCATGAAATCTCAATTGAAGCGCGGAAGTATGCAATATGGGTAATCCCTGCTTTGTTTGGTGGAGCAATTTCTAAACCACTAGTTAGATACTTGCAGACACAGAGCTTCATCCTTCCCATGCTTCTATCTTCCTTGGCTGTTTTATGCTTACACTTACCGATAAGTTGGGCTTTCATATTTAAATTGGAGCTTGGAAACATTGGAGCTGCTATAGCTTTCAGCATATCCACTTGGTTATATGTACTATTTCTTGGATTTCATGTCAAATTTTCTAGCTCTTGTGAGAAGACTCGAACACCTTTCTCCATGGATGCCTTCTTAGGTATCAAGGAGTTCTTCCGTCTAGCTGTCCCTTCTGCTGTGATGGTTTGGTAAATATTTGTCTTCCTGATCGAATAAATCTCTCATGCCTGATTATCACTTTGATGATTTATTTGTTGTTATCTCAATGACTTATTTTCCAATTTGGTTACTTTTATTGTAGTCTCAAATGGTGGTCACTTGAAGTGCTTACTCTGCTATCAGGCCTTTTACCAAATCCAACACTTGAGGCATCAGTGTTATCAATATGGTACCATATTTTCTGATCCACAACCTATTCAAATTAATGAATTTGGGGAGAATTTCAATAGAATTGCTTCTGATATATCATTTGTTCATACTCAGCTTAACAATTTCCACTTTACACTTCACTATACCATATGGCTTTGGAGTTGCTGCAAGGTTTGACTCAATCAGAGAAAACTCATACAAAATAGTCTTCATTTCTTTTGTGTGTGTATGTCTTATGATTATTTTTGTTTTAAAGTACTCGTGTTTCGAATGAATTGGGAGCTGGGAATCCTCAACGAGCTCGAATGGCAGTTCAGGTAGTAATGTTTCTTGTAGTAATAGAGACAGTAGTGTTAAGCACAAGTATGTTCGGAAGCAGGCATATTTTGGGAAGATCATTTAGCAATGAAAAACAAGTTGTGGATTATATTGCTTCAATGACTCCTCTTCTATGTCTGTCCATTATCACAGACAGCTTACAAGCAGTCATCTCTGGTTAGTTTCTAGTGTTTGGTAAGTAACTTTACATTTTTCTAAGAAATTTTTTTGACAGAGATTATTTTTGTAACAAAAAAACAGGTATAGCAAGGGGAAGTGGATGGCAGCATATAGGGGCATACATAAATTTAGGGGCATTTTATTTGATAGCAATTCCCTTAGCAGTGGTGTTAGGATTCATTCTACATATGAAAGCAAAGGGCCTTTGGATTGGAATAGTAGTTGGTTCTACTATACAATCCATCATTTTATCTATTGTTACATGTTTCACAGACTGGGAAAAACAGGTTACTTTCTGTTTTATATATTTTTAATTTTTTTGGGTTGCTTTTTCTCGTTTGATCTCTTTTAATATTCTAGTAATTGAAAATTTTGGGAATGGACAATGCAGGCAAAGAAGGCAAGAGAAAGGATACAAGAATGAAGAAATATGCCTTTAAGCGAAATATATTGTACATCTAGAATTATAAACTTTGTATTGAATCATCTGGTTAAAAATAAAGAAATGATATTGACTGAAAAAACATGAAGGACTAAATTTGGTATAAAGATCGGGAAAAAAAAAAGAATTATATGGAGGATTAGAGCAATTCCAAAGTTGAAATTGAAGAAAAATTTTTACCATTAAAGTTATGGAACAAATTCAAGAATACTTACATGAACATGATGGTTCACTTGGCTGGAAATCATGTGTTTGGAGGGGAAATGATTCCATATGAGACTAAATTTTGGAAACATGCATTGGACGTTAATCTCTAATTTTTAGCTAAATATGTATCACAAAATATTGGACGTTAATCTCTAATTTTTAGCTAAATATGTATCACAAAATAGTGAATCTAAAAGATACTTTAATTGAAAGCTATATCACTTAAGTGAATATTTGTCATTACCAAAATAAAGAAGTTGATCAATTATTTCTTGAGTTAATAGTTAAAACCTCCCTAAAATTTGATACATTTTATTAAATGCACACTTAAATTAAGAGAAGTCTTAATATCACCCCCCCCCCCCATCCCCCTCAAACATGGATTTTTGAAACTATTTACCCTCTAAATTATGAGAAATCTTAATTATGCCCTCAAACATGAATTTTTGAAACTATTTACCCCTAATGTGTCACAAGGCACAAAAAAAATTACAGAATAGATCAGAACCCCCCTAAACTTGTTGATTTTTATTTGGTGTACATCTAAATTTTGTGTTGGCTTAATTACCCCCCCTAAACTTGGTAATTTGGTAGTCATGCCCCCCTGAATGTTGATGTGGCAAAGAGCGTGAATGCACTCTCTTTTTAGTCGCGTGAGAGGGAAGAAATCTGGAAAAAAAACAACTTCCAAGTGCGTATTTTCAACTATTAAATGCCACACAATTAATATAATGATTTATTTGTTTCAATCGTATTTCTCCATACTTTTTTTTAAATATACATTGCATATTTTATTCTAAATGTATTTTAATTCTTTTTCAGATGCAATAATTATTTGTTGATATATATTTCTTTTATTTTTCAAGACCCAAATTTACAAAATTTAGTTGGAACCTTATTTATTTTATTCATATTAAGAGAAGGTTTAGCCAAAATAAAGAAATTCAAACAAATATTTTCAACAAAAAAAATTGTGTATTTTCTTCATGCAAAGTTTATTTATTTCAATTGTGCATTGTTCCGCTCCATCGAAAATTCCCTCTGCCCCTACCGTACTCCAGCGAAATTCTCTCTATTGTGCCCCTTTGGGCCAAATAAATAAAATATTTTGTTGAAATTTTATTTAGTTCTTCTTTAGATACAACAATTATTCTTTCTAATTGTGTATTTCTTTTTCTTCCGGTCTTGATTAAAATATCATTATCTTTAGTCAAAAAAAAATATATAGTCAAAATATCATTGTTTCAATTTTTTTAATACAAAATTGGCCTTGAAAAGATGATTAAATAATTAATGAACTTCAAAAGGTAAAAATATATATTTTATTCTAAAAAACCCACATGGACAAAAAAAAATCATGTGGCAGCGCATGTATTACACATCCATGAGTTGTCGGCATTCAGGGGAGGCGCGACTATCAAATTACCAGGTTGAGGGGGGTAATTAAGCCAACACAAAGTTTATGTGTACACCAAATAAAAGTCAACAAGTTTAGGGGGGTCATGATCTATTCTGCCTTCAAAAAAATTACTACGTCCAATTTATATAACTCACTTTCCATTTTAGACAATTTCTAAAGAAATGGCACATTTCTATATTGAGTAAAAAATTAATTTTCATTCTTATTTATATAATGTAGTTTAACTTGAAATGAAGTTTAAGAAAGATATGGTCTAAAATAAGTCATAAATATTTGTGTGACAATAATTATTTCATAAGGGATAAAATAAAAATTTTAAAGTTAATTCTTTACCGAATATAAAATGTGTCATTCCTTTAGGGATTGACTAAAAGAAAAGTGAGTTATATAAATTGAAACAGGGTATTTTTTTTTTAATCATGTGGCATTTTAGGAGGGTAAATAATTTCAAAAATTCATGTTTGAAGGGATAACTAAGACTTCTCACAGTTTATGAGGTAAATAGTTTCAAGAACCTATGTTTGAAGAGATAATTAAGACTTCTCATAATTTAAATGTGCATTTAATAAAGTGTATCAAGTTTAGGGGGAGGGGGGTTTAACTATTAACTCATTATTTCTTCTAAGTAACCTTGAATTAATTTCATTTGATAAATTTGGGTTGGTTTAATATAAGCACTTGAGTCTAGAAGTTGAAATTCACCCTAAAATGCCACCAACAATACGTTATTCCTATTCAGTAAAGAAGCCTCCCTTTGTCAACAATAATATATACATCACTAATTAATGTAATTATATCAACCATAATAGACAAGCCAATTAATGTAATTATATTTAACAAATTTTGTGTTGAGTTACAAAATAGGAACAAAATTATTCATCACTAATTCACTACTTCATGATGTGAAAGTTAATGGAACTACTAATTAATATCTCTTTAATTTATGATAAAAGTTACTAGAACTATTAATTTTTTGAGATCAATAAAAATAAAAGTATATGGTATAAACTGGCACAAATGTAAATAAAGTATGTGATATAATTTTCCCCAATGTAAATAAAATACAAATATAAAACGACCGAAAAGTGGAGGGACACATTTCTTGTCCACCAAATGACCCGAATGTAGGCGTAACCCTAACTCCCAACCCGTTTACAGTTGATCAAGAAGATGAAGCGCAAGAAATGGTCTGAATTGGAAGAACAAACTCTGCTCACAAAGTACTCAGACCTCCTCAATTCCGGCACCTTAGCCAAGCTCAAAACCAGAGAGAAAAAATTCAAACCCATTGCTGACCATGTCAATTCCGTACATCACTTGCAAGACCCACTTCACTTCCCCTTCAAATGGTCATGGCGTGATGTATCCATCAAAGTTCAAAACATGCGTCATCAGTATCTGGGTGTCAAGCAGAAAATCAGAACCTCAAGCAACGACTTCACCTGGAAAGATGGAGAAAACCACTGGGAAAATTTCTTGAAGTATAAGGAAGTGTTTGGGGATGTTGAATTGGATATCAAAGAGAATTCCCCCAATAACGATATGATTGAGCTTTATGGAGATGATGGTGTATTGGGTTTGGGATTTGGGATCGACAGTGAGGAATTGGAGGATGATGAGGAAGATGACGAAGATGGTGGAAGTGGGGAAGGAGAGGAAAATGAGGATAGTGTTTGGATGCGTGGAAGGAAGATGAGGAAAGGGTTTTGTGGTAGGAGGATTAGGATGATGGGTGGGCAAGTTTCGGAATTGAGGGATGTTTTGTTGAGGAGGGAAGAAAAGAAGAGGGAGAGAGAGTGGAGTAGGGAGAAGGGTATGTTCGATAGAGAAGAAAGAAGAAAAGAAATGGAATTGTGTAAGGAAAGAAGAGATGATGAGCGGAATGAGGATATAGAGATGAAGGGATTGATGTTGGAAGAAAGACAGATGAGGTGGGCAAAGAGGGAGTGCGAGAAAAGGTTGAGGCTAGAGAGGGAATTTGATGAGGAGAAGAGGCGAAGAATGAAGTTGGAGGAGAAATGGGAAGAGGAAGAAATGGAGTGGAGGCAGCGTTTGGTGAATATGCAGATTGAACATGAAAAGCAAATGATGCAAATGCATGCTGATGCTTGCCAGAACCAAACGAATTTGCTTGGGATCATGGCTCGACTGGTCTGTCAATTTTTTGGTTCGGCCAATGATGGATTAGGGGGTGGTTTGGGGACATTGTCAGCTCAAGTTTTGCAGAACTTGCAGCATTCCGGCGGTTTGAGTGATAGTGGGAAGCCAGATGCTCCTTCACCTTCCGAGTTTTTGTAGACTGTAATTAGCTCCTATTTATTCTTAAGTCTTAAGTAGATGTGCTTTACTGTGAAAATAATTGATGGGGATCTTTTCCTGAATAAATGAAATGCTCTTTTAACATTGTTGAAAGTTGTGTTGCTTCCTTTTTTTTTTGCAATTTATGCAGTTTGTCACAACTACAGCACTTTCAGTTATGTGAAGAACAATAGGTAACAACATACGGCTTTGAATGTAGAATTGCAGATGTGATTATTAAAGATTGAAATTTGATAAAAACTTAGATGAAAGCTGTAGTTGGCATTTCTTAAGCCCCTATTCAGATATTTGCAGATTCAAAGTTTGATTCTTCCGATGCTTGTGCCTTTCTGGTTTTATGTCTCCACTCATCTCTATCCTGGCTTTTCATATTTCACTTAGGACTAGGAAAATCAGGTGCAGCTTTAGCCTTTAGGTTTTCAATCTGGACTTTTGTAGCATTACTTGTGTTTTACATCAGTCGATCGAGTTCTGGTGAGAGGACTCAAACTCCTCTGAATAAAGATGACTTCCTTGCTATCGGACAATTCTTTCGTTATGCAACTCCATCCGCTTTAATGATTTGCTAAGAAGTATTGCTTTTGTTATTGAAGAATCTTAAGTATTCTGATCACATTTGTGATTAATTTTCTTCATCTGTTTGTGCAATGGACATCATCACAGCCTTAAATGGTGGTCACTTGAGGTTCTTACTTTACTATCTGGCCTTTTACCAAATCCAAAACTTGGAACATCAGTACTATCAATCAATATGGTATGTATGCAACAGTTCATGACAACGTATTCTATGCTCAATTCGTCATTTGTGTATAGTATTGGTCCTCATATTTTGTCTGATCAGCTAAACAGTTTCTTCATTGCATTTGCTCTACCTTTTGGATTGGGAATGGGTGCGAGGTTAGTTCAATATTCATGTTTTTCTTAGAACTTCAAAAACATCACAAGCATTATGCATTCTTGCTGTCTTTAAGACTTCAATTTCTGGATCGAGTATAGCACGAGGGTGTCGAATGAATTGGGATCTGGTAATCCTCAGAAGGCTCTAGTGGCAGTTAGAGTTGCAATGTTTCTTGTAGTTGCAGAGACAGTAGTGGCAAGCACTGTAACATTCTTATGCCGCGGAGTTTTGGGTAAAGCCTATAGCAATGATCAACAAGTGGTGGATTATGTTGCTGCAATTACCCCTTTTCTGTGTCTAACATTCATCACAGATAGCTTACAAGCAGTCATCTCTGGCAAGTCTAATTCTAACTAGCTAATATATCTTTCAATGATCATTAAGTAGGCGTTTAGACAATATTTAGTTGAATTTTGAAAAAAGAGTATTGAATATGAAGTTGAATTTGGAAAAAAAAGAAAAAGTTTTTCATGTAGTGTGATTTTTTTGGCTATGTTGAAAAAATAGAGGAATAGCTAGGGGAAGTGGATGGCAGATTATTGGTGCATATGTGAAGCTAGGAGCATTCTATTTGGTTGGAATCCCACTTGTATTTCATGGATAACCAAAAGGGCGATGGGATAGATGCGCTAGTCAGTTTCAGAGAGAAAGACATGCCATTTTTGAAAGTAACAAAGAGATCTCCAGTTTGCCTCCCCATCATATCAGCCACAAGAGTAGCTATCCAACTTATTTCCCGATTCATTCTCAGTGATTTTTCGTTACTGTGTATTTTGCGAGTGTGCTAATTTGTTATTGCTATATATGGAATTGCTACTGTTACAATTGAAAAGTAAGATATCTTATTTTATTTAAGGAGATTCAAGCTCACTACAACAATTTTTTATCAGTCAAGCAATAATATATTGAGTCCAAAACTCCACCTAATCATGAACACATTTCTTCAACTAAATAAAATTCTCTTTTTCACTCATGGCTTTTTCACGCATTCTGTATTTTTCTTCACCATGAACACAAGATAAGACCATGGTGTAGCGATTCTCCCAAATAGTGAATGAAATCTTTTAAAATCACATTTGCCCTTATTTTTAAATTCAGCAAATGAAAAATCCAAAAGATTTACGGAAAAAGGCAAAAATATTCTAACCCTTAAGTCCTGATTACCTCCATGACTACATCTTCACCAGTAATCTTCTCCTATTAAGACTTGAGGTGTTTGTCTTCCATCTATTCGATTTGGCAGAAGATAACAAATAAAAAAATCTACCCCAATTATTTTAACTAATATTGTTCTTTGATTGAGCACATAATTTGGTGTGGTGGTGGCGGCGTGGGGTGGGGGGGTGGGGGGGTTTGATCCGAACGTGCCTTTTTTTTTAAGTGACTAAAAAGATTGTGTAAGGTCTAAAATGTCTTTGAATTATTGAAAATTGAACAAAAATGCTCATTATCTATTGAGTCTAAAATACCTGATATAGGTCCAAAAATAATTTTTTCTTTAATGGTAAAAGGCATTTTAGGCTCAATAGATAGATAAAGCATTTTTGTACCATTTCCAATGGTTCGAGGGCATTTTAGATCCTTTCAACATAATTTTAATTAAATAATTTTCTTAAACACGTGGCGGTCATTTATTGGTTATAAATTAATTATTTCAAATTAATTATAAATTAATATTTATTTAATAGAATTTTAATTAAATAATTTGAATAATTTTTTAAAACATGTAGCGGCATCTACTGGTTACAATTTAATTTTTAAAAATTAATTATAAATCAAAATTTATTTAACAAATTCTAATTAAATAATTTTTTTAAACAAGTGACGGTCATCTATTGGTTACAATTTAATTTTTTAAAATTAATTATAAATCAAAATTTATTTAACAGAATTCTAATTAAATAATTTTTTTAAACACGTGGCGGTCATCTATTGGTTACAGTTTAATTATAAATCAAATTTATTTAACATAATTTTAATTAAATAATTTGAATATTTTTTTTAAACACGTGAAAGTCATCTATTGGTTAGAATTTAATTATTTAAAATTAATTATAAATTAAAATTTATTTAGCAGAATTTTAATCACGGAAAAGGGCCCTCGAACTATTGAAAATGGTACAAAAATGCCCTCATCAATCTATTGGGTTAAAAATGCCCTTTTCTGTTAAAAAAATGTTATTTTTGGATCTAAAGGTAAATGTCAAAGGCATTTTAGATCCAATAAATGAATGAAGGACATTTTTGTACCATTTTCAATAATTTGAAGATATTTTAGACAATTTGCTGATTATAAAATGAAACAGAGGAATACTTGTTTGATACATTGTGCGCTGAATCAGATTTGCAGGAGAGATATATTATACTATTACTTGAATCAGATTTGCAGGAGACATATATTATACTATTACTTTTGTACCCAAATTTATACAACAGTTCAGATTTCACGAGTCAAACAAAGAAAAAAATGAACACGATTTTTTGTAAATATTTAAAGTTGTTAACTTCCCATAGAAATGTAGTTTCTAAATATATAACTTATTTTTAAAAAAGCTTTAAGATTGTAGATCGGAATGCACATTGAAAAAGAAATAAAGTTTTGACTGTCGAAATTAGAAGTATGATATATAATGGGGACTGAACCACTAGTAATAAATTAAAGCTACTCCTGAATGATTGTATAGATATGGCGTAAAGGCTAATAGGTAAGGAGATGGAAGAAGCCCTGTTGGGGGTAAATTTGAGGAGAGAAAGATGGGATGTGTTTGTGGAAGAGTTGAAGAAGGTAAGCTATATAGCAATACCCATGGTGGTGGTCAATGTATCACAGCACCTTTTGAGGGTTGTGTCTATGATGATGATTGGCCATCTCAGTGAGCTTTCCCTTTCTGGTGCTGCTATTGCTACCTCTCTCACCAATGTTACTGGCTTCAGTCTACTTGTAAACTTCCCATTCTATGCTTTTTTACTTCCTTTGCTTTTTATAACTCCAATGTCAAGTTTTGGTTCTCAACTTTATTATTCTTCCCTTAAACAGTACTGTTCATTTAGTAGACTATCCAATATAATTCGATAACCAGGAAATGTAATGAGGCTGATAATTGTAACTATGTTAGGTGGTTGATGAATAAAAACTAGTTAAACTTAGTATTTTTCCATGAGATCAAATAGCATTTTGAGTTTAGGTAGCTAAAAATTGAAGCTAAGTTACAGTGTGTTGCTTGCTCTTGGGCAAGTGCCATCTGGATTCTGGGTCAGGCCAGGGGCAGGAAAACGTTAGCTAGAATACTGAACCTGAAATTTAAGCCATCAACAAAGGTAGGGTTAAGGTCTGCGTACACTCTATCCTCCCCAGACCCCAATTGTGGGATTACAATGGTCTGTTGTTAACAATTTATAGCTCTTGGTAGAATAGCATGTGAGATCTATTAGACTCGTCAAAGATAAGAACAGATCAAGGTAGCTGAATATTTGCTATCTCATCTTCCGTATGGCATATTCCATTTCAAAACTGCTTAAGTATAAGTTTTGGATGCTGCAATGCAGTTTGGAATGTCTAGTGCTTTAGAGACTCTCTGTGGGCAAGCTTATGGAGCTGAAGAATACCGGAAGCTAGGAATCTACACGAATGGGGCCATTATTTCTCTCCTTTTGGTTTGCATACCGATATCTGTCCTATGGCTTTTTGTGGACAAATTTCTTATACGCATAGGTCAAGACCCTCTTATTTCCATAGAAGCAGGCAAATATTCAAGTTGGCTCATCGCTACTTTATTTCCTTATGCTATCCTTCAAGCATTGGTACGGTACTTGCAGGCTCAAAGCTTGATTCTTCCAATGCTTATAAGCTCAATTGTAGCTCTCTGCTTTCACGTGCCTCTCTGTTGGGCGCTTGTATTCAAGCTAAACTTGGGAAGCTGTGGAGCTGCAATAGCAATTGGTTTATCTTATTGGTTCAATGTGCTCTTGCTTTGTTTATATGTGAAATACTCTTCCTCTTGTGAAAAGACTCGTCTTTGTTTCTCGAAAGAAGTTTTGCCTAGCACAAAGGAATTCTTCCATTTGGCTATCCCTTCCTCTAGCATGGTTTGGTAAACGTTCTCCTCTTCCTTATATCAACAAAAAATGAATGTGGTTTTATGCCTTTATTCTCTATTCTTATCAAAAGAACGCCGTGTTGATGATCACAGTCTTGAATGGTGGACATCCGAGATAGTGATACTGCTTGCTGGTCTCTTGCCAAAACCTCCACTTGAGACTTCAGTGCTTTCAATATGGTAAAATTCTACTATAGTCTTGGAATTGTTGGCATTCTGTTTAAGAATATATCACAACTGATCTGTGCTGTTTTTTCTGACAGCCTCTTAGTTTCTTCGCTTCATTATTTCATACCATTTTCCATTGGTGCTGGTGCAAGGTTTGCTCAAATGTTCTCTGCTAACTTCTGATCTTCATGCATATTTTACCTACCTCTGGGTATAAATATGGCCTAAAAAGAACATTCTTGCCCTTTGTAGCACTAGAATTTCTAATGAACTAGGTGCTGGGAATCCTGAAGCAGCTAGAATGTCTGTTTTGTCAGTAACTGTACTCGGAATGGCAGAGGCCATCGTTGCAAGTATCGTTCTTCTTTGCTCCTGTCGCGTTCTGGGATATGCATTCAGTAACGAGAAGGAAGTTGTGGATTATCTCAGAGACATGACTCCACTTCTCTGTCTCTTGATTGCGACAGACTGCATCCAGGCTGTACTTTCTGGTGAGTTCCAATTCTTGTTAGTTACTCTTTACCTTAAAAATTTAGCGCACAATATGCAATTTCATTAACATTATCAGCCCTTCTATTGTCATAAAAATAAGTTGGTTCACAATGTTCGTGGCCTAAGTACTTTGATGTTCAGAGCTATTTACATCATCATCGCTCTCTATATCAACGTTTCATGATAGTTGTATTTCACTTGTGCGAGACCTTCCTTATAGTTACTCATGTCTTATACTATAGGCGTTGCAAGAGGAAGCGGGTGGCAGCATTTGGGAGCCTATGTCAATCTTGGTTCATACTATTTAATTGCAATCCCATTAGCCATATTGTTGGGTTTCTTTCTCCATTTAAAAGGGAAGGGACTCTGGATTGGACTCAATGCAGGGTCATTAGTGCAATCCCTTCTATTTTCCCTTATAACATGTCTCACGAATTGGCAAAAACAGGTTATCACTCAACAAATCTAATTACTAAGCAATTGTTTCAAGATAGGATGACTTTTGTGGTAAATAACTTCAATTTCTTGTTTGCATTACAGGCATCAATTGCTAGGGAAAGAATATTTCATTCAAGAACTACTAAAGAGTGAGAGCGTTTACTGGCCAAGTGAAAACACCAAACTTTCAGATTCTTGCTCGAATTCTGGAGGAAAAAATTATATAATGAGGGTTGATGAAGAGGTCCATTGGGATTCACAAAAAATATATCTATATGAGAAAGCGACTCAAAGAATTAATTGTTGTCTTTTTATATGATTCATCTCATGATGAGCTAACTAACGTCCATTTCTTTAATTATAATTAGAATATCG
This sequence comes from Solanum dulcamara, assembly GCF_947179165.1. NCBI lineage: Eukaryota > Viridiplantae > Streptophyta > Magnoliopsida > Solanales > Solanaceae > Solanum > Solanum dulcamara. The sequence goes on along the minus strand of NC_077247.1, from coordinate 55,357,297 downwards.
TTTTAACTGTTATGGGTCGTTTAGTTGGGTGGGGTGGGATAAACAAGGATATTCCACCATTTACCCTAAAATGGTGGGATTCGATAAAATAATCTTGTGACTAAATAATACTCATTACCAAACGTAGAATAAAATAATCACATGAAATTTCGAGATTATTATCCTTATCCCACCAGTCAAACGATTTAGTTCTCTTTGTTTGTTGTTAAAAGCAGCAAACCGTAATTCAAAAAATACAAATTTTTTATCTGTGTATCTCGCTGCATTATACAAATTGGACTTTCAAAGAGATTGTATATATATAAATATAAATTTATTTTAGAGATTTGCATATGAGCCCCAAAATTCACTTCTAGATTTGTATAATAGAAAATTTCATTAAACTGTAGCCACAATTTATAATTATGTGAAATTATTGTTATATTAAATTATATATTAGTAATATTTGTCGGTTCGTGTAATTTTTCCTTTATTAAACAGCTTAGTACAAAAAGGAAAATCAGTGAAAATTTCAGTGGGTGCCTTGAACACATGAATACATGATTGTGTTCATGTACAGTAGTAAAATGGGCCAGCTTTCATGAGAGAGTCCGTAATAGTATTTAAGTAGGCTCTCGCACTTGAAGATGTATTTATTCTAATTAATTTATTTTATTCTAATTAACCCTTGTTTGATGCTTATTAGTCCCTAAGGAAAGATAGCTCATCTTATAACTTGAGTGTCCCAACAACTACTTTCGAAAAAAATCCTCCAAAAACAGCATCAGCTGTGTAGATCTAAGTTTAAACAGAATTAATATCTTGAAACAATAAAATGTAGCAAACCTTATGATAGAACTAGAGGTGGACTTAGCTTACACTATGGAAAATATTTGGTAAGGTATCTTAAACTTTATTTGTTATAGAGTTGGTTAAAATTCTAATTCATAAATTCGAAGTTTATATCTATTTTTGTAGAAATGTATGTGTTTCAAATCAACGTAAAGTTGTGTGCAAGCAAGCGTTTCCCAAAGTAGGTCCTTTATATACATTCACACGTTTTATAAACGAAGATAATAGAATATTTGAAAAACAAATGGTTACGAGCAACTAATCAATAAAAATTGATAAAACAGAATTATGGTAACGTAAAGATTATGATCAAGGACAAATGTGTTGTTGACTCTACAAAAGAGCAAGTATGACAAGTAAACGGGTACAACTAGACTTTAGGCGTAATTCAACTCCAAAAACTAGTTTATGAAGAAATTGAAGATTGTCCACGGCCATATGAAGAGATCTCTCATTCCTATGTGAAAGACGATGTGGGACTCAACAAATCCCCCTTACGACAAGTAGATTTACGTCGGGAGAAATTAGTTAGTACAAGAAGCTCTGGAATACACTTCTTGATATGATTGAATCGGGGGACAACCAACCGGGCAGAGCCAAGAATTTAGCTACAAGTGTGCAAATTTCTTCCCAATTGTGTTACGGGTGTACAAAATTAAATATACACTAACATTTAACATCTATACACCATATAGTTTTTCGACGAAGAATGTGCACCGGAGCATCCTTTGGCAAAGGTGGCTCCACCCATGCAACCAACGAGGAATGGTCGTAATAAAGTTTACAAATCATTTTCCTGATGTAATTGAAGGCAAAGAAGGAAGATTTTGTGAGTCTCTGCTTGACAAACAAGTAGATTATTTATGACGTTTTGGACTTTCGTCATTGTCATGGGTCTTTTACTTTCATTATATCGATGTGGATTGCATCGTTAAATAGCTATAAAAATTTTCTAGTTATTTGTAATTTATGGTCTAACTAGACACACACGCTCCATGACTGAATATCTGAAGCATGATGATACTCGTAAGGAGAGCATTGTCCCGGATCATATAGAGAGACCTCTCATCCCTAAGCGAAGCTAGCCAACGTGGGACTCAAGACTTAACACCTATTTCTAGCTACCAACTTCGAGCTATTAAAGGCGATATAATTAACTTGTTCTTAAAATTAGTCCAGAAGGTTTTTCTTTCTTCATTATTATTTTTTAGTGTTTTGAAAGGTTTTTTTGAAAGATTTGCCTTTGAAAAAAAACTGTCAAGATGCATTTGACTAGCTAGAAGGTTATGACCAATAAATCAAGTGAGAAATAATTAGAGAACAGAGCGCTTCCTGGAAAATTAGGGATAGAAATATATACTGTGAAGAATACTTAATCAATACATGAAGGGCAACAACTAAGAATAGCAAATTAAAAGAATAGAATTTGGGTGTTTTTTAATTTAAAAAATGGGTTGTGAGAAACCAATTAGAGGCACGCTCCACTGCTAATTTAGTGCAAATATTAATGTGACATCCTGCTCCAATTATACAACAAACCATTTAAGGATCATCATTTAATTTGCATTCAAATAGAAATTCAGAAAACTCTTCACTCTTCAACATATAAGCTACTAAGCTACTCCCTTTTGAAGAAACTAAGAATAAAGATATCAGATATTTTTGAATTAAGGGGAGTTAAAGATCAATTCAAGCATGAAATTAAACTTCTTGTACCAACAATAGGTACTCTTCCATTCCTTTTTAGTTGTCATGTTACGTTTTTTGAAAGTCAATTTGATTAATTTTCAAAACTAAATTGAATTAAATTACTTTGATATTTTAAAATAAAAATTTAGGTATTTAAAAGCCACATGACAAGTACTATAAATTGCAATTTTTTTCATATCAATATGCTAAAAAAATATATCTTAAAATGTTAGCCAAAATTTATACCGTTTGACTCTAAAAAGGAAATTGTGACAAATAAAAAAAATGGAGGGAGTACTTATATATAGGGGAGTAAATTAACCATCAGCATCATACCTTTATTTCATGAATAGACATATTTTTGTATGATTAGATGTCCCTAATTAAAATGATGTCGATCTCTATTGAATAGCTCAAAAAACTTTGCAAATATATATATATATATATATATATGTATGTGTGTGTGTGTGACTTAATTTGGAGTACAATCATTTGATGTACATTTATCACAAAGTCTCTTGTCTTTCAAACAAGAGGCATGCAATAAGTTAAACTTTGAGTCACTCAAAATTAAAACCCACATATATAGCACAAAACGCAGCAGGTTCAATTTCCATGATCAGTTAATTAAGTTACGTTAACAAATTAATATGTCCCGTTATTTGATTTTGAACAAAAAGGAGAAAATATGCCCCTAAAAAAAATATAAACACATTTAAAGTAGTAGAAATAAATTAAGGTAGAGAGGGCGGTAAAGGGCTGAGGATGATGACAGAAGAATAGAGAGCACAAAGAATTAAGGTGCAACTTCCAATTAGCACCTCATTATTCGTGCTCTCTATCTTCTGTCAACAACATCTCGCCTAGTACTTGTCTCCTCTCTTTGAAATAGTTTACACTTACCGTTATAAGGTTCTGCGGAACAAAGTACAACATAGCATACGCAGCGTTGGACCTACGTTCATGAATTTGGAAGAATTTAGTGCGCTTTGAGGTCGAAGATAATAGAGTGAGACGATATATATTTCTAAACCCCTCTCTTAATATAACTCATGATAATTAAATTTTGAATTCATCACTAAATATACGCCATTAGACGTTTGCTCATGAGAATAGGAGGCTAAAGGAGGTTTATATATAGCTTAGGATGGTTTGAGTGTGTCCCAACATGTCGATCTATTTATAGATCGACGAGAAATTAAATGTACAACTAGTAAAGTTAATTCACTGCTTATTCTATTTCAACCTAAATTAATTTTATAGAATTTAACTTTTATATACATAGACAATACAAAAGAATTTTACTCTGTCTATCCTATTTTATTTACTAGTAAATTGTTCCACTTATACATATATTGGTAATTATTTTGGTACCGTCTTTTAGGTAACATGTTGACGAGAAAAAAAATTACTCCGGTTCCATATTATATGATATTTTTAACTTAAGCACACATCTTAAAGAAACTCACTAGTTCCTAAAAAGTAAGATTATCTTCACTAAAATTCTCTTAATTAAATAGTAAATACTTATTTAAAAAAAATAGCAGGGAGAACACTTTTTTTTAATAAATCATTACTGATTTTAGCGATACTTTTATTTATAACCATCTATAGCAATACATAGCAGTATTATGATATATCTGTTATGTATTAAAAGTGAATTATGCATTCAATAAATGTATTATAAGTGTTTTAAAATATATTATACTTGTTTGGTAAGAAATTAACACAATGTATTATAAGTGTATTAAAGTGTGTGATAAATATATTATCCATGAATAAAACTTGTATAAAATGAGTTTTATAAATTATTCTCGCTAATATGTATTAAAATTGTATTAAAACTATATTATAAATGTATTATAAATGTCCAGTAAAAAAATTATTATTACTATAAATGATAAATATTTTCTTAATATAGTATATTTATGTAAGTTTCCCTGATTTAATATGATTTCTTGATTATGTTAAAAACCCATTTATCAAAATAAGAGTAAATTTGGAAGAAAAATATTACTAATAGCTTTTTTATTACGTAAAAAAAATATTATTTTGGACTAAATATAAAAATTACAAACACCGTATAATATGGATGAGGGGGAGTATATATATTATTAGTGCATTTGTTAAAAGTGAAGCATTAGCTCAAATCAGTCAAAACACTTTATATCTGTGGGGTTAAGAGGAGTATATTAGTGGATTAATAAGAATAACAACCATCAGAGAGAGTTTGTTGGTGTCAAAAAAATTAAAAAAATTACATAGAATAACTTTTGTTATGAATTAACTAACTTGACAATTTTATAAAGGAAGAAGAATAAGAGAATATGTATATAGAAAGTATTAATAGAGAGAGTAGTAATATAGAGAGAGTAATAGTAATTCTTTCTTTTATGTGTTTGTGTGTTTTTTACATTGAAGTTTAAGGCTATATTTATAGCCATATTTACAAGTGGAGGAAAATATTAGTGGGCATTTTACCCACTTAAAAAGTAAATGGACTATCCACCATTTTAAGTGGACAACCATTTTACTTGGTTGATAATAACTTTAACCTTATCAATCATGAAGTATTTTTTTCTTTTTTAAGAAATTTGCCTTTCGAAATGCAATTAAAAAAGATTATTCCGAATAAAAGTATTTTTTTTCGAGAGTTAATTCATAAAAAAAATAATTTAGTGCATAAAATATCTTGTGTTTATGAATGTTCAAATAAGGAACGGATTTAAATAATATGATATAAGTAGCTTAATTACGTTGACATAATTACTAGTGATTGGTACTGGCTAAAAATATATTAACCATAATTGGGAGGGGCAAAATAAAATAAATTGGCGTAATTAGTAGCGATTGATAATGGCTAAAAATATATTAACCATAATTGGGAGGGGCAAAATAAAATAAAAGAAGCATGAAGTGGGACTAAGGGTGTAGCGAAATGAGTTGAAGTTCTGCAGATCAAAATGAGTTGAGTAAATAAATGAATGATATTGGTCATTTGACTCCGTCAAAAGTTATTTGAGCGAAAATGAACGTAAAAACGCATGAATCATAACATAACCCGCCTAATTCTAACTAAGCTTTAATTTCTTTGTTTATTCTTTTATATTTTTTAAAATACATATAAAAATCTTTATTATAAATATATATGTTATAGCAAAAAAAAACTTCTTAAAAATATTTGGACATAGTTTTTCATGTGTCAAATTTGAGCTACTTATCAATTTATTTTTGATGAATTTAATTGGACGGATCAAATATATTAAATCAACAAATGAATCATATTTTCATGAGTTAATTTTACTGCTCACAGGGGCGGATCTATGTTCATTTCAGGGGGTGCTACGCCACCCCGTGGTCTCGATTAAAAATTTGCATATACATATATTTTTATATATATTTATAAGGAGAATATAAATATTAAATGTGGCATCCTTAAAAATAATTAGTTTTGTAGTATTAGTGGTTAAAGCTCAGGTTTTTGGGATGCAAATTCGAGCTCCGCTATGGAGTGTATTTTTAAAAAACTTTTTTTTACCATGCAAGATATCGTTAACAAATTTATTGTAAAAAGAATTGTAAATAAATATATAAGAACTCTAAACCTCTTTTAAGTAAACTCTTAACTAAAAATTACTATTTAAAATAGCGTGGCACTCAAAGATTCAAAAATCTTAAATACACCTCTGACTGCTCTAAACGGATTATATTGTGTGAGCGATTAACTAGGCATAAGAGATGCATTGCAAGTGGCCAGGAAAAATGGAGAAAAAAGTGATGTTGAAGATTAATCCCCCATCACAAATTTCTTATCACTGATCCATCTCTATAATATTCCAATTTTTGGCTTTTATTCCTTTTCTCTTTTTTGGTCATCTAAATGAGCATGGGACATATATTCCACCTGTCTTCACCCCAAAAGCTTTAGCATTATTCTTGTTTTTAGTCAAATCACAAGAATATAAATAAATATATAGTATATATAGGTAACGGGAATTTAGAATTACTTATTAATTAAGAAAAAAAACTTTTGCACTTAAAATATCTCTGCAATATCCGATTCATACATATATGTATAGTGCATACGCCACCACGGAAAAAAAGTTATTCCATTTCACTATGAAAAAAATAACTTTTAGCGGCAATAAATATGTATTTTAATAAAGAGTGTTAAAATTTTTATCGACATTAGTTAATTGTTATTGAATTCAATATCGCTATAGGTTTTACGGATATTTACAAAGAGTGTTAATTCCTCTTCAAAATATATTTAGCGACAATTAAGTTATTATCGTTAATTAATTACCGTTTAAAATCACTTTTGATATAGTGCTTGTTTATAATTATATTACGTTCAGAACTCAACTTATTTTGAAAAGATTTTTTTTAAAAAAAAAAATAAGTATTTTTATCGAGAAATAGTTAATGTTTGATCAATAAATTTTAAAAGTACTTTTGAGAAATAATTAGTGTTTGATCAAGATTTTAAAATTGTTTGTACGTATATTTTTCTCAAAGTATTTTTCAAAAAAGTGTTTTAAAAAAGACTTTATTACTTTTAACTTCTAAAAAAATTAACTTTTGTAACTTTCCAAAAACACTTATTTTCTTTCAAAAAATTGATCAAGCACCTTACTTTAAAATTTAAAAAATAATTTTAAAAAACCTCTTTCGACTATAAACGAAATTTAAGAATAAAAAAAAACTTTTGACATATATCAAAGTACTTTTAAGATTCATAATTTTAAAATGTTATAACATTTTTAAAGTTGTATGCATAAATACAATGAAGAATTCTACTTTAACTTTTGTATTTTAGAACGACTACTTAGAAACAATTAACCAGGCAAAAACCTCCGTCCATTGTTCCTATAAAAGCATGCTATATTATTGGTTGAAGAGTCAAAAGGGAACAAATGTCAGGTAATAATTTATAATTATAAATAAATGGAACCAAAGCAAGTAGCTAAAACAGGAAAGATGTATGTGTCAGTACCTCTCTATAGAGTTTGTACCATTCTTGGACTTTCCCTTTTTGGAATTGCAGCCATTTGCCCATTTTAAAGATTCTATTTTTATACTCCATCTGGTTTTATTTAATTATCAAATATTTTTTAATTTGATTTTTCTTTTTACTTATCAATTTTAATAAATCAAGAATTTTTTTATTTTTTTTTATATATCCTCAATTTATTAATATTGAATTAATGTCTTTAAAAAATATAGTATTGAATTAATATCTTTGATAACATGATTTGTCATTTTTATTAATTTTATAAGTTGGATTTAAAGAAGATAGTATGTATATGGTCTTAGAAAGATTGTTTTTTTTTAGACCATCGTTTCTTCGTGAATAGACAGATTATTCAAAGTTATATTTTCAAGAAAAAATAAAATTACGCCTCTAATTTTAGCTATACCAAAATTAAACCGTCAGTGCTTACGCACTATGACAGAAAACTCGTAAAAAGAAGATGCATATGGACTTTAAACGCCATCAGTGGGAATTTTAACTTTTATGGAGGAATTTTAGAATATTTGAGAAGCATAGAATTTAGTAGTAAGCTTTTGGGCATCTTAATTTACTCCAATCCAACGACCTCTTAGCTTTAGTAATGACCGTCTATCATTTGGTTCATTTAGAAATTAGAGCTCCTGTTGACACCTGTCCTGCCATATGCATTTACAATTGGAAAATCCATTTATCAATAATGACGGAATAACATTTTTAAACAAATTATGAAATATAGATATATAAGCATCATCTAGATTAATAGCAAGCATATTTCATCAACAAGAAGAACAAAAATACTTCATTGAAGAGTTTATTTATTTAAACATTGAACAAAAGCAGTGCATACACCACTTAACACAAACACTGCATTTTTTCAGCAGTATGTCTTAAAACACACAACAATCTTTTATTTATTTATTTATTTATTCGGCCAATTAAAGATGGCCTATTGAAAAGGCTAAAGAGAAATTAGTTAACGTCCCCCTCCTCATAGTCCATTAAAAAATCATCGACGTTAAACTCAGCTTCAGGAGATAAATTAATCAGAGGTGATGGCATGACAGGCGCTGGAATTCCTTGGGTACTGATGAAAGAAGCCTACATAAATAACATCAAAAATTTATTAGTCTTCAATTTATTTTTTTCCGTATGAAGATAAGGAAAACCACCAAATTAGCCTAGACTACTGATGATTAGAATGAAGCTTTACAAGGCAGTTTCATTTGCGTCTTCTTCTACCTGAACTTGGTTCTGTAGCTAGTGTTATTTTACTACTTTAAACTATAAGGGGTAGTTTGGTGTAAGGGATTATCCCACCTTATCCCAGAATAATTAATTGTTGGATAACTTGTTTCCAACAAAATGACCCCTAAGATAATTAAGAGATGCTCCAAAATTCAAGGCAGGATTCAAATACAAGGACCAAAATAAATAATTATCCATGTGAAGTTGAAAATTGACTCCTCATTTAGATCCAAATAAACATTTTAAGACAACAAAAAAGGCAGTACTCCATAAAATTAAGATTACACTATTTTAGGATTCAAAATAGGAAAACAGGAAAAGATCGGTTTGACTTTCTAAATAGTTATAAAGTCATATAAAATATATAGAGGAAGTATTTTTGCTGGATGCACAAGTACGACTTTATGAAGTTTAAATCACCTAAGAGTTTTCTAAGGATAAACAACGCCAACAAATTAGCCTGTATAAACAGCACTCACTGGAATGTTATTAGGTTGAACCAATTGATAAGCTGGGTGAAGTTCATTTCCTTGTCCATCATTTGCCTCTTGCACCTGATATTGGCACTGTAGCTAGTGTTATTTAGTACTTTTAAAGTGTAACATAACTAGCATATTACTAGTTTCAAAAACAAAAAATAAGTGTAAGATAACTACAAACGTTCCAAAATTCATGGAAGGATTCAAATACATGGATCAAAATAGGTAATTATCTCTGTGAAGATGAACACCGACACTTCATTTAGATCGAAATAATATTTACATATTTTGACACTACAAAAAGGAACTACGCCATAAAATATAGATTACAATATTTAAGGATTCAAAATAGGTTGACAGGAACAGATTGGTTTGACTCTCTGAATAGTAATCGTGTTGTATAAAATATATAGAGGAAGTATTTTGCAAGAAGTATAAGTACAACTTTATGAAGTTCAAATCACCCCATAGTTTTTTATTTTAGGATATACAACACCAACAAATTAGCCTGGATAAGGAACACTCACTGGAATGATATTAGGTTGAACCATTTGATAAGCTGGGAGGTCAGGAATGTTATTAGGTTGAACCAATTGATAAGTCGAGAAGTCAAATCCTTTAGTAAGAGCTTCCGATAATATTTTGAGTTCTCGTGCCGGAAATTCATTTCCTTGGCCATCATTTGCTTTCTTCTGCACCTGAAATTGGCACTGTAGATAATGCTATTTTAGTACTTTAAACTTTAGGATAACTAATAAACGTTCCAAAATTCAAGGCAGGATTCAAATACATGGACCAAAATATATAATTATGCATGTGAAGTTGAAAACTGACTCCTCATTTATATCCAAATAAAATTTAAACATTTTAAGACAACAAAAAAGGCAGTACTCCATAAAATTAAGATTACACTATTTTAGGATTCAAAATAGGAAAACAGGAAAAGATCGGTTTGACTTTCTAAATAGTTATAAAGTCATATAAAATATATAGAGGAAGTATTTTTGCAGGATGCACAAGTACGACTTTATGAAGTTTAAATCACCTAAAAGTTTTCTAAGGATAAACAACGCCAACAAATTAGCCTGTATAAACAGCACTCACTGGAATGTTATTAGGCTGAACCAATTGATAAGCTGGTTGAAGTTCATTTCCTTGTCCATCATTTGCCTCTTGCACCTGATATTGGCACTGTAGTTAGTGTTATTTAGTACTTTTAAAATGTAACATAACTAACATATTACTAGTTTCAAAAACAAAAAATAAGTGTAAGATAACTACAAACGTTCCAAAATTCATGGAAGGATTCAAATACATGGATCAAAATACGTAATTATCTCTGTGAAGTTGAACACCGACTCTTCATTTACATCGAAATAATATTTACATATTTTGACACTACAAAAAGGAACTACGCCATAAAATATAGATTACAATATTTAAGGATTCAAAATAGGTTGACAGGAAAAGATTGGTTTGACTCTCTGAATAGTAATTGTGTTGTATAAAATATATAGAGGAAGTATTTTGCAAGAAGTATAAGTACGACTTTATGAAGTTCAAATCACCCCATAGTTTTTTTTTAAGGATATACAACACCAACAAATTAGCCTGGATAAGGAACACTCACTGGAATGATATTAGGTTGAACCATTTGATAAGCTGGGTGGTCAGGAATGTTATTAGGTTGAACCATTTGATAAGCTGGGAAGTCAAATCCTCTAATAAGAGCTTCCAATAATATTTTGAGTTTTCGTGCCTGAAATTCATTTCCTTGGCCATCATTTGCTTTCTTCTGCACCTGAAATTGGAACTGTAGCTAATGCTACTTTAGTACTTTAAACTTTAAGGGGTTGTTTGGGTGAAGGATAACTAATAAACGTTCCAAATTTCAAGGCAGGATTCAAATACATGGAACAAAATAAATAATTATCCATGTGAAGTTGAAAATTGACTCCTCATTTAGATCCAAATAAAATTTAAACATTTAAGACAACAAAAAAGGCAGTATTCCATAAAATTAAGATTACAATATTTTAGGATTCAAACTAGGAAAACAGGAAAAGATCGGTTTGACTTTCTAAATAGTTATAAAGTCATATAAAATATATAGAGGAAGTATTTTTGCAGGATGCACAAGTACGACTTTCTGAAGTTTAAATCACCTAAAAGTTTTCTAAGGATAAGCAACGCCAACAAATTAGCCTGTATAAACAGCACTCACTGGAATGTTATTAGGCTGAACCAATTGATAAGCTGGGTGAAGTTCATTTCCTTGTCCATCATTTGCCTCTTGCACCTGATATTGGCACTGTAGCTAGTGTTATTTAGTACTTTTAAAGTGTAACATAACTAACATATTACTAGTTTCAAAAACAAAAAATAAGTGTAGGATAACTACAAACGTTCCAAAATTCATGGACATGGATCAAAAATATGTAATTATCTCTGTGAAGTTGCACACCGACTCTTCATTTAGATCCAAATAAAATTTAAATATTTTGAGACTACAAAAAGGCACTACACTATAAAATTTAGATAACAATATTTCAAGATTCAAAATAGGTTGACAGGAAAACATTGGATTGACTCTCTCTGAAAAGTAATCGTGTTACATAAAATATATCGATGAACTATTTTGCAAGAGGTATACGTACGACTTTATGAAGTTTAAATCACCTCAGTTTTTATTTTAGGATATACAACACCAACAAATTAGCCTGGATAAGGAACACTCACTGGAATGTTATTAGGTTGAACCATTTGATAAGCTGGGAGGTCAGGAATGTTATTAGGTTGAACCATTTGATAAGTTGGGAAGTCAAATCCTCTAACAAGAGCTTCCAATAATATTTTGAGTTCTCGTGCCTGAAATTCATTTCCTTGGCCATCATTTGCTTTCTTCTGCACCTGAAATTGGAACTGTAGCTAATGCTACTTTAGTACTTTAAACTTTAAGGGGTTGTTTGGTGTGAAGGATAACACCAAATAATTCCGGGATTAAATTATAGTGGCATACAAGTTGATGTTTGGTTGGCAAGTACGGGATAATAAGTTATCCTTCCTCTTGGGTGGTATACTAATTTCGGGATAACTTATCCCGGGATAAAATAGATAAATGACAAATATATCTCTTTAAATGTTTTTTATACCTCACTTTTCACATTTATATATATTTACATTATTTTTAATACCATATATAACAACATTCACTCCTTATTTTTATGATAATCTTTCATATTTTTTCTATTAAAAAATTACTCTATATAATATAATTTTTATTTATAAATTTATTTGACTCATTCTTATGTTTATTTATATTTTGATTTCTCATAAATCCATTTTTACTTTAAAAAATTAAAAATGAAAATTCTATTTTTGAAATTAAAGAAGAAGAAAGTTTTACTTTTAAATACATACAGACATCATGGAAATGCATAGATAAAAATATTTAAGGTAAAGAAGATGAAAGTTTTATTTCAAGAATGGTGAATAATTAAAGCTTGCAAAGAAAATATAAAAAACTAAATAAAGTGAAGGGTATTTTTGTAAACAAACAACATATTCTTAAAATTTATGCAATACATATTATTTTGAATACAACAAACCAAATAATTTCAGCATAACTTATCCCATCATAACTAATCCCAACATAACTTATCCCATCAAAACTAATCTCATCATAACTTGTATTCAAACCAAACGACCCCTAAGATAACTAATAAACATTCCACAATTCAAGGCAGGATTCAAATACATGGACCAAAATATATAATTATCCATGTAAACTTGAAAATTGACTCCTTATTTAATAAAATTTATACATTTTAAGACAGCAAAAAAGGCAGTACTCCATAAAATTAAGATTACAATATTTTAGGATTCAAAATAGGTAAACATGAAAAGATCGGTTTGACTCTCTAAATAGTTATAAAGTCATATAAAATATATAGAGGAGGTATTTTTGCAAGAAGCACAAGTACGACTTAATGAAGTTTAAATCACCTAGTAGTTTTATAAGAATAAACAACGCCAACAAATTAGCCTGTATAAACAGCACTCACTGGAATGTTATTAGGTTGAACCAATTGATAAGCTGGGTGAAGTTCATTTCCTTGTCCATCATTTGCCTCTTGCACCTGATATTGGCACTGTAGCTAGTGTTATTTAGTACTTTTAAAGTGTAACATAACTAACATATTACTAGTTTCAAAAACAAAAAATAAGTGTAAGATAACTACAAACGTTCCAAAATTCATGGACATGGATCAAAAATATGTAATTATCTCTGTGAAGTTGCACACCGACTCTTCATTTAGATCCAAATAAAATTTAAATATTTTGAGACTACAAAAAGGCACTACACTATAAAATTTAGATAACAATATTTCAAGATTCAAAATAGGTTGACAGGAAAAGATTGGATTGACTCTCTCTGAAAAGTAATCGTGTTATATAAAATATATCGATGAACTATTTTGCAAGAGGTATACGTACGACTTTATGAAGTTTAAATCACCTCATAGTTTTTATTTTAGGATATACAACACCAACAAATTAGCCTGGATAAGGAACACTCACTGGAATGTTATTAGGTTGAACCATTTGATAAGCAGGGAGGTTAGGAATGTTATTAGGTTGAACCATTTGATAAGCTGGTAAGTCAAATCCTTTAGTAAGAGCTTCCAATAATATTTTGAGTTCTCGTGCCTGAAATTCATTTCCTTGGCCATCATTTGCTTTCTTCTGCACCTGAAATTGGCACTGTAGCTAATGCTACTTTAGTACTTTAAACTTTAAGATAACTAATAAACGTTCCAAAATTCAAGGCAGGATTCAAATACATGGACCAAAATATGTAATGTTATCAGGCTGAACCATTTAAATCACCTAATAGTTTTTTAAGGATAAACAACACCAACAAATTAGCCTAGATAAAAAGCAAGCTACTATCAATTGTGATGAAGATTAGGTAGTTTGCAGATGTAGTGTTGAAAGTCATTATAACTCAACTGGAATGTTATCAGACTGAACCATTTGATAAGCTGGGTGAAATTCATTGTCTTTGCCATCATCTGCGTCCCCTTCCACCTGAAATTGGTACTGCTGCTTCAGCTAGTGCTATTTTAGTACTTTAAACTATAAGATAATTAAAAAACGTTCCAAACTCATGACAGGATTCAAATACAAGGATCAAAATATGTATGTAGTTGAAAATTGACTCCTAAATTTTATTGAAACAAAATTTACATATTGTGAGACTATTTAAAAAGTGCTACTCCTTAATACCTAAATTACTCTCTGATTCAATTTGTTTGCCTGATTTTAACTTGCCACCAAATTTAAGAAAGTAAAGAAGACATTTGAATCTTATGGTTTTAAACAAAAGATATGTAAATGTACCAAAATATCTTTTAATATTGTCGTCTTAAATATGTCATGTGGAAAGTTAGAATCAAAGAACTGTCAAAAAGGGAAAGAGACATTCTTTTTGGGACAAACTAAAAAAGAAAACTAAGACAAGCAAATTGAAACGGAGGGAGTACAATATTTCAGGATACAAACGAGGTAGACAACAATATATCGTTTTGACTTTCTGCGTAGTAATAGTATCATATAAAATATATAGAGGTCGACGGGAAGTACAAGTATGACTTTATGAAGTTCAAATTTCTTTTTTATATATATGTGTCTGTGTGTTGAGGGGGTTCACCAAGCCTGACTTGTAGTGCAACGCTTAGGCGGTGGACCAAGGTCCAGGTAGCTAGCTATCTTAGCGAGCCTTCCCCCTAAAGAAAATGTTAATATCATGTGAACCAATGGCCCACGTATCAGATATTAAATTGATAAGATCAGATATTGCACCTCATTGTTTTTTAAGGATAAACAACACTACAATCACCCAGGATAAACAATATGCTACTTTTATTTGGAATAAAGTTTACATGATATTTTACACATGTAGTGTTGAAAGTCACAATCACTCACTGGAATGTTATGAGGCTGAACCATTCGATTAGCCAGGTGAAATTTATTTCCTTGGACATCATTTGCCTTTTCTACCTAAAACAGGTATAGCTAGTGCTATTATAGTACTTTAAACTTTAAGCTAACTAACAAATGTTCCAAAATTCATGGAAGAATTCAGATACATGAATCAAAATATGTAATTATCTGTGGGAAGCTAGACATTGACTCTTAGACATTGACTCTTCAATCTTCATTTGGATTGAAATAAAATTTACATATTTTGAGACTACAAAAAGGGTACTACTACATAAAATTTAAATTACAATAGCTTAGGATTCAAAATAGGTAGACAGGAAAAGATCGGTTTGAGTAGTAATCGTGTCATATAAAATATATAGAGGAAGTATTTTGCGGAAGGACAAGTTCGATTTTATGAAGCTTAAATCACTTCATAGTTCTTTTAGGATAAACAACACCAATAAATTAGCCTGGATAAGGAACACTTACTGGAATGTTATTAGGTTGAACCATTTGATAAGCTGGGAGGTGAATGTTATTAGATTGAACCGTTTGATAAGCTGGGAGGTCAAATCCTTCGATAAGAGCTTCTGATAATATTTTGAGTTCTCGTGCCTGAAATTCATTTCCTTGGCCATCATTTCCTTTTTTTGGGCCCTGAAATTGGCACTGTAGCTAATGCTATTTTAGTACTATAAACTTTAAGATAACTAACAAATGTTCCAAAATTCATGGCAGGATTCAAATACATGGATCATAATATATAATTATCTGTGTGAAGTTGAACATTGACCTTCATTTAGATCGAAACAAAATTTACATATTTTGAGACTACGAAAAGGGTACTACTACACAGAACTTGGATTTCAATATTTTAGGATTCAAAATAGGTAGACCGGAAATGAATGGTTTGACTCTCTGAGTAGTACCAACACCAAAAATCTAGCCTAGATAAACAGCATGCTACTGTCAATTGTGAGGAAGTGCACATGTAGTGCTGAAAGTCAATATAACTCACCAGAATGTCATTAGGCTGAACAATTTGATAAGCTGGGACAAACTCATTGCCTTGGCCATCATTTGCCTCCCCTCCAGCCTGAAATTGGTACAGCTGCTGCAGCTAGTGCTATTTTAGTACTTTAAACTAAAAGATAATTAAGAAATGTGCCAAATTCATGACAGGTTCAAATACAAGAGTCAAAATATGTAATTACATGTGTGAAGTTGAACATTGACTTCTAAATTTAATTGAAACAAAATTTACATATTCTGAGACTATTTAAAAATTACTACTCCATAAAACATAAATTACAAGGTATTTTACACATGTAGTGTTGAAAGTCACAATCACTCACTGGATTGTTTTGAAGCTGAACCATTTGATTAGCCAAGTGAAATTTATTTCCTTGGACATCATTTGCCTCTTCCACCTGAAACTGGTACTGTAGCTAGTGCTATTTTAGTACTTGAAACTATAAGAAAATTAAAAAGATGCTCAATAATTTGTGATGGGATCGATTTAAATAGGACTACGAAAATTTACATATTTTGAGACTACGAAAAGGGTACTACTACACAGAACTTGGATTTCAATATTTTAGGATTCAAAATAGGTAGACCGGAAATGAATGGTTTGACTCTCTGAGTAGTAACAACACCAAAAATCTAGCCTAGATAAACAGCATGCTACTGTCAATTGTGAGGAAGTGCACATGTAGTGCTGAAAGTCAATATAACTCACCAGAATGTCATTAGGCTGAACAATTTGATAAGCTGGGACAAACTCATTGCCTTGGCCATCATTTGCCTCCCCTCCCGCCTGAAATTGGTACAGCTGCTGCAGCTAGTGCTATTTTAGTACTTTAAACTAAAAGATAATTAAGAAATGTGCCAAATTCATGACAGGTTCAAATACAAGAGTCAAAATATGTAATTACATGTGTGAAGTTGAACATTGACTTCTAGATTTAATTGAAACAAAATTTACATATTCTGAGACTATTTAAAAATTACTACTCCATAAAACATAAATTACAAGGTATTTTACACATGTAGTGTTGAAAGTCACAATCACTCACTGGATTGTTTTGAAGCTGAACCATTTGATTAGCCAGGTGAAATTTATTTCCTTGGACATCATTTGCCTCTTCCACCTGAAACTGGTACTGTAGCTAGTGCTATTTTAGTACTTGAAACTATAAGAAAATTAAAAAGATGCTCAATAATTTGTGATAGGATCGATTTAAATAGGACTACGAAAATTTACATATTTTGAGACTACGAAAAGGGTACTACTACACAGAACTTGGATTTCAATATTTTAGGATTCAAAATAGGTAGACCGGAAATGAATGGTTTGACTCTCTGAGTAGTACCAACACCAAAAATCTAGCCTAGATAAACAGCATGCTACTGTCAATTGTGAGGAAGTGCACATGTAGTGCTGAAAGTCAATATAACTCACCAGAATGTCATTAGGCTGAACAATTTGATAAGCTGGGACAAACTCATTGCCTTGGCCATCATTTGCCTCCCCTCCCGCCTGAAATTGGTACAGCTGCTGCAGCTAGTGCTATTTTAGTACTTTAAACTAAAAGATAATTAAGAAATGTGCCAAATTCATGACAGGTTCAAATACAAGAGTCAAAATATGTAATTACATGTGTGAAGTTGAACATTGACTTCTAGATTTAATTGAAACAAAATTTACATATTCTGAGACTATTTAAAAATTACTACTCCATAAAACATAAATTACAAGGTATTTTACACATGTAGTGTTGAAAGTCACAATCACTCACTGGATTGTTTTGAAGCTGAACCATTTGATTAGCCAGGTGAAATTTATTTCCTTGGACATCATTTGCCTCTTCCACCTGAAACTGGTACTGTAGCTAGTGCTATTTTAGTACTTGAAACTATAAGAAAATTAAAAAGATGCTCAATAATTTGTGATGGGATCGATTTAAATAGGAGGATCAGATAATTAACTATCAGTGAAATTTGAATATGGACTCTAAATTTTATCAAAATAAATTTACATATACTGAGACTACGTAAAAAGTACAGAATAGAATCAAATGAAAATATTAGGATTCAAAAAGGTAGACTGAGAAAATCTGTTTGTCTCTCAGCAATGATAGTATCATATAAAACATATAAAGTACAAGAACAATTTTATGTGTATTTTTAGGATAAACAACACCAACAAATAGTCTAGATAAACAACACACTACTGTTCTTGTGAATGGAGGTTTACAAGGTAGTCTACATATGTAGTGTCGAAAGTCAGTATAACTCACTGGAATGTTATTAGGCTGAATCATTTGATAAGCTGCGTAAAATTCATTTCCTTGGCAATCGTTTGCCTCTTCCACCTGAAACTGGTTCTGGAAGTAGTGCTATTTTAGTACTTTAAACTGAAAGATAATTACACATTATGGGATTCAAATACAAGGTTAAAAATATGTAATTTATCTGTTCGAAGTTGAACATTGACTCCTCAATTTCATTGACATAAACTGTACATATTCTGAGACTGCATAAAAGTACTTCTCCATAAAATTTTAGGATTCAAAAATATTGGAAAGACTAGTAGAGAAAAATATTGACTCTCTAAAACGTAATAATATCATATAAGCATATAGAGTAAGTATTTCGCAGGGAAGTACCAAGTACAAATTTATGAGTTTAATTCACCTCATAGACTTTTAGGTCATTTTTCTTGTATTCAAGTTCTCAAAGTTTTCGAAATAACAAATGAAATTACTTACTAAGAACAATTAATTCATCTTGGGAAGTCATAATGGATGATATACTAATATATAAACCAACCTTGTAGGTCTGGAGTGGCACGATGTCAGAGAGGAAATCGAAAAGCTCTTCATCCCTTATGGCCCTAGCAAAGTCATGACGGTTCAGAGTTCGATGTTTGACTTGATCAGCTTGCATCCAAGCACGAAGGGTAAGCTCAAGAATGAACATCTCGATTGCTTTAGAAAGCAAAACCGTAGAATGTGCGCTAACCATCTGAATTTACTCATTCCCAATAGAGGTAAAAAAATTTAAGACCCCCTCTCAAGTTAGAGACAACAGAGATCAAGAAAAGCTAATAAGACAAGTAGTAACTCAAATGCTTCAAGTTCCAACTAATAGCAAATGGAGAAAATAAAATAAATTAAAAGATATGACCGTGGCTAATGTCAATGGAATAAGTCAAAGCCACAAACATACCTTTACTTGATCATTTGACTTCATGGCCCGTCTGATCCTTGAGATGGGAAGCTCATGTTTTCTCTTTGGATCTACAGATAAAATGAAGTGGCTGCATGAAGGTAAAATCAACAGGAAAAAACAGCAGCAAAGTACACAAACCCCACTATTTCTAAAAAAGTAACAAAGATTTTTCACTTGCACTATGTTTCACTGATTTTTATGATTCTAGTATTGGTTTTAGGGGTCGTTTGGCAGGATGCATTATAAAAAATATGCATGTATTAGCTTTGTGTATTACTAATACCTTATTTGGCATACTTGTCAACTATGTATAACCAATGAAAACATTAGTTATACACTCTATTTGGTATTATGCTATGTAAAATTAATTCATGGCAAATCATAGTATTAGCAATGCAAGGATTTTTAATAAATGAATTAGCATAGTTAAGGACACACATGCCCCTCAAAATCTTTTCTACATCCTTTCTACAATATTTGTGGAGGTATTTAAAAAACAAATATTTTTTTAGAAATTGTGCAATGTATGTTACACTTTAATACATCCTACCAAACGACCCCTCTTAAAGACATGTGCATATGAGTGTGTCATGACCGGTGGAAGAAAAAAGACTAAAGCCATCCACGGCCCCTTAAAGCTGTTCATGAAATTCATTTAGACACCTCAACCCAACCTTATACCTACTAAACACTTTTACTAGTTAGAATTGATATCTATTTGACAATTTTTGACAACCATCTAAAAATATGAATTGTGTGCAACACTCTCGCTGATGATGTGGCGTGATGACGAATTAAAAGAGGACACTAGCAGATGTCCAAAATAAAAAAAATTCTCTCGCTGATGATGTGGCGTGATAATTAAAAGAGAACGCCTAGCATTTGCCCAAAATAATAATTAAAAAAAATATAAGGTTAAAACAAACATTATAAGCACAAAAATAAATCTAGTTTATAAAACCAACACCATCTACCTTAGCCTCCCTTCCCCTTTCTCCTCCTCCAAACCCCACCACTTTTTTTTTAATTTATTTGATTACGCTTTATTTAAAATTTGATTTTTTTGTTTGTTTGGTTTAAAGATCTAACTATTTTTTGGCATATATCAATATTTTTCTAATATAAGAAAGGGAGGGAGAAAGTGGAGTGGTGGTGTTCTCCATTATTTCGGGCGAGCAAGGTAACAATGATGGTGATATCGAATTTAAAGAAAAAAGACGAAATAATAGGGCTGATAGTTTCCGGATCTAAAAAAGATGAAGAAAATGGTTATTGAAGTGTGGAGGCATCGACGGCGGTGACAGCGGTGGGTTGGTAGTGTGTGTTGGGCCTTCACGTGCATGATGATATGTGTATTAACACACACTATGTCATGTTAGAGAAAATGTCTAAGAGAAAGTATTTTTGAATAGTTAAAAAATGTTCAATAGAAATAAGATTGGGT
The DNA here is from genome assembly GCF_947179165.1 of Solanum dulcamara. NCBI lineage: Eukaryota > Viridiplantae > Streptophyta > Magnoliopsida > Solanales > Solanaceae > Solanum > Solanum dulcamara. Next base: position 55,336,371 of record NC_077247.1, on the reverse strand, counting down.
TGACGTGTCTAAGTGAATTCTACGGAAAACTTTAAGGGGCCGCATATGATTTGAGCTAAGCAAATATGTTGAGTATATGTATTATTGCAAAATTCCCATATATGACATATCTTTATGCAATGATTGGAGATAGTTCTAACAAAATCAATATATGTGAGGACTGTGGCTAGTCTTAAAATGGCCCACAGCTCAAGAATATCCTTAGATTACTCATGAATGGAAAATATCGATGGTCTATGTAGGTAAACATGTGTGAAGAGCCAAAAAACACCTGAACGCAGAATTTCTTCCTTTTGTCGCTTCCAGAAACAGAAGAGGTTTTCTTTTAGCAATTGCGTAAACCTTGGGTCCCTTTCATCTTCATCCTACATATACAAGGAAACCAAAGGGAAAAATCTCAGCTTATATCAAACGGTATCTAAATGTAAAAAGTTTCTCATGAAAACTAAACTTTATCGAATTGATTACCTGATGAATTTTGTTGTTACTTGATATGGAGCTATGCATACGAACCGGTCTTTGCAATTCTGAAGGTAGTGCTGATGAGGATTTTGGGAGTTTCATTAACGAATTATTGAAATCCATGTCTTCTCCATATTGAACATATCAGGGGAAGAAGGGCCTTTAAATAGCAGGAACACCATGTCGTAACTCCCTTTTCTTCCTTGCCCCCACCCCTAAGAGAGTTACTAGGCATTAATTTTGAAGTCATCGCTAGTTCCCTATTTATTAGGAATAGTTCTAAGATGTGTTCATCATTAATACGGAAATGATTCTTCATTTAACCATTGATTAGATTTCTTAATGAAGATGTGAGAACAATAAGTGTTTATTTGTCGTGCTCTAGATGTTTGACCTCAGGAGTACCTTGAAAATAGAATCACACATTTCAACAACAAAATATCCAATGTAATCCAATAAAGTGGGTTCTATAAAGGGTAGGGTGTACACACACCTTACCCCTACTTTAGGGGTACAAAGGATGTTTCCAATAGACCCTCAGCTCGAGAAAAAATAGTTCAAAGCAAATCGAAAAAAAGAAAATACCAGAAATGAAGAAACAATGGAAAAATACTAGAGAAAGTATGATAAAGCATTCTGAATATTAACTACAACAAAATAATTCGATGGTCAAAGTACAAAAACGGTAGATAGTAACAGAAATTGGGGACAAGAAATGGCAGGAGCAATGCTATGACTACTAGTATGAAAGGATAAGCAAGATCAAGCTCAACTACTTGGTAACCTTCTAACCTAACTTGTGTCCTCTACAACCTCCTATCTAAGTTCACGTATTCGGTAAGCTGAAATTGTATCATGTCTTTCTATAATCATGGGACCATCTATGATATGTTTAAGCTAAGGATTTTTAACGTTAGTTGTAAATATTGTTTTTTAGAATTAATAAAACAATATTTACTTTGTTGTTTGCCGAAAGAAGTGGCATCCAACACCCAAGTTGATTGATCATACTCTGTATAAAATTCCTGTAAATATGGTGACTCTCCCACCAATGCTTCAGTGTATTGTTAGTCACTATTCTTTTTCGGTTTTACCTGGCAACAAAAGTTTTCATAATCTGGGGGATAATAGTTCACAGACAACAAATTTCACATGGAAGTTATATTACCTTCCACAAAATTACGGAAACAGAATTCTACTCCTGAAAAAAGAAACACAATTCGACTCCCAAAATATTAATATAACATACCCAGTGAAATCCCACAAGTTGGCTATGGGGAGCGTAAAGTCTAGCACTAGTCTTTGTGGTCAATAAGCAATAAAATCATTGAAATCAGAATTAAGAAACAAGTCAAGAACTAAACAAAGGTATAAGAAAATATATATATATATGCTTATACTGTTGCTCTGCCTCAACATCACTGCCAACTAATGTTGGTGCAAAAAATGTAGAATAAATCACTTAATTAATCTACTTTAACAAGCTTGATAAACATGTTTAGTGAAATATTTTGATGTCTAAAGAATGTCCATCAAAAATCATAATGACAATCATACGAACTTGAAGAAACAATGATAGCAAGGGTAAAGCACATCAAGCTTAGATTTGGACGTACCAATTTATCATTGAGCATCTTCAGAAGGACTGATTGAAGGATTGTGCAGCTCTCTAATGTAATAAAGTGATCTCAAAATCAAAATGACAATCATACAAACTTTTGAAATATATTATCAAAGAAATGAAATAGCAAACTTAAATTTGGACCTGTCCAAGTTGTTCTTGAGCATCTTCCACAAGGAGAGCCCAAGGAATGTATTATTCTCCAATGTGATAACATAATTTTCCTTTGTTAAGTAGCAAGTTGGATCAGCAAGCACATGTGTTATGCAGCAGATGGCAATAAATAATAATGTTATTAAGGAAAAGAATATCAAGATCATGAAAAATAAGATAATAAATATAGCAGTCACACTAATCAAATAATATGAACTCTCACAATAGCAATATTTGAAAATAAAACCACCCCTACTGGAGTTCAAAGTACTTAAAGAGTTTCAGATATCTAGAAAAGGATTATCAGGTGGGTCATGGGGCTTTATTCAGTCATCCCAAAAACGAGTAACGTGTTCCAGGATCTTGGTTTTTGAACATAAAATTGAAATGCAACAAATGGAAATTGGGATTTTCTTCTTCAAGAACATTGTATTTAGGTTTGGAGCATACAATTACGGTAACAATAGTCAAAGATTTTACTAGTACTATATTTCTTGCTTCACAAAAAGAAGAAGCAAAACCTAATGCGAACGAAGCAGTTTTCTTCATGCCGCTTGACGTTAAATTTCCTCCGTCGATTCAACGCAAACCCATTTGTCTTTAAGTTAATCATCACTAACAAGTTCAAGAAAGCACCAAATTATTTTTTATTGCAAATTCTGGGCGAATTTTGCGGCAAGGTATCATCGGACGATTTCAAGAACACCATTCAGGTGACTTGTGTGGCCATTTTTTCCTGCAGTTACCATTCACGGTTTTGAGAGGGTTTAATTAAAAATTAATCGTTTGGTTCTCCTAGGAATACTGAATAGGCCTGAATTAAATAGATTGTTTCCGTAGTGAATAAATAAAAAATATATGTATAATTGTTACATTATAAATAATAATAATATATAAAATACTATGTAAAATTAATTACTTTGAGGAAATATTTGTAGTTAAATACTTCTTCTATCTTAATTTATATGACACTTTTTGAATTTTCATATTTAAAGTTCAAACATGTTTTAGTGCACACAGCGGGAGCTTTAGTGCACCGGACTGCCCTTTTTTAAAGTTCAAACATTTTTTTCTTTGACCACAATTATATATATATATATATATATATATATATATATAGTTATCAATTATTGTAACTTATACTGACTTTTATGAATTTTCAAATAGGTAAATTTTATTTCAAAAAACTTAAAGATTTCCTGATTGAATATACAGCCAAAATTAAATTGATTGACTCTTGAAATTTGAACGATGTCACACAAATTGAAATAAATTAAATGATTTTTAGACATGTATAGTTTATTTTGTCGAAAGAAAAAAAAAATATTTTTCAATATTCTCTTTAACCTCACCACCAACTAATCCACTCAAATGGCACTCATAACCCCTCCTCACCCCACCTTCCGCTCAAACCCACACTTTTATCTCTGACCTCCAAATTAGGTTTCCATCCTAATTTGAGATTCGAAACGAGATCCGACATGACTTGTAATCCAAACCTAATTTTGAACCCAAACACTTGACCTTAACCCTAGCACAAGACTCAACTCACTCTTGAACCAGGACACCAATCTAGGATCCAACTCCAACCTTGACTTGAGACTCTACCTTGACCAAGGACCTTTAATCTTATCCAAGACTCAAGCCTAACCTAGACACAGGGGCGGAACTACAGGGGTGCGAGGGGTGGCGATCGAACCCTCTTCGTCGGAAAATTGCACTATATATATACTGCGAATTTTTTTATTCATGTACAAATATTATTTTTGCATCCCCTTAATAAATGAAGATTATGGATTAGTGGATAAGGTGCCTGGGATTGAGCCCGCAGTCGTGGTTTCGATTCTCGGCAATGACACATTTTTTTTTACTTTTTTTATCCGGTCCCTTATTTTTTAATTTTCTTGAACCCCCTTATCAAATATTCTGGTTCCGCCCCTGCCTAGACACCTTGACCAAAGATACTATTGTTGACACTCAATATTGCCACTCCCCTTTCCCCTCTAATTAATTTCACTATACTTCACAATCTTGTATAATTTACTAAAATAAGTTCGCATATAATTAACACTAATCTATATTACTTTAAAAGCATAAACTCCAAAGCTTAAAAGTTAAATTATAAAAATATCCTTCTTAAGTAATTAAAAGTTACATTACAAAATTCACCCTCCTAAAAACCTAAATATCTTACTTCTAATCTTTTTAAAATAATTACTCTTAACAACGGAAACACACCATTTCAATTTCAAACCAAAATTTGTGCTCCTTCCGACAAATTATGTTACGCCATCATATAAAATACGTGCTTCAGAAATCAATTTGCTTCAATCCTGATTAAGAATAGACGCTTTGAATAATTATTATTTTTAATCTAAAATAGGTAGAAAGGAGACACCATATTCCACGGCAATTTCTGGAGATCCCCTTGTCGCTCTTCAACATGCAAATGGCGGTATAACTGTTAACATAGAATTTATCATGTGTTTGCCCAATCAAGCCTGCAATATCTTTCCAGCAAAGCAAACTATTAGCTTTAATTTTGAAAGGTAGCAACTCTTCACTATACCTTTACCAAATTGCAGAAGAATGTTTAATTTATTTTCCTTTTGTTTCTCATAGAAGAGTCTCCAATAATTATCTAATGGTTGAGAAGAGGGATAGGAGGCTACGGTTATGAATTGGGTCGGTGTATTTACCTAATAAGGCTGAATTAGGGGGGGAAAACAGGTACAAAAGAGAAGAGGGCACACAATTAGTGAGCTGGATCTTTTTTTAAAAAAAAAATATTATAAGTTAGTTAGTTAGGTTTCAACTAGGATGGTGAAGACATAACATCAAAGGAATGAAATAAAATGAAAGAACAATAAAAACGGGTTCAATATTTCTAACCATTCTCTTTTATGTATTATTTTACACCATCTATAATTTTGGGGAATTTGATTTCTAAAAATGTTATCATAGATCTTTTAAGGACGATCTCATAATATTGTCGCAGCCCAAGCTACTTCTTTGACGTGATACGGCGAATAAAATTTTGAAAGACCCTAAACAAGGCTCTTGATATAAGCATGATATTAAGATAAAACAACATAAGCAAGTAACTTAAAGAGCGGAAGATAAGTCTCAAAATAGCAATCTCAACATAAGGAGAAATCTGAGTACAACAACTGAAGATGCGAAAATCATATTAAGTCACAAGGCTCTACTATCATAAGTGTGGCATACTGGCATAGGACAAGCCCTAGCTCACAAAATAAATCTGAAACTGAAACAAGTATGAAAATGACATAAAAGAATGTGGCCATGCCCTCGAACTATAAAGACTCACCAAACAGTGTACACTTACAGGATCTGATGTCAATTGCGAGCGTGAAATAGAGCGTCGTGACCTATATTATAAAACAATATAGGCAAAAGAAGTATGGTATCAGTACTATGGAATGTACTGAGTATGGAATGTGGAATATATGACATAAAATGTGATAATGCAATGATCAAGCTGCTAAAGTATATATGACATAGTCTTTTTAAACATCGTTAGAAACATGAAACATGGTCAATGCAAAACTCGTAATAAAATCATAAGGTTGACATAACATAATTGAGAATCACAAGATTTCACCTTCAGAAAATAAAGGGTATTCTCAAGTTCATAATTTGAAAATAATTTCTAGACATTAGTGCTTTGCAATGACAATAAATATTAATTCAATAGACTAATCATTCATGAATTTGCACTTATATTTTTCTCCTACAAATTTCACCACATACATACTTCAATATTTATGTTTTCAGGCGTTCCCTAGAAAAATTTGGCTGAACAAATTTGGGAAGCAATTGGTTCAATGACCAGTAGAAGAAATTGAAAAGCCTATTTATATCATTTAAGAATACTAATACGAATTATAATGAGATACACGTGCAACACACGTGTTTGAGAACTAGTTTCAATAAAAATTTGAAAAAATTCTGTCCTCTACCTTATTTTCAAATATATTATACTTAAATACAATTAATTGCTTTTCATATTAAAATTACACAAAGACGTGTTGATTCTTCGGTATCAATATGGGCATCCATAATTTCTTCTTTTAACTCTATTATTATTACTCAGAATAATTTAATCATTTTCACTACTTTTTTAAAGCCAAATACGTATACTAAAATAGTTATATAGTTCATATACATATATATTTTGAAAGATCAATTGGAGACAAAGAAGCAATCTTTGATTAATTTTTTTTTAAAAAAAAAAATGAAAACTTCGGATTTACTCTTAACCAATCCAAAATCCAGTCATTTTCAAATGAAAAAATTACTTGGGTGAGTACTTTTTAATAAATAATTACTGATTTTAGTAATATATTTTTATTTATTATAATTTATAGCAATATATAATAATACTATGATTAATCTGCACTTGTATTAAAAGTGAATTATGGATGCAATATAAATATATTATAAATATTTTAAAATATATTATATTTGTTTGGTAAGAAATTGACACAATGTATTATAAGTGAATTAAAGCGTGTGATAAATATATTATCCATCAATAAAACTTGTTTTATATGTAATTTATAAATTATTCTATGTAATATGTATTATAACATTATTATAAATATATTATAAGTGTTCAGCAAAAAAGAAAATATTAGTGATATAAATGATAAATATTTTCTTAATAGAGAATATTTATGTAAGTTTCCCTTTCAAATTACTTTTTGGGTAATTTTAAACCTTTTAAACATAATTCCCCCATATATAGTTTCCCTAATTACTTATAATGACATACATAAATTTGCCACTATACAAACGACGTAGCGAATTATATAAACGCTATACCCACAAATTATTTGTATATCGATATATATAAACACTGATATACATATATATTTGTATATCTGACAAACAAAATTGAGAGAGAGGAGGAGAGAGGCGAGCGAGATAGAGAGAGGAAGGAGAGTGGCGAGCAAGAGGCGAATTGTATATGTATATCTGTCGAATTATATATGTATATTTGTCAAAAAATTGTATATATGAAATTGGTATACATATGTATTTGTATATCTGACAAGCGAGATTGAGAGAGAGGAGAGAGAGGCGATCGAGATCGAGAGAGGGAGGAGAGAGGCGAATAATATATGTATATCTATCGAATTATATATGTATATTTGTCAAAACAAATTGTATAATAGTAACTGATATACATATATATTTGTATATCTAGCAAGCAAAATTTGTCATACCGCGTAAATAGATAGCTATGTTTGCTGCAAGCCATAATTATTTTAAACTATATCCTAAACACGTAATATAGTAGTAGGTTTGCCACACCGCATAATTTTTCCCTTACTTTTTTACTTTGACACCTCAATTTATTCTTCAATTTCGAACCAAGAATTGACCCAATTTGACTCAATACCCGGCCCAAATACAGACCCAATTCAATCCAATCCCATCCAACTGAACAATCCTCACCATGCCTTTTTCTCCAACCAGAATAAGCCACGTCATTAAAAAAAAAAAACAATCCATGTGCCCCTCATTCACAATAACACAATCAATCTCAGCCTTCAGATTATTTTGATCCAACGGTTCACAAATTTCCAGCCTTTAAACCATTCACATATATTTTATATAATATATACCCGTTCGATCAAACGTTCAGGCTGCCCAAAATTAATTTTAAACCAAATCAGATTTTTAATTACCAAAACTCTAGAATCTAATTCATTTCCAAATAAAAAAATGGCTTAACACCTTTTCTAAGTACAAATAAACATGCCTTAGACATTTTTCATCTCAGATAGGTTGGTGCATATTTTACTTTGAAATGTAAGGTAAACTATAGAGTTTAAAAATAAAATGAAACTAGTGCTTCATTAAACTGTTGGACACTTTGGCTAAAACAACTCCAATAATGTCTACATTACAGAGATTAGCATATATCATGCATACATTTGTTACTAATAGTTAGCAACAGATGATTAATTAGAAATACTTAAGCAGTTGCCTTGGGTTCAGGACTCTCTCCTTCACAGACAAAATCACCATCTTGATCGAAATAGTAGCAACCCTTGTAGCCAGTGCAACAGGTGGTGCATCCGGTGGGTTTAATTATCATCTTTCCTTCAGAACGGGGACATTTTGAATAAGCAATTTGTGTATCACATTCGAAGGTACAATCATTTGGGTTTCTGGGGTCAGATTCTCCTTCACAAATCAAATCTCCTTTAGCACTGTAATACTTGCAACCCTTATAGCCTGAGCAACAGTTGGTGCATATAGGTTTTTCGGGACTTCCTTCAGATCGTGGGCATAATCCATAGCCAAAATTACCACATTCTCTGGTACAAGCCTTGGCATCAACATGTAGAAACACCCCTACAACAAATATAGATCTTTAATATTAAGAAAAAGCAACACTACATTTGTAATGTATCAAAGAAGAAAAAGGAAAAAAAGAAAATGTTACCGAGAACAAGTAGGTAAGCAAGGAAGCTAACTTTGTGAATAGCCATTATGAATGAATGCTCTCTCCACCTTGTTTTCTTTGTGTGTGTTTTCAGGGTGAGGAGCTCTATCCTTCTCCACCTATTTATACCAAACAAGTTACTTCTTCCTTTCTTCACTTTTATTTATTTATTTTACAAAAAGTAACATTTTCATTTTTTAAGCTAGTTAATATGAGTATCATAATATCAATTCATTTATTATTTCTAAAAAAAACTTACAAAGTCAATTATGGATAAATAAAAGTAAAAAGAATATTATTTGATGTGAGACACGGCCAATACAAGTTTGTGTGACGCACCTATAGTTATTTAGAGAGATTTTATTTGGTGTGAGAGACCACCGATAAAAGTTGTGTAAGACATTTATCTATATTACTTTAAAAATATGTATATTCTTAAAAATGTTGATTAATTTTTTATTTTTTATTAAAAATTTGATAATAGATAAAATTATTATTTATTATTTAAAAAAATATTTAAAATTTTGAATACGCTGTCATTTAAGCTACTTTGTTAATGATTATAATTTAAATTTAATTTAAAGACTAGTTATTAAATAGTTCTTTATTTGAGGTATATAAGACTTCCTAATTTGTAAAACTTTTTCCTATTTGCCATTCAAGTTCATGCGGCAGCAGAGTTAATAGTAGACAAATCCCTCTTAAAATCCTAATATTTAAGAATTTAAAATTTACTAAAATTCGACCTTATATAAATTATTTCCTTAATTAACTATTGTATCTAACATAACAATACTACCTTCTACAGTAACTTTTATAAATATTTATTACTTTGAAATCAACTTTTTACTAAAAGAAAAAAAAAGTTCTTATGTAGTTTAAAATTGCTTTTGCAATTCAATATGTGAAATGATTGTCCAAAATTTACAATTAATGTTAACTAATGTACATGTATCAGTTTATTTACCTTATTCAATATTGACAAGTACACCCTACATTGGTAGGAGTCAGGTCTGCGTACACTCTACCCTCCTTAGACCCCACGATGTGGGATTTCACTGGGTTGTTGTTGTTGTTGTTGTAATATTGACAAGTACATAGTAAATGATGATATTATTAATACAATGATTATTAATACATAAATAAGTATTATTAAGGATATACTTCCTCCATTTTAAAAAGAATTATCCTTTTTTTTAATCTATTTGAAAAAAATGACATTTTTCCTCTGTTTTAAAAAGAATTATCCTTTTTTTAAATCTATTTAAAAAAGAATGACATTTTTCTTGTTTGGATAACATTTTAATTTCAGATAAAGCTGTAAAAGATTAAAGGAATCAAATTTTTTTTTTTCAAAAGGACAATCAAAAGGAATCAAAAGGACAAAATGATGGCAGCTGTTTTCTGTAATTTGGTACCAAATAATGAATAATCTGTTTCTAGCACAGAGAAAAGAAAGATTTTTTGGAGGAAGAAAAGATTTTAGTGGATTTTGCTTTTGACATGAGGGGTATTTACTTTTCATGAAAATAAATAACAGAAAAAAGATTACTTTTTCTCGTAAGGTTTTTGTTGCATTCTACGGATGGAATTAGTCATCGTTTGGTAGAGTGTATTAGTAAAAAATAATATATATATTAATTAAGTATATTAATAGTATTTTATTTGGTATATTTTTTTATAACATATATAATTAATATATTTTATTGTATATTAAGATTTGCATTACTAATATCATGAATTTTTAGATATTAGTAATGCAAAAGAATTTAATATTTGCATTAAAAAATATTTTTATAAATAAATAAGTACTTAAAATAAAATAAAAAAGTACACCCCCTAAAAAAAGAAATTTAAAAATAAAATAATATTTAAAATAAATCAATTCAAACATTCTGTAATAGTATTCCCTATTACGAGGAAAAGGACTTCTCAACTATATAGAGAGTCCATACACCAACTAAGTTTATATAGGGGCTATTTGTTTTTAGTTTGATTTTGAAAAGTTGCTCAAAACTTCAAAACAAGTTCATTGTTTTCAATAAAAGTAAAGTAACTTCATCCTCTTTTCTTTTTTTTTTAAAAGGAAAAAATCACAAATTGTTTCTTGTAATCCAATAGATATAGTAAATTTTAACATAATATTTTTTAAGTTTATGTTTAAAATTTTAAATAATTTGAAGTTGTGGAAATTTTTTTATCATTAAAGGAGGTTAAAGTTTTAAAACTTTAAAAAAAAATCTAAGTGTGTCTTGTTGGGTTAAGTTGAATTTAAGCTCTAAAGATATTGAATTTTGATATCTAGCACGGAGCGATACTATTATTGAAATTTGAGATAATTTCGTAAAAAAATGAAAAAATTGAAAATTTGGAGTTTTTCATGTGTTCTTGAATAAAAATGAACAAAAAAAGCATATTTGATTTAAAACTTCAATGAAAAAGTGTTAAAAGTTATTTGATTGGTTTTGCAAAATTGGAGTTAAAAATTAATAGTATAGATGAACTTTTTCTCAAACAGCAATAGCATAAATGAATTTTTTTTCAAAATTCAATGACATATTTAAATCTTTTACTTTTTTTTAAAATAGACTGAATACTGATTATTTTTTTTAAAAAAAAAGTATTCACATGTAAAACGTGCAACTAAAGGGCGATTATAGCTAGTCAAATGTGTTGATTGTTCATAAGTGGGCCTCGGTTGTCTGGCTCTCAAGTATCTCCGATCCGCTTTCTATTTTCTCTCTCTAAATATAGAGAATAGAGAGTATTTAGAGAGAAGCACTTCTAACTCAACAAGACATAAATTGTAAGCAAATATTAAATAATATATATATTAATGGATAATTTAAATAAAAGTGTTATCATTAATGAAATACAATATGTAAATATTCCATAAATATTCAACTTTCAAGATTATTACGTTGCTCCCATTAATGTCCTATTAATGCATTACGGAGTTCAAAATGAATATATTTTTCCTTATTTTTTTTTATGTCTAGCTAAAAATTGTTCAAATCGGAGATTTTCATCTATCGCTATTTCTATCGTTGGAGTTGTAGCCTCTAGATTATATCATTTCATAGTGAAAAGTAATAAAAATTCTAAATTATATCAGTTAAATATTTGATGAAAAATAAAAATAACATATTTGAAATATTTGTGTTTGATTTGCCAGAAGAAGGAATAGTATTGGTATATGTGTTTGATTCGTAAGAAACACTTTTTGTCCAATGATATTTCTAAGTTTTTCACGATACAAAATGGTACAATTTTGAAAACATCAAGTTAGTAATTTTGATGTTTAATTTTTCACAATGTTATATCATATTCGGCATAATCCAATCCTATCGAATAATATATTTGAAATATTTGACGAAAATTAAAGTAACAAAAAAAATTTAAAAATATTATTAATTCGGAATAATAATATATATTAAATATTGTATTACATTAAAAAAGAATTACGAATATTAGAGATTTAATTAATGGCATTATATGATTTATAACATGTTAATTATAAATATTGTATAATAAAAAGTAGAAATGTAATATAATAATGAAAAAATATTCAAAAAGTGAAATAGAAAGTTTGAATAGCTAACCAACGGTGATGTGTCCCTTCTCTATTTTATTCTTCCAATAGAGAGAATAGAGAGTAAAATAGAGATGTTCTAACCACCTTTTTTTCTTTTATTTTCAACACAAGAAAGTTCACAAAACTCATTCCTTTCGTCCTTTATTTATTCAAAGTGTTAATTTCATACTTGTTAAAAAGTAATAAATAAAAAATAATACTTTTACTATAGCATTCTTGTGGCATGGGACAAGGTCTGCCGTCCAAAGAAATTTAAAAACTGTAGAAGCTGGATTGTTGCTTCTGTTAGGAAATTACTTTGGCACTTGTCAGAGAAGGAGGATATTTTATGGGTGAAGGAGGATATTGTAGTTAGTATAGGAAGAAGATTAATGCATTGAAGGAGATGGTGAAGGGATGGTACACACAAGAGAGGTATAAGTTAACTCATAATGGCCATTATTCCATTACTGAAATAGGTTGGGGTAGAAGAGAAGACTCAACATTGTATGGCTAGCTGTACCTCAACATATTCCAGTGGATGATGCTACTTGGTTAATGATAATTTACAATTTTACCAAAAAAGACTTTAAAAGCACATCAAACTTTATTGGGACGTACACCGATTAAAGGATTGTGCAATTCTCTAATGTAATAAAGTAATCTCGAAAATCAAAATGACAATCATACAAACTATTAAAATTTGGACCTGTCTAAGTTGTTCTTGAGCATCTTCACAAGGAGTGTCAAAGAACTGTGCTATTCCTCAATGTGATTTAAGTAAAAACACCATTTTCCTTCGTTAAGTAGCTAGTTTGTTCAGCAAACACGCCTATATTATGCAGCAGACGGTAATATGTAATGTTAATAAGGAAAACAACAAGATCACAAAAAATTAAGATAACAAATACAAACACTAATTAAATAACATAAACTCTCACAATAGCAATTTCGTCTTCAGACTATACAATTAGGGTGAAAATTGTACCAGGTCAGAGATTTTCCAAACTTTGATTCTTATGTTCTTATTTGATGCTACTACTTTTCCTACTAACCAGAGAAAAGAAAAGTTACAAAAGAGGAAGCAAAAACCTACCCAAGAACAATGTGCCGCTTGATGTTAAAATTAACCTGCCATCTCCTCCCTCGATTCAACGCCGAATCATTTGAATTCGACCTCTCCAAGTAAATCTTAGTTCCAGAAAGCAACAAATCGTTGGTGATTGCTAACTCCGGATGATTTTGCGGTAAGCTATCATCGAATGATTTCAAGAAAGAGACCATTTGGTATATATTCGCTCTAGTTTATCATTCACAGTTCTCTGAGGGTTTATTCAAAATTAATCGACTGCTATATTATTTATACTGTTTAATTGGAAACAAATGAGGTTTAATTGATGGGGCTCGTTTGGTTCGCCTACGAGTACTAATTATGCCTATTCAACTGTGATAAATACATTGTTTGAATGTTTGTGTAGTGAATAATAATGTAAAATTTATTACCAAGAATAAAAAATTATATACTTGTTATGTGACAAATAATAATTATTTCTAATGCATTTGAACCTTTTCCGTATAGAAACTAATTACTTTAAAAAATATTTATAATTATTAAATAGTTTTTAAGCTAAAAACATGTGATGCACTCATCATGTTTTTGTTTTTTTCCCCTTGGCAAAATCCTTAAATGATGCTCTTTACATTTCCTTTTTGTTGACTTAGTCAAAATATTAGCTAATAAACACTATTACGCTAATGAATTTACAATTCTAAGAGTGTGTATTTATGAAAGGCATCCCAAATTTTAAGTTACTGAATTATTGGATTCATTAAAGATGTTTCAAATTTTACTAAATATTTAACTAAGCTTTGGGGCTATTATGTAAGGACTAAAAAGTGTAGCACAAAATAGTCAAGTCCAATTGGAAATCTCCACAAACTCCTCAGAGGCAATCAAGATGATTAAACATGGGTGTGTTATTTATAGTTCAATCAACCGTGAATACAGGTCATTGATGTAATTACTAAAATTTTCAGCCATAAAGTAACAACCATTGGGAGCAGAAGAAAGTAATAGATCTCCTAGCTAAGGAAGGAGCCAAGAAAGAAATATTTGGTCATATTAGAATGTTGAGTTCCTCCTGCGTTTACAAATAATGCGGTTATGCGAAAATATTCTATAAATTACTTTTAGAAGAAAAATATTTTTATAGATGCAAATTGGTAGCACACAGTAACGAACTATCAGGGAGCTCAATGCTCCCATAAGCTTGTTTTTGTTTATATATACTATACCTATCCAATTTAGCGAGAGAAATAAAGAAATTACTCACTACATATTTCAAAAGTTAAAATAAGAATGAATATATTGATAATAGATTTTGATTTATAGATCAATATACATGTTTTTTCCGCAACAACTCTTTCATTTTAAATTGGTACAACTTTTTTTTGTTTGCAAACCATACAAAAAATATGGAACTACTTTAATAATTGAATTTATTTTAGAAGTCAATATATTTACATATTGTCAATTTGTTGCTTCGATTTTCTTAGTTTTTCTATCTGAATCAACAGTGGACCAAATTAAGAGGATAAAACAGAAGCAAATCAACCTTGTCAAGTCGGTTTAATTAGACGTTTAGTCAAGTGGATTTTTTTCAATTTTATTTGAACACCGTAAGTCTCTCCTTCATAAACCAAGTTGCAATTGGAACCGACAACTGCCTTAAACAGTTTATGATCATTACAAGATTTTAAACACCTAATTCTCCTGCACCATGCCCTTGCCACAATTGGTACACGAGTACTTGAAATATTAGCTACAAAAGGATGTTGCAAGTTCCTCTCCACCGCATCCCCAAAATAATAGAACAACCAACAAAAGATTTTGACTTCCCCTATATGTGTCTCCAGTTCCGGAAATCTACTCCACATCTTTCATATATTTGCAGTGTGAATGCGTTGTGACTTGGGCAGGTGGCCAGGTTTCACCTCCAAGGTAATCCTAATCACATAATTTCCTGTCTGTCCAAGTATTTTATACACGTAATACTTGTGAAGATGTGTCCATCTTATTGCTATTGGGGGAATTACGAATATGCGAAATTGAACATACGATTGCAGTTTTACACCTAAAAATCAATTGAAGATATATGGAGCCATCAGAAAAGGCCAGGACCTGTTCGTCGTTCTTCCTCAGTGAGAGAGTGACGGAAGTGGCAACGGTGACCATAGGGGCACATATCACCTGCTAGGACCATCCGACAGACCTCTGTCTTGTAGCGTGGATGCCTAATCACTGGGCGCAACTCTGTGATACCGTGAGCGAACTGACAGTTTTCTCCGTAAGGGCAAGTCCCAGTCTCCTGCCATTTGTTGCACAGCTCTGTCTTCAACATCCCTTGGTTGTAAACGTCAAACTCTACTGCCTCCTCTTCCTTCTTGCCTCCAGGAACGTACACTCTTTGTTGCTGCAGCCACACCCAGAAAAAAAAAAAGGGCAAACAAAAAAAGAACCAAATTATCAATCAAATTGCACTGCACTGACTACTAATGCAAAGATTATGGATTACTATTAATTGTTTAACAATTGACAAATTAGATGAAACTGAAATCAAACCAAATACGTATCAAGAATTCATATGATCACTCAGATTTAATCAATTATACTTGGAAATGAATAAGAAAGGGGAATGAATATTTTCGCTCACAGATTCGATTAGGGGTGGAACCGTAGATTTTTGCCGAGCTTTTGCCTGGCTGGGACCTCCATTGTTTCCACCTTGTGCTTTCAACTTGAGATAACCGCTCGAGCGGACAGAAATGCTCTTTGGCAGCGAGACTCGTTCGACGTTCCTTCGCTCAGGCCGGTTCGTTTCCACGACGCTCCCCTGCCTGGTGTTCGAGGGTCTGGAATCAGATATTTGATTATCTCGGTTGACTCCCATACCAAAACGATTGAAATCAGAGAGAAGACAGTTTTGTATGGTGGCCTGCGTGAGGACGCTCAGGCGTCGATCCAAATCGGTGTTAACAAGTCGGAGAGATTCGTTCTCCTGGTGAAGAGCTTCGACTTCTTTGATAGATTCCTGCAGATGAGCGAGGCAGAGAGTGTACCGATTGTAGAGTTGCTGGTACTCGAGAATGTAGCTAGCTTGGTGGAGGCGGCGATCATTGACGATGTCATCAGTATCGTCGTCAAAGGAGGTTAGGGAAGGGGAGTTTGAGCTGCGAGAGAAAGTTGAGTAGAAGTTGGGGATGAATTCAGAGGAATCGAATTGTTGAGTTGAGGTAGGTGAGAGAAATGGATTGTCAGCCAAGTGTGGTGAAGTTGCATCACAGAAAGTATAATTTTTGTTGCCGGACGGGACTGTAGCTGCATCGGCGGTGCTGGTGTTGAGGCCATCACTTGAAGGATTCTCGTTCTGCATTTTGCTGAGAACAGAGTATAAGTAGAAAATGATCAGTAATTACAAATAACAACCCAACACTGAATAGTGCCAGAAAATTTCAAGCACATTTGATTCTAGTATAACGAATTTTCTAAATCGCACAGAGCAAGTACTCAAAAATAACGGAGATTTGCAGAGATGTTGAACCTACAAAACACATAAAACCTTCTCCACTGACAATCACATATAACTAATGGAAGCATAACAAACACCAGAGACGTAAAAGTAAAACATATGGCTTATTCACAACTGCCATGAAATCACGAAGAGGAGAAAATACATCTCGCCGCAATTTGATAACAGAAATGATGAGTAATTTTTGGAAAAACACTTCAAAAAAGTCAAGAATAAATTTCAAGCACGTTTGATCTTCTGTAGTTCAATTTTCCAGAATTACACAGAACAACTACTCAATTAACAGCGGAGATTCAAAATCCTAGGGATCACAAAACATTTATTGAACCAAAACAGAGAGAGGAGCGTTAGAAATAATCAAATCGCATCAGACGAGAATTCTAGCAGATGATATCACAAAGAGGAGAAAAAGCATTTCGCTGCAAGTTAAAGTAGAAAATTATCAGTAATGTCAGAATAACATTCCAAAACACTAGCCAATACCAGCCTTCAAGCACAGTTCATCTGGTGTACTGAGTTTTACAGAATTGAACAAAATAATACTTAAAATCAACGGAAATTCACATAGATAGAATCTACCAATCACACAAGACAAATCGAAGCATATAAAACAAAGAGACGCAACAAGTATGCAAATCACATCGGATAGAAATGCTAACTGAAATCACGAGGAGTAGAAAAGGCACCAAAATCCAGCAATAGAGAATTTCACAAAATTGCAGTGAACAAATACCTCAACAAAAGGAGAATTCACATAGATAGTCAAACTAGGAATCACGATAACACTAATTGAAGCAAAATCAAATGAAATAGGCAAATTGCATCAAATGAAAGTGCGAAATGAAATCACGAAGAGGAGAAAAGGCACCAGAAAATCTACCTGAAGATAGTCGTGCTAGTAAGATGGAGCTGCGTAATTCAGAATTCTAAGACGGAAGAGATGATCCGATAGTTGAATGAAAGTAGCAGAGAAAGCAATTAAGGTCTTCGTTGAGTTGTTGAGACAAAGCATAACTCGTGCTTGGGGATTCAATATTATATATATATATATATAGATGGGGTAGCAAGAACTTTGCTTGCTTAGGTCACAAGTTGTTCAAGTATATACTACGGCATGGAGGTGAACTTTTGGCGGGGAATTTGAGACGGTCAAATTGGATTTTAAGATGAGTTTATTTTATTTTTGATCGGAATAAAATTTTGGAATAATTTATTTTGAGATTAGTTATTTCTGAATTATAATATTATTTTTATTCTACTTTGAAGATAAAATAATTATTCTGAAATAATTAATCTCAAAATAACTTATTCCCTAACCAAATGAGCCCTAAATAATTTACACTATCATCCATAATTAGTGAGATTAATAACCTGAAATTCTAGAAAATAAATCATGTTATTTGCTACGATAATGTAAAAATACAAATTATCCGTGTATAAAAATTAGTCCTCTTTTGTTAATACTTTTCTTTCTAGTCGGTCTATTTTTTAAAAAAATATCTTTTATTTGATAACTTTTTAACTTAAATTTTTCATATGCAAGACATATTTAAGATCATAACATTAAATGATATTTTGAAATAACAAAATGCAAAATTCTTTTTTTGTTACTTAAATTTTATATCAAATTAAAATAAAAAATAATATAAATCGTTTTCAAAACCGTTATGAGAGAATGAATACGCAAGGGGACCCCACAAATTTGGTTGTATAATATACTCTCCGAGGTTTAGAAGTTGTTATGGAAGGCTAAATCAAATATTACGAGTTGGTTATTCTTTAAAAATAATGTTCCCCTAATTTGATTATAACTGCTCAACTAAATTAGCTAACTAATTTTATTTCTTTATGACTTTATCATATGGTTGTGTATATGTTAATTCTCACTAATAGTCAACTCCTATGTTGCTGAAAATTACTTATTATTAACGTTATGTCACCAACCTGTTATTGTCAATTTTTGGATAAAGGCATTCAGAACATACATTTCTTCTAATTAATTTTTGTTTACCAAATTCATTTGTCACTATCAATTTTCGTCTAATTATTACTATTATTTAGTGAAAAAGAGGGCAGGTAATGATCCAAATTAAACATGAAGCATCTTCACTACTACCTTGTCCCCAATCCCCATATATTAACCTATCTTGTGTTATATATATATTCTCTCTATAACTTAGAAAATGAAAATTTAAGATATAAAATGATTTTTTGAGAGTTCATCTCAATGATTTCAACCGAGTTATCAACTTTTCATTTGTATAAAGCAAGTGATTTACCAGGTGGACATTCATCTTTATGCTGGACGGATGTTAGTGGTAGCCTATAGTTTAGGAATAACAAAATCAATTCATATGTTAGTCTGAAATAGTGAAATATAAAGAAAAAGGCCTCCTCCCTTTCTGCTCGATTTGTCTATTGAATCAGCTCTTTTCGAGGAGTAGGCAAAAAGAAAATTTTACTTAGTCTGCCTCCCCCATGACTTTCCGGACCAACCAACCCGGATCTGTCCATCCCTAGTCGGGTACAGTTTCCTTTTGTTTTTTCCCTTGTAGCCGTTATTCGAATTTGCGCATTTCTCACAAAATTCCATTCGATTCAAAAAGATTTAGCCCTTCGTTCCGCCAACGAAGAAGTCATCCTTGACGATTTCTCAGCCATTTGCAATGCCGCATCAAAGATCCCCTTCCATCGGACTTCCCATTAAAAAAATGAAACTCGAAAACTAAATTAGTAATAGATTTGGGCTCTATTTCCTCTTCTCTCGTATCTGATAGCATATAGTTTAAGAATGACAAAATTAATTCATTAATATAAGATTCACCCAACTAATTTAAATTTGGCAGATTAATGATTCATTTATTTATTAATTCAGTCAATCTATCCTAAAAATTGGACTTATTTTGTAGTAAATATATAGCTCATAATATTGACTTGTGAGAAAGTAAAACTTAAGAAGTAAAATTTTGCTTCTTCTATTGTACTTTAATTAACTAAAATTATTAAGAAAGAAACATTGGTAAGGACTGATTGAGTTATGATTCATAGTTTAGTCTATTTTGATCTAACATCTCGACCCAATCGACTTTGAGCAGGGTTAGGCGATAACTCTTTTTTTATTCGACTCATTTTGATTCCAAATTGCTCATTTGTCGCCCCTTTCATAATTAATTAACTTAAGTTCGACCTTATACATATATTGAAAAATCAATCAAATAATTCATTAGTTATTTCTTTCCATATATCCAAGCGAACAAAGTTATCTGGTACTTTGATGGTGAGAAGTAGTGCACATTCATAAAATTAATCGAGGTATGTACAAAATAACTCGAACAGTATATTTATAAAAAAAAAACTGAATAAGTACAATTATATATCTCAAAATCTCTCATCTTTCATGGATATTTGTACTTTCATTTAAGTATAAGAAGCTATCATATGATAATTAATGAAAGTTGCAAAAGTATAATCACCACACTAATACTAAAAAAAAATCTCAATAGACCCACACAAAGAAACATATTAACTATTAGCTGTTGGAAATGGAAAGAGGAAGCAGGGTGGGTAGTCTAGTAATATTGGCGTGGCATCAAAGTATAGGAAGGTGAAAGAAGAAGATTTAAAGCTCAAGGAATATAGCTAGAATTATCTCAAATAATGATGTTCATTTTTGATTAATTAATAAAGTCTACTTTGGTTAGTTTCTAAGGCTATTTTATTTTGTAAGTAAGCCTCGATTTCTAACTACTCCCTCCGTTTCATTCTATTTTGATTATTATATTAAAACTAATTATTTTATTTTACTTGTCTATTTTATTAAATTAAAAAAAATCCTCATACTATTCTTAGCATTAAAAAAAATTAAATAATTATACTTAATTTAGAATTTTAAAATATCATTAATAAAATCAATATACTAAAATATATTTTTAATTAAAATGTTTTTGAAGGATGTAGGAGCAATAATCAAAATCATTACGGCCTCTGGAGTTGCTTCCTTGTCACAACTTTAACTAACTTTGTGGTCCTACTTTTAGTTTTACTCCCTTCCTGTCCTTCTCATCCTATTTCTTTCTTCAACAATCAATTGGTCCCATTCAATTTTAAAATTAAATACTCATCGTAATAACAAGGAAAAAGGGTAATAGTTTGATTCATAAATATCTTTATCGTTAATATTTTGGTTCAGAAATATTTTTATTGTTATTTAATAGGTCAAACTATTCTTATTGTTATTTAATAGATCAAAAGTATCATTTTCCGAATAAATATGTTTTTTTTTAAAAAAATCTTGTTCCTTATAAAATTATTATTTTAAGGAACTATATTCTTGATTTCTTTCTTTTTAAACCACTTTAGTAATAAAAATGTAGGAAATTATTTTATTCTTCGTAATCTCATTTTATCAATTAAAATAGAATAATTTCATGTACTCTAAGTTTTAACGGATAATATATGTCATATATATAAGATCATAATAAATCTATCATTAATTTTTATTCAAATAACAGTAGAAAATAATTATAATAAAATAAGAAATATTTTTATTTTTTTTCTAATTGAAGTAGAATAAATATTTGCTAATAAAAAAAATATTATTAAGAAAAAAATGTGTTCAAAAAGAAAATAAATAATATATTTATTTGAAAAAAATCATTTTTGACCCATTAAATAACAATAGGGGCATTTCTGGACCAAAATATTGACGGCAAGGACATTTTTGGATCAAACTATAAACGGAGGGCATTTTTATTCATTTCAAATAGTTTAAGGGCATTTTTGACCTTTTTCTCATATTATTATTATTAATAATATTATTTTTATTATTGTTATTATTATTATATTCACCACACTAACACAAAATATGTTTATATATATAATCAGTTTTCACTTTTACTTTGTTCTTTTCGACCTTCCCTATTCTTTCACATTTCAATTGTTTATTTTGCAGAATTCAAATTAAACGAGTCAAAAATAAAAACATACTTTGTCAAACAAGTGAAATGATCACATGCTTTAATATAATATATATATTAATAAATAGAGATTTTGAGTTTAAGTCTTTAATTTTCAATGTTTAGCTTATAAATAAAAGAATTAAACCTGCACATAAAAGAAATATGTTTAAAATTGTTGTACAAGTGGATGTTCATCTCCACTTTTTCTCTCCATCAAAATTTGTTCCCCAATTTGTTACCTTTCTTTATTTGCAATGGCTATTTTAACCACTGCTATGCAATTACAGATATAAAAAATTCTCTTAATTGTCTCTCTTTCTCTTACTGTCTCTTTTATTAATTTGCTAAGTTAGTTTGTTTTATAACAATAACATAATTAATTAGGTTAAAATACATATATGCTCTCTAATATCTTTTAAGTTTTTAATTGTAATGAACTACTCACACTGTTCAACAATAGTTGTCCACTATTGATTTGACACAAGAATTGAGAAGCAGTAAATAATAGGAGTAATTTTACCAAATCAACCTAATTAAATACAAGTCATCTAAACATTAAAAAATAGATAGTATTTAATAGCAATAGTAAGATAAACACATCATGGTACTCCGCCTTCAATGATAGATGTACAATATTTTTTATGTACCACAGATTAGGATGACAAAGAGGCGAGGCGGCTGCGGGGTAAATTTCAAGAAATTTGATGATTTTAATCTAACAAGATTTGTCAGACTCACAAAAATCTTGATTTAAAAAACTGAAATAACGAGACCAATTATATGAACACGGATTAATTCTTAGACAACAGACATCAAAATTCAAAAATCTAAAATAATATTTTCTGCGTCTCATTTTATGTGGCATTCTTTTTCTTTTTAGTTTGTCCCCAAAAAATGTAACCTTATTATAGTTAGAAATAATTTAACTTCAAAAATTTCCTTTTTACCACAAACATAAAAGATTATTTTAAACTTCAAATTTCAGAGATCTTTTTTTTCTTAAATATCATGCCAAGTCAAACAATTCTACATAAAATGAGACTAATTAGAAATATTATTTTCATATGTCTCCACATAACAATTCTACCTTGCCTCACTTGATTTTCTTTAAAAAATATTTGACCCCCTTCTCCCCGCATTGTCCTGCACAATTGACATTCCTACCACAAATATGCAATCACATCATTCAACTCATCTGCGCATGAATTGCTAAATGTTTTTTACAGTTAAACCTTTCCATAATAATTATTTTCTATAACAATAAAAAATCATGTTTTTTTTGTTGGTGAAACACATCTTTAACGTTATGTTATATTATATTTTTTTTCTAACATTAGTTCAATCCCCTCTTCTTTTTAATTTATTTTTTTGTGTTTTTTTTAAAAGAAAAAAGTGTCAAATGAGTTTAAGTAATAAGAGCACGGAAAGAAAAAGGGAAAATTTGGCAAATAATTTCTATAATAAACTTAATTAGGCTCTTTAGCTATAGTTTGCATATTTATGGATTGTAGTTATAGTTTAAACTATCTCATTTGTATAATTCATCTTAATTGAACTATTTTTATATAGCTAAGGTACTCAACTATGATATCTGGACGAAAGTCCCTCCATTGTGTCTCCGAATTAAGAAACTTTGAGTTTTTGTTTGTGTAAATTCTGAAATTTTGAATTAAAAAATGTATGGCATGACAATTCTATTACAACTAGGGGAGTATGGTCCATGCCAGCATTGGCCCAATGCTATAAATGTTGTAAATTTTACCTAAATTTCATAATGAAAAATCTCAATTACAATATATCCTTTATTTTTCTTAAATTACCCGATTTTCCTTCTTTTTCCATATTTCTGATACATTACTTATTTTGTTGATACATCATATTTTGCTGTATAATAATTAATCCTGTTGAGTTATTTATAGATAGTAAGGTAAATTAAGTTAGGATTGGTTCTTTCAATCAATTACCATTATAATTAATGGAATTAATCGTTAAAAAGTAACAGTTATGTAAAGGAAGAAAAACTCAAAAAATAGAGCATCACTGTAAATAAAAAATTCAAACCAAAATTTGATTTTCATCAAGCGAAACGTGATGAATATCACGATATTACTGAGATATTCTGGAGTTTGACAATGTGAGGTGAGTTATGAACGATACCAAAGTGATAGAATCGTAGTGGGCGACAATGTATCTTACTCAAATCTAAAAGCAGCAATCGCTGCTGGATTGACCATAGATGAATTGGTGAAAAATATTGAAA
The DNA here is from genome assembly GCF_947179165.1 of Solanum dulcamara. NCBI lineage: Eukaryota > Viridiplantae > Streptophyta > Magnoliopsida > Solanales > Solanaceae > Solanum > Solanum dulcamara. The sequence continues at coordinate 55,312,273 of NC_077247.1, read as the reverse complement.
TCTGATACATCGTTCAAGGTAACTCGTTGCCAATGATTATTCGTAATGATATGGGTGTTAATCTTTACATAGAGTTGAAGAAGAACGATCCTGGATTCGTAAAATATCCCTATGCATAACAACTTCTGATAACAAGATATGTGAGTTACAATCATTCGACGCTACATCTGGATTAATTGTTTGTGCCGAATCAAACACGAATGAGTCACAAATTTCTGGTTTAGAAGAATCTGGTAATGCTGCAGTTTGTTATATATCGGAATTGGATGTGACGAACTACATAACTAATACAATCGGTGCAGAAGTGAAGAAGAATCAATTGTACAAGGACAAAGCAACACTAGTTAATATAATGGCCAAATACAAAGTTGACAGTGGATTCAATTTCAAAGTTAAAAGATCTGACAGTAAAAGATATGTGTATTTGCTGATTTTGGAAATTTAATTTTGTTGTTTTATATTGCTAAGTAGTATGTATCAGGTACAATAGTTAAAATACTTATTGTCAGAATGTATCAGATACATTTGAATCTCTGTGTATATGATATATGTTAATATTTTTTTATATTTCTTATCGTGATACATCATAACATTATGTATCTAACTCACTTCAAAAATGTTCCAGATGTACTATTGATTTTGAAAAGTTAATTTTGTTGTTTTATATTCATGATACATACTAGTATAATAGTTAAAATACTTATTATCAGAATGTATCAGATACATATGAATTTCTGTGTATCTGATACACGTTAATATTTTTTTATTTTTCTTGTCGTGATACATCATAACATTATGTATCTAACTCACTTCAAAAATGTTCTAGATGTACTATTGATTTCGGAAAGTTAATTTTGTTATTTTATTCATGATACATACTAAGCAGTATGTATCAGGTACAACAGTTAAAATACTTATTGTCAGAATGTATCAGATACATATGAATCTCTATGTATCTGATACATGTTAACTGTTTTTCCTAAAATTGTGCAGTTATGTGTTAATATGCTATTCAGACGACTGTTGTTGGAGAATAAAAGCATCATGTTGGAAAAAATCCGATATATTCAAAGTGAGATATTTTTATAGTGAACATTCATGTGCACTAAGAGATAGGATTTTCAGTAAAATTCATGTTACAAAGGCTTTTGTAAGTGCATTCACGGCACCTAAATTGGTTAATCATAAGAGAATTCACACCCCTAATGATATACGAGAGGATATTAAAGCAGCGTATGGAATTGATATTACATATCAACAAGCATGACGTTCAAAAGAACATGCTTTGGAGATGTTAAAGGGAAAACCTACTGATGGATATAGACAGCTGCCGGTATACATACATATGCTAAAAACCGTATATCCAAATTCATACATAAGTATGCACAAGTCACCAAATGATGAGTTCATGTATCTGTTCGCAGCGTTAAGGCCATTAATGAGGGTTTTTTAGTTTTGTCGACCTGTAGTTGTTGTTGACGGTGCACATATTGATGGACCTTATAAAGGAACATTTGTATTAGCTAGCACACTTGATGGGACAGGTATTACTTTTTATTACTATTGCATATTGAATAACAGTGTATCATCTTAGTTGACATATTTATTGTGAATTTGATGAATTCTAATAGCTATGTTATCGCTGTTAATAATTTTTTAGGTTGCATATTGTCATTGGAGTATGGTGTTGTTGATACAGAAAATGATTCTTCATGGACGTGGTTTTTCCAGAACTTCAAAAATGCATTTGGTGAGAGGGACAATATGTGTGTTGTATCAGATAGGAATGAAAGCATAATCAAGAGTGTAAACATGGTATTTTCCAATGTCCCTCACTTTGCATGCATTTGACATATATGGAAAAATATGTGTACTAACTACAGGAGGAGCAAAGCTGTACTAAGTGACCTCTTCTACTCGATGACAAAGGCATACCAAAAAGATGAATTCGAAAAATTAATGGCAAAAGTTGAAAAAATTGATTATCGAGTGATAAAGTATTTGAAAAATACGGGGTACAAAAAGTGGTGAAGGGTTCATGCAACTGTCAACAGGGGGAGAATAATGACTTCTAACATTGCGGAATGTATTAATGGATGTCTTGTTGAAGCACGAGAGTTGCCTATAATTGACTTTTTGGAGCAAACAAGAATGTTATTTGGTGCTTGGAACTGCAAAAATAGGAAAATAGCAGCTTATACAAAACATACTTTAGGTAGGAAATTCGAAGATATCCTAGTATCAAACATGATGAAGTGTTCGAGAATGAAGGTACACACCAGTTATTTTTAAATAGATATCTACTTGATACATAGTTGCTTGATACATACCTATATGATACATCAGTTCTGTATTTCCTATGATCATTATTTCCTGATACATCAGTTTTGATACATATCTGTGATAATTATTTTCTGCAGGTTGTTGCTTCTTCAGAATATCTTTATTCTATTTATGAACCAGATATAAGATACATTGTGTGTATTGAAAGAAAAATATACAATTATGATAGGTTTCAATTAGATGAGATACCATGTCCACACGCAATTGTAGTGTTGAAGAGAAAGAACATTATGGACATGTACCCATACTGTTCTGATTACTACAAGCCAGAGGTGTTGACAAATACTTATGAATTGCCAATGGTTCAAATGCCAGATAAGAAAGATTGGTCTATTTTGAAAGAAATTTTAGAAAAATTTGTCTTACCATCAAGATACAAAAGGATGCCAGGAAGACCAAAAAAAGGAAGAAAAAAGTACTCTAGTGAGAAAATAAGAACAAACACAAATTTTTGTGGTCGTTGTGGCCATGAAGGACACAACAGAAAGATTTATAATTTTATTTCCAAAGAGAAATGATATTTTGTTATCCCAGATACATTCTATTTGGATCATGTACTTACATCTACGTAGTTGTTTTTACAGTGTAGGGTTGTATTTGATACATATATCAATTAACCAGAATAGTAATTGAATATCAATAATTGATACATGAATGGTTGATAATTATTTTCATTGTAAGTTACTAAGTATTGATATAGTAATTTCGAATCTGATAAATGAGAATAGCGAATACATAACCATTCGACGTATTAAGAGTTGATACTTTAAATGTTGTTGTATTAGTTTTCAACTGAATTGTGGTTGATACATAATATGTTGTATTAATATAGTTTGTAGATGTATCAGGATCATTAAATTTTGATACATTACAATCTGATACATAAATATAGATATATCAAGAGCTGTAAAGCTTGATAACTGAGATTTTGATACATAAATATAGATGTATCAGAATCACTAAATCTTGGTATATTAGAAACTGATACATAAACAAGATGTATTAGAAGCTGTAAAGCTTGATATATGTGATTCTGATACATAAATCTAGATGTATCAGAATCATTAAATCTTGATACATTATAATCTGATACATAAAATAGATGTATCAGGAGCTGTAAAGCTTGATATATGAGATTCTGATACATAAATATAGATGTATCAGAATCATTAAATCTTGATACATTAGAATCTGATGCATAAATATTTTGTCTCAGAAGCATTCAAATTTGATACATCAGAATATGATACATAAATATGAGAAAAGCTTAGAAGTCTGCTAAGTTGTTGAATAGAGAAAAAAATATTTACTATTGGTGCAAAAACATAATTGTACATTCTACTACTATAAAATGCAAAAAAATTTACTCGATGTCCATCGGTTCTCCATGACTAGGAGAGATGAAATTTCTCTTAGGTTTTTTGGATCATTGTTTTTGCTAACATAACCATCCTCGACGTGTAGTCCAGTAGTTGGAATAGAAATTCTATCAGTAAGATATTCAACAAAAATAGCTAGAAAAATACCACAATCCCTGCAAAGAAAGGAATACACAACTTTTTTAAAAAATTGACCTACTAAAGATTTAAATATGAATATTTATTAATACTCACAAGCTATCGCTTTCTTGTTGCTCAATGACTTCAACGTATTCAACTACAAAAGGGTGATGTGATTCAAGCATGTTTTCGATTGATTTATCCTTGTATGAATCAAGCGATGACCAATCAGTACGTTCATTCTTCTCAAAAAATCACTATCCTGGAGGTATGTAGGTAGCATTACTGCTATCTTTTGAATCTCTAAGGAAGGGTTGCTAGTTCTTCTTTTAGGTGATGAATCATACACGCGTATCAACCTCTGTTTCAACACAACCATCGCAAGAACCCAATGAAAATCCCTATCACAATTTATCAGAATGTATACCTCAACTACCAAATACAGGGCAATCCGGTAGGTATTGAGAAACCTTTTATTATGTTCTTCACAGATCTCTCATGATGAGCTATAACAGAGGCCCTTGCCATATCTTCTTGGGTAGAAATGTCAAGTGGAATGTGATAGTATCGTGTGTGTGCAGATTTAATGAAAATTTTGAAAATATAGTTTGTTGTTGTGTATTGATTCCGATGGTAGGAAAATATTACATCGATGTGTTGCACATTTTAAGAAAGTATTGGTTATACAAACTGATACATAATTTTTAAATAGGGTAGAAACTGATGTACTAGATGTATTTGATACATAATATCTATGTATCAGAAATGTGACTGACATCTAACAGATGCTCTATGAAAAAATGATTACCTCATCATCGCAACATCTGTTCGGCTATGACATAGGATAGAACCAGTTCTTATCTTGAGGAAATGCCACTACAAAGTCTATTTTATCAAACCCGAATGAAGAGAATTAGGATCTGTAATGTTCCTCATTTGATTTCCTGAATGAAAACTTATATTAAAATGACAGAAAATATATAATAAACAACTTGTGTTGATATAATTTGTAAATATAATACTTACTTATTGGCATACGATTTTAATCATCCTTTATCTATCCATTGAAAGTATTTTCAGATAAGCTTGGTTGGGGGATGATAACGTATGCCAAAATCTTTAAAAGGGTGTTTTGATGCCTAACTGATGTTATTTTTTCCTTATCCTTTTTACTCAACCCAAATTTTGTTAGATACGGCGATTGTAAGATCTTAGAAGGCAGCCTACTTCTTAGAAGAGGTGTTTTCGCATCATCTGGCAATACATTGGGTTTTGATGGAAGAGTGGTGGGTAACTGGCTATCACATAGTAGACATTCATCCTGAACTACCTGTTCATGACTAACAACATTCAATGGCATGGCCGGTAATGAAAGTCTGTATATTAGAGCATCTATCACATCCAGAGTTTCAAGCGATATCGATGTTAAAGTATCGGATTCCTAATTTTGAAGAATTATAAAAAACATAATAACTTTAGTATACTAAAATCTATTTAATTTAATGAATCAGATACAATTGATTTATATTACTGATGCATTTGGTTTGATTTCTTTATCAATCTGCTCAACATGCTCTTCAACTTTATCTGTATTACCAACAGGCTCTCATGCATCTTTCGTGGCATTATTCTAAACGAAATGTATAACATAAGTACTAAACTTATTAATGTTGAATCTATCACAAAAATTTATTTGATACATTATCTTTAATGTATAAGAATCAACAAACACAGAAAAAAAATCTGCTCTATCTGGTTTTATTTGATGTGATGATATATTCTTTAATTATGATGGAATAATGGATGTTTCTAGTTCCTACAAATGTAATAATAACTATTATTTAAGAAAATGACTGTTGAAATGATATATTACCTTTAATAACTTTGGTTCTAGTACATTACCTTTAATGTATCAGTAGAAACATGCTGTTCAAATAGTTCTGGTTTATCTGATATAATGTTTTGTTCTGATACATCATCCACCTGTTGTATCATGTTGGATGGTTCATCTTCCTGCAAACATAATAGCATTTACTTATGATATATGAGTATGGAATGTATCAATAACTATATATTATCACAGGTTTAACAAATACAAGATATATGTAGCATTAGATTGGTCAGAACTTTGGTTTTGATACATTACCTTTAATGTATCAGTAGAAACATGTTGTTCAAATAATTCTAGTTCATCTAATATAATGTTTTGTTCTGATACACCCAGACTAGGTGCTTAGAATCAAACAAGTATCAACAGTCTGCTTTCTCTTCTTCTGCTGGCGAATCATTCAGCGGGTTATATCAACAGAAGAAAAAAAAAGATTTCAAGTTTTTTGTTGATCAGCCGACACCTAGATTTGAATTGGGGAAAAAAGGATTTACAGTCATCTGCCTTACCACTCGGCCATGTCGCCAAAATGTTACAAATACAAAATAGATGAAAACTTTCCCAAATTACTGAACTGCTTTTTTATTGTACTTGTACCTTGAGTTCTGTTTTCCTTAATTTTTCCTAAAAGTCAAAGAAATCAAATCCTTCGTCAGCTAGTCGGTTTAATCCTGCAAACATAATAACATTTACTTATGATATATGACAATTACAAATAAAATTAAATATTTGATATGTAAAAGTGAAATGTATCCAGTAGTTTAAAAGTATATCAAAAATATAAATATCAATAATTATGTGATGTATCTACCTTAATATCTTCGTGGATATGAGATTGGTCATTTTGAAGGGGGGGTCAGATTTATTTGGATCATTGTGCTCCTCCAATACAACAGGTGCTTCTTGTTGTTCCACCACATGGAATGGTTGAACAAAATCATCTTTTTTAATTTGAGATGCCGTGTCAGTCATGTGGTGCATTATATTGTCGATGGCTTTCAAAAGATCAATATGATTTGAATCAATTTTATTCTCTCATCGCTTGAATTTTCAGTCAACCTTAATACAAATATATGAAAAATCAAAATGTATCAACTTATTAAATGTATATTATGTGAGATACATCTTATAGTAATAACTTACGTATTTCTTTAGAGACTTCTTTAATGCTTTGAATTGCATATGAACAATTTGCTCTGAATGACCTGAAGATTCACCGCCTACCACTGACTTTGCCGCTGGTTCTGTATCAGTATAAACAGGCTTCTCTGATGAATTTGGTGGTATGACATCCTATAACACCCCTCAAAATTTTTCCAAAGATTTGTACCCTTCTTGTGTTCGGGAGGGGTCAAACCCGAGTATATTGAAGTATATTTGCGAATTAAGATGAGTCTCTGAGGGACTAAGCAGGGTTAGAGGTGATGAGGGGTCACCAAGGACCCCTAGGACCGAGCTAAGTCCAAAAGATCCGTCGTAGTTAAGTTTAGGATGAGTCCGTATAAGGGTCAACTTTTAACGACCCTATCTTTAGAAGGACGTCAATCTGGGTGGCCCACGACCTATCAAATTAAAGGTCATTGAGTCTTCTTTCCAACGCCACCAAGAACGTAAATTTTAGAGTTCGGAGTCAAAAGATATGACGATCCTAAGATGAACTAGCACGACATGAATTTTATTTTGGCCTGGGTTACAACTGCTGGGGAAATAACCTTGGCGCTGTAAGGGCGCGACGCGCCACTATCGCGCCAAAAATATGCCTCAGTAGTTTGGTCCTTGGCGCGACCCGCCACTAAAAGTTGTGTAGGGTTTTTCAGGCCAAATTTCCAGAACCCAGAAAATATGGCCTTGGCGCTGTAAGGGCGCGACGTGCCACTATCGCGCCAGAAACATGCCTCAATAGTTTGGCCTCTAGCGCGGCGCGCCACTACGAGGTGTGCAGGTTTTTGGCATATTCAGCCTACCGCTGCAATGGCGCGACGCGCCACTATCGCGCCAGGTGCGTTTTTAGCCTATTTTCAGAACTTTGAGGAGGGGTAATTTGGGAACTTACCCAAGTTATATATGTATTACCCTTGGTCATTTTGGGATCAAAATTTCCAGCTCTCTCTTTCTCTAAAAGCCCTAGAAGTTCCTCTCCCCCTCTCTCTTTTTCATCTTCTTCTTCTTCTCCATTCTCAACAAAGATTTATCACAAGAGCTTCAAGATTTGAGTCCTCCATTGAAGACCCAACCACAAGGTTTTCTTCAAGTCTTCACTAAGGTATGTAAGGCTATCTAAAACATGGGTTGAGTTCACCCATGTGCCCTACTCTTGCCTTGAGGTTAGATGTTCATGAAAATAGAGTTTCTTGGTATGGTTTATGTTTGTATGAACTTTGTCTCCTATTTATTTGATGCTATATGTGTTGATGTTGTTGAGCTAAGAAGTCCCTAAAATCCTTCATGTTAGTATGAGTTGATGGAGATGACTTGTTGTTATGCCTTATTGATCTCTTTAGCCATGTGATTATGTTGCTTAAGTCAATTTCCTTAAATGTGCTATTCTACTTAAATTGTTGAGCTAAAGTCATAGAGTTATGCTGAATATTGAGGAGATGTCATAAATGTTTATCTAAATGAGGCTTGATTGAATTGATTTGAGGATGGAATTGACAAGTGGACAAGGTCCTAAATGAGGCTTGCCATTATGACTCAAATTGAGTTAAGAATGGGGATAGAGTTGATGAGTGGGAAATGTTCCACATGAGACTAGCCGTGAGGGCTTGTTTGAGATGATTGGAGGGAGTCTTATGAGCATAGAGTCATGGGAGGAGTATCGAGCACCGAAGCGGGCAAGAGTATAGTCCATACTTGAAACCCCAAAAACTACGCCGCCAACGTAGGTAGGGATGAAACCGTTAAAGTCGGATGCTTCCCATGGGATCAAACCGTTAAAGTCGAATGTTTCCTATTTTACTGTTCTGAAATGATAGAACTTGACTAATCGATGGTATCCATGATTAGGGAGGCGTTCATGCCCTGAAAAGGTATGGACGGACGTGGCAACAACGTCTGATTGTTGTACTATCACCGACTCATAGGTGATGGTTGTCGGTTAAGAGAAACTCCCATTTAGGCCTTGATAGTGCTCCGAGTCAGTTGAGTTAAGTGGCTTATGAGTTAGTCCTGTATAAACTATTCTTGTTGGACTTAGGACATTTGAGTGAGTTGTTATGTATATATATATATATATATATATATGAGTTAATATTTTGAGTTGATATTGATGCTTTCTTGATGTTGTTTCCTCTGGCCATTTTACATACTCGTACATTCCATGTACTGACGCCATTTGGCCTGCATCGTTTCATGATGCAGCGACAGGTACCAGAGATCATCAACCGGCGCTCCGTTGAAGATCCACATACACTTCCAGCTAGTTGGTGAGTCCTCCTAGTTCCCGGAGGATATTGAGCCTTCTTGTACAGTTTTAATGTCATTTCTTTTATTTTAATTATTGATAGCCATGGACTTGTCATTGGCACCTTCTAGACTTGGATAGAGGCTTCATAGACTAGAGTGTGGGTAGGCTGGACTGTTATTTTGAGGAGTTCTATTGTTCTTGTTTTGTTGGGTTGAATATGTTTGGCCTTCGGCCCTGAAATGTGAATAGTATGCTATGATTGACCCCTTTTTTGGGTGAGTATGATTGAATGATGAGGTGACTGAATCAAGTGGTTCGCTTGAAGGTCAGAAATGGCTTACAAGTGCCAGTCACGTCTAGGGTACCCTCCCGGGGCGTGACACATCCTTATGCATGTTATATGTTTCTACTTGAATTGGTTCTTTAGCACGAGTAGACTTCATTCTTTTGGGAGGAGGTGGAGAAGATGTATCAACAATATGACTGAATTTTCTTAATTCGGGGACTTCTTGAGGTTCTGTAAAATTGACCTTGGCAGCTGATGTAGCAGTTCAGATTGATGTTCAGTGCCAGGAATGACAATAGATTTCATTTCATATTAAGATGGCACAATGTTGGAGCATAGATACTGCAAAAAAGATTTGTTGCTAATCAGAAAATAAATCAATAAATACTATTGTATCAAGGTCAAGAATATAGAATGTATCTTAGATGTCATGTATAATGAGTCAGTGCATAAAGGAATAATCTTCAGTGTATATACCTCACTGAATATGGTAGACATGAAGGTATCAAAATTTGACTTGACGGAAACAACACGCCAATTAAAAATTTTGAGAATTTTATTACCCACTCTTACAACAATTTAAGAAGGCATCTGAGATGCACATTCGTAGATCCATGCATTCAGAGTGTATGACATACCTCCAAAATGATACATTTGTTTGGCATTATAAAACTCCTGCCTCATTCTTTTTATCAATTTGGAAAATGCTATTTTTCCCCATGGGTATTGCTCATACCTACCATCCTCTACCATCTTAAAATCATCAACACAAATAGGTGAATCACCTAGTTGAGAAAAAATAAAAGTGTGGATGAAGTAGAAAATGACTATCTGAACAGCGTCTTCATTTGTTTTCCATCCTCCAACCAGAAAACGCTGAACAAAACGTGCTTTGTTGACCCCATCTTTTACACTAGGAAATATCTAGACAACAATCTACTTGTTGGTGCATCTGGGTACCGAAAATCATTGATATTACCGATACATCGCAAATCAATAATAATAGCAAATTTCTTTATTGTGAATCAGAGTATATTACCCTACACGTGACGAATGTGTAATTCTTCTTTGTTTTTTTGCTCTACCTCAAGAAGTAAGAGGCATTTGATGATTTGCCCTTGAAAATTGCACTGTGGCATATCTAGGTAGTGACCAAATATGATTTGCCTAAATAACTTTATAGCTTCTTCACCTATTGATGATTTGAAATCATCAATAAAATTAGCCGTATATGCAGTGCCGAATCTCAAGGAGTGGGAAGGGATTTTCTTGATGACGTACTTCATTCCCTGCATTGACATGGAAAATAATTAACTACAACTTGAACTTTATATATAAACACGATGTATGAGAAGCATTAAATCTTGATACATGAGAATTTGATATGTACAGAAGATGTATTAGAATCAGTGAAGCTTGATACATGAGAATTTGATATGTACAGAAGATGTATTAGAATCAGTGAAGCTTGATACATGAGAATCCGATACATAAATGTAGATGTATCAGAATTATTTAAACTTGATACATTAGAATCTGATACATAAACAAAATATATGAGGAGCAGTAAATCTTTAAAAAAATGATATTTTTTTTAAAAAATACTATGTATCAGAATCATTAAATCTTGATACATGAGAATATGATACATACATAAGATGTATCAGAAGCAGTAAAGCTTGATAAATGAGAATCTGATACAAAAACACGATGTATTAGAAGCATTAAAGTTTGATACATAAGAATCTGATACATAAACTAAATGTATTAGAAGCAGTGAATCTTCAGAAAAAACTACATTAAAAAAAAACTCATCTTATATGAACTCATACCTTTGGGAGATTAGGGCGTGTTGTAACCCCTTCAATTTTCTTGTCTGCTTCTTTGGGTGTATGTTGAACTGGAGATTCCGACTTTAATTTCTCACATAGCTTATCCGTCACTGCTGGATCGTTACGATGTTTGGATCTAACGTCGTTGAAACCTTTCCAAGATGAATCAGAACCCGGTGAAACAAGAATTCCTTGGTTTTTATTCAACCGCGTGAGATCAACACTAAAAGATGGAGCGGATTCCATATATATCAGTGAAGAATATGAGTAAAAGGACACAAAAATTTATAGAAGAAAGCAACGGAAATCAATTTTAGTGAGAATGAAGTGAGATTCCAGACAAGGAAAAACTTAAACATACCTTAGTTAGAATCTTGAAATTGAGTAACAAATGTACAAAAATTTAAAATACTGACGAAATGGAGCTTGAAATTAGGCATGAATTTAGAGTAGTTGAGTGAAGTAAAATGTGATGTATCAGTGAGACGGAGAGAGAGTTAAAAAAAGAGGAATTTTTGATATTTTTTTATATGGTAGAGAATATTAGTAATTATGGTATTATAATATGTGTAAATAGGTAATTTTTCCATAAATGTTTGAACAACCTGTATATTCTTTGGCAAAACATCAATTAATGTTTTATTAGGAAAAATTAGGAGAGGACTGTACAATCTATTGACTCGTGTATTAGCTGGTAGCCTAAATTCTAAACTTCCGTTTAGACATGAGTGTGGTATCAAATTAGCTGGACAACATTGCATTTTAGCTCATTGCTGAATATTATTCAGAGACTATGGAATAACATCAAAAGCACATATGGAGCGCGTAAAACTTAAATACAAAAGCACATATTCTATACATCATATATTGGAGAACAATCTACAAGTCTACTATTTACGTATTGTGTATCGATGATGCATTTTTTCCCATTATAACCTCCTTTGCAGTTTTTGACCAAAAAACCCTGTACAGTTGTGAAGTAATAATCAGTTGTTAGTGCTTATATCTCCAACTAAGCCGACAAGAAAGACAATAGTAAATTTGTCAAAGTTCTGGGTGAAGGAATTAATAAAGGAGCATGTCAGTATTCTAGCAATATTGCAGATAAAAGAGTTGAAAGAATTTGCAGAGATAACAGCCTAGAAACTAATGACAAGAACACTTGCCGTCCTGTAAACAATGACAAGAACAAACACCAAGTTAGTAGTTTTATACCTAGACTAATGAATACTACCAACTGAATCTCAAAAGAATTTTACCTTCAAAACCTTACGATATTCATTTGATCTCCAGTGAGTTTTAGTAACAATTTCCAACAAATAAATGAAAAGGCTCAACATTGGAGGTCCCAAGGTTCAATTTTGTTCAAATCTACAGCACCAACAGCAATAGCAAAGAAATTGATATCGAAATCCAGCTGGCAGTTCCATCTGATGATGCTGATCATCGTCCTTGACAACTCCAAAGTAATTTTCCACAACTACGACACCTCAAGATTTATCCAAATTGTTTTTGTTTATAATCAAGAGTTAATTGCTTCAGCTTTAATGCATATACAGTAAGACTTTTTTCATGGCCATCAAGTCCCCAGCTGGCTCTGAAACAAAGTTATAGAAATGGATTTTTCGCCAAACAGCTCAAAAAAAACCATGAGCAAGAACACTAAATCAAGAATGGAGAAGATGGATAAAATTAGGATAAAGAGAATCCATGGGAACTAACCTGAAAGATTGGGAAAAAAAGTAACAAGACTACAAGACCATAAATAAAGTTCTTTTTTTTATGACAAGGAAAACCCGCATCCGCTATCCTTTGGGTGCGCACAGGGTAAACCCAGCTACTATGCAATAGCTCGCAAACCACACAGAGAGGTCCAATGGGGAGACAGACAGAGTGATGGGGGCAACAGGTGTCCTTCCAGGTACTTCAGGCTCTCCTATTACAGTTGGTGCTACACAGCCAGTTCAAGGGCCAAGTGTAGGATTTCAGACTCTTGATTCTTCTTCGGTGCTTTCTATTGCACCTCCGATATTTGTATACAACGAGCTCGACCCAGAAGGCAAACCCCTTGCTTTCGCTGGCAAGGGGTTTCGAAATTGAGACTTCCAACATGGAAGTCCCAAGAGCCACCCCGAAGGGTCATAAATAGAGTTTTTTGTGTGAGATAAAAACGAACTTTAAAGAATTAACTAGGTGGGGTTGGGGAGAAAAAGGTTGTTTAGGCCTTCTTCTCTTTAACTCTTCCTAACCAGGATACAAATATACATCTACATAATTTGCCAAATACAACTCATCCCTAAAAGTTAAAACCATGCATGTAACAATTTTCAACTACTTTTGTCATTTTTATATATTCACATTCTCTCTTAAAAAATCTGGTTATCCTAGTTCAGTTCCAAACACATTTTCTTCCAAATAATTTGTTATCAACCTAGCCAATTGAATGTTTTAAGTTTCGCATGTTCCTCATCACAAGTCAATCAACCGACCAAAGCTTGGCTTAATTTGAACGTATAATCAAACATAACCCATCAAACACAAAAGAACAGAGTACTGGTTGATAGTTTACCTCAAATTTGGAGAAAATTCCCTACAAGCGATTTTCACTCTCCACAATCTCAACAACCACATGAGTACTCAAAGAAAGCTCCAAGCAAAAAATAAATGCAGAAATACAACAGGTCAAGCATTTAACACATGGAAAACAAAAGAGGAAAAAAAATCCAAAACTGAAGAAGAAGCTTACCTTTTGGGCAAGAGGATGCCTGTAGAAACAGGAAAGCCAAGAGAAATTAACGAAAATTCAATCGAGCAAAGAAAAGAAATTATTTAGCGGAGAAAAGTACAGCAATAGAAAAGGCCATTAAAGATGACGACAGAAAGGGCTGGATGCATGCTATCCAATATACCCTTAGCTTGAAATTAATTGACCCACAACAACCAATAACAAAGGAAATCGAAAAAATAATCAAACTTTATTAAGCACCGTAACATTATACTCAAATGTTTCTTCCTTCTAATTAGGCCTAAACCCCAAATCTGTACCACTATCAAGCTAAACCCACAACAATCTAAAATGAAATTAACAAACACGGAAAAAATCCGGAAGAATTCTAAACCCAGATCTCTACACTTCTTTTGAAAACGAACAGGAGACGGAAGGTCTAAAGAACAAGAATGTGACAAATAAATATGGCATAATCCATTGACAAAGAGATATACACATTGCTACGTTTCCTTTAGCATTGTATATGCAAAAAAACAGAAGTAATGGAGAAGATAGAGATAATGATGTAGTTATGGTGGTCTATTGAAAATTGAAAACAGAAGTAGAGGAAACAGCTGACGTGCTAGGAGGCCTCATATTGAATATAGCAGCAACATAACGCGTGGAGAGCTTGAGTGATAAGACTAAAATACCCTAAAATGAAATTAAATGGACAATAAGCATACATGTTGAAACTAGATCTTTCTAGTATAGTAGAAGATGGAATTTGAAAGAGACTATGTGGTCAAGGAGACTTACAAAGAGACATTGTAATCTCTAATGCATTCAGGATTAATAAGAATGCATTCTAAGATAATCTTGAAAAGTGTGTGAGAGAGATGAAGCTAATTAACTGAAACACACAGTAGAAAAATTCAGCTCTTATTCACGTCAGGTACAAACAGCAGAAATGGTTTACCTTGTTTTGACTCCCCATCGTGTGGACTTGTGCACTCCCCTAGAGCTTGTAACTTGCTATTCCAGATGTTAACAAGTTTCATTTTCACACTAGACCTGAAGAGAGAAACATCAGGTCGTGCGAGTTAATAACATATTTGATTGAGATAACACCGGAAAGTGACCTAATCCTCCCAAGAAATTTGATAACTTTACCTTTCATCAGAGAATACACTGTCACCACAACTTGGGTGGAAGATTGATCACACTGATGGGACGACTGCTGTGGAAGCTCTGAGCAAATAGCTTTTGCAGAATGCTGCAGTCTTCATACAGCTCTAGTTTCTGCACGGTGGAAAATAACATTAACTAGTTGCATACATTTTCTGACATCGTTGATTATTAATACAAACAAACACTAAAGGATAATTTACCTGGCATTGAATGAAAGGGCTGCACAGAGCTTCTCGATTTCCAGTTTACACCAACTGTACAATGAGCAAGAGATCGATCAATTGACCGACTTGAAATTTCAATCTGACAAGAGGAATCCAGACTCAGGATCATGCTATTTGGAAGCACTTCCCCACAGAATATTATGCGAAGATCGAATCTCTCTCCTAACAGTGCACTCTCTAGTCAGTTTCTTTGGCTGCGGGGCAGGAAGCTGAAGTGTAGCTTTGCAACACTGGGCCCTGCACCTCTTTTTCTTGATCTCATAATTCACAGCTATATCTGAAAAGAGGAGTAGGGAATGGAATAGCAATAGACGAGGAGGATACTTCAACAACGATAATCTAAAGAGAAAGGAAAGTGACAAAACTACAAGATGGTATAACAGTGAAATGCTTTGCACCATCTGATGCATCAGCAATTCTCTCTTCCACTAACCAACCTTCCACAATTTGTCCCCCCCCCCCTCCCCCCACTTCTTTTAGGGAGGCAGATGGGTGGCTACAGCCTACAGGGAAGAGAATGTGAAGTAATTTATGTATTGGTCTTTTGGAAATAAATCTTGAATTGATATCTGCATTACGAAGGTCAAGGAAAACAGAAACACCGTAGAAAAGAAGCATCCGATATAGTAAATGCTAACCAAAGATTAGTTTTCTGTTTTCTTTGTTCCAGTGTTGTCAAAGGCGCGCTGTAAGCACGCTTAAGCCCTGAAGCGAGGCTCAAAACGTGTTAAACGCTTCGCCTCGCTTTATGTGCGCTTAAGTGTGGTCATCAAGGTTCTAAGGCAAACTTTTCCTTGCCAATGAGCCTCTTTTGAAGAAGTGATACTAAATAATTGATATTTCACTTTATCATACTTTTTTTTCAATTTCTTGGTCATATATTTGTCATTCATGTTTATAATTATTGGTTTTGGACTAAACATATATATTTGTATCTTTTTCTCCCTTTGCGCCTTTTTTCATTAAAGCCCACACTTTATTTGTGCTCTGCGCTTAAAGCCCCAATGAACCTTAGAGCTTTTTTGCTCTTTTCGCATTTGATAACACTGCGTTGTTCAGGAAAATAAACTGAAATAAGTGGATACAGAACTATTGAAGGACCTACAAATAAACAGTGGTTGTTAGGGAAACAAAGAGTAGAATAGATAACTTGATCACATCTCTTACCCATCAATTTGGGCTTGTATACCTCCACTGTGTAAACATCAGGACCTGTATACCCATCAATTTGGGCCTTGAGATGTATCCTAAGAGCTTCAATGAACCATCGCTTCCATTCAAATTGTGAAGGATGAATCCCAAACCCACTAGACAATAGAGAAGGAGAAGCACATGTTCAAAGCTGGAAATCCACACTACATGCAAATGAACAAAATCTAAGAAACCATAAAGGAAATATCTTTAAGTTAGCTGGTGTAACAAAGACGGACCTTTCAAAATCAACAATTTTGAAGGAGCCACTGGGATGCACAAGGAGTATTCTTAGCAGAGACTCTTTCAGAGAATGCAAGACCCTCTTTGGGCTTCCATATTATATATGCAAACCAAAAGATCAATCATGAAAGAATACAGCTTAAGAAGTATGTAAATCAAAATTATTTATTTGTTTGAATTTTGAGAACACTAGAAGTACTTGGGAGTGTATTTGCTTCCTTCGAACTGGTTGGTTGTAAAATACATCACGGACAATGACTGTAAAGAGAAAATCCCAAGAAATTTTCTTATAAGCAAACATTATCAACTCATGTATCAGGTAGGTAGGGCTTATAAAGGATTACCTGTTGTACCAACACTTTGTCTACAATCATCAATTCCAAGAACAAAGACCAAGTTAGTAGTTTTATACCTATCCTAATGGATACTACCAACTAAAACTTAAAAGAACTTTACCTTCAAAACCTTACGATATCCATTTGGCCTCCCGTGAGTTTTAGTAACAATTTCCAACAAGGAAACGTCCGAAATAAAGCTCAGAGCATCTCCTTCAAAGCCAAAGCTTGCTGGGGAAGTGTACATATAATCTGAATGGTTCTATTTTGATGTAGCTGGTGTAAAGCAAGCATACCAAACCATAGTTAAAAGGCCAGACAAAAAGGAAGCACAACAGAATATGAAAGAAACAGGCACACATACTGTCTCCATAAGCTGGGCTAAAAGTACCTAAGCACCAATAAGTATGTTCCAACTCAACTTCAGCTAGAACAAATAATCAAAACATTTCTACATGCAGTAGTGATCAACAAAAAATATATTTCATCTCTCTCCCTCACTCTCTGGCTCCATATATACAACAGCAACAACAAACCCAGTGTAATCTCACCATGTGGGTCTGGGGAGGGTAGAGTGTACGCAGACCTAACCCCCACTTTAAAAGGTAGGGCGGCTGTTTCCGAAAGACCCTCGGCTTAAGAGAGAAGAACAAGGGAAACAAGACATAGGTCAGTAAAGCCACGCATATAGCAGACAATATAAAGATATGAATAATGAGAGCGATAAAGCGATAAAGCGATAAAGTCACGGTAGGAAAGATCGGGGATAAATGAGCATTAACTACTATAGATAAAATAGGATACCCAAAGTAAACTGGGCCAACTAATATAAGCAGTAATCCCATGCAAAATCATATGTTAAGACAAATGAGCGCGACTACGACTACTATGGAGAACCGATAGGCCACCTAGCCCACTATCTTAGTCTGGCTCCATATATATACATATATATATCCTCCCCCTTTATTTGAGGAAGCGATACAGGTAAAGAAAGTATTTTATTGAAAATGAAGCACCAGAAATGCGATGTACATAAACATCTTACAATAAAAGCAAAAAAAAAATGTAAGCATCAATATTTTGTGTTGTGAACAACCAAATCACTTTTCCCAATTACAAGTAAAACTGCAAAATAATAAATAAAAGAACATCTGTGAAAAGATACTAATGAACACAAACAGTTAAACAGCCTATCAGTTGAGTAATGCATGCAATCCCATTCCAAGTTATGAACATCATAGTTGTCAGGCAAAATAAATTATGGACAAGCAGCATCAATACAATAAAAAAGATGATGTCAGTCCAACGTTTTTCAAAAAGATTACCATAGCTTTTTCCCATCAGCACCAGTCCATCTCATGAGACACCAGATCCTTCAAAAGAAGGTACAACTTCAGGAGATGAAGTGAAATAATAAAATCGGGCATAACTTTCTACACATCAAAATGCATTAGATCAATGTCAAAGAATCTAATACTTACCATTGTCATCCACCTTAACATAGCAGGTCCAAATGCCTATAGCAACGGATATTTGGTGGAAAGTGGAAACTAGACTAAAGTTCAAACTAGGAGTACACAACTTATAAGAATAACAAACATATAAGGAAGTAAATCTCATGGAAAAAAGAAATAAGAGTTGTCATAAAAATATTCATTTGAAGAGAAATATTTATGATACTACAATGGAGCATCATACTAAGAGGAGAAAAAATAGCATCAATTTTCATATAAAACATGTGCCCCCTTGTCATCAGAAGTAGCAAACAAAGGAACATAAGAATTCATTGAAGAGCCTCACCGGTCACTGCCGTTTGTGAGAAGGAGGGATAATATCTTGGAGGAAAAGGATGGGGGAATATGTAGCTAAGCACAAGTTGTTAATTCTTGACATCATCTGTATTGACAAGGTAACCGTGAACGATGATAAGCGTGCAGAATGTATTTGGATAAAAATTAGATGTTCAGCTTGTCAATGACTCCTATTACTATGAAATCACTTATGAGAAAAGAACCACTAAACCCCAAAAGAGACAAGTATTATCATACAAGGCGACAGAGGATAGTTCAGCTCCTGCTGTGAAGAATGGTTCAACACCTGATTCTACTACACCTACTGGCAAAAGTAACAACAAAGGTAAAGGTGTAGCCATTCAAGAATATGATAGCGATGACGACTACTGGCTCTCATAAGACGATTGATTGTATTACATTCTCACCCATCAAACAAAACAGCAGCTTCATACTCATGCTCAAGTTTTTTACATGTTAATCGGCTGTAGTCTCATTTTTGTCATGTTCTTGTACCTTATCCACTTAATCATTTCTGCATTATCGGGGAACACGCAATTAACATGTATTATATTTTCTGCATTCTTTTTGATAGATTGCCAAAGTTTGACTTGGGAGAAAGTTTAATATGTAGCTAAAACCCTTAGCTCTCTTGAAATGTTTGTTGTTAGAGTTTAATGAGCCGAATTCAAGATTTAAAACTTTATGAATTCAACTTCTAATGATCTAAGTAATGAATTTTTGCATGTAAATTTGTACTCTGCGTTGGATATACTAGATTCAGGTAAACTTGTCGTTGTAACTCTAAATCCATCAGGTCGGGAATGATTGGGTAAGCAAAAATCAGGAAATTAAGTTCCAACTGGAAGAATGTCAGTCTTAGAAGCAGAAAACACATTGTAATAAGAACCAATCAGTAAAACAAATATATACAAAATGTCCTTGTTAACATTGGCCAGTTTGGTTTTGCAACCACAAGAAGCTAGAAACGTGGGTTTGCATTGTTCTCCCATAACAACAGAAAGATTATTTTGCTCTACGGACTCCAGGAACAGCTGTGACACAAGGCCTTGCTGGTCAGGGGGTCCGGTCCTTTATAATACTTTGAATTCCAATACAATGAGTAATAAATAATGATGTTTATCCAGTTTTAACCTATTTATTACACCCATATTAATGTTTCAGAAAATGATTAGGTGTTTTGAAATATCTTTTACAGGGAACTCAAACTAATTCTCACAAAAAAGCCCCAACACAAACTCAATTCTACAAAAATAAATCCAAAGACTCACTCATTTCCCAACCCCAAAACAATTAAAAAATAAATACCAACAAAAAATCTCACCTTAAATTCCACAGAGGTCATTGAAGGCTCCAAAGTCAAATCATATAAAGATCTTGGGCAGTTTAGGTTCAATAAAACAGTGGATACAACTGAGATCGACTTTGCTGCTCATCACTATGTTATTAAGTAATTTATGTATTGGTCCTTTGGAAGCAAATCTTGAATTGATATCTGCATTACAAAGGTCAAGGAAAACAAAAAAAGCGTAAAAAACAAGCATCCAATATAGTAAATGCTAACCAAAGATTAGTTTACAGTTTTCTTTGTTCAGGAAAATATACTGAAATAATTGGATACAAAAATATTGAAGGATCTACAAATTAAACAGTAGTTATTAGGGAAAGAAAGTGTAGAAAAGATAACTTGTCACATATCCATCCATCAATTTTGGGCCTGTATACTTTTCACCGTGTAAACATCAAGACCTGAGATGTATCCTGAGAGTTTTAATGAACCATCACTTGCATTCAATTTGTTAAGGGAACTCAGATGAATCCCAAAAACACTGGATAATAGCAGCAGCAGATAAGGAGTAGCACGTGTGCAAAGCCATGAAAATGAACAAAATCTTAAGAAACTAGAAAGGAAATATCCTTAAGTTAGCTGGAATAACAAAGACGGACCTATCAATATCAACAATTTTGAAGGAGCCACTAGGATGCACAAGGGCGATTCTTAGCAGAGACACTTCATAGAATGCAAGACCCTCTTTGGGCTGCCAGATTATATATGCAAACCAAAAGATCAATCAGGACAGTAAGCTTTAGCAGTATATTTGATTGAATTGTGAGAAGACTAGAAGTACTTGGAGTGCATTTGCTTCCTTCGAACTGGTTGGTTGTAAAATACATCACGAACAATGACTGCAAAAAGAAAAATCCCAACAAATTTCCTTATTAGCAGTCAGCAGTCAACTCTTTTATCAGGTAGGCTTATATAGAATTACCTATTTTACCAACATCTTGTCTACAATCATCAATTCCAAGGTGCAAACACTTTTCCTGTAAACAATGGCAAGAACAAAGACCACGTTAGTAGTTTTATATCTATCCTAATGGATACTTCCGTAAGTTTTAGTAACAATTTCCAACAAAGAAACATCAAAAGTAGAGCTTACAGCCTCTCCTTTAGGGCAAAGCTTGCTGGGAAAACATGTATATCATCTAAATTGCAGTATTTTGATGTTGCTAGTGTAAAGCAAGCATTCGAACCCATAGTTAGAAGGGCCAGATGAACCGGAAGCATAACAGAAGATGAAAGTAACCACTGAACATCTGTAAAAAGATACCAATGAACACAAATGGTCAAACAGCCTATTAGTTGAGTAATGCATGCAATCAACTTTTGCCCAAAATTGATGAGTTCACGAGATCAGAGACCAACTTTTGCCCTACAATGATCAGAGACCAACTTTTATCTCTAATTAGCCCTACAATGTAAAAAGACACAAATATCTCTAATTAGCCCTACAAATGATCAGAGACCAACTTTTGCCCAAAATTGATGAGTTTCATGAGATCCCACTTGACCAATTGGGATAACAAAGTCATTGACATTCAAGAAAAAACCAATTAGGTCAGTCCATAAGTCTTAACAAATTTATTTGACCAAAAAAGTCCCTGTTTGTACTCTGTTCTAATCTGAGTTTTCCCATAGACGACATTTCTATCATCATTGAAGCAAATTCCTGGGATTGAATCTAGCTCTTTAGCTCAAGAATTCATGCCTAAATTCTTCAAGTTAGTACTAGGCACACTTTCACCACCTATCAACCCTCCTCCAACACCAACTATCATTGCGGATTTCAGTAAAATTTCGTGATACTATCAGTATAATTTAACATGTTATACGCTTTCAGAGCGTATCTAAATAATTATGATAAATGTCTTTCAGGCAAGGGAAATTATTGTGAACCTACTAAGAACACTCAGAAGAGAGAAGGGCTTCGAAAGCAAATTCAACACGATACGCTTGGTTATCTGATGAATGAAGAAGCAAATAGATTCAAACTAACAGATGATGAGATGATTGACCCACAAAACATTAACAAAATCAGAAATAAAAATATAATCCCTCATTCTCGTACATGGCACAATTTTAACTTTTAAGAAACAATAAAAATCAAAAAGTTCAGACCATGTAAAAGAGACTAACCAATGAGGGTGTTTAAGAAAGTCTGTACAATTGAGTGTCTTCATTCATATACTACAAATCACAACTTCTTTTAATTAAACTACTTAGTTTTTTTTTGAGTTGTGCGAGTGGGGACTTCCATTCAATATCTAGTAAATTCATAAAGATTATTGACACTTGAAAGGGTAAATTACACCTTGGTGGCACCAGCATCTAGACTGTGTGAACTCCAAATAGCCTCAGACATTCGCTTAATGCTCCCATCTTTTCTTTTAAAAGCTTGCATGCAAGAATTCCAAGAAAATCTTACAATATCAAGTTCTCGATTTTTCCTTCTTTCTTTTTTAATGGATGGAAGAATACCAAGATAGTATTACTTGAGCAGATAGAACGGCGGGAAAATTGATTTAGGGTTTAGGGTTTTGATCGGACAACATAATTCCAGAACATCCTTAACACATGCTTTTAAGAATACCAATCGCTTAATGTTCTTGCTTTTTTCTTAAAAAGAATGCATGCAAGAATTCCAAGATTTCTTGAATTTCCTTTATATGTGCAATGCCAATAATTAGCAAGATAATGGGAAGAACAGTAGCATTACTTGAGAAGATGATCACCGGGAAAATTGATTTAGGGCTTTGATCGGACATCGTCACCGGAACAGTTAAGATCAGCAATCCGGTGGCGTACTCTAAGATGCGCCGGTAGCGTACTACTTCCGTAATATGATGGTGGGGAGTTCTAAAGTGCCCAGGTGGTGTCTCTTTTATAGTTTTTGAACTAGTTAATACACGCGAAAAAAAAAACAGTTAATACAAAATATATTATTTTTTTGTAAGTTTTTATTCTAAGTACTTATTTATTAAAAAAAAAATAAGAAGAGTTTATTGCATTAATGTGAAATTTTTATTCTAGTATTTTTTTTACATATATAGTTTTCGAACTTGTTAATACATGTAGAAAAAAATAAAAAACTAGTCAGTACAAAATATATTATTTTTTGTAAATTTTATTCTAGTACTTATTTATTTTTTGAAAAGGGATTAAAATTACCCTCGAACTATTCGAAATAGTTTAAATATATCTTTCAACTATTTTTGGTATCAAATATATATCCTCATCGTTATCAAAAGAGACCACAAATACCCTTTTACTTAACAATTGACCGTTAAAGCTGACGTGACAGTGCCATACGAAAAAAAATATATCCACGTGAATGGTCACATCAGTTTCTCTCCCTATTCCTCTTTACTTCAGGGGTATTATTTACCCCCTTTTTTATATATATTTTTTTCTAATTTTCCTACACCACCACATACCCCCTCCCTCCACAACCCCACCCACTTATATTTTAATAGTTAATTATTATTTTAAAAAAAATTCTATAGCACCACATACTCTCCCCCCCTCAACCCTCCCTAAAAAATTATTTTTAAAAAATTTAAAATTTTGGAGGGGATGGTGGGATAGGGAGGAAGGGTCATGGAGGTGAGTGTTGTAAAAATTCAAAAAAAAGAAATTCAAACTTTTTTAAGAATATATTTTTGGAGTGAGAGAGTAGGGGGCTGGATATGTGGTGGTGTAGAAAATTCAGAAAAAAAAAATAAAAACCTTTAAAAAAATCAGGGAGGGTGTGTGGGGGTTGGGGTATGTGGTGTTGTAAAAAAAAATTAAAAATAATAATTTATAATTAAAAAAAAATGAGTGAGTTATGGAGGGAGGGGGTATATGATGGTGTAGAAAATTTAGAAAAAAAAATTAAAATTATAAAAAAAAAAAGTCAAAAATACTCATGAACTAATGAGGAAGAAGGAGAGAGGTTGACATGGTCATCCATGTGGATATTTTTTTTCATGTGGCACTGCCACGTTAGTTTTAACAATCAACCGTTAAGTGACAGGATATCTGTGGTCTCTTTTGATAATTGCGAGGATATATATGATCTCAAAAATAGTTGAAGGGTATATCTGAGCTATTTCAAAAGTAATTTTGATCTTTTTCCGTTTATTTTTTAATAAGAAGATTCTATTTCATTGATAATGTAAAATTTTGTCATTATATATAACTTAAATTATTTAATTTTGTGCAAATTTTTATAGGTTGATTGTGATTTGAAATTTTAATCCAAATTATAAATTAATATTTTATTTTTTTACATAGATTTTTTAAAACTTAAATATAAAATTTAGTCTAACGTAACCATATTTTAACTTCATAGTCGAACTGTACATCTATTTTTAGTAACCGTAATCTCCATTTAAAATGTTTAGTATTGTTTTATTGAACTTATAGTAAATTAGTCAGTGCTTCGTGCGGCAACAAATTAATTTTTTTTATATTATTGAGTATTACAATCATTTTAAATGATACGTAATATATATGTAAAACAATTAGTCACTTTTTGAATAGCGAAGTGTTCATAATTCCAAAACATATAGAGTACAAAAAAAGCACTATGTTCACGGAGGGAGGGGTATATGGTGGTGTAGAAAATTTAGAAAAAAATTAAAATTATAAAAAAAAAGTCAAAAATACTCCTGAACTAATGAGGAAGAAGGAGAGAGGTTGACATGGTCATCCATGTGGATATTTTTTTCATGTGACACTGCCACGTTAGCTTTAACAGTCAACCATTAAGTGACAAGATATTTATAGTCTCTTTTAATAATGACGGAAATATATTTGATTCCAAAAATAGTTGAAGGGTATATCTGAGCTATTTCGAATAGTTCGAAAGTAATTTTGCCCCTTTTCCGTTTATTTTTTAATAAGAAGATTGTATTCCATTGATAATGTAAAATTTTGTCATTATATATAACTTAAATTATTTAATTTTGTGCAAATTTTTATAGGTTGATTGTGATTTGAAATTTTAATCCTGTTATAAGATTATAAATTATTATTTTATACATATTACATAGATTTTTTAAAACTTAAATATAAAATTTAGTCTAAAGTAACCATATTTTAACTTCATAGTTGTACATCTATTCTTAGTAACCTTAATCTCCATTAAAAATATTTAGTATTGTTTTATTTAACTTATAGTAAATTAGTAAGTGCTTCGCACGACAACAATTTTTTTTTATATTATTGAGTATTGCAATCATTTTAAATGAAACGTAGTATTTATGTAAAATAATTAGTCACTTTTTGAATAGCGAAGTGTTCATAATTCCAAGACATATAGAGTACAAAAAAAGCACTATGTTCATAGACCAGACATGAAAAACAATCATCAACACTTAACAGTGAATTAATAAAAAAGAGATTATACTTTTAATTATACCAAATACACCATAGGCGAATATAAATACAACCATATCAAACAATTGTAGAATACGTTATCACGATCATAATTACAAAATGACGCAAAGAGATGTCTTAATATATAAAATAAACAAAGATTAACTTACATCTTATGTTTGGAGTTCTAAAAATCATTAGAGATTTTGCATAGTTACCTTGAAATGATTAGCCTTAAAAAAAAAGAAGTCTGAAAGATCCAATTTCTTCAATTGTTTCGTACAATTTCTACTCTTAAATTAGCAATTAAACTAATTATCATTGAGATCTGAGGCTCTTCTTTCATGAATTCTAAGAAATGTCCCTAATTGGATACTATTAAAGAATTTATGTAACCACGCTTGTAAAGTTTATATTCTTAATTGTATGTCCACCAAAGAATCTCTCTACATATAGCAATAAAATTGAATTAACACCTTGCATTATAGCATATCCACAAGCATTAAAATGTAAAAAATAAACTATAGAAATTCAGGAATTGTATAACTCAAACATGCAAATATAATTCTTAAAGAAATATCACTTAAATATAAATTCAACTAATTATTGGATAAAAACTCGAGCTTGCACGACTAAGACGGTTCTCTTACTGCTTAAGAAGGAAAATGTATCAAAATTCTTTTATTTTTCAAATATCATATTCAATTCTGAAATTGACAGTGAATTAGACAATTCATGCAACAAGCAAATCTGCAATTTTTTCAAAAAAAAATATTTAAAGTTAGAACTCTCAAAATTTGAGAGGTAATTCAAATTTATCAAACTTAAAAATGTTCAATAGAATTCAGATCGAGTGTCATTTACTTAACCTATTACGAATGTATTTTTGAAGGCAATCAAGAAAATCAAACCCCATGACTTTACTTTTAAGAGGGGGGATAACTAATGTTACCAGATAAATAAAGTTAGAACAAAGTGATTGCAGTATAAATTCCATAAAAGCACTAATGTATGAAATCTCTACACTAAACTACTAAAATAGCTACAGATGGCCAGTAAATCAGAAAGTATACCACCATCTGATTCAGTGTGGTTTTCGCTCCTTTCATTCAATGTTAGAGAATACTGAGGATTTCTCCATACATGTAAAAATCATCCATATTACATTCAAACAAGATAGGACACGCTATGTCAATCAATTTAAATAATAACATAATAAATGAATTCATGAGGGAAGGCAAATTCATTTAAGCACAAAAGAATATAATGATTGTGCATGCAATATAGTGATTTAAATACTGGATAAATAGAAAAGGAACAACATTATTTTTTGAACCTCAACATTCATCACTACAAAACACTAATATTTATCAATAAAACTAAGAAAGGTAAAGATCATCAATGTAATTTTTTAAAGAAACTAAATCCTTTTAAGCTCCAAATGAAAAGCATAGTAACTGCTAGCTTTTATAATAAAGCAAATTGCATCTAAGCTCGCAAACTTCCAAAAACTCTAAGAATTTAAACCAAACAGACACATATACATCAACTTTCAACATCATCAAAAATCACCTTGTTCGTCCGTTTTATCTTTATACATACATTTTTGTAAAGATTACTTCAATTTGAACAATGAAGTTATCATTTTGGTCTGAAACAATTGTAGGAACTTCCTATTACGTTATCAGAGTTAGAAAATAGAACAGTAATGTAAATCAAATACCTTTTTGGATTATGCGAAAAGTTGAACTCTAAGTTAAAAAGTCAATTTTTAAAACTGAAAAACAAATGTCACCTAAGTAGTTTACCTTAAAACTTGGCGCTGAATGAATTCCACATAGCAATGATCAAATAGAGTGGCTTGAAGTATAAGCAACTATACATTTGTCTTCATCTTTGTTGTTGCTGTAAGGGGAAATTGAAATGGAAAACTAATATAAGTGAATAACAGTAGTTAGGTTATTAAGTAATTTATGTATTGGTCCTTTGGAAGCAAATCTTGAATTGGTATCTCCATTATGAAGGTCAAGGGAAACAAAAACACCGTGAAAAACAAGAATCCAATATAGTAAATGCTAACCAAAGATTAGGTTTTCATTTTCTTTGTTCAGGAAAATATACTGACATAAGTGGATACAGATCTATTGAAGGACCTGCAAATTAAACAATGATTTTTAGAGAAACAAGGTGCAGAAAAGATAACTTCTCACCTAGATTATCCATCAATTTGGGCCTGTATACCTTCACTGTGTAAACATCACAACCTAAGATGTATCTAGTGAGCTTGAATGAACCATCGATTGCATTCAAATTATTAAGGGAACTCATATGAATCCCAAACCCACTGGACAATAGCGGCAATGGGGAAGGAGAACCACGTGTGCAAAGCAGGTCATACTCACTGCATGCAAATGAACAAAATCTAAGAAACCTGACACGAAATATCCTAAGGGAGCTGGTATAACAGAGACAGACCTTTCAATATCAACAATTTTGAAGGAGACACTAGGATGCACAAGGGCGATTCTTAGCAGAGACTCTTTTAGAGAATGTGATACACTCTTTGAGCTTCCAGATTATATACGCAAACCAAAAGATCAAACAGGACAGAGTACAGATTTAGAAGTAAACTACGTAAATCAACATTTTTCATTTGTATTAATTGTGAGAAAACTAGAAGTACTTGGAAAACATTTGCTTCCTTCGAACTGGTTGGTTGTAAAATACATCACGAACAATGAATGCAAAAAGAAAAATCCCAACAAATTTCCTTATTAGCAAACAATATTCAACTCATGTGTCAAGTAGGCTTATACAAAATTACATGTTGTACCAACCTCTTGTCTACAATCATCAATTCCAAGGTACCAACACTTGCCGTCCTGTAAACAATGGCAAGAACAAACACCAGGTTAGTAGTTATATACCTATCCTAATGGATACTACCAATTGAATCTCAATAGAACTTTACCTTAACTACCTTACGATATTCATTTGGCCTCCAGTGAGTTTTAGTAACAATTTACAACAAAGAAACATAAGAAATATAGCTAAGAGCCTCTCCTTTGAAGCCAAAGCTTGTTGGGAAAGCATGCATATCATCTAAATTCTGTATTTTGATGTCACTGCATCTAAATTCTGTATTTTGATGTCACTGGTGTAAAGGAAGCATACAACTCCATAGTTAGAATGGCCAGACAAAAAGGAAGCACAACAGAAGATGAAGAACCAAAAAAAAGGTGGAGGATACATATATATATTGCAAATGAAGCCCTAAGATTGAGATGTACATGAACATCTTACAATAAGAGCAAAAACAAAATGTAAGCATCAATTAATTAGTATTATATTTGATCCTAGATGATTCTATCATCCCGTTAGTTAATTATGAAACTTAATACTAAAACAACAAGGTAATGTATAATCTAAATATATTATATATGGGTATTTGGCACACGAAATTAAACCAAACTGGGAAAAAGTTTCTTTTCCTTTTTAGTTTCATGAATGTTAATTGTTGCACTCTTCTCTCAATTCATGTGACAATTTTAATTTCTCTACTCTGATAATCTTATATTTCAAAACAATCAAGTAAAATAATAATTTTATATTCAAAAAATGATCAAAAATATCCATAAACTATGCAAAATTGAACAAAAATACCCTAAATTAATAGTTTAATTTAAAAATGTCGCGGCCTTCAATTTGATCCGAAAAGTGACTATTATTACTCAATAGATCAAAAAAGAAAGGGTTAGAGAGTGGGACATACAAATTTAATCATCTCAACAAATGAATAATGTTACAATCAAATTACCTATTTTATTATCGTCGTATTTCTTTATATTCTATAACCAGTGAGCTACTCTGCCTTTACATGGAAACTTTACAATCCGTTCCATTTTCCTATTTTTCATGTGTGTATGTGCGTGTGTGTATACTACCACCAAAAGCTAGTGTTACATTTAATACATACATTTATTTGTTGAATATGTATATATGTACCAAGCCCCACCCACCTTTCAGTTGTTTTCTTTGTGGTGATAAGTCAAACAAAGTGGAAATTCTGAGCTGTTGCTGAGCAGCCTTTTTAACAAATAGCAAGCCATTGAAGTCAATAGCTTCCTTTCCAGTTCATAGCAAAATGTCTACATAATCAGACATGTAATCAGGTGAAAGAAAATTCAGTAATCCTAAAAAGTGCACCACTTCTCAAGTTTGATCTAGTCCATGATCTGCTGTCGAAAACTAAGAGGAACCAAACACAGTCCACTGATTACATGTTCTACCACTACCTCCACTCTTCAAAGAAAAATAAGAAAATTGTCACTTCCTCCGAGCCTATTCTAGCTTTTCGTTAATCCCCTCATTCAAATTAATAAATTTCTAGTATTTATTAAAACTGTTAGAATGTTAGAGTAGTGTTAAAGTGTTCAAATGAAGCTAGTTCCTCTAAGATGTTGTCACGATCCAAAAACTGAGGTCATGATGGCACACATCTCAAAACCCAATATGATGTGTAACCCTAAAAATAAAATTCATACAAGACTCCCAAAGGGGAAAGTGATTCCACGATTTAAATAATAATAAAAAAAAACAATGAAGAAATTATCCCAAAACCTGGTGTCATAAGTATAAAGAGCATCTAATACAAGGTTCGAATCTGAAGATACAACATAAGTCTCTGAATGATACAAAAGACTGAAAAATAAAGATAGACTAGTGACGATCCGAATTCGGGGACCTCACCACTAATCTGAGAATTACACAATCCGCTAGAATATTAACTGCCACGTGGGGTACCCCGACTAGTATCTGCATCAAAAAAGGATACAGAAGTAGGGGTGAGTACAATTCACATGTACTCAGTAGGTTTTAGCTGACTGAGTATAAGGAATTAATCAAACCTATGAAATAAACTAAGGAACGCTTCC
This sequence comes from Solanum dulcamara, assembly GCF_947179165.1. Lineage (NCBI taxonomy): Eukaryota > Viridiplantae > Streptophyta > Magnoliopsida > Solanales > Solanaceae > Solanum > Solanum dulcamara. The sequence continues at coordinate 55,281,680 of NC_077247.1, read as the reverse complement.
GCCTGCATATAGAAAAGTCCCACTTCGGCATCGGTGCCGCCAGTTTATATATATAGTGGCACGAATAAAGTATAATAACAACTCATAATCACAATTAATCAAATAATTCAAGCAGCACAAATGTCAATGCAATGCAATGCAATATGATGATGCAATGATGTGGTGGTACGGTGGAATCAAGACTGTCGCACAGCCTGTCGTATACACCTGCCGAGCTGTGCTACCAAGCAGGACCCATGGGGGTCTCGCAGACCATATACCTCAATCACAATATCTCATTATCCTTGCCACCTCCTCGTGGTCAAGGGATCACAATGCATCCACTACCCTGCCGGAAAACTGCCTCGGTCAGGGACTCAAGATACAAAGGTTGGGATCACAATGCATCCACTACCCTGCCGGAAAACTGCCTCGGTCAGGGACTCAAGATACAAAGGTTTAAAGGTGTTTCATTTTCTTTCTCAATTAGAATTTCCATATTTCTCAACTTCCCATGTTTCATGATGTGATGAATGAGGATGAATGCATCAAAACACATATGCATGGAAGTAATAATCAACTCACATGTGATATAATGTTCAAAGTTCTCAAAACTTAACCTACACATGATATTCACCCTCAATAAATAGTAACGGGAAGAACACACTTTCATTTAAATATTCACCCATTTCTCAACAATATTTCAATACTCAAGTATGCTCAAAACCCCCAACTCAATCTCTCAGGCGGCATCACAAGTCAAATAATATACGCAAGCCTCTCTCTTAGGCAAATCATAATTCACATGCTCTCAAAGCAAATAAGATAACAAATAAGGCCCCCACACGGGCTATGTAATACAAATAAACCCCATCACGACAACACATTAATAAATAAGCCTCCACACGGACATCATAATATATATAACATTCTCCACTCATACTACAACCCCATCCCAAAGTCTATAACATATGAATGATTAATTACCCCATCTCAATCTCAAAGAAAGATAGCCAAACCTACCTCAATTGCCGAAACCGCACTCAAATACCTCCACCGGACAAGCAAATCTCGAATTCAGCGCCCGGAATGACAATCCACTATCAACAATGAAACATACACGTCACAAGGAGTCCAATGACACCCATATTGATAGGTTTCGGAACCGGGGGTAAAATGGTCCAAAAATTAACTATTTTCGAAAAGGGTCAAATCTGTAAATTTATTGAACAATCCCATTCTATTGGTAATAAGGAACTCATGGTTGAAAAACCCATAAAAATAGAGCTCAAAACGAGTTGGAAATCACAATTTTCCTTAAATTCGGATTAGGGAAGAAACAAGGATTTTTGGGGTTTGAAACTAAAATTTAAGAGTTAAAATCGTCAAAAAACTTAATGAAAAAGGAAGGTTTTAGGTCAAAAATCACTTACCCAACGCTTTGCCTCGAAAATCTCTTCTCAAATCACCTCAAGAACTCAAACAAATGTTGAAAAAATATTGAAATGGGAAGAAAGGGGCATTTTCTGCCCAAAAAGTTACTGTTCACGCGTGTTACTGTTCACGCATGTTTTGTACAAATTTACGAAAATCACCCTCAAGGTCATTACAGATGTGGACTGTATCTCATACAGGTTAAACCTGTTGACAGGCAGCCTTAGCCAAAGGCTGTCACCATTTACAATCGGCCCTTTTCTATTCAGTATCTTATCTTTCTCCGGTGGTCGTTCCAGATTGAACATGCCTCTTTTTGGCAACTGGTCAAGAAGACCTCTTTCCAATGACAGTTCAGTAATATCAGCCTCTCTCTAACAACCATTCTAATAGAGACACGCCTCTTTCCTATAACTTTCTAACAAAGTCGTGACTATTTTCAAATGGTTGTCTTGTCGTGTCGCGTGAGCGTTCCCAAATCATCGAGCCTCTTTTCGGTGATTATTCCTGTACTTGCACCTCTATCTGGTCATTTTTCTGACAGCAACATTCACTTTCCTGGTAAGCTTCCATCTACTGGAACTTCTCTAGCGAGATCTTCCTGTGATATTCTGTTTCTTACATTTTCACTATAAGCAAACTAAGGTGGCTTCCCTACTTTGTGCTTTACTGGTGTCCAATATTAGATTATGCTAGGTGTTAGTAAAAAGTTAGTCCCTCACCCATTATATAAGTTGTGAATTATTTTTTGAGAAAACAACCCAAACCAATTCTCACGAGACAAGCCCTAACACAAACTGAATTCTACAAAAGTAAATCCAAAGACCCACGCTCGTTTCCCAACCCCAAAACAACTAAAAAATAAATGTCAACAAAAAATCTCACCTTAAATTCCACAAAGGTCAAATCATATAAAGATCTTGGGCAGTTTAGGTTCAACTACTTTGCTGGTCCATGTCAGAAGCACTGTTAAAACTCATCGTTATAGCATCCATACGCATTAGAAAGTTAAAAATAAATAATAAAAATTCAGGGACTGTATAACTCGAACATGCATAAAATAATTCCTAAAACAAATCACTTGAATATAAATTCAAGCCGCTATTTCCACATAGAAACTAATCCAAGCCATGTGTTCACGAAATACTAACCAAAGACTTGCTTCTATAAAGAGATACGCTGGAGGAACAGAGTAGATATGTGAGTAATATAATTGATACATGTACAGATCTGTATTCATGATTAAGTGAGTCTGTATCCTTTTTGCGATTAACAGTAGTACAATTGCCAAAAGAAATGTGATTGCAATATAAACTCCATAAAAAGCACTAATATGGAATCTCTACACCAAGTTACTAAAATAGCTACAGATGGCCAGTAAATCAGAAAGTATTCCAGCACCAGATCTAGTGCAGTTTTCGCTCCTTTTATTCAATGTTAGAGAATGCTGAGGATTCTCCATACATGTACAAAGAATCCATATTATATTCCACCTAGAGAGGACATGCTATGTCAACCAACTTAAACAATAACATAATAAATGAATTCAGTGAGGAAAGGTAGATTCATTTCAACACAGAAGAATATAATGATCATGAATTCAATACAGTGATTAAAATTAGGGATAAAACAGAGAAGGAACAACATTATTTCTTGAACCTCAACATTCATCACTACAAAACACTAATATTTATCAATAAAACTAAGAAAGATAAAGACCATCAATGTTACTTTTTAAAGAAACTAAATCCTTTTAAGCTCCTAATGAAAAGCATAGTAACAGCTAGCTTTTATAATAAAGCAAATTGCATCTAAGCTCGCAAACTTCCAAAAACTCTTGAATTTAAACCAAACAGAGACATATACATCAACTTTCAACGTCATCAAAAATCACCTTGTTCGTCCGTTTTATCTTTATACATACATTTATGTAAAGATTACTTCAATTTGAACAATGAAGTTCTCATTTTGGTCAGAAACAATTGTAGGAACTTCCTATTACATTATCGGAATTAGAAAATAGAAAAGTAATGTAAGCCAATCACTTTTTCGGATTATGCGAAAAGTTGAACTCTAAGTTAAAAAGTCAATTTTTAAAACTGTAAACAAATGTCACCTAAGTGGTTTACCTTAAACTTGGCGCTGAATGGATTCCACATAGCAATGATCAAATAGAGTGGCTTGAAGTATAAGCAACTATACATTTGTCTTCATCTTTATTGTTGCTGTAAGGGGAAATTGAAATGGAAAACTAATATAAGAAGTGAATAACAGAAGTTTGTCTAAAGATAACGTATAAAGGAAAAAAGTGTATAAAAGCACAATCTTCCAGAATTCCATTGGCAACCTTCGGCTTCATCTCCTCCGGTTCTTGTTGATGTATAATCAAAAGAAAAATGAGGGGTGGAATAAATTAAAATGAGGCTTTAATTGGAGGAAGGAGTAACGTTAAAACAAGAGAGTTAGTTAAGTGGGTTGCAAATACATTATTCAGAGAACAATATAACACGACATTTAAGCAAGATTAGAGTTAATTAAATGAAGGAGTGAAATATGAGAACTGGTTAGTGTCAATGTACAAACCTGTTAAAGAAATTCTATCACATCCACATCAGTTATATTAACCCCCAAAATACACGGAACCTGCATTATCAAGAAAACAACCATTTTCTTATTAAACACATGCAAAGGAGTCTTCTTAACTAGTGCAGTATTTCCTAAAACATGAATAAGGTCAAGAATAAAAAAGGGCAGTCCGGTGCACTAGACCTCCCGCTATACGCTATGAATAAAGTCATGAATAGTTTTCCAAAATAAGTTAGAAGCTATTCGAGTTTCAAGCATAATTCGAAGAGAGAAAACATCTAGCATTGTCTAATTATTGATGGTATTAGAAGTAACAATTCATAATTCACTCGCAATAATCAACCCAATTAGTCCTTCACCCATTAATAAGACATGTGAATTATTTTTTTAGAAAACAGCCCAAACTAATTCTCACGAGGAAAGCTCCTAACACAAACTCAATTCTACAAAAGTAAATCCAAAGACCCACACTCGTTTCCCAACCCATAAACAATTAAAAAATAAATGCCAACAAAAATCTCACCTTAAATTCCATATAGGTCTTTGAAGGCTCCAAAGTCAAATCATATAAAGATCTTGGGCAGTAAAGGTTCAACAAAAACAGTAGATATATCAGAGATCTACTTCGCTGGTCAATGTAAGAAGACTGTCAAAACTCATCGTTATGTTATTAAGTAATTTATGTACGTATTGGTACTTTGGAAGCAAATCTTGAATTGGTATCTGCATTGTGAAGGTCAAGGGAAACAAAAACACCGTAAAAAACAAGAATTCGATATATTAAATGCTAACCAAAGATTAGGTTTCCGTTTTTTGTTTAGGAAAATATACTGACATATGTGGATACAGATCTATTGAAGGACCCGCAAATTAAACAGTGGTTTTTAAGGAAACAAGGTGTAGAAAAGATAACTTATCACATATCTTATCCATCAATTTGGGCATATATACCTTCACATTGTAAACATCACGACTGAGATGTATCCGGAGAGCTTGAATGAACCATCAATTGCATTCAATTTATTAAGGGAACTCAGATGAATCCCAAACCCATTGGACAATAGCGGCAATGGAGAAGGAGAAACACGTGTGCAAAGTAGGTCATACTCACTGCATGCAAATGAACAAAATCTAAGAAACCAGACTGGAAATATCCTAAGTAAGCTGGTATAACAAAGAGGGACCTTTCAATATCAACAATTTTGAAGGAGCCACTGGGATGCACAAGGGCGATTCTTAGCAGAGGCTCTTTCAGAGAATGTGATACACTCTTTGGGCTTCCAGATTATATACGCAAACCAAAAGATCAAACAGGATAGAGTACAGCTTAAGAAGTATGTAAATCAAAATTATTTATTTGTTTGCATTTTGAGAAAACTAGAAGTACTTGGGAGTGCATTTTCTACCTTCGAACTGGTTGGTTGTAAAATTCATCACGAAAAATGACTGCAAAGAGAAAATCCCAAGAAATTTTATTATAAGCAAACAACATCAACTCATGTATCAGGTAGAGGTAGGGCTTATACATGATTACCTGTAGTACCAACATTTTGTCTACAATCATCAATTCCAAGGTACAAACACTTGTTGTCTGATAAACAATGGCAAGAACAAGGACCAAGTTAGTAGTTTTATACTTATCCTAATGGATACTACCAACTAAAACTCAAAAGAACTTTATCTTCAAAACCTTACGATATCCATTTGGCCTCCCGTGAGTTTTAGTAAGAATTTCCAACAAGGAAACGTCAGAAACAGAGCTCAGAGCATCTCCTCCAAAGCCCAAGCTTGCTGGGAAAGCGTGCATATAATCTGAATGATTGTATTTAGATGTAGCTGGTGTAAAGCAAGCATACCAGACCATAGTTAAAAGGCCAGACAAAAAGGAAGCACAACAGAAGATGAAAGAAACAGGCACATATACTGTCTCAATAAGCTGGGCTAAAAGTACCTAAGCACCACTAAGTATGTTCCAACTCAACTTCAACTAGAAGAAATAATCAAAACATTTCTACATGCAGTAGCGATCAACAAAAAATATATGTTATCTATCTCTCTCTCCTCTCTCTGGCTCCATATATATATATATATATCCCCCTCCCTCTTTTTTGGGGACGCAATACAGGTAAAGAAAGTATTTTATTGCAAATGAAGAACCAGAAATGCGATGCTCTTATAATAAAAGCAAAAGCAAAATATCAGCATCAATATTTTGTGTTGTGAACAGCCAAACCACTTTTCCTAATTACAAGTAAAACCGCAAAATAATAAATAAAAGAACATGTGTAAAAAGATACTAATGAACACAAACAGTCAAACAGCCTATCAGTTGAGTAATGCATGCAATCCCATTCCAAGTTATGAACATCATAGTAATCAGGCAAAACAAATTATGGAGAGCAGCATCAATACAATAAAAAAGATGCTGTCAGTCCAACATTTTGCAAAAACATTACCATATCTTTTTCCCATCAGCACCAGTCCATCTTGTGAGACACCAGATCCTTCAAAAGAAGGTACAACTTCAGGTGATGAAGTAAAATAATAAAATTGAGCATAACTTTCTGCACATCAATATGCATTAGATCCATGTCAAAGAAACTAATACTTACCATTGTCATCCACCTTAATATAGAAGGTCCCAATGCCGATAGCAACAGATACCTGGCAGAAAGTGGAAACTAGATTAAAGTTCAAACTAGGAGCATCATACTAAGAGGAGAAAAAACAGCATCAATTTTCATATAAAGCATGTGCCCTCATCATCAGAAGTAGCAAACAACGGAACATAAGAATTCATTGAAGAGTCTCACCGGTTACTGCCGTTTGTGAGGAGGGATAATATCTTGGAGGAAAAGGAGGGGGGAATATGTAGCTAAGCACAAGTTATTAATTCTTGAAATCATCTGTATTGACAAGGTAACCGTTAACGATGATGAGAGTGCAGAATGTATTTGGATAAAGGTCACCGATCTAAAAGGCAAATTACATATTCAGCTTGTCAATAACTCCTATTACTATGAAATCACTGATGAGAAAAGAACCACTAAACCCCAAAAGAGACCAGTACTATTATACAAGGCGACGGAGGATAGTTCAGCACCTGCTGTGAAGAATGGTTCAACACCTGATTCTACTACACCTACTGGCAAAAGTAACAACAAAGGCAAAAGTGTAGCCATTCAAGAATAACAAGTAAAACCACAAAATAAGAAATAAAAAAACATCTGCAAAAAGATACCAATGAACAAAAATGGTCAAACAGCCTATTAGTTGAGTAATGCATGCAATCAACTTTTGCCCAAAATTGATGAGTTCATGAGATCAGAGACCAACTTTTGCCCTACAATGATGAGAGACCAACTTTTATCTATAATTAGCCCTAGAATGTAAAAAGACACATTTATCTCTAATTAGCCCTACAAAACGCCATGAATTTTCCTTCCTTCTTTTTTAATGGACGGAAGAATACCAAGATAATGGGAAGATCAGTAGAGAGCAGATAGAACGGCGGGAAAATTGATTTAGGGTTTAGGGTTTTGATCGGACAACATAATTCCAGAACATCCTTAACACATGCTTTTAAGAATACCAATCGCTTAATGTTGTTGATTTTTTCTTAAAAAGAATGCATGCAAGAATTCCAAGATTTCTTGAATTCCTTAAAATATGCCAAGAATCAGCAAGATAACGGGAAGAACAGTAGCATTACTTGAGAAGATGATCACCGGGAAAATTGATTTAGGGCTTTGATCGGACATCGTCACCGGAACAGTTAAGATCAGCAATCCGGTAGCGTATGGCTTCCGTAATGTGATGGTGGTGAGTTATAAAGTGAGCAGGTGGTGTCTTTTTTATAGTTTTTGAATTTTGAACTAGTTAATACACGCGGAAAAAAACCCAGTTAATACAAAATATAATATTTTTTTATAAGTTTTTATTCTAGTATTGATTTATTAAAAATAAGAAGAGTTTATTGCATTAATGTGAAATTTTTATTCTAGTATTTTTTAATTTTTTTAGTTTTTGAACTAGTTAACACATGCAGAAAAAATAAAAAACTAGTCAATACAAAATATATTATTTTTTGTAAATTTTTATTTTAGTACTTATTTATTTTTTTAATAAGAAGAGTCTATTCCATTGATAATGTAAAAACTTAAATTATTTAATTTTGTGCAAATTTTCATTGATTGATTATGATTTGAAATTTTTTAAAACTTTAAAGTAAGTATATTCTATATTCGTAATCGAACCGTACATTTATCTATAGTAATCGTAATTTTCATTCAAAATATCTAGTATTTTTTTATGCTTAAGTCATCTGTAGCCTCTTAAACTTGTCCGCATTATTCACTTAGATACCTCAACTTGATCTTGTACCTATTGAACACCATTACCCTCTCAAATTTGAACATTATTGTGACAATAAGCTAAAAGTGTAAGACGTGTGAAATACACTCGCGGTGACCTGACAATTTGACAAATTAAATAATGACACGTGTTTTGAATTAAAAAAAAATATTAAAAATATATTATCGAATAAAAGAAAAAGGAAATTATTTCTAAGTAAAAGAAATTTTAAAAAAAATTGTAACTCCCCACCCACTCATTTCCCCTGCTATCCGACAGCCCCACTATCTTCTTCCCCCAATTTAATCAAATATATGCATGAAAATCCTTTTACAAATAAAGATCAATTTAAAGTCAAAATAATATATTCATAACAGTCAAAATACTATTAAATTTTTTTTTAGCAAAGCAAAAAATAACATAAAAATTATCCCACAAAATTAACAGATATATACATCAATTTAATAAAGAAATCAAAGTCAAGACGGAGATCTGCTCAAAAGAGTGGCTAGAAAGAAAGAGGACAATCAAATGGTGATGGTCAAAACAAGAACAATTATGACGTTGCTAATAATACTGATATAAATGACAATGGGGCCAAAAAAGAAAGCAATGACGAAGGTAAGGAAGTGAAGTGTACTGAGAAAAAAGAGGAAGAAGAACGGTGTATGATGATGTGGTGGAGGAAGTAATGGCAACGAGGTAAGGAAGAAGAAATATTTTTTTAAAAATGAAAAACGTCTAATTTAATATCTCTCACGCACCTAATAAATGTGAATCACAAACAATATGCATATCCATAAGCATTGAAATGTAATTTTGTTTTATATAAAAATTCATGGATTGTATAACTTAAACATCCATAAAATAATTCTAAAGAAAAATCACTTAAATATAAATTCAACTAATTGTTGGATAAGAGCTCAAGCTTGCGCGATGAAGATGGTCTTCCATGCAGTTTAATTCAAATATCATGATCAACTACAAAAGTAATCGATAGTGGATTAAGAAATTCAGATTATGCAATTCAAGCACCAAACAAATGTGCAATTTTTTAATATTTAAATTTAGAACTCTCAAAACTTGAGAGGTAATTCAAATGTATCAAACTTAAAAATGCTCAAAAGAATTACCATCAACTATCTAAGTGAGTTTAGGCAAGATATTGTTCTACTAAATAACACAAAGTTTTAATTGTGATAAAATAATAAATCCACCATCTTTTCTCACCAACTTACTATAAAAATCTCAATTTGGTGTGAACTAATTTAGTTTAGTGGGTCAAATTCAGATTAAAGAGGAAAACGGGTAAATTTAATTGATTTACGAAAAACCGTCCAATTGAGGGGTATATTTGCTAAGTTTAATAATGGCAAGGGTATAAATAACCGAATTAGGATAAACTTAACTAATAAATGAAATGAGGAATAATTTTTTACCCTTTTCCTAATATTTATCAATAAACAATTGTAGAAAATAGGAACTTCCTATTATGTTATCCGAATTAAAAAATAGAAAACTAACGTAAACCGATTGCTTTTCGAATTACGCGAACTGTCCAACTCTTTTAGTTAGAAAATTCATTTTTTTTTAAAATGTAAACAAAATTCACCTAAGTAGTTAACCTTGGTGTTGAATGGATTCCACATAGTAATGGTCTCATAGAGTGGCTTGAAGCCTTGAAGTATAAACATTTATACATTTGCCTTTGTCTTTGAGTAAGCTGTTAATGTAAGGCGAAGTTGAAAGAATAACAAGTCTGTCTAAAGATGACGTATAAAGGAAAAGAACATATAAAAGCACCATCTTTCAGAATTTCATTGGCAGCCATCGGCTTCATCTCCTCTGGTTCCTGTTGATGTATAATCAAAAGAAAAATGAGAAGGGTGGAACAATTTAAAGGGAGGCGTTAATTGGGGGGAAGGGAGTAAGGTTAAAACAAGAGAGTTAGTTAAGTGGATTGCAAATACATTATTCAGAGAACATGACATTGCATTTAAACAAAAACATAACCAAGATTCCACATGAAAAAGATTAGGATTAATTAAATGGAGGAGTGAAAATGAGAGCTAGTTAGTGTCACTAAGAGATCCAAATCAGCTAGATCAACGCCCAAAATATACAGAACTTGTATTATCAAGAAAACAACTATTTTCTCATGAAACACATGGAAAAGAATCTTGTTAGCTAGTGCCGAATTTCGTAAAACATGAATGAGGTCATGAATTCCAAAATACGTTGGAAGCTATTCGAGTTTCAAGGCCTCATAATTCAAAAGAGAGAGCCTCTAACATTGTCTTGTTATTGATGGTATTAGAACAAAAAGATTTCCCTTAGAAGCAACAATTCATAATTCACTCGTTATATTCAACCTAATTAAAACATAAAATGGACCTTAAGAGATAATATGCACAACTCACACTTGAAAGCCTTAAACCCTCAAAAATCCTTCTTGCTTTTAGCAAGATGGAACACAAAACTGATATAAACTGTGGTATTGATGCCTCGGAATGGAATAACTAGACTGAGAAGAAGTGCTCATCATGCTTTGTTTTCCACATATAGACGGGCATATATCCTTCAAAAGGAGGAACATGAAAGCTAACGAGACTAGGCTCTAAAGTGTAGTAAAAGGTTCGAGAATGTAGGAGAGCAATCGCTCTCAGCCCTGGTGTATTTACTATACAGTGTAGCTTTATTCCCAAAAATTCCTAATCCCAATTCTTCTTCCTAGTAGATGATGTCACTTCCTAATCCTGTATTAACAACTACAATCAGTACTATATTACCTTTCCCTTATAAGACTGGTTAGCAAATGGTATACATGTACTTAAACTTTTTGAATGTATAATATGACAGAGACAAGTATTAGAGAGTGTTACTGCAAGAAGTGTGACATATGTTGGTTGCTTAAGTTCCTGCTTTAAACAAAACATATAACTTCATGCTAGAGTTAGGTTCAACTTCAATGAATGTTGCAAAATTTTGTAGAATGGAATTTAAGGTAAACGACAATTTTATCAAGTTCCATAGACTGGTTGTGATGAAAATCTAAACAAAGATCCATAACTTATCTGGTAAATGATCTTGAAGCTTGAGAATAAACGTTGCAGATCCAACCCAGTTTTGAATTTGGTCAGCATAGTTGTATAATAATTGGTAACCAATTTCAGGCATGATCTGCAAAAGCATGGTCAAAGACTCAAAATCAATGTTACCTATTATATAAAGAGTTTCTTCTTCCCCACATGCCAAGCGGCACAAGGCAAATCTATTTCACATTAAGATGACCATAAACGTACCAATTCTTGCCCGGAATCAAGATAGGTTGTTGTCCTCTTTTGTCCAAATAGGACCGGATAATTCACTAAGTTACAGACTCCACATTGAAATGACACATCAATGGGTTTTTAGATAATCATTACCATTTCAGGCAGTTCTACCAAAAGAATTCGCTCATCTGCAACATGTGTAGAACATGACAATGAGTGTAATGCTCAACGAAGATAAAAGCTAGAATCAAACAAAAGATCATAATCCTTGACTATGTAAAAAGGGACGCACATTTATTTTGACACGGGCCTCAGTTTCTACATAAGAATATACTCCACCAGACAGTCACATAGTGATGGAACAAAAGATAAAGCATCCTATATCACTCTCCATTTCTTCAGAAATATCACAAAATTTCAACACAAAAAAGTAAGACATTATTTAGTTAAAGTATTAGACATGCAGGGAATGTTTACTGACTTGAACTTTTGATCTGACAGAGAAATCTGGACTCGGAATCATGCTTTTCAGAAGCACTTCCCCACAAAATATTCTGTGAAGATCGAGTCTCTCTCCTGATAGTGCATTCTCCACTTAGTTTTCTTGGCTTCGGGGAAGGAATTTCAAGTGTCGCTTTGCAACTCTTGCCCCTGTACCTCTTTTTCCGGAACTCATAATTCACAGGTATATCTGAAAAGAGGAGCAAGGAATGGGATAGTAATAGATGAGGAGGATACTTCAACAACTATATTCTTATCAATGTTTTCCAAAAGTAGCTTAAGAGAAGAAAGTGATAAAACTACACGATGGCATACCAGTGAAATGCTTTGCACCATCTGATGCATAAGTAGCTCTCTCTTCCATTAACCAACCTTCCACAATTTGTTTCCCTCTCCCCCCCCCCCCACCTCTTTTAGGGAGGCAGGTGGGTGGCTACAGCCTACAGGGAAGGGAATGTGAAGTGGACAAAGCCACATATACAAATAACATCAAAAAGAATGAATCCTAAGTAATGTTGAGTACAATTGCTCTCATCGACAGAGTTACTTCCAGTAAAGTGATTCGCGATAGTATCCTCAATAAAGAGAAGGACGGGCCGGAACCTACAAGTAACATTAAGAACCAACCAGTCACCATAAGAGATTCTTGAAAAACACAACAAAATAACTTTATCACATTAAGACAATCAGTATCAATGGAGCCAACAAAGGGACTGCACATCATTTCTGGCAATTTGATTGCAGATTAAACATGGGAAAAAATGAACAAGTGGCATGTTCTAATAGAACAAGAACCACACCTACCCCTCACCCACCCCACCTACCCTTTTTTTTTCTTTGTGGTGATAAGTCAAACAAAGTGGAAATTCTGAGTTGCTGTTGAGCAGCCTTTCTAACAAATAGCATGCCATTGAAGTCAATAGCTTCCTTTCCAGTTCATAGCAAAATGTCTACATAATCAGACAATGTAATCAGTTAAAAGAAAAATCAGTAATCCTAAAAAGTGCAATGGTTCTCAAGTTTGATCTAGTCCATAGTCTGCAGTCGAAAACTAAGAGGAACCAAACGCAGTCCTCTGATTACATGTGCTCCCACTACCTCCACTCATCAAACAAAAATAAGAAAATTTTGTCACTTCCTCAGAGCCTATTCTAGCTTTTCCTTAATCCCCTCATTCTAATTAATAAATTTCTAGTATTTATTAAAACTGTTAGAACGTTAGAGTTGTGTTAAAGTGTTCCAATGAAGCTAGTTCCTCTAAGATGTGGATTGTATCTCATACAGGTTAGACCTGCTGACAGGCAGCCTTAGCCAAAGGCTGGCACCATTTACAATCAGCCCTTCTCTCTTCAGTATCTTATCTCTCTCCGGTGGTTGTTACGGAGTGAACATGCCTCTTTTTGGCAACTGGTCAAGAAGACCTCTTTCCAATGACAGTTCCAGCGATGTCATGCCTCTCTCCAATAACCATTCTAATAGAGTCACGCCTCTTTCTTATAACTTTCTGACAGAGTCATGACTATTTTCAGATGGTTGTCTGGTCATGTCACGCCTCTTTCTGAGGATCGTTCCCACAACATTGAGCCTCTTACCGGTGATTATTCATGTACTTGCATCTCTTTCTTGTCATTTTTTTGACAGCAACATTCACTTTCCTGGTAAGCTTTCACTACTCTAGCCAGATCTTCCAGTGATATTCAGTTTCTTACTATAAGCAAACTAAGGTGGCTTCCCGACTTTGTACTTGACTGGCATCCAATATTAGATTATGCTAGGTGTTAGTAAAAAGTTAGTCCCTCACCCATTAATAAGAGATGTGAATTATTTTTTCAGAAAATAACCAAAACTAATTCTCACAAAACAAGCCCTAACACAAACTGAATTCTACAAAAGTAAATCCAAAGACCCACACTCGTTTCCCAACCCATAAACAATTAAAAAATAAATGCCAACAAAAAATCTCACCTTAAATTCCATATAGGCCTTTGAAGGCTCCAAAGTTAAATCATATAAAGATCTTGGGCTCTACAAAAGTAAATCCAAAGACCTACACTCGTTTCCCAACCCATAAACAATTAAAAAATAAATGCCAACAAAAAATCTCACCTTAAATTCCATATAGGCCTTTGAAGGCTCCAAAGTTAAATCATATAAAGATCTTGGGCAGTATAGGTTCAACAAAAACAGTGGATATATCAGAGATCTACTTCGCTGGTCAATGTCAGAAGACTGTCAAAACTCATCGTTATGTTATTAAGTAATTTATGTATTGGTCCTTTGGAAGCAAATCTTGAATTGGTATCTCCATTATGAAGGTCAAGGGAAACAAAAACACCGTGAAAAACAAGAATTCGATATATTAAATGCTAACCAAAGATTAGGTTTCCGTTTTCTTTGTTCAGGAAAATATACTGACATAAGTGGATACAGATCTATTGAAGGACCTGCAAATTAAACAATGGTTTTTAGAGAAACAAGGTGCAGAAAAGATAACTTATCACATATATTATCCATCAATTTGGGCCTGTATACCTTTACTGTGTAAACATAAAAAAAAAAGATGTATCTGCTGAGCTTGAATGAACCATCGATTGCATTCAAATTATTAAGGGAACTTAGATGAATCCCAAACCCACTGGAAAATAGCGGCAATGGGGAAGGAGAAGCACGTGTGAAAAGTAGGTCATACTCACTGCATGCAAATGAACAAAATCTAAGAATCCAGACAGGAAATATCCAAAATTAGCTGGTATAACAGAGACAAACCTTTCAATATCAACAATTTTGAAGGAGACATTGGGATGCACAAGGGCGATTCTTAGCAGAGGCTCTTTCAGAGAATGCGATACCCTCTTTGGGCTTCCAGATTATATATGCAAACCAAATGATCAAACAAGACAGAGCACAGATTTAGAAGTAAACTACGTAAATCAATATTTTTCATTTGTTTGAATTGTGAGAAAAATAGAAGTACTTGGAATGCATTCGCTTCCTTCGAACGGGTTGGTTGTAAAATACATCACAAACAATGAATGCAAAAAGAAAAATCCCAACAAATTTCCTTATTGGCAAACAGCAGTCAACTCATGTGTCAAGTAGGCTTATACAGAATTACATGTTGTACCAACCTCTTGTCTACAATCATCAATCCAAGGTACAAACACTTGTCGTCCTGTAAACAATGACAAGAACAAACACCAAGTTAGTAGTTTTATACCTAGACTAATGAATACTACCAACTGAATCTCAAAAGAACTTTACCTTCAAAACCTTACGATATTCATTTGGCCTCCAGTGAGTTTTAGTAACAATTTCCAACAAATAAATGAAAAGGCTCAACATTGGAGGTCCCAAGGTTCAATTTTGTTAAAATCTATAGCACCAACAGCAATAGCAAAGAAATGATATCGAAATCCAGCTGGCAGTTCCATCTGATGATGCTGATCATCGTCCTTGACAACTCCAAAGTAATTTTCCATAACTACGACACCTCAAGATTTATCCAAATTGTTTTTGTTTATAATCAAGAGTTAATTGCTTCAGCTTTAATACATATACAATAAGACTTTTTTCATGGCCATCAAGTCCCCAGCTGTCTCTGAAACAAAGTTATAGAAATGGATTTTTCGCCAAACAGCTCAAAAAAAACCATGAGCAAGAACACTAAATCAAGAATGGAGAAAATGGATAAAATTAGGATAAAGAGAATCCATGGGAACTAAACTGAAAGATTGGGAAAAAAAGTAACAAGACTACAAGACCATAAATAAAGTTTTTTTTTATGACAAGGAAAACCCGCATCCGCTATTCTTTAGGTGCGCACGGGGTAAACCCAGCTACTATGCAACAACTCGCAAACCACACAGAGAGGTCCAATGGGGAGACAAACATAGTGATGGGGGCAACATGTGTCCTTCCAGGTACTTTAGGCTCTCCTATTACAGTTGGTGCTACACCGCCAGTTCAAGGCCAAGTGTAGGATTTCAGACTCTTGATTCTTCTTCGGTGCTTTCTATTGCACCTCCGATATTTGTATACGACGAGCTGGACCCAGAAGGCAAACCCCTTGCTTTCGCTGGCAAGGGGTTTCGAACTTGAGACTTCCAACATGGAAGTCCCAAGAGCCACCCCGAAGGGTCATAAATAGAGTTTTTTTGTGTGAGATAAAAACGAACTATAAAGAATTAACTAGGTGGGGTGGGAGAGAAACAGGTTGTTTAGGCCTTCTTCTCTTTAACTCTTCCTAACCAGGATACAAATATACATCTACCTTTATATATATCATTTGACCAAATACAACTCATCCCTAAAAGTTAAAACCATGCATGTAACAATTTTCAACCACTTTTGTCATTTTTCTATATTCACATTCTCTCTTAGAAAATTTGGTTATCCTAGTTCAGTTCCAAACACATTTTCTTCCATATAATTTGTTATCAACCTAGCCAATTGAATGTTTTAAGTTTCGCATGTTCCTCATCACAAGTCAATCAACCAGCAAAGCTTGGCTTAATTTGAACGTCTAATCAAACATAACCCATCAAACACAAAAGAACAGAGTACTGGTTGATAGTTTACCTCAAATTTGGAGAAAATTCCCTACAAGTGATTTTCACTCTCCACAATCTCAACAACCACATGAGTACTCCAAGACAGCTCCAAGCAAAAATGAATGCAGAAATACAACAGGTCAAGCATTTAACACATGGAAAACAAAAGAGGAAAAAAAATCCAAAACTGAAACACATACAAAGAGACGCAAATACATATATATAGAAGAAAAAGCTTACCTTTTGGGCAAGAGGATGCCTGTAGAAACAGGAAAGTCAAGAGAAATTAACGAAAATTCAATCGAGCAAAGAAGAAATTATTTAGCGGAGAAAAGTACAGCAATAGAAAAGGCCATGAAAGATGGCGACAGAAAGGGCTGGATGCAAGCTATCCAATATACCCTTAGCTTGAAATTAATTGACCCACAACAACCAATAACAAAGGAAATGGAAAAAATAATCAAACTTTATTAAGCACCGTAACATTATACTCAAATGTTTCTTCCTTCTAATTAGGCCTAAACCCCAAATCTGTATCACTATCAAGCTAAACCCACAACAATCTAAAATGAAATTAACAAACACGGAAAAAATCCGGAAGAATTCTAAACCCAGATCTCTACACTTCTTTTGAAAACGAACAGGAGACGGAAGCTCTGAAGAACAAGAATGTGAAAAATAAATATGGCATAATCCATTGACAAAGAGATATACACATTCCTACGTTTCCTTTAGCATTGAATATGCAAAAAGATAGAAGTGATGGAGAAGATAGAGATACTGATGTAGTTATGGTGGTCTATTGAAAATTGAAAACAGAAGTAGAGGAAACAGCTGACGTGCTAGGAGGCCTCATATTGAATATAGCAGCAACATAACACGTGGAGAGCTTGAGTGATAAGACTAAAATACCCTAAAATGAAATTAAATGGACAATAAGCATACATGTTGAAACTAGATCTTTCTAGTATAGTAGAAGATGGAATTTGAAAGAGACTATGTGGTCAAGGAGACTTAGAAAGAGACATTGTAATCTCAAATGCTTTCAGGATTTATAAGAATGCATTCTAAGATAATCTTGAAAAGTGCGTGAGAGAGATGAAGCTAATTAACTGAAACACACAGTAGAAAAATTCAGCTCTTATTCACGACAGGAACAAACGGCAGAAATGGTTTACCTTGTTTTGACTCCCCATCGTGTGGACTTGTGCACTCCCCTAGAGCTGGTAACTTGCTATTCCAGATGTTAACAAGTTTCATTTTCACACTTGACCTGAGGAGAGAAACATTAATAACATATTTGATTGAGATAACACCGGAAAGTGACCTAATCCTCCCAAGAAATTTGATAACTTTACCTTTCATCAGAGAATACACTATCACCACAACTTGGGTGGAAGATTGATCACACTGATGGGACGACTGCTGTGGAAGCTCTGAGCAAATAGCTTTTGCAGAATGCTGCAGTCTCCATACAGCTCTAGTTTCTGCACGGTGGAAAATAACATTAACTAGTTGCACACATTTTCTGACATCGTTGATTATTAATACAAACAAGCACTAAAGGATAATTTACCTGGCATTGGATGAAAGGGCTGTACAGAGCTTCTCGATTTCCAGTTTACACCAACTGCACAATGAGCAAGAGATCGATCAATTGACCGACTTGAACTTTCAATCTGACAGAGGAATCCAGACTCAGGATCATGCTATTCGAAAGCACTTCCCCACAGAATATTATGCGAAGATCGAATCTCTCTCCTAACAGTGCACTCTCTAGTCAGTTTCTTTGGCTGCGGGGCACGAAGCTGAAGTGTAGCTTTGAACACTGGGCCCTGCACCTCTTTTTCTTGATCTCATAATTCACAGGTATATCTGAAAAGAGGAGTAGGGAATGGAATAGCAATAGACGAGGAGGATACTTCAACAACGATAATCTAGTCAGTTTCTTTGGTTGCGGGGCACGAAGCTGAAGTGTAGCTTTGCAACACTGGGCCCTGCACCTCTTTTTCTTGATCTCATAATTCACAGCTATATCTGAAAAGAGGAGTAGTGAATGGAATAGCAATAGACGAGGAGGATACTTCAACAACGATAATCTAAAGAGAAAGGAAAGTGACAAAACTACAAGATGGTATAACAGTGAAATGCTTTGCACCATCTGATGCATCAGCAATTCTCTCTTCCACTAACCAACCTTCCACAATTTGTCCCCCTCCTCCCCCCACTTCTTTTAGGGAGGCAGGTGGGTGGCTACAGCCTACAGGGAAGAGAATGTGAAGTGGGCAAAGCCACATGTACAAATAACATCAAATACAATGAATCCTAAGTAATGATGTTGCATAAAAATGTTGAGTACAATTGCTCTCACCAACAAAGTTACTTCTAATCCAGAGATTCGCGACAGTGTCCTCAATAAAGAGAAAGACGGGGCAATCCTACAAGTAACATTAAGAACAAACCAGTCACCATAAGATATTCTAGAAAAACACAACAAAATAACTTTATCAGATTAAGACAATCAGTATCAATTGAGCCAACAAAGGGATAAAATTCTGCACATCATTTCTAGCAATTTGATTGCACATTAAACATGGAACAAAAAATGAACAAGTGACTTGTTCTAATAGACAAACAAGAACCACATCTATCCTCCACCCACCCTTTTTTTTCTTTGTGGTGATAAGTCAAACAAAGTGGAAACTCTGAGCTGGTAATGAGAAGCTTTTCTAATAAATAGCATATCATTGAAGTCGATAGCTTCCTTTCCAGTTCATAGCAAAATGTCTACATAATCAGACTATGTAATCAGTTGAAAGAAAATTCAGTAATCCTAAGAAGTGCAAGAGTTTTCAAGTTTGATCCAGTCCATAGTATGCAGTCGAAAACTAAAAGGAACCAAACACAGTCCTCTGATTACATGTGCTCCCACTTCCTTCACTCATCAAAGAAAAATAAGAAAATTTTGTCACTTCCTCAGAGCCTATTCAAGCTTTTCCTTAATCCCCTCATTCTAATTAATAATTTCTACTATTTCTTAAAACTGTTAGAACGTTAATTTTCAAATGAAGCTAGTTCCTCTAAAATGTAGATTGTATCTCATACAGGTTAGACCTGCTGGCAGGCAGCCTTAGTAAAAGACCAGCACCATTTACAATCAGTCCTTCTCTCTCTCCACTGGTGTAAAGGAAGCATACGACACCATAGTTAGAATGGCCAGACAAAAAGGAAACAGAAGAGAAGTGAAAGAAACAGGCGCATATACTGTCTTGGGCTAAAAGTCCTATGCGCAAATGTGTATGTTCCAGCTCAACTTCAGTACAACACTTTGCAAAATGATTACCATATATTTCTCCCATCAGCACGAGTACATCTCATGAAACACAAAAGAAAGTACAACTTCAGATGATGAAGTAAAATAATAAACTGAGCAGAACTTTCTGCACATTAAAATGCATTAGATCAATGTCAAAGAAACTAATACTTACCATAGTCATCAACCTTAACATAGCAGGTCCCACTGCCTATTGCTCATATACGTGGTGGAAACTGGGTTAAGGTCAAACTAGGAGTACACTACATATAAGATAACAAACATAAAAAGAACAGTCATATGAGGAAGTAAATCTCATGGAAAAAAGAAATAGAGTTGCAATATCAGAATATTCATTTGGAAAAAAAATTATTTATGATACTAGAATAGAGCATCATACTAAGAGGAGAAAAGGAATATCAATTTTCATATAAAGCATATGCCCTCGTCATCAGAGGTAGCAAACAAAGGAACATAAGAATTCATTGAAGAGCCTCAACGATCACTGCCTTTTGTGCAACTAGTCTAAGTGATGAAAATTGCATAAAAGCACAACTTGCCGTATTCTCAGCAGCCCACCTCTATTGATCCTCAAACCATTAACAAAATCAGAAATAAAAATATAATTCCCCATTCTCTTACATGACACAATTTTCAACTTTTAAGAAACAATAGAAATCAAAAAGTCTAGACCATGTAAAAGAAACTAACCAGTGAGAGTGTTTACAAAAGTCTGTCCAATTGAGTGTCTTCATTCATATAATACAAATCACAACTTCTTTTAATTAAACTACTTAATTTTTTTAGAGTTGTGCGAGTGGGGCTTCCATTCAATAATACCTAGGTGTTTTGAAATATTTTTTACACAAAACAATCCAAACCATTTCTCACAAAAAAGACCTAACACAAACTCAATTCTACAAAAATAAATCCAAAGACTCACACTCATTTCCCAACCCCAAAACAATTAAATAATAAATACCAACAAAAAAATCTCACTTTAAACTCCAAAGAGGTCATTGAAGGCTCCAAAAGTCAATCATGTAAAGATCTTGGGCAGTTTAGGTTCAACAAAACAGTGGATATATCTGAGATCGACTTTGCTGCTCATCGCTATATTATTAAGTAATTTATGTATTGGTCTTTTGGAAATAAATCTTGAATTGATATCTGCATTACGAAGGTCAAGGAAAACAGAAACACCGTAGAAAAGAAGCATCCGATATAGTAAATGCTAACCAAAGATTAGTTTTCCGTTTTCTTTGTTCCAGTGTTGTCAAAGGCGCGCTGTAAGCACGCTTAAGCCCTGAAGCGAGGCTCAAAACGTGTTAAACGCTTCGCCTCGCTTTATGTGCGCTTCAGTGTGGTCATCATGGTTCTAAGGCAAACTTTTCCTTGCCAATGAGCCTCTTTTGAAGAAGTGACACTAAATAATTGATATTTCACTTTATCATACTTTTTTTTCAATTTCTTGGTCATATATTTGTCATTCATGTTTATAATTATTGGTTTTGGACTAAACATATATATTTGTATCTTTTTCTCCCTTTGCGCCATTTTTCATTAAAGCCCACACTTTATTTGTGATCTGCGCTTAAAGCCCCAATGAACCTTAGAGCTTTTTTGCTCTTTTCGCATTTGATAACACTGCGTTGTTCAGGAAAATAAACTGAAATAAGTGGATACAGAACTATTGAAGGACCTGCAAATAAAACAGTGGTTGTTAGGGAAACAAAGAGTAGAATAGATAACTTGATCACATCTCTTACCCATCAATTTGGGCCTGTATACCTCCACTGTGTAAACATCAGTTACAATTTGGGCCTGTATACCTCCACTGTGTAAAAATCAGGACCTGAGATGTATCCTGAGAGCTTCAATGAACCATCGCTTGCATTCAAATTGTTAAGGGAACTCAGATGAATTCCAAACCCACTAGACAATAGAGGCAACAGAGAAGGAGAAGCACATGTTCAAAGCTGGTAATCCACACTGCATGCAAATGAGCAAAATCTAAGAAACCATTCAGGAAATATCATTAAGTTAGCTGGTGTAACAAAGACGGACCTTTCAAAATCAACAATTTTGAAGGAGCCACTGGGATGCACAAGGAGTATTCTAAGCAGACTCTTTCAGAGAATGCAAACCCTCTTTGGGCTTCCATATTATATATGCAAACCAAAAGATCAATCAGGAAAGAATACAGCTTAAGAAGTATGTAAATCAAAATTATTTATTTGTTTGAATTTTGAGAAAACTAGAAGTACTTGGGAGTGTATTTGCTTCCTTCGAACTGGTTGGTTGTAAAATACATCACTAACATCACGAACAATGACTGTAAAGAGAAAATCCCAAGAAATTTTCTTATAAGCAAACAACATCAACTCATGTATCAGGTAGGTAGGGCTTATAAAGGATTACCTGTTGTACCAACATTTTGTCTACAATCATCAATTCCAAGAACAAAGACCAAGTTAGTAGTTTTATACCTATCCTAATGGATACTACCAACTAAAACTTAAAAGAACTTTACCTTCAAAACCTTACGATATCCATTTGGCCTCCCGTGAGTTTTAGTAACAATTTCCAACAAGGAAACGTCCGAAATAAAGCTCAGAGCATCTCCTTCAAAGCCAAAGCTTGCTGGGGAGGCGTACATATAATCTGAATGGTTCTATTTTGATGTAGCTGGTGTAAAGCAAGCATACCAAACCATAGTTAAAAGGCCAGACAAAAAGGAAGCACAACAGAATATGAAAGAAACAGGCACATATACTGTCTCCATAAGCGGGGCTAAAAGTACCTAAGCACCAATAAGTATGTTCCAACTCAACTTCAGCTAGAACAAGTAATCAAAACATTTCTACATGCAGTAGTGATCAACAAAAAATATATTTCATCTCTCTCTCTCACTCTCTCTGGCTCCATATATACAACAACAACAACAAACTCAGTGTAATCCCACCATATGAGGTCTAGGGAGGGTAGAGTGTACGCAGACCTAACCCTTACCTTAAAAGGTAGGGCGGTTGTTTCCGAAAGACCCTCGGCTTAAGAGAGAAGAACAAGGGAGGAGAAGCAAGGGAAACAAGACATAGGTCAGTAAAGCCAGGCATATAGCAGACAATATAAAGATATGAATAATGAGAGCGATAAAGCGATAAAGTCAGGGTAGGAAAGATCGGGGATAAAGGAGCATTAACTACTATAAATAAAATAGGATACCCAAAGTAAACTGGCCAACTAATATAAGCAGTAATCCCATGCAAAATCATATGTTAAGACAAATGAGTGCGACTACGACTACTATGGAGAACCGATAGGCCACCTAGCCCACTATCTTAGTCTGGCTGCATATATATACATATATATATCCTCCCCCTTTATTTGGGGAAGCGATACAGGTAAAGAAAGTATTTTATTGAAAATGAAGCACCAGAAATGCGATGTACATGAACATCTTACAATAAAAGCAAAAACAAAATGTAAGCATCAATATTTTGAGTTGTGAACAGCCAAACCACTTTTCCCAATTACAAGTAAAACTGCAAAATAATAAATAAAAGAACATCTGTGAAAAGATACTAATGAACACAAACAGTTAAACAGCCTATCAGTTGAGTAATGCATGCAATCCCATTCCAAGTTATGAACATCATAGTTGTCAAGCAAAATAAATTATGGACAAGCAGCATCAATACAATAAAAAAAATGATGTCAGTCCAACATTTTTCAAAAAGATTACCATAGCTTTTTCCCATCAGCACCAGTCCATCTCATGAGACACCAGATCCTTCAAAAGAAGGTACAACTTCAGAAGATGAAGTGAAATAATAAAATCGGGCATAACTTTCTACACATCAAAATGCATTAGATCAATGTCAAAGAATCTAATACTTACCATTGTCATCCACCTTAACATAGCAGGTCCAAATGCCTATAGCAACAGATATTTGGTGGAAAGTGGAAACTAGACTAAAGTTCAAACTAGGAGTACACAACTTATAAGAATAACAAACATATAAGGAAGTAAATCTCATGGAAAAAAGAAATAAGAGTTGTGTCATAAATATATTCATTTGGAGAGAAATATTTATGATACTACAATGGAGCATCATACTAAGAGGAGAAAAAATAGCATCAATTTTCATATAAAACATGTGCCCCCTTGTCATCAGAAGTAGCAAACAAAGGAACATAAGAATTCATTGAAGAGCCTCACCGGTCACTGCCGTTTGTGAGAAGGAGGGATAATATCTTGGAGGAAAAGGATGGGGGGAATATGTAGCTAAGCACAAGTTGTTAATTCTTGACATCATCTGTATTGACAAGGTAACCGCGAACGATGATAAACGTGCAGAATGTATTTGGATAAAAATTAGATGTTCAGCTTGTCAATGACTCCTATTACTATGAAATCACTTATGAGAAAAGAACCACTAAACCCCAAAAGAGACAAGTATTATCATACAAGGCGACAGAGGATAGTTCAGCTCCTGCTGTGAAGAATGGTTCAACACCTGATTCTACTACACCTACTGGCAAAAGTAACAACAAAGGTAAAGGTGTAGCCATTCAAGAATATGATAGCGATGACAACTACTGGCTCTCATAAGACGATTGATTGTATTACATTCTCACCCATCAAACAAAGCAGCAGCTTCATACTCATGCTCAAGTTTTTTACATGTTAATCGGCTGTAGTCTCATTTTTGTCATGTTCTTGTACCTTATCCACTTAATCATTTCTGCATTATCGGGGAACATGCAATTAACATGTATTATATTTTCTGCATTCTTTTTGATAGATTGCCAAAGTTTGACTTGGGAGAAAGTTTAATATGTAGCTAAAACCCTTAGCTCTCTTGAAATGTTTGCTGTTAGAGTTTAATGAGCCGAATTCAAGATTTAAAACTTTATGAATTCAACTTCTAATGATCTAAGTAATGAATTTTTACATGTAAATTTGTACTCTGCGTTTTGGATATACTAGATTCAGGTAAACTTGTCGTTGTAACTCTAAATCCATCAGGTCGGGAATGATTGGGTAAGCAAAAATCAGGAAATTAAGTTCCAACTGGAAGAATGTCAGTCTTAGAAGCAGAAAACACATTGTAATAAGAACCAATCAGTAAAACAAATATATACAAAATGTCCTTGTTAACATTGGCCAGTTTGGTTTTGCAAACACAAGAAGCTAGAAACGTGGGTTTGCATTGTTCTCCCATAACAACAGAAAGATTATTTTGCTCTACGGACTCCAGGAACAGCTGTGACACAAGGCCTTGCTGGTCAGGGGGTCCGGTCCTTTATAATACTTTGAATTCCAATACAATTAGTAATAAATAATGATGTTTAGCCAGTTTTAACCTATTTATTTCACCCATATTAATGTTTCAGAAAATGATTAGGTGTTTTGAAATATTTTTTACAGGGAACTCAAACTAATTCTCACAAAAAAAGCCCCAACACAAACTCAATTCTACAAAAATAAATCCAAAGACTCACACTCATTTCCCAACCCCAAAACAATTAAAAAATAAATACCAACAAAAAATCTCACCTTAAATTCCACAGAGGTCATTGAAGGCTCCAAAGTCAAATCATATAAAGATCTTGGGCAGTTTAGGTTCAATAAAACAGTGGATACAACTGAGATCGACTTCGCTGCTCATCACTATGTTATTAAGTAATTTATGTATTGGTCCTTTGGAAGCAAATCTTGAATTGATATCTGCATTACAAAGGTCAAGGAAAACAAAAAAAACGTAAAAAACAAGCATCCAATATAGTAAATGCTAACCAAAGATTAGTTTACAGTTTTCTTTGTTCAGGAAAATATACTGAAATAATTGGATACAAAAATATTGAAGGATCTGCAAATTAAACAGTAGTTATTAGGGAGAGAAAGTGTAGAAAAGATAATTTGTCACATATCCATCCATCAATTTTGGGCCTGTATACTTTTCACCGTGTAAACATCAAGACCTGAGATGTATCCTGAGAGTTTTAATGAACCATCACTTGCATTCAATTTGTTAAGGGAACTCAGATGAATCCCAAAAACACTGGATAATAGCGGCAGCAGATAAGGAGTAGCACGTGTGCAAAGCCATGAAAATGAACAAAATCTTAAGAAACTAGAAAGGAAATATCCTTAAGTTAGCTGGAATAACAAAGACGGACCTATCAATATCAACAAAATTGTATGAGACATTGGGATGCACAAGGGCGATTCTTAGCAGAGACACTTCATAGAATGCAAGACCCTCTTTGG
Source organism: Solanum dulcamara (assembly GCF_947179165.1). Classification (NCBI taxonomy): domain Eukaryota; kingdom Viridiplantae; phylum Streptophyta; class Magnoliopsida; order Solanales; family Solanaceae; genus Solanum; species Solanum dulcamara. Next base: position 55,255,415 of record NC_077247.1, on the reverse strand, counting down.
GCTGCCAGATTATATATGCAAACCAAAAGATCAATTAGGACAGTAAGCTTTAGCAGTATATTTGATTGAATTGTGAGAAAACTAGAAGTACTTGGAGTGCATTTGCTTCCTTCGAACTGGTTGGTTGTAAAATACATCACGAACAATGACTGCAAAAAGAAAAATCCCAACAAATTTCCGTATTAGCAGTCAGCAGTCAACTCTTTTATCAGGTAGGCTTATATAGAATTACCTATTTTACCAACATCTTGTCTACAATCATCAATTCCAAGGTGCAAACACTTGCCCTGTAAACAATGGCAAGAACAAAGACCACGTTAGTAGTTTTATATCTATCCTAATGGATACTTCCGTAAGTTTTAGTAACAATTTCCAACAAAGAAACATCAAAAGTAGAGCTTACAGCCTCTCCTTTAGGGCAAAGCTTGCTGGGAAAACATATATATCATCTAAATTGCAGTATTTTGATGTTGCTAGTGTAAAGCAAGCATTCGAACCCATAGTTAGAAGGGCCAGATGAACCGGAAGCATAACAGAAGATGAAAGTAACCACTGAACATCTGTAAAAAGATACCAATGAACACAAATGGTCAAACAGCCTATTAGTTGAGTAATGCATGCAATCAACTTTTGCCCAAAATTGATGAGTTCACGAGATCAGAGACCAACTTTTGCCCTACAATGATCAGAGACCAACTTTTATCTCTAATTAGCCCTACAATGTAAAAAGACACAAATATCTCTAATTAGCCCTACAAATGATCAGAGACCAACTTTTGCCCAAAATTGATGAGTTTCATGAGATCCCACTTGACCAATTGGGATAACAAAGTCATTGACATTCAAGAAAAAACCAATTAGGTCAGTCCATAAGTCTTAACAAATTTATTTGACCAAAAAAGTCCCTGTTTGTACTCTGTTCTAATCTGAGTTTTCCCATAGACGGCATTTCTATCATCATTGAAGCAAATTCCTGGGATTGAATCTAGCTCTTTAGCTCAAGAATTCATGCCTAAATTCTTCAAGTTAGTACTAGGCACACTTTCACCACCTATCAATCTTCCTCCAACACCAACTATCATTGCGGATTTCAGTAAAATTTCGTGATACTATCAGTATAATTTAACATGTTATACGCTTTCAGAGCGTATCTAAATAATTATGATAAATGTCTTTCAGGCAAGGGAAATTATTGTGAACCTACTAAGAACACTCAGAAGAGAGAAGGGCTTCGAAAGCAAATTCAACACGATACGCTTAGTTACCTGATGAATGAAGAAGCAAATAGATTCAAACTAACAGATGATGAGATGATTGACCCACAAAACATTAACAAAATCAGAAATAAAAATATAATCCCTCATTCTCGTACATGGCACAATTTTAACTTTTAAGAAACAATAAAAATCAAAAAGTTCAGACCATGTAAAAGAGACTAACCAATGAGGGTGTTTAAGAAAGTCTGTCCAATTGAGTGTCTTCATTCATATACTACAAATCACAACTTCTTTTAATTAAACTACTTAATTTTTTTTAGAGTTGTGCGAGTGGGGACTTCCATTCAATATCTAGTAAATTCATAAAGATTATTGACACTTGAAAGGGTAAATTACACCTTGGTGGCACCAGCATCTAGACTGTGTGAACTCCAAATAGCCTCAGACATTCGCTTAATGCTCCCCATCTTTTCTTTTAAAAGCTTGCATGCAAGAATTCCAAGAAAATCTTACAATATCAAGTTCTCGATTTTTCCTTCTTTCTTTTTTAATGGATGGAAGAATACCAAGATAATGGGAAGAGCAGTAGTATTACTTGAGCAGATAGAACGGCGGGAAAATTGATTTAGGGTTTAGGGTTTTGATCGGACAACATAATTCCAGAACATCCTTAACACATGCTTTTAAGAATACCAATCGCTTAATGTTCTTGATTTTTTCTTAAAAAGAATGCATGCAAGAATTCCAAGATTTCTTGAATTCCTTAAAATATGCCAAGAATCAGCAAGATAATGGGAAGAACAGTAGCATTACTTGAGAAGATGATCACCGGGAAAATTGATTTAGGGCTTTGATCGGACATCGTCACCGGAACAGTTAAGATCAGCAATCCGGTGGCGTACTCTAAGATGCGCCGGTAGCGTATGACTTCCGTAATATGATGGTGGGGAGTTCTAAAGTGCCCAGGTGGTGTCTCTTTTATAGTTTTTGAACTAGTTAATACACGCGGAAAAAAAAACAGTTAATACAAAATATATTATTTTTTTGTAAGTTTTTATTCTAAGTACTTATTTATTAAAAAAGAATAAGAAGAGTTTATTGCATTAATGTGAAATTTTTATTCTAGTATTTTTCTTACATATACAGTTTTCGAACTTGTTAATACATGTAGAAAAAATAAAAAACGAGTCAGTACAAAATATATTATTTTTTGTAAATTTTATTTTAGTACTTATTTATTTTTTGAAAAAGGGTTAAAATTACCTTCGAATTATTCGAAATAGTTTAAATATATCCTTCAATTATTTTTGGAATCAAATATATATCCACATCGGGATCAAAAGAGACCACAAATATCCTTTTACTTAAGAATTGGCCGTTAAAGCCGACGTGACAGTGCCACATGAAAAAAACAATATCCACATGGACGGTCACGTCAGTTTTTCTCCCTCTTCATCTTTACTTCAGGTGTATTTTTGACCCCTTTTTTATATATATTGTTTTTCAAATTTTCCTACACCACCATATACCCCCTTCCTTCACAACCCCACCCACTTATTTTTTAATATTTAATTATTATTTTAAAAAAATTCTACAACACCACATACTCCCCCCACCCTCAATCCTCCCCCAAAAAATATTTTTAAAAAATTTAAAATTTTGGAGGGTATGGTGGGGTGGGGAGGGAGGGTCATGGGGGTGGGTCGTGTAAAAATGCAAAAAAAAAATTAAACTTTTTTTAAGAATTTTTTTAGAGTGAGAGGGTGGGGCCCGGATATGTGGTGGTGTAGAAAATTCAGAAAAAAAATTAAAAACATTAAAAAAAATCAGGGAGGGCGGGTGGTTGTTGGGATATGTGGTGTTGTAAAAAAAAATAAAAATAATAATTAATAATTTAAAAAATGAGTGGGTTATGGAGGGAGGGGTATATTGTGGTGTTGAAAATTTAGAAAAAAAATTAAAATTATAAAAAAAAAGTCAAAAATACTCCTGAACTAATGAGGAAGAAGGAGAGAGGTTGACATGGCCATTCATGTGAATATTTTTTTTCATGTGGCACTGTCACGTTAGTTTTAACAATCAACCGTTAAGTGGCAGGATATCTGTGGTCTCCTTGATAATGGCGAGGATATATATGATCCCAAAAATAGTTGAAGGGTATATCTGAGCTATTTCGAAAGTAATTTTGATCCTTTTCCGTTTATTTTTTAATAAGAAGATTGTATTCCATTGATAATGTGAAATTTTGTCATTATATATAACTTAAATTATTTAATTTTGTGCAAATTTTTATAGATTGATTGTGATTTGAAATTTTAATCCAGATTATAAATTATTATTTTATACATATTACATAGATTTTTTAAAACTTAAATATAAAATTTAGTCTAAAGTAACCATATTTTAACTTCATAGTCGAACTGTACATCTATTTTTAGTAACCTTAATCTCCATTCAAAATATTTAGTATTATTTTATTTAACTTATAGTAAATTAGTCAGTGCTTCGCGCGACAACAATTTTTTTTTTTATATTATTGAGTATTACAATCATTTTAAATGAAACGTAGTATATATGTAAAACAATTAGTCACTTTTTGAATAGCGAAGTGTTCATAATTCCAAAACATATAGAGTACAAAAAAATCACTATGTTCATAGACCAGACATGAAAAACAATCATCAACACTTAACAGTGAATTAATAAAAAAGAGATTATACTTTTAATTATACCAAATACACCATAGGCGAATATAAATACAACCATATCAAACAATTGTAGAATACGTTATCACGATCATAATTACAAAATGATACAATGGCCAGTAAATCAGAAAGTATACCACCATCTGATTCAGTGTGGTTTTCGCTCCTTTCATTCAATGTTAGAGAATACTGAGGATTTCTCCATACATGTAAAAATCATCCATATTACATTCAGACAAGATAGGACACGCTATGTCAATCAATTTAAATAATAACATAATAAATGAATTCATGCGGGAAGGCAAATTCATTTAAGCACAAAAGAATATAATGATTATGCATGCAATATAGTGATTTAAATACTGGATAAATAGAAAAGGAACAACATTATTTCTTGAACCTCAACATTCATCACTACAAAACACTAATATTTATCAATAAAACTAAGAAAGGTAAAGACCATCAATGTAACTTTTTAAAGAAACTAAATCCTTTTAAGCTCCAAATGAAAAAGCATAGTAACTGCTAGCTTTTATAATAAAGCAAATTGCATCTAAGCTCGCAAACTTCCAAAAACTCTAGAATTTAAACCAAACAGACACATATACATCAACTTTCAACATCATCAAAAATCACCTTGTTCGTCCGTTTTATCTTTATCCATACATTTTTGTAAAGATTACTTCAATTTGAACAATGAAGTTATCATTTTGGTCTGAAACAATTGTAGGAACTTCCTATTACGTTATCAGAGTTAGAAAATAGAACAGTAATGTAAACCAGTCACCTTTTTGGATTATGCGAAAAGTTGAACTCTAAGTTAAAAAGTCAATTTTTAAAACTGAAAACAAATGTCACCTAAGTAGTTTACCTTAAAACTTGGCGCTGAATGAATTCCACATAGCAATGATCAAATAGAGTGGCTTGAAGTATAAGCAACTTATAATTTGTCTTCATCTTTGTTGTTGCTGTAAGGGGAAATTGAAATGGAAAACTAATATAAGTGAATAACAGTAGTTAGGTTATTAAGTAATTTATGTATTGGTCCTTTGGAAGCAAATCTTGAATTGGTATCTCCATTATGAAGGTCAAGGGAAACAAAAACACCGTGAAAAACAAGAATCCGATATAGTAAACGCTAACCAAAGATTAGGTTTCCGTTTTCTTTGTTCAGGAAAATATACTGACATAAGTGGATACAGATCTATAGAAGGACCTGCAAATTAAACAATGATTTTTAGAGAAACAAGGTGCAGAAAAGATAACTTATCACATAGATTATCCATCAATTTGGGCCTGTATACCTTCACTGTGTAAACATCACAACCTAAGATGTATCTAGTGAGCTTGAATGAACCATCGATTGCATTCAAATTATTAAGGGAACTCAGATGAATCCCAAAACCACTGGACAATAGCGGCAATGGGGAAGGAGAAGCACGTGTGCAAAGCAGGTCATACTCACTGCATGCAAATGAACAAAATCTAAGAAACCTGACACGAAATATCCTAAGGGAGCTGGTATAACAGAGACAGACCTTTCAATATCAACAATTTTGAAGGAGACACTAGGATGCACAAGGGCGATTCTTAGCAGAGACTCTTTTAGAGAATGTGATACACTCTTTGAGCTTCCAGATTATATACGCAAACCAAAAGATCAAACAGGACAGAGTACAGATTTAGAAGTAAACTACGTAAATCAACATTTTTCATTTGTATTAATTGTGAGAAAACTAGAAGTACTTGGAAAACATTTGCTTCCTTCGAACTGGTTGGTTGTAAAATACATCACGAACAATGAATGCAAAAAGAAAAATCCCAACAAATTTCCTTATTAGCAAACAATATTCAACTCATGTGTCAAGTAGGCTTATACAAAATTACATGTTGTACCAACCTCTTGTCTACAATCATCAATTCCAAGGTACCAACACTTGCCGTCCTGTAAACAATGGCAAGAACAAACACCAGGTTAGTAGTTATATACCTATCCTAATGGATACTACCAATTGAATCTCAATAGAACTTTACCTTAACTACCTTACGATATTCATTTGGCCTCCAGTGAGTTTTAGTAACAATTTACAACAAAGAAACATAAGAAATATAGCTAAGAGCCTCTCCTTTGAAGCCAAAGCTTGTTGGGAAAGCATGCATATCATCTAAATTCTGTATTTTGATGTCACTGGTGTAAAGGAAGCATACAACTCCATAGTTAGAATGGCCAGACAAAAAGGAAGCACAACAGAAGATGAAACACCAAAAAAAAGGTGGGGATACATATATATATTGCAAATGAAGCCCTAAGATTGAGATGTACATGAACATCTTACAATAAGAGCAAAAACAAAATGTAAGCATCAATTAATTAGTATTATATTTGATCCTAGATGATTCTTTCATCCCATTAGTTAATTATGAAACTTAATACTAAAACAACAAGGTAATGTATAATCTAAATATATTATATATGGGTATTTGGCACACGAAATTAAACCAAACTGGGAAAAAGTTTCTTTTCCTTTTTAGTTTCATGAATGTTAATTGTTGCACTCTTCTCTCAATTCATGTGACAATTTTAATTTCTCTACTCTGATAATCTTATATTTCAAAACAATCAAATAAAATAATAATTTTATATTCAAAAAATGATCAAAAATATCCATAAACTATGCAAAATTGAACAAAAATACCCTCAATTAATAGTTTAATTTAAAAATGTCGCGGCCTTCAATTTGATCCGAAAAGTGACTATTATTACTCAATAGATCAAAAAAGAAAGGGTTAGAGAGTGGGACATACAAATTTAATCATCTCAACAAATGAATAATGTTACAATCAAATTACCTAATTCATTATCGTCGTATTTCTTTATATTCTATAACCAGTGAGCTACTCTGCCTTTACATGGAAACTTTACAATCCGTTCCATTTTCCTATTTTTCATGTGTGTATGTGCGTGTGTGTATTCTGCCACCAAAAGCTAGTGTTACATTTAATACATACATTTATTTGTTGAATCTGTATATATGTACCAAGCTCCATATCCAAATTATTCTACAATGTGATAATCGCGGACTGGATATCTTCAAAGTGAAATTAGTACCGAGATCCATATCCAGATTATCCTCGATTTGGATATCTTCAGAGTGAAATTAATAGGTAGCAAGAACTAAATTAGATATACTCACAAGAGCTTATAGACACTACGATATGGCTGATCTTAGTCGTTTTGCTGCATGTTCTAGGTTTATTTCATTCCGATGTAATCCACACCACGCCTCGGAGGAACTCCTACTCCACGAACCTAACTTAGCAATCTACTCATGCAAAGCACCCAAGTTGGCAAAATAGGGACAAAAGTTGATCACCCATGAGCACACTAACAAATGAAAAGATATTGCAGCCATTCATAATATGGAATTCCACTCTTAAACATACCATCAAATGCAGTTCCAACACATATATTTCCTCACCTGAAACACAATGAAGTCTGCTTCAACTCTTCAACAATGACACGACATTTAAGCAAGAACAACACGACACGACAATTAAGCAAGAACATAAGAAAGATTAAGAGTTAATTAAATGGAGTAAATTATGAGAGCTAATTAGTGTCGATGGACTAACCTATTGAAATTCTAACAGATCCACATCAGTTAGATTAACCCACTAAATACATGGAACCTGTATTATCAAGAAAACAATTATTTTCTTATGAAACACACGCAAGAGAATCTTGTTAGCTTAGGAGTATTTCCTAAAACATGAATGATGTGATGAATAGCTTCCAAATTAAGTTAGAAGCTATTCAAGCTTCAAGGCCTTATAATTCAGAAAGAGAGAACCTCTAGTATTGTCTTGTTACTGATGGTCTTGGAACAAAAAAGATCTTCCCTTGTAAGTTATAAGTTACAAAACAAATTCACTTGCTATAATTAACCCAATTAAAACATAAAATGGAACTTAAGAGACAATGCACACAAATTACACTTGACAAGCATAAACCCTCGAAAATCATTGTTGCTTTTAAAAAAATGAAACACAGAACTGATATGAACTGTTATTGATACCTCATAATGGAATAACTAGCCTGCAAAGAAGTTCTTGTCATGCTTTGTTTTCCAGATTCAGACAGGCATATATCCTTCAGAGGGAGGAATATGAATGTTGAAGAGAATAAGATATGAATGTTTGGTGGTCTGTGTGGAAAGAGAGGAATCTCAGATGCTTTCAGAACAAAAGTAACAACATCCAGAAGATGAATTGTTTAGTTTTGTTTCATTTTTGGTGTAAACAGGAGTATATGGAAGATCTAGAATCAGTAATGAATGCTTTACAAACCTTGTAATTGTTTCTTTTAGGGTTGAGGATCTTCCTGATACTCTACTCTCCTATATCTGTAATTAGTAAACCTGTAACATATTGTGGCAGGTTTGATTTTTTGGAATAGAATACAAGTGTAACACCCCCTAAAATATTATTAATTAATGGATCCTTTCATTTATGAAGTCCAAACGAATTATCAAAGTTTTCTATTTAATTCAAGCATTAAACTTTATGGGTTTTCATATCATGATTCCAATTGCATACTATTTATTAGTTAGATTGTTGTTATAAAGCTGCCCCCTGGAAGGGAATGTAAAGTGGACAAAGCCACATATACAAATAACATCAAATAAAATGAATCCTAAGTAATAATGTTGCACAAAAATGTTTAGTACAATGACTCTCACCAACAGAGTTATTTCCAGTACAGAGATTTGCGATAGTATCCTCAATAAAGAGAAGGACGGGCCGCAACCTACAAGTAACATTAAGAACCAACCAGTAACCATAAGAGGTTCTTGAAAAACACAACAAAATAACTTTATCAGATTAAGATAATCAGTATCAATGGAGCCAACAAAGTGATATAATGCTGCACATCATTTCTGGCAATTTGATCGCAGATTAAACATGGAAAAAAATGAACAAGTGACATGTTCTAATAGACAAACAAGAACCACACCTACCCCCCACCCGCCCCACCCACCTTTCAATTTTTTTCTTTGTGGTGATAAGTCAAACAAAGTGGAAATTCTGAGCTGTTGCTAAGCAGCCTTTTTAACAAATAGCAAGCCATTGAAGTCAATAGCTTCCTTTCCAGTTCATAGCAAAATGTCTACATAATCAGACATGTAATCAGGTTAAAGAAAATTCAGTAATCCTAAAAAGTGCACCAGTTCTCAAGTTTGATCTAGTCCATGATCTGCTGTCGAAAACTAAGAGGAACCAAACACAGTCCACTGATTACATGTGCTACCACTACCTCCACTCTTGAAAGAAAAATAAGAAAATTGTCACTTCCTCCGAGCCTATTCTAGCTTTTCGTTAATCCCCTCATTCAAATTAATAAATTTCTAGTATTTATTAAAACTGTTAGAATGTTAAGAGTAGTGTTAAAGTGTTCAAATGAAGCTAGTTCCTCTAAGATGTGGACTGTATCTCATACAGGTTAAACCTGTTGACAGGCAGCCTTAGCCAAAGGTTGGCACCATTTACAATCGGCCCTTTTCTATTCAGTATCTTATCTTTCTCCGGTGGTCGTTCCGGATTGAACATGCCTCTTTTCTGCAACTGGTCAAGAAGACCTCTTTCCAATGACAGTTCAGCAATATCAGCCTCTCTCTAACAACCATTCTAATAGAGTCACGCCTCTTTCCTATAACTTTCTAACAAAGTCGTGACTATTTTCAAATGGTTGTCTTGTCGTGTCGCGCGAGCGTTCCCAAAACATCGAGCCTCTTTTCAGTGATTATTCCTGTACTTGCACCTCTATCTGGTCATTTTTCTGACAGCAACATTCACTTTCCTGGTAAGCTTCCATCTACTAGAACTTCTCTAGCCAGATCTTCCTGTGATATTCTGTTTCTTACGTTTTCACTATAAGCAAACTAAGGTGGCTTCCCTACTTTGTGCTTTGCTGGTGTCCAATATTAGATTATGCTAGGTGTTAGTAAAAAGTTAGTCCCTCACCCATTATATAAGTTGTGAATTATTTTTTGAGAAAACAACCCAAACCAATTCTCACGAGACAAGCCCTAACACAAACTGAATACTACAAAAGTAAATCCAAAGACCCACGCTCGTTTCCCAACCCCAAAACAACTAAAGAATAAATGTCAACAAAAAATCTCACCTTAAATTCCACAAAGGTCTTTGAAGGCTCCAAAGTCAAATCATATAACTATCTTGGGCAGTTTAGGTTCAACTACTTTGCTGGTCCATGTCAGAAGCACTGTTAAAACTCATCGTTATAGCATCCATAAGCATTATAAAGTTAAAAATAAATAACAGAAATTCAGGGACTATATAACTCGAACATGCATAAAATAATTCCTAAGACAAATCACTTGAATATAAATTCAAGCCGCTATTTCCACATAGAAACTAATCCAAGCCATGTGTTCACGAAATACTAACCAAAGACTTGCTTCTATAAAGAGATACGCTGGAGGAACAGAGTAGATATGTGAGTAATATAATTGATACATGTACAGATCAGTATTCATGATTAAGTGAGTCTGTATCCTTTTTGCGATTAACAGTAGTACAATTGCCAAAAGAAATGTGATTGCAATATAAACTCCATAAAAAGCACTAATATGGAATCTCTACACCAAGTTACTAAAATAGCTACAGATGGCCAGTAAATCAGAAAGTATTCCAGCACCAGATCTAGTGCAGTTTTCGCTCCTTTTACTCAATGCTAGAGAATGCTGAGGATTCTACATACATGTACAAAGAATCCATATTATATTCCACCTAGAGAGGACATGCTATGTCAACCAACTTAAACAATAACATAATAAATGAATTCAGTGAGGAAAGGTAGATTCATTTCAACACAGAAGAATATAATGATCATGAATTCAATACAGTGATTAAAATTCGGGATAAAACAGAGAAGGAACAACATTATTTCTTGAACCTCAACATTCATCACTACAAAACACTAATATTTATCAATAAAACTAAGAAAGGTAAAGACTGATATGTTACTTTTTAAAGAAACTAAATCCTTTTAAGCTCCTAATGAAAAGCATAGTAACAGCTAGCTTTTATAATAAAGCAAATTGCATCTAAGCTCGCAAACTTCCAAAATCTCTAGAATTTAAACCAAACAGAGACATATACATCAACTTTCAACATCATCAAAAATCACCTTGTTCGTCCGTTTTATCTTTATACATACATTTATGTAAAGATTACTTCAATTTGAACAATGAAGTTCTCATTTTGGTCAGAAACAATTGTAGGAACTTCCTATTACATTATCAGAATTAGAAAATAGAAAAGTAATGTAAGCCAATCACCTTTTCGGATTATGCGAAAAGTTGAACTCTAAGTTAAAAAGTCAATTTTTAAAACTGTAAACAAATGTCACCTAAGTGGTTTACCTTAAACTTGGCGCTGAATGAATTCCACATAGCAATGATCAAATAGAGTGGCTTGAAGTATAAGCAACTATACATTTGTCTTCATCTTTATTGTTGCTGTAAGGGGAAATTGAAATGGAAAACTAATATAAGAAGTGAATAACAGAAGTTTGTCTAAAGATAACGTATAAAGGAAAAAAGCGTATAAAAGCACAATCTTCCAGAATTCCATTGGCAACCTTCGGCTTCATCTCCTCCGGTTCTTGTTGATGTATAATCAAAAGAAAAATGAGGGGTGGAATAAATTAAAATGAGGCTTTAATTGGAGGAAGGAGTAACGTTAAAACAAGAGAGTTAGTTAAGTGGGTTGCAAATACATTATTCAGAGAACAATATAACACGACATTTAAGCAAGATTAGAGTTAATTAAATGAAGGAGTGAAATATGAGAACTGGTTAGTGTCAATGTACAAACCTGTTAAAGAAATTCTATCACATCCACATCAGTTATATTAACCCCCAAAATACACGGAACCTGCATTATCAAGAAAACAACCATTTTCTTATTAAACACATGCAAAGGAGTCTTCTTAACTAGTGCAGTATTTCCTAAAACATGAATAAGGTCAAGAATAAAAAAGGGCAGTCCGGTGCACTAAACCTCCCGCTATACGCTATGAATAAGGTCATGAATAGTTTTCCAAAATAAATTAGAAGCTATTCGAGTTTCAAGCATAATTCAAAAAGAGAAAACCTCTAGCATTGTCTTATTATTGATGGTATTAAAAGTAAAAATTCATAATTCACTCGCAATAATCAACCCAATTAGTCCCTCACCCATTAATAAGAGATGTGAATTATTTTTTTAGAAAACAACCCAAACTAATTCTCACGAGGAAAGCCCCTAACACAAACTCAATTCTACAAAAGTAAATCCAAAGACCCACACTCGTTTCCCAACCCATAAACAATTAAAAAATAAATGCCAACAAAAATCTCACCTTAAATTCCATATAGGTCTTTGAAGGCTCCAAAGTCAAATCATATAAAGATCTTGGGCAGTAAAGGTTCAACAAAAACAGTAGATATATCAGAGATCTACTTCGCTGGTCAATGTCAGAAGACTGTCAAAACTCATCGTTATGTTATTAAGTAATTTATGTACGTATTGGTACTTTGGAAGCAAATCTTGAATTGGTATCTGCATTGTGAAGGTCAAGGGAAACAAAAACACCGTAAAAAACAAGAATTCGATATATTAAATGCTAACCAAAGATTAGGTTTCCGTTTTTTGTTTAGGAAAATATACTGACATATGTGGATACAGATCTATTGAAGGACCCGCAAATTAAACAGTGGTTTTTAAGGAAACAAGGTGTAGAAAAGATAACTTATCACATATCTTATCCATCAATTTGGGCATATATACCTTCACATTGTAAACATCACGACTGAGATGTATCCGGAGAGCTTGAATGAACTATCAATTGCATTCAATTTATTAAGGGAACTCAGATGAATCCCAAACCCATTGGACAATAGCGGCAATGGAGAAGGAGAAACACGTGTGCAAAGTAGGTCATACTCACTGCATGCAAATGAACAAAATCTAAGAAACCAGACTGGAAATATCCTAAGTAAGCTGGTATAACAAAGAGGGACCTTTCAATATAAACAATTTTGAAGGAGCCACTGGGATGCACAAGGGCGATTCTTAGCAGAGGCTCTTTCAGAGAATGTGATACACTCTTTGGGCTTCCAGATTATATACGCAAACCAAAAGATCAAACAGGATAGAGTACAGCTTAAGAAGTATGTAAATCAAAATTATTTATTTGTTTGCATTTTGAGAAAACTAGAAGTACTTGGGAGTGCATTTTCTACCTTCGAACTGGTTGGTTGTAAAATTCATCACGAAAAATGACTGCAAAGAGAAAATCCCAAGAAATTTTATTATAAGCAAACAACATCAACTCATGTATCAGGTAGAGGTAGGGCTTATACATGATTACCTGTAGTACCAACATTTTGTCTACAATCATCAATTCCAAGGTACAAACACTTGTTGTCTGATAAACAATGGCAAGAACAAGGACCAAGTTAGTAGTTTTATACTTATCCTAATGGATACTACCAACTAAAACTCAAAAGAACTTTATCTTCAAAACCTTACGATATCCATTTGGCCTCCCGTGAGTTTTAGTAAGAATTTCCAACAAGGAAACGTCAGAAACAGAGCTCAGAGCATCTCCTCCAAAGCCCAAGCTTGCTGGGAAAGCGTGCATATAATCTGAATGATTGTATTTAGATGTAGCTGGTGTAAAGCAAGCATACCAGACCATAGTTAAAAGGCCAGACAAAAAGGAAGCACAACAGAAGATGAAAGAAACAGGCACATATACTGTCTCAATAAGCTGGGCTAAAAGTACCTAAGCACCACTAAGTATGTTCCAACTCAACTTCAACTAGAAGAAATAATCAAAACATTTCTACATGCAGTAGCGATCAACAAAAAATATATGTTATCTATCTCTCTCTCCTCTCTCTGGCTCCATATATATATATATATATCCCCCTCCCTCTTTTTTGGGGACGCAATACAGGTAAAGAAAGTATTTTATTGCAAATGAAGAACCAGAAATGCGATGCTCTTATAATAAAAGCAAAAGCAAAATATCAGCATCAATATTTTGTGTTGTGAACAGCCAAACCACTTTTCCTAATTACAAGTAAAACCGCAAAATAATAAATAAAAGAACATGTGTAAAAAGATACTAATGAACACAAACAGTCAAACAGCCTATCAGTTGAGTAATGCATGCAATCCCATTCCAAGTTATGAACATCATAGTAATCAGGCAAAACAAATTATGGAGAGCAGCATCAATACAATAAAAAAGATGCTGTCAGTCCAACATTTTGCAAAAACATTACCATATCTTTTTCCCATCAGCACCAGTCCATCTTGTGAGACACCAGATCCTTCAAAAGAAGGTACAACTTCAGGTGATGAAGTAAAATAATAAAATTGAGCATAACTTTCTGCACATCAATATGCATTAGATCCATGTCAAAGAAACTAATACTTACCATTGTCATCCACCTTAATATAGAAGGTCCCAATGCCGATAGCAACAGATACCTGGCAGAAAGTGGAAACTAGATTAAAGTTCAAACTAGGAGCATCATACTAAGAGGAGAAAAAACAGCATCAATTTTCATATAAAGCATGTGCCCTCATCATCAGAAGTAGCAAACAACGGAACATAAGAATTCATTGAAGAGTCTCACCGGTTACTGCCGTTTGTGAGGAGGGATAATATCTTGGAGGAAAAGGAGGGGGGAATATGTAGCTAAGCACAAGTTATTAATTCTTGAAATCATCTGTATTGACAAGGTAACCGTTAACGATGATGAGAGTGCAGAATGTATTTGGATAAAGGTCACCGATCTAAAAGGCAAATTACATATTCAGCTTGTCAATAACTCCTATTACTATGAAATCACTGATGAGAAAAGAACCACTAAACCCCAAAAGAGACCAGTACTATTATACAAGGCGACGGAGGATAGTTCAGCACCTGCTGTGAAGAATGGTTCAACACCTGATTCTACTACACCTACTGGCAAAAGTAACAACAAAGGCAAAAGTGTAGCCATTCAAGAATAACAAGTAAAACCACAAAATAAGAAATAAAAAAACATCTGCAAAAAGATACCAATGAACAAAAA
Organism: Solanum dulcamara; assembly: GCF_947179165.1. NCBI lineage: Eukaryota > Viridiplantae > Streptophyta > Magnoliopsida > Solanales > Solanaceae > Solanum > Solanum dulcamara. Next base: position 55,240,337 of record NC_077247.1, on the reverse strand, counting down.
TGGTCAAACAGCCTATTAGTTGAGTAATGCATGCAATCAACTTTTGCCCAAAATTGATGAGTTCATGAGATCAGAGACCAACTTTTGCCCTACAATGATGAGAGACCAACTTTTATCTATAATTAGCCCTAGAATGTAAAAAGACACATTTATCTCTAATTAGCCCTACAAAACGCCATGAATTTTCCTTCCTTCTTTTTTAATGGACGGAAGAATACCAAGATAATGGGAAGATCAGTAGAGAGCAGATAGAACGGCGGGAAAATTGATTTAGGGTTTAGGGTTTTGATCGGACAACATAATTCCAGAACATCCTTAACACATGCTTTTAAGAATACCAATCGCTTAATGTTGTTGATTTTTTCTTAAAAAGAATGCATGCAAGAATTCCAAGATTTCTTGAATTCCTTAAAATATGCCAAGAATCAGCAAGATAATGGGAAGAACAGTAGCATTACGGAGATCTGCTAAAAATAGTGGCAAGAAAGGCAGAGGACTATCAAATGGTGGTGGTCAAAACAAGAACAATTATGACGTTGCTGACAATACTGATATAAATGACAATAGAGCCAAAAAAGAAAGCAATGACGAAGGTAAGGAAGTGAAGTGTACTGAGAAAAAAGAGGAAGAAGAATGGTGTATGATGATGTGGTGGAGGAAGTAATGGAAAAGAGGTAAGGAAGAAGAAATATTTTTTAAAAATGAAAAACGTCTAATTTATTATCTCTCACGAACCTAATAAATGTGAATCACAAACAATATGCAGGCAAAAAATATTTAAATAATTCAAATTCGGGAGAGTACATGTGTTCAATAGGTACAAGATCGAGTTGAGGTATCTAAGTGAATAATGCGAATAAGTTTAAGGGATACAGGTGACTTAAAATTAGTCAAAGCTTGCAACAAATTAAATATATTTTTTGTATTATTGAGTATTACAGTCATTTTAAATGATATGCAGTATATATTTAAAACAATTAGTCACTTTTTGAATAGCAAGTGTTCATAATTTCAAAACATACAAAGAGAGTGCAAAAAAGGCACTATGTTCACAGACCAGACATGAAAAATCATTGTTAACACTCAACAGTGAATTAACAAAAAAGAATTATATTTTTAATCGTATCAAATACACCATAAGTAGATATAAATACAACCAGATCAAACAATTGTAGAATAAGTTATCACGATCATGATTACGAAATGAATCAAAGAAATATCTTAATACATAAAATAAAGAAAGATTAACTCACATATTATGTTTGGGGTTCTAAAAATCATTAGAGATTATCCTTCAAAAAAACGAGTCTGAAACATCCAATTTTTTAATTGCTCCATACAATTTCTAATATTAAATTAACAGCTAAAATAATTATTATTGAGATCATAGGCTCTTCTTTCATGAATTCTAAGATATGTCCCTAATTGGATACTATAATTTTTTTTTATATAACCCATATCTCGCTTGTAAAGTTTATATGCTTAATTGTATGACCACCCAAGAATCTCTCTACATATAGCAATAAAGGAAAAGAGCATATAAAAGCACCATCTTTCAGAATTTCATTGGCAGCCATCGGCTTCATCTCCTCTGGTTCCTGTTGATGTATAATCAAAAGAAAAATGAGAAGGGTGGAACAATTAAAGGGAGGCGTTAATTGGGGGGAAGGGAGTAAGGTTAAAACAAGAGAGTTAGTTAAGTGGATTGCAAATACATTATTCAGAGAACATGACATTGCATTTAAACAAAAACATAACCAAGATTCCACATGAAAAAGATTAGGATTAATTAAATGGAGGAGTGAAAATGAGAGCTAGTTAGTGTCAGGACTAAGAGATCCAAATCAGCTAGATCAACGCCAAAATATACAGAACTTGTATTATCAAGAAAACAACTATTTTCTCATGAAACACATGCAAAAGAATCCTGTTAGCTAGTGCCGAATTTCGTAAAACATGAATGAGGTCATGAATTCCAAAATACGTTGGAAGCTATTCGAGTTTCAAGGCCTCATAATTCAAAAGAGAGAGCCTCTAACATTGTCTTGTTATTGATGGTATTAGAACAAAAAGACTTCCCTTAGAAGCAACAATTCATAATTCACTAGTTATACTCAACCTAATTAAAACATAAAATGGACCTTAAGAGATAATATGCACAACTCACACTTGAAAGCCTTAAACCCTCAAAAATCCTTCTTGTTTTTAGCAAGATGGAACACAAAACTGATATAAACTGTGGTATTGATGCCTCGGAATGGAATAACTAGACTGAGAAGAAGTGCTCATCATGCTTTATTTTCCACATATAGACGGGCATATATCCTTCAGAAGGAGGAACAGGAAAGCTAACGAGACTAGGCTCTAAAGTGTAGTAAAAGGTTCAAGAATGTAGGAGAGCAATCGCTCTCAGCCCTGGTGTATTTACTATACAGTGTAACTTTATTCCCAATAATTCCTAATCCCAATTCTTCTTCCTAGTAGATGATGTCACTTCCTAATCCTATATTAACAACTACAATCAGTACTATATTACCTTTCCCTTATAAGACTGGTTAGCAAATGGTATACATGTACTTAAACTTTTTGAATGTATAATATGACAGAGACAAGTATTAGAGAGTGTTACTGCAAGAAGTGTGACAGATGTTGGTTGCTTAAGTTCGTGCTTTAAACAAAACATATAACTTCATGCTAGAGTTAGGTTCAACTTCAATGAATGCTGCAAAATTTTGTAGAATGGAATTTAAGGTAAACGCGAATTTTATCAAGTTCCATAGACTGGTTGTGATGAAAATCTAAACAAAGATCCATAACTTACCTGGTAAATGATCTTGAAGCTTGAGAATAAACGTTGTAGATCCAACCCAATTTTGAATTTGGTCAGCATAGTTGTATAATAATTGGTAACCAATTTCAGGCATGATCTGCAAAAGCATGGTCAAAGACTCAAAATCAATGTTACCTATTATATAAAGAGTTTCTTCTTCCCCACATGCCAAGCAGCACAAGGCAAATCTCTTTCACATTAGATGACCATAAACGTTCCAATTCTTGCCCGGAATCAAGATAGGTTGTTGTCCTCTTTTGTCCAAATAGGACCGGATAATTCACTAAGTTACAGACTCCACATTGAAATGACACATCAATGGGTTTTTAGATAATCATTACCATTTCATGCAGTTCTACCAAAAGAATTCGCTCATCTGCAACATGTGTAGAACATGACAATGAGTGTAATGCTCAACGAAGATAAAAGCTAGAATCTAACAAAAGATCATAATCCTTGACTATGTAAAAAGGGACGCACATTTATTTTGACATGGGCCTCAGTTTCTACATAAGAATATATACTCCACCAGACAGTCACATAGTGATGGAACAAAAGATAAAGCACCCTATATCACTCTCCATTTCTTCAGAAATATCATAAAATTTCAACACAAAAAAGTAAGACATTATTTGGTTAAAGTATTAGACATGCAGGGAAATATGGACTCGGCATCATGCTTTTCAGAAGCACTTCCCCACAGAATATTCTGTGAAGATCGAGTCTCTCTCCTGATAGTGCACTCTCCACTTAGTTTTCTTGGCTTCGGGGAAGGAATTTCAAGTGTCGCTTTGCAACTCTTGCCCCTGTACCTCTTTTTCCGGAACTCATAATTCACAGGTATATCTGAAAAGAGGAGCAAGGAATGGGATAGTAATAGATGCGGAGGATACTTCAACAACTATATTCTTATCAATGTTTTCCAAAAGTAGCTTAAGAGAAGAAAGTGATAAAACTACACGATGGCATACCAGTGAAATGCTTTGCACCATCTGATGCATAAGTAGCTCTCTCTTCCATTAACCAACCTTCCACAATTTGTTTCCCTCCCCCCCCCCACCTCTTTTAGGGAGGCAGGTGGGTGGCTACAGCCTACAGGGAAGGGAATGTGAAGTGGACAAAGCCACATATACAAATAACATCAAAAAGAATGAATCCTAAGTAATGTTGAGTACAATTGCTCTCATCGACAGAGTTACTTCCAGTACAGTGATTCGCGATAGTATCCTCAATAAAGAGAAGGACGGGCCGGAACCTACAAGTAACATTAAGAACCAACCAGTCACCATAAAAGATTCTTGAAAAACACAACAAAATAACTTCATCATATTAAGACAATCAGTATCAATGGAGCCAACAAAGGGACTGCACATCATTTCTAGCAATTTGATTGCAGATTAAACATGGAAAAAATTGAACAAGTGGCATGTTCTAATAGACAAACAAGAACCACACCTACCCCTCACCCACCACACCTACCCTTTTTTTTTCTTTGTGGTGATAAGTCAAACAAAGTGGAAATTCTGAGCTGCTGTTGAGAAGCCTTTCTAACAAATAGCATGCCATTGAAGTCAATAGCTTCCTTTCCAGTTCATAGAAAAATGTCTACATAATCAGACAATGTAATCAGTTAAAAGAAAATTCAGTAATCCTAAAAAGTGCAATGGTTCTCAAGTTTGATCTAGTCCATGGTCTGCAGTCGAAAACTAAGAGGAACCAAACGCAGTCCTCTGATTACATGTGCTCCCACTACCTCCACTCATCAAACAAAAATAAGAAAATTTTGTCACTTCCTCAGAGCCTATTCTAGCTTTTCCTTAATCCCCTCATTCTAATTAATAAATTTCTAGTATTTATTAAAACTGTTAGAACGTTAGAGTTTACTTTTAAGAGGGGGGGATAACTAATGTTACCAGATAAATAGAGGTGTATGTTCATTTTATTTGAATTTTCAAGCAACTATTTCCACATAGAAACTAAACCAAGCAAAGTGTTCACGAAATACCGACCAAGTCTATTGCTTATATATATATCTCTTGCTTATATAAAGAGATATGCTGGAGGAACATAGTAGAAATGTGAATAATATATTTTGATACATGTACAGATCTGTATTCAGAATTAATCAAAAGAAAGTGATTGCAGTATAAATTCCATAAAAGCACTAATGTATGAAGTCTCTACACTAAGCTACTAAAATAGCTACAGATGGCCAGTAAATCAGAAAATATACCACCACCTGATTCAGTGTGGTTTTCGCTCCTTTCATTCAATGTTAGACAATACTGAGGGTTTCTCCATACATGTAAAAATCATCCATATTACATTCAAACAAGATAGGACACGCTATGTCAATCAATTTAAATAATAACATAATAAATGAATTCATGAGGGAAGGCAAAATCATTTAAGCACAAAAGAATATAATGATTATGCATGCAATATAGTGATTTAAATACTGGATAAATAGAAAAGGAACAACATTATTTCTTGAACCTCAACATTCATCACTACAAAACACTAATATTTATCAATAAAACTAAGAAAGTAAAAACCATCAATGTAACTTTTTAAAGAAACTAAATCCTTTTAAGCTCCAAATGAAAAGCATAGTAACTGCTAGCTTTTATAATAAAGCAAATTGCATCTAAGCTTGCAAACTTCCAAAAACTCTAGAATTTAAACCAAACAGACAACATATACATCAACTTTCAACATCATCAAAAATCACCTTGTTCGTCCGTTTTATCTTTATACATACATTTTTGTAAAGATTACTTCAATTTGAACAATGAAGTTATCATTTTGGTCAAAAACAAGTGTAGGAACTTCCTATTACGTTATCAGAATTAGAAAATAGAATGGTAATGTAAACCAATCACCTTTTTGGATTATGCGAAAAGTTGAACTCTAAGTTAAAAAGTCAATTTTTAAAACTGAAAACAAATGTCACCTAAGTAGTTTACCTTAAAACTTGGCGCTGAATGAATTCCACATAGCAATGATCAAATAGAGTGGCTTGAAGTATAAGCAACTATACATTTGTCTTCATCTTTATTGTTGCTGTAAGGGGAAATTGAAATGGAAAACTAATATAAGAAGTGAATAACAGTAGTTTGTCTAAGGATAACGTATAAAGGAAAAAAAAAGCGTATAAAAGCACAATCTTCCAGAATTCCATTGGCAGCCTTCGGCTTCATCTCCTCCGGTTCTTGTTGATGTATAATCAAAAGAGAAATGAGAGGGGTGGAATAAATTAAAATGAGGCGTTAATTGGAGGAAGGAGTAACTGTCCCGACCCAAGCCTAGGGCCTAGACGTGTAATGGCGAATGAGGACCCGAAAGTACCTCAATCAAGCCTCTTAGCATTCTTTTAGCCTTTCATACGTAATGATGATAAACAAACAAGCGGAAATCATAATAGTAAATCTTCAACTTACATATGTCCAACAATACCTCTAACTATTAGATTTAACGGGGCTAAGACAAGTCCCTAGCTCACCCTCAATCATAATAGAAGAAATGTCATAGTAAAATATCTTAACATATCATAAACTAGAAAGATAAAGGAGTATTGTCCCGGAACATGGGAACTCACCAAAAGTAGTCTTCAATGGAATATCAACTAGCCACATAAAGGAGAACGAGGAGGAGCACCGATCCCTACATGGTGATATCATGTAGGCAAAAGAGTTTGCGTTAGTACTTTGAATGTACTAAGTATGTAAGGATGCATGAACATTGAGGAAACATTAGAAACATTTATGTAATATGGAAAATAATTTAATGTATGCATAATAAATTATATAGATATCCTTTAAAACATTCATTTTGTGGGAAATTAACCATAACCGACATTTAAGACCAGGCGAGCTATTACATGGAATCCAACATAACCCCCTACGTTGGCCGGGGAGACTACTTGTCGGGTAGAACTCCGTCAACTTCATTCATTTCTTTAACTTTAAGGGCTATTTATGGATCCATTAGCCTAAGCCTACAAGGGCTCCTATGTTGGCACATAGTTAATGAGACAAGGGGTTGCTACTAGGATTCCCTTACCGAATCCCACCTCAATGCCTCATTCGGTGCTAAGTCAATCCCACGGAATAGATTAATACTTCAAAATATTCATAGCATATAACTTGAGAATTCAAACATCATATTCGGTAGAATAGCTCGTTAAAACATTTGATAATTCAAATATGCAAGAATTGTCCTTATTGCATAAAGAATCCATGATTCATATCATTTCATCATTCTTTCATTTCATAAGACTCCCTTTTTGATCATAGATATTGCTTTCATAAACATTTATTTGGAGTCAAAGCTTTCAACAACAACAACAAACCCAGTATATTCCCATAATGTGGGGTCTGGGGAGGGTAGAGTGTACGCAGACCTAACCCCCACCTTGAAAGGTAGGGCGGCTGTTTCCGAAAGACCCTCGGCTTTAAGAGAGGACAAGATAAAAGGTCAGATAGGAGCAAATATATAGAAAACAAGATGAAAACAGAAATAGCAAAAGGGAAAGTCGTGGTAGAGTGGTACGGGAAGAAAGAGGCATAACTACAATAAATAAATAAATAAGATGAGATAAGATATATAAGACAGTCAAAGTACAACGGCGCCACAACTATAAATAACAATACAATGTAGAAATCAAAAGGCAATAAACAATGGACAGAACTACAACTACTATGGTGCAAAAGATGAATTTAATCCTAATCTGGGTCCTCCACGAAGGAAGTTATAGTGCGCTAATGCGCCTACTAGTAGGGTAGGGTAACGCGACTATGTACTAGCCTTCTACCCGAATGCGGGTCCTCCACACACTCCTATCTAAGGTCATGTCCTCGGTAAGCTGTAACTGCGCCATGTCTTGTCTAATCACCTCTCCCCAATATTTCTTTGGCCTACCCCTACCTCTTCTAAAGTCATCCATGGCCAACCTCTCACACCTCCTCACTGGGGCATCCGTGTCTCTCCTCTTCACATGCACAAACCACCTAAGTCGCATTTCCCGCATCTTGTCTTCTACTGAGGCCACTCCTACCTTATCCCGAATAGCCTCGTTTCTAATCCTGTCGCTCCTGGTATGCCCACACATCCATCTCAACATTCGCATCTCGGCTACTTTCATCTTTTGAACGTGAGAGACCTTAATTGGCCAACACTCCGCCCCATATAACATAGCCGGTCTAACAACCACTTTGTAGAACTTGCCCTTAAGTTGTGGTGGCACCTTCTTGTCACAGAGCACCCCGGAAGCGAGCCTCCATTTCATCCACCCTGCCCCAATACGATGTGTGACATCGTCATCAATCTCCCCGCTGCCTTGCATGATAGACCCCAGGTACTTGAAACTACCTTTCTTTTGGATAGCCTGGTCACCAAGCATAACTTCTGCGCCAACCTCATGGGGTGTCTCACTGAACTTGCACTCTAAGTACTCTGTCTTGGTCCTACTCAGCTTAAACCCTTTAGACTCCAGGGTGTGTCTCCAATCCTCCAGCTTAGCGTTAACTCCACTACGAGTCTCATCGATCAGGACTATATCGTCCGCAAAAAGCATACACCATGGCACCTCCCCTTGAATTTGTTGCGTCAATACATCCATCACCAAGGCAAATAAAAACGGACTAAGGGCTGATCCTTGATGTAATCCCATCACAACTGGGAAGTACTCTGAGTCTCCTCCTATAGTCCTTACCCTGGTTTTGGCGCCCTCGTACATATCCTTGATCACTCTAATGTACGCCACCGGTACACCTTTAGCCTCCAAACATCTCCATAGTATTTCTCGTGGAACTTTATCGTAAGCCTTTTCTAGATCAATGAATACCATATGCAAGTCTCTCTTTCTCTCCCTATACCGCTCTACCAGTCTCCTCATAAGATGGATAGCTTCAGTAGTTGAGCGTCCCGGCATAAATCCAAACTGGTTTTCTGAAATAGACACGCCTCTTCCAACCCTCATCTCCACTACTCTTTCCCACACTTTCATAGTATGGCTTAGAATCTTGATACCCCTATAGTTGTTGCAACTCTGGATATCTCTCTTGTTTTTGTATAGAGGGATTAGTACGCTCGACCTCCATTCTTCAGGCATCGTTGTTGTCCTAAAGATGACATTAAATAACCTAGTCAGCCACTCCAAACCTACCTGGCTCGTGCTCTTCCAAAATTCACCAGGGATCTCGTCAGGTCCGGTCGCTCTTCCCCAGCGCATCCTACGCACAACATCCTTAAGCTCTTCGACCGAAATACTCCTGCACCACTCACCAACGCGAAGCCTCCCTATGTGTTCCAAATCTCCCAACATAATCTCTCTATCTCCTTCTTCGTTCAAGAGTTTATGGAAGTACGACTGCCATCTCTGTTTAATGAGGGTCTCTTCTACCAATACTTTTCCATGTTCGTCCTTAATGCACTTCACTTGATCCACATCGCATGCCCTTCGCTCCCGCATCCTGGCTAGCTTGAATAATTTCCTATCCCCGCCTTTTTCTTCTAGTTCAGCATAAAGGCGTTCAAAAGCTGCCGTTTTTGCCGTCGAAACCGCCGACTTCGCCTCCTTCCTCGCTATCTTATAAAGTTCCCTATTCGTCCACTTCTCCACCTCATCCTTGTTTTCTATCAGCTTCGCATACGCTATCTTCTTCGCTTCCACCTTCCCTTGCACTTCTCCATTCCACCACCAGTCCCCTCGGTGCCGGCCACGGCTACTTGTCGAGACTCCCAACACTTCCCTTGCTACCACCCTAATACAACTAGCCGTCATATCCCACATAGTATTCGCATCCCCACTACTATCCCAGGCCCCCATATCCTTCAATTTCTCCCCCATCTCCAGGGCGCTAGTCGTGGTCAAACTCCCCCATCTGATCCTAGGTCGGTCATCCCCGATCCTCTTTTTCCTCGTCATCTTGATCCCTAAATCCATCACCAAGAGCTTATGTCGGGTCGTAAGGTTGTCGATCGGAATGACCTTACAGTCTTTGCACAGACCTTTATCATCCTTCCTAAGGAGTAAAAAGTCTATCTGGGTCTTAGCCACCGCACTCCGGAAGGTTATCAAGTGATCCTCCTTTTTAGGAAAACTCGAATTGGCTATCACCAACCCAAAAGCTCTTGCAAAATCCAACAATGAGACTCCTCCTCCATTTCTGACCCCGAAGCCGAAACCTCCATGCACATCATCATACCCTCCCGAAGTAGACCCGATGTGCCCATTGAAATCCCCTCCCACGAAAAGCTTCTCAGTAGACGGTATGCCTCCCACTAACTCGTCCAAATCCGCCCAAAAACGCCTCTTATCCTCCTCGTTTAAGCTTGCTTGCGGCGCATATGCGTTAATAATGTTCAACGTATTCCCTTCAACGACCACCTTAATCGACATCATCCTATCATTGGATCTCCTAACCTCCACCACCTGATCCCTTAAGTTACTGTCTACTAAAATGCCTACCCCATTCCTATTCTTCGATCTACCAGAGAACCAAAGCTTATACCCGTCTACCTCCTTAGCTTTAGAACCTACCCATTTGGTCTCTTGTACACACGCTATATTAATCTTCCTCTTCTTTAGGATCTTAACTAGCTCTATGGATTTTCCCGTCAACGTCCCAATGTTCCAAGAGCCTATTCTCATTCTAGACACTCCTTTAACCCACTTACCCCTCCTAACCCTCGTCCCCGTCCCCGTCCCTGAGTGAGAACATGACCCTAGTCTACCATCACTATCCAAAGCCACGAAAACGTGTGAACTAAAAAAAATTCGAAGGTTTAAAGTTAGCAAAATGTAGTTACAATTGTTTGAGTAAGGAATAAATAGGGGAAGATATGGGAACCGGAGGTACCCAAAATTCTTGGGCCAAGCACCCAAAAATTTATAGACAGAACAATAAATGTCGAATATAGACAACGCACACTAACTAATAAGCAAGCACAGGAAATCAATAACACTACAATAGTTGAAGAAAATCCATACCAGCAAGCAAAACGGAACAATATGCTGCTACACCTAACTCAAACAGGTCAAGAAGATATTAGAAGATAAACTGGTATACAAGAGATCAGTTGAGGAACGACCGAACCTGGAGCTGCAGACCTCACCAGAAAGACACCGGCGTCGGTAATGGATGACTCTGATTTTTTTTTACCTGAAAATCCCGACCTGAGGTTGTTGATCAGAAAGTGATGCTGAATCCTAAACGTCGCCGGAAAAGTTGGACGCTGCCGGAATTTGCTTGAAGCCGCGAGAAAATGCAAGAAGAGACCAAAAGCTTCGCCGGAAAAATCGCCGGAGAAGCCTTTTTCAGTCAGATCTGATCCTCTCTGGACAGATCTACTTGCAACCGCCGGATATTGGAAGCTCTAGTTCCGATTTTGACCAATCTGAACAAATTTATATCTCCGGAAAATGTAAGAAATAGACTCGCCAGAGAAAGTGACGTCGCCGGCGTTTGTAACCTGCAACAGAGACCGGCACTACAAGAGCAAGAAATATAATAAACCAAGTATAGATTAAGAAACAGAGAAAGTGACGTCGCCGGAGAAAGTGACGTCGCCGGCGTTTGTTCCTGCAACAGAGATCGGCACTACAAGTGCAAGGAAGAAGAGACAAACGAAGGATTCAGCATCGGCACTACAAATTTTATTAAAAACATAGTAAAACTAGGTGGGTTCAAATCACTTCAACTTGCAAATATGTATGTAAATAAATATACATAAATACTTTGAAATCCATTAATTAAAAATCATGCTTTAAACAACCCACCATGAGTTTCAAGAATCTTTAAATAGATAAATAGAGGAATTACTTGTAAACCATCAATTCATACATATGAAATTATGTTACATCAAAATAGAACAATAATCATTAGTTTAACTATGATTCATACTATTAAGTAAAATTAAGAATTACCATAAGAAAATATTACTTGAAATCAAGAGACTTAATTGAAAGAGTTTTTGGACTACATGGGTGGAAGAACTCATAGATAAATACACACATAACTTAGAGTAGAGATTAAAGAAAATAAATATAATTTATCATATAATCAAAATAATTTAGACATGAGAGTGGAAGGAATACTCTCATTAAAGCCTTACATACCTGGAATCCGAAGCTTTAGTCGGAACCGAAAGACTTAATGAACACTCTTGAGTCCTAACTTTTCTCCCCGCCGGAACGTTTTGTGTACTACCCGGAGTATATGAATCACCAAAATAGTATTTCTTCACTATTAAGAACTAAAACTATATTTGAGAATGTGTAAAGAAGTGTATAGAGAGAAGACTTGCTTGAGAAAGCTTGATGAATAAAATGAGGAAATAAGGTGGATATTTATAGGTGGGAAAGAGAGACCTAACAATAAATAAAATAATTATAAAGAAAAATCTGAAAATTTAATGAAATATATTGATGTCATGGATGATGTTAAATGGAGGACAATTTATGTCATGAGTGATGTCAAATGTATCTAGATCTTTTCATGGTAGGTGAAATGAGTTATTTTTGACAGAATACTCCTTTTCGGAGCTGCGTTTGAACAGGATAAATTCCTTATTAGGATTTGGTGTCTTCATAAGAATTGTAGATATAGAAGTCTAGTTTTATGTCGTTCAAGAATCAACCAATTTGGATAAACCTACAGTAAGATATGATTTTTCTTCTATAAACACTCCTTTCCATCACAACATTCTGTCTTACAATAATTAATCTATTTGACCTACTTAACCTCCGAAACTTAAAATATGGTCTTCACAAGAGTTGTAGGTAAAGATCTTTTGGTTATTCAGAAATTTGAATCACCCAATTTGGATTTTCCTATGAAAAGTTATCCCCAAAATACAGAGGTTGTATCATATTTAGGCGAGAATTGAAACATCGTATACAACGTTTTTAGGGGATGTTACAGTAACGTTAAGACAAGAATCCGATATAGTAAATGCTAACCAAAAATTAGGTTTCTGTTTTCTTTGTCCAGGAAAATATACTGACATAAGTGGATACAGATCTAGTGAAGGACCTGCAGATTAAACAATGGTTTTTAGAGAAACAAGGTGCAGAAAAGATAGCTTATCACATATATTATCCATCAATTTGGGCCTGTATACCTTCATTGTGTAAACATCACAACCTAAGATGTATCTGGTGAGCTTGAATGAACCATCGATTGCATTCAAGTTATTAAGGGAACTCAGATGAATCCCAAACCCACTGGACAATAGCGACAATGGGGAAGGAGAAGCACGTGTGCAAAGCAGGTCATACTCACTGCATGCAAATGAACAAAATCTAAGAAATCAGACACAAAATATCCTAAGTGAGCAGGTATAACAGAGACAAGACAGACCTTTCAATATCAACAATTTTGAAGGAGACACTGGATGCACAAGGGTGATTCTTAGCAGAGACTCTTTCAGAGAATGTGATACACTCTTTGGGCTTCCATATTATATACGCAAACCAAAAGATCAAACAGGACAGAGTACAGATTTAGAAGTAAACTACGTAAATCAACATTTTTCATTTGTTTGAATTGTGAGAAAAATAGAAGTACTTGGAATGCATTCGCTTCCTACGAACGGGTTGGTTGTAAAATACATCACAAACAATGAGTGCAAAAAAGAAAAATCCCAACAAATTTCCTTATTGGCATACAACAGTCAACTCATGTGTCAAGTAGGCTTATACAGAATTACATGTTGTACCAACCTCTTATCTACAATCATCAATCCAAGGTACAAACACTTGCCGTCCTGTAAACAATGACAAGAACAAACACCAAGTTAGTAGTTTTATACCTAGACTAATGAATACTACCAACTGAATCTCAAAAGAACTTTACCTTCAAAACCTTACGATATTCATTTGGCCTCCAGTGAGTTTTAGTAACAATTTCCAACAAATAAATGAAAAGGCTCAACATTGGAGGTCCCAAGGTTCAATTTTGTTAAAATCTATAGCACCAACAGCAATAGCAAAGAAATGATATCGAAATCCAGCTGGCAGTTCCACGAACCTAACTTAGAAATCTACTCATGCAAAGCACCCAAGTTGTCAAAATAGCGGCAAAAGTTGATCACCCATGAGCAAACTAACAAATGAAAAGGTATTGAAGCCATTCATAATATGGAATTCCACTCTTAAACATACCATCAAATGCAGTTCCAACACATATATTTCCTCAGCTGAAACACAATGAAGTCTGCTTCAACTCTTCAACAATGACACGACATTTAAGCAAGAACAACATGACACGGCAATTAAGCAAGAACATAAGAAAGATTAAGAGTTAATTAAATGGAGTAAATTATGAGAGCTAATTAGTGTCGATGGACTAACCTGTTAACAGATCCACATCAATTAGATTAACCCACTAAATACATGGAACCTGTATTATCAAGAAAACAATTATTTTCTTATGAAACACACGCAAGAGAATCTTGTTAGCTTAGGAGTATTTCCTAAAACATGAATGATGTGATGAATAGCTTCCAAATTAAGTTAGAAGCTATTCAAGCTTCAAGGCCTTATAATTCAGAAAGAGAGAACCTCTAGCATTGTCTTGTTACTGATGGTCTTGGAACAAAAAAGATCTTCCCTTGTAAGTTATAAGTTACAAAACAAATTCACTTGCTATAATTAACCCAATTAAAACATAAAATGGAACTTAAGAGACAATGCACACAAATTACACTTGACAAGCTTAAACCCTCGAAAATCATTGTTGCTTTTAAAAAAATGAAACACAGAACTGATATGAACTGTTATTGATACCTCATAATGGAATAACTAGCCTGCAAAGAAGTTCTTGTCATGCTTTGTTTTCCAGATTCAGACAGGCATATATCCTTCAGAGGGAGGAATATGAATGTTGAAGAGAATAAGATATGAATGTTTGGTGGTCTGTGTGGAAAGAGAGGAATCTCAGATGCTTTCAGAACAAAAGTAACAACATCCAGAAGATGAATTGTTTAGTTTTGTTTCATTTTTGGTGTAAACAAGAGTATATGGAAGATCTAGAATCAGTAATGAATGCTTTACAACACTTGTAATTTTTTCTTTTAGGGTTGAGGATCTTCCTGATACTCTACTCTCCTATATCTGTAATTGATAACCCTGTAACATGTTGTGGCAGGTTTGATTTTTTGGAATAGAATGCAAGTTGTTACCTTCTCAAAAAAATAGGTTTCAGAATATATATGAGCAACTAATCATGTATTAACAACTACAATCAGTACTACAATACCTTTTCCTTCTAAGACCGATTTGCAAATGGTTTACATGTACTTAACTTTTTGAAACTATAATATGACAGAGACCGGTATTAGAGAATGTTACCTGCAAGAAGTGTAACAGATGTTGGCTGTTTGTGAATCAGATTTAAGTTTCCGCTTTAACCAAAACATACAACTTCATGCTCAGAATTAGGAGATTTAACTTTAATGAATGTTGCAAAAGTTAGTGCAAAAAATATTCTGGTAAATGGCAATTTTATCAAGTTCCATAGACTGGGTGTGTGATGAAAATCTAAACAAAGATCGTAACTTACCTGGTAAATAAGCTTGAGAATGATTGTTGAAGATCCAACCCCAGTTAGTGGTAAACAATTTCAGGCATGACCTGCAAAGCATATGGTCAAAGACTCAAAATCAATGTTACCTATTATAAAAATAAATATACCAATTCGTGCTCAGAATCAAGATAGGTTGTTGTTCTCATTTTTTCAAATAGGACCTGATAATTCAACAAGTTACAAAACCCAAGTTGAAATGACACTTCAATGAATATTAAGACGATCATTACCTTCTCATGTAGTTCTTCCGAATGAATTCACTCATCTGCAGCATGCTGTAGAACATGACAATGACTGTATTATTCAACGAAGATAAATATTAGAATAAAAAATAAAAGATCACGATGGCATACCAGTGAAATGCTTTGCACCATCTCATGAACTCTCTCTTCCACTAACCAACCCTCCACAATTTGTTACCCTACCCCCCCCCCCCTTTCTTTCTTTTAGGGAGGCAGGCGGGTGGCTACAGCCCACAGGGAAGGAAAATGTGAAGTGGACAAAGCCACATATACAAATAACATCAAATACAATGAATCCTAAGTAATGTTGCATAAAAATGTCGAGTACAATTGCTCTCACCGACACAGTTACTTCCAGTACAGAGATTCACGATAGTATCCTCAATAAAGAGAAGGACGGGCCGCAACCTACAAGTAACATTAAGAACCAACCAGTCACCATAAGAGGTTCTTGAAAAACACAACAAAATAACTTTATCAGATTAAGACAATCAGTATCAATGGAGCCAACAAAGGGATATAATGCTGCACATCATTTCTGGCAATTTGATTGCAGATTAAACATGGGAAAAAAATGAACAAGTGACATGTTCTAATAGACAAACAAGAACCACACCTACCCCCCACCCGTCCTTTTTTTCCTCTGTGGTGATAAGTCAAACAAAGTTGAAATTCTGAGATGCTGATGAGCAGCCTTAATAATAAATAGCATGCCATTGAAGTCAATAGCTTTCCAGTTCATAGCAAAATATCTACATAATCAGACAATGTAATCAACTAAAAGAAAATTCAGTAATCCTAATAAGTGCAATAGTTCTCAAGTTTGATCTAGTCCATGGTCTGCTGTCGAAAACTAAGAGGAACCAAATGCAGTCCTCTGATTACATGCGGTCCCATTACCTCCACTCATCAAAGAAAAATAAGAAAATTTAGTCACTTCCTCAGAGCCTATTCTAGCTTTTCCTTAATCCCCTCATTCTAATTAATAAATTTCTAGTATTTATTAAAACTGTTAGAACATTAGAGTAGTGTTAAAGTGTTCAAATGAAGCTAGTTCCTCTAAGATGTGGATTGTATCTCATACAGGTTAGACCTGCTGACACGCAGCCTTAGCCAAAGGTTGGCACCATTTACAATCGGCTCTTCTCTCTTCAGTAACTTATCTCTCTCCGGTGGTCGTTACGGAGTGAACATGCCTCTTTTTGGCAACTGGTCAAGAAGACCTCTTTCCAATGACAGTTCCAGCAATGTAATGCCTCTCTCCAACAACCATTCTAATAGAGTCACACCTCTTTCCTATAACTTTCTAACAAAGTCGTGACTATTTTCAGATGGTTGTCTTGTCGTGTCGCGCCTCTTTCTAAGGAGCGTTCCCAATTCTCAAGAGACAAGCCCTAACACAAACTGAATACTACAAAAGTAAATCCAAAGACCCACGCTCGTTTCCCAACCCAAAAACAACTAAAAAATAAATGTCAACAAAAAATCTCACCTTAAATTCCACAAAGGTCTTTGAAGGCTCCAAAGTCAAATCATATAAAGAACTTGGGCAGTTTAGGTTCAACAAAAACAATGGATATAGCTGAGATCTACTTTGCTGGTCCATGTCAGAAGCACTGTTTAAACTCATCGTTATAGCATCCATAAGCATTAGAAAGTTAAAAATAAATAATAGAAATTCAGGGACTATACAACTCGAACATGCATAAAATAATTCTTAAGACAAATCACTTCAATATAAATTCAAGCCGCTATTTCCACATAGAAACTAATCCAAGCCATGTGTTCACGAAATACTAACCAAAGACTTGCTTCTATAAAGAGATACGCTGGAGGAACAGAGTAGATATGTGAGTAATATAATTGATACATGTACAGATCAGTATTCATGATTAAGTGAGTCTGTATCCTTTTTGCGATTAACAGTAGTACAATTGCCAAAAGAAATGTGATTGCAATATAAACTCCATAAAAAGCACTAATATGGAATCTCTACACCAAGTTACTAAAATAGCTACAGATGGCCAGTAAATCAGAAAGTATTCCAGCACCAGATCTAGTGCAGTTTTCGCTCCTTTTATTCAATGTTAGAGAATGCTGAGGATTCTCCATACATGTACAAAGAATCCATATTATATTCCACCTAGAGAGGACATGCTATGTCAACCAACTTAAACAATAACATAATAAATGAATTCAGTGAGGAAAGGTAGATTCATTTCAACACAGAAGAATATAATGATCATGAATTCAATATAGTGATTAAAATTCAGGATAAAACAGAGAAGGAACAACATTATTTCTTGAACCTCAACATTCATCACTACAAAACACTAATATTTATCAATAAAACTAAGAAAGGTAAATACCATCAATGTTACTTTTTAAAGAAACTAAATCCTTTTAAGCTCCTAATGAAAAGCATAATAACTGCTAGCTGTTATAATAAAGCAAATTGCATCTAAGCTCGCAGACTTCCAAAAACTCTTGAATTAACCAAACAGAAACATATTTATCAACTTTCAACATCATCAAAAATCAACTTGTTCGTCCGTTTTATCTTTATACATACATTTATGTAAAGATTACTTCAATTTGAACAATGAGGTTCTCATTTTGGTCAGAAACAATTGTAGGAACTTCCTATTACATTATCAGAATTAGAAAATAGAAAAGTAATGTAAGCCAATCACCTTTTCGGATTATGCGAAAAGTTGAACTCTAAGTTAAAAAGTCAATTTTTAAAACTGTAAACAAATGTCACCTAAGTGGTTTACCTTAAACTTGGCGCTGAATGGATTCCACATAGCAATGATCAAATAGAGTGGCTTGAAGTATAAGCAACTATACATTTGTCTTCATCTTTGTTGTTGCTGTAAGGGGAAATTGAAATGGAAAACTAATATAAGAAGTGAATAACAGAAGTTTGTCTAAAGATAACGTATAATGGAAAAAAAGCGTATAAAATCACAATCTTCTAGAATTCCATTGGCAGCCTTCGGCTTCATCTCCTCCGGATCTTGTTGATGTATAATCAAAAGAAAAATGAGAGGGGTGGAATAAATTAAATTGAGGCGTTAGTTGGAGGAAGGAGTAACGTTAAAACAAGAGAGTTAGTTAAGTGGGTTGCAAATACATTATTCAGAGAACAACATAACACGACATTTAAGCAAGAACATAAACAAGATTAGAGTTAATTAAATGAAGGAGTGAAATATGAGAACTGGTTAGTGTCAATGTACAAACCTGTTAAAGAAATTCTATCAGATCCACATCAGTTATATTAACCCCCTAAAATACACGGAACCTGCATTATCAAGAAAACAACCATTTTAGTATTAAACACATGCAAAGGAGTCTTCTTAACTAGTGCAGTATTTCCTAAATATTTCCTAAAACATGAATAAGGTCATGAATGAAAAAGGGCAGTCTGGTGCACTAAAGCTCTCCATTTACTCTATGAATAAGGTCATGAATAGATTTCCAAAATAAGTTAGAAGCTATTCGAGTTTCAAGCATAATTCGAAAAGAGAAAACCTCTAACATTGTCTTATTATTGATGGTATTAGAAGTAACAATTCATAATTCACTCGCAATAATCAAACCAATTAGTCCCTCACCCATTAGTAAGAGATGTGAATTATTTTTTCAAAAAACAACCCAAACTAATTCTCACGAGGAAAGCCCCCAACACAAACTCAATTCTACAAAAGTAAATCCAAAGACCCACACTCGTTGCCCAACCCAAGAACAATTAAAGAATAAATGCCAACAAAAAATCTCACCTTAAATTCCACAGAGGTATTTGAAGGCTCCAAAGTCAAATCATATAAAGATCTTGGGTAGTTTACGTTCAACAAAAACAGTGGATATATCATAGATCTACTTCGCTAGTCAATGTAAGAAGACTGTCAAAATTCATTGTTATGTTATTAAGTAATTTATGTATGTATTGGTACTTTGGAAGCAAATCTTAAATTGGTATCTGCATTGTGAAGGTCAAGGGAAACAAAAACACCGTAAAAAATAAGAATTTGATATATTAACTGCTAACCAAAGATTAGGTTTCCGTTTTTTGTTTAGGAAAATATACTGACATATGTGGATACAGATCTATTGAAGGACCCGCAAATTAAACAGTGGTTTTTAAGGAAACAAGGTGTAGAAAAGATAACTTATCACATATCTTATCCATCAATTTGGGCATATATACCTTCACATTGTAAGCATCACGACTGAGATGTATCCGGAGCTTGAATGAACCATCAATTGCATTCAATTTATTAAGGGAATTCAGATGAATCCCAAACCCATTGGACAATAACGGCAATGGGGAAGGAGAAACACGTGTGCAAAGCAGATCATACTCACTGCATGCAAATGAAAAAAATCTAAGAAACTAGACTGGAAATATCCTAAGTGAGCTGGTACAACAAAGAGGGACCTTTCAATATAAACAATTTTGAAGGAGCCACTGGGATGCACAAGGGCGATACTTAGCAGAGGCTCTTTCAGAGAATGTGATACACTCTTTGGGCTTCCAGATTATATACGCGAACCAAAAGATCAAACAGGACAGAGTATAGCTTAAGAAGTATGTAAATCAAAATTATTTATTTGTTTGAATTTAGAGAAAACTAGAAGTACTTGGGAGTGCATTTTCTACCTTTGAACTGGTTGGTTGTAAAATACATCACGAAAAATGACTGCAAAGAGAAAATCCCAAGACATTTTATTATAAGCAAACAACATCAACCCATGTATCAGGCTGGGCTTATACAGCATTACCTGTTGTACCAACATTTTGTCTACACAATCATCAATTCCAAGGTACAAACACTTGCTGTCCGATAAACAATGGCAAGAACAAGGACCAAGTTAGTAGTTTTATACTTATCCTAAAGGATACTACCAACTAAAACTCAAAGAACTTTATCTTCAAAACCTTACGATATCCATTTGGCCTCCCGTGAGTTTTAGTAACACTTTCCAACAAGGAAACGTCAGAAACAGAGCTCAGAGCATCTCCTCCAAAGCCCAAGCTTGCTGGGAAAGTATGCATATAATTTGAATGACTGTATTTTGATGTAGCTGGTGTAAAGCAAACATACCAAACCATAGTTAAAAGGCCAGACAAAAAGGAAGCACAACAGAAGATGAAAGAAACAGGCACATATACTGTCTCAATAAGCTGGGCTAAAAGTACCTAAGCATCAATAAGTATGTTCCAACTCAACTTCAACTAGAAGAAATAATCAAAACATTTCTACATGTAGTAGTGATCAACAAAAAATATATGTTATCTATCTCTCTCTCCTCTCTCTGGCTCCATATATATATATATATAAAAAAAAAGGGCAGCCCGGTGCACTAAAGCTCCCGCTATGCGCGGGGTCCGGGGAAAGACCTGACCACAAGGGTCTATTGTACGCAGCCTTACCTTGCATTTCTGCAAGAGGTTGTTTCCAAGGCTTGAACCCGTGACCTCCTGGTCACATGGCAGCAACTTTACCAGTTATAATAAAAGCAAAAACAAAATGTCAGCATCAATATTTTGTGTTTGTGAACAGCCAAACCACTTTTCCTAATTACAAGTAAAACCGCCGCCTTTCTTTCCCATGCCCGAGATGGCCTTATGGGTAGCAGCCTCCCACAGAGATGGCCTTCAAAATAATAAATAAAAGAACATCTGTAAAAAGATACTAATGAACACAAACAGTCAAACAGCCTATCAGTTGAGTAATGCATGCAATCCCATTCCAAGTTATGAACATCATAGTTATCAGGCAAAACAAATTATGGACAGCAGCATCAATAAAATAAAAAAGATGATGTCAGTCCAACATTTTGCAAAAAGATTACCATATCTTTTTCCCATCAGCACCAGTCCATCTCGTGAGACACCAAATACTTCAAAAGAAGGTACAACTTCAGGTGATGAAGTAAAATAATAAAATTGAGCATAATTTTCTGCACATCAATATGCATTAGAGATCCATGTCAAAGAAACTAATACTTACCATTGTCATCCACCTTAATATAGAAGGTCCCAATGCCGATAGCAACAGATACCTGGCAGAAAGTGGAAACTAGATTAAAGTTCAAACTAGGAGCATCATACTAAGAGGAGAAAAAACAGCATCAATTTTCATATAAAGCATGTACCCTCATCATCAGAAGTAGAAAACAAAGGAACATAAGAATTCATTGAAGAGCCTCACCGGTTACTGCCGTTTGTGAGGAGGGATAATACCTTGGAGGAAAAGGATGGGGGGAATATGTAGCTAAGCACAAGTTATTAATTCTTGAAATCATCTGTATTGACAAGGTAACCGTGAACGATGATGAGCGTGCAGAATGTATTTGGATAAAGGTCAGCGATCTAAAAGGCAAATTACATATTCAGCTTGTCAATAACTCCTATTACTATGAAATCACTGATGAGAAAAGAACCACTAAACCCCAAAAGAGACCAGTACTATTATACAAGGCGACGGAGGATAGTTCAGCACCTGCTGTGAAGAATGGTTCAACACTTGAATCCACTACACCTACTGGCAAAAGTAACAACAAAGGCAAAAGTGTAGCCATTCAAGAATAACAAGTAAAACCACAAAATAAGAAATAAAAAAAATCTGCAAAAAGATACCAACGAACACAAATGGTCAAACAGCCTATTATTGAGTAATGCATGCAATCAACTTTTGCCCAAAATTGATGAGTTCATGATATCAGAGACCAACTTTTGCCCTACAATGATCAGAGACCAACTTTTATCTCTAATTAGCCCTACAATGTAAAAAGACACATTTGTCTCTAATTAACCCTACAAATGATCAGAGACCAACATTTGCCCAAAACTGATAAGTTCATGAGATCCCACTTGACCAATTGGGAGTCATTGACATTCAAGAAAAATCCAATAGGGTCAGTCCGTAAGTCTTAACAAATTTATTTGACAGAACAAGTCTCTGTTTGGACTCTGTTCTAATCTGAGTTTTCCCATAGATGGCATTTCTATCATCATTGAAGCAAATTCCTGGGATTGAATCTAGCTTTAGCTCAAGAATTCATGCCTAAATTCTTCAAGTTAGTACTAGGCACACTTTCACCACCTATCAACCTTCCCAACACCAACTATCATTGAGGATTTCAGTACAATTTTGTGATGCTATCAGTATAATTTAACATGTTATACACTTTCAAAGCGTATCTAAATAATTAAGATAAATGTCTTTCAGGCAAGGAGAATTATTGTGAACCTACTAAGAACACTCATAGAAGAGAGAAGGGCTTCGAAGCAAATTCAACACGATATGATTGGTTACCTGATGAATGAAGAAGCAAATAGATTCAAATTAACAGATGATGAGATGATTGATCCACAAAACATAACAAAATCAGAAACAAAAATATAATTCCTCATTCTCGTACATGGCACAATTTTAACTTTTAAGAAACAATAAAAATCAAAAAGTCCAGACCATGTAAAAGAAACTAACCAGTGAGGGTGTTTACGAAAGTCTGTCCAATTGAGTGTGCGATAAAGAATATTGAAACTTTGAAAGGGTAAATTACACCTTGGGGACACCAGCATCGAAACTGTGCGAAATCTTACAAGATAACCCCTGACTGAATTGAACTCCAAATAGCCTCAGACATTCGCTTAATGCTCCCCATCTCCCTAAAAAAGTAAAAAACAAATTCTTGAACATCCTTAACATACAACATGATTTTTTTTTAGAAGACTTCTTGAATTTTCTTGATATGTTCCATGACAGTAAACATGTAACTTCAAAACGCCATGAATTTTCCTTCCTTCTTTTTTAATGGACGGAAGAATACCAAGATAATGGGAAGATCAGTAGAGAGCAGATAGAACGGCGGGAAAATTGATTTAGGGTTTAGGGTTTTGATCGGACAACATAATTCCAGAACATCCTTAACACATGCTTTTAAGAATACCAATCGCTTAATGTTGTTGATTTTTTCTTAAAAAGAATGCATGCAAGAATTCCAAGATTTCTTGAATTCCTTAAAATATGCCAAGAATCAGCAAGATAATGGGAAGAACAGTAGCATTACTTGAGAAGATGATCACCGGGAAAATTGATTTAGGGCTTTGATCGGACATCGTCACCGGAACAGTTAAGATCAGCAATCCGGTAGCGTATGGCTTCCGTAATATGATGGTGGTGAGTTATAAAGTAAGTAGGTGGTGTCTTTTTTATAGTCACCGGAACAGTAGAGATCAGCAATCCGGTAGCGTACCCCCGGAAGCGTATGGCTTGCGTAATGATGGTGATGAGTTCTAAAGTGCGCAGTTGGTGTCTCTTTTATAGTTTTTGAACTAGTTAATACACGCCGAAAAAAACTAGTTAATACAAAATATATTATTTTTTGTAAGTTTTTATTCTAGTACTTATTTATTAAAAAATAAGAAGAGTTTATTGCATTAATGTGAAATTTTTATTCTAGTATTTTTTTTATATAGTTTTCGAACTAGTTAACACATGCAGGAAAAATAAAAAACTAGTCAAGACAAAATATATAATTTTTTGTAAATTTTTATTCTAGTACTTATTTATTTTTTTAATAAAAAGAGTCTATTCCATTGATAATGTGAAATTTTATTATTATATATACCTTAAATTACTTAATTTTTTGCAAATTTGCATAGGTTGATTATGGTTTGAAATTTTAATTTTGTTATAAGATTATAAATTAATATAGTATACATATTACATAGATTTTTTAAAACTTAAATATAAAATTTAGTCTAAAGTAACTATATTTTAAATTCGTAGTCGAACTGTACATCTATCTTTAGTAAACGTTATATTCATTCAAAAATTTTAGTATTGTTTTATTTAACTTAAACTAGTAAATTAGACAGCGCTTTGTGTGGCAACAAATTAAATATTTTTTGTATTATTGAGTATTACAATCATTTTAAATGATACATAGTATATATTTAAAATAATAAGTCACATTTTGAATAGCAAGTATTCATAATTCCAAAACATATTGAGAAAGTACAAAAAAGGCACTATGTTCATAGACCAGACATGAAAAATCATTGTTAACACTCGACAGTGAATTAATAAAAAAGAGATTATATTTTTAATCATACTAAATACACCATAAACAGATATAAATACAACCAGATCAAATAATTATAAAATAAGTTATCTAGATAATGATTACGAAATGACGCAAAGAGATGTCTTAATACATAAAATAAACAAAGATTAACTCACATCTTATATTGAAGTTCTAAAAATCATTAGAGATTTTGCATAGTGACCTTGAAATGATTAGCAATCAAAAAGACACTTTGAAACATCCAATTTCTTTGATTGCTTCGTACAAATTCTAAACTTGAATTAATAGCTAAAATAATTATCATTGAGATCTGAGGCTCTCTTCTTTCATGAATTCTAATTCTAAGATATATACTTAATTGTATGACCACACAAGAATTTCTCTTGTATAGCAATAAAATCGAATTAACACCAGACATTATAGCATATCCATAAGCATTAAAATGTAAAAACTAAATTATAGAAAATCAGGGATTATATAACTCAAACATGCATAAAATAATTCTTAAGAAAAATCACTAAAATATAAATTCAACTAATTGTTGGATAAGAGATCAAGCTTGCACGATGAAAACGGTTCTCCATGCTGCTTAAGATGGAAAATGTATTAAGATATTTTTATTTTTCAAATATCATGATCAACTAAAGAAAAAATCGACAATGGAATAGGCAATTCAGATAAGGCAATTCAAGCACCCAACAAATCCGTAATTTTTTTAAAAAATATTTAAAATTAAAACTCTCAAAATTTGAAAGGTAATTCAAATGTATCAAACTTAAAAATGTTCAACAGAAGTATCATCAACAATATAAGTCAGTTTAGACAAGATATTGTCCTACTAAAGAACACAAGTTTCAGTTGTGATAAAATAATAAATCCACCATCTTTTTTCACCAACTTACTATAAAAATCTCAAAAAGCCTCTATGAAATATTTTGCATCTATTTTCATTCCTTATAATGAAATGTTTATCAGTATGTGATTGATTATGTCTACCCTACTTAAAATTCAAATAGAGTATCATTTACTTAACCTGTTAAGAACGTATTTTTGAAGGCAATCAAGAAAATCAAACCCTACGAATTTACTATTAGAAGAGGGGATAACTAATGTTATCAGATAAATAGAGGTGATTGTTCATTTTGTTTGAATTTTCAAATTACTATTTCCACATAGAAACTAATCCAAGCGAAGTGTTCATGAAATACCGACCAAGTCTATTGCTACTATAAAGAGATACGCTGGAGGAACATAGTAGCAATGTGAATAATATATTTTGATACATGTACAAATCTGTATTTAGAATTAATCAAAAGAAATGTGATTGTAGTATAAATTTCATAAAAGCACTAATGTATCAAATCTCTACACTAAGCTACTAAAATAGCTACAGATGACCAGTAAATCAGAAAGTATTCCACCACCTCCTCCAATGCGGTTTTACCTTCTTTCATTCAATGTTAGAGAATACTGAGGATTTCTCCATCTATGTAAAAATCATCCATATTACATTCAACCCAACCCAGAGAGGATGCTATGTCAACAACTTAAATAATAACATAATAAATGAATTCTTGAGGGAAGGTAGATTCATTTCAACACCAGAAGAACATAATGATCATGCATGCAATATAGTGATTTAAGTACTTGATAAATAGAAAAGGAACAACATTATTTCTTGAACTTCAATTTGATGTGAATTAATTTAGTTTAGTGGATCAGATTCGGATTAAAGAGGAAAACAAGTCATTTTAATTCAAATTGGATAATTTTAATTGATTTAGGAAAAACCATCCAATTGAGGGGTAAATTTGCTAAGTTTGGTAACGGCAAAGGTATAAATAATCGAATTAGGATAAACTTAATTGATAAATGAAATAAGAGGTAATTTTTCACCCTTTTCTTTATTGTAGGAACTAAGAACTTCCTATTATGTTATCAAAATTAGAAAATAGAAAAGTAACGTAAACCAATCACCTTTTTTGAATTATGCAAACAGTCAAACTCTAAGTTAGAAAAGTCATTTTTAAAACTGTAAACAAATGTTACCTAAGTAGTTTACCTTGGCGTTGAATGGATTCCACATAGTAATGATCTCATAGAGTGGCTTGAAGTATAAACATTTATACATTTGTCTTCATATTTGAGTAAGCTGTTAATGTAAGGCGAAGTTGAAATGGAAAACTATAGAAGTAAATAACAGAAGTTTGTCTAAAGATGACGTATAAAGGAAACATACGTATAAAAGCACTATCTTTCAGAATTTCATTGGCAGCCTTCGGCTTCATCTCCTCCGGTTCCTGTTGATGTATAATCAAAAGAAAAATGAGAAGAGTGGAATAAATTAAAGGGAGGCATTAATTGGGGGAAGGGAGTAACACTAAAACAGGAGAGTTAGTTAAGTGGGTTGCAAATACATTATTCAGAAAGATCAGGGTTAATTAAATGGAGGAGTGAAATATGAGAGCTAGTTAGTGTCAATGGACTAACCTGTTAAAGAAATTATAACAAATCCACATCAGTTAGATTAACGCCCAAAATACATCGAAGCTGTATTATCAAGAAAACAACCATTTGCTTATGAAACACATAGAAAAGAATCTTGTTAGCTAGTGCCGTATTTCCTAAAACATGAATGAGGTCATGAATTCCAAAATACGTTGGAAGCTATTCGAGTTTCAAGGCCTCATAATTCAAAAGAGAGAGCCCCTAGCATTGTCTTGTTATTGACGGTACTAGAACAAAAAGATTTCCCTCATAAGTAACAATTCATAATTTACTTGTTATGTTCAACCTAATTAAAACATAAAATGGACCTTAAGAGATAATACACGCACAACTCACACTTGAAAACCTGAAAGCAAGATGGAACACAAAACTGATATAAATATTGGTATTGATGCCTCAGAATGGAACAACTAGACTGAGAAGAAGTGCTCGTCGTGCTTTGTTTTCCACATATAGACGGGCATATATCCTTCAGAGGGAGGAACAGGAATGCTAAAGAGACTAAACTCTACAGTGTAGTAAAAGGTTCGAGAATGTAGGAGAGCAATCGCTCTCAGCCCTTGTGTATCTACTTAACAGTGTAGCTTTATTCCCAATAATTCCTAATCCCAATTCTTATTTCCTAATAGATGATGTCATTTCCTAATCCTGTATTAACAACTACAATCAGTACTATATTACCTTTCCCTTATAAGACTGGTTAGCAAATGGTTTACATGTAAACTTTTTGAATGTATAATATGACAGAGACAAGTATTAGAGAGTGTTACTGCAAGAAGTGTGACAGATGTTGGTTGCTTAAGTTCTTGCTTTAAACAAAACATATAACTTCATGCTAGAGTTAGGTTCAACTTCAATGAATGCTGCAAAATTTTGTAGAATGAAATTTAAGGTAAACGGCAATTTTATCAAGTTTCATAGACTGGTTGTGATGAAAATCTAAACAAAGATCCGTAACTTACCTGGTAAATGATCTTGAAGCTGAACGTTGCAGATCCAACCCAGTTTTGAATTTGGTCAGCATAGTTATGTAATAATTGGTAACCAATTTCAGGCATGATCTGCAAAAGCATGGTCAAAGACTCAAAATCAATGTTACCTATTATATAAAGAGTTTCTTCTTCCCCACACACCAAGCGACACAAGGCAAATTTATTTCACATTAGATGACCATATACGTACCAATTCTTGCCCGGAATCAAGATAGGTTGTTGTCCTCTAATTATGTCCAGATAGGACCGGATAATTCACTAAATTACTGACTCCACATTGAAATGACACATCAATGGTTTTTAGACAATCATTACCTTCTCACGCAGTTCTTCCAAGAGAATTCGCTAAACTGCAGCATGCTGTAGAATATGACAATGAGTGTAATGCTCAAAGAAGATAAATGCTAGAATCAAACAAAAGATCATAATCCTTGACTATGTAAAAAGGGAAGCACATTTATTTTGATATGGGCTTCAGTTTCTACATAAGAATATACTCCACCAGATGGCCACATAGTGCTGGAACAAAAGATAAAGCACCCTATATCACTCTCCTTTTCTTCAGAAATATCACAAAATTGCAAACACAAAAGAGTAAGACATTATTTAGTTAAAGTATTGGACATGCAGGGAATGTTTATGCGGTGATAATAATGTAAAAACTGTTATGCGGTAAATAATAATGTAGGGATCCTAACGCAGTGAATAATAAATGAGTTTCCTTCTCTCATGCATCACATTTGAACTGTCATCAAGTTCAAGAGACTCCCTAAATGAGGCATCCTCCATTGATCTGCCAGCTACAATAGACTCATCCTCCCATCCTGAACCTAACTGGCAGTCTGACTTACAACTGGAGCTAGCTGAAGCACTCAATTTGTTATCCAGGAAACCATCCTCTATAAGAAAAACATTAGATGAAAGGGGTTGCGCAGAGCTTCTGGATTTCCAGTTGACACTGACTGTGCAATGAGCAAGAGAGCCATCAATTTACCGACTTGAACTTTCGATCTGACAGAGAAATCTGGACTCAGCGTCATCCTTTTCAGAAGCACTTCCCCACAGAATATTCTGTGAAGATCGAGTCTCTCTCCTCACAGTGCACTCTCTACTTAGTTTTCTTGGCTGCGGGGAAGGAAGTTCAAGTGTCGCTTTGCAACTCTGAGCCCTGTACCTCTTTTTCCGGATCTCATAATTCACAGCTATATCTGAAAAGAGGAGCAAAGAATGGGATAGTAATAGATGAGGAGGATACTTCAACAACTATATTCTTATCAATGTTTTCCACAAGTAGCTTAAGAGAAAAGAAAGTGATAAAACTACATGATGGCATACCAGTGAAATGCTTTGCACCATCTGATGAACTCTCTCTTCCACTAACCAACCTTCCACAATTTGTTTCCCTACCCCCCCCCCCCCTTCTTTTAGGGAGGCAGGTGGGTGGCTACAGCCTACAGGGAAGGAAAATGTGAAGTGGACAAAGCCACATATACAAATAACATAATATACAATGAATCCTAAGTAATGTTGCATAAAAATGTCGAGTACAATTGCTCTCACCGATACAGTTACTTCCAACGATAGTATCCTCAATAAAGAGAAGGACGGGCCGCAACCTACAAGTAACATTAAGAACCAACCAGTCACCATAAGAGGTTCTTGAAAAACACAACAAAATAACTTTATCAGATTAAGACAATCAGTATCAATGGAGCCAACAAAGGGACTGCACATCATTTCTGGCAATTTGATTGCAGATTAAACATGGGAAAAAAATGAACAAGTGACATGTTCTAATAGACAAACAAGAACCACACCTACCCCCCACCCGCCCTTCTTTTTTTTCTCTGTGGTGATAAGTCAAACAAAGTTGAAATTCTGAGCTGCTGATGAGCAGCCTTTATAATAAATAGCATGTCATTTAAGTCAATAGCTTTCCAGTTCATAGCAAAATATCTACATAATCAGACAATGTAATCAGCTAAAAGAAAATTCAGTAATCCTAAAAAGTGCAATAGTTCTCAAGTTTGATCTAGTCCATGGTCTGCTGTCGAAAACTAAGAGGAACCAAATGCAGTCCTCTGATTACATGTGGTCCCATTACCTCCACTCATCAAAGAAAAATAAGAAAATTTAGTCACTTCCTCAGAGCCTATTCTAGCTTTTCCTTAATCCCCTCATTCTAATTAATAAATTTCTAGTATTTATTAAAACTGTTAGAACATTAGAGTAGTGTTAAAGTGTTCAAATGAAGCTAGTTCCTCTAAGATGTGGATTGTATCTCATACAGGTTAGACCTGCTGACAGGCAGCCTTAGCCAAAGGTTGGCACCATTTACAATCTGCTCTTCTCTCTTCAGTAACTTATCTCTCTCCGGTGGTCGTTACGGAGTGAACATGCCTCTTTTTGGCAACTGGTCAAGAAGACCTCTTTCCAATGACAGTTCCAGCAATGTAATGCCTCTCTCCAACAACCATTCTAATAGAGCCACGTCTCTTTCCTATAACTTTCTGACAGAGTCGTGACTATTTTCAGATGAATGTTTGGTCGTGTCACGCCTCTTTATGAGGATCGTTCCCACAACATCGAGCCTCTTATCGGTGATTATTCCTGTACTTGCACCTCTTTCTGGTCAATTTTCTGACAGCAACATTCACTCTTATGGTAAGCTTCACTTCTCTAGCCAGATCTTCCAGTGATATTCAGTTTCTTACTATAAGGAAACTAAGGTGGCTTCCCACTTTGTGACTGGTGTCCAATATTAGATTATGCTAGGTGTTAGTAAAAAGTTAGTCCCTCACCCATTAAATAAGAGATGTGAATAATTTTTTTCAGAAAACAACCCTAACCAATTCTCAAACCAATTCTCACGAGATAAACCCTAACACAAACTCAATTCTACAAAAGTAAATCCAAAGACTCACACTCGTTTCCCAACCCCAAAACAATTAAAAATAAATGCCAATAAAAAATCTCACCTTAAATTCCACCGATGTCTTTGAAGGCTCCAAAGTCAAATCATATAAAGATCTTGGGCAGTTTAGGTTCAACAAAAACTGGATATCTGATATCTACTTCGCTGATCAATGTCAGCAAACAGTCAAAACTCATCGTTATGTTATTAAGTAATTTATGTATTGGTCCTTTGGAAGCAAATATTGAATTGATATTTTATTACGAAGGTCAAGGAAAACAAAAACACCGTAAAAAACAAGCATCCAATATAGTAAATGCTAACCAAAGATTAGGTTTCTGTTTTCTTTGTTCAAGAAAATATACTGAAATAAGTAGATACAGATATTGAAGGACCTGCAAATTAAACAGTGGTTAGTGAAACAAGATAACTTATCACATATCTTATCCATCAATTTGGGCCTGTATATCTTCACTGTGTAAACATCACGACCTGAGATGTATCCGGAGAGCTTGAATGAACCATCGATAGCATTCAATTCATAAAGGGAACTCAGATGAATCCCAAACCCATTGGACAATAGCGACACTGGGGAAGGAGAAGCACGTGTGCAGAGTAGGTCATACTCGCATGCAAATGAACAAAATCTAAGAAACCAGTCAGGAAATATCCTAAGTTAGCTGGTATAACAGAGACAGACCTTTCAATATCAACAATTTTGAAGGAGACACTAGGATGCACAACGACAATTCTTAGCAGAGACTCTTTTAGAGAATGTGATACCCTCTTTGGGCTTCCAGATTATATGCAAACCAAAAGATCAAACAGGACAGAGTACAGATTTAGAAGTAAACTACGTAAATCAATATTTTTCATTTATTTAAATTGTCAGAAAACTAGAAGTACTTGGAATGCATTCGCTTCCTTGGAACTAATTGGTTGTAAAATACATCATAAACAATAAATGCAAAAAGAAAAATCCCAACAATTTCCTTATTAGCAAACAACAGTCAACTCATGTGTCAGGTAAACTTATACAGAATTACATGTATACCAACCTCTTGTTTACAATCATCAATTCCAAGGTACAAACACTTGCCGTCCTGTAAACAATGGCAAGAATAAACACCAACTTAGTAGTTTTATACCTATCCTAATGGATACTACCAACTGAATCTCAAAAGAACTTTACCTTCAAAACCTTACGATATTCATTTGGCCTCCAGTGAGTTTTAGTAACAATTTCCAACAAAGAAATATAGCTCAGAGCCTCTCCTTTGAAGCCAAAGCTTGCTTGGAAAGCATGCATATCATCTGAATGGCTGTATTTTGATGTCGATGGTATAAAGGAAGCATACGACATCATAGTTAGAATGGCCAGACAAAAAAGAAGCATTACAGAAGATTAAGCACCAAAAAAAAAGGTGGGGGATACACACACCTGAAGCACTGAATTTGTATATTGCAAATGAAGCACCAAGATTGAGATGTACATGAGCAAACACAAAATGTAAGCATCAATATTTTGTAACTGAAGCTAGCTGAAGCACTGAATTTGTTATCCAGGAAATCATCCTCTATAGGCAAATATTAGATGAAAGGGGTTGCACAGAGCTTCTCGATTTCCAGTTTACACCAACTGTGCAATGAGCAAGAGATCCATCAATTGACCGACTTGAATTTTCAATCTGACAAGAGGAATCTGGACTCAGGATCCAGAGGCACTTCACCACAGAATATTCTGCGAAGATCGAATCTCTCTCTGGACAGTGCACTCTCCAGTCAATTTCTTTGGCTGCTGGGAAGGAAGCTCAAGTGTAGCTTTGCAATTCTGGGCCCTGCTCTTCTTTTTCTTGATCTCATAATTCACAGGTGTATCTGAAAAGAGGAGAAGGGAATGGGATAGCAATAGATGAGGAGAGGAAACTTCAACAACTATATTCCTAAGAGAAAAGAAAGCGAAAAAACTACACGATTCATAGCACTGAAGTGCTTTTTCCATCTGATGCATAAGTAACTCTCTCTTCCATAATTTGTTTCCTCCCCCACCCCCACCCCCTTAGGGAAGGGAATGTGGAGTGGAAAAAACCACATGTACAAATAACATCAAACAAAATGAATCCTAAGTGATGTTGCATAATAATGCTGATATCTCAATTGCTCTCACAGGTAGAGTTACTTTCAGTCCAGATTCATGACAGTATCCTCAATAAAGAGAAAAACCACACACATCCACACTCCCCGCCTTTTTTTTTCGTTTTTTGTGGCGATAAGTCAAACCACTCCACTCTTAACCTACATATGGTACACAAAGTAGAAATTCTGAGCACGTGATGACCAGCACTTTTGACAAATAACATGGCATTTAAGTCAATAGCTTCTTATCCAGTTCATGGCAAAATGTCTACAGAATCAGACAATGTAATCAGTTGAAACAAAAATTCAGTAATCCTAAAAGTGCAACAGTTCTCAAGTTTGATCTAGTCCATGGCCTGCAGTCGAAAACTAAGAGGAACCAAACACAGTCCTCTGGTTACATGTGCTCCCAGTTCCTCCACTCCTCAAAGAAAAATAAGATTTTGTCACTTCCTCGGAGCCTATTCTAGGTTTTCCTTAATCCCCTCATTCTAGTTAATGATTTATAAGGAAGTTACTTCCTCTAAGATCCAAGTCACTAATATATATTTCTCTCTTGTATTTCTTCAAAGAAGAGAAAAGATACTAACTCAGTAACTCTAACCTAAAGGAGGTGAGTTGATACCTTTTGAACAAAGGATACATAAAAAAGTATCCTCGAAAGCTCTTGTGTCTCTGGAATAATGCCAAAGATCAACAGTGTTAGCATATTTAATAGGTCAAAGCTGTGTTTCCAACCTCCACAGCTGAAGAATGAAGATCAACCAAATTGTTTTGGTAGGGCTTAATTTTTTATGAAAAACGGAAAATATTATTGTGAATTAGATTGCCCAGATTGACCTACAAGCTTGAAACTCCTGAGAACATGAGCCACCCCTCTACCCTGATCCCACTCAAAAATCAAAATACAGCTGGATGTCACAATCTCCTAAAGATAGCAAGGCTCCAAGAAGATTGATGTAGTAAATACCTCATTTATGAAAATTGATGTAAATTTGAAAACAAAGACTGCAAAATCCATTTAAGGGGAAGCAGAAATGATTGGGTAAGCAAAAACATGGAGTCTAAGTTCAAACATGAATGGTCAGTCTTAGAAGCAGAAAATACATTGTCATGACACTACAATCAGTAAAACAAATATGTATGACATGTCCTTGTTAACATTGGTCTATTTGGTTTGCAACCAAAAGAAGCTAGAAACGTGGTTTTACATTGTCCTCCGATAATCAATGGGAGAGTGTATTTTGTTCTCTGGGAACAACTGTGACACAAGGGCCTTGCTGGACAGGGGGTCCTTTCTAAAACTTTGAATTCCAATAAGATTAGTAATAAATAATGATGTTTAGCCAGTTTTTTTAATCTATTTATTTCACCCACATTAAAGTTTCAAAAAATGATTAGATGTTTTGAAATATTTTTTTACAGAAAACAACCTAAACCAATTCTCACAAAAGAGCCCCAACAAAAACTCAATTCTACAAAAATAAATAAAAAGACTCACACTCGTTTCCCAACACCAAAACAATTAAATAATAAATACCAACAAAAAATCTAACCTTGAATTCCATAGAGGTCATTGAAGGCTCCAAAGTCAAATCATATAAATATATCTTGAGCAGTTTAGGTACAACAAAACAGTGGATATATCTGAGATTGTTTTCACTGCTCATCGTTGTGTTATTAAGTAATTTATGTTTATGTATTGGTCCTTTGGAAGCAAATCTTGAATTGATACCTGCATTACACAGGTCAAGGAAAGCAAAAATACCTTAAAAAACAAGCACCCAATATTGTAAATACTAACCAAAGATTAGTTTTCCGTTTTCTTTGTTCAGGAACATATACTGAAATAAGTGGAAACAGAAATATTGAAGGACCTGCAAATTAAACAGTGGTTATTAGGGAAACAAAGTGCAGAAAAGATAACTTATCACATCTCCTATTCATCAATTTGACCCTATATACCGTTCACTGTGTAAACATCAAGACCAATGTATCCTGAGAGTTTGAATGAACCATCACTTGCATTCAATTTGTTAAGGGAATCCAGATGAATCCCAAACCCACTGGACAATAGTGGCAACAGAGAAGGAGTAGCACGTGTGCAAAGCCATGAAAATGAACAAAATCTTAAGAAACCAGACAGGAAATATCCTTAAGTTAGCTGGATTAACAAAGACAGACCTATCAACATCAACAAAATGAGACATTAGGATGCACAAGGGCGATTCTTAGCAGAGACTCTTTCATAGAATGCAAGACTCTCTTTGGGCTTCCAAGATTATATATGCAAACCAGAGTACTTTGAATTGTGAGAAAACTACAAGTACTTGGAGTGCATTTGCTTTCTTCGAAATGTTTGATTGTAAAATAGATCACAAAAAATGACTGCAAAAAGAAAAATACCAACAAATTTCATTATTAGCAAACAGCAGTCAGCTCTTGTATCAAGTAGGCTTATACAGAATTACCTGTTTTACCAACATCTTGTCTAGAATCATCAATTCCAAGGTGCAAACACTTGCCCCATTACAAGTAAAACCATAAAACCGTTTGCCCAATTACAAATAAAACCACAAAACCATAAATAAAAGAACACTTGAAAAAAGATACTAATGAACTCAAACCGTCAAACAGCCTATCAGTTGAGTAATGCATGCAATCCTATAGACTACAACTTTCATTCCAAGTTATGAACATCATAGTTGTCGGGCAAAAGAAATTATGTACAGCAGCATCAATACAATAGAAAAGATGATGTCAGTACAACACTTTGCAAAAAGATTACAATATATTTCTCCCATCAGCACCAGCCCATCTCATGAAACACTCTTCCTTCAAAATAAAGTACAAGTTCAGATGATGAAGTAAAATAATAAACTGAGCAGAACTTTCTGCACATCAAAATGCATTAGATCAATGTCAAAGAAACTAATGCTTACCATTGTTATCCACCTTAACATAGCAGGTCCCACTGCCTATAGCAACATATACTTGGTGGAAATTGGTTTAAGTTCAAACTAGGAGTACACTACTTATAAGATAACAAACATAAAAAGAACCCATAAGGAAGTAAATCTCATGGAAAAAAGAAATACAGTTGCGATATAAGAATATTCATTTTGAAAAAAAATTACTTATGATACTTAGAATGGAGCATCATACTAAGAGGAGAAAAGGTACATCAATTTTCATATAAAGCATATGCCCTCGTCATCAGAAGTAGCTAACAAAGGAAGATAAGAATTCATTGAAGAGCCTCACAGATCACTGCCTTTTGTGCAACTAATCTAAGCGATTAAAGTTGCATAAAAGCACGACTTGCCATATTCTCAGCAGCCCACCTGTCACGACCCAAGCCTAGGTCCTAGACGTGACATGGCGAATGAGGACCCGAAAGTACCTCAAACAAGCCTTTTAGCATTCTTTTAGCCTTTCATAGGTAATGATGATAAATAAACAAGCGGAAATCATAATAAATCTTCAACTTACATATGTCCAACAATACCTCTAACTATTAGATTTAACGGGGCTAAGACAAGTCCCTAGCTCACCCTCAATCATAATAGAAGAAATTCCATAGTAAAATATCTTAACTTATCATAAACTAGAAAGATAAAGGAGTATTGTTCCCGGAACATGGGAACTCACCAAAAGTAGTCTTCAATGGAATATCAACTAGCCACGTGGAGGAGAATGAGGAGGAGCACTGATCCCTACATGGTGATATCATGTAGGCAAAAGAGTATGCGTTAGTACTTTGAATGTACTAAGTATGTAAGGATGCATGAACATTGAGGAAACATTAAAATATTTATGTAATATGGAACATAATTTAATGTATGCATAATAAATCATATATATATCCTTTAAAACATTCATTTTGTGGGAAATTAACCATAACCGACATTTAAGACCATGCGAGCTATTACATGGAATCCAACATAACCCCCTACGTTGGCCGGGGAGACTACTTGCCGGGTAGAACTCCGTCAACTTCATTCATTTCTTTAACTTTAACTTTAAGGGATATTTATGGATCCATTAGCCTAAGCCTACAAGGGCTCCTATGTTGGCACATAGTTAATGAGACAAGGGGTTGCTACTAGGATTCCCTTACCGAATCCCACCTCAATGCCTCATTCGGTGCTAAGTCAATCCCACGGAATAGTTTAATACTTCAAAATATTCATAGCATATAACTTGAGAATTCAAACATCATATTCGGTAGAATAGCTCATTAAAACATTTGATAATTCAAATATGCAAGAATTGTCCTTATTGCATAAAGAATCCATGATTCATATCATTTCATCATTCTTTCATTTCATAAGACTCCCTTTTTGATCATAGATATTACTTTCATAAATATTTATTTGGAGTCAAAGCTTTCAAGTCAAACTTTATTAAAAACATAGTAAAACT
The DNA here is from genome assembly GCF_947179165.1 of Solanum dulcamara. Taxonomy (NCBI): domain Eukaryota; kingdom Viridiplantae; phylum Streptophyta; class Magnoliopsida; order Solanales; family Solanaceae; genus Solanum; species Solanum dulcamara. The sequence goes on along the minus strand of NC_077247.1, from coordinate 55,202,595 downwards.
AGGTGGGTTCAAATCACTTCAACTTGCAAATATGTATGTAAATAAATATTCATAAATACTTTGAAATCCATTAATTAAAAATCATGCTTTAAACAACCCACCATGAATTTCAAGAGCCTTTAAATAGATAAATAAAAGAATTACTTGTAAACCATCAATTCATACATATGAAATTATGTTGCATCAAAATAGAGCAATAATCATTAGTTTAACCATGATTCATATTATTAAGTAAAATTAAGAATTACCATAAGAAAATATTACTTGAAATTAAGAGACTTAATTGAAAGAGTTTTTAGACTACATGGGTGGAAGAACCCATGGATAAATACCCACATAACTTAGAGTAGAGCTTAGAGAAAATAAATATAATTTATCATATAATCAAAATAATTTAGACATAAGAGTGGAAGGAATACTCTCATTGAAGCCTTACATACCTGGAAACCGAAGCTTTAGTTGGTACCGGAAGACTTAATGACCACTCTTGAGTCCTAGCTTTTCTCCTTGCCGGAACGTTTTGTGTACTACCCGGAATATATGAATTACCGGAATAGTATTTCTTCACTACTAAGAACTAAAACTATATTTGAGAATGTGTAAAGAAGTGTATAGAGAGAAGATTTGCTTGAGAAAGCTTGATGAATAAAATGAGGAAATAAGGTGGTATTTATAGGTGGGAAAGAGGACCTAACAATAAATAAAATAATTATAAATAAAAATCTGAAAATTTAGTGGAATATATTGATGTCATGGATGATGTTAAATGGAGGACAATTTATGTCATGAGTGATGTCAAATGTATCTAGATCTTTCTATGGTAGGTGAAATGAGTTATCTTTGACAGAATACTCGTTTTGGGAGCTACGTTTGAATAAGATAAATTCCTTATTAGGATTTGGTGTCTTCATAAGAATTGTAGATATGGAAGTCTAGTTTCATATCGTTCAAGAATCAACCAATTTGGATAAACCTACAGTGAGATGTGATTTTTCTTCTATAAACACTCATTTCCGTCACAGCATCCTACCTTACAAAGATTAATTTATTTGACCTACTTAACCTCCGAATCTTAAAATATGGTCTTCATAAAAGTTGTAGGTAATGATCTTGTGGTTACTTAGAAATTTGAATCACTCAATTTGGATATTCCTATGAAAAGTTATGACCAAAATATAGAGGCTATATCATGTTTAGGCAAAAATTGAAACATCGTATACAACGTTTTTAGGGGATGTTACACCACTTCTATTGATCCTCAAAACATTAACAAAATCAGAAATAAAAATATAATTCCTCATTCTCTTACATGGAGCAATTTTCAACTTTTAAGAAACAATCAAAAATCAAAAAGTCTAGACCATGTAAAAGAAACTAACCAGTGAGGGTGTTTACGGAAGTCTGTCCAATTGAGTGTCTTCATTCATATACTACAATCACAACTTCTTTTAATTAAACTACTTAATCTTTTTAGAGTTGTGTGAGTGGGGCCTTCAAGAACAACACCAAAAATTTCCATTCATTACCTAATAAAATCATAAAGAGTATTAAAACATTGATACTATAATGGAGCATCATACTAAGAGGAGAAAAAATAGTATCGATTTTCATATAAAGCATATGCCCTCATCATCAGAAGTAGCAAACAAAGGAACATAAGAACTCTTTGAAGAGCCTCACCGGTCACTGCCTTTTCTGCAAGCAACACACAAAGTCGCAGGAGCAATAAGTCTAAACATTTAAAACTGCATGAAAGCACGACCTGCCATAGTTATTCACTTAACTATGATGTTTTCAGCAGCCCACCTCTACTGATCCTCAAATGAAAACATTAACAAAATCAGAAAAGTTGAACCGTATAACTCCCCATTCTCTTACATGGCACAGTTTTCCATTTTTAAGAAACAATAAAGTCTAGACCATGAAAGAAAAATGGTCAGGGCGTTTTACGAAAGTCTGTCCAATGGAGTGTCTTCATTCAAAATACTACAAATCACAATACTTAATTTTATAAATTTCTTCTTCAAGTTCTCCATGAAGAAATGCAGTTTTGACATCTAACTGCTCCAAGTACAAGTCAAATGTAGCACACATCGCCAGAACCACTCGAATTGTTGTGAGTCGAACCACCGGAGAAAAAATCTCATTGAAGTCTATACCTTCTTTCTGAGCGAATCCTTTCACCACCAATCTTGCACGATACTTCTCCACTTGATCATTACCATTGCATTTGATCTTGTAGACCCATTTGTTTCCAATGGCCTTCCTTCCTTGTGGTAATTGAACAAGATCCCATGTTTTATTTTTATGGAGAGCTTCAATTTCTTCTTGCATTGCTGCCACCCCACAGAGATGATTCTTGCCCTTTCAACAGTAACAAGTTCATATGGTGTCGATCTTCTATTGGCCTAGCAGAAACATAACATTGCAGTAATTGGGTAGAAAGGATGGTGTGAAGACTTAATTGATTCTCAATTAAATCTTCAAGTGGGAAAATGCAAGATAGTCAAAACGCATTTTGAACGCGTAGTCAACAAAACGCATTTTGAACGCGTAGTCAAAAAAGGAACAAAACGCGTTTTGAACGCGTAGTCAAAAAGGGAGGTTCAATACGCGGATTTTACGCGTTTCTAGTTTCCTATAAATAGAAGACCTCTTGCCCTCATTTATCCCATCCTAGAAAAAGAGAGTAAGAATACAAAGAGAATTATACACCAAAATAAATATTTTAGTCTTGAGTGTCCTCTTTAGTAGTTGTTCCTTTTACAAGAGAGAAGTGTTAATTGTTATTTTCTCCTTGTATTTGAGAGTTGTGTACTCCATATTTTTATAGTGAGATCCTTTTACCCCGTGGTTTTTCCCTTCTATCATTTAGAAGGGTTTCCACGTAAAATTCTCGTGTCCAATTTATTTTCATTATTTTCACTATATCAAACTTTAGTTGTGGTGCTTTCTCCCCCCAACAATGCCGATGTAATCTATGCCATGCCTTGGAGGAACTCCTACTCCACGAACCTAACTAAGCAATCTGCTCATGCAGAGCACCCAAGTTGGCAAAAGAGGGACAAAAGTTGATCCCCATGAGCAAACTAACAAATGAAAAGATCTTGCAGTCATTCATAATATGGAATTCCTCTCTTAAACATGCCATCAAATGCAGTGCCAACACAGATATTTTCTCACTTGAAACACAATGAAGTCTGCTTCAGCTCTTCAACAATGACACGACATTTAAGCAAGAACAACATGACACGATATTTAAGCAAGAACATAAGAAAGATTAGAGTTTAATTAAATGGAGTAAAATATGAGAGCTAGATAGTGTCGATGGACTAACCTGTTGAAGAAATTCTAACAGATCCACATCAGTTAAATTAACGCACTAGATACATGGAAATTGTATTATCAAGAAAACAATTATTTTCTTATGAAATACGTGCAAGAGAATCTTGTTAGCTAGTGCAGCATTTCCTAAAAGATGAATGATGTGATGAATAGTTTCCAAATTAAGTTGGAAGCTATTCAAGCTTCAAGGCCTTATAATTCAAAAAGAGAGAACCTGTAGCATAGTCTTGTTACTCTTGTTACTGATGGTCTTAGAACAAAAAAGCTCTTCCCTTTATAAGTTATAAGTTACAAATCAAATTTACTTGCTATAATCAACCCAATTAAAACATAAAATGGACCGTAAGAGACAATGCGCACAAATGACACTTGAAAAGCTTAAACCCTCAAAAAGCATTCTTGCTTTTAACAAAATGGAACACATAACTGATATGAACTGTTATTGATACCTCAGAATGGAATAACTAGCCTGCGAAGAAGTTCTAGTCATGCTTTGTTTTCCACATTTAGACAGGCATATATCCTTCAGAGGGAGGAATATGAATGTTGAAGAGAATAAGCTATGAATGTGCAGTGGCCTGTGTGGAAAGAGAGGAATCTCAGATGCTGAACAAGAGTAACAACATCCAGAAGATGAAGATGAATTGTTTAGTTTTGTTTCATTTTTTGTGTAAACAAGAGTATATGGAAGATCTAGAATCAGTACTGAATGCTTTAGGCACCTTGTAATTTTTGCTTTGAGGATTGAAGATTTTCCTGATACTCTCCTATATCTGTAATTAGTAAACCTGTAACATGTTGTGGCAGGTTTGGATATTTGGAATAGAATACAAGTTGTTACCTTCTCAAAAAGAAAAAGTTTGAGAATATACATGTGGAACTAATCATGTATTAACAACTACAATCAGTACTACAATACCTTTCCCTTCTAAGACTGATTTGCAAATGGTTTACATGTACTCTTAACTTTTTGAATCTATAATATGACAGAGAGAAGTATTAGAGAATGCTAGCAGCAAGAAATGTGACAGATGTTGGCTGTTTGTGAACCAGATTTAAGTTCCTGCTCTAACCAAAACATACAACTTCATGCTCAGAGTTAGGAGGTTTAACTTTAATGAATGTTACAAACGTTAGTGCAATAAAACTTCTGGTAAATGGCAATTTTATCAAGTTCCATAGACTGGGTGTTGATGAAAATCTAAACAAAGATCATAACTTACCTGGTAAATGATCTTGAAGCTTGAGAAGGATTGTTGTAGATCCAACCAAAGTATCCCTAAGAGAAACAATCGTTCAGAGTAATGCATTATAAAGAAATTCATGAGAAATCAAGAATGACCATAATGGACTGTGCAAACGACAGAATAGACCTGATCAATTATAGTGCTCGCCACAATAGTAAAAAAACTTCTTGTCAACCTGTTGGAGAACTTTGGCACCCTCCAGGTAGTTTTTATCAATGGTATAGGAACCAATGAATCACCAACAAATTCTCTGTTCCAGTACAGCTCTGCATCTCATATTTGAAAAGAAAAAATTCCACCATATTAACAAGAAAAAAAAGAAGTCACAGAAACATCTAAAGATATAGTTAAGGCGCTAAATTGTAATCTTTGGACAGAAGTCCCTCCATTTTGTCTCAGAATCTAAGAAACTTTGAGTTTTTGTTGGAGCAAATTCTGAAAATTTGAATAAAAAATGTCAGGCATGACAATTCTATTATAAGATCAGAACATAAGCAAGACGGAATTTGAAAGAGACTATGTGGCCTAGGAGACTCTGAGACATTTTAATCTCTAATGCTTTCATGATTAATAAGGATGCAATCTAAGATAATCTTGAAAAGTAGGTGAAGGAAATGAACCTAATTAACTGAAACATGCACTAGAAACATTCAGCTGTCATTCAGGTCAGGAACAAATGGCAGGATTAGTTTACTTTCTTTTGACTCCCCATCGCTTTCGACTCCCCATCGTGTGTACTTATTTTGACTCCCCATGCTCTTATTCAGGTCAGGAATGATTGGGTAAGCAAAAATCAGGAGACTAAATCAGGAAGACTAAGTTCAAACTGGAAAAACTGTCAACCTTAGAAGCAGCAAACACATTGTAAAAAAGAAATACAACACTCCAATCAGTAAAACAAATATGTATGACTTGTCCTTGTTAACATAAAAATGGGAGATTATTTTGTTCTACGGGAACAGCTGTGACACAAGGGCCTTGCCTGTCAGGGGTTCCTTTTTAATACCTTGAAATCCTATACGACTAGTAATATATAATGATGTATAGCTAGTTTTAACTTATTTATTTCACCCACATTAAAGTTTCAAAAACCGATTAGGTGTTTTGAGATTTTTTTTACAGAAAACAACCCAAATCAAATCTCAAAAACAAGCCCCAACATTAACTCAATTCTACAAAAATAAATCCAGAGACTCAAACTCATTTTGCAACCCCAAAACAATTAAAAAATAAATGCCAACAAATAAATCTCACCTTAAATTCCAGAGGTCTTTGCAGGTATGATCTTGGGCAGTTTAGGTTGAACAAAAACAGTGGATATATATGAGATCTACTTTGCTTCTCCATGTCAGAAGCACTGTCAAAACTCATTGATATGTTATTAAATAATTCATTTATTGGTCCTTTGGAAATAAATCTTGAATTGATATCAGCATTACGAAGGTCAAGGAAAACAAAAACACTGTAAAAAACAATCATCCGATATAGTAAATGCTAACCACAGGTTAGCTTTCAGTTTTCTTTGTTCAGGAGAATATACTGAAATAAGTAGATACAGAATTATCGAAGGACCTGCAAATAAAACAATGGTTGTTAGGGAAACAAAGAGTAGAATACATAACTTATCACATCTCTTACCCATCAATTTGGGCCTGTATACCTTCACAGTGTAAACATCAGGACTTGAGATGTATCCTGAGAGCTTCAATGAACCATCGCTTGCATTCAAATTGTTAAGGGATCTCAGATGAATACCAAACCCACTGGACAATAGAGGCAACAGAGAAAGAGAAGCACGTGTTCAAAGCTAGTCATCCTCACTGCATGCAAATGAATAAAATCTAAGAAACCGTACAGGAAATATCTTTAAGTTAGCTGGTGTAACATAGACGAACCTTTCAAAATCAACAATTTTGAAGGAGCCACTGGGATGCACAAGGAGTATTCTTAGCAGAGACTCTTGCAGAGAATGCAAGACCCTCTTTGGGCTTCCAGATTATGTATGCAAACCAAAAGATCAATCAGGACAGAGTACAGCTTAAGAAGTACAGCTTAAGAAGTATGTAAATAAAATTATTTATTTGTTTGAATTTTGAGAAAACTAGAAGTACTTGGGAGTGTATTTGCTTCCTTCGAACAGGTTAGTTGTAAAATACATCACGAACAATGACTGAAAAGAGAAATTCCCAAGAAATTTTCTTTTAAGCAAACAACATCAACTCATGTATCAGGTAGGGCTTATAATGGATTACCTGTTGTACCAACATTTTGTCTACAATCATCAATTCCAAGGAACAAACACTTGCCGTCCTATAAACAATGGCAAGAACAAAGACCAAGCTAGTAGTTTTATACCTATCCTAATGGAGTATTTCCTAAAACATGAATGATGTCATGAATAGTTTTCCAAATTAACTTGGAAGCTATTCAAGCTTCAAGGCCTTATAAATCAAAAAGAGAGAACCTCTATAGCATTGTCTTGTTACAGATGGTATTAGAACAAAAAAGCTCTTCCCTTAGAAGTTACAATTCATAATTCACTTGCTATAATAAACCCAATTAAAAGATAAAATGGACCTCTTAAGAGATAATGCGCACAAATAACACTTGAAAGGCTTAAACCCTCAAAAATCCTTTTTGCTTTCAACAAGACGGAGCACAAAATGATATAAATTGTGCTATTGATACCTCAGAATGGAATAACTAGCCTGAGAAGAAGGGCTTGTCATGCTTTGTTTTCCACATTTAGACCGACATATATCCTTCAGAGGGAGGTATATGAACATTGAAGAGAATAAGCTATAAAGTGTAGTAAAAGGTTTGAGAATGTAGGTGAGCAACTAATCCTAAATTAAGAACTACAATACTTTTCCCTTCTAAAAGACTGATTTGCAAATGGTTTACATGTACTTAACTTTTTGAATGTATAATTTGACAGAGACAAGTATTAGAGAATGTTACCGCAAGAAGTGTGACAGATGTTGGCTGCTTGTGAATCAGATATAAGTTCCTATTGTAACCAAAATATAGAACTTCGTGCTCAGAATTAGGTTTAACTTTAATGAATGTTGCATAATTTAGAGCAATGGAATTTCAGGTAAATGGCAATTTCATCAAGTTCCATAGACTGGTTGTGTGATGAAAATCTAAACAAAGATCGTAACTTACCTGGTAAATGATATTGAAGCTTGAGGATGGATGTTGCAGATCCAACCCCAGTTCTGAATTTGGTTCAGGCATGACCTGCAAAAGCATGGTCAAAGACTCAAAATCAATGTTACCTATTATAAAGACTTTCAAGACTTCCCCACTAGCCAAACGGCATAAGGCAATGATAAACTCTATTTCACATTAGGTGACCATAAACGTACAAATTCTTGCTTGGAATCAAGATAGGTTGTTCTCCTCTTTTGTCCAGAACTCCAGATAGGACAATGACACATCAATGAGTTTTTAGACAATCATCACCATGAGTGTAATGGTCAACGCACATAAATGCTAGAATCAAACAAAAGATCATAATCCTTGACTATATAATGCAGATAACTGAGTGCTACATAGTTATTTGGAAATTACTTTTTCTTAAGCGGCCAACAAATATTATACTATTTATGCGGAAGTTTTTGCTGATTTATATTTGCTAATGTGTCCAACCAAACCATCCCTAAGAGAAACAATTGTTTATAATAAATACATTATAAGGAATTCATGAGAAACCAAGAATGGCCATAATGGACTATGCAGTGGCCAGAATATTCCTGATCAATCATAGCAAGTGTTGTGTTCGCCACAATCGGAATAAACTTCATATCAACCTGTTGGAGAACTTTGGCACACTCCAGCCAGTTTTAATCTATGGTATCAGGAACCAATGGAATCACCAACAAAATGCAAGACGCCAGAAGTGACATTGAGTATGGTATCTCGATTCTTAAGATTCTGTGTTCCAGTACCGCTCTGCATCTCATATTAGAAAAGGTAAAAGTTCATCGTCTTAACAAAACAGAGAAGAATTCCCAAAAACATCGGAGATATAGCTAACGTACTCAATTGTAATATTTGGACGGAAGTCCCTCCATTTTGTTCCAGAATATAAAAAACTTTTGTCGGTGCAAATTCTGAAAATTTGATTTAAAAATGTCAGGAGGCATGACAATTTTATTACAAGATCAAAACATAAGCAAAATGGAACTTGAAAGAGACTATGTGGCCTAGGAGACTTAGAAAGGAATATTGTAAGCTCTAATTCTTTCATGATTTATAAGAATGCAGTCTAAGATAATCTTGAAAACATGGTAAAAGAAATGAAGCTAATTAACTGAAACATGCACCGCGAAAATTCACCTCTTATTCAGGTCAGGAACAAATGGAAGGCAGGAATGGTTTACCTTCTTTTGACTCTCCATCGCGTGTACTTGTGCACTCCCCTTTAGCTTGTAATTTGTTATTCCAGATGTTAACTAGTTTCATTTTCACACTTGTCCTGAAGAGAGAAACATTAGGTCGTGTGAGTAACTAACATATTTGATTGAGATAATATCAGAAAGAGACCTAACCCTCCCAAGAAAGTTGATAACATGACCTTCATCGGAGAATACACCGTCACCACAACTTGGGGTGGAAGATTGATCACATTGATGGGATGGCTGCTGTGGAAGCTCCGAGCAGATAACTTCTGCAGAATGTTGCAATCTCCTTGCAGCTCCAGTTTCTGCACAATGGAAAAGAACATTAATTAGTTGCACGCATTTTCAGTGATCATTGATTATTAACACAAACAAGCACTCAAGGACAAGTCTTAATATTGTTATTTCCTGCTGCCTTTCTTGAAGACTCACTCTTGGCAAAGAACTTCTCTTCTTGAGTTGGTAAAATGAAGGAGCTGAATGGCTTCTTCTACCTGTAAGCTCATCTGTTTTTCCTAGATTTCCATCATCAATCCATTTATGCATGTTCTGATCCACCCTAGAGGAGAGCATAGCTCATGGTATCAAATAATTCTTAAGATTCTCTTCACCATAAGAATGCACATGTGTCAAATCATCTCAATCATAATAGAATTCATAAGGACCTGAACTATAAACATCACGCGAATCAAGTCCCCCTATACTGGCCATATCCTCTCTAGAAAGAGCATAAAAATTGAGATCAAACTTTGCAGGATTTGCGAACAAGCAGTCCTCTTTTTCCAAATTATTTATGGCAGGGACCAAGAGATTATGTTCCATGTTTCCTAGATTGTATGTGACAAGAACTTCACGTCTAACAGACGTTTCAATCCCATTTAAGCGATGTAAGGATTAAAATCTTGAAACCTGGTCCCGAGCAAAGGATCTGGTGGCAGAGGAGACAGTTCTGAACAAAAAGATAGCAGGCCAGAACCATAATTTTCAGTCTGTTTATTGAAATCCATAAGATGATCGTCTTCATCCAGAATGTCCTTGGATAATGAAGATTTTTCTGAATCTCCAGACAAATTTTAACTCCGCAATGCCTTGCTCTGAGTTTTGCACCTGGAAAAGTTCTCAAAATATATTTCTTTGGCATTGCCTCTAAGAGACCTTTCATTTAAGACCTGGTTAACATCATCAGCTACTTCAAATGCAAAAATATAATCATCGTCAAGGCGATTTCGTTTATTTCTTTAGTTACTTTTTTCAAACTTAATATCTTCATCACAGAAAAAGATCATCCACCATGTATCAGGCTTTCTGTGCAATGAACAGCTCCGCATAAATGGCTTCCTTCTCTCATGCATCACATTGAACTGTCATCAAGCTCAAGAGACTCCCTAAATGAGGCATCCTACATTGATCTGCCAGCTACAATAGACTCATCCTTCCATCCTGAACCTAACAGGCAATCTAGTCTGATTATCAAGAAAACAATCATTTTCTTATGAAACACATGCAAGAGAAACTTGTTAGCTAATGGAGTATTTCCTAAAACATGAATGATGTCATGAATAGTTTTCCAAATTAACTTGGAAGCTATTCAAGCTTCAAGGCCTTATAAATCAAAAAGAGAGAACCTCTATAGCATTGTCTTGTTACAGATGGTATTAGAACAAAAAAGCTCTTCCCTTAGAAGTTACAATTCATAATTCCTTGATATGTTATATGAAAATAAATTCTTAAAAACAGCATATTAAAGAAGACCAATGTATCTTCAAAAAGCCAATAAGTTCTTCAACTTTTCTTAAAAATTCAACATGCACTATCGAGTTCTTGAATTTTCCTTCTTCATTTTAATGGATGGAAGAATATGAAGATAATGGCAAGAGCAGTAGATAAAACAGGCGGGAAAATAGATTTAGGACTTAGGGTTTTGACCGGAACAGTTAAGAAAACCAACAAGTTCTTGATTTTTTCTTTAAAATCATGCATGCAAGATTTCCAGTATCGAGTTCTCGGATTTTCCTTCTTTCTTTTCATGGAAGGAAGAATATCAAGATAATGGGAAGAGCAGTAGAATACCAATAGATAGATCGGCGGGAAAATTGATTTAGGATTTAGGGCTTTGATCGGACGTCGTCACTGGAACAGTTAAGAATACCAACAAGTTCTTGAATTTTTCTTTACTAGGATTTAGGGTTTTGATCGGATTTTCCTTCTTTCTTTTTCTTAATGAATGGAGGAATATAAAGATAATGGGAAGAGCAGCAATCCGGTGGAGTTCTCTAAGATGCGTGGTTGCGTATATGATAAGCAGGGGAAGTATGATAGTGGTGGTGAGTTCTAACATGCGCAGGTGGTGTCTCATTTATTTATAGTTTTAAAAAAAACACGCGGAAAAGGATTAAAAAAAACACGTTAATACAAAATATATCATTTTTGGTAAAAATTTTATTCTAATACTTATTTATTTTTTAATACAAAATATATCATTTTTGGTAAAAATTTATTGTTGTTGTACTTATTTATTTTTTAATAAAAAAAAGTCTATTAAATTGATAATGTGAAATTTGTTACATCCTATATAACTTTTCCAACCAAAAAAAAATATATTTAATTTGAGCAATTTTCATAGGTCGATTTAGAATATAAAATTTATCTTTTTTTGTAAATAGATTTCTTAAATTATAAGATTATAAATTAATATTTTATACAATTAAATAGATTTTTGAAAAATTAAATATTTAATTTAGCCCAGAGTAAGAGTATTTCAATTTCATAGTTGAATAGTACATTTATCTGTTTCTTTTTCTCTTTTTTACTTTTGTGAGATGTCTTTTTTAACTATCATTCAATCACGAAAGCAAACACTTCTCAATTGTCATTGTCCGATTACTTTCTTTTTTTAAGCACGTGATCTAAATTGTTTTTCTATTGACTTTTGATTTTAGCACCTACAAGTTAAGTATGTGTAATACAAATGATCTAAACCTTTATTCAGAGTTTTCCTGGAGCTGATAAGGCAAAACGGGACCATCCCAACCTAATTGTGCTCAAGCCATCCATATCATGCAATCTCCTAAAATAAATTTCACAAAAAAAATTATGTATTATATTTTAATCCTAGATGAGTCTTTCATTAGTTAGTTAATCATGAAATCTACTACCATGTGACCTTTTATTTCCTTTTTAGTTTCATGAATGTTAAATGTTACGATCTTCTATCAATTCATGTGACAATCTTATATTTCTAATCAGTCATATAAAATAATTTTTTTATATTCATAAAAATGTTGAAAATGCTCTGAATTATGCAAAATTAAACAAAAAATGCCCTCAATTAATAGTTTGATCTAAAAATATCTCTATCGTCAATAATTTAATAGAAAAATGCCCCTACTGTTATTTAATGAATTAAAAATAAGAGGGCTAGAGAGTAGGACATACAAATTTAATCATCTGAATAAAATGATGTTACCTATTTCATTATCTATACACGGTGAGTTACTCTGACTTTACATGAATACAAATATATGTGTTGAGAGAGAGTGAGAGTTGCTGCCACCAAAATCTAGTGTTACATTTAAGTACATACATTTATTTGTTTAATCTATATAAATGTACCATGCTTCATATTCAGATTATCGCAGATTGGATACCATCAAATATAAGTTCCAACAGATATTTTCTGAAATGTAATTTTAATATAAAGGAGATTCAATATTTCATATGTATAACAAAAAATTATAAATTTTGTCCTATTTGCGTGGTAACATTTCTTGATTAAGGAAATTCAATTGACCCCCTTGCCTCTTTTAGATTCGCCACTCAAAGATGTCTTGTTTTCCAGGTTACTAATTCTTCTTATCATGGATTAGTATTACCTATGATTATCTTTTTAGGTGTTCTGGTAATACAAACAATCTATGTATAGAAGGTTAAAATCAAATGAAAATGGGTTAGTAGACCTGTAAAATGGATGGAGTCCCGAGATATGCACGAACATTACTGTTGGTATAGCCAAAACCTTGGAGATCCCTTCCCGGTGAGGTCCTAATTCATCAAGACATACAATTTTTAATGGACGATCCTAACGAACACTATCAGAAAATATAATATTTCAACAAATATAGCCAGAAACTCATGTTTTTAAAGGTTGTAGTTTTGATAGTTGATATATGGCCAATTAGCACCAACATATAATACACTTACAATATTCATTACAGATACGACTGAACCAAATAGATTGTTTCAAAGTTTGTATTTTTAAGGGTCAAAATTTTAAATTTATAAACATCAAATTTTATTTCCGCCATTGATTATCATGTATTTTGAATTCTGAAACATCAAATATTTCTCCTATCAATAATTAGAATTTTATTTAACCAACAAGCATTTTTTAAAGCTTAAAGAGGATAAAAGAAATAATTTCTCATTTGATATTTTACTTTTAGGTTTTTAAAAATATTATGTAGTATCTACTTAAAATCTTGACATAGATGGTGTGAAAGAGTATCGACACAAATAATCCAAACTTTTTTGAAAAAGTTTTTTTTTTTTTCAAATATGAAAAAATATTCTTAAATTTGCATAATATAACTTAATTACCTTCTTTACACTTTTAAAATTTTAGAGGGTCATTCGCACAAACGCTATTTTGCGATGGTGTTTTATTTTATCCCTCAAATCGGTGATTTTTATCTTTTGTTCTTGACATTATTTTATATTTTTGTTTCATGATAATATAATATAATATAGGTTATGTCTTATAAGGTATAACAAGTTATGTCGCTTATCCCTACAACATTTATGTCGTTAGAGGTATAAGTTCAGTTCAGAACCCACGAGACAAAAGCTTTCTAAGCTTATGTCTTGCGAAATTAGGTTATAGATAAGGATACTTTGTCCAACAATTTTTTATTAAATGAGTAGCAAAAATAAAAATTGAAGACCATTTTAATTAAGGGTAAAAATTAAAGATTAAAGACCACTCTAAAATAGAGACAATCTGTGCAAGAATTGACTCCCAAAATCTTGAGGATCTCTAATATAAAAACTAACTTGTGAAATAATTTGAATGTAGTATTGTTTTGTCATAGAAAATAAAAATGGTGTCCAAGTTCATTGTCAATTGCAAAGCACAATACATTTATAAGCGGATCAAAACAAAAGCAACTAATTAATCTATATCTATATTATATTAAAAGCACGAATACCCTTAAAATGTTGATTGAACTTTTTGTCCTTCATTAAAAGACTCCGCTTTAGACAAAATTGTCTTTTCACTATTTTTTTTAATTATTATAATATTATTTTAATAATATTAAATATTGCTTATAATAAACATAATAAAAATTAAATGAAGAAGATTTTAAATTCCTGAAAAAAATATTCAACTAAAATAAACTTGATCTAGAAAGAAAATAATCAAAAAAAAAACTCCAAAAAATAAGCAAAAGAAGTCCAACAAAAACGTCCAAAAATAAAATCCCAAAAAGTCCAAAAAAAAAGGTTTAAAAACCCTAAAAAAAGCCCCCCCCCCCCCCCCAAAAAAAAGTAAAATTCCAAAAAATAAGAAAAAAAGCCCAAAAACAAACGTCCAAAAAAGAAACCCCACAAAAAGGCAAGAGTTTTCTACTAACAATTTACCTAATATTTAGGATTGAAACAAACTAACAGAGTTTCTATTGTTTAATGAAACATAAAGTCCTACAATCCAATACTAATTCCAACTACACAATAACACTAAAACACATATTATATATATATAAAGAGTAAATTTGTACTCAAAACTTATACAATCATGATTTTAGAGGTAATAATATTTTTCGTCTTTTTAATATATTATATTATTCTGCAAATTATATGCAGCTTGGTTGATAAATTTCTATGCATCTTTATTGGCTTCACTTTGTGTTTGTATGTATGTATACTTTGAAGGAATATGTGTTTAATTAAAAATTGAAGGAGCTCTTAAAATACTACCCTACAACCTTTCCCAAGTTAATATTGGTGTTTAATGTGAATTACAATGTTCAAGTATATGACCCAAGTTAGTGGAACTATTATATTTGTTTTGTTCTTTTCTTTATACTACTATGTTAATGAACTTTTCCATCTTCTTTATATCTCACATTATTTCTAAGCAAGGAAAAGAGATTTGATGAGGAAGATATAAATATATTAATTAATGGAGAACGATTTTATTATTTTTGGTATAATATGAAGAAAATGACGGAAGAAGTTAGAAGGAATAATGAATTAACTAATCCTATATTGTTAAAGAGTTAAGTGATTGATGTGCTCGTCTTTAAATAATTTTGAGTTTTGTTAAGTTGTCCATATTATCTAGATTTTTTCTTTATTTAATATTCTAAATTTTTGGTGGAAATCAAAATTCAAAACTAAACAATACATCCAAGATCATTAGGAAAGTAACTAGGGGTGTGCATGGACCGGGTTGGTTCGGATTTTTTACAAACCAAACCAAACCATTTGTGTCGGGTTATTAAATCTATAAACCAAACCAAACCAATAAAAGTCGGGTTTTTCAATATCAATTTTTCTCGGGTTTTTCGGGTTTTTTCGGGTTTTTCGGATTTCTCGGGTTTTTTGAGTTTTTTTAGATTTTTTCGGATTTCTCATAGTATCTAATAAAAAGCACAGAGCAGTGCTTCTTAAAAAGAGTTTTAGTATAAAATATTAACATATAAGATGGAGGCACAACACTGTTTGAAGTTTTAACTTTATAATATAACTTTATAAGATAAGTTTTTTTTGTATATTATATAGATGGGCTACTCAAGTCCAAATCTAAATGTAAGAAAGAAAACAAAAATTATGAAAAAAAATTTAAAAATATTTATAAATTACATTTTAATAAATATTTTTATGTATAACATAATTTAAAAGTAGTATATCTATAATCGGGTCGGTTTGGGTTCGGTTTGACTTTTTTTAGTTAAAACCAAACCAACCCTATAATGGTCGGGTTTTTTTTTCAAACACCAAACCAAGTTAAACCAAACCACTAGTCGGGTTTTTTTTCCGGTTTGGTTCGGTTTATCGGTTTGGTGCGGTTTATCGGTTTGTCCTGTACAGCCCTAAAAGTAACACATACTAAAAGTAGTTAAAGATTTTTATACCTTTTAGTTTTCAAGTAAATTATTATAAGGTTACATAATTGAGAACCACTTTGTGCTAAAGAATCTTAGTAACTTGGGAGATATCTTTAGAAGAGTAAAAGTTATTTAGGGTCTGCTAATAGGCATTTTCAGATGAAGTATTTAGGGCGTAGTGTATTGCTTTTTTTTTTTTCATGTTCATGCTAATTATGATATAATTTATGTGGTTTAATTGTATTTTGAGGTACATTGATTTAGTGACAAAAATATTGTGTTGTTACCCTCATGATAGATACTTTCAGTTTTATTCTGTCGCAATTTGTGTTGAGTGAACATTCACGCAATCAACTTGAAGCGTTTGTTACAAAATAAAAGAAAAAAATGAAGAAATTCATAATGAAACCCCGCAAAATCTATAAACTAGAGGCTAATCATTGGAATTTTTTTAATTTAAAAAAGTAATCTTTATAGATTTGGATACAATTCCATGGAAGGCACCATGGATTTGTAAATCTCATATATAAGTCTATTTTCAAACTCAGTATTTGTATAAGTCAATTCAATTTCCCTTGCCTTTGGAATCCTTTTCCCACCAAACACGTGATTTTCATTGTTCACATTTCCAGCCAAGTGAAGCATCATGTTCATATAAGCATTCTTGAATTTGTTCCATAACTTAAATGGTGAAAAAATCTTCAATTTCAATTTTGGAATTGCTTTGATCCTCCATATAATTGTTCTTTTTTGGTTATTTCCACCAAACTTAGTGACCTTTATATTCTTCCTGCCATTACCATCTAGACGTTGATATCTTCTTTTTCTCCACTGTGATCTCTTTAGTAAGCCTCCATTGAATATATTTTGAACCAAATCCATATTATATTCTCGCTATCTGAATGTGTGGTTTTGTTTATGAGAGAGTTGTGATGTAGTAATTGATTAAGGGAAAGAAATATTACTTCCATTATATATACAGCAATTTAAGAGAAGAATTTTGTAATGTATTTTTAATTATGCTACGTTTGTGATGAAGTAAGAAAGAGGAAAGTGGTACTTCATTGATTTTCTAATTGATTTAAGTCAGCAGGTCAATAAAGCCTGTGGGAGCTACTATGGGAATTCAATGATGGACTACTCATCCCATCCTTGAAAATTTTTAAATGAGGTTTCGAGGAAAATATAATAATGTTCTGATGGTTTTATAACAAAGGTAAATATCTTAAATAGTTTTCTAAAATTACTATGTCTAGTTGGTATCTAGCTTACCTTTGCTAACTAATGCAAGTGAAAAAACACATTGTGTGCCTATTAGAGAATATTAACCAAATAGTGAATAAACCACATTGTGTTCGAAAATTCCCTAGAAAATCTAAGGCAATAAATGACATACATATTTATCATGGTCAAAACTCAAAACTAAGAGTAAGGAACAAAAATACATTTAAGAGTAGTAAAAGAGAAGAAAGTCAAGCCCTCCAATGAAACAGAGAATATATAAAAGTATTTAAGATAGAATCCTTCTAGTAGTTTGACAGTCAATCTGAAATTAGAAAGACATGAGACTTCTACTAATCCAAATTTGCCTCTTTGCAAAGTATCTAAGCACTTGTGTATAAGAATAATAGTAGTAGATAAAGCGTACTACAGTATTGTAATGTTAGGGATTACTATTGTGAGATTAGTTATACTAAAATTATTTCCTAATTATTTGATTTGATGTATTAAAAACTATTCTATTTTTAACCATACAATTGCTAATATCATAATTTATTACGTATTAATTATACAACATATAATATTGAATAAGATGTATTAGTTATACGTTAACTGAATCCTATAAAATAAAGAATAAAATAATATCATGACTATATATATATATATATATATATATATATATATATATATATATATATATATATATTATTTTTTCTACTTAGGGGTCCTTTACGACAGGTAATTGAGACAGTACAGAATGAGTATTATCGACGTCGTAACCAACAAAAATAAGAAAGAAAAGATAATTTTTTACATGCTAGGATATGCTCTGTGATCAGTGTGGCAAGAATGAAACCTAGTCTATCCCATGTATCTATTCTTCAAAAGAGGTCATTTGTGGCTAACCAAGCATGTACTCTGGGCAGTGTTTGTTTGAGCCATTCTAAATATCAATTGCCTCGAGTTAAACTACCTCCTCCCAGATTCTAGATTTTCCACGGTTAGACCAGAATCCCTGGGGCAGTGTTTGTTTGAGCCATTCTAAATATCAATTGCTTCAAGTTAAACTACCTCCTCCCAGATTCTAGATTTTCCACGGTTGGACCAGAATCCCTGGACAAGGAAATGCCCGTAAACGCGTTATTGTTTCTCTGGTTCTGTCGACTTTCTATTTGAACCTCTGCAATGCGTGTATTATTTGCAGTGGCATTTTCACCATTAGCAGCCTGCACTTCCCTGGGACTCCTCCAGGGCTCGTACGGAAGTATGCGTAGGTTGCCCAGCCTAGAAGTACCAGCAGAACAGCTAACACCTGATAAATTTTGGAAATTTTGAAATCTGAATATGAGGTACTAATTGCCTCCAATAAGTAATTTTGAAGCTACTGAATGAAGAATGAGGATCAACTCACTGGCACAGCCCAAATAGGTACATTATTATTTTTAAAGGATACTTGAGGTCTTCCATCATGCCTTTCTCGACAAACCGATAAAATGGATGGATAGCATTCAGGAGGACAACTATTGCCAAAAGAAGTATTAGGATCAGCCAGTCATTCAAATGAGTCCTTGCCACTGTTATACCATGAGATCTCACAGTATGTGATGCCACTGTCATACCATGAGACGTCACAGTATGTGAGCCAAGCTGGGTGGGGATCCCACATTCTGCGCTGCCAAGAACATGCAAATGTAAGTACTTGAGTGTTTTTTAAATATGATTCCAGTGATTTATTTGTCTAAATTTGTAATAATCTGCATATATAAACACAAGACAATCTCCTTATTTGAATTTCAGATTCATAACAAGGTCATTTGCATCAAAATCTAATATACGCACAAGTAGATTTTGTTTATTTCATCGCACAGGGTGAAAAACCAGATTGCCACATCTACAAAAATATGCTTTATATAGTCAACTATAAATTTTTTGTTTATAGAAATAAACAAAACATTATATTCTAAGGGAAGTATAGACTGTATCAGGGGTAGCCGTTGGTTAACATGGTGAAGCAAGCATGACATGCCTAACTCAAGCATATTCCCACAAATCAAATACATGGCTCATGATCAATCTATAATTAGTTGTAGCTACAGTTTGAACATAACATGCTTCCAAAAAAACTATGGTATTTGCATGGTTCCAAGTGAATCTTAGATAAATTAGCCAAATTTCATTTTGTCAGTTAATATTAGCTGTACGTGACTCATGATAGGTTCACAGGACAGTCCAATCTTTTGAGTTCGCAAATATCTCGCCCAAAATGAGGACCAAACTCATCCCATCCCCTCCTTTAATCTCAAGTCTTGTATACAATATGTTATGGATGGAATAACCCATGCTAGCTACTCACTTCCGTCCCAATTCCTTAACTACATAAAACATGAGAAATATATACCTGGTGTTTCTTGTGGGTTATCAGCGGCAGAAACAGTTGAGAAAATCCTGCAGAATTTTCTGATCTTTGACTTGATCTGTGCTGATTGAAATTAAAGACAAAAAACCAATCAATTGTCAGTCAATTAAGTTGGAATTAAAACTTATCACTGTCTCAAGAGTAACGAGGTAAATATCAGTTACATCATAAGTAGTATTCCAGCATTGAGCTGGTTCAACTACTACAATCCATGGTTCATTTAGACTCATGCGTATCTAAGACTTGAAACTACTACAGTCCATGGTTCATACAAACTCGTAACTTATCTAAGACTTGAAAATCAACTGATAAATATCTACAATTAAGTCGTCTATTTAACAAATTAGAGGTGCAATACAGCAATAACATAAATATTCATACAAAACGTAAATAACATAGCATTGCCTCGGACAGAAGCAGAAGACAAAGGACAAAGTACTTGAATTAGTATTATGTGGTTAGTGCAGTTCCATCAATCCTAATTTTTTCAAGGACTGGACAACTTTGAATTTAATTGGCCTCCAAATAATCCATTACTTTAGTAGTAAGTTAGTAACCAAAGAACACTTTTTTTCTAACATAAGAACTTCAGATGCTCCACTAATTCATTATTCAGTACAGTTTTCACAGGAGAATCATCCATGAAACAGAACACACTTTATTTGGAAATGAAAGTATAAAAATGACATTACATGAGAAAGAGAAGTATAACTGAAAAACCAAGGCTAAAACATTAAATCAAACATGGGAAAGAGAAAGGTGAAATTATATTGAGATGAAGAAATACAACACAAGTAAATGTAAAAGATCAACAGGGGAACTACACATCCAATACTACTATCTAAAAAAGGAAAATATTTTAATCTGTATGGATAAAAATACATACAACCAAACCCATTAACTAATATCATATCAAGCACAGGCACATGGATTATCAACGCGGACATCATCCTCATCGCCGTTCCTAAAGAGCAAATATCCGATCGCCAAACCCAGAACGACGGCCACAAAAACGCCGCCGTTGAATGACATAACGGCCAACATAAGGAAATACCCAATCGCCGAGTTAACCCCAAAAAGGATCGCCGTAGCAAATCTCGCGGAGTTCCAATTAGCGCCTACGGCAGGAAAAGTGTAAAGAAGGGGAGCATTCACGGGAGCTGTAGGCGGAGGGTAATTCCTCTTGGAATTGGCAGAGAGAATCCTAAATCGTTGACGACGATCTTCCATGTATTGATAAAAAAGGGAGAAGATAAAACAAGCGAGTAAAGTGATTGCATAGCTAGTCCATGAATCAGTTCTCCAGAAATCGAACAAAAGGGTTACTTTTTTCCCCCAATAAAAGGTCATGTGCATCATTTTTGCTTTTTGATTTGGGTTTTAGGAAGAAGATGATAGATGTTTTGTTGATTTGTTGAGCAAGTATGGGCCTTTTGAATTTTGATTCGATGATGATAAGGTGTGTGAGAATGATGAGAATATCAAGGTGAGGAGGAGGAAAATGGGAGTCGATGAGTTTAGTTTGTGTAATGTTTACTATCTTGTACTATATACTTTGTCCAAAGGCAAAGTTTTTGCCTATCCTTTCAACTTGTACTACCAAGTGCCTGTTAACTTTATGTCTTTATTTTCTCGAGGGTAAAGAATAAATTTATCTATCCTTAGATAAAAGATTAACTTTAAGCCATAAAATTTTAAAGCAGTTAAAAATAAAAAGTTAGAATTCGTAATATTTTTTTTAAGTGTTTAAAGTTATTTTTTTTGACGAAATTACTTTTATATACCTTATATTTTAACTAAATTTTCAAACTACCATTTTTATTTTTTTAAACCTAAAATTCACATCATTTTTCTCATTTAAATACTTTTATCCAAACACTCAACTGTTTATTTATAAAAATAACTTTCAACAGTTTAAAATTCTAAAAGCACTTCATATATAAAAGCTATTTTTTTTTAAGCTCATCCAAACGGGCTCTATTACTAGTTTTATCTCCATATCGTTCCCTCATCTGTGGTCAATCTCCCATTTCAGAGAAAAGGCACACATCACCTTTAGCCCAGGTCAACGAACGAACTCAGTATCCTCTCAAGTAAAGAAGAATGCAGGGCAAAACCCTTCGACTCAATGGTTTTGGCTACCGGAAAGCTGACAACAACAATTCCCTCTGGAAGTTGAAGGGCATTAATCTCAACGGGAAAAATGACGACAAGCGACAATCAGTGACAGAATTCATCCAAGAGAAGAGCCGGAAAGTAGGAGAAACAACATTAGGGCCAGGCGGCGGTTTAGGAATTGGGTGTGGCGTCGGTGTGGGTCTTGGAGCAATTGGTGGTCTAGGTTTAGGTGGTTCGGATTGGAACCATCTCAAACTGGTTTTTGGAGTGGGTATGGGTTGCGGTGTTGGTATCGGGTTCGGGTATGGACAAGGGATTGGTGTTGGGTTTTCATGGGACGAATTTAAGTCCAGATTTTTTGAACCCAAAAGTAGTTCCAGAAGGCCCTTTGTAATTCAAATCTGAACTCTTTTTGGCTATTTTCTATTTCCAGAAGCTTCTTCTTTGCAAGTTTGTTTGAGATGTAAAAGAGAATTTTGTTATAATCTCACTTTGGGCTTCACAAAAATGTTGTTAAGTCAGTTCCCTCTAAACTGATGTTACATGTAACACTATCATACATCTATCAACTAAAATACTATAACAGTGGGAGAAACTTGAACAACAAGAAAGAAAAGATGAATTTTTTACATGCTAGCATATGCCCTGTGATCAGTGTGGCAAGAATAAAATCTAGTCTATCCCATGTATGACAAAAGAGGTCATTTGGTGCAATATCAAACATGTACTCTGGCAGTGTTTGTTTGCGCCATTCCAAGTTCCAACTATCAATTGCCTCGAACCTAAACTACCTTCTCCCAGATTCTAGGTCTTCCACGGTTGGACCAGAATCTCCGGACAAAGAAATGCCCGTAAACGTGTTGTTGTTTCTATCAGTCTGTCGACTTTCTATTTGAACCTCTGCGTTGCGTGTATTATTTGCGTTGGCATTTTCACCATCAGCAGCTTCTGCAGTTCCCTCGGACTCCTCCAGCGTCCGGAAGTAAGCGTAGGTTGCCCAGCCTAGAAGTACAAAATTGACAAACAATTAGAATATGACTAGAAAAAGGAGGGAAGACAAAGCAAAAACATCTCCATAATACATAGAATCCTCTACATGGCCATATTCTATTCCTCTCCCGAGAAACACAAACCACAACTTTTTTCTAGATCCGTTCATTTGTAGGGTGGACAGCTGCCTTTTGTAATGCAGCTCGGCCAAAAGTGATGTCTTTTCCTTGGTCACAGATTATAAGTTCTTTTGGATTTCGAAGAATAGGTTTACCCACCAAGAGGCAATTATCACTCCATTTTCCATAGGCCATGATCCCTCAAGTTGCAGAGAGCTATTGAATGAGAGAAAGAACCTTTTATCCACGTATAATGAACTAACGATAGATATGTATATTTACACATCATTTCACAATTAAAGTTTTGCACAAACGCAAAAGTGGAACACCTTGGCTCATCAATCCTTCCTCGGGATCAGCTATGGAATAAAAATTCCACGGCCCTCGCAAGTAATATGAACATCCATTTGAGATGCATTAAGTAAAGACGTTCATTCAACGATTTACTCTGAGAAGCAGCATAGGTTTAACATGAAAGAAAAAGCTTCTAATATTCTATCACAAGAATTTTCACACAACTGAGACAATTAGAGGAATGAGGCCAGACCTTGATCATGATATGGAGGTGGGAAAAACTGCATATAGCATAATGCTGCTGCTACAAGACCTGAAAAGGAAAATATCCTCAGATTTCATTGGTGTCCCACCCAAGTCATTATAAGTTTGTTTACCCAACTTTACAATTAAGATGATTCTTTGTTAAAGGTACAAACAACAAATAAAACCTAAAAACACGCACCAATTAGACCTCCAGCAAACACATCCTGCCAATGATGCCAATAGTCATCCACCCGAGAAATGGCAACCAGAGATGCAAGAACAAGAGGAAGTAATACGAGACACAGTTTAGCAACATGTCCTCTACAGTCAAAGACTTGTATCTTGCCAGATAAATAAAGCGATAGAAAGCCAAGACCAGCAAAGGACACTGCAAGTCCTCAAAAGGTTGAGAAGAACAGAAAAGAAACAACATAGATGCTGTAAATTTCAAGTCTGTCTCCACACATGAAATCTTTTGCTCTACAAGGCATGAGAACATTAATGAGCCATGCATTCTACTTACAGGAGGTATGACCACTTGGAAAACTCTTATGCCCTTCCCTGACAACATTTTTGTCACCATGGCACACAACATCTCCCCAGTTATCGTAAACCTGTTGACCCATCAATATTTAAAGGCACTGATAAAATACTACTCCTTACTACTGAGAAGCCTTAGACTACAACTAGAAGCATAAAGTATAACCATCATGGAAACATACTTCTTTTCCATCTGGAAAACAGCGCCAGAAGAAGTCTGGTCTAGGCCGTCCTACTGCATCTTTTATAGCATCTGTGATAACAGCTGTTACCAGAACAGCGAACCAAAGCCCTGCCATCACAATATAATTAGAGGACGACTACCAGAAAGCTTTTGCGGTGAGAACAAATATAACCACTTCCACTAAAACTAGTCAAATCCAAAAAATAGCTTACCTAATATGGCATGATGAAGATCATAGACATCTCTTCGCCGAAAATAAAGGAGCAGAAAGACAAGCATAGGCAACAGAACAGCATACACCTGATAAATTTTGAAATCTAAATATGAGATAACCAACTGCCTCCATAAAGTAATTTGTAGCTACTGAATGAAGAATGAGGATCAACTCACTGGCACAGCCCAAATAGGTATGGTATTACTTTTTAACGGATACTTGAGGTCTTCCATCATGTCTTTCCCAACAAACCGATAAAACGGATGGATAGCATTCAGAAGGACAACTATCGCCAAAAGTAGTATTAGGATCAGCCAGTCATTTAAATGAGTCCTTGCCACTGTTATACCATGAGACCTCACAGTATGCGATGCCACCGTCATACCATGAGACCTCACAGTATGTGATCCAGGATGGGCATCCCTCATTCTGCCCTGCCAAGAACATGCAATGTAAGAACTTGAGTATTTTTTTAATATGATTCCAATGTCTTATTTGTCTAAATTTGTAATAAGCTGCGTATATAAACACAATATAATCTCCTTGTTTTAATTTCAAAGCCATAACAAGGTCATTTGCATCAGAAATCTATTATACGTGCAGGTAGATTTTGTTTATTTCATCCCATAAGGTAAAAAACCAGATTGCCACATCTACAAAAGTGTGCTTAATACAGTCGACCATAAATTGTGTTTTTAAAAGTAATCAAAACATTATATTATAAGGGAAGTACAGACTGTATCAGGAGTAGCCGTTGGTCAAAATGGTGAAGCAAGCGTGGCATGCCTACAAAAGAACTCAAGCATATTCCCAAAAAAATCGGAGACATGGCTCATGATCAATCTAAAATGAGCTGCAGCTGAAAGGGACAAAATGGCAGTTTGAACATATCATGCTTCCAATAAAATTATAGTACTTGCATGGTTCCAAGTGCATCTTAGAAAAAATAGAAAAAGTTCATTTTATCAATTTACACTAGCTGTACGTGACTCATGATAGGTCATATAGGACGGTCCAGTCTTTTGAGTTTGCAAATATCTCACCTAAGTGTTCACTCAAAATCAGCACCAACTTATCCCATACTCTTCTTTCATCTCAAGTCTCGTATACAATATGTTATGGATGGAATAACCCATGCTAGCTACTCACTTCCGTCTCAATTCCTTAACTACATCAAACGTGAGAAATATATACCTGGTGTTTCTTGTGGATTATCAGCGGCAGAAACAATTGAGAAAATCCAGCAGAAGTATCTGGCCTTTGACTTGATCCGTTCTGATTGAAAGCCAAAACATAATCAATTGACAGTCTATTACGTTGGAACTAAAACTTATCATTGTCCCATGGGTAACAAGCTAAAGCTCATTACATCATAAGTAATATTCCGGCATTCAACTGGTGCAACTACTACAATTCATGGTTCATTCAGACTCATTCTTATCTAAGACTTGAAACTACTACAGTCCATGGTTCATTCAAACTCGTGTTCATCTATGACTTGAAAATCAACCAATAAATATCTACAAATAAGTAGTCTATCTATCGAATTAGAGCCTTAGAGGTGCAATACAGAATTAACATAAATAATCATACAATAGGTAGAAAGCACAGAATTGTTAAACAGTCAAAATAATTAAAAAAAAAAGACAAAGTAGTTGAAACATTATGTGGTTAGTGCAGTTGCATCAATCCTAAATTTTGACAAAAGACTGGACAGCTTCAGATTTAACTGGTCTCCAACTGATGAACTCTTCAATAGGAATCAAAGGCAACATTTTTGAACCAGCCATAAAAGAGAACGCACTTCATTTAGAAATGGAAGTTAAAAAAATGACAGTACATCAGAAAGAGAGCTAAAGCCGGGAGAGAACAAATTTTACTAAATCACCATTACTGTGAAGACTAAAGGTTCGATCAAGTACAACAACAACAACACACGCAGCGTAATCCCATAAGTGGGGTCTGCGAGGGTGGGATATACACACACTTTCCTCTGTCCTTGTGGGATAGAGACTATTCCCAATAGATTCTCAGTTCAGAAGCAAAAGGGAATAGCAAATATGCGTAGCACATAACCCTCACGAACCTGAGAATGCGAAAAGCATCTGAAATTCTTGAAAAAGAATACAGATCGGAAATCCCACCACGGCATTGTCGATTCAAAGCAAGCAAGGGAGGAAGATTAAAACTTAAAATTCGAAGAGGGAAAAACAAGAGGAAATAATAATGAATGAAGACATTAATGAATAAATAAGAGCAGTATTCACGATAGTGACAACAGGATCCAGATTCCACATAGAAAAAAGAAAAGCACAAAAACACATCCACACATTGTTTTTTTAAATAAATCCCTTATCCACTCTGAATTGGAACAAATAAAGAAATAAGTAATAGTTGTCAACAAGTCAACCCATAAAAAGACATTGTGAACTTTCTCTTAATAAAAAACTCGAAATTTTCTGTTAAATCCTTTTGACAGAACAAAAGGCACTGATGCTGTGAACTTGCACGAACAACAATGTAAAAGGTTCACTGATATGACCAACCTACCCAGCAAACTTGAATCAACAAAAGGAACTTTGAAATTTCTGATGAAACGTTGAAACTGTAAATGGGAAATTTGTGTCCTGCGCGCTTTCATTGGTGGAGTGTGTTCGTTTTTTTTGCGTTGTCCACAATCATGAATGCCACGTTTGTTCGTTACTCCAATATTGTTCACTGCTGTCAACTGCCATGTATGCCACATGCAAATGCAAAATGGACTTTGTTCACTTGATTCCGGGTCAAATAAATTGGTGGCCCAAATTTAAACGAACGCCTTAAATTTTAATATATATTTTTTATGAAGTGTATTATAGTCAATTATTTAATTTTTCTTGAGATATAATATTTAAGATTTGTCAAACTTTAATTTCTTCTTTCCTCTTATATGGAAATTTTATATGTTTTACAAATTATACTCGATACTTAAAAAGTAACAAATAAAATAAAATGTCTTTTTACAAATTCATTTTCCTTATTTCAATTTGTTGGCCTTTTTAGTTTTTTAGGGACTTTTGACTTCAACTTTTCCATCACAAGATTAAGATATATTGGTACTATTTGACATAATTTTAATTTTAAACTCTACTTTATATCAAATCAAAATACGTCAACAAATTAAAATAAATTAAAATGGAAATAATACACAATTACAGCACTGGCGAACACGTCACCAAATCGATTAGAGTTGTTTTGATATTTGATTCAATTTTTCATCTTTTCTTGAAAATACTGATGAAATATTGAAATACTAATTTAAACAATGTTTCAAGCGAGATACTGTGTTCTTATTCACAAATTTCAAACTTTCACCAATAGAATTCCAAGGGAAGTCTACAACTTTTAGATACTCTTTTAAATTCAATATTTTTCTTTTAGTTTCACTCTAATATTGCCCAAACACCTGATTTATAAATAATAAAATCAACATTTAAAGTAGTGATTCCATACTATTGATGCCGGAATGAGTTTAATGTCCAAATAAAATTGCTGAGTTTAATGTCCAATTAAAATTGCTCAACTTAAAATGAAAGTGTTAAAAGCATCCTCATAGTCAGACTTCTTTATCATGATATTGTTTATTTGGCAATTTATTTAATTAATACAGTGATTGATTATTATATATCTATTATAATATAATTGTTTAGGTTTTATTTGACTGGGATAGCAAAAATTATACAAAAAGCATTTTCTCAATCCTTTCGTTTCATAAAAGAAAACACAATATTTAAATTTAAAATCAAATGTATATATTTCATTAATAAAAAATATGCAATTAGTTTTCTATTTGAATTTTAATGTTAATATTTATATTGAAGCTCAGCTAATTCAAATGCATAAGATCTATTAGA
The DNA here is from genome assembly GCF_947179165.1 of Solanum dulcamara. NCBI lineage: Eukaryota > Viridiplantae > Streptophyta > Magnoliopsida > Solanales > Solanaceae > Solanum > Solanum dulcamara. Next base: position 55,174,256 of record NC_077247.1, on the reverse strand, counting down.
TAAGAAAGCTATTACTACACGAGGACACATTATATTGGATCCCCATGACTTAAAATTGACACATCAATCGATGAGGTGGTCAAAGATACAGTATTTATATGAACAACTACATGGTTTCTCTGCCTTCGTTTTAATTTATATATCACCTTTTGAATTTTAAAATTTAAATAATTTCATTTTAATTGTAATTTTCTATTTTTATATTTATAGCATTAATTGTAACTTATACTATTGTAAACATAATTTTCAAGAAGATTTAAATTCAAAATTATAATTAATTTTTAAAATTTAAATTATATCAGATAAATTGAAATGAAAAAAATACTTAACTATGATTTTTTTCAGAAAAAAAAGTAACAAAAACAACTATTTTCTTCTTCGACGACTTAACGACCATGTGCTAGGAGCCTAGGGCTAGGCTGGCTACCTAACTAACTAATCAAATCAGAAATTGAATTTAAAAAAATAATCGTAAATAAGGTGGATTAGCATACAATATTTTATATTTTATTGTAAGAAGAAATCTTAAGTTATTGACTAGGGTCGTTTGGGCTGAAAAAATGTCATTGAAATTAATTATATTGGGATTAGTTATTTTAATATTATTTTTTAATAATTTGATTTGTTGTATTAAAAAGTAAAAATTTCTAAGAAGAATTATTTAGTAAAAAAAAAATTTGTAACCAAACAAAAGATAAAGAAAATATTTATTTTGCCCCTTGGCTTTCTTTAACAATTACTTACTAAAGTTTACAATGAATAGTTTGCATAATTGGCCCGCCTATATATATATAAATCCCATTTGACATATATTTATACTCTATTTATAAGGGTTGTATTTAAATGAATTGACACGTTCAAACACTAGGCGTGGAAGGATAAGTTTGCAATCTATATCTGTACTACAAATTGGACTTCATCTATTATATTATGATATTTCCATCAATCATTTACCAACCTAGCTACCTAGTTCGTAGACATTAATTCTTGTTAATTGTATAACATCGTCCCAATTGTTAATTCTCTTATGTTTCTTTTCCCTTCCTTATTTTTGGGACATGCTGGTTTATTAATTTACTACTATGAGTATCATCTAGTGCATTTTTTCAAATAAGGAAACACAACTCTTCATATAGTTTTCAAGATCTTGTGTCTTTTCTCTCTTTTATTTTATTTTCCTTATATAAAGATGAGAAACTTTCAAAATGACTAATTTAGGCTTAATTAGAGATCTATACTTATAATTACTTAATTATGAACTACATGTTGAGACTGAGAGAGGGAGGAGAGAGGCAATTGTGATTGAGAGAAGGATGAGAGAGGCAAACGAGATTTGGCATTCATCTTTTAAATCTTTCGCCAAAGAAATTAAAGAAGATACAAGTTGATTTCTTTGACACATTCATCTTTTATGTATGGACTATGAATCTAACTTAACTCCAAAAGTTGACTTATGAGTAACGATTGACCAAAATCATATAAAAAGACTAATGATTTTTGAATTCACTACAGATATAGGACTCCAACAATTTACGCATATTAATTTAATTATGACTTAAAACAAAAAAAACCGAGTATAATATATATATCAAATCAATCTTTAAACCCTATCTTATTAAACATATCATTTGAGATTTTAAAATTACTAAATATAAAAATATTTTTTTTCCTTGAAAAAGGCTAAAAATAGAAAGTAGATACATTAATGAAAATGGAAGCAGACAAGGAGTAAAGTAGGTTGTACAATAAAAGAGTGACAAATTTATTTATAATGAAGTAGTGTGTACATAAAAGGAAAAACAAATCTATCAAAGTACTACGTAAATCGAGGGAGTAGTAAAGTGGGTCATGTTCCCACTAAATCAAAGGCAAACCACGGCACCATAATTACGTCGGCCTTCAGCCATATCACCTTATTGTTGCATCTGTTTAATTATTTCGAATCAGTTTTTGCATAGCTCAATTAATTATACGAGATATCTGTTATTTTTCATTAATAATTCTGTCTCTGTCTGTTAAAATTAGGACAAATAGGAAGAACACCTAATATTTTTTATATCTATTCCATAACATATAATATTATTGTTGATTGTTTTACTACTTATAAATTTTAAAAATATACATTTTTCTTCTGTAACTTTGAGCGCAGTTAAATAAATTGGGAAGGAGTAATATTTAAAGGTAAAAACTTTTGTTTCATCGTACTCTTGCTCTACTTATTTACCCCACCACATGCATTTGCCAGCTATTTCATATGTCAATGCCAACTCAGATTTCACTGTAACATTACTCACTTTTCTCTTTTTCCTTTTTATACGTTTCAAAGTAATTTCCCTAAATTGTTTATTTTCCTTATTCCTTGGTCTCATTTATGTGATATAATAAAATAAAATTTACTTTGACATGGAATCTGAATAATTAACTTAAACAAAAAAAAGTACTAATTAAATTATATCTTATAGCTAACTTCACCTATAAATAAAAGATTATTTTAATATACCAATAAATTACTTTCTAATATTTTGTATTGTTTCAATATAAAACCAAACTCATATAAACGGAAACAAATGAAATTTTATCTCCCTTCTTGACCAGTCTATTGCCCCAAAATGTTAAACATTTTGACTCAAGTTTAGCTTCCAATTTTTTTTCTTTATAATTGACAAATGACTAATATATTCTATTACTTCCCTGCCCTCAGTTCAAAGGAAATCTCAATAGTTTAATTGGGGAGTTATTTGAGTTTTATTTTTATTTATAAAGGTTCGATTATATCTTATGATAAATTTGTCATTTCTCCTTTCTTTACTTATGTTTTTTTAAATGTATAAAATAAAAAATACTTTACTCAATTTAATTTATTTTTATCTGTTTGTCTCGATACAAAAGTTAGTGTGAAAAGTTATTAAATAGAATTTACAGATTAAAAACGAAAATAAAAAATATTACAACTTTTTCAATTTTTAAATAAATTTAGTACAAAAAGTTGGAGGGGAGCACCTTTCCTTTGAAATCTTTTATTTTGATGAGGCGTTTGAACGTTATTATCAAAAGAAATCTAAAGATTTTCCAGAAAGCGAAAAAAAGCAAAAAAGGTTCCTTCTAAAACCACCAAAATAAATCCCCACAATTCCTCATCTTTCGCACTTTGGTTTCCAACATACCAGATCCCGCCACTGTTTACGCCTAAAATGGACCCACCATCACCGGCTCCGCCGTCTACCGCCACGGAATCCCTCCTGGACTTACCACCTCTTCCCACCCAGACCACCAAGGTCCGCCTTTTATGCAGCTATGGTGGACATATAGTTCAACGTCCTCACGATAAAACTCTTTGTTATGCCGGCGGTGACAACCGTGTCGTCGCCGTCGACCGTCGCACCACCATCTCTTCCCTCTCCGCCCTTTCTGCTCATCTTTCCCGTATCCTTTACGGCAACCGTCCCTTTTATCTCAAATACCAGCTCCCTAACGAGGAACTTGACTCCCTCATCTCCGTTACCACCGATGAGGACTTACAGAACATGCTTGAAGAACACGATAGGAGCATTACATCTTCCCGTATCAGATTATTTCTCTTTCCCGTCAAACCCGAATCTTTGGGTTCGGCCCTACTTGATTCTAAAGCTGATTCTTGGTTTTCCGATGCTTTGAATAATACCCGGATCGCCAGAAGGGGTCAATCAACTGATTCGGGGTTCGGTCATGAGCTTATCGGTTTTGAAAATATGGGTGGGTCCAACTCGGTTGTTTCTTCAGAGGGACAGGGTGAGAATTTGAGTGCAATAGGAGGGGTTGCTGGAGATGCCAAGCAAGCATTGGATTTTGGTGGTGCTTCAGTGCCTGAGTCTATGGTTTTGGAGACTAGCTCTTCATTTGGGTCGACCAGTTCTTCCATTTCTATGTCTAATATACCTGCTATTGGAGTTCAACCCGAGGATGGTGGTGCCAATTTGCAGGACAAAAGAGTTAGAGTGCCCTCATCATCAGCTTCAATAGAGAGGTAATATTTTCTTTTTTTCTATTTGATGTTACACTTTGTTTTCAAGTTATGCTATTGGAGTCATTGACAGTATGTAGGTTAACAAAAGTTCAGATTTTTGGTTGATCTACTGGGCTGATGGGTTGAGCTCTGCACCAATACCTGTGTTGTATAAGTAACTACTATTGACAATAGAAGATAAAAGGTGGTAAGGTGCTGAGGAACATATTGATTTATATTTTTGACTTACAGGGTTCGTTGATTTTCACTCAAATAAACCTAGTTAAGAGCTACAAATTAATATAATGAATCCACAGTAAGGTTTCATTTGGGATTAACTGACTGCCCTCCCCAAAAAAGAATAGAAATCCAGTAATTTTCTATAGTGTAGTACCTCCAGGTGGAGTGCTTTGGCCTGCATTCTAGCCTGTTATGCTATTTGTATGGTTACTGGGGTTGTGTGAACCAACAGTCTGTTCTCTGGATTGCTTTAGTTCAATCTGTTCACTTGATAAATCGCTCTTTTACTCTTTATTATCCCTGGAAAGAGACTTCTAAGGTTTCTTGAGCTTATGAATCTATTTGCTCAAGTTAGTGGTGGGCTTTTTATTGATTGCTCATTGAGAATACACTAATGGGAAAAGGAAAAGGAGAGAAGGTAATAGTTTTGAATGCAGAAGTTAGATCACTTGGGACTTAACATTAGAAAATAAGATACATGCATTTATTTGGATCTGTTCCTTTCCTTAGGTTGTAATTATAGCCTCTAAATTCTGTTCTTATGGGCCTCTATCTTGGTTGATTTCCACAGTGATAGTATTGTTGGAAGTACGGGTTTTCAATCTAAAGTTGGTATTCACCAAGAGCCACTTGTTCAATTTATGTCCAGTATGACGTCCCACAGTCTCTTTGAAGCAGAAGGCTCCATGGCCAATCCCTCTGTCATTCAGACGCCAAAAATGGTTCAGGTTTCTGGGTATCAACTACCTCAGACATTGGATGGGAAGCAGCCCCAACATGGAATGCAATATGTTAATGGAGGTGCCTGTTATGTACCTCACTATCCTAGTGGTCCATTGCCAGTATCATCCTGTTATCCATTTTATCAGGTTGCCATGCAGCAGCCGCAACAAACTCCTTATCCACTGAATCAACAATACCCAATATACTTAGTTCCTGTGCAGCAAATGCAATCTCACAGTACGTCAGTGCTGCCGAACATTAATCATGCAGCAGTGATGGCGTCCAATCGGCCACCCTTGCATCCACAAAGTGTCATGAACCCTCCATCAATAGCTTATAAGGAGGTCATGGCGGCTCAATCAGTGCCTGAGTCAGGTTCAAAAGTTTACACGACTGTCCCAACAGCATCCCTACCCATTAGTGCACCTTCTCAGACTCAGCAGCAATATACTGCCCTTCCTGAACCCCAGCTTGTTTCCCAACCAGTCTCAACTGCATCAGTTCCTGCTGCAAACGATGCAAATGAGTTTGACGATGATCTTGCATACAACCAGATATATAAATCTCAGCCTCCTCCACCTTCTTTCATTTCCCAATGCCAAACCATTACAAAGGGGGCAGCAGTATTACTGTCAGAGTCTTCCATGCAGATGCACAGTAACAATGTAATGAACCAGGCATCATCACATCCTCAGTGAGGCTGTGAAAAGATCAAAAGTTTTGATAGTTGGTTCATATTTTGTTACAGTTCACAAATTTTAAGATTTATTCTTTCATGTTGTTTGAGGCACATAAACCATAAGTTTTTCTTGTGTAGTTTGTTTGTCTCTTTATTTAATATTTGTTAGGATAATCCCCTTACTCTGAATACATCGACATCCAAAAAGAGAAAAAATTGAAGAAAGTTAAACAGTGGTGAAGACTGAAAGGAGTTGTTTTTGTTTGTATGCATCAGAATATATGTGATGAATAACAGTGTGTTTGTTTTGCCACAAATATTTCTTTGTTAATGGTTAGTAACTTTTGTGCCTCTGCTATTGCTTGTTAAGTGAATAGTCATCTGATACCGGAGTTACCTTATTAATGTCTCTAGGAAGGCTGAGGCTGCGTAAGTGTCGTTTCATTTGGCCCTGTGACACATCCTAAACATGACACTCGTATTCAAGGATGTAGTTGCACTCGTATCCCTCCTATTGAAGTACCTGTGCCTGTGCAGTGTATCACGAAAACAAGATGGTGTGTATATATGAAGACATACATTGAAAGGTGTACAAGGCAAGAAGGTTGTTTACTTGCAATATTGATCTTCTTTTGTGCAGAAGTTTCATTAGTTGAATGGGGATTTATCAAGATCACCAAATTTTGTATCTGTTGGACCTTTCCAACTGATGGGGACAAAGTAAAGCAAGTAAAATTGGGTGGTGATGTTCTGATGTGAAGTCTGCGAACAGTTGGTTTCTTGTGTGAATTTTCTCGAGGGCATCTTTCTTGTTATTTCTCTAACTATACAGAATCAAGATGAACAAGCCATCCATCAGAGAAAACATGCAGAGACTAACAACACTAGGATTTAGTGGGATTATATCTCTTAAATCAGAAAACTTTGGCAAGTATTGCAGCTGCAATAATATAGCTTACAGATTCTCATCGTTGCTCTTGCTATTAAATAACTTAGCTATGTTTGGTATTACCTTTCTTCTTCTCCTAACTGCGAAGGAAGCCGCTCTAGGTGTTCGAGATGCAGGAGATGCTGACTTTCTGAACTTAGCTTGTCTTGCTGGTGTCATTTTTCCACTTATTGAGGTGGATTTTTTACGTAAACCATCCTGAGATTGTTTTTCATTTATCTCCTCCCATTTTTGCAACTGCATATCGACCAACATCCTTACAGAAGGTGAATGCTCCATTTTCAGGCCTTTTCGCTCTTCTTCCATCTTAAGCTCTTGGATTTCCTTTGTGATGACATCTGTCTTCATTGAGATCTCCTTTTCACTTGCTTGCAAAGCTTTTATCCAAGCCTGAGCTGCTTCAACTTTCTTATCAGCAATTTCAACTGCCTGTCCTGCACGTTCTTTTAAGTACTCATACTCAAATCTTGAAATAGTTATTGTGGAGGTGGAAGGGGATGCTCTACTTTTCATAGTTACATCACTAAGTCTTTTTAGGTTGTTTAGGGCATTAGCTTCTGATAATTTGATGGTTTCAAGCTCTTGTATTGCAGCTTGCCATCTTTCCTCAGCCAAGACTGTTTCAGATTGTGTTTTCTGAATCTCTTCCTTGACTTTTGCAGCCTCCTCAATGGCAGTGACCCTTTCTTTCTCAGCTTCTTCAGCTTCATGTGTCAATTGTTCAAGACTGAGCAAAAAACTTGAAGCAATTGAGGTTGCTTTTCCTTCATTGTCTGATGCAGCTTCCAGTTTGGTTTTTGCCCTCAGAAGCTTCGCATTGAGGTTCTGAATTGTCGAGTCTGCCTTGTTTCCCTTTTTCTTTAATCGATCTGATTCCTCAGAGATGCGGCTGAGCTCATTCCTCACAACGTCCATTGAAGCCATGAACTGAAAGCTGTTTCTTTTAATGGAAGCCAATTCATTCTTTGCTGTCTCCAAGTCTTCTTTCAATGACTGCAACAAAGACAAGTCTTTTTCCAGGAAATCAGATCCGAACCTTAAGCTCTCGTTTTTTTGAGTCCATCTGTCCATTTCCTTGACTTGCTTCAATTCACATTGCAAAACTTGGACATCTGAAGTTGTCGAGGCCAGTTTTTCTTGTAGCCCCTCTGATAGCTGAATTTCTTGGACCATGCCATCTATTTTCTTCCTGTTCTCCTCCATTGCTGCAGAATGTTTCTCACCGTCTTCCCTTCTTTGAGCTTCAATTGCTTTGAATTCTTTAATAGCCTCTATTCGAGCCAGCTCAACTAGCACGAGCTCTTCATTAAGTTCCTCAACCTCCTTCCTTAATGCATCTACTTTGCATGAAAAAGACTGCATTTTCAAATTAGAGATTTCTATTTCTTGCTCTGCTCTTCTTTTTTCTTCTATGATAGAAGCCATATCTTGTTTAAGCTTAATCGGCTCTTCTTTTGCATATCCCAACTCTGTTATTACTTTGGAGTGCTGATTATTCTGAGGATTGCGAAGTGCCATCCCCCAATTTCCTTCTCTTTTTGCCGTCTTTAGTTTCTCCAAGTCTTGATACCGGACACTTAATCTCGAATTCAACTCTTCTATCCTTGAACTTAGCTCCTTCACCATGTTTTTCGCGTCCAAAAGCTCAGTTTCTGCTTGGGCTTTTTCTATCTCTGCAACTTTTCTGCTCTCACCGAGTCGCCCCATGTCCCTTCTTGCTATGTGAAGTTGGCTGGTTCTTGGATATGGCTTCTGATAAGAGTATGCAAGACTAAGGTTAATTCACCATGAAGGCTCAAATGATGCAAATTTACTCTTACAATAAAATAGCTGAATGGTGAATGAAAAAAATAGTAGTATACCTCTAAAAATTGAGGATTGGTTCATTGCAGAATAGACTTTCCTTTGTACAAATCAATGGCTGCCTTTACTGACCCTAAGCTCTCTTTCATGAAATTCTCCTCCTATTTTCAACTGCTCTATAAATTGGCATCAATTGAGAAGTTCCACCTTCTTAGATGAGCTCCATAAAGAAGTCATCAAATAAAAGAAAAATTGAGGAGGGATAAAGCTGTTGATGATTGGCTGCTATTACAAGCAAAAATCTTGTCTTCTCCTGAAGGGCAACCCAACTACCAATCTAGTGGCACAAAATGATTTACTTGACTTTCATCCGTCTCAAAAATAGATAGTTTATTTTACTTATTCATTTAAGCAAAACAAGTAGTAGTCATACTATCCTTACTATTTATTAACTACATAAAATATTAATATTAGTCAAATTTAGAGTTTTAAAATATTATTAATAAAATACACATCTAATTAAAGTTGTTCTTTTTTGTTGATAACCCCTAGTTCATGCAATATGCATTTGAATGTCGGCGTTTTTTTTTTGGTAGTTTTTGGGGAAAAAAATTAAAAAATGAGAATTGTTTTTCCAAGTCGCGGTTTTGTCTTGTCACTTGATTATCCTTGCCTTTCTGCACGTAAAACCCCCACAGAAACGTAGTCGGCTGTTCTACATCCACACATAGCATGAGAAACTAAAACAAATGGATGATTAACTCATGTTTGGTGTGAGACATAAAAATAAAAAGGCTTAGAATAAAAAAGGCAGAATAGATCATAATCCTTTTAAATTTGTTGACTTTTATTTGGTGTACATTTAAATTTTATGTTGGCTTAACTATCCCCTTCAACTTGGTAATTTGATAGTCGCGGCCCCCTGAATGCTGGCAACTCATGGATGTGTAATACACGTGCCGCCGCATGAATTTTTTGTTCATGTGGCTTTTTTTAGAATAAAATATGTATTTTTACCTTTTTAAGTTCATTAATTATTTAATCATCTTTTCAAGGCCAATTTTGTATTTAAAAAATTGAAACAATGATATTTTGACTATATGTTTTTTTTTGGCTAAAGATAATGATATTTTAATCAAGACCAGAAAAAAAAAAAACACAGTTAGAAAGACTAATTGTTGTATCTAAAGAAGAACTAAATAAAATTTCAATAAAATATTTTATTTATTTGGCCCCAAAAAGGAACAATGTACAATTGAAATATATAAACTTTGCATGAAGAAAATACACAAAATTTTTATGTAAAAAATATCGGTTTGAATTTCTTTATTTTGGCTAAACTTTCTCTTAATATGGATAAAATAAATAAAGTTTCAACTAAATTTTGTACTGCTCATTTAAGTGTCTAGTCAAACATTATTGACTAACAAATTACCAAGTTGAGAGGGGTAACTAAGCCAATACAAAGTTTAGGTATACATCAAATAAAAATAGACAAGTTTAGAGGGGTTCTGGTCTATTCTGCCATAAAAAAAATAGTCCTCAAATAAAATGTTATTGTCTTGTTTGGTTGTCAAGTTTGGGATAACTTATCACACCATTTATACCATAGTGATGAGTTAAGTTATCACATATACATGGTGGAATAACTTATCCCAGAATAGCTAATCGCAGAATAATTAATCTTGAGATAACTTATTTCCAACCAAACGATCCCTTAATGACACCTTATACTTCAAAATTCTCTTTATAGCAATTGTTGATCTATCAAAACTATTTCAAAAGTCCTTTTCAGTTTTTTGTAAAATTAAACAGCTTCTTAAGTGTTGTTTGATTGAAAGAATTTACCCAAAAAATTGGGGGAATCAAACGTTTCTATCAACAATTTTAACAGATTTAAGAAATAAGGGACCAATGTTTCAGGAGAGAACAAGTGTTGTGCCAGGGGCGGACCTACATGCGGCCTCCCCTTCGTCAAAAAATTACACCGTAAGAATCAATTTGTTGTTTTTGGAGTATATATTTAATAATGAACCCTTTAAACACAAGTCAAAGACTTGGTCCAGCAGTAAAGGGATTCACGAGATTGCAAATTTTAGAGCTGACTCTGCGGGTTCGAGCCCGGGTAACAACATTATTTTTCGTATTTTAGTTTCAGCCAATTTTCATTTTTATTTGATTAATAAATGAAACGTCCAACCCCAATATTGTAATATTAAACTGTATTATATGTGTTTAATTATTTTACATAAATATTTTAGAGCACAACATAAAATGAATTACACTTTACAATAATTTTTTTTCTATTTTTATAAAACTAAGTAAAAGTTATAACTTTTTTTGAGTTTTCATATTTAAAATTAAAAAAAAAATTCTCTCATACTCATTTTAAGTCAAACATTTAATTTTTATTTGATTAAGGAATAGTATGATTATAAGTAAGATTAAATAAATAGGATTGGATTTTGGAAGTATTCTCTTATCCTTCTACTACAGATTAGTGACCACAACTTAAGAAAAAATATGCCTTTAACGTACAAATCAAGAATTAAGAAAATCCTCATTATTAAGCTTTCATTTAATTATTAATCTTATTTTAATATATTTTTTTGGATAGTATAATCTTTTGTGTTCCTTATTTAGTTTCAAAAATTGAATAATGTCTATATACAACAATGACGCGACTGAACCCATAATTAAAATTTTAAAAATACATTTTTTCATATTGATTTAAATATTATGTCAAACGTATACTTTTTCTATTTTATTGTTAGTGTTGAACTAAAGTTGAATTTTATCTAGTTGGTTATATTTGATTAGCCCGTTCATATATGACCCGATCCAACCCGCTTATTTGTAGATACTATTAGCGTGCTTACTTATTTTTTTAAACCCCTTTGGTGAAAATTCTAATTTCGCCACTGATTGTTGCTACTCCCCCAATATGTTAAGGTGCATGAATGGCCACGTCGTTAGATTCTAAACCATATGGAGTTATGGAATATGGAGATACTTGATCCATTTTCTATGATGATCAATTTAATAGTATTATAATATAATGGTATTCATAATTAAAAAATTATAAATTTAGCAAAATTTTGACATTTTTTTAATGACCGTGCATGGTGTCTGAACCGGCTTTAATTACATCACATGAATATCTATAACCTCCCATTCAATCACTTCATCGATCACTAAACCAAATTCTTAGTGCTAAAGCTATTTGTACTTGACTCATGCAAAGCCATAATAGACCTTCTAAATTTGTCCCACGATATGCAACATGACATTTATCATAATACACTTAAATTATGAGATCTAAAATATGTCATTATATTTTATGACTAAATAAGACCATGTTATTAAATATAAAATTAATAGTTTAATTAAATATTTTCAAATAGAAAAAAAAATCATTTTTTCCCTTTAGAAAATAATGCCTTTACATTATATGAAATAGAAATAGAAATATACTTGGTTAATAATTTTGTCTAAAAATATCCTTATCATCAATTACACAGTCTGAAAATACCTTTATTATTATTATTATTATTATTTTATGGATCAAAAATACTCTTTCCTAATAAATATGTGGGAAATTTTTCTATAAAACGTACTCCTAAAATAAACATATTCATGAAGCAACAAGGGAGCACATGGGCATCAAATAGATCTGAGCGATCAATCCACGGCTCTCAAGACAAATCACGTGACTGTTTGGATCGAACCGAAAGAATTGTGCGTGACACTAAAGCGCAGCCTCCTTCTCCTCTCAAGGCTCGTTGTACAACTTCTCGCACCGCAAGTTCAACTTGGCTCCATCAAATTCTCTCCACTCCAGCGATGTCATTGTATTGATCTCAAATTTGAAACGAAATGTTGATGTAGAGTTGAAGACAGGAGAGGAGATCAAATGGACGTGGAAAAATCGTCCCTATGCAATTGCGTGGTGAATTTTCTCTTGGAAGAGAACTACTTATTATCGGCATTCGAGCTGCTACACGAGCTTCTCGATGATGGCCGTGACGATCAGGCAATTCGTCTTAAACAGTTCTTCTCTGATCCTTCCCAATTCCCTCCCGATCAGATCTCTCGCTTCAATTCTATCAGAGGTTTGTCGCTTCTCATGCCCCTTCGTATTGATTTGCTACTTACCCTATCCATAAATAAATCCTTTGTGTTTATGCACATTTTTCTGCATTGCTGTGACAATCATTTCCATACTATTTCAGCTGAAATTGAGCGAATCAATCCGTGTAATTAAGATTAGGTTGTGAGATTGAGATGTATTGTGTGTTTTGACTTCTCATGCCGCAACAGACATCTTGTCGGACTAGCGGTTGAATTTCAGCGTCTCACTTGGTCATTGACTGAGGAATCTCATGGAATATAAAAGGAAAATGAGTATACAAAATAAATATTGTATGTTTAACTGTATAAGATTCATTCATCCTCGATGAAATATTGAATGATCCGAAAATTTTAAGCCAGAGTATTTTGTTGAATAAATTGGAGGAATAAGTGATTCTCTATGCGAATTTCGTTATTATGAATGGTGAAACATGTTTGCTTGTGCTAGTATCTTGGTGTTATTGGCTTGACTTAGACATTTAATTAATTAATTACTATCAACTATAAGGTGCGATGGAAAATATTTAAATAGAACAAGGGCTTTAGCAAGAAAAGGAGCTTAAATGTGGACATTCATTTTCTTTTGAAATCCGGAGGAAGCCATTAACATCATTTACTCAGTTAGGGTTTCCTAACATATCATAGTAAAATAGTTTAGCTCAGTAGTTTTTCCAATGTCAGTGATTGTTGTGGTCACTAGCTGAGCTCCTTTTTTCCTTTTCCATTAGCTGTATTTCTTCTTGGTTGCTTGTCATGGTTATTATTTCTTTTTTTTGTTATGACGGTGGTGTTTGGATCAACTATGACCTTGGCTAATCGACAAGCACATTGCTATAGCCCTTGTTATGTTTCTTCTCAATAGCTTGTTGTAGTGAAATGTCCTGCAAGTGCTATTGGTTCTTGTGCGTATGTTATCGGTAGCATATTTTCCTTTCAACTGAATCCAAGAGAACCTATTGCTTTCCATGTGAGAAATCTGTCCTTTTCTGTTGTGACCAAAGACTATTTGGATTTCGTGGAACAACAGGAGCAATTTATGATAATTTCATGGCAAAGTTGCTATTTTCTTCAATAAACTCTTGGTAATCAGGCCCCCCCCCCCCACAAAAAAAAAAGAAGAAGAAGAAGGAAAGAGAAAAACTTTGTCTGTTTGAAGATTCATATGTATTTTTCTGTCAAAGTGAAAGTTCGCATTTTTAGTACACTTGTTTTTTTGATGTCAATTGCTGCATTGGACAGTCAAGAATTCAAGTTATGGTAGTATGTAAATCAACAAAGCTACATCATGATTGTTAGATCTCCAAATTTAGCACTTCAAATGAAATCTCTTAGAAATTTGGAACATTAATATTTGGTTCAGTAAAGAAAACCTCAAATACATTTACATGTGAGTTAGCCATGCACAATCTTGAAGCTTGTTTAATTGAGCTTGTCTTCTGCTGAAGTTCTTGATTTTAAGAACAAATGATTAACCAAAAGAAAAAGAAAACCATATGCTGGTTTAAAAATAAGATGCCGTTGTGTATGAGAAGAGCGACCTGCAACTGGTGGCATATACTAACATTTTATGATGGTGGTGTCCCGGCCAGTTTGTGCGTACCTCGACTATTCCATCAGGTACTTGCTACCTCCCACCAACACAAGTATTGCTTAACTTTGCCACCAAGGGTTTGGCAAATTGGAAGAAATCACCTAGTTTTTCTAGTGGCCTATATCACTTAATTGAGTAGAGTTGTCCAATTTTTTTCTATTAAATTCTGTGATGAGGATTTTGATGATGCAGCCTTTTGGTGTGAGATTTTTAGACAAAGCTTTATCCATCAGTTTAGAATGTCAAATTCAATCACAGAGGCTTCAAGTAGATTTTTAAACCATTGATAGAGGTTTAGCCACCATTTTCCACTTCAGAGAAAAAGGAGTGGGACTGGGGTATCTCGATTTGGATTTAGCTGAACTTCACTGATTCTGTGTGGAATCTCAAGCATTTTGTTCTTCATTATTGACAGTGTTCAGTAGTCATAATTACAACCTCACTTATACTTTTTGGTTCTCATGGTCCTATGTATAATTTATCTTTCATGACTAATATCTATTCATTTATCAAAACAGTTGCAGATCCCCAAAGTCTGCTTGAAGAAAAAGAAGCCCTGGAAGAAAAGTTGGCACTCTGTGAATATGAGTTTCGTTTATCTCAAGAGGACATTGTGCAGCTTAAGACTGAGTTGCAAAAGAAAAGTCAGACTATTCCTTGTCCAATAAGTGGTATATCCCTGAAACTCTTCTGCATTTTAATTGCCTCTTCTGATATTATTTTGTTTCCTTAGCTCATTCATTCAGATAAAGTTCTTGCAACTGTAAACTAGTCTAGGCTGTAATATATTTTTTATTGAAGTTGTATCATGAGGCAGATGTAGAATTGATGTCAGGATAAATGATAGGCTCGTTATGTTTGAGCTTAAGGTAGTTTCTGGAAGGACTAGTGATTCTGCCATAGATATGGGTTGCATATGTCTGCGTTGAATATTTTCATTTCGTAGATGTGAATAGATCTGTATATTCATCATGCAGATTCAAAGATCGATGCTTCCGAAAACCATGGGAAGGATTTTCAACAGCAGAAGAGGGAAGGTTCTTTCTCTGATTTGGGTCCTTTGAAGGATAATGAGCGGAAGGATTTGAACTATGCTGTAAAGGAGTATTTACTATTAGCAGGATATCGCTTGACTGCAATGACATTATTGGAGGAGGTAATTGATATAAAGGCGACTTGCTGATTTCTTGATGTTCATCGTAAATTGAAGAAGAGTCACATTTTTATCTACATTGTGTCACAGAGCTATATGCTCAGTTTTCTATATCTTCTTCTTCCGTATTTCCACCTGTTTGGTCTATTAACTGTGATAACCGAAAAATTTGGAGCTTCAGTTATGTTAAACACAAATGCTGCAGCCGACATCTCCATGACAGAAATTTCAAGTACTTATATTGAGAAATGATTAGCCAAATTTCTGGTAGACCTTTAAGTAGTGTGGCCTCTTTTCTAATTTATGTTAAATGTGAAGATATAGTAAGAAGTGTGTCCTTTAAACACGGTTCGCTATATCCCCAGGGGCCTGCCCTAAAATTCAAAAGACCATTGGATTTATTTTGGAGCACACATGATATTCTGACGTGCATAGATAATTGGGTAGACTTTGAAAACTCCCCTCGCATATAGAAATTATCACATTTTCAATAAATTTTAGTTACTATATGAAAATGCTTCTATGGGACTGCTAGGTTTCTATAAAAAGGTATAAAAATAATTTAATATTTGTTACTCCGGTACTCCCTCGTTTCAATTTATGTGGCATAGTTTGACTAATATGGAGTTCAAGAAAGGACTGAAAACTTTTAAAACTTGTAATCTTAAATATGTCATAACATTTGTATGGTCGCAAGACTTTTGAAAACTTGTAGTCTGAAACATGTGATGACGTTTACATGCTATAAAAGTTCGTCATTAAGCATAAAATGAGAAGTTTAAATTAAGTTTTTTTTTCAAATTTAGAAAGTTATATAGCATTTTGGAGAGGAGTAAAAAGGAAATGTTGTCACAGAAACTAGAATGGAGGGAATATGTTCTAAGGGGACTACCACTAGGTGTAGAAGATGTTATATCCCACAATTGCAACGGAAAAAACTGAGACTATGAACAGATGCCAAGGTAATCAATGCTTCCCAAGAAGAGAGTAAAATAATTGATTCTATACTAGCAACCAATGCCTTTTGTTTAATTTTATTCAATCGAGCTGCAGTCACGTTTTGAACTTCACTTTGTAATCACCTTTGCTTCCGGTTGGGCAAGAGTCAGGATTAGATTGTTGAGCAGCTGGGATTGTGCAAGAATCAGGATTAGATTGTTGAGCAGTTGGGATTGTACAAGATATGAGAAAATGTAGAGGCAAAGGTTCATTCCATTATCAGATTAGGAAAATTTATTTCTCATGTACTATAGACCAAGAATTTCTCCTTTTCCATTCAACCGTCAATGTTTCAATGAACTATGATTTTCAGCTTGCCAATTATCTCAGAAAACGGAACAATCTTTACATATTATGGGTTGGAGGTAATTAAAAGCAATTTTCGGACAGAATCCCAGTAAGGCAGTTGTTTTGTCAGAGTTAAAATCTTGGAAACTACTCAGAAATATTTCATGGCTTCTTCTTAAATATCAGCCCTTGGAATCTCATACTGGAAGTAAAAACTTGGTTTATAAAAGTAGTATTTCAGGATAGGGCCCCACCTCCGACCATGAGGTTGGGGATTCGATTCACCCAGGGATCAAAATGGGAAAAAACACTGTTTGGCTCCTGGGTAGGGTGAGTTTAGGGGGAAGGGTGCTATTTACCATATCCCACCAAATGAAAAATGGTACCCTGGCACGGTTTGAATTGTGTAATGAGCTTTCTATTATTCTATGTTCATCTTTCAGATGCCTTTTCTGTACAACCCCTCATCTAATTTATGCACTTTCTAGACAGAGGGCCTTGACCATAACAGGACTAATGGGTGAGTCACATGCATCAGATCGTTGGCACTATGCTGAGATGTCGTTTTAGAAGTGTTGGTAACTTCTTTATTATGTATGACAGGTTACTGATCAAGACCTAGATGTTCAGCAGAACTCCTCTGCATGCATTCCAGATGCTTTGCGCCATTACTATTACCAGTACCTGTCTTCCACCTCAGAGGCTGCTGAGGTACTTTTTGAACAGTTGATACAACCATTTTTACGACATTGTATGCTTGCCACTAAAATCCATCTGGGTAGTAAAATCTATGTTAATATCATATGTGACACTTCACATCTCTTACAGTAAAGCTAGGGTAATTCCATATTTTAAGTGATTTACTCCATCCTTCCTTCTTCTAGCACTGAATTATAATTCTCTATTTGTCGCAATTTAATTTGGGAAGGAACAATATATCCACCCAGTTATTTTATAGTGCATTAGGTATGAATGCTTTCCTTTTCAAGTCCTGGTTTTGTCTTTGCTATCTCTTTGTTCTATGTTCCTCATGGTCAGTTCATACCTTACTTTCATCACATCTGATTTTGTTTACAATTCTGTTTTCTCCTGACTGCTAGAGACCTTCGGATACTGCTTGGTGTCAAATTTTATGTCTTCAGATCTAAGACTAGTCCAATATTGATCTCTTTTTCCTATTAATTTGTTTTTTATTTTTTTGAGTTTAGACAGCACATAGTTACCCCTCCAACTGTTTTAAATATATTTTCAGACTACACTGGGTAGGTAATCCCACTTAGCTCGCACGGATGTACTTGGGCTCCGACCCCTGTTGCAGCCTTTAATGATGACCAGCTTACTAGCAATAATTTTTCACTATCCAGGACCACTCACCCATCTTAATCCTCTCCGCTTCCTCCCAGACGGAAATTCAATCAAGAAATTCTGCCAATTCATTTCTGCCACTTAAACTGTAGCCTGCATCATCCATGATTCCTAAGCCCATCTCTGCAAGGAAGTAGCTCGTGGGACGATTAATGATTGGTTCTTAAATCTTCCTCCAGACAATTTCTGTCAATTCTACTCTCTTATTCAGCAATTTTTCTTTCACTAAAATCCTGTTACCATAATGTTCTATTGTTGACGATGTTAGGTTCTATTTTAGCCAGATTTTAAGCAAAACAACCTTAGCATATCTTATATTCATAGCCATGAGCTTTTCCTGATGAATTTTTGAGTCTTATCTGCTACTTCCCTCCAACCGACTTAGGTTTTAATTTTTGGTAATATTACAGCTCTTCATCTTTCTCCTTACATGATCTCAACTCTTTTGTATCTACAATAAGTTGAAGTTCTGTAAGACACTTGGTTTCAACTCTTAGATATCTACCAGGAGTTGGAGTTCTGAATCTTTGACAAGTATGTTGCACTTCCATACTGAGGTTCTAGCTAAGGAATAAATTCTCCTGTACATGCTTCTGCAGCTTCTTGAATATAGGATCCGCTGGTGCTTTATTCTTGTGTGCTATTTTTGAAAAGAATCATGGATTATTTATAGGAAAAAATTGCTATGCTTAGAGAAAATGAGTTGTTGGTGAAAGAAAATGACAAGCTGAAGCATGAAAAGCAGTCCTTGCTGAAGAGTAAAGATATGGCAGATGCCCAAGTCACAGTATTGGCAAAATCTTTAGAAGCATTGCAGAAGGAAATGAAAGACAAGGAGATTCTGGTAAATTCTTTTGTGTGTTCTATGTTTTTACAAGAGTTTTCATGTGTAGCATGCACATACCTGATACCTCATACTTGAATAATCGTACTTCAGGTTCAGAGTTTGAAGCAATCTCTAGATAGTCAAAGGCAAGAATTGAATGAATGCAGAGCAGAAATAACTTCGCTAAAAATGCATATAGAGGGTGCTCGTTCTGCGCGGAATTTTGTAGCAAGTGATTTTGAAGGTGTTGACTTACCATCAACAGACAGTTACAAGGAAGAGATAAAGGTTCTACAGAATGAAATCCAGAGGTTGAAACTGGCAACAGATTCTTTGAACAGCGAGTCTCCTGAAAATATCAATGAAGAAACTAGAAATACACGTCCTGAAAATGAAGTTGAAAAATCAAGTGATCATAATGTCTTTGATGATTCAGCTGGTGTTTCTTCTGGAGACTTAGGAACTGCAGATTCTCAGTTATTGATGACTCAAACGTCTGCTGACACAATTACTGAACCTGAGAAAGTAGTAGTAGTTTCACATGATAATGGCGTTGGTGATAAAGATGAGAATGTACTCAACCACAATGGTGAGCTACCTTCAGAAGCTAAAGGACTAATCTTGAAACCAGACAATTTATTGGTCGAATCAAATGCTCAAAAGATTGTAAGCTCTCTCTCTCAGATATATACATGGTAACCTTTTACTTGGTAACATTTTTTCTTGGCATTTATGCTTTAAATGTTTTGGATTTCGCAGGGGTTGGGGACTATTCAGATCCTTTCAGATGCATTACCAAAAATTGTACCTTATGTATTGATCAACCACCGAGAGGTATGTTTTGCCATTTTTTATCTAACACTTATCCTTCTGAATTTTGAAGTTCTAACCCCTTGTTTAGGAGGTGTTTGTTGAGAAAATCTTTTCAAGTTTTATATTTTTTTTCATGAAAAACACGTGCTCAATGAGTTTTCCAAGAAAAGGTTTAATTTCCAACGAAGATGTTCTTGAAGGTGTTTTTCCATTGAAAAAGTCTCTTCCCACTCACAATTTTTTCTACATATCTTAAAAAAAGCTACAATTATCCTAACATATCTTCAACTTCCACTCACTCTTTCTTTCCGAATTTTGTTTCAACAGCTCCTAAATAATCTTGTGCAACAATAAGGGATTTAAAAAAATTCTGGACTAACTGACTAAGTAGCCGTATTTCCATTTTATTGGTGTTGTATCTTGCAGGAGCTTCTTCCTCTTATAATGTGCGCAATTGAGCGCCACCCAGACAGCAGTACACGGGACTCCTTGACCCATACATTATTCAACTTAATCAAGCGTCCCGATGAAGAACAGAGACGGATTATAATGGATGTAAGACTGTCAAAACCTTTGTTTCATACTTGAATTTCTTCAAAAAGTAGAGCATTCCACCAAATTTTTGTATCATGTTTAGGCTTGTGTCACTCTTGCCAGAAATGTTGGAGAGATGAGAACGGAAACTGAACTACTTCCTCAGTGTTGGGAACAAGTGAGATTTATTTCTATCCATTCTGCTGGAATCTCATGATTTTACCATATACTCCATCTACTCTTGCTACTTCACACTGGGTGTTATTGTTGTGATGTGTAGATCAATCACATGTATGAGGAGCGCCGCTTGCTAGTTGCTCAATCTTGTGGAGAACTTGCTGAATTTGTGCGCCCTGAGATTCGAGATTCTCTTATCTTGTCTATTGTGCAACAGCTCATCGAGGATTCTGCTACAGTTGTTCGGGAGGCTTCTGCTCATAATTTGGCGTTGCTTCTTCCTCTCTTCCCAAGTATGGACAAATATTTCAAGGTCAGCCTCACTACATAAGCTTCGAGGCAATCATGGAGAAGAAATGTGACTTGAGAGAATTTCCCACAAAGTAAGCTCCGTAGTCTAGGAATGGAGCATTTTCCCTCCCCTGGTCTTAATGTGGTTGCCCAAACTGATTAGATGATAGCACATACATAAATGGATTTTCTCCAATTCCTATTTTTATTTGTTGTGTGTATAAAGGTTGAGGAGATGATGTTTCAATTGGTGTGTGATCCATCTGGAGTGGTAGTGGAAACAACAATCAAAGAACTTGTTCCAGCTTTAGTAAATTGGGGGAAGGAATTGGATCATTTGCTTCAAGTCCTATTATCTCATGCTTTGGGCTCTGCTCAGGTATGGATTCTGCATTTTCTTGGTTCTTCTCACTGAAGCAGTAACTTGTCTTAAATATGGAGCTGATACATTAACCCTACTTCCAGCGTTGTCAACCTCTTTCAGGGGTGGAAGGTTCTATCGAGTCACATCTTCGTGCTTTAGGAGAGAGAGAGCGGTGGAACATAGATGTTCTGCTGCGCTTACTGACGGAGTTGTTTCCATTTGTACGCAAGAAAGCTATTGATACCTGCCTATTCCCATTGGTTTCGGATGATGAAAGTCTAGTCTTTTCTGCTTCAGTTCTTGAACAGTATGCTGGGTACTATCCCCTTTTACCTGCGTTTCTAACCTACCTTTCTATTATTCTTCAAAGGTGCTCTCGCTATGTATAGTTAATACTTGCTAGATATTTGAATTGTCTATGCAGAGGAAAGATGGACTGGCCTTCTTTTGAGTGGTTGCATATCGACTGCTTTTCAGCATTGATTGAACTAGCCTCTCTATTACCTCAGAAGGAAGATAACCTAAGGAATCGAATCACACGGGTAGCTTGAATTGTTTCTCTTAAGTTTTGGTGCTTTGGGTTGGAAATGCCTCCTTGTTTCCGGTTTAGTCTTTAATTTTGCAATGCAGTTTTTATTGGCAGTTTCAGACCTGCTCGGGGAACCTTACCTGACACACATCATGCTACCTGTATTCTTGGTGGCAGTTGGTGATGATGGTGATTTATCATATTTCCCTGCAACGTGCCAATCAAGAATAAGGGGTAATGAGTTAACAACTTCTTGTTTTAAGCAAACCTTTTAAGTGATAGATCATGTTTAGACCACCAAATTGGTTTTGATTTGCTCCTCAACAGGTTTGAAACCGAAAACTGCAGTAGCTGAAAGAATTGCTGCCATCTGTGTCCTGCCTCTTCTGCTGGCAGGTGTTTTAGGATCTCCTAGGAAGCATGAACTTTTGACAGAGTACTTGAGAAATCTCTTGATTCAAACTTCAGGACAAGAGAGTCAGACAGTGAAGCGCGAGATTTTCTTTTCTGTTCGCTTTCTTTGGTATGTGCCATTTTAATAAGGGCATTACAGTCTGTGTCTGAACTCCTTAGATGATGGCTGACTATATTTTTCTGCAGCACTTTTGATGAACATCACAATATGATTTTTAACATCCTCTGGGAAATGGTTGTGAGTTCTGAAATAAACATGAAGGCGACAGCTGCCAATCTTTTCAAAGTCATTGTATGACCTTTGATTTTTTGTGAAATTGCTTAAATTTAAGCATTGTCTGTGACTTACTTTGATCATACTTGAAACTTCACCAGGTTCCATGTATTGATGCCAAGGTTGCCTCAACTCACGTTTTGCCTGCTCTGGTAACGCTTGGTTCTGACCAAAACTTGAATGTGAAATATGCCAGTATTGATGCTTTCGGAGCTGTGGCACAGCAGTATAAAAGTGATGCGGTATAGGGTTTTTGCTTAAATATCTGGTGTCATTCTTGTTCTGTGTTCATCTAGAGGCTTTAATGAGGCGTTTTGTTCTAACTTTCTTGTTAGATTGTTGATAAAATACGTGTTCAAATGGATGCTTTTCTTGAGGATGGATCACATGAAGCTACATTAGCTGTAGTTCGTGCATTGGTGATGGCAGTGCCACATACGACGGAGAGACTTAGAGATTATATCCTCAACCTCTTAGCTTTCATGCACTGCTTAAAGTAGCAATGCATTTTTGTAATGTGTGCCAAAACTAGCTTTGATTTCTCATTCTCATTAACTTTCTTTAACTTTAGCGTACATTTGTTGTCCAAGATATTCCTACTTACAGCAACACCTCCTCCTTCAAGTGACATGATGCGTCGCCGTGAGAGAGCCAACACATTTTGTGAATCAATTCGTGCTCTTGATGCTACTGGTTTGCTCCGTTTAGTTATTCCTCTATTTTTCTCGTTCATACATCTCTTTACTTTTTGAAGATATAAATGTTCTTCAAAATGATCACCCTCTAGGTTTAGCTGCTTCTGGAGAGATAAATCAGAGTATAATAAACAATGTATTGCAATGGACTGATACAGGTGGTTAATATCCTGATATTTGGTTGTGAAACTACCTCTAGCAATAATGGTTGATCAAAGTAGATCTCATGGAGTTTTGTCCCATCAAGAGAGAGTTAATTACCTAAAAAATGACCAACTTTTTACTTAGATACATGCCAAAGTTAACATAAATGGCTGATTTTGATTTTGTTGGGTTTAGTGTGTTTCCTTTTCTTGTTCATGTTAATTACAAGCGTGTGACGGACCTGTTCTGAGATAGTTAAGTGAGAGTCAGGAAACTCTCAAATTAGTGAAAGAGGCCATCGTTAACTTCAGGACCTAAGAAGGTTTGCGGAAACATGACTGCTAGGACTGTCTCTACTGAACTAAACTCTGCTTGCTCCCCCCTTTCCAGGGGGATTGCCAGCATCCTAGAAACCAAACACAAGGAAGAAAGGAAATACATAGCGGAAGAAGAGGAAACACTAAAGCATTCAGTATGTAGTGTCTAGGTTATGAAGGTGCAAGTGATCTATCTAATGTCAGTGGGGATACAGAAGTCAGAAGAAGGTCTAAGGACAAGTTCTATTGATCTCTCTTCCTCTGGTTGTGCAGTGCACTAATGTAATACAAAAATGTAACTACATGTGCTATTGAAGCATAAATGTCGCACACAGACCTTCTCCTGCTTTATGGCATTTTGTCTGGACTATTTCATTGAAATCTTCACTTTACTCAGTTTATGACTGTTCTATTGCAGATCTTTCTGCTTCAAGTGTCAGAGACTTCCTTCTACCTGCAATTCAAAATCTGTTAAAAGATGCTGATTCTCTTGATCCAGCACACAAAGAAGCACTGGAGATCGTAATGAGGGAAAGATCTGGTGGAACATTTGATACGATTAGTAAAGTAATGGGTGCTCATCTGGGAATTGCATCATCAGTAAGCAGCTTCTTCGGTGAAGGTGGTTTACTAGGGAAAAGAGAAGCTGGAGATGCAACATCAGCAGCACCACCACCAGTGGAAGTTGAACCTCTGAGGCCCGTCCTCACACAAGCAGCAGCAGCAGAAGACACAAGATTTAGGCGGATCATGAGAGGTGGTTTTACAGACATGCTCAGAGGAAAAGCAAAGGGCACCGAGGATACTCCCCCAAGTCACTGATAATGGCTCTTCCTTTTGCAGGAGAGGTAAAAAGGAAAGTTCGTTCTGTATGTTGTGCAGTAGACTACAATGTTTCCATTTGTTGATTCTGGGCCAAAGTTTTCCCTTCACAGGGATGAAATTTTGCAATTTATTTGATTCTTTATGTACAAGAAATGTACTGAATTTACCAACAAAACGAGGAGAAAGTGTATACAAATTTAGTGTACAAATGATATGGGAGATTCTCTGGTCTAGCAGTCTTTGACACCAATCTCTTTCAAATAAGTAATAACTCCGTCCCCTCGCTGCTCCAGGAATGCTTTACGTATATTACGAATCGATCAATTCGACCTGGAAGTCCAGTGAGATAATGCGTTGCAAAAAGATGTTACTCATTCAACAATCTACTAGTCCACTGTACATTTCATTTAATCTTGTGGTGTACCGTGGCCTTTGGACGGGAAATTCTTCTCACACCTAAACAAAAGTGTCAATATTTTTTGTTTAAGAGTCTTTGTTAGTGAATTCACTATAATGTTTTCCCTTTTCTTTCTATTGAGAAGATCAGGCGATTCTTTATCTACTGGTCTCGTTTCGATGTGAACAGAGTTAACTCATTTTATCCGATATTATAACAACATACCCATGTAATTCTAAAAGTGAGGTATGAGGCGAGTATCGTGTATGCTGCTAGTGACGTACCTAGAATTTTTGTGAAGGGGTTCAAAACATGAAAGTAAACGCACAAAGAAATTAAAGAGGTTTAACATCTACTATATATAAATTAAAAAATAATTTTAATTATGTATAAACAATGTAAAATTAATTGTGCATGTATCCAATTTTAATACTGAAATTTTGTATTAATTCCACTTGGAAATTACAATAATTTTGGGGAATGAGCAGATTAATTTTTGAGTCAATAAGGAGAGGAATTCTTACTAGGAGTGTTTATCTAAAATAAGAGCAGCGTGATCTAAATAGAATATACCTTAAACGGACAGATAATGATGTTAAACGGAAACAAATTTAACAGGCTACTTGTGGTAACACGAATATTAATAGTATATACACACAAAAAAAAGTAATCTGATTCAATACACACAATTGTCATGGAGCCACTTTAGCAATTGTTAGGCATAAAAGGGCATGTAATTTGCTGTTCTATAGAAATTTATTTCTCAAAGTATGATAATTCTATCAAAATCCATAATCATCTCCGAAACCTGTTCAATAGTGAAAATTAGAACCTGTCACTTACACATTCGAAAGATGCAACAAATTAATCACCTACAGAAAAAGGAGGCGGAGATAAGAGTTTGAAACAGACAGTGAACGACGAGATGGAAGAGAAGAAGGAGCAACTGGAATCAAATTACGAAAACCTCTTTATTGTTATCTCGCTCACTTTTGGGCCGGATTTAGCTATATTTAATGTTTTTTTATTTTGGGTTCATTTTAAATGTGTTTGGACATCTATTTTTTGAATAAAAAGGACTGTAAGTCCATAAGTTGCTTTTAAAAAAAAAAAAAAACTTCATATCAACAAAATTATTTTTTGGTGAATTCGAATCGATCTTCACGAAAGGGGATGAGGATTTTACATGAAATTTGTGTTGGCACAACTTTGTATATTAAACAATATACTACTGAAATTTGTGTTAGCACAAAACGTTTAATAAATTTATTTCCGTTTAAGTTCAAGCTTCGAAATTGTTGAACAATAAAAATTTAGTTTTGATTTAGCTTTGTTAGTCTAAAGCATGTTAATTATTATTTGTCCTTTTATAATATATTTGATTTGAATCACATTGTCCTCATTTTTCACTCATAAATAATAGTAAAGTCATTTATAGAAGGATGTAGAGTTAATAAATTTCTATGTTCATGTGAATTTTTTGTTTCTAATGAAAATGCTATAACTTTTCGGAAAGAAAAATAAAAGACTAATCAAAGATATTTTTGAGTATTTATTAGTAGCATATATTTTTTTTTCGTTTCTTTTGTAAATAATCATCATAGCGACGATCGCTGCTATTAATTTTCTTTGAGTTGACATTTGTCATATCATGTGAACTTTGATATAAGAACAACAACTCGAGATTAACTAAAAGTGAAATTTCCTGCAAAACTTATTATTTGAAAAAATAATAAAGCATGGTCTCAAATATTGAATTGTACTTGTCCCAACATAATTTCTCATATGGATAATTATACATGTTACATTTTAAAGAGAATATATAATTACAAACATCAAAACGCAGTTTAACTAAATACATTAATTATCTTTATGTGTTTAAGAGATCATATAACATTCATCTATTGTGTTAATATATATACATATGATTTTGACAATCAGCTAGCACTATAAAAGTTTTTCAATTTTAAGTCGATTTTATATGGAGAGAATATTTATAAAAATTTTGACCTAATAAATTTCATTTTACGTCAATTTAAAATTTTCAAGTTAGGTCAATTAGAAGAAAGATATTTGTAAGGTGTTGGTTAAGGTTACTTTCTGAATTTTGGAAAGGTCAAAAGCTTAATTAAGAAAATATTCAAATGTTTGTGTTTTTATATAGTAGTAAATAATAATAATTAAAAAAAAATTGTACTTGGTTCAAATTTCAAGGACTCTGTTTAAAACTTATTTGTTGGGATGGTAATAATAGGATCTTATTAACTAAAAAAGTGCAGAAAAATTCATAAAGTCCCAATCCATTCCAATATATATATATATATATATATATATATATATATATATATATATATGTATATATATATGTATGTATGTGTATATCGATTGAGAAAGGATATTTGGGATCACTAGAAGAGGTGAATTATACAAACGTTGTGCACGTATAGCGAAATGTACAAACGATATACAAACACTGTGAATTGTATAGCGAAATATACAAACGTTACACGAATTATACAAACGTTCTTATAGCTATAATTACGAAATGTAATTACCCAAACTATAGCTATGGAGCATAATTAAGGTATTTTTGAATGGTTATGTGCGAAAATTCCTCTTATTTTTTTCACCCCATTTCCACCGAGCCAGTTCACTAGGAAAATAAATGGTAAGAAACAAATTTTCACTGAAAAACTCAGAATAGTCACTGAGTATTTTATTTTAGTTTTTCATTGATTCTATTAAAATATCTGTGAAAATAGTCGGTAAATATTTTTGAATGGAAAAATAATAATTTTTTTAGTAGGGACTGATTTTAACTATTATGCTTTGAAATAAGAGAAACGATTACATTTTAATAATCTAAAGACCCATCTGATCGATGGAAGAGGTTTTGATGAAATAACCATCAATTATGAATAGCAAAAAAGAGCACTCTAATCTCAAAGTTACAGATCGAAGTTTGTTGGCCCAGTGAATACGACAAGATAAATAGAATGTCTAACATTTCAACGTTTACTTATTCACTATATTAAAAATACATTTTTTACTTTTATTCTATGTTGAGAGTAGACAAAAATAGTGTCACATAATTTATATAAATATATTCGTTAAAAGTATTATATTTTAGTTCTTTATAATTAGCTATAAAATTTTATTACTCTTTTATATTTTTTGTCTTTCAATGTCTGTATATGTATATAACCATGTAATAATCAGATTTTTGGATGTAGTGGAAGATATATAGATAATTCGTGAAGGTAAATGAAGTTCTAATGAACAGATTTGTTGTCGTAATTAAAACATTTAACGACCGAAATAATAATCAACAAAGGGAAAATGTGGTCGTTGAAAAGAGATACTACGACCGGACTTTATGTTGTCGCTAAAGATTTTTCAGCGACGAGACGTCCAATCCAGTCGTTAACTTTTAATGACTGAATTTTTTTTCTGTTGTTATTGACTAATAGTGACCGGATTAAGTTCCTGCATGTTAAGTTCAAGCGGTGCATTATATTATCATTATGATGAGAATAATAATCATTCTCGGAAAAGTCGACACCTAAGTGAGAGATTTTATTAAATTTTCTGAGAGATATGAATAGGGATGTTATAAAATATGATTTTTCCCCTCCATTTTTACTTAAAATATAACTTTTTTTATTAAAAAAATGCATGTTAGAAAACTGATTTTTATTGAAATAATGAGAATAGCCACTGAATTATTTTTTTCCTGATTCTATCAAAAGTACTTTTTTAATACTGAATGATTTTAATACGCTTAATTTTTAACTATTATGCTTTGAAATAAGAGAAACAATACCAATTTAATAATTTAAAGACCCTTTTGATCGATGGAGGAGGTTTTAATACAATACCAATTGCTAATTTCTGCATATTAAGTTCACACACAAGCGGTGCATTGTATTATATTATTTTCTTTGATTTCGAATATAACAAATTAAAGGCCATTAAAGCCTTATACGTACTGGAAAACAAACGTAAAGGAATATGACAAGAGGGGAGAAGGAGACAATCTTCCATTAAAAATTTTGCCAAAACGAGAGAACAAAAGATCCCTGCAATTTTGCTCTTAGTGTTTAGATTATGTGTTTTGGAGAGAAAAAATAAAAATAAAGTACTGGTCTGGAAATATACATGAGAATGAGAGGGTGAAATTCAGAAATAAGAAAGGATTTAGCAAATGACCTATTTTATTGGTAATATAACATATCCGTTGGAAATCTAAAATCAATCTTAAATTTAGAACCAGATTGAATTATCAATTACGTAATTAATTAAGTTTTGTGACACTAACACTTTTATGTAAAAATAGATTTTATACAACTCATAATAATTAAGACATATATAAACGATTTTGAATTCACAAAATACTATAACTACTTAAACTAAAGTTTGTTAACAAATAGTGACACATTTCCCAACAAAATTTTAGGGTTTTCATTTTTGCCTCCTATATATAATAGTATCATATATCAAAGTACCCTACACCTAGGTAGTGCAATTCCCAAAATGATGCCCCCAAACCTCCCCGACCCGATAGGATTTGGGTAAGTTTTCGTTATGACTGGCTTGCATGTTGTTTGGTATTTGGTGTTGCCTTGTATTTCAATTTCAACATATCCATATCCATTATGGCCAACAAAGAGAGCAAACGAATAACCATCGTTGGGTCTTGGATCTGCTTTGCTATTATTGATGTGACCTTCATTTTTTTTTCTCATCAAGTTTGTCTATGGGCTGTATCACTTCTTTCGAGGGGTGGGACTCAGAGAGTTTTGATAATGGCTCATTATTTATGACTCTGTGTGTGTCTAATTATGTTAAAATTTGACGCATATTTAAGTAATAAATTAATTAGTATATAGAAGTTTATGAAACCTTAATTAATTAATAGTATATATGGATGAGCTGTGTTGTCTTAAAAGTATATTTCACTTTAATTTAAATGCCTACAAGAAATGTGACTCCTACTAATTAATTAATTAATTAATGAACCATCCTCTACATATCTGTTCTAGATTAGAGCTAAAACATGATAATCTAAAAAAAACGTTTTTTTTTTAATTTTTGGTTGAAGTATGTTTGTATTTACAATAGTTCATATGCCGTATATATGAGAATTGAAGTATGATATAAATATAAATTATATATTTCGGCCTGCCTGCTGGATATTTCAAAATAGTTAGTGAATCCAAAATATAATTGTGAGTTTTTTCAATTGACTTAATTATAAGTGCAAAGTCTCCAACATTTTGGTGAGCATATAAGTGTGTTTATGGACACCATGCCTTAAAAATGTGATTTGTAGAAAGATGCATTAATGGACACCATGCCTTAAAATTCTGACCTTTGGTTAGATTAAAGTTGCATATTCTAATAGATATAAATTATAATGTTCTGCCCTTTGGAAATTAATTATATTGCTTAGTTCTCTTGGCCATGTGAATTTTATCTTAGTTTTAGCCAAATCAATCAATATATATATATATATATATATATATATAAACTCGGTGAGGTGGCGCTGGTATCTTATTTATCTTTTTTTGTGGTTTTTTTGACTTTTTTTTCTAATTTTAAAAGTCTGAAAATTACTCTATTAGAGCATAAATCCTCAAATATAATTGATTCAGCGTTGTTTTTATTTGTGTAAAGATAAATTTATTTAAAATAGAATTCACTGATAGAACTATATACTATATTTTTTTGGCAATAACAACAACACTCCGACACAACTGACGCAGAAGCAACAAACTAAAACATAATGATGCAAAATCATTACTTGATGAATTGGTTGCTTTTCCTATAAATGCAATTTGTTTTTGCTTCTTTTTTTTCGTTTCAATTATATCTCCTCTATATTCGTGATTTTATTTAGAGAACCAGTCTGTATAATGGGATAGTCCTTATGAATAATAGAACATAGAGTTATCAATATGAGTTATGGTGCAATGGTAGAATTATTTTATTTTTAATTAAAGGTCTCGAATTCGAGACTTGGGTATCATCACCAGCTTCAAATAAACTCTGCAATACATGGATCTAAATTTAATCGAAGCTACTTGCTACAAATTAACGAACACAACACACAACATGCACCTAGTACCCAACATCACCCCCAATGCTACTTACTACAAATTAACGTACATTAATAACACTTGCGTTTTAACTTTCCATCTAGATAAAAAAAAAATTGAATTTTTTCAATAAGTTAATCAAAAGGTGATGAATTGATCATAGAGAAAAAAAAAGGGGGAATACCTAATATGTATCAATATTGTTTGTTACGGGTATACATATTTGTTAACTAATTTATAATAGTAAGAGTATAACTTCTATCGTGCATTCATTTTATAACTTAGAATGATCATGATTTCAATATTCTCTGAAAACTCTACCAGGATTCTCCATCTCTATGTCCTATTCTTTTTATCTCCTTGGGTTGGTTATAATACATACATTTGTAGTGGGGCATAATTCGAGCCTGCCATCAAAAAATTGAATAAATTTTGGGTTAAATATATATCCTAAAATTAAACCGACTCATAAATAAATTTTAAAATAATTTTAATTTTTATAGTTTGCCATGTAAGATATTTATAGGTATAATTGAAAAGGGTCAAATATATCTCTACGAGATCAATCATGCTAGAATTTTTGACTGATCAACATTTCTTCCATTTAATATGGTTAGTCTAACAACCACTTTAAAAATTTAACTTCAAGTCTTGGTGACATATTTTATCACACAAGACACCGAATGTGAGCCTCTACTTCATCTACTCCACTGCGATATAGAGTGTAACATCATCGACAATTTTCCAATTTAATTTCTTCTATTATTAACTCAAGATACTTAAAGTTTTCCCTCTTAGAAAATAATTTGTATTCTCACTTTCACGTTGTCTCGTGTGAAGAAATCTCCATCCTTGAAAAACTTAGGTTGGAGAAGCATAACGTATGATCAGTCAATGTTCGAAAACTAAAACTAAAACTATCGGCTAGATTTGTAGTCATATGTTTAATTTACTACATATCTGCCACCAACCCACCCCATCTACAAATTAAATTTTGCCAGCATCACTTGCTAGCTGTAGTGACAGACCACAAATCATCTTCAAATTTACTACAAATTCTTTCATCAGCATTCTCTTGAATCTCTATAAATTGAGGCATAAACTTTCACTACTTCATCACCTGATCATTTCAACTACATTAATTAATTAAAAATACTTGTAGAATCAAGAAAATGAATAAGGTTTGTTCTTTTGTGGCGGTGATGTTGGTGATGGTCCTTGTTTGTGATCAATTGGGGGCTAGCGAGGCGGCTACATGCGACGCCTCGCAGTTGAGCCCTTGTATGGGGGTGATCCAGGGTGGGACCGCACCATCACAGGATTGTTGCGCAAGGCTGAAGAGCCAGCAGCCTTGCATTTGTGGATTCATGAAGGATCCTAGACTGAAGCAGTATGTTAACTCTCCTAATGCTAGGAAAGTAGCTGCCCAATGTGGAGTAAGCATTCCCAGTTGTTAGGTCCCTTAATATTATGTATGCATACAACATTTTACTTCTTGTTATATGGGAGTCTTATGTATTAAGACTTTACTGGCTGCAGGCACCTATAGTAGCCTATAAATAAAAAAAGGGTTGAAATCTGAGTTCCATTGTGTTATAATGAATGAATCTTGTGGCTTTTATTTCATTTCGTCTGTTTTTCTAGAATATTGATGAATCTCGTTCTACCTAGCTATAGGTTATAGCATTACTTTTTTTAATGGTTGCACTAGTCTAAGAATATTCATTAGGTTTTTCCATCACGAATCAATGAAAAATTTGTATTATAAAACATGTTTTTTTCATTCCATTTCCACCGAATCAGTTCACTGAGAAAATGAATGATAAGAAACAGATTTTCATTGAAAAACTCGCAATAGCCATTGAATAGTTTTTTTCACTGATTCTATCAAAATATATGTGAGAATTGCCATTAAACATTTTTCAATAGTAAGTTTCAATGGGAAAATAACGATTTTTTAATAGTGACTGATTTTAACACAATTTTAAACTATTATGCTTTGAAATAAGAGAAACGATTACATTTTAATAATTTAAAGACCCTTCTGATCGATGGAGGAGGTTTTAATGAAATAACCATCAATTATGAATAGCAAAAAAGAGCACTCTAATCTCAAAGTTATAGATCGAAGTTTGTTGGCCCAGTAAATACGCGTAAAGATGAATAAATAGAATGTAGAATTTCTCAATGTTTACTTATCTACTATATTAAAAATACACTTTTATGTTTACTTGTAAGCTTTTACATATCAAAAGATTTTTTTTTACTTATTCCCTTTATCATTTGTCAAGATTTAAGGCTAAACATCAATTAATATGAGTATTGTGATAAAATACTTATGTAAGTAATTATTTCTTGAAGTTGACGGGCATACAAAATTGAATGAAGGGTCACTTTTAGTGAAGAAGAGGACACGCATTCATTTCGTGAAAATGAGAAGCAAATGTCATTTTGACCACTATTATTTCTCCCTTCCCACTATATATACGACACTTAATTCCTGCATATTAAGTTCAAGCAGAAAAGTCGAAATCAAAGTGAGAGATATTATTTATTTTTTTGAGAAATATGAATAGTGATATTATAATAATCCGATTAAAAAGAACTCGTTAACCAAATATAATAATTGCGATTAACTCCAGTACTGGTTAATTTAAAATCCACTTTATTCATATCTGATATCCACTTTGAAATTTTCCCATAGCACCGTAGATTTGTAATGTTGTATTAATGCAAGGGAAATAAAAATATAAAACCATCCACACTAACTAATTAGGTAATCAAACTCTAATAATAGTACTAAACATTGACAAAAATCAATTTATTTGACAAGAAAAGAAAGACTACAGCTGAGATGATGATCAAGTGAATCTATATCAACTATGTTTTATGATCATATTGTAACAATAAGTAGTAAACAAATATGTTAAAATCAAAAACACAAGTACGAATATTGAATGCAGATAAATAGAAACATATTTGCACATTGTAATGGCTTCTTTGCAAGAACGTCATCAAAGTCATTGATTACTAGTTGTATAGAAATAGAGGGAATTGCTAGAAAAATTATAGTATAGAAATAGAGGGAATTGCTAGAAAAATTATCTGTTAAAACAAAAACGCCGTAGATTTTTTTGTGATGCATATTGGACCTCGAAATAGTTGTTCTCAAGAGTCACTTTTATGAGCAAATATATGTGTATTGTTTTTTTTGGAACAATTTCAAATGTATACAAATAAACTAATTAGTTTATAATAAATATAGTCATATTTTATTTACATAAAAATAGACAGAAATCATAGAAAATATACAATATAGATTACTTATACATAAGTTATACACTGAATATATATTATGATACATTCTATACATGAAATATACAATGAATATACATAAATATACATAGAATATACATAAATATACACCGAATAGCCATTTTTTGATAATTAAAATGACCGAATGACCATCTCCTATAATTATCTCATTTTTTACACGTGAGTGAGCCTATGTAATTAACAGTGTGAATTAGAGTTGCTCGTCTAGTGATTTCCAATTTCAAAATAAAAATTTAACAGTGTGAATTACAATTGTTCGTATAGTGATTTGCAATTTCAACATAAAATAATTAAGTGTAAGATTTTAAATATTTGTGGAGACTTAAAATGAAATGACTGGACGATGATGTGGAAAGAGTTGCAGCCAACGCTTCATTAGATAATAAATACTTAAACATGACTTATCTGCTTATCAAAATGTTGGAGACAAAACACTTAAAATAAAGTCAATTTGATGACCTCACAATCATATTTTGGATTTAGTAACTAAACAATCCTTTTTTAATCATCCAGCAGGAAGGGATCCATATGGAGTGCGGAAATATATAATTTATATTTATATTATACTTTATTTTTCTCATATATATGGCATATTAACTATTGAATACACAGAATAAAAAAACCTATTTGCTAGAAAATGACATAAAGGTATCCTAATCAACGTTGCCAACATGAGGGTCGTTTTTTTAGATTATCATGTTTCAGCAGCTAATCTAGAAATGTAGAGGATCATTCGTTAATTAATTAGGAGTCACATTTCTTGTGGGCATCTCTGAGACAACACAACTTCTCTATACTATTAATTAATTAATTAAGTGATAAACTTCTATATACTAATTAATTAATTATTTAAATATGTGTCAAATTTTACAAATAAAGCAAAATAACTAGACACACACAGTCATATATATGATAAGTTTATAAGTATAGAGCCAAAATACTATGTCATGCGTAGGCAAAAAAAAAAAGAAGAAGTAAATTTCATAAATGGTCATGTTTATATTCATTACATAAAAAAAAGGGGGAGAAATTGTTACACAAAAATTATTTACTTTGCTATGGCTATCATTAAAATAACTTGTCGATTTTTATAAAACTCCCACCTGAGATATGATATAGCAGCTTTAATTAGTGTTTGGTTTAGATTGATTAGAAACAAACATCGACAACAAGTACATATTCACTTTATAATCCTTCGATTATATTAATTATTATATAAAATAATTTGCATTCATAATTTTGTTTGTATTGTAGTTTTAAGTTTTTGGTATTATAACTGTTAGTGAACTAGCCGAACTTTTGCTTGGTCCCGAATTGATAGTACTTTTTGTTTGGTTCAGATTATTAATATAAATTAACTGAACTTCAAATGAGTGAGAATCTTAGCCAATTCATCAAATAAGCTATTTATATGTTCATGGAATACACATGCTATTGTTAAGTCAGATAATAGACTTTACTTAATCCATCAGTATCTATTCAAAATATATACTACCTCCGATCTATATTAGATGTGCACTTTCAATTTTATACGGTGATTAAGAAATTATTAATACATTGAAAGATTTTACCGTTTTGCCCTTTGTTTATATCAATACAATATACATAGAATATAAAAATTGCTAGTATTGGAAATTGTTTACATTTAAATGGTCATATTAATTGTAGGGGTAAAATACGAAAAATTGAATTAATTTTATCTTGATTTAGTAAGTGATCAACCAATATAAACAAACATTTTTAGTAAGATGCTTATCTAATATGGGGTGGAGATAATAATATCAAAACGTAACACGTTTTCTCATTTTGTTAAAAAAAAATTGAAAAATTGGAGCTCGAAAAATGAAGTAGAGACCTTTAGAGAGTCAGGTCAGAGTCATATAATTAATTTTAGTACGAAACATGTGGCTATATATATATATATATGCGCATTAAACATGAGGCAATTTGATCATTCGAATTAGGGGTGTACATAGACCGGGTTGGTTCGGATTTTTTACAAATCAAACCAAACCATTTGTGTCGGGTAATTAAATCTATAAACCAAACCAATAAAAGTCGGGTTTTTCGATATCAATTTTTCTCGGGTTTTTCGGATTTTTTGGGTTTCTCGAGTTTTTTGGGTTTTTTCAGATTTTTTTAGGTTTCTCATAGTATCTAATAAAAAGCACAGAGCAGTGGTTCTTAAAAAGAGTTATAGTACAAAATATCAACGTATAAGATGGAGGCACAACACTGTTTGAAGTTTTAACTTTATAATATAACTTTATAACATAAGTTTTTTTTATATATTATTTAGATGGGCTACTCAAGTCCAAATCTAAATGTAAGAAAGAAAACAAAAATTATGAAAAAAAATTAAAAAATATTTATAAATTACATTTTAATAAATATTTTTATGTATAACATAATTTAAAAGTAGTATATCTATAATCGGGTCGGTTTGGGTTCGGTTTGACTTTTTTTAGTTAAAACCAACCCAACCCTATAATGGTCGGGATTTTTTTTAAACACCGAACCAAGTCAAACCAAACCACTAGTCGGGTTTTTTTTTCCGGTTTGGTTCGGTTTGTCGGTTTGGTGCGGTTTATCGGTTTGTCCTGTACAGCCCTAATTCGAATAGTTGTGCTCGGTCAATATTAAGAATATGTTCGGTACAAAGAAAATGTTTTATAGGAAAATAAGTAATTTTTTATTATTTTTTTTTGTATGTTTGATAAGTAATAAAGTATTTGTATAATTTAAATAAATACTATGAGAAGTGGGGTGGAGAAGTATGGCCGTCTGGGTACTGTGGTATGGTGGGGGTGAAGGCTATGGTGAGTACTTAGGAATGAAGATAAAATGTGTTGGATGATAGAGAGGACACAATTAATGTGTAATGTTGCAAATTGAACTTGTTTTCCCTTCTTTTATTAGATTTTTTTTTCTCATTTATAAAAAAAAATATTTTTTTAGAGAAACCGTTTAATCAACGGAACATTAGAAAATTAAAATATCTTACCGAACGCACCCTAATTAAAGCTTAATAGCACCAAGTGGCTCTTTGTGAAATCGCAAAAATTGAATGATATTGACAATGCTGATCAATAGTTTCTTCATTCTATGTGCTTAACGATGATATTGCTATAGGATATTTTCCGTACGGAGGAAATTTTTTAATTTTTTTATATTTATGTGATACATATTATTTTTTTAGAAAGTCAAGTTTTTTTAAAATTAAGGAAAATATCTTTCTCAAGAAATATAAAAAAAAAATTACAAGCGACATTCTACATTAATTATGTCATTCCACGCTCAAAACACGTCTCATCACTCCGCACCCCTATCTCCACCCCAAAACATTTTTCAAGAAAACATATCTATGAAAAAAAATCGTACTGAACACATCCTTTGTTTAAGATGTAAAATCTATCTTATATGTACATTATAAATTGTATTAACAATAGTGGAAGGAAATTTTAAATAATGACTGAAAAGTTAATTAGTCGTTCATCAAACCAAAGTTTAACATTTGAGTAATTTAATTTGGTAAAAATTGTAAAAGTTATATCGAAATGAGTTAGTGTAGAAGCTTCCCTTGGTACATCGAGGGAGGAATAATTCGTTCGATCACCGAATCGTAAATCTTAACTCTTGAAATTTGAATCAGTGAGCAAATAATTAAATATATAATGTAAAAAAAAATGTATGAAGTGAAGATAATGACTAATAAAATATAGGAAAAGACAATCTCACTTTCAAAGAGGATTATTTTAGACCTTATTTTCTTTGGATCATAGTGCTTCACCTTTACTTTTTTTTGAAAAAAAAAATTATATTATTACGTATAGGGGGATAGGGAAGGAAAATACGGGAGTTGAAATTCTAACCAATAATATAAAAATTTAAATAGTGAACCAATTAAACTATGGCTATTTTTATTTTAGTTAACCTCCCCGGCTCCCCCAAATTCTTTTTGGGAGTGATTACTCCTAATTTAGTACGTTAATAATGACTTGTCCACCAAAAGATTCTCCCTTTTTTTTGGAGTTATTTATTGACATTTGAAATCAGAAATGTCTCTTGCTGGATACAAAATTCCATTAAAACGTTTTCCCTCATGTCTTTACTTTTCTCAAAAGTCACAAACATATACAGAACAGTTTTTTTTCAAGAAATTTAAAGAATATGAGAGAAAACAATCATTACTGTTGCAACTTTCACACACACACACATACCCCACCCCATCCCCCGGGTCAAAAAAAAGTTTAGATTATGAGGCCATTAAGCGGGTAGTTTCTTTAGATTAATGCTGATACTAAACCATTTTTTTTTATAAGATTTTCTAATTATTGCGGAGAATACGCTTAACATTATTTTACGAAGGACAAGAGAAAGAATTAAGTAAAGTCCAGCATCTCATGAATAGGATCTTATCCACTCTGAGTTGGTGTTATCTTGTAACTTTGGGGCTACACATTTTAGGACAATTAATAAACCGCACATTTATTTTTAAAAAATTAAGTAAACAAATCTTCACATCTTGTTTTGGAAAATTCTAAGGTTGTCTAACGTAGAGGTAAGACCTGACGATGCACCACTAAAAAGTTCTTTCATCCTAAAAAAGTTTAGTGAATATATGTTAACAAAAAATATTGACAATACATGCTATTAGAATTTCGATTTTATGAGTTCTGAATTTTATAATAATAATTTTAAATAATAATAACTAAATTCTAAATTTAATATTTGTACTTATTTAATAAATTTATTAACACAAAGAATACACTACTTAAGCAAAAATTATTGGATTTGGCTAAATCCATGCGAGCTACTAGTTCCGCCCTTAGCCTCCAATGATGAAAAGAAAAAAAGAAATGGGGCGAAGAAACTACTATGAGGAGGTGAAGATCATTCGATAAACAAAAAAAAGTCTTTGAATCTGTTTGAATTGACTTTTAGCTTTTAACTTATAAATTAAAAATTTTATTATTTTAACTTTAAATCAAATGTTATAAATATTTTTTAAATTTATTCAAACATCCAAAAAACGTTTTAAAGCTATTTGAATTTAACAATACTCAAATATGTCAATTCAAATAAATTCTTGTTTTGTCTAAAAATGAGTACCCAAAAACAAGAAACTCGTGGAGTTATTAAACCAGAAATTTCCAAGTAATAGCATTGATTTTCAGAGTAGTTAAAAGCCTGTTGACTAGGAGCAGTGGGCAGAAAAAAGTAAAAATTGTGACCCTACCCTATGCTAACAGTCTCTAGATGACTCAAAGGGAATGGAAGAGCCACTTAATTATCTGGGGTGGGCTACAATTTTGCCCACTAATTAAGACTCCTTATTGGCCTAAAGTGGAATGCAATTAAATTTAGAAAAGTCCAAATGAGAGACATGTGTTTACTGGATTCCTAATTTAAATTTATAGATTTAAA
Organism: Solanum dulcamara; assembly: GCF_947179165.1. Taxonomy (NCBI): domain Eukaryota; kingdom Viridiplantae; phylum Streptophyta; class Magnoliopsida; order Solanales; family Solanaceae; genus Solanum; species Solanum dulcamara. The sequence continues at coordinate 55,134,892 of NC_077247.1, read as the reverse complement.
CTCAAGTTATGTCGCAATGCATTTAAAAAGATTCATTATAATTACTTAATAAAATTTAAATATATATATATATATTGCCGCAAAAGTTACTTCGGTGAACTCAATAAGTTACTTTCTACATCCACTCCTAATCTTGCATGAATACTTTTAGCCTGTTTGGATTGACTAATTTTTAAGCAGCTTATAAGTTGAAAACTGTTTATAAGTTTTTAAAAACAGTAGGTGCACAACTAAAACAACTTATAAACTGCTTAAAATAAGTTCATCCAAATAAACTCAACTATTTATTGGGGCTTATTTTAAACACAAAATGACTTTAAGTTAGTCAGCTAAACACTCAAAAAAAACTGAAAACAACTTATAAGCAACTTATAAGCCAATCTAAACGGCCTCTTTATCTCATGATCATAATTCATAATTATGTTATATAGTATATAATTTTTTTAATTTTAATTTTAATTTGTATTAGTAAGAACTAAATTATTTAATTTGATATAAACAACTGACACATATAATTATTTTGCAAGATATACAAAATCGCACAAGGTACTCCATTTGTTCATTTTTTTTTATTTAGGACTTTGCATGTCCTTTAATAAATAATGATTAATATGAGTATTTTACTATAATATTCATATTAATTGATAGATAATCTTAGATTTTAGAAAATGATTCGGAAAAATAACTAATTAATGTTCCCATTAAAATAGAAAAAAATAATTTTTTTCTTAATACGTTAAAAAATGACAAATAAAAAAATCTATTTTTAAAACCGTGAACAAGTAAAAGTTATGGGATATTTTTCAAGTCGTCCAAAAAAGAAAGCAAGGGAGAAATTAATGTACTTAATTACTTGGATCCATTTTTCCTATTGGGGAAAAAGGTTTATCCGAATATAGGCAGATCCAGGTCAGCAAGTCCTCAGCTTTGACCCGCCTTAGAAGAGCCTCCCTTCATTAGATGTGCATTTGTCCACGTGGGATCCAATATTATTATTAACAAAAAATATGGAAATCCTTAAAGTTGTTTAGTTGGAATTAACACTTAAATTTCTCCATCTCTTTCCTAGTCATATTAAATAAATTATTATGGTAACGTTGGCAATTACGCGGCGATCGCCCTATAAAACCCCACAATTTTCTCTTGTTTTCCTCCTAACCATTAGTATTCAACTTTGTATTTCTCATTACTCGCCCCATAAATAGCACCCTTTTTTTTAATCTAATTTGAATTCACATCTTCCTATTAATCCTCTTAATCTCCTTTAGTATTTGCAATTTAGCTACTATTACTTGCAAAAAGAAAAAAATAAAGCAAAATTATCGTGCTGCCATGGCTGTCGAGCTCTCAGTTGTCCTACCCCGCGTGCTCATCGTCTCTAGACGTACCGTTCGTAAGAACAAGTTTGTTGATTTTGTTGGTACGTTACTTTTTTGTTTTGTCTTTCACATACGTATCAAAGAGTTAGAAAATTCTGGATTTTAGATTTTGAAATTGATTATATCAATTTACTTTCAGGAGAATATCATCTCGATCTTATAGTAAGCTATGGAGCTGTTCCGGTCATTGTACCCAGAGTTTCTGGGGTACATATGTTATTAGACAGTTTTGAACCAATTCATGGTGTTCTGCTTTGTGAAGGAGAGGATATCGATCCTTCTCTGTACAACTATGAACTCTCCGATCTCACCCCTGAAGAATTGGAAGAAATCAGGAGATTGCACGCTAGTGATACTGCAATTGACAAGGAAAAAGACACAATTGAACTCAGATTGGCAAAACTCTGTCTAGAAAGGAACATTCCCTATTTGGGTATATGCAGGGGTTCACAGGTACTAAATGTTGCATGTGGAGGAACTCTTATACAAGACATTGGGAAAGAAATATCGAAAAACCTCCCTGAGAATCAGAGGGTAATTCACATGGATTATGATAACTATGATGGTCATAGACATGTTATACAAGTTGTTGAGGAAACGCCATTGCACCATTGGTTCAAGGATTCATTAGAAGACGAAAAAATGGAGATTTCAGTCAATAGTTATCACCATCAAGGAGTTAAAAAATTGGCTCAGAGATTTGTTCCTATGGCATTTGCCCCTGATGGTTTAGTTGAAGGATTTTATGATCCGGATGCTTATAATCCTGCTGAGGGTAAGTTCATTATGGGACTTCAATTTCATCCGGAACGAATGAGGCAAGAAGATAGTGATGAATTTGATTATCCTGGATGTACATTTGCTTATCAGGTACCACTTTTAAACTTCAATTTCTACTGAATTTTAAATCTTTATTACAAGAACTTGTAATAAATAGGACTATCAGTATTACCTTTTGAATTATTCAAAATGGGAGGATTTAGCTATTTTGATAGTTGGAGGGTATTTTTGGGCAAAAAACACAACGAAGGCTAAAAATGATCCATTTTGAGTAGTTCAAACGTATATTTGGCCCTTTTCTCTATTATCTTTGTTCTTATAGTTCTATCTTGAATGTGATTTTGGCAGGAGTTTGTGAAGGCTGTAGTTGCTTATCAGAAGAAACTGTTAAACGCAACTAGAGTGCAAAAGCCCTTGAAGCTTAATCAAGAAATGGAGAAGAAGAGGAAAATTATAGTTAGAAGTTTTTCACTTGCTAGAGATTTATACGAAAAAGGCTGTACGATTCAGCCATCTAAAATTTCAGACTTAGATGTAGGAGCAGAATTCCTAGAGGTACATGATTAATTCTTATTTATGTGCTAAAAGGGGTCGTATTATAAGACTATACTCATTTTAAACTTACTAACTCTATTGATTGAATTAACGATGATTATATATGTTATGTTTGCAGTCAAATACAGCATTGAGTTTGCAACAAGAGACAAGGTTAATGCAAATGGGAGCAACAGTAAGGAATGCATCATCATATTTGGAGAGATTGAAGATGAATGAGCAGAAAGAGGGGTTGGCAAGGAAAGTAATGGGAAAAATGTCAGTGGAACAGCTATCTGATCTAAAATCACTTTACAATATAATGGGACAGATATGTTCAGAAGTCTTGGAGACAAAACTACAGGATCTCATGACTCTTGATGAGGAATTTTGATATTTCTGCACGAGTTTTTTGCTTTGATTAATTTTTATTTCTTGTCAAGCTTATGTACTTTTCTTTGTGAAGTCACCTGACTGGGGAACTAAACAATGTTAAAATATACATGGCAGATTCTTAGCATAAAATAGCTATAATTATAGTCAGACAAGATGGAATTGCTCAGCTGGAACGTAAGCCCCTCCACCTCCCCTCTCCTAACGCTTAACTAATGATCTATTCCAAATTTATCGCCTAAAAACTAACCTAACACTAACTACTGATTCATTCAAAATTTATGCCTGTGATAGAAAGACGAAACCGTGGAAAACAATGTCAACAAACAGTATCTAAGCTGAGCTTTCAAAGGCAGCCTAATTACTTCTCCCTCTGTCAAAATGTTTGTGGCACTTTTTGTTTTTCCAAAAATCAAATAATCTAATTTTGACCGTGGATTCAGGATGGAACCTTTAAATTTTCGAAACAGAATTTATATATTCAAAAATTAAGTAAAAAGTAGTATAAGTCACAATGATTGTCAGTTTAAATACTTTCAAAGATAGACTTGTTTGAATATCAAAATTCAAAAGATGCCACATAAATTGAAATGAAAGAAGTAATAATATAAGCTGCACTTCAGATTGTTGTTTTACAAGTTTATTTTTTTCTGTTTTCTTAATTGTTGTCTGAATCGTAAGTAACAAATGAGCAATTAGACTTTTGTAACCCCTTTTAACATTGAAAAATGAAAGAATCACTGAATACAAAAACAAGAGATACCAAGATGGAGAGATGGCTTTTAATCCAACAAAAAGTGGTGGCTTTTATAGGGGCCTAAGTCGGGGGCCCAAATATCCTAAATATGAATTGTGATGCTGTATTGATCTTTTGTATGTACACAAAATTTGTTACATCCAACAATTGGCTTTTCAGCAGCATCAGACCAATGACAAAATATTGTCTTTTAGTCATCGACTCGTTCAGTCGGTTTAATTGAACTAAATACTTCTGATATATATGAAAATTTTATGAAAGTTTTAATTAATATTCTCATAAATAACAATATGATAAATAGAGTCATAAGTATTTAAAAATTAAATTTGTCATTTTAAATTTTAGATCCATTTTTGTAATAAAATAACAAGCAATTTTTAATTTATAATGCAGTTGTGTCCGCTGATCCACTCTACTCAACAATATATTACATAATAATTATGTGGAATTACCATGTAATAGATAATAAAATACATATTTTTCTCCAAAAATATTTAAACTTCTATACATTAACAACCTAAAATATTTTAATCTCTCAGTAATTGCGCTTAAGCTGGATTATTTAAGAAGTCAATGCAGTCCCCTAATCATTGTTTATGTCATCATTAATATCTTACAATATTTTTTTTTCAACTTCTTACTTATAAATTCGTCCAACATTTATTTGTTTGTGCCTTCTATAGGCATACATACTGCTACTAGCTAAGCAACACCTTATTATCTCTGGGCATTCAAAATGGATAGCTTCCTCTCCTTCCAATTTATAGCTTGCACAGTACTCTTCTTCATCTTAATTCACCTTCCTCCTCTTTCTTCCCGCGAAAACAAGTGGTTTTCCAGCTGTGGTAAGCCCTTCAACTGCGGAAACATAAATGAAATTACTTATCCTTTCTGGGGAAATGATCGACCGAAGGAATGCGGTTATCCTGGATTCGAGCTTCAATGCGAAGATCAGGGAAACACCGTAATACAGATTGCGAACATAAATTACCTTGTTCTGGATATTAATTTGGACGGCCAAATTATTACAGTGACTAGAAAAGATCTAGGTGCAGATAGAATTTGTCAATTTAACTCGACTATAGATAATTCCAATACATTCGAGTACGCTTCGAGCTTAGTGAATTTCACGTTCAATTATGCGTGTCTGCCTTGGGCTGGATCGTTCAATTGTCCGATAAATGGAATGAATTATAAGAATGGTTTTGCAATTGGAAGTGACGGAGGAGCTGGGACATGTCATGCTAGTATAGTTGTACCAGGTCGTAAGGAGTTTTCGTCTGGAGGAATAATTCGAGATTTGGGGGATTTGAAGCAGTTGCTGGAACAGGGTTTTGATGTGAAATGGAAAGTGGATAGAAGTCATTGTAAGGAATGTGAAAAGTTGGGGGGACGTTGTGGATTTGATGTTGGTGCGAAAGAATTTAGGTGTTTGTGTCCTGAAGATCAATCTTCTTCGTCGTCGTCGTCCAATAATGCATGCACCAGTGGAGTTCCTACTGGTGCAGTTTCGTCCTCTGGAACTGGAAATAGTAAACCCCTTTCATCCCTGACTACACCGCCTGGTACGTTTCCCTATTTCCTTCTTAAGCTCTGCATTTTCCGACAATTGATTTTGAATTTTTATATTGTTGACAAAAAGGAATTTCTCACATGATAAACACTACTTATTTCCATCTAACAGTTGTTTGGTCTGAGATAGAAAGTATAATAATCTCATGATAAAATATAGTATTCCACATTTGGTTGGAGCTATTAAATAGTATATGGATTATTTATCCACTATTTTTGTCATAGTCATGAAATAAGTTATTCAATATATATGGTGTAATAACTTATCTCGAAATAATTGATTCCGAAATAATTTGTTCCCAACCAAACGATCCCTATGAATTCGAGTCACGCAAGCAAAAGGGTGAAAGCTACTAGGAAGGGGTAAAAAAAAAATTAGCTTATATTGTTAGTTAATCTAATTAAGAGAACTATAAGTGAATTAGTTATATTCGTTTGACAAGTTTTACTATATAGAGAATATCTAGATTATCATTCGTATATAAGTTTGTTAAACTTCTTAATATTTATGCTATGATTAAGTGAATAGGAACTCGGGTAAAGAAGAGTTGAACAATACCTCAGAGGTATCTGAACTAAGGTGTATAATAATGAAATTAAAACCCTTCAACATCTAATCTCAGTTTTCAACTTTGAAAACATACTAGTACAGTCAAATCACTTAATTAGAAATTTCTATAGGTGTTCATAGTTAAAAAAAAAAAACTGTTTAATCAATAATAGTACTAGTAACAGTGTATTATAAAATGACGGAGTATTAAAATTTGTATATTTTGATAGTAGAAGCCAAAAGGAATTCATTACAAAGGTCATTGAATTTTTCCCATAAATCATCTCCAATGACATAGAGAAAAGAGATTATTATATTCTAAAATCCATAAGTTTCATTTATGGTTTTATTATGGTTGAGCGTTGGGAGAGAGGAGGATGGTAATCGTCACTGAAGGAAGAGCGGCGCCGATAAGGATTTCTCCCTTCGAATTGAAAGAAACATACGTACTATTTTTTATGTTGGGCACCCCTGGTTTCTACTAAGATCCTTCACAGTACCAAAATATAGACATTTAATTGCACGTTTGCCTTTCAAAAGGGTGATTTTTAATTTTTGTTCTTGAGCTTTAATTTTTACCTGAACTTATGCCTAGCGGAATATAAGTTCCTTAAAGATGTGGGGGCATCACTTATGAAATATTATGATATAAAATTATAAATTTATATCCTACTAAAAGAAAAACATTTATTTTAAGGGATAAAAATTAAGGAGAAACTACCTTATTAGACATACATCCATTCCACATATACTAATTCTATTTATACTTTCAAATAATTACGCATTTTACCATTAAATTAAGAGTTTTCTATCATATATTGAGGAAGATACATCTAGATGCATGTATATTTGCTATTAGATACACTAAAAATGGAGAGAGAGAGACGAGTGAGATAGCCACGCGAATCACACTAAATACACACTATATACATGTATCTGTATGTATCTAGCGTGATTCGCATGTATTTGGGATACCATATATATAGAAGAGTGGCGAGCGAGATGGAGATTTATCTATGTATCTCATATACATGAGAATTCACTTGGATACAATATATCTAGAATAAATTATACCTAATTTGACCCCATGTATCCCGAAATACATGTATCTAAATGCACCAAATTCTGATAAGATTCATAATATTGTAAACTAGAATGTATCTAAGTAGGTAGCTTCTAAATTAGTGAGATTTCTATAAGTTTTCCAAAAATTAAAGATCAAATACAAAATAAGCAATGCAAATGACCCCATGAAGGTGTAACTCCGGCCCAAAATATTTTCCAATTCCAACTAACGCTAGGCTTTTATGGGCTTGGCTTTGTCGAACTAGCACTAACTAGAAGCCCAGTTCCTTCTCTGTCCCGGGGAAGTGCACAAATAGTTGATTTTGGGATCAGTATTTAAGTGCACAATGTTATGGGCTCATTTTACCTTTAATCATTAATTACTTATTCTCTAAATTATTATTTTTATGATCTAAGACTATACATAATTTATTATGGATATTGTGATAAAGTAGTCATATGAATTATTATTTTTTAAAAAGCGTGTAAAATTTAAAATAGACAAAGTAAAAATGATCAAGGAGCACTCTTATGTTTTTCTGAGATTATCATTCCGTACTGTTAAGAGTAATTACCGAACGATCCTTTTTTTGCTTTAGGTCAAAAAGATTTCCTAATTTAGAATGAGGACTCTCCTTGCACTTTGTTGAAGCACTTCATTTAATGCGCGAGATCTTATGAGTTGATTCCTTCTACCGCTACTTCTAAATCTCCTTCTTCTCCACCTTCCATTGGGTGCATCTTCATTTTAAGAAAAAGTTGTTTCCAAGAATTAGCCTAATATTTATGTTTGGACTCATAAAACTCACTTAGTGATCCTACTTATGGACTTGGAAATGGTAAAAGCCACCAAACCTGGTTGTTCATAAGCAAATTATAGTATATGTGGTTGTTGGGTAGTCCATGACATAGTTGTCCTAATTAGATAGAAACGCTTAACAAACCTCCAATCGTTTTCTAATGTACAAGTAATTTCCAATTGACTTCTCTATAGAGTACACTGCCTAATCCCAAATAAATAAGAAATAAAAAGTACTGAAGGACAAAAAAGATGCACCAAAGCGTACATCTTTTTCATTTTCTTTTCCACAACTCAAAACTCAACTCTCTTGGTAGGTTTCATTTTCTTTAAGAGAGCACCTTTGATTTCCTCCACACTTTAGATTCAGTCAATGTGAACTTTTTCTCCATGACTTCCATTATAAAGAAAAAGTGTAGTAGCATCAAGTGAAGTCATTTTTATCACCCAATTTCCTCTGTATATCATCTTCTTCATGCTTTATTTCCACCTACTTTTCTACTCACCATAGGTTTGTTTAGTAATACATTGCCTCCTTCCTTTAGCCACATCCATTTCCTAATTTCCTCCAAATGGATTCGCAAAGCTTTTACTTCTTCTCTTTGCTCGCTCTGTTTTCCTCCCTAATACTAATTCATGTACCTCAAGGTTCGAGTAATCCTAATGAGTTCTACCAGACTTGTGGGAAAACGTATAGTTGTGGCGATATTAAGGGATTGAGTTATCCTTTTATCAGTGCCAATGATCCTCCCTTCTGTGGCTATCCTGGTTTTGAGCTCAATTGCAGTCAGGATGATAGTACTACTATGGAAATCGAAAACATCAAGTATCGAATTTTAAACGTACATCCAACAACCCAAACGATAAGGATTCTGAGGGTGGATATCATGGAATCAACTTGTCCTGTTGATTTAGTTAACACCACTCTGGATTACTCCCTTTTTGATTACGCCTCTGGCTATACGAACTTGACCTTCCTATACAATTGCCCTGTTTCATCCTACCTTGAGGAAATGGGTGGTACTATAGCTTGTAGAAATAGCAAATATCAAAATGCTTTCGTACTGCCCGGTGTTGTAGGCCCGGGGAAGTGCAATGCTAGTGTCACAGTTCCAGTGCCTCAGATGAGTGCTGCCACTGTAGGGTCATTGAATTCATCAGGTTTGGCACAAGTACTACAAGAGGGGTTTGACATAAGATGGAAACTTGATAGTAAAGCCTGCAGTAAATGTATCGAAGAAAAGGGAAGATGTGGCTATGATGAATATTTGAAGCAAACGACTTGCTTTTGTCCTGATCTTCCTTATGCATCTGCTTCTTGTTCAGTTTCTGTTTTTGGATACGCACCACCATTACCAATATCTATACCATCTCCATCTCCATCCCCAGGTAATTGTGCTTGTTTTCCTAAGAATTATTTCCGGCTCAATTTGCCTTCTTAGTCGATGGATTTGATTCACTCACTCCATGGGGTTTACTTTTTCTTGTGTCTAATTGACTAATTAGCTAATTTGATAATTTTGAGCTAACTCGAGGATAACAACAAGGACCAGTGTTAATCCCGTGTAGTTTTATAGATTATATTATATAAACTGATCGTGTAAAGTTAAACGCTTAATTATCAAGGTCTCAACTTGATTTTAGTCTCCTAGATTAGTTTAGTAATCCAATCTTCTAATACGTTCATCTCTGAAATTATGTATCACTCCGCTACTGTGTTAAGTCTAGTTTTACCATTCAGTAGCTGTCGTTTTAGTTGGTATTAGGTATGCCTCCACCAACCAACCATTAATCACAAAGTCTATTATTGAGATATTCTTTTTATTTTCCCTACATTGAACATTTTTCCACCCAAGGCTTAAAATAACTATCGTAATAGTTGGTCAGCTAACTTCCCATGGATGATGTAGTTGATATATATCTCCAGTATGAAGACTCAGTAAAACAAATTAAGACATCCAACTACTATTAGCATGCGTCATGGTTGAATTAGTACATCACAGTTAGGTGTTCTCCAATTTCTCTTCTAATTTTTAGCATGAGAGTTGTTGTAGGCTCAACTCAATATTAATATTGTCCGATTTGAGCCTAGATCCGCACAACTTTAACATGTGTCTCTAGGTTTTAAGAGACGTGACCTTATATAACCATCATCAGTCTCCCATGTTTGTCGAAGTGGGATGTTCCTAGGCTGTCACTCTAGTGTAACGCATAAAAGAAAGCAAAGGCTCTTCCTTAGAGTAGATATCGGTATTTCGGCATATAAATTCTTAACATTCTCCTTAATTACAGAGCACGTCTCACTCAAACAGTAAAGAAATGGATGTCGGGTCTAACTAAATGACTCAAAAGTAAGCTCCAAAGGTGAGTCATATTAAGGAGACCACTCTTCCCTTAAAGGACCGATGTGAGACTCTTCATCACCTTCCTCTTGAAATGGACAACTATGATAGGGGGGTCCAACATCAGATATGGATATAACCTTGGGTCTAACTCAAACAAAAAAAGTTAGCTCAAGAGGTAAGAATTGGTCAAACCGTATTAAAGAGACTATCCATCTCTTAAAGGGCCGATGTGGGACTCTTTCACACAAAGTACTACCTTGATACATTGGCCATTTCACTTCTTCAATATTGGCCATAGAATTAGGGAAACCATGTGGACGCTAAATGCATCATGAACTTGTGCTACTATCATAATTGGGGAGAAAGTAGATTATTGACCCATACTGAAGCTGCACTCTTTTGTGGCGAGGGATCACATAAATTTGCATATGCATCCAATTTCACACGTTCATTTGGTTCTGCTCATCTCCTTTGTAGAGTGTATTCAACCTGTACTTATTCAGGAAAGACTTATACCAACTTATCTACCACGATATATGTGTTTATCATACTTCAACAGATTTCGTAATCCTATTATCTTCTGGCTTTGAAGACGTTTGTCCATCTTTACTATGATCAATTTTTCGCCTGAAATTCTCATTTTAACCTTAAGTTTACGATTAGCCACTATCATTTTGAATACTTGTCACCAAATTGACTACAACAAGGATCTCTGATTTTCGAGACATATGAGCCTGTTTGGATTGGTTGATTAAAAAGTATTTGGGAAGTATGAAATGCACTTTCAGATGTTGAAGCAAGTTTTATAAATAAACAATTACACATTTGGATAGAAGTGTAAGTGATTGTGTTTGGTAAAAAGTGTTGATAAACACTTTTCCTTTAATCTATCTACAAAAAAAAAAAATCAATTTAATTTAGATATAAAAAAAAGGGTGATGGAAATAGAATAGAGAGTTTAAAAGATATGTTTAGGAAAGAGTATTTAGGAGATTATAAAATATATTAGGGATAAAATAGTAATAATTTTGATCAAAACAAAAGTGATTATAAGTTGTAAATTCATAAGTTACAGCCATTTACAGGTGATCAACTTACGTTATTTGACTGAATTTGACTTATAAACCTTTTTTTTGATGTTACAAACATATAGGTATACAAAAAAGTGACCATAAACTAATTTGACAACCTATAAACTTTACCCAAACACCCTTTAATAGTTTTGAGTTGCTCATCTATGTTCTCTCCCAAACCAGAGTACAGGTGAGATTTATTGCATGTACCCGAACTTCGGCAATTGTGTGAATAATGACACTAATGCTTAACTCTGTTTTCAACTGATAGTCGTACCTCCACAAAAGTTTGGAGGAAATGCTCCTGTTGATTTCTATGAAGAAAATAACAGAACAGTGGAGCAATTGTCGGATGACTTATAGTCCGTCTTGACATGTTAGAAGTTGCCTTAGAATAAACTATTCAGCACATGACTTTCTGATAGTTTCATATTTTTGCGCGTTATATATGTGTTAAAGTTTATGACCTCTCTAGTCTTAGCTAGATGATTTCTTTCACGGGACTTAATTAATTTCGTGAGCCATATTGGTAGTTTGATATATAATAATAAAAAAGTAATAATTAAATTTCATGAGCCATACTAGTAGTTGGATATATAATAATAAAAAAGTAATATAATAGTTGTAAGGACACGGTGTTTGTGGAATTAGACAAAGTCTAGCACCCCCTAAATTCCAATAGAAGCTTCTATATGTCGTTTGTGTAAATATATGCGAAATTTGGTATCTGTTTCGTCAAAGATCATTCTACTGGTAGCCATATGTTGACCAAAACATGACAATTTATCGTTGAATTTTACATCTCATCTTCCTTATTGAATTTGTTGTTCTTCCAAACCTCCTCTGTCTGTCCCTTAAATCCTCATCTCCTTTCCACTTCCTCTCTCTCTCTTTTAGACCAGAAGAATATAGAATTGGGTAAAGCTCTTTTGCCACTATTACCAATTAGCCCCTCTCTTTCTAGGTGCTAATTCCTTTAATTAAGCAGAAATGCATCAAGAACTCCATCGATACTTTTTGCTCTTCATTGCTATAACCTTTATCTTGATCTACATACCGGGGTCTTTCTGTCAAGATGCCGAGCGATTCACTAAGTGTGGTGAGACATTTAGCTGCGGTGGCATCGACATATATTACCCTTTCTGGGGAGAAGGCAGACCAAATTACTGTGGTGGTCATTCAAGTTTCAAGATCAAATGCGAAACTAACATCCCCAAAATTGATTTTGAATCAACAACATATAAAGTGATAGAGATCAACAATCGTAGTAGAATTCTCACCCTGGCTAGAGATGATTTACTGAGTAATATTTGTTTGAATAAACCCGAGAACGACTCTTTTGATTTAAAAACTTTCAGCTATTTTTCGAGTGACCAGAATATTACTCTGTATTTCGGCTGCACCCTCCGCTCTGGTTTGCAAATACAACCTTCACCTCCAAATATGTTCGATTGCAATAGCAACATATATGGTATATACACGCTGATCGACTTTCCCTTCGACCTTAATCTGGTAACATGCCAGGAAGAAATAATAGCTAGGGTCAATCAAACGAACGCTGTGGCATTAGCCAGTCCTACAGCTTCGGTGGAAGTTCTGAAAAGAGCCTTTGCTGGCGGTTTTTCAGTAAATTGGATGGCAAGTATCGATTCTGAGTGCACACAATGCGACCGGTCAGGTGGAAGATGTGGATCCAATCCAGAATTTACAGCCTTTGCTTGCTACTGTGCAAATGGTATTCATCCAACAGACTGCAACGACGGACAAAGCCAAGGTGGTGGTAATCTTTTCTCTACTATTCCTCATAATTTAGTAGAATCTATGGATTAATTCGAGTGTTCAAGGTTAATATGGCACTGATACATAGGTAAATTCATCCCTTCGTTTCCAAATCAATATATGTCCGATCCAAATCACCATTCCAGTCCTTTCCCTGAAGATTTAAATTACATACATACTCTAACTTAGTAAAGATTCTTCCTCAATCAGTAAATTATTTAACCTATTATACCAGATTACCTTTTAAATTACTCTCTTGGCCATATAATATGGGTTTTTTCGTTTGGGCATATCCCTCAAGTATTTTTCACTAAATTGCCCTTAATTGAATAGTACTTAGTTAATATGATTTTTTAGTTACGGTGAAATTTAGGATAAATTTGAAGGAAGAAAAAATAATTGATGCTGCCTACCTGGAATTAAACTCTCCACAAAATTTTGTAATTATAGGTAAACTTTCTTAAATTGTGAAATTTGAAATCTTGAATAATAAAATATGGTATTACTACAAAAAAATAAAACACGCGGACGTAATTTTGACTGAGTGCTGTGTCTGCGTTTCTGCAATTGTTGTATTGTTTACTTGTCGTCGGCAATTCAACATTGGCATTGTCAAAACATAAAAAACTACTTATTCTTAATCCGAATAGAATTAGACTCGGATTAAGAAAAGTACAATGAATCTCTAACTAACTAGAAAGAATAAACATGTTTCGTTGAATCGTTTTATTGACAAAGGATACAAGAATACCGTTCTTTATTTGTAGTTCTTATATTAGTATTTTGTTAGTTCTGTATTTTATTTCAAACTTGGTTGGCACTTGAATAACGAGGGAGAATGAAACGACTTTTCCACCTGTGATATTGTATATTATATATACACCTGCCTCTTAAAAGAGCAATTCTAATATCAGATAATTCTATTCATTTGATGGATGCATTAGACATGTGTAAACTATTCCAATTGGTATTTTTTGTTTCCAGTGGAATTCACACTTCATTTTTTTATGAAACTTATTTTATCAAGGTTTGACCATACCTCAAGTTATGTGCTACTCTCCGATTTTATTCTACTTTTGATCCATACGACTTGTCATAAATATTCAAAAAAGAATTTTTTGGATATTAAGGAATAGACACTTTAACTTTTAAAAAATTGAATCATCCACACATTTAACGTGATGTGCTATATAACAATTTATGTGACATAAAATGTCATATATAAACTCAAAATTGAATTATATAAGTATCGGAATAAATTAAAAATCATATTTACGTGTGATGACAATTTTCTTTGTTCAGTCGTAATAATATCAACTTTCAATCAATCTATTTTGTCTCTTCCTCTCTCAACTGTAATCTCAGACTCTCAACATCTCCCAAACTTCCCTTTCTACAATAATGACAGATATGAGTCTACTAATAATGCCAGATATGAGTCTCACTCACTCATTCTCTCTTCGCATTCCCAATGCCTCTCTCCTACCCTTCCACCACCACCAATGGCGGCGGAGGCGGAGGCGCCACCACAACTACTCTCTTCTTCGCCACCTTTATTCTCACAACGTCCTTCTCCTTCTCTGATGAAAGCGTCTTCTTCCCCAACTGTCATCACACTTTCTCCTGTGGTTCTATCGGTAACATCACCTACCCATTCACCGGCGGCGACCGCCCTAACTACTGTGGCCTCCCGGATTTCAAACTCCGATGTGTTGACGACAATCACACAGAGTTCACTCACCAATCACTTACCTACCGTGTTCTTTCTATCAATCAGTCCTCAAGGACCATGACCGTATCTAGAATCGACCTCTGGGAAAATGCCTGCCCTTCCCAATTCATCAACGCTACTTTTAATTCTACTCATTTCAACATTGACCGTAACGAAGACGAACAACTTTCGTTGAGCTACGGCTGCGATGTCTCTGCATTGGTTTTCCCGCCTCAGAATATGTTCACATGTAGCGTCGATGGTTTGAATTTCACCAGCGGATTTTACTTTCTGGGTCCAATTCCAAGTGACCCGTCTATGAAAGTCATAACTTGTACAACTATCGTTACTGTCCCGATGTTTAGAACAGTGAGTAAAATGCTATATAGCAATCAGACTACTCTCGGTGAGGCATTGATGCAGGGGTTTAGTGTGAAATATGATGCTCCTTATGATGGACTCTGTTCTGAATGCATGAGTCCGGGTGGAAATTGTGGATTTAATGTGGAGCAAATTTGTATTTGTGGAGAAATGCCTTGTACATTGCTTCTAGAACATTCTCATGAAAGTTCCTCCCAAGGTACTGAGAACTTTATCCTTTGATTTTACTACTACTAATTAGGAGTTCTTATTAAACATAGAAATCCATACTTTGAATCGCACGTATAGATGTCGGTTGTTCTAGTTGATGGATCCTAAGTTCATGGTTTAAGACATCATTTGCGGGGTCTTGGGAGGGTGGTGTGTACGGAACCTTAGCCTTACCTTGTGAAGATAGAGAGGTTCTTTCCAATTATAATTTTATGCTATTGCATTTATATTTGGTATGACTGTATGAGTAGTTGCTATCTTCTTCTACTAGTAATATAGGCCTTTGAATTAAGGGCTATCTAAAAGACACTATGCGACTTGCTAAGACAAAAATGATCTTGGAACAAAGTGTAAGCCAATGTGATTTACTAAAAATTCTCATGATTAGTTTTTAGATTTCCATGGTATGTTTTCTTCAGGTATCCCTAGGTATTCTTGTTACAGTATGCTTCTTTCTTATAGTTTGTGCTTTTTAGATCTATTATTAGGCCATACACCCATTTCATCTCGCCACATGAATCATGTTAGTTTCTCCTTATTCCAGCTGGATTTACTTTATGCTTACCTCAGCATCAATTGTAGTTATCATTTAATTGACAACATTATGACTGTTTTGCAGGTAATGGAAAGAAACAAACACTTGTAGTAGGTATTATCTTTGTTCTAATTCTATACTAGTACAACTCAACTGACACGGTCAATGCCTTGAGAAGATTTTAAACTTTCTTCTTTCGATTGCAGGCCTTAGTGTAGGAGGTGCTGTACTTGCCGGCATTGGCGTTGGGTGGCTAATCTTCTTCTGCAGACAAAAGAGAAAGCGGATTGCATCGCACGCTTCACCTGCCCAAACCGAAAGGAAAGATCTTCCAATTTTAGGCTCAAGCAATGGCCTGACTTCTTCTTCTACTCCTTCTTCAACTACTTTCACTAGAAGCACTCCCTCTTATCCCTCTTCCAAATCTGAAGCTGATTACGGGAGGGGAAGCTCCTACTTTGGGGCTCATGTCTTCAGTTTTGATGAACTTGAAGAAGCCACGAATAATTTTGACCAATCTAAAGAACTTGGGGATGGTGGTTTTGGCGTCGTGTACTATGGTATGTGTATTCTCTTCTTTGAATTATTATTATTTGGTGAGAGAGCTTCCTAACAATTCCAAGTAATTTGTTATCAGGCAAGCTCCATGATGGTCGTGTGGTTGCAGTCAAGCGCTTGTATGAGAACAATTTCAAGCGTGTGGAGCAGTTCATGAATGAAGTACAGATTTTAACTCAGCTCCGCCACAAGAACCTAGTGACGTTGTATGGGTGTACATCTAAACGAAGCCGAGATTTACTGCTAGTTTATGAGTATATACCAAACGGGACAGTGGCAGATCATCTGCATGGTAAACGGGCCAAATCTGGCTTACTCTCTTGGCCTGTCCGAATGAACATAGCCATTGAGACTGCTGAAGCTCTGGCTTATCTCCACACCTCAGATATAATACACCGTGATGTCAAAACCAACAACATTCTGTTAGATAATGATTTCCATGTGAAAGTTGCTGATTTTGGACTCTCAAGACTGTTCCCAACTAATGTCACACATGTCTCTACTGCTCCACAGGGTACGCCAGGCTATGTTGATCCTGAATACTACCAATGTTACCATCTCACTGAAAAGAGTGATGTCTATAGTTTTGGGGTGGTCTTGGTAGAGCTCATCTCATCATTAGAAGCTGTGGATACCAACAGGCACCGCCATGATATTAATTTGGCTAATATGGCTGTCAACAAGATTCAAGGCCATTCAATACATGAATTAGTTGATCCAAGTCTTGGATTCTCGACAAACAGCTCTGTGGGGATGATGACTACATTAGTTGCTGAGTTAGCTTTCCGATGTCTGCAACAGGATAGAGATCTGAGACCTTCAATGCAAGAAGTGCTGGAGACATTGAGAGGCATCCAGAATGGAGAGTCGAAATCACACAAGGCTGAGGTACTGGATATTGTGGTAGATGATGTTGGGCTCCTAAAGGGCCCCTTTTCCTCTCCAGATTCAGTTGCCACTGACAAATGAGTTGACAGCTCCACACCACATTCTAGTGGATGAAATATCTTTTTCGGGTTTGTTGAATTCATTGCTAGACGAAGACACGATTACTATTTTGGCACTTGTGATCAGTGTCATGTTTGGGCAAGTATCCGGCATCTTCCATGGGTACTTAATTTCTTATTTTTGCTTACATATAGTTACTTTGTTATCGTCAATATTCTGTGGGAGATTATCTACTGGTTTTCGCATAAGGCAATGTAAATAGTGAATAGGCTGCCAACATTCTAGTATAGTATACATATGCATCTCTGCTCTTTGTACATCAGGTTTTGTTTCTTTATTGACCTTTTGGTCCATCAGTTACCTTAAAGGTCATTTATGCTGAGGACATGAAAGACATATGTAGGAAAAGTTGAGCTATAAAGCCCCTTGTCCCCCGCCACACCCTATTTAGTGTATTGGTAAGGATATTTATATGTACCAACAAGGGTTGTGGTGGAGTGGTAAGTACTCCTTATCGTTAAGTACAAAATCGCCTTTGTTAGAGAGTGTTTTACCCTCCAACATGGGACTTTCAGGTGCAAATTCGAATTTTGGAGGACTTTCAGGTGCAAATTCGAATTTAGTCGAATTTCAATGTGGGTACTACCTTTGAATGGAAAATAAAAATATTTAAGGTTTAACAAAGATAATGCAGCAACAAAAATGCACTGCAGCAGACACATTCTGAGCCTATTCATAGCCTGTAGGGATAGGTTTCTCCGAATCTTACAGAGGAACATTTGATTCGGGGGAACGCCCTAGTTTGGCCAGCCTAATGCACCAAGAGAGCGGAGCTAGCATATATTTAATAAAAAAAATGACCTAAATAAATAATTTATTTTATCATTTTCTTTAAAATTCTCTATCATTTAAAAAATTTACAAAACTTTTTACTCTCTTCTATTTTCAGATACATTACTTTACGCGATATATAAGTCGAATACATCATTTATTGGTCTATTGTATGCAACCTTTTTGGGTGTAAACCTAGTAATTATTGTATATTAACCTTGGGTCATTATAAGAACTCATAAACTTTAAATTTTGAATGTACCTTTGCTATATACATGAAATCCTAGGAAGAGTCGGATCACAATTGGTCTATTGTATGCAACTTTTCTTTGCATTGATGAAAGAGATTGTTTCTACGGCTTCTTGATCGTTGCCAGCCATTCTTTAGTGGGTGTTTGGCCATGTTTCATTATGAAATTTGAAAAAAGTAATTTTTGTAAGTGAAAAATGATATTCGAAAATTAATTGTGTTTGGGTATTAATACAAATTGAAGTTGTTTTTGACTTTTTGTGAGTAATTTGGAGTGAAAATATATTTTTATTGTTCTTTAAATTCTTGAAAATTCTGGGAAAAAAATCAATGTTGAATTTCAGAATTTTATGATCAAACGTGTATTTTATATAATTTGGGAGGAGTATTTTGACAAAGTTGGACTTTAAAATATACATTTCGTAGCAGTTAATCCTAGAACTGAATGTTTCTGCTGATCCTGACAGAATAGACACACTTTCAAATATACATAAATTGTGGGAATTTCCTGCTGATCCTTGCAGAGTAAGTGATCTCAATACCTGTTGCTTGCTGATCATATAATTGAATATTTCCAACTTTTTCAAAGGAAACTAACAAAAGAAAATGGAAGCAATTTTAACCTCACAAAGAGAATATCTACTGCCATCTGCCTTGACTTGCTTTCTAATTTCCACCTACTTTCTTTAGTTTCTATCTCACATACAATTAATGCAAATATGACAAATAATCGCCTTACTCTTATTTATTCTAAACAAAAAATAAAAACTATACTTTCTTAGTTTGGTTGCTCTGTCTTTTCATAAAAATTAAAGCCAATATGGTTTTTTGAGGTACTTGTCCATAAACTAAACTAATAACAAAAAGATACTTAAGCGTACGTTGCAGTTCAAATTGAGAAAATTCACTATTAAGAGTACGGTAAAATCGGCAATTATTTTTTGTTTTCAAAAATTGCCTTAAACAAGAAGTGATATCAACATATAAGAATGCTACACGTGGTAACATTTCAAAGGCAAAACAATCACTTATGTTAACACTACAAACATGAGAAATAATAAAAAAAATTATGGGGAAACGACGATTCAAGTGACAATAGCGTTAACGCCGAATAATGAGATGGTCATTATCCTCTTGTCTTCCATTAATGGACAAGTAATCCACATACGCATGCAATTATATATAACTTTTAAATATTCAAATTTCCAAACTTTACCGTTCTTGCTTGCTCTTAAATCTTTATCTCAAAGGCGCAATAACGTGTTCAAATCATATATCCTGATATATAAAAATGGTAAAAAGACTACACTTGAAATTCAAAAATCACTTTTACATTTATTAAATAAATTCAATTTATCATGTATATAGAATATTTTTTAAAAAATTGCACAAAATTGAATATTAAACTCATATGTGGTAATGACAAGATAAGTCTTACTCTGATATCAAAAGCTAATTTACGTAGGAGTTATTAATCATCTATGCATGACTTTCATTTTTCAACAATTACTAACTAACGCATCTTTGGAATTAAAGAATGGAAAGTGGAGGTGATCCAATCAATCTACTATACACATATCAAAAATGGGATTTATAATGGTCCAATCCTTAGACAAATAAGCTCGAACAAGTTCAACCAACATGTGCATAGAACATGGAATTGAAGCGTAGGGAATGAATACACAAGTGGTCATATACTATTAACATTTTTTTATGCAAATGCAGTTTTAAATCTTTTTACAATAACTCATTTAACCAAGCTACATTTTGCCGTGTATATGTATTTTAAATTCAAAATTAATATAAAAAGTTATACAGTATGATATGGTAGAAAAGAAGTGGACCCACAAATGAAGACTAGTTCCTAACTTGGGAAAAGTGGCCACGTTTTAGTTTCAGAGTGATACCGCGGCAGAAGCTTGTAAGTGGGATAA
Organism: Solanum dulcamara; assembly: GCF_947179165.1. Classification (NCBI taxonomy): domain Eukaryota; kingdom Viridiplantae; phylum Streptophyta; class Magnoliopsida; order Solanales; family Solanaceae; genus Solanum; species Solanum dulcamara. Next base: position 55,114,508 of record NC_077247.1, on the reverse strand, counting down.
AAAATCGAATACGAAACTATTTTATTTTTAATTAGAAATTTTAAATTTAGTTTTATAATAAAAATTTTGTTAAGAGTATTATTTTCAAATGAATTTTTTTTTGTATAATTTAAATTTAATTAAATTTCACGAAATCAGAAGATGAGAAATTAAAAAAAAAGAAAAATGTGGGGATAAAGAAAAAAATGCCTTAAAAAGACCCAAACAGACGGTCCATATTCCCTAAATCCTCCGCATTCCCAATTCCCCCTTTATCTTCATTCTCATTTTTGCTAACAAAAGAAATTACTAATACTGTTAAATTTGTAGAAATAAATAACTCAGATCGCAACGGAAATGGCTACTTTGCAGAAATTCAAGCTTCTTGCAACTCAATGTGCAGTAGCAGGAAGCCCAACCCGGAGCCCAACAACAAGCCCAGTTATTCACCTCCGCCGACGGAAGACTCTCCGTATGCTCCTTAGCCGCAGCGTAGGCGGCGGAAGTGGCCGTAGGCTGCCGCGAAGAGAAGTCTGTTCGCCGGATCGGTTTGTTAGAGACAGCAACTCACCGGAGAAGGGGAAGGAACTGGTTGTCAGTCACAAGCTGAAGGACTTGTTTGTTTCGTCGCCTCCGTCGTTTGAACGGAGCCTATCTGAGAATACGAGACAGGGATTCTCGCCGGCAGCCTCTGGTGCCGGCGGCGGTTTTAGTGCGGGATCAGCTGTTCGGAGGATAGGCTTACGTTCGCTTCGGCCGTTATCGGCGACTTTCCGGCAACGGTTACTGAGGAGGGCTTGGCGACCTGTACTTGTTAGCATACCCGAGTAAATTACTTGTACCTGATTAATTACATAAATAATAAATACTACTTAGTACAATCATATATTAGGAGTAAACTTATTAATCCTCTCTGATTTTGTCGCAGAGTGTATCCTTTTGGTAGTTTAATTCCGTAAGTTTACAGATTACGGCGATTACCATGAATAACCTAATTATTAAGAGATCACAGAATCGTAATTTTGAAATTTCATTAATATTTTTGATCTAAAAAGTTCACTTTGGATTCCAAACTTGATAGGTGTTCCGATGTGATTAAATTAGTTTTTCTCTTATTTAATTAAGCGTGGAAGGTTGAATCTTAAAACTAGTTCAAAATTTCATCTTTTTGTGTCTAGACTTTAGAGCAAAAGTTATTTATTAAAGTTTTACTTTAGTTTTAGCTATAGTTTTACCACTCTTTGATTCTAATTTCCATGGACGAGATTTGTCACTTGCTTTTTGTACTTTTCTCCAACACTCATAGTAATAGAAGAAAACATGTCATAGGAAAAGATAAAATTCATCAATTTCATGAATTTGAAATATTTTTCTGTAATGATCAAAATTGGTAATTTCAATGAGAATTTTGTTTACTTGGTAATTTGAACCTATAATGGAGTATGAAAATCACAAACATCATGGAGGACATAATGCCCCTATGCAGCATGAGATTTAGAGACAATACAATCATTCAACTTCCTGCATATCAAAACCAAAGTCTTTTGTTTCTTTAACTTTAATATTTTTGAGTTCCCAAAAATAAATTCAAAAATATAATTAATTTTTTCTTGATAATTGTTATTTTTAATATATACATAACAATTAATTTGAAATGGATGGAATAGTAATAAAATGTGGTCAAGGGTAGAGACATGATAAAGGCTGTAGGCATCAAAGAAGTAGCGAGCGTCTCGAACAAACCTATTTTTCTTAAACTGAGCCCATCATTAATTAAATTTAAATAATGAATGCATCTACAGTACTCATGTACTAGTAGTACTACAGAATTCGACAGTATCTTTTTACGCATGCATCGGTAATTGGCTTAACAGTTAAACAATGGCACAACCCATGTCAATAAAAATAGGTTTTTTGACCTATAAGGCAAGATATCACTATTTTAAGCTATATTTTAGTAAAGTTGCAGAAATTTAATGATACTAAGATTGAAAATTATTATATAGGGTTGGTTTGGTAATGGGAAAAGGGTATGGTGGGGCAAGTGGGTATGAAAGGTGTTATATATCGTGACGACAAAATCCAATAGGAAAGAGATAAAAAGTTGATACATAATATAATACTATTATAAAGTTGTGTCTCATTTTACTTCGTATTTTTGCTTTGTTCCCATACTTACGCTTTTTGACAAAGCTAAGTGGGGTATGTATCAATGATTTTATTTAAAATTTAAAAACATGAATGAGATTAGACACATGTCATTTTGATTGTTGAAATACTGTGCACAGAATCAACAATTTGTCTATATATCATCTTATTTTCGATGTTTAGCTTGTCAATTATAGTTTTATGGTTTGTATCCATATTAATATAAAGTTCGATTAAATTTAAATTTGCATCAATAAATTCATCATTAAAGACCATATTAAGCAATCTCTAATATAGACGAGCAATTTGGTATCCAGAAAAATTTAAATTCAAAATTACTATTTTCAATTGAGAATAAATGATTAATTACCCGTGCACCACCATCACCTTTAATTGGCTTGTTAACTATAGCTGATATGTTAGTTGGTGCAGTTTCTTTTGTCTTCTACTTCTTTTTTTGTCATTCTTTTTTATTGATTTAACTTAAATGATTCATGTTAAATTATATTCTTTCCGTCTTGGTAAGTGTCGATTTAACTTATTTACATCTATTAAGAAAACTAATAAATGTAACATATAATTTGCTAAATCACTCATATTTACTAGATGTTTTTTTGATAATTAAACACTAATAAGAAGAGATAATTCTTTATAATAAAGATATAATTGGAAAAATTTCCAAGTACTGAAATTTTGTAATGAACTAAAGCAAATACTTATTTTGATATAAAATTTTTATTAAAGTGACGTTTATTTTGGGATAGAGGAAATTATATTTAGATAAAAATTTAATTAGATGCCTTAATTGTACTATCTCTAGTCCATATTATGAGATTTTTTTTATACTTCAAAATAAGTAAACTATTCAAAGAGAATAGTTGAAACTTTTTTTCACATTTACTCTTACTCTCAACTGTTTTACATTATCTAGTACCATAGTTTGCACTTAATCAAAAAAAGTAATAGTGTAAAAATAACATTTAATTTACACCCTTAAATATTTTTTAAGAAATATATTAAACCCCAATAACTCACTTAATTTGAACTAAAAGTAGTGATTAAGCATCAAAATAGTTATCCGATCCACACATTTTTTAACATTGACCCCTTTTTTTTAATAAATAGAATAAGATCTAATTACAGTATTAGAAACTTTAAAAATCGCACACTACTACTTATTAGAAACTTTAAAAATAGGACGCTACTATTTGAAGAGCCAAATATTGCTCTCTCTGACCACAATCTTTTTAATTACTTTCATATATTTTGAATTTCTAAATTGATTTATAATAATTTTATATAATTTAAAATATGTAAATCTTATGTTAAAAAGATTGAGGATTTATGTTTGGATCGACACAAAAAATTAATTGATTTGAATGTCACACTCTTAATAACGGAGGGACTGAAACTTATTTATTTTTTACCATTCTTTTTAGATATATCATGTACTTCCTGATCCGTTCATTTTTAATTGTTCATCATATTAAAATATATTCACTCTTAAATGTCACTATACTAAATTAAAAATATTTTTTTCACTTTTACTCGTCATTTTTAGCATATTAGGAGAAAAACATGATTATTTTTTCATGCTTTACCCTCAACATTAATTTTTAATTAATTTCTCAAATCATTTTTTTTTCAAGACATAAAACTATATATCAATCAATATATATGAGTATTGTGATAACTATTCATGTTAATATGTGTTTTTAAGAGGCGTGTAAAATTCAAAGTGAAAATGAAGAGAAGGACGAGTAGTAGTAAGGGATGAAGTTAAATCATTGAAGGCAAATTCTTGGTGTCTGCCTATATATGTCGGCATACATCACGTCTTTTTAAGAGGCGGGTAAAATTTAAAATTCGAAGTGAAAATGAAGGGAAGGAGAGAGTAGTAGTAACTAGTAAGGGATGAAGTTAAGAGCCCGTTTGGGTGGATTTATGAGCCCGTTTGGATGGATTTTAAAAAAAGTAACTTTTATGTATGAAGTGCTTTTAGAACTTTAAAGTGTTGAAAGTTATTTTTTATAAATAAGTAGTTGAGTGTTTGGATAAAAGTGTTTAAATGAGGAAAATTATGTGAATTTTAGGGTTAAAAGAATAAAAAGGGTAGTTTGGGAATTTTGTTAAAATATAAGGGATATAAAAGTAATATCCATGGTCAAAGAAAATGACTTTAAGTACTTAGAAAAAAATAATTAGGAATCCTAACTTTTCATGTTGGAAAAATTACTTGATTGAGTGCTTTTTTAAAATTAATTACCGATTTTAGCGATATTTTTTATTTATTACCATTTATAGCAATATATAGCAATACTATGATAAATCTACACTTGTATTAAAAGTGAATTATGCATACAATATAAATGTATTATAAGTGTTTTAAAATATATATTATGTTTGTGTAGTAAGAAACTAACATAATGTATTATAAATCTATTAAAATATGTGATAAATGTATTATCCATCTATAAAACTTGTATTATATATGTTTTATAAATAGTTCTCTGCAATATGTATTAAAATTGTATTATAAATGTATTATAAGTGTTCACTGAAAAAAAATATTTATTGCTATAAATGGTAAATATTTTCTTAATATTGTATATTTATGTAAGTTTTCCTTTCATTTTTGACTGACTTTAAGAACTTTCTGACTTAAAGTTAGCATTAGGCAAACACGTTCAAAAGCTGAAAAGGGACTTTAAGTTGGTTTTGACCAACTTAAAGCCAATCCAAACGAGCTCTAAATCATTGAAGGCAAATTCTTGGTGTCAGCCTTATATATCTAAGGGTGGCAAATCAAACCTAACACGTCCAATCCAACCCAATTTATTTAAGTTTGGGTTGGTTATTGACCCACTCATTCATTAGCTCAACCCATAAAAATTAGGTTGATATGTAACCCGAATTGGCTCATGAGAAATCTTGTTAAAATATTTTTAAAAAACATTTTTTTTTCAATTTCATATATTATATAAAGGCATAATAAAGAAAAAATTAATTTTATTAGGTACTAAAATAGTTTAAAAGAGCAAATAAAACAATTAAACTTAGTAAGAATTGGGTTGAGTTGGGTCTTGACCGTTATATAACTCATTACCTAACTTATTTTGACCCAAACTAATTTAGGTAGAGTTAGGTCTTGACCCAATTGTTGTCTTAACCCATTATGACCTATCCAAATTTGATCCAACCCGCCCAATTGCCACCAGATATACATATATCAAATTTGAGATGCATGTGAATATGTGAACTACTTATAGTAAACCTTTTCTCTAGGCATTATAATTGAAGCTTTAGGGAAAAGTAGAGATACCAAAGCCTTTTCTCTAGGCATTATAATTGAAGCTTTAAGGAAAAGTAGAGATACCAAAGCCATGCAAATATAATGCCCAATGAATGTATCTGTCATTTCCCTTTTCCACAAGCAGACATGGACAATATATAGTGCTACACAGACCCAAGAATCCGAATGCAAAGTACTATGGCAACATCTTCAATAAATCGTCTAACATGGTTTTGCTTACTTGTAAAGTCAACCACTCCTCTCCCATGTTGGTAAAGTGCGAATCCAATTGATCGAATTTATTGTTTTGGCTTCAACTTTATAAATATTTTACTATTATGTAATAAGATTATATTATTTTGAACTTACAAATTCAAGGTTATATATTTGTCTAGGCATAGGCAAACACAAAATTGTAACGCGACCGCAGCACTAGAGAAATTTGAGCGAGCTGTTTTAGTACCCCTAAAGGCTATTGGGTCCGAACTATTTTGAGATCGAGTTCATCGTCTGATATTTATAAAAGTACAATGAGTCCAACGCTAAAAACTTTAAAATTGAACTCATTAAATTAAAATTCTATACCATCTGTCGACTGCTTATTATAATGTATGCTAATGCTAGTCGGTGATTAACATGAACAGATAGATACATAAAATGTGCATCCACGCTAAGTAATCAAACTCTTTAACACTAAACTTTGACAAAAAATGGATGATGAAGTAAATAAATCTATCAACTATGCCTTATGATCATCAGTATCTGATAATAAGAGTAAATCAAATATGTCAAAATATAAAAGACAAGTAGGAGTGGATGCAGCTATACGAAACATATTTGTACGACTTATGGCTTCTTAGCTATGTTGTCATCACTCATCACAAGCACATATTATTGGTTGAACAGAAATAAAGGCAATTCCTAGAAGAATAATCTGAAATAGCAGCAACTCCTTGCTTGTTTGCTACCCTTATAATTTGCCTCTTCTATTCTCAACCCTTTCACAAATCATGATTTAAAATGTGGTAAGTTATGGCAAACTAGACCAAACTTTAATATTTTGTATATAAGGTTGAGCATTATAATACTTTTAAAAATAGAGATAAAATCTGAATAATTACCGGCACAAAATTTTCGTGGTTCTTATAATTTTAGATAACTGAGTTTGCAGGGATTAAAAACAATCAAATCTTTCTATAGTGACAATATTTATCAAAAATATTTCATGACTGCTATAGTGAAATAGAATTGTTATATATATTGATATTTGACGTTTCAATTTCATTTAGCTGTTATAAATAAAAATATGCAAGATTTTTTTCCTACTTTTTATGTTATAAATGAAAACAAGATACTTCTTAAATTTAAATTTTCAATTGTTTTTCATATTTCATTGATTAATAATTGAAAAGACTAATACAATACTAAAAAATCCATAACAAGTTATGCCGTGTCGAAAAGGAATTAATATCTAAGAAAAATATGTATTTAAAATTAATTGAAAATTTAAAATTTTCAAATTTAACGTAAGAACCTCCATAAGAATTCTATAATTATAAGTTATTTCTTAAATTGACGAAGATTGTTGTCCAAACTCTTAGCAAAAGGGTATTCATATTTGTTTTCTTTTATACATACTAATATATTTTTTACAAAAATATTATTATACAATATACGAGTACGACTATAATTTTATAAAGAGTGTGCTGCTATATATAATGAATGTTATTATTGCTATAGGTAGAATATTGTTATAAAAAAATAACAAAACAACAAAATTATGTCATTATAGTAAAATACCTTTATAATGAGATTTAACTATGAATAGAGCTAACAATTGTCGGATCATTAACCCGTCCAAATCTATAAAAATTGAACTGAAATAATCCCGTTTGTGTAACGTAGATGTTTGACGAGTAGAAAATGACAAAAGGAAAAGAAAAATAATCAAATTGCGTAATTAGGCCCTAAATGAGTCCGATCAACCCGACCCGAGGCCCAAACGGAAAGTTGCTTTAAATTTCGGTAGAAAGAAGTCACTCATCCTCCAAATTTGGAATTGCCCACATCTCCCGCCAAAGCTTCTCATTCGAATTCTTCATTTTGAGAAGCTGTATTGAACCTCGCCGCCGGCAATTCCGTTCCCCAGTTTTCCGATGTCGGCTTCTTTACCCAAGGTATACTTTCCTGAATTCAGATTTACATGTTTGTTTGTTTTCACTGATAAATCTTCAAATCTGAATGTTAGGGTTATCAAGAGCATTTTCCGTTACTACTATTGTTATATCTACGGGTATGTTGTTTTTGTTTTAGATGGAGGCGCTTTATTCCAAGCTCTACAGCAAGTACGCTAAGCTCAAGGTATTTAGGGATTTTTACTAGTTCATTTTTTAAATTTAATTTTTGAACTGTGCTAGGTGGAAACCTAGAGACATTTCCTGTTTACTATCAGTGATTTGCAAGAGTAAGATTTTTATTGTTTTGGTAGAAAGAAAAAGACACCAGCATGGAGGACCTGAATCGGGAACAAGAGGAGAAATTTGTGAATTATGTGACTGGTAGGTTTACATTTGAAAGCTTACCTTGAGTTTTATCCGATAATTAAATAATTATGGAAGTTTTCCTTTTTCTTTTTTAGCTATTAGGTTTTGCCAATTTAAAGATTGTATCTAGGCTGTAATTATAATTTTGTTTGGTTTGTTATTTGGTATGAAACAAACCTTTATGGATGTACTATTCTTTTACTGTTAATCTTGAGTTATGAATTTCAACCTCTGTTTGTTCTGAAACAACCACATTGTGAGCATATCTGATTTCCCCAGGACCAAATCAACCCATTAAGTGAGGATCTTTCTATAACCCATTCTCCTGAATTTAACCTGTTTAGATATTGGTTAAATTTGAGTACCACCTTGATCCTTGGATGTGTGAGCTTCAAAAATTTGAAATAAACTCTTTTTGTTTGTTTGTTTGTATGTTTGTTTGTCAAAATGTGAATCCTCTGAAACTGCTACTGGAAGGTTATGTTGAAATTCTTCTCTTGATTCACCGTGGACACCACACCAAAGCAACCATAGAGAAAAATTGCTATAATTAGCAGTAGTAATTTCTGTCATCTTCTTACACATCCTATACATTGAGTCTCTTGAAAGTATGCAATAATATTTCCTGATGAAATCTATACTTGGAGAACTCATACTTGCCATATTTTATTACATTAGATACAAACTTGGTTGAAGGTTTGACGTGCAGCTTTGTTTCTTTCAGCCGCCGATGAAATAATTGAATACTTGAGAAGTGAAACGGACAGACTACGCGAACAAGTAAATGAGTTGAGGCGTGAAATGACATCAATGAGGTCTGCACTCAGGGAGAAAGGCTTACTATTTTCAATAAGAATAATGAAAAGAATAAATGTGTACTTAACCTGTCTGCAGGTCTGCCAAAGATGAAGAGAAGATTCAATACCAAAAGCTTTTGATGGAAGAGAACCTGAAGAGTAAGGATAAATTGGGAATTGATTAATTAGTTATGGAAGTTCAAGTCATGGTAGAATTCTTATAATGTCCATAGTCCTATCTATCTTTCTGCAAGACAGCTAGGCAGGTTGGTATTGCTTTAAAAATATTGGATTTGTGGTTAAGTTTACGTCAATGCTGGTTGAACAAAATACCAGTGACTCTAAAGGTTGTTCAATTTCTTGTTATTCTTGTTAAAGCATAAAATTTCTATGAGAGGGCTATATACTTCAAACATGTTCAAATTTCAATCCATTTAGGACTTGATGTGATTCTTTTATTTCCATTTAGAAAGTATGACCATTTGGAAAGAGAGAAGTTCAGCTTCAATGCTTGTTTGACAGTCTTAACAATTGGTAGCGCCAGATGGAGTTTATTGCTTCAAACATGCTTTCAACTTTGATGCCTTTGTCTGTCTACTTTCTACAAAATTAAATGCTTCATCTGTGTCTTCTATTTGACACATCTTCTTTCCATAGGATAATGGTCTGCATTGAACTGAAAAATAGTTTTTGCTGGTCAGAACTCCCGAAGATAGCGATTTCCTTCTGATGTCAACAATGAGACTGACAAATATTATTGTTTTTCCTTTTTGAGCCTTTAATAATGGTATTTTTATATTTTTAGTGTTCAGGATATTCTTAATGGTTCATTAATCTACTATGGGGTAGGTTGCTATTCAACCACAAAATTTGACTAGTCTCTCATTCTTATCGTAACGTTTGTTTTACCTCTTGTCTGATTCTGTAATTGGAACCGGGGTTAGTGAAACATAAACTAAGACAATGAAAATTTTGTGAATCGAGAAACAGAGACTAGGTGAATATCATTTAGTATATTGAACTTTCTAGTATAGTCTATTATTCTTACCTTGTTTCTTTCATCAAATCCACATACTTCGATAGTTGTTATTCACATGTTGAATTTTTGTTTATGCTATTAAAGCTAACTTATGTACTTAAATATAAGCAGAAGAGTTTCCACGTCTGAATCAGATAACATTAATGGAGTTTCCAGACTGGCTTTGGCATGTTTAACAGTAGTTTAGCAGATAAAAAATAGAAAAAAAATATAGCTCTTTTCTAAGCGAGAACTAGTTGTGATGTTATGTAGTGCAAATTGTCATTTAGTGGTCTCTAGGAATTGCTATCAACAATATACTAACTATATTACCAAATGTTAGGTTTTTAGCATATTAGGTTAAAAGTGGGATTTTGTGGTTTTCCAAGTTGATTGTAAACATTACCCTAATCTTCTACCGAAAAGGTTGTTAAGTCTATTAAGAAAAAAGTACCTTGAACTAACTCAACGGAGAAGCTAGATCTGTTGAGGTAAATAGACTGCAACTTATCCCTCAATCAATGTGGGACACTCTAATACCCCCCTTCTTCGTGGTACATCCAGAATTGGACAATTGGAGCATAGATAACACTATAAGTGGGCCAAAATTGGATGACCAAACAATAGGATGATTTTGATTTCGATACTAAACTAAGAACTGGACCTTGAAGTTAACTCTACCCCCAAAGCTACCTCTTGAGATGAGAATTACCCAAGAACATAGAAAGAGACTATTGGGTCACTGTAGCAAAGTTGTCATGCATAAGTCAAAGTCTTGCTAATAGAAGTCTTGCTTATTGTTCTATAAAGGCAGCTGTCATTGTGTTCCCGTGGAGATTTTGGTGCTTCTTATGATGGTTTTGCTGTCTACTTTTGAACTTTTGGAGATCAATATTTGCATTCTGTTGCTCTGTTGAATAAGTTTTCCAATTTTGAAATCCAAATAGATAAATAGATATTGCCAATGCTGCAGATAAAGAACTCCGTGATGAAATTCAGAGGTTTCAACAACTTGATCAGGAGGGAACCTGTTTCAATGCTAGCAATGATAAAGGAAAAAGCAGACAAATTATAACTGTTGGAGATTCTCTTCCAGATGCATTGGATGGCTCAACCATAACGAACAAGAAACACCGTAGGCAGTCTTTGCTCATTGTACAAGACACACATACGCTGTCTCCCATGGAAGAACTTCTAAATAGAACTGAACAACCTAGTACGAGTTCATATAGGTACACTGAGGTCAGTGCCACTCTCCAATTTGAATCACATATGCTAGTTTATGTGGTAATGTTAAGCTGGCATTTTACTATTCTGACCGTCAGGCAATATTTTGCAGCCTGCTTGCTGTAGAAGAAATGTTTACATTCCAGGTTTGTCCCAACTTTAGTTGTTAATTTTAGTATGCGATATATCTTCTCTTATGTAACTATATTCTGGATGGGATATTTTAGGTGATGGTGCAGCTGACATCTCTCCAGCCTCGTGCATCTTCCAAGACCTTGTTCAGTGGTTAGTCGGTATGAAATTTTCTACTGTGACGGAAAACGAAGAATTATGCATATCAGCTCTTCATGAGTCAAGCGGTAATTTCTGGAGGAACTTTGTAGTCCTGGATCTTGCTTCAATTTTTTGGTCCCTTTTCTTTCTTTCCACTTCCATTTTCTACTCCCTAAGCAATATGTGATAATACTTGTTAATAAATCTTTGAAATTACAGAGGCGTCGTTCAAGTTTCAAGAGTCTTAGAAAATGTGCCTTATTTTGATGACTTGAGTTTTATTTGGTTAAACTTTTTAGTTTCTTTTTAAATTGTAATTTTGATCTAATAATAACTAGTTGACAGTATGTCATTACAATATGTGGTTGATATTAATCTTAATTTGTCTTGTGGGAGTCTAGAGATAATCAGAAAAAATAGCCTCAATTAAGAGAAGTTAATCGCTGAAACTTGAAATGGTGTTTGCTTATAATCAGAAACCTAGATGGTTTATAAGAAATCATCTGATTGTTACATCTTTAGTTTCATTTCTATCTGCAAAACTGAAGAAGTTTTTTTCTCGTGGTGTTTGATTGAATATTTTTAATCTTTTTTTTCCTTCAAAAACTCTTTTTCAAATTTCTGAACCAAATGCCACCTAAGTTTCAGTTTAGTGATTTTACCGACCGACGTATAATAACCAAGCAGGCCTTGTTTATCTGCTACCATAGTGCACTCAATTGATACTACATCTTCAAGTTAACTATCTTTAAGTAAATTATTTTTAAATCATAGTGTTTTGCACTAGAACTTTTTCATTTGTTAGTAGTATTCTAGTTTATGTCTACTATTATTTTCTAAATTTTGAAGATTTCAGGTCAAATACAACTTTAAACATTGATCGAATTTGCCACTCAAGAGAACATGATCAGTTTGGCCACAGAATGAACAGCGTGTTGTTAATTTATGGAAATCACTAAATTAGAAAGGAATCACTTAGGCCCCTTATAAGCCAGCTCTTTAATGTTGAACTTCATTTAGATGAATCAGAATTTTCTGTCTTCCCTTTGTTCTTTCATTTCAAATTTAAAGTATGGCGTTGTGGTAGTTGCTCTTTAATATTGATGTGTTGCGATACACTCACACAGAGAGAGAGCTACAAGAGCTTAGGATAAAATTATGGTGTGAATTACTGACAAGTCTATTTGATCATCTAGCCAGACTATGTTTCCACAGTTCCTTGAGGTCATGTAGTGTGCTTTATGGTCTTTGACTGTTTTAGTTCACACATACTGACAAGGAAGCGATGTCCATATGTTTGTTTTGTGGAGACAATATAAACTTGCCTCATTACTCTAGTTTGATGCATGGAGGAAGTGATAGGTTGCTATTGAACTATGTGGTGCTTTCATATTTATTCTTTTCGTTGCTAAGTGAAGCATGCTTAGTCACTCCAAATTTCAGATATAATTTCCTTTATTGATAACAGCTGTCACTTTTGGAACTTGCAATCTGAAGGTCGTCCTCTTGGTTTGTGCAGGATTATCTTTTAGTTTGACGTTGACAAAGAATGCATCTACAGAACCAGAATTGGTGTACCGTGTGTTGTCACTGGGGACTTTTGAGAGAGTGGCCCCTGAATGGATGAGGGATACAATCATGTTCAGCCCGAATATGTGTCCACTTTTCTTCCAGAGGGTGTCTCGTGTTATCAAGCTCAGTTACTGAGCCCTTTTCTCATAAGTTTCCAACTTGGGACCTGATTGGGTTTAGTATTGTGTATATGTTGCTCCAACTTTCTGAGTTGAGTTTATTTATATTTTTGTACATTCTCGAGCAGAATATGGCCTTTTAAAGTTTGCTTATTCTATTTTACTTGTACACAATTGGATACATATATTGGGTAGAGCAAATTTCTGGGTCTGAACGGAGTTTTGCATCTTTTTTTGTTTGAGTTACATTTTTACTCCTCCATCAGAAAGGTAATTGATTTAGTTCTGTTTTTACTATGTTAAATTCACCCTGCCAACTCTCAGCAATTTTGATGGCATTTGCACTGCAATTATCAAACAATCAACTAGGCCCCCAATGCAAAGACGAAGGGTCGGCTATATGATTTTTTTTGCAGCCTTCCGTTCTATTCAGGCTGATATTTAAAATGCAACTGAATAAGAGTTAATGCTGAACTAAAACAAACTTGACAAGCAGCAATATGCTAACCAATTACCATAAAAGGAAACAACTATTGAGGACAAGCTTCTGATTTTCAACATACATTTGAGCAGAATTGGCAGATCATTACAACTGCCTCATGCATGAGAAAACAATAAAATACAGAAAAGGAACATGAAAACAATAACTAAGGAAATCCAAGAGGGACGATCGAGGTGTTTAGTGGAGGAAACAATGTTGGCTCCTGGAATCCTAAGATCCATTGGCTCTAAATCTGATCGAAAAGGGAAGATTTCTCTAATACTATGACATTTCTTCAGTTTCACTACGTTAAAGCTCTTGTCCTGCAGCTTGTAGAAGAAAACTCTGTTGTAATCCGACATCAAAGCAATGTCTACATTATAAAACCCATGAAGGTTTGGATAATTTGCCACCCCCTTTATAGTTTCACTGTCTACTTCCTTACTCAACTCCCAATCTTGTTTTCCATTCTCGAAAACCCAAAGCTTCATCCCTTTTGGTGACAAACAAGTACACCCAAGCTTCCCCTTATACTCCACAAGCCGGTGACGTTGATAACTATCTTTGAATCCATCAAAACTGGGATTTGGAAGACAAAACCTTGGAAAAACCTCTTCCCCATTATAGTTTAGAGCCATCACCTGACCATCATCTACTTTGAAATAAATCAAACCACCTGCATGCACTGCTGGTGCAAACATGTCAAACAGGGGAAATTGAGGAAACAACAAATCTTTTGCTCGCCTCCACTCCCAAAAATCTGAATCAAAAACCTCACAACGGTTGTAATAGAGCCCCATTTTCATATAATGATTATTAGTAGTCCGAGGGGACGACAACCTTATAATCTTGAAGTGGAGGGGATTTGATCTCAGCACAATAAGAGCAACTTTCACGGTAGCATAACGGGTTTTTGGATTAGGAAGTTTCACCCATTGCTTAGTGATAGGCTTACAGATGTGAAATCTATAGTCATGATTTACCCTTCTAACACAACATAGAATCCCTTTCATTGTGGAGGCCACGATCCTCATGTCCATGAAGTAATCACGTCGAGGCTTTACTTGTTCATCAATAGGAAGATGTAACGGGCTTGTAGTACTATTCCCTGAACAACCTTCCAATGATACGAAGTCTGATACATGGTAGTTATATGACAGAGTCTGGGCAAAATATCCTGATATATTTTGACTCCTTGCACAAAATTGTGGCATGAAACTTGATTCGAAAATCATATCGTTCCATTCTTTATTAACAGCCTTGCAAGTGTCTAGTGTTTTCAACGATGTTCGAGTTAATATCTTGAAAATTACATCAGAAGGAAGTGGAGATGGAGGAGAAGAAGAAGAAGAAGCCATTGTATGCATAGAATTTTAATGAGAGGACAAGACAAGAGGAGCAAATAAAGTCATTGTTCGACTAAAGACTATATATAAGGAATAGGTGAAGAGTATTCCTTGACCGAGAAGGAAAAGGAGCTGAAAAAAAGTAGTACTTAATTTGGAAATTAATAGAACTCTTTCCTAGAACGATTAGGAGTAGTATATGAAATAACAAGCTTTAAAAAAAATACAAATAACTTGCTAAAATATGGAAAGTTTTGAAACACTATTAGTCCTAGTACTAAATTAGAGCTTTTGTGTAAATCGACAGTGTAGGACTATTATAAATTTATTATTTCCCAAAATTTTATTTATTCTTCTTGTGTGAAACTGTAAAAAATTACGTGTGGATTAAATAGTTTTAGACCACAATTTAAAGACCTCTTTCGAAAATCGATATCATACATTGACATAATATTTTGCAAGACTAGACCCCAGTATGACGTTGACTATTATTCCTTCATGCGTAATCATTATTTGGTTGCTTTTCTGCTTCTTCAATCCTCCTAGTTTTAGAGAAACCATAGGCTTCGAAAGTGTGCACAAAGCTATAAAGGAAATCAAGATACCTACCTAACATGTTGATCACAAGCTTAACGACCAAAATGGATGTTCCTTAAATCCTACCCTAGTGATATTCACAGGTTCATTAATGTTGTTGAGATAGAATGTTTGAACCACGATGCATCTTTCAATTGCATAAAGGTTTGTCCCTTAACATCCCTCCTTCAAATCAGAACTATGTGCGCAGTTGAAGGCCGAGTGTTTCATCATCTTCTGTAGAAGACGACTCTGATAGACAACCAACCATTTCAAGCCTAACGCATGCAATGTCAAATGAAAAGTCTGACCAAGATTATTAGAGAAAGAGGAGAAACTAAACACGAACACCAATTGCAAATAAAACACCAATGATATACTTGGTGGCATTCCATGCCAAACATCCAGTCCCACCCCAAGCCTGATTTACTTGAAACGCTTGAACTATTGCAGACCAAACAGGTATTCAAAGTGCCTCTTGCACTGATTGTGTAGTTGAATAAATTCTACTTCAATTGCAACAAAAGAAAATGACCACAAAAAAAAACTGGATTCATCTGACAACCAAAATGAGAAGTAAAACATACTGATTTGCCAACAAGAAACTCTCCAAAACATTCCTTTAATAGTGATATAGATGGCTGTCTACAAAAATACATAAAAATAAACTTGCTCTTAGACAAGCTGATCCACAAGTTGGCTCTCAGCTTATCACTGAATGTTTGAGGACTTGTTAAGGATAACACCTTCATATTTGACCTGGAACCACTTCATTGCATCCTCCTTAGTGACCCTGTGCTGAATCCCAACTCGAGACTTGCACCTGCGACGACGGGCAACACGGTAGCCAGGGCGCTCCAATACAACATAGAAATCCATTCCATAAATACCAGTTGAAGGATCATACCTGAAAATTTTAAACAAAAAATAGGATGACAAAACTTAGGAAAGGATAAAGACATTCATAGATGTGAAATTGCAAATGCAAACTAGCAGATGCACATCTTTCGAGGTTAATGTAAGTAAGAAATGGCAACCATAAGATAGAACCAAGAAAACAATATGAAAAAAAAAACATGTTTTCTTAAACTACTTCAAAGTTTTATGCAGTATTAACAAAAGAGCTAACGTGTTTTGCTTGTTTTGTACAGCAAAAAGGAAGACTAGCTCCAGATTACCTCCTCTATGCAACACAGCTAATTATGTAAATCGTGAAAGCTATAAACCAGAAAGAGGACTAAAATGATGATATGCTTACTTAATCCCAAGGTCAATGTGCTCCTGAATACCAAACCCAAAGCAGCCGGTCTCACTGAAGTTCCTTCTCAACAACTCATATTCCTTAACTTTCAATCCACTCTCAAGTAGCTGCATAGCTTTCTCCCCTCTGACAGTCACATAGCAAGCTATCTTTTCATTACGCCTGATTCCGAAGGACCGCACAGTATACCTTGCTGTTAATGAGAACCATACAACCACATGAGAGATCCAATATTTATTTTTATAAAGATGGTAAATTTTCAAACAATATCTCCAGACAGGGAAATCTGAGATAAATACAACATCAGTTAAAAAGTCCACACACAAATCACTTAAAAATTCATTTTATCAGCTACATTTCTTGTATCAATGAACGAACAAAAGCAAAACACTAGTTCATTATACATAACTCATGAATGTCGTAATTATCAAAATTAAACACTATCAAATTGTGATAAACACTGGCTTCAACCAAGATCTACCACAGATAATTGCATGCCTAAGTTGCTAAAAGATACATACCCAGTATAATTACAAAACTATGAACCAAATGAGCTAGTGCCTTCGACAATTGCAAAAAAAACTTCATCTACATGCATATAGATCAAATTAACCATGGATTAATCCCATGACTTGACATTCACACTGCCATTATCAAGCAATCAACTAGGCTCCAATACAAAAAAGAAGAGTTCAGCTACATGAATTTTTGCATCCTTCCATTCTATTCAGGCTGATATTTAAACTGCAACTGATTAAAAATCAATGATAGACCAAAAAAAACTAGCAGACAAACATGTTAAACAATCACCATACAAAAAAACAGGGGTGAATTTATAGGCAAAAATTGTTTAACATGGACATGTGTTCTATCTGTAAAACAAGGCATTTTATGTATATATTTTCTAAAATTTGTATAATATTTTATTCAGGCGCCCATGCTACAAGAATACTAAATGGTGCACTTGGTTGAAGGTTGAGTTATTTAACTAGAGAATTAGGGATCAATTTCCACTAAATATAGATTCTTCTCTTCCTTTTTAGTGGTACACCAATGTTATAGAAATCCAAGATTATCCACTGCAAGGAACAGGTTGAAGGTATACATAAGTGTCACTTCACAGATTGGATAAATGTTCATGGTGCAAAGCTAATATTTCCTAGACCACATAGTTGATGTACTTAATACAAAAGGTTTATAAGATTCAAAATCTTACCCTTTGAGAAAACGGGGGATTGGCCGCTAAGTTGCTCCAAGACTTTTGCTGCTCTGGTGAGTCGATCTCCACTCTCACCAACGGAGATGTTGAGGACAAGCTTCTGGACCTTGATATCCCTCATGGGGTTGCTCAATTTCTTCTCTGAAGCCTGTTCTCATTGCACAATCAAAAATGTTTTTTCAAGTTAAAGGCAAACACATATATGATTAAACATCAATACTCATGAAACGGAAATCGCTGAGAGATACCATGGCGCTTCCGCGGGAAGATTTTACAGTAGCAGCGGCAGCAGAGTTGAAGGGGTACTGAGAGGGCGGAAATTGTCGTCTTAAACCCTAATCGTAGCTTACTTTATAAATGGTACGATATGGGCCGCAGTTTGACTCGGGTCGTGGGCATTTTCAGAATTAAAAATGTAGGGTATTTTAATTAAATTTCATAGTCAAAAAGCCAAATTATAATTTATTCTCATTTTTTTTTTATAATTATCCGAATTTTCTCTTCTTTTTTTCCCAGATTTCTATACATACGAATGACGCTGATACATCGCGATTTGATACATAAGTCTTTTTCATGATACATCGCTAGTTGATACAAACCAAATATTGTAATATCAATAAAACTTATGAATCAGCTTATAACACTTAATATATCATGAACACAACAAAAATAGCAGTAAAACTTATGTTTTACTGATACATTTTGTGTTTAGTTTGTATCAACTAGCGATGTATCATAAAAAAGATTTATGTATCAAATCGCGATGTATCAGTATTATTCTTATGTATCAGAAAAGGGATTTTTGAAATTTTTACAAATAATAGGGAATAATTGAAAATATAGAAATATAAGGTGTGCAATTCGATATTTTTTCCAAAAAAGGTATTACTATCATTTTTTGCTAACTAGATTTTAGTTGGGAATATTTCACAAATAGTGATAGTTTTGATGTTTAATTAACAAATATAGTAATATTTAGATAATTATCAAATAGAAAGAGAGTTTTTGAAATTTGCTTATATTAGGGGTGTAATAACAAATACCAAATGAATTATTGTTTCTTGGATTTTTATTCAATGATTTATAGATATCAAAATTTTGTGGTACTTTATAAAATAAGCTCAATTTTTGTTAGGGTTTTTGGATGTTGTTTTACTATAGCTCACGCCTTATATAATTAGTAATGTCTTTGTCAAAGCTGTCGCTCGATGTTTCTGACAATAAAAATACATCATAAGGAGGTCCAAATCATCTTATATTTAAGAATATGCAACTAACAACTCTCGAATCACAACAAAAATTTAAAGAAAAGAATCAAGAGAGAAACAAAATTATACTCACAAATATTCATTTAATAAAATCTATATTTCATCACATTTTATTTGTAATTACAACATATTTTCATCATTTTAAAATACACTGCAAACACAATTATATACCTTTCCCATGAAATACTAATAATCCAGATTCTTTGACAAAGTGATGCATTTTTAATCTCAAAAACGATCTTAATTCAAATCTTAAAGAGATCAGTTGAAATTTTTTTGCTTCTATCTATATACTTATTAAGTGACACATGATTGGCAAAGCATGCAAATGGATCTTAGACGTAACCGATATAGATGAGCCATGTGAATAATGATTATAACATTTGGCCATTGCAAATGATTCAAGCCGAGAATTGTAAACATACTTGATTGGAACCATTATGAAACAATAAAAGAACGAAAATAACAAAACAAAATAAAAAATAAAATTCAATATTCATTCATCAACATCATCCATATTTCAAGTAATACAATATTCATTCATCAACATCAAACATATTTAAAGTAATCATTTGCACAGATTTTTATAAGCTACCATTCGTAGTTTTTTTATCAATCAATTTTATATGAACAACAACAATAAAATATCCAGTGAAATTCCACTAAATGGGATTTGAGAAAGATAGGGTGTATACAAACCTTATCACTGTCTCGTGAAGGTGAGAGCTTGTTTCGAAAGACTCTCGATTCAAGTGCATCAAACTAAAGTAGAAGAAGAAAAAAATAAAGAATAAGGCATAACAATTACACGAAAAGCACAGTAAGGTCTACAAGAAAGAAACAATAATAACAACAAAATAGTATGATAATCGAAATACAATAAACAACATATGCCAGAATTACAAGAACACGACTAATACTATGACGGATACTAACATGCTTACGCATTCGTAAGGCAAGATAACGCTCTATCCCTACTAACCTTCTACCCTTATACGCGACCTCCACTCTTTCCTATCTAGAATCATGTCCTCGATAATATGAAGATGCGCCATTAACTGTCTAATCACCTCTCTCTAATACCTTTTGGTCCTCTGCCTCTCCGCGTACTTCCTACAATCAACTTCTCACACCTCCTCACTGTTGGGTCCTCAGCGCACGTTCTCTTCACATGTCAAATCATTTGAGTCTCACTTTCCACATCTTATCCGCCACAAAGGTCACTCCACTTACTAGGATAATCTCATTCTTTATCTTGTTCCTCTCGGTATGCCATACTTTTATCTCAACACTCTTATCGGGCTCGTCTCTGCAATTTATTTTTACTTCAATTGATTAAAAATGAGAATATGAAACTAGGGATTTATCTCTTAAATATAAAAGATCTCCCAACAAATCATAACTTTTTAACATAAACATACTACTCTATAAGCTCGTGTATTACCAATTCATAACAATTTTCAAGGTCTTGAAAAGTACTGCTTGTCCACAAAGTTAGTCACGTGCTTCACATTTGATATACTTACTGGGCTTTCTGTTAGAAAAGTGTATTGAAAACAATCGATAATAATTTCTGGAATTAAAAGACGAAAATTGGATAGAAACTAATAAATAAGAATAGTGTCTGGAAAAATATGTAAGAACAAAAATGGAGCTCACTGAATGCACAGTATGTCCTAAGGAAATTATCCCTTTCAATGTATCCGAGGTTTTAGAATTTTTTCTTCCGGGATAGAACGATTTACTCACCAAAATAACGGTACAACAAATTAAGGTGTCCGCGAACCACTCAAAGGTAGTATATCACACGAATTTTTATTTTAAGAAGTGCAAAAAAGAAAAAGAAGATGATTGTCTCAATTTTTTTGTAAGGAACAATTCTGAGGATCAACAAAAATATATAGCCTGTTTGCAATTTTTCAAAAAAAAGTGCATATTGAAAAAAAGTCGCAATTTTAAGATTTGCAACTTTTTTGTTAAAAAATATGGTAGAAAATGTTTCAAATTAATCCGAAAAAGGAAAAAATGAATTGGATCACAAATGAGAATAAAATTATCGAAGTCACGACAACAGCATAAGGAGAGACTTTTTCTTTCCGACTCTGTATGAAACAAATACTTATACTACTCATTTTTCCCTCCCCATTCTTTTTCCCTCCCTTTGCCATTCCAACACTTTCTTCGTAAAACTCGGTCGGAAGTCTTGAAATTTCCCGGCGGTCTTTCTACCGGCAGCAACTGACGGGGGTTATTCGCTTCGCGAAAGTCTAAAAACTGGCAAAAAGAACCTTTTGAAATTTCCTTCTCATTCTCTTGCTAGGTAGCTGTCTGATTAAGGCTATTGATTTCTCTGACCCATTTTTTCAAACAGAGTTCGTTCGAAAAGTACTTCAGATTTCAGATCTCAACTGTTGCGAGTAGATGCGGAGAATCAAGGATAAATTATCAACAAGGTTAATGAATATCTGTGTGGCATCTCTTTGTAAAGCCAAACAATTGGAGAAAGCTGAAGTTGTTATAGTTGATGGCATAAGAATTGGATTACAACCAGATGTTGTCACTTACAACACATTGATTGCTGCATATTGCCGCTTTGTTGGCATAGATGCTGGTTATTCCATCCTTCATCTTATGAAGGACGCTGGAATTAACCCTGATGTTATTACCTATAACTCTTTGATTGCAGGAGCCACCAGATATTCCCTGTTATCTAAATGTCTCGACCTGTTTGATGAAATGCTTGAGATGAGTATTCTTCCTGATATTTGGAGTTACAACACATTAATGGACTGTTTCTTTAAATTTGGAAAGCCAGACGAAGCGTACAGGGTTTTTCAAGATATTCTTTTGAAAGATATATCTGTTCATTCAGCAACGTTCAATATTTTAATTAATGGACTGTGTATGAATGGATATACTGAGAATGCCCTAATGTTATTTAGGAGTTTAAAGCGTCATGGATTTATCCCTCAGTTAGTAACTTACAACATTCTAATTCATGGGTTGTGCAAGTCGGGACGAGGAAAAGTTGCAAGAGAGTTCCTCAACGAATTGGTAGAATCAGGTCATATACCGAATGCTATCACTTATACGACAGTAATGAAATGTTGCTTCAAATATAGACAATTTGAAGAAGGCCTTAAAATCTTTGCAGAGATGAGAAATAAAGGATATACATTTGATGCATTTGCTTACTGTACAGTCGCAGGTATGTTAGTGAAAACTGGGAGGATAACTGAGGCCAATGAGTACCTGGGATATATTATTACAAGTGGCTTTAGCCTTGATATTGTGTCTTTTAATACCATTTTTCACCTATATTGTAAGGAAGGTCAGCTGGATAATGCTTATAAGTTATTATACGAGGCAGAAATTGGAGGCTTGGAACCTGACAAGTACACCCATGCTATCTTGATTGATGGTTTGTGCAGGACTGGTAATTTCCAAGAGGCCCAGCAACAATTGAACCGTATGAGTGTGACGGGTTTTGATTTTAACTTGGTTGCGTGGAATTCTTTTATCAATGGGTTGTGTAAAACTGGTCAATTGGATTATGCTATGCAAATATTGGAATCAATGGATACGAAAGATTCTGTTACTTACTCTACCATAGTCCGTGGTCTTTGCAAAGCTAGGATGTTTCGTGCAGCATCTAAGTTACTACTATCGTGTATTAGAGGTGGCATGAGAATTCTTAAATCAGATAAACGAATTGTTATTGATGGTCTTCGTAGTTGTGGACTTACGCATGAAGCAAGGAAGGTCCAGTCTAAAATTCAACAGGCTAAGCTTCTGCATTATTGATAAAGAATGGTGCTCAACTCTGCCACTGAAGTTTTAACCTTATTTATTGGTTAAGGTTTTGCATTATAACGATTTTGTGGAAGTTGAAATTTAAGGGATAATGCAACTGAGAATACAATCTATGTTAACTAGTTTTAAGTGGGTAGAAGTATTCACTCCTCTTGCAAGAGGCAAAGACATGACACACTGTCAGTTTTGAGCAGACAAATGATAGCTTTTGGAGATTCTCTTCCAGATGTGGATGGATCAAGCATAAAATCTATTTGCTCAGCTTACAAGGCACAATTGCTCTATCTCCCAGTGAATAACTTCCAACTGGAGCTTCACAATCTAGTATGAGTTCATTTATGCATATCAAGGTCAGTGCTAATCTCTGATTGTCTTTCACAATATGCTAGCTTATGCATTAAAGTTGAGCTGTGGATTTTACTATTCTAACCATCAGACAATATTCTTCAGCTTGCTTGCTGTAGAAGAAATGTTGACAATTCAGGTTTGTCCCAATTGTTAGTTACTATTGTTTTGAGTCCGCGGTGTCTCTTCTCTTATGTAATTGTCGTTTGGATGGGATATTTTAGGTGATGGTGCAACTAACATCTGTCCAGGCACGTGCATCTTCCAAGACATTGTTCCGGGGAAAGTTGGTATGAAATTTTCTACCGTTGTGGAAAATGAAGAATTATGCATATCAGCACTTCATGAGTCAAGTGGTAATTTCTGGATGAGTTCTGTAGTCCTGGATCTTGCTTTTTTAATTCTGAAGGGCCCCTTTGTCTTCCTTGCAACTTCCATTTTCTACTACCTAAGCTGCAGATACGTGATAATCCCTGCTGAGATCTTTGATATTTGCAGAAGCACTTGTTCAAGTTTCAATAGTCAGAGAAAATTTGCCTTATAGATGCTTGAGTTTTATTTGGCGTAAACTTGTAGGGTTTGTTTTGCTAAAAAATTATTTTGACCTGATAAATCACTACTTCACAGTATATCCATCTACCTGCTTTTGCTTCTCCTGCTTTGCTTTGTTTTTCTTCTCTCAATTAAACTTAAAAACTGAAATTCGAAGTTTGTATATATAGAAAAAATGGGGCTAAGTTGTTCCTATACACTTCTGGATATTGATCTTAGTTAGTCTTGCTCCAAGGAGTTGATAGATAATGTGAAACAACAACCTCAATTAGTAGAGGTTAGTCATTTGAAACTGGAAGGAGTGCTCCCTAAAAATCAGAGACCTTGATAATATATAAGAAATTATCTGATTATTACATCCTTTGTTTCATGTCTATATTTGCGAAAACTTAAAAGATTTTTCTTTCTTAGCATTTAGTTCATCAGATTGGCCACTCAGGAGAACCTGGTTAACTTTGGACACTCATTGAACTTAGTTGATCTAAAGCAGTCTTGATGGAGCATTAATTGTTAATTTCTAGAAATCACTAAATTAGAGGGAATCACTTAGTCTTCTTCTATAAGCCAGCTATTTGATGTCAATTTTCATTTAGATGAATCAGAATTTTGAATTTTCCAAAGTTCCGTTAATCTTTCACTTCCAATTTAAAGTAGGGCTGAAGCTGGTTGATCTACATTGATGATTTTGTTCGATACACTTCACTTAAGTGTGCTAATAGAACTTAAGATAGAAAATTGGGTCTCCGGACCTGAATTACCTGCAAATTTAGTTAATCATCTAGCCGAACTTACTAAATGACGGGAATTTTTTGAGGTTTTTATGTAACTTGCTTTATGGTCTTTGCCTATTTTCAGTTCGCACATATTGACAAGGAGGAGGTATCCATATGATTGTGTTGTGGATTACGAGACAACATAAACTTGCCCATTATATCTAGTTTGATACATAGAGGGAGTCATTTCCGGTTGGAATTGAGCTCTGTAGTGCCTTTGTTTTTCTTCCGTTCTTTGCTTAGTTAAGCATGGCCAGGCACTCCAGATTTCAGATATAATTATTTCACTGGTAACAGCCGTTGCTGTTGGAACTTATATTCTGAAGGTCATCCTTTTGGTTCGTGCAGGATTTTCGTTTAGTTTGACATGAATAATGAATGCATCTGAAGAATCAGAACTGGTGTACTGTTTTGTCACTGGTGACTTTGAGAGACCCCTAAGTGGATGAGGAATCCGCTCATGTTCAGTCCCTTTTAGTATGTTTCCAGCTTAGAGCTTGATTTGATTTCTTGCATGTGACGTGTTCTCTCCTAACTTGGATCTTGGAAAATCTTACCAAGAGAAAATCTGCTTTAGAAATCTGAAAGGATGACAGGTTCAAGTCCCAATACTAGTGTGTACTGGTGAGAGTTGGCAGATATCATAGAAAATGGAATAATCAAGATGCGCATAAGCAGATCATAAGTTGGATCTTATCAAACGTTAAAGATTAATGAGTGGTGGATTGCAAAAGAAATGGATAGATCAATGAAGAGTGACATCAACTATTGAGCAAGCAGAGAAAATGGTAAGAAAAAAAGGCAGAGAGGGTCCATGGCCGAGGAAATGGAAAGGTATTTTGTCAGAATGCGGAAACAAGAGTCATGTAAAATAGTATTTGTTCATCGTGACATGTCGACGTGCCACCGCTATGGCTTTAGGTATGGAAGGCGACTGATTACTCTACGCATTATTATTGTGCTGTGCAATATACAATGGGTGATTGTGGTGGTCCATTACTTTTCCCCTTTTCCTTACAATTGCCTTTCCCTTTTCCTTTATTTTCTCTCTTCTTAATCTTTGTATATTCATATTCATATCTTCGGGGAACTAAAGCTCTGTCATGTTATATAATCATTTCTTTTTAATTTTTTCTTTGTCTACGAGCTTGTTTGACTTATCTTATTTAAAACAGTTTATAAATTGAATAACTGCTTTAAATAAACTGAGCCAAACAAATTTAATTATTTTTATGAACTTATTTTAAGCACAAAATGATTTTAAGTTAACTAATCAAACACTCAAAAAAACTGAAAACAACTTATAAGTTGTTGATACAAATGGACTCTACCTCCACTTCTCAATAAATATAAGATATGTGTTTTTCATATACATATTTACCCTTTCACCCGGGTTAAGCGATATTGACTTTATGTTAATTGTTAATTGCTATGATTAAATTAATTGGTATGATGTACCCATTATTTTTCATGTTTTTATATTCCCTTCTAAATTAGTTTGAACTGAGCAACAAAATTCAGACGCATTCATAATTCTCATGTGAGTATTACTTTAAGCGCTAAAATTTTATAGAATAGTAGCTTGTCAGATATTCTTGGTGATTCTACTCTTTATACAGAATAAAGAAATGGTTATAGTTCCATTATGTATCACTCTCTTTATCACGTTCATTAATCATTATTCAATACAACTCTAAAAAAGTGATTAGTTTTATATTGTAGCTGGGATAGGATTTGATTGCTATGGCTAAATATAAGTTACGCTTTATAGCATGTCTTTGCGTAGAAGATTGACATTTCTCTTTTAACTTTTTGTATTGTATTTAAAAGTTTCAATCATATGAGACTATTTTTTCTTTATCTAATTAAAGTGAGTATTTCTTGGGTCTCTTTTCCTTTTGATTTTCGTCTTATTGTGCCTTAAGGAAAAACACTTAACCACCTCTTCCATTGGAGACGGATCTACGGTGATTCCCTTGATCTCAATAATTTTTGTCTGGGTATATCAAGAAAATTTTTAAATCGTTATAAATATTTGACTGTAAAATTTGTTATTCAGTCTTATTGATATAAAATCTTATAAACTTCAAATCCTAGGGCTACATTC
Source organism: Solanum dulcamara (assembly GCF_947179165.1). NCBI lineage: Eukaryota > Viridiplantae > Streptophyta > Magnoliopsida > Solanales > Solanaceae > Solanum > Solanum dulcamara. Next base: position 55,087,799 of record NC_077247.1, on the reverse strand, counting down.
GTCTTTGTCTTTCATCAAATATCCTTTTTACTTCATACACAAAATCTGAGGTACTACCTTTTTATTTAGTCAATCCATATAACTTCAACTTGGTGAATATTTATGCAAATGAAGGTAATAGGTATTCGTAAAATTAATTAAGATACATATATATTGATACTCAGATCATGATTATAAAAGAAAATAATTTGAAAATGGTATAGATGGGATTATGTTTGACGTGTTCCATTAACTGTCTCTCTCTCTTCTTCTCTCATCCAATTGGTTTGACCTAAAAGGACAATCTTTCATAATTGATGCTCTCCAATTAATGATGTTTTCCATAGATACGTTAGCCCTTTATCATTCCTTGGGCTGTCAAGTACACAATTTTAAAAACAAGAAAGAGGAAAAGACTTTGTCGTACTGACCATTTCTCCTTTGGTTGCATCTTCCAACTTGCTGCACCAATTTCATACTTTATTTATTTTACATATGACATTTTTTTTTAATTAAATTTTTTTATATCAAATCAAATAATGTCATATTTATTAATATGAGAAAAATATTAATTGGTCAAGAATAACAACCTTCACTTCAATAGATATTCTCCTCAAATTTTAGCCTTTTTTTATATATAAAAAGAAAATCCTTCTCCTAAGAAGTATCAACGTTTCTATTTCTTCCTCGAACATGTCTATGATATGCACAAAACGTGAGGAATATATAATATTTGGGAGACGACGATATTCTTGTTTTCATGGTTGGTTGGTAGACCATTTTAAGAATATTTTGTGCTTTTTTGAACTAACATTTTCTTTTCTTATAGATATTTGTAACTAAAATTACGTATGATAAAGTCTATTAAGGTGCATTTTTAAATGGTTAAATAATCAAGCTCTACTACCTTCTTCTGTGATTTAGTAATTAAAGTTATCATAACATCATGGTTAGCAAATTCTAATCTAAAGTTAATAATCAAGCATTTATCATAAATATTGTTTACTTATACTTTTGTTTGAATAAATCATTTAAGTTTTCCTTAATTGAAATTATCACTTTTACTTGTCATGTTTCGCTTCACAAGATTCAATGCGATTAATTTTTGAAGCTAAATTATAAATTAATCTAATTTAATATTTTAAATATAAATATTTAAAAATTTCACAATTTTTTTTATATTAATATAATAAAAATACGCTTTCAAATGTTAGTTAAAATTCATGCAACTTAACTCTCATGTAAACATATTAGTCATGAGAAATAAAAGTGAAGGGAAGAAATTGTGTCAACCATACCTATGACTTTAAAGTCTCTTACATAAAAAAATCCGAAAACTCCAACGTTATACAATATCCCCCCTCTTCCTCCAACAACCTTTTATTAGTCCTAGCATATTCTTTTTTTTTTTAAAACCCCTACGCGCCTCCCTTGACCTCCACGCGCCGCCCTGAAGAAGAAGATAAGAAAAAAGGGAGTTGCTTTATGATTGGTGCAGTAGCATTAAGTTACTGTAGATAATGGGAGGAGTGACTTCTTCCATCGCTGCTAAGTTCGCCTTTTTCCCACCGACTCCACCGTCTTACACGGTAGTCCCCGACGACGGCAAGTTTAGCATACCTGAGGTAGCTAGGAGAGATGGAGTAGACTTTTTGAAGCTTCGTACTCGCCGTGGAAATGAAATCGTGGCCGTTCATGTGAAGCATCCAAAGGCATCCGCTACTATGCTGTATTCTCATGGTAATGCTGCTGATTTGGGTCAGATGTTTGAGCTCTTTGTAGAATTGAGCCTCCGTCTTCGTGTTAATCTCATGGGGTAATTTAATTAAGCTTCCCTTCTAAGCACAATATTTATTTCCTAGTTTCTCAATTTATTTCTGTTATCTGATTCTGAGATAAAGCTTTTATCTTTTTCTTTTTTCTCTGAAGTCCTAGTTCTGTTTTTAACTTTTTTTGTGTTTCTAATTTTCTTGAATCTAACAATTGGAAAGACAGTTCTGCAGTAATTGAGAATTTGTAACTTCTATAATTGGATCACTTTTTCTTGAATAAGAGCAATGGTTGGAAGTAAAATACTTTTAACAATTTTTGGGCCAAGATATTTAGTTGAGTAGAAATAAGATATCTTTAGTAGAACCTACTCCAAATTGTGAATTTTGTTGAGATTTAACAAAATTCGAGAAAGTTTGAAGAAGTCGTTTGTTTTGATCTGTCGTGCATGACACAGTCAAACATGTTTCTGAAACATGACTTACTTTATGCTATATATTTTGATTCTCCCTATAATGTGATAATGACATGATATTGTTATTTTGTGTTGTGATTTTCCTAGCTTTAAGAATTCTTTTTGAGATTTTACAGAATTGGAGAAAATTTGAGCTAGTTCGTTTTAACCTATAGTGAGTGAAACAATGTTAAACTATTTTTTTGAAATGCGATTAACATTAGGCTATATATATTGACTCTCCTATAAGATGCTGAAATTGTTATTTTTGTGCTGTGATTTTCTTGACAATTGATGGTATGTTTGATACATGATTGCTAGTGGATAGTAACTTGATAATCAAGTAGACAGTAGAACCAAGCCAAACTAGAGGTCCAGGAGTCCAATTCAAGCAAGTAGCTTGTTCGGCTTTACTACATTACTCTATACTAGATTTTAGAAACTCGTGTCCATTTCCTATCTTCTGTGCAATTTGACCTATTGCGAGTTGCATCTGGAAGACCCCCCGATGAAGTTAATATTATGGATGAACCCCCCTGGTCTCTCTTTCTCTCTAGCTTCTTAAATAAAGTACTTGTTTGTTTCAATTCTAGAAAACTAAACAGTAGGATTCCCATTTGATTTCTCAGACCCTCCTGACTTTGCTCATATGGTTTCTTGTTTAGGTATGATTACTCTGGATACGGACAGTCAAGTGGAAAGGTTAGATACCCGCTTCCGTGGTCATATGTACTTGCCAGCTTTTTGTTCTCCATGTTCATAAACAAATCAGGGACAGCGAGAAAACTCTCACTGCCTTAACCTGTTTCAGTTTGTTACTTGTTTAATAACATGATTTAGTAGGAAGATTGACATCTGTTTTGACAACTGGCTTTATCGACCAGCTCTAGAACTTGCAATGATTCTTGTTAATGGAATAGTGTGATGGTAGAACTTTAATTTTTACCTTTTTGGATTTCTTAAAAATTTCAGAAGATTAAAAGTAAATGCTGCTAAGATATGGTCGAAGTTAGCTGTTAACCTCATGTCCTCATCCCTAAGCTATATAATTGTTATATTAGTGTTGATTTATATGTAGGCATATCATATTTACGTAATTCTTATGCAACCCTCCTGTAAAGATTGAAGGATTTCTTTCTTAAAATCTTCGTTGCGCATATTCGGTAGATTTCTTATTTATTGAAAGAAATAAAAAACATTTTCTCTAGATTTCTTACACGAAAGTTTAGTATAAAAATCCATGGATGATGTCAATGCTATATCACCTCCCCTTCAGGCCTCGTATTAATCATTTGACGCCATTTGTCACCCATGTTGCTACATGGCCTTCAACTTTTAACTCCTAAGATTCTCTGAAGCAAAATCTGATGTCAGAGAACAAATATCTTCTCCTCTGTAGTTGCTCCAGTAATTAGTCAATGGAAATTTGGACAAGGATATATGGTAATAATGCCAAAGCAAATCAGTCTCTAACAAATTCTAATAATGCAACAGAATCATTTCCAAACCATAAGTTTGGAGGTTACCTGTACTCAATTATTACAGATGGTTTTTTTCATCTATTTTACATCAGAAAGTCAATTTAATATGGTCATCACTTGGGGCTTTTTGTGATGGCGAATAACCATAAAGCCAATGGTTTTCTTTTTTGCTCACTTGCAAATATACAAGGACCAGGCAGCTAATACTAAAATAATAAGTGAAGTAGTCGTTGTCCGACCAATCGGCTCAGACAAGAGACCGCCGGCGCCCACCCATTTTGTCTTGCCCTAAATGAAATGACTCTGTTAGTTACGTTGCGCCGCAACTTGAGTCCCCACGTGGCCACGTCTGCTTTTCTCCTCTGTAACTTTTTTTTGTTTTTGCGCTTGGGGGAGGAATATGTCCTATAATTTGAAAGCATTATTTGCAAGAACATAATAACATTGATTATTTTAAGGTAGCATTGATTATTCAGCAGATATTATAGAACACATCAAAGTTCTTTCAGCACCACAACATATGTTACCTATCCTTTAGCTTAGTTTCTCTGTTGTCATAAAACCACATGTTCAAGCACTAACTAACCAAACTAGTTCACGTAGATGAGTCTGTAATTATCTGGACCTTGCAATGCACTTTTTGGACTTACTGCTAGCTTTTGCTATCTTAAAATTGTAAGTTTTCTTTGTTTTTATTTGCAAGAACATAATAACATTGATTATTTTAAGGTAGCATTGATTATTCAGCAGATATTATAGAACACATCAAAGTTCTTTCAGCACCACAACATATGTTACCTATCCTTTAGCTTAGTTTCTCTGTTGTCATAAAACCACATGTTCAAGCACTAACTAACCAAACTAGTTCACGTAGATGAGTCTGTAATTATCTGGACCTTGCAATGCACTTTTTGGACTTACTGCTAGCTTTTGCTATCTTAAAATTGTAAGTTTTCTTTGTTTCTAGGAAGGAATGCGCAAGGTGTAGCGTTGGCAACGGACTTGTGTTTAGTCATAAAATCCCTATAACCCTGACCAGTAACCTCTCTAAGAACAGGAGCTGTTTGCCGTTGTTTGTCAATGAACTCTTAAAAGCTTTAACAGACTTTTTGAAATTCTTAAGGAAGAGTTTGCTTGCCCTGTTTGTACAATGACCAGTGATGTATCATCCACTTCTTCATTTAGTGAACTCCCATGACAAATTGTGACTAGAAATTTTTTTAAGCCTAATTTCCTTCACGAAATCCATATATGAGTGAAGTATTATTCTGTTTTCATATCTTCTTCTGCCTCTGTCATGTATTGTATGTGGTATGTTGCAACACATATCACATGTCTTGATTTTCTTACCAGATTTGGGTAGACCTTTGAGTATGCTCTTTGTTGTCCCTCAAGTATCTTTTTGAGGGAATATTAATATTGCTTACCATCTATATCATATGATAAAGTGAAAGAGACATATGCTTTATGAAAATTCTGATGATGCTGAAAGAGCAAGAGCCATTGAGGTTTCACCAATTTGGGTTGTACATTCTTAGATTATTTTTTTTCAAAAGGAAAACTTTAAATCCGTAATGGAACTGGAGGATCTTAAATCTTATTCATGGCTTCTAAACCTAAATAAATTCTTTGTTTATTACCTCATTTCTTTAGTTTCTAGATGCTGGCAACCATGCTAGGTTATTTGGGCATGTAGAACTCAGTGTTATCAAAAGCAAAAAGCGCAAAAAGCTCTAAGGTCTGTTGTGGCTTTTAGCGCAAAACACAAATAAAGCATGGGATTTAATGTAAAAAAGAGAGAAAAAAAATATGAATATACTCCCTCTGTCCCAATTTATATGGCACGTTTCGGATTTTGAGACTCAAAGTCTTTCTTTGACCGTAATTTTTTCATATATCTTTTAAATATCATGAATTATCAGTTACTGGACTTATAGTACTTTTTACGTGGTTTTCTAATATTTAAATTTTATTTTAGAAAAAATAAATAATTCATACCCGAATTCAGGGTCAAAATTTAACAGTTTGACTCTCGAAATTCGAATTGTGCACATAAATTGGAACAAAGGGAATATATTTTTAGTCTGAGACTAATAATTATAAGCATGAATGATAGATATATGTACAAAGAAATTTTTAAAAAATCATGATAGAGCGAAATATCAATTGTTTAGTGTCGCCTCTTTAGAACAAGCTTAATGGCTAGGAAAAGTATGTCTTAGAACCTTGATGACGATACTGAAGCGCACATTAAGCAAGGCGAAGCGCTCAACACGTTTTGAGCCTCACTTCAGGGCTTAATTGCGTCTATGACAACACTGGTGGAACTTTACTAAACATGTTGTTTTGGGCATTAAAACTTGATTTTCTTTCTTTATATAGTTTTTCGCTTAATGCTATTAACAAATTTGTATGAGACCTTGCACAGCTGTATAAGAAAGTTTCAGTTTTTAATCTTGCATTTTTCATTCATTGCATCATTTGGGTTTCATATGGGTCCCTTGTTGTGTTCACTGTTTAAATTATAATGAAATTATCCTTTCTCTGAAGCAGCCATCTGAATGTAATACGTACGCGGACATTGATGCAGTATATAAATGCCTAAAGGAGCAATATGGGGTCAAAGATGAACAATTAATATTGTATGGTCAATCTGTCGGCAGTGGCCCAACTGTTGATCTTGCATCACGAGTACCCAATTTACGAGCTGTTGTTTTACATAGTCCAATATTGTCCGGTGTAAGAGTTTTGTACCCTGTCAAGCGGACATACTGGTTTGACATATACAAGGTAAAATACTCGGTGGTTATTAGTACGTAATTCTTTTTCCATCTCCCCTTATAAAATCTGATTTCATTACTTCAATTTATTCCAGAATATTGACAAGATTAGTGCAGTGAATTGTCCTGTTCTGGTCATTCATGTAAGTTTTCCTTCTTTTCCAATTTTTAATCCTTCTATTCCATAATTCTCAATCTCTTTCAAATTCAATCTATTTACAAAGACCTCACAGTGGAGGTGGGTCTGGGAAAGGTGGTGGGACAACTGTTCTGTTACTGGTTAATATAATTACTGTAGATCCTTTACGCGTTTGTACCTCCCAAAGGGTCTGATTCTTTTACCGGTTAATAAATTACGTTAGACCCTTTCTGCCTTGTACTTTCCAAAGGTTCTGCCTTTGAACATTTTACTCAAAGGATTTTAACACTTGTATAGGGAACAGCGGATGAAGTTGTTGACTACTCCCATGGGAAACAGCTTTGGGAGCTATGCAAAGAAAAATATGAACCTTTGTGGATAAATGGAGGTGGACATTGCAATCTTGAACTTTACCCAGAGTACATCAAACATCTAAAGAAATTTGTTCTTGGTCTTGGCAAACTGAAGCCTGCTGCTAATGGCCCCCAGAAAGAATCAACAGAGTCTGACAATCAGAGTAAACCTGCAGAAAGTGGTACCACAGACACATTTGACCTGAAACCTGATCTTCCTGAAATTTCAAGGAACAGTTTGGACAGTCGACTTGAAAAGACTAAGAAGTCAAACAAACCTGAGAAGTCTCGGATGAGCACAGATCGTGTTGACAGGTTTAGGAGAAGAAAGGGCTTAGTGTGGTGATTCCTTAAATACAGAAGGAAACTACCTACAATTAATCACCAGTAACCCGCCTGATAAGGCAACATGTGCTTGTTTATTCAAACAAGGAATGAGCTCTAACTGCAGTTCCTGTGAGTGTAATTGTAGGTGTAAATGATTGAGTTATCTGTGCCATCAAGAGAGTGGTGAAGGAGAAATAAAGTAAGTAGTGCATCCCTTTTTCCCCCTGTATAATCAAATGTAACATTTTGACATGAAAAGCTTGTAGTTTTCTACTCATATGAGCTTCCATACTTGTATATTATGCAAGATGTGCAAATGTAGTGGCAGAAGCTCTTGGATTGATCATCGCCAGTGTGTAACTGTTTGCTAAGGAAATTCGTTCCATATTCTCGTCAGAAAGTCTCTTTTCAATTCTCTCAATAATAGCTGTCCCCTTCTAGTTACTGTTGTTGGTGTAGTCCCAAGATTCGCTGTCTTATTTTTCTTTCTTTTTTGCTTTAGCTGTATGATATTGATATTTGACTACCCACCAGTGTCACATTTCTGTCATCTCCCAGGACTCTTCCATGGCATCAACATGAATAAGTAAAAGGCTGGTGAGCAGCTATAAGGAATAAGAAAATATGTTCCATAGGAACAATTGTGGTGTGTTTCTGTACCTCCTTTTAAGAGTTGGTCATTGATTAAGAGTCCGTTTGGATTGGCTTATAAGCTATTTTCAGCTTTTTTGAGTGTTTGACTAACTAATTTAAAGCCATTTTGTACCTAAAATAAGCTCAAAAAAATAATTTGATTTGTTTTGCTTAGCTTATCTGGAACAATTTATAAATTGAAAACAACTTATAAGCAAAAAAAAATGTAGCCAACTTATTTTATTTTTTTTTGCTTATAAATTTTTTTCAGTTTATAAATTGCTTTAAATAAGTTAAGGCAAACAGTTACCAACTATAAACTTTTTAGCTCCCTGCTTCACTGGTAATTCTATTTTGCTTCCTTTTCTTCCAGTGGAATTTCTCTGAAGTATACCTATAAAGTTGAAACAGCATAAAATTCCACATAGCATTATTGCGAATAGACTAATGAATCACAATCATACAAGGAGAGATAGTCCCCTGCGCGTTGGAAAATTTGCTACAAGATAAGATAAATCAACCTACTCTTTTGGTGTTCTAGATTTTTTGAATGTGTCATATTTGACTAATAAGCACCAGAGAAAATGACAATTTGGGACCTCTTAGTCTTTGGTACTGCATAATTTAACTGTCAAGAAAATATTTCTTTAGCCATCATTTTTATGGTTTTGGTTCGAATTTTACAATTTTAACTTTATCTAATAAATCTTCACCTAACAGAAGTCAGTCTTAGGGATGTGTTCATAAGAGTGTGATATATAGGTAAGCGCAAGAACTTTGAGCCCTATCGTAGCCAAAAATGCATCGAGTTCACCAACTAATGCACTTGCGTTCTACCCAATGTACGTCAAAGTGATGTCTAAAATTCACTAAGCTGTCTTTGTTTGCACCAAAAAAGAAGCACGTCAAAGTGATTCATGAACACAAAAAGTGAGTGAGAATTTATATTATGTAATGCTTTCCCTGTTATTTGCAACGCACTCTTTTATTTTCCAAACTGGCATGTTGTTGTTGTTAAAGTAATGTTCTCGTAACAACAAAAAGGGTTGTACTCCCAATTTAGAAAAGTAAATCAAGTCTTCAAGAGTCAATGCTTGCTTTGACTTTGGTTATTAGAAGTTTGATATTAAAAATCTATAATAGTACTCCTGTCAAGTCGGAAAGCAGAGCATGTGCTGTCTTTCTTTGAGGAGGTGGAAATTGGAATAGTAGTTTTAAAGACAAAAAGAAGAAGAAGAACATTGAGCTGAACTTCCTCCAAAAAGATGCACTCAACTGTTGTTCTGTTTATCATTCTATGCTTTCTCCATATGCCCATATCCTTCTGTCAAGATGCCGAGCGATTCACTAAGTGTGGTGAGACATTTAGCTGCGGTGGCATCGACATATATTACCCTTTCTGGGGAGAAGGCAGACCAAATTACTGTGGTGGTCATTCAAGTTTCCAGATCAAATGCGAAACTAACATCCCCAAAATTGATTTTGAATCAACAACATATAAAGTGATAGAGATCAACAATCGTAGTAGAATTCTGACCCTGGCTAGAGATGATTTACTGAGTAATATTTGTTTGAATAAACCCAAGAACGACTCTTTTGATTTAAAAACTTTCAGCTATTTTTCGAGTGACCAGAATATTACTCTGTATTTCGGCTGCACCCTCCGCCCTGGTTTGCAAATACAACCTTCACCTCCAAATATGTTCGATTGCAATAGCAACATATATGGTATATACACGCTGATCGGCTTTCCCTTCGACCTTAATCTGGTAACATGCCAGGAAGAAATAATAGCTAGGGTCAATCAAACGAACGCTGTGGCATTATCCAGTCCTACAGCTTCGGTGGAAGTTCTGAAAAGAGCCTTTGCTGGCGGTTTTTCAGTAAATTGGATGGCAAGTATCGATTCTGAGTGCACACAATGCGACCGGTCAGGTGGAAGATGTGGATCCAATCCAGAATTTACAGCCTTTGCTTGCTACTGTGCAAATGGTATTCATCCAACAGACTGCAACGACGGACAAAGCCAAGGTGGTGGTAATCTTTTCTCTACTATTCCTCATAATTTACTACTACTGTAATCAGTTGAAGAGAAGTTGTAGGAGAAAGTATCTTGTCCCAACTTGACACTGAATAAAATAGCTATAGTTCCTAGAAATTTATACATATTCGAACGTATACCTAATTTAGAACGTGTATCTTGATTTAGTTACTATTTCACTCTTTTCCTTAGTTCATGTATAAACCATAAATGAATCCTTATATCAATTTAATGATACATGAACTACGAAATTGGCATACGATGAATCTAGCTTATAACCAACATCCCCCTTTAAACTATATTCATCACTTCCAAGAGAAATAATTCGATCTTCAAGATCTTGTGAAAGTATCCAAAACTTGGTCTCATGACTTTCGTGATCAACTTCTTTATTGGAATTTTCCCTGCCTCATTCATGTCCAGTGCATCTTTGATGAGAGCCACAATTTCCATTTTTCTTTCTTGAGAAAACCTTTGCTTGGAAAGCATATACGACATAATGGTTTTGGTTTAATCTTTATTAATGGACTTGCAACGATCGAGCAAGCCCATCAATGGTCATGGTGTTCAAGTCCTTGAACTCTTGTGACATGAGAAAGCAAAAGTTCATGGCGACTCTTCTGGATTGTGAATGACCACTGACTAGTGATTCATCAACTCACCCTTTTCTTTTCAATTCTCTCGATCTATAGGTTTTCCTTCATTCTTAGTTTCTGTGAAAGACAACACCTTTTACCACATTTTGAAATTGTGACGTGGTTCACTTGAGTTCATTCATGATAGACCTTTGTAGTTGCGCTCAGTGGAAATCCTGAAATGAATGATAAGTTCTCAAACTTTGGCACATATTGCAGATTCAGGAAAAAGGCTTAGCATTTCGAAGAAAGTTGGAATAGGTAAAGCATCCCTGTGTGGCTGCATCATTCCCTCAATCTGCTTTTCTGCATTTGTACTTGATCTATTAACAATATCTATATGCAGTTGGCTCAGTTGGTATCGCAGGGATGGTCCTAATATCAGTTACAATGATCTATTGCCTCAGAAGTCGAGGGTCATGCTGTAAGCCACTGATTTGCTGGAAGATCGAATCACAAGATTACAAAATTGAAGAATTTATGAGAAACAACGGATCTCATGCTCCAAAGCTGTACAGCTATTCGGATCTAAAGAAAATAACAAGCTTTTTCAGCCATAAAATAGGACAGGGAGGATTTGGGCAGGTATACAAAGGAAAACTACCTGATGGTCGTGCAGTAGCTGTAAAGGTCCTGACGGAAACTAATGGTGACGGAGAAGAATATATAAACGAGGTAGCCAGTATAAGTAGAACTTCCCATGTTAACATAGTAGGGCTTTTGGGATTTTGTTACCAAAGGAATAGGAGAGCCTTAATCTATGAATATGTGTCCAATGGATCACTGGACAAATTTCTTAACAGTGGACCATCTAGCACAAATTGTTCTTTGGAATGGACAACATTGTACAGTATCGCAGTTGGAACTGCTCGAGGTTTGGAATATTTGCACCGAGGTTGTAGCACAAGAATAGTGCACTTTGACATAAAACCTCACAACATTCTCTTGGACCAGGATTTCTGCCCCAAAATATCTGACTTTGGCCTCTCCAGATTGTGCGAGAGAAAGGAGAGCATTCTATCAATGTTGGGTGCCAGGGGAACTGCTGGATACATTGCTCCAGAAGTGTTCTCTAGAGCATTTGGACACGTCTCTCACAAATCAGATGTCTACAGCTATGGCATGCTTGTTCTCGAGATGGTTGGAGTGAGAAACAATGTTGACATGAGCCAAACTAGTGAAGTATACTTTCCACATTGGATCTATGAACATCTCGAGCTGGGGAAGGACCTAAGTCTACAAGGTATCATGAACGAAGAAGATGAAGAAATAGCAAGGAAAATGATTTTAGTTGGCTTGTGGTGCATTCAGACCAAGCCGTCAGATAGACCAGCAATTGAGAAAGCAGTTGAAATGCTGGAGGGAAGCCTTCACTCCCTACAAGTTCCACCAAAACCTGTCTTGTTTTCTCCAACAAAATCCATCCCAGAGTCGTTTAAATCAACATCCACAACGACCTAGGAAAGGAGGTTCATTTCTGGAGCCAAATATCGCTTCCGAGTAAAAAACAATTGATGCAAATTTGTTAGTATATTTACTCTAATTCAAATGGAAGTGTTGATAAAATTAGTGGGAATATTATCCCAAGTTTGATCACCATTGATAAAGTTTTGGACCCAAGTGGTCAAAGATAACTAAGAACGGAGGCGGGGTATCTGGTTCCCTGAATCACAAAAGTAGCCTCAATGTTGATAAAATTATTGTCAATTGGCACCAAACAGAGAGAGGACATAAATTTCAGATTTTTGTTGGCCTCACCAAACATTCTAACTTATTTAGTTAATCTAGTTGAGTCATACAATGCATGTGTCAACGTAAACGATGTCCAAGGCTGGCGTCCAAATTATATCTGTACTGTCTCCATCTGTACATGAGCAGCCACAACCTGACCACACTTGTTTTGATAAATTACACTAACACCTATGTCATAGTCTTGTGGTAAATGAAGGATAAAGCCATAGGTGCACTACGCCCTGGATTGATGATCACCAAATAACAATGAATCCTCCTGGTAACACCCATCTCATGCTGCATCAGAACCACCTTTTACTGCAGTGTGGAGTAGCCACTTGTCGATTTTGCTAAAGTGAACTTAATTTTACAAGTCAATAAGTGATAAGAACAGGACCTTGTAATGCAATCTGCCATTCAGTAGAAAATATAAAACATGTCAGCAGTAGTTCAAGCCTGGAATTGGCAACATCACAAAGTTGCTGCAGGAGAGGAGGAACAGTGCCCTTAAAAAATCAGCAGTGCAATTAATGTTTACCGATTCCGTGCTGTATGGAACAAATCCCTGTAGTATGTTCATCTTCTCCCTCCTCCAAATGTCTGTTTTGTTGCTTTCAAGTGTAGAGGTGACCCTACCTAATGCTTCAACAGGTATTTTCCTGTAATACAGGTCATGGAACTTGAGGTCTGAGTTCTGGCACCAAATTAAACTAATCTTGAAATTTTACCAGATCATGCAACAAGTAGCAGTTCTTTGAATTTTGTCTATGCTGTAATGTTAGCAGTATTACTCTATCAATCCATTGCTCAAATGCAAGTCCACCACACAAGATACAGATAAGTGAACTACACCATGGTTGAGAATTCGACTGTTCCAGTTCTACAAATATGAAAACGTTCAGAACTATTAAAACCCAAAGCAAAGCACCTTGAGCTAGCTGAGGACATAAATTTTGCTGATCAAATGAGAGTGACAGGAAAAGAAAGCAAGAGAAATGATGAATACATTTATTGAATGACACACCTAATCCAGTAAAAAGGCTACCAAAGGATAAATTAACTAGAAAGTAGCAAATTCTTAAAATTTCTGGAGATTCTTTCAACACCGTGTAACTTTGCAGGCCAAAATGGTTCTACAGTAGTATTTTACAGAAGTCTCACTTTGGAGCATCAAAACTTCCTAAGCATCCGTGTGTACCAGAGCCCAGTGCATGGTGCACTAGTGCTAAGTCCCATGGTGTGGAAGGATTTATCAGCTCTCAGCTTCATTAAGAAGGTGCAGTCCTTGGCATCTTACCATCTACTTGCATTATTTAACACATGGTCACAGGATATGTAGTATCCGCGTTAAACCTTGGGTCTTCTGCTCAGTTTTAGGATTCTAAAGCCACTGATATTATAGATCTCAGACCTCAGTACAAAAGGTTGGAAGCTTAACTGACAAAACTCAAAAATCATATCTTAGCCTCATCAAAGGCATACTTTTAGTAGATCAACACCTCTCCAAGTTTAGATGCGGCTGCATTCTCATATTTTAGAAATTCAAACCTCCATATATCAGACCAGATTTTCCAAATCCAAAATTAAGACGAAACATTATGAAGCAGCTATATCTCTAACTTTAACCAAAAAAAAAAAACAATATTAGGCAACTACATTGCAAGGTTAAGCCAGGATGTATTGGGTCATTGACAGCCAAGGGAAGATGCGAAAATATCCTTCTTATGAGTGGAAGGAATAAAGATGCATGCATTAAATCACTTCCTTTTAAAACAGTTTGGTATTGATTTGAAATGTCAACAAGTCAATAATTTTTTCCGTGCTGCAAACCATCGGTCTAGAAGAGAAATAAAAACAAAGCTAAAATATAATGATACTGACAGCATATCTTTAAAGGTAAGAAAATAAGATACCTGAAAATCTGCTATGTCTCATCAGGGGAATCACAAAGTTGACGTTGAATGCTTCTCCAAGTTGCACAATTATCCAAAAAGTGAAATCCCAAGATGCACTTCCACCTCAAAATTTAACAAGTTTAAGGTCATTATTTAAGGGCTCTCAAAGCAATAGTCCTTACTTACCCATAATACTCAGCTAGCTAATGGGAGAATTCTCTTCGCGTTGATGTATGTACACCATGTCAAGACAGAGATCAAGAGAAATAGTAGTTATGACGGCGCCACAAGCTTTTAGATCTCCTGCATTTGGCCAATTTTTACTGTATATTCTACCTGCAAAAGACAATTATCCATCAAATTTCAGCTAATAAAACTGGATAAGATTCACCTGATATACCATTTCAAAACCAAAGATAATAGTCAAGACTAATTTTAAAAATGGAAGGCAAAGGCAATCAGTAGACAAAGAACTTTAACAGAGACGGAAATTACCAACTTGCACTTAAGATCAGAGATTGCCTGCTCCGTTTGATTTGCATAAAACTTCAATGACTGAAAGAACAAAATAAATCAGAGATCCAGGATTTATAACAGTCACAAAACTAAGGACTAAATAAACTAGCCATAAGACGCAGAAGACTCACTCCAAGTCTCTGCATTTCAAGGGACCGACATAAAGCTTGTCTTTTGTTTAGAAGATTTTGAGGAACCAATTCCGGTCGTCTGTAGTTCTTTCCCCGATAAATTATTATCGCATGGCCTTCTTTAAGTTTGTCTACAGAAATCAGTATTCCACCACTTTCTGCTTCCAGGAGCTTAGCAGTATGAATGACCTGAGAAAAGATTTTCTGCATTGTGATCACCTTAATAACTTCTCTGTGCTTCCAATGCTGATGGAGACCAGCTAAGACACCATCAAAAACACCACGTCTCCCTGAAGCCAAATTGAGAAAGTAGATTTGAGGTGACTGAGTGATCACAAAATAGTTTTATCATACAACAGACTCCAAACTTTCTCAATATTTAAAGATCCTAAAATTTTGAGCAATTAGTAATGATCAGATAGAGGCATTGTTGTCGAGTATTGGAATGAAATGGACCTGAATAAAACGGAATCGATGTGAAGGATTCATATAGTTGGCTCAACTAGTTCGGATTGAGGCATTGTTATGGAGTCGTGAATAATATTGAGGAAAGCAGTTTGTTTATGCAAGTCCAACTAGGGAATATGACAAATTATAGTTCACTTCTTTTTGTGGAACTATTTAAGATGTGTAATCATAACAGAAATTTCAGAATCCGGGTAGATAACGGACAAATTATCAGAAGAAGACTCTCAAGTTTTCAATCGCAACTCAGCTACAGTTTTCATAGTTTGACCAAGAAAGGGAAGACAGGAAAATAGCGCAGAAGTCTGCTAACCAAGAACTAAACTCCTGTCCATCTTCAATCCTATCTGCCTAAGAGATCGTCTCTCTTCCTGTATTAAGATTTCTTTATCTTCATCCTGTTTCGCAGGTCTCCACGCAGCATTTAGCTTTCCCAATGCTATAGATGATTTTTCAATCTTCTTCTTGAGCTGCATGATAGAGTAGGAAAGTGTTTCATTTGCTTCTTAAAACATTGAAATTTGAAAGTGAAAAGAGAACAGCTGATATCTTACAATGTAAAGGCTGTGCTGTTGATTCCCCAGTTCTTTTTCTAATCTTTCCTTTTCAGATATTAATTGAACTTCAACCTCAGATTTCTCCTTTCCGTGTTCTGCAATTGTCTGGAATTCTGATAAAGTCCCAACATTACTACTGCTCCTTGATACTTCAGTAGTGATTGGAAGATTTTCAATTGCTTTGAATCGTGCAACTTCTTCCTCAAGCTGGCATCTTGTGAGCTCCACCTCCCTCTCAGCTACAAGGCTTGCAACTTGAGAAGGAAGAAAATCCTTGCCTCTATATAGGATTATAAAGAACTTATTCCGCAATAAAAGGACTCCTCCTGTAAGATACTGCAAAAAAAAAAATAGCCAGTCTCTCAAGTGATTTGTCAAATATGTTTAATAGATACCAATTATGAGATCATATCAGTCAAAAGAAACCAAAACCCACCACCACCACCCGCTGGCCAAAAATTCAAGTTTTGCTTTCACCACCACCAATTTCCAACATCAATCTCTGAAGCCTGAATCACAGTTCACTGAACACCATCCAGACACTTGGGCTTTTTCCAGTTGTCGAAGAGTTTTCAACACCACACAATTGTTTACTATGACACACTCCCAACATTCATAATCACAATGAAAGTAGTCTTCGCTGAAACATTCACCACCAAGCTTCCTAAGCTCAACTCTGGCAGCAGTACCCTGACATATTCACCAACAAAGCTTTGATACTATCTATATTAGCTGCTTAAGTCCTCTTTTGTAGTTTGCAATTTTGGTAGCTAATTCAATCCTAAATTATTTTTCTCTTCTGCAAAAGAAAAACTAATAGCACAGGACAAGGCCCAATCATGGTAAATCCTTGCCATAATCCAATGGGAAGAAGTGACCTAGCACATTTTCACTCCACGGGGATATGAACCCTGGTCAGGCCCTTCCCCGGACCCCGCGCATAGCGGGAGCTTTAGTGCACCGGGCTGCCCTTTTTTTTGGGGATATGAACCCTGGTCTCCAAGATTTTCACCCAATTCATTGGCTTCTAGGCCGCACCCTTGGTGCACTAGTTAAATTTAATTATTATGTATGAATAAGAAGAATTGAGAACATTAGAAGGATGCAAATGAGTATTAAAAGAGAGCAACTTTAAAATTGAAAAACTTTAAGCCTCGCCAGACCCTGCTCTGCCCTACGTTCATCCCTAATTTCACAGAGAATCAAAATAGGCTTTCAAACTGAAGATGAGTACCTATTTTATTCTACTATAACTAACCACAAGATGAAGCCAAGATAGTTATATGAAACAGAGGGCAGTTTTAACAGCTCTTCTCCTCCCATTTTCTACTCTACTAAAATGATTAGAAATATAACTGATGTCATATAACCATAAAACAAGCTTGCTATCTATTAGAACATACCCATCTATTGCTCAAGAAGTTGACTGTGATTGATTGAGAAAATATAAGGATGTTAAATACAAATTGCTCTGACCAAACTTACCTTCAATTCATTTGCCATTAGCTCATTGCTAGTATTTGGAATTCCCCACTTCAAAGCTATCTTTGCTATATGACATTTCTCCCACAATTTTACGATTGCTGCAGCCAAGCCTTGCAGTTTTCTGTTTCTCCCTTCATGTCATGTCATGAAAAATAATTACTATCTCAAACCGGGCAACACAGTCATAACTCATAGAGTTGCACAAGGTGCACAACCTATTGCATCAAAATGAATGCTCAAAACTTTCATCAAATCATCCACGGTAAAAATGTCAAATCAGTACAATTAGCTAATTTATTATTCATGTGCAGCAAGGACCTAGCAACAGTTGAGAGTGCACATGTATAGTATTCTAGATACGAGGGTGGAAAGGAGGTATCTAACTTGTTTTCTCTTTAACCTCAAGAGGTGTAAAAGGTATATCCTTTTGATATATTTATCTACTATCTCCATGCAAATTTGACCATTTTACTCCTAGGGTCAATTTGACCAGATTTTGGGGGGAAAGCCGAGTTCAGGGAGTGAAATATATAACCTCTGAGAATTACATTAAAGTAATCACAAGTCACAAACTCTTACATCGAGAATATGTAAGAACCAATATGAAAACAAGTCTTGGGCAAAGATGATTCTTTTGACCCTCATACGCAGAAGTGACAATTCTATAGAATAAAAGGAGTTCCTTACAATAAAAGGCATCACATACAAGAACTTGCAAATGACAAGCACCGTCAAAATTCTGATTCAGATATCCTGTTTTCTTTGACGAAAGAAACCCACTTTCCTAATTAGTTTATGATGTTACATGTCCACTTTTTAAATGTCTAGACAATCAAACTCGGAAGAAGCATATTCCACTGTTAATGCACCAATTGGAAATTTTTCTTTCATGACATGAACATAAATGGCATAATATCACAAATAAAAACATCAAACAACAAGCAAACTACAGTTACATAACAGGAATAATGTCAATGATAAAGATGACTCGAGTCCAAATAATCAGTAGAGAGACAGTATAGCAAGCCAGGATATACACAAGCAGCAAACATATGCATAAGAGAATTCCCGGAGCATTCGGCTGCATAAGATATGCATCATCAAGACGAGAAACTTACCAAGGACAAAATGAGTTGGCAAAGAACGAGCAAGTTTCCTCAAGTGTGTAAGTTCATCATCTGTCAGCTTTGATCTTGAACGCGGTGGGCAAAGTCTAAATGGTGGCTTAAATCCAGGAACTACTTCAGGAAGCAAATCTGCATCCACAGGCAAAGGCTTTGGCCACCACCAATCAACATAACGAGGTCCTAAGTCATCCAATAATCTATTAGCTTCCCTCTCATAAAGGGACTCATTCATTGCTAGGCTATCCTCTTCTGAGTTTTCACCACTTATCATTTCATCCTCACTGC
Source organism: Solanum dulcamara (assembly GCF_947179165.1). Classification (NCBI taxonomy): domain Eukaryota; kingdom Viridiplantae; phylum Streptophyta; class Magnoliopsida; order Solanales; family Solanaceae; genus Solanum; species Solanum dulcamara. The sequence continues at coordinate 55,069,015 of NC_077247.1, read as the reverse complement.
CCCCACTTGAGTTCAATGGCGAGAAAATACTTGTCTCTTTAATATTTTCAGTAAATGAAGAGTTCTGTTGACTACATAGAAAATCATGCTGTAGCTCCTTCTGTTGTGAAGTATAGTTACATCCTCTATAAACAACCAAAGCATTTTGATTCCTCCAAACAACAAAGCCTCCAGTCTTCATCTGCAGTACAAGAGGAATAACACACAATTCTATCAAAAAGGACAGAAACTTGACAAAGTAACCTCTACACTTATGATAAATAACTACTAGAAACCATGTTAGTATTATTTAGGAACAACGAGGACTGGTTTATTAGATACAATAGAGAACTGAAACAACATAAAGAGGAACATCTGAAAGGAAAAATAGTCCTGTCATGCCTAATATAAAGAGTAAGAGCAAGTTTCCCTGAAAAAGGAAACAGTTCCAAAGTGAAGTTACCAACTTGATCGTTGTTTGAGGATTCACAACTATGACCCTTTGGACGAACGAATCATAAGAAGTTTGAATACAGAAACAGATTGCATGAAGCAAGCACTTTTACCAGCATCCAAGACAACATGAGAATTCTTGACAACAGATATTTGTTTGATAATGAAACCACACCAAAACTATATACCATTATATATCTCAAACATACAAATTTGTTACAGCAGGATCAGAAAACAAAATATTATAACATCACATACTGAAAAGGTACCTCTGCAATTTCTTTTCACCCCACGAAGCACAAAATATAGAAAGCTTATTTATGGACATATAATCATAGATAAGACGGTGTTTATACACAAACCTCAACAATTTCTCGAGCTCTGTCCATATTACGGCATAAAGGCAGGTCAAATTTGAGCATTGCAAGTTCATTATTCTTCCAAACCAAGTGTATTTGGTCTACAACAGCTCGAGTAACTCCGGCTTTCTTAACCTTAACCCACTTCTGAATCCCTGCAGCCTCACCCCTCAATCTCTCAAGGAACATTGCATCAAGATTTGACTCAGCGGCCGTGAGAACTTTCTCCTTCTTCATTTTCCTATACACAATTCTCTCCTCACTCTCCCATGGCATTTTCACCCCAATTTTTCTATTCCCCTTTCCTTCACTCTCTCTTGATAATATATCAAATTCCACTTCCTCAAGGCTTTCCATATTGCCCTCCTTCCCATATGGGTTTTGCTCCTCAATTTCATGGCTCACATCTTCCCATTCAGCTAAAGATCCTGGTGGAAACTGAAATTCAACCTTTGCATCAGTTTCCTCCGGTGTAAATTCCCAATTTTGCGTTTCTTGGAGTTTATCAATTCCTTGATAAATCTTCTTCATTGCTTTTTTACCTCTTCCTCCACTAACTTTACCAGAAAGTGCATCATTAGGGTTTTGGGTTTTAGCAAAGTTGGCATCTTTCTTCCTTCTTGATTTGGATAAGTCCAAAACTTGATTAGGTTCAAGAAGAAGAGGACCCCTCATCCATGGAGCAGTAGGGCCTTTAATTCCTGAACTTGAATGTGAAATGGGGTTTGATGATGACCCAGAATCTTGATTTTCAAATTCAAGATTGCAGTTGTTGGTGGGATGATTATTAGCATTGGATTTGGAGGAAAAGGTGGTAATTTTAGAGTTGAAAGATTTGGAAAAAAGAAGAGTTTTGTGGTTGATACTACAATTGGAATGGTTAAAATAGAGAGTATTCGAATTGGGAGCCAGAAATGAAGTGGCAGACATGGATATCTTGATAGGAATTTGCTAAGCTCTCAGCAATTCTCCACACATTTAACACTTTCTTTTACATTTACTAATTTATAATGCTGATTTTATTTTTTATGATTTTTGTGAATGTATTTATTCAAGTTTGCGAAGTCAAATTATTATTTTTTAAAATCATTTTCTAACTTTGAAATGCTTGTTTGTTTTTTTTTTGTAATTAACTTTTGAACATTGCTAGCAATATCAATATATGATTTAAATATCACTTATATATATATTGAAATTCATGTGATCAAGTATCTTGTAATAAAGTTGGACGAAATTTTTTTCATTAATTTGAATAACTACAAAAGTTTTGAGGGCCTAATTAAACCAACCAAAGATATTACATTGTTGCATATAACGTACTTTTGTTTGATAGATGCAATATATCATTTACTAACATTTCTCGTTAATTCAAATAATATCAGAAGAGTTAGTGTTTAAATAAATCGGAATTTCTTTTATGGTGTTAGTCTTTAGTATCGAAGTAGGCTGTTGATACTCTCAAATTTTTGACTATATGAGATTTGTAAAATGATTATACATATTCTTCTCATCAAGTCTCGAGCAAATACTAAATAAATATTTTTTCCAGTAAATTCTCAATCTAAAAAAATAAGTTACATTCTAGCAGACTCAACAACCAGAACCTAGATTATTTATGTGCTCCCAAAGTATGTGTAGAAATCACAATGAGTTATCCCAACGAACATATGGGCACCATCAAGAGCTGTGGCATGAAGTTAGAATTGAAATTTTCTTCCCCGTAGATTTTATTGCTTATTAAATATAAGGGAAGAGAAGACATAAGAAATTGTTTTCAGTTTACAACATAAACTACAACCATCAAAATTTACATCCACCAACGATGGAAACACGAGACAAATTACTAGGACAATGAAACAACAAGGAACATCCTTGGGTGCAAATCATGCACATTACATTTTCTTGGCATCCTCTTCAACGGGATCACGAAGAGTTCCAAACATCCAGTCCATCCATATTGTGTAATGACCATAATTATGGCGGTATGTCGTGTGGTGAATGGTATGATAGCCAGCACCCATTACAGGCCACACCTTCCCATGTATGCAGTCGTGAATATTAGCCGTCCATAAGGCTTCAAGAAATATGAGCGCTATGTGTGTAGTGAAATGCATTGGCACCACAAATAGAGCTACAACGTGCGGCACTGCCTGCAGTATTCCATCCAATGGGTGGAATGCCAATCCTGAGTAACAGAACACGTTGATCATTATGAAGCTCTTAGTAAAGAACGATGATTATGGCCAGATAAACCATAAAAGAAGCTAAGGATTTTGGAGGTCAAATTATCTTGAAAGAGTATCAGAAAATTACAACACATAAGTGACACATAAAGAATCATAAATTCAATGGACACCATGAATTAGTTAGCTTGCAATATTTTGATGATTTAGCAACCAATTTCCTAGAATGGGATATGCATTGCAAAGAGTTGAGGCTTATAAAGAAAGTTCAGAATGTCAGATAATAGCATGGTTACAATTTACAAAATGTAGGGAAGAGAAGATAGGGAGGGCTTATGCTGCTGTGCGTGGGTTAGGGGCTGTTGTGCAGAGAGAGTCAATTTAATAATGGAGCTGAACGCGAATGCATGTTGTGGGTGTGATTCGAAGGACCAATCTCATTAGTTGTAACATACATTCTTTTTCTATGTGGTGGAAATATAGAAAAATACCTTTTACCCATTTTTGAAATATTTCCACATTTTGAGATATTTGCTTAAATATTTTTCTGTCCTCAATCCTTTCATAAGTTCTAGTTTCCAACGAAATGAAAGGAGAAAATAAGAACAAAAGGGAGTGTTACCAAGTAAACCAGATTTTGCACACAGAAAAAATTAAACGGTAAGAGACGAAATTCAAATGAGTTGAGTTATTCCCTAGAGCCCGTTTGGATTGGCTTAAAAAAAGTAACTTTTATGTATGAAGTGCTTTTAGAACTTTGAAGTGCTGAAAGTTATTTTTATAAATAAACAGTTGAGTGTTTGGATAAAAGTGCTTATGATGTGAATTTTAAGGTTAAAAGAATAAAAAAAGGTAGTTTAGGAATTTAGTTAAAATATAAGGGATATAAAAGTAATTTCCATGGTCAAAGAAAATGACTTTAAGCACTTTGGAAAAAAAAAGTTAGGAATCTTAACTTTTCATTTTTGACTGACTTTAAGAACTTTATGGCTTAAAGTCAGCATTAGGCAAACACGTTCAAAAGCTAAAAAGAAGCTTTAAGTTGGTTTTGACCAACTTAAAGCCAATCCAAACTGGCTCCTAGTCTTAATTTCACTTCAAGTATTATTCGTGAGGGACTCTCATAGTAGTCCTGGTAAAATGAGTCTAACCAAATACTTAAGTCAACTCCCCTGACCAATAAAGAATGTTAAAATTTACACATAATTTGTTGTCCTCGTGGCTAGCTTCTCAACATTTTAGTCATCACACAGGAGAAGTGCTGTAGTTCAACAAACTATCAATAGAGTATCACAGAGAAACCTAACTGCTCCACCAGCTAGAAGTTGTTATCAGAAATAAGCACCAATATGGCATGACTAGACTTAAGAGCTTACCAGCAAACGGGGAAAGTGTGTTTTGCTTGTTGTAAATATGATGCGTAGCATGCAGATATTTGTATAGAGGCTTTATGTCATGCAACAATTTGTGCATCCAGTAGATTCCAAACTCCACTATTACAAGATAAATAGCCGCATTGATGACGTAGGTAGGCCATCCAACGTCACTTATTCTTGCAAAACATTTTGTCCATCCATTTTCAATCATGTACTCTGAAAGTGATGGAAGGGCACAGTACCACGGCATAGCTTTCATGGCAACTGATATTTGCAAGAGCATTGCTTGCTTTGATGGAATGGCATCTGCAATCAAAATGTTCATAAGCCCATAATTTCTCCTTTGACCAAATGAGCATCACCGGAGAAAATATAAAGCATGAATTACTGCTATCTTTATCGAAGCATAAAAAACTGGAATTGTTACATTCATTGAGATATTGACATCCATGTTTTGAACTAAGAGGACCATCAATTAATATATGTAAACTGCTCTGGTGAAGAAGTATAACAAATATACCAAGGATGTGACCTAGTGGTCAATCAAGAGGGCTGAGCACCATGAGATCTAAAGTTCAAATCCCAACAGAGACAAAACACTAGTGATTTCTTCACATCTTTTCTAGCCTTAGTGGAAGATTTAATTCAGATCCACAGTTATCAAAGCAAAAACTCCACCTTAAAAGGATCTTCTATTGGCAAATTTTTGTTTCCCAGAATTAGGAAGTTCTCTTGAACTTGTTTCTTTCTTTTCCCCTTTCTAAGAAAGATAACTCTCTCTACCTTGGAGGGGCAATGGTAAGCCACTTTGTGACATTTCACTGGGTATATTGTTGTTGTTGTATCCTACACGAAAAAGTTGATAAACAAGAAGTTCTAATTTTTTCAAGGTTTTAATTAATTGATTTACACATCTATACACAATGAAATGTGAATGAATGCTGGGTCTTTTCTTTTACTCTTTACATACTTCCACTACTGTAACACCCAAAAAACGCCAAATATTCAAATCTGAAGAACGAATATTCAGAAACCAAGCTTCAAAAGCTTTAGTAAAATAGTCAACGTTGATTCCATTAACATGCAAATTTTTATTAACGGAAAGAAAGCATCTATACATAAACGAAATTCAAAAAAAAAAAAAACTTAAAGGGGAAAAAAGCGTACCTTTGGGAATATAGACATTGCGCTTCAAGTGATAAATGTAGAAGCACCAGAGGAAACCAGAGATGAAGTAGAGTAGAACACCACCAATGTAGTTACGGAGCCATCCTTGAAGAATGTGAGGAAGTGGTCCCCACCATGATTCCGGCAAGAATGTACCCAAAACCAACCGATTGTAAAACGATGTCTCCTCCACGAACAACTTCAAGTAATCCTCCATCTCCGACGGTATACTCGGGAAAAAGAGAAATATGTTCGGGTCGGGCTTTACCAGACTCCGACGGCGATGTTCCGCCGGAGGAGATGAAGAGGAGGAACTATGGAGCGAGAGTGAGAAGATGGAGAGAGAAGAAGGGCGATAACACAATGTTTGTTGTGTGGTGGCAGTATTTAATGAAAATAGATTCCGTCTGAGCTAATATTGACAAGATTGTAATAACAAAATATTCATACACACTAATATATATAGTGTATAGTGTAGTCTCATAAAACGAGATAAAATATATATATAAATTTTTATTATTATTTCTAATAAATTTTCTAATAAAATATACGTAAATTTTATTAAGTTATTTCCTAGAGTAAATTTTCTGCTCACAAAAAACAATTCAAACTTTAAAGCAATTCATGAAAAAGATAAACGGAAGTCAAAGCATCAAAAAGATTCTAATAAGTGTCCTCATGCAGCTTTAAATGGAGTACTTATGATTTGGAAGATCTTTTTACATATCTAAAAAGAATTATTTTTAATATTTATTATTTATTTTTCAATTATAATAAAATATTTCTATTAATTAATTTAAAGTAAACGGAAATAGTACTTTGTATGTTGTCCAACAAAAATGTATATGAAATTTACTTTTAGGTGGCGTGGTTAATTTCTTTTTAGTAGAAATGTGAAGTCATTTTGGGGCACTAGTAGTAGAGAGGGCAGTGGAGCGGCACTAGACGAAATAGGGCGGAACAAGTCTTGTCTTGTCTCATCTCATTCAGTTTATTTTTTTTATTTAAATTTTCTTTATTAAATATTTTTTACAGAGAGATACTTTGTTAGAGAATTAGTGGTTGTCCACTTTATATTAGTGGATGTTTTTGTGTAGAGCCCATTTAAAATGGACAAGTTGCCCAATATAATTTTTTTTCCCCTCAAACTATAAATTGTCGGATTTTGGCAATAAAATGGAATATACACAGAGTTATCTTCTTTCTTTTTCTCTTATGATTTCTATCTCTTATTAAATTATGTCGTTAGTTCATAACACGTTATCAGTACGAGATTTCATCGCTTTGAACTATATTTTTAAGAAGGTAACAAAAGAAGTAAGAATTTTATTTTCTTAAAATGTCTAATATTTTTAAACTTGAATTTATTGCTCTTGACATATCTAGAAAATGCTATTCATCATGGGCACTAGATGCCGAAATACATCTAGAATCGATGGATCTGGCAGACACCATCAAAGATGACAATACGGCATCTAGTCAAGACAGTGCCAAAGCCATGATACTTCTCCGCCACCATCTTGGCAAAGGATTAAAATTACAGTACCTTACATTAAAGGATCTCCTTAAACTGTGGAATAATCTTAAAGAAAGATATGGCCATCTGAAGTTGGTCATTCTTCCACAGACACGTCATGATTGGTTAAATTTGAGATTAATAGATTATAAAAATATAATCAACTATAATTCTGCCTTGTTTAGAATTATAGCTTAGTTAAATTTATGCGGAGAAGAAATCACTGAGCAAGATAAACTTGAAAAAACATACTCCACATTCCTATTCGCGAATATGCTCCTGTAGCAGCAATATCGCGAAAAGAATTTTAAGAAATATTCTGAATTACTTTCTCACCTTCTGATTGCTGAACGTCACAATGAAAAATCATGATAGTCGGCCCGTTGGACAATTCAAATAAAAGTGAAATTATTGATGAAATACAATTACATAATAAATACTATATCATTGTAAAATTTATTTCATGTACTAAAATCTACTACCCCTAATTCATTTTGAATGAAAAAATTTTAAAAAGTAGAAAAATTATTAATTAGGAATTGAAGTAGTATACCTGTCAATAATTATATTTTTAGATGTTTTATTACATTAGAAAATAATTTCAATTATTAGAGACTTATTTAATGGTCTTATATAATATAAATAATATTAAATTAAATTTTAAATTACATATTTACAGTGATGATTTTTTAAAAAAGAAATAAAGTAGAAAAATTATTAATTCGAAATGAAAGTAATGTAGTTGTCAATAATATATTTTTAAATGTTATAATAGATTTGAAAAATAATTACATATAGTAAACATTTAATTAATGGTCTTACATAATAGAAATAATATAAAAATAATAAAAAAGTGAAATAGAAAGTATAAATAATATTTTTTTAAAAATTTAGAAAATTATTAATCTCTCAATAAATAGAGATTAAAGAATAAAATAGAGATGAATCGAAAACGGTCTAAGAGATTATTTTTTCTCGTTCAGAGTCTCAGACTTGTGTTAAACTGACCTGCCACTTGTAGCAACTAGTGTCACAAATTAATTTTGAAGTTGACGCTCGACCACATTTTAAAATTTCAGAAATTAAAATTTGCCTGTCTTATTGTATGGATGATAAATGTGGCCTTGGCCTTCTTCATTGGATCGTCTGAGGTAAAAGATAAATATAAATAATTTTATAATAAAAAAATTATTTAAAAATAAATTTAAATGTCTTTGTTTGATTAATAAATTTGAAATAAATTATTTTATAATTTATATTATAGTAATAAAATAAGTAATTTCATATATATAATAAAATAAATTATTTCATTTTATCTTAAAATAATTTATTCTTAACGACCCTAATGGTTTGGCCTATTCTACCGTGTCTTTTTTTGTTTCATTATCATCTCCATGATTGATCCTTGTGTGGTTTTTTTTTTTCCTTCTCCATTCCTATTTTCACGCCAACCACCCAAAAAAACAAATCATACAGATGTAAGGAGTCGCTGGGTGTGAGGTTTTAAAATACAAAATTATTTTATTTTATTTTTAGTTGGAGATATTAGACAATTATCAAATTATTTATTTTATTATTTCTACTTTGGTGATAAAATAAATTATTCATATACTTAATGTAATAACTTATTATGTGATAACTTATTTTGAAATAGTTAATCCTAAGATAATACGTTAACGCACATTCCTTCTATGAAAATAGTATCAAGAGATTATTGTTTAAACTTTAACGTAAAATATGTTATGAGATTGAATTAAGTAATTTATTATATCAAATTTCGTATTAAAAGATTATTGTGTATCAAAAATATCATTCTATTTTTACAAGATAAGGATAAAATTATATACACATCATTCTTTCTTAGACTCAATTTATGAAATTATATTAAATATATTATTATTATTATTATTATTATTATTATTATAATATTAAATTTTGTACTTCTCTCTCATGCTAACTATGTCTTTGATCTATAAAATTTGTTGTCAAAATAAATATATATTGTTTATTTTTGCTGAGGGGCTATAAAAATCAATCTATCTTGGCTTTTGCCACAAGGGTCCACCAATATAGCCCGGGGAAAAAACGTGGTCTAATGTCCTTTCCTTTCCGTCTTTTTGTTTTTTTCACTTCCTCCTTTGATTTATTATCAAATTTATTTGACACTTAAATTTTAATTTATTTTAATTAAATATTTAAATATATGATAAAATATTTTTATTTTTATTTTTAAAAAATTATATATTTACTTATTCATCTATTAAATAATTAAATTAATTATATATAATATATCATATTTTAGAGTTATTCGTATTTCGTATAAACCTCAATAAGTAGTAAGACTTTAAGCTTCTTCCAATCAAATTTGATGTGTGTATATATATATATATATGTTAATTTTACGTGATTAACTAAGTTATTTAATGGATACTTGAAAATATATTTTAATAAAAATATTTTATTATTTATTTAGGTGTTTATTTAAAACATGTCTAATTCGAACATGGATTAAGCCTATATATTGTATCCCTCGAATTTTGTGTGCATGTGATGGGAGCAGGTTCCTTATATTGTTTTATTTTAAGTAGTTTTTAATTTTTAAGTTTATTTTTATTTTATTTTATTTTTAAAAATATTTGAAAAAATACAAAAATAAAGTAAAAGTCAAAAATTGAATATGATCAATTTATGATTTTTAATTTTAACCTAATAAGCTACTTTAAAAAAATCAATTCAAACCCCTCACCAAAACGTAATAAGCCTTTCCATGTTGTTTGTCTTTTGTAAATATACATTATTTGTTAAGTATATAAATATATTGGGTGTAGAGAGAGAGAGACTGAATTCTCCTTTTCGGGATCTCAATGTCTTCAAATGGAAATAAATAAATAATGTCTTCACATGGAATGGTATCGGTCTTACGCAACTTTCAACTAAAACTAGTGAACCGGTAATGTCAAAAGTAATTAGAATTTAATAAAAGTTGAGGAAAGTGGATTATGATTTATTTGACCATTTCATTTATTAACTCAATTCAGTTCTAACTTAATAGTTTACCACATTATTGCTTATTGTATTAGAGATAGGTATTATACATTGATTTCTATTCATTTGTCACTTTTAACTTATTGTATTAACAATAATATGTATTAATTTTTTAAAAATTATCCTTTATTTTATTTAATAAAAGAAGAATTTCAGTGACTTCAAAAGTTTTTGTCATGTTGTAATAAATACAATAGAATTATGCCCAAACGCCCACTAAACATTTGGGTACCTAAGATCAAATGTCCAATTCATTTATTTTTCTGGTATTCAAGCAGGTTGTCCAATTTTCAATTGAGTGACTTCAACACTCTATTGGTTTCACTTTTTTTCATGACCAAACGCCCACTAAACTAAATATTTAGGTACCTATTAAATAGTATGGTGCAAACTGAGTGCACGGTAAAAATAAATAAATTATATTGGTATGAATCACAAAAGGTACTAGGAAATTACACTGATAGCCCTGCAAATGAAAGGATCTTGAAATTACAAGGCCCGTGTTGTATATCCTAGGCCCATTCTTGTCTCTGGAACCTAAAGGCCCAAATAAATTGGCACAGCGCGAAACGGGTCAGAGTCGGGTCTCCGGCTGGTTCCATGGAAGAGGACGACGGGAGGAGAGAAGCTGCTATAGCATCAGCACCATCTCTGCAGCCCAATTTCACCACCAAAAATGGTGTCAACCCTGCTCAAATTTCCAAATTTCAAGTAATCTCTTTCTCCTCCTTTGACATGTCTAATTGAACCTAGTTTCCTTGTTTTATATTTCACTCTGAAGAAGCAGTAATTATGATAACTGTGAGTTGAGGAAATGGAATGAAATTGGCCAGAATAGAGCAAAATGGTTATAGAGGATTTGTCTAGATGATATATGTTCTCTATTGTTATGCTAGAGTTTTGGATCTCCCATTTGTTGCACTAATAACCTGCGTTCGCGAATTATAGAGCTATAAGATTTATGGTCATTGTTAATAAAATTTATTACCTCAATTGAGTCTGTGGAGATTTCCAGAGGCATCAATTTGGAATAAGAGCTTAATAGTTATGTGAGAGTTTTAGTATTATTTGGAATACCCTTCATGAAGCCCAGCATCTGATCACCTCTATTATTAAGTAAAACTCCTCCAATATTCCCTACACCGAGGTTACCTAAGGAAGAATCATCAGTATTGGGATTGAGGAGTAGTTGATTGAATATGTCGAGGAAAACCAAGAATTTTCGCTGGTTGTTTGTCCAAGCTACATTAGAGGTTAATGTGTGTGAATTTCACTGTTTTCCAGTGGAGTTGTAAAGCATATCACTTTGTTGTGCTTTGCAAGGACGTTTGATTTGTTCAATCCCCCAGAGAGAAAAAACAACCTTTGGTTGTGTGAATGGCAATTTCTCACTAATATCATGGTAGGTTGATGTGTTTTGGCATTCACATGAACCTACAATGATAAAGCATGACACATCATGTGACTTTCTAGTCACATATATATTAATAACTGATGTGTGGTAGGGACTAGAGGAAGTTGTAGGTCGCTTTAATGGAGGTCCATTTTCTTGTTTGTAGCTATAACTTATAGCCTATAAGAAAGGATGCTTAGCTATCACTGCCATACGTCCACATGTCCGATTTACAGTTTTCCCAACAGTAATATCTAAAGCATGAATTACAAGTTGGAAAACATTGAGTTGTTATTCTTGAAACAGTAGAATTAATTGAAGGACATCTGCCTCACCTAATAAGTATTAGGTATACCAGAGCACACAATTATTTGCGAGCTTTATGTAACACGTGCAATTAAGTATTTGCAAGCTATTTCAGAATATGAAACTATAAGTTAAAACATAGCATGTTATTATGCTCAGAATGATGAGTGACAGTTGGGCACTCTTAAAGTTCTCAATCTTTATCCACATATACAAATTGATGTTCCACTCTATGATCCCTTTAATATTTTTCTCTAAGTCATGGAGTAAAAGTTATTTTGATTATGGACTGTATAGTTGGATACCTAGTTACGAGATGATAAAATCGCTCTGACAAAGTGAACATCAAAACTTTGAATACTGAAGTACAGGCCAGCAACATCATTGATTAAATATCCTGACAAAGGAAATTCAAAACTTGCTTGCTGAGCTACGGGTTAGGGACTACAATATTGAGTGTATGACATTTGGATATAAAGATATGTGTGCGTAGTTGTTTTAGTTTTTTCCATCTTACTTTGACTGGATTGATTTTTCAATATCATATTCTTTGGATTTGCCAGGAGTTGCACCGAAGACGCTTAAAAACAAAAACAAAATCTAAGGTTAAGGATAAATCAAAAGGTATGTAGTTTGATTTTTCAGCACTTTGTTTACATTTTCAATGTTTATTTTTTCCTTTTTTGTTTATATTTTCTATTGAAAGTGAATTTCTAGTTAACATTTTGATGAGGAGAGGTTTTCAGGAACTCTTGTGGAGTCTGAAATGTATAATGGTAAAGATGTCAATGCCAAATGCAAGGAGATCATAGATGAAAAATTAATTAAAACAGCTAAAGATCCGAGAATTACTTTGTCAATAGGCAGTACGACGGACCTTTCATCCTCTCAAGAAGACAACACACTGTCAAAAAAGCGGCAGAAGTTGCATTGGGGGTATGATCCTTCAAAATGTTTGCAATCATTATTTTTAGAACGAACCATTAGAGTTTTAGTCCCCCCCCCCCCCAGCGCGTGCGGAAAAAAAGAAGTAGGGCCAAAGCACATTTAACAGTAGCTTACCTTTAGTATTGTATTTGGTTGGTTATGTTTCTTTCTTTTTGATATTGTGATTTTGTATGCTTTATGTTCTTATGAATCGTGCACTTTTTACCAACTGTAGGCTCGACACCAAGGAGAGATGGGAAAGGAAATCCAATATGTAGAGATATCAGCCTCTTGAGTATGAATTGCTGCTATCATGCCAGACAGCTCCAAGGAAGGCCAGCGTATTTGATCTAGATGTCATCATAATTGATCTATTATGAATTAAGATGATGTCTGACTATATCATCTAAGCTTGTAAACCCAAGGTTAAGAGTGTGAAGATGTACACTGATCCCTAGGTTTATGGGGCGATAGGAACTAAGCCTCGGCTCAGGCGTAGATCAACCAATAACTGATAAATAACTTTGATTCTTATGGCCCTTTCACTTGTAAATGCACATGTTTCATTTGTTAAGCAGTACTAATATTTTTCTTGCAAATAAATAAATAGATCATGTAGTTTGGAAATTCCAGCAAGTAGCTCTTCTTATGCTCTAAAAACTGGTTTGTCTGGAACCTAGACAACCTATATGGTACTTTTGATTTTCAGAGCACTAGCCCCTCTAACACTTGATTAACATTCGATAGATTATACAGCCCGAGCAATCTAAGTTGTAGATTTGGGTTTAGTTTGTTGTCTGATACTTGCTTAGATATTTATTTTGTGATTGATACTTTCTTATTTAGCTGGACAGTACACACATTCGAGGATTTAACTTGTGATGCATCATCCTAGAAGGATTGTCCAAGAGGTTCAAACGGTGTGAACTAGATTCGGGGATTTCACATTTATTAATGGACTCACTTGTATATCAATTTATGGTTAAGTGATTTAATAATTTGAGAATATACACGAATTCTCAGTCATGGTTTATTTATTTATTGAACGAAATCTTGCATGATTACCAATTCCTACGGGTAGAACATAGATGAAAGTGATAAATACATGATTCTCTTGCATGATTGTTTGCTAAGGATTTCCTATTGCTGGACATATATTATCATCTCATCTTGCATGCCTGCGCTTCATTGCCGTCCCAAATAATTAACAGCTGACAAAGACTTCTGAAAATGGGTTCCGAAATACTCATTTATCGGATCATCTTCCATAACAGTTACATGATTTTACAATGTTGCATGATTCATGTTGCCGGAGTACAAGAAAATCAAAGAGACAGCTAAAGCGTAAGTGATACAACTCCAGTCTCGCAATAATAGACTCTCAATGTGGAGAATCTCTTCTATATCAGACCACTGGATGGCGGAAGCTGAAATTACCCTCAGCTGTTCATGTTGTGACACTCAAATTGCTGGACTCAACTCACGTTCTATCTCCTCCAGTGACCGCCCCTTTGTCTCCACAACGTTACCAGCTATATACATGACAGCAAGAAGACAAACGGATGCAAATCCCATGTACACCGTACTGATTCCAAATTTATTTACAACACTCAGGAAGTACAGGCCAATAAAGAAGTTTGTTATCTGTTCAAAGAGAAATACGAGTTAAGAGACAATAATGAATGAATGAACCTTCAATTAATCTTCCAGTGCTGCAAATACCACCACAGTGAAGGGCAACAAATCAATTCCTACCTTTTCTTATTTAGCTTCTTAGAGCTCATGCTGGGAACATATAATAACAATCAAAAGCAAAAGATACTTCTTAAACAAAAGAAGCAAACAATAATACTCAATATCAGAGAACCAAGGGACTACTGTCTCTGGTGCTTCAATAAAATGCATATTCCCCTAAGCACCCTGACATGTCATGTTACCCAAGAGCCGTGGCATTGAGAACTATGCTCAAAAGACATTTGAGCATTACTTCTGTCAGCACACAATTCAGCTTATTGTGATATTAGAGACTGGGGCATAAAAGTTCGCTTCCAGCTAATCATGGAACATCATAAGTGATGTTTACACTAGTTATAAACTTTTATTTGTCAAAAAAAAAGAATGAAATATAGACTGTGTTAACATTTTTAGCAGCAAAAAAAGTACTAAGGTTTCCAAGCAGTAACTCACCCAATGCATCCCCAACGAGAGAGCCACCGCTTTTGCCCTAATTCTGGAAGCAAATATCTCTGGAAGTAGAAGAGCAGGCACAGGACCAGCACCAAGTGAAAAGGACAACACGTAGCTGCAGAGAAAAAAGGTAACCACAAATACATTTCATTTGCATTCCTTACAAAAAAGTTCATTTGCATTGACAAAGGGGACAAAGATGCTGCCTAAAATAGAAGAAATTGCTTCAGTGGAAAAAAGAAGTTATGATCTAACAGCAAGGACGGACGTGATACTTACAGGACAGTACCAAGAACAGACAGTGTGCCAGAATATGGTGTCAGGACCTTCCAAGTGAATGACAAGGAAAGCAACATCATTGATGCAGCCTGTGAAAAGAGAATACAATGAGAATCGGAAACAAAATGGATAGAACAAGATAAAGCTAAAAATAGATTAAATCAGAAACAAGCCAAAAATCAAGAGGATAACACCTAATGTCCCCTCAGGCCTCATCATATGCATGCATGGGTTGCAGCTAAGGAACCATCTTAGCATTGACAACTGGATGCATAAAAGCACGAGTTCAACTGCCAAGGATAATTAGTATAAGACGGTACAAGTCTCAGGCAAGCTATCCCAGAGAGCTTCAGTTGAAATTTTCTCTGCTAGATGATTACAGTTAGGGAGTATTTCAAAGACCTCCATTCAAATTTACCTTTATACCACTAACTTCTCTTCTGGTTAGGAATATTACACTCACTCCTTTATTTTGATTTTTTCATAACGAAACTTGTCTAAATGATATAAGATTTTTATATTTTTCCAAAAGTGGTCTTCAGTGATATATTAAAGTGGAGAAAAGATGAAGATTTAAACCTGAAGGAATATAACCTCTGGACCTTAGCTTCTAATGGATTTCCATCTTGCTTCTATGAAGAGGAGAAATCCAAATTGTGTGAACTACCACACTCAACCTATTTTATTCATTCACATGCTTACAGTTCGTCTATTAATTAGGAGAATTATATGTTTCTCCATTTTATCAGTTAAGGGTACACAAGGACATCTTTGGAATATTACAAATACTTTTATCATGTACATCAATCTTGTTATAAAAGAATCAAAATAAGGGAGGTTAGTGTAAAATCTTGAACTATGAGGGAGGTTAATGTTGCAAAGGTATACCTGGAGAGAGGTCTGTGAAATTTCCCCTTATGGTTAAGATTCCATGTTTTTACATAATCATCTTAGAAGACTAAGACTTACAAAGAGAATAATCAAATTCCATGTTTGGATTAGAAAACAGTTTGGTCCTGTATAGTTTGGTCTCCTTCTAAAAGAAAACAATATTTGTGTTGGGATTTTGCATTTGGTTTTGGTTTTCTGGGAAAAAATAAACAGTGGCTGTTTCTTTTTTCAAATCAAAACAGTTATTTCCGAACATCCCCAAGTAAAGTGATTTAGGTATTGCTCTAGGCAAGGATTTAGGTTTTCAATCACTACTACATAAATGATTTGCATCACATTATAACAGGGTATAGGATTGCTACTTGCTAGTGCTAGAGATAGAATTTCTGGAAGCACAAGGTCGTTCAACAAGCATAGATTTGCTTGTTTCTTTTCCCATGAAGATTTTGCTGTTTTTTCGTAAGTATAGATACATGTGTGTGCGCATCCAAATGGCTACCAAAACCTTCAAATAGAATACATGTAATTTATCACCTAAAAGTAAAAAAATCGCATATTCCTCAAAGGATGAATGCCGATCAGTTGCAAGTTGTAATTTTTTTTTGACATAGTAAACTCCATCTAGGACTAAAAACGACTTACCATTCCAGTATAGCTTATGAGCAAGAGACTCTTCCTTCCTTGTTTGTCCATCAAAGAGGATGCCACCGTTGTCCCTGGATGAATATGTACCCAATTAGAATAATATATTCTATATTTAGCCAGAGATGTTACCAAAAACCTTGAGGAGATGACTAACCAAAGACGTTGGCTGCTCCAACCAGAGCACTGGCTGCTACATCAGATGAAATTCCAGCACTTCGGAACACTGCTGTGGAATAATAGACAACAGCATTTATCCCAGCCAACTGCTGTAACAAGAACATAGCTGCACCAATGCTAACAACTGCAATGATGACAACAATTAGACCATTTTGGTTGTACAATATGGCACAGAAATATCAGGAGCTCAAAATATCACATATATTTGGAATGATGGAATGAGTGACCACAGACTGATATTAGCACATTAGGAACAAACTCCGGTGGAGAAATGCGTGCGCACAAGCAAAAACCAGACATGCTTTTATTCTTTGTAGAACTAATTGAGTTGTAAGTAATAGTTCTCTTCCAACCAAGGAAATTATGAAGTTGACAAATTACGGAAGACGAGAATTAAGGTCCATTGTTCTACATATTGACCAAAAAAAACGAAAAAACAAAAACAAAAAACAAAGAAAGTTGATTAAGGAGTAAAAAGGAGACGCATACCAGACTAAAACCTATGCTTCAGTGATACTCAAGGTTTTGGAACTTAAGCAAAATAACTGACACGTTTTTCTTTATTGCAGCAGAGCAGAACTACACACCACTGTCCGAAATTCCTAATGATGGTGGCGCAGGATGACAGCCAAAAGGCAGATGTTAATAATTTGACGACATGTACAGAAATTTGAGTTCGTTCTTAAAACAATATGTAGCAAACCATTAGACCAAAGGATATAAGAACTGAGCTTCAGACGCTTATTAGACATGCAGCATCAAATTATCTACAACACTGAATGATCAAAGATATACCTTTCCAATAACGGCTACTAAATAGATCAAGCCACCCAGCATCTGGTTCTGAAGAACCCCGAGCAGAAGCTTCCAAATCACCCAATACCTCAGCAACTCTTTCTTTACCATATAGCCTTTTAATAGATGTCTCAGCTTCAGAAATTCTCCCTTGCTGCAAAATAGAATTGGATAGTTTAAGACTACAAGTCTCTAACATGGATTGCAGCAGTAGACAGGATATCCACAATGAAGATTTCAAACTAGAAAAGAAAGATCTCATAAGAAACCTGATAGAGCCACCGAGGACTTTCTGGAGAAAATGCCATTCCTAGTGCAAGTAAAACAGATGGAATAAGTGCGATACCAAACATTGTTCTCCACCTGACATATGAATTGGAGACATGTCATGGATTTAAACCCAACTATTTAATCATTAACACGAGAACTGCAAAGGTTGGAAAAATCCATGCTCGTTAGAGTTTCTGAAGTCTGGAAACTACTAGTTGTAGAACCTCATTCATTTGTGAACAATTTAGAAGGAAAAGTATCATTTAGAAACGCCAATAAGACATAATAGTCATTCAAATGGCTGATGAAAGATATGGAAGTAGAATATGCAATAAGCCCAGAAACAAGCAAATAAGTAAATAAAATAACATTAATGGGTAATCCTGTGAGGAACCACTTGCTCTGGCGTAAATTAGAAAAGTTAAAAGAGCAGGTATACAACTTGATTTTAGTTCTTCCCAATATAATAAAAAATGGTTGATCAGAAAATATTCCCCAAGCATTAACGGTTTGGCATCTGGAACATTCAAAAAGGATCACTAAATGTTAACACTACAGAAACAGAGTACTGCTATTTGCTTTAGAATCCAAAAATTGGAGTACGGCACTGGTTATAGAAATTAAAACCCTTGGGGATAAACAATTATCATTTTACTTCAAATTCTTTCTCAAGGAAAACAAAAACTCAATTCACAATGAAATTCCCTGATGAAAAAGATCATAAAATTAATGCAAAAATTATAAAATTTAAAGAATAATAAAAAAACCTGAGTACTTAATTAATTTTAAAACAATTAGAAGACTGCCAGGTAAGCATCTAAGGGGCAAAGAAAGACATAACGACTTTCATCAAAGAACCAAATAAATAAACTTAAGCTTAACTCACCCCACCACTTTATGAAACAAGAGAAATACACCAGTAACTGAACTAAGGTGAATATTGCATGTAAGTTGTAATAATCAATAGAAGATTCATGAACTACAAAGAATGAAAACATAAGCAGACTAAAGAATCAGGCACCAAAGTGCTAAACTCTGCCATCTACCACCACTTTAATCTCAAACTAGTACAGAATTATGTTAGAACCACCAAATGGGTACCCTATTGGTTCTGGACTAATCAGATCTAGATAGAACCATTCGTGACATCTTGTTGGAATCTTCTTTTGTCAAAATCTTTTGAAAGGCCTATGGCTGACTTCATGTACCAATCATTTAAAATTTACAGAACTCTAAATTGTTTTCTGCTATGAACATACTTAATGAGAAATTACCACAAAGGATTTCCAGACAAAGGCAATCCAACCACTAGTGCAGCAAGAATTCCAATGCAAATGAATAGCTGATTGACCGTTCCAAGTGTGCCGCGAATTTCCGTGGGCGAGATCTAAGCACCAAAAGTTTGTTGCAGTGAAAACGATAGTAAAACCTTTGCATACTGTCTAATAGGTGTAACATTGAGTAAGATATACACCTCAGATATGTAAAGTGGCACAATAGCAGATGAGATTCCAATGCCAATTCCAGTAAGTAGCCGTCCAATGATCATAGCCTGAACACTCTGGGCAGTGGTACTGAAAGTTTTGACATCATATTAGATGCTTGTATCAATGGTAATGGCCTGACATTGTATCTCTGACTATTGTAAGGTACATACCATAGAAACGCACCAACTGCAAGTGGAACTGCATCCAATATAAATGTCTTTGTTCGGCCAAATTTATCAGCCAGAGCTCCACCAGTAAATGAACCAACAAAGGCGCCAGCAAGAACTGTGCTAACAATCCATCCTAATAAAAGCAATCAAATAAAAAATTGTTACTCCTATATTTAGATAACAAACCAAAAGAAGTAAACAGTAAGAAATAGGACATCTGAACAAGGCTTGCCAAATAATTGTTTTCCCTAATACAGCCAAAACATTAACTCTGGGACAGAGCAAAGGCTTCATAAAGAAGCTGACCCTTTTTCCAGCAGCTCATAAACTAGTAAAATAGGATAGTAGTCAAATGAAGCTATATTTCACATTAAAAAAACCATTCAATCAAAACTTGCCTTGTATAACAGTGTTCTCGGCAATCCCAAGATCCTTAGCTAGGTACTCAAGGGCACCATTCACCACCCTGAACCAGAAAATTGACAGTTATCGTGGAGCTTAATAGCACAGTATAAACCAGAGGGTTACATGTATAAACTGCAGGGCTTCGAATGTACCTGAACTAAAATTGCTTATGGCTTAGAAATGCCTGAACTAGAAATGTTTGGTCAGTCTAACCCACAAATTGAGCAGACCGCCAACCAGAACTGAACTAATTCATCTATTTTCACTTTCTAAAGTATGGTGGTAGAAACACTCCCCTATCCCATAACAACTGTCACATTCCTCTTTCAGTGGGTTCTCCAAGAATTATGTCAACTTTATTAAAAGCAACTTTTATCATTCAACTTTCCATACAGTTGGGCCGGCAAGCAAGACCAACTAAGCAAATACTATGCTTGCACTTTTTTTGGTTAAGGTTTGGGTGCAAACCATTAAAGTCCAACTAGTGTGTAAAACAAACCAAACCCGTGGACACACCTATGAGATGCATAAACATGTTGATGGAGAGGCAACTATGATAACATATGTAAGATAAAATACTAGTAAATGAATGTTCTTCAGTCATATAATGTCATACCCTAGGTGATATCCAAATAAAATTGCTCCCAGACAAGCTACACCCACATAGGGAAGTACTGTTCCAGATGATTGCCCTTGAACTTTGAGAGGTGCTGCATCCTCAATATCCTCTCCTGCCACGCATCAATAGACATGATTGTTATTAAGTTTTATGCACCATGCAGGACCTTTGTTGTTATCCTATTGCAAAAGCATACAAAGATAGTGAGGCTTCCATCGCTTAGATTTAGGGCGATAGGGCGCAAAAGAGGCAGTCAGGTTGCAACTTATTTAAATTTCAACAACATTCTTTGTACAACATACTCTGCTGAATGCTGATGCTTGATGCACATGACAGAAAAATTAAAATATTCTTTTTTCCAAAAGAGAACCTAAATACAATATACTCGAACAGAAAGCTCATGAAAATGCGAAGTTTAGGTACATGTTTTGGTTGTTTCAGGAAATGAGATCCAAAACTAAGAATAGGTAATAGAGAAAAGAGAGACTTTTCACTCGGTTCCCATCCATATGAGAAAAGCTAATAATCTTTAACTATCTTCCATGCACTATAACCGTCCACCGGATGTGACATGTCTCACTCGTAACATGCATGCAATCCACAAATTCCTAAGGTTGACCATTCTCCCCAAATTACAACTAACCGTACCACCGTACCAGTAATGCAGTACCATAGCAATTTCACACCCAACTATTATCCACTTTTAGTCTCCCCATCCTTTCCCCTTTACCAAATCACAAATGAGGTGATATACTGTTGTAGCAGACAAAAGAGAACCAGAAATCCCAGACTACCAGTGAACAATTTCTAGCCACCTTATGTTAGCAGAATTTAATTCTCCTTCGCATGCAAAAGCAGAAAGCGAGCCAACTTGGAGCAGTCCCACAAACATATCTGTAATGAGATCAGCAATGAATTGCCTCACGTTTTAATTTAATAGAGTGAATGAGACAAGATTAAACTTAACCCTAAACTCATTAAGGAGGAAAATTACATGTCTCTAAACAGGTGCATATGATACCAAAATGTCATATTTTCATCACGGCACAAGGAGATTCGGATTCTACACCCCAAAAAACAATCAATCAAATATGTCTCTTTCTATATAAATCCTCTGCATCAAGCTATACAGTTGATTTAGTATATAAATACGAAAAAGGAGAATTGTGACATGTACCAGAAGCTCGAACTCTGTGTGATCTGGCCTTTGCTGACGAACCGAAGACACTTTGAACAGTTCTCCTGGCACGGCCAAGTTCGATTCCCATAGAAGCAGAATCCATACTTACTCCGAAGCAACTGTTCCTCTCCGTCATCCGGAGACTTTTACTAGATAAATTCCTACTACGCAAATCACCAACGCCTTGCAAAATCCTTCGATTCTGAAGGCCAAATCCTGTGTTGCCTTTGACTGTGAAAGTTGAAGCTTGCATTTTGATAGCCTTTAATGCTTACCTGCGTAAAAAACATATAAAAGAAAAGTCAACAAAATAAAAAAAGCAATAAATAAAGCAATACACAAGACGCCCATACTGAAACGACTCGACATGAATCGGAAATCGACACCAAATTTGAAGCAAAATAAGAACAAATCACAATCTAAAGAGCTGATTTATGAAGAAATCAAACAAAATCGCAATGATATTAAAAATTATCAGGAAAAATTAAATAAATCGAGAATTAGAATAAATACAGTGGAATTATGCAAAGCAGAGTGTTGAAGGTGAGAGTTTTTTGAATTTGCTAGTTGTATATTGTTCTTCTTCAGTTAAATTTACAGTAGAATATTGTTGTTACGAAGTGGCATTGGGAGGTTCGATGAATTCGAAGAGAGCTGAGAATTGTGATGGAAATAACTGTTCCCTTACTTTTTATTTTAACTGATCGCTTATACTAATCTACCAACGAAGTTGATGGACAAATGCAATTATTTGCTCTTATATGCTCCTCTTCCCGTAATTAAATTACATCACATAAATTAAAAATAAAAATATAATTCTTTAATATTAATTTTATATTAAATATATTTAAAATTAGAAAAATAAATAATATTTTAATATATTTCACCTGTTTTTTATTTGTAATTATAAGTATTGTTAGAGAAAATGGTATATAAAAATTATAATTTGAGTAAGGATTTAAATTTATTTTTATTGAACAAGAGGAAGAGGAAAAGGAAAAAGAGAAAACAGGAAGAGGTTATGGATAGAATACAGTTGGATTGCAGATTAGATTTGGATTACATTACAATTTACACGGGGCCGCACGTGATGTGTTCTTTCTAATCTCTGACGTGTCATTATTCCTTAAATTGACTAATCCACCTCATCTATGGCCCAGGGCTCGGCCCGCAAATGGTACGGGCCTCAGAATTAATTCAAGACTGTAAATTTTCACTTTTGTCGTTCATTTCTGGTAAATTTAGTTGGAAATATTAGGACAAATACATGGTATGTATTTACTATATATTGTTATAGTTGGAAATATTTATCATTTGCAATTATTGTTTTATAAATATAGTTATGTTGATGCCCCTCTTTCCTCTCTCTTCTCTCTTTGCCTTCTTTTTCTGTGGAATATAAATATAAATGGTGACGTCAATTATACAAATACAAATTATAACACAAATATACATGATAATATATAAATACAATAGAAAAGACTACAAATACATGTGAATACACATATAACTTGTTATGAATTACAACAATGATGTAGTTGTATTTGTTGATACAATTATATATATATTCGTCGACATCAATTATATTCATGATACATTTATTGATCAGATATATAATTATTAATTAAATATACAAATTAATTGTATCTCTCTCTCTCCTCTCTCCCAGATCTCGCTCACATCTCGTTTTTCTTAGAACATTTAGATATGGAGCAATTGTGAGGTACCATTCTAGAAAAATCATTTTGTTTGGTTCTATGTTTTTAATTTTAGCTTTTTTTGATTTTTTTTTTTATAGTGTATGTAAAGATGATTTAGAAAGTAATTTATAAGTTAAAAATGATAAATTAATCGTATTCAATTTTTATCTTTTAGCTACTTTTTTAATCTAAAATTAAATGGTTGAAAATATTTCTTTTTCTTTCTGAAACACCATTTAAAATAAAGAAAGAGTTTAAAAGCCAAAAGCATTCAAAATAAATACCTTCTTAGACTCAACCTTTTTCTTAAATCATTATGCAAAGTAGTCTCTCCTTTTTTGGGGGGTTGAAGGTGACAAAATCAAACTCAATTAGTCTAATTCGTTTAAGTTTGACCCATCCACTTATTACCCTTGTTATCAAACGGATTAGGTGTTTGACATTAAAACATGAATCAAAGGTAGGTTGTGTTAGGGCCATTCAAAATCAAATCGTAAATAAGAAGTCAAATCGAAAAAAAGTTATTGATGTATTGGTAAGAAGTTATTAATTTAGTAGTTTTGATAACAATTATGATAAAAAAAATTATATCGGATTATCAATTTTTAACGGTTTAAGTTTTTTTTCTTAACGGATTAACTAATAAACCCGATAGTAAATTAATAAATTATATTATACTATTCGGTATATAAATTCATTGATTTAGGATTTAGGTTCATACTTACATTTCTCACTGTCTTAAACTCTCGTTGTTCTACAAGATGTTAATATTTGCTTCTGACCAAGTATCTGCCAACTCATGTGCATAGTTCATAATTGATTTGTAAGTACCGAATGTCATCTTGCATTTAGAAAAAATGTCAATGTTTAAATCAATAATCAATAAATGGATATAATTTATTTAACTATCACTATAAATAATAGTTTAGTATATCTATAAATCAATAATTAATAAGTCGAACAAATCAACTTCAAAATCGAACCAATTGATACAATCCTAGGTTGAGCCCATGTTTAATCGGTAATGAAATCGATAAAAACATGGGTAAATTACCCTTTTACACATATTTCCCTAATATATTTACTTTTATTCCCATATACATCAAAAAAATTCCAAATTCCCTCTTTTTCCTTTCTCTCTCTATACCTCACTGATACATCCGTCTCTTCCTTCATCCTTGCCCTAATTTGCTCTAGTTAATTTGTTATTCTTCAACTGTTAATCAATTTCAAGGTTCCAAATAAGGTATATTTCAATCTCCCCTTATATGGAATTTTACTTCATCCTCATTTAATCTGATTTCTCCTAAAATTTGTATATTTTGATTTCTTCTGAAAATCTTTGAAAAATCTTCTAAATTTTTATCATTTGCTTTCTTCTGTAAATCTTTCTATTTTTATTTCTCATACCTTCAATGATACATATGGAATCCGTTCATGGTCTCAAACAGTCCAATAAAAATCAACGAATTCTTGTTTCTCCTGGTTCTGATTCGTCTTGAGAAGGTTACGACGAAGTTAGATCCAAACATCGTAACGATCCAGCAGTGATGAATAAGCTACGTGAGAAATTGAAGTCGAAAGCTACAGTTAAACATGCACCCAAAGAAATAGACAACAAGATTGAAGGGGTTACAACATGCCCTAATCTCCCAAAGGTATGTGTTCAATTAAGTTTTTATTTTAGAATGAAAATTTTGTGAAGGTTTTAATGATTCTGATACATATCATTTATGTATCAGATACATAATATCTTTTTAAAAGGAATTTTTTTTGGAGATTTTCTATTTCTGATACATCATGTTTAAGTGTCAGTTTCTGTTGTTTTAATTTTTAATGATTCTGATACATATACATTTATGTATCAGATACATAATGTCTTTTTCAAATGTAATTTTTTGGAGATTTACTATTTCTGATACATCATGTTTAAGTGTCATTTTATGTTGTTTCAAGTTTTAATGAAGCTGATACATATCATTATGTATCAGATACATAATGTCTTTTTCAAATGCAATTATTTGAGATTTACTATTTCTGATACATTATGTTTAAGTCTCAGTTTCTGTTATTTCAAGTTTAATGATTCTGATACATCTACATTTATGTATCAGATACATAATGTCTGTTTCAAATGCAATTTTTTGAGAATTACTATTTCTGATACATCATCTTTAAGTCTCAGTATTTGTTATTTCAAGTTTTAATGATTCTGATACATATACATTTATGTATCAGATACATAATATTTTTTCAAATGCAATTTTTTGGAGATTTACCATTTCTGATACATCATGTGTAAGTGTCATTTTTTGATGTTTTAAGTTTTAATGATTCTGATACTTCTACATTTATGTATCAGAATATAATATATAACTGTTTCTGATACATCTTCTGTATGTATCAGAATCTCATCTCATGGATCAGATATTTTAATGCATATGATACATCGTATTTATGTATAAAGTTCAAGTTGTATTTAACCATTTTCATGCCAATGCAGGGAATGAAATACGTCATCAAGAAGATCTTGTCCCACCCATTGAGATTCGGAACGGCATATAGGGCTAATTTTCTTGATGATTTTGAATAATCAATAGGTGAAGAAGGTATAAAGTTATTTAGGATGGAATTTCTATTCCAAATACTGGACTACATGCCGAATTCTTCCGTTCAATATATGCCACACTATTGTGGAATTTTGGTTGTCGAAAGGCCAAGGATGGTTATGTTAGCGATACCGAAGATCCTAAAAAATCTAAGAGAGATTTCATATCTTCTACTCAAGGAGAACCGATGGACGTAGAGTAGTTTTTTTTTTGAATTTTGTATTAGAAGAATGTACAATTACCAGACTTTTAAGTTTTTCTCATGTATGAAACTCTAATATAAGATGAAAGTTTATATATCATATTATCAAGCATCAAACTTGACTGCTTCTTGATTCTGATACATACTATTAATGTATCATATTCTAATGTATAAAACTTGACTGCTTCTGATACATATTGTTAATGTATCATATTCTAATGTATAAAACTTGACTGCTTCTGATACATACTGTTAATGTATCATATTCTAATTTATCAAACTTGATTATTTCTGATACATACTGTTAATGTATCAGATTCTAATTTATCAAACTTGAATTCTTCTGATATTGTATATGTATCAGCATCTTATGTATCAAGATTTAGTGATTCTGATACATCTTATTTATGTATCAGAATCTCATTTATGAGCTTTAATGAATCTGATTCATCTTGATTATATATCAGATTATCATGTATCAATATTTAATGTTTCTGATACATCTTGTCTATGTATCAACACCTCACGTATCAATCTTTAATGTGTCTGATACATCTTGTTTATGTATTAAAATTCTCATGTATCAAAATATAATGATTCTGATACATCATGTTTATGTATCAGATTCTGATACATCTCATGATTCTGATTGAATTTTTTTTCGCACTGATGCTCTGTTTTTAGAATTTTCCTTGATCTTCATAACTATTTTGTTCTTAAAAGGATTATTTACCTTATTTAGCACTTTAATTGATTGAAACAATCAATCATAACTTAAATTACGTTACTATCCATAAATAACTCACAAGCATTAATTATTTTACACCCAAAAACTGATGTATCAGGAAGGTGAGTAATGTATCAGAAATTTGAAAAAAAAGGGAAATCAGGTAATTTAAGAAAAATGAGGAATACATTGTAATTGAGCTTTTTCACTATGAGATTTAGATAAAGTTTACTAAAAACATGTAAAATATAATTTATTTAACTATCACTATAAAATAATTTAAGATGATACTTATTTTGAAATTGAACGTAGTAGTCTCTACTAATAAAAAAATTGGTACCAGTACTTATATCATATCCGTAAAATATCATCTTTATGACTCCTATCCAAAACTCTGAAGAAACATAAATGGTGGTGGCGGGCAAATTCACTCTGCCCAACAGCTCTTCTTCGAATCATTTTCTCGCCCCGTATTCTTCGTGTATTTTCTAGAAAACAAAGAGAACTCTTTTCCTCCATTCCTCTACTACAGAATCCAATCGAGGTATGTTAAAGATTAGTTTTTTTTCCCCAATTTATGATTTTGTTGTCAATTCTACTACTTTTAATTATACCCATGATGTTTTTAGCAATTTTCGTTGTTATTAGGTCAATGTTGCATGCCGTATCTGCCCCACAAAGTTGCAGTATATCGTATTCAAGAATCCCTTGTTATCAAAAACCTTTTGCCACTGCAGGGCTTAGAGTGTCTGCTTCACTTCCAGAGCCTAATGGGGTTAAGGTTGAGTACACTCCTTGGTTGATTGTTGGATTGGGAAATCCCGGAAACAAGTATCACGGGACTCGCCACAATGTAAATTTAATTTCCCCCTTTTTCAACTTTTTTCAAAGTTCAATATTGTGTGAATTTGTATTTGCGGAAGCTTTTTTCACTGACTTTGTGTTTTGAACAATGTATTTTGCTGTTTCTTCATGATGGGGTTTTGTTAATTAGGTTGGTTTCGAGATGATTGATAGAGTTTCTCAAGAGGAGGGCATCATGTTAAACACAATACAGTCGAAGGCCTTGATAGGGATAGGTGGTTGTTCGAATCTGTTTGTCCTAATTTGTGTTTTCCTTACCAACGTTGAGTTTTGACGGGTTCTTGTTGATGCGCTTGGTACAGGTTCCATAGGGGAGGTACCTGTTGTATTGGCAAAACCTCAAGCCTACATGAATTTTAGTGGAGAATCAGTATGTATTCAGCAGCTATTGTAGTTTAGTTGCTCGGTGTTATAACCATTAATTAGTTATTCAAAGTGAAGTATTGAGTACTTAATTGTCATATGGACAACATCAAATGCTTTTCTATCATTGGTTTACACATGTTTCTTCTTTACCATTTCGATTGACATGGATAGTTGCTAATTTGCGTCACAATGAAAGAGGCTACTTTTAGTTTTCTTTCTATATAAGCTAAAGATACAGACATTGTTAATTTAGACTGTCCCTTCTGATAACCTGTATAACAAACTTGTCACCTTCGATTTGGATCAATATATAAATGTTCTTTCAGCATTATGGAACTCCACTTAGTGGACTTCTTTTCTCTATTTCAATCAGCTTCTACTTGCAACGAACAGACATGTTGCCTTTTATGCTTGTGCATCTGCTACTTAGAAAGAGCTGAAACATGTTAGGTTCTTTGATCAACTCTCTGATTGCCCTAACATAAAAGGCTTGGTGGATGTGGACCAAAATTTCCAGTTAACCAGATGTCATCTGGTGCATATTGACCCTTTGAATAGAAACCTGCATTCCAATTTTCTACTGAATCTGATAGCAAAGTTCACAGTTTTAGCCCCCTATCAAATGCTAGCAAATGTTATGTAGACATACTATTCAATCAGACAGTTTTTATTTCCATTTTACTATATTTTGTTAGACCGACTGGTTCTCTGAAATATTGACCTTAGAATGAAAAAGAAAAAGCTTTTAACCGATATTTTGACTTCCTCAATATTACTGTTTCACAACTAGCTAAAAGGCAGGGGCTCTAAAGCAACTTTGTTCTACTTACTTTCTTTTGAACTGTTTATTTATACTGGTGTTTCGTGTTTCACATATGTAATTGATTAGAGATGGTGTGGAGTTTGCTTCAAAATTTTTGAAGAAGGGTTCAATCATAGAAAAATTCAATTTTCTGCAAAAATGTAAAAGTAGTTTTTCAGTTTTTGGAAATGCTGGAGAACTTTTTCTTGGTATTGGTTGAAAAAACAATATTTGGAAAAAGAAATTGAAAAGAATTTTCAAAGCAAGTTTTTCAAATTTTTGAAGTAAACACAAATTTGCTTATGTTTTCAATATTTTCACACCTTTCTAGAACTTTTGAGACCTTATTTTTCTTGTGAGTTTGTCATTTTATTTTGAAGACTTTATTTTTTGATAAAGGTCATTTATTTAGAAGGTAGCACAAAGTTGGATATAGTTATTTCCTCTGGTTGGCTAATTAACCAAGATAAAACATGAACGAGAGAAATCATGCTGCTGATGGTTCATTACAGTTACATGTATATGTGATATAATAGATGCTTTAATTTGGTAAAAGCTTGATCTGGTTGTTCCTTAGTTTGTCATCTGAAAGGCGCTTCTTGTATATATCTTTTAGCTCTTGTGTTCTACTTTCCCTTTTGATTCTCATTAAATGTGTAGTTTTCATATTTTTGCATCTTCTATAGTTCTTGCTTTTATTAACAAAAGTAACAAAGCAATTCTTTTTTCTCTCTTTCCTTTTCCGTGTTCTCTTTTTTCCGTTTTAGGGTGATCTTTATCTTTCTGGGAGGAGAGGGCTCTTTATTCCTCTTTGGTAAATATGGACCTCATCCAAATGAAATGATAATTTTTTCTTATCGTACTAGGTTGGACCGCTTGCTGCATATTATCAGGTGCCGTTGCGTCACATCCTTCTGGTATGACTTTTTTTTTTTCATTTTTTGATAACTGTAGGAGATAGTTTTTCCTTGCCTTTTTAAGGGTTGAGATTGGTGTGCTATACTGGATAATTCTATGTACGTGGTGCTCCAAATAATCTTTTCCCATCTTTGAAGTTTATAGTGTTTGTACTCATCCTTGTAGATTTACGACGAGATGAGCTTACCGAATGGTATTTTGAGGCTCCAGCCAAAAGGAGGACATGGTCATCATAATGGGTATTGTTCTTGAGTAGTCAAATCTAAATGACACTGATTCTGTAATCTTACTGTGTGTAATGTTAGCTCATTTTTTCTTTCTTATGGACAAGTTATTAAGAGCTCTATTGACTCTGCAGAATATATAAAATTCACATTTGATTTCTTTTTTATTTTGGCAGGGTGAAAAGCGTGATGGAGCATTTGAATGGTCGCCGGGAATTTCCACGATTTTGCATAGGTTCCTCCTGACTGCTTATCATTTGTTGTGAAAGCATAATCACATAATTACCAATGGAAACTATGTGTTCACATACAACAAAATTGCTCTACTAAATCCCCAGCTAAAAAGCATGTTTTTAATGTATTTATGTAGGCATTGGAAATCCGCCTGGGACTATGGACATGAAGGCATATCTTTTACAAAAATTCAGTGATACAGAGCGGAAACAGGTACTTGTACTTCTTGATGCTTGTCAAAGTACTATAATCTTATCCCATCATGAAAGGCATTCCAATGGATGGGTCAAGTTGTCTCTTAAACTTCACTATCATACAAGATCCCCATATATTCCTTGTTTGTTCTGCAAAATATTTATCTCCTCTTGTAAAATAGACATCAGAATAAGGTGGAGCTGATATAGCTATTTATTTCTTTGCCTTGTATGTATGCATATGATGTACTGCAAGGAACTGCCAATTGGTCTAATTACCCTTCATTACCTCTACCACTCTCCCTACTTATCCACAGAGTAAAAAGGGAAATTCAAGCTAAGCAAGAATAACAACATGAGTTCTTGATGTTCAACAATACTTTTCATGTTTCTCTTGTTGTATGCAAACAGGTGGATGCAGCACTTGATCAAGGAGTTGGGGCTGTCAGGACGGTAGTATTGGAAGGATTTGGCAGTAGAATCTCGCGATTTAATATAGGGCAGAAATACAAGTATCACAAAGTTTGATGTAATGAAGCTAGAATGAATGTATGAAAGACCACAATAGTTAATTACTCAAGTCTAGGTAGTTGCGCAT
The DNA here is from genome assembly GCF_947179165.1 of Solanum dulcamara. Taxonomy (NCBI): domain Eukaryota; kingdom Viridiplantae; phylum Streptophyta; class Magnoliopsida; order Solanales; family Solanaceae; genus Solanum; species Solanum dulcamara. Next base: position 55,037,768 of record NC_077247.1, on the reverse strand, counting down.
TTCTCTGGGATCTACCTAGAAAGTTTTGGAGTTCGATCAATGCTTATAGTTTCATGCTGGCATGCAGCATCTGTAAACACTTGTAGAATAGACTTATTTCAAAGGAAAAACAACACTTGTAGAATAGAATTCCATTTTGCAAATTTGTTATCGAACATGTTTTAAATATGTAATTCTTGCTTTTCCCCTTCTCTTACAACGATTGATTCCGTCCAAATGCTAAATAAGAGCGAGAAAATCGTAAGATTAATTGCAAACCGATAACAATAAGATCGGTTTAACATAAACACACCCTATTGTTATTAGAAGAGAGTATTAATACTTCATCATTGATGGAACTATTTAGAAGATCGCTTTAATTGCATTATTATTGATGACTTCATTTTCCTTGATGAAATCACTAGAAAATAATGTTATTAATTTGGAACAAAAGGCATAAAAAGTATTATAGAAGGAATATTGGTATATCCACGTGTGATGCTGAGAAATTGCCGTCTGGTTTGTAAAATTCTTATAAGAAGAAAAAGACCCTTTCTTTGCCTTGGAATTTTCCGGATTCCAACGTTAATTATCTTGCTAATTTCTTTTCTTTTGATTCATAGAATCCCAAAAATATTATGGTTTATTTAGACTTTTGACCCACCTTTTCAATACGAACGTTGGAAAAACATAGCATTAGTCCTGTATTATTATTAGACCGTTGGAGGCTCAAAAATCTTTTGAAAACAACAAAAAAATTCATCAAATCCAAGAACTCTTCTTAACTCCAAACACAAAACTCCACAAGAATTTACTGTCTAAGCAACATTCACCATGTCTGGGACCAATGAATCTCTGATTCAAACTCAAACCCTTCATTCTCTCTACGCCGCACTCGACCCCAAGTCCTTAATTCTCTCACAATTTTCAAATTCCGATCAGCCCCAATTCCTTCAACTCACTACAGATTGCTTACTCATGGAGAGGGGTTCTCGTTACAAAGCCTATGCTGATCTTAGAGAAAAGAAATTGCGAATAAAGCACATGAAACAATCGATTCTCAAAGAAGAAGAAGAATTGGAATTTCAAGAGGAGTTTGTTGTTACTCCGCCGAAGAAACAGGTGAAATTTCAGGGGAGTTTCGTAACACCACCTAAGAGGGCAAAAGGGTCATCGATTTTGGCTCAATCAGTGCCTGATTTTTCATCTGCATTAAGGAAGGAAAATCGAAAGCCGCCACCCACTATGCTGCCGACTTTGAAGGAGAAGTCGGCTACCCCGCCTCCGGCTGGTTCGAAAAGTGGGAAATTTTATGGGAGTATTGGAGGTAGCAAATCGGTGAATTCAGGGGAAAAGAGGATTGGGGGTTTGATGACTAGGAAGAGTTATGCTAATGTTGATGAACTAAAGGGATTGGCTTCTGTGGCAAGGAGTGCTATTAATGGAGAAAACAGAGTAGGAAGAACGAACAGAGTTGCTGGCAAGACTGTTCTTGGATACAGACAATTATGAATTCTTTTTTCTTGTTTTCTCTTTAGGGGGTTTTGATTATTTGATTTACTCGGAAGGTATGGCTTGGCGTAACTGTTGATTTGCTCAAATGGGGTGCCTTGGTAAAGTTCCATAGAAATAGCCTCGTGATACAGTTCTTTTTCGAAATCTCGCATATACCAAGAGTTAGTGTACTGGGGTGGTGTTATTTTTTATTTGCTTGAAAGATTGGTTTTTGATTTACTTTTTTTTTTTTTTTTTTTTTTAAAGAGGATTGATTTTTCAAATTTGGCTTAGAGTTGTATAGTTGAAGTCTAAATCCATGCGGACTTATTCATTGTAACCTACTGGGGAACTATAGAAAGTACTTTGCTTATGGATTGATTAACATTGAAAATCATAATAATAGATTTCTTCATATGCATCCATTTTGTATACTAGTTTTAATGGCCAAACAAAAGAGGTTTACTGGATTTCCCTTCAAATTGTTCTTACATTTCAATTATGTTTCAAATTGTGCCTGTCAATTGGTGCAGGGGATTGTTCTTAAATGCTCAATGTTCATTCATAAATGTGAAAGCAAGTACAATAAATAGGAATCAGATGCAGAATCTATGATTTGTACAAAATACTTGGCTTGAAATTATTGAGGCCAGAGTTATCACATGAGAACACTGATAGCGGCTTACTACAAACTCTCAAAATCAGGAGCTACTGCTTACAGTTCCATCCAAATTTAGCTAGAATTGTAGAGGTCTATAACAACTTCATCTACTAATACTTGGAGGATATGCCTATCAACTTCGGTGCCACATTCAAATTCTTCAATCTCGAAATCCGTCCACTTACCCAAAGAATGACTCATATCCCATTCTATTAGCTCGTCCGGAATCAACCCAACAAATTCTCCCCACTCTTTAACTTCTTCAATAATATCAGCAATCAGAATCTCTTTAGTCATGCTTGATGGTAGTTTAGACCAGATTCCGAAACCAGAATCAGAGTATCGACCAAATTTTGAGTCTAGATACTCTAATAGACAATCAAAGGCAAATCCTTTAAGCTGATTCATCTGTTTGGGGTCGTTACAGCCAAGCAACTGACCAAAAGTCATCCATAGAAGACTAGATAGCATTTCAAGTTCATTGAGGAGAAAATGGCTAACAGAGAACCCATCGTCTACAGGTAGAGCATGTTGTTCAGGTGTAGTTCCAAGCATGAGTTCAGTATTCAAAATGACCTCTTTTGCGTAACTGAGTTTGCTTCCTTTTAACTGATTAATCTTGCTTAGCACTCCAGAAATGTTGTTAACATGGTCTGTGATCAGTGCTCTGCAACTTCTGGTGAATAATGAGGTTGCACAATCCAAAAGATCTCTATCAGGTTCTGGAAAGAGTGGTTCATCATAAATAGAGTCCACGGATTCAGCAAGCACTTTGTCCTCTGGAGGTAAACAAGCATACATATTAGATGCATGAAATTCAAATTCAGAATTGTCCTTTTTTATTATTTTTATGTATTTTGAGGGAAAGAAAGGAAGTATGAAAATAGTAAAATGTTGAACAATGGATCATACTTGAGCTACTATTGGGACTGCTGGAGAGGTAGCTGTCAGTTGAAAAGGTAGCTTCAAGAACACATCCTGGACTATGGTGATCATTATCAAGTGAATTCCCAACTAAATCGATTGCCGAATCTGGTGCTTCCTGAGCACAAATTCAAAATCGATAAAAAGATTCAGACTAATAACAATAGGTTTATAACTGAAGCAAGCGCATTTAAAAAATTTCATGCACTTAAAAAACAAGGAAAGAAATTATTGAGGGGAAAATGCTGAATGCTGAATCGTGCAATAACTAAACCTCTCACTAACACTCTTTAGCTGAGTGAGGAAAGAAGATAAAGCCTACATGATGACAACCAGAAAAGGTTTCATTTGATCTTGTGTGTCAAAATTTAGTGAGGCAGCTGCTAAATATTTTACTATCATAATCAGGTGCCTAACCTGGGAATATAGACTTAAGGAAAAAATGATATACTGTATTTAATGCATTAAGGAAGATAGTAAGAACCATTAGCATCCTCAAATGCTATTTCCTGACTACTACTAGTACGGTTCCAATGGTTACCTGTGCTTCACATTTATTAAGAAGCCAAAAGCAGTTAATATTCTAGCTTTGGGCAGACTAAAGGATGTAGATTCTCTGATAGAGATGATATTAAATTTGCACAATCTGCAACTTTTGACGCACTATCTAAGTGTTGTTCATATTCTTTTATAAAATTAAACCCTTATCAAAAGAGAAGTCAAAAACAGTTGAATAGTGTGTGTGTGTGTGTGGAATATATGCACTTCTCATTTCTAATGGAAAACAAGAGAATGAATGGGAAGAAAGATCCTTCTATGCAACTAATCAGGGAACGCTAAAGTACACATCTGATACAATCGAATGGTACTTCTTTTTTTTTTTTTCTAAATCAAATGGTACTAAATCAACCAAGCAACATTGTGGTTCTTTGATGCTTAGACACCATGATTGTACTAAGTATTTTCAATCAGCTAGTGTTGATGCTACCAAGTCCTCTCATAGGCAATGAACAGTTCAACTCACTCAGCTAAAGCCAAATTAGTTGGCTTAACCAATCATGAAATTTAGCATGAAGTCACCAGTATGAAAGACTGCTCCATTAATTTGCAGTATTACTAGGTTTTGCTTGATATAATCTTTCTAAATGTTATCTACTATTGAATTTTTCTCTGTTCTCTGATTACATATTATAAACCAAACGGAAGTGTTCTTCCATAATATACTGTTCTGTATAAGTAATCTTGGCGGCACTAGCACCAAGTATTGGTTTAGTAATCACAGAGGCAAGAAGAGAACTAGTTTCATCAAATGTATGTATGAATTATCCACAAGGTCCAAAGCTGTTTACCCTCTTAAGAAATCATAAGATATTTATGTCGCTCAAGCTTTAAAAAGGAAAATATTTCGCAAGAGATCATTCAGTATTTCATTCATTGCAAAACAGATAGTTAACATTTAGTTACCTGGAAATGCATGCAAGTATTTCTAGAAGACACGTCACCATCATCACATATATCTTCTTTTCTGCTAGGTCTAACAGGCAAACCATCCAGATGAAATTGTCTCTCTGCATTCAAAGCAGTTATTAGCTCCTGAAGGATCGTTGCAGTGCTTTTTCTAGGTGCAGCACCCCCTTCTGCGAATTCTTCTTCACTAGTCAATTCCTTTAGCTTTTGCTCCAGAAGTGCTCCTAAAATGTCCCCTTTCAAAGGAAAGGATTTCTGCAAGCATGGTGCTTCATCATTTCCTTTAAAGAAGGATCTCCCTGAAGTAGCATCAAAACTTGAGCTATTTTGAGACTTCCTTTTTGTGACTTCTGGATGAATGCCAGCTTTCTGCTTCATTGCAGATTTAAATGTAAACGAAACAACATTACTTCCCTCAGAACTATTATTGGTTGCACCACTCTCTCGCAAACATGGCAACTTCAGTTTAGTGGAGTGACTACAAATTGGGAAAATAACATCTTTTTTACTTGTTTTGTCAGAAGGAGGACTTGATTCTCTTCCGAAATTTGCATTCACAAAACTAGAACTTTCACCTTGTCTAGAGACATTCATCAATCTCTTCTTCCGCACCGGAGAGAGGGAATCACTTCTCCTTGAGTAAGGTTTTCTTTCAGTTTCAAACTTGCAGCCGTCGGCTGTGGCTGGCATCCTCAATCGGGTAGATGCACCTAACCTTCTGTTCTGTGCAACAAAATTTTTGGTATTATTCATAGATTCTGCAGCAGCTAAAACTCTGTTGCTCTGTAAACTACTTGGCATAGGCTTCATAAGACCCCTCTCTCTATTCTGAGATGTTTGATTTTGCTTCTGCTTAAACACATGAGTGGCAGATGATGCATCCTTCTTCACGTTGCTCCCTTGGTGGGTGCCATGCATCTCAATTCGGCTTCTGCTAATAGGTCTCTTGCCCAATATGAGTTCTGCACAATATGATACATCATCTATTTCAGCAGCTGTGGCATCTGAGGACGAACCCTCAGAAACTCTCTCTAATTGATCCCTGCTGCTGAAAATGGGCAACCTTGGCATATTTCTTCCTGGACCATGACAAGGTTCAGAGTAACTAGAGACAGGTGACGAGACAGACGATGGGTGTTCTTCCACATTTGGTGTACCGTTCTTACTATGAAGCATATAACCACAATTTTTACATGAAGGCACAGATGCCCTCACTTCCAAAGTCTTTGAATCCACATAAGAATTAGGGCCTTCCAAATGATGCAATGCTAAATCTGCTTTATCTTCCAAAGGAGAGAAATATTTAGGATAAGTGAGAGCACATTTTGCCCTACTCTTTTGCAAACCCGGTTCCAAAATCCTAGTTGCAGCCCCAATCAACCTAGAAGCATTTCTACCAGAGACATTCCTAGGACTTTTTACTGGAGAAGTCAATTTAGGCTGATGTTTCCTTGGCCTTGACAATACAGTCCTCAACTGCAATGCTTCAGCACTAAATCTGCTGGCTGGACGTCTCTCGCTCATCCCTATCTTCTGAAGCTTTTGAGGCCTCAATTCACGCTGTATTTCGGCCTTCTCAAAATCCATATCTTCTTTATCAGATCTGCCAGGCCGAGCACCAAGTTTCTCTGCCACATTGCTCCCAATTTCAGAGGCAGAAACCTTTTTGACCTTACCGCCTGGTCCTGCTGGCATTGATTCCAAACCCATAAGCCTAGCAACCAAACTTGGAGCTTTCATTTCGCGCTTGCTTTCACAACGAGTATTAGTCATTCCATTGTTCTTTGCATTTGGAAAGCCCCCACTGTTCTCATTAGCAATCTACATTGTTCATACAAGAACCAAAAACAATAAAAACAGAAACTTTATCAGGCTAACAGCTGAGACACTAGAAAAAAAAAACAAAGGTAAATGTGGCAGTATTGTTCAAGAAATGAGTACCAAACGATGCTTTGGCTGCTTCTCATCCCCTCCAAACTTCTTCGAAGCTTGTTTCAAGCGAGCTATAAGAATGCCACACAAACAAAGAAATATTTTATCCCTCTAGCTAGAATGACCTTCAGGAAAGCAACCATAAAATGAATGGAATGTAGTAGCTAAACCTGGTGAAAGCAGTTTCTTTGGAAACAGCTTCTTCTTGGCAAATCTACGGTTCCAATCAAAGAGCTGAAAGAAAATGCCTACACAACCCCCAGGCCTTTGAGGTTTTTTCTCAGTAATGGCCAATGATGATGCTGTTATGGCTAAACTGTCATTCATTTCTCTACCTGAGCTAACAATTATCCTTCAAAAATCCTTTCTTGAATTTCTTCACCTTTTTCTCACACTCTGCTGAATGTGATTCACATACTTTAGCTTCTATCAAACATTATCTGCACATTAATTGAAAAAAAAAAATCCACTGACCCCTCTGCCCACCACATCACTCACACTCCTTGGCCCAAAAAAAGAAAGGAAAAAAAAACTCACATTTTCATGCAATAAACAAAGCAAAAAATATCAGAAACAAGAAAATAGCAATGAACAGCAACACCCTGAGCTGTGTTCAATTATGACAAAGTTTTCACAAGAAACCACTGTCAAACAAAGAAAACCCAGAACAAGAAAATACAAACAGCAATACCCAGAATGTCTTCAACTTTCACGCAATGTGCTACTGTTCAAGAAAACAGCTAGAACTGACTATAGGAAGATGAAAAAGGAAACAAAGAAAAGGGGATTGACTGAATCTTGAATTTCCAGATTCTTTTGTGAAAAAAGCAGAATCATTTGTACACTAGAGAGGCACATGCTAACTCACGCAACCATAGAATAAAAAATCTTTTCTTTAGCCTATTGAGGAACCTCAGAAAGTGAAACCTTCTGTTGTTCAGAGAAAGAAAGCTGTTGTGGTGAAAACGGCTCTTCCTTCCTCTTTTTTCACAGCGAAGAGAGCAGAGACAGAGTGTAAGGGGAGATGAGACAAGTTAGATGCGTAGGATAAGAAAGACTGGACAAACTGAGCAACCCCACACTCCCTGTAAGGATGGTCAACATGCCAACATCTTCGTTCAATGTTTCGAATAAGAAATATTATATATTCGGTCTTCAATATTCTAGTTACTCATGTAGGTATGATATTTTTTTGTGTCTCAATTTATTTATTTAATTTTAATTTAATATTAAATTTAACAAAGTAAAAATATTTTTGATTATTGTGAATTTAAATTAAAAATATATAGCAGTAACAATACTATTATACTCAGTATAATTCTATTAAATTATGCTTAAAGAAAATAAAATGTACTCAGATTTTATCCTTAATTCAGTCCTTTGAAGATAAAAAAGTTGTGTAAGATATACCATCAGCTCAAGAGAAAGATCCAAAGATACATAAAAGATACGATTATGATCTTTTAATCTTGTGATCTTAAATGTCTACGTGAAAATTAGAATCGAAGAGTTATTAATAAAAATTAAAGAAACATTTGTAACCTCATGATTGTAACCTCATGAGCTACGTGAGTAGTTAGTTTCTTCATGAGGTACATGAGTAGTTAGTTATTTGTAACCTTGCGAAAAAAGATCAGATGATTATGTTGACAGTTGACCCTCAGGAATATTTGGTCTTCATTTTGGTTTTAATTATGAAAATAATATTAAAAAAAAATATTTTTTTCTATTTAAATTATAAGTAGCTATTTTATTAGAAGACCATTTCCTCCTCCTGTTGCGTTATGGCAGGATGTTACGTAAATTTACGGGGTCGTTCGATACACACCTATTGATCTTCACTCCTTAATTTCGGATCATGAAAAACTTACTACACTATATTCGGATCTACCCTGTATATTAATGAATTATGATAATTTCAAAAGATATAAAAAAAAAAGTGGATATATGTTAAAGTAGGCTATCATTCAGAGAAATGTATAATTCCGTAATCCATTGCGATAACTCAAAAAAATTGTTATTTTGATTTTGCTAATCATTGAAAATAGCACAACGACGATGAACAATTAATCTAGTAGTCAGCTTTACATTTTAAAACAGGCATAATATATAAATATGCACAAATAAATATTTAAATTTGTATAAAATTGAATAAATATATATACGTGATATAAACCACGTATGACATAAAATTATCATGTAAAATGTCACGAAAGATGGATGCATCCATTTGTTCAGATTTTGAATAGTTCAAGTGTCTACTTAACTTGTGCACTAATAAAATTAAATATCATAATTGTCAATTAAAAATAAGTCGAGAATTATATTTATGAATTATGTCTTTAAACAACTTATCTACACTACTAACTGTATCAATTCTATTATACTTAACCAAATAACGTTCCACAAACTACTCCTTGCATTCATATTTATTTATTTTGTATTTGACTCGACGCACAAGTAAAAAATAAAATAAGTCAGAATTGAAAATAAATTGCACATAATTATAGTACTTTACAGTAAATCAGTAAGAATAAAATAAATATAAATTAAAAAATTATCTGTTGATTTTTTCTATTAGCAAGTACAAGTGGACATTACATTTAATACAGTAACAAGTAAATGTGGACGGGGGAGTACCTTTCAAGCAAAACATTTTCATGAAAAACAGTCAAACATGCCTAGCATATTTGTTCTCTTAGGATCGTTTCCATGGGTTGTGACACTGTTGATTATTTTATCTCATTTTTTATATAAAATAGTATAATCATTTTAATATAATTATTGAAATAAAACAATTTTAAAATTAACTAAATTTAAATCAAACATAAAATAAAATTAATTTTACATTCTATTTTGAAAATATTATTTTTACATCATCTACCGACGAACGACTCATTAAAGTAAATATTTGTGTAAAAGCTGAACTGTATTTTCACTTTGATGAGCACAGTATCGTCGAGTCTACGTCTGTCTGTTATACTAAGCTGTCTTGACATGGAGGTTGGAGCGTAGAATTTGAATTAATGTACACTGTAATCTTACGCGCTAAATAAACTGTGTACGACACACTCTCCAAATATCTGTAGTGGAAGGACCACATGGTAGTTCGATGTAGCGAGTGTTGTTGTATTTCGTACTCGAGAGAGTTGGATAAGTAAAAGTTACCGACACGTGAATGTTAAAGTGCCGGCAATGATTTACCGGACCAAGGATATTGCTTCTCGTTCAACAATGTGGGTTTGTCCGATCTCCTATATCATGACAAAATAAATTAATTAAAGTGCTAGTACAATTTACATAGGTTAAAAACTTACAAATCACCTTTTGGGTCCCTAAAAAATTATTAGATCCCCACTAATTGTTTGAAAATAGTTATTGTTTTCATTCTTATGGACATAAATTGGCACGTTTAGTTTATTATGATAAGTAATTCGTTTGATATTCCATTAATTTTAATTTATTTATCTAATTAAAATAAGACAAACAAATTGAAACATAGAAAATATCATTTAACTCAATTTGAAGCTAGAAAATTTTTTGATAATTTAAAACATATTTTATTATATTATTTATGCGATTATAAGAACTTTTCAATTTAATATACTGAACGTATGAGGTAGTGGTAAGGTTTGCATACATCCTACCCTATTCAGACTTCACTTGTGGAATTTCACTGGATTTGTTGTTGTTTTTGTAAACGTATAATGTTTGAGCGAATATTTAAAAAATATAAAAGAAAAAGGAAAAAAACAAATAAAATGATAGAGACCGGAGAACCTGTTTGGATGAACTTATTTTAAGTAACTTATAAGTTGAAAACTGCTTATAAGTTAAAAAAAATAGGTGTAATCCAACTTTTTTTTTTGACTTATAATCTACTTTCAATTTATAAGCTGCTTAAAATAAGTTCATCCACACAAATTCAATTATTTATTGAGGCTTATTTTAAGTATAAAATAACTTTAAATTGATCAGATAAATACTCAAAAAAATTAAAAATAACATATAAATAACTTATAAGTCAATCCAAACAGACTATTAGTGATCAAAATTTCTCAATTTTCTTCATGATCATAGTTTGAATAACGACTCAGAAAGATAGGCAACCAAGAAGAAAAAGGACAAAATAAAAATGAAAGCTTGAAAAAATATTCAGAACTAGTCAACTTGTACTCACAACATCGTACGTCCAATTATCTCTTACTATAATCTATTATTTATCAATTTCATTTGATCATGACACTTTTTTTTGTTAATTCTTTTGGGAAAAAGAATACTCTTTCTAAACTATAAATTAATTTAATTTAAGTTTTTCATTTTATTTTTAATAATAAATTTTATATTCACATAAATATTTTATATATGAGATATAAATTTCAAGAAAATTACAAACATAAATAATATAATATAATTTATTAAAGGCTATAAATTTTAATAGTTTTTCTTTCAAAATTGAAATGTATGCACCGATGGAGACATTAGCATTTAATATGTTGTAACACGACAATATTTCAAGCTCTGAAGTCCAACTCATTGCCAACATTTTTCTTTGCCTTTAGCTGGACACCGGCCGAACAATATAAATTGTGGTAGTATGATTGAGATTTTTTCAAGTTTGAGTTCGAGCTTTTTAGAATGATAAAAAAAAAATCTCTTATAAGCACCGTTTCAAGAAATGAGCTTTCCAATACATGAATTCAAATTTAAAATGATATTAATATGAATGTTACACTGATAAAATAAATAACTCAAAACTCATAACATATCGCGAGGTTGAATTTTTATTCCTCAAGTTTAACCCAATGTGGATGTAATTAACAACCGCGAATCAATGTGGTTGCCCAACTACTTGGTTAATTTACTTTTTGTCCATTTAATCGCTTTAGGTTAGTGTATAGCCGTTTGATTGTTGGTTAGAAGGTGATTTATTATATATTAAATTTTGTATAATTTATACCATGCTTGATACATAGCATTATTTTGTTATATATGAAATTCAACACACTTAATACGATGTTTGGTTAATAATTTGAAATCCCGGCTTACTAATGTAGAATTTATAAGAAAATTTATGTATTATTTTATGTAAGATGAAGTATAAAATAACCAATACATGAATAACTAAATATTGCAAAATCCCCGCATTATGAATATTTGCATAATTCTAATTAAGAAAGTTATTTAAAGTTTTAATTTATAGAGTTTTTGTCTAAGTTATTCCTTTAACCTCTCGTTTTATTGAAATTCACGAGATAATAAAACTACTTCAAGTAATGGCGTAATTTTTTTGAACACACCAAAAATAATTTGAAATAAATTTTATTTATATAAATAATTAATATTTTCAACTTAAATGTAGCGAACCAAAAAAAAATTGAAGTAAAGTTGGGCCATTGGAGTAGTACATTTTTCTTAGATTGGAGACCTCATTTGGTCTCAAGTCTATTGTGGTTATTATTCGTCTTTAACGTATCACATTTGCTCTAATGTCCTTTATTTTATCGTAGCCAGATTTATAGAGACACGAATATTCACACTAACCGACAATATGAGATACAACTTGTAACAAAGTCGTGGTGATACTCAAGTCTTGTGGCAAGGAGTGTAACTTTATAACAAATTTACGAAATAATTTGTACTAAATTTATTATGATCCATAGGGATTTGTGGCAAGGCAAGTCTTTGTTTAACCAAAAATTGACTAATCAAAATAGAAGAATATATCTCAATCTTCAAATCCTGTCAAATTTAACTTTATTGATCTTTTTTGGGTTCTGCTTTTGAATTCTCAAAAGTCAAGAAACTAGGGCTTAAAATAGACATTAACTTGAAGTCCTTACTCTCCGTTATTGTGATACGTTTTATAGATTTCATTTGAATCGGTAGTTTGGTTTGGAGATAAGTTATGCTAGAATAAGTTATTCTAATTTTATTTTTTATTTATTAATTAAAAATAACATGTATTTACACATATTTCTAAAAAAAAGTTAATTTGTTAACAAAAATAACATTCACCTTATTTAGTAGAAAAATGATTCGAGGGACCTTATAAATATTTTATCATTTTCATTATTTTATTCCGAAATAACAAATTTCCTATATGACAGACAGAAATAATTTATCTCAATATTAATTACTAATTTTAATATAATTTATTGCAAGACTAATAACCAAACAAGATAAAGGCAATACTAATTTTTTTTCGTACAACTATCTCTGTCTTTTCAGCATACCAACTACCAAATATAGTTGCTATTAGTCCTGCCATCCCAAGCAAGAAACAACTAAAAAGTAAACACATTATTGTCAAAAGGCAAGAAAAAAATAAAATAAAACTTATGTAATTCATCTTTATCTTAGAAGAAACAATTAAAAATATTCAGAATGAGTAATAAACAACCAACTAACAACTAGTATACTTTTCGTCATTGTCTTTTGACAGAATCAAAAGAAAGGAACCAAATTCCAATTAGATAGAATTAGAATCCCAGCATGTGCAAGCAACCAAAAAGCACAAAACCAAAATATCAAAGCAGAGAATGGGACACACTCTGATAGCAAATTATACCTGTTCTTCCATACAAAAAAAACAACATGAAAATGATTTTTTTTTGTCCATTCCTTGGCCCCAAACAATGTTAATGTAATTGAAAAAAAAAAAAGAGACTAATTAAGGAACATATACTAGAGGCTAGTAGTTAATCTTTACAGTAATCAATCACTAGTCTCGACTTATGGAAAAATCCTTGTGAGAGATGCTTTTTCTTCAAATGAGCGTTACGCGACGTAAATCTGAATTAGTCGGCTCTAATACGGCCAAATGGGAAACCAAATAAAAAAATCACCTCTTCTTGTTCTTTTCCTTGCCACTGGAAAAGATAGAGGTGAAACCAAAGAAGTTTGCTGGAGGGACATTTAATACTGGGCTGATTTTAATTCCATTGATGTAACCTGAAACTTTCCTCAATGGAGGTTTTTGATAATAACCATTAGAAGAAGAAACAGAGGAAGATGATTTCTGAGAATACTGTTTGTGCTTTACATTTGGAGTTGAACCAGTTGAATTACTTCGAGATAGAATTGGTAAAGGACATAAAGTTCTTGCATAACTACTACTACAACTACTACTATTACTACGCTTGAATCTCCAAAATGACTTTGAGCTCTGTTTTTCATCTGAAGATAAAATTTCATTCTTGAAGCTTGTGTTACTGTGAGGGATAACCAACTTACGACTTTTTGTTGTCAGCAGCTTTATATCTGACTTCTTGTTGGGTGGAAGAGATGGAGGTATTTTTCTCTTCATTTCAATAGGGAGGATTTTGCCATCACAGAAAAGCTCATCAGCTGAAGAAGATTCAAGATCAAAGTTTTGATGAAACACACAAAAATCAAAATCAACACTAGAGGAGGATGAATTAGTTGATGGAATTTGAACAGTATCTGTTTGAGAAATGTCCTGAGAGAAAGAAATGCGAGGACTTGAATCATCTGAACATAGTTCAATCGTCATTTTAATTGGCTCCAAAAAAAATAATTATTCTTTCTTACTGTAAAGAATTTGAAAGCCCAAGTTGTCGAAAGGATCAATTTAAACAGATAGGGGTCGTAATGGAGGGGCCAAGGCCTAGCAAAGTTTGAAAAGTCCAAATCTAGCTACTACTACTATTAATTAAAATTGCAACCGTCAAACTGACCCCATGCATTGAAAAAACAAGTTTGATTAATTTAATTTACTATTTACTAGGGAAAAGTGGAGTGGAATATTCAATTTTGCTACGCGAAAAGCTTTTAATTTATTTTATTTTATATAATATCAGAAGTCTGATTAATTTTAATTTGTATTGAGTAGAGACTTAGAATCCATTTGAAAAATATGCTCTCTAATAAAGATTTTTTTATAAATAAAATTTAAAATCGAGATCTCGATTAAAATAGCAGTAACCCTATCTGCTGAACCATATTTTGTGGTGGCGTTCTACATGAAAAGCTTGGAGAATGTGTTTTGGGAAAAAAAAAGGTGAAGAAATGAGGAGGCATCGAAAGGCGAAAGGCAATCGAAGATGGATTCCTGGAGATTTGACCCCGTTTGGATGGGCTTATTGATTTTGATATATAAGTCAAAAATTATAAGTTAGAATTTTTATCAATTAGATTTTGGTTTATTTTTATTTTTTTGGCTTAAAACAAGTATTTATAAGTATTTTTTTAAGATACCCAAACACTACAAAAGTACTTAAAAAACTAAAAATAAGTCAATTCAGACAGGCTTTATAGTTGAATCGATTTGACTTATGCAATCAACACAATTTTAAAAATAAAATAAAATTAATGACGTGGCCAAATTATAATTAGTCACATGTAAAAATGGTTTTGCAAAACCAGAATTAAAATATAATGGAATGGATGTCCCTTTTCACAAACAACAATGTCATAGATGAGCCAAACTTTTAACGGATGATATAAATGAGTCTTTTCTCAAAATTTACATATTTAAGCCTTTTCCCAAGTACGTATAATATTATTAATATTAGTTAACAATAACTGGTGAATTTTCATACATTATTGGAGTATATGAGTTTAGTGCACCGGGCTGCCCTTTATTGGAGTATATGAGTTATATTATGATATAAGTGGATGTCTTTTTTTTATTTGGGGCCCACTTAATGTGGTTGCCCACTAATTTTTTTCTCTTTTTTCTAGCTTCTTTCTGGCTATAAATTGCCAGTTTTTTTGGCATTGAAAAACATATACACAGATACGTTTTCACTCTTCTACTCCTCCTTCTTTCTCTTATTCTCCTTTCCTTCTTATTTTGCTAAGTTAGTTTATTTTATAACACATTATCAGCACGAGCCTACATCATTTTGAGCTATATTTTTAAGAAACTAACAAAAGGGGTAAGAATTTTATTTTCTTAAAATGTCTAATATTTTTAAACTTGAATTTGTTTCTCTTGACATATCTGAAAAAAAGTTACTCATCATGAGCATTAGATGCTGAAATACATCCAGAATCGATGGGTCTAGTAGACACTATCAAAGATGACAATACAACATCTAGTCAAGACCGTGCCAAAGCCATGATATTTCTCCGCCACCATCTTGACAAGGGATTAAAATTACAATACCTTACATTAAAAGACTCTCTTAAACTGTGGAAGAATATAAAAAAAGATATGACCATCAGAAATTGGTCATCCTTCTACAGGCACGTTATTATTGGCTTAATTTGAGATTAATGGATTTTAAAAATATAACTTAATATAATTCTGCCTTGTTTAAAATTATAACTAAATTAAATTTATGCGTAGAAGAAATCACTGAGTAAGACAACTTGAAAAAACAAACTCCACATTTTCACCCTCGAATATGCTTTCACAGCAACAATATCGCGAAAAGGATTTTAAAAAATATTCTGAATAACTTTCTCACCTTCTTATTGCTGAACGCTATAACGAACTGCTAATGAAAACTCATGATAGTTGGCCCGTTGGTTCTTTGTCACTCCCTGAAGTGAATCAGGCAAACTATAACCAACGAGAAAGAGGTCATGGCCCCAGTTGTGGTCGTGGTCGAAAAAGAAATTATAATCATAATGTTCGATTGACACCGAGAAATGATCAGCAATATAAAAAGAAGAGTGAAAAGCCAGAAGCTATACCAAAGAAAAATTCAGAAAATATATGTCATAGATATGGAGGTATGGGGCACTGGTCACGAACATGCCAGTTATCAAAATGTCTGATTCAACTATATCAGGCATCCTTGAAGAAGGAAGAAAATAATTCAAAGACAAACTTTATCTCTGAAAATAATATTGAGCTTATATATCTCGATGTAGCTGATTTCTTCAATTTCTCAGAAGCAAATATGAATATCGATAACCCATATAATATTTAAATAATTTTTTTTTATTTATCTGTATTAAGTATTATGTTTATATTTTTCTAATTCATGTAAATAAATAAATTTTGTATAATGATCCGCGTTTTAATTATAATATTTACTTTATTTCTTTTTAAAAAAAATATGGATATGCCTCAAATTTTTTTTGGGTCAATGATCAATCACGAGGATATTTGTGTAATTGATAGTGGAACAACTCATGCCATTTTTAAAGACGAGAAATATTTTTCATACTTGCTTAGAAGAAAAACAAATATTACTGCAATTTCTGGTAATTCGAAAATGATTGAAGTCTCCGGAAGAGCTATTATATTTCTACCAAAGAGGACAAAGATTGTTATAGAAGATGCATTATTCTCTTCAAAATTTCCAAAAAACTTGTTATGTTTTAAAGATATCCGCAGAAATGGATATCATGTTTAGACACTATATGAAATGAATACTAAATAACTTGGTATAACCAAAAATGTCTCAGGCCAGAAATATATTTTGGAAAAATTACCAACTTTGTCGTCTGACCTATATTATAAAAAAATTTGTAAAATTGAAGCACATTTAATCGTAAACCAGAAGTTTACTAATCAAAACATATTTATGCTATGACATGATCGAATAGGTCATCCGGAATCAATAATGATGAGATGAATTCTTGAAAATTTAACTGGACATCCGTTAAAGAACCAGAAGATTCTGATGAATGATGAATTTTCATGCGTTGCTTGTTAACAAGGCAAATTAATTGCCAGACCATCGACCATGAAGGTTGGCATCTAATCTCCTGGGTTTTTAGAGCGTATGCATGGAGATATATGTGGACCTATTCATCTACCTAGTGGATTGTTTAGATATTTTATAGTCGTAATAGATGCATCATCTAGATGGTCTCATGTGTGCCTCTTATCATCTCGTAATCTGGCGTTTGTGAAGATGTTAGCACAAATAATAAGATTAAGGGCTCAATTCTCAGATTATCCAATTAAGACTATTCGCCTTGATAATGCTTGAGAATTTACATCACAAGCTTTTGATGATCATTGCTAATCAATTGGCATAAAAATTGAATATCTTGTTGCTCATGTTCATACTTAAAATGACCTCGCAGAGTCATTTATTAAGCACCTACAATTGATAGCCAGACCTCTACTAATGAAAATAAAATTGTCAATTACTGTTTGGGATCATGCTATCTTACATGCAGCAATATTTGTATGTCTCAGACCGACACATTATAATAAATAATCTCCGTCACAACTAGTATTTGGTCATGAGCCAAATATAGCCCATCTACGAATTTTTAGTTGTGCGGTATACGTGCCTGTAGCATCACCACAACGTATAAAGATGGGCCCTCAACGAAGGTTGGGCATATATGTTGGGTTTGACTCACCCTCCATAATTCACTACCTTGAACCGTTGACAGGAGACTTATTTACTGCTCGATTTGCAGATTGTCGGTTTGATGATAATTTTCCCTCCATTAGGGGGAGAGAAAAAGGACCCCACAAGGAAAATTGCGTGGAAGGTTTCATCACTATCTCATTTTGATCCACCTACCCGCACATGTGAGCAAGAGGTCCAGAAGATCATCCACTTACAGAACATAACAAATCAAATGTCAGATGCATTTATTGATTTGAAATGGATAACCAAGTCACATATACCTACAATGAATGTGCCTATCCGGATTGATGTTCCAAAAGGACCATCTACTAGTATCATAACTTTTGAATCTCAAACACGCTTGAAGCGTGGTAGATCATTGGGTTCAAAGGATAAAAATTCTAGAAAGAGAAGCGTAAGGAATAACAAAAATGATACTACAAATGAACCCCCCGAAGAAGGTCAAGATTTGAGTAATCCTAATATTCTTGAAGAAATCAGTGAACTCGAGACTCAAGTGAATAAAAAACTTTCAATAAGTTCTACCGATGATGGGATAAATTTAGATCGATCGAAAATTATGGTGGATAATATTTTTGCATATAATGTTTCAATTAACCTCATACAAGATAGTGAAAGTCTTGAGCCTAATTCCGTCGAAGTATGTCGACGTAGATATGATTGGCCAGCATGGCAAAAGGCAATTCAATCAGAATTAGACTTACTTGCTAAACGCGAGGTTTTTGGACCTGTAGTCCAAACCTCTGAAGGTGTAAAATCATTTGGCTATAAATGGATTTTTATGCAAAAAAGAAATGAGAGAAATAAAATTGTAAGATACAAGGCACGCCTTGTTGCACAATGATTCTCTCAAAGACCTAGGGTCAACTATGAAAAAACATATTCGCTTGTTATAAATGGAATAACTTTTTGATATCTCATCAGTTTAGCTGTACATAAAAATCTTTAAATACATCTAATGGATGTATTTACAACTTACCTTTATGGTTTACTTGATAATGAAATTTACATGAAAATTCAGAAGTATTAAAATTGCCTGAAGCATGTACTAAGTTTCGGGAGATGTACTCAATGAAACTGCAAAGATCATTATATGGTCTGAAACTAATCAGGGCGTATGTGGTATAATCGCCGTAGTGAGTACTAGATAAATGAAGGTTATATAAATGATATCATTTGTCTATGTGTTTTTATTAAGAAAACGGAATCAGAGTTTGTTATACTTACCGTTTATGTTGATGACATAAATCTCATTTGAACCCTGAAGAGGTCTAAAAGGCGATTGAATATATAAAGAAAGAATTTGAGATGAAACACTTTAGAAAGACAAAACTTTATTTTGGTCTGCAAATTGAATATTTAGCAAACGGGAAAAGACCCTAGAAAGACAAAACTTTGTTTAGTTCTGCAAATTGAATATTTAGCAAACGGGGTCTTTGTCCATCAATCTGCCTACACTGAGAAAATCTTAAAATGATTTTATATTGACAAAGCACATCCATTAAATACTCCAATGGTTGTTCGATCACTTGAAGAGGAAAAAGATCTATTTCGGCCTGCAGAAGAGGATGAAGAACTTCTTCGTCCTGAATTACCATATCTCAGTGCTATTGGTGCATTTATGTACCTTGCTAATGCAATCAGGCCTGATATAACATTTTTTGTTAATTTCCTGGCAATGTATAGTTCATCCCCAACGCGAAGGCATTGGAATGGTATCAAACATATTTTGCGATACCTAAAAGGTACCATTGATATGAGTTTGTTTTATACTAACAAAGATATAAGGTTGGAATGCGTCGTCTCCAAAATATCAAATTAAGTTTTCATCAGGGGGAGTAAAATACGCATTGCACTCTTTTTCCCTTAACCAAGATTTTGTCCCACTGGGTTTTCCTGGTAAGATTTTTAATGAGGCAACACTCAAGGCGTATTACCATATGTGTGTACTTTTTTTCCTTCACTAGGCTTTTTCCTACTGGATTTTTCCTAGTAAGATTTTTATCGAGGCACAACATCTATGGATATTGAAAATAACTATATATATACTTATTTTTTTACTAGAATTTTTCTTTTATATGGACATCCAAAGGGGAGTATTATGATATAAGTGAATGTTTTTTTCTTATGTGGGACCCACTTAAAGTGGGCAAGTTGCCCACTAGTTTTTTTTTCTCTTCTTTGTTGCTTATTTCTGGCTATAAATTGCTAGTTATTTTGGCATTGAAAAACATATACACAGATACGTTTTCACTCCTCTACTTCTCCTTCTTTCTCTTATTCTCCTTTCCTTCTTATTTTGTTAAGTTAGTTTATTTTATAACAAGTTACAATTTATAAATTTGATTTGAATTTAGTAAAGAGAAAAATGTCTATTAAAAAGTTCAATAAAAATCATTTTCCAATAAGACAAAGTTGCCCAAATGGTAAACACTTTCTAAAAGAGGAGTAAAATAATAATAATTTTCCCTTGTTAAAAAAAGGTCGAAGCATCTCTTTATGATTATATCCCAAAAAATGTATATTTAAATTCATGTCTAATTTTATTCCCTTAATGTTCTATTTTAATATTATTATCAATTCTGGCAATGGTAATAGACTATTAATGAGTCATGATGAACCATTAACTATTCTTTATTATTCATTGACATTTACTACTTTTTAATGTCTATTATTCATTAGCCATCAATCCATAACTTTGTCATTAACTGCTTATTAATGCTAAAGGCCCTTCAACCATTTTTGATGAACTTAGATGAACATAAACAAATTATTGCTCTCATTTCGTTCTTATCATGAATAATACTCCACTGCTTATGTGACTTTTATCCCTCTTTTTCTCTGTTTGCTTATGAATTAACCATTACTTTTTTGAAGAGTCGGCTATACATGGAAGTCTCAGCTCATGCATCGATTTATAAATTGAAATAACCTTTGGTCTCTCACTTCCTTCTATTCAAAAGACAAACAACTTCTTTAAACAAAAAGGCCCTAAGATGGTTCTTCTAAACACTTTCAAGTTTTTTTGCACTTGTAAGTTTTGCACAACATAGGATCGGATGTATTTTCAAGAATCCTGTTAACCAAAAGTTTCTACATCTGCACATGTGATGACATTTTTTCGAATAAGCATCCTTATATGGTCATCATGAGGATCAATCAACTTTTATTTTGGAGAAGCTACTTATGAAACATGACATGAAGTACTATTATACAAAACAATGAAACATGACACATGAAGTATATAATCTAAAGCTATGAGACATGACATGATTATCCACAAAAATAATTCTCACAAATGATATCATTTGGAGTTGATTTAGATCAATTTGAATCAAAATTGTATTAAATTTTTACTCAATAAGCTACGTTATCAATTATGACAATCTGCAATAATTTATGACCAAATTCCGGTTATTTGTTAGGATTTAAGACAAGACCAGGTTGCTCATCAATTTGAAATCAGTTAGAATTATCCGTGACCAAGTTGTGTCAATCTGATATGATTTGTGAAGTATGTTTTGATCATGAATTAAAAATTCAGTTGATTTATAAGATTCTGCACCTAATATTGAAAACAAATCTATTTTTATATAGAACTTTTTGAAAATGAAGCCAAATTCTCTTCCGCCTTTTTCTTTTGAATAAGCATTCTTCTTTACCACGATTTCTACAGTCTTCCTATTTATCCGTCAGGTAAGTTCTTCAAGAGATAACGACGCATCACTACTTTTTTACATTGGCACTTTTTTCTTTTTCAAATATGCTAGGGATCATTCTAGCATGATGCTTTCCCGTTTTCACAAAATTTACTTTTGTTCCACGTAAGTATCTCATTAGTTGTTTATATCAAGCCTAAACACAAATCAGGTATATCTGAAAAGCAGTTCACCCACAATTTCTTGATGATTATCAACAAAATTAATTACATGTATGTATCGTGAGAAATTTGAGTGTAGGTTTGATTGTTTGATTATTTTCCATGAAGGATTACAGGGAATCAAGTAAGATTTTTGAATGTACTGTTTGTATTTTATTGGTTATATATTGTGTGTTCAGTATATATTATTTTTTTTTTTTACTTTCGTCTCTTAGATTTCAACCTTTTGCTTGAATAGAATTGCTTAGAGGACCTCTATATGATGTTTTAGTGCAGTTTGCTTTTGGGGTGAATCACCGGTTGAAGTAAATTCTGTTTGGGGGAGGAAGCACCACAACTAAAGTTTGATATGATGAAAATAATGAAAATAAATTGGACACGAGAATTTTACGTGAAAACCCCTCTAAATGATAGAAGGGAAAAACCACGGGGTAGAAGGATCTCACTATAAAAATATGGAGTACACAGCTCTCAAATACAAGGAGAAAACAACAATTAACACTTCTCTCTTGTAAAAGGAACAACTACTAAAGAGGACACTCAAGACTACAATATTTATCTTGGTGTATAACTCTCTTTGTATTCTTACTCTCTCTTTCTGGGATGGGATAAATGAGAGCAAGAGGTCTTCTAATTATAGGAAACTAGAAACGCGTAAAATCCGCGTATTGAACCTTCCTTTTTGACTACGCGTTCAAAACGCGTTTTGTTGACTACGCGTTCAAAACGCGTTTTGACTATCTTGCATTCTCCCACTTGAAGATTTAATTGAGAATCAATTAAGTCTTCACACCATCCTTTCTACCCAATTATTGCAATGTTACGTTTCTGCTAGGCCAATAGAAGATCGACACCATATGAACTTGTTACTGTTGATCGGCTTCATAAACATATCTGCCAGGTTGTCATTAGTGTGAATTTTCTGAATATCCACACTGCCTTCTTCCACCTTCTCACGAACAAAGTGATACTGAACTCGTATGTGCTTTGTCCTTGAATGAAATGCCGGATTCTTTGCAAGATGCAAAGCGCTCTGACTGTCACAAAACAGAGCAATCTTCTCTTGTTTATGCCCGAGCTCCTCCAGTAACATCTGCATCCATATTGCTTCTTTGCTAGCTTGTGTAGCTGCTACATATTCTGCTTCCGTCGTAGATGTAGCCACGATAGATTGCAGTTTTGAAACCCAGCTTACAGCTCCTCCAGCAAGAGTAAATACATAACCTGTGGTGGACTTCCTTTTATCAAGATCACCTGCATAATCTGAATCAACATAACCTTTAACAGTAAAGTCTGATCCTCCATAACACATTGTAACATCTGAGGTACCCTTGATGTATCTTAGGATCCTCTTAACAGTATTCCAATGCTCTCTTCCAGGATTAGCCATGTACCGACTAACCACTCCCACTGCTTGTGCAATGTCAGGTCTTGTACATACCATAGCGAACATTAAACTTCCCACTGTTGATGCATACGGTACTCGAGACATCTCCATCCTCTCTGCTTCATTGCTAGGACACATACTTGAGGATAACTTGAAATTAATAGGAAGTGGGGTAGAAATTGACTTACAGTCTTGCATCTTGAAGCGTCTCAAGATTTTCTTCAAGTAGTTCTTTTGAGAAAGCCAAATCTTCCTATTATTTCTGTCTCGGTGAATTTGCATCCCTAGAATCTTGTTTGCTGGTCCCAAGTCCTTCATTTCAAACTCTCTAGCCAACTGTGCCTTTAAATTTGTGAGACGATCTTTGTTGGGGCCTGCTACCAACATGTCGTCAACATACAACAGCAAAATAACAAAATCTTCATCACCAAATCTCTTGTAATAAACACAAGGATCTGAACTATGTCTGTTGTATCCAAGGCTTATAATGAAGGAATCAAATCTCTTATACCAACATCTCGGCGCCTGTTTGAGACCGTATAGAGATTTGTTCAACCTGCAAACCAAGTTCTTTTTTCCCTATTCTTCAAAACCTTCTGGTTGGAAAATATAAATTTCTTCTTCAAGTTCTCCATGAAGAAATGCAGTTTTGACATCTAACTGCTCCAAGTACAAGTCAAATGTAGCACACATCGCCAGGACCACTCGAATTGTTGTGAATCGAACCACCGGAGAAAATATCTCATTGAAGTCTATACCTTCTTTCTGAGCGAATCCTTTCATCACCAATCTTGCACGATACTTCTCCACTTGATCATTACCATTGCGTTTGATCTTGTAGACCCATTTATTTCCAATGGCCTTCCTTCCTTGTGGTAATTGAACAAGATCCCATATTTTATTTTTATGGAGAGCTTCAATTTCTTCTTGCATTGCTGCCACCCACAGAGATGATTCTTGGCCTTTTATAGCTTCTTGAAAGGTTGAAGGCTCTCCATCTTCTGTTAATAGACAGTATGCAATATTACTCTCCACAGAATAATCTGAGTGCCAAGCTGGTTCTCTTCTCTCCCTAGTTGACCGTCGAACTTCTGGAGTTTCGATCTCAGCTTGCTCTTGTTCTTCGTGCTCTGGTGCTGCTTCAGAAGAAACTGGAACTTCTTCTATTTCTTCAACTTCAACTGTAGTAGTCTCTGATTTTTCTTTTGAAGTGCTACCTTCTTTTGCTTGTATCTTGTTTTCAACAAATACAACATCCCTGCTGATTACCACCTTGCGGGCTGTGGGATCCCACAAGCGATATCCCTTGACTCCATCAGCATACCCTAAGAAAATGCATTCCCTAGATTTTGGATCCAACTTTAATTTTTCTTGGGTGTTGTACATAACATAAGTAGGACTTCCGAATATATGTAAGCGAGAATAATCAGCTGGTTTTCCTGTCCACATCTCCATTGGCATTTTCAGATCAATTGCGGTTGATGGTGACCAATTGATCACATAACAGGCGGTTTTGACTGCTTCTGCCCAGAATGGTTTTTCCAACCCTACAATTGCCAACATAGCTCTTGTCCGTTCCAATAAGGTTCTATTCATCCGCTCTGCTACTCCATTTTGTTGTGGAGTATATGCCACCGTGAACTGTCTTTTAATACCTTTTTGTTTACAAAAGTTATTAAATTCATCACCAGTGTATTCTCCTCCATTATCTGTCCTCAAACACTTGATCTTTTTCTCAGATTCAAGTTCCACCCGCGCTTTGAATTCTTTGAAAACTGAAAAAACATCTGCCTTCCTCTTAATTGGATACACCCAACTTCTCCTGGAGTAATTATCGATGAATGACACGAAATACTTTGCTCCTCCTAGAGACTCCACCGGTGCTTGCCAAACATCAGAGTGAACCAGATCTAGTATTTCCTTGCTTTTAGCAGAGGAACTGCTAAACTTCAGTCTATTTTGCTTACTGGTAACACAATGCTCACAAAAGGGTAGTGAAACCTTTTTGAGCCCTGAAAAAAGTTTTTTCTCAGCAAGAATCTTCAAACCTCGTTCCGACATATGGCCAAGTTTACGATGTCACATCATCGTTGATTCTTCAAATGAACTTGCTAACGCGGTTGATGTTTCTCCTTCTTGGTGTGTTTCACCTTTAAGCACATATAGGTTTGCCGCAAGTTTTTCCGCTTTCATTACTACAAGCGCTCCTTTGGATATTCTCATGACTCCACCATGAGTCTTATATGAACATTCATTATCATCTAGTTTTCCTAAAGACAATAGATTCTTCTTCAAGTCTTTTACATGTCGTACCTCCTGAATGGTGCGAACTGTGCCATCATATATTTTTATTTTGATGGACCCAATACCAATAACATCCAAAGCATGATCGTTTCCCATGAACACAGACCCTCTTGAGATAGGATTATATTGATGGAACCATTCTCTCCTAGAAGTCATGTGCCATGTTGCTCCTGTGTCCATGATCTAGACATCAGCGAAACATTTTCTGCCTTCATTATTTGATATTGCCTCACTACATAAAATATCACCATCATCCGAGGTACATACAATATTCCCTTGAGCATTTGATGGCTCAGGGTTTTCACTCTTCTTCTTGAACCGACAATCTTTCTTGAAGTGCCCTTTTTTGCTACAGTTGTAGCATTTGATATTCTTCTTACTTCTTGATTGAGATCTACCGTGATTGTGACTCCCACTAGGGCTACGTTCCGTTGGTCTTCCTCTCACCATCATCAAGGCTTCAGCTTGCTGCGAACTTGCTTGTCTGTCTTCCTTATTTTTGCGCCGATTTTCTTCTTCCAAGACAGCGACTGCAATTTCATCGAAAACTAGATTGTCTGTATTGTTCGTCAGGTTGATGATGAGTTGATCATACGAGTCAGGCAGACTTTGAAGTAGAAGCTCTGCACGTTCAGTCCCCTCTATTTTGCAACCCATTATTGTAAGTTGCGAAAACAGAGTATTCAAAGTATTGATGTGCTCAGTAACTGACATGGATTCTGCCGTTCGAAGAGTACACAATCTTCTTTTTAAGAAGATTTTATTATGTAAAGACTTGGCCTCATACAACCCCGTAAGAGTATCCCATATTTCCTTCGTCGTCCGCTTTTCCGCCACACTAGACAACACTTGATCAGCTAGTGCCAAGTGTAGATCAGCAACTGCATTGTTGTCTATGTCGTTCCACTTGTTGTCGTCAACAAAGTCTGTGGGCCTGCCTTCAATTGCAGCTAAGCAATTGTCTTTTCTCAGTATTGCTTTTATTTTTATTTTCCACAATGAGAAATTTGTCCCATTGAATTTCTCAACGTCAAACTTTGTTGTACTCGACATTGTTATTTGCTTCACACCCTTCTAGATCGTTTCCGAATATTTTTGCGAACAATCGTGACAAACTGTACTGTCACTGAATTTTACTATTCACCTGAATAGTACTATTCACCGAATTTTACTATTCACGAAAAGTTACTATTCACAAATAGTACCTTCGTATAAAATAGACAGAATAACCGAGGGCTCTGATACCACTGTTGGGGGGAGGAAGCACCACAACTAAAGTTTGATATGATGAAAATAATGAAAATAAATTGGACACAAGAATTTTACGTGGAAACCCCTCTAAATGATAGAAGGGAAAAAACCACGGGGTAGAAGGATCTCACTATAAAAATATGGAGTACACAGCTCTCAAATACAAGGAGAAAACAACAATTAACACTTCTCTCTTGTAAAAGGAACAACTACTAAAGAGGACACTCAAGACTACAATATTTATCTTGGTGTATAACTCTCTTTGTATTCTTACTCTCTCTTTCTGGGATGGGATAAATGAGAGCAAGAGGTCTTCTAATTATAGGAAACTAGAAACGCGTAAAATCCGCGTATTGAACCTTCCTTTTTGACTACGCGTTCAAAACGCGTTTTGACTATCTTGCAAATTCTTATATTTAGGTTCGAAGTTAGACTCTGAAAGGCCGATTTTCTTATTGCAACATTTTTATTTCTATCAATCAAGTAGTATTATGTGCAGATTTGTTTTGATCACTATTCTTCAATTTTTTCTATTACCTGTTGAGTTCTTTTTGGAACGGTTGAACCAAAATAGAAGAACTAAGTACGAAGAAGAATCTCAGTTTTCTTAACTATTTTATTAAAGTGAAACCACAGTTTCTAAGGCATAAGAGCTTATATTAATATCTAATGATAAATATTACTGCATCTTGGACAAAACAATTAGCGAGGTTTCTTAGTTATACATCATAAGTAAGATTTCATTGTTCCATATCTTTTATGCAGAAATCTCCTTCTCGATTGTTGATAATTTTCCTCTTCTCTGGAATGGAGTGAATACCAGTATCGATTTGAAAGATTTAAGGTATATACTCTTTATCAAATTTGGTTGAAGCATTTTGAATCTTTGTCGTGTCGTAAATGTAAAACTCACTTCTGAATAGAAGTATAACCAAAGTTATGAGGAATTTAAAGAAAGGAACTATATCTCTTATTGAGTGTGAAACCTTCAATACGACGCAACATTTGATACAAAAATTAATGAGAATAGTGGGTCTTACCAACAGGAGCAATATAATGAACTTGAAATTGAAAATAAACAATAAAAATAACTATGAAAGTGAAAAAGAAAATAATTTCTCATGCCTATAGAAACTTCAAAAGAGGACAAAGATAAGAGCAAATTGTGTAATTTATTTTTTTTATTGGAAAATTTATCTCTGGTTCTCTAAAATTTCACAAAAAAGTTAGCTAAATATTGTATGTTACAGATGAGTCACATTGATTTTGCTAAGACAAATGGTTGCTAAGTTCAATAGTGCTCAGTTCAAATGATAAGGGATGTACTTTAAAATTTTGAACAATCTTGAAAAATATGACGAATGAGGCAGAAAGCTTTTTATTTATTCAGTTTTTGTTTATATTGTAATTAGTCTTAGTGACTTAGAAAATTACGTTTTATAGAGAAAGTGCATTTATTATCTACAAGTTTTAGTAGCTAAAATTCATCTTTCTTATGTATTCCTCTCTGGTCTTTTATTTGTTGTTGTTGATTGTTACATTTTTATTTGCAGATTTCATAGTAGATGGTGGAGCACAGATACCTGATGAGGATGATGTCATCTCAATCATATACTTCTTATATACTTCTTTTAACTTAAGATGAGCACTCTCTAGATCAGAAGATTCTGCCATCCGAACAACTATTACACTTCTAAACAATTTAGAAACATATTCGGGATATTTCACAAGATAGTAAAATACTTTGAGTCCCATTCTTGTGTCTTATGAATACACTAGACAATTTATTGCTATGCATTGTACTATTGTCATCAGAAGACACTCTTCCAACACTCAGTTTGATAAATAAATTAGTGTTAATCCACTGCAACAACCAATAAAATAAAGACTTATATTTTCTCTTATGTCTTTCAATCTTATATATGTTGATTAGAAAAGCAGAACATGAGCGAGGAGTGAAAAGGGGGAATGAGGATTATATATAGTTGAACTATTTTTAAAGATTTGCTATGTTTGCTTTGAAAGTTTTCAAGAGCTGGTCGATGAAGCATATCCATAAGGAAGTCAAGAATTGGTGCGATTTGTTTTTGCATAAAAATAATGATCGGAGGTCGAACATTAAGCTTGTCTTTGTTGATTATTGGTTTATTTCTTAAGGAATTGGTAATGGTCTGTTTTGGACTTTAGTCTACTGCCAGGGACTTGAGGATCTGTATGCACTAATTGTTGATACCTTAAATGAGTACACCAGAACTTTTTAAGTGAAATTTAAAGTGCTGAAATGTGAAATTTAGAGTATTTAAATATGCTGAATTGTGCAAATTTTTATGGTGAAGTTTATAGAGTCTTAAAAATGTGCAGAATTTGTGCTACAATATGACACATTACCAGGCAAAAATGCTCTGAAAATGTGTTGAAATCTGAATTTTTATGAAGTGTAGTGTGCTGAAATGTGAAGCTGATTTGTGGTGAGAGTATTCTGTAATGTGGAGATGATTTGAGGTGAAAGTGTGCTGAAACTTCACTAAAAAAGTGCAGATTTTTTCTGCCAATTTTCACTAACAATTTGGTGTTCAGTTGAAACTTTGCTTGCAAATTTTTAAACCAAATTAACACTAGCAAATTTCATGGAAATTTTGTAATGTTAGACATACATGATGGAAGTAGTTTCCATTAAGTTTGCTGAAATAATAAAATTACTTCCAAATCAATACAAATAAGTTGCGAACAACATTGCTGTCTTTTTCACAAATAAGTTAGGAAGAACATTATTGTCTTCTTCACCGGATATATTCTCTCTGGTCTGATAAGAGAGTTGGAGACATTAGGAGGTGTATTGTATATATGTCAAGGTTACTGGAATCCATTTTTCTTTAGAAGTTCTAATTATTTGACATTACTTGATAGGATCATATTTTGTAAAATCAGCTTAGAGTTGAGATACTCTAAGCTGATTGTATTTTTTTTTACTGTCTTGCAAAGCGTAGTTACTTTCATTATGTAATGGATTTCGTTATTTTAATTATTAATAAAATTTGCCCCTAAGCTCACTGTTTAGTTGTATATTAGTTAAAAAATAATATAAGAGAGTTGTTTTATCTAATGCAGGCAATATTAATTTATTAAGGGGATGAGATTGGATCCGTTTAGGATCCATTGAAATTACTTTGGTTGGGATGTTGTTGCTCTTCCTTGTGGCCATCGCAACAATTTTGTGTAGATTAATGCATATAATTGACCAGAAGCAAAATAGACTGGCAATTATTCTCTTACTTCTCTACATAGACAAATGTTGTTAAGACAAACTGATAGTTGTATTAACTTTGTCTACGTATTTCTTTAACCTGTTTATGTTATAAGTTAAAATAAAAAATAAGTTATTCAATATATTCTCTTCTCGGAGTTGTAAAATCAAATAGATTAAGAATGTAGACACATGTTGACAAACTTTTGTAAGTTAGAGATGTCTCAATCAGTGTATTGTAAAAGCCTTAAATGTGTTATTTTTTTATGCGTATATCATGAGACATCATTTAATCGAAATAATCATACGTTATTTCATCAAACTAAAAAAGATGTGCTTTTATATTTTCATTAACTTAATCAATTACACAACAAATTCAATAAGATGTAAGTTTATTGGGGTAGTTCACCACCGCACAAAGCGCGAATAATTTATCTAGTAAAAAAGATAAAACAAAACTGTATTACTAATTAAATCTTCTCTAGAAAAATATATTATTCTCTTAATAATAATAATAATACAACCTACTATTTTAATTGAACTAAAAGAAAAAAAGAGGAAAAAGGGAGCCTGGAGGAGACTGTTGGACTAAGGTGGGCCAGGTGGAGCAAGAAATAAAGGCGGGAAAAACGGAATGTTGATTCAAGGGTCCGTCTTGTTACTGCCTCAACAATGTGATCCAACAAAGACAATAAAACTCTGCCGGTAAAATCAAAGACGAAGAGTCACCGGCCGGCCAGTAGGAGGAGCTCTACCAACAAACGCCGCCTCCTTCTGGCTTCCACTGACTCGGGATCTCATTGTTAAAGCGTTACGTGCAAATGCACAAAACCTAACCAATTTCAACAAAAGCCTCTTCGTTGAAAAACTAGAGACGCCTGCGAATCGTCAGGTGACATAATTAAAGAAGATGAAGGCGAATTGGGAGGTTAAGGATTGCTGTAACCACGACCAAGTCATCTTCCTTGTCACCATTGGTGTCTACACCGTCTGCATTTTTGTCGTAACCTTCTCTCCATCTCTCTAATTCTCTTTAATGTCTTTATCTAATACTTTTTGTTTGTTTCTTCCTTCAAGATTTTTATATTCATTGCTTGTTCCTTTTAACAATTGAAACAGTTATGGAGAACATTTATTATAACGCCTTTCAAGCTCATTACTGTGTTTCTTCATGAAGTAAGCCATGCAATTGCTTGTAAGCTCACATGTGGAGAGGTAATCTCTCCTCGTCAATTCTATAGATGTAAATAATTTAGGAATTTCATCAAAACCATCTGTACTTTTATATCAATCCAATTCCATTCTACTAAGTGACAGTCTTTGGCTTCAGTGCAATGTATATGTATTGCAATTTAGTAGGATTTGGTTAAATTGTTTTGCTCCTTGATGCTTAGAAAAAGAGATTTAAGATGTCAATTATTTCAGAAACTCTTAAGTCAGACTTAATTACATCAGATGTTGATATTCCATTTGAACTGTTGTGCAAGTCGAGTGGTAATCTTGCTGGGATGGTCGAGTTCCAGAATTTCTCAAGAAGTCCTATCTACTTAACAAGACTTACTAATTCACAACGAGAAGTTTGGAGAAAGATATTATCATAGGATAAATAAGATTTAAAGAGAATAGTCTGACCTCTAAAGTTAACTTGGGCTATTAAAATGAGACAGAACTAGTATTTCTCTATGATGCAGCCCATGTAACAGAATTTTCATCTTCAGAAAGGTGCACATGAGTTTGGGATAATCATCCATAAAGGAAAATAGAATTCGTTTGGGACAAAGGAATCTGCTTTAAGAAATGTAGTGGTATGGTTCAACCATAGTTAGTTGTCAAGTCAGACAAACTATTTATACAACATGAGATTCACTATTTACACCAAAACTATAAATTAAAAAAAATGAGTTGCCTTAAAAGTTAAACCCTGGTATCATGTGACTTGTGGTAAATGATAAGGCATGGTTTGGGTGCTGCTTCATGCTAGATTGTCACATGCAGAATTGGTTGCCCAGATCAATACAAGTTATAATGTAATAAATAATTTACACATTAGTTTTTATATATTCTGAACAACCCTTTTTCTGGTTTACTAGCACAGGTAGTGGGCATAAAAGTTCATGCCAATGAGGGGGGAGTGACACAAACTCGTGGTGGTCTTTCTTGGGTGATATTGCCTGCTGGATGTAATTACCCTTCCTTGAAACAATTTCAAATATACTTTTAAGCGCTTAGCGCTTCATTTCCTAAAAGACAAAATGAAGTATCTTCTTAAATTCCAAATTGATATGCATTTCAAAGTTAGCTCCTCCACTGTAGTTAGCTTTGTCTACTTAACCTTTTCTTTCACTGACTATTATTGTGCTCTTTGTATTTATTTTTTTTGGCATAAAGATCTGGGTTCGTCTTTTTGGGGAATGGTTCTCATACTCGCATCAACAAATGTTCTCAGTGCAATGATAGCAGCTGGTTGTTTTATTGCCGCTTTGCTTATCGTGCTCTGCCTTGCAAAAAATGTATGAAACTAAGAAAAAACTTGCATTTATATGTTGAACCATGATTGCAGATAATCAGGTCTTTAAATTTATTGTATCTCAAGTTTTATTTTTTACTTGTGTAGTCTAACCTTGCTTTTCTTTCTTGAACAGTGGACACTTCGTGGACTTTGCATCGGTTTGTACATTCAGGATCCTGATAAGTTTTAGTACTTGATATACAATTGCTATTTTGTCTTCAGTCATTGATCGCAACAGACTGGATTTTGCAGGATTTATCATTTTCATTGGTGGAATTTGGGCTCTGCAAATACAAACGGAAGTTCGTATGCTTCGTTATGTAATTCTCTTCATAGGTATGAGCTTATCTTCGTCCTTTCTCCTTTCTATTTTGTTGTGTTGCTTATAAGGGTTTTCTCATTTACTGCAGGTGTTATGAACAGCTTGTTTTCCGTTTATGGTATGACGTATCCTTTCTATTTGTGAAATATGAATTCTCCATTGAAGATGTGACATGGCCTAACAAATATGACAGTGCAGATATCTATGATGATTTAATATCTCGAAGAGTGAACACAAGTGATGCTGAGAAATTTGCTGAACTTTGTCCCTGCTGTTGTGCTGGTCCTTTTTGGGGAGTCCTCTGGTTAGTCATAGTTTTAAAGAGGAGCTGATTCTTCTCATCATTTTGTGGTTCTACATTATTCACTTACTGTGAACAATTTTATAGGGGAATGATATCTTTTGCATTTCTTTTTGGAGCTATGTACCTTGGCCTTGCCCTTTTATCTTGAGGTATTTTCTTGGCTGCAAACTTCCTCTTTTTATCTTTATGGTTTTATCAGTTCTCTCAGACGGGTGTTTTATGGGATTTGTATATGGCCTTCATCAGTTCTGAGTATTACTCCTAGTTTTGTTAACTTGTAATGCATTAGTGATCACCTTTTTTTGTTTTAAAGAAAGGAATTGAAGTGTTAGACCTGCCAATTGTTAATATAGAAACATAGAAGTGATGTTATGAGAAAGCTTGATTTGTTCTTAGGTTCTCAGTGACTTATATTGTTTTGTATTCTTCTCAAGGACCAAAGGGGCTAGACTTATGTGCATTATGATACTTTTAGCTTTGGGTTTTCCTCAGAATCTGATTCTTTTCACCTTTTTAGGTCTTTCAATGGGTTTAACGTCCTTACAATATGGCAGTGCAGAGTTCCTGTCGTCTCATCAGTCTTTTGGTTATTTAAATGGCTGTTGTATAGTATTTCATCAACATTAGATGCGACATTCATTTTTGCCCAGGGATGCACTCTTGTCCTCAACCCAGTGGGCACATTCTTTTTATCCCTATTAGAGGGGGTTAGTACAGTTATGACTTGTATTTGTATAGCAAAATCAAATACCATGGTTTCCAGGTCAGCTGATTCATGTGATAGAACTTCTCCAGACATTTGTAATTCGACAACATCATAGGAGTTGCTAAGAGTAAATTCAAGAAAAGAGCCTATTGTGTGGGAAATCCTTCAAGAAGTGCAAAGACATCCTCTCTTGTTGAACAGAGCACTAGGCATACAGGCAGTCTAGCCTGTTTTAATGGAGGGGACGCGTCTTTTCACATCCATTAGTTCATAAATTGGGAAATAGAAAATTGTTTTGAGTCTACCAAGTCTCCATTTCACTGTAAATAAATTGAGTACAGTGGGTTATTTGATGCCCGAACATGAATTGTACCCCTTGTATTTTGTTCAACTAGATTCAAGCGAGTGTAAAGAAGTTGATTTGTTTTCCACTGCTGTTATGCTTGCACATAACTTTGAGGTCAAAAGTGTGGTTTTCGGGAAATTGGGAGTTGTGGAGGATGGTCTTTTTCCTTCTGCCCCCCCCCCCCCCCCCCCAACAATTGATTCTTTCGAAATGCTACCCGCAAAATCTCCCAAGTTCTGATAATTTCTCGTTTTAGCATTCTAAAACAACCATTACTGAGGGTTTATGTACCATACCAAGTTGTTTTAACAAAAGGACTGAAACTATGCACTCTTATTCTCAAGATAATATTCTAGACGAGAGATGCATCAAGATACTTGTTCCATTTAGAAATCTTTACATTTTTCCAAGATCCTTGTTCCACTTCACTTTGCAAGAGTTGAACCAAATAATAACTGAGATTTTTAGTCATATCCTTCCCGTCATTCTGATTTTGAAAATTACAACCAATAGATACTGTATATGCAAAGAGTAGGGCAATTGAGATGGATAAAGTAGCACACTACCAAACTTCAGATAACATATGTAACAAACCAATGTATGGTCAAGTCGTACAAGTTACAAAGGTGTTAGACAATTGTATATATGAGAAAATTATCCCGTAGCAATCCCACCAGCCGGAAAACCACCAAACAAACCTAAACTGGTTTGGTTCATTGATTCATTCTACTACAACCTCTTGCACCCTTATAAAGACGGTCAATGGCTACAGCCATGACGCAGTACACACTACAACTTAGGGATAAGTTGCACTTAAATACTCGCAGGGATCAATTAAACCTACTATGTAGCTGGTCATGCCAGTCAACCAATAAACTTGGTTTGGTCAAGAATATTCCATTTCACCGATTTGTATTAATATACTTCCAGCAAAACATTTGGGACATGGACTTGGTGATGGCTGCCTGACCTTCTGACATAATTTAGATAGTAGGTTGGCCAAAAAAAGCCTTCATCTTAAAAATCTGGTATCATGATGCTTGGAAAGTGATAATACACACAATCATATGTCCAAATCATCATCAGGGTCCTCATCTGAATCTGGCATCTCATCATCTGAATCCCGAAAATATATTATTTCACCCCTCCCAGAATCCTCCGTTTTTTGTGGTTTATCAACTGAAGCTTGTTTCTCCTCGGTTTCGCTCTCATTAAGGGATTTGCGACCATCATAGATTTGAATGGGTTTACCAGTTCCTGAGAGAGGCAAACCAACATTTTTTACTTCCAAACTGAAAGATAAACAAACCAAAACGAAAAATATGTTTCTGGGCTGAGTTCTCATTATATCCACCCGTTGGCTGAATCTATGATAACAAGCTAAACTGAAGGTCCATTCATACCTTGGTGTTCAAATGGGAGTACGACTTTTGCCCGGTCCAATCTCTCCTTCTCTGACAGATCTAAATTGAATTGCACCTACACAACAATTATTTTGACATAAACGTAAATGAGCCCACTTCTAATTCCTCACAAAATCCGTGCATGTATCACAACAGGAGCTCATTGCAGCTGTATGCTTGGACCAATTAAAGGAAAGGGGAAGAAACTAGTACTATTGTATTAGGTTTGTACTGCAAAATAACTCACCTTAGGAACAAGACTTTGGGCAATGATTCCATCTTCAGATGAAACTTCTGCAAATTTTAAGCCTGATCCCTCAACATAAAGCTCTTCCCTCTAAGAACAGATTTTTAACAGTTTAAGATAAAGTGCTCATGCTCTTAATTTACAAAGGAATAATAACTTTTCCTTTTTTCCAATATTCTATGTTCTCTTTTTTTTAGAGGGGGGAGGGGGAGTTAAGAAGGTTTACCATCACTCTGACACGTCCATTTCTGCGTTTAAGGCGTACATGAACCTTCCCTCTTTTAAAGCACTGTTCCACCATCGGAAGGTCCTCTGAGGTGCTTCTCTGTTTATTTGTTCTTGGAATTATTGGCTCCACATCTGCATGCATAGTGGACAAATATTCAAGAGTGGCAGCCACCTTGGCCTCGTGAAGGTCGACATGCAACAAACAAAAGATGCATGAGACCTGGTCTGCAAGAAAAATAAATTCGTTTAGGCAACCTCGTGATACAAACAAGAACAAGCAAAGACTATTTGGTTTCCAAAAAAAAAAAAAAAAAGCAAAATGGATATTCTCGGCAAATTCTTCCAATCACAAATTTCTCACTCTTCAATTTTTAGGAATTCTCTTCAGGGAATTTTTCAGTCAAGACAAGCATTTCCATATATCAGGCGACAAAGGCCATGACTAATTTGGTTTCCAAAAAAAAAAAGCAAAAAAAGACATTCTTTGACAAATTCTTCCATTCTCAAATTTCTCCCTCCTTTTAACTTTTAGGAATTCTCTTCGTGGAATTTTTCAGTCAAGACAAGCATTCCACATATCAGGTGACAGAAGAAATTGCCTAATACCTTTAAAATAGGAGATCAAGGTGAGCAACTGATAGTTTCACATCTAACCTTTGAAGAATGTCCATCCTTATTCCAAAAGTTACAAGTGAATAACGAATAAAAGGATTAACCTTTGTGAGACTTTGGTTTTCTGATTTCTTAACGCAGATAGTAATATCTAACAGACTCCGAGAATAAGTTAATCAATTGAACTGATGAGGACCTTAAGCCTACTTCAAAGATCAGTTATACTTGAACCAACTCAAATTAGATGCAACTTAACAGAAAAAAGAGTTCGGCAAATTACAAGGAAGGCTCTTCTGCCAATGTCTTTTCCAGACATAAGATACTGGACACTATCAATACCAACCAGACTTTTAAGCTGTAAGAATTGCAATACAGAGTAATGCTCATATGCAAACTACATTCAGTAGTTCAAGGCTGATGCCACCTGGCAATTCAGATTTCATTTGAGCTCTGTTTGACGGCATTAACAAAGTTTGATGACTTCATTTTTCAGCTTTCTCAATGTGTTCTACATCATGTTTATGCCAGGTAAACAAAAATAAAGGATAACTTTTTTCCAGAAAAGCAGACAGTGATGAGAACAAATTACAATTTGCTAGATGGCAGAGGCACCACATAGAAATCAGAACAGAGTTATGAAGGCAGCATGACATCTCCTAAAACTTACCATGACAAGGAAACTGCATACATCTAGCATAAGGAAAATTTTGTCATCGTGAATTTTCCAGCAGGAAAATCTAGTTGTTTAGGTTAACATATAATTGTGGCGTGGAGATTATAAAAGATGGAAGCCAACAGCAAATCTTGATTTCATAGACAAGTGGCATAACACTTGCAACACGGTTTTTTTATCAATACGCTACAACAATCAATGGCCAAAAGCAACTGTGCCTACCATGACTGCGAAGATGACTTAATATTCTTGCAACAGAAGGTAAAGATGAATGTCTCAAGATCTCACTTACCTGGAAAAAAGAATAGAAAGTTAATTCGACGGTATTAAGAGAAATGGAGGAAGCATGAGAAGGGAGAGATTTGCTCTTTGCCTGTTTCGAAATGAGTATTAAAAAGTTATACATGACCAAATCTTAATGCGAAATTCAGTTAGTCTCTTCCAATAACTGAAGTTAAAAAAGTACACTTCTTCATTTTATCATCATAGCATTCAAACTGTATGTGCCTAGGTATCTATTTGTAATTATGAAACATTTAACTAGTTGATTCACTGCTAATCGGCTACGATAAGCAATCAACCAAAGGTGTAACATATTTAAAGTGATTAATTTGGAGCTAAAACTTAAGTACAGCTTTAAATGGTCTGGCTTTTTTCTCATAATTTCAAATTTACCTTTTGGTAGCGGAAAAACTTTGCATCAGAATTTCAGATGAAACATCACAAATCAGAACATCATATTACCTCAAAAAAGGAGGATATTTCTAGCCTATAAACACACTACCGAATAGCAAACCAAAATGTACTGCCTCTACTTAATTCTCAAGAGAAACTATTACATTTTTGGAGCTTTTAAGCTGATTTAAGATGAAAATGAAATATATCAGCTTCTTTTTTTGAGAAGTTAAATAGACAGAGTAAGACTGGTAAATCAAAGGCTTCATCATGTCCATGTAAATGAATTACTGTGGCACAGTGAAATTCCAAAAGCAGGTGTACCTGCTATGGACCATTGCATTCTAAACAGAACTCAGTTTCACAGAGCTGGTGGTACTATTTTGAATGAATTAAAGCATGATCTAGAAATGCAAAGTCCAACAGATAAATTAATCTTCACCTCCTATTTGTTGAAGACAAGTAAATAAACTTAAAAGAACTGAAAAATCTAATAAAACACCATGTTAAAGTGAGTTATAAATACCTTTATCAACACATTTTCCATTTCTAAAGTATCAGTTTCTGCACAAACTCATCGTAAAATATCTTGATCCGGTCAACTGAAACAGTTCTTCTGAGTAAGAAAGAGTTCAGAGTTTGTTTAAAAGATTATACAACTATTTAGGAACCGTATCTTATTTACTTTCAATATGGTGATAGTTGAACCAAGAATGATAAAACTATAATTCTCTGAACCTAATAGAGGTATATCAAGAAATTTGAATAAGCAACTGATGTTCGACTGCATATGCAAAAGATTTTTACAGTTTTGGTCAACTAGACAAGGAAATCGTTATATCTTCCATAACTTGACACATTCTGGAACCCAAACTTATTATACCCAAAAATTTCTATGGTTGCATTCAGCATCACTCCCAATGCAAAGAAACATTGACATTCACTAAGGGAGAGGAGAACTTTCAAGCCTTGTAACTGGAAAGCAATGCAGAAAAACTAAACAAAAAAAATCTAGGAAGTTTCCCCAACAAACTTGCACACAGTTCTAATTGCCATAGACAGCAGGATCAGTAACGTACTGACAAAATAAAAGGTACAGTGGTACTTAAGTATGCCGAGTGTCATGTTTTAATGTGATTGATATGTCATTCTTTAGAGAAATGAATACAATAAATTTTCATCCTTTTGTAGAAATTGATGACTAAAGGCGTAAGTGCTTTTTGCCTAGGTCAGGCATCCCATTTTGCAGTAATAAAAGAAGAGAGCCTTTTACGTGAATGCAGGACCAAAATTGCCTACACGGTTTCTGAGAAGTTTCCTTCAACAAAAACTAACTAGGACAAACTACTTTTTTGTTGCTCACTATCTAGTGATCACTACACATCTTTGCAACAAACAGTATCCAGAAGTGAAATAAAATCAATAAAGAAATCACTTGACACATAAGCAACATCCATTTTCAGCTCACTGAACCAAAACTGACGTTAAGTAGCATTACCGAGTCTATTGCAACTGCAAATCTCCCTTTTCCCTCTTCAACAATTTCTGCAACAATTGCAACGAACAAGATCAGTTTGAAATTTTGAATTATAATTTTTTATCCTAAACTTTGGGACTATCCAGATTAACAAGCAAAGCCTTACCTTTTCCAAGTTCAACAATGGAGGACAAAACCTTGTCCAATTCATTCAAGTTCTTACATAAACTAGTTTCCAGTACAGTCTCTTCGTAAGGATTTCGTACAGCTCCCCTCTCCATTAACTTGTTTTTCCATCCAAGAGGATCCGAATAGCAATCTAAAATTCTTAGCCTACTTTGTGAGCAAAATTCAGTACATAAAAAAATCATGCATTTTATCCTCATAATTAAAATTTACTCACTAAAAAAAGGAAGATTCTAACCATTTACTTGATGAAGAAACGTCGAAACCTTTATACTTCAACAGTTCAGCATAGAAAGATGGAGGCCGAGATAAAGCGACCAGCACAACACCTCTGTACGAACCATCAATCAACGAATTTATCAAAATATCACATAAAAGAAGTTTGATAACTATTAGTGAATTTCGTGAAGAAGTGAACTGACCGAGCTTGTGATTTACCGGCGAGAATGTTGGAAGTGAGTTGCGTAAGAATATGATTAAAGACGAAGGAACCGAGAGGCGTGTCGATAGTATCCTTTATCGTTAGAGCGGGAGCGTGTTCTCCTTCGAATGCTCCATCACGGAGAGCTCTGCAAATTGTTTCAGCCATTGTTGAACGCCGAGAACTGCGAACTCCGGATAGGGAAAAATGGCGGAGAAAAACCCTGGGTTTGAAGAAACTCGTAATGTTTATTTTGGCCCCTTGGGTTTTGATACCATTCACTCGACACCCAATTCTTTTTCTCTTTTAACCATTAAATTAAAATGTCTTTGTACAAAAAAGAAAGAAAAATATATAAATAAATAAATAAATAAAAA
Source organism: Solanum dulcamara (assembly GCF_947179165.1). Lineage (NCBI taxonomy): Eukaryota > Viridiplantae > Streptophyta > Magnoliopsida > Solanales > Solanaceae > Solanum > Solanum dulcamara. The sequence goes on along the minus strand of NC_077247.1, from coordinate 54,997,447 downwards.
GAGATTTTATAAGTTTAAAAACTTCTTTGGTCCTACAAGTTATAATAGAAAAGAGATTAAGCTTATAATGATGTATTGTATCAATTTTTAATTTTCAACATTGTAGATGCACTCAAAAATATAGTAAATATTCATAAAATTAAACACAATTTGAGAAAATAAGTAACATTCTCAATGGTTATTTACATCTTGTTATTGCGAATGATAAGAATAATTCTAGCTAGCATATGACATTTTCGCATGCCTAAAAAGCAAATTGAAGTACCAATCACCTTTATCTCCCAAAATTATTAGTTGTTTAAAGTAGTGACAAGATTAAACTTTTCTCAGAACTTAATTAAAACAAACACTAACCAAATTGGCATGATGACTTTCTTAATAGTCTTCTTTTTTCTTGATGGATGGATGGATAATTAAAGGTTTTCGTTGATTTATGAATTACTTCATGAGACCTTAATTACTTTTGGTGTCCCAAAATAAATAATATGTTTACCTTTCTACTCTTTCGGAATGTTACTTTCTTTCTATTTCGGTAATAAAATTTGTATACACGTATGTTAAAGAATTATAATACAAAATTGACTCTTCAAAGAGTAACGAGTGACATAAATAAATTAAAGATGAGATTTTTGTCCCCAAAATGTGCAATTTTGACAAGAAAATTCCAAAAGTATGTAATTTTTGCGAAAACTTTTAAAATATGCAAAATACATATATATGTGAAAGATGATTTATTTGTGTTATAAATTAACTAAGGTAAATGTATATAATAGACAGTCTGAAAAATATAATTAACTTAAATGATAAATCACGTGATACAAATATAAAGGTGAGTATAATTATGGTGACATATTTGAATCATCGAAATTGACAGTAATATGCCATTTTGAAAGTTAAATTGAATGGTTTTAGAATATTGAAAGTCATGAACTCAGGGTAAAATGCACTTGTCAACTTCTTTATTCTGTGTGAAACCTCACCAAACAAATTACTTAATTAGCTAAGTTAAAAACTAACTAATTATTAGAATTAGATGATCTATCTATTTGGTCAAAATAATGTCTGCTCTACTGAAGACCATATCTACTTTGACCCTTAGGGGCGTTTGGTTACTGGTTAGAGTTATGCAGGTACTAATTATGTAGGAATAAGTTATGCATGTATTAGTTATGTAGGAATAAGTTATGCAGATATTCGTTATGTAGATATTAATTATGCAAGATTTAGTTATGCAGAAAGTATAATTCATGAAATGTAGCCCATAAATCCTCTTAATAACATCAGCTTAAAAGAAAATAGGTTCAAGATAACCTCACATATATCTTTGGTCCACAAAACTAACAGGTTACCACAAAAACACAAATCAACATTCTTACTAGCAAAATACTTAAGACTAAAACTAAGCTCCTTCATAGAACATAGTAGATTAACGGGAAAAGGGTCAAAAATATCCTTAAACTATTTGAAATGAACAAAAATATTCTCTGTTAATAGTTTGGTCCAAAAATATCTTTGTTGTCAATACTTTGGTCCAGAAATGCCCTTATTATTATTTAATGGGTCAAAAATGCCTCTATTGTTACAAAATGGATCAAAAATGCTCTTTTTCAAATAAATATATCTTTGTTGTTGTTGTTGCAAGTTCTCCAACGTTTGGAAAAGTCAATGTAAAATTTAAAATAAAAATCTATCCATTTGTTTAATGTAAAAACAGACACGTGATTTACATTACACCTCGCTATTTATTTTATTTTTAATCAAATATGCACTAATAAAAATATATTTACTAAATAATTATATCACGATTTAATCTTCATATTATAATCTCGAAAAGACTAACTATTCCCCTGCCAAACAACCCCTTAAAAGTGTACCCTAATATTAGGAACACATGCCATGTTTTCTTCCTCAATAATGAGGTTGCTTGAATGCATTGGTTAAGAGAGTCCATCAAATTATGACATGATTATGATAGAGTGGAATTTGTAAATCAAATGGTGAGACGGAGATTATCATAATGTATTTTCACCATATACAAATTTGAACCACAATGCGCAATAGTATGTACGTGAGAAACATGCCTTGGATACAACTTGGATAATATTAATTTTAGATTAAAATTTTGTTTTTTTATATATTATTTTCTTTTACTTGATTTTTTTTGAAATTAAATTTATGTTAATTCTATTATAAATTTGAATTGGATATAAGTATAATTAACCTTGATAAAAATTAAATATTCAAAAATATAAAGCTCGACATAAAAAAAAAATTAAGGACAAAGAAGCTCATTGTGAACTACATAATGCATTGATAGATCATTTAGGGGAGCACCGTAGTGATCTTCAAAGTTGAATATTCATGTAGAACTTAAAATAAAATTTTCAATTGTGTAATGTTTATTTCATTATATTTCGTTAATGATTTTACTTTTATTTGTGTTATCCATTATTATGTATAATATGTTATATTTGCTAGCAATTTATATTATTTAAAAAATTATGATATAAAATAATTTTATATTAAATAACTATAATTTAAAATACTATGAAAATTATATATAGTGAATGTTTTTTAGCAAGAATTTTATTTTATGAAATAAGAAATAATAATATAATAATGAAGAGAGAGAAAAAATTTTGATGTAAAATTTGATGCAGTGATTGTTTTTTTTTTTGTAAAATTTGGTGTTAGAGTAGGAGATGCGCTTGGAAATTTATAATAAAAAGTCGTTAGAGAAAAAAGCATTGTACGTAATAGATTACATGTAATATTAATTTAACACTTGATGAAATTTTTAAGAATCAAATTGATAATGCTCATTTAGAAGGAATCTTTGTGGATGAAAGAAGAATATGATGCTAAAAGAAAGATGAAATCGAATATTAAGTTGATTTGTCGGAATTATAAAGCAAAAATAAATTATAAAAAGTAAAGCGACGAAGCTAGTAGTCATTTGTCAAGATTAATGTACTCTTCTATATACTTCATGTGTCGCATATACGTAATTTCCTAAGTAAGAATATAGAAAGAAAAGAGATATACCAAAGCAAATCTAATAAATCCAAAATATTCCAATTAGTCTTAATTGGAGTATTAATATTCACGACCAAGATTTGTGCAATTTGCAGTACATATTGGTTGTTGGTGTACCACGTCGATGGTCTCTTTATATTATGTTGAACAAACCTTCTTTGATAAGTTAAGTTTTTTTATTTGAGTTAGATTCAATGTCTATTTTTTATTATGGTATTAGAGTCAAGTCTATTTAATATTTTAATTTATTTATTTTCGATATTGGACCTCCTTCTTATATTGTCCACACTCTACAAGTTTAGTTCTGGGCGTGAGGTGGGCTTTTGGGTCCCACATCAGTTTTGACATTTTTGATAAAGCACAATAAACACGTGTTCATACTATTATTTTTTTATCTATATATAGAAAGGATTTCCTCTCATTTTTCAACAACGAATTTTCTGAACTTCTTCTTTTTCTTCTACACAAATAAATTCTAGTGTTCTTTACTTCCCTTGATTTTAGGTATTGATACACCAGTGAGTGAGATCATTCCATTCTGAGAGGAAATATTCCATTAACATCGAATACTTGAAGATAATAATTTTCTTAAGGAAATACTGTGCATTCAGTGGACTCATTTTTTTTTTGAGAAAAACATTTTCAGATTTTTTGTGTTGATTTTAAGTTTTTTGATTTTGAAAATACTCTTTAAACCTTATTTCTTACTAAATTTTTCAAAGTTTATGTTCTTAATATTTTAGTAATACCAATTTATAACAAGTTGCTGCTAGCTTTGCTGCTAGCTAACTTTGTGAATTGAGTTAGTATCAAAATTCATTTCTTTGTCATTAATCGAATATTAAAGAGATAGTCAAAATTATAATCCACATCATAAATTGGTGGAAGATATGAAAAAAAATCCTTGTTCTATAAGACTCAAAATTTATTTTGTGCAGAGCCAAGGATGAGGCGTAGTGGCAGAATACCAGGTTCATCTGAATCTAACTGACGTTTTCTATGTCATTTGTCCATTGCTTAAAATGCCAACTATATTTCCCTATCGTTTTCTCAATTTTAGCAAATTTAGCTTCTCACATCTCAAGAGGGCACATTCTTCTATGTCAACACAAGAAACATTTGACATCATGTGATCATTTCTGTTTCCAGTCTGAAACAAAATTATACAGTATAAGAACATTTTGTTTTAACACAAAAGAGTAATTTATAGATTCCTTATATAAAAACAATTTGATTAACACAAAATTATATTAATTCTTCATTCATTCTTAAAAGAGTAACGAGTTTGTATTTTGCGCAAGCTATAATTAATTAGCTAAGAGTCATTTGAATCACGTTGTAATTGCGCTAAAATTATACTACAAGTCTACAACAATTACATGAGCTGTCCATTTTAACTTATTTTTTAAATATATTTACTAAGTACGTAATACATATATTTTTATTTTACATTTTTATAAGTTTTGGATCGTGAGTCGCCCATATAAATTGAACCTGACCCGATTCGATCCGACCTGGCCAAACACATATTTTCTGAAGAAAAAGATCAGATAAAATTTATCTTTATTTTTAAAAAGAACCTCTCCTTTTAAAAATACTTTATCTAATCATTTTTTTCAGATCGGATCAGTCAATATAAACGACCCACTATCCAAAACTTACAATTATATCTCGAATGTACGATGCATAATTCTAAGTTACTAGCACATAGGAGTGAAAAAACAAAGGTTGAGTTCCGTCATTTATGCTGCAAAAAAATTATTGGCAATCCAACTTTTATGTATTAAAGTATTAGTAGTAGTAGTATAAAATGACCTGTTGCATGAATAATAAGAATATTCATTTTATTTAATTTCCCACAAATCAAACGAAATCATGGATCTTGCGTTAGATTTTCCGACTATTGCCAATTCACATTAATTAAGACTAAAATCACAAAATTATTAATGTTTTTTATTTATTATATTAAAAATATATTTTATAATCAAAATCAGAGCAACAAAAATTGAGACGGAGGCAGTATTCTTATTAGAAAAAAGTGACGACCACATAAAGATGATCCCCACCGACCAAATTGTGATGAGATGATAGCGGCGTGCGTGACTGTTGAGCAAATGGGAATTTTTTGCTTTTTCTGAGTTGTATTCCAGTCGTCCTTACAACCCATAACCGCCTATTCAATTTACTCTCTCCCATCGTCACTTGCTTTGTCCAAATCCTATACTCTTTCCCTCCTCCTCACAACACTCTTTGCCCCTTCAAAAACTAACCCCCCGAATGGAAAGTAGAAGCAACATTCAATTCCATACATTCACTTCAACTTCAACTTCATCCTTTCTTTATATACTTCTGCTTCTTTCTTTCTCTTTCCATGGAGGCTGAGGGTCTGTCAACAACAATGGAGAAAGGATTTAAGGGGTTAGTCAGGTTAATGGGTTCTGTCAAGAATTACGATTGGGGACGTCCCGCGAAGGAATCTTGTGTTGCACGACTGTATAGGCTCAATTCTGGCGGGAAAATCGATGAAAATCAGCCATACGCCGAGTTTTGGATGGGAACCCATGACTCTGGGCCGTCCTATGTTGTGGAAGAAGGAAGAAGAAGTGAGAATGGATATGCTAATGGCGGGGGAATTAGAGAGAAATGTACTTTGAAAGATTGGATTGAGAAGAACCCTAGTGTACTTGGTGAAACTGTTCTTATCAAGTGGGGTACCCAACTTCCCTTTCTCTTCAAGGTGGTTTCCTTTCTTTATTGCTTTTTATTTGCTCAAAGTTTTGATTTCATTGCTTTTAATTTGCTCAAAGTTTTGATTCTTGTTATGATGCTAATACAATAATGCAAAATAACAACTGGATTGTCGGCAAATTATGATTTCTGATATTTGGACTAGATAAGGAACCGGATTTTTGATCAATTCAAGGCTTTGTGTTATAGGTACTCTCTATTGAGAAAGCTTTATCTATACAAGCGCATCCGGACAAGGATCTGGCGATCCTTCTGCACAAGGAGCAGCCACTAATCTACAAGGATGACAACCACAAACCTGAGATGGCTTTGGCCTTGACCGAATTTGAGGCCTTGTGTGGCTTCATAAGTCTTGAGGTACTTCATAAGTTGTGCTAGGTTTTTTTTTTTTGATTAATGGATATATCATTATTTAAGCCTCTGCAAAAAGTTCCAATAGAGTTAAGCAACTTGTTTTACTGGATCTATGTAGTAATTGGTGGTGCAATCTAGAGGCTCTAGTGCCATTGTGATAAAAGATCACTTGGCTGAGATTAGCTTCTCATGTTTGAATCTGATTATTTATCAGGCACCAGCTTATTGGGAAAATATTCATTATAAAAGTTTGATGGGGACTCTAAGCTGACTGTAGAGGTGTCTGACTTAATTAAAAAAAATGATGTGAAATTTTTTAATATTGGAATTTGTTTTGTTTGCCTTTACTGTTTGAATAATAATTAACTGGCCTTTTGTTTCCAACTACTGGAATAAAGTAATGGAAAAGGGTCCCAATTAGCTTCTTTGTCCTCCATAAATAAAAGACTAATTACTGGTTGCTCTAGTTGAACACGTGTGTATTGACTAACATGTATATGTTTCATTATTCTCTATCGGTTATATATCTATATTTGCAAATTTTGGTGGGATCAACTCTATAAAGATCCAGAAATTGGGGCTGGCCACTGGTTTACTTAACACTTCATCATGTACTGGTTCTCAACAAGCAAAAACCTTGCCTTTTGGCTTGGCATGATGGAGTGAACTTACAATTCCATGTCTATTTGACCAAAAAATAAAAGGACACTGGATGTGATGATGACTTTTTTTTTTAACCAGGAGCTTAAAGTAATTGTTCAGACTGTGCCTGAGATTGTTGAAGTGGTTGGTAATACGCTTGCAGAACGAGTATTGGACTTGAATGAAGATGATGAAGAGGAGAAGATTAAATCAGTGCTCAGAAAATTATTTACGGAGATGATGTCAGCCAGCAAGGATGTGATCAAGGAAGTGCTTGCTAAGCTGATTAGTCGTCTAAACATTAAAAATAAGGTAAAGCCTAATCGTTCCATGATTATATGAAAGTATTTTTTCACCATGATTATATGAAAGTTTGAGACTTACCTTTGGAATTTAATCTCTCTCTGTGCTTCTGCATGGTAGTGACTCATTTATGTGGCAGTACCTCTCGATAAATGTGAAAACTTATTCTCTTCATTGTCTTAGTTAATTGTTTGTGTCTTTTTACTCACCTCTCTACCCATCTCTCAATTTACAGACACTATCCCAATGTGCCCCCTGATTACATTTGTTTTGGATAACAGTGGTGTTCGGACCAACTTTTGAGCACCTCTATTCCAATGGGTACTTGCTGCCACCCATTGGGTAACTTTGGCCACCGAGGTTTATAGACGGAAAGAAATCATTTAGTAGCTGCACCTCAGCTGGACCACCTATATAACACCAGTCCGTCTTCCCGACTGTCTTGGCCTTTTCATCTCCCCCCTCCCCCCAAATTCTTTTCCTTTCTAAAAATCCATCTCAACTGATAAAAAAGAGTGATTGAGAAACAACAGAAAACAAGGTAAACAAGGATGGACGGTGATGATCATGAACTGATCTGGGCAGTTTCTTTAAATTTCAATGTTGGTTAATTCTCCTTTATCTTGTTTTTTAATGGTTAAAAGTGAAAGTTAGGCTATTGGTGGCACTATGGATATTCCCGGTGATGAGTGGGCAATATGAAGATTGAACTTCTAATTTTGATCTATTTTATCACGGTTTAGCTGGGACCAACTTTGGCATAACCCTACAATTAGTTGCATTTGTTCAATTTCCTCCATGGAGCTACCTCCAGTTTAATTATACTATTGGGTTGGTGGTGGTTTGATTTTGATGTATTTCCTGCTTTACTTTAAACCTTGATTTCATAAACAAAAATACAATAACTTTTGTCACATTCAGGAAGCTGAAATTGGAAAGACTGGACACAAGCAAACTATATTTTCCAGTATTTCTGCTTTGACATGAGACACATAAGATTATCTTATACAAATGATTTGTTGGAGTTTAATTGCATATTGTGTTGTCTTCTCAAGCATATCTGGAACTGTGCTGTTTAAATTCATGATGCTTACTATCATTTATTATTAAGGCAGTTGCTTACACTTTGATGTTTTAGGTAAGGGAGCTGACCGACAAGGAACAACTGGTCCTAGGACTTGAGAAGGAGTATCCAGCTGATGTTGGTGTTTTAGCTGCATTCTTGTTTAATTACGTGAAGCTCAATCCTGGGGAAGCTTTATATTTAGGGGCAAATGAACCCCATGCATATGTATATGGCGAGTGTGTTGAATGTATGGCAACCTCGGACAATGTGGTACGCGCTGGCCTAACTCCCAAGCACCGGGATGTTAGAACTCTCTGTTCAATGCTCACGTATAGACAGGTACCATCATAGTTGCTATTAAAGGCTTTCTTTCGTTCTCCATGTTTTATTAACCTTTGTGGTATAGTGGAGACTGAAGTTCATTTGAAGGTGAATATCCTTCAGATTGAGCATACTATAAGAGCCCAATATCTACCAAGATAGTGCTAAATTCATGTTCAAATCATTTGTCTGTTGGATTGAGGCAAAGAAGTTCCAAACTAACAACACTTACGGAAATTGGTTAGCAACAGTTAGGATACCCGCCAGTACACCCTAGGAGGTAATTTTATTGTCTATGGAAAGCAGGCTAGATGTCTGGCAAGACCACCTAACATGCAGGTTAAATGGCATTCCCTATCTCTGATCTATGATCTGAATCAGTGTTTCTCTTACAGGGTAACCCTGAAATTCTGCACGGTACAGCAATAAATCCGTACACAATGAGATACCTCCCTCCTTTTGATGAATTTGAGGTGGATCGTTGCATTCTTCCTCCGCATTCAACTGTTGCCTTCCCTTCTGCTCCCGGTCCGTCCATGTTTGTGGTCATGGGAGGAGAGGGAACAATGACCACATCAGCAGAGGCGATTGTTGCTGAAGGTGATGTCCTATTTGCACCTGCAAACACCAATATTACCATTGCAACCTCCTCTGGTTTGCACTTGTATAGAGCAGGTGTAAACAGCAGATTTTTTGAGGAATGATAGTTGTAGGCTTGTAGCCCCTTATGTTTGCTAATAAAACAGTGAGTTTCTGTTACAATGGCTGTTCCATCTTGTATTATTCGCATGTGCAGGTATATAACCGCTTCTAGTAGTGTAGTTTTGTAAGTCAAAATATTATCGGGAAGGTGGAAATTTTGCTGTACTTTGTCTCTTCTATTGTCTAATATCAACTTTATGAAAACAGAGATCCCAAGGATGAGAAAAGTGCAAACGCAAGAAAAAGAGTTGTACTCAAAACTGGGACTAGGTAGGGTAAGGTTTGCATCTACTCCCACCATTCGGGATCATACTAGATATGTTATTAAATTGGGATCATCCTGGGTATGTTGTTGTTAGATTCATGATGACTTGTTAGCATCCAAATTCCATCTATTTCTTTTCTACATTTTAACCTTAATTTTGTGATAAAATCCTGGCTGATGTATTTTTGATACTATTACTGCGATTGTCTGATGGATTTTGCCCCCTGTTCTCCCTTTGGCATTTTCATTCATCTCTGCGGGATACAGAACAATAGTTGCTCTGCAGTTGAAGCACACTCGTTCGTAACGAATGCCAGTATTCTCATGAAAGTGAAAGCCCAAGCCATGTAAGCGTTTCTTTTTCATGATGGGGCATATTGGAACCAAACCTGACATTTTGGACAGCTGATAAATATCAAAGGCCAAATCAGGAAGTTGCCGATTTCGGACATATTCTAACAAAAAAATTGATGTTACTGAACGCCTGAACCTACTGTTTCTGTTTTGCTGGTTTCTTGCCATCGATCTATATATCCAACGTATCTCCAAAAGCAATAAAAAGTACAAATTCAGTTCTATTCTAAACCTCTCCATTGTCCATATCTTGATTGAATCAAAGGCCAAACGTTCTCAACTAAACAAAAATCGAACATAAACACGGATGCAATTTTCCTTCATATTTGTGTCCCAGCTTTATTTAAGCCGTTTAACCATGATAGGATCGATTGTGCACCCTTTCTCCATGAACAATCTATCATTATATCATGAGCAACCCCTTCAATACAGACTGTTGGGACGCCATAGAAACTTCCTGTTTCATTGAGTCCTTCCATGTCCTGAGAGAATCACATTCATATGTTACTTTCGGAACACCAGAACTATTTAGCTCTCACAGAAAGTTCTCAAAATGCCTCAAAATTCAAAAAATTCTTAACAAATACTTTACGAAATTGTCCAAGAACTTACCACAATGAAATCATCCTTTGCACCCACTACGAATACTTTAAATGCAGGATCCTCAAGTCGAGGGACAGGAAGAGATGCGTTGAGCTTTCTTAGATCAAACAAAGGCATCCTTGAGCTTTCAATCATTAGCTGTTGGTAACTAAAAAGGAGAAAAGAAAAGGCAAATGTTGCCGTAAGAAGATGTTGAATACATAGTTGAATTTATCAAGGTATTATTCCAACATATAATGCTCGGAACAAGATGCATTGCGAGATCATCTGTTCTGTTTAATATAAAACTAAACGCTCACGATAGATATTCAAACAAACTTACAAACTTAAATCTACCAACTTCACAGAACAAAATGTTAACAAAAACTCAAGGACTACTATTTGACCTGGATATTGATAACTCAGGAAAATCCCATTAATGAATTGTTAAAGAGGAGGAATCCTCAAGCGGACATTAGAATAGTGTTATATGCATCAGTTACCAGGTCTTTACAATTCGACCAGGAAACTTTTAGTCCAAGCTACTGATATTTGGAAAGTGGTATGAATAACTCAAGTCGGTAACATGTTAAAAATTAGACACAGACATCTTCAAATCCTCCTAATACTGTGATAGCCGAACATAGAAATGTGTTCTATGGAAAAGGTCTCTTTCTATTAACTCATTTTCTCTTTCATCTGATATCTAAATAACAATAACCATACAAGTTCTAATTAGACTGACCGTGCAACCAGCTGATCCTCCATTGCTGCTGAGAAAAATGTTTCTTTACAAAGAGGTAAAGATGTTTGAAAAGCTTTGGCTGCCAGGCTCCAAGTTACCTGCTCGAAATATCAAATTCACTGATTTGAGAAAAACAAGGATGTGCAGAAAGTGCAAAAAGAAAACAATGATATTTCACCCACTTAATGAGGATATAACCACCTTTAATCATTGATAGTATACATGGAAAAATTGAAACAGTAAGAAGGGGCCAAAGTGGCTTCAATATGTACATATGTATGCCTTTGTAAATGCTAGCCAATCAACTTTGATAGTTCGTAGCTGAGATAAGTGTGTATATGGTTTCTTTAAACTAAATAGACAAACCTTGAAAGCAGCAAGAGGCTTGGAGAACAGATATCGCCATACTAAGCCACTGAATAAAGTAAAAAGGAAACAAGTTATTGAGTGAAAACAAAATTTGTATGGAAGACATGTTTTTTCAGTACAGGAAGTCACCTATTACCCGAAGGGGGTACCGAGCAAATGAGCACTGCTCCAGAAAGATTGGGGAATAAGGTTTTCTTTTCTGAATCGGAACCTGTAGCACCAAAAGAGGAAAATATATGAGTAGAAATAACCACTTTAAGGAACTTTTGGATTTGCTTACTGATAATAAGATTCCCAAGAAACAGCTTAAGAGTTTACTGTGGTTAATGATACAAGTGGAGTAAGCACCTTACATAATACTTCAGGGACTAGAAAACCTAGGTCTACAATGTCACACATTAATGGACAGATAAATTCCACCCCTTACATATGCAAACAAAATGAGGTAAATTCAACAAATAACTGGAAGTTTGAAATGAGATAAATTGATGAGGGCACCAAGAGGGTGGGAGCACAGCACAGCACAAAGCTACGCAACCCAATGAGAGTAAACAGTGAAGCTAAAAAAACATATGATGTCTTTAATACCACGAGTGCTGCTCTTTTTTCAACTACCAGGAATTAGCTGGATTGTGCTTACACCAATTTCCTGATTGAAAGAGATAAGAAGCAACAGATCTGCTGTGTTTTATTTATTTATTTATTTGGCAAAAATTAAGTGTTGGCTAAATTAACCAAATAAAGTTTTGAGTATGAAATAGTTAACTCTACAGTTTGATCAACTAAGGTCTGCACAAAATGTCGCAAACCGCAGCTCCAAGTCAACAAAGACATACATTCCCCCCTTCTTAAGTTCCTGTGTGGTGCTTCTTCCTTTTGAAGAACTTGAGTTCATAACAGGAATAACTTCCATTGGAACTAATATATGAGGTAGCGGGTAATCCCATGACTGTAGTATGCCTTAGCTTGGTAATCTATAAACTAAAACATGATTACCTTTTACTGCTTCTCTTCTAATATTTGCAATGTAATACTGAACAATAAGCCCCCCAAATGAATGTCCTAGCAATACTGGTGGCAACTTGATCTCTTTGTGGATGAAGTCAGCAATATCACCTGCATGCGTCTACTGAAAGCAACAAAGTACAGAATTAGAAGACACTGAAAACTGTTTCAGTAATGCACTGAGAGAAACATGAATGAGAAATGTCAGCTCAGCTTAAAGTCATTACTCTGGCAACTTCCTAACTGAAAATCAACAAGAATCTAACAGAAAGAAATGTAAAATACCTGGAGGGTACCTGCAACTGCAGCAGCAGGTGAATCACTTTCTCCCTGGCAATGCCAAAAAGGTGTGTATATATATTAATAATGTACCTTTGCTACTTAGATAGGGCTGCATTGCCATTTCATCATTTAAATGATAATGAAATATCATCGCGAAATAACTAGTGGAATCTAATTAAGTACATTAAAGTCTGTCACCTTTCACCAATAATAACAGGCACCAAGTAACTCTGTCCATATTCATTCACTTTAAAAATCAATTGACACACATTTTAGATATTATGAATAGCTCAATTTTAATGAGATCTAAGAATTTCATCGTATTATCCATGTAATTGCAGTTGTTGAAACATAAAGAGTACCTGTCCCAGCAAGCTGAGAGCATAACAATCATATCCATTTTGGGAAAAGAAGGGCAGCCAGTGTTCAGCCCAGCACCAAGATGCATGAAAGCTTCCATGAACAAATACTAAAGGTGGGTTTTTAGTAGATCTTTTCTGTTCTTCATCTGGGTCACTGCCCCTCTGGAAGAGAACCTCCATGTCCAGACCAGATGGGAGCTTGTGAAAAAGACGAGATTGTCCCGGCTTCTGTTCATAAGGAACCTTCATTTTGGAATCCCTCGTTAGGACAGCACGAGTTGTTGATATTCCTCTGGATTGAGCAACTTTGGGGAAAATCAAAGTGCAGAGCGTAGCCATTGTTTCTCAGTAGAATCTCCAATTTTTCTGTTACCCTTTCCTCCGTCTCACTTTATCTCTTACGAATGTCTTGTTTCTTTAATTATGTATTTATCCCTCTCGTTCTTTTCACAATTACATGAGCGGTGCATTTCTTTGATAATCACAGAGGTGATACTAATTTTTTACTATGTTAATCTTTTTTTACAACTATTTACTTATATCCAAAAAAAAATAAAAAATTGTGACCTAGATTAATATACTTGCTAATTTCAATATGAACGTTGAAATTATTGTTCGACCATAAATATTTGGAAAAAAAAACATAATAAATATTGTTTGGTCATATAATTTATCACTATTTAACAAATAATTAAAAGAGAAAAAAAATTCTTTTATTACTTAAGTGCCAATGTGAGATGAGTCTCAATCACAATTTTGAACGAGAGAAAGAACTCGAGAGTTCTCAATTCGACTTTGACTATTTTTTTTACAAACAATTCAAATTTTTAAATACTAAAAAAAAGGTACTATTTGGGTCTTGAGTACTTTAATTTTTTTAAAATTATCTTAATTTTTAATATTTTTTAAAGGCAAAGGCTCAATAATGCCATCAAGCATTGAGAAAATGTTCATTTATATCATCCATTAAAAGTTTGGCTCATTTATGCAATTTTCGTTTGAGAAAATGCTCATTCATGCCATTATTTGTAAACTAAAAATATTTTTCGTTTTACAAAATTATTTTGTACACGTGGTCAATTACGATTTGGTAACGTCATTAACTAAATTATTATTAAAAATGAAAAAGGTTCAAATATGTCATTAAACTTTGAGAAAAGGTTCATCTATGTCATCCGTTAAAATTTTGGCTCATCTATGCCATTTCTGTTAACAAACAATGACATGGATAAGTTTTTCTCAAACGAAAATGACATAAATGAGCTAAACCTTTAACGTATGTCATAAATGAGCATTTTCTCAAAATTCAATGACATATTTGAGTCTTTTTCTTTTTTTTAAAACACCAACCAATTATATTTTTGAATTGGATTTTAATCTATGTTGGTCGTACATAATTTATACAATTGTATACATATTTTATACAGTTTATATCTGGGCTTGCTTTCTCAATCACTTTTAATTACAATAATAATTGTAGTTTTTCGTATATAAATCAGTGATTTTTTTTGTTTTCTTCCTCTTTTTTCATATTCATAGTAGTTGTGTTCACTATTATGACTTTTCACGAAACATGTTAATTATTAAATGTTAATATAAACTTATGTATATTTTAAATTATTTTTTAAAACTTATGAATATAAATCATATTTGTTTAAAAGGTTAAATATATATTTTAAAAAAAATTATGACAGACACGTGATAAAACTCCCCCCAAAAATGGCTAGCCAAAAATATCGGAGAATCTATTGTGAAACATTGAGCTAAATTTTGAAGGGTGTACCTCGAACCTAAATGTGTATCTGAAGTTGGACTTCATTGAAACTGAAGCCAATTCTAAAGATTAGATTGGTAGTTTAAATTCAGATACTTAGGTCTGAAATCGAGGACTATCAAGCCTCTGATCTAAATATTTCAAACTGCACAAATAATATGTTAAACTAAAGTTTGGCTTTGATATTTCTCAACTTTTAAGTCTGAAATTGATTCTAAAATGATAAAATACTGTTCTATCTAAATTTCATAATGATTTTTTTCAATTATACTTTATTTCTATTCTTTTAAAAGATATTTGAAATTTCTTTTTTTTGGTGAAATTTGAATACATCACGTACTTCATGATATTATAATGTATTCAATCGATTCATCACATAAAGTGATGTAGAAATGATGTATCTGATCGATATATGACATACAGTGATGTATTCGATGTCATAATACATCATGTAAAGTGATGTATTCGATCGATACATCGCGTATGTATCAGAGAATAAGAAATAGTAGAAATTTTTATAATTTTTTTTAAAGAATATGATAAAATAAAATGTGTATTTAAGTAATTTTAGCTAAATATAGTTTGCAATATTCGGCCATGCCTAAATAGCGGTCTTTCAAGAGTGTATCTGTGCAACTTGCCCGGCTGAGATGGGCCATTAACGTGGTTGGCCCAATTAATTAGATCCTATTATCCAACATTCAGCCCAAAGCTCCACGTGAGCGGATCGAGGGAGGTTCTCGTTGTCGAGATCAACATCGTCTTTCATGGACTTGCACTCCTTCACCAATCAATGAGTTTTCTCTATTGTTTTACTCATCGATTCGCATTCAGTTTCTTCTTCACTCTGCATTTACCACTAAACTCAGTTTATTCTCAATCTCTTCATTGAAGCTTAAAAACAGATTAATTAATTGTTGCAAAAATGATGTCTCCGAAGCCACTTTCAGAAAATCGAGGATCATCTAACCCTGCTACCATGAGGTATGTCAAATATACTTTTGCAATAGACACGCATGTTAATCATATTTTGATTTTCTAAAATTATTGTTTTTTTAAATTCACTGCATTTCTGCTTACTTTGATTTGGCCTTTTCTAATACTAATTGGTGCTTTGTTCGTTAAAAATTAATCTCCTTGAGAAGATTCAAAGTTTAGGAGTTAATGTGAATTTTTCCTACTTCTAAGACTCAGGTAATTGAACCTCCCTTCCCTCTCATGGCAATTTTTGTGTGGGATATTTCTCTTTGGAGTAACTAAGAAATGTACTGATTCAACGCCCAATTCACTCCTTGTATTAACTGGTTAATCATTCGATTGTTTTTCGTGAATCAATTTATTTGTTTACGGAGGCAAACAAGATTTGGAAGCATGCGTATTTTGACCCTGTATAATGTAATTTTTTTTTAATCTTAGAGAGTTATCTCCTTGTTATTTTCCAGCATTTGGTTAGGCATAAATATGGTTAATTTTAGTAGTAGTAGATAGTTGGGGTTGGGATGATGCATATTTGTTTGGTAATAATAGTTTGCAGGAAAGAAAGAAATAATGGTTATATGTTGATAGGAATAAGTGAAATCTAGAGTGGAGGGGAAATGTCTAAGCCTATGACTGGTGTGTATTTTTCTCGTTTGGTGAAACTTTTTCCCTTAAGTACTCAAGCACTGCAAAATGATTTCGCCAAGAAATGTTTTCTTTTCTTTATGTCATACCGAAATAGGGCCATTGTTTTCATCAGCTGATTGAATGCTGGAGTTCATCCTGCTAAAAGCTGGTTGAAAATTGGCCAAGCGGATCCTTCCAGCAATATTATGTTTTCATAGATGCAACCTTCGTTATCATAATGAACATCAGTGTTATCCAAGGCGCGCTTAAAGCTCACTTAAAGTGCGCTTAAGCCCTAATGCGAGGTTCAAAACATGTTGAGCGCTTCGCCTCCCTTAATGTGCGCTTCAGTGTCATCATCAAGGTTCTAAGGCATACTTTTCCTTGCCAATTAACCTCTTCTGAAGAGACAACACTAAACAATTGATATCACACTTTATTGTAATTATTTTCAGTTTCTTTGTTCATCTATTTGTCATTCATGCTTATAAATTATTAGTCTTGGACTTAACATATATATTTTCTACTTTTTCTCCCTCTGTGCGTTTTTTCATTAAAGCCCACGCTTTATTTGCGCTTTGCGCTTAAAGCCCCAATGGACCTTAGAGCTTTTTTGCGCTTTTTGCTTTTGACAACACTGATGAAAATACTGTCTTTTTATCCAAATCCTGGCTTTCCAAGATTTTTTTATGACAGTGGTGTCTGGGTCAGGTTGTGCATACTTCAACTATTCTACCGGGTACCTGTTACCTCCCACCATCACGAAATCACCTAGTGTTTTGGCCTCCATTGGGATTTGAACCTAAGACCTCTGGTTCTCCTCATTGTGGCTTCCCAAGATTTTGCTAAGTTCATGAATAGTCAGAAGCACAGATGGATAAACCCGTTGTATTATTGGTTTTGAGTTCTAAAATTTTAGTTAAGCAAGTTTCCTAACACTCTAATGTAAATAAGGCTATCAATCGTTGATCTTTAAGAGGAAATGGTGGAAAAAATGGACTCATTAATTTAGTTTTGATTCATGTGTTAAGCTTTGCCTCCTGTCTGTGGGGCTTGCTCCGTATTACATCAGAAGTTATTACTGACATACTTGTATCAATGTAGGCAAGCCCCCTTGCAGATAATCCATGTTGTTGGGAACTTTATGAGAATATGGTCAGTTTACTCCATGTACCGCTATTTGTCTCAGACAGGGGCTTCAGTTGTTCTATTTATGTTCTGCTGTCTTCTTCCATCATGCATCTGGTTTCTAATAGCGCAAAAGCCTTGGAAGGGCAGGGCACTTGCTAATACACAGGTCTAGTAGAGCTATCATTTTCTTCCTTTAATAAATGTCAAAAAAGTAACGGAAGGTCATTTCATTGTCACTTATGCGTTTTTGCTGATAATCTTTCTTTCGACAGGTGGTACCTTCAGTTGTAAATGGTGGTATAACAGCTCTTTACTTCGTCTTGTGGGGAAAGGGCCTTAAATCTTGTGGTCCTGTTCGGTAAGTTCAAGGTTGAGTGATATTTTTACTGTCACCTTTTTCCTTTTCTGAATTCGATTTTTGTATTGTCCTTTTTTTTTCCTATTCAGTAACTCTTGGCACTAATATACCTCAAAATCCTATTTGTGTACATCGCATAACCACATGGTAGGTAATTTTGGTATGCAAATTCTGTGGCAAATCATCATTATGTCTTGCCCTTGTGGCTGTCTATACATGAAAACATATGATGGTTCTGCTTGGGCCATCTGTCTGTTTTTTTTCTTCTTATTTTAATTAACTAGTACCTCCTTGCGATTAAATATTCTTATCCAATCAGGGCCATATTGGGTGAGTATTCTGGTGCTGCTCTAGGAGTATTATCCGGGGTACTGTATGGCAGGGGGGGCCATGTTTGGAAAAAGGTATAATTCTTGTTTAGCTACTGTGTTTATTTATTGGCTTTGAAATTATAAAAAATCCTCATACTTTCATGTGATATAATTTTCTGATTATTGAAAGCATGAACTTGTTGTGGATCTGTCTGTTTTAAATTTGTTGCATATCTTTCATACAGGACTCACACTAGGAAACTTAATTTCTTCTCTTTATGATCTAGTAGCTATAAGTTTATGTTATGTTAGAAAATGGGATCAAGCAATTGAAATTCTCTTACTTATTAGAAAGAAAAGCAGTTGGAAAATTTTCTATTTCACTCTGCATTTTCTTGGGTGGTAATTCGTTGCTATTTTCCCCATCATCAGGTTGGTGGACTCCTTGCAATGCTTGCATCTTTCTACTTTTTATCACAAGGATGGGCGATGGCTACATATTCTCCATTTCATATCCTTTCTATAATGAACTTTTTGCTCTAGCAAACTCATTCTACATTAGCACTCCGTTCTTCATTTCCCTTCTCTGCTTGCTAGATGAATCTTATGTAGCAACCAACTTAACAAACAAATACCATTTAGCAATGCCTCCTCCTCTGATGAAGCACATACCGAACAGCTAGTAGGAATGAAGGAAATGCTATTTCCCATTCTTGCTGGAGTCTTGTCAGCACTTCGGAGGGTGATCGCAAGACGGGTCTCACTTAAGGTTTGTGAAGTCCCATCAAGCTATTTGATCCAGTTAACTTTCTATTCTCTGGTACTTAAAGGAGGAAGTAAAAGCTACCCTTGAATATTTGATCCAGCACGATGTGGGATTTCACTGGGTTGTTGTTGTTGTATTTACACAGAATCAACTGAAGAGGCGACTCCATGCCATAACCCTTACTTCTGCGACATGCTTTTTGTTTCCTGTTGCCATGTGGGACATGATTATAGTGAGTACAGTTTGATATCTTCGGTGGCTATGTTGTTAAGAATCTCTTCTTCTTTTAAATTGCTTTCCCTCTTTGTGTGGAGACATTCAGGGATCTAACAATGTAGAGCTGCCCTTTTCTGCCTGGGCTTTTTCAAGCACCATTTTATTTGGGATGATATTGATATTTTACATTGATAGCATCGCAGAGGAGAGGTAACATTTTGTGATCTCTTTCTGATCCTTGTTAAATTTTTTTAATTTACTTACTCTTAACTGATTGCTATTGCAAATACTGTCTGGTCCTTATCTGACCTTATTAATTTATGTTTAGCAATTTTAACTGATTGTCTAAAGATCTCTATTTCGGCAAGGAATATGAATTTATTTATATCTTCTCCATAACTTTTATCTTGATGGTGTACCATTACTGTCAGCATTGATTCATGACTTCTTACTTTGCATGCATTTTTCCCTCTCTTCTGCTAGCATTTCATTTTTCCATCTTTACTTTTTATGTCATGGACCATTACAAGGTAAGAACAACTGTTGTTGAGTAAATGAGTTACCTTCCTGCTTGGTAATTACTTTTGTCGTCTTTGATGGAGATCAAGTAAGAGAAGCATATATTGTGGTCTTTGTTACGTCTTTGGGTATGTTAGATCCTATCACCAGAAATGTTCTTTGAGTTCATTTGATTTCTTCACTAGACCTGCAAGTCAACAGTCTCATATGGAAATTCTACATTATTATCCATTTGTAGGTTGCATATGGTTTTCTCTTCTCCAAAGCACTTAATGGTTGCAGGTGGATGCATCATTGTCATGGAGATATTATATAAAATGGACTTCTCGTTACTCGGCTTTCTTGTTTGTGTCGCCATCTTGGGAATTGGTATGATGCATTTTTTTTTTGGGTGGGGAGGGGTGGGAGTTCATCTTTTCCAATTTGTTCCTGCACAGCTGTTTCTGCATATCCGACTGCTTTGCTAATCGAATCTGTCAAATGATGATTGTTGAACATGAATAAGTTCGGAGACCTCAGTTTAGTCATCCAGATTGTAGTATACTTACATTTCAGCAGAAAAAAGAAGAGATGGTGAAGATGAGCATTACCACCTAAATGATTAAGAAGCATTTTTTCAAATTCTATTCCTTAGAGACATATCTTAACTAGTTCTTCGATCAAAAGAAAGATACATGCAGACTATTGTAATATTAGAGTTCACAAGCTGGACTGACTTTAAAGGCTTGAAAGTGGACACCCGAGAGTTCAGGTTGGATTTGGTAACTGCATTTAATATGACTATCCAAGAGTTGCTCTCCAACTCTGATGTGTGATATATTCCATCCATCCCAATATTGCTTCTCAAAAATGCTTGGCACTGAAATTGAGTTTGACCTCATAAAAAAAAAGGAGTTTTGACCTAACTATTATAACATGTTCATTATGTAATCTCTTCTATTTTGTTTCTCATAATGAATTACTTTAACTTATCAAAAAGAAAGAAAAAATTGTTTGCATAATGTTTTTACTCAAAAGCTTCTCTAGGGTGATAGTTTTTGCATCACAGGTATGAATATGAGGTAGAGTGGTGGAGAATAATCTGAAGAATTGAAGGTTGATCAAGCATTTGTTTCTTTATGTTGAGATGTTTTATCAAACCTGCAATCCTTTTTGTTGCTTTTATAGTCGCTATCAGTCATAAATTTCTTTTGTCGAATCATCATATGTTATCGCATCCTCACCTAAAATTCAAAAAACAAACAAACATATGTTATTGCATGAT
The DNA here is from genome assembly GCF_947179165.1 of Solanum dulcamara. NCBI lineage: Eukaryota > Viridiplantae > Streptophyta > Magnoliopsida > Solanales > Solanaceae > Solanum > Solanum dulcamara. The sequence goes on along the minus strand of NC_077247.1, from coordinate 54,976,367 downwards.
ACTTACTTTGCCTGAGTCATTTATTGGTTAGTGAGTTGGTCTCACTTCTAAATCTTGTAGGCATATATGAAGCTACATCCTTGGATCGTTCTAGGAGAGATTCTTTCCAAGGCTCAAGCTCCAATGGCATCTTGGACGATCAAATTGAAATGTCTCCACTTCCTACTTGATGTGAGCAACCATTTCTCAAAGAATTTGGTTACTTCATTTATTTTTACCTTTGTTCAGCTATTACCATCTCTTTCCGGAAGATGGTGACAAGGCTCTGCTTTTGGATAAATTAGTGTCTCTAGATTATTAACCAATGAAGTTAAAAGAAAATTTTCTCAACTAGCAACATAGTGTTTCTTAAGCTACTGAATATATAATTAGAATGATGTTTTGGTGGCATTTAGCTTTGCTTCATTGAGAATTATGAGGCTACAGTAAGCAGTAACGAAACTCAAATCCATGAGAATACTGGTGCTTCCTTCTGAACTTTCATTGTTTTTGTTTGTCTAGGTGAAACAGCAATCATACTTTTGACTCTGACAAGTGATGCAAATGAGGAGAAACACGTTTTCTGGTATACTCCTTATTGTGTCGTGGTAATTGGCCTGAAACTATTTATAATATCAGTACTTCCCATGTTATGCCCAAATATCGAGTGCCTGGAATCGTGGAAAGCACCTCAAGAATATATATAACAAGCAGAAACGTTCTGTGCCCATTCCCGTTGATGGTTGCCATGTTGCATCTACATTGAATGTGTTATGATTTGATTTATATGACCAACAGGGTTAGCGAAATATTTGTACAAACAGTATATGTACCTTTCCATTTTTATGGACTTTTTCTTTTCTTCTCTACCAGTTCTTGATTATTATGAATGAAAAATGAGGAAGACTAGTTGTGAGGCAACAATATAGTGAGCATGTGTATGAACCCAGGAGTCGACCCAAGCGATTCTTCCGAGGCCAGAAAGAAGACTCAACTTTTTACGAAGAGTTACTGTTCACTGATATTAGAACAAATTTCAACTTTCATGTCACTTAGAAGTCAATTATAGGCAACGTTTACAGCAAATATGAGATATGAAGTTCTTATTTTGCATCCTATCAGTAGTTGGATGAGAGAAGAAGAGGCGCTTTTTTGTTTTCGTTTGGCAGGAGGAAGATCCAAGGAAGAAACTCGACATTCCGCCATCTTAAAAAGAATTTGGATTTACTGAAAAGTAAAAGTAAGCAGATTTCGATTTTCAACTGCTTCAAGCAGTGTTGGATCAATGATATACAACTTGCATACTTATATGTAGTTGAATGAAAATTACACTTTGTTCACTGTTACATTAGTCAAAAACAGGCAAAAATTGTTAAATCTCTGTCAGTGAGTTCTCGGCACTGTTTTTTCTGCACTACTTTGTACAGCTTTGGTGAAGAGATGAATAACAATTCCAATGGGGCAAAATAGCAAGCAGAGAGACACAGAATGCCGCGTTTCAACACCATTTTGCAAACCATCATGATAAACCTGCCTGTTTCAAACAAAAAGAAGCATTAGAATAGTTCAACAAGGCACCCTCCTCCCTTTTCCTCAACCCAATAGGACCAGAAAGCAAACAGGCTGCATAAACATACTGTTAAGAAAACGGCCTTGAATCTAACTCAAATCTTAAAAGCTAGCTCAAGAATTGAGAAATGGCCAAGGTAATATGATGGAGCATGGATAATACAACATAAAAGCCTAACATTGAGTAAACCAAGAATCTGGATGAGTACCATGTAAAGGAAGATGGACCTTAGCTCCAACACAACCCCAAACACTAGCTCATAAGGTGAGGATTTGCCAACATGGCAACACCTTATAAGGAGACAACTGGCCATTTCCTCAACTAACATGGGACAATGTAACACATATACAATAAAGTGTGTACGTAGGAGAGAAAGAGAGAGACCTTGCAGCAAAAAGATCTACAGCCAATAGGTGAATCCAAGCAGATGCTAATGTCATCTCACTGGAGAACATCTTTGCTATACCAGACAGCTGAACAGAATGAAATGTCAACAACCCAAATCACGGAATCAGCACAAGATTACAACTATCATTTGTTAAGCACAAGAACAAACCTCTGGAAGCCAGTATTTACTAGCAAATATCAGCCGAATTGTATCTGGTGTCCAAGACAGGTGCAACAGATAAGCGTACAGAAGTCCAAGCACAACATATGGTATGGCACTTTCCATCAATTTTCTGGTCTGCATTAATTATTTAATTATGCCCTATTACAATATATTTTGGGAAGGCACAAAATCAATGCAACTGAAATCATGCCCCATGAGTTCTACTTTTGTGCATGACATAAGGAGAGAGAACTTGGCAAGTAAAAGTTTTTATGTCTTCCAAGAAAAGAAATAAACAAGAGCTACTTAAGTTGATAATATAACCAGAGAGCTTACTCTCTAGAAAAAGAAAAAACAATAGAATGTTGCTTTACAGGACTGAGATAACTTACAAGTTCAGCTTTAGGTGCTGCAACCATGAGGGTGTAAAACGGAAGAACGCCTGCTGTTCCTAGCGTAAAGACACTACTAGCTACTTGAGAACTAGGCAACCCTGTAAAAACAAGACATCAGTTGTCCCAAAAGTCCAAAATTAATGATACCGAAACATTTGCAAAGAGAGTAAACAATAAGAAACTTCACAAATATTTATTCATACATATACATATTTATTTATAATCAAATAGATCAATTTCATATTTAGTTTGATATTCCATATACAATACATCAAAACTGTCTCTTGGGATAAGATGCAACACTGGCAGTTCACACATCTACATTAACAATTAAGAATACTCTTTCATTGACATGAGATAGAAAATCCAGCAACGTAATGAGAGAAACAAGATTTCAACGGAACATGGAACATGTACTTGTACAAGTTCTTTTCTTTTTTTAATCTGTTTTCCCTGGTTCATCTAAAAGGAGGATAATAGGTTTGAATATTAAGCAAAGTGGCACGTTTAGAAAAGGGCACATAAAAGTATTTTTACAAAGTTAATAAGCATTGTAATAAATTTTCTCTACTGAGTGTGGTTAATTAACATTTGTATTGGCAGGAAGGTGTCATAATAACCTAAAGCTCATCATTATATGATGACTGTAAATTAAGATGGATAACCAGATTCCTGACCACATATAGTTGATACCCAAGAATTATCCAAAAAGAACCAAAAAGAAAGTAGCAAGACACAAATTGAGAACTATAGATAAATGATAAAGACTATCGAAGCAATGAAAGAAAAGATTACACATAGCAGACACTCTGTAGCTTCTTCTTTGTGGAAGAATTTGGAGGTTAGGCTGACACATTACTCTTGATCCTCCGAGGAAACTCCACTCATTGCCATGCTTGGTTCTTTGTTTCCGAACTTGTTGACTTAAAAGGTCAGGGTTTATTGTTTTAAGTGTGGAGGCTGGAGGCTGGTTCCTCCTGATATAACATAGGATATTTGATGACAGAGCAGGTGTCCAGCTGTCCATCTACAGAAAGTAGTAAAGATTGATTACTTCTAATTGCATAATCGTTTAGCAGGGTTGGCGTTTCATTTTAGCTTCAAACTTGGCAGTGTTTAATTTTATTGAAGCTGTGTTAAGCATGATATGCAATTCACTAAGCCTCAATACTCCCTTTGTCCCAAAGGGAGTGTCACTTTCTATATTTAGTAAGTTTTCCAATTCCAACATCCTACCGGACAAGTTTAAGACCACACGATTTTCAAAGGACTACACATATCTTAGGACAAAAGTCTTCTTTATTTCTCAAACTCCATACCCAGTCAAACTAAAACACTTAGATTGGGACGAAGTGAGTAGCATAATTCAACGATACCAGATTGACACTCAATTCAGTAAGCCTCCAAACACTAGCGACCTCATTCTTCAAAGGTTTTCTTCCCAAACACCCCAATCCCCTTTTCTTTCACCTCCTAATCCCTATAGCCAAAAATATCTTCAAAGTTCAAATGATAGAAAAAGTTGATGTAATCTCTTCTGATTGCTTAGTTGCTCATCACTGTCTCTACCTGGAATCTTCACTAGCTTTTTAACTGCTCTCAAATTTGACAATTTCTTTTTCAATGGGAAACTTCAGATCCAACCATACAGTAGTAGTAGTAGTAGTAAATAGTATGTCAGTTTAATTCAAAAACTGAGAACAATAAACACCAATTTAATTACCTACACAAATGAAGAACAACATATATTACAAGCTATGAATAGAGTAGTAGCAGAAAGGGTATACCTTGAGTGAGAATTGGGAATGACAAAAGCAAGTAGAAGATAAGGCCATGATTGATGGGTATGGGAATTTGGAGCAACAACAATAAGAAAAGGTACAAAATAAAATTAAACATAGCAAAGTACAACATCTGTTAGAATAAGAAAAAGAAATGGGGGTCTAAATTGATCACTGAACAGTTCTACTCTCACATAAAGAGTGAAACTGGCCAACTTCAAATGGCAATGGGATTTCACCAAGTTAAATCTGAGAAATGACAAAAATGGCCCTTTATGTTTGATATTTGTTCAAAATAGTAACAATTTTGGTTCTTTTAAGTTTGCAAAAAAGTCAACATTTTATTCTCTATCAAATATTTAACAATTTCTGTTTGTTAGATTTGACAAAAATAATTGAAAATAAAGATGTAATCATAAATACCAAAAAAAGTCTCATCAAATTCAAATATATTTACTTTATTAGACGCTATGACAATATAAAATAAAAAAATTAGCCAAAATTGCCCCTTAAAAAGCTGCACTAAACTCTAAAAATAATAATAAAATAACAAAAACTACAAAAAATAAATAAATAGGAATCTCTAAATGTGATGTGAGCTCTTACCAGTTTCCTCTTCTTTTTTTTCATAGTTCCCGCTAAATCTAATACATAAAATTTGATAAATATTTAGTGAAGATTAAAAGTGTTAACTTTTGACAATTTAAAAGACTAAATTGTTCTGTACATATTTAAGAGACCATTTTGAAAGTAGCCTCAAACATTGTCATCTGTTGGTTTGTTTTGTCGGAGCTGATGTTTTTGTTCGTACTATATATATAGGGTCATTAATCTACTTCTGATTGCCATTAGTATTCAAATTGAAAGAGTATTTCCAAATCCACCATATCTATAACATATGTGAGTTCCTTTCTATTCCGTTGCCCAAACCATGCAAACATAAGAAAGGGGATTCTTTTAAACTAATATACATATTTTTCTTCCTTTTACTTCTCTTTTCCACTTTCAAGATCAAATATTCTATTAATTTCCATTTATATGTCCAGAGAAATAAATAAAGCCTCATAAATAAGACAAACGTGGACCATTATAAGGAAGCATTCTGGATTTACATAACGCTGGATTGTCCAACTTCTGACAGATTTATCCTTTTTCCTCTTCTCCGGATTATCCTAAACTTTTCGAAAAGTAGGGAGAAATAGTTTAAATATATCATTCATTATATTTTTGGACTAAATATATTCATTCCGTTATACTTTAGATTAAATTTATCCTTATAATTAACGAAGAGACAATGAAACGGCTATAATTAAAATAATCAATCTAATTTAAAATAAACCTAATTCGGATATAACACACCCACCCCAATAATATAAACTGATCCAATCAATAATATTAACCCACTCAACTCACTCTCCAAAGTGCTGTCAGTGTCTTCCATTTTTCTGAGTAAGATTAAGGAAAAACTCAGTGCCACTTTTTCCCGCACCTTCTTCAAATACTTACTGTTTTGCAGTGTGATGTATATGTCATGCAATGAGGAGCCCCTATGGATGAGCTTTTAACACACATGGAGTGGTTGTTAGATTGTTGATAATTTGTTAAATTGTCTTTGTATTCGCTCTCTTTTATCATATAAAATCTGTGGTAAAATTATCTTTTAGTGTGCATCATTTCAGGTCCTTTTACCTCCTTCCCTTTGAACATACTGCCTTTCTCAAATTATGTCATATATTCTCTTCTCTAAGTTGCCCCACAACTCTGTCTACTTTGCTTAAAGGGTCACCTTTACTCTGTTATCTTTAGCACTGATTGAATCTCTACGTTGCTGCTGCGTTTTGTTTTTCCTCCTCCTTTATTTTTCCAGTTCGCAGACCTCTTGGTTGGTAGAGAAGGAACTTATTTGTGCAGTAGGTTTTTCTTGTTTGAAGAGTGAGTTGGGTGGATTAATATTATTGATTGGGTCGGGTTATATTATTGAAGTGGGGTGAGTTGTTTTAAATTAGGTTGATTCTTTAAATCATAGCCTTTCATGTGTCGCTCCGTTAATTATAAGGGTAAATTTGACTCAAAGTATAACAGAAAGGATATACGAGAGGTATATTTAAACTATTTTCAATAATACAAGGGTATATTTGTTCTTTTTCGAAATAAAATTGATAAATGGGTTCATCCGAATTCCTTTGCCAGAAATCATACAAATATATTTTTCTAGTAAAATTAAGATGAACCTTTTGATGAAAATTCTACCTCCACAAAAGAGTATAGTGCTCTCTCATTTCTCTTACCGTAGTCGTATTGTATAGAACACATTGAGAAATTAAAGAAAGCCTTGATTATGTCCTGAAGAGTTAAAATTAGAATGACTGCATTGCTTTTATTTCATGTACAACTCAACAAAGGTCCACCAGGGTCTTTCTACCATACAAATCTTACAAGATAAATTAGCAAACAAACATAAAACACGAAAATTGCAGAAATGGCTAGGAGGAGATGGTATGCTCGTCCAGCCATGCAATAATGTCAGCAAAGACTCGAAGTATCATTTCATCCGGCTCACCCTCGAGCAAGGCATGAAAAGCATCTTCATAAAGGAACAGTTTCTTGTCCGAACTACTTGACCTCTCATATAGTTCTTTGCTAACGGATGGATCGGTGACTACATCACTCTTTCCGTGCAAGATTAACAATGGCAGAGATACCTGTAAAATAATCAATATGTTGATCGTAACAATACGATATACAAAGGCTACAGACGCATATTGTGTTGGAACTCAGTCATATGCTTATTACTGTAGAATCATACACACACTTTTATCCTTCAGGTGCATAGTAACAGGGACATCAATTTTACTGCTCCAATTCACCTCTGCACAGGCACTAACAATCTTATTCTTAAGCAGAGAACTAATTTTATATATCTAACTAGTTGGTATATAAGATCCTTTTACTTTCATTGTGTTATATTATAAAAGATAAACCCCATGAATCATGATGCTTCCCTCCAAGTGATTCCTACCTCCATTAAATAACCTTCAATCATTATATTATCATATCTACTGATGGTCACAACTTCTCCTCTATATATCTATGCTACTTGTTCTTTTTTGCAGAAAGAACAAGTTCTACAAGTTGATCACAGTTATGGACAGTTCTCGACGCTCTTTATCAAGCTAAATGAGGACAAGTGTTTCCTAAACTACAAGAGCAAAATATGATACACCAACTAGAATAAATTACACAGACAAAAAATAGAAAAGTTTTCTAAATATCAAGAAACAACTGGAACCTCATTAAATACAAACACAGGGCAACACATTCTGACTGTGGAGCAACTCCCATAAATGAAAAATATTCACATATCAAACTTTAAACAGTTAGCATGGCAATGAATTTTTACACAAATTCAAAGAAAAGTTGAAACACGTGACATACCTTTTCTAGTAGCCTCTCTATCTCTCTTGTGGCATTCAGTAACTCCAGGGCGGTCTGTAAACGGGGTTTATGTTTGTAAGAGATGACATTATAGGCAGTCTGCACAGAGAAGAAACAGGTTACATCTTATATGAGAAATGAGCGGGTTGTATCTGCGCATCTAATTATGATGTTCAACCAAACAAGATAGTCCTACTAGAAGCTAGTCAACATCACTTAATGCAATTGAGATAGGTAACACTGGCATTCCAGACACAAGCATTATTAGCCTCTAATATTCTGTATCCATCACTTTCCTGATCTTCTAAAACATATTACCATTCAGAGCTGTTTTATTACAGAAAACAAAGAGATACGTACGTGTTCTTTCTTCTTTGCATCTCTGACTACCAAATCTCCTAAATCCTGTGTTGGAACTAGCTTCTGTGTTGGAAGAAACCTTGCGACGCCAATTAAAATTTGTGTTACTAACCATGATGGAATCATGTTATCTGCAATCTATAAGACAAACCAGTTATCAGTCTATATGAATCAGAGCCATCAGTAAGAATTGAGAAGCATTTCCAGAGATATACTTTGCACATAGGTGCAACAAGAACAGCACCGTCCCAAGAATTAGGTTGCTTCTGGTGCACCTTCAAAGCTATTGCTCCACCCATGGATTCCCCAAATAGGAAGCTTGGTAGATTACAGAACTCTGGCTTTTCTGCAATCACCTATTAACTGTCAGATTTTTCTCCAGTAGAGGGTCAAGAAGAATAAGAAAATGCTATGACATTCCATTTCAAGTCATCATGTTCCGGCTATCTTGCTTGATGCTTGTCAAAATAGCAACAATTACACGGAGAACTAGCAGCTTGCTTTACATAAATAATATTTTACATTTTTATCTAATGCAGGACACAAATTTTTCCGGCATGAAACATGTATATGTTCTATTTACTTTCTAACACTCAGCAGTCGACAGATGAAGATTCTATGAGGGTAACAACAACCAGGTTCAAATAAGGTCAGCCATACGATTATGCTTCACAAGCTCGTGGAGTACTTAGGTCATTCAGATGACCACTATTAACTGGCCCTCTTTTAGCCACTTAAACAAGTCTCCATCCCAAAAGAAAGATTATTTCATTTTACTTGTAGGTTGACCCTCGATAATCTCTACTTACTATAAATGGGAACTGTCTCCCTCACACTTTACTCTTTGTCCCCATTAAACTAAGACTAAGAAAATGAGCTGAGGGAGTGTAGTTTCATACAACTCTGCCATAAGTAGTATGTTGGTAAGAATTTGATATTTCTTTTGATTTGTAAACATAAGGAATTACATAAATGAACAGCAATAAGATGCTGCTTCACATTTACAGGAGGGTTCCAAAAGTAACATCAGACTTCACTAATTCATCAGAAGACAAGCTAACAGCCGTTCTCCAGTTTTAGAGATGGCCAAAGCCCTTTATCAGTCAGGCCTAAAACATCTTCAGCTGACTATCAGCATCAACTGAGCTATCTGCTTTATACAAAAATAATGAAATGAAAACTTAAGCTCACATGGTTCACACCTTCACATGTAAGATATTTTGAATCCAACTTATACATATTATTTGTGTCTTCATGACCCTCTCAGAAGAATACATTTAATTGTGAAAATCATACCTTTAACTTTTGAGTAATTCTCGATGACGTCATCAACCAACTTGTCAAAACTTGGTATGTAACCATGAAGACCTTCTGAAAGCCCAAATCCGGGGTAATCCATGGCAACTACTCCATAACCAAAAGATGCTAATTTCCTTGCAATACCTACAGATAAGGATAACTATTACAAATTCTTTTATAAAAAGATAACTTGTCGAGAGACTTTAAATGCTTTTGCAAGTCACAAACCTTCACCAAAAAAAGTGCATGTATCCCCATAACCATGACAAAAATAGACAACAGCTTTTGGATGTGTCTCTGGAAGCCAACTTTTGGAGAAGATTTCAAGCCCTCGAGAATTAACCTCATAAAACTGTACCATAGAAAATTATACAATGTAAATCACATCAATATTATGGCTATAACATCCAAATGTCAATAACTTGTACACTAAAATAGACTTTTCTCGCTTTTCCTTAGCATCCTTGAGGGACCAAGTCATCTTTCTCAAACTATCCCCTTTGCCACTTGCTTTGACTTAGCATCCTTGAGGGACCAAGTCATATTAGCTCCATCTGTTTTTATTTCTATTTATTTTGTTTTTATGAGCTATTAAAATCATCTCTCATTTTGAAAAGGAAAAGTAGAAAGAAGCCATAACTTACTAGACTACAAAGTACAGAACAAGCTAACAACATTGGTGGTTTAGTAAGGAAAATCATGCAATGAGGCATCAACATGTTTCCAACAACATTAGAAAAAAGGAAATAAGAGCACAAGCTTTACCTCCGCCATCTTCAATCCAGCATGTGGCACCTGGTGCAAAGATAGAAAAAGCAATCATTAAAAGAACATAAAAGATCAGTAAGAAACACGTTACTTCCACGTAGGATATCACTCCCATTTGGGAACATTCAGTCCTCCATTACAGTAGACAATAAAGGTAAGATATGTATACAAGCTTCTCAACTGTGAACACTTCCAAAAGCTATAACAATCTTAACAAAGACAACATAACAAACTTTCAGTAGAAGGTGCATTCTCAATGATACATTGATGTACATAAAACAATTTTAACCAGATAAAATGTTTACTTTACGTTAATATCCTAGTAGACTAGCATTCAGGTTCGATATGTTGCAAGCTATGACTCCAGCATAAAAAAGAGCACATTATTCCCTAAGCTATAGAGAGGTTGTTTCGTAGTATTGAGCAAGAACCATTTTATTTATATAGTATCCCACACAAATACTTGATTACCTTTGCAATTTGCACCATAGACCAATATGTTGGGAAAATGTGGACTAACACAAAAATATATATGGTCAAAATAATAGAAATAAAATGGGAAAATAATAGAAATAAAATGGGAAAATAATGACACCAAGAATTTACGTGGAAACCCTTTTACCACACACTCAAAAGGAATAACATTCTTTTGATCTCCACCTTACTAAAAAATATCGCTCACACTCTATTTTTTCTTCACAGACTATTTTTTTATATATATATAGACTATAGTCTATAGAAACCTCACGGCTCAAATATATTTCTCTCTGCCTTGGTGTGTATCAAATGAGGAGTTGAAGATCTCCTTTTATAGGAACTCTTCTAAGCTACCTCGCCACTTTCTTTGATAAACAACACGGAGAAACTGCAATTCACAATTGCAAATTGCATTAATTTTTGACAAAGAAAAAAAAAATTGGCCAGTAACTTTTGATAAAGAAAATGTAGCAAACAACTTTTTGAAAAAATAGGTGGGGACTGGACCCCACACAATAATATTCCATCATTTATATGCAATAAAAATCCAAACTTTGAAGCTAAAAGTCTATCTTTATATCAACAATGGGCAACCAAGATCACGAACTTATACCTTGAATAAGATATGATCAATCGAAAGCTGAATATCTTTGAATGCCTCCCTAGCACAACGCCTGGCGTCCACGTTGTCCATATCTGCATCTAATATCTTCTGCAGTTCCTCACTAATACCTGGAAATTTCACCTTATTCCCCATTACAGAGCCCTCTTACTCTCACTGAAATAATGGACCTTCCGGTTTCCCAAAGAAAATACTCTAGGCAGATAGAAAGTGAAAAAAATGAGGAATTTAATGCACATAGGATCTGATGAATGGCTTTTATAAAAATGTAGCAGTCAATTCAACACTAACACTTCTCTAGAAGGTGTAAAATTTAGAATAAAAAGAAAAGTATTTGGGATTACACAACTTTGACAAAAATAAATAAATTAGAGATCAAAATTGAAATGTGTTCTTTACTTTTACTTTTCAGGCCAGTTTAATTATTGACCATATTGAGAAATTTCTATGTGGATTGGTCGCTCGATTAGGGGCATGACTTGGCCAAATATAGGATGGATAAGCTTAATGAATACGGTACTAAATATCAATCTAGAAAAAAATAATACATTTAATATTTAATTCAGAGTGAGAAATGCATAGTGTATTTTATTTTTCTTACATTGTTAAAATTTAAATATCAAAATATTAAAATATCATAATTAATTTGAAATTCATCATCAATAATACCTACACTTCAATTTCAATTAAGTTAGGATGACTAATTGAAGATATTTATTTAATTAATTAATTTATTAATGAAGATAAAAAAATTCCAAACGAGGAGCTTATTCCAAGCCAATTTCCCCCCAAATTATTTATGTTTCTTTCTCCTTTTTTATTACCACCTATCGCCGTCAAGAGCCATGGACAGTTGTTTTTCCCTTGCTGCCGGTTGTATCGGTTTTCAGGTGGATTAATTTCTGATTTTGACGATGTATTGTGGCACTAATTCTACAATTTATGTTGATTTGTCCCAAACCTAGCCGAGTAAATTGAAATTCTAAATGTGTTATATATGAAGCTTTCTTTCAGGTGATTTCTCTTTCTCCCTCTCATTTTTTTTCTAGACTATTAAATGGTTAACATTTAGTATTTAATTTGGCGTTTTAGTGGAGGAACAGTAATCAAGCTGAGGCCTTGGATTCAAAATCCACGCAAAAGTATTTTTGGATCTCATTCTCGAAGAGGTACTACTTCTGGCCTGAGCAAATTAAATTGCATTTTAAATCTCTATTGATTTGAACTACTTTGTTTGTTGCAACTTAAAATATTGAATGATATATCTTGTATAAAATTTGAATTAGCCATTTCCATGTGTTAGAGGGAATTGTAGAAGAACTGACGGTTTTAGTAGGGTTTGGAACCTCTGCTAGGTTATATGAGGAATACAACCTAGTGTACGTAATCTCATAAATGCTGGGATCTAGGGTAAACATCAATACGTGGTGTAATAAATCTGTGTAATTCATAGGAAAATTGAAATATACTAGTAGTTATTGATGTGTAAATCACACGATATATAAAAACCCTATGCCTTGTGCCCTCAATAGGGATTCAGCCATTTGTTTTCATTACCTTAAATGTTTATATATAACTGTCTTCTTCATATCAAACTTCATCAACTTGAGTGTATAGATCACCTGTTTGCTTACCAACTGTCCCACTTGCCTTTTCTGTCCTTTCTACACCGATCCTGCCGGTGTTTTCATTTTTTTTTTTTCATACCACAGCTTCAAATGTACGCTTCTATTACATAATGAAAGTTTAAGAGATTTAACTTATATCCAATACCGGCGTAATGAATTGAACTGATGATGTGATTTTCTCTTTAATTATTCATGCTGGTATGTGGTGTAGCAGGATGATATAACTTCAATGCTATCATCATCTACTCCTTTAATGGGTCACCGCCTAGCCGAGCGATGAACCCATTATTTCATGATGTGTGCTTTGCAAATTATGGAAAGCAATTAACCTGTTTATCATCATCACCAATTATATTAGTGCATTTACTTCAGCTTCACCTAATTCGTCATCATTGAGGTGTAAGGGCAAGATTACTGGGGCAAAATAACTCAAGCACTAGCTAGAGTTGAAGGCTTTGATTGCCAAAACTCTCATCTGGTTGCTATGGCTTGAATCTTCCTTAATGAACTGTAAATAACAGAAACTTCACCAGCTGAATAATCATTTGACTATAAAACATGTTCAATAAGGAAGAAAATTTTACTAGAAAAGAAAAAAAGAAGACAAATTTTGAACATTAATTAGCAATAGAGGGAAGTTTTTGAATTTTCTTGTATATTTATTATGCATCTTAAGCAATTTTTTTATGCAAGGATTCAGATTGATAGTTGATCAATTTTGTTTATTTACCTTCTGTAAATGCACTCGAGTGGGTTTTCACAATTTTTGACAATTTGAAAATATGTAATATTGTATAGAATGGATTCTTCTCCACTCATCTGCTTAGGATTTCTGTATCATTCTCCGTAGAGATCTACGGCACTGGATGTCTTGGTTAATTAAGTTTCATTTGCCCAATTAGCATATAGCTAGGTTTCACTTCATGATTTAGGTTCCTCTTCTCCAAATCAATAAAGAAGGGAAACGTAACTTTACTCTATCGAAGAAGAATCAGAAGCTAAGTGCTACACTGGTGACGGTCATGAACAAAAACCCTGAAAAAGAAAATAGAATTCTTAATGCTCAACAAGATTCGCCTATTTCTAAAAGACTTGCTTTCATAAACTTCCCTTCAATTTAGTTTCCTGTTTCAATATTGTGAAAATAACTCACTCTCTATAATTAATGTTCCAACAGTAACAATTACAACACATATAATTCTACGTTAGCACTGTCATTGCCACATAATCAGTTAATCTCCTTGTACTGTTTCAGAGGAGTAAAACCAAAAAGACTGAACTGTAATTATCTCTTCGTTTGTATGTCAAGTATGAGACAAAACTGGCACATACTTTTAGTACTCTACAATCATCATTCACGACACATGGATACTGCTTTAAGAATCTTTAAACTCTGAACTAGCAAAAAAAAAAATAAACAAATAAAAAACAAACGTTCACATTGTAGGTTGATTTGATTTGGTTTATAGCAAATAGACATAATTGATTTAGTTATTTTTTAATTAAAAAGCAAATTAAATCGACCTATGTAGTATGTACCCCTAGTTGAAGGCTTTGATTGCCAAAACTCTGATCTGGTTGCTATGGCTGAATCTTCCTTAATGAACTTTAAATAACAGGAACTTCATCAGCTGAATAATCATTTGACTATAAAACATGCTCAATAAAGGGGGAAAAAAAATACTAGAATAAAGAAAAAAAGGAAGACAAAAATTTTGGACATTAATTAGCAGGGATGTTTTTGAATTCTCTTGTATATTTTTTATGCATCTTAAGCAATTTTTTTTTATGTAAGGGGCCGGGTTTATAGTGATCAATTTTATTTATTGCCTTCCGTAAATGCACTTGAGTGGGTTTTCAAATTTTTTGACAATTTGAAAAAATATAATATGGTATAGAATAGATTCCTCTCCACCCTTCTGCTTAGGGTTTCTGTGTCCGTTTTAGTTAAGTTTCATTTGCCCAATTAGCATATGATATAGGTTTCACTTCATGATTTAGGTTCCTTTCTCCAAATCAATAAAGAAGGGAGACGTAAATTTATTCTATCGAAGAAGAATAGGAAGCTAAGTGCTCATGAACAAAACCCCAGAAAAAAGAAAATAGGATTCTTAATACTTCAATAAGATTCGACTATTTATAAAAGACTTGATCAACCATTCCTTAAATAAAATTGCTTTCATAAGCTTCTCCCTTCAATTTAGCTTTTGTTTCAATATTGTGTAAAAAACAACTCTCTAATTAATGTTCTAATAGTCACAATAACAACACACATAAATAATTCTACAGTAGCACTGTCATTGCACACTATCAGTTTATCTCCTTGTACTGTTTCAGAGGAGAAAAACTAAAAAGACTGACGCGATGACAATAGAAAACCACCAAACTGAACTGTAATTATCTCTTAGTTTGTATGTTTAGTATAAAACAAAACTTGCACATACTTTTAGTACTCTAGAACCTTCATTCATTACACATGTATACTGCTTTCAGAATCTTTAACCTCTAAACTAGCAAAACACCAAAAAATAAAAAGCAAACGTTCACATTGTAAAATTCATCCAGGTGCAAAAAAAAAGTGGTTGGTAATTTTTGGAGAGTTCTTTACCTTTTCTCATCTGGGTGTTACAAGATTTCAATACTATGTGCTGGTTTCGTTCCGGCAAATTAAATGATCTTTGTGGAAAAAAAATTGAATTCTTTTCTTCCTAGGGATAGCGCGTAAGTTGAGTTAAATTATGACCAAAATTTCAGTGACACACCTTAACTTAAGTAGGTCCTATTACTCCCGAACTAATTATTTTTGTATTTTCGTGCAATTTTTGTGCTGACGTGACACCTTTAACCAATTAAATTGGTTTTGTTTGTACGCACGCGCCTGCCACGTCAGTAAATATATTTTTAATTTTTTTAGTTTTATTTTTAAATAAAAAATTAATTTTTTAAAGTTTTTAAATCATCTTATTTTCTTTATCTTGTATTTGAATTAAGTTAATACACATAATTCTTTGTAAACTAGCTTTATTATCTAAACTAGCTTACTTTTTAGACAACTCTTCATTTAATTTAATGCATATTACTTGATTATTGTAACGGTTACATGTAATCAGATTTATAATATCAGTGGGAGAAAAAACCACTTTGTTAATAGTGTGTGTGTAATTATGTGCTGAGTCATGCATGCACATATAATCCAAAGACCATAACCTTGCTTCCCTCGCTATATATTCACTCACTTCTCCCCTCAATTGAAGCACAAAAAATCTTCTCTTTTTCTTCCTTTGCTTTCTCCGTTTTTTCTTCTTCTCTCTATTATCATGGGTTCTCTTCGTAACGAGGGTGGTGTTGAGGAGGTTAAAGTAGACATAGAAAATGTTGAGGAGGAAATGAAGAGAGAGTTGGAAAAAAGTACTTCAGTTGAAAAATCGAGTGAGGAAATTCCTCCCTTAGATGCTAAGGCTTTCGAGGAACTGGGGACGATAATCGATTTGGGGAAATTAGGTGAACCTAGTTACGAAAATGTTGACGTTAATTTTAATCCTATGTTTTCTGTCTTTTTTCCTGAAAATGAAGAGAAGGTGATGGAAATTCCCCCTGCAGATGGTGAGGGATCAACCTTAACTACTAGAGCTGATTGGGATTTTGAGCTCATGGAATGGGTTTGGTCACCTTACAGTTATGATGAGTATCTCCGCTTCTACAATCAAGCATAAATCCCCTCCCCCCTCCTCCACTCACAGCTTGTGGACTTGTGCATGCATGTTTTTATTTCTGTAGGTTGAATTGAGTCCCTGGTGTGGGCAATTAGGGTTCTTGGTCTTGGACAATTCTCCTGTCATGAGGTAGGATCAAATTTTATTTCTTTTTATCATTGTCTATCAGTGTCTTTTTTCTATGTATGTTATCATGTACAACTTATATTAAATAAAAAAGTACCTTAATTTTGTATAAACTTAAATAAGTACAACTTAATTTAACAATGAGATAATTAATGAAACCAATAAGCAGTCTGTTACTACTCCTGAAGCTGGAGTAACGAAAAGCTAGTATAAGAAATCGATCGAGCTGATGATTACTAAAAAGTGTTGATTGATCAAGTTTTGTGCAAGTTTTGTGCATCCGCAGTGTCAAACAAATTATGTAGTCATTTAAATATGGTGCTAATTAAATTAAGTTTTGTGTACAAATGTGTCAGAAAAAATAATATAGTTAAAAGCAATGCTGAATTAATTTTTGCACACTAATAGTGTCAATTTTAATTTTTTTGGTAATAAGTGTCAAAACTATTATCAAACTATCTAGTCATTCGAAAAATATTTATAGATATAATATTCAATAAAATGTGAAATTCGAAATTTTGAAAACAAAGAGATGATGCGAGGTTTGGAATACTTCAATTAATTACAAAGTGAAAAAATGCCGATTGTATTTCTTTCTTCTGCAAATTGAATTAGTTCTCCAGCTGATTAATTTCTGATAATGAATTTTGATACTAATCATACGTCTCAAGTTGCTTGTCCCAAATCTCGTCGAGTAAATTGCAACTCTAAATTGGTTACGAAGATCGTGAGGTAACAAAACAATGTTTTTCATGAATCGAGAAGATCAATGCGATTAGGGTGTTTAATTAACGTTTGTGCAACAATCGTGCCAAAAAGTTATGTAGCTATTTAAAAGCAATGCTTAATTAACTTTTGTTGCACTAATAATGTCAAAAAAATTATATAGTTATTTAAAACCAGTGCTTAATTAACTTTTGTTGCACAAATTCAAAGAAAAGTTGAAACACGTGACATACCTTTTCTAGTAGCCTCTCTATCTCTCTTGTGGCATTCAGTAACTCCAGGGCGGTCTGTAAACGGGGTTTATGTTTGTAAGAGATGACATTATAGGCAGTCTGCACAGAGAAGAAACAGGTTACATCTTATATGAGAAATGAGCGGGTTGTATCTGCGCATCTAATTATGATGTTCAACCAAACAAGATAGTCCTACTAGAAGCTAGTCAACATCACTTAATGCAATTGAGATAGGTAACACTGGCATTCCAGACACAAGCATTATTAGCCTCTAATATTCTGTATCCATCACTTTCCTGATCTTCTAAAACATATTACCATTCAGAGCTGTTTTATTACAGAAAACAAAGAGATACGTACGTGTTCTTTCTTCTTTGCATCTCTGACTACCAAATCTCCTAAATCCTGTGTTGGAACTAGCTTCTGTGTTGGAAGAAACCTTGCGACGCCAATTAAAATTTGTGTTACTAACCATGATGGAATCATGTTATCTGCAATCTATAAGACAAACCAGTTATCAGTCTATATGAATCAGAGCCATCAGTAAGAATTGAGAAGCATTTCCAGAGATATACTTTGCACATAGGTGCAACAAGAACAGCACCGTCCCAAGAATTAGGTTGCTTCTGGTGCACCTTCAAAGCTATTGCTCCACCCATGGATTCCCCAAATAGGAAGCTTGGTAGATTACAGAACTCTGGCTTTTCTGCAATCACCTATTAACTGTCAGATTTTTCTCCAGTAGAGGGTCAAGAAGAATAAGAAAATGCTATGACATTCCATTTCAAGTCATCATGTTCCGGCTATCTTGCTTGATGCTTGTCAAAATAGCAACAATTACACGGAGAACTAGCAGCTTGCTTTACATAAATAATATTTTACATTTTTATCTAATGCAGGACACAAATTTTTCCGGCATGAAACATGTATATGTTCTATTTACTTTCTAACACTCAGCAGTCGACAGATGAAGATTCTATGAGGGTAACAACAACCAGGTTCAAATAAGGTCAGCCATACGATTATGCTTCACAAGCTCGTGGAGTACTTAGGTCATTCAGATGACCACTATTAACTGGCCCTCTTTTAGCCACTTAAACAAGTCTCCATCCCAAAAGAAAGATTATTTCATTTTACTTGTAGGTTGACCCTCGATAATCTCTACTTACTATAAATGGGAACTGTCTCCCTCACACTTTACTCTTTGTCCCCATTAAACTAAGACTAAGAAAATGAGCTGAGGGAGTGTAGTTTCATACAACTCTGCCATAAGTAGTATGTTGGTAAGAATTTGATATTTCTTTTGATTTGTAAACATAAGGAATTACATAAATGAACAGCAATAAGATGCTGCTTCACATTTACAGGAGGGTTCCAAAAGTAACATCAGACTTCACTAATTCATCAGAAGACAAGCTAACAGCCGTTCTCCAGTTTTAGAGATGGCCAAAGCCCTTTATCAGTCAGGCCTAAAACATCTTCAGCTGACTATCAGCATCAACTGAGCTATCTGCTTTATACAAAAATAATGAAATGAAAACTTAAGCTCACATGGTTCACACCTTCACATGTAAGATATTTTGAATCCAACTTATACATATTATTTGTGTCTTCATGACCCTCTCAGAAGAATACATTTAATTGTGAAAATCATACCTTTAACTTTTGAGTAATTCTCGATGACGTCATCAACCAACTTGTCAAAACTTGGTATGTAACCATGAAGACCTTCTGAAAGCCCAAATCCGGGGTAATCCATGGCAACTACTCCATAACCAAAAGATGCTAATTTCCTTGCAATACCTACAGATAAGGATAACTATTACAAATTCTTTTATAAAAAGATAACTTGTCGAGAGACTTTAAATGCTTTTGCAAGTCACAAACCTTCACCAAAAAAAGTGCATGTATCCCCATAACCATGACAAAAATAGACAACAGCTTTTGGATGTGTCTCTGGAAGCCAACTTTTGGAGAAGATTTCAAGCCCTCGAGAATTAACCTCATAAAACTGTACCATAGAAAATTATACAATGTAAATCACATCAATATTATGGCTATAACATCCAAATGTCAATAACTTGTACACTAAAATAGACTTTTCTCGCTTTTCCTTAGCATCCTTGAGGGACCAAGTCATCTTTCTCAAACTATCCCCTTTGCCACTTGCTTTGACTTAGCATCCTTGAGGGACCAAGTCATATTAGCTCCATCTGTTTTTATTTCTATTTATTTTGTTTTTATGAGCTATTAAAATCATCTCTCATTTTGAAAAGGAAAAGTAGAAAGAAGCCATAACTTACTAGACTACAAAGTACAGAACAAGCTAACAACATTGGTGGTTTAGTAAGGAAAATCATGCAATGAGGCATCAACATGTTTCCAACAACATTAGAAAAAAGGAAATAAGAGCACAAGCTTTACCTCCGCCATCTTCAATCCAGCATGTGGCACCTGGTGCAAAGATAGAAAAAGCAATCATTAAAAGAACATAAAAGATCAGTAAGAAACACGTTACTTCCACGTAGGATATCACTCCCATTTGGGAACATTCAGTCCTCCATTACAGTAGACAATAAAGGTAAGATATGTATACAAGCTTCTCAACTGTGAACACTTCCAAAAGCTATAACAATCTTAACAAAGACAACATAACAAACTTTCAGTAGAAGGTGCATTCTCAATGATACATTGATGTACATAAAACAATTTTAACCAGATAAAATGTTTACTTTACGTTAATATCCTAGTAGACTAGCATTCAGGTTCGATATGTTGCAAGCTATGACTCCAGCATAAAAAAGAGCACATTATTCCCTAAGCTATAGAGAGGTTGTTTCGTAGTATTGAGCAAGAACCATTTTATTTATATAGTATCCCACACAAATACTTGATTACCTTTGCAATTTGCACCATAGACCAATATGTTGGGAAAATGTGGACTAACACAAAAATATATATGGTCAAAATAATAGAAATAAAATGGGAAAATAATAGAAATAAAATGGGAAAATAATGACACCAAGAATTTACGTGGAAACCCTTTTACCACACACTCAAAAGGAATAACATTCTTTTGATCTCCACCTTACTAAAAAATATCGCTCACACTCTATTTTTTCTTCACAGACTATTTTTTTATATATATATAGACTATAGTCTATAGAAACCTCACGGCTCAAATATATTTCTCTCTGCCTTGGTGTGTATCAAATGAGGAGTTGAAGATCTCCTTTTATAGGAACTCTTCTAAGCTACCTCGCCACTTTCTTTGATAAACAACACGGAGAAACTGCAATTCACAATTGCAAATTGCATTAATTTTTGACAAAGAAAAAAAAAATTGGCCAGTAACTTTTGATAAAGAAAATGTAGCAAACAACTTTTTGAAAAAATAGGTGGGGACTGGACCCCACACAATAATATTCCATCATTTATATGCAATAAAAATCCAAACTTTGAAGCTAAAAGTCTATCTTTATATCAACAATGGGCAACCAAGATCACGAACTTATACCTTGAATAAGATATGATCAATCGAAAGCTGAATATCTTTGAATGCCTCCCTAGCACAACGCCTGGCGTCCACGTTGTCCATATCTGCATCTAATATCTTCTGCAGTTCCTCACTAATACCTGGAAATTTCACCTTATTCCCCATTACAGAGCCCTCTTACTCTCACTGAAATAATGGACCTTCCGGTTTCCCAAAGAAAATACTCTAGGCAGATAGAAAGTGAAAAAAATGAGGAATTTAATGCACATAGGATCTGATGAATGGCTTTTATAAAAATGTAGCAGTCAATTCAACACTAACACTTCTCTAGAAGGTGTAAAATTTAGAATAAAAAGAAAAGTATTTGGGATTACACAACTTTGACAAAAATAAATAAATTAGAGATCAAAATTGAAATGTGTTCTTTACTTTTACTTTTCAGGCCAGTTTAATTATTGACCATATTGAGAAATTTCTATGTGGATTGGTCGCTCGATTAGGGGCATGACTTGGCCAAATATAGGATGGATAAGCTTAATGAATACGGTACTAAATATCAATCTAGAAAAAAATAATACATTTAATATTTAATTCAGAGTGAGAAATGCATAGTGTATTTTATTTTTCTTACATTGTTAAAATTTAAATATCAAAATATTAAAATATCATAATTAATTTGAAATTCATCATCAATAATACCTACACTTCAATTTCAATTAAGTTAGGATGACTAATTGAAGATATTTATTTAATTAATTAATTTATTAATGAAGATAAAAAAATTCCAAACGAGGAGCTTATTCCAAGCCAATTTCCCCCCAAATTATTTATGTTTCTTTCTCCTTTTTTATTACCACCTATCGCCGTCAAGAGCCATGGACAGTTGTTTTTCCCTTGCTGCCGGTTGTATCGGTTTTCAGGTGGATTAATTTCTGATTTTGACGATGTATTGTGGCACTAATTCTACAATTTATGTTGATTTGTCCCAAACCTAGCCGAGTAAATTGAAATTCTAAATGTGTTATATATGAAGCTTTCTTTCAGGTGATTTCTCTTTCTCCCTCTCATTTTTTTTCTAGACTATTAAATGGTTAACATTTAGTATTTAATTTGGCGTTTTAGTGGAGGAACAGTAATCAAGCTGAGGCCTTGGATTCAAAATCCACGCAAAAGTATTTTTGGATCTCATTCTCGAAGAGGTACTACTTCTGGCCTGAGCAAATTAAATTGCATTTTAAATCTCTATTGATTTGAACTACTTTGTTTGTTGCAACTTAAAATATTGAATGATATATCTTGTATAAAATTTGAATTAGCCATTTCCATGTGTTAGAGGGAATTGTAGAAGAACTGACGGTTTTAGTAGGGTTTGGAACCTCTGCTAGGTTATATGAGGAATACAACCTAGTGTACGTAATCTCATAAATGCTGGGATCTAGGGTAAACATCAATACGTGGTGTAATAAATCTGTGTAATTCATAGGAAAATTGAAATATACTAGTAGTTATTGATGTGTAAATCACACGATATATAAAAACCCTATGCCTTGTGCCCTCAATAGGGATTCAGCCATTTGTTTTCATTACCTTAAATGTTTATATATAACTGTCTTCTTCATATCAAACTTCATCAACTTGAGTGTATAGATCACCTGTTTGCTTACCAACTGTCCCACTTGCCTTTTCTGTCCTTTCTACACCGATCCTGCCGGTGTTTTCATTTTTTTTTTTTCATACCACAGCTTCAAATGTACGCTTCTATTACATAATGAAAGTTTAAGAGATTTAACTTATATCCAATACCGGCGTAATGAATTGAACTGATGATGTGATTTTCTCTTTAATTATTCATGCTGGTATGTGGTGTAGCAGGATGATATAACTTCAATGCTATCATCATCTACTCCTTTAATGGGTCACCGCCTAGCCGAGCGATGAACCCATTATTTCATGATGTGTGCTTTGCAAATTATGGAAAGCAATTAACCTGTTTATCATCATCACCAATTATATTAGTGCATTTACTTCAGCTTCACCTAATTCGTCATCATTGAGGTGTAAGGGCAAGATTACTGGGGCAAAATAACTCAAGCACTAGCTAGAGTTGAAGGCTTTGATTGCCAAAACTCTCATCTGGTTGCTATGGCTTGAATCTTCCTTAATGAACTGTAAATAACAGAAACTTCACCAGCTGAATAATCATTTGACTATAAAACATGTTCAATAAGGAAGAAAATTTTACTAGAAAAGAAAAAAAGAAGACAAATTTTGAACATTAATTAGCAATAGAGGGAAGTTTTTGAATTTTCTTGTATATTTATTATGCATCTTAAGCAATTTTTTTATGCAAGGATTCAGATTGATAGTTGATCAATTTTGTTTATTTACCTTCTGTAAATGCACTCGAGTGGGTTTTCACAATTTTTGACAATTTGAAAATATGTAATATTGTATAGAATGGATTCTTCTCCACTCATCTGCTTAGGATTTCTGTATCATTCTCCGTAGAGATCTACGGCACTGGATGTCTTGGTTAATTAAGTTTCATTTGCCCAATTAGCATATAGCTAGGTTTCACTTCATGATTTAGGTTCCTCTTCTCCAAATCAATAAAGAAGGGAAACGTAACTTTACTCTATCGAAGAAGAATCAGAAGCTAAGTGCTACACTGGTGACGGTCATGAACAAAAACCCTGAAAAAGAAAATAGAATTCTTAATGCTCAACAAGATTCGCCTATTTCTAAAAGACTTGCTTTCATAAACTTCCCTTCAATTTAGTTTCCTGTTTCAATATTGTGAAAATAACTCACTCTCTATAATTAATGTTCCAACAGTAACAATTACAACACATATAATTCTACGTTAGCACTGTCATTGCCACATAATCAGTTAATCTCCTTGTACTGTTTCAGAGGAGTAAAACCAAAAAGACTGAACTGTAATTATCTCTTCGTTTGTATGTCAAGTATGAGACAAAACTGGCACATACTTTTAGTACTCTACAATCATCATTCACGACACATGGATACTGCTTTAAGAATCTTTAAACTCTGAACTAGCAAAAAAAAAAATAAACAAATAAAAAACAAACGTTCACATTGTAGGTTGATTTGATTTGGTTTATAGCAAATAGACATAATTGATTTAGTTATTTTTTAATTAAAAAGCAAATTAAATCGACCTATGTAGTATGTACCCCTAGTTGAAGGCTTTGATTGCCAAAACTCTGATCTGGTTGCTATGGCTGAATCTTCCTTAATGAACTTTAAATAACAGGAACTTCATCAGCTGAATAATCATTTGACTATAAAACATGCTCAATAAAGGGGGAAAAAAAATACTAGAATAAAGAAAAAAAGGAAGACAAAAATTTTGGACATTAATTAGCAGGGATGTTTTTGAATTCTCTTGTATATTTTTTATGCATCTTAAGCAATTTTTTTTTATGTAAGGGGCCGGGTTTATAGTGATCAATTTTATTTATTGCCTTCCGTAAATGCACTTGAGTGGGTTTTCAAATTTTTTGACAATTTGAAAAAATATAATATGGTATAGAATAGATTCCTCTCCACCCTTCTGCTTAGGGTTTCTGTGTCCGTTTTAGTTAAGTTTCATTTGCCCAATTAGCATATGATATAGGTTTCACTTCATGATTTAGGTTCCTTTCTCCAAATCAATAAAGAAGGGAGACGTAAATTTATTCTATCGAAGAAGAATAGGAAGCTAAGTGCTCATGAACAAAACCCCAGAAAAAAGAAAATAGGATTCTTAATACTTCAATAAGATTCGACTATTTATAAAAGACTTGATCAACCATTCCTTAAATAAAATTGCTTTCATAAGCTTCTCCCTTCAATTTAGCTTTTGTTTCAATATTGTGTAAAAAACAACTCTCTAATTAATGTTCTAATAGTCACAATAACAACACACATAAATAATTCTACAGTAGCACTGTCATTGCACACTATCAGTTTATCTCCTTGTACTGTTTCAGAGGAGAAAAACTAAAAAGACTGACGCGATGACAATAGAAAACCACCAAACTGAACTGTAATTATCTCTTAGTTTGTATGTTTAGTATAAAACAAAACTTGCACATACTTTTAGTACTCTAGAACCTTCATTCATTACACATGTATACTGCTTTCAGAATCTTTAACCTCTAAACTAGCAAAACACCAAAAAATAAAAAGCAAACGTTCACATTGTAAAATTCATCCAGGTGCAAAAAAAAAGTGGTTGGTAATTTTTGGAGAGTTCTTTACCTTTTCTCATCTGGGTGTTACAAGATTTCAATACTATGTGCTGGTTTCGTTCCGGCAAATTAAATGATCTTTGTGGAAAAAAAATTGAATTCTTTTCTTCCTAGGGATAGCGCGTAAGTTGAGTTAAATTATGACCAAAATTTCAGTGACACACCTTAACTTAAGTAGGTCCTATTACTCCCGAACTAATTATTTTTGTATTTTCGTGCAATTTTTGTGCTGACGTGACACCTTTAACCAATTAAATTGGTTTTGTTTGTACGCACGCGCCTGCCACGTCAGTAAATATATTTTTAATTTTTTTAGTTTTATTTTTAAATAAAAAATTAATTTTTTAAAGTTTTTAAATCATCTTATTTTCTTTATCTTGTATTTGAATTAAGTTAATACACATAATTCTTTGTAAACTAGCTTTATTATCTAAACTAGCTTACTTTTTAGACAACTCTTCATTTAATTTAATGCATATTACTTGATTATTGTAACGGTTACATGTAATCAGATTTATAATATCAGTGGGAGAAAAAACCACTTTGTTAATAGTGTGTGTGTAATTATGTGCTGAGTCATGCATGCACATATAATCCAAAGACCATAACCTTGCTTCCCTCGCTATATATTCACTCACTTCTCCCCTCAATTGAAGCACAAAAAATCTTCTCTTTTTCTTCCTTTGCTTTCTCCGTTTTTTCTTCTTCTCTCTATTATCATGGGTTCTCTTCGTAACGAGGGTGGTGTTGAGGAGGTTAAAGTAGACATAGAAAATGTTGAGGAGGAAATGAAGAGAGAGTTGGAAAAAAGTACTTCAGTTGAAAAATCGAGTGAGGAAATTCCTCCCTTAGATGCTAAGGCTTTCGAGGAACTGGGGACGATAATCGATTTGGGGAAATTAGGTGAACCTAGTTACGAAAATGTTGACGTTAATTTTAATCCTATGTTTTCTGTCTTTTTTCCTGAAAATGAAGAGAAGGTGATGGAAATTCCCCCTGCAGATGGTGAGGGATCAACCTTAACTACTAGAGCTGATTGGGATTTTGAGCTCATGGAATGGGTTTGGTCACCTTACAGTTATGATGAGTATCTCCGCTTCTACAATCAAGCATAAATCCCCTCCCCCCTCCTCCACTCACAGCTTGTGGACTTGTGCATGCATGTTTTTATTTCTGTAGGTTGAATTGAGTCCCTGGTGTGGGCAATTAGGGTTCTTGGTCTTGGACAATTCTCCTGTCATGAGGTAGGATCAAATTTTATTTCTTTTTATCATTGTCTATCAGTGTCTTTTTTCTATGTATGTTATCATGTACAACTTATATTAAATAAAAAAGTACCTTAATTTTGTATAAACTTAAATAAGTACAACTTAATTTAACAATGAGATAATTAATGAAACCAATAAGCAGTCTGTTACTACTCCTGAAGCTGGAGTAACGAAAAGCTAGTATAAGAAATCGATCGAGCTGATGATTACTAAAAAGTGTTGATTGATCAAGTTTTGTGCAAGTTTTGTGCATCCGCAGTGTCAAACAAATTATGTAGTCATTTAAATATGGTGCTAATTAAATTAAGTTTTGTGTACAAATGTGTCAGAAAAAATAATATAGTTAAAAGCAATGCTGAATTAATTTTTGCACACTAATAGTGTCAATTTTAATTTTTTTGGTAATAAGTGTCAAAACTATTATCAAACTATCTAGTCATTCGAAAAATATTTATAGATATAATATTCAATAAAATGTGAAATTCGAAATTTTGAAAACAAAGAGATGATGCGAGGTTTGGAATACTTCAATTAATTACAAAGTGAAAAAATGCCGATTGTATTTCTTTCTTCTGCAAATTGAATTAGTTCTCCAGCTGATTAATTTCTGATAATGAATTTTGATACTAATCATACGTCTCAAGTTGCTTGTCCCAAATCTCGTCGAGTAAATTGCAACTCTAAATTGGTTACGAAGATCGTGAGGTAACAAAACAATGTTTTTCATGAATCGAGAAGATCAATGCGATTAGGGTGTTTAATTAACGTTTGTGCAACAATCGTGCCAAAAAGTTATGTAGCTATTTAAAAGCAATGCTTAATTAACTTTTGTTGCACTAATAATGTCAAAAAAATTATATAGTTATTTAAAACCAGTGCTTAATTAATTTTTGTGCATCAATAGTGTTAAAAAAATTGTGTATTTATTAAAAAGTGGTGCTTAATTAACTTGTGTGCACCAACCGTGCCAAAAAAATTGTATAGTTACTTAAAAGTTGTACTTAATTAACGTTGTTTAACAGAAAAACTCTTTCAATCAAGCAAGCCAAGCGTGCACCAACGAGGAAAAATTGCATAGTTACTTAAAAGCGGTGCTTAATTAACTTTTATGCATTAATAGTCTCAAAATATAAATTATGTTGTTATTTAACCGGTGCTGTATTAACTTTGGTACATCAATAGTGTCAAAAAAATAATGTAATTATTTAAAAGCGGTGCTTAATTAACTTTATTGCACCAACAATATAAAAAAAATGACCTTTTTTCTCCCTTTTCTCCTCTTGGGGATTCCAAGTTTAAATACTGTGTTGTTTTCCGTTCCGTTCCGTTCTGATAAACTAAATGACCTTTTTATCCGCTCTTTTGAAAGAAAAATTGAATTCTTTTTCTTCCTCTAACAATTTAAAACTATTTAGGAGTTAACTTATATACATTTATATTGTAATGTAAAATAACTTGCACTGTTGAAGACTGATGTTACGGTTAACTTGTTCACACCTTGACTAATTTTACAAAGCACTCATTATCTCCTCCCACTGGTACAGTCTACTTAGTAATTTTGTCCATCAACCAAACAGACATTTGCAAGCAACCAGCTTGTATTTCGGGTTACCTGTTTAAATTCTTTGTGTTTTCCATTCTAGTAAATGACCTTAAATTGAATTGTTTTTCTTCCTCTAACAATTAAACTATCCAATATATTTAGGATTTAAAACTTAGACACACCGATATTTTAATATAACACTATTGATCACCGTAATGTTCCGACTAACTTGTTCACATCTTGACTAATTTTACAGAGCACCTTCTATCTTCTCTCCCCAATATCATGGATCATGCCAAGGATCACATTGAGCATATTTCAGTTAGATGGTCCTGTCCTAGAGCTGGTGGATTGAAGTTACATTCAGATGGATGTTCTAAAGGAAATCCTGGTCAAAGTTGAGGAGGAGGTGGCATCAGAGATGAGAATAGCTTCATCAAGGTGGCTTATGGAAGATCTTTTGGTATCAACACCAATAACATGACTGAATCTTTAGCTCTTGAGATTTGTTTAGAATGCTGTGTTGCAAATGGAGTCAGACAGTTAGAAGTTGAACTGGACTTAAAAATTGTGAGTAAGCCACCCTGGAATATATGGAGCTCTAAAAGGAGAATAAAGAATTTACTAGATCAGGTGGAAAGATGGAATGTTTCTTATTGTTTAGGGAAGGCAACAAGGTTGCCGATGGTCTTGCCAACTGGGGAATGCAACTCACCAGATCTATTACTCTCGACAATTACCTAGGGAAATTAGAGGAGCTTTGAACATGGATAATGAGTTATCCCTTTTTTCGGAAAAAGTATCTTAAAACATGTATAGGAACTACACTTATGATGTACCTTGATGGTCCCTCTTGTATGTAGACTTATTCTTATGCAGATAACTAATTTTATCCAACTAGTTGGTATAAAGATGCTTTTACTTTCATTGTGTAATATCAAAAAAGATAAACTCCATGGTGCTTCCCTTGAAGTGATTTTAAGTCTACCTCCACTTGATCACCTTCAATCATTATATTATCACATATCTACATAGGGTGCTTTTGGTGGTCTATGTAAGAAATGTCACATAATCTAGACAACCTTCTCATATGATGTCCTCTATATATGCTACTAGCAACCATGTCAAATGTGATTACTTCCTACCTTTCTAGTTATGTATAACTACATATTTATCTTAATATTTGCATTTCTACGAAATTCATTTAAACTTCCTATTCACTCCAATTTTAACAGTAGTGATTGCACTATGGAACATGTCTTTCACCTTGTTAAGCATTTTTATGTTGCATAACACTCCCATAGCATTCATTCAAAGTTTAAGTCAGCAAGAGAAAAGATCTGCTTTAGGGGAAATCTTTTCAGGAAAGAATCAAATTCTAGCAAAGTTGTTACTATCCTACACTAATCAGTTCTCAAAGTGATAGTGGGAAGAGTTTTGTGGATAGGGGGTCATCCTTTGTAAAGAGATTCAAGTAATTCTGAATCACGAGATAGAGAGCTCAAAAAGGAGTTAAAAATGAGTCATGTGACATCCTATTTTGGAAGGATTAGCACAAGTTAATGTTCCAGTGAGTATACTCTTGCTCTTATTATCCATCCCTTCCCATCCAAAGTACTGTTCTTTTTTGCAGAAAGAAAAGTTGAACAATTTTTTTAATGTTCCAGTTAAGGTCAGTTCTCGGCCTCTTTATCAAACTAAATGAGGACAAGTGTTTCCTAAACCTACAAGAGAAAAAGATGATACACTTGCTATAGTAAATTACAAAGTCAAAAAATATAAGCTTTTTAATATCATAAAAACAAACACAGGGCACTACATCCAACCGTGAAGCAACTCCCATAAATGGAAAATATTCACATATCAACCTTTAAACAGTTAACACGGTGATGAATTTTTACACAAATTCAAAGAAAAATTGAAACACGTGACACACCTTTTCTAGCAGTCTCTCTATCTCTTTTGTGGCATTCAGTAACTCCAGAGCAGTCTGTAAAAGGGGTTATGTTTGTCACAGATGACATTATAGGAAGTCTGCACACAGAAGAAACAGGTTATATCTTATATGAGAAATTGAGCAGGGTGTATCTGCACATCTATTAATGCAGTTGAGATAGGTAACAGTGGCATTCCTGACACAAGCACTATTAGCCTCTAATATTCTGTACCCATCACTTCTCTGATCTCCTAAAACCTATTACCTTTCTGAGCTTATTTATTACAGAAAACAAAGATACACGCACGTGTTTCTTTCTTCTTTGCATCTCTGACTGCCGACTCTCCTAAATCCTGTGTTGGAACTAGCTTCTGTGTTGGAGGAAACTTTGCGGCACCAATTAAATTAGTGTTGCCAACCATGGTGGAACCATGTTATCTGCAATCTATACGACAAACCAGTCATCACTCTATCAAGATCAGAGACATAAATAAGAATTGAGAAACGTTTCCAGAGATATACTTTGCATATAGGTGCAACAAGAACAGCACCGTTCCATGCATTAGGTTGCTTCTGGTGCACCTTCGAATCTATTGCTCCACCCATGGATTCCTCAAATAGGAAGCTTGGTAGATTACGAAACTGGCTTTTCTGCAACCAACTATTAGCTGTCAATTTTTCTCCAGTAGAGAGTGTCAAGAAGCACAAGAAAATGCTATGACATTCAATGCCAAGTCATCATGTTCGGGCTTTCTTGCATGATGCTAGTCAAAATACCAACATTTACACGGAGAACTAGCAACTTTCTTTACATGGATAATATTTTACATTTTTATCTAATGCAGGACGCTGATTTTTTCGGCATGAAACATGTATTTATTCTATTTATTTTCTAGCACTCTCAGTTCACAGATAAAGATTCTATAGAATAACAGCAACCAGGTTCAAATAAGGTCAGTCATACCCTATGCTTCATAAGCTCGCGTACATTATTTAGGTCACTCAGATGACTAACATTAACTGGCCCTCATTTTGCCATTCAAACAAGTCTCTTCCCAAAAGAAAGATCATTTTATTTTACTTGTAGGTTGACCCCAATAATCTGTAATTACCATAAATGGGAACTTTCTTCCTCTCACTTTTTGTTCATTTTAAAGTTATATGCTTCACAAGTTACACAGATGTGTGAAATGTGGGCAAACATAATATCCAATTCTGGACTAAATGCTGTTGACAACTATATAGTCTTAATTACCCTTATACTTTGTCCCCGTCAAACTAAGACTAAGAAAACGAGCTGAGGAAGTGTCTGTTTGGCATATATGTCACTTGACTAATATTCTCAGAAATTTCAATATATAAATTAGCTTGTTTGTTTCATATGCCACAAATATTATGTTGGTCAGAATTTGTACTTCTTTTGATCTGTAAACTTTAAGAAGTTCATAAATGAACAGTACTAAGATGATGCTTTACATTTACAGAAGGGTTCCAAAAGTAACATCAGACTTCACTAATTCAGCAGAAGACAAAATCTAACAGCTGTCCTACGGTTTAAGACATGGTCGAAGCCCCTCTATCAACCAGATCTAAAACATCTTCAGCTGACTATTAGTATCAGCTACTCTATAGAAAAACAAGGAAATGAAAACTTAAGCTCACATGGTTACACCTTTCACATGTAAAATATTTTGAATCCAATTTTTATATATTATTTGTGTCTTGACCCTCTCAGAAGAATCCGTTTGATGATGAAGACGATGAAGTAGGTTATCCAATTGACTCATACCTTTAACTTTCTAGAAATGCTCAATGACGTCATCAACCAGCTTGTCAAAACTCGGTATGCAACCATGAAGACCTGAAAGCCCAAATCCGGGGTAATCCATTGCAATAACTCCATAACCAAAATGTGCTAATTTCCTTGCAATGCCTACATATAAGGATAGTTATTACAAATTCTGTTACAAAAAAATAGCCTGTCTGAGACATTAAATGCTTTTGCAAGCCGCAAACCTTCTTGCTTTGCCTTAGTACAAGCAAGGATAAAGCACTAATACTCAAAGCATCCTTGAGGGATCAAGTCATCTTTCTCGAACTATCCCCTAGTATGATTTATAAGAATGTTACATTACTGATAATATGTAATAAATTTTGGAGCTTATAACCATATGAACCAAGCATTTCACCTTCCAATGTGGGTACGACATTGTCTCATAATCAAAATACAAGGTTGATAATTAAATAAGGAAACTAAATCCCAATTTAATTCTTCTTATGGAATCCTGTCATTCCTACGCTAAATTTCAGTTTACTAAAACTGCTGAACCAATACAAAATTCTCGCATTAGCTCCATCTCTTTTTGTTTCTATTTATTTATTTGTTTATTTTTATAAGCTATTAAAATCATCTCTTATTTTGAAAAGGAAAAGTAGGAAGAAGCCATAACTTGCTATACTACAAAGTATAGAACAAGCTAACATCATTGACGGTTTAGTAAGGAAAATTAGGCAATAAGACGTCAACACGTTTCCAACAACATTAGAAAAAAGGAAATAAGAGCATAAGCTTTATCTACGCCATCTTCAATCCAACATGTGGCACTTGATGCAAAGATGGAAGAAGCATTCATTAAAAAACATAAAAGATCAGTAAGAAACACGTTACTTAATTTCACGCAGGGTATCATGCCGTTTGGGCACATTCCTCCATTACAGTAGACGACAAAGGTATGCATACAGGTCTGAAGGTCAACGCTTCCAAAAGCTATAAAAATCTTAACAAAGACGACATAACAAGCTAACAGTAGAAGGTACAAGGATGACGTACATAAAGTGTGAATTCACTTTGGACCACTGTCAGCAATTCAAGGACATTTCAAGATTTCATTCCCTTTTCTGTCAATTAGTGGTCAATACATTAATGGCATATTTTCCCAAAATCCAGGCAAAAACTTATTTATGGATTTAAGAAACCGAAAAGACCGTCAGCAAAATAAGTTTCTTCCATCTTACATCAGATTGGAAAGCTATTAATTCTGCTCATCAATCATCATTCGGCTCCTGAAAAGGTGAAAGGACATTTGTCGCTTGTATGTTCTTGTAAAGTAAGCATTTACCTGGTTAAAATTATTTTATGTACGTCATCTTTGTGAGTTCGGTTCTAGAAATGGTGAAAGGACATTTGTCATTAGTATATTCTCGTAAAGTAAGCATTTATATGGTTAAAATTGTTTTGTGTACACAGTACATCATCTTTGTGAATGTACCTTCCACTGTAAGCTTGTTCTATCGTCTTCGTATAAGTTGAGATTTGTATACTTCAAATCTCCAACTGCACACTTAATAAATCTCCAACAGGTTATAAGAGGCAGTGCGTTTAGTATGGATGAAAGCACTTCCCTCCAAACAAAATTTCCTTATTGTTTACTTATCTTTAAGTCAGGAAAATATATTCTCCGCACACGATTTTCCACCAGAAGAGTGGAAATGACTTCACTCACTTATTGGCGGAAGTAATTTTCCTTAACAAATATCCTAAATCTTACTCCACATCACTTACTTCGATTAATGGTATTTTTCTATATCAACCTTCAATATTCAAATTTATGTCGAAACACTATTCCCATACTTTATCTTATACACTCTGCAAAATTACCATATATCACCAAACTCTATATCCAATCATACACAAGAAAATGATTCAAACAAGTGATTTTTTAGGGTAAAACAATCCATGTCATAGAACTCCATATCAAACACACCTTAAAGGTAGAACATTACACAAATTTGCAGTCTATTGAGTAAGAACAAACAACATCAACAAACCGAGTGTAAATCCACAAGTGGGAGTGAGGAGGAGTGTGGTGTATATGCAACCTTAACCCTACCTTGAGAAAATAAAGAGGTTGTTTCCGACTCTTGAGCAAGGACCATAAAACATAAACATACATTCAAACTTGGCCTCAGACGGTAAGTAAACACTCCAACTTTGAGAGTGCACATCTAGACAACTTAACTTGGTCTAAACTAACAACTATACAGTCCAACTCATCTTCATTGTGTCTTGTGGACACTTGACGCTGATGTGACATATAAATTTTAGAGATTAATTTCTAGATGATTATCGGAGTTCACATCTAGACACCTTAATTTGGTCTAAACTAACAACTAAACACTCCAACTCATCCCATTGTGTCTTGTGGATGCTTGACGCTGACGTGATACATAAATTTTATAGGTTAAATTTCTAGATGACTATTTTGTAAGTTGGAGTGTTAAACTGATAACAGTGGAGACAAGTTGGAGTGCTAAACTAACCCAGTAAAGACGAGCTGTGGTTTCTAGTTTATGTATTGTTCCTTTTATTTATGCAGAATCCCACACAAACACTCGAGTCCCTTGCAGTTTGCACCAAAGTCTATCTTTATATTAACAATGATAAACCAAAATTAAGACATTATACCTTTAAATTGAAAGCTGAATATGTTTAAATACCTCTCTTGCACAGCGCCTGGCGTCCACATTCTGCAATTCCTCACTAATACCTGGAAATTTCACCTGATTCTCCATTACGGATCCCTCCCACTTCTCACTGAAATGGACCTTCTGTTTCCCCCCCAAATTCAGAATTCAGATGTCTTCTTAATTTTCTTTATTTCTGCTTTACGGGTTTCAAAATTAATACTCAAACACACAATTAGAGAAGTAAAAAAGATATGGGAAACTGTAGGGTTTTACTCATAAAATTGTTATCGCAGTAAAATTGTAATTGCCTTTTAATAAAAATAAATTTACAAGATTCACGAATGGAATATAGAAAATAAAAAAAATACTCACATTTAATGTTTAAATCAGAACGAGAAACAAATGATGTGTTTCATTTTTTTTACACAGTTTAAATTTAAATATCATAATAATTTGAAATGTATAATAAAATTCATTATCAACCCAAGAAACTTATGGGTCGTTTGATAGAGTGTATTAGTAAAATTAATATATGCATTAATTAGGTGTATTAGTAGTATCTTGTTTGGTACACTTTTTCATATTATGTATAACTAAGTGTATTAAGATGTATATTACTAATACCATGAATTTCTAAGTATTAGTAATGCAAGGGGATTTAATACATGCATTAATATGATTAAAGACCCAATAACCCCTCAAAATCCTTTTTAATAATGCAAGGGGATTTAATACATGCATTAATATGATTAAAAACTCAATAACCCCTCAAAATCCTTTTTACCTCTTTTCCATCCTAATTCTTGAGAATATTTTTATAAATAAATATTTTTATACAATGCATAAGAAATATTCTGTCTATAATTAATGCAAACATAACTAATGCAAGCGTTACTAATCATTTTTCTATTTAACATTATTTTTATACACTCTACCAAACGATTCCTTGTAGTAATAATAATAACTGCATCTCAAATCGAAATAAATTAGATCAACTATGTTAATCATCACTTATAAGTAGAACATATGGCTTAATGTTATTCTAAAAAAAAGATATGAATTAATGTTTATTTATTATTTAATAATTTTTCATTATTTAATAGGTGTATAACCTATATAAAAGTTGATTTTTATGATTATACTCTTTCCGTTTCAATTTATTTGATCTACTTTCTGTTTTAGCATGTTTAAATAAGAATAATCCTTTTCATTTATTTTTTTTAGCTTTTTTAATGTTAATTTTTCACATGACATGTTTAAGACTACAAAATTTAAAAACATTTTGATACATTTTACATATCTTTAACTTTAGACCATGATATTCAAAATCATTTTTTTTTAATTTTCTTAAACTCGTATCAAACACATTGATCAAACGGAAGGAGTAATTATTTATTAATGAAGATTAAAACAATTCTAAACAAGGAGCTTTTCCTTTGTTATAAATTATCTAGTCTATCTCTGAGCAGTATTGTATTAAGCGAAAATATAATCGAGGGGATTGGGCGTGACCTCAAATACAACACATTATATGGGGATTCCATCACCATTAATAAAAAGGCTAGAAGAGGCTAAAAAGAGTCAAGCTTCTGTCATACTACCACCTAACTAACATAAAAGTTGCATTGTCAAATTGGACCAAATATAAGGTATTTGCCACTTGATCAAGTTGAAAGGAGCCTTTAGAAGTTCTGTGCAAATCAAAATAGGAATATATAACTTTATTTTAGTAGGTAGGCTACTTGATTGCACTCCCGGTAGTAGCAGTGCTTCAAGTTGTAGAATTGTTTGTATTTCTTTGATCTTCTGCAAATTGAATCAATTTTCCGACAGATTACTTTCTGACGATGAATCCTACGTCTCAAGTTGCCAAACCTCGTCGAGCAAATTGCAACTCTAAAAGGGTTATGAAGCTTCCCTTCAGGTGATTTCTCTTTCTCTGTCAATTTTTATTTTTTTTGATAGACTATTAAATGTTTAACAAACTGGAGGAACAGTAATCAAACAGAGGCCTTGAATTCAAAATCTAGAACAGAGGTACTTTTGGATCTCACTCTGAAAGAGGTACTTATTTCTAGATTTTCATACTGTTTATGAAGATGTAATCATGAATTGCACTGATGGTGATGTTGGTATGTTGTGTAACAGGATGGTATGGCTGCAATGCGATCATTATCATCATCCCCTCCTTTCTTTAATGGTTCACCGCCTAGCCGACCGATGAATCCATTAATTCATGATGTGCGCTTTCTAAATTATGGAAAACAATTAACCATCAGTGCTGCATCTACTTCACCTACACCTTCTCCATCGACAACTTGCAATGCAAGGGGCCAAAAAAATCAAGCACCAACTAGAGTGGAAGGCTTTGATTGCCCAAAAGAACTCTGATCATCTGCCTGTAATTAATGACTTGAAATGTACTGTAAATATATAAATGCTACTTTATTAGGGAAGTTTTTTGTGAATTTTCTTGTATATTTATTATGTATGGATGTCTTAAGTAAGTTTTTTATGTAAATGCACTCGAGTTGGTTTTCACAACTTTTGACAATTTGAAGATATGTAAGATATATTATACAGAATGGATTCTTCTCCACCTATCTGTTTAGGGTTTTTGTGTGCATCTCGGCGGAAATCTCCATCTTCGCTGCACTAGATGCTTAGTGAAGTTTCATTTGCCCAAATTTCGTGATTTAGATTCCTTTTCCCCAAATTAAATCAATGAAGAAGGGAAACTTAAAGTTAATTCTATCAAAGAACCAGAAGCAGCTAAGTCCTATGTCGGGGCCGTTTGAGAACAAAAAAAAAAAGAAAATAGGGTTCTTAATGCTTCTTCATGCTCAACGAGATTTTTCTATTTCTAAAAGACTCGATCAACATTCCTCATATAAATATCCTGTTTCATTGTGAAAAAAACTCTTGTAACTAATGATCCAACAGTCACAATTACAACTTCATTATTTACAACACAGATCAGATAAATAATTCTAGTACATTAGCAGAGTCATTGCCACACTATAAGTTTATGTCCTTGTACTGTTTCAGAGAAGAAAAATCAAAACGACTGACGCCATGGCAATAGAGAACCATCAAACTGAACTACTTACGACTTCCATCTCAAATACAAACAAACTGTAATTATCTCTTAGCTTGAATGTTAAGAATGAAACAAAAATAGTACATACTTTCAGCACTCTAGAACTTTCATTCATGACACATGTTCCGGCATGCACAACCTTTAACCTCTAAACCAGAAAAAAACCAAAAAAGAAAAAGCCAATGTTCACACTGTAAAGTTCATCCAGGTGCAAAAAATGTGGTCGGTATTTTTTGGAGACTTCTTTGCCGTTTCTCATCTTGGCGTTACAACGTTGAATACAACGGGCTGGTTTTCCGTACCGCCAAGTTAATGACCTTTTTATCCTTTTGAAAAAAAATGTTTTCTTCCTCTCCTCTAATAATTAAACTAACTAATATATTTACAATTCAACTTATATACACTGATATTATAAATTTAAAACAAGGCTAAATACATAATCAGTCTCTTAAATTTGTCAGAATATTCCATTTATACAGTTGAAGTAGGCTTTATTCCAATTAAACACCTCAACTTCAATAAAGTGATCCAATTAGACATTTTCGATTGTCTAATTGAATAATTAAGTTAATCAAATAAAATATTTTTTAAAAACAAATTATACGTATCAACCTCAAGTAGAAAATGTGTAGAAGTTTCCTACTTATTGAGGTGATAGTATATAATCAAAGGAAATGAAATATCTTATTTAGTTAATATAACTACCTAATAGAAGAATGAAATTACACGCAAAAAAAATAATCTCAAATTTAAACCAAAAGTATTTAATTAATTAATTATTTTATTAAAGAGTGAGGTGTTCAATTGAAACAACGGATCAAGCTACTAGCTAATCCCATATTAATTCTTATTTTGAAGTTAAACTCAACTAATCTTAATTATCTAAATTTAACTAAGCTTACTTTAGTAGTACTAGCTATATTTTAGACAACTCTTCATTGAATCAAAATGATAATACTTGATACTTGTAACGGTTACAAGTAATTGTTAGATTTATAATAAGGGGGAAAAACACACCACCTTGTTAATAGTGTGAGTGTGTGATTATGTGCTGACTCATGCATGCAGGCATATAATCCAAAAACCATACATTGCTTCCCTCACTATATTTATGCACTCACTTCCCAACTCAATCCAAGCACAAAATAATCTTCTCTTTTTCTTCCTTTAATTTCCTTTGCTTTCTTTCTCCGTTTTTTCCTTCTTCTCTTGTATTATCATGGGGTCTCTTCGTAACGACGGCAGTGTTGAGGAGGTTAAAGTAGACATAGAAAATGTTGAAGAAGAAATGAAGAGAAAATTGGAAAAAAGTACTTCAGTTGGAAAATCTGGGGAGGAAATTCCGCCCTTAGATGTTAAAGATTATGAAGAACTCGGATTAATAATCGATTTAGGGGAATTAGAAGAACCTTTTTATGAAAATGCTGGCATTGATTTTAATGCTATGTTTTCTGACTTTTTCCCTGAAGATGAAGAGAAGTTGATGGAAATTACTCCTTATAATGAGAAGGAAATTATTGATCCTCAAGTTGTGATGCCTTCAAATGTTCCATCACTCATGGAATTAGAAAAGTTGATGGAAATTCCTCCTCCAGATGGTGAGGGATCATCATTGACTACTACAGCTTATTGGGATTTTGAGTTCATGGAGTGGATTTGGTCACCTTGCGGTTATGATGAGTACCTTAACTATTATTATCAAGGATAGATAAAATCCCCCCAGCTTGTGTATGTGTGTTTTTATTTCTTTTTATTAGTCTCACATCATCGCTGGGCAATTAGGACGTTCTTGATATTGTTATATGGTTTTGGACAATCTTACTTTCATAAGTTGGGTGCAAAGTCCATTTTTTTTATTTTTGTCTACCGATTTTGTTTTTCTCTTTTCTGTGTGTGATGTACAATTTAAACGTTTCTTTATCTGAGACTTTACCATGCCAAAAGAATTGTGCAGTTACTTAATTAATGTTATGTGCATCTACAATGTCAAAAAATTGTGTAGTTATTTAAAAGCGTTGCTGAATTAATTTTTTTTGCATCAATGTGAAAAAAATTGTATAGTTAATTAAAAGAATTGTTTAATTAACTTTTATGCATCAATAGTGCCAAAAAGAATTGTGTATAGTTACTTTAAAATGGTGCTTAATTAACGTTTATGCACCAATATTGTGATTTTTTTTTGTGTAATTACATAAAAGAGGTGATTTAATTAACTTTTGTGCATCAATATGGTAAAAAAAACTGGTGAAGTTACTTAAAAGTGGCCCTAAATTAACTCTTGTGCACCAACAGTGCCAAAACAATTGTGTAGTTACTTAAAAGCGATGCTTAATTAACTTATGCGCACAAACAACATCAGAAAAATGTCATGCCCCGGGGTACCCTAGACGTGGCCGGCACTCAGAAATCATTACTGGCTCCCAAGCAAATCACTTTACCTGATTACACATCCGTTCATTCATTCAATCAGCGGAAGACTTAAAATAAAGAGTTAATTAAGTGGCAATTCCAATCAACAATCTAGCTCGAGGAAGAAAGGCCATGGGACAACAAATCAAGCTACAATCTATGTCATTAAATAGTCTGACAAGAACAATTCAAGAAAATAAAATACTCAATTGATTCATCACTATCTAGTCTATGAAGCCTCTATCACTACTATCTAATTGGTGCCAATGACAGGTTCATGGCTACTTCAAATCAGAATGAAAAGACTAAACTCAACGCAAGAATAACATAAGTGGTATCCTCCGATTGTAGGGGAGGACTCACCAATAAGCTGAGTGTGAACAGATCCTCAACAATGCACCTATTGATGATCTCTTAAACATGTCTCTGCCTCATGAAATGATGCAGGTCTAAATGGACGTCAGTACGTGATATGTACGAGTATGTAATATGGTAGAATGAAACATACATCAAGGTAGAATAATATAAGTCCAAATATCTCAAATCAGAAAGATAAGAAAGACTCAATCAAGGTGTCATAAGTCTAAAGTAAGAATGCAGTTTAGACAGAGACCAATCATATACAATCCAATCCAATCATGTACAATTCGATCCAATCCAATCATATACAATTCGATCCAATCCAATCATATACAATCCGATTCAATCAATTCATATACAATTCGATCCAATCCAATCATATACAATTCGATCCAATCCAATCATATACAATCCGATTCAATCCGATCACATACCATCCAATCCAATCCAATCATATACTCAACGAATAAAGTCAAAGGACTCAACTCAATAAACACGTGAATTAGAATTTAGAAATGTTTTACAAATCGACTCAATCATCTATAATAGTATTCAATCAACTTAATAATAAACTCAAAGGGCTCAACTCAACAAATATGCAAATTAGAATTTAGCAATGTTTTGCAATTCGACTCAATCATTTACAATCTCAATCAAGCCAATCATATCATGCACAATCCACTTAATTTGGGAGTTTCTCTAACCGACAACCATCACCTATGAGCCAGTGATGTACAACAAGCTGACGTTGTTGCCACGTCCGTCCATACTTTGCCAGGGTATGGACGAATCAATCAATCATGGATCCAATAATCAATCAAGTCCTATCATGTCAGGACAATGAAATAAGAAACATCCGATTTTAATGGTTCAATCCTTTCCTACGTTGGCTACGTAATTTATGAGATTCGAGTAGGGGATATACTCTTACCTAATTCGGTGCTCAATACT
Source organism: Solanum dulcamara (assembly GCF_947179165.1). NCBI lineage: Eukaryota > Viridiplantae > Streptophyta > Magnoliopsida > Solanales > Solanaceae > Solanum > Solanum dulcamara. The sequence goes on along the minus strand of NC_077247.1, from coordinate 54,934,919 downwards.
CCTCCCAAGACTCAATATGCTCATATCTATCAGGTGAGTAAAATACTCAAAATACTCATTTAGTCATTTTTGGACTTAGTTCAAATCAACTCATTTAGTTTTATTGGACTCTTTTCAAAACTCAATCAATCTGGTCTCATTGGACCTTCTTTCAAAACTCAATTAATTTTAATAATCACTTTATTTAATTAGGCAATCCTTTCAAGACTTATTTATGACTCATCAGGACTCCAAATCAACAATCGTTAGTGTTTTCATTTAAGACATGCTTTCAACTCAATCATGCAGTAGATATTAAATGTATTTAAAATATAATTTTCACTCCTCAAGTCAAATTCAAAATAGACGTTTTATTGTAAAAATACTCAAATCGTTTATACTCAAAATACTCATGCTCAAACTCTTTCTAAATCAAAGATGAAAATAACTATTCTTTAAACTCAAAATAGTGCATAAATAATTTATGCAAAAACGTTCACAAATCATTACTAAAACTCCTTCTCAAATAATCATTTATACTCAAAGTGCTCACAAGACTCCAATCAAATCAAATTATGCAAACCATAACATGTAGTCACATTAGACTCCAATTCATTACATCTCAAAACATCATCATCAACATTACATCTTCATCAACCATTTCACTTTTTTAAAGATGAACATCATTTACATCATCATCAAACATCTTGCTCTAAAATCCTCATTTAACTCTATGTTCAATTTCATCAAACTCATTAAAACATGCATCACCTCACTTTGAAAGCGATATTTTAGTTATACATGAAAAACCATCAATCTCAACCTCAAGACAAATTATGACAAAAATGAAATCTCATTTTGGGTTCATGTGAATGAATACATGAATCCATACTCTCAACAAAACTCAACTCAAGAACATCATTAATACATATGAATTTATATACAAAACTCAATAGAAATTATAGATAACTCAAGAACTCAACTCATGGAACCTCAAACTCAACTCAACTCAAATCAATGAAGATGTAGGGCACGTGGATGAACTCAGTCCAATGTTATGAGTAGCCTTACATACCTGGAATGAAGATTATCTCACCAAAAATCAAAAACATGGCTTGAAGATCTTGAATCTTTGCTCTTCTTCTCCTTTCTACTCTCTTTTCTCAAATCTCCTAAGGTGAAGGAGAGGAAAACTCTTTGGATATTATGAGGGAACTGATTTTTTTGGTCCCAAAACGGCTAGGGTTAAGCTTTGGGAAAGGTGGGGAAAAGACCAAAAAGTCCCTCCCAAAAATATGAAAACTGGCAGAATTTGAACAAAGTTGGAACAGGTTCGCGTTGCGGACTTGTTCCCCCATAGTTCAATTTTTGCCGAAATTTCAAGTTGAAGCAAAAACTGGCGGACTTGGCGCTGACCCTTCTGGTTAAGAGAACCTAACTTTTTACCTCGAACTCCAAAAATTGCAATCTTGGTGGCGTTGGAAAGAAGACTCAAAGACCTTTAATTTGATAGGTCATGGGACATCCAATTCGTTATATTTTTGGAGATATGATCGTTTGAAGTTGACCCTTCTACGGTCTCATACGAAAACTTAGTCAATATAAATTCTTTGAGCTTGACTTGATTTTAGAGATCCCTTATGACCCTAAACCACATCTAATACTCTTCAAATACTTAGGAATTGATCCTAACTCATATATACAATTAAAAGTCATTTAGTTCGAGTCTATACACATATGAAGAATGATTCAAGTCTTGGCGGAAAAGATTTGGGGTGTTACAAAAAAATGTGCAATTGCTTAATCGCAGTGCTTACTTAACTTTTGTGCACCAACAGTATTAAAAGAATGTTGTTATTTAAAATTGGTGTTTAAAAAATTATCTTTTCACTATTGCCTTTTGATAATGCTCAAACTATTATACTAGAGAATGTAAAGTAGCTAAGAACTTCATTAAATAAAAGGTAAATATATATGAAAAGAAGTCTCGACAATTTTCTTGAATTTTGAATAATCTACTTATTTTTGAACTAAGAAAATAATTCCAACAATTCCGTCAACCATGGACCGTTGTATTTTCCGTGCTACCGATTCAATCGATTTTTCAGCCGGTTAATTTCTAACGATGAATTGTGGCACTAATCCTACGTCTCAAGTTGCTTGTTCCAAACCTCGTCGAGTAAATTGCAACTCTAAAAGGGTTATGAAGATATAGTGGCAAAAAAAAGAAAGTAAGGCATGAATAATAGAGAACATCACTGAGATTAGGGGTGTTACGTTTGTGCAACAATCGTGTCAAAAAAGTTAATGTAGGTATTTAAAAGCAGTATTTAATTAATTTTTGTGCACCAATAATATCAAATAAAATTGATTTGCCACTTGATCAAGTTGAAAGGAGCCTTTAGAGGTTCTGTGCAAATCAAAATAGGACTATATAACTTGATTTTGATCGATAGGCTACTTGATTGCACTCTCGGTAGCAGTGCTTCAAGTTGGAGAATTGTTTGTGTTTCTTTCTTCTGCAAATTGAATCGATTTTTCAGCTGATTAATTTTTGACAATGAATTGTGACATTAATCCTGCGTCGCAAATTGTTTGTCCTAAATCTCGTCGAGTAAATTGCAACTCTAAATGGATTATGACGATTGAGAGGTAACAAAAAATGTAAGGCATGAATAGAGAAGATCAATGTGATTAGGGGTGTTTAATTAACGGTTGTGCAACAATCGTGTCAAAAAATTATGTAGCTATTTAAAAACAGTGTTTAATTAATTTTTGTGCACTAATAATATCAAAAAAATTATGTAGTTATTTAAAAGTGCTGCTTAATTAATTTTTGTGCACCAATAGAGTCGAAAAAATTGTGTATTTACTAAAAGGTGGTGCTTAATTAACTTGTGTGCACCAACAGTGCCAAAAAAATTGTGTAGTTACTTAAAAGTGGTGCTTAATTAACGTTTGTGCACCAACAATGTGATTTTTTTTTTGCATATTTACTTAAAAGTTGTGCTTAATTAACTTTTGTGCACCAATAGTCTCAAATAAAATTTATTTAATCAGTGCTTTGTTAACTTTTGTGCACCAACGGTGTCAAAAAAATTATGCAATTATTTAAAAGTGGTGCTTAATTAACTTTTGTGCACCACCAATATCAAAAAATGACCTTTTTATCCTTTTTCTACCTTTTCTCCTCACGTGGGTTATGAGTTTCAATACTGATAACGTGATATTCCGATTAAAATATTCGCACCTTCACTAATTTTATAAAGAACTCGTTATCTCCTAATTCTTCTCCCACTAATACGGTCTATTGAGTAATTGTCCATCAAAACTTATATAAATAAAAAGAAACCACCTAGTATGCATCCAACCAACCAAGCGGACAAACAAGCAACCAGCTCGTATTTGGGGTTACATGTTTAAATACTATGTGTTGTTTTCCGTTTCCGACGTAAATGGCCTTTTCATCCTTTTTGAAATTTTTTTTGAATACTTTTTCTTTCTCTAACAAATAAACTATCCAATATATGTAAGATTTAAAACACATATACACCGATATTTTAAAATAAAATAAACTTACACTATTGATATATAACCGTGATTTTTGAATCAACTTGTTCGCATCTTGACTAATTTTACGGAGCACCTTCTATCTTCCCTCTAGATGTTCTTGTTATACTAATTATGGGCAGAAAGATGTGGAGCATCTTTTCCACAAAGGAAATATCTGGAGACTATTGCATGTTGTTTAGAATCAATCAGGGGCAGAATAGCTTCAGACATCAAATTATAACTAGGCTGACCAAAGGAAAGAATCCAGTGCAGAAACTTATCTATGCAAATTTGGAGGTCCAGGTGCAAAAACAGATTTGAAGATGTCAATATGAATCCTACACATATGCAAGCTCTTATGATATCTCATAAATCCCTTTATGCAATGGGAACTGTTTTGCAAAATCATGGATTATGCCAAGGATCACATTGAGCATATTCCAATTAGATGGCCCTGCCCTAGAGCTGGTGTGTTGAAGTTAAATTCAGATGAATGTGCTAAGGAAATCCTGATCAAAGTGGAGGAGGAGGTGTCATCAGAGATGAGAATGGCTTCATGAAAGTGGCTTATATTACGGAAAATCTTTTCTTATCAACACCATAACATGACTGAATCTTTAGCTCTTGAGATTGGTTTAGAATGGTGTGTAACTAATGGAGTCAGATAGTTAGAAGTGGAACTGGATTCAAAATTGTTAGTAGAATGGATTATCAACTCAAGTGAGCCAGGCTCACCCTGGAAAACATGGAGCTCTCTAAGGAGAATAAAGAATCTACTAGATCAGGTGGAAAGATGGAATGTTTCTCATTGTTTTAGGGAAGGCAACAAGGGTGCTGAACCGGGGAATGCAATTCACTGGATCTATGACTTGAGACAATTACCCAGGGAAATTAGAGGAGCTTTGAACATGGATAATGAACTATTCCTCTTTTTTGGGAAAAAGTATCTTAAGAACTCATTTTACATTGATAGAAACATGTAAGGGAACTAGACTTTTGATGTACCTTGATGGTCCCTCTTGTATGTAGACATTTAGCATCTCTAGATGCCAACTTTAATTTTGTGAGCTTACTAGAAATCCTACTTGCTTCATGGTATGGAGAATGTTCCATACTAAGTAGGTATATGGAGGCTATAATAAAAATCTGTTAAATTTTTTTTTTTAAAAAAATGTGGGGTAAAGTTTAACACAAATTAAGGTTTCTCTAAAACTTGCTCTTACGCTGATAACTATTTTTATCCAACTAGTTGGTATATAGATCCTTTTACTTCCCTCGAAGTGATTTTAAGTCTACCTCCATTTGATCACCTTTCAATCATTATATCTACAGAGGATGCATTTGGTGGTCTATGTAAGACATGGGTCACATCATCTAGGCAACCTTCTAATATGTTGTCCTCTATTCTATGCTACTTGCAACCATGTCAAATGTATCCTTTTTGGGAAGGATTAGCACGAGTTTATGTTCCAGTGAGTACACTCTTGCTCTTATTTTGCAGAAAGAAAACTTCTGCAATTTTGATCATAGTTATGGACAGTTCTCGGCACTCTTTATCAAGCTAAATGAGGACAAGTGTTTCCTAAACTAGAGTCAAGAGCTAAAGATGATACATCTACTAGAATAAATTACATAATTCAAAAAATAAGTATCAAGAAACAACTGGAACCTCATTAAATACAAACACAGGGCAATACATTCCGACCGTGGAGCAACTCCCATAAATGGAAAATATTTAACACAGTGATGAATTTCTATACTAATTCAAAGAAAAGTCGAAACTCGTGACACACCTTTTCTAGTAGTCCCTCTATCTCATTTGTGGCATTCAGCAACTCCAGGGTGGTCTGTAGACGGGTTTTATGTTTGTAAGAGATGACATCATAGGCAGTCTGCACACAAAAGAAACAGGTTACATCTAATAATAATGTTTCACCAATCAAGATAGTCCTTCTAGAAGCAATTCAACATCACTTAATGCAATTGAGAATTTGAGATAGATAACAGTGACATTCCTGGCACAAGCACTATTAGCCTCTAATATTATGTACACATCACATTCCTGATCTCCTAAAACCTATTAGGTCAATCAGATGACCAATATTAACTGGCCCTCATTTCGCCATCCAATTAAGTCTCCGTCCCAAGAAAGATTATTTCATTTTTACTTATAGGTTCACCATCTGCTTACTATTAATGGGAACTTTCTACCTCTCACTTTTTGTTGATTTTAAAGTTATCTGCTTCACAAGTTACATTAGATTTATTTAGATTATAAATCTAATAGTTACCTTTATATCCACTTCTGGACAAACTTCTCTTGACAACTATACCCTTACACTGTGTACCCATCAAACTAAGACTAAGAAAATGAGAAGGAGACACTTGACTAATATTATGAGGAATTTTTAGTTTGTTAGTTTCATACATCTCTGCCATAAGTATTATGTTGGTAAGAATTTGATACTTGTTTTGATCTGTAAACATTAGGAATTTCATTAATGAATAGTACTAAGATGCTACTTCACATTTACAGAAGGGTTCCAAAATTCACATCAGACTTCACTAATTCAGCAGAAGACAAAAGCTAACAGCTGTCCTCCAGTTTTACAGATGGCAAGCCCTTTATCAGGCAGGCCTGAAACATCTTCAGCTTACTATCAGCATCAACTGAGCTATCTACTTTATAGAAAAATAATTAAATGAAAACTTAAGCTCATTCCTTCACATGTAAGATATTTTGAATCCAATTTCTACATATTATTTATGTCTTGACCCTTTCAGAAGAATCCATTTAATGATGAAGACGATGAAGTAGGTTATCCAATTGAGTCATACCTTTAACTTTTGAGTAATGCTCAATGGCATCATCAACCAGCTTGTCAAAACTTGGTATGTAACCATGAAGGAAGGCCTTCTGAAAGCCCAATTCTGGGGTAATCCATTGCAATAACTCCATTACAAAAAGATGCTAATTTCCTTGCAATGCCTACAGTTAAGGATAGTTGTTACAAATTCTTTTATAAGAAGACAACTTGTCAGAGACTCTAAATGCTTTTGCAAGCCACAAATCTTCAACAAAAAAAGTGCATGTATCCCTATAACCATGAAAAAATAGACAACAGTTTTTGGATGCGTTTCTGGAAGCCAACTTTTGGAGAAGATTCCAAGCCCTCGAGAATTAACCTAATAAGGCTTAGCCAAGGAGCATCGAAAAATTATACAATGTAAATCATACCAATATTATGGCTATAACATCCAAATTTCAACAACTTGTACACTAAAATAGACTCTTCTCCCTTTGCCTTAGTGTAAGTAAGGGAAAAGCACTAATACTCAAAGCATCCTTAAGGGACCAAGTCATCTTTCTCAAACTATCCCCTTTGTCACTTGCAAGAAATTTAATGTGTATGATTTATAAGAATGTCTACATGACTGATAATATGTAGTATATATTGTAGCTTATAATCTTATGAACCCAACATTTCACCTTCCAATATGAGTACGCAACTGTCTCATAATCAAATAGAAGGTTGACAGTTAAATAAGGAAACTAAATCCCTTCACTGCAGAGCCAATACAAAATTCTCGCATTAGCTCCATCCATTTTTGTTTCTATTTATTAAATTTTATGAGCTATTAAAATCATCTCTCATTTTGAAAAGGAAAAGTAGGAAGAAGCCATAACTTGCTACACTACAAAGTACAGAACAAGCTAACAACATTGACGATTTAGCAAGGAAAATTAGGCAATGAGACATCAACACGTTTCCAACAACATTAGAAAAAAGGAAATAAGAGCATAAGCTTTACCTCCACCATCTTTAATCCAGTATGTGGCACCTAGTGCAAATATAGAAACAGCAATGATTAAAAACATAAAAGATCAATAAGAAACACATTACTTTCACGGGGGGTTATCAAGCCCATTTGGGAGCATTCCTCCATTATAATAGACGACAAATGTAAAATATGTATGCAAGTTTCAACTGTCACCGCTTCCAAACACTATAACAATCTTTACGAAGACGACATAACAAGCTTACAGTAGAAGGTACATTCGCAAAGATGACGTAGATAAAACAATTTTAACTAGACAAATGCTTATTTATGAGAATATACGTATCAAATGTCCTTTGACCTTTTTAGGAACCGAATGATGACGTACATAAATCTCCAACTTACTTTACGAGAATATATGTACCAAATGTGCTTTCACCTTTTTAGGAACTGAATGATGACGTACATAAATATCCAACTTACTTTGCGAGAATATATCCAACTTACTTTACGAGAATGTACAAGTGACAAATGTCTATCTTACTTCAGACTGGATAGCTATTAATTCTGCTTGTCAATCATCATTTGGTTCCTGAAAAGGTGAAAGGACATTTGGTACATATATTCTTGTAAAATAAGTTGGAGATTTATGTACGTCATCATTTCGTTACTGAAAAGGTGAAAGGACATTTGGTACATATATTCTCGCAAAGTAAGCATTTATCTGGTTAAAATTGTTTTATGTAGGTCATATCTTTGCGAATGTACCTTCTACCATAAGCTTGTTTTGTCGTCTTCATAAAGATTGTTATAGCTTTTGGAAGCGTTGACAGTTGAGACTTGTATATATATTTTACCTTTGTCGTCTACTCTAATGGAGGAATGTTTCCAAATGGGCGTGATATCCCACGTGGAAGTAACATGTTTCTTACTGATCTTTTATGTTTTTTTTAATCTCCAACTGCACGCTTGATATACTTAAAATCTCCAACTGCACGCTTGATATACTTAAAATCTCCAACTGCACGCTTGTTAAATCCGCCAATGGATTATATGAGGTGGTGTGTTCAGTATGGATGAAAGCATTTCCCTCCAAAAATGTTTTCCTTACTGTTTACTTATCCTAAAATTTGGAAAATATTTTCTCTGCACATGATTTTCCACCAGAAGAGTGGAAATGACTTCACTCACTTATTGGCATAAGTAATTTTCATTTACAAAATATCCTAAATCTTACTCCACGTCATTTACTTCAACTAACGGTTTCTTTTCTATCAACCTTTAATATTCAAATATATGTTGAAACCCTATTTTCATACCTTATCCTATTCATCTTGCAAAATTACCAATGCCGGCTGGTGTATCGCACTTTCCATGGACAATTGACTTATGACATGATTATCAGGAAGATAATTTCAAAAAAACATATAGCACATGACTTATTAATACCTATAACCAAACAAAGATAAAATAATCATGTATTTTCTCCCAGGATTACTAACCGTATCCTTCCTACCAAACGACCCTTAACATTACCCGTATTTCCAGTCTATTGAGCAAGCACCATTTTATTATACTCGAGTCCCTTTGCAGTTTGCAGCATAGACCAATACCACAGATGAAGAAAACATGAGCATAAATTATTTATATGGAATAAAAATCTAAACTTTGAAGCTAAAAGTCCATCTTTATATTAACAATAATAAACCTGGAAATTTCACCTGATTCTCCATTTCAGAGCCCTCTGACTTCTCACTGAAATTGCCCCTCTGTTTTCCCCCAAAAAAACTCTTAACACTGAAAAAGGGAGAGGAATTTAATGCACATAGGATCTGATGAGTGGCTTTTTCTAGAAATCAAATCAACACAAAGTATTTGGGATTGTACAACTTTGACGAGAAAATTTTAGAGATCAGAATTCAGACTCTGGTTTATTTTCAGGCCACGTTGATTAGTGACCAAATTGAGAATTTTTACAAGTGATTGGTCGCTCGTCAAGTTGGCGGAGGAATCTAAGCTTGGGATTAGTTTGACAAGAGAAGCAGAGAACTAAAAAGATATGGGACTGTAGGGTTGTACTCATAAAATTGTAATTGCCTTTCTACCTAAAAAAAAATACTCACATTTAATATATAATCAGAATGAGACAAATGCATGTTTTTCATTTTCTTTTGAATTTAAATATCATAATTAATTTGAAATCCTTTAAAAAAAAATATTATCAACACAAAAAAATTATAATAACTACACCTCAATTCCAAATAAAATAGATCAATTGTATTAATCATCAATTTTAAGTAGAACAAATGAATTACTGTTATTCTAAATTATATATATATATATAATGTTTATTTATTAAATTAATATTTTTTTCATTGTTTAATAGGAGAATAACACTATAACTTATATGAAAGTTGATTCCTACTGTTATAGTTATTTATTAATGAAGATTAACAAAAATCCCAACTAGGAGCTTATTCCTGGGGAATTAGGTTTAAAGGATAATTTTTTATGTTTCCTTCTCCTTTTCCATCACCACCGGCCACAGTCAAGAGTCATGGGCCGTTGTTTTTCCCGTGCTGCCGATTAGATCGGTTATTCGGCCGATTAATTTTTGATTTTAACGATGAATTATGGCACTAATCTTACGTCTCAAATTGCTTGTCCCAAACGTCATCGAGTAAATTGCAACCCTAAATGTGTTATGAAGCTTCTATTCAGGTGATTTCGCTTTCTCGCTGTCAATTTTTTTTTTTTTGAAAAACTGTTAAATGGTTAACGTTGTGTATTTTTTTTGGAGAAACAGTAATCAACTTGAGGCCTTAGATTCAAAAGAGCCAAAGCAGAGGTACGTACTACTTCTTCATACTTCTTTATTCGTTGATTGATTGCAATAATTGTCAAGGTGGAAATTAACATTTTCAATCAACAGGATATAAAAAACCTACGCCGTAGGCATTCAGCCATTTGTTCTCATTACCTTAAATGTTTATAACTATCTTCTTGATACCAAACTTCATCAATGTAGAACTACCAGAAACTTGTGTATAGATCACCTGTTTGCTTACCAACTGTCTCACTTACCTTGTCTGTCCTTTTTACACCGATCCTGACGGTGTTTTTTTTCCATACCACTGCTTCAAATGTACGCTTCTGTTAAATAATACAATTTTAAAGAGATTTAGCTTATATCCAATGACGGTGTAATGAATTGAACTGATGGTGTAAATTTCTCTTTAAAATATAATCCTCTTTCTGAAATTGATTATGTGGTCTAACAGGATGGTACAGCTGCAATGCGAGCAATGAATCCATTGATTCATGATGTGTGTGCTCCGCAAATTATGGAAAGCAATTAACCTGTTTATCATCATCACCAATTATATTAGTGCATCTACTTCAGCTTCACCTAATTCGCCATCATCGAGCTGTAAAGGAAAGTCATGTGCAAGGGCAAGATTACTGGGGCAAAAAAACTCAAGCACCAGCTAGAGTTGAAGGCTTTGATTGCCAAAACTCTCATCTGGTTGCTATGGCTTGAATCTTCCTTAATGAACTGTAAATAACAGAAACTTCACCAGCTGAATAATCATTTGACTATAAAACATGTTCAATAAGGAAGAAAATTTTACTAGAAAAGAAAAAAAGAAGAAAAATTTTGGACATTAATTAGCAATAGAGGGAAGCTTTCGAATTTTCTTGTATATTTATTATGCCTATCTTAAGAAATTTGATCAATTTTTCTTATTGCCTTCTGTAAATGCACTCGAGTCGGTAGTTTTCACAATTTTTGATAATTTGAAAAATATTAATGTTGTACAGAGTGGATTGTTCTCCACCCATTTGTGATGGATTTCCGTATTTATTTATATTTATCTCTGCTGAGATCTCTAAATCCTAAGACATTAACGTCTTCGCAGCACTGGATGTCTTGGCTAAGTTACATTTACCCAATTAACATCTACGTTTCTCTTCGTGATTTAGGTTCCTTCCCCAAATCAACGAAAAGAGAGACAAACTTTAAAAGACTCGATCATCGATCATTTCCTTAATTAAATTGCTTTCATAAACTTCCCTTGAAAGTTTCCTGTTTCATTTTGAAAAAACTCTTGTAATTAATGTTCAAACAGTCACAATTACAACTTCATTATTTACAACACACATAAATACTCTAAACTAACACTGGCATTATATTGCCACACCATCAGATTATCTTCTTTGTAGTATTCATAGAAGAAAAACCATAAAGACTGACGCCATGCCAATAGAGAAACACCAAACCGAACTACTTACGAGTTCATTCACAAATACAAACAAACCGTTATCTCTTAGCTTGTATGTAAAGACTGAAACAAAACCGACACATACTTTTAGTATTCTGCTAGAACCTTCATTGACACATGTAACTGCAAAAACTCAAAACCTAAAATAGCTAGCAAACCACCAAATAAGCTTTCACATTGCAAAGTACATCGAGGTGCACAAAGTGATCGGTATTATTTGGAGATTTCTCTACCTTTTCTTCCCTTCGGTTTACAGATTTAAATACTATGTGCTGTTTTTCCTTCTGGTATGGTCTTCTTATCCTCTTTTGAAAAAGGAGAAATTGAGTCCTATTTTTTCCTATAAAAATTAAACAACCCAATATATTTAATTAGGATTTAAACTTGCGTATATACACACACCAATATTGTAATATAAAATAACTTTCACTATTGATAACTGTGATGTTTGGGTTAGCTTGCATCTTTTGGACATTTACTATATATCTCACTAGCACATGTACTAATGGAATCTATCTACCAATAATCTCCAATTTTAATTTGTATGAGAGAAAAAACAAACACCTTCTTAAGAGAAATCATAGTAGTTCAGTTGATTGATTACCTGAATAATTTTCACTTTGTTAATGAAGGTTCGATTCCCCACTTTGTAATCCCCTCTTCCGTTTTCCCTTCCCCTACACCTTTTGTGTGTGTGATTACATGCTGAGTCATGCATGAAGGCATATAATCCAAAAATGATAACGTTGCTTCCCTCACTATATATTTACTCACTTCCCAACTCAATCGAAGCACAAAATAATCTTCTCTTTTTCGTCCTTTAATTAATTTCCTTTGCTTTCATTCTCTATTTTTTCTTCTTCTTCTTCTCTATTATTATGGAGTCTCTTCGTAACGATGTGAAAATAGCTGAGGAGGAAATGAAGAATAAATTGGAAAATGGAAAGTCAGAGGAGGTAATCCCACCTCTAGACGTTCAGGATTACAATGACTTGGGGTTTATAATTAAATTAGAAGAATTAGTAGAAAATAGTTACGAAAATAATGTTAATATTGATTTCAATATTATGTTTTCTGATTTTTTTGGTGGAGATGAAGAGAGATTGCTGGAAATGAGTCCTCCTTATTTTTATGATGAGAAGGAAATATTTGATCCTCCAGTGGTGCTGCCTATAATTGAACCATCCTTTATGAAATCTGAGAAATGGATGGAAATTGATCCACCAGAAGAGATCAAATTAGGTGGTGGGGAACCATCATTGATCTGTCGCGATACCAAAAATTGGGATTATGAATTGATGAAATGGATTTGGTCTCCCAATAACTATGAAGAGTTCCTACGTTTTTATAATCAAGGATAAAATTCACTACTCTCTGTCTAAGTGTATGTGTATGTATATGTGTTTTTTTATTTTTGTCTACGTACCTACCTGTTTGTTTTTTTAAAATTACTCTGTGTGTTGTACTACTGTATTAAATTAATACACTACACAAGTACTGTACCTTTAATCTGTAAATTTTGGGGTTTGGTTTTGTCATTTTTGTAGTAATTAATGAAAACCAATAAGCTTTCTCTTCCTATTACTCCTGAAAAAGGACAAATGAAAAGCTAGTATAAGAAATCGATCGATCTAGAGGCAACAAAAAATTAAGTAAGCCATAGAGAAAGTTCATGAGATTAGGAACTTATAAAAAATTACTATGTAGTTATTTAAAAAGTGGTGATTAATTATCTTTTGTGCATCAATAATGTAAAAGGAACTATCAAACTGAGTCAATAAAATGTGAAATTCGAAATTTTGAAAACAAGGAGATTGAAGCAAGGTTTGAAATTATTCAATTATAAAGTGAAAGATGTCTCTCACAATGGGTAGAATTTATGCATTTATATGACTCTTCTATTTGATAGTACAAGGAATTGGAGAAGGTTGATTGAGAGGGAAAAGTGGTTTTCCTTGTATGTACACTATTTTTGTTTATGTCAGAGATGTCCAAAATTATAAAATATTGAAAACTTTTGAGTAATAAGTAAGATGGATGGATTTAAATTGAAAGCAAGTGAAATAATTGGTTGCATAGATATATATAGATATAGAGAATCTTTTCTCTTCATATATAAGGTGATATTAGGATATATTTTTTTAATAGATTGTTCCAAATCCGCATATGAGAATAAGAAAAACATGGAAAACTCAAGTTAAAATCCTATAAGAACTATTGACCTAATTCATCTACCACTCGACCTTAAGTAACTAAAGTTGGAAGGATTCATTCAATTTCATGAATAAAGTTTGAAGCCTTTTTCACTCACTTCCGTTTTAGAAGTCAGATTGGATTTCCAATTGGTGCTCACGTGTCCGCTGAACAGTTCCGAAGTAGCAAGACGAGCCACAGGAGCAGGAGTGGAGAGAAAGCGAAAGAGGAAAGGTGTTTCTAAAGGAGGGAGAGGACTCTATTGTGGCATTAAGTAATGAAGTACCGGAGGAAATCAAGACGCACCCATTTTGTCATTACAGTCTTTTTTTTTGTGGAAAGGGGTAGAAAAGTATCTCTTTTAGCCTTTAAGTAATGAACATTGTACCTAGATTGTAATGCTATTGATCACTACTCAAGTTATAGGCTAAAAAAAAGTTGAGTAATTGTGTAATTTTTTATATATAATTGTGCATATTAGTTAAACTCAAGTAATTCTTTTCATTTTCTCAAGTACACATTTAGATGAGTGACATTTGTCAAATATAAATTTAAAGATCTAAATGAATCTCATTTAACAAACATCCTAATCATAGTTAAGAGTATAAAATTTTGGAAAACAACCTCTAAATTTGGATGAGATATCAATCTTCCTAAAAAATTTGATACTCTTTATCATTTTTAATTTTGTAAATTTTACATCAAAAAATCTGTGAACTGCCCTACCTCCCTCCCCCTAAACCCACCCACACACGCACAAAAAAAAGAAGTCCGAACAAAATATCCATAACCTTAACAAAAATTTAAAAATAATTAAATTGTGTGTATGTGAACAAATTTTTCTTTCTGTTTGTCACTTGAGACTTCATTATAATTTCACCTCCATTTTACTCATCTAATATGTTCTATAATTCATTTCTTATACTTAATTTAATTAATTTTAAAATTATGATACACGGTATATATGTGGACGAATTTAATATTTATTTATATATACGGAAAGAATAATTTGTGCACATATATATTACTGAATGTTTTTTCCGCAAAAAGTCTTAAATGAAATTATGAATTAGATTTTTATTTTATTTTATGAAAATCAAATTTAATTTGATGCTCTTTAATTTAGTTATAAATAGGAATGAAATTGCTTAGGCCGTAGAGTCATGAAACATTTTTAGTGAAGTAAATATTTAATTTGCAGCTTTTAAATTATAATAATACAAACGCTGTTGAGGTTTTGTTAAAGAAGCCTGGAGGAATTTAGTGATTTTTTAAATATAAATTTAGAGAATAAAATTAAGGAAAAAAAGGTCTGATATACCCCTTAATTTTGTCATTTAGGGCTGATATATTTCTTGTTATGAAAGTGACTCACATATACCCCTACTGTTACATAAATGGCTCACATATACCCCCACCGTTACAAAAATTGCTATAAAAAATTAGGGAAAATGGGAGGAGGAAAACAGAATCACTTTGAGAGCTGCACATCAAGTATTCCCTCCATTTCAATTGTTTGTCCGTTTTCCTTTTTGGTCCATTATAAAAATTAATATCTTTTTTCTTTTATTATCAACTAGTTAATTTCAACTTTTCATATGTCATATTTAATATCATAATATTAAAGAGTATTTTGATACATTGACATAATATCTTTAATTTAAGACCATAAGATAGAGTTTTTGACTAAAAACATCACTTAACTATGAGACAAACTTAAGGTACATCCCTGTGCTATAAAAGTGAACAAAAAATATCCTTTATCTATGTCAAAAACTGCAATATTCATCCATCCGTTAGTTTCTTGGCAAAAGCTAACGGCTATGGTCATTTTTCTTTCACAAGATTTAATAATGTTCTTTACTTTTTAAAATTTTATGACAAATTAAAATAGGACAAATAAATTGAAAAGAGGAAATAATTAACCAACAAGTAGTCTTATGACCAGCATAGAGTATTCTAATTAATGTAATATATGTACCACATTTTTGGTGGATGAATCCGGCCTCTTTTATTACCTATAGAAAGGGAAGCCTAGCAATATTTTGGGCCCGCCTGATACTTTACGTTAACTTAGGAGGAGGCAACAAAAGGAACAACAGAACTTTTTAAGTCTATTCATCTATTTTTAGCAGGTCCACACATGTCAACACCATGAACCCATCGCCATTATGGACCTTATGGCTAGCAAAGAGGATTAGCATTATCCTAGAGTGTTAAAATGAGAGAAAATTCCAAAAATAGTGATAGTGTGAGGCTTAATTATCAAATATAGCGATAGTTCGAATACTTACCAAATGTAGTGAGAGCTTCTGAAATTTGGCTATGTGAGACTAAACGAATTTAGAAAAAATTTCAGAAACTTTTGCTATATTTAGTATTATTTTTTCTAATAACTCACAGTATATTTGGTAAATATAGTGTATAAGTTTGACTGGTTAGGCAATTATATTATTCCTTTAAAAAATGGAATAGTAAGATATGAAGCTCTATTTGATTGAAATTTTTATGACTTCATCGGTTAAATTTGAGATTTTGTTCTTCAATAAAAAAAAAAGGTTTGGACATGATCCTTTAAACTCCACTTCCTTCAATTGTGGCCAGAATTATTTTTTGAGATACTTCCATATATACTGAAAGAGTTGTCTTATAATAATGCCAAATGCATTTGGTACGTTACATCGATCAATCATGAGCTATATATGCATATAGAACATACGACAAAAATGATAAGGGATTTATAGCATAACAAATTTTTACAATAATTGATTATAGCAGATTACTTGTGATTTTTATAGATTACCAATTATCAGTAAAGTATCATGATTTCTCTTTACGTATGCATGATTTTATGCTATCAGTGAAAAGATAATGTACGGACGTTGTCAGTTTTACCCAATCAATCCACTATACCTCGTCAGGATCGGCTTCATAATGAATCTTCTCTATCCATTTCGAGTTATCATAATTGCACATTGAATAGTTATTTTATTTCAATAAGGAAAAAGGATGAGCACACGATTTCCACACCAAAAAAGTTAGTAGTAATTGGTTCTTAGCATTGAGAATGCAGATATTGATGATACGCACCAGAAATCATGTCTCAAAAGGCAAATTAGTAAAGAAACAAATGACTATTACTATTATTAGTTCTCATAAATTCAACTGGAATCCAAAAGCATTCAGTGAATAGAAAGAAGAAGCAAAATAAAGGAAAACGGAAAATGCCAACAGTTTCTCCAGGGAAAAAATGGAGATAAACTTAGTAGCCTTCAGGCTTGTAGGCAATGAAACTGATGCACTGCACTTGACGAACGTTGTCAAATCCGATGATACGGATCCAGGCCTGTGGGTAAGCCTTCTTTGCCTCCTGGACCTCATTCAACACCTGGGTGGCGTCAGTGCACCCAAACATGGGCAACTTCCACATGGTCCAGTACCTACCGTCATAGTATCCAGGTGAACTGTGGTTCTCACGGTACACAAATCCGCGCTGCACATCAGATATCCCACAACATATTAACATAACATATTCATCTTAATAATAATAATTGTAAATTCTAAAAAAAGAGAGATGTTGACCTCAGTCTCGAATTCCAAGCAACGAACCCATCCATTTTTCAAAAGGTACTCAATTTCCCTGAGCAATTGCTCCTCGGCCAAGTCAGGAAGGTATGAGAATGTCTCGTACTTCTTCTTGTTAATTGGTGGCCACACCTATACACATACATATATATATCCCACATAAATAATTAATTTTAATTCGAGTAGTATATATATACTCGTAGCTACACTATACAAACTTGCATGCATCGGACTCTTCCACCATTGCTAGCAATGGAGGTTATGTCAAGGTTTTGCTTTCTTGAAACAGGGAAAGAGGCAGCGGACTTGAGGCCAGTGAAGGGGGCAACCATGCTGGCTTGTGCAGCATTGGCGCGAGTGGCAACAGCTGCTGAGGACATAACTGAAGAAGCCATTGCTGAAATAATTGGTTAGCTCAAAGCTACTGCTAATGCTTTCCCTTGAACTTTAATTTCAAGAGGCTCTGTAGCAACCCCTCTATATATAGTGATAAGGCTCCACATCTTTTTCCCATCTGACGGACAAAAAGAGGTAGCAAACCTCATCTTAGAGGAATGGTAACCATTGGATTATGTGGTTTTTGGCATTATAAAATGGATGGCCGCATGAATTTTAACCCCTAACGTTACACTCACTCGTCCTATCTCAAAATTTCCGTACTAACAAATGGGATATATGTTTTTCTTAAAAAAAAATATTACCAACAATATTTTGCTGATTTTCTTTTTAACAAGTTTTCATTTTTAAAAGTAATATCAGAACTTTAGAGTTTGTTTGGTGTGGGTGAAAATATTCCAACTTCCTTGCATTTTTTCTAGGAAAACAAGTTTCATAAAATAAAAAAAATAACTTCCCATCTATAATGATTGTCCAACACATCCCACCCCCACTCCCAACCATCTCTACCACCTTCGCCCTCATTCAAGTAGCAGTGTTGGCATAGATTGTTAGGGGAAGGAAGCACCACAACTAAAATTTAATGGGATAATAAATAATGAAAATAAATTAGACACGAGAATTTTATGTGGAAATCTTTCAAACAGATAGAGGGAAAAAATCACAGATAGAAGGATTTTACGATGATAATATGAGAGTACACTGCTCTCAAATACAAGGAAAAAACAACAATAAACATTTCTCTCTTATAAAAAGAATAATTCACTAAAGAGGACACCCAAGACTACAATATTTATCATGGTGTATAACTCTCTTTGTGTTCTTACTCTTTTGGATTGTATTTTTGTGGGATGATCTAAATGAGGGCAAGAGACCATCTATTTATAGGAAATTGAAAACATATAAAATATGCGTTTTCATGTAAATACGCATTTTTTGTCAAAAGTTGCTCAAGAAGGCAATAACTTTTGAAATGCGTAAAATACGCGTTTTCTTCCTGGACGGTGCATATGCACCTCCCCTTTTGACTTTTTTGCATTTTCCCACTTGAAGATTTAATTGATAATCAATTAAATTTTCACACCATCCTTTCTACCTAATTACTGCAATGTTTCATTTCTGTTAGGCCAATAGAAGATCGACATCATATAAACTTGTTACTGTTGATCGGCTTCGTAAATATATTTGCTAGGTTGTCATTAGTGTGAATTTTCTAAATATCAACACTGTCTTCTTCCACTTTCTCACGAACAAAGTGATACTAAACTCGTATGTGTTTTATCCTTGAATGAAATGCCGGATTCTTTGCAAGATACAAAGTGCTATGACTGTCACAAAACAGAGCAACCTTCTCTTGTTTGTGCCTGAGCTCCTCTAGTAACATTTGCATCCATATTGCCTCTTTTCTAGTTTGTGTAGCTGCTACATGTTTTTCTTTCATCATAGATGTAGCCACGATAGACGGCAATTTTGAAACCCAGCTTACAGCTTCTCCAGCAAGAGTAAACATATAACCTGTGGTGGACTTGCTTTTATCAAGATCGCCTACATAATCTGGACCAACATAAACTTTAACAGTAAAGTCTGATCCTACATAACACATTGCAACATCTGAGGTACCCTTAATATATCTCAGAATCCTCTTAACAGTATTCCAATGCTCTCTACCAGGATTAGCTATGTATCGACTAATCACTCCCACTGCTTGTGCAATGCCAGATCTTGTATATACCATGGCGAACATTAAACTTCCCACTGTTGATGCATACGGTACTCGAGACATCTCCATCCTCTCTATTTCATTGCTAGAACTCATACTTGAGGATAACTTGAAATTAATAGGAAGTGGGGTAGAAATTGACTTACAGTCTTGCATCTTAAAGCGTCGCAAGATTTTCTTCAAGTAGTTCACTTGAGAAAGCCAAATCTTCCTATTATTTCTGCCTCGGTGAATTTGCATTCCTAGAATCTTATTTGCTGGTCCCAAGTTTTTCATTCCAAACTCCCTAACCAACTGTGCCTTTAAATTTGTAAGACGGTCTTTGTTGAGGCATGCTACCAACATGTTATCAACATATAACAGCAAAATAATAAAATTGTCATCACCAAATCTCTTGTAATAAACACAAGGATCTGAACTATGTCTTTTGTATCCAAGGCTTATAATGAAAGAATCAATCTCTTATAGCAACACCTCGACACCTGTTTGAGACCGTATAGAGATTTATTCAACCTACAAACCAAGTTCTCTTTTCCCTGTTTTTCAAAACCTTTTGGTTAGAGCATGTAAATTTCTTCTTCAAGCTCTCTATGAAGAAATGCAGTTTTGACATCTAACTGCTCCAAGTACAAGTCAAATGTAACACACATTGTCAGGACCACTCGAATTGATGTGAGTCGAACCACCAAAAAAAATATCTCATTGAAGTCTATACCTTCTTTCTAAGCGAATCCTTTTACCACCAATCTTACACGATACTTTTCCACTTGATCATTACCATTGCGTTTGATCTTGTAGACCCATTTGTTTCCAATGCCTTCTTTTCTTGTGGTAATTGAACAAGATCTCATGTTTTATTTTTATGAAGAGCTTCAATTTCTTCTCGCATTACTGTCATCCACAGATATGATTCTTCACCTTTCATAGCCTCGTGAAAGTTAAAGGCTTTTCATCCTCTGTTAATAGACAATATGCAACATTACCATCTATAGAATAATCTGAGTGTCAAGATGGTTCTCTTCTCTCCCTAGTTGACCATTAAACTTGTGGAGTTTCGATCTCAGCTTGCTCTTATTCTTTTATTTCTTCAATTTCAACTAAAGTAGTCTCTGATTTTTCTTTCGAAGTGCTACCTTCTTTTGCTTGTATCTTGTTTTCAACAAATACAACATCCCTGCTGATTACCACCTTTTGGGCTGTGGGATCCCACAAGCGACCACCTTTCGGGCTGTGGGATCCCACAAGCGATACTCCTTGACTTCATCAGCATACCCTAAGAAAATGCATTCCCTAAATTTCTGATCCAACTTCGATTTTTCTTAGGTGTTGTATATAACATAAGTAGGACTTACAAATATATGTAAGCAAGAATAATCAGCTAGTTTTTCTATCCACATCTCCATTGGCGTTTTCAGATCAATTGTGGTTGATGGTGACCAATTGATCATATAATAGGCGATTTTGACTGCTTTTGCCCAGAATAATTTTTTTAATCTTGCAGTTGCCAACATAGCTCTTGTCCATTCCAATAAGGTTCTGTTCATCCTCTCTGCTACTCCATTTTATTGTGGAGTATATGTCACTGTGAACTGTCTTTCGATACCTTCTTATTTACAAAAGTTATTAAATTTATCACCAGTGTATTCTCCTCCATTATCTGTCCTCAAACACTTGATCTTTTTCTCAGATTCAAGTTCCATCGACGCTTTGAACTCTTTGAAAATCGAAAAAACATTTGTCTTTATCTTGATTGGATACACCCAACTTCTCCTGGAGTAATTGTCGATAAATGACACGAAATATTTCACTCCTCCTAGGGACTCCACTGGTGCTTTCCAAACATCAGAGGGGACCAGATCTAATATTTCCTTGCTTTTAGCATAGGAAGTGCTAAACTTCAGTCTATGTTGCTTACTGGTAGCACAATGCTCACAAAAGAGTATTGAAACCTTTTTGAGCACTAGAAGAAGCTTTTGCTCAACAAGAATCTTTAAACCTCATTTCGACATATGGCCAAGTTTACGATGCCACATCATCGTTGATTCTTCAAATGAACTTGGTGACGCGATTGATGCTTCTCCTTCTTGGTATGTTTCACCTTTAAGCACATATAGATTTGCAGCAAGTTTTTCCGCTTTCATCACTATAAGAGCTCATTTTGATATTTGCACGATTCCACCATGAGTCTTATACGAACATCCATTATCATCTAATAATCCCAAAAGATAATAGATTCTTCCTCAAGTTTTTTACATGTCGTACCTCCTGGATGATGTATACTGTGCCATCATATATCTTTATTTTGATGGACCCAATACCAATAAAATCCAAAGCATGATCGTCTCCCATGAACACAGATTTTCCTGAGATAGGTTTATATTGATGGAACCATTCTCTCCAGAAAGTCATGTGCCATGTTGCTCCTGTGTCCATGATCCATACATCAGTGAAATATTTTCTGCCTTCATTATTTGATATTGCTTCACTATATAAAATATCACCATCATCTGAGGTACTTGCAACATTTCCTTGAGCATTTGATGACTCAGGGTGTTCACTCTTCTTCATGAACCAACAATCTTTCTTAATATGCCCTTTCTTGCCATAGTTGTGACACTTGATATTCTTCTTACTTCTTGATTTAGATCTACCATGATTGTGACTCCCACTGGGGCCACGTTCCGTTAGTCTTCCTCTCACCATCGTTAAAGCTTCAGCTTGCTGTGAACTTGCTTGTTTGTCTTCCTTATTTTTGCGTCGATTTTCTTCTTCTAAGATAGCAGCTGCAACTTCATCGAAAACTAGATTGTCTGTGTTGTTCGTCAGGTTGATGATGAGTTGATCATACAAACCAGGAAGACTTTGAAGTAGAAGCTTCACACTTTCAGTCCATTTTATTTTCCAGTCCATTGTTGTAAGTTACGAAAATAGAGTGTTCATAGTATTGATGTGTTCAGTAACTGACATGAATTATGCCATTCAAAGAGTATACAATCTTCTTTTTAAGAAGATTTTATTATGAAAAGACTTGGCCTCGTACAATCCCATAAGAGTATCTCATATTTCCTTCGTCGTCCGTTTTTCAATCATACTAGACAACACTTGATCAGCTAGTACCAAGTGTAGATCAGTAACTGCGTTGTTGTCTATGTCGTTCTACTTGCTGTCATTAGTAAAGTATGTGGGCCTGCCTTCAATTGCAGCTAAGCAATTATCTTTTCTCAATACCGCTTTTATTTTCATTTTCCACAATGAGAAATTAATCCTATTGAGTTTTTCAACGTCAAACTTTGTTGTACTCGACATTGTTATTTGCTTCACACCCTTCTAGATTGTTTCTGAATATTTTTGCGAACAATCGTGACAAACTGTACCGTCACTGAAATTTACTATTCATGTGAATAGTACTTTTCACTGAATTTTACTATTCATAAAAATTTACTATTCACAGATAATACATTTGCATAAAACAGACAGAATAACTGAGGGTTTTGATACCACTGTTAGGGGGAGGAAGCACTACAACTAAAGTTTGATGTGATAAGAAATAATAAAAATAAATTGGACACGAGAATTTTATGTGAAAATCTCTCAAACGGATGGAGGAAAAAAACACGGGATAGAAGGATCTTACTATGATAATATGGGAGTACACTGCTCTCAAATATAAGGAAAAAACAATAATTAACACTTCTCTCTTGTAAAAGGAACAACTCACTAAAGAGGACACTCAAGACTACAATATTTATCTTGGTGTATAACTCTATTTGCGTTCTTACTCTTTTGGATTGTATTTTTTGTGGGATAATCTAAATGAGAGCAATTGACCCTCTATTTATAGGAAACTAGAAACGCGTAAAATTCGTGTATTGCACCTTTCTTTTTTACTACGCGTTCAAAACGCGTTTTGTTCTCTTTTTTACTATGCGTTCAAAACGCGTTTTGTAGTATTTGGCTATCTTCCATTTTTTTTTGTTGGGGGGGGGGGGGGAGGGGGAGGTAATAATTAGCAATTTTAATGAAGCCACAAGAAGGGGTGCCACGTGGCGGATTGTAAGTAGTCTTATTTCATCCGTAAAGGGGTAGCAATTTTGGGGCACTCTTTTATTTGTTTTCTTGTCCTTGTGCATTTATATTGGCTGGTACTTGTAGCCGTTTTGCCAGCATTTGAAGACCATTCAGATTTTTTTGTTTGCATGCAAATCATTTTCTTTTTTTGTCCATTCACTTCCATATCTGCCCATTTTCTTTTATTTTTCTTATTCAAATTTTGATGATTTAAAGTTCAAAAATTAAATCATCCTTTCATTGTACATAACTTGGTTGCAACTTGGAAATCTTCTTATCACCATTGTCCTTTGTGGAATATAAGTTAACGTCTCCTATTTTCAAGAATTTATAGCCAAATCTTTTCTCTATATGACAAGGTTTTCTTATTATTTCAATAATTAAAAAAAGAGGCAATTTCAGCTAACTAAATTTCTTATATTTTATTCCATTCCCTCGATCATATCTTTTCTTACTGGGAAAACTTTTATGTTTTGTATATGACCTTTATTTGCCAAAAAAAAAAAATTATTTGTATGCATTTATATGACATTAAAATTAACCTCTCCAAATTAATGTATATAATATTCGGTAAGGTATATTCCCTGGAGATATATAATGCAGTATTTTGAATTTCTTTTATTAAATCTCTTGTCAGAATGACAAAACTGCAATATCTTTCTCTTTTTAGACTAGAGGCACCTTATATTTGTCGAAGTGATGACATTATAAATATCTTGTTGAATGCACAAATATGTAATTTGGGGGGTGTTGAAAAGATATTTTTCTTCCGGTGTGAAGCTTGTGATCTACCTAAACTTATTCATTGTAATTAGGGGTGTTCATGGTTTGGTTTGAGTCGGTTATTGATTAAAATCATAACCAAACCAATTTAATCGGTTTTTAAATGTCTAAAACCATAACCAAACCAAGTAAAATAATAACCACCAGTTTGGTTATTGTCGGTTTGGTTCGGTTTGGTTTGGTTATTCGGTTTATGACTAGCCAGGACAATTCAAATATTCTCTTTCTACATTCTTCAAATTTCTTATTAATCTCTTTTTTCCTCACGATACACAAGGGCGGACATTGCTGCATATTGAGGGAAAGACATGCTGATGACAAATCAGGTGGACCAAACTTGCAATGCAGTTTAGATTTAAAAGAACAAATCAAACAGAGGTTCCAAAATACAAACAACTTTGTCAATTAAAATGAAAAAATTATATATTTAAACTAAACTAACTAGAGAATCCATAATATAATCAAAAGTTGGGCTTGGATTGTTGGACTTGGACATATGATGCTTAGTGCTTACGACTTATTAGAATTTAGAGTTGGGCTTGGATTGTTAGACTTGGACATATTCTTTTAAGACATAGGCCTTAAAAATAAGTAGATCAAAATTAAATTAATAATAAAAAGGAATAAAATATCTTTAATTATTTATGAAAAACTAATATTATACATATAAATAATTATAAATTTTATGTATATAATTATCGGTTTGGTTCGGTTATTTATTCGGTTATTTTTTACTATAACCGTAACCAAACCAAATATTATCGGTTTTTCAAATTTAAAACCAAACCAAACTAAATATCGGTTTTTTTATTCGGTTTGGTTAAATTTTCGGTTTGATTTTGGTTTTAACCAAAACTGTGAACACCCCTAGTGACAATTTTGGGCGGATTATAATGGATTAAGACAATAATTGGGTCTAGACCCAATTCAATCTAAATCAGTTTTGGTCAAAATGAGTTAGATAATGGGTTATATAACGGGTCAAGATCCAATTCAACTCAATTTTTACTAAGCTCAATTGTTTTATTTGTCCTTTTAAACTATTTTAGTATCTAATAATTTTTTTTTCTTTATTATGACTATATATAACATATCAAATTGAAGAAAAAAATTAAAATATTTTAACAAGATTTCTCATAAGCCAATTCAGATTACATATCAACCCAATTTTTAATAAATTGACCTAATGAATGGACGCGTTAATAACCAATCCAAATTTAGACGGATTGAATTGAATTGAACAGGTTGAATTTGATTTTGGCACCGTAACCAATAGCTGCACTAATTTACATCTGTGTTCATTAATGTTGACTTCTCAAATGTAAGGCATCAAAAGGAAGAAATTAGCACTATCTGATGAAATATATATATTTTAGAATCAATTGCAAATCATCCGCTAGAATTTGTAACAATTTAAACAATCTCACTACATTAATAATTATGTAGAAAATATCACGGTTAGACTTCACTATAATAGTGTTCTATATAGTACTCCTAATACTTAACACTTTTCTGTAAAACCAAACATCTTTAAAATGAATCAATATTTTTTATAAAATTGTATTTTGTATAGAAATTAAGTTTAGGATATATTAAAAATTCACCTCGTAAACGAATTTGACGTAATTACTACGTCAATAATAATACGACCTAATAATTATATAGTATTATAATTATAAAGACCTATTTATTTGTCATAATGCAATTACAGAGTAATTATATTTCAGTTCTTTAGTTGCATAATGTTCAATTACACAGTTAGATTTTTTAAATTTTAAAAACAAAAGCTGATTATAAAAGCTAGACGTAATGTTTACAAATGTGTCAATATTTGAAATATTACTAGATTTATCTATCCCTAGTATTCTAGCTACATATATTATTTAATAATTATATAATTCACATTTAATATTATAAAAAAACATTATATAATTTGTTAATAGTAGAAGGGGACAGAGAGATTGTGTTGGGAGATTTGGAACATACAGGGAGACTTCACAATTTTGGGTGTTGCAGGAGAATTGCGGTCGAAGAGGTAGGGTGTTGTGCGTAGGATGCGCTGGGGGAGAGCGACCGGACCTAACGAGATTCTTGGGGAATTTTGGAAGAGCCCGAGCTCGGTAGGTTTGGAGTGGCTGACTAGGTTATTTAATATCATCTTTAAGACGGCAACGATGCCTGAAGAATGGAGGTCGAGCGTAATGATCCCTCAATACAAAAATAAGGGGGATATCTAGAGCTGCAACAACTATAGAGGTATCAAGCTTCTAAGCCATATTATGAAAGTGTGGGAAAGAGTGGTGGAGATGAGGGTTAGGAGAGGCGTGTCTATTTCAGAGAACCTGTTCGGATTTATGCCGGGATGCTCAACTACAGAAGCCATCCATCTTATGAGGAGACTGGTGGAGCAGTATAGGGAGAGGAAGAGAGACTTGCATATGGTATTCATCGATCTAGAAAAGGCTTACGATAAAGTTCCATGAGAGATACTATGAAGATGTTTGGAGGCTAAAGGTGTACCTGTGGTGTATATTAGGGTGATCAAGGACATGTATGAGGAAGCCAAAACCAGGGTAAGGACAGTAGGAGGGGACTTAGAGCACTTTTCAGTTGTAAAAAAGTAGAATTCGTATTTCTATAGTTTTCCTTTTCCGAGCTGGATTAGGAGTAGGTTTTGCCGTTTTGCAAGTATTATAAATAGGTATATTGATTAGCATAGTTGCGGAAGAAGAATTTCAATGTTTGAAGCCCTATCTGAGGGGCATAAGGGATTCAGATATGATTTTTCATCTGTCTTCAATCCCTTGCCTCTCAGATATGATTTCACTCAATGAATTAAACATTCTATTGCTACAACAAAGTAACAGGTATGATCGACATCTTTCTTTCTCTTCTTGTTTAATTTGATCATCCTATGCTATAATATATATGTTAGTACCTTGTTTCTTGTAATTTAAAGTTATTGGAAATCTCTTCTTTGATATGTTATGAACAAATAAATAATGCAATCTCTCTTTAATCGTATTTACAATCCTGATTAGTAATCGACAAGGGTGATAAGTAGCAAATATGTGTGTCAATATAGCATGAGGCAGACGGCATTAGGGTGGTGGCGGAATTCGGAATTGCCGTTGCAGCATTAAGGTACCTATTATTTATCAAATCTTGACAACTTCTTGATTTCTTGTTGATTTAAACACTTCTCTTTACCTTAATGCTGCAACGGCAATTCCGAATTCCGCCACCACCCTAATGCCGTCTGCCTCATGCTATATTGACACACATATTTGCAAGAAAGATTAGTGAAAAAGTAGAACTCTAATTTAAAAAGTTGGAGCAGAAAATCAAAAATTGTTTAGGATGGATTCGATATTTTGTAATTTTGGTAAAGATTTTCTAGTTTTCCAATTCCTAGTTGGAGTAGGTTTTACTAGTATATATTATAAATAGCCCATATAGGTGTGGAGAAAGGAATTAAAAAGGCAATTTCAATGTTTTGAATCCATATCTGAGGGGCATAGGAATTGAGATTACATACATGAAGAACATTTCTCTCCAATTCCTATCCTCCTCAGATCTGATTTCACTCACTGAATTCATCTCATACAACAAACCAACAGGTATATTGATCTCGACACCTTCTTTCTCTTCTTAATTCTTTCATCTAAGTTAATGCAAATTTCTTCTCATTAGATTTTACTATATACTTATATATTTTTGCTTCAGGGTGAAAATTAAAGAAGAAAGGGTATGATTATTTTTCTACAATATATCCCAGAAATCTTGGGAATTTCTTGAGTTTCTTCTTCTTTTTTTTCTTCTTGATTTTAAACCCCACATATTTGTTGTTGTATGTACAAAAGATATGTTGTTGTACGTACAAAAGATATGCAAGAATATATGAGAAACTTTATTAAATCAAATTCTGCCACGTCTGTCATCTCTCTTTATTACCGCTATCTCGTCTTTTTATCTTCAATTTTGCGGCATCAAATTAGCATGTTGGATTTTTCCTCTATATATATTCTTGAACTGGACTTCATGGGGAAAAGAAGAAAGGATTTTCACACATGCTAGTATTGCTTCCACAAATTTAATAGATCAAATCTTGACAGGTTCTTGAGTTTCTTTAAACCCTTCTTTTTCTTGCACATAAGGATTAAAAGGATATGATAAAAAGATATAATAGTACGTATGTTACCTTGGTGCTGCAAAGGCAATTCCGAATTTGTTAAATCAGATGGTGATCATAAGCATTCATCCAAACAAACAATTCACTGTGTGTACGTGTGCCATCCGAGTTTTCCCAAAATCTAACACTAGGAAAAGTTCGTGAATTATCTAATCTACTGACTCATTGATCAGAATTGAGATGGGAGCAACTGTGCCGAACCTCTCCTTTGGTTCCAGTAAGAGCACCAAAATTGGACATTTTACCCATGGCATGAGCAAACTGTGTCCTAAATATACTCCCATCATCAAAAGCGTAATCTGTCACTGCTGCAGCAGTCTTTTCATTAGCCATCAACTGTTGATCAGCAAACAGCAGCCCTCTTCCTCTCATCAAAGTATTGTAGTAGTGATTATCTACTGAAGTTTCAATTGATATAGCAGACTCGCTCAGACCCCTAGCTCTATGTTCATTGAACATAAAGTTGATGGTGTTGCTGTCGTCTGGACACTTCCGCTTCAGCTCTTCAAGAAAGTCGGCAGGAATTGTTGGATCAGGTAAACCTGTCCCATTCTCAGTTCTATCAGCTAGCAGAACAGATGCATCACAACCCTGAAAATCAATAGAATAGATAATTCATTGTCTGGGATCTCTACCTTATCGAAAAAAAGAAAAACCATTCTTTGTATTACCAAAGGAAATCCGGGAAAAGGAGTGTGGGGATGCATACACAGATGGATATAATTACAGGTAAATATACATAGAAAAGTTCTCCGAAATCAACAAGCAGAGACAGAAGTGATGCTCTGCTGAAACTAGCGAGAATAACAATATATGTGTTTTTATCTGTGTCCCCAAACTCAAAACTGAGAAAACTGGATCCAGCTAAAACCTTCATCTGAATCAAACAAAAAACACAAGGCACAAAGACACATGAAAACATATGAAGAATCACAAGTGCATGATTATCAAGATCACACTGCTAATTATAAAATCCAGTGTATGCATCACGAACCGATGCCATATATGAAGTAATACAAAATCCACAAAAGTATTGTCAATACGCATCTACATGGACAAAACCACAGATAAATCAACATAGAGCAAATATTTTGAACTCATTAACAACACACTTATGTAAGACGTAAGCAGGGAGGATGACAAAAACTGATCCAATTGGAGCAGTTAAGGACCTTGAGTACACAGGGCACTAAAAGTTCACATAATGCAACATAACAAAAGTGACTATGCTAATTATTAAAGAAATGACTACAATGCTATAAGAGAATAATAATAGTGACAGAAGAATGGAAGTACTTGGAACTATTTTGAGTTCATAGAGGGTACATGCACTAATGATTGTCGAAACCAAAAAAGCTAAGAACTGCATAACTAACAAAAGATCAAAAGACACAAAAGAGATCAAGGATATATGGAGAAATGAGTGTTGTTTCACAAGGAGCTCATATCTCTAATTTGAGGTAGTTGGGTGTAGATTGAGGTGGATTAGGTGGACTTTTTATGGAAAAATTCAAGGTTGAAGATGAACAATTGAAGTTGCACACAAAACTTATCTTTGTATTTCACTGTATCGCACTTGTATCCCATAAAATATAAGTGTGATACACTGGAATACAGTGACAATAGTTATATGTATCTTCAATGACAGACACCTATGTTGTATGTATGTTTAGCTATGGGTCTTCTTCCGCTTCTTCTTCTTTGTATCTTCACTGTATTTTGTTGTATGAGTATATGAGAAAGAATATAGTTTGTTGAGCGAGCACATACAACCTAACATGATTGTATGCATGGATATCGTGAATTTAATTGAACGCATACAACATATTATGGCTGCATTCATCAAAACTGTATGTGTTGATTACAACCATTAGAGTGAATTCACTCTATTTCATTGTATGAGAGAAAGAATATGTACAGTCTGGTGAGCTAGAGCATACAATCACGATCACGAATGAATACAATCTGATAGCATTAATTGTGATTGTATTCATGTAAGCGAACAAATACATGCTATTAACGAAGATATACAACTACTAACTTGAACATCACTTCAAGTTTGTCAATAACCTCATACAACAATGAAATTCAACTTTGGTGACATCACTTATTATAAGCTAAGTTTGAAAATGAATCATTCTTTCTAGTATTAGGATGTATAATTTTTTTTTATAAAAAAAGTTAGAATAATAACAAAGCTTAGTGAAATGGAAAAATAAGCAAGAAAGAAACATTACATGAAAGCAAATTAAGTAAAGGTTAAAAAATGAGAAGTAAAGAAATATAAGATAAATAATGTAAAGAAAGTAAAATATTTGGGGGGGGGGGGGGAAATAAAAGATAGATGAAAAGGAATATAAATTAAAAAGTACCGAATAGTCAGCTTTGTTTATTTATGGATAAATTGTGGCGAAAATTACGCGGATAAGTAAACATATACTAGTTAATTGGCTAATATAACTATAGTTTGAATTAATTATGGCTCATGACAAATATCTTGATGTAATTATAGTTTGAGTTTGGTATAATTCGCGCAATTATACAGTTGAGTTTTGTATAATTCGCGCGATTTATACAAATGTTGTGCACGAATCGAATTGTATAGCGAAATATACAAATACTACAAATTGTATAGCGAATTGTACAAACGGTGCGCATGAATTGTATAGTGAAATATACAAACGTTATAAAAAAAACTGCGAATTGTATAGCGAATTATACAAACGTATACAAATAATGCCCGAATTATACAAACTCTGCTATAACTATAGCTACGAATTGTAATTAGCAAACTATAGCTATGGAGCATAACTAAGGTATTTTTAAATGGCTATATACGGAAATTCTCCTAAATTATATTAAATATATTCCCTATATTTTAAATCTCTATGTTAATTAATATTTGCGGAAGAAATAATTTGTAAAAAAGTAAAATTCGTATTCCTAGTTGGAGTAGGAATAGAAATCCGAAATAGTTTAGGATTTAGTATTTTTATAATTTTCCTTTTCCTAGTTGGATTAGGAGTCGGTTTTGCAAGTATTATAAATAGGTAGGTATATTGATTATTAGCATAGCGGTAGAGGAAAGAAGGAAGAATAATTTCAATGTTTGAAGCCCTATCTGAGGGGCATAAGGGATTCAGATATGATTTCATCTGTCTTCAATCCCTTGCCTCTCAGATATGATTTCACTCACTGAATTAAACATTCTATTCATGTCATAATGTACTCTGCTACAACAGGTATGATCGATATTTTCTTTCTCTTCTTGTTTAATTTGATCATCCTATATATAACATATATGTAGTACGTAGTTTCTTGTAATTTGGAAATCTCTTCTTTGATACGTTATGAAGAAATAAATAATGCAATCTCTCTTTAGTCGTGTTTATAATGCTAATGTTTATGCATCACTTATCTTGAAGATTTTAAGCTTCCCCTTTTTCTTCAATTTGCGGCATCAACTTAGTTTGCACAAACCGATATAGATTTTCCTTCGCTTCAGGGAAAAGAAAGGACCGTGATTATTTTTCAACAATATAATCGACAAGGGTGATAAGTAATCCATCAAGAAATTTAACAGATCAAATCTTGACAAGTTCTTGATTTCTTCTTGATTTAAACACTATCTTTATTGCGGAAAGATGATACCTTAATGCTGCAAAGGCAATTCCGAATTCCGCCACCACCATATTGCCGTCTGCCTCATGCTATATTGACACACATATTTGTACGTACAAAAGATGCACGAATGAGAAACTTTGTTAAATCAGATAATGATTGTAGCTAGATCATAAGCCATCCAAAACAAACAATTCACTGTGTGTGTGCCATCCAAGATTCCCCTAAATCTAACACTAGGAGAAATCATGAAGAATTAACTAGTCTCCACTCATTGATCAGAATTGAGACGGGAGCAACTGTGCCGAACTTCTCCTTTGGATCCAGTAAGAACACCAATATTTGACATTTTAGCCATGGCGTGAGCGAACTCTGTCCTAAATACAGTCCCATCGTCAAAAGAGTAATCTGTCACTGCTGCTGCAGTCTTTTCATTAGCCATCAACTGTTGATCAGCAAACAGCAACCCTCTTCCTCTCATCAAAGTCTTGTAGTAGTGATTATCAAATGAAGCCGCAATTGATATAGCAGACTCACTCAGACCCCTAGCTGTATGTTCATTGAACATATTGCTGATGGTGTTGTTGTCGTCTGGACACTTCCGCTTCAACTCTTCAAGAAAGTCAGCAGGAATTGTTGGATCAGGTAAACCTGTCCCCGTGAAATTACTGAGCCTAGGCCGAATGAATTCACAACCAATCCTCCCAATGTTATGTCCTCCTTCAAATGATGAACAAAAAATAAGAGAATTTCAGAATATGTATCTTCCAAAAAAGATGCAGTGAATGAAGATTCAAGTAGTGGGATTAGAAAGATTACCAAGGAGGGCCACTGTTTCCCTCTCATCAAATCCTCTGAGCGAAAATAGCCTAAGAGTTTCACTGATATTCCCATTTGGCCGTGGAATTTCAGCTATGGCTTCATCAAAGAATGACTCCTTACTGTCCCTTCTCCCCGTAAGCACAGGAAAATATGGTCCACCAGCCTAAAATGTAGGAAATCAGCATGTGAGAGGGAAGGCGAGATATTAAAGATATAATATGCGCAGTATATGAATATTCCCATATTTTCAGAACTCTGCTGTTAACATATGATACCCATTGGAAAATGCAAAATGTTCTGTAATGTAAATATGCACTACAAGATCTTTTAACTGAACTATTTTAAGAAAGGTACATATGCTAGTGCATGAGTTACATCTATTTCACTATAGCTAGCCAGATTCTTTGCTCTTAATTACTTCTTGAACAAGGAACACTGAGATAGATCCATGTAGAATAGAAAGTACTAAGAGCAAGAAAAAAGAAATCAGCAAAGGAACTTAAGATGCTGGACTATAAGAAACAAAGGATATGGCCAAATTCATACCAAAACTATGCCGTCTCTTGTTGCTAGAACAAGGATATCAGAACAAGAGACAATCCCAGGGCATGCCTCCTCAATTTCATCCTTTATCGTGTCAATGAAGTTGAAGCCTTTCAGCGTCATGTTCGGGATGGCCTCACGTTCAACAGTCCCATTCTCATTTCTATCAGCTAGCAGAACAGATGCATCACAACCCTAAAAATCAATAGAATAGATAATTCATTGTCTAGAAACTCTACCTTATCGAAAAAAGAAAAACCACTCCATGTCTAATATCATTTCTGACTTCCTAATGACTCTAAAAGGTCACCTCTGCCTTTTCAGAAGTAATCACATTCCATCCTTTTTCTATTACCAAAGGAAATCTGCGAAAAGGAATATGGATGCATACACAGATGGATATAATTACAGGTAAATACACATAAAAAAATCAACAAGCAGAGACAGAAGTGTTGCTCTGCTGAAACTAGCGAGAATAACAATACATGTGTTTATCTGTGTCCCCAAACTCCAACTGAGAAAACTGGATCAGCTAAAACCTCCATCTGAATCAAAAAAAAGAACACAAGGCACAAAGACACATGACAACATATGAAGAACCACAAATGCAGGATGTTCATGATTACACTGCTAATTATAAAGAAGAAAACATCCACAAGAACGTCAAAGAAATGCAAGTGCATCATGCATGCATCACGAACCGATGCCAAATATGAAGTAAAACAAAATCCACAAAAGTATTGTCAATAAACATCTACATGGACAAACCACAGATAAATCAACATCGAGCAAATATTCTGAACTCATTAAGAACACACTTCTGTAAGACGTAAGTAGAGAGGGATGATAGGAACTGGTCCAATTGGAGCATTAAAGGACCCCTGGCACAAAAAGAATAAGGCAAGCCACAGAAAATTCACACAATGAAGCATCCCAAACATCAAAGTCTTATTAAAGAAATGTCTACAGTGATATAAGAGAAAATGAATTCATATCCGATACATGCATGAAACGTGAACAGAGGAATAATAGTGACAGAAGGCTGGAAGTACTTGGAGCTATTTTGTGTTCACCAGGGTTACATGAATAAGAGATTGTAGAACCAAAAAAAGGCTAAGAACTGCACACAATAACAGAAGGAAAGACACAAAAAGAGATCAATACTTGTTGTTTTCTTGATAGTAAAGAAAATCAATCAACAATTATCAAAGTGACACCACAGCATGTGCAAGGGAACCCTTACAACATCATATACATTAGACTTGCTTCCAAAATTTTGACATTAAACAGTAAAGAATACAGCATAAAACACCAATCCCCTTTCTCTGCTTCATTAAAGGTCCTAGATGCTTTTCTTAACCTTCATAGGACTCTAAGTTCATGCTTACCCTAATACCCAAAAGAGAAGAAAAAGGAAACCTAAAGGCTCAGTGACCTAATCAAGATTAATAAAATTTTCAAAAAGAAACGAGTGTACATAGGTGTGCGCATAAATCATGATGTATTCATAGAGTGATGAAATAAATGAGATTAGTACAAAAATCCCAATTGCATGAAGCGTACTGATATGCATGATTTACAGCTACAGATCCCCTAAACCCCCATTAATAACTCATGAATATGCACATATCAAGAATCACAATCTGTAAGAAATGACAAAACAAGAGAAATATAGTATTTAGTACTATGATTTAACGCTAGCCAAATCACTTAATTTGGTTGAAAATTCCAACAATCAAGTAAAAAAAGGGCAAGACTTTAGTGTTCATGTCTCAAAATTTATGTTTAAGGTCCGTTTTGACATGAGATATAAAATGATGATATGAAATCAAATTGATACGAAATTGAAGTTTTGTTTAGACATACAATTTAATTTTTTAAGTTGTATTTTTTTGAGAGATTTAAGAATCTTTATAGCGAGACGAATTTAAAATTTAAATATAATTTTTTTATAAATAATAATTTAATTTAATTAATTAATAAAAACTCTAATTAGTCGCACATTTTATCAAATAATAATTTACAATCATAATGTCACAACATACTTCAAATTTTCAATATAAAGTAATCTATTAATTCGAAAATCACTTCAAGTTTGTCTATACCCTCATACAACAATGAAATTCAACTTTAATAACATTACTTATTATAAGTCAAATACGTAAATAAATCATTCTTACTATATTAGGATGTATAGTTTTTATTTTTAAAAAATAAGTCAACTTCGTAAATCAATCATTCTTACTATATTAGGATGTATAGTTTTTATTTTCTTAAAAAAATAGAATAAAGTAAATAGCTAAGTTAAAGGTAAAAAAAAAAAAAACAAGAAAGAAACAAAATGTGAGAAATTACATGAAAGCAAATGAATTAAAGGTTAAAAAATGAGAAGTAAAGAAATGTAAGATAAATTATGTAAAGAAAGTAAAATATTTAGGGGGGCGAGGGGAGGGGGGGGAGATAGAAATAAAAGATAAATGAAAAGGAATATAAATTAAAAAAGTACCGAATAGTCAATTTTGTTTATTTATGGATAAATTATATTAAATATTTTCCCTATATTTTAAATCTCTATGTTAATTAATATTTGCGGAAGAAATAATTTGTAAAAAAGTAGAATTCGTATTTCTATAGTTTTCCTTTTCCGAGCTGGATTAGGAGTAGGTTTTGCCGTTTTGCAAGTATTATAAATAGGTATATTGATTAGCATAGTTGCGGAAGAATAATTTCAATGTTTGAAGCCCTATCTGAGGGGCATAAGGGATTCAGATATGATTTTTCATCTGTCTTCAATCCCTTGCCTCTCAGATATGATTTCACTCAATGAATTAAACATTCTATTGCTACAACAAAGTAACAGGTATGATCGACATCTTTCTTTCTCTTCTTGTTTAATTTGATCATCCTATGCTATAATATATATGTTAGTACCTTGTTTCTTGTAATTTAAAGTTATTGGAAATCTCTTCTTTGATATGTTATGAACAAATAAATAATGCAATCTCTCTTTAATCGTATTTACAATCCTGATTAGTAATCGACAAGGGTGATAAGTAGCAAATATGTGTGTCAATATAGCATGAGGCAGACGGCATTAGGGTGGTGGCGGAATTCGGAATTGCCGTTGCAGCATTAAGGTACCTATTATTTATCAAATCTTGACAACTTCTTGATTTCTTGTTGATTTAAACACTTCTCTTTACCTTAATGCTGCAACGGCAATTCCGAATTCCGCCACCACCCTAATGCCGTCTGCCTCATGCTATATTGACACACATATTTGCAAGAAAGATTAGTGAAAAAGTAGAACTCTAATTTAAAAAGTTGGAGCAGAAAATCAAAAATTGTTTAGGATGGATTCGATATTTTGTAATTTTGGTAAAGATTTTCTAGTTTTCCAATTCCTAGTTGGAGTAGGTTTTACTAGTATATATTATAAATAGCCCATATAGGTGTGGAGAAAGGAATTAAAAAGGCAATTTCAATGTTTTGAATCCATATCTGAGGGGCATAGGAATTGAGATTACATACATGAAGAACATTTCTCTCCAATTCCTATCCTCCTCAGATCTGATTTCACTCACTGAATTCATCTCATACAACAAACCAACAGGTATATTGATCTCGACACCTTCTTTCTCTTCTTAATTCTTTCATCTAAGTTAATGCAAATTTCTTCTCATTAGATTTTACTATATACTTATATATTTTTGCTTCAGGGTGAAAATTAAAGAAGAAAGGGTATGATTATTTTTCTACAATATATCCCAGAAATCTTGGGAATTTCTTGAGTTTCTTCTTCTTTTTTTTCTTCTTGATTTTAAACCCCACATATTTGTTGTTGTATGTACAAAAGATATGTTGTTGTACGTACAAAAGATATGCAAGAATATATGAGAAACTTTATTAAATCAAATTCTGCCACGTCTGTCATCTCTCTTTATTACCGCTATCTCGTCTTTTTATCTTCAATTTTGCGGCATCAAATTAGCATGTTGGATTTTTCCTCTATATATATTCTTGAACTGGACTTCATGGGGAAAAGAAGAAAGGATTTTCACACATGCTAGTATTGCTTCCACAAATTTAATAGATCAAATCTTGACAGGTTCTTGAGTTTCTTTAAACCCTTCTTTTTCTTGCACATAAGGATTAAAAGGATATGATAAAAAGATATAATAGTACGTATGTTACCTTGGTGCTGCAAAGGCAATTCCGAATTTGTTAAATCAGATGGTGATCATAAGCATTCATCCAAACAAACAATTCACTGTGTGTACGTGTGCCATCCGAGTTTTCCCAAAATCTAACACTAGGAAAAGTTCGTGAATTATCTAATCTACTGACTCATTGATCAGAATTGAGATGGGAGCAACTGTGCCGAACCTCTCCTTTGGTTCCAGTAAGAGCACCAAAATTGGACATTTTACCCATGGCATGAGCAAACTGTGTCCTAAATATACTCCCATCATCAAAAGCGTAATCTGTCACTGCTGCAGCAGTCTTTTCATTAGCCATCAACTGTTGATCAGCAAACAGCAGCCCTCTTCCTCTCATCAAAGTATTGTAGTAGTGATTATCTACTGAAGTTTCAATTGATATAGCAGACTCGCTCAGACCCCTAGCTCTATGTTCATTGAACATAAAGTTGATGGTGTTGCTGTCGTCTGGACACTTCCGCTTCAGCTCTTCAAGAAAGTCGGCAGGAATTGTTGGATCAGGTAAACCTGTCCCATTCTCAGTTCTATCAGCTAGCAGAACAGATGCATCACAACCCTGAAAATCAATAGAATAGATAATTCATTGTCTGGGATCTCTACCTTATCGAAAAAAAGAAAAACCATTCTTTGTATTACCAAAGGAAATCCGGGAAAAGGAGTGTGGGGATGCATACACAGATGGATATAATTACAGGTAAATATACATAGAAAAGTTCTCCGAAATCAACAAGCAGAGACAGAAGTGATGCTCTGCTGAAACTAGCGAGAATAACAATATATGTGTTTTTATCTGTGTCCCCAAACTCAAAACTGAGAAAACTGGATCCAGCTAAAACCTTCATCTGAATCAAACAAAAAACACAAGGCACAAAGACACATGAAAACATATGAAGAATCACAAGTGCATGATTATCAAGATCACACTGCTAATTATAAAATCCAGTGTATGCATCACGAACCGATGCCATATATGAAGTAATACAAAATCCACAAAAGTATTGTCAATACGCATCTACATGGACAAAACCACAGATAAATCAACATAGAGCAAATATTTTGAACTCATTAACAACACACTTATGTAAGACGTAAGCAGGGAGGATGACAAAAACTGATCCAATTGGAGCAGTTAAGGACCTTGAGTACACAGGGCACTAAAAGTTCACATAATGCAACATAACAAAAGTGACTATGCTAATTATTAAAGAAATGACTACAATGCTATAAGAGAATAATAATAGTGACAGAAGAATGGAAGTACTTGGAACTATTTTGAGTTCATAGAGGGTACATGCACTAATGATTGTCGAAACCAAAAAAGCTAAGAACTGCATAACTAACAAAAGATCAAAAGACACAAAAGAGATCAAGGATATATGGAGAAATGAGTGTTGTTTCACAAGGAGCTCATATCTCTAATTTGAGGTAGTTGGGTGTAGATTGAGGTGGATTAGGTGGACTTTTTATGGAAAAATTCAAGGTTGAAGATGAACAATTGAAGTTGCACACAAAACTTATCTTTGTATTTCACTGTATCGCACTTGTATCCCATAAAATATAAGTGTGATACACTGGAATACAGTGACAATAGTTATATGTATCTTCAATGACAGACACCTATGTTGTATGTATGTTTAGCTATGGGTCTTCTTCCGCTTCTTCTTCTTTGTATCTTCACTGTATTTTGTTGTATGAGTATATGAGAAAGAATATAGTTTGTTGAGCGAGCACATACAACCTAACATGATTGTATGCATGGATATCGTGAATTTAATTGAACGCATACAACATATTATGGCTGCATTC
Organism: Solanum dulcamara; assembly: GCF_947179165.1. Classification (NCBI taxonomy): domain Eukaryota; kingdom Viridiplantae; phylum Streptophyta; class Magnoliopsida; order Solanales; family Solanaceae; genus Solanum; species Solanum dulcamara. Next base: position 54,895,376 of record NC_077247.1, on the reverse strand, counting down.
ATCAAAACTGTATGTGTTGATTACAACCATTAGAGTGAATTCACTCTATTTCATTGTATGAGAGAAAGAATATGTACAGTCTGGTGAGCTAGAGCATACAATCACGATCACGAATGAATACAATCTGATAGCATTAATTGTGATTGTATTCATGTAAGCGAACAAATACATGCTATTAACGAAGATATACAACTACTAACTTGAACATCACTTCAAGTTTGTCAATAACCTCATACAACAATGAAATTCAACTTTGGTGACATCACTTATTATAAGCTAAGTTTGAAAATGAATCATTCTTTCTAGTATTAGGATGTATAATTTTTTTTTATAAAAAAAGTTAGAATAATAACAAAGCTTAGTGAAATGGAAAAATAAGCAAGAAAGAAACATTACATGAAAGCAAATTAAGTAAAGGTTAAAAAATGAGAAGTAAAGAAATATAAGATAAATAATGTAAAGAAAGTAAAATATTTGGGGGGGGGGGGGGAAATAAAAGATAGATGAAAAGGAATATAAATTAAAAAGTACCGAATAGTCAGCTTTGTTTATTTATGGATAAATTGTGGCGAAAATTACGCGGATAAGTAAACATATACTAGTTAATTGGCTAATATAACTATAGTTTGAATTAATTATGGCTCATGACAAATATCTTGATGTAATTATAGTTTGAGTTTGGTATAATTCGCGCAATTATACAGTTGAGTTTTGTATAATTCGCGCGATTTATACAAATGTTGTGCACGAATCGAATTGTATAGCGAAATATACAAATACTACAAATTGTATAGCGAATTGTACAAACGGTGCGCATGAATTGTATAGTGAAATATACAAACGTTATAAAAAAAACTGCGAATTGTATAGCGAATTATACAAACGTATACAAATAATGCCCGAATTATACAAACTCTGCTATAACTATAGCTACGAATTGTAATTAGCAAACTATAGCTATGGAGCATAACTAAGGTATTTTTAAATGGCTATATACGGAAATTCTCCTAAATTATATTAAATATATTCCCTATATTTTAAATCTCTATGTTAATTAATATTTGCGGAAGAAATAATTTGTAAAAAAGTAAAATTCGTATTCCTAGTTGGAGTAGGAATAGAAATCCGAAATAGTTTAGGATTTAGTATTTTTATAATTTTCCTTTTCCTAGTTGGATTAGGAGTCGGTTTTGCAAGTATTATAAATAGGTAGGTATATTGATTATTAGCATAGCGGTAGAGGAAAGAAGGAAGAATAATTTCAATGTTTGAAGCCCTATCTGAGGGGCATAAGGGATTCAGATATGATTTCATCTGTCTTCAATCCCTTGCCTCTCAGATATGATTTCACTCACTGAATTAAACATTCTATTCATGTCATAATGTACTCTGCTACAACAGGTATGATCGATATTTTCTTTCTCTTCTTGTTTAATTTGATCATCCTATATATAACATATATGTAGTACGTAGTTTCTTGTAATTTGGAAATCTCTTCTTTGATACGTTATGAAGAAATAAATAATGCAATCTCTCTTTAGTCGTGTTTATAATGCTAATGTTTATGCATCACTTATCTTGAAGATTTTAAGCTTCCCCTTTTTCTTCAATTTGCGGCATCAACTTAGTTTGCACAAACCGATATAGATTTTCCTTCGCTTCAGGGAAAAGAAAGGACCGTGATTATTTTTCAACAATATAATCGACAAGGGTGATAAGTAATCCATCAAGAAATTTAACAGATCAAATCTTGACAAGTTCTTGATTTCTTCTTGATTTAAACACTATCTTTATTGCGGAAAGATGATACCTTAATGCTGCAAAGGCAATTCCGAATTCCGCCACCACCATATTGCCGTCTGCCTCATGCTATATTGACACACATATTTGTACGTACAAAAGATGCACGAATGAGAAACTTTGTTAAATCAGATAATGATTGTAGCTAGATCATAAGCCATCCAAAACAAACAATTCACTGTGTGTGTGCCATCCAAGATTCCCCTAAATCTAACACTAGGAGAAATCATGAAGAATTAACTAGTCTCCACTCATTGATCAGAATTGAGACGGGAGCAACTGTGCCGAACTTCTCCTTTGGATCCAGTAAGAACACCAATATTTGACATTTTAGCCATGGCGTGAGCGAACTCTGTCCTAAATACAGTCCCATCGTCAAAAGAGTAATCTGTCACTGCTGCTGCAGTCTTTTCATTAGCCATCAACTGTTGATCAGCAAACAGCAACCCTCTTCCTCTCATCAAAGTCTTGTAGTAGTGATTATCAAATGAAGCCGCAATTGATATAGCAGACTCACTCAGACCCCTAGCTGTATGTTCATTGAACATATTGCTGATGGTGTTGTTGTCGTCTGGACACTTCCGCTTCAACTCTTCAAGAAAGTCAGCAGGAATTGTTGGATCAGGTAAACCTGTCCCCGTGAAATTACTGAGCCTAGGCCGAATGAATTCACAACCAATCCTCCCAATGTTATGTCCTCCTTCAAATGATGAACAAAAAATAAGAGAATTTCAGAATATGTATCTTCCAAAAAAGATGCAGTGAATGAAGATTCAAGTAGTGGGATTAGAAAGATTACCAAGGAGGGCCACTGTTTCCCTCTCATCAAATCCTCTGAGCGAAAATAGCCTAAGAGTTTCACTGATATTCCCATTTGGCCGTGGAATTTCAGCTATGGCTTCATCAAAGAATGACTCCTTACTGTCCCTTCTCCCCGTAAGCACAGGAAAATATGGTCCACCAGCCTAAAATGTAGGAAATCAGCATGTGAGAGGGAAGGCGAGATATTAAAGATATAATATGCGCAGTATATGAATATTCCCATATTTTCAGAACTCTGCTGTTAACATATGATACCCATTGGAAAATGCAAAATGTTCTGTAATGTAAATATGCACTACAAGATCTTTTAACTGAACTATTTTAAGAAAGGTACATATGCTAGCGCATGAGTTACATCTATTTCACTATAGCTAGCCAGATTCTTTGCTCTTAATTACTTCTTGAACAAGGAACACTGAGATAGATCCATGTAGAATAGAAAGTACTAAGAGCAAGAAAAAAGAAATCAGCAAAGGAACTTAAGATGCTGGACTATAAGAAACAAAGGATATGGCCAAATTCATACCAAAACTATGCCGTCTCTTGTTGCTAGAACAAGGATATCAGAACAAGAGACAATCCCAGGGCATGCCTCCTCAATTTCATCCTTTATCGTGTCAATGAAGTTGAAGCCTTTCAGCGTCATGTTCGGGATGGCCTCACGTTCAACAGTCCCATTCTCATTTCTATCAGCTAGCAGAACAGATGCATCACAACCCTAAAAATCAATAGAATAGATAATTCATTGTCTAGAAACTCTACCTTATCGAAAAAAGAAAAACCACTCCATGTCTAATATCATTTCTGACTTCCTAATGACTCTAAAAGGTCACCTCTGCCTTTTCAGAAGTAATCACATTCCATCCTTTTTCTATTACCAAAGGAAATCTGCGAAAAGGAATATGGATGCATACACAGATGGATATAATTACAGGTAAATACACATAAAAAAATCAACAAGCAGAGACAGAAGTGATGCTCTGCTGAAACTAGCGAGAATAACAATACATGTGTTTATCTGTGTCCCCAAACTCCAACTGAGAAAACTGGATCAGCTAAAACCTCCATCTGAATCAAAAAAAAGAACACAAGGCACAAAGACACATGACAACATATGAAGAACCACAAATGCAGGATGTTCATGATTACACTGCTAATTATAAAGAAGAAAACATCCACAAGAACGTCAAAGAAATGCAAGTGCATCATGCATGCATCACGAACCGATGCCAAATATGAAGTAAAACAAAATCCACAAAAGTATTGTCAATAAACATCTACATGGACAAACCACAGATAAATCAACATCGAGCAAATATTCTGAACTCATTAAGAACACACTTCTGTAAGACGTAAGTAGAGAGGGATGATAGGAACTGGTCCAATTGGAGCATTAAAGGACCCCTGGCACAAAAAGAATAAGGCAAGCCACAGAAAATTCACACAATGAAGCATCCCAAACATCAAAGTCTTATTAAAGAAATGTCTACAGTGATATAAGAGAAAATGAATTCATATCCGATACATGCATGAAACGTGAACAGAGGAATAATAGTGACAGAAGGCTGGAAGTACTTGGAGCTATTTTGTGTTCACCAGGGTTACATGAATAAGAGATTGTAGAACCAGAAAAAGGCTAAGAACTGCACACAATAACAGAAGGAAAGACACAAAAAGAGATCAATACTTGTTGTTTTCTTGATAGTAAAGAAAATCAATCAACAATTATCAAAGTGACACCACAGCATGTGCAAGGGAACCCTTACAACATCATATACATTAGACTTGCTTCCAAAATTTTGACATTAAACAGTAAAGAATACAGCATAAAACACCAATCCCCTTTCTCTGTTTCATTAAAGGTCCAAGATGCTTTTCTTAACCTTCATAGGACTCTAAGTTCATGCTTACCCTAATACCCAAAAGAGAAGAAAAAGGAAACCTAAAGGCTCAGTGACCTAATCAAGATTAATAAAATTTTCAAAAAGAAACGAGTGTACATAGGTGTGCGCATAAATCATGATGTATTCATAGAGTGATGAAATAAATGAGATTAGTACAAAAATCCCAATTGCATGAAGCGTACTGATATGCATGATTTACAGCTACAGATCCCCTAAACCCCCATTAATAACTCATGAATATGCACATATCAAGAATCACAATCTGTAAGAAATGACAAAACAAGAGAAATATAGAATACGAACAGAACAAGACCCAGAAATTGAGAAAGAACCAACAGAAGACTAAGAAAATGAATAGATTTTCATTAAGGATGGAGATAATGGAGATTACCCCAATGAAACAATCATGGAACATAAGGCGTAATAGTTGTGCTGGGGCATTGTGTTGCAGCTGGACAATTGTCTTCATCCTCGACCACACAATGCCCTCAAGATCCTCACATTTCTCATCATAATAATCATAACTGAGGGGAAAAAGAGATCCAGAGGCACTTCTGGGAAGTACATTCTCTGCTTGCACCGCCATGGTAGTGACAAGGCAGACAACCAAGAATGAGAAAACCACCATTAAAGCCCAGTTCTTGCTAAACATTTCGAATTTGTAAGAAATGGGTTAAGAGAAAGTAGAGATTGGGGAAGTGTTGCTGTGGACTGACACCTGACTCGCCTTCTAATCTAACACCACTATATATACACACACCTAGCGCCAGAATTCGAAACAGAAAATGGGGTATTAATTTTTTTTCTTTTCTATTTTCTTTTTGGAGGCAAGATTTTGGATACCTCAAGAGTGAGTTCCCGAACTGAGACATTGAGATATGAGAATTGAGAGCAAAAATGATCTGATGTGGAGAGGAATTATAAGGAACCAACTGAAAAATGGTGGAAGGGATTAGGAGGAATTGGGGAAACTTGTATACGAAATGAAGACGACTGAAAATTATAGAGATAGTCCCTTATCTTTCATAGTAAGTATAAAATAGTCCTTTAACTAATTTTAATTCTTTAAATTTGTAAAAAAATAATATTTGGACGTTCAGTTCTTCGGTTTGGTTTTGCTAAAGTTCGATTCGATTTTTCAATGTTCGGTATTGAAAAAGTGGGCATCATATTTCAAACCAAACTAGATTGGTTCGATTGGGTTTTTTCAACTTCGATTCAATTGATTTCGGTGTTTTTAAAACGATTTTTCGGTACAATTAACTATGACTATTCTATATATGGCTTACTCATTAGTCAAAAGAAGAGATTTGTTGAGTTCCAGGTGTGGCATCTATATTTTTTAGGTGAAGTTTATCGGGTACTTAATAAAAGTACAAAATTGGTAAACTATTTTGATTATGTCTTTGTTCCAAATTAATTATATAGGTAATCTATATCTTTTTCATTTCATTAAGATAATTTCAATATTTCATGGAGTAATTTGAAATATACAAAGACTAAAAATACAAGTACTAAAACTCAAAAATAAAAAAAAACTAGTCTTTTGTAGTGAAAGTAAGAAATTTTCAATGGGTGAAGAGAGCAATAGAGAGTAAAGAGTGACGAGGGAGTGAAGCCTGAAGGCAGAGGGGCCGTGGGGTGAGCAGTGAGCCCTAAATTTAACAAATTTTAGGGCTCTAAAATTTGGGACAAAATTTGAAATGGGTCATTGGGTTGGGTAAAAATTAAAATGTTTTTCGTCAAAATATATAAGTAATATAATTTAAAATATTATTTTAAATTTATTTAATAAAACTTCGATTCTTTGGTGCACCGTGGTTTCGTGACCCTTACATCGAACTGAAGAATCGAAGTTGTAGAAAAAAAAAACATCAAGCCAAAAAATTGAAAAACCGACACCGAAAAATTAAATTAATTCTGTTCAATTTAATTTTTTAATTTTTCGATATTTATGTCCATCCCTAATTTATAGTGTAGTGATTTTTGCGATTTTAATAATATTCAAAAATAATATCTACACCCATTTCGAAAGAAGTTTTTGCACTTGTTGATGACTATATATGTTAACACACTGAAAAAATGAAATATAAAATTCTTCTTCTTCTTAAAATCAGATAGAATTTTTTAATTTTTTTCTCCTCTTTTCTTGTATCGTTTTTTTAAAAATAAAAAGTAAGTGTCATGTGATTTATTCAATTTGCTGGATTGATTGAAGTTTTACAATTTCGATTGTTAGTATTTCAGACTAGTGTTTTATTTTATTCTAAAAAAGAATTAATTTAAATTTTAAATAATTGTGAGAGAATAAAATTCTTTAAGAGAATATAATTTTTTGTAGGCTTAAAACTTTATTTTTCTATTATTTTTATTATCTTTGTTTCTATTTATATTTTGATTGCAGGATAACGAAGTATACATAAAATGGCAAGCTCAGTGATGTGGACAAGTAAATTTTACATTTCCTGCCCCTTTTAAAGGGGAAAAAAATTCCTTTTGGTTTCCTATCCGAGTATAGTATTTGTATTGAAGTCTGATTAATTCAAATTTATTTCGGATAGAATTTCATACAGGGAATAGTGCTTCTTATCAAAAAAAAATTATGTTCAGAATTCAAATTCGAGGTATCTAGTTAAAGAATGAACAATTTCATCTACCGTATCACATTTTTAATGGTCCTATTAAAGGAAGTTATTAGGCTACAAAAAATAACCTTCCACAAATAAATTATATATAGTTCCACCAATTCTTCAGATGCATGTAAAAAAAAAATTAATAAAGTATTTACTTAAATTTAGATATTTGATATTTTTATATAAAAAAGTTAAAACGAATTAAAAGATGGAGAATTACGAGCTTGTGAAAACTATCATGCTTGGAATTTAGAGCGAGAAGTGATAATAATTATAATAATAATATTATTATTATTATTATTATTATTATTATTTAAAAAGGAGGTATGAAGATTGAAAACCAAAAAGGGGGAAGGATATTTTCTTTAATTTTTCAGCAATTAAAATAAATATTTTACAGGTACATAATATTTTCGGAGAAATTTAAAGACTACTTATTTGTTTTTCTTAAAAAATATTCCTCTCTTCCCCAAACAGATTCCGAAAATTAGAAAATCCAATTTCTACATTTTCTCTGTGAAAGAAGAACCCTAATTTCATCGATTCACCGCCAACACACCATTTTTCTCGATCGATCGGTCCGATTTCTCTTCCGTTACAGGTATGCTTATGATCGATGTTATTTAGCTTAATTCATTACTATTATTTTTCCGTTAGTGTGTTAGCTGATTGTAGATAACTGAACAGGAGATTGACGATGGAATCATCTTCTTCTGTTATAACCCCAGAAGATGTAATGGGGACACTCATGAACGATGGAACAATTGATTCCATGAGGTTGAAAATCATTACTCAGCTCAAAGCTAATGTATGTTTTGCTCTCTCTCCCCAATTTACCAACTTTTCATTCAAACATATGTTTTCCTACAATTTTTTATCTAAGATTTTAAGTTGGTGACTGCCGAGTACTAAGAAACCCCCAACACTTTTGTAACATGATTGCAGAATTAGTAAAAGGCATAACACATAAACAAACACTCAAACTTAGCCTCTCCTGACAATTCAACACTTCATCTTTGGCTATGCACATCTAGAAACCTCCAAAATTTATGATCAGCAGCAGTGTCCACGATATACGGTGGGGACACGTTGGAGTATTTAGTTACCAATTGAGACCAAGTTGAGATGTTTAGATGGGCACACTCACTAGCAATTCAATAAATCACTCATCATATAGAATAACGATCGACAAGTCCAGACTAAAAGTTGGAGTGGTTACGTGCCATTTGAGGTTAAATTTGAGTGTTTGTTTATGTATTATGCCTTAGTAAAAATATGTAAAATTTGAGTGTCTGTTTATGTAGTATGCCTTATTAAAAATATGTATATCGAAAAAAAGATTGTTCTCTCTCTCTCTTTAAGCTCTCAGACACTTACGTGAGGATAGACACAATTCCCTGAACATGCATCAGCCCCTTGTTGTTATTACACTGATAATCCTTTTTTTTGGGGGGTCACGTAGGAAGAACTCAAAAATACCACCATAAAGATGGTCGAGCAAAGCAGGGTTCTGAACACCCCTGGTGCAGAAAAGCAGACCAAAAGGGAGCTCTTTGATGCATTGCGACAAGAACTTGAGTATGTTATGAATCATCACTTGTAAATCCTAAATATATTTGTTATACCAGCAAAAAGAATGCCTGAATATATTTGTCACGACCTAAATCCAGGACATGACCGGCACCTAGCGAGTTATCTCCCCAGCAAACCTGAAGACCCATTCAACCCGTAAAATGCAGAGTCTTTCCTATTTCTTGGGTTATCCGTACACCTGTATCAGCTGGGGACTCAATTTCCCAACACAACAATTAAAAATATAGTGTCTAAGCCAAAATATCAAGTAACAGTTGAACTAACTAAAGCCCAAGACTAATGAAGTGAGTCTTTACATATTCTTTTAAAAAAATTAAATAAAAATAAAAATATTGACACTTTAAATTACTTTTTAAAAATATTGTCCGTACACAAATTGTTTCTCTAATATTGGCAAAAGCGGTTCTCAAATGATTTGGTCAAATACAAACTACTACTCTCACAAAGTATGTCTTGTAAAACTCTTTTTCAAAAAAAGTCCTTTCAATGTAAGTAGACTTTGAAAGCTGGACCAAGAGGGTTCTGAATTAGTTATTTACAACAATAAGAGACTCGTTATGTAGGCTGTAGGGGAGTCAAATAATTTGAAAATAGGAATTTTTAGACTACATGAAACAAGGAGAGTTACTTAATAAGATTTTTTTTCTAAATAGGAGATACCATACTGTGCAAGCAAGGAAGAATACTCTATAGTATTAACCTTAACAAATCAAAAGAATATACAACATTCTAACACTGAATTGTTGCAGTAATTCTCGACTTTCTCTAGGGCCTTGAAGTGAGTTTGTCAACCTAAATTGGAAAGTCAAGTGAAGCATGTTGAAAGAATCCAAGTTCTCCTGCCTAGTTTAGATAAAGCACCCACATTATTCTATTAGGTAATAATCGATTTATTTTTGTCTTATTTCTATCTTGTAGTACTATCGGTCTAAGGAGAGGAATGGAAGTAGTCGTCTTGCTTGTTTTCTGTGGATCCTCTTATGTCTCGACTTTGCTTGATTCTTATGCCAAGGGCAAACCGTCTCTTGTGCTACGGTCTAATATATGTGTTGACATAGCAAGCTTTCATGTATTGAAGAGTTGTTAGAGTTGGTTGAAATATTGTTAGAGGTAGTTAATTGGTTGTTATAAAGTAGTTAGGATTCAGTTACAAAGTAGTTAGTATAGTTGGTATGAGTAGAAAATACTATACTTGTACAATTTCAGAAATACATGTATATATACATATCTCAAAATAATGAAAGGCTACAATTCATTCTCCAGAAGATATTTTCTCTCTCTATACACATTCTCTCTTCCTTCTCTCTTTTCTCTTCTCCCTTCAGTCGTCTTCTTCTTCCTCTTCTCTGTACATTCTCTTCCTCTCTTCTTCACTTCTTCTTCAGACGTCTTCAGGTTAAACTCCACTGCTGGAGTTATCATGGTATCAGAGCCTTCATGGACCATAAGGTAGAAGAAGCCCAGTCGCGAGAAACTAGAAGAAGAGATCAACTAGCGATCTAAAGTTCAAGCTTTCAGTCAAGGTGTATAAAACTTAAGCTACATCAGATTCCATGGAAATCGGAGGTGCGAACCTAAACGGAGCACATGCAACAGCTGGTCCAACCAGCTATGAAGTTCCGAATATAGGTCACAATCATCCCCTTTATCTCCATCCGAACGACACCCCAGGTAGCTCCCTAATCTCTTTACAGCTTACCGGCTCCGAGAACTATGCTATCTGGAGTAGATCTATGAGGATCGGACTCCTAGGGAAAGGTAAATTAGGTTTCGTAGATGGAAGATTTCCTAAGGATCAGTTTGTCCCTGAGATGTTTGATATGTGGGAAAAATGTAATGCTGTAGTCCTATCTTGGATAATGAATGCGGTTGCACCCAGCTTATTGTGTAGTATTGTTTATGTTGGTGATGCACACAAGGTATGGAGTGATTTAAAAGAAAGATTTGACAAAATTAACGGTGCACATGTCTTCCAACTGCACAAGGACATTCATAGTTTCACTCAAGGAACTATGACTGTTACAGAGTACTACACTCATCTAAGAGGACTGTGGAATGAATTTGACTCCATCATGCCATGCCCAGGGTGCTCGTGTGCTGAATTAAAAAGATTCCAAGAACACTTTGAATACCAGAGGTTGCTTGAGTTCCTTATGGGACTAAATGAGTCGTATTCAGCTGCAAGAGGTCAGATATTGATGCAAACTCCCCTACCTAATCTAAACAAGGCCTATTCTCTGATAGTAGATCATGAAAGCCAAAGAAACCTAGCAAGTACAGGTCATGAAAGTGTTAATTCTGGAACAGTTGAATACACTGCTCTATTCAGTAAAAAAGGAGGAAATGGCTCTAATCAAGGAGGCAGTTTTGGCCATCAACCAGGAGGTGATGGCACTCCAGGAAGGGGACACTATAACGACCAAAACAAGCCACAAAAATTCCAGAAGTCAATTATTATATGTGAGGTATGTGGTTACAGGGGACACTCCAAGGAATAATGCTTTAAAGTGAAAGGCTATCCGGTTGGGTGGAAATCAAAGAAGAAGAGGGAACAGTTTAACTCCAGTTCATATGCCAATCAAGCTGAAGTTAATCAATGTGGAAATTCACAGGTTGACACATCTACACCTAAAGCTTTCTTCACACAAGACCAGTATCATCAGATATTACAAATGCTGGCCAAAGGAGGTGAAAATGGAGGAGAACACTCAGCTAAAGCAGCTACAGCAGGTAGTACTATATCTGCTTTAGTATCTAAATATGTAGACAAAAGTTGGATAGTTGACACTGGAGCAACAAATCATATGACCTCTAAGACTGAACTTCTAACTGAATTTCACACTGTACCACCATCTGAGAGAAGACAAGTAATGCTACCCACTGGAAATACAGTTTCAGTTTCACATGTTGGTAGTACTCATATTCTTGGGAATCAATCTATTAGCAATGTTCTATTTGTTCCTGACTTCAAATGTAATCTCCTTTCTGTGTCACAACTCACCAAAGAGCTCAAATGTATGGCAGCCTTCTTCCCTGACTTCTGTGTTTTCCAGGACCTCTTCAGTGGTCAGGTCAAGGGGATTGGTAAAGAGGATCAAGGACTCTACATTCTGAAGGAAGGCATTCTAAAGGCAGAAGTCAATGGTTGTGCAAATCAGCTTCAAGATATAGCTCCTGCAAACTCCACAAGTAGTAATGTCATTCCAGCTGAAAAGGCTACTCTGTGGCATCTAAGGCTAGGTCATATACCTGTAGATATAATAAAGAAATCATCTAGTATTGAGGTTCTAGATAATGAACATTCTACTTGTACAGTTTGTCCACTTGCTAAGCAGACTAAGCTTCCTTTCCCTGTAAGCTCTCATGTGTCAAATGCTGTATTTGAACTTGTTCACTGTGACATTTGGGGTCCCTACAGGGTATCCACTCATGATGGAAAGAAATATTTTGTAACTGTAGTTGATGATTACTCCAGGTTTACTTGGATTTTTCTTATAGCCTCTAAGTCTGACACAATTGTGGTGTTAAGAACTTTTTTCACACAGGTTCAAAACTTATTCTCCACAACTGTGAAGACCCTGAGAACTGATAATGGCTGTGAGTTCCTCAGTGCTGCATTCCAGAACATGCTGCCTACACTTGGCATTCTTCATCAAACCTCTTGTGTCTATACCCCTCAACAAAATGGAGTTGCTGAGAGGAAGCATAGGACTATCCTGGAGATGGCCAGAGCACTCAGGTTCCAGTCTTCTGTACCCTTAAAATTCTGGGGTGAGTGTGTCACTACTGCAGTCTACCTCCTCAATAGAATCCCCTCAAAACTCCTTCAGTACAAAACTCCATTTGAAATGCTTCATCAGCATTCTCCTTCCTTAGCTCACATTAAGGTATTTGGTTGTCTTTGTTATGCCACAGCCCCTCATGCTCTTGACAAATTCTCTCCTAGAGCTATACCAGCTGTCCTAATGGGGTACTCCTCATCAAAAAAGGGGTATATCCTATATGATCTCCACTCTCAATCTTTTTTTGTGAATAGACATGCAGTGTTCAAAGAAGACATTTTTCCTTTCAAGGATGTCCAAGTTTCCTCTAATCCACTTTTTCCAGTACTTACACTTCTAGACTCCTCACAGCCACACTCAGATCCCATTCCCCAATCTTTAACTCCAACAGTACCTCCTGAGCTACACTCTCAGCCTCCCCCACCTTCTGTTCCTCCCAGAAAGTCCTCTAGACCCAGTAAGCCACCATCTTGGCTTCAAGACTTTATCACTTCTTCCACAGGCAATTCTTGCTCCTACCCTATTGCAGCCCATATATCCTATTCCTATATATCTCCCTCCTACAGCTCTTGCCTAGCTGCTTACTCAGCCATCACTGAACCCAACTCCTTTAAAACTGCCTCACTTGATCCTCAGTGGGTTCAAGCCATGCAGGAGGAAATTGATGCTTTGGAGTCTAATCACACCTGGTCCCTAGTTGATTTGCCACCTGACAAGAGACCAATTGGCTGTAAGTGGGTGTACAAAGTCAAGTATAAATCCACAGGTGAAGTTGAGAGGCTGAAAGCAAGGCTGGTGGCCAAGGGGTTCAACCAACAAGAAGGTCTAGACTACACTGAAACTTTCAGTCCAGTTGCCAAGATGGTCACTGTCAGGGCTATTGTGGCCCTTGCTGCTTCTAGGGGGTGGCTTATTCACCAAATGGATGTCCACAATGCCTTTCTCAATGGGGACCTGCTAGAGGAGGTGTACATGACTGTTCCTGATGGGTTTGCTAGACAGGGGGAGTCCAATACTAAGGTCTGCAAACTCCACAAGTCCTTATATGGACTCAAACAAGCCTCCAGACAGTGGAACTTGAAGCTGACTGAAGCCTTACTGAAGCTGGGATTCCATCAAAGCCACTATGACTACTCCCTATTCACCAGGCAAGTTGATGGTGATATACTTATTGTGCTAGTCTATGTGGATGACTTACTAGTTACAGGTAGCAACACTGGACTAGTAGAGGACACAAAAAGAGGCCTACAAAAGCAATTCAAAATGAAAGACTTAGGTGAGTTGAAGTTCTTTCTAGGCATTGAATGTGCTAGATCCAGTCAAGGAATTCACATGTCTCAGAGAAAGTATGCACTGGAACTGATTGCTGAATGTGGGCTAGGAGGAGCTAAACCTGCAGGAACACCATTAGAACAGAATAAGAAGCTTACATCAGTGAGATATGATGAACACATTTCACCTGAAGGCAGAGTGGATGACCAGCTACTGAAGAAGCCTGAAATGTACCAAAGACTTGTGGGAAGACTCCTGTACCTCACCATGACCAGGCCAGATATAGCCTTCCCAGTTCAGGTGCTGAGCCAATACATGCACAATCCCAAGCAGTCACATATGGAATCAACATTGAGAGTGGTCAGGTATCTCAAGGAAGCACCTGGCCTTGGGCTACTAATGTCTTCTAAATGCACAGATACACTGACTGCCTACTGTGATTCAGATTGGGGTGCTTGTCTGAAAACAAGAAGATCTGTCACTGGATACCTAGTGAAGTTTGGAGGATCACTAATCTCTTGGAAATCTAAGAAACAAGAGACAGTTTCCAGAAGCTCAGCAGAAGCTGAGTTTAGAAGCATGGCCAACTGTGCAGCTGAGATCACATGGTTGGTAAGCCTGTTTAAAGAACTGGGAGTACAAATTGAATTACCTGTTAACATGTTCTGTGACAGCAAAGCTGCTATTCAGATTTCTGCAAATCCAATATTTCATGAAAGAACCAAGCATATTGATATAGATTGTCACTTTGTAAGGGAAAGAATATGCCAAGGAATGCTGAAAACTAATTTCGTACACACAAAGGACCAACTAGCTGATATACTTACCAAAAGTCTGGGAAAGTCTCAACATCAACATTTACTGAATCAGCTTGGGATGATGAATCTCTTCAAACCATGAGCTTGAGGAGGAGTGTTGACATAGCAAGCTTTCATGTATTGAAGAGTTGTTAGAGTTGGTTGAAATATTGTTAGAGGTAGTTAATTGGTTGTTATAAAGTAGTTAGGATTCAGTTACAAAGTAGTTAGTATAGTTGGTATGAGTAGAAAATACTATACTTGTACAATTTCAGAAATACATGTATATATACATATCTCAAAATAATGAAAGGCTACAATTCATTCTCCAGAAGATATTTTCTCTCTCTATACACATTCTCTCTTCCTTCTCTCTTTTCTCTTCTCCCTTCAGTCGTCTTCTTCTTCCTCTTCTCTGTACATTCTCTTCCTCTCTTCTTCACTTCTTCTTCAGACGTCTTCAGGTTAAACTCCACTGCTGGAGTTATCAATATGTTTCAAGGAGCGGATTCTCTTGCAGTGGATACAGGGCATGCCCCTGAGCCTATGACGCTACGAAAAAGAAAGTCATTGCATAAGTAATGAATGAGCAAATTTCTTTTTAGAAGCATCCATATAGCTGTTGTGTCCGCCCCCTTCTTAGTCAATGGTCCTGTCTTTTGGCTTCCACTCCAGTTGACCTCTCTTAACATACGGTTTGATGACTTATCAATACCACTGTTGATTCTCTTGACTTTCAGTACATTTCCTCACATAAAAACTTGGTGTTTTGACTGGCGTGCATAATCTTCTCAGAATATTGAATTGAGCGGATTTTCTTGCAGTGGATACAGGGCATGCCCCTGAGCCTATGACGCTACGAAAAAGAAAGTCATTGCATAAGTAATGAATGAGCAAATTTCTTTTTAGAAGCGTCTATATAGCTGTTGTGTCCGCCCCCTTCTTAGTCAATGGTCCTGTCTTTTGGCTTCCACTCCAGTTGACCTCTCTTAACATACGGTTTGATGACTTATCAATACCACTGATGATTCTCTTGACTTTCAGTACATTTCCTCACATAAAAACTTGGTGTTTTGACTGGCGTGCATAATCTTCTCAGAATACTGAATTGAGCGGATTCTCTTGCAGTGGATACAGGGCATGCCCCTGAGCCTATGACGCTACGAAAAAGAAAGTCATTGCATAAGTAATGAATGAGCAAATTTCTTTTTAGAAGCATCCATATAGCTGTTGTGTCCGCCCCTTCTTAGTCAATGGTCCTGTCTTTTGGCTTCCACTCCAGTTGACCTCTCTTAACATACGGTTTGATGACTTATCAATACCACTGATGATTCTCTTTACTTTCAGTACATTTCCTCACATAAAAACTTGGTGTTTTGACTGGTGTGCATAATCTTCTCAGAATACTGAATTGAAATACATTGGGGGATTTTTTTATTTTTCTTGATTATACTTGTAAATGTGGTCCATATGGTAAATTTGGTATTCTATTTTGCTTACACTATTTTGGTTGAGATAATCCTCAAGTGCAGAGTATTGAAACTTTATTGACCCAAATAGAGCATTTATGATATTGAGGATTCACTCACCCGACCTCAACTAGCTTGAGATTGAGACAGTTATTATAATACACCATTTTAGTTGAAGGTCAGACATATCTCCGATACATGTAATTATGGATTTGTGCTGCATTAATATATAGGAAGAGTAAAAAGGTATTTCAAGGAAGTCCCTTGACCTTGTGTTACATCTCAGCAAGTGTTTGATTAGCATGGAGGTTTTTAAACAAAGGCATTTAGCACCTTGATATTAGACATCTGTTGTTGGAGATGCCGATGCTTTTATCATTAGAGCTTGCAAATTCTGTTATCTTAATCAACGTTGTTCATTTGTAGAGTAGTTGGTAGAAAACTGAATCTTGTCCAATATCCAAGTTGTCACATTTAATCTGCTCCTATATTTTTATCAGGAATTGGAGATGCTCATTGCTCCTGCACACCCTGCTTAGGATGCGATGATGCTGAAAATTCCACGTGCTTGCCACTGTTCATAATTCATTCTAGAATTATTCCCACGAAATCTCGCCTACATCATCTCATTTAAGAATTGACAAATTTTCCGCTGCATAAATTCAGAGTGTCAATGCCTTTTCCTATTTTAAACGCTTCAGACCTTGCTGGCTGAACAAGTAGATGGTGTCTGTACTCAATTTGGTTTGAGTCAATTCTAATATTAGGAGGCAAAGAATAAGTGCTCACCTTATGAAATTGTTTTTTTATTTGGTTGCCATTATTTGGTTTTTATTCTCTGCTTGCCCATTTTTTCCTGTAGGACTTCAGTGCTTGAGAAAGCCTCTAAATCGGTGTGGGAGCTTATTTTGGATAACAATGGGATAGGGAAGGAAATAAGTGAAACTGTTGAACAAGTATTCTGTCGGTTAAGTGGAAGAGAAGCACCATTATTTGTGTCGGATTTTGGACCTCAACCAGAGAAAGGGAAAGAGAAAAAGTGTGGACAGAAAGAGGAAAGCAGTGAAACTGGGAAAGATAATTCTGAATCTGCAGCAAAGAAGAGAAAGATGAACACAGAAGAGGAGTTTGATGAAGCTGTCTGCAAATCTAGTGACAAATCACCCTCACCAGATGATTATAGTAAAATGCTGCCACCAAGTGTGAGAAGTCAAAACACTTCCTGAATCAACTCCATTGTGTCTTATCCAGCTTTTAGTGAGGGTATTCTTTTCTCCCTGCCCTCTTTTTTGTTCGTAGATAGAATCTTTTTTTCCTTTACTGGATCAACATGTTTAATACTAAAAAGTTACTATTTATCTCTAGGTGTTAGCTTCTTGAAATCTATGTAGCTGTATCAGTTACTCCCGAGCTTCCAGAATATGAGCATTGCTTTATTTATGTCTCGTCCCAATTTAAAGTAGAATAAGTCTTACATTTGTATTGAATTAATCTCTCTTGTTTCTTTCCTACAGAATTTTATGATATAATTTGGAGTATAGCTTTGAATTCTTATAAATTGAAAAGGAAAAGTTAGACATGTATCTTCAAAACTCTTATCACATCAAATTATTTAGTCAATGAATCTAATTCTAAAACTTTCTTATTTAGTTGTCATTCTTTTGTGAAGTAGGGTTGAATAGATGGGTTTAATTTTACATGTCTATAATTAGAAATTGTTGTTTTTATATGTATATTAAATTAATGGAAAGTTATTATTATTTCAACAACTTGTTCACCGTGGACATTGAGAATAGATATCTGATTGAAATTCGTGAATACATAATTTATGAACTTAAATTTGTGCACACTACTTGACTTTGTTTAGGAATCGGTTGATAATGTTTGTTTATATTAAAAGTTAGGCGGCTTGGACAACAACCCATTGTTTAGCTCATCCTGATTCTACCATCTTAGCCTTAAGTAACCTTGGGAAGGGTCGGCAATGACCCATTTATTGATTTAGCCTATTTTGACCCGTCCAAATTTAGCTTCAAAGTCCATCTTTCACTCCCAGTCCAAACATATTTAGATGAGTAATGAAAATGTACTTCCTAAAAGATCCGATATCTAACAAAGGGGGATTAGGCATAGATGTTTTTTGGCTAAAAACAAGGCTTTTGTTGATAGCAATGTAGAAGTTACATAGTAGAGGCTGAAACAAGTAGTAGAGCACAAGCAAGGGAAAATAAAAGTCGGAGCAGCAAGAGAGCATCGTCTTCAGCAGAGGCCAAGATGTTGCTGTGTTTTGCCATAGCATCAGCCACATTATTGCACTCTCTTGGAATGTGACTAATGTGTTGTATCTGCAGCTCAGCCATTAGCAACCTGCAAGTGGATAACACAATGTAAGTATTTAGGTGTGGGTCTAGTAAGCAAGCAGGTGAAGGAGACTTCGTGAGAATCTGTTTCGATTACAAGTTTTTGCAGTAGCAAGTTGCAGTCCAAACACTAGTGCATATTGTTCAATATATATTAC
This sequence comes from Solanum dulcamara, assembly GCF_947179165.1. Classification (NCBI taxonomy): domain Eukaryota; kingdom Viridiplantae; phylum Streptophyta; class Magnoliopsida; order Solanales; family Solanaceae; genus Solanum; species Solanum dulcamara. The sequence continues at coordinate 54,876,786 of NC_077247.1, read as the reverse complement.
CGTAGTGTGATATGGTGATTGCATGTATCCAACAACCCTATGTCCAGTATATGATCGCGAATTACACCAGCAGACCCACCTGTGTGTTGGCGCTCTGCTTTTTGGTTTTTGTGTGGGAGGAAAATAAAAAGTTAAGACAGTAAAATTCATAAGAGGAAAGCAGCCAAGTTGGATTGTTTTTTATACATTCATTTTCACTGTCAATCCTATCCATGTTGAATGAAAATCTGCCCAAAGTGGCCCAGTGGTTTGGGCTTGGGATTTTCATGTTGGAGGTCTCAAGTTTGAAATCCCTTGTCAGTGAAAGCAAGGGTCTTGTCTTTTGGATCGAGCTCATCGCACCGGATTTGCCTAGTGTGGATTACCTCTCCTATGTGGTTTGTGAGCTCTAGCATTGGAGCGGGGGTTTTTTACCCCGTGTGCATTCAAAGGATGACGGCAGCGGATTTCTCTGTCATAAAAAAAAATGTTAGAATGAAAATCTAAATTTCTATCCTTCTCTTAGTTTTTCCTTCCTTCCACCGTGGGATTTGCAACATTGAGTGCATGCATTGTCTCTTTCTATGATCTTGACTAATTCTTTCCTCGTGAGTTAACTTTTGAGATTGAATCAGTCCTAAAAGAACATTTTTCGGGGGCATTTGTCCAAATGGCCGGACACAGCAGGAAAAAAAAAGGGAAAATGTATATTTTCCCTACAATGCCTAAAACTATTATAAATATTAAATTAAATGTGATTTCTCATTTGGAAGACTTGCAAACCATGGTGAATTAATTGTTGAGAGACATAAAGTAAAAATTGTTTTCTCATCTTACTTTACTTAAAATACCCAACTCCCTCTCAACTCTCAAGCAAGCATCACAGAATTGACATTATTTTCCTTCTAATCGATTGAATTCTTCAAATACTTGTTTCACTTTTTATATTTATTTCTTTTTATCTTTCTTAATACTATGATAATTTTCTCTCTTTTAATCTATCTATGTTAAACTTACGAATATGCTTTCATCAAATTAAGTTATGTTTAGTACTCCCTTTCAATTTGCTTGTTTGATTTGAACTTAGTTTAAAAAAATAAAATTACTTTTGAATCTCGTAATTTTAAATTAAAAATATATTGAATACACTAAAATATTTTTTAATGTTGTAATTTTAAATATGTTACGTGAAAAGTTAGAATTAAAGAGTTAGTAAAAAGGAAAAAAATGTTAATCTTTTTAAATGAACTAAAAAACTAAAACAGACAAAAAGAAGTCAGATGAACAAATTAAAATAGAGGAATACTATTTGTTAGAATTATAATTTGCTGGTTTTAGCAGAATTTTTTCATGCGTATTTTTTTTTATTATAAGTAAATAAAGTAGGAAAATAAAATTACAAAGTGTGAAATTAAACTTTCACTAACGAGATAAAGTCACGAGCGCTTAGAGGTATGAAATTAAGCAAATCTTATTATCGGAAGAAGCTTGATAGTGATCCATCGCCTTGACTTGAATCTCCACCACATATCAATTGAGCTATTAAGATTTGGAGAAACTACTATATTAGACACATATTCAAACAATATATACTAATTCTACATATATTTTCAAATAATTACGTATCTTATTACTAATTAAGATATTTCTACCATATATTGAGGACAATATACCTAGATACGTGTATTTTTACTATCAGATATGCTAAAAATAGAAAGAGAGACGAACAAGATATTCATGTATTCCAGATACATATGAATCACACTAGATACATGTATATGTATGTTTCTAGGATTTCAAATACAAAAAAAAAAGGCAAGCGAAATAAGAGAAATGCGAGGAAAGTGAGAAATATTTGTCTATTTATCCTAAACACATACAAATTTACTTAAATATAGTATATTTATACATATTGACTAAAATTTGAAAAGATTTATAATATCATAAAGTAGTGACATTTCCGCAAGTTTCCTTTTAAGACATATATTAAATGGATCTCTTTAAAGGGTACATTCACATATGGAAAACTTTATATAAATATACTATATTAAAAAAATATTTATTATTTATAATAATAATATTTTTTTATTAGACACTTATAATATATATATAGTATAGTTTTAATATAATTTTAATATATATTCGTGAGAATAATTTATAAAACTCATATAATACAAGTTTATTCATGGATAATATATTTATCAGATACTTTAATACACTTATAATACAATGTGTCAATTTTTTACCAAACAAGTATAATATATTTTAAAACACTTATAATATAATTATATTGCATGCATAATTCACTTTTAATACATGACAGATATATCATAATATTGCTATAGATAGTAATAAATAAAAAATATTACTAAAATTAATAATTATTTATTAAAAAATATAATAATTTTTCCTATATATTCCTCTTACGGGATAAACATGAATAGCTCGATTCCTAGTAAACCGATGGCCCACGGGTTTAGTGAGTCTCGTTCCCTGGTCCCGCCCACAGACCAAAACCCAAAACCGCAAATTTTATCTACCGGTTTTCTACCCCTAAGCGGTTTTCCCGTAAACCGGGAGCGCTTTAACCTGGGGACACTAAAATTGGGTGCTTGTGGGCCCGCATTTCTCCAGGATATGTGGCGATTCGACCGCACTCTGACTTATTCACGTGCCATTCACGCGCTTCATCCTTCCAATATTTTTTGTTTTCACTTGCATGGCACCAAAGCCCAATGCTCCCTATCTCATCCCCACCTGTCTATCCCTTTTCAGAATCTCCATTTGCCCATTTCAAGCTTCTCTGTTCCAATTCACTGCTCCTATAAAGCAAAGGCAACTGCTTTTGGACAATTTGTAGAAAGATAGATCCACATTTTAGACTACTTAAACTATAAACTGTAGTGATTGGGTTGTGAAAGGCACGTAACTAGAACGAGAGTGGGTAATGATATTGCAACTGTATTATTTTAACACTATATGATGACTTAATAGATGGATTTCCTTCGTGTTTTTTTTTTTTTTAATATACAATAAGGTGGCTGTGCATCCCCCCTATTCCAAGAATGTGGAAAACTGGTTTTCAATATACTGCTATTCTTCCTTTTTGAGACAAACCACTGCGCCTCTAGTAATCCCACATTACATAAGTGTCATGATCCTTAACTTATAAATATATAATCTCTATACTAATAGTTACCCAAAATTATTGAGAAAATGCGTATGAGTTGCAATGGTTGTAGAGTTCTTCGAAAAGGCTGCAGCGAAAGTTGTAGCATCAGGCCTTGTCTTCAATGGATCAAAAACCCCGAGTCTCAGTCTAACGCCACTGTTTTCCTCGCTAAGTTTTACGGCCGTGCTGGCCTCATGAATCTAATTAACGCCGGCCCTAATCACCTTCGTCCTGGTAATTAAAACTCAATTTCATTCTATTCTTCAACTCCATGCATAGGTTATACATACAATTTTTTGTTGATTAATTTTATGTATTTGCAGCAATATTTAGGTCGTTGCTTTATGAGGCTTGTGGAAGAATAGTAAACCCGATTTATGGATCGGTGGGGTTGTTGTGGTCAGGCAATTGGCAGCTTTGTCAAAATGCTGTGGAGGCAGTACTCAAAGGAACTCCAATTACTCCCATAGCCTCTGAAATTGCTGTAAACAACAACGGTCCTCCTTTGAAATTGCCTCACGATATTAGGCATATAAGCAAAGATGAAAACTCTACCAAGTCCAGCGATCTTCACCGGGTCAGAACCCGATGTCGATTCAAGCGCTCAGGTGCCAAGACAAGATCGAACCCGGTTTGTTCCGGGTCGGGTGATGAGAAAGTTAACGGGTCTACGAGCCATGAGTCTTCGTTGAGTCACCAGTCTGAAGAAGCGGCGGTGGCTCCGAATGTGGAATGCGAAAGCCGGGAAATGGCGGAAGTAGAAGATTCAGCTATGGCCGAGCCTGCTAAAGTCGAATTGGAACTGACTTTAGGTTTTTCGTCGTTTGGAACTGTTGACGGTAAACCGAAGGAAACTAAACGGAATAAACCTGTTCAGTTGCTGGACGCCGCCGGAGAATGTAAAATAGAGCTTTGCCTTCATTGATTAGTGCTACTAGTTCATTTTTACCTCTGTTTACTTTTTTGCCCTCTACATCAGTACAAATACCAAGTCAATATAGTAGCAGCAGAAGAAACTTTTTCTAATTACATGTTTATCCTTAATTAGGTAAATTGTCCCGCTTCAGCTCACATCTTAATCAATCAATTTGTTATCTACTTTTTGACAGAAGCGTATAGTTTGATGTAACAACTGTGTTCGATTAGATGATGTTTTAGGAACAAGGAAAAATTTAAACTTTAATAATAAATTTAGGTACATTAACTTATAATTACTCTTAATTAATAGTTTATCATTATGTTCAAGTGGAAGTAACTAGTAAGTGTGGAGGGGTGTAAAACATTTCCCTTTCTAGGTACCTCTTTGACAACTTTTATAATTTCTTCAAATTTAGATTGAAGATTATGAAATGGTATCTCGAAAATATGTTTATTTCGACAATTCTATATTTTACCTATTATTTTCTTAAAGATAAATTTATAGATACCATACAACTATGAATTATTTTTGTTTTTTGTTTTTTGTGCTAAAAACACTTAATTATGTTTTATAACACTATATTTTATATATATTGGGTTGGAATGAGCACCCTATTCCAACAAGAAGAATAGGTTTTGTCTAAACTTCGTTTACACAAATTAAATAGCAGGATGTGAACTGTCTATGATGTGCAATTTTTACCGTATATTTCCCTTGTGCGGACATGTCCGATTTTGATGTCATTATTTAATTTGGGGCTGTTTTCGAAAAAAAATAATAACGTTTAACCATTTTGGGTAATTGCAAATATACGATGTCTAAAGTTATTTTTTACAAAATCTAGCTTCAAACACAATATTTAAAATTTATATGATTGAAGTTTAGTCATTTTTGTTTGATTTCAATCTTTTTTATCAAAAATTTATGTGCATATAAATAACTAAACTTCAACCAAAGATGATCAAAGTCAGAAAAAATAACTGAAATTGAACCATTTTCACACTTAGGGTAACTTTGAATATGTATATATTTTTTGAACTGTGATTTTTGTCAAGTTGAACTTTTATGTATTGTCCGAAAAGGGATACATGCAATATTTTAAAAAGGCAATACAAAATGTCTCATGAAATATTAGGTTTCTTGCATATATGAATCATTGACGAAAAAAATAAAAATCAACTAAATGACTGAATGTATATACAAGTATATAAACAATGTTTTCACACTGCTATACATGATAATCAAATGAAGACAGAAAATTAATAGTAATTTAATGGGATAATGTATTTACCAAAACAAATATACAATTATTTTTTTTTGAATTTTGTACATGAAAGTGTGTTAATTGGAGTTGGTAGGAGCTTCTATACGGTGAAAAAATTAATTGGAGGCTACATGGCCATTTTCAATGATTTTAAGAACGGTGGTCGGTCAAATATACCCTGTACTATTGGAAATAATTTAAATATATTTTTCGTTATATTTTTGGGTTAAATATATCCCTTATGTTATATTTTCGGTTCAAATATACCCCTCTTATTATACTTTGGTACAAATTCGCCCTTAATTTTAACGGAACAATACTTGAAAAACTCAAAATTAAATAATTCATTCCCGATTTTAAATATCTGATTTTTTTAAGAATAAATAAAATTTTCAAGTACTAATTTGATTTTTTTTCTTCTGAGAAATGACAATAAAAAATACATTGCATAATTTTAAATATTAATACATGAAATTTTTAAATACTAATTTGAGTCTTTTTTTCTTACAAAATGATAAGACAGAAAATATTATATTTTAAAAAAACGACTCAAATTAGTATCACGAATATCAACTTGACTCGAACAAACCAAACCATGCTCATTTTTCAGTTTAAGGATATCTTCAGCAATCTCAACTCCCACAAATATGAAATAAGGATTAGCCAAAAAGTTATTTAGGATTTGTGGGATTTCATCCAAGTAAAACAACTGGATGATCAAACAAGTGTTGTCGATGCAGAGTTGAAGTGTGGCTAATATTAATTTGAGTTTTTTTTTTCTAAATGCAATATTTTATGTCTTATTATTTTATAAGAAAAAAGACTCAAATTAGTATTTAGAAATTTCATGTATTAGTACTTAAAATTATGTAATGTATTTTATATTGTTATTTTTACGAAGAAAAACAAATTAAATTAGTACTTGAAAATTTTATTTATTCTTCAAAAAATCAGGGGAATGAATTATTTAATTTTGAGTTTTTTAAATGTTATTTCGTTAAAATTAAGGACGAATTTGTACCAAAGTATGATGAGAGAGCTATATTTGAACCGAGAATATAATAGGAGGGGATATATTTAGCCCGAAAGTATAACGAGGGATATTCGGGCTAAATATACCCCTTCAGTTGTACTTTCGGTTCAAATATACCCCTCTCATTATGCTTTGGTAGAAATTTACCTTTAATTTTAACGGAATAACACTTGAAAAGCTTAAAATTAAATAATTCATTCCCAATTTTAAATATCTGATATTTTTAGGAATAAATAAAAATTTTAACTATTAATTTGGGTTTTTTTTCTTAGAAATGACAATACAAAATGCATTGCATAATTGTAAGTACTAATACATGAAATTTCTAAATACTATTTTGAGTCTTTTTTCTTACAAAATAATAAAACAGAAAATGCTGCAAAATTATTTTACAACATTTTCTGTCTTATCATTTTGTAAGGAAAAAAATCAAAATTAGTACTTATAAATTTCATATATTAGTATTGTATTGTCATTTCTAAGAAAACAAAACTCAAATTAGTACTTGAAAATTTTAGTTATTTCTAAAAAAATCAGATATTTAAAATTGAGAATGCGTTATTTAATTTTGAACTTTTCAAATGTTCTTCCGTTAAAATTAAGAGTGAAATTGTATCAAAGTATAATAAGAGGGGTGTATTTGAACCGAAAGTATAACAGGAGGGTATATTTAGCCCAAAAGTATAACGAGAGGTATATTTAAACTATTTCCAATAGTATAGAGGTATATTTGACCCTTTTCCGTAAATTTAAACCATTTCCAATAGTACAAGTATATTTGATACTTTTATTATAGTCTAAATTTATTTGCTCAAGTTTATTATATCAGTGATTGTTGGGAGTTTTGCCAGGAATTTTAGATTTTTTGTGTTGCAATTTATTTATTTTTTAAAATAAATAAATATAAATGAATTAAACTTTGAACTAAAATGTATTACACATACATTAAAGTTGAATTAGAAGAGAAAATGAAATCTGTAGTTAATTGGAAAAAAAAATCAGTAATCTGTACACCACAAAAATGAATTAAACTTTGAACTAAAATGTGTATTACACATACATTAAAGTTGAATTAGAAGAGAATTAGAGACGGATGGAACCTATAGCTAATGAAAAAAGTCTTCAGTGATTTGTACACCACAAAAATGAATTAAATAGAGAGATAATGACGCCCTTTTCCTTTTTTTCAAATAAAAAAGTGTATATAATGTCTTATTTAATTAAAGTATTGTTAGTAATTATTAAAAATGATAATAAAATAAAAATATATTTAAAAATGGTAAATAATTTTTAAAACACATTCAATTAAATAATTTTTTAAAATTTGAATTAGGTTCAATTTGAATAAATATTTTACCTTAACGATTCAATTTGTATAGTTTTTCCTTGAGAAAATAGGGCCATTTTGAGTTAAAATAGTGACCGGTCACTTCCTTTAATTTTCCCTGAAATAGTTACCAAATGTCCGGATTGGCTTCTCAGAAGTCAGAAGCCCAATAACTACCGGATCCCAAGTCCAAAATTCGTTTGCTGAAACAAAGTAATACGGGAAAATCCCTATCCCCGTTTCATTTTATTTTATATGACATTATTTTTTTAATTCACTTAAAAAAAATATCATATTAATAATTTAATTTTAAAATCTTTTTTGCCTATTAAATAATTTTTAACCACATGAATATATATAATTTTAGATCATAAATTTTAAAAACTATTTCTCCTTCTTAAATATAATATCAAATCAAATGGTGTCCTATAAAATATGGGATGGAGGGATTAATTGTTTTCGCTTTAGCTTTCCAACGAGTCTCTCGCCGACCCTACTTACCGGTCCATCGGAGAATGGTAAACATCTGACTTTTTATCACCGTTGCTTCCTTTTCTAAATGCATATCTTTCACATTTTTGTCGATTAATGTGTTTATACAAAATCTATTAGCTCAATGAACTAGTAAGTGGCATACAAACAAGTACTCTTATGTTAGTTAGCATTATCATACTCATTCAGTAAATATAATTTCTCGACACCTGAAAGATTGAGAAGAGAATATTTTGGGAAATTTTGTGATTGTTGTATTCCATTCCATTCTGTGTATATATATATATTTGGTTTTGTTCAGAAATAACTAATAAAAGGAAATCAGCTATGCACTTGTCCCATTGTTATTTGCTGGTGGTGTTACTAACTAATATTCTATCATGAGGAAGCTTCTAAGATTTTCCTTTTCTCCAGCTGTGATCCCTAGATCGATGGGTCCAGATTGATTTTCCTTTCTGTGTGATTAAGGGCCGAGGATGCTCCAAGTTAGCAAGAGACAAGACTGAGATACACTTAGTCTTATACGATGTGTCATTTGCATGGAAAACTCCTTACCTTCTTCCCATTGTCTTCTTCATTTTATTTTTGCTTTTGACTTACAATCTTCTTCTTGTTGTTATTGCGGTGAGCTAAAATAGATGAGGGCTTTACTTCAATAATACCGTAAATAGATAAGTCGAGTATAATGGGTGAGACGTACTGATTAGGCTGAAATATAGTACGTTGAACTGCCTTAAGCTTGACCTTAATTTAACTGATAACAATTAGATGTCCCTGAATTTGTTTGGAGTACAATGGACAATGCCTGAGATTGTGGAAGGGTGATACATAGGACGGCATTGGGAGAAGAAGAAGATGTGGAAAGTGAAAGGGTATACACAATCTACATAATGTGCTTGACAACAACTGTGTATCAGCTATGGGTTGAAAGAAATCAGAGATTATTTCAGACGAAAAGCACTCCCCAAAAGGTGGTCATAAGGAAGATAATACATGAGGTTTTCTTCAGAGGATCCTTGATTCCTCGACTGGCCAAAAGTCTTGTAGTGCTTAATTTTATCCTTAGCCTTTAGTTATAGTTTTTTTGCTTTATTAGAAATGATGTAATAGTGGTTAGCTTGCTAGTTGTATGGTTGCCTTGCTATGCCAGTAAAACTTTTGAACTTTCTACAGATCAATTTTGGTAATGGTTTGTATGGTTTTAACTGCCTTTCTGGGATACAATCATGTCTCGAAAAACTTCTCTATAGGGTTCTGCTATTTGGCAAAAGCTATTTAAGTACTACTCTATAGAGTTAAATTAAGCGTTTTTGCTGGGCCAAATTATGTTGAAAAAATTTCAGTGTTGGTAGGTGTTTTTCAGATATCAGGTAATCCTGGTCTGGTAAGAAAAGTGTTGTATGAAGTGTCAACCCTGTTTCATCGGAATCCGCATAAAGACAAACCTCCCTTGAGTTTTCCCATGGCTCATGGAACTCAAGCCCCCCCCCCCCCCACCTCCGATCCTGTCATGGAGAATATGCTTCCTCCAAGAAATTCAGTGCGGTCTCAATGAAGCACTAATCTAAGTAGTTTGGCACTTGGGGCATGGGTTGCAGGATATGGGAACCAGCCCTCTGGAATGGGGGACAGGGATTTTGATTATGTTCCTCCCTCTCATGCTAATGAAGCTCCAACTGACTTCACGATGAAAATTCTGTGTTCTATTGCAAAGATTGGTAGTGTTATTGGCAAGGGCGGCTTCAATGTAAAGCAACTGCTGCAGGAAACAGGGGCAAGGATTCACGTTGAGGATGTTTCACCCGAATCTGATGAAAGAGTTATTTGAGTCTCCCCTTTCAAGGTAATATTTACTGTTGTGGAACTCTTAATATAACCATATTAATATATGTCAGTGAGATTTTTCTTTATCCTTCTTCCAGGCTCTTTGGGATCCTGGGTCACAAACTATTGATGCCATTCTTCAGCTTCAGCATGAAACAAGTGAAATCTCTGATAAAGGAATAATCACTACTAGCCTTTGTCTTCCCTCTAGTAAGGTGGGCTGCATTCTTGGACAAGGAGCTCAAGTTATTGATGAGACGACGAGGATTACCCAAGCGGATATTCATATTCATGTTTTTTCCAAAGACAACAAGCCTAAATGTGCATCAGCAGATGAGGAGCTTGTACATGTGATTCACTTACCGTAAGTATTTAGTCTTGGTCATGCCCCCCCCCCCCCCCCCCCCTAATTTTTGATCTTATAGTGTCTCTGAGTGTAATTATTTCAAATATTAAGTTAGAAGTTTGTCTCAATAGTAATTGAAGGTCTACTAACTCAGATTTGTGGAAGCTTTGGTGTTGCAAAAGTTGTCTTGGTAGATATTTCATCTAGACTTAGATCAGGATTCCTCCATGATGCTAATGGCAATATGGAGTCTGCGCCAGTTAGGTCACTCCCTAGGTTTGGTCCTTTATAAGTCATCCCCAACTGGAGATCCACCGCCTTCAGGTGTGATGAGAGCTGACAGTTCTAGAGGATATGAACTTAAGGTATTATATTTCAGCCTACAAATGTTGTTCCAAGCAGTTCATGCTATTTCTTATCTTTGATTGAGTTAGAATAATTTGCCGGGATAGAAAAAATCAGGCAAAAAACCAATTATTGTAACACCGTTACAGTGCATATGCACTATAGATGGGTGAAGGGTTGGAGGTGGTACCAGGCATCACTTTTATATGTGAAAACGAGTGTGTTGTTACTGTACAGGAGACCTTCCCATGTACACAAGTCCTTAACTATTTTTATGTCACGTTACTGACCTAGATAATTCAATTGGGCATATGACATTCTAATTCCTTTGTCTTTTATGTGACTAAACAAGTGTAAAGTTGTACTTCTAGGTGGTGTTCGTGATTATAAAAAAGTCTTGCATTATATGAATGCTTTCTGGCATTTGCAAAAAGAGACACATTCTGGCAGGACTCAAGGTTCATATTCGTTGGCAACCTTTATCTGCATTGAAGGTAGGAAGCATAATTGAATACTCAAGGTTCATATGCATTGGACTCTTTGTTTTCTAGAGTCAATTTGATAAATTTCATTACTAAGTTAGATTAGATATTTAAATTCAATTCTTCATGAAATGTACTCTAAGCTGCAATATTACTCACGTCTAAATAGGGAAAGTGAACATGCCGCCTTGTTATCAAAAACAATACTAGTATTAAACTAGCTTTCGACAGCTGTGGCTCCCTCAATTTTCTCTAACTAGCTGGGCTCAGCCCATGGGCTATGTACTGGTTGATCTCCTGGGCCCAAAAGATTTTGGACAGGCTCAATATTGTTTCTTAGACTTTTTTAGATGTGAAACTTACATAAATATACTATATTAAAAAAATATTTACAATTCATAGTAATAATATTTTTTTTACTAAACACTTATAATACATTTAAAATACAGTTTTAATATATATTACTGAGAATAATTTATAAAATTCATATAATAAAAGTTTTATTCATGGATAATATATTTCACACTTTAATACACTTATAATGCATTGTGTCAATTTCTTACCAAACATGCATAATATATTTTCAAACACTTATAATACATTTATATTCCATGCATAATTAACTTTTAATACATGACAAATATATCATAATATTGCTATGTATTGCTATAAATGGTAATAAATAAAAAATATCGCTAAAATCAGTAATTATTTATTAAAAAATGTTCACTCAGATAATTTTTCCTTATTGGAATTCATTTTGCAAGTATTATGTCAGACTCCTTTTGTTATTTGTTTTGGATATCTAGGCTATCTAGAGTTTCCTGCATTCCCGTTGTTTTATTTCCTTGTTTCATCCTGCTGCTATGATAAATGATTCTAATACTTTGTGGTGCACTATAGTACCTTTTTGCATAGTTAAATTTTGATGGAATTACTTATAATATTACAATGAATTTGTTAAATTGTGCCAAAGTTAGTGGTTCCATGTTAAGGCAGCTTATTCAACACCTTTAAATGTGGTCTGAGCAGGGTAGGATGTAAGCATACCTTATTCCTATCTTTGTGGAGTATAGAGACTGTTTTTGATAGACCCTCGACTCAAAAGAGAAAATTTTAAAGCAAGAACAATATGATAGTAAAATAGCAAGATACATAACTAATGTATCTCTGCTGGAAATTGAACATGAAACCTTATAGTGTTCAACCCACTTAATTGACTACTAGGTCACTCTTGGGTGCTCATAGATACTCCTTTAGACTCAAAACATTTCCAAAGGACCTCCCCAGAAACTCTAACATAAGTCTTTTCCAGGTCAATGAACACGATATGTAAATCTCTAGTCTTGTCTATGTATTGCTCCAACAATCTCCAACTCCTTGAAATTATATAAAAGAAATATTATGAGCTCGGACATGCACTTGTATCACGGATTTAACTTTACACTTAAAACATTTAAATTCATTCGCACAAATCAATGTATTTTAAGTCAGTTACCTGCTTTGTTTTCCTGAATACCAATTCCACCTTGACAGGATCGTGTAAATTATAATTCTTAAAACTCCCATTGTATCATTATGTATATAAGTCAAACCCTTGTTTTTCTAGGTTCCCCATAGTTATCCCAGACGTACCTAAATATAATGTATTGGGACCTCGTTGAAAACAGAATTAAGTGGGTGCACAAATTGACTTAAGCTTTGTCGACCAGTACATGATTTCTGCCCCTTTTTTAAGAGTCATGACTTCCTTTTTTGTGTGTTTGACATACTTTTTTGAGTGGTTTTCCCAAACTTGTATATAACAAGTACAGTGAAACAGCAAGAACCTGTTATTGCGTTTTACACATGATCGATCTCTCATAGTTAAGTAAAAGAGCTGTTTTCTCTCGCCTCGTCTCCTGTCTTGTTGTATCAATTATCATAGTGTAGGCCAAACCAAAACAAAATGGTCTTAATAGCCTTATTATTATTATGCCAGCATTATTTCGATAAAATTCACGATAAATGGCCATAATAAAGTGTTTGCTCTTCACAATTTATCATATGCTCCACCCATATATTAGTGCTCTTACCCACTTGTCCACTCGATCTAATCTCCAGAGAGATAAATTGGGTGGGTATCTCTATTTAGGAGAAGGTTGAATTAGCATCTATTCCCCCCCCAAAAAAACTAGTCTACGTGATTAGCGGTAGCATAATCACGAAAATTGAATTATTGAATCGAATCGAGATTTATTGTAGTATTGAAGTTTGATTTGGATTTAAGTTATGTCTATTTTTAATTATCGATTATCAAATTATCAAAATAGAATTTTAGAAATACTATATTAAATATCGGACGCCCACTCCGTCTGTCTTTTGTTTGTGGTAACAATGGTCAGGTCACATGTTTATTTACCATGTGTGAATACTAATAATGACAACTTGTATTATTATTCTAAAAAACCTAAGTATTCTGTGTAAGCATATTATGGTTAATTGATCTAACCAAATTCACCCAGAACACAAGTTTGAAAACTTTGGCTATTATTTACTTTTAAAGTTTGTGGGTATGAATTGTTTACCATATATATGGATAACATTAGTGAGTGATTTTGATTGACTTGTAACGTCAAATTCATAATGTCAGGACTTGAGAGTGGAGATCTAACCTCTATGAGCGGTCATTTAGGGGCCTTAGATGGTGATCCGGGTTGTTTCCCTCTCGACGATGAAGCTTAATCCACATCATCTCACTAGCCGACCTTGACCCCTGTTATTTTGAGGTCATATCTAGTATTTAGAGTTTGCCTCGATTTGGTATCGCTCTTGCGGTCCACACCGAAACAATGTTTTACCCCTAGATGTCCAGTCAACTGTTGCACCTCAACGCATTACGGGGAGAACCAGCTAGCTCTGAGTTCAAGTGGCATTTAACCCCTAACCACGACTCATCCTGTGTGATTTCTCTAAAAGCTAACATGGTAAATATTGGACAAATATGAACATATCTTGTCAAAATATATTTTCTTCAAATACGTAATTATCAAATTATTGTAGCAAAATTTACTATATCAAAATTTGATTTATCATATCGGACCGAATTTTAAAAGTTTGGAATTTACTTTCAATTACCAATTGTTGATTATCAAATCGAATATCAAATGCGCACCCCCATATGTGATTGCATATCCCGTATGTTAAGATCTTCTTGTCATTTCATGGCATTCGTTTCTTTTGCATCTCCACAGAAACTATCACTAATCTTGGATGGTATAGTACTCACAGTTCATTTATCCAAAACAATAGTTCTAAGTTTGTCCCTTATGTTCGTTAGGCATGAATCAGTTACTATTTCTATTAGAGTCTATTCACCATTGGTGCTTGACACCTACATCAGATAATCACGTCTTTGCTAGGAAGCGTGATGGTTATTAAAGTTGGCATTCGAAGAGATGCAATTATGAAACAATGAGGGTTGTTTGGTAGCTGATTTAAAAATGAGTTATTCAGGTATTAAATTGTGTATAAGTAATGCCACGTTTGATAGTTAATTAGAAAATAAGTTATTCATATATAAAATTAATACGGTATTTGATTTGCAATTTAGAAACTTGCATAACTAATACGTATATAGGTTATGAGAGAATTTATATATTATTTTATGCATGAAGATATAAGTTAAAATAACTTATACCTGAGTAATTAAATCATGTATGATTAATGATTAGATAAAATAATATATAAATTTTCGCATAAGTAATCTCTTCAATTGTTGATACACATAACTCTAACAAGGTATCAATCGACCCCTTCACACTATAACATCCTTGTGTTAAGATAATGGTTTCATGGCCGGCAATCTGAAAGGATATCCTAGATGTGATGGTTCAAATCTGGTATAATGTACCTTGTGAATAAGAAAGACACCATGAAAAAACCTCAACTTCAAGTATCCTTGTGTCAGAATATCTTTCTATTTTCGTTTGTGGCTATCGACACGATAAGGGGTCGGTGGTAGCTGGTTAGAGTTAAGTAGGTATCATAAGTAATTTAAAGATTAGTCATGAAAGAATTTATTTATTATGTTACGTAAGTATTAGTTATTTCATTTTTTTATTTTGCATAAAATAATAAAGAGAATTTGAGATTTCTCACTTGTAAATATAACTATATTAGTTATGTGAGTTTTTAAATTACAAGCAAAATAGTATTGTATGAAGTGTTTTGAATTTTAAACATTGCAAAAAAATGCTATCAAATATGATATTATTACTTATGCAAAACTTAATACACAATTAACTTAGCTCATAAACACTATCAAACGACCCCAAATGAAAAAAAAAAGGGCGGGGGTAAATAAATCACGATTTGGCGTTTAACTTATTCTTTGAGTGGAATTGGATCGATGATAGGTATCTATTCTCTAGAGTTTTATCTTACGACTCTTTAAATTTCTGTCTTTATTGATAGATTAGACGCTAATTAATAGGTTAGGTTGTAGTGTTGTACCAAAAATCCTATTTTAGAGGCTTTATATTTTGGTGTCTGACACGCCTTCCAATAGAGAGAATCATTCAATTGTATTAGTCAACTGGTTTATGAGTGCCTTAGGATTGAGTACTGACTGAAGAATTTTTTACTTTTTGAATTAATTTTTTTATTTGAAAATCATTGTTTGATTAAAAAAAATTCATACAATTTTCATTTTTATAAATTTTTCTTTTTCAAATTTACACCTAAAGTTTTTAGGTAAGATTTTATAAAAATTTCATATACATTTAAGTAATAAATATTTATTGTAAAAAGTGAAAACTTCAAAGAAAGTGGTTTTTATTTATTTTTGGCTTTCATGACAAACGCCCACTTAATCTCAACTAAGTTTTTTACCGATTGTTTAGTGTGATGGATAAAAAAAAATAGTCACACGATAATTTTGTAATATCTCTTTATTTCTTGTTTGGTTACAAAGTATGGAATAACTTATCTCAGAATTAATCAATAGTATTGTGATAAGTTATTCCTTTCTCTTGGTAAAATAACAATATCAGAATAACTTATCCTTACATAAAATAATTAAATGACAAAAATATCCCTGAAAGCTATTTCATTATCACTTTTCATATCTTTCTACCACATTTATAAAGTCCGCTGAAATTTTTTGTTGCTCATCGGATTTGATAAATTTCAAATAAATCAATAATTATTCAACTGCTTGCGTCCTTTTTGACAATCAAAAGAATTTCTAGAACTTTGTTTCTCGTTGTAATTCGTAAAAAAAATTATTTTTAGAATGAGAAATACTATCTAATTACCAAATTTCAATCTAGTTTATGCTATTATATTGGTGCATTTTTTGCTCCAATGTTAATTCATTTATTTTTGTTTATATTTTTGCTTATGACAGTGAAGAAGAGAGCTTCCCACTAGCCTCAGATTGTTCCCGTTTTATTCTTATGGATTGAAAACTTATAAATAATTGAGATTTCTTTGATTTTGTTTTCAAGCATGAATAATTAAAGCTCTTCAAAAAATATACAAAAAGCTAAATAAGGTGGATGGTAGTTTTGTAAAAAAATAACTAATTTTTAGAAAGTATCCAATGCTTATTTGTTTTAATACAACAAATCAAACAAGCAATAAAAATTAATTTCAGCATAATTAATTTCATAATAATTAATACAACAACAACAACAACGACCAAGTGAAATCCCACAACGTGGGGTCTGAGGAGGGCAAAGTGTACACAGACCTGACTCCTATTAAGATAGGACGGCTGTTTTCGAAAGACCCTCTGCTCAGTAAAATCAAAAAAAAAATAAAAAAAAAAAAGAAAAAAAAAAGAAGAAGAAAAAAAGAAGAGAAGAGAAGAGAAGAAACAACCCCTTAGAGAATAAACATGAGGTCAATGTCAAGGGTCTTCCTCACGTATTGCATGGGGATTTTCGTTTTGATGAAATCAATTAGCAGTTTGACTTATTCCTAGTGACTGGCATGGTTTGTCTGACGTCCAAACGTCAAGCAGTTATTTACAAATATCAGTGGCACGTATTGGCTCAATAAACTTCATTAATTTATCTCTTTGATTATGTAATCATTAAGTTAAAATTTTTTATTTCGATATGAGATTCACCTAAAATGTCAGTCTTTCTTTTGAGAGCTCCATTATAACATATTTCATGAAACACAAAGATTTAAATAGCCAGTTTTGTTTATTTTAGACTGAGGTGTAATTGTTATTATCGTTGTGTACTCAATTAAATTATTTTTTAAAACTATGCCAAAAAGCAGGAGACTATATCGTCAAACCACGGAAGGATGTCCGATACTAATTTATCATTGACTTCTATATCGAACTAAACCAATTTCAGTGCGATTTATTTATATCTGTACTTTTTGTTTTTGGACTAATTATTTCAATGAAATGAAAAGCTAATAAAACCTGCCTCCAATACTGGTTGTAGTATTGCATTTAGAAGTTACAGAAACACAGTAGTTGACATCTTGTCATACATACAAGTACATACTATCTAAACTTACCATGATTGCATTTTAAAGAGTTTTTCTTTTATTTCTTTTGATTTTATATAGGTCGTCCAGTCAACAGTACTATAACTAGAAAGTGGTACTTTCTAGTTGTGTGGCGCAACTTTTGGGTGTGCGGTAATTAGGTGTGTCAAAATAAAATTCAATCAGTCCAATTCAATCTAATTCATTTAATGGAAAATGGTCAAAAATATCTTTGAACTATAGAAAAATGTTTAAAAATATTCTATATCCATCTTTTGTCTAAAAATACTCTTATGCTCATTTTTTTGTTCTAAAAATATCCTTTCATTCACCTTTTTGACTAACTTTAATCTTTGAAACTAACAATCTTTTTTTATTTTTTAAAAGTATTTTTCATGTGTCACCTCCACTAATTCTTTTCATAATTTATCTTAAGCCAAAAAACAATATATCTCTTCAAGACCCCAATTTTTTAAAAAAATAAATCTAACAGTTTTTTTTATTGCTATAGCTTTTTCTTCTTATTTTTTTATAAAGTTTATTGTGGGATCACGAACAGGGATATTGTTTTGATTGAATAAATTACGGGGAAAAATATTTTTTAAAATAATTTTTTTACTTGCTCTAATTTTTTTTTTATGGTCATCAAGCTTGTATATTTTTTTGGTTTGGATAAATTATGAATTATTTTTTGAAAAATATATTTAAAAAATCTTTTATTCATATGTATTATTACAAGATAGTTTTACAATAACTATCTAAAAACTATCTTGTAATAGAAAAAAAATTATTTATTTATTTTTAACTATCTTGTAATAACTAATTTAGCTTAAAATATTTTTTTTACTATCTTGTAATAACTAAAAAATAATTTAGTTATATGTATAAATAAAATTTTTTAGTTATTTTATTTATACGTATTGTAAAAAAATCATTATTATTAAACAGTAACGAAAAATCAAACCAAGAACTAAAAAGAATCTATCTTTTTTTTTCTGGTTGACAGAAAAAAAATCCTAGTCTTGTTTATCAATATGGCTTTTTAAAAAAAAAATTGGAGGGGGGAGGGGGTCTTGAAGAGGTATATTATTTTTGACTTAGATAAATTATGAAAACAGTTTAGTGGTGGTGGATTTTTATTTCATTCAATAAGAAAATGACACATGATAAATACTTGTAAAAAATAAAAAATAAAAAGATAGTTGTTAGTTTCAAGGGTTAAAGTTAGCCAAAAGGGTGGATGGAAGGGTATTTTTAGACCAAAAAGATGAGTAAAATTGTATTTTAAAATCAAAAGATGGATGAAGGGTATTTTAAAACCTTTTTTCTATAATTTAGGGGTATTTTTGGCCCTTTTTCGTTCATTTAAATTTGGATTGGTTATGTCCTGCCAATTTATTAGCTCAACCCATTTCAACCCATAAAAAATGGATTGATATGTAACCCGAATTGGCTCATGAGAAATCTTGTTAAAATATTTTTAAAAAACTTTTTTTTCAATTTGATATGTTATATATAGCCATAAGAAAGAAAAAAATAATTTTTTTAGGTACTAAATTAGTTTAAAAGAACGAATAAAACAATTAAACTTAGTAAAAATTGGGTTGGGTTGAGACTTGATCCGTTATATAACTCATTACTTAATTCATTTTGACCCAAACTAATTTGGATTGGGTTGGGTGTTGACCCGATTGTTGTCTTAACCATTATGACCCGTCCAAACATGACCCGACCTGTCCAAACTTGACTCAAGCCGCCCAATTGCCATGCCTACGCATAATGGTCAATGACGATTGATGTGGATTGAGCATCATGAGGTCCGGGGTTCAAGTTTCAGCAGAGAAAAAAATATTAGGTGATTTCTTCTCATCTGTTCAATCTTTGATGGACAAAGTTAGTTACGTGATACTTGTTATTTGTGCAAGGTGACAGATATCCATGTAACTTGTCGGACAAAATTAGTTACATGATACTTAATACTTGTTGCTTAAGGTGCAATTAAATTTGCACGACATCATGGTTATAAGAAAGAAGTTGTGTGGTGCAACGTAATTAATTTGAAAATATCAATCTCAAGGGATTAATATTCAAATGAAAATTCAATTAGATAGTCGGAATCTTGTAGTAACCTCATCATCCTTTTTAAGCACAGCCAATATAAATGTGATCATATTAAAGGGCAGTCCGGTGCACTAAAGCTCGCAGGATCTGGAGAAGGGTAGGACCACAAGGGTCTATTGTACCTAGCTTTACTTTGATCATGATCACATGGCAGCAACTTTACCAGTTACTCCAACACTCCCTTCATCCATGTGATCACATTAAAGAAGGTAAATCTTGATTGACCAATTTCCATTGCCACTACTAATAATAAGATCATTTTTTTCATATCGCACTTATTGCCGCCATGTGAGTTCAGAAAAGTATGCACATTAACTAGATTCAGTGGATTGTGGTGCGATTTTCCACTCATTAATTATCTTAATACGCTTTATAAGAGTAGGCTTGTTAGTTTCAAATAGTCAATGCTCTTCCCTACTGTTAGAACACATCTTAATGTACAAAATAATTTTAAAAAATACATCTGTTAACATACATAACTTTTTATTTATTTATTTTACTCTGTTTAGAGGGGATATTGGGGTCTAAAAGTAAAGGTAAAATAATTTGTAGAAATTATTACAAACTCCCTCTTAATTTATATATAATTTATATATTAAAACTGTCAGACAAAGTAACACTCCCTTCACTCATTATGGGTGCTCCCTAGGCTTTGGTGTTGGGTGTTTGCCCTAACTTACGATAATTGAGTTTTTTTTTCTCTAAAAGAAAAACACAAAATTTCTGTATTTGGCTAGATTATTTTTTTTAAGAAAAAGTTTATGATTCTATAAATAGAGATTTATTCCTCCTTACCTGAAACCATTCACAATATAGTCCTAGAGACTTTGAAGTTGTTGTGTAGAGGGAAAACAGTGAGCCACAAGTGTTACGTTACTACTTGTGTGAACCTCTTTGTATTCAGAGTGAATTGTGTGAGGTTATTTTTTTCGATAATTTGTACTCTCGTATTTATATAATGAATTGTGGATATAGGTCGATTGATCGAACCACATTAAATATTTGTGTCTCTTTTGATATATTTCTCGTTTCTCTTCTTACTCATGGTCTATTGAGATTTTCTTTGCTAGCTTCCACATTACACCTGATTATTTCGGCCACTAACAAGTGGTATCAGAGCGAGGTTAAAAACGAGTGTTGATCTTGACTGGTTCAGTTCTTACCGTAACCTTTTTGACAGCAATGACGATTTTTGTTGGAGAAAGTTTTTAGAGATGTTCTCTGTGTCGAGACATAGATTTGATGGAAGAGATTTTGAAGATGGAGATGCAACCTGTTGAAGATTATGTGAAGAAAATGGAACAAATTTATTTTTTCAGAAATTCAGGTCAAGGGGGAGAGTTGTTGGATATTTGCCCCGACTTTCCTAGTATGTTCCATTTTCACAAAAGAAAAACACAAAGTCTCCATATTTGGCTAATTTTTTTTATAGAAAAATGTTTATGACTCTATAAATAGAGGTTCATTTCTTCTTACATTGTAGCATTCACAATTTAGTCCTAGAGACTTTGAGAGTTGTTGTGTAGGGGGAGAAATGGTGAGACATAAGTCTTACGTTAACACTTGTGTGAACCTCTTTGTATTTCGAGTGAACTGTGTGAGGTTATTTCTCTCGATATTTTGTACTCTCATATTTATATAGTGAATTGCTCATTGTCTCTTGTGGATGTAGGTCGATTGACCGAACCACGTTAAATATTTGTGTCTCTTTTAGTATATTTCTCGTTTCTCTTCTTACTTATGGTCTATCAAAAAAAATATTGCTAGCTTTCACATTACACTTGATTATTTTTTGTCTCCAACACTTGACCACTTTAAAAGGGCACTTCGTCCTTGTGAAGGAGTGGGATCTCACTTATTAATAGAGAGATAAAAGACAAATAAAAAGACGAGAGGTCAGAATCATGTAAATCAGTCCGAGATAAATTTAAAATGAATTCAATTAAATTCATTTATTTCAGATCGAACTATGCATACATATGTCGAAAATCCGGTTATAAGTAGTATATTCCGCCACACTTGACTTTAAATTTATGCAGAAAATTGGAAGATAATTAGAGTATTTCAAGTCACGATCTTTTTTCAAAAGGAAAGATTTTCTTTAGAAGGAAGCATGTTATAATGGAGAAAAAATATTCATCATAATTATTATTATCCCCCCCCCCCCCCAAAAAAAAAAGAAAAAATAATTTAAGTAGGACTATTAAAAAAATAATTAAAGTTATGGGAGCAAGGCTTGGTGGAGGGGGAAGGTGGTTAAAGTGAAGATGATGGGTGGAGCACAAATCTTAATTAAAATTAAGCATGAGTTGAAACATATTTAATCAAGGGAATTATGATTAAAGGACCTCGTTTGACTCCAAAGAAGCTGTCTAATCATGGGATTAGGGATGAGAATTAGATTTAACTACTACTAATAATTAATTTAATTTGAAGAGTCAAAACAATTGAGTCTTTGTGGCTCAGTAGATATATAAAAAATATAATTGTCTTTTGTGATCTTCTCCATCCATCTCTTTCCCTAAAAAAGAACTAAAAATCAAAGAACTTTGGAATGATAAGATTATGGAAATGTAGCAATGACAGGCTTATTTTGCTGCTTTCGTCTTGAATACTTATTTGATTCCATTCTAAGCTTAATAGACATAATTACATTTTCATTGGATTTTCTGCTTGAAAAACAGGCACTGGAATTTTTTTTCGACAAATTCTCAGTTCAAGTCATAAAACATAACAACAATCAGCAAAATAAAAATAATAATACAGTAATAAAAGAATTATATAAAAAAATATAGTGGAGAAAAAAAATCAAAGAAGAAAAAGGAAGTGGTTATTGTTGTAGCCATCAACTTAAAGGCACACTCGTGCAAGGAAATGAATAAAATAAGTGGTGAAGTTTTATCTTCTAATCATTATCATACGATAAAAATATGTTTTATTAAATATGAGTGCGTTACTCCCATTTTATTATTATTATAAAATGAAAAAGGGTCTTTTACTTTCTGACCTATATTAATATTTGTCTGGCCTAAACAATCCATTCCAATGCATATATATTGACCTGCAGCCTCAAATTTTTTATTTATGTTTTGCTTATTTTAGCTTACTTCAAACGGAATTCAAAATATTCAAAGTGGGATTCTTTATTTAGAAAATTAGGCGGATAAACAAGTATATACTAATTAATTAGCTAATATAGCTATAGTTTAAATTAATTAGTTAATATAACTATAACAAACATCTAGCTGTAATTATAGTTTGAGTTTTGTATAATTCGCGCAATTTATACAAACGTTGTGCCCGAATCGAATTGTATAGCGAAATACACAAACACTATAAATTGTTTAACGAATTATACAAATATTGTGCATGAACTGTATAGTGAAATATACAAACTTTATAGAAAAGCTGCGAATTGTATAGCGAATTATACAAACATATACAACTACGGCGCGAATTATACAAACGTTGCTATAACTATAGTTACGAATTGTAATTAACAAACTATAGTTATGAAACATAATTAAGATATTTTTTAGTGACTATATGCGAAAATTCCCCTTGTTTATATTTTCAGAGTACCATTTCCTTTTACTTGGAGAAGTGGAGAATCGGAGACACTTTTTTAGTACTAAGGGTGTATTTGGTACCGAGTATAATATTTTTTAGAAAAATAAGGTTTGTTTCTGATACATAAGTATAAAATAATATTTTAAAAATATTTGTATATTATCTAGCTAGACAAATATTATGAAAAATGGAAAGGGGGTAGGAGTGTGGGGTGGTAGGGATAAAGACTATGGAAATGGAAGTAAAGATAAAGTGTGTAAAAGGGTGAGAGGAGTAAGACACATTTAATATGGAATGATTGCAAAATTTATTTTCAAAGTTATTTTCCTTGAAAGAACTTATTTTTCTAAAAACAATATTCGAATGGTGTGGGCAGATAATGTGGGTAAGGGGTTCATTTGCACTTTGCCCCTAGCTCTTTTGTTCCGACTTTTAATTATTACCTCTCATAATACATTTTTCTACGAAGTATAAGTTTATTGTTTATCCCACACAAATTATGACCCGAACATGATTGCAAATTCTAAGAAATTTATGACTCACTGAGCATAGTTCCATTGCTAAAAAGGAATATTAAAAACTAATCTAATTGAAAAGTAAAAAATAAAAATGTACTGATTCATTGGAAGAGCAAAATGTGCAGTTTTATAGATGATGTGGAGTCTTACAAAGCTTTCTGGTTTTTCGATCCTGGGAGCTTTTTGTTTTAAAAATAAATTTAAGAAATTCACGATTTACTATACATAGTTCGATTGCCAAAAAAAATATATTAAAAAATACTTAATCTATTTTAAAAGTAAAAGTTAAAAATATAGTGATTCATTTAAAGAGCAAAATGGGTAATTTTATACTAGATGATTAGGAGTATTACAAAGCTTTTTGGTTTTTCAACGTAGGACCATTTGTTTTTTTAAAAAAATAAATCCAAGTTGGTTTTTAATTTTCAACTTGAAAAGTGAGCACTATGTTAAACCAGTTGAGTTGGGGAAAAACCGAAAAAGAAAGAATCATAATATTATCAATCTTAAAAATGTTATGAGGACATCAAAGGAAAGAGGAAAAACTTTTTAACAATAATAAACTAATTTTGTGTTGTGATCACTTAATTAAATATATTTCTGGGTGCTTATCTAAAAAAAGACCCTCATCAGCTTAATCATATCTTCCTTTGTCTGGACTTCTTATTCTAATCATTAATCTCCAAAGCCCTCTTTTTCTGAGCCCACTCAATGTATTGATAATTAATCAACATCAAAAGCTACAGTCACAATATCTCTTCCCTTCTTTTTATTCACTTATCTTTTGTTAAAAATAGTAGCAAGCACAACATGATCACTCCATCTATTTATATATACCACAAGTAGCCTACTAAAGTTCCCAAAAAGACAAAATAAAAAAATACAATAACAATTACGCTTCAATTCTAAATAAACTAAGATCAATAATTACGCTTCAATTCTAAATAAATTGAGATCAATCATATATATAAATTATTATCGACTCTGTCAGTTCATTTAAACTTATCTCAATCCAATATTACAAAATAAAGCTACTCATATCATTACATCGCATCCTCCTCAAAAACTCTTCTTAAGCAAAAAGAAAAAAATATTTTGGAAAAAAAGAGGAAAAACTAATCCTCTAAAGACCAAAAATTAATTTCTCTAAGTAGTCAAAGGTGTCAACTTGACTTGAACCCCATATTTGGGCTTAATTGTGAGGACAATTACAGGTGCATGACGATAATTCTCCGAAATGGTGAATCGAAATTTAGATATTAACATTGCTAATATAATCTTAGCTTCCATTAGGGCAAATGATTGGCCAACACAATTCCGGGGACCCGCGGCGAACGGAAGGAAATTTCGTCCGGCAGCAAAGGACTTAGAGGCAAAACGATCAGGCCTAAATTCATTAGCATCTTTTCCCCAAATTTCTTCACTGTGATGTATGGCAAGTACTGGAATCCATATTGATAAACCTTTAGGAATATTAAGATCACCTAATTTGAAATCCTCAAATGCCATTCTTGGAAGTACAGTAGCTGGTGGATATAGTCGTAATGACTCGTTGATTATCATGCTCAACTGCAAAACATAAAAATTATTTATAATGTCATTATATAGAAGTAAAATATTTTTTTAAATATAACGTACCATGTTGGTAAGGACTACAAATTTAAATAGCCAAATACACCTTATGAGTATTTAAATCATTCTAATTTTCAGTGAATGGACTTTAATAAAATTTGTCCCCAATGCCATCAAAGCTGTCAGTAGAATCTAAAGAGTGGAGTTTATTGACAAGACAGGTTTTAAGTAGACAGATGGACACTCAAAGAATGATACTATAGTTTTATTTTTTAGTAATTCCCTAATTAAATGACAAATTAATAAATAAAGAATAAAAAGAAATGTCAAAATGTGGAACCTTGAAATCCCTTGTAGAAAATTACTAGCTGTATTTATCTTTTATTTATAAATGACTAAAATTTCACAAATTAGCTACTCTGGTACCCAAAAAAAAGTCTCATTCCGTGTGGCGAAAAATGCATATTAAAATTAAAATTAGTAGTCTCACTTACCAAAGTAAGCTTTGGAAGGTGTTCAACAGTAGGTGAATCTCCTTTGCAAACTTGGTTGACTTCTTCACGAACTTTATCTTGCCAAGAGGGATTACTTGCTAACAACATAACAGTCCATGTTAACAAAAGGGCAGTAGTCTCATGTCCTGCAAAGAAAAAAGTCTTGCATTCATCCATAATAAGCTGCAAATTCAAGCTAAATCCATTGCTTGATCTTTTCTTTTGCATCTCATTTAGTAACATTCCTAACAAATCATTCCCATACGAACTGCTTCGACCAATTTCTACACGATCTTTTCGATTTTGTATTATTTCCATCAGTAGCCTCTCCACTTCCATTTTTAATGCTTTTATGTCTCTGTTATATTTACTTGGGAAAAACCTGTACAAAGAAAAAAAATAACAAAATTGAGTTAATATGAGTCTAAACTCAAAAATTATGGATTCAGAATTAATATTTTTTGAAAGTTTAATAATGTCAAGTTGAATATACAGTCCAATCCGCCAATGCATATATCACATTGATGAGATTACTCGGAAGCAGAGTCATAAGACCAGTCAATTCCGAGTATCGAAAATGAATTTTTGTTTTTTTCTTAATCATTTAAGTAACATTTTCAAATGTTTTAATCTTAAAAAGAAACATAGATTCTGAAAAGGAGATGAAAAAAAGGGCATTTTCTATTAAATAAAGAATCTAAATTTTACTCTTGATGGAGAAGATTTTTAGTTGGGCACTAAATAAATTTACCTGCTCCCGGGAAAGCACAAGTGCCGACTAGCTTGCGCGCACTTCTTCTGTAGAAGTGTTAATAAATGGAATATTTGTTTTCCCTTCTCATAGCTACTGTCAAACTCTGTTCTCGAAATTATTTCTGCAGTGAGCCGAGTCATGTACCCTCCAATCTCGAACTCCATCTGGCCTGATTTAACCGCATTCCCTAGTGATTGGAGCATCCCATTAGTGCATTCCACCATGTATCCCGCATAACTCTGCTTATATAAATATAAATTACTTTTATCTGATATGAGTTTATAATTTTTATATATATATATATATATATATTTTGACAGTGTAAGTTTTTTTTATCTCGTACCTTCAATTTGTCTCCGATGAAAGCGGGAGCAACAATGTGGCGTTGATGGTACCAATCGTCGCCGTTGGCCATCAAAAGTCCGCGGCCAATGAAATGTTTGGAACCTTGTTGTTGCAGCCATGATTTTCCAGAAACAGTGCTGTATTTTGACAAAAGCTCTTTGATTAACTCTGCTTCTGATAAGCACATTCTAGGCTCTGTCCCGTTCCAGAAAATGAATCGTTTCCCTGTTAATCAATCAGTTCAAACAAAGAATTAATTACTCTTAACAAACATGCAATTGGTTTAAAATGACTTCCTCTGTTCCAATTTATAAAATTAAATGGTTACTAAATACAGAACAGTGTTGTTCTTTCAAAGACTTACTAAAAATAAAAGAGTGAGGATTTATTTACCATAAATCTTAGACCAGGCGACATAATGGGGCAAAAGGCGAGCGACGATGTCATGGTGAATAGAATCCATGTCATTTGAGGTTGATTTGGAGACAAGAGAAGCCATATCCAAGATGTTTCCAACAAGAAATCGAGGTTTAGGACCACGCACACCTTGTTTTTCCATGATTTTCATGATACGTCTGGGAATCAGATAGTAACATAAGACAGTTTCATAAGCAATTTTCAGTGACATCAAAATGATACATATCACAAGTATTACTACCACCATAGCCATATTGGGTGCGTGAGTGGGTTGGTTACTTTAGTATAAGGAGTACCACTCTTGCTCCAAAGGAGAGGAAAAAATATACAACTCACAAAGATTTGTGTGCTTGATGTCTTTGGAATATTTTGACGGCTATTTATAGAATGGAAAAAAAATGGGTCAATCATTACTTCCTATGGGCTATTGTGGGAAAAAATTAAAGTTGATACAATCTTTTTTTTTTTTTGGTTACGAAATCTAACTCTCAAATTGCACTACTTGACTACCGTGGATGGGTAAGATAAGGTCTAGCACCCCTTAATTATTCTCATTCCTATTAAGAATGTTTTAAATTTAATAAAATATCATTTGACACACTCTGATATAATTAAGTTTAAGATTCGTATTGACTCTTTCAAGTAAAAAACCCTTATTCATATCCAGGTAAATACTTATCCAATATTAACATCAAATCATATTAATTAATCATGGTAAGTATTAATATATTGAGCTAATTAAGAATAAAAATGATGAAGTGATAGCTATGTATGTAAAAGACAAATAGTACTATAATATGGTCATTAATTTAGTGCGAGCATGGGAGTCTGATCACCACGCCTGTATTGTAAATATGCAGTTAGGAATAATCCAGCCAAAGTAATAGAAATTAGACCTAACGCGATTCCAGTAAAAAATTTTCCTTCTATTTTTCTGATTATGTGTGTCCTGATAACTATAATTTGATGCGTGATATACTGTGGAGTATTAAAAGTACTCTATTTAGAAAAATCTTTATTTACTTATCTTTATATACTTATCTTTAATGGTCATTTATTTACCGTAGATGATTGTTATTCGTTGTATTATATTGTATTGTTAGTTTAAATACAAATTTTATTTTGATTATTATTTAAACTGTATCGCATCGCATCGCATCGTTAGATAACGATGAAAAGACTCATTTTGTATAACGATCGATTTGGTGTGATTGCTTCGTTATATTAATATTTTCTTCTTATTTTATCTTTATTTATTAATTCTTTTTTATCATATATTCTACCTTTTCATAGTAGCTTTATCCCGTAACTTACTTTTTTTTTATAGATTTGTCATTCAAATTGTGGATGTGGACATTATGTAACAACGGACAATGATACAATTTATCTAATTATTATATTTATTAAAACAATACCGTATGATACAATACAATACAATATTAACCCAATCAAAGTGTAAGAAAATCTTTTAATTACGGTGCTGTAATATTTAGGACTTGGAATAGAAAAATAAAAAGAGCGACGGCTCCAAATGTAGAACGTGGCCTCTTGTGTTTCGCGAAGGGTCAAATGGAAGTCTTATTCTGGCTCGGCAACGCAAAATTCAGCAAGACAACTAATTAACTAATTAATTAATTAATGAGATTCTCTGAATTTTTTTTTAAAAACTTAAACTACTTTGTCAGTTTATGTGAGCCTTCCGAAAAGGGAAAGCAAAAAAAGAAAGAGCAAAACAAGATTTTTCTTTATCTAGTTTAGGCATAGAAAGGAGGTGTTATATTACTAATATTATAGTGGGTATAAGGGAGAGATAGAGGCAGGCAAGTCCTGTGGATATATCATTAGAGAGCTCATGACTTTACTGAGGTAGCTTATTAAGAATATGACTTTAAATAAGAAAGATATAGAAATTGATAATTAGGCAGAAGATTTATTTTGGTTAAGTATTGTCTAGTTCTCTTTTCAGTATTGTTATTATTACTTTCCTTTTTTTCTTATTCTTTGCTTTTAGTTTAATTTGTTATTTCATTCGTTTCGATTATCGTATTATTTTATTACAGTTATATTCTCTTTTTATTGGTTTCAACATGACTTTTTTGTTATTGCATTATCTTTTTTTTAAAAAAAAAATGCTTTTCTTGTGTCAATAGGTCTATTAAAATCAGTCTCTCTATCTTCACAACATAGAGATAAGAGTGTGTACATATCACCCTCCCTTGAACCTTTCTCATGAAATTACACTGAGTATATTGTTATTGTTATTTTTAAGTTCTATCTATGTTTACAAGGTGTTTTAGAAAATCAGGTAAATTGACCTAGAATTTAACTGTTCACATTGAGCGTGATATGATAACTTGAAATAAATGATGACAACTTAGTACGTATAACCAATTAAATTTAATAGACTTTGTAAAAATTCTTTATAATATCAATTATAAATTAAATTATTGCCGAAAAAAATTATAACTAGAACGGAGCTACGAAATAATTAAAGATATGGTAATCAAATTATATTAAATGCTTGAGTAATGCCCATATTTTGAAATTTTGAAATATAGTATTTTAACTTAACCGTTATGTTGATTACAAAAGTTAAGAAGGAAAATCAACTTACGCACAAGTTTTTGTAAAACTAAATATTGTAACATTTGTTCTTTATCATTTTGATGTTTGATCCGTAGGCATTTACCACTATGATATTAGTACTCCCACTATTTCATATAAACTGAATTTTTAAGGAATTTTTTATTGTTTAAAATAATTAAATTGGTCAAAGTTTAAGATAGATGTTTGGAACTTTTTTCATATTTGTCTTTTCATTTATTACAATTTTATATTTTTTAGAAGATAAATTACACTAGTTGCAAAGTTATATTTATGATTTTACAAAGAATAATAGTGAAAAGTATGATTCAAATTATGTCATTGAATATTTTTTTTAATATATATACATTGCTTCGTAAATTCACTTAGTATTGATGGAGGGAATATTAGTTAACTCAATTTTTTTAGAGGAAAAAAACCGTATTCCAAATTGATTCTCGGGAAAACAAAAAAATATTCAGTACACCTAAGAACGAGAAAAATTAACTCCAAACCCGTGTTTGTACTGAACAATGTTTATTTTTAATCATAAATAAGTGATAACTGTTTATTTTTAATAATAAATAAGTGATAAATTGAGGTAAAAATTAACTACTCCCTCTATTTCATATTAACTGAATTTCTAGAGTGTTTTTTTATTGTTCAAAATATTTAAATTGTTCAAAGTTCAAGAGAAATGTTTGAAACTTTTTCCATGTTTACTTTTTTCATTAATGGAGTTTTGTAATTTTCTAGGAGTAAATTACACTACTTACAAAGTTATACTCCAATTAGAAGTACTTGTATTTATAATTTCACGTTTAATCATCTTTATGATGCTGATTAAACAAAAGAGTAATAGAGAAAAATACGGTTCATATTTTATAGTTAAATATTTTTCTTAATATGTGTGCATTACCTTAAAAATTTAATTAATATGAAAATAAGGCAGTATATGAGACAAAACTTATATAAAAAGCATGTGTTTATTTATTTATTACTTTGATGCATGCACTGAATGTTAATGGTAAGTACTAAGTAGTACGTAGTATATTATATATATATATATATAGCTAAAACAACTAAATAATACGTACTACTTTTCTTGGAATTATAATGTCAAGAACAGGCCATCCACCAACAGGAGGAGATTATTGGAATTTTTAAAGTATAGAAGATTAAAAAGAACAGTGGAGAATTTTAAATTGAGAAATTAATAAGTTAACAGAAAAAACGTACGATGTCTTCCCAAATTATAAATTGATCTATTAGGTTGTTTACTTCTTCTTTTTTTTGCAATATCTTTCACTAATATTGAATATGTTTCTAAAAATTGTTAAGTCCTTTAACGTATCTAAGTGATGCATACAGACGTCTATTTCTAGGAATCAGTTGTTGATTAGTGCTAAATTTTAGGAATATTAACTCATAATGCCATTGATTTTCTATTTTTATTACGCTTGATATAATATATAAATATTTGTTGAAATCTCTAAGGTGAAAAGAGGATCACTAAGATGTATATTTACGTTTTTTCCCCTTTCTTTTTCTTTTTTTCTATTCGATGTTTAAAAACAAAATAAATTATTTTCTGTTAATTGAAAGAGTTATTTAACGTATTGGCTAATAGAAGAAAATGAAAAAAAGGAACAAAGATAGGAAGATATGGCCTAAAAAACTCCACCCGCACTGAAGTGAGTGAATGGTGATGTCGTTTGATATGGAAACACTCTTTCGAGCTGTTTTCGGTTTTTTTTAATTTAATAAAAGAAGTTGAATGCTCATAATATATTTTATATATCAAGTTATATAGGAAACAAAGGAAATTTTTAAATCAAACTTAACAGTGTCAAATAAATGGTTTGAATTAAATTTAGATCGGTCAAAATGGATTAACTAAATAAACAAGCGAGTTGTTGACGTGATCAAAAGTTATTTGAGCTACTGTGAGTCAAATGTAAATCATAACTCAACCAACTCAATTTTAATAGATCTTGATTGCTTTACTCGTTCTTTTATAAATGTTTAATGTCTAAGAAAATTATTATTTTTCTTTAATATGGCTATATATAGTATATCAAATAAAAAAAAATTAAAATTTTTGATAAACTGAAATGAATTGAGTTGAAGTGGGTCAACAACCACCCAAACATAAATGGATTGACGGATTATATTTTGATAAAACTACCTAATTACACAAATATTTCTACTATATTTACCAATTTTCCTTATAGTTTAAAATAATTACATATTATTTCACTAATTAATAATTTCATACCAATTTTCAAGTCAGATACACGTATATAAATTTATTTTTGCTACCAAAGACACTTTAAAATACATATACATACGGAGAGAGGCGAGCGAGAGATGTGTGTTTTGGTTGCCCTTATGTTTTCATGAGTTAATTTTACTATTTCTAATTGAAGTATTCTTTAATTATTACAAAAAAACAAATATCTAAACCTACTTTGAGTCTTTGGTTTCTTTCTCATTTTAGTGCTAAGAAATTGTATTTTAATTCGTGGGCAATGATTTCCCATATTAATACCTCGTCCTCTAAAGTGAATTTTGGAAGGTTCTCAAATATCCTTTCATTGTCCCTTTAGTGCATTCTCTATTTTTATTAAAAACAAATTGCTTTGTTGATTGAGTAAATATTCATTCTTTAAGCTAAGTGCTCTGAAGATTTGTCCCATCCCATAATTTTGGCTGGAATTCTTCTTCTCCGTTGAATTTGAAAGAATTTGGCAGCTGTTTTTACAAGCCAAATTTAACCTGTAATGCCTACTTTTTGTGTTTGTACCTACCAAGGTAGGTACAAATTTGTTCTTGGTTTCTACTTACACTAGTGTTCACTAATTGTGCATCTTCCGCATTGTCTGAACATTTCGACTTTCAAAATTTACAAGCAGGTCAATTTCACACGATTATTTTAAAATGCCGCATACAATAAAAATAAATAATTATATATATCTTATATATAATTTTTTTTAATATATTAATGTGACTTTATTCGCATATCCAATATAACATCCAACACATCGTTAAAGCTTCAATAAGCTTTTGGTGGAAAGAGAAATGCCCTTTGACTTTAATAGGCGTCTAAGATTTGACTGTTATTAATTAAAGATATCTTCTTGGTCAGTGTTCATGATACTTTTGGTTTGAGGGACATTCTTTTTTTAGTTTATCACCATTTTGCAACTTGCCCTTAAAATAATTTTATTTTTCCACTAGTATAGGATTCTAATTTAATTTGAAATAAAATAATTTGAACATAGATTCAGATCGAATCAGATCTCATGCAGTGTCTATTATGACATATTCGTCATCATAACCCCCACAATTATTCATTTTGATACCAATAAGAAAGAAAAAATAATTAACCACTGGCTTCCAAATGTTACTTGTTAACAGGTCAAAACAAAAAAGAATATGAAGAGAGAGAAGAAACTGTAGCCCTGTTAAATAGACCTCAGATTTAGCCTACACTTCAAAAATTAATTAGTTTAAACGGAGAAAGAGTGTCTAAGTTATATAAGGAGTCCGTGATCTTGAATCATTCTCATCAAAATCCTATAATCTTCTGCTATTTTTTCGCTGGATTAATATTTCCATTTATTTTTCTATAACGTTGTGCATTATGGTTGAATTATATATGTATAATTTCGATTTGACATCTATAGTCTAATTAGTTATGATCAAACTTCATACTAATTGTTCTGAACGAGATAATTCTATCAATTCGTCTAGCCTGTTTCATTGCATGACATTTCAAATACAATTAAATTAAGCAGGCTTTAAGAGTTGATCCGACTTTATATGTGGTCTTTATTTCATACATTAACATAACAAACTTGGATGAATGATTACTAGTAAGAATAATGCAGATGTCCATGTTCAGCATGGGGGTCAAGGAAGTTACGATTTTTTTATAATCTCATTATAATGACCAGGGGTGGATGTGCAAAGAAGAAGGTTAAAGATTCATGTGGATTTTTTCAACCAAACTCTCTCTATATATATTAAGAAATTTACTAAATATTTGATGATAGAGCACATATATTGTACTATATATAAGTAACTTGAGATTATTATTGAAATCTATGCATAAATTCTAGATCTTGAATCCCGTAAGAATTTATGGCTTATTTGTTCAAAAGAGCAATTATTCGATATTTCCAACACGGTGAAAGCGAGAGAACTTCTTTAACTTTCTAACAAACTTTTGAATAAAAATTGAAAAATACCTTAATTTCATGCAGAAAATCCCTCTGTTCCTATTTACTTGTTAAATATTTTCTAATTTGATTTCTCTTTTTACTTGTTAATTTTGACAAATCAAGAAAGTATAATTTTTTTAATTCCTATTATACCCTCAATTTATTAACATTGAGTTAATGTCTTTAAAAAATATAGTTAAAAAACTATCAGTTACTCCAAGACCCTCCTTCAAAAACTACCAGTTACTCCAAGGCTCCCTTCAGAAACTACATTATTATGCTAATAAAATCTGGAAAGATTAGATTGAAGAATAAAATGAATTAAAATATATATTTATGGATAACCGAGAGCCGAAAGGTTCACGGAAAATTTAGACCATCTACTCTTAGACTTTAATTAGTTCTTTAAACCATGCAAAACACATTGATGCGTCTCTCTAAACTGATCATAAGAATCCATCTACGTACACAGCTAGCAAAAGGGTCAAAATTTATTTAGATATGTTCACACTTTATAAGTAATTAGCTCATGCAATATTTCTGAATATGTTCCAAATATGCACAAATTGTGGTGGAATAGATTGTCGAAACTACTCCTAATCCACTTCTAGTTAAAAGTCTCAAGTTCAAGCTGTGACGATGAAAAACTTTTTGATAAAAAACGATTTGCTTTTTTTGGTATCTATACTTTATGGTAAATGAGTTTTTGATTCTAAAATAATTAAAGGCAAAAAAAATGCTAGTCAGTATCCAAAGTAAAGAGAAGAGAGAGAATGGATTTTATTATTTTTACTTTATATGGTACTGAGCAACGGGTCAAGTTGCATAATGTGAAATTTAATGCTATGTGGTCATGAAGTATTAAATTTGAGTTGTGAAAATAATCTCTTAAAAAAATATAAAATAAAACTGCATACAATAAATTATTATGTCAACTTTTCTCTGCATCCCATGCATAGCTAAAACTTAATGCACTTTAACTACTTTTTTTTATGACACAAGAGTAAAAGTAAAAGAAGAGTTAACTTTAGTGATAAAAAGAATATAGATATAGAAATGTATGAAGGATACTCAAGATTTTTTGGGGTAAAAAGTTAAGATGGTGAAAAGATGTCATCAAAGACGGAAAGAGGGATTGAAAACGAGAGAAAGGAGTCGTTAAGATGTTTCTCAATGTTATGATACACAATTTCAAAAGCATATAAAAAGGGTAGTAAGAACATGGTAGATTTATCGAAAAGATCAAAAGATGGATGGACTATCTATTAAATAAAAATATTTGAATTATCTCTACTAATAATGTAGAAAAATTCTCATAATATATGAGTTCAATTTAGCCTACTATTTAATATTTCCTTACCTTTTTTCCGAGGTCTTTTTTAATTTATTTTTTTACCTTAGGTGCGTATACCTTTTTGTTCTTTTAGTAACTTGAATTCATAAACTCTAAGTTAAAAGTAAGAAGGTGCTTACCAGCTGAATCTACCCCCTCTTATCTTCAAGTTATTAACAAAAATAATTTCTTCCACTTTTACTTGTCCAGTATTAAAAAAAAAAAACATTATTACTTGCTACCTTTAACCTATTAAAAAAAGATGTTTTTTTTTTCATATTTTACCTTCAAAATTAATTTTTATTCTTCAAAATTAACTATTTACTTAAAGGGCTTGCACCGAAGTGAAAAAAAAAAAAGTCCGAAGGGTTAATTTAGACCAAATTCTTCAAAAGCTACTCAGCGCGGGGAGGGGATATTGTGAACTTTGATAGCAAATGTGTTGGGCCTGTAATAGGCTTGGGTCAATCCATCACGGCTTTCGAAAAGGGAAAATTATGCAAATAATTAAATATATACTAATTAATTAACTAATATGATTATAGTTTGAATTTATTACAGCTCGCAGCTTAATTTTAGTTGTAGTTACCTCGCCTCTCTCCGCTCTTCCTCTCTCTCACCTCTCTCCTGTTTTATGCATATACAAATACAAATTATATATATATATATATATATATATATATAATTATATGACAAATATACTAATACAATTAGCCTCTTCCCACTCTGTACCCTCTCTCACTCTCCTCTCTCCTCCCTCTCCCAATTACGCTTGCCTGATATACAAATACATATATATATATATATATATCAGTTACATATATATAATTATTTGACATATATACATATACAAATCGACAGATATACATATACAATTCGCCTCTCTCCACTCTTTTCCCTCTCTCGCTCGCCTCTCCCCTCCCTCTAACATGTAGCTACAAATCGTAATTAGCAAACTATAGCTATATATCTTCTACCAAATTAACCACAATTTTAAAAGTTATTAACGTTTTGCTGCTCTTTTGACAGAAGAAAAAAAAGATGAATAAAATAATCCTCACCTAAAATACAGAACAACTCAAATAATTGATATAGGATTTCAACACATTATGCTGAAATTCGAAAATCTCCTCAAAGTGAAAATTGAGCTGCTGGACTTTGAAACTCTTAAATATGAAATTCTAGCGATGACCTTACCCATGGGTGAAATAATAATTTTATTCACATTATTTCACCTTTGGTACTTCTTTTGAACTCTAGTGAAATAATCTATGCACATTATCACACAAATGACTACTTTCTTATTACATTTAAAATAGATAAAATACATAAACGTGTCCTGTATCTTGATTTTATTTGACATTTATGTCCTTTCACTTTGGATGTCATAAGTAGTCACTTAAATTTGCATAGACTTGAAAAGATAGATACACGCGTCTTACATGACAATTGGCGTCCTACGTGTATTTTGTCACAAAGAATGTGTGCGTAAACTTGTTCAACTTTATGGCATAATACATAAATATGTTATTTAACTTGGCCTTAACTAGAATCTATATCCTCAAACTTTGGGTGTGTGCACAAATAGGCACTTTAACTTGTATAAAGTTGAACAAGTAGACACATGTGTCCAGCGTGGTGTCATACTTGGAAATTTGTGTCATACATGACGTCATACATGTATTATGCTAAATAGGATAGATGTGTCAAATTAAGTGCTTACTTGTGTGTCAATTGAAGTCAAATTAAAATGCACATTAATAGCAAAATTTATTTAGATGACTTATAATAAAATTATCTTTTTATTTATTAATTTTTAAGGAATGTGTCAAGTCAAACATGTATGGTGAAAGTAGTATGGTATATTAATGGTAAGACGAGTATATATATCTTTTAGGGATCGTTTGGTAGAGTGTATAAGAATAATGCTAAATAGAGTGTATTAGTGATGCATGCATTATTGCTTGTGCATTGTTTGGTTTGGTGTATCAAAAGTAGCATGCATTGCATAAAAAAAAATTATTTACAAAGATATCCTCCACAAATATGGTGGAAAAGATGTAAAAAAAATTTTTAGAGGCAATTGGGTCTTTAACTATGCTATTGCGTGCATTAAATTCCCTTGCATTACTATTACCGTGAATGTCTATGTATTAGTAATATACTCGTCAATACAAATAGAGTGTATTAGTATGCAAGCATTAGTTACACATAGGTTAAAAAAGTGTACCAAATAAAGTACTACTAATACACAAAACTAATGCACACATTAATTCTTCTAATACACTATACCAATCGAAAGTGTTTTTCCACATTATGAACATATATTATATTCAGAAACACCATGCTTCATAAAAATATCATCGGAATAACATCATATATAACGCGAAAACTTAATTTAGCAACTAATTAAGCAGCTTCTAGTTGTTCTTTCATAAATAGATCGATTCATCAATTAAAACAGTACAATGCACTTTTACCTGCACCTGGCCTAGCTACTTGTTAATTACCCGGCCAATCACCACTTTTGGGAGTATTGGTTTAATGGAAATCAAGTAGAGCTACGTCGTGGTCGTGCCACCACGTAACTCGTATTTATTACGTTCTCTTATATATAATAAAAACGTACCTATTAATTATAGTTCGTATTTATTACGTACTGCACTATGCTAGTACATGGTAGCGCAAGGAGGAAACAATGGTCAATTAGCTGCCAGCTAATACATTCGCCCCTACTATTGCGATGCATCTTTGACGATAGATTCAACTGAAATCATTGAAGTTAAAATTGATTTAACTATATAGTGCTAGCTTGCATGAACAATAATTTACTGGTATAAAAGACTAATTAATTTTGAGAATGCAGAAGGCCACGACTTTCAATAAATTAAACAGTTATCTTTCTATTTTCGTGTATAGGATTCATCATTTATAACTGTTGATCTATAAAGGAGGGGTAGAGTACATGATGTAAATTCGTAGTAGCTGAGAAAAATAAATAATTATACAACTTATCCGAACGTACAGTAATTAATACCCCTAACAACTAAAAGCAAATGGTATATGTGTTGCAGACATTTGACCAACTACCATTTTCCAGCTGTCGAGAAAGAAGAAAACTGATGACGATCCACATCTCAGGTTCAGTCGATGAGCACATTAAACTATTCATCCATGTGGTTGAGAACTCACACATTTAATTTCTAATGAAGTTTAATTAACAAAGAACTTGCTCAATTTTAACAACACCCCTAATATCCTTTTTTTTATTATTTTTTTTTTGAATCTAGAGCTTGGGAATCAAAAGGTGTAGGGTAAAATTGTTAGAGCTTCACAATCTCTGGGATGAACACTGGGTACCTATCAATGCAATCATCCCATGGTCCATCAGTTGGTGTCTTGATTGTGCGGTTACACTTCCAAACTGCACTGTTACACTTGAATCCACTTCCAAATGCTATTTGCCATATTCTGTCACCTTTTCTCATCCTTCCTTTCGCCTCGATGTAACTCATCTCATACCAGAGTGAAGACGATGATGTGTTACCTGTTCAAACATAATAGAATTAAATAATTAAATATATCGCTCAAAATCTAACAGATTAAACAAACGTTTTAATGAGGAGGTAGTCACACAGTTGTGTTCATTGGCCAGTGAGAAAAGATGCACAGGAAGTAGAGTTACAGTTGTAGATTTGATACAATCCAGTAACTTTAGCCCACATACTATATTTGTGTTTAAAAATCTACATCCATCATAAATTTAGTAAGTTGTCATCATAAATTTAGTAAGTTGTCTTTTTTAGTATCTAGAACCAATATACTCATGACATACTTGTGAAGGTACGTGTTGAAACATAATATAATAAAGTAAATAGTTAAATGTGTGGTTACCAAATTTGTGGAGAGTCATTCTTGAAGCCTCAACATGTTCAGCAGATAACTGTAGATTCTTCTGAAGCTCATCAATAACAGCTCTTCCACCAGCATGGATGCAAAAATGTTCAAATGCTTGTTTGAAATCAGGAATATAAGCTTTCCATTTGGGATTGAAAATCTTCCTTCCAATAAGAGTGAACAAGAAAAGAAGTTGCTCAGAGGCTGGAAGAACCAAAGGACCAATAGTGGTAATATTGGATTTCAAAGCTTCCCCTGCTATAACCATAAGATCTTTGGAAAGATTAATACCAACTTTTCCTTGTGGATCTTCTTGTTGAAACACACATTTAAATGCCTTATCATCAGCACCTTTATGTGTTCTCACTACATGCATTAATCTGTACTTTGCTCTTCTACTGTCTTTTCTCTTGTTAGACAAAAGTATAGCAGCACCACCCATTCTAAACAAACAATTTGGAAGTAACATTGCTCTCTCTGAGCCTTGGTAATAATTAGGAGTAATAATTTCAGTACTTACAACTAAAGCACAAGAATTTGGTAGCACTTGAAGAAGGTCCCTAGCCAAATCAATTGAAATTAAACCAGCACTACATCCCATACCAGAAAGATTGTAACTTTTTATGTTACTTCTCAACTTGTACTTGTTGACAACCATAGCAGATAAAGATGGAGTTGGAGAAAACAAGCTGCAGTTAACGATCAGAATATCGATATCTTTAGGCTT
Source organism: Solanum dulcamara (assembly GCF_947179165.1). Taxonomy (NCBI): domain Eukaryota; kingdom Viridiplantae; phylum Streptophyta; class Magnoliopsida; order Solanales; family Solanaceae; genus Solanum; species Solanum dulcamara. The sequence goes on along the minus strand of NC_077247.1, from coordinate 54,836,554 downwards.
AAGCCCTGTTTTCTTCATCAAGTCATCAATAGCAGAAAATATGACAACTTCAGCTTCATTTCTAGCAGTTTCCATTGTTGGTGTTGGTGGGATGTAATGAATTGCTGGAGGTAAACATGTTTCTTCACCAAGACCTGACCTTTCAAGAATTCGCATTTGGAATTCTACACTTTTGGGATTGTCTTTCAAGATTAAACGTGAATGTTCCATGAAAGTTGAAAAGGGTACTCTGCAGGTAACAGGGGCCTTGTAACATGAGAAATCTACTAAGTAAATGGATCTTGGTTTTGACATGAAGTAAACCGTTCCTATGAAAATGATGAGGAAAGAAGAGCAAAGGATTTGGAGGATATCAAACTGGAGTGAATTCCAAATACTTTGAATTTCTTCAGGGCCTAATTTTAGTACCTGAATAATCAGACCAGCCATTATGGGAACAATCAAGAAAGTAAGAAAATTATTAACAAGGTATTGATAACCAAGTTTCACATATTTCAGCTTAACAGAGTTGGACAAATTTGGGATTGGTTCTGCCATTTTCACAAATAAAAAAATTGAAGTCGAGGGGAAAGAAAGGAGGGAAATTGTTTGATTGTATCTAAGACAAAAGAAAAGGGAAGATTGGTGAGAATTTAAAGAGTAAAATGAGAGGGGCAAAGAAATTAAATGAATGGAGGGGCAGATGAGAGGAATTAATGAACAAATATCATGTCACACAACTTCCTCTTAGCTGGAATTTTTTCATTTGTCTTCTGATTTATCAACATTCAATGGGTCCTTTTTTTTTTCCTTCTAAAGAAATAATATTCGTCATTTTCGTAATATATTGTTAAAATTGGTAAAACTACACATTATGGACCAAAAGTTTACTCTATCGCGTGTAATTGATTAAAGAAAGGTTTGTGTTTCAAGTTTCAACTGCTACTAGAGTATTTGATCGATATATCATCTTTAAGAATGAAAATTAATCAAACTTATTTGGTACTGAGGATAAAAAATTACATTTGGATATGATGATGAACTTTACACGTTATGTTTGATTTTGAGAGTAGAATAATTATTGATTTTGAGAGTAGAATATTTGTTTGAATTAGTGTAGTGTCAATTAAGTTCAAGGAGATAACATGTACGTAGTTTAGACAAGTACTCTTATGATCAAAGACTATAGAGTGTCTCTTTGGAAGAGTGTGCAAGAATCTTAAAAGACTGGATAAAATAAATGGAAAAAATAGTAATTAATTATTATACGAACCTCTGAACACCTAGCTTTAATGACTCAATTTTTATCATATATATTGATCAGTCATTCTTTAAGAGTAGTACTCCATCGATATTTTGAAGCAGCAAATAGAAGGGAGATGTGCTTGTGATTATTTTTAAGTGAAAACAATCCAAGACCACAGGACTAGTGGAGGTTTGGATTGCCTTATTTTTAGTGATTTTTGGCTTTAAAGTTTTTGTTTTTTTTTGGAAATTGGCTTTAAGTAACTCAAGAAAGAAGATTAAAAATAATAATAATGCATGGATAATTTGGCCGGGAGTAGTTTTACTTTTTTAATATATAATATATTCTATTAATGGAAAGATAAGGCTCCAGGCTGAAGGAATGAAGCACAATCATATTCATAATCTTGTATTTCAAGGTTAGATGCTCTAACTTCAACCTTTTTCTTTTTTGGACTTTTTTATAAAATAAAATACTCGTGTCTCCGGTAGACTAAAAGTTGTAGAGGTGTCGAATAGGTGAGTTAGACTGAATTTGAATTGATCTATAGTGAGCTAAGTTAATTAATGAACATGTTATTAATTTGCCCAAAAGATACGTAACTGAATGGGCTACTAACCCGTCCAAAAGATATTTAACTGAAATGTGCTAAAAGCGGGTCATAACCCAAACTCAATTTTAGTTTTTTCGTTGTTTTTTGGAAAAACTAAGCTCATGCCCCATAAAAGCAAAATAATTACAAATAAATATCCCTTTTCAATTCATACCCCTCAAAGCATGAGATTCGCGAGCAAGATACCATCACAGTATCAATATACTGACATGGTATCATTGAAGCTACTTCAGTCTTTAATGATACCACCACAATATATCTATATAGTGTCATAGTATCATTGATGTCTATTTCAATCCTTCAGTTACATCTCCATGAAACTATCATATACTGGCATGGTATCATTAAAGATCGTTTTATATAATCAGTAACACTCCTCAAATCATGTACGATACCATCGCAGTATGTGAATATCAATGATGCCATCACATAATATCATAAATAATAGCACGGTATATACGTGATAGTATGATAAAGGTTTTCCTAAGTCATTCCAAATTACATGAATGACACTACCACAATATATTAGTATATTATAATGATATTGAAAATCTTTAATGAGACACTTTTAAATTCATCAATGATACCATAAAAATATATTGATACATTATCGGTATCATATAGGATTGAACTTTTTTTTTAAGAAATAATAATAAAATTATTAAGAGAAAATTATTAAAATCACAATCTTATTTATTAAACTAAATAGTAAATATACTCTTTGTGATACGTCGTCGGTAAGTTGATATCATATCGGTATCATATAGAACTAAGTTTAATCCTCTGTGATACTCCATCGGTATATGATACCCTATTAGCATCATGTAGGGTGGATGCTGATGTCAGCATGACGTCAGCACACAAATTTAAAAATAATTAAAGGGGTACAGGGGTAATTAGTTTGGCCGAAGAGGTATATAAAGAAATTATTTAGGGAAGGGGTATGGAGTGGTAAATTATTTGTTTAAAGGGTCCATTTTGTGTTGTTTTCCCTTGTTCTTTTATGTATTTTTTAGTACCTAACTATTTTTTTTCTCTTTACTTTGTTTATTTTATATCAACCCAAAATTTTATAGATTGAATTAATAAATAAGCGGGTTAATAACCAACCCAAACTTAAACGGGTCATATTTTTTGTGCTAATTTTGTTACCCCTTGCTATAAGCGAAAACATTAAAAAAAATACAAGAATGAATATGTCGATGCTTTCCACAAATTGATGGCCCATATATAGCATTAACTCTCTAATTATCAACTTATTCAATAGCTTTAGAAATTCCAGACATGCACCACCATACATGATCTGGTATGTTTTTTACGTACTGTATTTTTATTTTTTTATTTTATTTTTCACTGTTGAATAGGTAATCCTTAAAGATTAGAAAATTTATAGTTAAAAAAATCTTGCTGATTTTCTGAATACGGTCCAAAAAATAGAACAAAAGGATTGAGAAAAATATATACTTAGTTTGTTGAATTTTCAGTATTTTGGAGGACAAAGTGTTAAGTTACTTTCCTATTAAAAATTGATATTAAAAGCATTTTACCCCTCAAATAAGACCAAGATATGTGTCAAGGTTTTGATATTGACATATTACGTTAATTATAGATTGAAGCAAAATGTAGACAGTTGGGGTAGTTGTAAGTTGGGGTTGTGGCCACTACTTTCCAATATTAAAGTTTCCACAGCTAGCCATTAATCTAGTGAGCTAACAATATAATATCGACCTTTTTTTTTGTTGCAAAAATGCAATGATTTGTTACAATTAATTGTTGTTGGAGCATATAGTTCCCATGGTACAAAAATAAAACTTAGATGCTTGGTAATATATATATTAATTGTTATTATTTCTTTTAAACTTTGTTTTGCTTTTATTAGTAATTACTTTCTCCGTTTAAAAAAAAAGATCTAATTTGACTTAACATGGAGTTTAAAAAAATAAAGAAGATTTTTTATCTTGTGGTCCTAAATTAAAATTATGTCAAATATATCAAAATATCTTTTAATCTTGTGATCTTAAATATGCCACATGAAAAATTAAAATTAAAATTTTATAAAAAGAAAGATCATTTTTTTTAAAACAGAATAAAAAGAAAGGAGGTCATTTTATTTTTTTTAAAGAGAGGGAGTAGTACTTTTGTGGTGGATATCATGAATCTATTTTGGACGTCATTTGAGTAATTATTTGGTTTAAAAGTAGCTCCTCATTACTTAATGCACCATCTATAAAGTATTTTTTAGGTCAAATATTAGTGGCGCATATGCTTATGTGACACGTGTATGTATCAGATAAAGAAGTTACAAGGAAAATAAGTACTTAGTTAACATTATTGAAAGATATAATTGAGCAATTTCATTACTTTAATTTGCTCTTCAAAATTTAGCCAAATAAATTACCTAAACTCTAATAAAGTGCTGATCGGACGTTTCTTTTTGTTCCTTCCTTTTCCGGTACAACTCTATGCTTCAATTATTTAGATAAGTACTATATATCAAATCCATCTCAATTCTTACATCGATAAAATGAGTCAACTATGAATATGTAAAAACACAAATCCACCTTGTTACTCCGAGGATTAATATCTTAAAAGGTCATTTAATTTTTGAAATTTATTTAGCAAAGTCATTGAACTTTATTGAGAAAATAGCCAAATAATCCTCCAATTTATTTCCGAATTTTTAGCTACACACTTATACTTTACAGGGATTCGTCCTATCATCTCCTAAACCTTTTAAAAGTGAAATATATACCCCTTACATACTCACACCCAAGTTTATATTAGGCAGTGATTTACACTCGCCCTGCCAGCCACACAATATTACCTTTTATATATATAAAAAAATAAATAATTTTTTTTATTCTTTTTCTTTTATATTTATATTTTCTCTTTTTCTCCTTCCTTTTCCATTCCTCTTTCTTTCTGTTTTTTGTGAAGCTTTTGCAAATCAAAGAGGAGGATACCATCCATGGCTACAACATTCTCTTCTACCTTCATCGTTATTTGGCTATTTTCTCAACTTTATTTTATATCAAAAATATCACTTAACTTAGACCTTTGTATCAATAAAATCACTTTAATTAAATTTATCATTAAAACAAATTTGACATGATAAAATAAATTATTTCTTATGTCATTTTCATGATAAAAATAATAAACAAATGACTCAAAAATTACAACTTTATTATAAAAAAATAGAAAATTCAAGATAAAAGATAAATTTATGTATAACATTGTTCATTTTTATACATCATCAATAAAATATTTTCTCAAAACCAACTTAATTAATGTTTGACATATATATTATATGGAAATGGGTCAAAAATGTCATTAAATTATTTGAAATGAATAAAAAATGTCTTCCGTTTATAGTTTGGTCCAAAAATGTCCTTACCATCAATACTTTGGTCCAGAAATATCCTTATTGTTATTTAATGGATTAAAAATGCCCTTTTTCAAATAAGTATATTGTTTATTTTCTTTTTGAACACATTTTTTCTAATAATATTTCTTGTTAGCAAATTTTTATTCTCCTTCAATTAGAAAAAAATTGAAAAAACAAAAATAATTCTTATTTTATTATAATTATTTTTTATCGTTATTTGAATAAAAATTAATGATGATATATTATCCGTCAAAATTTAGAGTACATGAAATTATTCTATTTAATTGATAAAATGAGATTAAAAAGAAAAAAATAATTTCTTACATTTTTATTACTTAAAGTGGTTTAAAAAGAAAGAGAATAAGAATAGAGTTCCTTAAAAGTAATATTTTTATAAGGAACAAGATTTGTTTGGTTTTTGAAAAACAATATATTTTTTCGGAAAATAGGATTTTTGACCCATTTTGTAATAATAGAGTTATTTTTGGACCAGACTATCAATATCAATGACATTTCTAGACTAAAATATTGACGACAAAAATATTTTTGAACTAAATTATAATGGGAGAATTTTTTTGTTGATTTCAAATAATTTACGTAGATTATAACATGCTTCTTCAACTCGTGAAATTTAGTTCTCTTCCGAAATAATAGACTTGATTAATTCTCTGGTCATGACGGACTGCTTGGAAGGCTTATATCATACTTTTGACTTTACAGGCACCATTTAACTAAATTTATATTATTGACGGAAGCAGAAGTTGTATCCCTGTTTTGATTTCGTCCAACTGTTTGCTTCTGGTTGAGCTTTTAATTTCTCGTTTCCAATTGCAGTTTGCATACAATCTAATTGGATTGTCTATTATAATATATGTCAGATATTAATTAACCCGATTATGAAATAATATTTTATTGATAATATGTAAAAATGAATGCGTCATATATGAATTTATATTTTATTCTGAGTTTTATATTATTTTAAAATGAAGTAATAATTTTGAACCATTTATTGTTTATTATTTTAATTATGAACATAGTACAAAAATAATTTATTTTGTCATGATGTCAAAAAAATTTAATGATAAATTTAGTTCAGCAATTTAATTGATACAAAATAAAATTTAATTATTTTGCTAGATAAATTTTTAAAGTTGAGTAACTTTTTGAGATATTAACTCTTACTTCGATCTACTCTCTTACTTGTCAATTTTTGACTTGACACACCTATTAAGAAAACAATGATTGATAGAGTGAGTTTACCATTTTATCCTTATTGATTGATAGAGTTTTAAATATTTACTTATTATATTTTTCAAAGATATTAACTCAATGTTAATAAATTGAGGGTATAATAGGAAGAAAAAATTTGTCCTTTCTTGATTTGTCAAAATTGACAAATAAATAGGAACGGAGGGAGTACTAAATTATTTTTAAAAAGATAAAACTAAACATGAATTTGAAATTAACCGCAAAGAATCATAAGAAAATTTTGTTAGCGAAACCCCCCCACCTCCCAAACCTTCCTCAGCTATTTTTTTTTATTTCTTTCTACATTGTTTGGTTAAATTTATAAACGTATATACAGATTTGAACCACTGAATCAAAATAAAGAATTAGAGAAAAAATTGTATAGAGATGACTAATTAAGTGGCCATTTAATGACCATGTTGAATTTCCTAGTCCTAATGACTCTATATGGTCGCACAATAGTTTTTCTGATGTGATATATATATTCCTATTTCTGTATTTGTTCTGATAAAGCTTCAAATTGCAAAGATTGGACCATATAAAGCTGGCCATATGACTAGATAATATTCACTGACAACGATATATTTCTACTTAAAACACTTATCATTTATCAATACCAAAATGATAATATTTTTTTTTTGATAATATGGTTTTTGGATTAAAATAATTACTTGCTTAAAAAGCTAATTACGAAGTTGAAACTTAAATAAATTCACAAAAGAAAAAAAATGTCTTCCATTGTTATACTAGTAATTATTATGACCAACAACTTTCGTACAAGTGGTAAATAGTTCTGTGCTGTGAATAAGTTATGAACAAGTCCACCAACTCTCTACCATTGACTTGTGGAATATTTATGATGCATAATTTGTCTCAGCGCTGAGAAGCTAATTACTGAATAGCAATGGTGGTGGTGGAGTGTTAAATATTTTTTTATTTTTAATTAGAAGTTTTGAATTTGAGTTTTTTGGATATAAAGTCATCTTTGTTAGGGAGTGTTTTATTTTCAACGTGAAACTTTTCGATGCGAATTCAGATTTAGTCGGGCTCCAATGTTGGTACCAAATACCGAAAGAAAAATCCAAAAAAAGCTAATTACTGATCACTCTCGTTACAAATTATCTGCAGTCATGATTCTCTTTTACATGTCTCTTAAAAAATATTTTCTTTGTTCACTTTTACTAGTTCATTTTAAATTTTGCATGCTCTTTAAGAAATAATTGTCAATATGAAGATTTAACCATATTGTCCATATTAATTGATGTTATAAGTATTAGGTCTATAGAAAATTTATGTCTTTTTCTTGATATGTTAAAAATAACAAATAAAAGTGAAAATTTATTTTTGAAATAGTGAAAAAGTAAAACTGAACGGAGGGATAACTATCTTACCCTTATTTATGTCTTAAGATATAATTTATCTTCATTGAATATTTACTTTAGTTATATGTGTCATCACCTCATAATTAAAGTGTTTATAGTCTTCAAAATAATTACTGTAAAAGGTAAATAGAAAAAAAGAATAATTAATTTTATTTTATACTTTTAAAATAACAAATTATTTAAGATAGCTATTTTTAAAAACCACAACAGATGATTGAAACGAATGAAAGTTATAATATTTAGGTTGGTACAAATTGAATTAATTACAATATATGTTTCTTCTTTTTTTTTTACTTGCGTGCGTATATATCTGTTGTGAAACTTGAATGCGCTAGTTACTGATCGCCAACCCTAATCAATTATTCCCATCAATATTCAAGTCAGAATTATTAAATTCCTTATCCTTATAATTAATTCATCAACTTTCTTCTCCCTTTTATTCAAGAATAAACACAAGTTGCTAAAAAAAATCCGTGTTTTTTTGTCGTTGCTAATTTTTTTCTTCAGAATTTTGTTTTATCAGCTTCTAGAAGATATGCATATTGGTCTAATTGTTAGGTTTCCAGAAAATATTGAGCAATCTTCTCAAATTGTCTCTTTCACTTTAAACTAACGAAACCTCAAGATAGGAAGATAAAGGCCAAAAAAAAAGAGTTTAAGTTATACTAGCACAACAATAAAAGTTTTACATTCATTGGTAGGTTAGGCAAAAATATTTATAGATAAGCCTTCTTAAAATATAAAATTTGTTCATAAAAATAAATAAGTTAAATACTTATTATAATAAGTAAAGATAATCTCTCTGATGAAGTTACAAAAAAAGGTGCATATAACTTAAAGAGAAAAAGTTACTATTACTACTATTAATAATATAAAGAGATAAGTGTCAAAAACACACCTAAATTATTGGGAGTGTGAGTTTTATACCTAAATTATTATTTTTCAATTTGAGAAACACATTTAGGTGGTGTGTGTAATATACTCTCTTTACTCTCTCTATTTTTTGAATTTTTTTTGCCACATGGCTAAAATATTCTATATTGATAAAAATTAAATAAACTATTAATATTAGTTAAAATTTAAAACTAAAGTATTTCTATCCCCAACAAAAGAAATTATTTTTTAAAAAAATGAAATTATTTTTTTAAAATGAAATTATTTTTTAAAAAAGGTTTTTTTTTAAAGTTATTTTTCTCATTCATGTGTATATATCTAACACAAAACGAGAAAAAAAATTGAAAGCGGAAGATTAGGTGTGGTGGGGTAGAGTTTTAAAAAAATATATATATAAAAATAATATCTAAATTATTATTTGAAGGGGGAGGGGGAAGATGAAGTAAGAATTTTTTTAAAAAAACTTTTATAAAAGAAATTTAGAAAATAAAGATAATTTAAAACAAGTTTGGATCTTTTAATTGATGGGGTGGGGTGCTTATGCGGAGATCCTATGTGGCGTAAATTAATACACATTGGATGTCACATTTCATCCCGTCAAATGGAGGGGTAGAAGTGAGCCAATAGTATGACGGAAAAAGGTATTTTTGAGCCAGAATATAGTATAAAGGTATATGTGTTCTATTTAGAATAGTTGAAGGATAATTTTGGCCCTTTTCCGTAAAAAAAAATGTGAAAATAATGACTCTGTTACAAATATTTATGATAAATTTATAACGAAATGTTAGACAGATTTTATTAATCGATCACAAAATATTTAACGTGATAAAGGTTAAATCCTTCACAATTTAGATTTGGTGTGCTGAAAGGTGCATATCCACTTGAACATCACTTAATTAGTTGCGTAAATTAATTACAATAGTACTAGGTCGATTACTCATTAAACATTCTTGCCCAAGAAAGTGTATATATATGTGGAGAACATATTTGATTAGACGAAACCTGATAATCCATGATTAAATTATAGCCCTTAATTAATTTCTTGCTTAAGGAGTTAAACTTTTTCTTGTGGTTTTTAACTATTACATACTGTCACGTGTCCAATCTTAAGGGTACTAGTCAAATTTGAGAGCTACGTTAATTAAAATTAGTCATGACTTTATCGACTATATATATATACGTAAAAACCTCACTGAAAATTAAGTCCATTTTGTCAGTATAAAGAGACCATGGGTTAATTAGGAGTCTCTATCAACCATGCATGATTAGAATTTGAACCATCAATACTAATTACTACCCCGTATTCACCATTTAATTTAGCTACCCATACCGGGACCAATTCTAGTTACTACTATACTCTACTAGAAAAGTATAAAGCTAAATAATTATTCTCTATAAAAGAAAAAAGAAATTATATTGATAACATTAGGTATATTAGGTATGTGTTGTTGTTGTATACGTAGGGTGTGTTCGATAGGAAGGAATATTTATCATGGAAATTGAGTAGGTTATTTATTTATTTATTTGCATTTGATATATAAGCAAAACACATTATTCTAAAAATATTTGTATATAATCTAGATAAATACTATGAGAAATAGGAGTGAGGATGGAGGTTATTCTAAAACACCATGGTGATTGGTGTGTAGGGGTGAAGATAAGTGTTGGAGGGTGATCAGAAGAGCACAATCAATGTGGAATATTACTTCTAAAACTTTATTATTTTTTTTAAAAAAAAAATTGTGTTTTAAAAAAAATATTTTTCAAAATTTTTGATTAGGTGAACATAAAAAAATCTAAAACACTTTCTCGTGACCAAACATACCTTTAATTATAGTAACAAGAAAAAGTAGAATTATTTAACTAAAGGAGTTCACATAATTAATTAATTTTGTCATTACGCTGAAATATTTTATTTGATCTTTTCTTTTTTGTGTTCCTCTACTTTGAGAAACCTTTTTAGAAAGTTGAAGCCAAATCGTACTATCTTCTACAACACCGCAAATATATTTTATTAATCCAAAAAGTTAAAATTTCATATCGGTTGCCATTTTAAAGTGTAAATAACTTTATCCCATTTCCTAATTCTTGCTTGGATGTCATCTTTATTTTCCTTTCAATTCTAGCCAAAATCAACTACTAAATACCAACTTCTTGAAATAGTCTATACCAAAAGCCTATCACTATATTGTTTCTCTTTTTTTACTATATAAACGTTTGATATTCAAAATTCATTAACTTGCCTAATTTATATTCATGTAAGTAGGTCTACTGTACGAGATTTAATTTACATACTTTCTAATGAAAGATGTTTTATTCTCTGAACTCAAACTCAAAACATTAATAAAGGATGGATAGATTTCAATTTTCATGCGTCTCGTCACATAACACTCCTTGGATGTAGTCATTTTCCTCACTTCCACATACGCAACTTTAGTTACGACTATCAAGTTTTCTGCTACTTGTTAGTTCCAATCAACGTTTAGCATGTACACTTGGACGACAACAAATACTCAAATGTTGTGGTCCGGCAATAAAGGCCTAAAGAAAGAAAGAAAAAAAGCAACTAAACTATCCAGTAGAAGCAACTATTTAATGGCAGTAATAGCATATATCGGCACATAAATACTGCTATGTATATATATATATATATATATATACACGATAACATATATATACATAAAAGAAAATGAATGAATTACAAACAAATTTTGCTGGCCAATAAATGCATGCATGTTGCTGCTATATGCATGCCTACCAAACAGGGTGACTCAAATTTAACACACAACGTCGTTGTTGCCTTGCCCCAACTTTTGGGGTGGAACATACAATCAATGATCAGCATGAGGATATTTTTAATGTATAGTAGTATATGTATAGGTTAAAATATGTATAAATTGCATAAAAGAGTAATTAATATTGCACTCACGTTAAAAACAGTACTTCCTCTGATCCATAGTAATAATATTTGGGGTGGGAAGAAGCTAAGTAATATAAAGAGTAAAAAGTGTACAATGAAGCATTCGAAAGTGATTATTTACAATTCTGAATCCGTCTCTATCTTCGTCGCTCCTGCTTAGAAAAAGACGGGGTGGGGCGTAGAGCTGCAAGATTTGACATGTCAAGGCCAATTAGGTTGCAAGTAATACACATCAAATTAAGAATAAAAAGTGGAGTTACTGGAGTTGAATCCAACTCCCAACCACTTAACGTGATCGTCATTGTTTATTTATTAGTATATATCCCTTTCTGTACAACACAAATATGTGATCACTTTCAATAATTCTGCTAATAGCTAGTCATATTTATTGCCCCTACCCCCACCACCATCCCACGGGGTTCATTTGGTATCTAAAACAAGTCAACCCTTTCGGCAAGTCTACATAAATTGACAACTATTAGTAAATGCTACTATGGAATTTCATACTTTGGTTTGGTTGTATTTTTATTTATTTTTTAAAAAAAGGTACAAATGAGTTAAAACAAGATCCAAACAACTTCTACAGCGTTTTCTTTGCTACATCAAACAACCCCAGACCCCACAATCATGTCAAAATATAAGTTTCACTTTGCACGTTTCCATACAAAATATACCCAAAATAAATTTAAAAATAGAAGAAATAATGAATGTGCAGACAATCTTCCCAACTGAAAGGTTTGAATAAGACGAAAAGCTGAAGTCAGTTTCCTCTTTAAGCCCCCTAAGTTTTCAACTTGTTTCTAAAAGTACAGCTGGGAACATTGATTAGGTACTCATTTGATAATGGCTGTTTTGAATGAAATAAAACCGAAAATGACCTAAACCAAACTGGACTACACATGTTCACATATACAGCTACAACGACTACAGAAATAAACCAACTGAATCCCTCTCTCAAAGAGAGAGAGAGAAAGTGACAAAAATATCACTTGCTGGTGATTGTAATCATTTCACCAAAAACGCAAAGGGTGAATGTAATTTAGCCGGTGCAAAGTGAGAGGGATAAACCAAACATCGTTAAGTTCCAAATTCTTCAAAGCAGTATATCTCTATTATGTCGTATTATATATATCAATGTGAACCCATAGCACAAGACTCAATTGGTCATAGAAATCAAAGAGTAAACAAATTTTCCTAGAGATTGAAAGCTTTGGAAAGAGCAAATGAGAGAGTTTAGGCAATTCCCGTCAAGAAGGGGGGAAAAGAATTACGAACTTGATATCCATCATTCTAGCTATTTTATTTGTTCTTATGTCTAGGCTCCACAAATATTGAAGGAAAGACGAGCTTATCTATAGGCATATGATCAATGCATTCGGAAAGTTTAACTTGGTTAAGGGGTATTCATTTACTAATTTCTTTCTACTACCGAGTGTCTGATCACCTTGAAAGTAGAACATTCATCACCAATCATAATGTAGAAAACATGGTTAACCACGTCACAAACAAGAGAACTACGTATTGGATATCCAGCCTTCTTATGATATGTAGATAACATGCAAACCTACACAAAGGTGGTGCAATCAGAGAGAGAAGTTGAACAGGGGTAGGGGTCAAAGAAATAAAGGTAACTCAAAGAACAATGAAATTTAAGATTAGACCAATCAAAATCCACATGAAATGGGCTAAAATGGGAGAGTCCTCTCCTAATAGTTCTACTAAGCTCAGCCATACAACGTAAATCAGAAGTGTTACAAGGACTTGAAAGTATATGCATCTTTTCCTATTTGGAAATGAAACTAAAAAATTTCATTTACCAATTCTCTGGCAAGACGAAATATGATCCCTTCCAAAAATGTACTCCAAGAATATCACCAAAAGTACTAAACATTTTTCTTTTCTCCAACTGTTTGACCGGAAAGCTTAAAAAGCTTCCATTGTTTCATGTTTGTGTACATAAAAATAAAAAAGAACTGAGAGAAGCAGAGGAGCATCATTACTGCCTCGAAGAGGAAGGGGTACCTCCTTGGTGGAGTTACCATCAAGTAAACAATATGCAGAAGAAGAGAGCAGGCGATCACAAAATATTTTAAAGTTGTAGAAGGAGAGCGAGTCTCCTTTGTGTCTTCTCTTTGACCAGGTGCATTGTACAGGAGGACAAAGAGACCATTTAAAGCAATGTATGGAATAATCAATTCATCACGCCTTAGAAGAGGGAACATGGAAAGCAAGGCAAAATATGTTAGCCAGCGAAAAATGAGAGGCTCATCAATTGCCAAGAAGCTTGCTGGAAGAAGAGGCAGCAGAATAGATTTCTCATGAACTGTAATTCAGCACAAAAGCATCAATTAGAGCTATACTGAGATGAGAGACACACATCACATAAGTAGAGATGCATGGCCAGATGAGGGAATCAAATCGGAATTTTGTACCTTGAAATGAGAAGAAGTAGAATGATAAGGCACTGCTGAGCAGTCCAAACAGGAAGTTTCTTCTGCTCGGTGCCAATATTAGCAGCAGCATTGAGGGCAGACATGTGGAAACAGTTGAAACAAGACTAAGAATCCTTAGTGTTTGAGTACTGAACCTTCTCTTCCACTTCACAATGACTGAAGTGGTACACCAGAAGTTAGCCACATAATCCTCGTATATGCCCCTCTCAAAAGGAGCTAGGCGGGAAAGAACCTGCATTAAGCATCAAAAGAAACTGAGTTAATAATCTCGCATATTGTGATGGAAATCTTTGCCAAACAAAATGAACAAAGACTCAATCCCCAACCAGGTCATCCATTTCCATTTAGAAGAGAAGACATAAATATAAAAGGGGTGGGGGCTAAGGTAAAGGGTTTCTGACACATCTAGAAAAAATAATATAATCAGGTTACAACTTTCGTGCCATTGTGATTATGAGGGTGAATTAGCACTTTTAACAATCTCTCGAACTATGTTTAAAAACTAAAAAGGTATAGCTCAAAACTCCTGAAGTTTAAATTATTTAATGGTCATAGTAAAAATTGGGGAACCAAAGGATGCCGCCTAGAAATCAAAAAAGTAGGATGAAAAACATGAAAGGCCAGAGTTCAAAAACCACCCAAGGCAAAATGGCTAGTGATTTCTTTCAACCTGCCTAAGCCTTGATGGAGAGTTCCCCGATACCTGTGTTGGTAGGAGGTAGCAAGTACTCAGTGGAACAGTCAAGGTGTGCACAAGCTAAGCATGTACCACCGTTGTCAAGAAATAAATGAATTGGTAAACGACTTCAATTGTATATTCACTTGACCTTTGAGACTTCTATGCATTTGATTTTGATATGACCTAACAGGTTAGCACCTAAGTGGGTCGAGAGGATATGGAATGGGATAACTACCGAGTTACAACAGAGACATTGTTTGCTCTTAGTAATAACAGCAGTTATGTCTCAATTTACACTTTTAGTTCTTTACTCTTTCCATGTGTTATCCACCAAATCCTCCCAGAGGACCTCAAGAACTACACCCAGACACAAAGAAACTCCCTAACTAGGTGAACTTTCATGAGAAATCCAAAACAAAGTAGGAAGAAACAATCAGCAGGATTTCTCATTCCATAGACAAGGGAAACCTCAATTCCGTAGTCCCAGAATATGATCATCTTACCAGTGTACGCATTCACCCAAACCATCTCCCATCATCCATGCAGAAGCCTGACTTCTTATTGGAATTTCCCTCCTGTACCTCACTACTAATAGGTTGGTGCTCATATATCTAATATAAGAAAGCCCACTATATGCTCTTGCAGTCATTCTCATTCTTCTATAGAACTAGTAAATGAGAACACATGTCTTCAAGTATACTTACCTTCATCACTAACTCATTCTTCCTAATTCATTTATTAGATACGACTAGAAATCAATTGTTCTGATTTATATGAAAATCCCTCCATGAAATTACCCCTCCATGCATAAGTCATTCTCATCCCAACCCTTCTGGGTAGTATGGTAACTTCCGTAATTGCCACTCTAGTGCCACTGTGAGAAACTAACATCACTTTTTATAAAACCAAAAAGGACATTTAGCACAATATAAACTGTTAAAATATCTTATGTATGTCGTTAAGAAACTCTAATGTAACCAATAGGAAATATCCTAAACTGTCCTTCACCTATGCACAAGATTTACAAATGCAATATGCAATATCAAGAAAATAAGGTAGAACCGTTCTTTAACAGGCAAATGTATGGCATTTTATCTCTATCTGGCAAGGATATGCCTAAGGAAAGAGGCGTGACAACCATAAGTTTTAAAATTTATAGATTAGTACGATGACATACTATCTGAATAAGTAAAACAATACTAAAAAAATTAAGAATGAGTAAATGCACATCATTGCTAAAAAAATCTTTGTTAAATTTTGTTTCTATTATAACTGAGAAATCCCAAAGGGCACATGGCGCACAGTTCGAAACTCGATGCATAGTGACCCTGATCCTCTACCCTTCTCCACTTATACCAAACTTTTGTTTGTGGCGGAGTTTGAATCTGTGACGTACGCTTAATCCACACATTACATGTTGCGCTCTCACCACTAGACCAAAACCATAGGGGCAAAAAATATTTGTTAGATTATAAGAAATCAATTAAATGTGTTAAAATTGTCAATCTTAGAAAGAAAAGTCCAATTTCAAATAAACCTAGAAACTAATATTGGCATTCCGGCTTTCTTTTGCATTCCCCGTTTTTAACATAAAGCAAATGTTTATGATATGATTATTAGATAGTCACATGTAAAATAATCACACTTAATGTCATGTAATGTTAATATCTGACGTCATAAACATAAAGCAAATGTTTATGATATGATTATTAGATAGTCACACATTACATGTTGCGCTCTCACCACTAGACCAAAACCATAGGGGCAAAAAATGTTTGTTAGATTATAAGAAATCAATTAAATGGTGTTAAAATTATCAATCTTAGAAAGAAAAGTCCAATTTCAAATAAACCTAGAAACTAATATTGGCATTCCGACTTTCGTTTGCATTCCCCGTTTTTAACATAAAGCAAATGTTTATGATATGATTATTAGATAGTCACGTGTAAAATAATCATACTTAATGTCATGTAATGTTAATATCTGACGTCATATATATAGCTATATACGTTGTACAATGTGCCTATAAAAATATGTCGCAAGACATTAGAAATCATGTGTTCTCTCAATTCTTTTTTCATTTCGTTTATTTCTCAAAAAGAGTTTAACATAAGTATATCATCTGTTTTCCTTAAATCTTTAGCAAAATTGAGGCTCAAAAGGCATCCTACTTGCTTAGGCATTTGAACAAAACAAAAACAGCACAATGTAGCTTAATTTATCTCAAGCAATTTCAGCTCGCCCTTCACCAAGACAAGCCTTGGCACGAGTCCTGAAACAGTATTTTGAAAAACATATATAACGATGGTAAGTCCTCCAACTATTAGCTGAGGAGATTTTAGGATATTGGATGTCATCTCTCAAACCAATGGAACCAGTAACTTAAAGCACATAAATCATGATTCAATGTACTTGCAATTTAAAGCAACATTCTTTTACCTCGAAAGGTGCTTCCAAAGAATAAAGATATGGCCACCAAAGAACAGTGAATGTTCCTAACACCGCCAAGCCCAATTTCAAGACCTCAAGAAAAGGATTATGGCGCCTTAAGCATTTTCCAAAGAGATAGCCAAAAAATGCAGGTGCAAAATAGGCACTCATCTGCATAAATCAAGATCTGTAAGTAAAACTTGATAATACAACGGAGCAAGCGACAAAACACCAATAACTTTAAAGAGTAACTCCCAGTAAATCTAGTAGATAGTCAAGCACAATAACAAAAAATTGGCATAAGTTTATCATACATCAAGTTACTCAAGTAAGATATCATAACCTCAGCATCAACTGAAAATCACGTAGCTAAATATTAATCCAGGTAATTATTGTTCCCCTCATTTGATTTTATATGATAATATTTGATTAGGCGTAGAGTTTAAAAGAAAGACTTACAAATAAGCCAAATATGCACAACATACCAAGTTACCAACAATACCTTCAGAATCTTCTAGTCTTAAATATGATATGACATTACTATAAGAAAGTGTCAATTGAGGGTAAAATGGAAATATTAGAACTAGACATTTTCAATTTTTTTTGAGACGGTAAGACATTTTCAATTATAAAAAAGTACCAATCTTTTTGAAATGAATTAAAAATGAAAAGAGTGCCATATAGTGTGTGTATATATATATATGTGTGTGAAGGGGATACTACCTTCCCCTAATTTCATTTGACACTATTGGACAAGTTTAGTGATTAAGCACCTATTATGACTTGCATGATTTATCACATAGGAGTGGATCATCAATTCTTAGTCAAAACTTATTTGATCCTTGTTTCAGCAAACTAGAGAGCCATTCAAGATTTCAAATTTGTCACATATGCTAACAAACACCTAGAAGAAAAATATTATGAACTAATAAAGCACATAAATATATTCACATCATGATAATGTATTGAAATAGAAGAAACATAAAAGACATAGCAGATGTAGTATGAAAAAATAGAACCTAAAAGCTTTGTGAATCATGTTTAGGCTACATTTATATGGATCTGAATTTAGTCCTTCTAGAAATTGATCTCATAAAACAAATTACATTATATACTCTTACTTACCAAATTGGCTTACCCTTGTTAAAAATAGACTGGCCGACTCCCTGCCTTTTTTAATTCAAAGAGGGAGAGGCAAGCACAAACAGCAGAGAAAGGGAAAGCTCCTACTCAAGCCATCTTGAGGATATATAAAACAAGCTTGCCTATTAATTAAGCAGCAGATGCACCTTGTTTCTCAAAGTCAACTTTCTCCCCTTTTACTAGTAGTTGAGTGCTCATTGTTGTGTATGGTCAACCAAAGATCAAGTGGTAAGTTTAGCTCAGGAGTTGGAGGAGAAGTTTCGGGCGATGGGGACTTGGAGGAGTAGCAAGTAGCATATCGACCATGACAGCATCTTGCATTATGGAAGCAACTACAGAGATACTAGGGGTTTCGAAGAGCTACTTTGTCGGACACAAAGGGGACTGATGGTGGAATAGAGAGGTCCAAGGTAAAGTTGAAGCCAAGAAAACAAAGACGGGGGAGGAGAAGAGGACAAATAGGGAGTGGTATAAGAAGGCAAAAAGGAGGCAAAGTTAGTGGTTACAATGGCTCAGACTGCAGCTTTGGATGTTTGTATGAAGAACTTGGGGACAAAGGCAGGGACAAGAAGCTGTACAGGCTAGCCAAGGTGAGTGAGAGGAAGGCCCATGACCTAGACCAAGCAAAGTGCATCAAAGATGAGGAAGGCAAAGTGTTGGTGGAAGAGGCACATACTAGGCAAAAAGGGCTTTGGTCCAACACATCTACTACACTCTTGCATGCATGTCTAGTAGAACCTTAGATCTTTGCACTTTTTTTCCCTTTCTGTAGGCTGCTTTGGTCATTGATTATTTCTTATGTAGGCATAAACTCCACTTCCTCCCTTTAGAAATTCTTTCCTTTTCATCTCTACAGAATGACTCTACTTCCTCTCTTTAGAAATTATATCCTTTTCATCTCTTGAATTTGGCTTCAGTTTTTCTTAGGACATTAGGAATACCACCAAATACAAATTAGCATAGACATTCAGTCACCAATCAGAAATCAAGCTTACTGATTGCCACGAAATACTATGTTTGTGACAAAAATATTATTGTATATCTTAGTTTTTCCACCATTAAATGAAAAGTTAACTTGCACAATCACAATTTGGTATTTGTATATCCAAGCACAAATATGTATAAATTACATGTTCAAATTTGCTTTATTAGTTGGGATATAATACACATAAAAAGAATGGTACCTGTTTATGGTTAAGAGCAAGAGTGAACAAGATCGAACCAACAATGTCGCTATCAGATAGGATTGCAGAAACCGCAGCAACAGTAAGCCCCAAACTAATACAATTGTACTGTCATCAAAGAAATCGAATCAAAGACCAAAGCACTCAAACCAATGAAAAAACACTTCAAATCCAACAGGCAAATCCCAGACCAGGAGAGATATAGTACCTGAAAATGACCATGATCAATCAAGATGAGACACGGATTCAACAAAATCATGGCAAAGTGCCACAGCCTACCACTTTTCGACCCCTCATGACTACCGGAGTAATATACAATAATAAAATAAATAACAGCAGGAAAAAATATTAGGACATCGGACAATAATACTGTCCACCGCATCAACAATTTTCTGCATCAAACAACCAACACAGATCAAATTCATTTATCATCTCATCTTCCAGTAGTTAGTCCCAAAATATCAAAACTTTGAAATCGATCTCCCACATCATACCCAATATAAGACTCGTAGCCGTGGGAAGTGTAGAGTTCAACTGACTGTGGATCAAAATATCTGAGGAAAAGGCCATGAATATAGCTCTGATAAGCTGTAAGAGGAGGGTAATCTAGACCCCAGTATTTCAGATCATTGACAGTGCTATTTCGGTACCATTCTTTAACAGGGAGATTAAGAGTGATCTCCATCCAATGCCGCTGAGCTTCGTAATCCCCATACTTAGGCGGAGTTCCGGCGCCTGAATAGGGGTGGACTGATACTGCAATTCGCACCAAAATAGCAAACAGAGTGATGCAAATGAAGGAAGATGTAGTGCCCCTTTGAGTCAGAAAAGACCAGATGTTGAATTCGGAACCGTCGCGTGTTGGCTTCGTTGCCCTCTTCGTCTTCTTCTCCATTTCACTCACAGAAATTTCACCGGAGACAAAAATGGGAACTCGAAACTCAATTCCGGTGGACGCGGAGTCGCAATCAGTTCACGGCGGAGGGGAATTCAATTAACCCGAAAAGGAATTAGGGCTGCTCCTATGGCTGAATTTGGGGTTAAAAGAAGTCTAAATTAAAAACTGCTTAAAAAAAATAGATGCAGATCAAAAAAAAAAATTTGACTTATAAGCTATTTAAAATAAGTTTATTTAAATAAATTCAACTATTTATTAGGGATTTATTTTAAGCACATGACTTTAAATTGGCCAGTCAAACACTCAAAAAAAATTAAAAATAAATTATAAGTCAATTCAAACGGCCTCATAATATTTTATTAGAAGTTTAGTTTAATATATTGCAAAATTAATATAGAATTTAATAATTTTAAAAATTACTTTACTTTTAAAATAAATACGTAGAAGTTACAAAGGGTTGGCTTTTTCATCTTAGTGCTTTTAATTTATGCATTATTAGTTTTGTTTTATATTTTATTTTCTCATAATATAATATAGATTTTCACATATTATTTGTGGAAAAAATAATATTTTAATTAATATTATATTTTATGTGAAGATTAAATTTCTACCAACCAAACAATCTTTGACATTGCCTTGTATTTTATAAAAGGGCACTCCATATTAGGGTTGTTCAAAAATAAATTAAAATTGATAATTTAAATTTTAAAAATGCTATTAATTATTTGGATTTTTAGTTTAATAACTTAGTAAAGGTTTAGATTTAATTTTTATTGGGAAATTATTTGATTTTGTAATAGTTTAGATTTTTTTTAAAATTGATTAATCGATAATTTAATAATAGTTGAGGATAAATCTCAAAGATTTATTATAATTTACTTTTCAGATTACTATTCTGCAAAATTAGTTGGTTCCTTTTGGTAAAAATGATCCATATAAGTCATTGTATTAGGAAAATTTAGTTAGCTTATACGAGATATTTAGTAAAACAAAAACTTAGAGCAACCTGCTAGAACACTATGTAGTCCAAAAGCATTAGTTATTCAAAAAAAATAAGAAGAATGAGAATGAAAGACCTCAATCTCAAAATGTAAGTCCAATGTTTGTTTGTGTGTTTCATCCTTTTTTCTCATTTCAGATAATTTGAAGATCTTGCTTAAAATTATTTATCAAATTTTATACTTATTTTTTTCTACTTACAATTAATTTTGCTAACATGATGTTTTGTTAGTACTTATTCTAAACTGATAGATTTCAGTATAATGAAACTTGATTTTCATATGCAAATTACTTGATACCCATTTAGATTTTTCAAGAGTATTATATTAATTTGTTGTTTGTCTGTAAGTCTTTTTCAGTGAAAAAAATAAATCAAATTGATGACAGTCAATAATTGATATATTAACGTTTTAAAAATGATTTAGTATGTCTAGAAATCGATAACTGATGAATCAATCTTTTAACCTTCAACACCTATCTGACTTATACAACTCTACTACTTTTCATATGATTTTTAATTTTTTACTTATTAAACACTTTACATAAATAAAAAATTTTAATAAATCATCAATATTCGGCTTGAAATGTTAGTCATTATCTACGAGTTATCTACGAGTTATCCTCTGAATAACTTTATATAACTACAATTTTATTCCTATATTTTAAAGGTACATACTTGACCATCCTTGAATTTAATTGTATTTCGAGTCAATTGTCATCTCTAATTCATATGCTTATATCTTGTAAGTTTTTTTTATATATTTAATTTTATTCATTGATTAAATAATTATATATATATATATATATATATATATATATATATATGTATGTAAATTGAGATTTGAAATTGATCTTTGACTATTCAATTTTATTTTACAAGAACTCGTGATACTTATTAATGTTTACGCAAAGAAAAAATTAATTTTTATTTTAATAGTCCGCATGGTGGACAAGAGAAGAGATTAATATATCTCCATGTAGGATAAACAATCAGGATTATGCACTCAACGGTCATAAAATTTTTGTTTTTATTTTGCTATGTAATTTCCATTGTTGACTATTATAGAGGATTGCGTCTAAACAATTTAAAAGTGACATAATAATTTGTTAGGTAATTCTTTCAACCAAAACACAAAATGAAAAATCAATATTTCTATCCTATTATATTATGTAAATTAATCTCAATAATTGATCTTATTAATTTTTCATAAAATTCATAATATTTTATTTTGAGGGGAGAGGTTGTTTGACTTTTATAGAGGATTCATATGAGAAATTTAAAAGTGATGATATAATAATTTGATATGTAATTCTTCCTATCAAATACAAGATGAACAATCAATATTTCTATCTTATTATACCATATAAATTAATCTGGATAATCTATCTTATTCAATTTCCTATAAAATTCATAATATTTTATTTTGAGAGAAGATATTATAAGAATTTCGGAAACAACCACCCTATCTTTCAAGGTGGGGGTTAGATCTGCATATACTCTACCCTTTCCAGACCCCACACGGTGAAATTATACTGGGTTTGTTGTTGTTGTTATATTATAAGATTTTCACTCAGTGTGATTTTCTCCCATTTATGCAATTTATGTTATGTTACTTCTAATTTCGTATACTTTTTTTTGTGTTAAAATGTCTAATCATTGAGATGAACATTCCACCAAAACGAATTTAAATATTTAATTAATTTAATAATCACAAAGAAAAATGCACAAAAATTAGCAATATTTCTCCTACTAATCATAACTATACACGTTATTTGCTAAAATAAGTGAGCTTTTATCATTATATTTATGATTGTATTATGAGCAATTTTTGTACTGATAAGAATTTAAAAATATGATATGATTTAAGATATTGTATCTGATAATATTTTGTCATAATAACGACAAATTATATTGTAAGCTAATTCAATAACGTATTAAGTAGCTTCATTTGATACTAAAGTGTCTAAATTTATTTTTCACGATGACAACATTCACCAATTGAGAAAGGAAGCAACAATCACACATGACATGCAAGGAAAGAAAGAACTTAAAGGGTATCAGAAGAGATCAATAAAGAAATGAAGTAATTATAAATCACACAACACACATAAGAAAAGAAGATTAGCCCACATGCATCAATCAAGAGTCAAAACCTAGAAGAAGCAGAAGTTATAAACATACAAATATGATAAGAGAAGGAATGAAGAATAAAACCACTCTTTCATATTCAATGGTGCAGGATATTTAGAACGGTAATAACGAGAAAAGTCATTAAAGCTTCATCCTAGACCTACTATTCATCGGTTAGTTCTCTTATTTATAAATATCCTTGAAGACGTCGAAGAAAGATATACAATTCTCTCACCAAACATATTTTCTATCGATAAGTGTGTACAAATAGACACTTAAATTTATATAAAATTTAAAAAATAAACATATTCGTCCTACATGATAATTTCATATCCTATGTGGCATCTTACGTGCATTATACCATAAATGACGCGTATATCTACTTGTTTAATTTTATACAAATTTAAATACATATTTGTGCGTATTCAAAATTAAAAGGCATAAATTCCACTTGAATAGTATATTTATATATTGTGCCTTTTTAAAACTGACTCAAATTATTTTTTAAAACTTCCACACATAATTTTAAAAACATTTTATAAATAACAGGCGTAAAAGTCTTCAAATTTTAAAAACTCAAATGTTCGTGTTTCAAGCTGAAGTCGGAGATATAAATACGTCTGAGAACCTGCGGTAATTTCCCCTTACGTGGCATCATATTATTGTTCGAATGTGTGCTGTCAAAGACCTGTCGGGTCACGAAATAGTTGCCTTTCCTAAGGTTATATAGATTACGTCAGATACATTAGTTGCGGTTTTTCACTGTGACTCCGACTTCAGAATTTTCTGCTCTCTCAGAGCGTTCCGCCGGCGACGGCTGGAATATTCATTTGCTGGTTCCATAAAAAGTAGAGTAACGGGTAAACAAGAGCTTGAAGATGAAGATTTTTGTGAAGACTTTGAAAGGCACGCACTTCGAGATCGAAGTAAAACCAGAAGATAACGTAACCAACAACCTTTTTTTCTCTTATCTTTCAATCGCATGTGCTGCTTGAATATGCTTATTCACGTGCAATCTAATGTGTGTATCAAATTGAATGGCTCTAGCTGCATTGGAGTCTGATTAGGGTTTTGAGTGGCAGCTCATGTGGTTTTAGGGGGTTACTTTAGATATTCTGAATGTGTATCTGTTTTTGTTCGAGGTCAAGTTATGCTCTTTAGTATACGTGTTAATGCTGCTTATTAATTTTTCTCGGGATATCCTTATGTGACTGCTTGAAATAGTACTCAATTTGGTGTTACACGGATAATTTGTTTGCTATTTAGTAGTTTTAATTTAATTGCTGCACTGCAAGTACTACAGTACTCAACTATCAATTACTTGCTTCTGGTGTCGTAAAAATGCTTTCTGTGCGATTTTGCATACTGGCCACCGTTACTTGGACTAGTTGCACACAAGTTAGGCCATTATCCAATGAATTAGAAGCTGCATTATTCATTCTATGGTAATGTTCCCTCCTTCCTCCCTCTTCCCCTTCTCCATGCTTTTTTTTTTCCTTTTCTGCAGAAGCTGATGTACCAATATGGCTAATTATTCAGGTTGCGGATGTGAAGAAAAACATAGAATCAGTTCAGGGGCAAGATGTCTACCCTGCTGCACAACAGATGCTTATCCATCAGGGTAAAGTTCTCAAGGACACTACGACGCTTGAAGAAAACAAAGTTGCTGAAAATAGTTTTGTGGTCATTATGCTTTCCAAGGTATCAACTGTACAAGCATGTGCTGAGCAATAGGTTTTTCTATTGTTTGGCTCTGAGTTGTGTGAACGTGTCTTTTTACATCTTGTCTAATGCTGGTACTGTCCATATTTTCGTGGTCATTGTAGAATAAGGTCTCATCAACTGGAACCTCATCTATACCAGCAGCTCCTTCAAATACGGTGAGAGCTTAATTACCTTCATAGGTTCAGGTTGTTCTCTTACTTGCTTGCACCACCGCCACCTTGCTCTTTGCTTTCAGAATAAAATATTTCTTCGTTTTAGATGCATTTATGCACTTCTATCCATTGGCTGGTATGGCGATGTTCACCCCTGGTTTGATGCTCGAGAGTTGAGACTACATTTACGTCCTTTTTTTAATAAGGTTTTAAGTAATTTTTGTAACATAATTTATTGCAGGAAGAATGCCTTATGGAATGGACATATTTTCATTCTCTTGTAGAGTATCATTTCACATGCCATTCTTGCGTAGCAAGTGTAACAATATTTTATTTGAAAAATTGAAAGATGGTTATGTTTATCAAGATTTTGAGAGCTGATATCGATCTGTATGGCTAGGCACAACCTGCTGGTTCCACTGACCAAGCTAGAGGGACGATAACAGCACCTCAAGCTACTGCTGCAAGTGCTGCACCGTAAGTTTCTCCTCCTGGTATCTTTGTTTTCCTCACTGGTCGGATTTACTTGAATTTTTGTTGGCTTAGTCTTAAGATTTGTTTTGTCTGCAGTCCACAATCTGCTTCTGAGTCTGCTCCTACTCCTGCCCCTGTGCCTGCTGCTGCTAGGTGAATACATATGACATGCTTGGTTTAGGGAATTGGCTATTGATTATATTCATCATTATCTTGTTTTTAATGAGTATTACTCCTTTCTGTCAAACAGTTCTGTAACAGATGTGTATGACCAAGCAGCATCAAACCTTGTTGCTGGAAGTAACTTGGAGGCCACAGTTCAACAAATTCTTGATATGGGTGGTGGAAGCTGGGATAGGGATACAGTTGTGCGTGCTTTGCGTGCTGCATATAATAATCCAGAGAGAGCTGTTGATTACTTGTATTCTGTGAGTCTGCAGCTAGCTTTGCTTTTGAGATCCTTTTTTGTGTTCCTTTTTTTTGCACCTCAATCCTGGTTAGATTTTGTTACGAGGTAAATTTAAATTTATGCTACGTTGGCGGTGCAGGTGCTTGACTGGACATGGAATTTAAGATATTCATTTGATTTATGTAATATATTAGTCGCAGTGGAAGAAAATAGCAGTGTTAGGTAAAAATTAAGTTCGGTAAGAAAA
Organism: Solanum dulcamara; assembly: GCF_947179165.1. Lineage (NCBI taxonomy): Eukaryota > Viridiplantae > Streptophyta > Magnoliopsida > Solanales > Solanaceae > Solanum > Solanum dulcamara. The sequence goes on along the minus strand of NC_077247.1, from coordinate 54,809,963 downwards.
AGTATATCTATATTCTACAGATCCAGCACAATCTTTGGTTGTGAAATAAAACGTAAGAACAACTGTGTCTCAGTCTCATACAAGTTGGTGTCGGGAAATAGAATACTTGATGGATTTGAATTTGTGGAAGTTGTGAAAGATGGATAGAAATGGAACAGTGTGTGAACATTTCACAGCGTCCTAAAATGAGGAGTGTATTAACTTTTTTTGGATCAGGTAAACAATTTCATTAATCACAAGGCCAAAATCGGCAGTATACAACAAGTATACCAAAAAGTAAAGAACCTACAAAACGACATGGTTCTCTACAAAATACACTCACTCCTCTATACATCCCGGAACTACATGAGGGATCGAAGACTACTCCTCAACTGTTCAAAATTCATTTCTACCCCTTCAAAAGCCCTCCTATCCCCCCCCCCCCCCCCCCAAATAATCCACATCAAAGCCAGAGGAATAATATCCCACGCCCGGCACTTTCTCCTACTTCTTCCAGCAAAACAACAGGTCCTTCAGAGACCTTGACATCACCCAAGACATACCAAATCAACTGAACATATCCCACCAGTCTCGTGGCCATGCTGCAATGAAGTAGAAGGTGGTGATCTACATTTTCGCCCGCGTCCTTGCATAAATAACACCAACTAATGTAAATGACCTTTTCTCCCCCAAGGTTTTCTGCCGTCAGGATCACCCTTTTAATCACTAACCATGTGAAAACACACACCTTCCTCAGCACCTCCGGAATTCTGATCGACTTTACAGGAAAAGCCTCCTCCGCCCTCACCAAAAGCTTCTCATAAAAAGACTTGACAGAGAACATGCCGTTGTTCCCCAACTTCCATCTCATTGAATTGGGTCTGTCAACTGGCTCACAATGCTGGTGCATTTAAGGTAGCAACCTTTGAAACTCATTCGCCTCCCAATCCTGGAAGTCTCATATAAATGAAACATACAGAGTAGCTTTATTTACAAAAGGGGCATTTGTTGAAAGCCCCGGTTTACAAGCTGTATACTAGAGAGAGAGTTCATTGTAAAAAACCAGCTTCTTAAATTCCCATCCAGTCATCTGTATAAACATGGGTTTGCTTGCTGTGTGCTCCATGCATACACATAAAATGGCAAAATGTTCTTATTGTGTAGCATTGAATTTTTTCCTGCTTCTCAAATGCCCCCCTGTTACGTTTCTTTCCAGGTCACCCAAAACATGCACTCTTAAACCTTGTGCATTGATTGCCTTTAGGAGTCGTTTGGTAGATTGTATTAGCAAAATTAATGCATGCATTAATTAGGTGTATTAGTAGTACCTTGTTTGATACACTTTTTCATGTTATGTGCATTAGCTATACACGCTATTGTGTATTAAGGTTTGTATTACTAATACCATAGATTTCTAGGCATTAGTAATGCAAGGGGATTTAATGCATGCATTAACATGATTAAAGACCCAATTACCCTTCAAAAATTTTTTCAAATTTTTTTTAACATCTTTTCCACCATAATTGTTGAGGATATTTTTGTAAATAAATATTTTTAGGCAATGCATGCTATTTTAATTACACTAAACCAAACAATGCATAAGAAATATTTTATCTATAATTAATGCAAGCATAACTAATATAAGCATTACTAATACATTCTATTTAGCATTATTTTAATACACTCTACCAAACGACCCCTTATAGTTTATTCATCCATAGAGTTTCATATCCATTTAAACCTGTTTTGCTTAGGAAATGGGACTGATACATGAAGTAAGAAAATATAATTATATGATCCCTGTTTGTAGTCTTATTAAGGTAGACACGGGTATGTTCTTTTAATTTCTGTGGTGCATCTTTGACCTATACTGAAAGCACATTAATTCCTTTCAGGGTATTCCTGAACAAGCCGAAATTCCACCTGTTGCCCGTGTACCTGCTGCTCCTGCCGTTACTGCTCCTGCCAGTGGACAGGCTGTAAACCCTTCAGCTCAGGAGGCTTCACAACCACCAGTTCCTTCCAGTGGACCAAATGCTAATCCTTTAGATCTGTTCCCTCAGGTAGTAAATATACCAGGAAAGTTAAATTTGCCTAGTTATTTGTTGTGACATTATCCTAAATTTTGTATTTACCCAATCAGGGCCTAACAAATGTGGGCTCAAGTGCTGCTGTTGGAAATTTGGATTTTCTACGCAATAGTCCACAGGTGGGTTATATGCTTTCTGCAAGTTAGATTTTATAAGTTTGAAAGCATAATTTTGTACTTCTCCATTAATAGTTCCAGGCCCTTCGAGCAATGGTGCAAGCCAATCCGCAAATATTGCAGGTATGGGATATTATATGCTATGATCAGTTTGTTTGCGTCTAGCATTTTCAGACATGCTAGAACATGATGTTTGTTTATCTGCAGCCTATGCTCCAGGAGTTGGGTAAGCAAAATCCGCAATTGATGCGGCTTATTCAAGAACATCAACCTGACTTCCTGCGCCTCATCAATGAACCTGTTGAAGGGGAGGGGTAAGAACATTTGCTCTTCTTCTTCTTTTGATTTGGGACAAATTTATTTTTCTACTAAAAGTGCATTTGATTGAACTGCATTTAAGAGCTGGTTTTATGTGTCTGACTCTATCTATTCTAGATCCTTTCTTTACCATCTTGTGTCTGTATGAGAGACTGATTTTCTCATTATACGATGTATCAGGAATGTGTTAGGGCAGACCGCAGGAGCAATACCACAAGCTGTGACTGTTACACCTGAAGAGCGGGAGGCTATTGAACGTGTAAGTTATTTATTTGTCCTGTAGCTTGTATCAAATAAAGTGTTCTGTGATAGAGTTTATTCATAATAGATTGCAAATATTTTGACGCTACATTAATAAGTTGGATTTTGGATTACGACACAATCATTTTGAGAGGAGGCGGAGGCATTGCATTTGCAATTATTGATGGTTTAATTTGAATGCTTTTACTTTGATATCTGAAAATGCTGATGGACCAGTTCTGCTTGTTTTTTTTTTGTCAGCTGACATAATTTTCTTGCACTTGTCAACTGTGGTTGGTGATATTGTTTTGGCAGCTTGAAGCTATGGGGTTTGATCGAGCTTTAGTATTGGAAGTATACTTTGCCTGCAACAAAGATGAGGAGCTGGCTGCAAACTATCTATTAGATCACATGCATGAGTTTGACGATTGACATGGATAGACCATAATGCTATTTGACCTGTTATAGTTTCCATTATAGTTATTTTGCTTCTCCTCATTTAAAAACTGAGCGACCTCCTATATATCTTGCCATGTGGAGTACATTTTATTTCCTCATTTGCAGCGGCTAGCCTTGATACTCGGCCCCTTTTGTATAATGGATCATATTATATCAGTCAAATCGTCCCTGCAAGTTCTTTCTTCATTCCTCCTCCTCCTTTTTTTATCGAGTTGGGTGGTGGCTATGGCCACGCAGTTGCCAAATCAATTTCTTGCCTTGTAGGTGTCTTTTGTGTTTAATTTACAGAATGTGAACTTAATATCCCTAGTTGAAAAAAGTATACCTTGTCTGACGGCTAATTTGCTGGACATGAAACCTCTAAGATCATTATTTCTTCATTTCTAGGGCAAGGGGGGGGGGGGGGAGGGGAGGTGTACGAAAATTTATTCCCCCTTAAACAGATGAAGTCATCTCTCGTATATAAATAGCATTTCCCTAAAGTGCCAAGGAGAACATTAGTGGTTAATTTTTTAAAAAAACCTGGTTAAATTTTCGGCTATGCATTAAAAATTAGTAGTTAAAACCTGGTTAAACTTTATTCACAATAGAAAGAGTTTGTACAATTTCTTTGGTTGCCCCTTGGTGGGTGGGGGAGGGGTGGAGATCTAGAAGCGTCAACTCAATGAACTATGTCGTAACCATAAATAAATTTCTACGACATTCATCTGTCAAGTGAAGCAAGAAAAAAGTGAAAAAGAACCAAACCGAGCATGTTGAAAAAGTCAACACAAAATAGCTGTTGGACTGATTAATCAACAGGAAAACGTCTTTATCAAATGGTAAACAGGAGAAAGTGTAAAAAGGCTGCCAGGTCTGTTTCAGCACTACCCAGTCCTTTTTAACAATTTGGCAAATGGAACTCCAGCGATTCAAAGAATTGGTTAAAATGGAAAATGACATGTTCCACGACAGCCATCAAGCATTCATGAATTGAATGGAGTTGTTGACAACTTCAAAGGTTGAAATAATTGAGTCTAACACGTTAGCAAACAAAGGGAATTAAGAAATTAATTTGTCAACTTCAATTGCTTCTCTTCAACTTGACTTCTTCTTCAATTGCATGTATGTGCGTGTGTATATATAAACAAGATTTCACTCCAGTTTCTAGTAAGTAGCAAGCTCTCTAGACACTTGATAAATTGAAAACAAACATGGGACTATTTGGAAGAAAATTCAAGGCATCAAAAGTTACAACACTGGCTAACCTTGCCATCTCAAGGATTTCCATTCTGAAAAAACAACACCAGGTTAGGTGCTCACTTGCCCTTTCTGATGTTACTCAACTACTACATCTTGGTCGCCATGAAGATGCTCTTCATCGAGTAAGTTTCCACGATATATACTCCCTTTTATTCCTCTTTTCTCTTCTACCTTAATTCCATTCTCCTCCTTTCAAGCAATTCAACTTCTGATCATTTTCACCATTAACAGGTCGAATTTGTTATCAAGGAACAGAACACTGTAGATGCACTTTTAATGATGGAAAGGTATTGTCATCTCCTAATAGAAAAAAGGGTGCTCATAAAAACTAAAGGGTGAGTACTACTTGCTTGTATATATCTTATCGAAATTTGCAACTAGCTAAATTGGAACATCTCTCTGATACAATATGCCCGCGAATGTTTAAACAGGGAATGTCCTGAGGAGCTAGCAGAGGCAATCTCAAGCTTGATTTATGCAGCTTCAAGATGGGGAGAATTCCCAGAGCTGCATGAACTTCGTGAGATTTTCACCTCAAGATATGGGAATGAATTTGCGTCTCAATGTGTTGAATTAAGAAATAATTGTAGCGTGCAGCCAAAGGTAGGACAGTTGAATTTATTCTCTCTTCCCTAAAATTGACGGAGATTCATGACTTCTCAAACTTGTCTGATCATGAAAATTTCACCAGATGATACCTAAGCTATCAAAATGGCACACGGGTTCAGGGAAAAGACGCGATATGCTTAATGATATTGCTGCTGATTGTGGTATCAATTTGTGTGTAAAGGATGAGACTTGTCAGATATCAGAATCAAAGCCAGAGGTTAACAGCGAAAATGGATGTGCTAAAGGTATTTTCTTGACTATTTTTAATGGCAATCACTGCTTGTGAGTGAAACTTCAGATTCTTAATTCACATTAAAAAAAGATTGAAACTTCAAATGGCATGACATTTCTTACCATTACAGATGAAGAGGGATCTTAACAAGGCATAGAAGCAGATTCAGTGATCAAATTGGAGGGTAGTCAGTACATAATGCCTGATGCTTTTCCTATCAGCAGCAGCACTACTAAGCAAGAATTGTTTGGATCTATCTAAGCCTAATAAGGGAAAAGCATTATTAAGGCATGGTTGACTGACAAGCATCTTTGCAATCATGCAACCATAACATATTCGCTAGGAAAACAGCGATAGAGAAGCTGCATGTGACAGAAGCTATTCAGGGAATCATGTAACTGTTATCTTACTCATTAATACTGCATCGAGTGCCTAGCTTTCTTCATATTCTTTTCTTAGCTAGGAATTTGCTTGTGTGTGTATGTTGGGGGTGGGGAGCTCTTAGCTTTTTGTTTACCCAGATCATTTATGTAGACAGAAAACATATAGGTAGGTAGATGTAGATCAGTAAACAATCACATATGTTCTGCACAAAACATGAGGTACTGCATTTATTAGATTCCCACTTATAAATAACTTGCGCTCCCTACGATTCTTCAATATTCGTTTTTTTTTTTCCAATTATGCTCCATTGTGTCAAACTTTTCATTATTGGAGTAGTTACAAAATCTCTACGAATAGGATTTCTTATTCCATGATATTTAGATGAAGTTCCCCTTTAAATAAGTCCCTTATACCTATAGTGGTCTGTAACTAATTCCTAAGATCCATACAAGGGTTTGAAGTGCTCCCTACCAAGTTTTTTTTCCCAAGTTAGAATCAAGATCTCTAGTTATAAGTGATGGGAGCTACACTCTTTGCCAGGAGTGCCTTAACATTTCCATTTTGCATAGTTAACAGGATTAGGGAACTCAACTGGATAACAAGTCAGTGTCACTAGATTTGATCTTGTAACATTACCGTTTAAATTATAACTTCTTGATCATCAATCATCATGCTGATTATTAAAAACGAATGCGCCTTAATCAGTTTACTTTTATATCTATATTCGAAGCTGTATAAGCTTGAAGAAAAGGTTAATCAATCAGTAATAGCCAAATACGTAAATTTCTTTTCATGCTAAAGAAATTAATCATGCTACTTGAAAAAATTGCCATACTTGCCTTTTCTGTTTATTTTGGGATAAAATAAAAAGAAATGCTACATCTCAAAAATCCGTAACTTCACATGAATTCAATTCCCAACACAAATGTTGCACCATATAAGGGGTCGCTCTGGATTTACAGCTCCAATTGAACTTTTTCTGACAAGCAGATAAAAGTCCTCCCCAAATGACGAGAGAAATTGTCCTAGGCAATGATCGAGCGAGACTTCCTTCTGATGCACTCTGTTCTGTCGATAGAGCCACCAACTTTTTTGTGAATACTAGATACAAATTCCGCGAATGAATATGGTAAATATGAATCATGTAGAAATAACTTGGCTGAAAAGGGCACGGATTTTTGGCTCCTCATCCCTAGATTTTAAGGTGAAGATGGAAAAGATACCAAGCAGCGGTCAAGACCATGCCTCAACATGATACTTGCCTGCCTTTTCCAATGCCCTAAGCCACCTCACTGCAGTGTCCTTTGGAACCCCGCCTTCTTTAGATACAATTTCTTCAAATGCCAACAGCACATCAGAAGGCATTTTATTGGCAGAGCCTGCGACATACACAGCTGCCCCCTCGGTTAATAGATTCCATATCTTAAAGCTTGCTTCTCTCATTTTATGCTGCACATAAACCTTCTGTTGCTGGTTTCTGGAGAAGGCAGCAAAAAAGCCACCACCTTTTTCTTCAGAAAGGACTCCACCCTTTTGTGAATGGAACAACCAAAAATCTCGGTATAAGAAGTCATTATCTTCATTTCTACAACCAAAGAAGAAAAGAATGGGAGCAGTTGGACCGGATTGACTCTGAAGGGCTCTTTCCTCCACAAACCCACGAAAAGGTGCACATCCTGTGCCAGGTCCAACTAGAATGAGAGGTAGTGAAGGTGGAGGGGAAGGAAGAGAACCTTTTTGAAACCATGCTGGTATGAGGACACCTGTTTAACATAATCCAAAAACCATCATCAAAGAGTTACAAGAGGTAAATGAATTAGGCATTGTAATTACAAATTACTCCAATAACCGTACTTTTTTGAGGATCAAGTTCAGCTAGCCATGGCGAGCAAAGACCTGTGCGCTTCCTCTTATAAGGTGTTGTCCACGCCACCACACTAACTGTTAAATGCACTTGATTTGGATGAGCTGAGTGAGAAGAAGAGATGGAAAAAGCCCTAGTTTTTAGTGGAGGTACCAACTGAACCAACCATTCAAACGGCATCTGAACGGATGGAAAATCATCCAATACCTGCAATACAGTATGGAAAGTAGAAAAATATCAAATAGTGTAAGAAAATGAGGCATTAACAGCAGAAACATTTTTATAATTCACTTCCAAATCAAAAAGTGATCGTCCGTGAATCGATAAGCTAACCATAAACGGGCATTTCTTTTATAAGGATGGGCCAGCTTGCGTGAAAAGGCCTTATTATTTATTATTTAATAGAAGGATCATTCTAGGAGAAAGACCAAGTGCCTCCATGTTTTCCAAAACGAAAACGTGTAGTCTGTAGCTCTTTATCCCATACTTCAGCTAAAAATAATGTTGGCTACCTAACTAAAATATCAAGTTTTCGTTGCTTGCAACTAAAGGGACTAGCGGAAGATGTGCTCATTTCTAGATTTCACATTTAGAGTCTGATTAGTTACTAGACCAAAAAACAATCGAGCTATTTTCTAATTTGACAATCAAGATGCTGTAATGTGAATGTATGACAGGGTTAATGTTGGCTAACCAGTTTTTGCTTCCAAAAGAACTAGGCCAACTTCTTGCTTCTTAGTATGTCTTCTTAAACTATAGTACCTATATATTACATGAAACAAAAATCTACCATAAGAGAAACCATATTACTGAAGAACCCAACAGTAAGTGGAAAATGCCAATGAGCACTACCAGGCAACTTCATTAATCTACACAAAGAGAGGAAATATTTTCATCACCTCCAGTACAGTTCTTCGTTCCCTCTGATTGTAGTCATAAAGATCATCCCTTCCTTCTGGTGAGGCAAAGTACTGAAGCCTCTCCTTCTCATGTTCGGCAGTGGCAAAATAACTCATAACCTGAAGAAGCCAATGATCCAAATGAGTTATCAAATTACTATGACATGTGGTGATCATGCATAACATGCTATTCTACAAGCAGCACAAAGAAGATGAACACAAGATGCATCAGTGAAGTCCAGGCACATAACAAAGACACAACAGAAGATATTAATTATACAATGTCATGGAATATAACTTGTAAGAACACATAAGAAATTCAGGCATTCCATGTCTTACCTCAAAGAAATATCTTCTTGGGGAAGCTGATGCAACATCCATTGCCAGTTCCACAAAAGTTTTCAATCTTACAGGGACCTTCAATGTATTTCTCAAATCATGACTTTGTTCATTTTCTTTATTATCTTTAGGCTGAACCTGAAAAAAATGTACATATAGTAATATAAGAATTAAAGAGTTCCTTTCTTTGAGATTTAACTATGACTTTACTAATAAAATCCTATTAATTACCCCAAAAAAAGGAATAAAATTAGCCTTTTCAATTGATCAAGTGATAACATTTGCAAACCCTAATCTCACCACAAAGAAGGGAGAAAAGAAAAGAGACGATAGATCTCAAATTCCATATTTTAGAACAGATTTGTATACATGTTCTCATTAAGTCATCCAAAGCAAATGAACTTAAGCTACTTCAATGCTTTTATTTACAAGACCATGGTTCTGATGCCCAGGAACTTATCCTAGAAGTTGAAGTGATCTAACCTAATTTTGGATATGATGCCCCGTACCTGTACAAGAAGTGCTAATACATTCCCCCCCTCCTAGCTCTCCTACAAGGGAGGTCTTGGTGGTGCCTGTATTGTAATAGTTTGTGCTGCTGCTTACCTATCTATTTCTGATTTCTTCAACTTTAAAAAGGTTCCATCTCACTGAAATTTTTGAAGTCAAATTTTATTAGCAAAGTAGCATAAGAAGGGACAGGTACTCACTCCTCATATGGCACTTAGGAAGTCAAGTAAAGTATCTGTCACATACAATCTTCATATAACCCCCAAAAGATAAACTACAGAGGGAGTTATTTAGTCTATGCACAGATGCAGACTTGTCTTCAAACACCTCAAATTCCTTCCTTTCCACGCAGCCCACAGAATACATGCTGGCACAGTGATCCACAGAATACACTGTTATTTATTCTGCTTTAAAAAAGTTCAAGGGGTAATAGAACCCCCACAAAGTTTGTGTAACTGGAAATTCGACCTTAGTTTAGGGGTGTACTTATGCCTTAAGCTGTAATTGTATCTCTTTAATTAATTGATGTTTTAACTCCTTATTTTTGTTCTTTCTTGATATGGTAAACTGCAGCCCCAAATGCACTACTTAGGAGCCCAGTAATGGTCCTTCCAACTTGCCCCCTTGGTTAATTTAATCCCAAATTAGAGGTGCAGGGTCTTTACCACTAGGGCATTGCTCCCTTGTCTACCATATACCAAATCCTTTACAATACTTGTACACTTTTCCTTTGAGTTGCACTTAGCATTTCAGAATACTTGCAATCCACGTGATAATAGACCCATATTAACATGGGTAAATCATGCTAACCACATTTCATGAAAAATTACACAATAAATACCTTCAAAGATGCATGAACACAATATAATGTCTAGGAGGAAGATTTGAAGGAGCAAGGTCCTAGTGACAGCAAGAGAGTCAAGAAAGTAGACAAGTACATACTCGGATATATGATTCAGGGTTCAAATTACAGCGCTTTATGAAAGCATCAACAGCTGCAGCATCTTGGCCAGGAAGAATATGAACAACATCACCAACCTCATACTCAATAGTCTGAGATCACAAAGGAAATCATCAAAAGGATCATAGGAGGTGAAAGGAGTAAAAGAGAGATTAGAATGTACAGCTCTTACAGATGAAACAGCTTCAAATTCAAAATGGCGGACATCTTTCCCACAGCCAGCTTTACTTAATGGATCATTTTTAACCTACATCAATATAGTGAAAAAAGAGAGAGTATATCAATGCCTACATCACAACCATCACCATTGAAGAGAGAGAGAGAGAGAGAGAGAGAGAGAGAGTTATATATTCAAACTAGTGGAGGCAACATCTTCTTTTTAGTGGGGTTTTGGTGCCATATTTCTGCAGTAAGCACTTCTTAGAAGGAAAAACAATTATATATCTTGTTGATGTAGTGGTTCAGAATTCTTTCTTAATGAAAAAAATAAAGTTCCTCAATTGAATGACACTAATTATGATATGTTCAAGGATGACATCAATTAAATGTCATTTCTGTTGGAGCTCAGAGATGCTCAGTATATATGCTACTCTTCTAGAGAGACACTATCAATTTGTTACAATCACTTTTGCTTGGTAAGAATCACAAGTGAATCCACAACCAAAATCCCTGTTTCAGGAGCAGGAGCTATTCAACTTCCACAGGTGACAGCTCCAGTGCTGCACTGACAGATATCTAAAGAAATGTATATAGAAATCGTGTACCATTTTTAAGAAGCACTCGGGGCTGTACTTTCCAGAAAGTTTTCCTGGCAGTATGAAGCGTGTGCTCTCAATCTGCATCTCAAGAAGCTTGACATCTGCAAATTTCACAGGTTTTATCACTATTCCAGCATATTAAAAAAAAACAAATTGTGAAAAGCACAAGGAACAATACTTAGATGCACTCATGCATCAAAATGATAGCAAGAAAATGATTTTCCAAAGCTTAAGAGTGACAGGATAACAAGTAAAAATCTCATGATGGTCCTGATTGAAGGGCGGAGAATTCGAAATTAATTACTTATCTTATTTCTTCTTTAATTAGAAATTCTTTAAAGATTTCTATTTTTTTCTATAAATAGAATCCGGAGGTCCTTATTTTCATTTTTTTTCTTACTGATTTAGAATAGAAAAAGTTATCAAATAGAAGAGAACGTATAGGAATTTCCCAGATTAAACTACACAAACTTACGTATGAGTTCTACGTTTCAAAAAAAAAACTACTTATGTGTGAGTTCTCTTTTGTATTGTTCAAGGTTTTAGAGATATATATATTGATCTTTCCCTTTAAGGGAAAGTTTCTCCATAAATCCAGGCTTATAAATGCTTTCATGCACTGTTTTTTTTTTGATAAGGTAAACAATTTTATTTACAATTGTGGAACCAAGTATACAAGCCATACACCAAAAAAGAGAACCTATACCATAATATGGTTCTCAACAAAAGAGGTCCAATCAATGACCTGAAGTTTGAAATGGATGTTGATTCCTCGAAGTACAATTTAGTAAGTTACCTGGGATGGATGAAAAGTTAAAAGTCCCTTCAGCAACATCATGATATGTAATCTGTACTTTAGGTTGATCCATCAAACTCATATTTGAAGTCATTAATTCTGGACCTTTAGGGAATAATTTTGGTTCTTTTTGGTATAATGCTTTCCACAAGGTGGACATCCAAGGATCCAGAGCACCTTCATACCTGCAAAAAGAAATTGATGCATCGATTGGATCTTTGAATAGAATAGCTTCTAAATAACAAGACATTCTTCAGGGTGCCCATGATAACCAGATGAATGGCATGCTAAAGTGAACAGACATGAGGTGATAGACAAAGAGATGTTCCTAATTTTTTTTTTTATGATAACTGATAAATCCGCTCTTTTCATCTTCGGAACCTGGTGGATAATGAACCGCCCCTCTATCCTCTCCAACATCCCTCCCCCTCTAACCTAAAATTGCCCGAGTATTTGAAGAAATTTTAGAAGAAAAGAGGAAAGAGGAGCACTCAACATAAGTTGGTGAGCCTTGTCAAAGCAGTAAAGCCATTTTAGTCCTAAAGAAAAGAAGCTTCAGAACATGAACTCAACTTCAATCACCTAGAGAGCAAAAACTTCTGCATTCTTAAATTACCATTTACTACGAAACTAGGAAGATTCAAGATCCTAACATGTAAATTATTTTAGATCTGTCTCCTGAAGAATTAGATTGAAGAAATTTAATGCCATTCAATCCCAGTGGTTTAGTTAAATTAATGGACAAATAATCATCCTGTATATCACATTAGAGTCTCATTCTTAACAACTGCAAAAGACGATGAAACAACATGCATCTGGTGAATCGTTTTGACAGAAGGAAACAGAAAGGTGCTTTGAATTAGTTTAAAAAGGGACTTTAAAGATAGCGTTTAACTCAATCCAAAAGATCAAGTTTAATTGTATAATTTTTTTTTATCGCTACTAATTTTGTTTTACTTTTGGTGTAAGGAATTCATAGAGGAGGCTGAATTACTGTTAGCACTAATGGAATTGGAATTCCTACAGGAATAGAAGGGAGTACTTTTGCTTTTTGCTATACCTGTAAAGAATGGTCAGTGCCATCTTAGGGAAGTACATTATAATCCTTGCATTCTCCACAGAAAAAAGGGCAAAAGAAGAACAAAAAAACAAAAGATGATGAAACATCAGAAGAAAAGGACAGGCAAAACAGGAAAAGTGATGAAATTTAGACCCTATTTCATTATGAGTGGTTTCCTGATTCAACCAATCTACAACATAATGTGTGCATTTACAGTGAAGAAGGCCAGATCTTCATGCAGGAATCACTGCAGATGATCAGGCAAAATAAATCTACTATTCCTCTACAAGATTAAAACATAACAATACCCTGAAGGGTGCTGATCATCTCCCAGACCTCTTTCCACCACTGCTGTCGCACCAAGATCTGCAAGTCTTTTGTCAAGTTTCTTTGCAACGAACTGCAGCAATAAATTACATACATCAACATTCAAAGATGGAATACATAATTGCATAAAGCTAAAATTTTCTAGATTAAATATTTGCTAGGGAAACAAATCAGACGACAAACATAAAATCATCCAGAAACATAAAGCACAAATATTGACCAGGATCACTACCTATCTTTGTTATAAAGAGACTAAATATCTCTTATGGAAAGACAAAGTTGTAAAGTAATTTCAATTACTTAACTGATAAGCCTAAAACACCATTAAGACACAGACCAGAGTTATATTTCAGAAAAGCTGGAGGAGTAAAAAGAGTTTTAAAAAAAGAAAAGTAGGAAGATTAAACCTTAGGGGTTTTCTTTCTGCTATTATCATTTCTCCTCAGCGTACCATCCTCTTTCCACAGTTCTTGGGCTACTATGTCAGTGAAGTTGAGGTATCCTAACATCATGTTTTCTTTCTTTTTCCCCCTTATTTCCACTTTTTTCAACATAAACTAGTGGTGCACAGTTAAATAAGAATTGTAAAGAGGATATTCATTCTAAGAAGAAACACTGTCCACCTCTAAGTCTCTCAAGCACATTAAAGTATGAGGATTGCACCAAGCATGGAAGTCTGTTGGTTGCTGAAAATATAATCTTTTTGATCTAGATTTGATTTTGAAGTTCCACAATAAGCTCTATGTCGTAGGACTAAGGCCTGGGTCACTGGATTCACTCCAGAATCTGGCCCTATATGACTACATTGGTAAAGTTCTTGCATAGCTGAGGATAGGTATTCCACTCGCTGAGTCTTTTTGCATCCATGGCTGAATGGCTAAAGCGCCTAACTCATAATTAGCAAATTTGTAGGTTCAATTCCTACTGGATGCACACCAATGGGAACATTTGGAACAGTCCATTTTGGAGCAGAAGGGCTGTTTTCAAGTAGTGTTCGATCGATTACGTATTGATTAATATTCGATTGATTGGTCTGAGGTTATAGACAAAAAAGATTTGTCTAAGTAACTTCGTTTCCTGTTTGCTAATCAGAGTGGTCAGCACATATGGGATTTGCCAAATGACTAGTACTATTATTCTGTCCCTATTTATCGAGGAAATGAAAATGGCTGTCTCTAGCCATTGAGGAGATGAAAATGGCAAAGCATATTCTTGTTGTATGCATGGGCAATGCAAATATTTAAAGGCTGTACATAGCAGATTAAATGCCCCCCATTCCTCCTATGTAGTAACAATCAAAACATGTTGAAACACAAAAGCCTAGTCAACTTTTGGCAAATCATTTTTCGACTTCTCTGTTCCATTCAGTGCTTTACCATTCTCTTCCAATATATTAGTTACGGGTTTCAGCTGTTTGAAATGAATGTATTGCTGGTGACAGTTAGTAATTTGGTGAAGGAATAAAATATTAGTCATCTACCATTTTTCTGTTATAAATTATTCTCCTTACATTAGTGAATAGACTTTTGATCCGTTATTAAGTCACAAAAGCTAATGACGTTGGTTCTACTCATGGTTTTGTATTGTTTAGGAGAAGGGCATAACTGCATAACAGTTACATGATTCCCATATCTAGACTTTGTGCTATGGGACACCTTTCAAATTGAAATTGTAGACATCGATGAACTGAACCAATTAAAATAAATCTTCAAATCAGACTGAGTTGCTTTTGATCTTATGCAAAATTAGCAGCTAGACCATGAAAAACAGTTATTAGGTAGAGCCAAGTATGTACATTATATTTCTGGTAGCTCGAATCACCCAAACCAAACACAGCATAGTTGACTCTACTAAGCCAACTCTGGGTAAGATTCCTTTGCAAGAGAAACTTCCAAAACACCTACAAGAAAGATAAGAAAACGAAAAAAAAGAAGAAGAAGAAGTTAGAAATATGTAGAGACATACCTCCAGGTGTTACTTGAAACATCAAATATCATGGACATAGATAAACACACGAGAAGCTTAACGGCGATAACAAACAAACAAACCTTAATAGAATCTGGGTTGTCCCCTTGACCTGTAGTTGAGACCACAAAGATTACAATTTCCTGGTCCGGTAGAGAACTCTAATAAAAAAGAATGAATAACCAATCAAACACAAGTCATTAACCACAATCAGCTAAAAATAATCTAAATAAATACTGATTTTAACTAGTTTAAAATTGAGGCGTAATTGTTTCTGAAGCAATAAGGAGGGGAAAGAAGAATTACAGGGTCAAAATCATCAACAGAGAGCAACAAGACGGGGCATCCTCTGCGCTCAGCTTCACGGCCAAGACGCTCAGCGGCGTCTATGGCATTACCAGTCTCAGATGCATATAAAATCAATAGCTTCTTTGGCTTCTCCTCCATCACCGTTGATTTGTTACTGCAATTGAAATGGAGTCTTTGGAATTCAAAGAAGATACTAACGGAACGACAGCGTATTAGTGTTTACGGGCGCCGTCATATAATGGGAAGCCGCGCTAAACCCAATTTTATTCAGTAGTAGTGGTATTAGTTTAGTGCTTTTATTTATTTATTTATTATACAGTACTTTAAAAAATTCATTAAATTTTATTTAATAGAACTTCCACTTTCCTCTTCCTTTTTGTCCAATTGATATCTGATTTTATGCAACAAAGACATCCAATTTTTGAATATTTTAGAAAATCTGATTAATCCCAAAAGAATTAATCAAGCATTTTAAATTACGTCTAAAACAATTTTAGGAAAACATCACGTCTAAAATATTAAACAAGTCATAATTACGTCTTAAGAGATGATTAAATTCCAAAAGAACCACTGAAGTACTTGAGTTTTCATTCAATTCTTAGCCATATATTGTAGTCATCTTCCGTTTTACCAGAGTCAAAAGGGTTATTTGAGTCTACAGTTATTCAAGAGATTAGGTTGATAAGTTAAAAAATTTCCTTAAATATGGTGGAAATAATCGTCTCGTGTTTTAACTACCTAAGGTAAAACACACAGCTATATCAATTGAGTTTTATGGCATATACAAAGCTTAAGCTGCATCTCTTATCTATCTTTAGCAAAATCATTAGCTCATACACAATGCATAGCACTCTGCAGTACATTCATGGAGAAGAATTATCTTTACAATGAAAATACGTTAACCTCACACAGCACTAAAACAGTTTTTCTATCTTCAACAAAAATTGCCAAACATTGTCAACAATAATACTGACTTTACATAAATCTATTGTGGTGACCTTTCCTAATTTTGGTGTCCCAGTATTTTAACTTCAATGTACAGCCTACTGTGCCATTAAAGGCTTCAACTGTTTCTTGCTAATCACATAGGGTCAAAAGAGCCTGGACTTTTGGAGGCAATTTAACGTGGTCATCATTTTTTGTCGAGGCTGACTAGTTCGTCACCTTCTAAATTTTTAGGAGATTGCTCAGACAGATCTATATTAGAACGCTGGTCTTCGTTTTCTGCTTTTCTCTCTTCATCGTGATCCTTGAGTGAGGTTGTGTCTTTCATATCCTTCTCATGGTGATCCTTGACTGAGGTTATGTCTCTCATATCCTTCTTCTCATGGTGATCATCAAGTGTAGTTTGTTCTAAATTTTTAGGAGACTGCTCAGACAAATCTATATCAGAACGTAGCTCTTCGTTTTCTGCTTTTCTCTCCTCATGGTGATCCATGAATGAGGTTATATCTTTCAAATCCTTCTCCTCATGGTGATCCTTGTGTAAGGTTGTGTCTTTCAAATCGATCCGCTCATGGTGATCATCAAGTGTAGTTTGTTCTATTTTTTTAGGAGACTGCTCAGACAAATCTATATTAGAACGTTGGTCTTCGTTTTCTGCTTTTCTCTCCTCATGGTGATCCATGAATGAGGTTATGTCTTTCAAATCCTTCTCCTCATGGTGATCCTTGAGTGAGGCTGTGTCTTCCAAATCGATCCGGTCATGGTGATCCTTGAGTGACGTTATGTCTCTCATCTCCTCATCCTCATGGTGATCATCAAGTGTAGTTTGTTCTTTCATTTCCTCATTGCGATCATCAAGTGCCATGCTTTGTATTTCAGCAGGTTGAAGATTCGGCAAAGCACCTTCATTTGTTTCACTAGATTCCGCTCTACTTCTATGATGATCATCATAAGAGGAATCATGTGCTTTTACATCTTCAGCATGTTCCCCCAGTTCAGAAGACAAATTGCCACCCGTTCTCTTTTGGACCTCCAAATTTTCATATGTTTCAGTGCCTTTTCCTACCTCAAACTGAGAATCAGGCAAGATCACATCATCGTGGTGTAAAACTGCTCTATCCTTCTCCATGTGGTGAGCATCAGATAACTTGTCATCATGGAAGCCATCTTGGGAACCATTAAGATCCTGTGTCTGGTTGCTGCTATCGGCATTGCCTGACAGAGTCTCATTGTCACTAGCCATTCGATTTTCAACAGTAATTCCTCCTACGTCATCCTCAGGTATTGAAATAGTTTCTCCCTTGAAGCCACCACCTGAAATTGCAGCAGTAGTTTCTTCTACCTCATCCTGTGGTACAGAAATGGATTCTCCCTTAAAGCCACCATCTGAAATTGTGTTTTCAATTGATCGAGAGTCCTGGAAATCAGTTTTAGTAGGATCAACTTCGTTAGTAGAAGGAAAAGACTGAAAAGTATCCCAATCATCTTCTTCCTCTTCCTCTGAATTGTCCTCCACCTCTTCTCTGCAAGCAGCTGAAACGATATTTTCCTCTTTTCTACATTCCTCGATTTTTGCAGGCAACTTGATACTAAAAGATGGTCCAGTGGAATTGACTTGTTTCTGGTTCTGGTCTTGCATCACAGAAGAAAGTATTATATCCTGCAAGCATAACATTCAATACTATGAATATCTTTTTGGTTTCTGCTAACCAAAACTGTATTTACTCATATTGAGCCACTCAATACATGCATAAAACTATAAAATCCTTTAAAGCCATAGTTTACTGCCAGACTTTAATGTTAGAGAGAGGAAAAAGTCTCCAGCTCAAACCTTAAATGCCGGATTTCGCAGTCAAAATCCCAAAAGAAGAGAAAGGGCTGGTGCACCCTACATAAGAGAAGAACTCCCTTGCAACAATCTCTGTGCAACTACTGATTTAAAGCATCAGAAAATGTTCGATGCACTTTCAAATATGACAGTATTCCAATCAAGTTTCAAATTCATTTAAGCCAACAAATTTAAGCCATGATCTGAAGTTTTGTCCACAAAAAGAATCGAACTACTATAACATTTAATTAATACTAAAAACAAGGTATGTAAGTAGTACAAGGTTCTTAACCTCTACAGTGACCTTACTTGTCAATATTACTAAATCAGAAGAACTAGAGAGCATCAAGAAAGAACACATATTTCTCATATTTATAATAAAGTTATCACCTGCAATTGTTGTCTTCTCATCATGGGCATTGTCAGTAAGACCTCCTTGATACAAGCAGATGAGTCAGGGAGTTGAGCCAGTTGTGTAACCAATTTTATAGCTGTGATCTTCAAATCACGTGCTTCCTACAATGTAAACAAGAACCATCAGCCAGTGAAGGCAAACGAAGCAAACATAAGTTTCATATATAGCAGAACCTGAGAAGAATTCTCTGAGGTTGTACAGAGGAGAACAGCTTCCAAAAACAGATTCATTAGGCATTTCTGACACTCATTAGTTCTTGAGAGTGTCTGAAGAAGCATTAAAACCTTCAAACACTCCCCAGCAATAGCCACCACTTCCCTGTTCATAGGTGTCTGCCACCAACAGAAAACCATCAGGTTCTGTAAGAAGCGAAATTCAAATCTATAGTCCACCCCAGCCCCTGGCGCCAAAAACAAGAATATAACTTCTGCACGTGGAAAATATGTAAAACTGAACTTTGGCTACCTTAAAGAGTTTCTGGATTACAGATCCAAGGTCTTCAACAAGTTCCCCAACAAAGAATACAAGGAAAGAGTAAAACTCCGAATTGATTTTCCTTGATAGCACACCTTTCAGTATTTGCAACCCGATTGCTTGGACCTGCAGTAGACAAATTATGTTCGCTAACCAGTGAACAAAATCATCATTTGAAATAAAATCTTCTTACCTGAATGTCAGAATCAGTAAGAGCACTCCTGAAGCACTGGGTGGCATTGCATACCATGGCATAAAATACTGGCTTACATCCTTGGTTTTCTTCGAGAAGTTGAATTTCAAAAGCTAGTTTAGCAAATGATGTAGTCTGTTCAAGAGAGAGAGCAAGCTTCAACAGCAGCAGTTTATGTAAGTTGGACCTCTTATTCTCAAGCTGATGAATTCCTTTAGTGCAATTGTCAGCCAAAATAACACTCGCAGTCAGACAAGTTCTTGTTATTGTCATCAAGTAACCAACGCTATCATTTCCAAGTTCAGAGATATCTGTATTTGAAGCAAATAACCATCACTCAAGTATGATAAATAAGTTATTGTGGACTACTTCACGATTGGAAATTAATAAATGGACAAACTGCACTTTCTCTAGATTATGCAATCTAACCTGGAGCTCACAATTTGGCTCAAGAACAGTTTTTTTCATGTTTCCAAGAATTTCCAGATTTGAAGGTTCTCTAGTTTGGAGCCTAATTTGCATTAACTGACAAATTATTTACTGCTGGATTGACAAGAACCTGAATAGAGTGAAATGGGTATAGAGGAGTCGTATAGCTGACCCCGACCAATTTGGGATCAAGGCATTTTTGATTGATTTTTACATAACGCAAAAGAAACACAAACATAAAATAAACTGACTCCATACACTGGTGGAAAGAGTTAATTATTAGTACCGGACTGAACAAGATACTAATTGAAACAAGCTCAAAAGCTTTCTTTAGAGCTTAATAATCTAAAGAGGAAGGACCTGAATGCTCCTTATGAGAATTGCTTACCAGTAACATATGTTTTCATCACAGAAGTTAGACATTGGACAAAATCATGAACTCTTGAAAGAGAAATTTCGGTTGAAGCCCTTTCAATGCACTTGTAACCAACCAAAAGAAAAGCCAAAATTGATTTCAAACCCATCTGCATGAAAACCGTAAAAAAAAAGATCAACTCTCAACGGATGAAAAATTGAGATGTCGAAGCAGTAGAAGCTTAAAAATATTTACTAGAGATCAAAAGGAACTGTCTGTAAAACATGATACCCACCTTTGGCTCATATTTTTTTAGAAGTGTTGGTGCTGTGGCAAGTAAGACAGAAACAATATCGTCCCAGCTTGAATGGTATTGAGAAGTTGCACTGACAAAAAGAAAGCAAGTTAGTTCAAAATTACTTTTTGTTACTGTTTCATGGATAAGGTAATTTGATATAATTGAAAAGAAGTGGTACCTTGTGAAGGATTTAAAAAGAAGCGCCAAATAAAGTTCTGATACTAAACACACAAAACTTTCGGTCTTCAGGAAATCCATAGGGCAGTTCTGCACAATCTGCCAAACCAACCGAAAGAAACAAGAAGTTCAAAGGACAGATCTTTCTGGGGATCTTATGCACATATAAATAAGCAATTGGAATATGTGCCTGCATCTACTATAAGAAAATACATTCAAATAAAACCATAGAAGAACTTACCAGCATCGAGTCCTTTAGGTTACAGGAAAGATATTATATATGACAACCAAAAGGCCGCACATAAATGGAAAATCATAAGCAATGCAGAAAAAGGCAACAAACATAAAACCAGGATACATATTAATTTCATTTAAATTGATGGAGAGACCCTTCGTTACCTACATCTTGAAAGTAATAGCATGATCATGACATGAAATGGGATTTTACCTGTGATAAAATAGAGATAGCAAAATTGTCCCATGTATCTTCAACAAACATGGAGAAAAAGCAAACCTGCATCCAATTAAATTTTGAGCTTTGATTAGACTTCGTAAATGAGAATATCTAACCTAACACTTCCTGCATCTCCTAGTGTACAAAATTTCCCTTCTTTTTCACTAAAACAACAATTTAGCACTTCCCTAAGACCCCCCCCCCCCTCCCCCACACACAAAAAAAAAACTGCATCAGAGACGATAAAAAGGAAATGAAGGATGATTTCTTCTAGTAATGCATACTCTCTAGCTTGATAACAACGGGTAATAGGAACTCCAAATGTCTGGTGGCTCCATTTATTTAATCAGGTAGAGCTCTGGTGGCTCCATAATGCACAAACCCACAAATAAAACACATCAGAAAATTTCAAGATTCAATCGCAGAAGCTAGCATTTCAAGGTTGATGATAATCAAGGTTCAGAATTAGAATGTCAAAAACTGAAGAATCAGAACATGGATATTCTCTAAGAAGAAACAAATTGATCAATGGCAATAATTACACTCTATGTTAGGTTTTGCATAGTTGATTATTTGATGTCTAGAGAACCTTAAAATGCACACCCAAGAAATATAACATCCATAATGTGAATCCGACAGAACAGACAATCAAATTACATTAGAGTGACTTAGCATGAATAACAAGACACTGAAAGTACCTGCAGCAGTTCTTGACAGGAATCCATAGTGAGAAATCCTACACTAAAGAATCTCTCTGCTAACAGGACTTGAAACACAGGCAGAGCAACTTCGCACAACTCCAAAGCAATTGACTTTACTTCATCACTAACAAAGCCACCACTTAATATGGTATTGACAGAACCAATATGTAGCCTAGATTCACCAAGAACCGAATCTTGCCCCTGAAATAGAAGAAGAAGAGCAAAGCCCCACAAAAATCGAAATTCTTCTGAACCCAAATTAACCATGCTATAACCCGAAATTAAGTCTGTAATAGACTGGTTTTCAGTTTCTGAGGATCCTTTTATGTAAGTGTTCGAAGGAACTGCATCTAATGCCACCGCTTGCACGATCAGTGGCCAAGCTTCTTCCAGACATGCTAGCAACTTAGTTGAAACTAGTGTAGACTGAATCCCATCAAGAAATGGTTTCCACTGCATGTAGCGCATATTGGAACATGGGTAAGAAATTGCCAGAATTAGAAGAGAGAGAGAGAGCAATTACTTTAAGGGCCATTTGGACATGCGATATTAAATCATGATTTGAAATCAAATTGATTTGAAGCTGAAGCTGAAGTTGAAGTTTTTGTTTGGACATGCAATTATGGAGTAAGTTGTATTTTTTCCCATAAACATGAACCCCACAAGGTTTGACTATCAAAATTTCTCAATTCTTATACAATCTTCCCAAATGAGCAAATCATAGTTCACAAATTATGGAATATCCTAAGGCGCCACATTGATAAGTTGAATATCTCCATGTTCCTTTTAGAAATAAATGTTTGCAATTACAAACTTACAAATACACATAATTTAATAAAGATCCACTAGTCAACAACAACAGTAATTCGTTATTCTTTAATATAACCCTTTCACACCGTACAGACAATCTCTTCACAGCGAGCATGAGTCCTTTTTTTGCAAAATTTAAAATGATGGGTCTTATTTTACAAAACATAAACTCCTGAATCAAATTATATATATTAAAATAAAAAATTGAAATCATGATTTTGAATCCCAAATCATGTTTTTTTTGGAGAATTTGGGATTTGAAATCATGATCCGAAATCGCATGTCCAAACGCTGATCTGAAATCATGACTTCATATCGCACGTCCAAACGCAAGCTTAGAGTCCTACACCCTCATGAGTGAAAGAAGGATCAGTTATAAAAGACAGAAACATATATATTGAACTATGAGCTCACATTTTCTTTAGGAAATGACTGAGTCCTAATATAGCTGTAGTCCTTCAGAAGACAGAGCCAGTAAATTCCAAGAATTTTTGAACTCTCAGAGAAAAGAGGCAATAAAGCTAAATATTCATCATTAATCTCCTTTTGTTGATTTTTCAAGAATGCAAAGGTGTAACATTTCAGAGAGGCATGTGCTGTAAGGAGTCTCACTTTAATCTGGAAAGACACATTGATAAATAGGTTAGAGATAAGAGCAAACAGTCGTTCAGAAATTTGGCTATCCTAAAGAAATTTAAAATATTTTGGACGTGAGAGAACCAACCTTACACGAGACCCATTCTGCAAAGGATGGATAGTAAAGGTCATTGAATTCATTTAGAGGACGTGAAATCAATGAAAATATCCGTTTTACAGCAAGTTGATCCCGGCTAACAATTTTACATGTCAATATCTGCAATATTCACACATGGTCCCGTTTAAACTTACAGTAATTAAATAACACCAGTAGATGCATGCATCTCAGTATTCAACAACCTTTGTGGCGAGCTGCAAGCCTGCTTCCAATAGGACAGGACCAGAGGACGAGTCCAATGCAGTTCGAACTGCAGAAACTAATTGGGCCTGAATGATAGTGACATAACTAGGTTAGTTGAGCTAATATCAGTAAGGATTTTGCATCATCTTGATTGTGCCTTGAAACTTGGTTATTTAAGATAATTAGGAAGATCCTAGTTGCTAAGCAGGATAAAACTAAAAGAATGATCCAAGGACTTACCTGATACTGTTCCAGAAGAAGGTGACCAGGTAGCTCAGGGTCCAATGTTCCAAACTGAAAATTATAGTAACAGCATGAAGTTGATATGTGACAACAAACAGCAATACACATTTCTTTGAATCCAGTGTTTCGTGAAAGAACCGAAAATATAAACGTATGTTATTTTATTCAGCCTCAAAAGTCAGGTGCATACTGACGGGCTTTGTCAACTCCAATGATCAATTCGTAGATGTTCCAATAAATCACTGTGACTCCAGAATTAAGTACATTTATGACAAGTTGGGAGCACACAATATGTACGCTCCAACATGAAGACAAGCATTAAGAATGCTAACGTGCGACAATCTATTCCTTGTAAAAGACAAAATGTTTATAATCCCTGTAATTGTGTAATCAAGGATTATGAGTTATTTTCTTTTCCTTTTCCGGATCTCTTATAAAAATTAATTAAATCCTAACATGCTTGAGGAAATAATCAAGCAATACGTTTCCCAAATCTCTTCTTTCTCCACATTCTTCACACCGTGTTTCGAAGCTAGCAATTTGAGTATTGCCCTCTAGCGGGCATCTGATTTCTATAAACTTAGGTGTTGTCCTGAAATTCCATCTTGTTATTTTTTGAGCATAAGCGATGATTGTTCAAGCAAGAGAAAGTATATTACTTTTATTTGTTTAGCAATGGTCTATTAAATCTGAAATATAGAGATAAAAGGCATCAAACTGTTGTAGTTTATATATATGGACTTACCAATGATAAAACTTGAACGCCAAACTTACAGGCTATGGCCTAATAGATAATGCTACACCATTTGAAATGACCATAAGTGAAAAGTCTAGCCGAATAATTGAATGAGCATTAAATCAATACCTTGTCAATAATAGTACTCAGAAGGGTCACACCAACTGGCCGCATGTTCTCAAACTGAATTGTGCTGATCTGTAAGAGGTAATGGGAGAGAACCAATTTATTTCCCTCACCAAAGCTGATTTTAATAGCATAAGTGCAACAAGGGTTGATTTCAAGTTTAGCACCTGATAAGCAAGTGAAACTAGTTCTTGCAATTGAAGAACCAGCCAGTCTCCAGAAGTCGATCCACTGGCAGGCTGCTGTCTTGCCAAAGCTATGTCAAAATGCACTGGATTCTTTCCAACTGCTGCAGGAAGATGACTCAAACACCTAAAATCCAGAGAAGATTATTCAGAAGGATACATTATGTCGGAGAATAACAAACAAAACAATTTTCTGAACAAGACAAAGTGATTTGGAGAAAAGATGTGCACTAATATAAAGGAAAAGATTCTCTCCCAGAAAGATAACAAAGCGAGAGCCAAAAGAAGAATAAGGACTAGGGACAGCCTATAAAACTGGAACTAAGAGAGGATTCTATTTTAACTGTATATTTGGAGAGCAGATAAGCTTGCGGATCTGGAGAACATTGTATGAACTTGCATCATTACACTTATTTGGTGAAACACTTATTTGGTTAACTGAACTAGTTAACTACACTTATTGTTGTTGCCTTTAGCCTCATTTTGGTTGCAGCATAAAGAACTGGGGTATCAAGAGTTACAAGTGCAAACATACTGCCTTTTTATTGTCAAACTCATAAAAGAAGATGACATACAATATCAACTTTTTAGGGCTATTATTGCAGATTGCAGATTCTTGCTAGAAACCACCAAGACAAATACATACACATATGGAGAGAGGCTAATCAATGTGCAGATTTGAGTGAAGGTCACAGAATGAACAAGAGCTGCTGGTTTGGGAAGATGTGTTGAAGGATGTGGAGTTTTGTTCCTTGCAGATTTAAGCAATGTACCTTTTGAAAGATTTTAGTTTAGTTCTTTCCAGTGTACAAAAAAAGATCATGTGTGCTGCTTTTCCAGAAGAACAGTATAGCTATATATCCACACAGACAAGGAAGACAAAGGATAAGGTAATAATTAGGTACAGCAGGATGACATTAAAATTTGTGTAATCTTAACAAGGTGACAACAACTTTCATTTGAAAAAACACATTTAAAGTGGGCACTGAATGTAAAGAACTTCAATACTATCTAACTAGCAACCTATAGTGGTAATGTTGGACACCACAATTGCAGAAGATAGATGCCTTCCATAAATACCATTTATTTCATTTCCTCTGCTTCTTTGGCATTAATGATTTACCGTCTCTGTTCTTGACATTTCATTGTCCTTTTTGGGATTGTTTTATATTGTTCATAACAACTCCGTTGGCTGATTATGCGAGTTTGAATGGGTTGCAGGGAACAAGGAAGATCGAGATGATGTCAGAAGAAAATGCTTACAAATGGCATACAGGATAGCTGCAGTGCCAGGAAACTAAGAGGGGAGCATAAAACCAAAATTGCTCAGAGAGAGGAATAAGCTTAACATTAGTCACGATAGACCAGGGAAGCAACACTCACTCTGCAGCAAAAACTCTTGTTCGATATCTGAGGTGTTTGTCCCTAGGAGGATAGACAATGGAATGATTGCTTCCATAACCTTGAAAGCTTTGGTTTTGGGAGCTCGACACCATGTTCTCATCATCATCTCCAGTATTCAGTCTAGTGTTACCATCCAAACCACTTGAAGAATCATTTTGTGAACTGTCACTTGTGCTGATCACTCTTGAGGATGACGAAAGAATCTAGGCACCATAAATAATTTCAGTGAAGCATTTTGATCACCAGCGTAAAACATTAGAAAAAACAAGAAAGAAAGCTTAACAAGCCATGTGACAGAAATTTTTAATAGAGAGCATAAATGCTTGAAACAGGGCTGTGAATTACAAACAGTCATATAATAACTGATCTAACTTGCAACGTAGTCCTTCAATAAGATCATAAATATTTAATAGAGGAGTTTCGAAGAATCAATTTACCCAGTTCAGTCTAGCTAATTTTAAATAAGTAAAATGGTTTCATCTGATGACTGCACTCTTTTAATTTTTAGAATAGCTTAACTAGTTCTGGAAGATGCTGGCCAGATTACAAGAATCAGTGGGCAATAGGGTAAAAAATTACCATGTTGCGGCAAATTGATAGCCATTGTGATGGCCGTGATGGACATGATGCATAAAGCAATCTCATAACTGTAGTTCGTGCTAAGCTTCCAATCCTGCAAAAGTTGAAAGAATTCTAAGTAGGGCGCAAGATTAGTACACACAAATTTGAAAGCATCAACTTACAGGTAAAGGGCAAAAAGCTAAGACAATTAAGCAAAAAGGTATAGCAAACAAGAAAACAAATGTAAATCTGTCCAGATAGATTAGTATAGAGCACTCGAAGAGGCAAATCCAGCAACAAAAAAAAGAATACAGCAAGCACTTTCATTGGGTAAAGACAGAAGATGCATGGTTATAAAAATTAGTCTCATTCAAATAGCTACTCCCTTAATTCCAGTTTAAGATACTATCCATATTTTGGGAGTCAACTATTATTTCTTTGATTACAATTTTCTCAAAAATTGCACTTAAAATATTTGGAAGCTGGTTTTGTTGTCCTTGTATCTGAATCTACAACTCATATCCTAAAAAAGAAAGTAATGCCAGATGCTAGACCTAAAATCAATAAGCCAACCCAAACAAACTGAGAGAGAGGAAGCAATCACCAAATTAGAGAACATCAAGGGAGATAAGGTTTAGGACCAGCTTGTGTAGGCATAAATCAACTTACTCAGCATCAGTTTCCTCATCCAGCATATGGAACAATGTATCTTCTATATGTTCATTCATGATGGACCCCTGCATATAATCAAGCATCTGTATTAAGATATAGTGAAAAGCAGACATATTCGGAACTTGGAAGCTATAGAAGTGAATTGAAATTAGATCTTCAGAAATTTCTATATATATTTATTGTCCTTCATAAAATCTTCTCGAGTACACATTACATTTCTCATTTGAAGAGTGTATTCTTAGCAGTATGATTTTCACATGTTGTGTTTTCCATGCGGAAAAAATTGTGGGAGCATTTTTCTTACCAGTTGAATGTTGAAAATGAAAGAAGTCATCAGAAGTACTCAGCAAAGCCTACATAACAGGCACATCAGGATTTCAACCAAGATCCAAAACGTTGGAAGCATATTAACTTGACTGATGATTTCAATGGGCTCTTCTAGATACAGGAAGGGGTATGCGGAAATGACCAGGGAGAAGCAGGAAGGGGATTGCCCTCAGATCAGAGACAGGGGAAAAGTTTAAAGATTAGGAGTTGGGAAGGGCGGAAACATGTATTGGTAGAAAGAAGAGGAAGAAGGAAGGGCAGGTTGATGAGTTGATTTTTTTTTCTCAGGTAAATACATTGGTGGAAACATGGTCAAATTGGCCGTATATACAAGGGTTATACCAAAAGGTAAAGCATCTATAAAAAGATATGATTGTCTACAAACATCCAATCATCTATACAACCGGGAACTCTCAGGGTGCACCAAAAGAAAATAAGGGAACAGAGACTACTACTCAACTTGGAGAAACTCGACTCCACTCTCACTCAAAAGCTTTCTTGTTTCTCTCTCTGGAATTAAGTTGATTATATATCGACTCAATCAGTTAAATCTCTTATTGTTTACTTGTCTTGAGGTAACTATTTATTTACTCACACTTTTACTTGCTTTTGATAGGTCCTGCCGTCCTGGTAAGATAACACACTTGACTCAATTCCAGAAATGATCATGAATGAAAAAAAGGAGGAAGCGAAAATAGCTCAGCGCAGCTGCATTGATAGATTTCTGCAGCTGCGCGAGCAAAATAACACAAATTCCAATGTTAGTGCAGCTGTGCTGCAAAAGCGTTCAAGTACTAAGGCTATGTCAAGACTAAAGAATGACAATGAAGCTGCACCAGAATATACCCAGAAGGTGCATAGAAGGCCAGCTCATACGTGCTAGTAACGGCCACACATGCCAGCTTATATGTGCTAGTAACGGCCACACATGCACCATAGTTCAGCAGAAAAAGAAGGCTTCTTCTGATTAAAAATGTTCCTACTTCTGACGGGATTCTTGAGGAACTATTTAAGGATGCTAAGAGAATGTACAATGCATGCTTCAAGAGCCATATGCTGAGGAGAAAGTAAAGGGTATCTCCAAAAGAGGAGATGAAAGTTTGAAGAAGAAGATTAACCTTGTTATTACGCAAATGTTCTCATTCCTTTCACCTATTCTCTGGATTTTGTCAATGAATACTTGCAATCTCTTGGTGTTTATAGTTTCATACATAGGATATATACCTTGGATAGGGCTAAAGGGATCTGAACCCCATTAGATGCTGATGTTTTTCTCTTGAAGGATTTTTCAAGTATTTAGCTTATGATGAAGTATATTTTATTGCTTATAACAACATTTTCCTGTTTAACATAGATTTTAACAGAGAAGTTTTGTTACTAGAGTTTAAACAATTAATTTGATTCTTGAATATTAGCCTGTTTTGATTAGTATAGAGTAAGCTATTTAGCAAACAACAAAGAGGTTTAAAGCATAAAAACTGTTTTAGTTCCGTCCATGTCCTTGACAACTTGCAAAACCTAGCCTTAAGGCACCAAAATATCTAAAGCACAGGATGACACATAGAGGCCACAGTCAAATTACTTACTGGATCCTTTTCAATGAGATGTCTCAGAGTGGATAGAGCTAAACGTCGCAGTGTTGGCTGTTGAATATGAAATTCAGCTAATATCAGTACTCACAAAATTATCTAAGAAAGGAGTCAATTCCAGAACCACCCACCCATTTTTTCATGGGAGAGAAAGCACTACCTGTCTTGAGGATAGAGTTGGGAGCAGTGTTTGCACATTGTAATGCACAGTAACAGCTTGTGGTGCAAAAAGAACTAGCTGCTGAGTGAATCGGACATTCCTTCAAATTAACAAGAAAAAGAAAATAAATTCCAAACACTCAAGAAAATCCACATGAAAATTACAAAGCTAGATGAAGCAGGTGTAGTCAAATGAACTTTCATGTGCCCCTGAGACCTAAACCACACCGGCCTCAAAACTATTGCTTCTTATTTG
This sequence comes from Solanum dulcamara, assembly GCF_947179165.1. NCBI lineage: Eukaryota > Viridiplantae > Streptophyta > Magnoliopsida > Solanales > Solanaceae > Solanum > Solanum dulcamara. Next base: position 54,780,232 of record NC_077247.1, on the reverse strand, counting down.
GTTTATAGATTCAAAAAGGGGACAAAATATATGAATAACAAGAGGCCATACTCATAAAGTGTTGCAGTCTCTTGCCGAGAGCTGACCTCTGCAATGACAGACTGATGGAAAACACATGATTAGAATGAAACTGGAAAAGTAAAATTAGAAATCTAGTAAACAAAACAAGTTCAAAAAAAAAAATCTAGTAAACAAAAAAGATTTGGTGCTACTGAAGTAAAAAAGCCACTTCAAAATATTGAAAGATCTATATGCTAACAAACCCAATATGGAGTAGAATATCTATTCCTTGCATGTGTTACCCATGGAAAATATTTTACACCTATAGATAAATTGTTATGGATATCATAACAGTGATAGTGATCAGTGACATGAAAACACGGTTCCTAACCTTGTAATAAAAAAAAAATTAAAGACCTCTATGTATGTTTAAAGAATGCGTGTTAATAGGTCATTTTGTCTAGCGATCCAACTTTTGGTAGATTTTCAATAACACAATGAAATATGCCAGAACATGATTGAAATTGTAAATATTGATTTCATAACAAATACTACATTATGAATCTGATATTTGCCTCAGTTAAATTTGACTACATAAAAAGAAACTTCAAAAACATGATGAGTTTGACGAATGTCTGGAGACTTACGATGCAATTGTAACCACGATGTGATCCTTTCATCTATAAATACAATATACATAGTTGCACATATGAGACCATAAAAAGGTAGTATAGAAATGACGTATACATTTCTCAATTCCAGAAACTAATTGATCTCAGAAAGTTTTTTTCCAAATCTCAGAAAGTTTGCTTAACACAAAACTAGCTTTCTAGCATATGCATGTGAGTTTCGGGAAGTTCTTGCACTTTTGTTTTCTTTAGGTATTGCTGGTGTCTTTTATATAGATCAGTAATACAGATTTAAGCTTATAATTGAATTGACTAACCTTGCAGCGCGAGAAAAAAATGCTGTCAGGGGAAAGTTCAGGACCAAGGACAGCAACAATAGCATTTATAAGGCGGCCCACTGCCTGCTGCAGGTTAGTCGAACCAATCTCATTTGACAACAGAATATCCATGGCTAGGCTAAGTGTCGCCTGAAAGTAAATGAAGATCGGAAACTTCAGGCTTAAACAAAAAGTTGAATTAGAATTTAGAACCTAGAGGTGCCAAATAACAAATCTAGCCTTTCTTGCTTATCACATCAGAGGGTAACCTCTTGCCGCAATGAGAACATCAAAAATCAAAATGGCTAGTAAAAATGGAAATTATAACATATCAGGCAGAGAAGCTTTAAAGGCCTAACAGTGAACTCAAGAAAATTGCTGAATCAAAAATTCATCCTGATCGGACTTCAATAGGAGGAACAACGAGGAAGGATGATCGCCACTCACAAATCTCAAGATGACACAAAATGCTCTGGATAACATGGCAATAAATAGTAGAATGAACAATAGATGTGTCTCTGAATGAAGGTAGCCAAATAAATCTTAATGGATTTATTAACAAAACACGTTTGTTGATAGCCAATGGTCCCTTCTTCAAAACTGTAAATCTTGACTTCTTCCACTAGATCCAACATGATAATTAGTTTCTTGATAAGTAACATCCTCAAGAGAGAGCCTTAAGCAGCTGGCTGAAGTTTGAGAGCTTCTAGCATTTATCACTTTATTCAAGAGATACTTCTGACATCCGATAAATCAGATGATGGATAACTAATGTTAGCCATGAAAATCAAAGAATGTGGATAACTGATGCTCATAGAGACACCAATGCATCATATTCAGAGAATATGGATACCTGAACATGAGAAACATAGGATAATCCAGCCGCCTCCACAGTCAACAGTAGACCATGCAAAGACCAAATTTGTAAGCCAGTGTTTGAACTTTTAGCCAGAGAAGAAAGTGAATTAACAGTAGCAGGAACCAAACTTGACAATGCAATTCCCCCTGCGCTGTAAGAAGGATCAATAGAATGAGGACTTCGATAACTAACAAGAAACAATTCAAACAGCATACTCAGACACTTTAAGCGCAGGAAGATAATTTTATTTTTGAGAATGCATTATAATCAGACAATAAGCCATTGCCTTTACACCTTTTTTCACCTTAAATACTGCTTTGCACATCAATTTGATTTGCTGCTCATGGACAATCAGAATTATGGTGCATTTATAGTTGAAACATTCAGCACAATTACCAACATCAAAGATCTGTTCTTTGGAGGGAAGGGGAGAAAGAAAGTAAACAGTAGTTGTCGAAGAAATGCTCATGCAAGAAAGGTAAATACTAAGCTGCATAACCCAGCTTACCTGCGATGAATGCAACCAAGTGACAGAGCAACCGAACCAGCATAGTTCGAATCTACAGCTGAATTTATATCACCAAGGAGAACTCTGGTCTGCAGTGATACGTAACAGTTAAAATGACAACAAAAGATGGGCACTCATGGATAATTGAGCTTCTTAGGGATTCAATAACACTAGTTGTTGCATGACACTACTAGATGCAACTCAGAAAGCTGTCCTAGAACCAGGAGGTTATGAAAAATACAAATGGAACCAACCAATCTGGCAGTAAACACATCATTTCCTAGACGAGCTAATAGACCAAGTCCTTCAGATGATGCTCTGCGTTGAGAAGCACAGATGTCACCCTCAGCCAGAGTGCTCTGTCAAGGTAAACATCTAAAGCTAAGAAACACTGAAAAGGGTAAAGAAAGGCAATAGCACCAAAATAACATTAAAAATAGTGAAGAACCTGAAATATAGACTGTGCCAAACCAAGTACTTCTAATGGTAAGGGTTCAGGACGTAAAGCAAGCAAGGCCTGTGAGGAAGGCAAGCACAAGAGAAGCAGATGTAAGGAATGAAAAACTCCAGATTAGCCAGAAAAAGTCTAAATATTTAGATCACCTTCAGGCCAGATAGCAGGCCCACACATATGTTTGTAATGCTGGTAGCATGCCAAGCTTGTTTCTTTCCAGCTCTCAGACACTGCTCAACCATTTCTAGGAGTGAGAGCATTCCCCCAACATCCTGAGAGGAACAATGACATACTAAGTTGCAAGCTACCAATGCCTCCATATCTACTTCGCCAATGTATCAACCATATTCGCTTACCTCAGAAGCAAATATGTTGCCAAAACAGAGGAGCTTCTGATTTACTAACATTTTGCTTATAGTCTCCGGCTTCATGATCAGTAACATGTATTAGTAATGGATATCAAACGGGGGGGGGGGGGGGACCTCTTCATGGCTTCTGAAGTTGTACGGCATCAAGCAAATCATATTTTTTCCTAAAAAGTCAACCTCTTCAATAAAGTTCTTTACCTTAGGAAAGCTCGGAAGCTCGTTAGCCCATACACATGGTGCGAGACCATCTTTTCCACCTTGAAATGAGCGAAGTTCATCCTCAAACAAATCCCTGGTTGAACAATCAACAAGATGAATGACTAATTTGTACATTGAGTTATAACTACCAAGTCAGAAGGAGACAACATTTGGTATGATGTGCACATCATTAGCCATACCATGATTGAGAAAACAAAGTTACTCCCCCAGAAATAATAAATGAACCATAGAAAGAAGTTTTAGTGCTAAGTACCTGCCAGGGTTCCAAGGACCCAGCCAAGCATCTCTTTTGTCTAACAGCATCCTCAAGCATGAACTTTCCTCACATTTGGAAGCTTCCCTGTCCCAAAAAGAAAAAAATAATGAAGTAGCTCTTCCAAAAAATAAAAAGAAGAGAGGAACATACATGCCCTAGTAGAAAAGGAATGGAATGACCCTGCTAGGGAAATACATAGCTGTGTCACAGCTGATGAGCTGGATCAAACATTCACCTATAAGGAGTTGCGCATATCTGAATAAGACGTGCATGGTCTCTTCGATATACAGTTGGATCTGAAATTGACTGATAGGCTATTAGTGTCTTGATGATAAAAATGTCTGATGCCTGTTTGAAAGTCATTTGGTCTTTGGCTGCCAACAGCAATATATATGATAAAGCCCTGTGTTAGCAAATTCCTCAAACGTAAGTGACAGCTGCATAAGACTTATCATGCAGAAAACATATATAAAAAAATGCTTCTTTCACATGTATCATTACCTACTAAGGTATAGCAAAACTGGTTCAAGTAAGATCCCCTTGTTCACAGCACCAGAAGAGACGAAACTATTTATGAATGCTGTCAATGCATCCACTGCAGCAGACCATACACTACAAATAAAAAATTTTAAAAAAAGATCTTCACAAAGTCATAAACAGTTGCAGACTTCACAAAACTATATGAAAGTTTTATGAAATAAAATTGTACAGCAACAAAAAGTGATATTTGCTTGAACATCTTTTATAAAGTACACAATGCTGCAATGAAGAACAAAACGAGACCGAAGTGTAGAAATTATATTAATGTATACCCAGTAGAGTGTTATATATTATCTGTCTCCTCACAAACATATTTCAACAATTAGGTGGGTAAAATATATAAATCGTCAATGTCCATTTCACTGCATTTAGGCCTGTTTCATTCACAACTCAATTGCCTTTAAGAACAAATTAGAGATTCTCTCGAAGTAGGGATTCTTTGAATTTCACACCTATTTCTACAATGCAATACAACCTCCAGCCAAAATTGAAGACTCATGGATAATGCTAGTGTGTCAATAACATCCAAACCTAAGAAAGCTAGTTGGTATCAGCTATACAGGTACTTAGCTTACATTGTGTTCTTCTATTTGCTAAGTTTGCATGAATTCAAAGTAACTAAAAAATCTTTTTTGATAACCAAGAAATCTCAAGGGCCAGTGACACACTTACAAGGAAGATTCATTGTTTGGTATCTCCTACAAAACAAATATGAATTCTTCAATCTTGAAGTTGTTGGAAAAGAAGTCAAAAGTGAATGTCCATGGGCATTAAATCTATGAAATGAAACGCACCAACACAGACTAAAGAATTCTCTCAACTCTCTCTTTCTTTTACTGTCTCTCCTTCTTATTAATTTGTTAAGTTTAGTTTGTTTTATAACACGTTATCAGCACGAGCCTCCATCACTTTGAGCTATTTTAAAAAGGTAACAAATGGGTAAGAATTTTATTTTCTTAAAATGTGAATATCTATAAACTTGAATTTGTTGATCTTGATATATCTAGAAAAGGCTACTCATCATGGGCACTAGATGCCGAAATACACCTAGAATCGATGGGTCTGGCAGAGACCATCAAAGATCACAATATGGCATCTAGTCAAGACCGTGCCAAAACCATGATATTTCTCCACCACCATCTTGACGAGGGGTTAAAATTATATTACCTCACATTAAAAGACCCCTTTAAAGTGTGATAAAATTTAAAAGATATGACAATTGAAGTTGGTCATCCCTCCACAGGCACATCATGAGTGGCTCAATTTGATATTAATGAATTTTAAAAATATAACTGAATATAATTCTGCCTTGTTTAGAATTATAGCATGGTTAAATTTATGCAGAGAAGATATCACTGAGCAAGACAAACTTGAAAAGACATACTCCACATTTCCACCCGCGAATATGCTCCAGCAGCAGCAATATCGCGAAAAAAGATTTTAAAAAATATTCTGAACTACTTTATCACCTTCTTATTGCTGAACGTCACAACGAACCGTTAATGAAAAATCATGATAGTCGGTCCGTTGGTTCTTTGCCACTCCCTGAAGTGAATCAGGCAAACTATAACCAACGAGAAAGAGGTCATGGCCACAGTCGTGATCGTGATTGTGGTCGTGGTCAAAAAAAAATTATAATCATGATGCTCAACTGGTACCGAGAAATGATCAGTAATATAAAAAATAGAATGAAAAGCAAGAAGCTATACCAAAGAAAAATTCAGAAAGTATATGTCATAGATGTAGAGGTATGGGCACTGGTCACGGACATGCCGGTCATCAAAATGTCTGGTTCAGCTATATCAGGCATCCTTGAAGAATGTCGACGTAAATGTGATTGGCCAAAGTGGCAAAAGACAATTCAATCAGAATTAGACTCACTTGCTAAACGTGAGGTTTTTGGACTTGTAGTCCAAACCCCTGAAAGTGTAAAACTAGTTGGCTATAAATGGGTTTTTGTGCGAAAACGAAATAAGAGAAATGAAATTGTAAGATACAAGGCACACCTTATTGCACAAGGATTCTCTCAAAGACTCGGGGTCAACTATAAAGAAACATATTCACCAAAATTATTCTTCACACATGATCTCCAGAAGAATGGTGATATTGATTTACAACAAATTCGTTCGAGTGATAATCTTGCAGATTTATTCACAAAGGCATTACCAACATCAACTTTTGAGAAGTTAAGATATAAGATTGGAATGCGTCGTCTTCAAAATATCAAATAAAGTTTTCATCAGGAGGAGTAAAATACGTGATGTACTCTTTTTCCCTTAACCAAGGTTTTGTCCCACTGGGTTTTCCTAGTAAGGTTTTTAATGAGGCAGCACTCAAGACATATTATCAGATATGTGTACTCTTTTTCTTTCATTAGGCTTTTTCTCACTGAATTTTTTCTAGTAAGGTTTTAACAAGACACAACATCTATGGGTGTTCAGGATATTTATTCTTTCACTAGAATTTTCTTTTGTATATGAACATCCAAGGGAGAATGTTGGAAAAGAAGTCAAAAGTAGATGTCCATGAGACCTACTTTCACTCGTTTTGCACTGTAGCTCGCCGTTTTTTCTGTAAAATTTGCCAATAAAAGGGCATTAAATCTATGAAATGAAACGCACCAACACAGACTAAAGAATTCTCTCAACTCTCTCTTTCTTTTACTGTCTCTCCTTCTTATTAATTTGCTAAGTTTGGTTTGTTTTATAACAGAAGTTCATTTTTTATCATTTTTTTCTGGCCATATGCAGCACTTACAGTTATAGATGATTATTTGTCTCAATAGAGCATGACTATATATCACTCTTAGTTATTGTAACCATCCATCCAATGTGGGTCAGAGTTGTGATACTGGCTCATCAAAAATATAGATTCTAGGCTGACTAAAATGATATTGCACAGTAGATATGCACACAAGGTCACCGTTTCATTACCCAGATGTAATTTTTCCGAAAATCCTACCAAAATATCTTTGTTTTTTTTTTGAGGAAAAATTACACTTGGCAGGTTAGATATGTTATTTACAGATGGCAGGTTAGGTATGTCAAATTAATATAATTTAAAATAAATTAATATAATTTAACATATCTAACATGCCATGTATAAGTTCTCTTCAAATTGTAATAGATCAATGTCTATAAGTTTTACATATCTAACCTTATGTTAGATTGGAGATCTTTTGTTTCACTGATATGGCGTTCTGGATTTCCTTGGAATGCAGAAGCCCATAAAGAAAGAATATCAAAAACTTGATCCTCAAGTTCCTGCATCAAATGAAATAGCACCATGAGAAACAAAAGAGGAGAAATTGTACCTACAAAACCAATTACTGTACCTCTTTTGGCATGCACGCAAGCAGTGAGGACAAGAGCATCCACCCAGCCTCCTTCTCAATGGCTGCTGCTATAGGATTCCGACTTGATTCCATTATCATTTTCTTAGATAGTTCAAGTACTGATCTGGGCAACCTGCATAAGGTCCCAAAGAAAAAATAAGATAAGATAAAAAAAAGCATGAAAGGAAATGATTAGATGATACTTCTACCAACTATAGAAAATGCATTTAACGGGAAAGATAAGGAAGCTGAAATAACAGCCCTAGCAACAGAAATGATGAAAAATGAAGGGGGAAAATCTATAATCCTGTCAAATCCGTTTTTCAGATACTATTTACCAGTAAGTGTTGCTTCTGATGCACAATACCAGAATGACAGAAACAGGTTGTTCATAGAGAAAAGGATTTCGGGAAGAAAAACACAGCAGACCAAAGTTCGAGGAAATATACAGCTTAGTAACATTGTAAACGCGGGACAACCAAGACAATGATACAACTGTTACCCATTGTTCTTCAGATCAACATGCATGCCTCAACAAAGTAAATCTACGTATCTCAAATTTCAATGACAGCTGGGTACAGATACAAATTGAAAACGAGAGCTCACTGAGGAATTAACTAATCTACAGCCGACATGTATGCTTAACAAGATCTGCTACATATTTTTTTTAAAAAAAAATAGCCAATCTGCTAAATATTGTTTTTTATAAAGTAAAAGCATTTTCATTCATAAACATGGCCAAAAATCTGGTCATATACAATGGGCATACCAAAAAGTAAAGAATCTACAAAAAGATAATAAGGGACCAGAGGCTACTCCTCAATGGAACAAACCTCAGACTCTACCAACCCAAAAGCTCTGCTAAATATTGTTTTCAGTCAAATTTCCAGCAATACAAAGATTTAAAAGGATGCCCTCCAATAGGTGTTAAATATTGTTTCCTGTCAAATAAATCTTCTCACTTATACCGGACAAACCTATTAACGCCCTTAAACAATGGTTCAGGTTTGAAATGACATAATCCAATTCTATAGCAATATGTTTGCAAAAATATCTTCAGAAGTGTTCTAATAATCCCAAAATATTCCACTACTTAACGAAGATCATGAACTACAAAGTTTTCAATATAAGGCCAGACTAGTTGTTCATTCATGGATGACTAATCTATAAAAAGTATTGAGACTTCCACTGCTAGCCTACTCCCATTTCAGATGTACACAAACCAAACAGCAATTCAAAGAACTATTGAAGAAAATCTGAAGTTGTGCATTGGAGCATTCTAGGAGTTAGGACTATACAAAATTTCCCAAGGCATTTATAAATTGGAAGCTCGTATTATAAGGACGAGACAAAGGCAGATATGCTAATAAGTAAGGAAACAAAGGCATAACTTCCAGAGATTTTGCAAACTGAAGAAACATACATAACTAAAACTAATCAATCATAACTAGCATGGCAGTGTAGAAGGTTTTTTTTTTGTGTGTGTGTGTGGGGGGGGGGTGCTGTAAAGCTTAGACAAAAATGGAGGAAGTCATTACCGAGATGGATAACCAAGAGGTAAGTTTGGAGAAATAGACACCAATGCTGCTAAAACCGCAGCCTGACCATCTAGACACTCCAGCTCATACTTAAGATTAGTTCCCTGTAAATCACACGGAAAAATAGACCATCAAACCGACTAGTCCCTGTAATAGAATGCGATGCACAACTGGGCTTCAGGAGAAGGAGAGAAAATGTCAGGCATGGGGCATAGCTCCTTTGAGAGAAAGGAATAGGAGAGCTTTTGAAGGAGTGGAAAAAGGAATTACTGCAACTGATGCTTTGTTTTGGTTTTTGGCCAATTTTTATGCACCTACGAGATTCTTATTAGTGTAGATGATGGGATATCATTTGCATAACCATATTTTCCTACAAGGTCCTCCACACTTCGTATACTTCTTGTATACCGGGCTTTACTATAGTAGCAATAGAAGTATAATTTCATCCCCAAGAAATAGTAATACTAAAGGAGAGATGACGATGATAAATGAATCACTAGCACACACAAAACTTCTACCACTCTTCCAGAATAGAAGCAGCAAAAACCCTTCTGGAATTTCTTTTTAATTGGACAATTCATCTGGATTCTGAGCAGTGGAATCTTTTAGTTTAGGCAAGAAAGGAATTCCATCAAATTCACCTAGTTATAGGAGAAAACCTAATTCTCCAGAAGATGGAGAAGAATGTAATATCAGAAAGACAGACTCCTTAGCGACATAATCAAACAAAAAGTTTTTTCCCTAATCCCACGACACACTTCAGCCCATTTATCATTGAGAAGGGAGAGATCCTTTAAGCAAAAAATAGAGAATACAACCAAAGACAGTAAGACATCCAAAAAAGGGCAGCTAAACCTTACTACAGTCTTCTCAAAAAAAATCTCCCAAGTGAGCTGAGCAGCCCCAAAAGTTTTACCTCTTTCATACAATAAAAATCACAAAACAAAACAAAAAACAGTGAAAAAGTAGCAATTATTGATAACCGCCCAAACAGATTCCAGAGTTCAAATGTTTTTTATTCTGTTCAGTACTTCGGAGTCGAAATGTGACAACATATATATCCATTATGCTATGTTTTAATTCGAAACAGCAAATAGTTGAATTATATGCTGAAAGGTTTGTTCAATCCAAAGATACATGTAAGTTTATCATTACTACCTACAACAACAAAGATGAGGACCATGTTCGGGTGGAATCTTAAGGGTCCATGGCTTACGATGGTAAGAGAAGGAAGTGAATGGAAACAACAAGCCAGAATTTCATAATCAGACTGAGAGATGCATTAACCTTATTATTTTATTCTTGTTTCCTCCTTATTTTTCAAGCCAACCATCCAGACAGAAAACTATAACCTGGTCTTTATAATTACACTGGGTATGTTGTTGTTTATAAGTAAGTAAGAAGGCACCACGAGCATTGAAAAGATGCAGTTTCTGCATAGGATCTTGAATATGTAAAAATAGAGTGATATGCTGTAGAAATGATAACACGAGAACCATTAAGTAAGCACCACAGAGAACTAAAACCCATATAGGCTCGGTAACACTTCTAACAAACATTGTCACTATCTTCATTTTATTTCAAAGATATTTGAATGGAAATAGAGTTCAAAATGTTAAATTGACTTGCATATTACATTAGAGGAATGGAAGAAAATATTAAAGTTACATATATATATATATATATATATATATATATATATATATATAGAGAGAGAGAGAGAGAGAGAGAAATGAAGCACAGGATGTATACACAGAAGAACAATAATTAATAGGTGAACCAAGACTTCATTATTAAGAAAAGAAGACCAACCAACCTAAGTTCCATTTCCAGAAAATTGGAGACTGACGTCTTTACATTAAGCGATGTGGTTGGCTGGCCTAGTGTATGGTCCATAATAACAGTTTGACAAGACATGCATAACCTATTTCCACCAAAGCGTGCAGTTTGGAGCAATTGGATAAAAATGTTGAACAGATACAAACATCATGACAACCAAAAGAACTGAGAAATGCAAAATTAAACCCAGCTGATAGAGCCAGGAAAAACTAGAGAATTGAGCAGTATGCATCTGTTTTGGCTTTACCTTTTCAAATGAAATATTTTCTCTAACTGCTCCAAGCATTGTTATCGCATAAGAAATCAAACCACCAATACATGTAGGATCAACCTCAGCTAATGCACGCAAGGTCAAAGCAGCCTCAACACGCACCTAGTAAAGCAATAATCAAAGAGTCAGAAGACGATTAGCAGCTAGACCACCTATGAACTAAGGAATGATGGCCTCAATAAAAGACATTGGGTGTTCCAACTTGGAAGTATATAAACATATATTACAAGTCCAAAGGCATAAACAGGATCTCTTCCATCCTTCACTAATGGGCCTAACTCAACCTCAAAAGCTAGCCCGTGAGATGTGTCAAGAATATTGTAAATAGGTGAAATATATCGATAGCCCCCTAACGTTGCCACCAAAGACAAGAAAGAGATCATAATATAACAAGTGACCAAATACACACCTCTAACTGGCATATGTGTGACTCGTACATACCTGGATCTAACCTAGTACCATGTGCGTGCAATCTTAGTGCTGGTTTTCTCAAGCAATAACATTTTTCTTATTTATCATAAAAAGAACTTACACCTATTTAGCACCAAGATAGAAACAAGAGTCATTTCTGCAAAAATTAAAATAAACTGCAAACTTTGTTAGACACAACAGCTTATGGCACCTAATTTATAGATTCTCTTTATGTGTTCGTCCTTGCAAACTCAAGTCTTGAAACATGCTAGTATTTATTCCCATATCAAGGAAGCCTCATACCAACCTAGTAGAAGCTTACCAATGGTGCATGATGGGAAACTGCAGAAACAACTGTGTTATCAAGAACTTCCTTAAATTCGGCAGGAACCTGCATAATGGGCATACCAATTACTAACCAATCACTACTTCTACAAAGCAATCTAAACAGACTTATCATAGACCAAAAGCTTCTTTGGAGAAAAAACGTATGCAGAGGCAAACATTAATTTCAATGAGTAAAGCAATAAGCTCAAATCAATTCGTTCTAGAAACAGAAACTCAAAGACCTATCAGCTCCCTGCTTCAACCCTGTTGAAGAAGTATATAGATTAATATCAGCCAAGTCAAGCCAAGTAATAGCATCAGCTGGCAGACTCTTGCTCAAAATATTTTAGTTTTCAAGCACAGGTTAGTAGGTTAAAATGAAATTCCCACTCACACATAGCAAAATTAAGTCCTCATAACCTCCCAATGCTAAAGAACTTAATTAACTATCAGATAAACCTCGTGGAATAGCTAATGTGGAAGGTAAAATACATTACCCTTCAAGTTCATTCTCTTATTTTCCATGAGACCCTTTAGCAGTGAGAACTATTTACATTTCCCTGGACTCTAGAAGTATTTGTTAAAGCAACAACCTCGTAACTCTGGTAATAATCTATCAAATGATGCATAAAGTGATAAAACACAATAGGCACAGTTTGAGCATAAAACAGGTGTTCAATAGGTCATAGGTTCCTAGATGAAAATCCGGACAAGTTCACGTGTTGGTCTACGTATTCGGACTTAAAAAGTATAGAGATTAACTTGAGGTCTCATTACTTTTTGAATTCAGTAAACTAATGTTAACATTTGTACATAAGCTGCCATGCACCCCTACTCATTTGGATTGAGCACAGCTGTTGAAATGTACATCACATATTGAAGAAGAAAAGCTACTAATACAAATAAAAAGTTCATTCACTCTAATTGTGCATATAAACAGATGCAAGAAAAATAACTCTATCCACAATTTCCTCAGTCTAATTCTTGGATATCGTCATCAATCCCAACCCTGCTGTGAGCTTACTGACCCATATAATATTGACCACAGCGAGTTATATTCCACAAACAGCATATTGTGGTGAACTCAGGAATCTAATCATGTTCTATTAAGTACAGTTGAGACTGGAGATAAAGGATCAAAGGTTCCTGATGTGAAAGATTGGCTAAAGTATTGATGAATAGTACATGTTATTAGTAAAAAAAACATGTGTAAATAGACGCATTAGAAAGAAGAAAAGCATTGATGAATGCTCGTAGGAATATAGATTTTTTCATGAAGGGCATTCCCTACCTTGTGCTGTCAGATAATACAACATGATGCCAATGAGATCCAATAGTTCTTGAAGGAGAAGAAGGATCTACTATGCAATTGCAAATGACTTTACAGGTTTTCACCTAGACTACACATGACACTGCACTTGTAGATGATCGGATTAAGTATGTAAAAACAATATTTTCTCTGTAGATCTAGTGTACCACTTGTAAACATGATTTCTCATTTTCTGGCAATAAAAGGTTTAATTACTTGTCAATAAAAAATGATCCCATGAGTGCAAAAATGTCAAAAGGTCATAGGTGGTACAAGTTTCCAGTCTTTAATACACCAATCAAAGAAAATCAGGCTGCATAGAATCCCAAACCAGAGATAGTAAGTAGACCAAGCAAATGATCATGTGTTTAATAAAGTGGGCAAATAACAGATAAACATATGCAAAGCAGAGAATACTGTCCTTCACCTCCCCTAGAGTTTTCAAAGCATACGACATTGTTCGCAAAGCAGCAACTCGCATGGAAGGAGTAGCATCAGGAGATTGAAGCTGCAGAAAGCAACTGTCAGAGTATATCAGGTGACAACACACTGCAGAAGATCCACCAAAATACCAACAAGAACTTCAACACAAAATTTTCACAAAAAAAATCACTGGGACAAACCTGTTTGCCCAAAATAACCAACAGGCCTCTCTGTGTAGGTTCGCTCATTTGATCAGTTATGCCCACTCGAAGGATGTATAAAATGCAGGCCTTCAATTAATCAATTAAACTAGTTAGGACATTGAGTCAAAATCTTTAAATCGAAAAAACATATATTACAAAGCAATGAAGATGACAAAACACTGCAATAAAATTATGGTAAGGACCAATTTCAAACAAGCTGAATAGACACCAGTCTCATTTTTTGGCATTTTGAGATAAGATTTTAGGAACTTACCTTTTGGTGGTCGTTCACACTTCCATTCAGCTTTTTTTAACAAACAAAACATCATGCTTCAAAGTTCATTAGCTATTGGGAGTTGGTGAGACTAGAGAAAAGTTGGTATCTGAGCAACCTTTTATTTAAAAACATGTCTTTTACTCTTTTAAGAGATAATATGTAGTATCATGGCATAGATTTTATTCTGTTTACAAATCAATTTAGAATGTCCATGGATATCCATAACCCTTTTGATTGACTTTTATATCCATCCAATTCAAGTCACACAAAGAGCATGCAATGATCAGATTTCCAGAATTATCAACTTAGATCTAGGCTTCAGTCATCTTACATATAAAAATCTTATTTCATATACTAACATCCATAGTAATTTTCAGAAGCTGTGAAGAATTGTTGATCTTGAGCATTCTTAGCTCATTTAACATAATGATGAGAATTCTCATCCAGAAACAGTATGAATGCATTATTATGAATAGTAATCTAGTGCAAATAAATAAAAACAGGGTGAGGGGCTGAGGGGAGGGCTATAACCAAAATTTGTTGTACATTAGCAATTAGACATTAAACACTTCATTATTTGCTTCCTGGAGTGGAACAAACAATCTCTTTCACTTCAGCAGCAGACAAAAAGAAAATATAGCAATGAGACCAGTGACCAACTAGTTAAATAAATATGCCACAATTGAATGAAAATTTTTTGGAGTAAAAATGGACTACATACCAGTGCTTGAGCATCAAACAAACTATCAGCACGAAGCATGTCCATCACTTGAAAGATGTGCTTTTCAAGCTCAGTATCAGGGTGAAGATACTTCAAGCGGATTGCCTGAAAAGAGGAACTCATCAATGGTATGTTCTGCTAACATAATTCGCATTAAATTCTTCTTGTTTTTAGTTTGGGGGAGGAGGGGGTCTGTAATAAAAGATTGTATCATAGAGATTGCACCAAGGAGCTAAGATATAAAAAAAAAAATAGGCACATCAACAGAAAAGTTTTGTTTTTCTAGACAAAAGATACAAAGTCAGTCTCTACATTTGATAAAGTACAATGTCAATACATTATATCTGCACAAAACTTTTATAAGACAAATTTTGCCCTCCTTTTCCCAGCTTCAGTTATAGAGGAGGTGGGACATTCACCCTATTTATATCAAAAGAGGACAATGGCTTCCTTGATGACTACAAAATATTCACATATAAAAACTTGGACAGACATCCACGTGCATATGTAAATTTGATATTCCAAAACAGTACAAATTGTTTATCCACTATCCCAGGAGGAGCGAGGGAAAGAAAGTTCAAATATAATAGAGGATTTATTGATTCATTGCTACCTGGAGAAAAGAAACCCACGACAAGGTTAAGCCAACTCGCAGAACTTTCGCCCGAGGCCCACTAGCTGCAATTTATCAACTAATCAAAGACTGAGAAATCATTGTAAATCTTCCCAGGATTTTTAAGCAAAAAGCAATACAAGAACTGAAACAAAGAATCATGAAGCAATAATAATTATGCGGAAAGGAGGAGAGACAAACATGTCAAGTTACACTTTGCAAACATAGGACTAAGAAATCAAGCATGGAGATGTTAAATCTGACTTTTCAATGTGAATTACTTTATTTATCAGACAGCTAAAAAAGATTTTTCAAAGACAGCTAAAAAAGATGTTTCAGAAACGATGGATTGGTCCAAGTAGGAATCTCCTTTAATTATGGATTTGCAACTAATAAGATACTGTTGTTTGACCTAGACAGATCCACTCATCATTACAATGGACAGGACAATCAACTTCGCCAATGCTCAATTGTTATTATTTATGAAAGATGAGCAAAACCGCAACGAGAAGGAAACTCTCTATTTCTTGTTTGAAATCGAATTTTAATAGACTTTTTTACTAAAATTTGAAAAAATTACAACTTCTGATCAAAAATAGTTGTGTTTCTATAAGACAATCAATCCTCTCAGGGAGAGCTGCAGAAAGAAAAGGAGACACCAGTATATATTACGTTTAACGTTCTAAATCAGGAGCACATGCGACCTTTCCACATTCTGATCCCAATTATTGATGTGTTTTAAGACTTAAATTCACTGCAATGATTTTCCTGACAATTGAAACATATATATTACAGTTTAACTGAAAAGGATATGGGGAAGATGTTATATGTACCTTTTACAAAAGGCAAAGTTAAGTGTCTCTCTAAACCCCCATCAAGTTTCTTGGGAGTAAAATGATTTTTTCCCCTTGGTTGTACCTAATGAGCATAAGCAAAGTGAGAACAAGCAATATAGATCTTTTAAAAGCACTTAGAATGTATTTATCTCCTTCTCCAATTCGAGGGTTTCTTTTTACCCAGATTTTGTTTCCTTCTTTTTCTGGGTTCCATTGTCTTGGTACATTTCTGTTTTTATTATATCATTTTCCTTGTTTTAATGAAATCATATTACTTTATCAAAAATCACTTACAACCTGTGCGTCAGGATTCATCCCAAGACCAAGCAATGCTCCCAAAGCTTCGGCAAATGCATCCCTTACAGACGATATAGGATCTTCAAGGGCCTGCAAAATACAAAGTTAGAGATTCAGTTTTTACTTCCAATAGGGTGAGAAGAAGCATTCCAATTAAAATGGGAAATTCAAAGGAGAAGAGAAATTCAGCAACCTTGACACAAGAAGAAGAAGCATTATCAAGTTCTCCAACCCCTAATCCTGGCCCTCCGATGCTCGCAAATGCTTTTAGACATCTAGCTGCAGCTACTCTAACGATAGATGATTTGTCCACGATCCCAGTTCGCATAATGATACGAAATGCATCAGTATATGCTGAGGCAGCAGCACCTCCACCAGAGCCTTCCAAAGCATTTTGAAGCATCTGTAAAGCTTCTTCTCTAACAAAGTCCTGAATGAGCAAGTGGTTATATAAGATAACACCAAGTTTGAAATGCTCAACCGATTTCTCTTCATACGTTGGTTTTTTTTCTAAGTCAAACGTTTGAAAAGCTAAACGTGAACTTGAAGGAAAAAGAATAGAAGATTTTGTGCAACATATGGACAGACCTTCAGAGGTTCAGCCAGAAATTCTTTAGTGTGTCAATTAAATTATTATTCAAAAACTTTGATAATATCAACTGATTAAAAAAGTAAAAGGCATACAGCACCTATTACGCACCAAAGCAAAATACCCAAGAGCTCTCCATAAATCAACCAAACTCTTTTCAGCTCCCTTAGCCTATAATGACAGTTCACATATCTCAATCTCCCACAAGGGCACACCAGTCACCAGTCCTAAAACTAATCCTAGGTTGGACATTATAAAGTGCATCATAGCCATAACCTAAGGATTTATTTATATTCTTTTTTGTTTGAGAAGGAGAAATGGTGTTTTTAAGTGGTCCATGCAGGTCATAATATTAAGGATATAGTAAGACTTCAAAGTAATCATAACCACAGGCTCTAAATTTGATGACAAGCCCAAAGTATAACAGTTAGGACAAATACAATAAAACTTTAAATAGCAAAATCTGCAACATTACTGGACTTCATAATCTAGTGCATTCGTTACACAAAATGCCCACTGATGTCAACTCCAGAAACCATAGGAAGCTCATCTACTGTGTATCGTACCTGATCAACTCATGTCTCAAGCCCATTACAGTAATAGTATATGTTAGAATAGGAATAGGTATATATAATCCTACTTATTATAGGAATAGGAATAGGAACAGTAATAGGAATAGAAATAGTAAATAGTATCCTATTTGGTAAGGATTGTATTGTAGTTTCTATAAATAGGGTCTTTGTATAATAATGTAGATACATAATTCAATAATATTTTTCTCCTATATTTCTCACATAGTTTCAGAGTCAGATCCATCCCAATTCTTTATTAACCGATATTGGGCCCACATATTATAGTGTCCACGCTTCGGTTAAGGTCTGGGCGTGCGGGGAAGTGTTAAGAATTCTCGAGGGATGGAAAATTGGACTCCTTATATGGACTTGGACAATTCTTCCCTCATGAGCTAGCTTTTGGGGTTGAGTTAGGCCCATGTGCCATATCTTTACCGTATATACTAACTTTCAACTACTCATTTACTCAACGATCTGCAATGGAAATTATAATTTGATTGAAGCTGGATTTATCAAAAGCAAAAAACAACTTTTGGGAGGTGGTCAGCTTTTCTTTCGTACCCAATTGTTTTAAAGGGACAGCAATTTCAAAACCCAATTTCACCAGTATCTCTCTGAAAGGACCCAAATCAAGGTACACAACCAACGGAACAACATTAATTAAAATGCGTTACTCACACATTCTGAGGAAGTTAACTAGATTGTATTGAAAAATAAGCTAGCAAATTTCTATCCCTAAACAAAGAGATTCATGCATGAGCACGTACTTTGGATGGACAATGAATTATAAGGAAATGTCAGTACCTCATTGAACTTCAGTAGTTTTGAGACAATTGTGGTTGTTTCAAGCAATCCTGAAGTGATTCGTCTCCCAAAAAAGTGATACAATTCTCCCAAGCACTCGGCAGCACCTAAAATACAGTGACTCAGTATAGCAACTCTTACATACTGAAGGAAATCTCATAATGCAAATCAAGAAAAATAACTAAGGAAATCTCATAATGCATATCAAGAAAATAACATCACAAGGCATAGATCCTACATATTAATTAAAACAAGGAAATCAAGATGCAATCTGAAAACAAAGACACAGAAAAATCGATCCTATTCCATATAAGATAGTAGTTATTGGATTGTTGACTTAATAAAACTCGACTTCACCAGCACAAGATAACATGGGCATATTTGGGTGACTAGTTACAACAAAACTAATATGGAATTCTGGATAAACTATTCAATGCTTTTTTTTGATACAAAGATAAACTATTCAATGCTATGAAACTACAACCACCAGATAATAAATAAAAAGAGAATTTGTATTGCAATAAATGATCCCAATTTCAAAGTGCAAAATATTAATGAACTAAAGCATAAACAATTGAAATCAAAGTTTTAGTGACTATTGACGCACCCGCGATTCGTTGAGGCTCACTCTTCTTTCCATCAGAGAGAAATCCCTGCAAACTGCTAGCCCTGGAATATATTGAAATACTATCACCCTTTTGTATAATCCTTGCCATTGCCACTGAGGCCAAATGACGCACCGGTTTCCTTGCGCCTAGCACAAGTAGAGAGTAAAGTGCATCCTCACATTTCCTTTGACAAAGCAGTATAGAATCCTGAAATTTTACAACTTTAGGTATCCATTAATCCAACCCCCCCCCCCTTCACACACGCCCCATCTCACAAAACCAAATCTATATCATGTTAAACTGGATCAACAACGATTCAAAGAAATTTTGAAATTAATTAAACAATGAGTTCAAATTAGACCAAGTTATACATTCATTACATCTTGTGGAGGAAATTTGAGCGAAAAATCAAGAAGAAACCCATTCCCTCCATATTGGTCAACAATGGATTAATACAGATTAAACCCTTTGTACGTACTCCCTTCTTTCTATACTTCTACAAGTAAATCACCATTTTCGTGTTTTTCAATACTTTCTCCAATCAACAACCAAGAAGGAGAGAAAATTTTGATAAGTGAGATATATAAATACGTATGCCAAAGATATATATTACATACATATCAAATCAGTACCTACTTGATAGATTGATTATTTCACGTATTGCTATTTGACAGATAAATAGCAGATTTACATAGTACTCAGGAAAAGGCCAAATATATGGAAACATCTACTGCTGCCCTTTCAAAATTTAGTTCTACGTCATCTTTGAAAGGGGAAACATTACATGTGCTTCTTTGATGAAAACACTAAGATTGGCAAGGATATTCTAATTTCACTTCAAGTACGAAATAGAACGCAGCACCCCCAACCAAACAGCCCCAAGTGGTTAGCATTTTCCCAGAATTGTCAACCTCGATAAGCAATACAATCACCTAGGAAAATTCTGTTATTAGTTAAGATAAGATTAATAGGTTTTTTCAAAAACCTTTTATATGGAGAGTTTAAGACAAGATTAGTGGGCTGAGACTAGGTAAGTACAGAGAAGTTAAAATATTTCTGTTGTAAGTAAACATAAGATTAACAGAACTGTGAATACGACAATGTGAACTGTATCCACTATCCAGTCAATCAAGATCTAAGGGCGAATTGAGAAATACACTGACTAAGATTGGCTAGGATGTCCTAATGCCCCAAGTGCTTCGCATTTTCTCAACCAAGAAAATTCTGTTATTTAGTTAAGACAAGAATGATAGGTTTTTTCACAAACCTTTTATATATAGAATTCAAGACAAGATTAGTGGGCTGAGACTAGGAACATAAAAGAGAAGTTAAAAGACTTCTTAATAGAACTAGCGTGAGTTTTACGACAATATGAACTGTATCCAGTCCATCAAGATCTAAAGGCGAAGTGAGAAATACACTGACTAAGATTGGCTAGGATATCCTAATACCCCGAGTGCTTCGCATTTTCTCAACCAAGAAAATTCTGTTATTAGTTAAGACAAGATTGATGGGTTTTCTTACAAACCTTTTATATATAGAATTCAAGACAAGATTAGTTAAAAGATTTCTCAATAGAACTAGCGTGAGTTTTACGACAGTCAATCAAGATCTAAAGGAGAGTAACCTTGGACTCTTCGGCAATGGCGGAGATGAGATCAGAAAGAAGATCAAAACAGAGGAGAGGGTCGGGAGACTTGTGAGCAGCTGAGGCGACTATTGATTCCAACTGCGCCACCAAGACTCCAAATCTTGATAGTGGCACGTCATCTCTCACAAAATTCTTCGCCATTGTAAGCAAATCTTTAGGGTTTTAGAAAGCACACAGTTCTCCTCATTTGAATCGGAAAAATTAAATTTTTAGTAGCAAAGAGATGGAAAGGGAAAGGCTATGGCGAAGGGAGGAGAAAGTGATATTTCAACAGCGGTCCGGTCGATCGGGTTTTCAAAGCGTCTCTGTAAGAGGTAATTTATAGAGTGCTATACCCCACACACGCATATAGAAATTGTAATTTATAGTGTGCTAAGTCGATTCAATTTTTTTATTTAGGCCGGTTTAAAGAATCACAATGTAATTGAGATTTTGTGTAATTGGATATAGTTATATTTTTTGAAATATTTGATAGATCAATTTATTAATTGGTAAGAGATGAATTTGGTGTAATTGAAGGAGAGTAATTACACTCTTCAATTCATAATGGAGGATAAGGAATTGGTGTAATTAATAACATGAAACTTTTTAAAATTCTTCTTTTATTTATATTTATATATATATTTATTTTAATTTATTTTTTTATTTCTATAATTTTTTCAAGAATGTTTTTATTATTCTAATATTTTTTAAAAAGGAAAAATTACACAAAATAGATCAATTGTGAAACTATTTACTCAAATTGAACCCAACTCAAACTACTTACCCTTAATAGACTCGTGGTCCAAACTATTTACCCTCTTACCCCGCTTTCTCCCTTTTAATTTCCTCCTCTTTGATACCATCAGAGTATAATATACTCTGATGGTATCAAACGTGTATTTACGTCAGTGCCCCTTCACTTGTTCTTCTTTGATACCATTAAAGTATGTTATACTTTGATAGTATCAAGCAGATTCTTCTTGATACCATCAGAGTATAATATACTCTGATAGTATTAAGAAGAAAGAGACGGTGCTTCAACGAAATTGTTTGATACCATCAGAGTATATTATATACTCACATTGTATTAAATGCGCGAGATAGTTAAAAAATAAGGGATATGAAAAATAATGGAGTATTCAATGGTAAATAGTTATAACAATAATTATCCCTTTTAAAAATATATGTTTTTATTTATTATTATTTATATTTCATTTACTTTTTATTCTCAACATTTACTTTTTCATATTATTTATTTATTTATTATTCTATGTTTTATTTGCATAATTTTGTTAGTATTCTAATTTTCAAATTAAAGTAGAACTCATTTTTAAATAAGGTTATGGACTAACGTTTTTCTTTTCTTTTAAATCATACTTGCGTATGTTGTGTTGAAATTTGATATACGAGTATTTTGTTAAATTTTTGGTTTTGAATTTAGAAATTATTTCATATTTTTAATTTCATTTGTTTTAGTAGTATTGACTTGATATTTCACATTGCAAATCATTTATTTTTTCGTTAAACTTGATATATTATTTTTTTGTCAGATCTTTTAATAATTTTATGACATTATATTTGTAATAACAATATTTTTGTCGCACATACATTTTATGATGTTCATATAAATCTTATATTTTTAGTTTTTATGATTAAATTAATTAAAATATACTAATTTAAAAAATATAAATAAAATAGTTTTTATAATATTAGTTAAGAACATATATTTATTAATTAACATATATCTTAAATATTTAATTTACTATCATTTATAAAGGTCCTTATTTGTCTAATATAAATTTTAAAATTTAAATAATTAACTTTTATTTATAAAATTTAATATAATCTTATAATTGCACTTGTGCAGCCAAACAATACGCTAGTAATTATACTGTAATTACATTCTGACAAACAAATAAGTCATTGTAATTATTATCCTAATAATTACGCCAATTCAAATAACTAGGTGGTTTTCCAAATAGCCTCTTATTGTTTGCTTTTTTGTCTAGTCTTTCTCTTTTCTTTTCTTTTTTTGTTTATCTATTTTTGTTTTTGTTTGCTAAGTCGATTCAATTTATTTATTTATTTTGCTTTTTCTAATTTTATTTGGTTAATTATTTTCTTATATATATGTAAATCTATTTTTTTTTTAAATTATGTGTTGTTTGTTTTTTTCTAAAATCTATTTTTTTGTTAGTTATTTTCTTTTTCAAGATAATCTAAGTTGTGTCTTGAAATACAATTTTTAATTGACTGTCTTTGAGTTAGAAGAAAAAATTCATTCAAGAACTTGTTAACAATATTATTCAGTGAAATTTCACAAAGTGGGGTATAGAAAAGATAGGATGTATGCAGATTTTATCACTATTTATCTAAGGTAAAGAGGTTGTTTTCAAAGATCCTTAGCTAAAGCTAATCAAAGCAATAATTTTTAAAAATTGGACATGACAACTAATAACATAGCAATCCGGAGCATATATGCAAGGAAACGTAACAGCAACAAAACAAGGTGTGATTACCTAAATATATGAATAGGTGATATCAGGTACCCAGAGAAAAATATTATATGAATAGGCAAATGATAAAACTGACACGGTGCTCTATACTACTACCAAGCCAAATACATAAATAAGTTAGTAATAAGATAACTTTTAACTTGTATTAACCTTCAATCCTTATTTGCGATCTCCATACTATCATGTCTAAAGTCATGTCCTCGATAAGATAAATATGTGTCATAACATGTTTAATCACTTCTCACTACTAGTTCTTCGGCCTACCTCTACCTCTCTTCGACCCTGCTATATCCAATCTCGCATACTTACTCACAGGTGCATTCACACATCTCCTTATCACATATCCAAATCATCCCAGTCTCCATTCCAACATCTTATCACCACGGAGTCCATGTCTTCTTTGTCTTGGATATCCCCATTCATAATTCTATCGCTCGTAGTATACTTACACATCCATCTCAACATCTTCATTTTCTCCACTTGCATTTTTCTGACTCTAGGACTTCTTAACTAGCCAACTCTCAGCTCAATACAACAAAGTCGGTCTAACCACCACTCCATAAAACTCTCTTTAAGTTTTGGTGACACTTTATCGTCACAAAATGGCAGATGCAAACCTCTACTTCATCAATCTCCTTATTTTCTTTGATTAGAGACCCTAAATACTAAAATCTTTCGCTATCTAAGAACTTGTTACATTACTTTTAAAAATTAATGTTTTCAAGTAATTTATTTTTGGGGGGTTTCATTTGATGTTTGAAGGAGTTGCTTCACTATTATTGTCCCGAAAGATTAAGTGTGCTTCCATATTATTATATCTCCTTTTAAGGGAGGTTGATATTGTTTGACAAAGTGATTGCGCATACAACAATCACGTTAATATTGATTTTTACCTTTAAAGAATTATTTTGACAAATTTTATTGTTCTCCCGTTGACGATACTATACCACTTCCTCGCTCATATCCACGACATAGCTATGACCACGACCATAGTAATTATTTTGTCTTGATTCAGACTATCATGTGTTGATGTCGCTTTAGAAAATGGAGCAGATCAGTGGAATAGACTTCATAATTTTTCATCAACAAGTCATTATGATAGTATTTGTATATAATTTTAATATGAAACTTACTTTGTGAATAGTAGAATTATACTTAGTTATAGTTTTAAATCTTGAAATCGAAGATGTATCGACTCATTTCGAGCTTTCGATAATACCGTACGTTTTAGATGGTCATATCGATCCTTTAAATTAATCCATAATTCAAGAGAATCTTTCACATCTAAATATTCAAATTTAGTCCTTCGTGGAAATGATAACAAAGTAAAATCACAATCTTTACTTTATCTTGACTTGATACTTTATTTTCTTGTTTTACAGTATCTACAAAACCTATAGCGTCAAGATGAATTTCAACATTAAGTATCCATAACAAAAAAATATTTTTGATAATGTCAAGTAGCATAAATTCAAACTTTAATAAAATTAACATGATAAAAACTTAATTTATTTGGAAAACATTAAAGTTTTGTGCTTACAACATATTATAAAATTAGAGAGAGGGAATCAAGAAGAGTGAGTTTTCTCTCACTTTTCATGTCCTTCTTACTACATTAACGGCCTATTTATAAGTCTAAAAGTACACCTGAACGCAAAGTTGTTCATTTCTTTGGACATTAAAGATGCCACATGGACACTCATTCTACACAACATACTCATTTTATTTTTTTACTTTTATTTTTGACCTCTCTTCAAAATTGGATGGTTGATGTATTTCACTTATCCTTGTTGTCATGAAAGAATTCGTAGTTTAACTTCTCTATATAAACTAAAAAAGGTAAAATGTAATTATGCCTTGACAATATAACTTTTTCTCAATTATAATTTAAGTCAGAAATATTATTGAATTTGAAATATATAAATATTGTTATTGTTATTACTAAATAGATGCTCACGCAAAGTTTTTTTTGTTATTCATAATAATCTAATTTCTTACTATATGTCTCCTATTTTAATATTAAAATAAGTGAAAATTACTGGAAATATTATATTTTAATAAATTGTATATTTTCTTTTGTATTATAACTACTAAGTGAAGAAATTGATCATAACTACTACTAAGGCCACTATCTCATGATGTTCTTTCCATGATTAAGAAAGTAGCCATTACTTCTTTTTCAACCATATATATGTGCCAATAAAAATCACATGTTGATCAAGATTACTTTCATAACATATATAACTAAAGTATTGACTTTCTCAAATAATGACAAATCAGAAAAATATTATTATCAACCAAGTAATATCAACCAAGTAAAATGGTTGTCCACTTAAAATGGTGGATAGTCCATTTACTTTTTAAGTGGGTAAAATGCCCATTAATATTTTCCTCCACTTGTAAATATGGCTATAAATATAGCCTTAAACTTCAATGTAAAACACACACAAACACATAAAAGAAAGAATTACTATTACTCTCTCCATATTACTACTCTCTCTATTAATACTTTCTATATACCTATTCTCTTGTTCTTCTTCCTTTATAAAATTGTCAAGTTAGTTAATTCATAACACGTTATCAGCACGAAACACTAATTTTTCAGAAAATTAACTTCTATATCAGGTATATCTACTAAAGAAATTTAATTTTTAAGTTATCTTTGTTACTTTCAAATTAATTTTTATCATGTCAAACTTGTCAAAATTGGAATTTGTGGCACTTGATATTTCTGGTAAAAATTATTTGTCATGGGTACTTGATGCTGAAATTCACCTTACCGCTAAGGGTCTTGGTGATGCTATAATTGAAGGAAATGCAGCATCAAGTCAGGATAAAGCAAAGGCTATGATTTTCCTTCGTCATCATCTAGATGAAAGCCTAAAAATGGAATACTTGACAGTGAAAGATCCACTTGAATTGTGGAAAGACTTAAAAGGGAGGTATGACCACCTCAGGGCAACGGTATTGCCAAGGGCTCGTTATGAGTGGATGCACTTACGGTTTCAAGATTTTAAAACCGTAATTGAGTATAATTCTGCTGTATTTAGAATAACTTCCCAATTAAAATTATGTGGGGAAAATATAAATGATGAGGACATGTTAGAAAAGACACTAACTACTTTTCATGCCTCTAATGTAATATTACAGCAGCAATACCGTGAAAAGGGTTTTAAAAAATACTCTGAATTGATATCATGCCTTCTGGTGGCTGAACAACATAATGCCCTTTTAATGAAAAATCATGAAGCCCGTCCCACTGGAACTGCTCCGTTACCGGAGGCAAATATGATAAAAGCACATGGCCAGTCTGAAAGAAGACATAATAAATATCAAGGTCATAATAATGTGCGTGGGCGTGGCAATGGCAGAGGACGATATAATAATCGTCGTGGTGGTGGTCAACATAAAAGGGAGAACAATATCAGTTCTCAAAATGGCCCTTCAAAAAGTAACTGTCATCGTTGTGGCATGAAAGGCCACTGGAAAAATGAATGTCGGACGCCTGAGCATTTTGTAAGACTTTATCAAAATTCTTTTAAAAGAAAGGCAAATAGAGGTGGTGCCTCTTCTTCTAATGCTCGGATAGAGTCACACTTGGCGTTCGAAAATAATGTTGAGGCAAGGCCTTTGAATAATGATAATATTGAAGCAAATATGGCCTTAAGGGATAATGATTTTAATGACCTCAATGATATTACTCATTTGGAGGTTGAAGATTTTTTTAAGGATCTTAATTGATGTTTAATTTCATGTTTTTCAATATGTTATCATGTACTTCGAATTATTGTGTTTTTACGTTTATGTATTTGAAGAAAAAAAAATAATAATCAAGGTTACATTTTTATGATAATTGTATATTATTTATTACATTGTGCTATTTTACAATGTTGTAATTAATTACTATTAGTGTGCTATTATTTAATCTTAATATCATATTGTTACTAAAAAAAAATATTCGCCTTATTTAATGTCATTATAATAACTATTTATTCTTGTTAATGTTTTAGACATTAATAATATATAATGATTGTATTATTTTTGTCAATAAACAAATTATCTATACATGATGAATAATATTATATTAATATTTTATAATATTTTATATTTATTTTTAATACTTGTGTATAATATTTATTTAAGGTTAATAAGTATATAATTCCATAAACTAAATTATTGTAACATTCATCATAATTGAATCATATAATTTTTTAAATTCTAAATTACCATAATTTAACTTTAAAAAAAAAGGACTTATGTTTTTCTAGCAAAATTGTTACTTATTTTATTTCTTACAATGCATTTTTATTTTATGAAGATAAATAAATTTATCAGTCTTCAATTGGATTCAAGATGAATAATGGAGATATGTGCATTTTGGATAGTGCCACAACTCATACGATATTAAAAGAAAAGAAATATTTTTGTCATTTGATTATGAAAAAGGACTATGTCAATACAATATCTGGTAGTACAAAATTAATTGAAGGCTCTGGAAAAGCAACCTTATTACTACCTGGAGGAACGATATTGGTAATTGATAATGCATTATATTGTAGTAAGTCTCAAAGAAACTTGTTAAGTTTCAAGGTTATTCGCCAAAATGGCTATCATATTGAGACTGCAAATGAAGGAAAGGTTGAATACCTTTATATTACTACAATAAATATGGAGAAGAAAATTGTGCACGAAAAATTACTTGCACTTTCTTCTGGGTTGTACCATACAAATATTGGTACTGTTGAATCACATGCCATTGTAAACAAAAGGTTTACTGATTCTGATGATTTTATCATTTGGCATGACCGGTTGGGCCATCCCGGTTATAATATGATGCGCAGAATTATTGAGAATTCACATGGGCACACTTTGAAGAATCAGAAAATTCTTCAATCTAAGGAATTCTCTTGTGTTGCTTGTTCCCAAGGAAAACTGATTATCAAACCATCAGCAACTAAGGTTGGGATTGAATCCCCTGCGTTTCTGGAACGTATACAGGGTGATATATGTGGGCCAATTCACCCTTCATGTGGACCATTTAAATATTATATGGTCTTGATAGATGCATCTACAAGATGGTCACATGTGTGCTTATTATCAACTCGCAACATGGCTTTTGCGAGATTGTTAGCTCAAATTATAAGGTTAAGAGCACAATTTCCAGATTATGCAATAAAGACAATTCGTCTTGATAATGCTGGTGAGTTCACATCTCAATCATTTAATGATTATTGTATGTCGATTGGAATAAAAGTTGAGCATCCGGTCGCTCATGTACATACACAAAATGGTCTAGCGGAATCATTGATTAAACGCCTCCAATGGATAGCTAGACCATTGCTAATGAGGACAAAACTTCCTATTTCAGTATGGGGGCATGCTATTTTGCATGCAGCAGCACTTGTGCGCGTAAGGCCAACAAATTATCATGAATTTTCCCCATTACAGTTGGCGTTTGGAAGGGAGCCAAATATATCCCATCTTAGAATATTTGGGTGTGCGGTATATGTCCCAATTGCTCCACCACATCGCACAAAGATGGGTCCCCAAAGAAGGTTGGGAATATATGTTGGGTATGAATCTCCTTCTATTATAAAATATCTGGAACCTATGACTGGAGATTTATTTACGGCAAGATTTGCTGATTGTCATTTTGATGAATCAGTATACCCAACATTAGGGGGAGAACATAAGCAGATGAAAAATGAGATAGATTGGAATTCATTGTCACTATCTCATTTAGATCCTCGAACAAATCAATGTGAGCAAGAAGTTCAAAAGATGATTTATTTGCAGAATATTGCAAATCAACTGCCGGATACATTTACTAACCTTCCACGGGTTACTAAATCGCATATCCCAGCTACTAATGCTCAAGTTCGAGTTGATGTCCCGGTAGGACAACTTATTCAGGCAAATGAATCTAGACCACGCTTAAAACGTGGAAGACCATTTGGTTCCAAAGATAAAAATCCTCGAAAAAGGAAAGGAATGAATGATCAAGATGATCATAATTTGGAGGTGAGTGCTCAAGAAGAGCCCAGAGACACAACAAATGGTGATACCACCGAGGAGGTCCAAGTACCTGAAAATAATGAGAATGAAGAAATCTCAATAAGTTATGTGTCGACAGGAAAACGGTGAAACCGAAATAATATTGTGGTCGATAATATTTTTGCTTATAATGTTGCCATTGAAATAATGCAACAAGATAAGGATCTTGAACCAAAATCTGTCGATGAATGCAGACAGAGAAATGATTGGCCAAGATGGAAGGATGCAATTCAAGCAGAGTTAACTTCACTTGAAAAACGTGAAGTTTTCGGATCAATAGTTCGAACACCTGAAGGTGTCAAGCCAGTAGGGCACAAATGGGTTTTTGTGCGTAAACGAAATGAAAAGGGTGAAGTCGTAAGATATAAAGCACGACTTGTAGCCCAAGGTTTTTCGCAAAGACCTGGCATTGACTATATGGAAACATATTCCCCTGTGGTGGATGCAATTACTTTCAGGTATCTAATGAATTTGGCAGTTCATGAAAAGCTTGAAATGCAGTTAATGGACGTGGTCACTGCCTATTTATATGGCTCATTGGACCACGATATTTTTATGAAAATTCCCGAAGGGTTCAAAGTGCCTCAAGCATACAAGGATTCTCAAGAAAATTGCTCAATAAAACTTCAAAAATCCTTGTACGGGTTGAAACAATCAGGGCGAATGTGGTACAATCGTCTTAGCGAATATTTGCTAAAAGAAGGATATAAAAATGATCCAATTTGCCCTTGTGTCTTTATGAGAAGGTCTGGATCTGAATTTGTCATAATAGCAGTATATGTTGATGATTTAAATATTATTGGAACTCCAGAAGAACTTTCAAAGGCAGTAAAATTCTTGAAAAAGGAGTTTGAAATGAAAGATCTTGAAAAGACAAAATTTTGTCTTGGTCTATAAATTGAACATTTTACAAATGGGATATTTGTCCATCAGTCAACATATACTGAAAATATTTTAAAGAGATTTTATATGGATAAAGCACACCCATTGAGTACTCCAATGGTCGTGAGATCTCTTGATATTAATACAGATCCGTTTCGGCCTTATGAAAATGATGAAGAGCTTATTGGTGCTGAAATACCATACCTTAGTGCAATTGGTGCATTAATGTATCTTGCCAACAATTCTAGACCAGATATAGCTTTCTCAGTAAACTTGTTAGCAAGATTTAGTTCTTCACCAACACGCAGACACTGGAATGGAATTAAGCATATATTCAGATACCTTCGAGGTACCATTGATATGGGATTGTTTTACTCAAATGATTCCACGTCACAATTGATTGGTTATGCAGATGCGGGATATTTATCTGATCCCTATAAAGGTCGATCGCAAACAGGCTATTTATTTACATGTGGTGGTACAGCTATATCATGGCGTTCAACAAAGCAAACTATGGTTGCCACTTCCTCAAATCATGCAGAGATAATAGCCATTCATGAAGCAAGTCGAGAATGTGTTTGGTTAAGATCAATAACTGAACACATTCAAGAAACATGTGGTCTTTATTTGACAAAAGACGCTCCAACAATATTGTATGAAGACAATGCTGCATGTATAGCTCAACTGAAGGGAGGATACATCAAAGGAGACAGAACAAAACATATTTCACCAAAATTCTTTTTCACTCATGATCTTCAAAAGAAGGGTGAAATAGATGTCCAACAAATTCGTTCAAGTGACAATTTGGCGGATATGTTCACCAAAGCATTGCCAACTTCAACCTTTGAGAAAATGAGATACAAAATTGGAATGCGTCGTCTTCGAGATATTAAGTGATATTTTCATCAGGGGGAGCAAAATACGCGCTGTACTCTTTTTTCCTTAGTCAAGGTTTTGTCCCACTGGGTTTTCCTGATAAGGTTTTTAATGAGGCAGCACTCAAGGCGTATTATCAGATATGTGTACTCTTTTTCCTTCATTAGGTTTTTTTTCCCACTGGGTTTTTCCTAATAAGGTTTTAACGAGGCACATTTCTCGTGGACATCCAAGGGGGAGTATTATCAACCAAGTAATATCAACCAAGTAAAATGGTTGTCCACTTAAAATGGTGGATAGTCCATTTACTTTTTAAGTGGGTAAAATGCCCATTAATATTTTCCTCCACTTGTAAATATGGCTATAAATATAGCCTTAAACTTCAATGTAAAACACACACAAACACATAAAAGAAAGAATTACTATTACTCTCTCCATATTACTACTCTCTCTATTAATACTTTCTATATACCTATTCTCTTGTTCTTCTTCCTTTATAAAATTGTCAAGTTAGTTAATTTATAACAAATATATCATTCTAGTATACATATTCTAAGTCGCAGCATTCACAACATTAATTAATTTGCACACTAGATATAGTAAAAATAATTAAATCATTCTACATATCCAATCAATACTTACTAGTAGGGCTGAACACGAAAAATCAAAAAATTAAACCAAATCGATAATCAAATCAAACCGGAAAAAAAACCCGACATTTATTTGGTTTGATTTGGTTTGGTTTTTAAATTTAAAAACCGACTATATTTGGTTTGGTTTTGGTTTCAAGTCTAAAAAAACCGAAAAAACCGAACCAAACCGACTTTATATATACATATTTTAAAAATTAAATTTGTATATATATGTGTGTGTGTATTTTAATTTTTTTATGAAAAAAATATAATTTATATTGAGTTTTTATATTTTTGATCT
Source organism: Solanum dulcamara (assembly GCF_947179165.1). Taxonomy (NCBI): domain Eukaryota; kingdom Viridiplantae; phylum Streptophyta; class Magnoliopsida; order Solanales; family Solanaceae; genus Solanum; species Solanum dulcamara. The sequence goes on along the minus strand of NC_077247.1, from coordinate 54,748,216 downwards.
TGGGACATTCTTTTGAATTATACTAAATAAAGTAAAAATAAATAAAATGTGGACTTCATACGCAGAAAAGTTACTCACAATTACAAATAGTAAAACTTTAGGTGAGTCATTTTCTATTATTAAACATGTATGCGTCAATCTTGGCTAGTAGCTACTGGCTACAATGAAATTTATAATAAGAAAATACTTTTGAAATTTATTTTCTGTTTATTCAAATAGTGACTACAAGGTATATTAAAAAACCGACAAAAACCGAAAAAACCGATAAAAACCGACAAAAACCGAATAGTAAAAACCGATATAGTTTGGTTTGGTTTGATTTGACAATTTGAAAACCGACTCAATTGATTTGATTATTTTTTAAATAAAAACCGATCCAAACCGAACCGTGAGCACCCCTACTTACTAGTATAGTTGACTACCTTAACTTATTGATTATAGATAAAGGCCTTGAGATGTGTCATCATATCTTGAGTTGTTGGTTGAGAGAGTGGAGAATTATGCAGAATATGAAATGCATGTCCCACACCTTTATAAACATGTTTTTCCACTTTAATTCCAGCATCTCTCAGTACACTACACATTTCCAAATTCCTATCTTTGAGTATGTCCATCTCCGATATACAGATCAACACAGACGGCAGTTTTATATTATTACTATTCCTTTTGGGGTTACACCACGGATGGTCCCGATTCGAGCCCACTGGCAACGCGATTCGCCAATAAGTATCGGAAGCAGATAAATTCAAAGCAGAGTATGGAGGCTGAACTGAATATTTTTCAGAATGAGTCCGGTATTCGCCTCCGAAAAATGGTTGGATTAAAATAAGCCCTTTGAGACATAAAGGCTTGAGATTATTATTAGACGAATTGAGCCTAACGACTACGTGATAAGCAATATTTGCACCAGCACTGTCACCACTAATGAACATATTTGAAAAATTGCATTTACTAGACCACCAAGTTTGTTCCTTGGAATTAGCTATGGCTTGATTTTTTAGCCACGTTATAGCGTGGAATCCATCGTCGTAAGCAGCAGGAAGACGATTTTCAGGTGCTAATCGATAATTGACTGACATAATTACACATCCAATTTTCGAAGCAAGAGTTGATAAGAAATCATGGTAACATTTCCATGCAGCAGAGCCTACGGAGAAACCGCCACCATGAAAATAAACAAACAAAGGCAATTTCTTTGAAGTATAATTGGTAGGGAGGTAAATTCTGGACCATAAATTAGTGGGATTGTGAAAAATGATATCTTTGGCTGTAACATCATGAGGCAGGGAATTATTAGGTGGGACATTTGGGACAATTTGTGGTCTTTCAATGTGGCCATTGTTGTAAACTTTTATAAGACCTTCAATTTCTTCGACCACAACTATTCCATCTTGTTGTTGATGGTCTTTTCTTACATTGACATTTTGTCTTGGATCGTATGAAATGGCAGTCACCATTTTTTTTTTTTTAGAGGATGATGAGTAATTTGGTTTTCTTTGCTGGGGTTTGGTGGCTCTATGTGTTGGGACTCTAATTTGGAGCTCCTTTTATAGAGAGGTTCGATACCCCACTCAGCAAAAGGTGAAGTAAGAAAAGTCAGGGATTTTACTCATTTTAGGCACAAGATGGATTATTATTTTTGGGGGGTCAATGTAGTTGATATATACTACTTTTTGGGTCAAAATTACTTGATACTCATTATATTGATTGTCAAAATGTATTACACGCAGTGGAGTTATAAATTATAAGTATTTTTTTCATTTTTAATTAGAGAGTTTCTTAAATATTGAATGAATTTAGAGTGTTTTATCCTCCAAATTAGTGGGATTTTTTTAATGCAAATTTAAATTAGTCGATCTTAAAATGAATACTTAATAAATTATATGGATGGATGATGGATCACTGTGCGCCCAAAGAAAAAGCCGTTCAATATTCATAAGAGTATCACCGCATTAGTATTCTTCGTGAAGCTGTCAAAATGAGTTGGCCCAACTCAATTCAATCCAACCCTAAAGAACTAGCGAATTAAATAGGTTAGGACTTAGGACAGACGGATCCTTTTAATAAAGGGCCTATAAAATAGCAGCTCAATCCAGCTCTAAGCGGGTTACGAGTTGGGACGGGTTGACCCTTCAATCAAAAGATGGACAACATTGACTTATTAAAAAGACTATCGAACATTGATGAACACGTTAAAAATTCACATGTCCATGAGTTACACACACTTTAGTGGAATAATTACAAAACAACAGAATATGCAAGATACAATAGTCAACACTCATAAGATTCATCAGAACAACATATATTACATAATCATTTTTTTTTCATAAACTAGACAAGAAAGGAGAAATGAAAAATTAGGCATAAACACAAGTGAACGATGTCAAAGATTCATCGTTATAATAACCTCAATTGTCTAGTTGCTGAAAATTTGGCAAAATAAAACACTACTTAATATATATATATATATAATAAATATTTGTAAAATTCACGATCCACGGACTGACCTTTAAGACTGCGGGTTGAGCCTATGAGGCCGGCGGGCCAAATGAGGCTGGGTTAAAAAACCTCTCTCTTAAATGGGCCTATAAGACTGGCGGGCCAAATGAGGCTGGGTTAAAAAACCTCTCTCCTAAGACCTCTGTTTAAATTTAGCTTTAGGCTACGGATGTGTTTGAGCTGTTCCTATTCCTGTATGCACGTGAAACACGACATGACTTGTTGTATACGACCGGATAAAAAAGAAATAATGTGATTCTAATGATGCTTTTGGTATTTTATGCATATTTAGCTATATGTATATGATAAAAAGTTAATTTTCTATTAACATGACTTCTGCATGTGCATTAGGTGTAGATAAATTTCTATTCCTATAATCTACATGGAATTTATCCGTCATGTCAATAATGCTCAATTTATTAATTTACTTTTTCTTATTATGACTACTATAGGATATTTTTGACATTTTTATTAGCATAAAATAATATGATTTATATTCACGCACTCCATTCTTCAGAATTAATTTGATATATTTTTATCTATTCTAAAAAGATCGACACGCTGGATTTTCACATCTCATTATGCAATTAACATGACTTGTTATATATACATATTGTAGGCTCGACTGGATAAGGAGCAACTCAATATAATCCCACAAAGTGAGGTTTGAGGATAGTAGAGTATACGTAAACTTTATCTTTATCTTGGAGGTAGATAAGTTGTTTTCGATATTTCTCAGCTCAAGAAAAAAATAATTCAAAACAGTACGAAAAAAGAAATAACAAAAGTGGTGAAATGACCATGATAAAATATTATGGATAACATGACAAATCATTTTCAACAGTAATTACAACGAAATAAAAATCGAATTACAAGAAAAAAACAAATAGCAACTGAACACAAAGGATCCAAGAAACTACAAAGAGTAGTCTACTACTAATCCAAACTGAAGTTGAAGATTAAAGATAAAAACCTTTGAAAAAAGCCAAGAGGTCGAGAACCTTCCATTAAACAGCCAAAGAGAAAAAAGAAAACAACAAAGGGAAGCCTAGCTATCTATTTCATGGAGTATCTTTTTTTTAAAAAAAAAAAAAATTCCCCACTTGCATTTGGACTTGATCTTTACCATAAGATAAGGTTAAACGTAAAATGCAAATCGGTAGACATAACTTAGAATAGGGGGGAAAAACTTAAGTTTTATGCACATATAATGCACACACTTTATTCACAATTAGCTTAATTTGATTTATAGTATCAAATAACTTTTCATAGCAAATTTAAAATGACAACTCAAAATGTTAACAATATTCTAGTAGTATGATGTATCTAACTAATTAAATTGTACGGATATTATAAATTGTGATCGCATATAAAAAGCGTGACATGCTGCAAAAACGATAAGGATGACAAAAAAGAAACCTTATTTATCCTTAGAGATGCAAGCATGCAACTATGCAATAGGGACAAGTGATGAGTTAGTCAAAAAAGGAATAAGTTGCGAAAAGATCCATTTTGTGGTTCGTAATATAAGATTTATTTATAGGAAAACCGCTCCTTAATTATTAAAAAAATTTCGGTTCGTTAGAATAAATACTATATCTGCTGTGAGAAGTGAAAAGATCTTTTGATAGTTGAATTGTGCTTTTTTGATGCATGGCATAACCGCACACGGCACATCCCGTAAGTCTATGTGATTCCAGCAACAGCACACATTACATCTTTATAAGAATAAAATCTTCTGCTTGGGACCTACGAAATTTTTTAAAGGCTAGCTATTTAGTACAAGCCAATCTTCATATTTAGTGAGTGCCAATTTGGTAACACGCTAGGAAAAGTAGTGTCCATTAACTATTTCCAACAGATGCCAAAAAAAAAAAACACCTTAATTTGATCTCCTTCTCATTTATCTAAGTTTGATGAATATGTATATAGTTTCTTAAGATTTATGGTGATGAGATATATTTATTGTAGATAAGGGGTCAGTATTGATTTAGTCTTTGTCAAATGTCAATTGGGTGGTTCACAAAATTATTCTTCCATGTGCGAATATACATAATAATGTAGTGGAACTTATCCCATTCAAATATATAGATATATCTGTTAGGCACCTTATTTACACAAGGATTGAGTGGGCTAATAATACTACAGTGTCAACGTTGACCATCCTTTTCAAATCTCCTATACCTTTCAATAAGATTATTTTTTTGCTAAAGACAAAAGAGTTGACCTATATATTTACTCGAGCTCTCACACCCTTTCTTGTTGTGGGAGGCGCAGGGGAACAAATGCCTATTTGAATTGACTTATTTTAAATGTTTTAAAGTATTTTTAAAGTGTTTGGATAAATTTAAAAGATGCTTATAAATATTAAATTTTAACGTAAAATATTAATAATAAATCAAAAGTCATAATTAGAATTTTAAACTTTATGAAGTCAAAAACAAAAGTCAATCCAAACAGACTCTAAGTTCCTCATAGTTTTCAGAGTATTGTTTGTTTTTCTTTTGTTGGCGACTTGCAATAAATGAATAAAATCCAACATTAATCATCCCTTATTTTTGGAGTGTCTTTATAAGAGTTATACGTGAATCTATGTATTATTATTTTATAGTTATAGAGAATAGAATACAAACATTGACTAGTAATACATGGATTAAACATTAAAATGACAAAACAAACCTACATAATAGAGAACAAACTTCAAGAAAGTGTTGAACAAAAATGTACATCAATAATTCTAGCTGTAGCCTCTAGATCGAAGGTAAAAGAAGCACTATCGACAAACAAAATGTCAGTCACTAGAAGACGACAAAATGATCAAATGTAAAATCAATTCCCATTAATAATTTACGTCCATCGTTAGAAGCACTCAGCACATACATCCACTGAATATATGTCTATTCCATGAATTTGTGAGAGAAGACGACAAAATGATCAAACGTAAAATCAATTTCCATTAATAATTTACGTCCATCGTTAGAAAGACGACAAAATGATCAAATGTAAAATCAATTCCCATTAAATAATTCACGTCGATCGTTAGAAGCACTCAGCACATACATCCACTGAGAATATGTCAGGGTCGTTTGGTAGAGTTACAAGAATAATGCTAAATATAATATATTAATAATGTTTGCATTAGTTATACTTGCGTTAAATATTTTTTATGGATTGTTTAGTTTGATATATTAAAAATAGTATGCATTGCATAATTTTTTCAAAAAATATTTATTTACAATATACCCTCCACAAATGTGGTGAGAAAGATGTAAAAAAAGATTTTAAGAGGCAATTGAATCTTTGGCCATACATTAACATGCAATAAATTCCATTGCATTACTAATACCTAAAAATTCATGGTATTAGTAATACCACCTTAATACACAATAAAGTGTACAACAAATACAAGTATTAGTTATACATAGCATGAAAAAATGTATTAAAAAAGATACTACTAATACACATTATTTTTAATTGAAAAAGAGTTGATTGATTGAAACCTCTTTTAGATAGATTTAGGTGGAGAAATACAAGTACCGAAGACGTTAGATATAATAATGGTTCTAATTGTGGAATAGAAGGAAGACATGCTAAAATAGGCAACTGATGAACAAAATTCTCCACCACCATGAAAATGAAATTCACAACCCTTAATTCGTTTACTCTGCACTCTGCAGTGGAGATATAGTCCTATATGCAAAGCCAAGCAAAAAATAACGCTCATTTCTCAGATAACCACCCCTGGTCTCGTACACCAACTACACCCATTCGGCCTGCCCATCTTCTTTCTAATTTCATTCTTTCACCAAGAAGCACCAAATGAACGCCATGAAAAAAAGGAAACGGGAAATCACTGTCCTACGGATAGTAGATGTACATGAAAAGAATGCTAAGTTGGTTTCCGCATATTACGTCCTGCGCGAATTACTTCATCAACAAGTAGCAGCTGAGATGCAATGACAGGGCTGCAAAGGAAAAATAGATTATTGATCAGGTGCAATACAACGGAAACTCAGCTTTTGTAGGGTTGGCGAATTTAAAGGGGAAAAGGAAAAAGAAATAACAGCAAATATTAAGCTCCAGTGCTCACAGAAGAGAAGATTTCTCAAAGAGTAGAGATATTGAAACATGAATTACACATGCTCATACAACAGAACATTACAAGTAATAAGTAACCTCCACATACCCAGAATTCACAATCTGACGCTTAACAGCATAATTGTCAAATATCCCCTCCATTTGGGGATCTATAGGTTCTCCAGTGTGCTGATTTAGTCCAACAATGTTTCCTTTGTCATGCTCTCCCTGCAAAAAGATGAGAGTCAGGATGATATTTTAATTCATTATTGTTGCATTCATGAACATGGAGCAAGAGACTAATTCAGATACCGTCAGCGCTATAATCACATCTTGAGTATCAAGGCCAGAGTTCTCAGCAAGTGTTTTTGGTATCACAAGGAGGGCATTAGCAAAAGCTTCCACACCAAGTTGGGCCCGCTTAACAGATAATTTGTCATAGGCCAAAGTAAGTCAGAAGATATATACAAATATACAACACCTGAATATATCTTGCAGAGGGAAGTATTTAGACAGCAATAAACTGTGCGCATACCCCTTTAACAGTTTTCTTCACTTCGTTGATCAGGTATTGTCGAGCTGCAACTTCAAAGGCCCCAGCACCCTTAAAGTGATCACACAAGAATATACCTCAGGAACAGAAGACGCAGTACTTCATTCTCATGATATGAAGAGAATACACTACTTAGAATGAGTGAATATGCTCAAACTTCCTAACCAACTACAGGCACATGGATGAGAATTCATACACAAAGTAACATCTACTAATTAGAGATAGAGCTCAGATAGGAAGTCTACTAATGCCTTCCTTTTCATACTGTTGTAAAAAATAAAAACCCAAGATAACAGATGACAGTTCCATTTTTTCAAGTAAAGCCTTAGCCAAGATGAAATCAACATCAATACATAGGAGCCAACATGTTTATAAATGCATGTAAAGCATCATAATTCCATGCACATAAGTTTTGGTCCAAAGATAGATAGACAGTCAAAATAATACACAAACAAAGCAAAAGTCATGAAGTGAAGGCACTTCTACATGGAAATTACACAAAATATTCATTTTCTAGAGTTCCAGGCATCAATGGACTAACATACCAGTATAACTGCTTCATCTTCAATGGTATTTTTGACTGCTCTGAGTCCATCACGAACAGCATCTTTAATTTGTGCTATTGTATGGTCATTTGGCCCTGGATAGAAAACAACAGTATTTAACAAGACCAATTCCTCAAACAGTGACATTACACAGACCATCACAGCAAAACAATAGAGTTCACATGAAAAAACATGAAACGAAAACCAAATAAGTCAAAATACCTTTTATGAGAATAGTGCAGGAATAAGGATTTTTGACATTTTCTACAAATGTGTACTTCGCTTCGCCAAGAACATGCTCATACACCAGACCGGCCCAGCCAAGGCACTCAGGAGTAAGGTCATCAACAGAGTTCACTGCGTCACCGCCACATGCCAAAACCAAGCGTTCCATATTTCTTCTCTTTGCTCTTCGAAGAGCAATTATCTAGAACATGAAATGGGAATGATACTCCGTACGTTGGAAGGTGAAAATAAGATTCTTCAAGGTCATCAATCATTCAAATGAAACATTTACGTCACAAAATCTAAACTTTGGCATCTCAAATGCTATTATGGAGCTATAGAAAACAGCCTCCAAGAGAGAACAAATTTTCGTGTTGAGAAATGTGACAATGCATTAACATTTGTTAAAGATAAAAAGAGAATTGCATAAAAGAATGGGGAAGAAATGCTAAAAGGAATGCAATTGTATTTAGGGGTGTCAACTTAGGACAAAGAAACTTATAAACGTATCAAGGGATGTTTATAAACTTTACTTTGAATTTAATGGACTAAATTATATGAAATTCGCTATATTTCATAGAGCACCATCTTTTTAAATATTTTAAATGGTATTTGCATTTTCTATTGAGAAATTCCCATGTTACTTCTCTAGTTGTTGACATTGTAAGTCATATATAGGGGTATGGTCAGTTTCTAATTGTTACGAGTAGTTTAGAACCATATGAACCTCACAGGTTCATAAAATTATATACTTTTTTTGCATTATATTAAGGTTTGTTATTGTTTTATATAACAAATCAAACATTCGAATAATAGTGTAACTCTAAGATGAAGCTCAAGAAATATTAACAAGCCGTTCGGTATTTTGTACTGATATCGAAGAAAACCGAGATGATTGGGACGGTTTTGAAAAGTTTAAATTTGATTATGCGCATTAGAATAACCGAAAGATTGATATGGTATAATTTTTTAAAAATAACCGACCGAACCATACCATTGACACCCCTAATTGTATTCAAGCATACAGTGGCTGACCTTGGTCTACTTAGGACAAACAAACTTCTGATAAACTGTCAACTACGAGAATGCAATACCCTAATATTTCTATCGACACCAATCCTTGCATATAAGTGGGATTACAAAGGCATCCATGCATGTGTTCTCCTGGAACCTTCAGTAGGTCCCCATCATAGCTGCTCCCTTTTTAAGTTAGAAATTCATGATAGGCAAGTATCTTCAATGAGTTTTTTTAATGATCGAGAACAGTTACCCAGAAGGTCCAAAATGGCAACAGAAGGAACCAGTATGTTTCTAGTTAGAGCAAACAGGCAAAACCAAGTTGAAGAAGCCACATGCCTTCGACAACTAAATGATTCAGCTTGATAATTTATTAAAAACTGAATAAACTAGAGCGAAGACAACTTACTCCTTCCCGAGCGAGAAGGTCAAGGGATGTTGGATCAATCCCTTTCTGATTGATAACAACAAAGTTGTTGTCAGTCCCTGAACAAACCTGCACGCAACCAGAATAAAGGCTGTAATAAATATTTCATTACATAAACACACACATGGAAAATACTCCCAACTAAAGTGCAGACCTTGTTTTTAAGATCAATGATCTTTTGCACTCTCTCATCAACTGAGCGCCTTTCGGCAGCAACCATTGCTTCCCTCTGCTCCGCATTCGAGTAGAAAAACCCTGCATTTACTTCACTGAGAAAGAGAAGTGTGTCAACTATGTGAACTCAATAAGTCCAAGTAAATACATGTAATATGAAGCTGTGATGAACAAAGATCACCTCTTCTCATATTCCAATGATACATTACAAGTCATAATGTAACAGTTCTCAGCTCGTCTTTTCATGTCTGGATGTCTTGAACCATGGTCGAGCACAAGACCCTCAACCTGAAAGCAGAAGGAAAACATGAGTACTGCAACATGTTGAATCTGTACTCACAAAGTTCAATTTTCAGTTTTCATAGTCCAGAACAGATGGGTCTGTGGTTGACGCATTTCTAAAGGAGCCTGTCCTAGGTTGATGGTTTTAATAGGCTGACCAATTGGAATAACACCAATTTGATTATTTTTCCAACTTCCCTCATAGCTTGGTTGTTTCTCCGTTATTTTCCTTCCATTCCTCTTTATTTTTGTGTTGCAGATATTCTAGAAATAAAGATAATTATTTCAAGAATTCAAAATTTACATTAAACAAATGGTTAGTAAGCAAAGAATGAATTGAACTTCGCATCTTTTAGCTTTTCATGAATCATCAAAATCCCCAATATTTGTCTTTTGAACATGAATGACGTGTGCAGTTATGGGTGTGATAGAGCTATAGAAGCTCCACTAAAGAGGTAGGATTTATTTTGAGAAAGGAAAGAAATATACATGGTAATGTAGACAAGTTTTCTTGAAGTTAGGAAAATAGAGAAAGGTGCAGGAAACGATATAGAATATATTGCAAGAGAAAAAAAATATTCATGAACCAAACACAACCATTATTTTTGTTTCCTGAAACTGCATCTTAGATAGATAAACTAAGAGACATATCATGCAGCAACACCAACGAGGACAAGTACATCTAATAGAGCCAATTCGGGGCATGAATGCCTTGTATATGTGTCATACACATGCATATCGCAATTCCTCCACCAATGTTAACCTATATACTAAAGAATATTCATGACACACAACCACTGAATATTGTTATAATATTCACTGTTAGACTTTTAGTAAGGCATCTTTCACTTCCCAGACGATCCTCAGAAATGAAAGGAAAATTTATTTAGCACCCTCACCTTTTAATTTTAGTATATCCTGTGAATAATCTTAATGTCCTAAGCATATATTTTTTTTATGACAAGGGAAACCCGCAGCCGCTACCCTTTGGGTAAGCACAGGGTAAAACTCCCGCTCCTATGCAATAGCTCGCAAACCACACATGAGAGATAACCCGCACTAGGCAAACCCGGTGCAACGAGCTCGACCCAGAAGGAAAACCCCTTGCTTACACTAGCAAGGGGTTTCGAACTTGAGACCTCCAACATGGAAGTCCCAAGCCCAAATCACTGAGCCACTCCGAAGGGTAATGTCCTAAGCATATTGAATCAAAAGGAATCAAATATTAAATTTAACAGTTTCCTGTAAGCAGTACTTGTATTTAGAAACTTGAAAGATAAATTCAGCCCACTTTCATCATAAAATTTTAAGTTAGTTCATGAGAAATTGTGAGCAGTTCAGCTTTTCTCTTTTACAATCTAACTTGAAATACATAACTTGTGCAATCCTACAAGTTGAAGACGAATCAAAATCTGATATCTGCTATAATACTTAGTTATGTTATCAATACTTGACAATGTTGTCAATTATTGGATTTCATATTATCATATGGTGCATTCTGTACATAACAAGAACAATAAACAGATTAGAAGTTTAAAAAACAGTAGACAAGAACTATGAAATGTGTTGCAAGTACACTTGGCATTTCAGTTGGAAATTATCATTATATGTATAACAATGACAATTAAGCATGTGTTTAGATTATGGGTCGAAGTGTCGAATGATATTCCTGGTCGACTGGCAACAATAATGAGAAAATGAGAGGAAAGGGTCAAAGCAGCAACTGGATGAAGGAACAATGTTCAATTACAGAGGGAAAAAGAAAATTTACAGTGCAGGCATTTCTTGAAGTTACATGCCTATTTAAGGAGATCTTATGATTTAAATTCGTTTATTATCATATCAGTATCGTACTCTTTAATCTAACGCCAAACAATGGAACACATGAATCACTCTGTAAAAATGACAACAAAGATTCAGAAGTTATAAGTAGCATTTTACATACCAAACGAGTGTCAACATCAAACTTATGGCGCATGTGCATTATTTCAACCATGAAAAGATCAATAGCTTCTTCGGGCTTGCGGATGCAGAGCACCTGTCACACAAGTTACAGGAACTCTAAAAAATATCAGGAGAGGGGAGAAACCCCCCCGGAAGATTATAACAGCAAAGGAATGCTAACTTCAAAAAGATGAAGAGACAGATAACAAGTAATGTCAGTGTACCACGAATCAGTAAGCAAAAGCAAATTCACAAACATGCTATCTATAACCCGTTGTTCTTTTCTTTTCTTTTTTACAACAAACTGGTCTAGATAGAGTGATAAGAGTAAACTCCCTCTGTCAGAACAATATTTCACTTTCTAAAATGATATTATCAGTTTCACTTGATCCTTCCCTTCACAGGAACATGTCCCAAATGGAACAAACCAGGATAAATAAGGACCAAATAGTCTTAAATATAAATCTTTAAGTGCCTAGAAGCAAGGAGTAGCACTCACAGCATTCACAACAATATCTGTCAGTTGATCAGCCAGCGATTCATACAACTGCACGAAACCATAAATTGGTATAAGCTCTAAGAATACAGAAAGGGCAGGGCATTTAAGCAGAAGGACTATAATTCACATCACATTCAGAGTGCAGAAGAAACCTTTGTTCTCAATGTTGTTCTTGCTACCATCTTCAATATCTCTTTATCTGGCTCGTCACCCATCACTACAGGAGTCTTAAATTTTTCAAGAAATTGCAGTGTTGCTCTTTTTGCAATTTCAAAACCATCAACTAGCACACGAGGATGCATCCCTGCAAAAAAGTTCCAAGCACTTACAACCAAAATTAACTAAAGGATACATTTGAGGAGGAAACTGCAACAGTCATCTTTGGCAGGGGCGGGTGTCAAATGGGCGGGTTGAACTGTATTCGGGCGGGTCAAAATGGCTTGGGTTAATAAATGGACGGGTTATTGACGTGTCCAAAAACTACTTGGGCTGAAATGGGTTAAAAAGTGGGTCAAAACCCAACTCGACCAATTATTACTAAGTTCTAATTACTTCATTTTCCTTTTATAATTTTTGAGTACCTAATAAAGTTATTATTTTTCTTTATTATGGTTATCTATTACATATCAAAGAAAAAAAATGTATTTTAGAAAATACTTGACAAGATTTCTCATAGATCAATTTGGACTAGCTATCAACCCAAATTTTGATGGGCTGAGCTAATAGATGGGCAGGTCCAGACCAAACTTGGGGGTTGGGCGGATTATGATTTCATGGGCTAATTTTGTCACATCCAGGTGCAACCAAAAAATGACCTGAATATGATAACTTAACAGATCACCCAAATATTAACATTTCCCAGAACATGTGTATGAACAGACAAGCCAAATGTAATCATGAAATAATTAGCTGCAACACGAACTTTTCACTACACATCTATACAATTAATTTTCTGAATCTTTCTGGATTTTCCATTTAAGGTTGGATTTCATATTACACCGGGTAGTTCAACTGACATTTTATAATCGGATGAATGTTTAGCTTTCCGTAATAATGTCTCTTTTATATCACGAACGACAAGATACAAAAAGAAAACGCAACAGTTGCTGGGAAAGAAAATATATAGCAAACCTTCATCGATGCAACGCTCAGATTGCTTCATGAGCTCTCCAATGAAAAGCACTGTAGATGTAGTTCCATCACCACTTGTATCATCTTGAGCAACAGCAGTCCTAGCAATCATTATTGCAGTTGGGTTTTGTATTTGCTGCAATTTTTTACGCAGAAAATTACCAATACATAGTACTAATTGTTTGTCATTTACAATTAACATCATCAAAGTAATATTCTTCATTTAGCTACATAAAATGAACAGCAAAGGAAAATTGTCCACATAACCAAGACCAGCTTCCATACTAAAAAGTTGTAATAGTAACACATGGCCTAGTTTCAACTTCCATTAGAGCTATAACAGATGAACCACAAAGAAAGATGCTCTATGCAAACGGGACCATCTTAAAAAATGTGCTCCCATCAAATGAAAAGATGATATGCATTAGCATTTCTAATCTTCGGTGTGAATATTTAGTCCCCGAAAAATGCCCAGTACTTTAGCATTGTGGACAAGTAAGATTATCATGTGGTTTATCCTCCATCATTACCACAAACTGAATATCGTACTAATGTGCCAGCCCAAGCCCACCTTGCTCTTCCAATCCCATTTTGAGAGTCGTTCTAGATCTATTGGATTTATATATGCAGCACAAATTCAGACATCAATTTCTCAACTTTTTGTGGATTAATTTAACATATTTATAGAGTACTTTACAAAGAACTATCAATCACAATCTTTACAATTGTAGATTTTTTATATGGGTCCTAGTTTCTAAAGTTATAGATATTTGAAAATTGTTTGGGCAAAGTACTGTAGTCCTCCGGAAGGAATAATAGAGCCATGATTTTTTGCTGCAGAGGGAGTAGCATTTATCTTGTTACAGCATTGACTGCAAATGTGTAAACATCCATCAACAAACTTAATTATACATATCAATACCATCCACACCAATATCAAGTAATTTTCAGGACACTTGAAGTACAACATTGACTGCAAATAAGTAAATCATACAGCAAAATATCTAAAAACAAATACTCCACCGATATAGCTGAAAAAAGACAAAGAGTATAACAAGGAAAACTCACCATCTCCTTCAGCAATGTATTTCCATCCTTAGTAAGTTTAATGTCACCGGCACCACCAACAAGCCTAGCAATTACAAGTATACAAATCTCCATAAAATGACCTAGAAAAACATAGACACTAAACCAAAATAAAAAACCTCAAAACAGAAGAAGGTGCAGGTCACATTTTAATGGTGCCCTTAGGGCCGAGATTGGTCTTGAGAACATCCTGCAAACCCTTGGCGGCATTGATGTTCATGTGAAGCGCCGCCGATTTGTTGAGTACCTCAGCATTTGGATTCAAAACCTTAACAGACATCTGCACTTGCAATGGAGTTTCAGAGGTTAAAGAGATCGCAGTAAGAATGAGAGAGAAGCGGGAGTATCGAAGAGTGAGGGCTGGGTTTTGAGGACTTTCTGGAAGGGTTTTCTTTTGTTCTGTGAAAATGGATAGATCCGGTTTAAACCGCCCCGATCGAGTGAAGGATGTTTTCTTTTTCAATTACAATTTAAAAAAAAACTTTGAATTTCTAATATAATTTATTTTAAAAGGTTTTTAAAAAAATAATTTTTAAATAAAATGAAACTAACCCTAAATCATAAACACCAAAAATTTAACTCCAAATCATAAACCTTAAACTTCTAACCCTATTCCACAATCGACAAGTAAGGATTGCTCAGTTGGTTAAGTACCTACACCTACGACCGATAGGTCCTGGGTTCGAGTCACACTGGAGGGAAAGTGTGAAAACACTATAAATCCTCCAAAATGGGGGTAAAAAAAAAAAAAAATCCACAACCGTAACTCTTAACCATAAAATTTGAACCCTAAGCCATGAATCCCAAACTTCAAACCTATAACCCTTAACACAATCTATTCACCAACCACAATCCTTAGCCCTAAACTTCGAATTCTAAAACATGAACTTCAAATTCTTAATTTTTAACCCTAATCATATTCCACAACCATAAAATCCTAACTTTGAATTTTGAACCCCAAATCATGAAACTCAAAAATCTCAAACTCTTAATCCTAAACTTCTACACTATTTCACAATTCCAATCCTAAACTTCTCTATTCCACAATCTCCTTACTACTGAATTTTGAATCCTAATCATGAACGGCAAATCTTAAATTCTTAATCCTAAACTTTGAACTCTAAAATATGAACCCCAAACTGAAGTTGGTATTCTCAAAAATATCGATCAAAAACCGACTTCTTAGCTAAGGTTAGAAAAAACCTAATTGCGTTTCAATATAGACGTCCGAAGGTCGATTTTTACCAACCTCTAAAGGTCAATTTTAATTTTAAGTTGAAAAATCATGAATTTGATTTTTTTATTTTGTTTTATTTTTTGACTTTCAGAGGTTGGTTTTATATATTTATTTTTTTATTATCTTCAACATTTCCATCCTTAGGAAGTTGGTTATATAATAAAAATTTAAACATATATTATATTAATACTGACCTCAAGAGGTTAGTATTATTTAATATTTATTTTTTTCAAATTTCAACATTCGGAAGTCAATATTATTTATTTTTTGAAATTTTGCCTTCCGAAGGTTGGTATTATTTAATTTTCATTTTCTTACTTTAATTATTTTCGACTCCAGAGGTTGATTTTTTGGATAATTTTGCCCAAAAACCAACTTCCGGAGTTTTTTTTTGGCAACAAAATTGGCAGCAAATTGCTGCAATTTTTATTGCCCACCTGCATTTTCAATACAATAATGCACATATTCAACCCAATCAGCTCAAGAAGCCGCCGCCACGATATTTTTCTACATTTACGTTACACTACTTCAAAATAAACTTAAACTCATTCAAATTAAACTTAAAATCATTCAAATTAAACTAAAAATACAATCAAACAGTTACATAAATGTACGAATGAAAACAATTTCCAGGTTCTCTCAGTAATTGTCGTGTCTATCAGGAAAACAAAGCTTACAGTTCCTATAAATGGAGAGGGATTACACGAATGAAAAGGACAGCACCAGAAGAATCTCACATACAGATGACTCAAGTAAGCTTAGCTTGCCCTGTTTTAGGATCTTATACTATGTGATATTCTCCATAATGCTAATTAATCTCATCAACTTGAACATATGACACACCCTTGTAACTTTACAGGTATATTACATCAAAATGTAGCCCCCCTTCCAAAAGTATTACAATTTAGGAGGCCTATTTGTACTTTTTGTTACAAATAGTCTAAAAGATAAAAAATATCTTCAGTCTGTCCTAACACTTTTTGTTCTTGTAACTTGAATGAACAGGTTTCTTGATCGAGCTGCAGTTATAACCCCATCAGACATGCTGATATTACCAGATAAAAGTGAAATTCCTAACCGATGGAGACTCTGTACTGTGACACAAGTTGAAGAGGTCAAATGTGTTCTAAGGCTACTGCCAATATGGTTTTGTACAATCTTGGGATCCAATGTCTTTGTGCAAGTGCTCTCTCTTCGTCGAGCAAGGATCTGCAACGAACACAAGAATAATGATCTCGGGCTTTCATATCCCACCAGCAAGCATGGCAACATTTGACATCATAAGCACATCTTCCTTCATCATTTGCTATGAGAAGATCTTGATTCCTCTGTATGTGACACTGACCCAAAGTAAGCCTAAGCTCCCAAGTGAGCTACAAAGAATAGGGACAGGGTTACATTTGCTCGTGGTTACATAGTTATTTGAAGAACAGCTTTAGACAATATTCAGATTAAGCTATAACACATATTACTGTATGTCAACCAGTTAAACAACTCGCCACAAAAGATGTTTTAAAATGAAAATCTGGGACTCATGCACAATTTTGCATCTTGAATTGTTCCAACCAAAAACTACAGGACTTAAACGTTGTTTGCATTTTCCCCCCTTTAACATGCTTAGAATGACTAGACATGTTTTTTTTTCCCTAGATAAATCAAATGGACATCATCTAAACTTGAGGCAGACCATATAGTCCATTTTAAAGGTTCCTTTACCTCGCCGTTTCCCTTCCCCCTCTTTTCTCAATTAAAGAAGAATGAAAGATTCTTCAATTAATTATCTGAAATCAATCAACATGGCACTCTTATGCTACTATGAAACTAATAAATGATCTCTTAAATAGGTGTCAAATTATACCTCATTAAGAAGCTAACCCAAACTAGTCAATTCTGAGATTTCTCCTTTGTCATTAGCTAACTGAAATAGTGCGCCAATTGTAATCTAGTATTATAGTAGTTATTATTTTCTTTAAAAAGTAGAGGATGTGATATGGAAATTATAAATCATGTTTGGAGCAAAGTAAAAAACTGTCCATTGTTAAACTTACCGAAACATTTATGAGTATAGCTAGTGTCTCCGTCCCAATTATTTGTTTTTTATTTAAGAAAAGACGATCATTTCATGGGGCTAAAATGAAATCAACACCAACTTCTTCAAATAAAATCAGCAATGAATCAGTGATGTAACCACGAAACGGATCACTGGAAAACAATAATACTACACAAAATTACCTAAAGAAGACAACTATGCAGCCAATCTCGTGTCTGTGAAAACGTTGCAACTGATATGTCAATAACAATCAAGCCCTATTTAGAAAGAATACAGTCACACAGGGTGATAATTGTGTTAATAACCCAATCTTCATTATATAAAATAATCAAATTGAAGCAAATAGAAAACAAGCATCATACATGTGATGTGAAGGAACACATGTAGTCTAAAATAACAAGCATCATACATGTGATATAACACTGGTTCATCAAGAGTAGTGGCTAAATTTAATAGAAAATCAGCCACTTTATTAGCTTCTCTATAACAGTGTGAGAAGGTAAAAAAAAGAATTTGGACCTTCACTTGAAAAAGATTCCATCACAATTCAATGAGTCAATGAAAGGGCCTGGATACAGAAACAAAGTGTAAGTACAAGCACAAGAATTTCCATAAACTTGTGTGTTTGAATTTAGTATGACAGAGATATATAAATGCTTACAAAGTGAGAGCGAATATCATAAAGTAGAGCTAATGTAATCAATAATATTCTGCAGAGTTGCTATTTCCACAGGATCAGTTGTACATTAAATTTCTGACCCTTTTAATATACGAAGCTAATTAAGAGTAGATTGAACACATTACGGTGCCATTGGATATGTTTCTCAAATAGAGAAATAAAGGAAAAGATGATCCAGTATGTGAGTAGTTTCCTCATGTGATACTTGGAGTCGGTCTCAATTGCTCAGATTGAAGCATATCTGAAAGAATTGGTGAACACCAGTAAAAGCTGAAGCAAAAATATACTAGAATACTTGAAAGAAAAGTGAGACTTACAGAGGATAGCCCAGAGCAAGTAGGGGCCTGCAAATTACATGCAAAATAACAACTTAGTTGAATCATGCAAATATGTACTACTCTATAATGGTAATATATACATTCAACAGTGTGCAATTTTATATCATAGAAATACAATAGAACTACACAACTTATAAAGCAACTCTATATACCTTTAGTTGGATTGTGTATACATTTGGTGATTAGAACTAGTTAAAAAATACTTTATGAGAAAGAAAATTTGCAGTAATTTTTTCTTTGAAGAGTTATGAGGGATAATTTGCACAAGTAAAGAAGCTAAAAAATATCTCAAATAAGAAGGATCACTTCTCAAAACAAATAATTTAACTAATCTGTAAATAACTGAAAAACTTCATATAGATGAAAAATGAATAAAATAAGAACGAGAGAACCATAAATGTAGAACACATAACTTGTGTTGTTTGCTTTTCCATAACATGACATTTGCTGCATATGAGCAGTCCACATATAAAGAATATCTGGGAACGCATAACCTGGACGGATTTGAGGAGTGCTGCGACGGTGGAGGTGCTGCAGTGTGAGAGTGGGGCACTGCGATGGTGGAGGGACTGCCAGTGGAGAGCCTACTGTGAGAATGTTGCCAACTAGATTCTTTTCCTGTCTGAACTATGAAAGGTACTACTAAGAGACACATCAAATTATCAAAACAAAGGTATTCTTTAACCCAAAAGGAAAAGCTTCTTAAAAGTAGTGGCTAACATATATTATCATAGGAGACAATGTATATCTTTAAACCAAAATTTGCTTAAAGTGTAGAGCTTCATTTATGATTAATTTCTTATGAATGAACCACGATGAACTTACCTCTTCTAAGCATTTTAGTAAGGCGCCTTATTTTTTACTACATTATTTTCTCTGTGTTGCTCTACAATAACTTAGTTATTGATCTAATTTAATTACATTCACGTACAGAGTAATGAAGTTCGCAGTATCACTGATACCTGATATAGAAAGATACTTCATTTTTTAATTTATTATGGATAAATATTTGTAATTACTTTATAGTGAAAGAATCTTAAGTTATTGGGGTGTAGAAGTTAAACCCTTTCAATATAAAACATTATCATACTTGAAGGAAAGGGACTTGTCCGATTCGATGTAAACCTGGTTGCACTTGAATATAGGAGGACTCAGAGCTTGACCTCTTTAAGTTACCAGTACCTCATCCAAAATAGTTGACAAGTAGGCATTCATCATAATGTGACTATTTGTACGTTGATCACCAAACTACAACAATCTTCCTCTTTTATCCGGACTTATTACTCTCGCAGTTATATTGTTTAATATATATTATTTGCTATGAGCTAACCTAGTTGTTTATTTATCATCTCATAAAGGAAGAGGTAAAAAAAACTTAGAATAGTTTGAGGATTACCAAAATCATAACAGACTAGAGAATTATAGCGTGAAGCTTCATAAAACTAGATTAACAAGAAGAGAAAAACATGTATGATGCAATAATTATAGTGTATACTGGTAAGGGATTACAAAATCAGGATAGACTAGAGAATTATAGTGTAAAGCTTCATAAAACTAGATTAACGAGAAGAGAAATACTTAACAAACTAGTAAAGGAGGATGAAACCAACTTGTTGGAATGTAAGAATGGATAGAATCATCTTCAGTACACAAGTTAATTTACATGGAACAATGAGCTCAGTACACTCCTAGCATCAGCTTTGCTTACCGAAATATTGCACAAACTAAGTCTAGCAATCAATAAACAATTTTGATGGAACAGTTAATTTACGCACAAAACTCATGGCTATATACCTACAAGTACCACAATCCACGTCCCCTTCCACAACCCAACTCAACCCAGAAAAAAACACAGCAACACTCACATTCTATCAGTTCTGATTCTTTATTTAAGCTTCAGTTACACAATGTTTGAAATAAGTTTCAGAAAATAAAGATGAGTGGACCTTAACTCCATTTTCAAATTTATCAAAATATGTTAAGAATTCAGCAAAACTTTAACTCCATTTTCAAATTCTCACAGAAAGATGTCGAACCCTACCTGAGAAGGTGCAGAACCACTACCCTAAATTTGATCGACAAGGGCGAAATTTTGACGGAACTGCTAAAGGGAGAAATAAAGGCTGAAACCTAGGTTCTTTCAAAAATCAAAAACTGTGGCAGTCAAATTAACATAGCAGTGAAATAGAAAGAATAGAGATAATTATGCCTACCAAGTGTTGTATGGAAATCAAACTTTGTATGTGTAAATTTTACAGACTTTCTTGCACGAAATCTTGGGGTTCTGAAGGACTCCCAGTATTGACGGAGAGAACGATACTGAGGTCACTGGTGAATAGAGAAACCTAGTTCCTGGTGCGCGATAGAAAGGGGGAAATATTTTTCCCTAAAGATTTAGCAGACCCTTCTAATTAAACTAGCCTGAGAAGAAGTGCTTGTCATGCTTTGTTTTCCACATTTAGACAGGTATATATACTTCAGAGGGAGGAATGTGAATGTTGAAGAGAATAAGCTATAAAGTGTACTAAAAGGTTTGAGAATGTGGGTGAGCAACTAATCCTGTATTAACAACTACAATCAGTACTACAATTCCTTTCCCTTCTAAGACTGATTTGCAAATGGTTTACACGTACTTAACTTTTTGAATGTATCAGATATGACAGAGACAAGTATCCCGCAAGAAGTGTGACAGATGTTGGCTGCTTGTGAATCAGATTTAAGTTCCTGCTTTAACCAAAACATATAACTTCATGCTCACAGTTAGGAGGTTTAACTTTAATGAATGAGGCTCAGATCTGTGCTTAAGCTCAGGCAAAAAGTGATTCTAACGACGCCATGGCTGCAAAAACCACCAGAAATTCTGGTGGCATGCCCCGCCAAGATACGGCCGGATAACGGTAAATGCCCGATTAATCAGCTCAGAAGGGAATAAAAATTGACATAAATCATCATTGCCTCTTTCAAGCCATCTGATTATACTCACCCTCATCGCTTCCACCAGCAACATTCAATGATATGGCGGAAGCATTAAAATAAAGAAAAAAAAGAGTGGAAGGGCATAGAAACCCTTTGACGATATATAACAACAATCCAAGCAAGCTGTTAATAATATAACTCCCTCCAATAAAATTGATAGAAGAATAGTTGGGATTCTTACAGTAATACAGAAATTATTGGCTGAATACAGAGAGAAGCAATCACCCATTCAATGAACAATCATCAACTCTCTGTAGGCTCATTCTATCCCTTTTGAGCTTTTGCTTTGTTCATTTTCCCAACCGTTAGTTTCCCTAAACTGACAGAGAAAGTTAGGCTCAGATCTGTGTTAAACTCATGCAAAAAGAGAGTCCAACAACACCATGGCTGCAAAAATCACCAGATAATCAGCTCAGAAGAGAATAAAATTGGCAAAAATCATCATCGCCTCTCAATGCCTATAGCAACAGATACCAGGTGGAAAGTGGGCTAAGTACACTACTTATAAGAATAACAAACATAAAAAGAACATCATGGAGAAACGAAATAGAGTTGTGATATACGAATGGAACATCATACTTAGAGGAGAAAAGGTATATCAATTTTCATATAAAGCATATGGCCTCATCATCAGAAGTAGCAAACAAAGGAACATAAGAATTCATTGAAGAGCCTCACCGGTCACTGCTATCGACTATAAGATGTTGAATTTTTCTTAAAGAGAATGCATGCAAGAATTCCAAGAAAATCTGACAATGTCGAGTTCTTGAATTTTCCTTTTTCAGTTTACTACTTCTTTTAAAATACTTCTTGAATTTCCTTGATATGTTCCATGAAAATAAATTCTTAAGACCTACAATTTCTTAAATATGCATTTAAGAATACCAATGTAACTTCAAAAGGCCAACAAGTTTTTGAATTTTTCTTAAAAATTCAACATGCAATATCGAGTTCTTGAATTTTTCTTCTTCATTTTAATGAATGGAAGAATATTAAGAGCAGTAGAATACCAATAGATAGATTGGCGGGAAAATTGATTTAGGGTTTAGGATTTTGATCGGACATCGTCACC
Organism: Solanum dulcamara; assembly: GCF_947179165.1. Lineage (NCBI taxonomy): Eukaryota > Viridiplantae > Streptophyta > Magnoliopsida > Solanales > Solanaceae > Solanum > Solanum dulcamara. The sequence goes on along the minus strand of NC_077247.1, from coordinate 54,725,405 downwards.
GGAACAGTTAAGAGCTGCTCTGGTGGAGTACTCTAAGATGCGCCGGTAGCGTATATAGATGGAAGAATACCACTAGACAGATCGGTCATTCGCTTAATTCTTGAAAATCCTTAAAAGACTTCTGCGAGAATGACAACATAATTTTCTTTAAAAGATTTCCTGAATTTCCTTAAAATCGAATACCAATGTAACTTCAAAAAGCCAACAATTTCTTTCTGGAAAAATGCATACAGATCAGCGGAAGACTTAAGCATGATTTAGGGTTTTCATCGGACACCGTCACCGGGGCAGTTTATATCAGCAAGACAGAAATCTGGTGGCGTACTCTAAGATGCGCCGGTAGCGTATATGATAAGCGGGATTTCGTATTATGATATGGTGGTGAGTTCTAAAATGCACAGGTGGTGTCTCATTTGTAGTTTTCGAATTAGTTAATACACGCGGAAAAAAAAACTAGTTAATACAAAATATATTATTTTTCAAAGTTTTTATTCTAGAGCCCGTTTGGATCAAAACCAACTTAAAGTCTCTTTTTAGCTTTTTGACGTGTTTGTCTAATGCTAACTTTAAGCCATAAATTTCTTAAAGTCAGTCAAAAATGAAAAGTTAGAATTTCTAACTTTTTTTTTCTAGTGCTTATTAAAGCCATTTTGTTTGACCATGAAAATTACTTTTATATCCCTTATATTTTAACTAAATTTCCAAACTACCCTTTTTATTCTTTTAACCCTAAAATTCAAACACTTATTTTCAACATAAGCACTTTTATCCAAACACTCAACTGCTTATTTATAAAAATAACTTCCAGCACTTCAAAGTTCTAAAAGCACTTCATACCTAAAAATTATTTTTTTTAAGCCCATCCAAACAGGCTCCTAGTACTCCACTTATTTATTAAAAATAAAAGGGGGGGGGGGGGAAGGTTTCGAAATAAATTGAACTCTTACCCCATTTACAATTTAGTAGATCTTTCTAATTAATTTTATTTGTAGTTAACATAGAATGATTTTTTAACGTGTCTTTAATTCGTTATGTGGTTATTCTTTTCTTTTTGAATTCTAAAAAAAAATGCCATGTCGCCGTTGAATTCCATTTTGAGAAAAATAGTACGAGTGATACCACAATATTTAAAATGAGGCGAGTGATATCCAGCAAAATCATCATGCCGCCTCGCCTCATTTTATTCAAAATGGGTTGCAACGACATGACAACTCTTTTTAGAATTCATAAAAAAGAAGAGTCGGCACCTAACGAATTAAAAGCGCATTGGAGCACCATTCTACACTACATAACATATAAATTTATTTTTTTATAAAAAGGTATGCAAAATCATGAATTGGGTAAGGGTTCAGAATGTGTTAGGCACCTTTCGAGGTCCACAAATATGGGTCCCACCTGGATCTCGTGAATATGTTGGGATTGATGTGGCAAACAATATTCACTAGCTATTATTATTAATTAGAGAAAACCTATATGATAAAGGAGATAAAATTTTATTTTTTGAAATAAATAAATAATTTAAACATAAATTAATTAAATAAATATAATCTAGGTGATAAAAAATGTCATGAAATTTGAATAGGAGTGACAGTAGCTTGAATTGATAAGATTGGAGATTAAGATCGTATGAATAGTGTGAAAAAAAGATAGAATGACTCAAGTTATAATGGATATATGTGAGAGTAAAAGGATCTTATCTTCGAAATGAGAAACACAATTGGTTTTGCTCATAATCTGTGAGTCTTTGCAATATTTGGCTTATGATATAACTAAATAAAACTATTAGAGTATATATATCAAATAAATGACAAAGTAACTTATAAACATGATGCAAATTCTCATTTAGACTATGATATTTGGCTTTAAAAGATAAGGATGGCGTCTTAGACGATGATGTCTTAGAGCCATGATACGTCAAAGTGAATCTTTAGATCATGAAATAATGTCTTTAGACTATGACGCATTTGGAGTATGATAAACAAAAAGTAAATCATTAGACCATGAAATGATGTTTGGAGACCATGAAAGTGATGTATTTAAACTATGACGCTTTTGAAGCATGATAAGCATAAAATAAATTATTAGGCCATGAAATGATGTTTGCAGGCTATGAAAATAATGTCTTTGAATTATGACGCATTTGGAGCATCATAAGCAGAAAATAAATCCTTAGGCCATGAAGTGATGTTAGCGGACCATGAAAATGATGCCTTTAGATTATGTGACGCCTTTGGAGCATGATAAGCGGAAAGTAAATCCTTAAGCCATGAAATGATGTCTTCAAAGTATGATGTCTTTAGATCATTGAATTATAATTAAAGATAATACACCAGATAACGCAATTTAGTAGGCAAAAATAGTAGGCTCGATGCAAAAGCAATTTTCGTAGTTTGATGCAATAGTGACTCAATGCAGATGCAGTTATTGGGCTCAATGCGATAGTAATGTATATGCAATTCTTGAGCTTGATGCAATAGTGGTTCAATGTATATGCAGTTCTCGAGAACAATACAATATCTTCCTTCTTGTCACCATACCACCAATAGCCTACCACCTTATCTTATGGACACTCTCAAAAAAAGCTTTTGACTTAGTTGATTTCGATTATACCCTAATCTCGAAAGCCCTAAAATTTAAATTATTGATTTATAATTTTCTCCAACTGTAGACTCCGAAGGCTGCTGTTGAGTTAAAATTCTCTGCTATTGAATTTATTAGTAACAACTCCACGATGACTGCTTATATGTTACATGCAATCAAGAGGTCAAGTACAGATTTTCCCCTTCTCGTCTATTTATTATCGCGATTATAAGATGACTTGCATTGAGAAACAAGAATCATCTATCCCTGTGAAAAAGCTTGAGAAAGATAAAAGACAAATTAGAGAATGTTTCTACCTATCTTATGATATTATTTTGATAATTTTTTAAGAAAATTGAGGGTAAGAATAGTGATTATATCACTAATTCAACCAGGACAAAAATTATACGTCTTATCCTTTATTTCAATAACCTACTCTTGATGCCAATAATCAATGTTAATAACACAATTGAATAGAAAAGAAAAGAAATTCACAATTTTTGTATATTTTGAAAGTGAATATCTTTTGTCCAAGAAAGATTTGTTGGAGATTACTTATGGATTGATAAATAGCAAGGTGAATTTTATATGGCCTATAAGGCTCCAAAAAGGGAGAAATCTTGAACTTGAAGAGATATTGCCTAAAGATTTTTTTCAATAGGATAGGAAATAGGGGACAAGTTTTTAAAGGATGGACCCCACAAGTAAAAATCTTGGAGCATTCGAATATTAACAAATTTGTGAATTCTTGGGGATGAAATCAAGTAATAAAAAGCATGAAATATGATGTTTCGATTATCTCAATGCCTATTCAAATTGATCAATCAGTTAATTCTAGGCTTATTAAAGATGTTGGCAATGTTGTGAGGGATAGTAATGAAAAAATTCATAGTGAGAAAGTTGCAACCATAATCAATCAAGTTGTGCTTGACAGGGATGGTTAATTTGTAAGGCAAAAGACAAAGGACATAAAGGAAATGATTTGTTCAAAAGGAGGAGAAAGAAATTTAAGTTGCCAAGAAATCGAAAAAGCTACGCTCTAAGAAATTCTAGTACTCCTAGTATTTTTTTTAAAAAATATTTAGATGCTTATATTATATAGTATCGTACTAGCTAGGGTAGTTTTCTTCCTCTTTGGTTAGGATCTTTAAATTTTGAGTTGTCTAATTGTTTTTCCTTTAAATGTTGGACATTCTATTGTCTTATTATAAAGTTAGTCTTATATTTCTTTTTATTTTAATTCCATGATCAACGAAATGGTCATTCAAAAGATGAACTTTCAGCGCAACAAATAATGGATTTTGCCGTAATAATATAATTCTCACTATATTATATTTAGCAACAATAATAAATATGAATATTTATAATCAATACTCTATATAAATGTCGTTAAAAGTTTTAGTAACTCTGAATGCAATGACATTAACTCAATTGCTACTAGAGTTGGTATAAGAATTTAGATAAGTTATGACTCCAGCATAAAAAAGAGCACATTAATTTTAAAGTTGTGAATGATTGATACAGCTAGTTCTAAGATTTTTTTTCGTAATTATTCTTGAATAAGTTGTACTCATTGATTTTGACCGGAAGAAGGATAGTGCACCATTCATCAATCCAATCATACTATATTTGTCTATCCCATCCTGCCAAGTAAGCAAGTAGCCTTCATTCTATAGAATACCATCTTAAAATAGAATCAATAATAGGGAATACAATAACTCTATCCTTCTGAAAAATTCCTTTTGAGATAATATTTTTTAAAAAATCTTTTGCTGCTAAATATCTTGTAGTGTTCTAATTTCGAAATTTATTTTCTCTCTATAGTTCAATAACTGTCTTGAGAGATGCATAGATTTTTTCCCCACTAACTTGTTGATTTTAATTCTGAATTATGTGTGTCGCACTTCACATTGAGTGCTCTTTTTTTTTTTTTTTCTCTCTCGTCAAAATAAAAATAAATGGATGAAGATAATAATCAAAAAGAACTTCTGGTGTCTCAAACTATTTTGATCGGATTTCCAACCAATATTTTTGTTTTTCACCTTTTCTCACCAAACAGTGCTTTGTAATTTGTGAGGTCCATGCTTTCAATTAATCATATTTCAAGTCTTTTAACAGTTATTTAGGGTGGATATAAAACTAATCTTGATCTAAAATTGTTTTAATTTATGATTTTGATAAAAAAAAATGTCGTTTTTGTTTCTCGATCACATCGTGTGGTCGTACAGAAACTTATAATGCCCCCTACAATACAAATTTATTTTTGGATAATGCAAGGTCTTATTGATTCATCTTTTTAAGTTGAAGATCTGTTGATAAAAAATTACGTACATTGAATATACGGGATATGTTGTTGTTCTATTCATCGTGTCAAATAAATTAAGATCATGTTTAATATCCGATAATAAATATATTAATTAAGTGATAAATAATTACCGTGCTTCTATATTTACATCATCTTTATATTTAACTCGTTTGAACACACATTTATTTTAAATATATAAATGATAAATAGATAGTACGTTTAAAGTTGAGAAAATTAAAATGACTGTATAAATAAATAAGTTAACGTTCAATTCTACTTAACGTTTATTTAGATTGAAAATTATCAAGTCAGATGGATTAAATAGTTCATCATAATCCAACTAGCCTTATAAGAAAATGAATTGTATCTTTTTGGTGGCGTTAATACATTACAGATTAACTAGTTTATGAAGCATTCTCTCCTGTGATATGAGGATGCTAAGATACTCTATAGGATTGTAATAAAATATTTTCGATATATTCAATTTTCCCCTCCTTTTCTTCATTTTTTTAACGGGGAACATGATTTAATCAATAAGTTATAAAAATTATAAAGAATATATATTTGTATCAAATAAACATTGATTATCCCATATTATGGGAATCTTTATTGAAGGCATTTATTACCATTATCACAAATCATAATTTAATATGCATATAAGCTTAACACAAAATTATCATTTTGTAAAGCTACATAATACATTATTCTAAAATCGTAAAATGATATTTTAATAGCAATTACTAATAACACAATTATTAGCTATTACAACTAGTCAATTACAACGAATTACAATGATCTGTCAGTGCAAAAAAAATAAAAAATACCACGTGTGAAAAAGAATATATAGGAATAAGTTGAGATTATAAATAAAATTTTTTATATAACAATAAAAAAAATGGATAAATTTTAAAATTTTAAAACAGGTCAACGGTTAAAATAAAGCAATTTTTGAGATTTAAAGATTTTGATTTTTAAAATCTCTAATAAATAAATAAATTATACGATCAAACAGATATTTGAAATTTCTTTATGAAAAAAAATACTTTCAAAATCTAAGCTAAACGTAAATTTAATCTATTACATCCAAGTCCCATGTTTGGTTTTCATTTTTGCAAACCCTCTTCGATGCACCTTATTTCACTACAATGTTTCTTAAAAAAATATTCACGAGTGCTTCGATTAAAGAAAATGAGAGGGATAGAGGAGCAATATGAATATATTTAATTTAATAATAATAATAATAATAATATATTCAGTAAAATTTTATAAGTGGGTATGAAAAGAATCGAATATAGGCAAATTTTATTACTATCTCATAGAGATAAATATACTATTTTTAAAAGACTCTCAGCTCAAAAACATCAAATATAAATACCAAGAATAAAAAAATAATATAGAAAAACATAATAATTAACAACGAAAACACGGCAAAGCTTATAAAATATATTTAATTTAATTAACGATAATAAATTATAAACTAAAAATATAGGTGACTCAATATATAATAATTAAAATAAAATGTCCTTAAAATATAATAGTAGTACATATCTTAGTGGAATAAAATAAAGTTTATTTTTGAAGCAAATGACTCAACTAACATGACTTGTGATACAGAGCCCGTTTGGATGGGCTTAAAAAAAGTAACTTTTATGTATGAAATGCTTTTAGAACTTTAAAGTGCTGAAAGTTATTTTTATAAATAAGCAGTTGAGTGTTTGGATAAAAGTGCTTAAATGAGGAAAATTATGTTAATTTTAGGGTTAAAAGAATAAAAAGGGTAGTTTGAGAATTTAGTTAAAATATAAGGGATATAAAAGTAATTTCCATGGTCAAAGAAAATGACTTTAAGCACTTAGAAAAAAAAAAGTTAGGAATCCTAACTTTTCATTTTTGACTGACTTTAAGAACTTTCTGGCTTAAAGTTAGCATTAGGCAAACACGTCCAAAAGCTGCAACTTAAAGCCAATCCAAACGGGCTCACAATAATATTACTATTTCACCTTTAATTAAAAATATCGAATTTAAGTCTTGCTGTGATCGGGCTGCACGGGTCCACACTTTGCGGAAACCAAAAAAATAAATAAATAGAGAATGCATCATTATATATATGTATTAGCGGGCGCCTCCACTCAACCAGTCCACTATATAGAAGAGATAAGAGAAGAAGCCAACATTTTTATGCACACACCCAACACCGATTCTTGAAAATCCGAGTGAAAGCTCCAACTTAGCTGTGCAAGAAACAGAAAACTGAGAGCAGCCAGCAACAAGTATATGGCTTCCAGAACCGCCGTCATCGCTTGGTACACCAGCTGAAACTTTTCTTACTCCCTTAAAATTCATAAAACTAATCACTATGTTTAATTTATTGTATATATGTGTTTACTGTTCAGGGGCTCTGGAGAAGATGGTCAATTGGGTATTGGAAACAATGAAGAGAAAGAATGGGTTTGTTCAATTAAAGCTCTAAAATCCGAAAAAGTTTCTTCCCTTGTTGCCGGGAGTAGAAACTCTCTTGCTATTTGTGAAGATGGCAAAGTATGCTCCCAATTACTCTCCTTTTTTCGCTACTGATTAACTTTCTTGCTTTTTTTTTATGTGTGATTTTGGTTTCTGGGTGTGTTTAATAAGCAGTTATTTACGTGGGGTTGGAATCAAAGAGGGACCTTGGGACACCCACCTGAGACCAAAACTGAGAACATTCCTAGTCAGGTTAAAGCTCTTGCCAATGTGAAAATTGCTCAGGTAATACTAGTGTGCCATCGTTAAATTTTAGTTGTGCAAAAGAATTCCTGGAGTTTATTGGTGTAGGTTTTATTGGATTTCTCTGATTGCAGGCAGCGATTGGTGGCTGGCATTGTTTGGCGGTAGATGATCAAGGCAAGGCTTATGCTTGGGGTACGCCTTTGCTTTATTCATCTTTATCCTTATTACCATTTTGTCTCTAGAACAAGAAGGGTTACATACTTACATTAGTATTATTGTATTCCAAATTTATCAGTTAGGGTGACTTTTTTTCCCATTAAAGAATACACAAAAGAAATAAAAGTTTCATTTCTTTGGGTTTGGTAGATTGTATCCACAAAGTTAACATCTTTAAAATTTGTCGTAATCTGCTTTAATAGGATAAGACAAGAAGGGCTCACCATCAAAATAGTTAGGATTGACTCGTACGAATCCTCCATACGCATTTTGCCTCTGGTTTCTTCCAATACTCAGCAATCTGCTTTAATGGTTTAGTGTTCAAATTACTGGATTCTGGTGACTTGGAGCAGTTATTTATTTTTTCAAGTTCATGTCCCTTGCAGGTGGTAACGAGTATGGGCAATGTGGTGAAGAACCGGAAAGGAAAGATGACACTGGAAGGCCTATAAAGAGAGATATTGTGATCCCTAAGCGCTGTGCCACTAAGCTTTCTGTTCATCAGGTGACATTCTCATTATATTGGTTCATTTCATTTGAGGAGCTGGACGTGTGAAGTTTCTTTCCTTGTTTTGTTGTTTGATGACTCTTCAAATGATGATGCAAAGAGTTGTCCTTGTTGGTTTTTGGTTGTGGATCTTTATAAATGCTTAAAAAATAATGGAGCTGCAGGATTCCTGTACTTGCTGAGTACATTCTGGATATTTACATGTGTTCTCTAACCTCTAGTGTCTGGGTCTAAGCCTCATGCCAGCAAATTTGCTGCTAACTCTTGAACTTCTTCCTTTTTGAAAATCCATTCGATAGAAATAGCTTTAAGATACAGGTTCAAGCTCATTTGCTCAATATTCAATTCAATTTCATTAGGGAGAAAAAAATTAATTTACTTAGAGGTTCTCACCAACCAGATCTCAATACACGCAGACCTGTTAACTGCTTTTTCCCTTTCATCTGGATCTTAAATTATGTGCAGCAATATTGAATGTGTTGCCTTCTTTGCCAATTAACTCCTAATTTCTTTACATAACAGGTAGCTGCTGGTGGTACACACTCTGTTGTTCTTACAAGGGAAGGACAAGTATGGACATGGGGTCAACCATGGCCTCCTGGTGACATGTATGATCTATTCTAATCAATGGTCTCTAGTAACCATGAATCCATGATATGTATGATAAATTATCTTTTTGTTTAAGAATTTATCAGTGATGCACTAAACCTTGCAGAAAGCAAATTTCTACTCCTGTCCGTGTACAAGGTCTTGCAAGTGTGAGATTGATTGCAGTAGGGGCCTTTCATAACTTGGCTCTTCTTGACGACGGAGTTCTAATGGCATGGGGTAATAACGAGTATGGGCAACTTGGAACTGGGGATACCCAGCCAAGATCACAACCCATTGCCGTTCAAGGGCTATCTGGTCTCACTTTGGTTTGTATTAATCTGTTCTTTTTGTTATTTTGATTATGATTTTGTTTGGAAGATGATTTGTACTTGATCATTTTGGTCCATATTCTACTTCTCTTTATATTTCTCAAGAAGTATTTCCGTGTGTTGCACATTAAGTTGTTCATCATGGTAAAGGACCAGTTGTCAGTCTAGTTTCTTTGGATATATCACCTTACCAACAAACTTGCTGCTTGAAAAATAACAAGCCCCTACCTATTATATTTTCTAGGACAGAAATGGGCCAAAGAGTTATAATGAGTATATAAGATGTATTAATAAAAGAAGTATGTAAGATATTTCTATTTTCATGTCCAGGTTGATATCGCAGCTGGAGGATGGCATTCTGCAGCTTTGACAGATGAGGGAGAGGTATATCTTTATTTTAAAGTTTTATGTTAGTTCTGCATAATATTTTTTGCTTTGTGTCTCATGTACTTCTTTAACAACATTCAGTATATATGTTCCTTCAAGATAAAATACACCTCCGGCTGAACGTTGTGCATCTGACCATATGTCATTGTTATGGTATCTGATCAAAAGATCTCCTGATCCCTTTATTTCCGGCTTGCGCAAAACCAAAGTGAAAATACTTTGATGATTTGTGCTTTTCTCCCCCTTCTATAAATCTTTTTACATACTAATAATATAGTTCTATGAAGTTACATATAGTTGGAAATATGCATTTTGTTGATAAGAATACATCAGCTTTCTCTCTCATGCTCAAAAAGTGATACACTCTTGGATTGCAAAGGAGGTTGTCAGTATTCTAACAATCTCCTCCACGATGCATGACTCTCTTTTTGCACTTGGAAAATTGATATTGAAGCATTGGGTTGTATGGCAGGTTCCGATGTGGAAGGCCGGTTTCACTCCAAAGCTCTTGAGATGTGAAATATTGTAGCCTGCTTTCTTTAAAACTGCTCTGTTTTGTTAATTATTATCTACCAAAATGATGTAATATATAATCATAGTGCTTGGTTAGCAAATAGGTCCAATATGAGGTCTATTTGGCGGATAAGTTGTCAAACTTTAGGTCCGTACTTTTGCTTTGTAATGGCCATCATTTTTGTCGGTAAGATTGCTTATGGCAGGAGTTCACCTAGATCACTGTGCAGACCTGGCTACACGTTCTCCCAGTTTGCTATCCTGTGCCTTGGAAGAACCTCAATACAGAATCATATTCTCATGATCCTCTATAGTCAACAACCTCTGTCAACTGTGTGTTAACTCTGCTTACTGCAGGTTTATGGCTGGGGAAGAGGGGAACATGGTAGACTTGGATTTGGGGATGACAAGAGTAGTAAAATGGTGCCGCAAACGGTTCAACTTTTAGCTGGGGAGAACATTGTTCAGGTGAGTTATTAGTATCCTTCATTATCAGCGGGTCTCTTTTCTGCTCATCACTATGGAAGTCACTGCCCTGTGCTTCGTCCGCACTCTCTGTGTATCTGATGGAGGTGCGAAGCCGTGGAATATAACTTGCATGTCCAGGAAAAATGAGGACTGCAGTCATGTTCATTATTTTTAGACTTTTTTTTTTTTGATAAAGTTTATTTTAGACTGAATAAGAACGCCGCCTTTGCCAGAATCTTATTTGAGACTGAAATATTGCTCATTAGCTAATTGGCGCAAATATGGCAGGAAGTCGCAGAAGTTTCTAGAATTAAAGGACGCTAGTTTATACAAAATTATGTGCAGTTTAAACTATCAGTGAATATTGCCAGGAGTATTAATCACTGTCAAAGAAATGCAAAAATAATTTAGATTCATATAGTTCTTGAAAAAGCATCCCAAATAGCACCAGGTAAAACATATAGCAAAGAAAGAGATTTTAATGTACGATAAAAATGCAAAACGCAATGGAGCAGCAACAGAGAAACACGGCCAAACTTAAAGGATGAAATAAAAGAATCAAGAGAACAGTCAAGAGTGGAAGTCAGACTTGGACTGATGAAAAAGAAGTAAAAAGACCGGAACTCTTGAGAAAGAAAACAGTGAATCAGTGGTAATAAAGGTGGAACAATGCTCTTTTCTTCGTCAAATTCAGCCATTCTTCCTCATCTAAAGTTTGAGTAAGAATGTGGATTTTTTCTTCTGAGTTTGATTGTATATTTTACATTGTCATTGAGCTCCCCAGGTGAAAGGTAGGGGAGCTAGCTTCAGCAATTTGTTAGGCACTTAGGCTTAAAGTCTCTAATAGTTTTTGCCCATTACAGCTCTGCCCCAATATTTCTCGTCAATTTTGGGGCATACTTAGTATCCATTTGGCATTCTAAAATAGGACACTTGTGACCAAACCAATGGGCGCGGCCAACTGACCAAGGAAACACGCGCCCTAAAAATGAAAAAAATGCAGGAAAACCAAAAAAAAATGTTCTAAAACTTGGCAGCTTGTGTGACCAGTTGATGTCTGATTCCGAGATGCAATATTATATTTTGTATCTGTGCTTGTTAGTTCATCATAGAGAGTGGAACAAGAGTAAACTGATTGTGAATGCTCATGATTGAGATAAGAATTTGTTTAAATATTATATGATCTTATCCACCCTTCGATTATGCCCATTCATTTATTCATCTCCGTTCTCTGAGAAAATTGTTGCTTTCTGTTTCTAAGTGTACCATGATATCCAAGACACAGGTTCACAAGCTTTTAGTGCTTCTCCCTCTCTAGTTTTCTGAGGTGAGTTCTCTTTCTAATGATGCAGGTTTCATGTGGGGGCACACACTCTGTTGCATTAACGCATGATGGTCGAATGTTTTCTGTGAGTACCAGACACTGATTTCCTTCTAATCTTTCAAGTTTGCATAAGCTAGGCTCATGTTAAAGCCCATCTTTTTACTTGCTTAAAATCTTTAACGAAAACATGCAATTGTTTTGCCCAAAACTCTTTAGCCAAGTCGTTATAGCAACAAACATTTGAATAACATTCTTGTGGGCAGTCCGCCATCCCCTTTTAAGCTTTTGGAAAAAGTTGAAACAACAGTTGAACACGTATATTTCTACAATTTGTAGACAACATCTCATATTTCAATTATGAAACATCCAATCCATCTCCAAGGGAGAGATATATCGGAAAATTCTTGGGGTGTGACACTTTAAACATTAGATAAACAGATTGGATATACAGGCGTTTGGTGATAATTACCCAGTATTACTGTGTTTTTGTACTTGGAAGATAAAATAACAACTGATTGGCTATTTGTCATGTTGCAGTTTGGACGGGGAGACCATGGACGACTAGGATATGGTAGAAAGGTGACAACTGGTCATCCATCGGAAGTTCCAATAAATATTCCGCCCCCAAGTGAAGTCAGCAGCGCTGAAGGAGGACGTTGGTGCGCTAAACTCGTTGCTTGTGGTGGCCGCCATACTATGGCTAGTGTAGAGTGGCAGGCATTTGAGTCTGATTAGTCACTATAAAAGTGCCAGTTTTAAGTCTGAATTCAGGTAGGTATCTGATTCAGCGTCGTCACTGTTGTATGAGGTGGTTGTACTTGTATTATTATTGAGCAGTCTATGCAACTGAGGTGGTAAGTCCAGATTTTTTCTCTTTCTGGTTGGGTTGGCGATTACTGGTCCCCTTCTGGGAACTTAGTACTGTCTGCTTCTGTTTATGTACTGGTTCTATGTTGTGAATAGCCTAATTCTGCTGCCTGCTTTGTTGCTTATATTGGAATTCTATTGCCAGTAGTACCATTCTTCCGCACACAACAGACTTAAGAAAACACTTGAAATGCTAACATATTTTCATTGTGTTATTGGGCATACAAAGTACCAAGCAGTCCATCTGGAGACCAGATTAACAGCGGTCCTGCACGTATTTTAACTTATATAGACTGATGTTGTAAGCAACTTTGGTATTTTAATCATCGAGGGTGCAATTTCAGAGCTGGAGCAACGAAGGCTGACTTGAGGAAGCTAGTGTTGAGGTCCATAGGAACCATAAACAGGGCCGTACCTGCTGCGAAAGATCCCAGCGTGCAGCAACAGTATATAGAGTAATTGACTCACCATAGCTATGGTGATCAACGCTTCCAAAGTTTGCTGTCCATTTTACAAAAGAAGTAGAAGAAGTGAAGTCGAATAATATTTGTAGCTAAATATGAAATGGTAGTAGTAATTAATGGAGGTTTACAGAGACAATTACCAGACGTTTCCCTCTGTGACCTCCCATAATTATCTGCTTGCAAACTAAACTGCATCATCATCAGTTGATCAATTTTAAAGATATATTTTGGAAACAAATTGAGTTTGCAAATGATCATGAATAGAGAGTACCCAAAAGCAAGAACAGTAATGGACCAAGAGATGATAGCTGAAGAAGCAGCAGTAGCCAAAGTGTGACACGTCCATTTTCGGAGATGAACAAATCCAGCTAGCATAGAGGAAGCACCCATCACTCCCCCAATCAATGCAAACATCAACATAAAACTTGTCGATGGATTCCCACCTAAATCTTTTTCACAAAACACGACACGAACAATTAATATAATACAATTCAAACAAATGTTATAGTATATTTTATGGAAATTAACTTACGAGGATGATTCTGTTCGCCATCAATGTATTTGTTAAGTGACCAGCCAGCGAGTCCTAGTACAATTAAATAAACTACTAAGTTTATGACCAACAATGGTCCCATAAGGCTTCTCCCACCTCTTCCCACCGCCATTAATTCATACTTTTGCTCATAATCAGATTACCATCAATTTTGTTTTTCCTGAAAATAGGAGTTGAATATTGTTGGATACGTGGTTGCTTCACCAGGACGACATTGCTACGTGTCAGAAATATTTGATATCAATACCTCTGGTGGGCTGCATTTTATGAATTAAGCCCACTTTACACTCTCTCTCTTTCTCTCTCCAAGCCCATGGTTCCACCACCCTGGGCCTCAATAGGTTTTGCCTCAGCAGTGACACTTTTTGACTTTTTAAATTTCTACATTTCCTCGCGAAGGGTAAAAAATTGGAATAATTACCCACATGGTCATTCGACAAAAGTAATTATTAAAAAAATGATCATCTGTTGTATAGATATTATAGTTAGTGTATATTTCATGTATAGTCAAGTTATATTCAGTTTTTGAGTGTATCATAATGTATATTCAGTGTATAACTCATGTATAAGTAATTTATATTGTATAATCAATGTATACTTTATATGACTTTTGCAAGTTATATTGTATAGTCATTGTATATTTTCTATGATTTTAGCTATTTTTTATGTAAATAAAATATGACTATATTTGTTGTAAACTAATTAATTTATTGTATATATTTAAAATTGTCCCTAAAAATTCAAAACCATTCATTTTCAAAGTTCCTTACATTACACATGTATTTTCCTGTGAAAAGGCTTTAGTCGGGCAAGTAGATTCATCTATTGATCAATCTTTATATAGACTTTTGTCATGCTTGAAGTTTATATTTTATATAATTAACAACCATTTAATAGTGGGTCACTTGTAACTGTGTATTTCTTTGTTTATACACTTGTTTAGAACCAACCAAAACATGATGATTCAATTGTACACGAATTTGCAGAGATGAACAGTAAGAAAATTTTGTAAAGCTCATTTATTGAAAATCTGTATATAACACAACACGCCTATTTACAAAGTATATGGGGTTTTAAGCATCCAGCTTCAGCTTATATATGAGTTAGAACTTGTCTCCAGCTCCAGCTCCAGCTCCAGCTATAGAGTTGAGAGGAGGTTCTATTACCAAAAGCAAAGAAGCAAACAGCAGAATAAAGACAGAGAAGTAAATAAGGGATTTACAAAGATCTGAATTTTGTTTAACCAGTGTGATTCCTTCTTTTTGATAACTTTCTGAAGATGCAATATTTTCCACTTGAGGAGTTGGACATATAAGATAACCATATGTTATTCCCATCAATGTTGCTCCAAAGTGTGCCCTGCATACATCACAAACATTGTCAATTTCTTGGTTAAGTTATTATAGAAAAGTTTTTCTTCTCCCTTTAAAGTACTAACCAGTTATCTATAGGCCCAAAGTTGCTTAGCACAAAGCTGAAAGCAGTTGCTATTATTGCCTTTTCGATCATGCTTTTAGGAGCTTCTTTTCCTAGCATGTCTTTGTTCTGGACTTGATATATAAGCCAAGCTCCTATTAGAGCAAAACCAGGTCCCTGAGAATGTGACAGAGTTGGTCAAATGGATCATAAAAGTTGAAGTATGACAAATGAAGAGACAAGAATTTTCAACTAGCTAAGATGTGTACAAATTCAAATTTTAAAAGTGTTGTGATAAAACAGATCAGACTTGTTTCCCATAATCGTTCGTGTAGGTACATGGATAGCTGCCACAAGAACATACAATTTTCACAGTTTTTAGATGAAACCAGTTTTCATTATACAAAGATTCCTTTGGGGCACCATAGAGAACTCCAATTCTTGAATTAGATTTTCATTTTCCAAGTTGATAAACTTACAGACCTTATAATTTACTAAGATATCAAGATGCTTCAACTCCAAATTTCTGAAGATGACAAGATCATTTAAAGCCAAATAGGCTGAACTTGTGGAAAATTTCTAATATAATGGCAATGGAACTTACAGTTCCTCCAACAGTTGGCTCCGGTGTGTGAAGAAAGCTGATGAGGTTATCAGAAATTCCTCCTAGAAGATATATCAGGAAAAATGGAAATGAACCGTATGCTTTACATACTTGAGGCCCAAAACTTAGAAGCACCCAACAACCAAGGGCTATGTGAAGGACTCCTGAGTGCTGCAACATAGAAAGATCAACAATCAAATTAATTGGATTTAGCTTATATCCACCTACATGTACATTATCAGAGTAATTTAACGAGCTATCGAGTATTACTTGTCATATCAGTAGTTATTTGTAATTAGACCTGATATTGTAAAAAAACGTCTGTACCGTCAGTTAAACTCTTACTAACTAACCTATGTTCTGTTCGTAACAACAAATTAAGCTTTTTTTCCCTTATAATAGTTGCTACATATGTAGTTTTACTTCTGTATATTTTGAATAACACTAGTCCAAAGAGAACAAACGTCAATTTTCTGTGTTGTTGCTGGTACAGTGGTACCATTACATCTATCAACCATAAAAAAACTTAATGCTATAATCTTATTGTGCTACAACAATTCTAGGGCAATTAATTACGTAAGGACGAACCAATTTTCAATCTTGTACCAGAAACATCGGTGTTAGAAGCCTCCACCATTCACCAAGTAGGATCAAATGATTAATCTTTGCGCCATATACCATTGGTAGTGACAACATCCCTATTTCCGAGTTCCTGACTGGACTAGCTGTCTCGAAGAGGAATACTGCAATGTTAATAGAAGCCAGTATGCCTCTGCATCAACATAGGCAAAAAGCATTAGAAATGTGCATTACTGAAGTAGCAGTTGCAAAATTTCAAAGGGATCAGGTTGATGTCTTACATAAAGTAAAAACTAGATGATTCTTCGTTCGAACTCTCAATATCCTTAGCTTTTAACTTCATGTACTGTTCTAGTTTCTTAGCCCTGCCACCTCTGTTGATGATTTTCATTGAAAAATATGAAGCTTCTTCAATTGTATTCTCATCCGAAGGTGAGAAGGTATGGAATTTTGGCTCTGCACCAGAATTAAGTATAAAATACTATCAACTTGAAGGTTACAAGATCACAACAAAGTAATTGATATAAAGTTAGTCCATCAACTAGCAGTTGTTGCATTCTTACCTTTTCCCTGAAAATATTCCAAAGATGGTAGTGCCTTCTCTGCCTTAAGTAGATGATATTTTCGTGTTACCTTTTCTTCTCCCGTGCTATCATGAAGCTTTTGGAAGTAAGAATCCAAGGCTCTCAGTTGCTTCTCCTGACTACTCAATGAAGATTTCACTGTCCAAAATATTCTTCTTTGAGAAGTAGGCGAAAACTGGTCTACAAGGGGAAACAATCTGTTATTCTCCCTATATAATATAGGGACAACTTTTTGTGGAATGCTTCCCCTGCTATGGACTCCTCCTAGTAATACTGTGGAGATCATTGTGCTTTATTCAGCAATATACTGAAACGTCACCTCTCTCGTACAACTTAACACATTTTAGACAAGCTGATATACTTGTGCAACAAGAATAAGACTTGTGTCAGGATCAATAAGGGTAATAATTCTTTCAGAGGTTTTTTAGCTTAAGAAATATCATTCTATGTTTGTTTGGCATACCTTAGTATTTAACAAATTCATTTGTGGACGGACATCTGAGGAAATTCAAATAAAGGATCATGAATGTGTATAATAAAACAGGACACCTTAATAATAGAAGAGTTGTACGTACCAGCGTTCTCAGTTCCATTGAATGCTGGGATTATTTACAAGATAAAACTGGCTCTACATTAAAGATAACAACTATTACAAATTAAAGAATTAGAAAGATCCGAATGAAATTGTACCTTATCTCAATTGTCCCACTAAAACTTTGCCAACTGTATTGAAACACTCCCATATCCACTAATTGGCCTTTGGCTAGGTCCCACTAAATCTACTTCACTAAACCGGGATTAATGCTCCAAAAAACTAAAGGAAATGACATTTCAAGATACGTCACAAGTTAAAACTAAAAAGAAATCTTCAGAGGGCTACAAAACAAAATCTCTCAAAACAGGATTAATAAAGGTTTTTTTAATCATAAATCAATGAAATTTTTTGTTACAAAATATGATTTTTCTATCCATTTTCCATCGAATTAGATGAAAAATAAATTATTATTGAAATATTAGGAACCTTTTTAATTTTTATGTGTGAAAACACTAGTATTTTTTTCTCATCAATTTAATCAAAATATATAAGAAAATAGCGAATGAATATTTTTGAGTAAAAAATTTCAATGAGAAAATAGTTAATATTTAGTAGTGATTTCAGAAGGGCAAAATATAGGCTTGACCTTCCTGGCTTTAAAAAAAGCAGCTTTTTCAACATTCCCATTCAAAATTCAAGGTATTCTCTCTTTCAAAATAGAACTTTGCGAGCAATAATATAAAGTTTCACCATATATTAATCAGAAACCGTGCAATCTTGGACATACATGGTTTGAACTGAAACAGTATGTTTGAATAGATTCTTCTGTAGGCACAATTTTTTTGTTTCTAACGGAAGCACGTGATACTCAAGTATACTGTTCATGGGCTCAAAATATTTTGGTTTACATTTAAGCGCAGTACTGTTCATATTTATTTTCGAGTTTAGAACACAACAACTCTCTCGGGTTAAATTTGTTTGTCATGTACTTTTGACTCTTATGGTTTTAAATTAAAAATATATGAAATATATTAAAATGTCATTTTATCTTGTGGTGTTAAACATGTCAAGTGAAAAGTTGAAATTAAAGAGTTATTAACAAAAGAAAGAGACGTTCTCTTTTAAACGGATTAAAAATAAAAGTAAGATAAATAAATTGAAATGGAGGAATGTATATGTTACAAGGAAAAAGAACACCAGTACATATATAACATACCTAGAACTAGAAGGCAAATGAAACATGAAAAAAGAATGTGTAGAAAAAGAAAGAAGTAACGATCGATGACCCTATATATTCAGTTCTGATTGCACTTTAATTTCTCTCATAGCTAGATTTTGTAGTATCTTCTAAGAGAGAAAGAGAGAAATAATATATAATAATAGAAAGAAAGAATCTTTCTACTATATATATATATATATGTTGTTCCATTTAGCATCCATTTATATGGCAAAGAAAGATCTTCTTCTTCTTCTTCCTCTCCCTTGATTTACTATGTTTTTTCTCTTTCTGCTGCTGCTGCTGCTTTTGTCTCATACACAAACTTGGCCTCCATGACAAACATCCTTGCCTGCTGCATTTAGTACTGTTCTGCTCCTGTTTTACTAGTTTGTAATTATTAATATTTCTCTCACCTTCCACCTCATCCTCATTGCTTTTTGTGTCTTCTTTCCCTCTTGCTTCTTTCATTTCCACCTATTAAATACAATATTCAATGTCACCATCTATGTTTAATTAATTTGCATGTGATTCTCAACTCATGAATGTACTTACGTACGTATGTAACAAAACACTTCCATTGGGAAATTGATTAACTATAAACACTTCAAGGCGCATCTAAGACTTTTACAACATAGGTGCATCTCAACCAAAAAAAAAAAAATGTATTAAGTGGGAATTGGTTCCCAGTACTCTAGATAAATAACTTAACATTCAACTAAATATACCATTTAGCATGGGTGCCAATAGATAAACCATATCAATTTTAAAAATATATACATAAAATATCTAGTTAATTTACAAAGAGAACATGAGTTCACGTCCTCCCTATTTTACCCATTAAATTCACCCGACTATAAGTATGACAACCAGTAGACATACACTAAATGCCCAATATAATATTAGTAGGAAAGAAAGAAAATAAAAGAAAAGGTGAGATAAGGTACTCAAAAATAGAATATATACTTATATATAGTAAAATCCAATTTGAGGAGGGGGTGTTGATATGGTACTCGAAAGAAACTTTTCTTGCATGAAATATTGAGAAGTATTAGTTGAGAAGACGACAATTCCTGAAGAATCTTTTAGGTGGAAAGAGCATTTATAGCTTTTTTGGCTTCCTAAAGTGACTTTCTTTCCCTACTAGCAGATGAGCTTGTATAACCATTTCCAGTAAAAATGAAACTAAAAAAGAAGAGGGTGGGGACAAGTGAAAGCTAGGATGTGTCACTTGTTCCAAGAAGTTAATCAGTGCCCACAAAATGCAAGTGAATGAGTTCTGCATGTGCATGGGGTACTTTATGCTGAACGATGCTTTAGGAACCAATAGTATTAGTACTACTTCATCCGTCCTAATTTATATGATATAGTTTGATTTGATACGAAATTTTAAAAAGACTTATGATACTTATAATCTAAAATAAGTCATAGATTTTATGTGATTATCAACCATTTCATTAAAAAGTGAAATAGGCATTTTAAAGTTATATTATTAATAAATGTAGAAATATATCATTGTTTTTTAAACAGACTAAAAAAGGAATATTATATAAAGTCCACCAGTTACCTAGTAGAATTAATACTTCAAGTATAGCAATTCATGCGACCTAGTCAATCTTGATAATCTAGTCTCCCTGCTACAATAAGCTAATGTAAAACTTTTTTTTATATTATTAGTGTATTTTAATTTGAGGAGGGGGTGTTGGATAATTTATTACCTTTTCCTCAGATTTGACTTGAGGAGTAATGATAGGTGAATCATCAGCTACACAGCGTTTTTTTGATCTTTCCTCAATGGATGGAGTACGAGCAGGACTTGGACTTTTTGAACTTAAGACATTACCTGGTGTACTGCTCTGTGTTTCCACATCTCTTGTAATGTTACCCTTCTCTAGAATAATAAAAATGTACAAGTCGTGAGAATGTGAGATTAGGAACTTGGAAAATAACGCGAGCTATGTTGTCAGTGTAAAAAAAGGACTTTTACACTATCAGTATAATTGTAACGTACTAACGAGGAAATGGAAAAAGAACAAGTGTGTGTACCTTTCCTTGGAATTTGGATTTTTAGTTCATGCGGAGGTACTACTTTTATAGGAGGACGTTTTGGATGGAATTGTTGAGTGTGATATTGAGAAGGATAAATCAAAGGTGCAGACATGGTGATTTTACTGGTTGATTGTCGAAACGATCTCCCACTTAATGTTTTTGCAGATAAACATTCCAAAGGAACTTCCCCTGATAAAGGATTGCAGATATATTTCTCAGCTTCATTCCACTTGGAATTTAAAGCCAATCCATCAGGTGACATGTATTCCCAACTGTATATTGTTTTTGCCTGCAATGCTACACTCAAGAAAAAAAAATTCAGTCATGTTGAAAAATGGAAGAATTCAGAAGTGAATTTATACGAACTTACTAACTCTAGATTCTGAATTCGCCTATTCTAAAGGCCTTACCTTTAAGGGCAGTGGTAAAAGAATAAGTTGATGGGTCAATTTCATCTGTGATAAAAAGATTAAAACTTTATGAGAAAATAGTAATAAAACAATCATGAGGAGGGAAAATGGGAGAAGTAGTTTTATTACCTCTTAAGGTGTAGCCAGGGGAAGAAACAGTACTAGAAATGGAAATGTTTGATCTAAAAGATTTTGCATCTTCTCTGAAACTTCTAATATAAGAAGCTGAAAATCTTCTTGAATTTGTGTTTTCTCTGCTAATTTTGGCCTTAAGAGTCCATTCTCTCAGGTTAAAATCAACATCGTCTCGCCTTCTTGAATTTCCAATAGGTGATTGTGCCATACTAGTTTCTAGTTTCATGATGATGAAGTTTTGCTGTGGACTTAAAAAGTTGTTCACTTTTTAAATAGAAGGAAGTAAAGGAGGATATATAAATTTTCAAAAATCTTCTGCCTGCAGAATCAACAAGAAAAAGATGCTAAAAAGAGCAGCTACTCAACAAGTAACTTCCAAAAAACTAAGCCTCAGAGATTTCAAATTTAAATTTTCCTGTTTTTTGACAGCAACCCACACCCTTCTTTTGTAAACAAATTTTTGATAAATAAAAACAAGAAAAAATTATGAGCTGAAAAGTGGGCCAGATATATATTTTTGTGGTTTATTTGCAAACAAAAATCAAGTGGAATGTCTAATCTGATATTGTATTTTACATCAAAAATGGAGGGGATGTTTGGTGACTAAATGCAACAGAGTAGGTAAATTTGGGTATATCAAGTATATAATGATCAATTGTTCATCTCTCATTTTCTGTTGTGTCACTAGTTTGTTGCTCAATTTCTAATTTAGGGGTTGGGAAATTGTACTATAAGGACATGCACATTTTATTTTTGGTTTGTCTTGATACTTGGTAAACAAATAATATGGGTATGGCTTTGAACTCTAGGTTGATTCACCTAAACATTTTGTAGATGAGTGTGATTCAATCTTGGTTTTATTAACTTTCTTGTCCATCTCTAGTTGAAGAAGCTATGTAATCTCTTCAATTTGGAAATCTTGTTTCATAATAATGCTACCAAATGTACCTGACACAATAACAATTATACTGATTCAAGTATTACAAACAAGTTTTTCAACGTCGAAGGTGTTGAAAATTTTCTCGAGAAAAAGATCTCAAGAATGTGACATTTCACCTCATGTTATCAAATGTACCCGAGACTCTAATTCGAGGGTCTATCAGAAATTGTCTCTTTACGACCTTCACAAAATAGGGGTAAAGTTACATACGCACCACCTTCCTCATATCTCACTTGTGTGATTACATTAGATATGTTATTGTTTGTTATTTGCATCCTGATTAAAAAAAATGATCTTAAATTCATGACATTTTTTTAAATCTTTGAATAGTTACTAATAAACCTCACAAAGCTTTTTTTGTTAATAGAAGCAGCCAACATTGAAAGAGACAGAGAGGCAGAGATACCCGCCTTGCTACATTCAAAAATTCAAAAAAGAGAGACTTGATTTTTATTATGCAAATAAAATTCAAATATTTTTACTACATTGAAATTTGCATTCGAATAAGGACATTTGTTGGTGAGGTAATCCAATGTATGAACTTATCCTAAAAGATATTTGAGAGGAGTATAAAAGTTAATGACATTGTTCCTCAGTGTTGGGTTATTTTCATTATGGGTTGGAAAGATAATATTGAAAGAGAAAAGCCGAATAACTAGTTCTAGTGAGAGGGTGAAATTTGGTTCGATAATTTATAAGTGGTTATTAAAGATCATTTTTTCGAATAAATAAATAAAATTTAGTTGGGTGTGTGGACATCCTGAGGATGTCAAGATCATCCTCGTAAGAATTATGGGGGCTGGGTAGTAGTAAATAGGTCCATCATCTCGTGGGCACATAGTTAATGTCAGTTTTTGTCTCACCCATATGCAACGTAGGTTTCATTGGCAGTTTAGATAGAAATTCACTTCTCTTTGAGCCAAGTTCATCCTAGAAAAAAAAATGTTGGATCATTTTCGACTGTTGCACTTCTTTCATTTTATAATGAATGTCTTTTACACAGTTCTGATTTTCTTTTATTTATAATGTATAAATAATTAGAATCGAAAATCATGAATAATAAAAGTCGTGCCAGTAGTCAGGGGAAATAATTTACTTATTTGACGCTCCAAAATGTTGAGTGCAAATGGGAATCCAACTTTTATTTTTCCTGTCCCTAATTTTGAATACTGATTTACCTAAACTTGTTCAGCCAAAAGACAGACAAGGAATTGATGTTTAAAGAATCTTTGCTGTGCAACAGTGCAATTCATGCGGACCACAATTCAAACAGCAGCAAACAGATAAAAAAGAACAAAAACATCAATTACTTTTTCCTTAGGGGTCCGTCCTTCCTTATTTTTATAATAATTTTTCATATTTTTTTAATTAAAAAATTATATTAAATAATATAATTTTTATATATAAATTTATTTAACTAATTCTTATGTTTATTTCTATTTTTATTTCTCATAAATCTTTTTTTTACTTTAACAAACTTAAGATGAAAATTCTATTTTTAAATTAAATAAAAAAAATATATTTTTAAATACATATAAACATCATGAAAATGCACACATAAAAATATTTAAGTTAAAAAAAATTATTTTTAAATACACAGGGACATCATGAAAATGCACACATAAAAACATTTAAGTTAAAGAAAAGATTTATTTTTAAATACATACGAATATCATGAAAATGCACACATAAAAATATTTAAATTAAAGAAGATGAAAGTTTTATTTTAAGAATAAATATTGAATAACAAAAGCTTGCAAAGAAAACATAAAAAACTAAATAAAGTATAGAGTATTTTGTAAACAAATAACCTATTATTAAAATTTATTCAATGCATATTATTTTAAATACAACAAACCAAACACTCAATAAAAAATAATCACAACATAACCTATCCACAGGATAATTACAGTTTAAGATTCATTTTCTCAGAAGTGAAATCTACAAAGTTTAGGTTATTCACACACATATGTTCAACCAATGCCGCCACCCCCCCCCCCCCCCCCCAAAAAAAAAAAAAAAAAAGGGGCAAAACTTTTGAAAAATATTCGAAAGACGACGAATAAAGTTAAAAGAGTTTAAATGGAGGCGCTATCAATTGAAATACTATAGGACACCAGTAAATGTCCGGTCAACAGTTGATCATCAGCCAGAAAAAAGTATAATCTGAATTAAGTTGCATAGAGTACAGAACTTAGAACAGCAGTGAACAGCCATAGATGGTGAAAACAAAATCTTATATTCAACTTAAGTCACCAAGTTGAGTTCTACATCAGAGAAAGATAAAGCAGTAAATAGTTGCGCACCGACTTAATATCCTTGAGATGATTTTCGACTACAATCAATTGTGAAAAGGCTAAAGACTATTTATTCCATAATCTATGGTCTGGGAAAAACGAGGAGGATAATCTCACGGAGTATGACACCTTAAGTTCAAAGCTCTAGGTATCAGAAAACCATAACCTCATCTCCAACATAGCATAATAATTTCTAGCAAGCTTATTACAACAGACACAAGCTAAATTCCCAAAAATAAGCCAATAGTAGACCAATATAATGGCAGAAGCCCTCTTACCACATATCTTAACATAGATGTTTGGTCTCATACCCCATCAATGTTGAGAATTCCAGCAGCAACGACCTGGAACACATGCAACAATTGTATCATCAAACACGTGGCTTCAATGATTACAATGCACTTTGATCTCTGCTGTAATGGAAGCCATGCAGCACAGCGGGCATCAATTGCTGAAAGAGTTGACCTTGTCCAACAGCCACTAGTCAGATCCTCCAATAGCTTCACTGCCAATAAAAACACGATGTAAGATTTATGTTTCTTATACAACCTACTTCTTCTGCATTAATTATATGGTGTGTCAAAAAATACTCCAGAAATTAAAATATGAAACCAAATGACTACAATTCTACTCAACCACAACAGGTGAAGATCTTATTGAGATGGCTCAATTTATCCACCCTTTTCACAAGTTTTCCAAGAAATAATGAAATATAAACCAGATTAGAATCCACCATAAAAGTAGTAATTCTTTAAAGTTGTCCACCACCACAACACACTTAACATCAAAAACATGCATTTATCAATTTCAACGTGCATTCAGTCTCGGTAGCATTCCAATGTGATCAATATTTTGAAGCATTAAATAGTTACAGTTAAACAAGTTGTGGGGAACATAGAGTATGCTACACGATGCACCCTCTGAAAGATCCAATTTCTCAATTGGTCTTTCGCAAACGTTTTACTACATCTCTCTCTGATACTGAGAAGTCTATCATCTCGTAGAAACAATGAGAAAAAGATAAAGATCCTTACTCCAAGAGCTCAGCCTCCTTCACTTGATATGAACCACTTGATAGATATTGACAACTACAGCTCAAAGACTGTTCAGTACCCACAAAAGAAGTACAATAACCAGGTGAAACAAATGAACATGACCAAGTTCTAAACTTGAAGAAGGAATCTATCATACACAAATCGCTTACAATACTTACTCCTCCCACAAGAGTACCCCAGCAAAACCACCCAATTGGCATAACTTGTCTATCCAAATGTGAAACATGAATTACCTGCAATGCAGCCCAAAAAAGGGGGGGGGGGTTAAATTTAATGTTTAAAGCACTATAAAGCACTGAAAATCATGAAATGGAGTACTTTCATGCAGAGCAAAAGACAGGGGGCCCTAGGTATAAGGAACCTGAGATGCACAATGAGATTTGTCATGAAGATCAAGCCTTATGGAGAAGGATCGTCAGTATAAAGTATGGATTGGAGGGTCATTGGTGAACCAAAAAGTCACAACAGCTTTTGGTGCTAGTGTTTGAAAAATAATCAGGAGACTAGGCAAGTTTTGCTGCTACTACAAACTACAAGTTTGGGAGTGGAAGGAAAATGTCTTTCTGGAGTGACAAATCAGTTGGTACACAAACATTAAAAGAGTAACATCCTGACCTATTTAGTTAGTCCTGACACCTGATGCAACCATCCACGAGGTCAGGGACAGCAGGGATGGAACTTAAACTTCAGAAGCTTAGACTACTCAATGACTGGAGAATTAACAGGGTTGCTGAGCTTTTTAAGGTTTCGGAGAAGTTTCAGGGTACAACAGCCACTGAAGAATACATACGGTCCTGAAAACATATAAGGATGGTTAAAATATGATATAAGGCAGCTGTTCGTGTAGTTGGTTGTCAGAAAGGCATGGCTGACACAAGAAAATTTGAAGAGGAGGGGTTAATAGTTATGCTGTAGATGCTTTTTATGTGGGAGGGAATCAGAGACCATCAATCATCTTTTCATTCACCGTGAAGTCACTGATGGGGCAATTGTTTCAATATGAAAGGAATTAAATGAGCTATGACAAATTAAACTGGGGAGATCTCCTAGAGTGCTAGAACAACATAGGAGGAACAGTGAAGCAGAAGAGACGTTGGAGTTCAATCCCCAGTAAGTGCATGGTGGACTGTATGGGGGGGAAGGAAGTCAAGGTGTTTTGAAGGAAAACACTGCTTTACACAGACTGTAAAGATGAGCTGCATGATATCATTTTATTTTTGGTGTAAAGAAGAACTTTTGGAGGATGTAGATGCTTTATTAGATATTATTGAATCCTCGTTAGAAATCGAGGATTTCTTTTGTTTTACTATTGATCTGTAAATATGGTTCCAGCACAGCCTTTGTGCTGGAAGTTATTTTAATAATACTCTTACCATTTTCAGAAGAAAAAAACAAAAAAATAGTTTCTTCCCACGAGCAAACAAAATAACGTGCTATTAACAATATCTTGCTGAGGCCAATCAATATAGGAAATTTCTGGTTGACGCCCTTAAGAAATTAACTTATCAGATAATCCAATATATGTAGAATAAAAATGTTGATGAAGGAGAGAACTCACTGACCACAAAAAAAAAACACTCAGCATCTCTAGGAAATTGCATATGCAAACATGCTTCCTGCAAATAATAGAGGGTGTGAATGTGATCAGATGAGGTTTCATTATAATAAAAGAGTTATTTTCCACCAATGACTGCAATGTCTAGGGCTAATGCTTCATTCCAGCAATGTGATCAACAAATTAGACAGGGAGGATGTCAGCAATTAATATTTAAAAAGTTCAAAATAAATGACCAACGGTTCGCATACACGAAAGAATACCCTTGTATTGGATGAACTCAAACATGTTACTTTAACTTTCGAAATTGACACTGTACTCCTTTTTTTATAAAGCATGCTAACAACCTTGATTGAACTTTGACTCTTTCCATTAGTAGGATAAGATAAAGGGATGCATGATCCATATTGAATTTTAGTTGTGCATACCTTGTCCAAGAAGCAATATTGTATTTGCAGACAAAGCTGCAATTTCTTGGACCTTTTCCCTAGAAAATATTGCTTGCACAACTACATAAATATAAAACAAGAGAACAGTTACTTAAATTGGCTAATAGCTCTAATGTTACAGATGAAGATCAGAATTGATAGAATCATATAATAAAGGGTTAAGTTAACAGTGATCATAGAAGGCCAGTCATGTTTAATGAAATTAATTCATCCCACCTGAAATAACCTCAAGGAAAAGAACATTGCAATTTTGAATAAGCATACAGAATAATTGAAAGACTGAGATACACTAGGAATCAGAAGATTATACTATTCAGAGGGATCCAAAAAACTCGGGGAGAAAAAGAAGACAAGGATTTATCTGGCCATATGATCCATTAGAGATTTTTTAAAAATGCTCACTGTAAACCAAACCACCAATCACCTGATGGAAGACAAATACAGTATTAATGAACTCTGAAGGCACTTTTGATATGGCATAGTCATGAGCACCTTGGGAGGCTAATGGAATTAACCCATGTACCCTCCCAAATGCCACTTGGATTGTACAAGTCACAATGCACTATCAGTGGAATAAAAGGAGCTGATAATACAAAGATGGCAATTGTAAAATAAACAAATGAATATTCTTCACTGGTACATATTATCATACAAGCAAAAAAAAATACGTCAGAAGTTTGAAGTGAGTGCATACTTGGATTTATATCACTTTAAGAGGTGACTGAATCAGAAATATTAAATGCATTATTTATGATATAAAATGTTTCTCCTAAATTAGAAACATAATAATACATGGAAAACAATACCTGAAGTTTGTACAAGCTTCTCTGCAGAGTCTTTGCTGTCAGTTTGATTGACAGAGGCATCCATGTCAGTCACCACAATCATGTGTACAGTATGAAGTGCATCTGATATCCAAACAGTTTGTGATCCTGAAAAGGACTTCCAATGGCATTACAAAACAGAGAAAGATGAAATACTATGACATCACCTTTTTATAAACATTTCTGAAGCAAGATATCAATAAATTAGCCTGGCATTATGTCCCAAAAAAATAAACGAACACAACATTATTAAATTGAAAAGGATGGAAATATACTTGTAGAAGAATCCGGAAGAACAGCGAGTTTTCGAACTTTGATGTTGTGAGTTAATTGTTTCATGTGATAAGGAGTCTCTGATCCATGGACATAAGTTGCAAGGAACAAGAGGTGAATATTTCCTTCGGAATCCAAGATCAGAACCTTGGTTGAAGATAAGGCCTGGATTCCAATTGCTTTTGCTGACTTAGCCGGTATCTTGATAGACTCAAAATTATCATCCTTGTTCTTGAATGCCACGAAGTTTGCAATCCCCTCTCTGGAATCTTGTCTGAGTCTTACAGACCTTAACTTTGCTGCAAGTTAGAATGCACAATCAGCAGCTGTAGGAATTAGGAAATGACAATTGGAGCTTCAAGATCTTAACATGATGGAGATATCACAGAAAACTTAAAAGAAATACATAAATGATGTCAAACTACATTTTTTCAATAGCAAAAACAACCGGTGTACCTTAGTAGTAAGATTAAAGACAAAAACTACCCCAAATAAATGGTAATGGAGCAGACCGGAAAATGAGTAGCAACTAGGGACAAAGGTTTTACTGGAAATAAATATAGCAATCTCCTACAGCCTTGTCGTGCATTCATATCTTTGAGAAGGCAAAATAAACAGAGTAGGAGGAACAAAGGACAAGAAATGGAGTGTCAAGTGTTCTGCACCAAAATTCAAAGAACGGAATTAGGGCTAAAGTCTTCAATTCAGTCGTCAGCTTAACTAATTCACACCGCACTCTACGTCTTTAACAGCGACGTCACACAAATCCAGGGTGTCATACTTTGTGTTGTAGTATTTTTCGTTAAGCAGGATCTGTCAAAAGATGGGGGATAAGGGCAAACATAGCAACCTGGCGTGTTGGTTGATTTTTTGAAACATAGAATTTACTCCCGCCACCCCAAATCAGGGGGGGATTTACCTTACGTCGAGGGGTGTCAAGTGACAATGGTTGGTCGGAATTTTTTATTAAATATGTATACATAATTGGAAGGCAAAATCTAAATAAAGGACAAATATAATGAAGTGACACTACTTAAATCAAAGCGCAGAGCAGCTCATGTGGTCAGGAGCCTCAACTTTCGGTTAAAGGTTGGGAGTTCGAAGCTCAGCAGCACCCTTTCTTTCCACGTTCCCTTTTTAAATTAATTTATTCTTCCTGAAAAATTACAAAATGTATTGGCTGCTTTCTTAGTCAATGATTTTTTAATTTATTCTGCTAGACACATAAACATACTAAAAATTTTCATTAATAAAAAATAAAAAATTCTAAATTTTAATATGGCGTTGTAAAAAATTTTAAATTTATTTTTATTTTAAAATGTGACACTGCTTAGGAAAAATCCTGCATAAGCCACTGCCCAAAATACTTGACCAACCCTCTTTTGCCATCCTTCTAAGAAATATGAGTAATATTTTTCAATGGAAGTTTTCTGCATCATAATTCCTACAATTCGAGTAAATATAACTAAAGCTACTTCACATTATCTCAAGGTCGATTAAACATCTTTCTAAGTAACTACTTCAACCTTTCATGCTTCAAAAATATATTTTAAACGTCTATGCAACACAATGCAATATGAGTAATCGGTTCAAAAAATACTCTTAGTGCCTGCGCGGGTAAAAAGTAAAATCAGATCAAAGCAGTGTTATCAAAAGCAAAAAGCGCAAAGGGGGAAACACATTCAAATATATATGTTTAGTCTAAGACTAATAACTTGTAAGCATGAATGACAAATATATGAACAAAAAATTGAAAAATAATTACGATAAAGTGAAATATCAATTGTTTAGTGTCGTCTCTTCAGAAGAGATTCATTGACAAGGAAAAGTATGTCTTAGAATCTTGATGATGACACTGTAGCGCACATTAAGCGAGGCGAAGCGCTCCACACATTTTGAGCCTCGCTTCAGGGCTTAAGCGCGCTTTAAGCGCGCCTTTGATAACACTGGATCAAAGCATCACCATCATTCCCCACATAAATATGCTAATCCAAGACTTTAAGTAAAGCAGATCATTTCCACGAAAGCTTTATTTTATTTAGTTTCTTCACTTTCAATGATACATTTCTGACCAGGATGTACTTAGCGTTCAAGACAATAAATGTATGTCTTTATCTCTTGGAGAGGGAAAAGGATGGAGATATTCATAACAGACGAGGAGGGAAAAAAGTTTATCATCTAAAGAGAAATCACGACATAAATTAAAGCCATAACTTTGATAAGTCAAACAAAATACTACCACAGTTACGACTACACTGGATATGTTGTTGTTGCTATAAAGTAAGTAGTTAATGGCATCAAGAAGATGTGGTAGATACAAAAGAGAAAGTTGTTAGCTCCATTACATGATTTATTTCTAACATAAAATCAGAAAAATGATGAATATTATTTACAGAAGACAAGCTACTCCCGTAGAATAGATTAAGCAGACATTTAGCAATAAGAATCCACTGTATCCATTCTGCTCTGTTCAGGTTCATTTCATTTTAATACAAATAAAGAGTTTCGTAAAACTATACATTGTGTCAACCTCACTCTTATCCCTAAAGGGATATACAAGTATCTGACCAGATTAAAGTCACTCTTTCATGAACAACTGGCATGATGCAAGTATAACAACAACAAAACCTTAATCATAATTAGTTGGTATCACTTACATGGATCCTTTTATATAAATTGTATTATGTCCTTTACCTACATTTGCTTCAATCCAATCCATTGGATATAAAGCCAACCTTTCTCCACTTGGTCTTAGATCTACTTTGTCCTCTTTTACCATTCTAATCATTATATTGTTGCAGCTATGAATCGGCACATATGGAGATCTCGCACAACATAATAAACCATTTTAAATAACATCTTATTTTATCATGTATGGTTGTTATTTGTGCTCTCTAACATATGTGAGAATCACTACTTTTGACAAATTTTGTGTATCTGCACATCCATCTTAACATCCGAATTTCAACAAGATTATGACATGCATCTTAAAGCTCAAAGATGATCACTCATGAAATTGTTGGTATCAGACTATTCTAATGGGGTGTCATTTACTCAACATACTAGGAACGCACTGTTTTGAAGATAATCTAGCATCTCAAACCCCACGAATTAAGGAGTTATGGGTCTTTCCTACCGGGAGGGGATGGTAGCTAAAGTTGCCAGATAAATAACAAGTGCCTGTCCATTGTATCTGAACTTTCTAAGCAGCTATTTCTACTTAGAAACTGATCCAAGCAATGTGTACATGATATACCAACCAAGGTCTTGCCATTACATACATAACATACACAGACATGCTGGAGCAAACACAGTAGAAATGTGAGTAATATAATAGATACATGTAACAGATCCATGTCTTTTTGCAAAAACCAGTACTACATTTACTGCCAGAATCGGAATTGCAATCTAAAAACAATGCAACAGTTAAAAAAAAAAAACATGGAGTCCCTATGCTAATCTTCTAAAATAGCTATGGAAGGACAGCAAACCAGAAAGTATTCCAGCACCTGATTCAGTGCGGTTCTCGATCCTTTTGTCCAATACACCATTGGAAGGAAACTTCAGTTCTGTTTCCACGCACGTCAATTTGCTACCAACAGCAGAACAAATCTCAGCATTAATACCATGAATCATCCCATTTCGTATAGGTAGCTTCTTTATCTCCATCTTATCTTTTTCTAACCCAGCATTCAAACTTTTCTTAGACGCACCCTTGTCTTTCTTAACTCTTCCTTTGACCAATGGCCGCAAGGGGAATACCCTGACCCCATTATCTTCCCCCAAAATCAGGAACCCAAAAGAAACACTCATAGAAAACACCGACAGAGAACAATCAATCACAGCACACTTGATTAATTTCAGTTCCTCACCCCCCAGGTGCTTCACAGCAAAAACCCAAATCTTACCATTCGAAATAGAGTACAAAGCAAATACATTAACATCCGCAGCCAATTTCACCGAAACCCCATGAGAAACCCCAAAAATCACCCCGAATTTACTCTCATCAAACTTCAAATCAGTGTGATTGCATACAACTTTCGCCGGAGTAAAAGACTTCCTCTTAGAATTAAGGATATAGAAACGAAGGAGAAGCGCGGAGCCTCCAGAAATAGGAGAGGATATGAGAAAGAGGGTATTAGGATTAGGGTTCCGTAAAAGGAGGAAGGCTGCGGCGGATATGGGCAGAGGGAGGGTGGTTTGAGGAGGAGGAAAGGAAGAGATAGAGAAAGGAGAGAAAGAAGGGTAGAGAGATATAGAAGAATCGGAATGGAAGAGAGCTAAAGAGAGAGAAGAAGGTTCAAAGAGGAAAGAAGAAAAGTGTGGTGGTGGAGAAGGGAAAGAAGGAGAAAAGAAAGGGGGTTTTGGAAGAAAAAGCTGATGAGCTTCAAGTACCATTGTTAATGTGAATTTCTGATGAACTTCGACCGAAGAAGAAGAAGAAGAAACAAGGGGAAAATAAGGTAAAAGAGACCTTTGAGAGTTAAATGAAAGATAGGGGATTTGTATTTTTTTTTAATTTTTTTTATTATAAATTTTTAATTAGATGTTAATTATGAAGAGATGGGGTTGAATTAGAATATTTAAAAGTTTAGGGTAAAAATTAAAAAATCAAAAACTTTTAATAAAACCCTAATTTTCATTCATTTACTCCACTTTTTAAACTTTTCTCTATTTCCCTCTTCTCTTCTCTCTTCTGTTCTTCATTCCCCTCAACTCTTCTCTCTTCTGTTCTTCATTTCCCTCTTCTCCTCTCTTCTCTTTTCTTCATTTTTTTAACGCTCTTTTTTTTTTCTTTCATCTTCTTCTTCATTAACTTCTTTACTTTTTTCCTTCTCTGTTTTTCCCTTTATGTTTAAACTTTTTGTGTTTCCATCTTCTTCTTCTTTGGATGTTTCATTCTCATTTTTTTCTTCACTTCGATTTGATTGTGAAAACTATATTAAAAAATTGATGAAAAGAGATGAGAACAGAAGAGAGGATATGTTGTAAATGTTTATATAAACATGAGTTGTTCAAGCAACCAAGAAGATATTTAAACAACCAAAAGTTGTTTAGTTCAAACAACCAGAAGATATTTAAACAACCCTAAATTGTTTAGTTCAAACAACAAAAGTTATTTAAACAACCAAAAAATATTTAAACAACCAAAAGTTGTTTAGTTCAAACAATCAGAAGATATTTAAACAACCCTAAGTTGTTTAGTTCAAACAACCAGAAGTTGTTTAAACAATCAAAAGTTGTTTAGTTCAAACAACCAGAAGATATTTAAACAACCCTAAGTTGTTTAGGTGTTTTTTACAACCCTCTTATATGTTGGACCTATTTGTAAATAACAAAACTTTGGGGTGTATAAAAATATTCTTTTTAAAATTAGCATAACTCATTAATCACTAATTATACTAGAGTCCCTTTTACCCAATTTTTAAAACTTGTGTCCTATATCCTCAAATAGATAACTCAAAAATCTCTTTTAATTAAAATCCCCAAGAAACAAGATTGGATTCTGGACCGGTTTTTTTGTGGCAACGTTAACGTTGATGTTTGGAGAAGGAGGAGACGAGACGCACGAGATGTAGCTAAACCCATTTACTATATTCATAAAATCACATATTAATATAGTATAGTCAAATGTGTTCGATGTATCAATGAGATAAATAAATTAGGTCACTTACAAAATAATTAATTAAAAATTTAATAATAATAATGAACAACTAATATAAGTTGAATTATACCTGTAGTACTGTAGAAAATAGTATATAATTTTGGTTGAGATATTTTTGACAAGTTTGAAAGGTTAAAAGGATGGAAATTAAAGGAGACTTATGGAAGATCATGCCTTATAGGTTGTTTTTAATTAATTAAACGATATACTTGGCATGTGAGTGCTTGTGGGGATCATTGGGGACTCAAAATTGACAAGCACCTTTTGAGGTGTGGCCTGATTTGAATTTGAAACTTTAATGTTAGTGGTCTCAAGTTTAAAACTAGGAGTTTTTCTTTCGAATCAAGCTCGTCACATTGGATTTGTATAATGCAAAATTATCTCTTTTAGAATTTTTACCCTATACGCATCCAAATAGCAACTATGAATTTTATTGTCATAAAAAAAAAAAAAAAACTGGCAAGCGTGCCTATAGCATGCCACCAGAGGAGGGTACTAGTAATTTCTGGCAGGAGCAAAATCAACGAATTTAGGCGAAGTAAAAGATGTACGTGACTAAATTGAAAGCTTTTTTATTTGGTATCAAGTGGTGCATCACAAATGACAAAATGCAGTTGAAGCCGATCGAGAATGGTTTTAAAATAATGGTTGATTGTGTTATCAACAATTCAGATATTAATTCCTTTGAGGCAGAGGAGATCAAAGATCTTTTTAAATGAAGAAGCTCACTTATTGGCTACATATGGTAACAATTTGGATGAACTAAAATTATATTTTGGCTAGAATAATCTTTCTCAACAAGTCAAATACTTCACTAATATGGATAAGTGGTGTCTCCGGCCTGCACTTGGTATATCTAAGAGGAAATAATCAGTTTTGATTACTTCTAAAGCAATCGTACTAATATAGAGTATACATCATTTTCGACTTGTTGTGTGGAGATAAATTTATTGATATTGGATTAGAAGAGCTCGAGTATACTCATAGTTGCAGAGTGTAGACTTCGCAGAGGTCGCGATGGTGCATCCGAGGAGGAGAGATTAATAGACTTAGGAAATTCTTGAAATTGATATATCACACAAATATTGATTTCACTAAAATTAGATTTGAAGTTTGAAATTATATTTGGTAATAAGTTTTCTAAGCAAAGATTTAAAATCAAATTGTATTTTTTCTAATAACCATAGGTAAAAACTATCAAACACTTTCTTTAACTCTTATACAATCTTAACAAACAAGTAGACCTACTTAAATTAGCGATTAACAAAGAATTCCTTATCTTAAATTTTTTTCATAGGCCACATGGATTAAATCTGCCAGCAGAAGACATTTCAATTTTTAGCAGACCATTCTTTGTATTATCAAATCTTCAGCATATTTGTAATCTTCATTTGCTAAAAAAAAACAAAAACTGCACATTGATATACTTAATCGTGATTTATTGTATTCCAACGGATAATTACAATCATTATGTTATTGTAAATCTACGTACTGGTTGGATTTCTTTCTTAAAAAAATAAGACCTTGAATTTCAAGTAATAAATAGGCCCATCAAGTGCATGAGCTCCATAAATTAAATAAAATTAATATAAAGAGTCAGTTGGGGTAGGGAAAACGGCATCCAGTATCCAGTATCCAAAATCTAACTGATTTTATATTCTTAAGCACGTGTTAATGAACACAGATTATTAAACACTCCACCTAATTTTATATTCAGTGTTTTTTATATTATTATAATATGTATTCAGTGTATAACTCATTTATAAGTAATTTATATGTATAGTCAGTGTATACCTTTTACGACTTTTGACAAATTATATTATATAGTCACTATATATTTCCTATGATTTTAGCTATTTTTATGTAAATAATGATGCCAAACTTGTCCGCCTCAGAAACGCGAGCAGTTGTAAAGTACTGCTCCATATCCCAAAGAAAATTTTCCATCTCTTTAGCCGATCTTGAACCAGTGAAAGGTTTTGGTTCAGGAATTTTCACCTTAGAGCGGTCCGCATCATGGCCTGCTTGGGGAGCAGCAGCCATCGCCCTACGTAGTATTACCACTTCAAGGTTTAAGGTTTCGTTCTCCCTTTTCAGACCCTCGATCTGACCCGAGGACGGCTTGCGGAAAATGATTTCGCGAGACGACCTCGGGTCAGATCGAAGGTCTGAAAAGGGAGAACGAAACCTTAAACCTTGAAGTGGTAATACTACGTAGGGCGATGGCTGCTGCTCCCCAAGCAGGTCATGATGCGGACCGCTCTAAGGTGAAAATCCCTGACCCAAAACCTTTCACTGATTCAAGATCGGCCAAAGAGCTGGAAAATTTTCTTTGGAATATGGAGCAGTACTTTACAACTGCTCGCGTTTTTGAGGCGGACAAATATGACTATACTATACTAATTAATTTATTGTATATATATTATCAATTTAAAAGAAGACAAATCATAAGTGAATCACATGTTATGGACTTTAGGATCGTGTTAGGTGTTCGTGGCTGCTTTTGTGTTTCTAATTAATTAAAGTTAGTTGCTAATATTCTCCAGATTTTGTTTGGTAAGAAAGGGAAAGGAAAGTGGGAGGAAGCATCTTAATGTTAGAGAAAGTTGAAAGAATTTTTATTTTTATGATTTGTTTGGATTGGGGATTCATACAATTTATATTTTCCACTATTATCCTTATAAAGTCATAAATATAACTTTTTTACAAGTAATATAATTTATTTCCTAAAAAATATAAAATTTTAATAACAATTTAATTATTTTAAATAATAAAAAATCTCTCAAAAATTCATATTATCATAAAATCTGGTAGTTGAAGTTGCGAATAGGACAAGTGAGGCTTGCTCAGTTGGTTAAGCACCTCCACCCACGATCGGTAGGTCCTGGGTTCGAGTCACACTGGAGGGGAAGTATGGAAACACTATAAATTCTCCAAAATGGGGTAAAAAAATTATAAAAAAAAAAAAGAAGTTGCCAATAGCCATAATGATGAAAGGAAAAGATGAATGCACCCAATACCACACAACATAAAACACTTTAAACTGAAAACAACTTGAACTCATGAGCACTACCATTATATGGAAAAAGAAAAAAAAAAGGTGAGAAAAACGTGTCATTTTCAAGCTTAATAGGAGTGGTAAACATTAATGAAACTTTGAACAAATATGTCCTTGCACGACCAAATTTTATTACTACCAATTGCCCTCGTTTTTTCATTTCTGTACCTTATACAGGAATAAAGTTGGAACTTACACTAGGATAGAATGGAGAAATAAAAATTATTAGGCATATATAATAAGTACAGAATAGTTAATCGAACAACAATAATTAAGATACTAAAAATACAAATCAAAAGGACAATTATTTTTCTTTTTTAAATTCTACAACTCATCATTATTGATTATTCAAAAGGACCCCAAGAAAAGTGGTGATTGCCCATCAACACCCCCCACTCAATTAGTGTAATTTTTCAGTGTGGCCCCAGGCTCACAAGCTTTAGCTTCAGGTGCTGGCTCCACCGTCGGCGACGGAGGAACCGCCTTACACAACAACTCAGACGGCAGATCCGGAATACCCTTCAAGTCAAAAGTGTAGAATAGCTTGAAAGGGAAGATGATTTGCTGCAATTTTACTTGACCGGAAACCCCTGAAAATATGCCGGATCCACCGGTGACGGCCAGATAAGTGTCCTCATAGGTTAAGTACGATCCCTGAACGGCGATGTGACCGTAATCGCCGAAGTAAAAGCTGTAAATAGCTTCATAGCGATCCCCTTTCTTCTCCTCTTCGTGCTTGATCAGAATGCATAGTCCAGCCGTTATTCCAATTCTCTTCTTTAAGTCTGCGGTATATAGCTGCAACATACCAAGAATAAGCAAAACAGGAAAAAAAAATCAAGAAAAGATTCCTTCTTTTTGAGTATTTTGATTGCAAAAACATACTTTGTTGCTAAAGGGGACAAGATCTCCGAGTGAATTGACATTCTTTTGGCTCAATCGAAGATAAGCAGGGCTTCCACGATCACGTTCATTGAGCTCGTAGACACTAAGTTGTTGACCTTCAGCTGAAACCAAGAAAATTCCCACCCCCCAAAAAAAGAAAATTAAGTATGACAGACTGTACTCAGGGTGTTTTATAAAATGTGATAAAGAAGTAAAATATTCTTACTGTTTGTGGCATCTGTTGCGCTGCTCTGGAGCTTCCAGTGAAATGATCTAGAGGCAGTAGTGGAGGTGGTAAGTCTATGAGTTTGAGAAATGAGAGGGTTAGGGAGTTTAAAAGATTGGATCTTTTGCGAAAGAGAAGTAGTAGTTGGGAAGGCAGAGGGTAGCCTATATGAGGAAGAAGAAATGGTTCTAAGAGCAACAGAGGCTGAGGAAACAGTGGCCATGGCTGAAGAAGAAATGAACTTGCAAAGAAATTTGAATGAGGATATTGGTGGGGGTGATTTATTAAATAGAGTGGTGATGGGGTCCAATTTCCATGTGAATTGATTAAATTATTAGTACTACTAATAACAATCTTACTTGATGGACGGTGAAGGATGGGAGTTGTGTGTGGATGTCAGGGAATAGTCAAAGAAGCTTTGGAGGTGTCAAAGAATAAACAACTTCGTTTTTCCAATGTGAAAAATAGTGTCTACACGTGTTTCTCTTGTAGTTGGTTGTCTCTGCTGTTTTTGAAGTAGCTATTCATTTGTGGGCTTGACCTTGGTCTTCCCAGATTATGTTGTCACTTCTACCCTTTCAGCAACCAACTTATAAGTATATATCTATTGTTACAAAATAATATATGTATATGTTATTTTTCATCATAATTTATTTTCATTATATTTTATTCATCATCATAATTTGTTTTTACTATATTTTATTCTCCATCATAATGTATTTTTATCATATTTTATTTCTTCTTTTAGGCTTATAAATAGGCATTCTTGTAAGCATGGATAAACACACAAAAAGAGAAAAAAATAATAAGATTACTCATTTGTTCTCTCTTCCTCTTCTTAAGTTGATTTGTCATTTTAGTTATAACATATTATCAGCACGAAGTCTCTTATAAGATATGCAAAGTTATCTTCATTTTAATATTTTTGAATGGATGATTCATTGTATTGAAGTGCAAAATAAGAGAAGCACGAGATTTAGTGTAATCTAAGAATGATAAAAAGGGATATTCAATTATGCATAGCAATAAACTGTTATGACAAGTATAAAAGATAAATAAAATGAAAGATCGATTATTAATACTGGAGACATATTTTTTAAGTGGCATGGAGTTTGAGATGTATTTTCTTGAAATTCAATTCACTTATTCATATAATATAAGGTGGTAGTAGACTGTATTAATTAATGAAAATAAATTTTCTTATTAAAATACCATATAAGTTCTTCTTAATTTTTAATAGTTAAAATTTTATTAGTTTAATCTAATTTAAATATTTTTATGATAGTTTTTATCATGTCAAAATTGGATTTGTGGCATTTGAAATTTCGGGCAAAAATTATTTGTCATGTGTACTTGATGCTGAAATCCACCTTACCGCTAAGGGTCTTAGTGATGCTATAATCGATGGAAATGAAGCATCAAGTCAGAATAAAGCGAAGGCTACAATTTTCCTTCGTCATCATCTAGATGAAAGCCTAAAGGTTGAATACTTGACAGTGAAAGATCCACTTGAATTGTAGAAAGTTTTAAAAGGAAGGTATGACCAACTTAAGGCAACAGTATTGCCAAGGGCTCGTTATGATTGGATGCACTTACAGTTTCAAGATTTAAAACTGTAATTAAGTATAATTCTGTTGTATTTAGAATAACTTCTCAATTAAAATTATGTGGGAAAACTATAAATGATAAGGACGTGTTGGAAAAGACACTAACTACTTTTCATGTCTCTTA
Organism: Solanum dulcamara; assembly: GCF_947179165.1. Classification (NCBI taxonomy): domain Eukaryota; kingdom Viridiplantae; phylum Streptophyta; class Magnoliopsida; order Solanales; family Solanaceae; genus Solanum; species Solanum dulcamara. Next base: position 54,685,108 of record NC_077247.1, on the reverse strand, counting down.
TGTGATATTACTGCAGTAATACCGTGAAAAAGATTTTCAAAAATACTCTAAATTGATCTCATGCCTTTTGGTGGATGAGCAACATAATGCTCTTTTAATGAAAATCATGAAGCTCGTCCCACTAGAACTACTCCATTATCGAAAACAAATATGGTAGAAGCACATGACCAGTCTGAAAGAAGACAAAATAAAAATCGTGGCCACAATAATGTGTATGGATGTGGCAATGGTACAAGATGATATAATAATCATCGTGGTGGTGGTCAACATAAAAAGGAGAACAATATGAGTTCTCAAAGCGGTTTTTCAAGAAGTAACTGTCATCGTTGTGGCATGAAAGACCACTAGAAAAATGAATGTCGGACGCGTGAGGATTTTGTGAGGTTTTATCAAAATCCCTTCAAAAAAAAGCAAATAGAGGTGGTACCTCTTCTTCTAATGCTCGGATAGAGTCACACTTGACATTTGAAAATAATGTTTAGGCAAAACCTTCGCATAATGATAATATTGAAGCAAATTTGGCTTTGAAGGATGACGATTTTAATGACCTCAATGATATTACTCATTTGGAGGATGAAGACTTCTTTAGAGATTGTAATTGATGTTTAATTTTATTGTATGATTTACAATATGTTGTCGTTTTTATGTACTTTTGATTGTTATATTTTTACTTTTATCTATTTAAAAAAGAAAATAAAAAAGAGGACTTATGTTTTCTAGTAATATTGTTACTTATTTTATTTCTTATAATGCATTTTTATTTTATGAAGATAAATAAATTTCTCAGTCTTCAATTGGGAAAATAAATATTTCTCTCATTTGGTTATGAAAGGGGTCAATTTAATACAATATCCGATAGTACAAAAATAATTGAGGCGCTGAAAGAGCAGCCTTATCACTACCTTGGGGAACAATATTGGTTATTAATAATGCTTTGTATTGTAGTAAGTCTCAAAGAAACTTATTAAGTTTCAAAGTTATTCGGCAAAATGGCTTATCATATTGAAACTACTAATGAAGGAAATATTGAGTACCTTTATATTACTACAATAAAAATAGGAAAAAGATTTGTGCATGAAAAATTACATGTACTTTCTTCTGGGTTATACCACACAAGTATTATGTGGTTGAATCACATGCCATGGTAAATAAAAGATTTATTGATCATAATAAATTTATCATTTGGCATGACCGGCTAGTCCATCCCGGTTATAATATAATGCGCAGAATTATCGAGAATTCACATGAGCACACTTTGAAGAATTAGAAAAAATTTCAATCTAAGGAATTCTCTTGTGTTGCTTGTTCCCAAGGAAAACTAATTATTAAACCATCAACAACTAAGATTAGGATTGAATTCTCTGCATTTCTGGAACGTATACAGGGTGATATATGGGTCAATTCACCTTTCATTTGGACTATTTAAATATTATATGGTCTTAATAGATGCATCTACAAGATGGTCACATGTGTGTTTATTATCAACTCGCAATATGACTTTTGCGAGATTGTTAGCTCAAATTATAAGGTTAAGAGCACAATTTCCAGATTATGCAATAAAGACAATTCGTCTTGTTAATGCTGGTGAATTTACATCTCAATCATTTAATGATTATTATATATCGGTTGAAATAAAAGTTGAGCATCTAGTTGCTCATGTTCTCACTCAAAATGGTTTAGTAGAATTATTGATTAAACACCTCCAATTGATAGCTAGACCATTGCTAATGAGGACAAAACTTTCTCTTTCGGTATGGGGGCATGTTATTCTGCATGCAGCAGCACTTGTGCGTATAAGGCCAATAAATTTTCATTAATTTTCCCCATTACAGTTGGCTTTTAGAAGGGAGCCAAATATATCCCATCTTAGAAAATTTGGATGTGCGATATATGTCTCAATTGCTCCACCGCACCGCATAAAAATGAATCCCCAAAGAAGAATAAAAATATATGTGGGGTATAAATCTCCTTCTATTATAAAATATTTGAAACTTGTTACTGGAGATTTATTTATGAAAAGATTCACTAATTGTCATTTTGATGAATCAGTATACCCAACATTAGGAGGATAACATAAGCAATTGAAAAATGAGATAGATTGGAATTCATTGTCACTATCTTATTTAGATCCTCGAACAAATGAATGTGAGCAAGAAGTTCAAAAGTTGATTTATTTGCAGAATATTGTAAACCAACTGTTGGATGCATTTACTAACCTTCCATGGGTTACAAAATCGCATATCACAGCTGCTAATGCTCAAGTTCGAGTTGATGTTCTGATAGGACAACTTGTTCAGGCAAATAAGTCTAGGTCATGCTTAAAACGTGAAAGACCAATTGGTTCCAAAGATAAAAATTCTCGAAAAAGAAAAGGAATAAATGATCATAATTTGGAGGCAATTGTGGTGGATAATGAGAATAAAGAAATCTCAATAAGTTATGTATAGATAGGAAAGAAGTGAAATTGAACTGATATTGTGGTCGATAATATTATTGCTTTTAATGTTGTTATTAAAATAATGCAACAAGATGAGGATCTTGAACCAAAATCTGTCAATGAATGTAGACAGAAAAATAATTGGCCAAAATGGAAGGATGCAATTCAAGCAGAGTTAACTTCACTTGAAGAATGTAAAGTTTTCGGATCAATAATCCGAATACGTGAAGGTGTCTAGCCAGTAGGATACAAATGGGTTTTTGTGCGTAAACGAAATAAAAAAGGTGAAGTTGTAAGGTATAAAGCATGAAAAGCTTGAAATGCACCTAATGGACGTGATCACTACCTATTGATGTGGCTCATTGGACCACGATATTTTTATGAAAATCCCGAAGGATTCAAAGTGCCCGAAGCATACAAGAATTCTCTAAAAACTTGTTCAATAAATGTTTCAGAAATTCTTATACGGGTTGAAATAATTAGGGCGCATGTGGTACAATTATCTTAGCGGATATTTGCTACAAGAAGGGTTTAAAAATGATCCAATTTTTCCTTGTGTCTTCATGAAAAGGTCTGGATCTGAATTTGTAATAATAACATTAGATGTTGAAAAAAGAGTTTGAAATGAGAGACCTCGAAAAGAAATTTTTTTATCTTGGTCTACAAATTGAATATTTTGCAAGTGGGATATTTGTCCATCAATCAACATATACTGAAAATATTTTAAAGAGCTTTTATATGGATAAAACACATTCATTGAGTACCCCAATGGTTGTAAGATCTATTGATATTAATAAAGATCTGTTTCGACCTCATGAAAATGACGAAGAACGTATTGGTGCTGAAATACCATATCTTAGTGTAATTGGTGCACTAATGTATCTTGCCAATAATTCTAGACCAGCTATAGCTTCTCTATAAGCTTGTTAGCAAGATTTAGTTCTTCTTCAACACGAAGACACTGAAATGGAATTAAGCATATATTCAGATACCTCTGGAGGACCAATTATATGGGATTGTTTTACTCAAATGAATCCACGCCACAATTGATTGGTTATGCAGATGGTGGATATCTGTTTAATCCCCATAAAGTTCGATCGCAGACATGCTATTTATTTACATGTGGTGGTACAACTATATCATGGCGTTTAACAAAGAAAACTATGATTTTCACTTCTTCAAATCATGCAAAGATAATAGTTATTTATGAAGCAAGTCGAGAATGCATTTGGTTAAGATCAATAACTCAACACATTCAAGAAACATGTGGTCTTTCTTTGAAAAGAGATGTTCTAACAATATTGTACGAAGACAATGTTGCATGTATAGCTCAACTGAAGGGATGATACATCAAAGGAGACAGAATAAAAACATATTTCACTAAAAAAAATTTTTACTCATGAGCTTCAAAAGAAGGGTGAAATAGATGTCCAACAAGTTCGTTCAAATGACAATTTATCAGATATGTTTATCAAAGCATTGCCGACTTCAATCTTTGAGAAAATGAGATACAGAATTGGAATGCATCGTCTTCGTGATATTAAGTGATGTTCTCATCAGAGGGAGTAAATACGTATTGCACTCTTTTTTCCTTAATCAAGATTTTTATCCCAATGGATTTTTCCTGATAAGATTTTTAATGAGTCAATAAATAATGCGTATCAGAAATAAAGATATATACTTGTTCTTTAATTAGAACCTTTATTTTACATGGACATATAAGGGGGAGTATTACAAAATAATATATGTCCATGTTATTCTCCACCACAATTTATTTTCACTATATCTTATCCACCACCATAATTTGTTTTCACTATATCTTATCCTCCACCATAATTTATTTCAACTATTATATATTTCCACCACATTTTGTTTATTCTTTTAGGTCTATAAATAGGCATTCTTGTAAGCATGGATGAACACACAAAAAGAGAAGAAAACAATAAGATTACTCATTTACTCTCTCCTCCTCTTCTTAAGTTTATTTGTCATTTTATTTATAACATCTATATTTTATTTTAGAATAAGTTTTTGAAGTAGAAAAGGGATTTAGACCTTTCAGCGAGATCAAACCACAAAGTTGAGTAAAAACCCAAATTCTTGCCAAGAATCCAATGAACAAACTAGATCATTAAGGTAAGCAAGAAGTAAATTACCACTTAAATATGCCTTACTTCATGATGTACAAGCAGAAGATAGATATTTTTTATGATATATTACTTTGGCTCATTACAATTGTAGAAGTTGTTGAAATGCATTAAGTAACAAGAACACGAGAAATTACTTTTCAATATTAGTGAGGATAAAGGCGAAGAGGGAGCCCTTATTTTTACTTCTATGCTCCGCACATGTATATATGAAATTGTAAGATTCAACGTAAAAAAAATAATGAAATAAAATACTCTTTTAATAACTTTTCCATTAATACGACAATTTACCAAAAGAATCTCAAGGTCAATGCAAAAGAAAGAGAGACTTAAAAACAAAAACAAAACAAAGATTATTTCCCATGAGCTAATTGCGTCATAATTGAATTTCAATAAAGGTTCTTCTAATATATAGATTTTGACCTCGCAACACAACAACAAATTGTATCACCGTAACCAAAATGATGATTATGGATTATTTGTGCATGGACCCAAGTATTTCCCACATATCTCTTCTTCTCAACCATTTACATGATTATCTACATTCAATAATAAATTAAAGGAGTTAGTTAATTAGGAGAAAAATACACATAAACAATAAGCAAAGAAGATTAGAAAAACATATAATGACTCAAGTCAAAGCCAAATTAATAAAATTATTAAAGTGATCAGATTGAGGTTTAAACAATTTTAATTTGTTACAACAAACGGAGACCAAACATAACTTACCATTATTTGTCTTCTTATTATATGTTAATAAAGTATGAATACGAATTTTGATATCTATTTAAGACATTTATAAAAATTCACATATTTATATATTTTTTGGCCATGGTAAAGGTGACTTGACACATCTCTTAGGTCAATAAAAACTTTGTTGTTTTCATTTCAATTAATGTTAAAAGCCTAAAAGTCTCTACTAAATAAATAATCATTTGCCTTCAAAAGTATTTAGATATCGAGTAATATTTATTAATGTGTTCCCCTATTATTTATAAAGTTTTTAAAGTAATTAATTATTTATAATATAAAAGAATTTGGTCTACAGAAGAATAAGCAGTCGTTGTAGTATAGTGGTAAGTATTCCCGCCTGTCACGCGGGTGACCCGGGTTCGATCCCCGGCAACGGCGTATCCTTTTTTTTATTTAAAAGCTTTCATTCAGTTTTTCCATTGATTGCCTTTTTTTTCGTAGTAATTTCCATCATTTTTCTTTTTTCCAAAGAGAAGAGTAACATAGACATAAAAAGATATTCATAAAAACTAACATCCACAGTGCTACATATGGGATTTTAACATATGAATTTACCAGCGAGTACAACATTAAAAAGGTAAGCAGCATTCATATTTCCTGATAAATCTCATGGAGCTGAAAGAGCTCTGCTCTCTACTATGTCCTTACATGAAAATAATGTGCACAATCAAAGTTAAATAATATGGGCATAATCATCCAAATGAGATCATTTTTGCCGATTAAGAACGAAATCTGCCATAGCAAGTAGTGGAGCTACCTTTTCTAGATCAAAACCAACAAGCTGCTCCTTGGCCTCCTTATTAAGTTTTTGAGCATATTCTTTGGACTTGTCAATGCCAATCATCTTTGGGTAAGTCAATTTGTTAGCCAACAAATCCTTCCCCGCTGTCTTTCCTAATTGCTCAGAGGATTTAGTCACATCAAGAATGTCATCCACAACCTGAAACAGCAGTCCAAGACATTTGGAGAATTTCCCAAGTCTATTAATCTCCTCCTCGGATGCACCACCAAGCATTGCTCCTACAACAGCCGCAGCCTCTGCAAAGTCTGCAGTCTTGTGACGATGAATATACTCGAGCTCATCTAATCCAGTATCAGATTTACCTCCACATAGCAAGTCAAGCACCTGGCCAGCCGCTGCCCCCTCTGGTCCTATCAATCTTGCTAGTTCTCCAACAGCACGAACCATTGTTTTTGGGTGTACCCCTTTAGTGGCTGTTGTCATATACTGAAATGCTAAGGCAACAAGGGAATAACCAGCTAGAACAGTGACATTTTCGCCATAAACCTTGTGATGTGACAGCTTTCCTCGACGGAGATCATCGCTGTCCATGCAGGGAAGGTCGTCGTGCATCATACACATAGCATGTATCATCTCCATTCCACAAGCAGCAGGCATTGCTGTTGATTCTTGGCCACCAACAAGCTCACAGGCGGCAATGCAGAGTACAGGGCAAAACCGCTTGCCTTCAGAAAGGAGCGAGTATCTCATTGCTTCATGGAACTTGATAGGCTCTCTGATTGGGACAGCAGCATCTAAGGCTTGATTGACAGATTTGATCTTTTGAAGCATATAACTTTTGAAATCAAAGTTACTTCTTGTCTTTCCAGCTTCTCTGCATTTGTTTTCATGTTTGATAACTTCAGCTTCATTCTTGGAAAGATCTGTGCTATTACAAAAGGTTCTTCCTTTTGGGAGGAATATAACCTCTGTTGTTTCCTCTGAAGAAAGAAGCAACTTTGTTCCTGCAGATCTGAATTTATCTGGAGTATCTCTTGTACTCAGTTTTGCAAGACTGCGGATTACTCCTTTTAGCATAGACATGACTCTTAACTTGAGAAGTCTGCTAAATTGTTTCTCTGATCTGGTGAATGACTATGTAACTTACTATAATATGACGGATTTACTGAGGAACAAGCATTCAAGCCAAAGCAGTAGGGTGGAAGCTATCTCAGAATAAAGTCAAACTTCTCTTGACTAACCTTTTTTAATTACTAATAGGATTGAGATGAGTTCCAAATATACAGACTGGGTCCCTCAAGCCAAAAACTTATGGGACCTGTGCTGTAACGCATGAGTTGGCTCTTTCGTATTTTGTTTATACCATTAGAGGGTGGGTGGAAGATTTTATCCACATAATGGTCTCACTGGCAGGACTTTAAGATATATTGATTTCCAAAGTGAAAGCCACCAAGGAAGTGCTGCAACAGCCAAAGGAAAGAAATGAAACAAATAGTAGAAAAAGGTGCTTATATCTTATATGAAAGCAAGAAATAGAGTTAACAACAAATGGGCAAATACATCCACAGCTAATGATGTGAATAAGGATTTATATCCCAGATATCAATTGAAAAACCATGACATTCTTAAAGTGAAGGAGAATAGAAATGGCGTATTGGCCATTATTTCATTCAAGAAGTTAGAAGTTTGAATCTTTAAATGTACAGACTCATGTCCGTCCTCTCCTTGAACTAACTTCTAAAACTTTAAATGTACAAATTGGTTGACCAGAAATTCATGTTTTCATTGTTTAATACTATCAGGAATCACTGAGAATCCTGTTGTTACAATTTAATTCTCTCTATAAGCAATATAATTTGCAAGAGCAAACAGTGGAGCTGCTTTCTCCTGATCAAATCCAACAAGCTGAGCTTTTGCATCTTTGTTTAACTCCTCAGCAAACTCCCTAGACTTCTCAATACCTATCAGTTTGGGATAAGTTACCTTATCAGCAACCAAGTCCTTCCCAGCTGTTTTCCCCAATTGCTGAGAAGACTTTGTGACATCAAGAATATCATCCACAACTTGAAATAACAACCCAATACATCTTGCAAACTTCCTTAACTTCTCCACATCTTCATCTGCTGCCCCTCCTAAGATAGCCCCTAGCACCACTGACCCTTCTAACAAAGCTGCAGTCTTGTGCAAATGAATGAACTCTAAATGCTTTAAATCAACATCAGAAATTCCCTCTGAAATTATATCTACAACCTGACCAGCTACAAGTCCCTCTGCACCAATACACTTAGCCAACTCACCAATCACCTTCACAATTCTATCAGAAGGAACCCCTTTTGTTTGAGTAGCAATGTGCTCAAAGGCTAATGCAAGAAGTGCATCCCCTGATAAAACAGCCACATCCTCACCATAAATCTTGTGATTTGTTGGCTTCCCTCTTCTAAGATCATCATTATCCATACAAGGAAGGTCATCATGAATCAAAGACATGGTGTGAATCATCTCAACAGCACAAGCTGCTGGCATGGCTGTGGACTCAACCCCACCAACAAGCTCACAAGCAGCTATACACAACATGGGTCGGATTCTTTTCCCACCAGCAAGAAGAGAGTACCTCATGGACTCATGAATCTTGACCGGCTCCTTCAAAGAGACTGCAGATTCCAAAGCCTTGTTCACAGAAATAGCCTTTTCAAGAACGTATTCTTTGAAGTCCATTGCTTGTTTCTTGCTCTTGCTTTCCGCATCTGTTTGCTTCTTGGTAAGAACAGCTGAGACAGAAAGAGAAGGAGGGTTAGTGGAGAATTTCATCTTCAGATGAGGCATGAATCCAGGAGAGCAAAATCTGGATCTGCCGTTATTTACAACGTCACAAAGGGCATAATGGGTGTGACCCCAAGTCGTAATTGTTGTTGAAAGACTCATTCTTTCGATCTAATTTCTCAATAATTTTTCTGAAAGAAAGAAAGATGAGAAGGAAGGAGGAGGAGGTTGCAAGACTACAAGTTTAGGATATCCAAACCAGTATAAAAGTCTCCAACATCAAGGGTCCACTACTGGGTAGTGAAGAGACACAACTGCACATATAAAAAAAAAGTTCTTGGAGTGAAAGTTGGCCAGTTGAGTGCCTAATTTGTCATCTCAAACTCCTACGAGAAAGAAATACGTAGCTTATAATTTTGTTAGGTTAAAAAATTATGATAAATATTTTTTTTAGATTAAAATTAAAATAAAAGTAAGTCATTTTTAATTTATAAGAGTATTTGACAAATGACTTAAAATAAGTTAAAAATCAAAAGTAGGACTCTTCCTATTTTTTATTTTTTAACTTATAAGTCATTTAAGTTTGAATTTTTATTTTTTAACTTAAAAGTTAATTTTTTTTAGTCAATCCAAACGGGCTCTTACTCTTAAAAGGTATGATGGATTTTGACTAAAATACATTTAATGGTGATTTTGTTTTGCTTTTAAGGTTGTTATATAGTACTCCCTCTGTTTCCATATATATATATATATATATATATATATATATATATATATATATATATATTATCCTGTCCTTATTATAAATAGATGTTTCATAATACTTATTATTTCATAAAACTATTACATAAACAACACTATTATTCCTCTTTTTACCTTGAGAGATATTAGTATTAAAGGTATGAATTTGACCAATATAGAAAACTAAATGATTTATTCATATTCATTGATCAATTTTATTAATTAAAATAAATTAATTTATGTTCATTTATTGAAAACTAACTTCAAGATAACACTAAATAAAGGTACAATGACAAATTTATCTAATTTCTTAAGAAAAGTAAAACTTAAAATAGTGACATAGAAATAAAAACGGAGGGAGTACATCATTAAATTTGTACATTAATTTAGGAATGTGTCAAGGATAAATTTGAGAAAAGGAATTAAATAGGTTTTGGGTTTTATCAAATATCAATTATCTTAGACTAATTTTTAGGGGTCGTTTAGTATATGAGCTAAAAATAACAATTTTGGTAAAAAAAAAATTGAATTAATTTTATTTTATATTTAATTTGAGATTTTAGCTAATTCTCAATTTCTTCTATTCCATTATTTGTGCCAAAATGGTAACTGGTGGAATTATTTTCTATATACAATATGGAATAAATTAATTCTATAGAATATCCTTACTTATTACATCTCGCATACCATACAATCCGACAGAGGTTAAACATCAATATGTTGGATAAAGGAGAGTAATATTTTATGCATATTTATCATACATAAAAAAGTAGTAAATCAAAAATCACTTAGGAGTCATTTGATAGGGTATAGAAGAACAATGCTAAGTAGAATGTTGTCACGCCCCAAGGCATGACCGGTACTCAAAAATCATCTCTGACCTCTGAGAGAATCACTTAGTCTCATTACTCATTCGTTCATCAGCAGAAGACTTAAGTGAAAATAAGATTACTTATGTGGGCTTGCCATCATCAACATCAAAGGAAAAAAATAGTCCTTAGAAAAAGTAGTTTCAAAGGAGAACTACTCTAATTATATCATCAAACTCTGTCTATGAAGCCTCTAATACTATCAGACGCTGCCAATAACATGTCCATAGCTACTTCAAAAGAAACATAATACTCAATAGTAATAAAATGATAAAGAGTTTCTCCGAATATAAGAAAGACTCACTAAATAATTGGAAAGTAATGATTTTCAACGATGTGCCTGTTGAGGATCTCTAACACCTGTATCTGCATCATAAAACGATACAAGTCGAATGACGTCAGTACATAAAATATACGAGTATGTAAAATTGCAGGAAAGTAAGGGCAGATATCAAAAAACTCCTCTCAAGAAGACTCAACTCAGAACTCAACATCATCTCAACATCAATATGTAATGCAAGTTTAAAAATAATAATAAGCAATGCTTACTTAGTTGGAAGTTTCTCTAACCGACAACTATCACTTATGAACTAGTGATGATACAACGAAGCGATGCCATTGCCACATCTATCCAATACCTTGCCAGAATAAATGACATCACTATCTGGATCAATCATCAAAGTCCTCTTTTTGGGACTTAAGAGGCATAGCCTCTATCCTACGTTGGCTACATAGTTCTGAATTTTGAGTCAATTAAACTCTTACCCAACTCGGTGCTCAATACTACTCCAAAAATATGTGCTCATATTAACCTCATCATCTAGTCTTATTGGACTTTAATTTAAAATATCAAACTCATCTCAATGCATCATCATCATCATTACCTCTTCATCAAATCATTGTACTTCAAAACATATTACTCAAAACATCATTTAACCCAAAAAATCAAATTCATTTAAACTCAATGCTTTTGCTATTTCAAAACTCAATGTTTTACATATATAGTATTAATTCAAATTCACCCATATTAATACTTGTGTCATTCTAATGAGTTATCAAACACACTGATAATTAAGATAATATTAGTAGGTGACAAAATTCTATAGAGCTTGGTTTTAATGTGAGAAATAGTGGTGACGCCAGCATAGTAATGATGGACCTATCGATATGAATTGTGGTGAAGTGGTGAAATTATTTTATTTTTTATTAGAGATTTTAATTTTGAGTCTTGAATATGATTTTTTTTTTATTGAAAGCGTCATCTCTAAATGAATCATGTTATAATATGTGGTAAAAAAAGTTATGGTGGGCCTCGTGGCTACCTCGTCCTTCGATTGGCTACAACAGTGTAAGCTACTATGCTTTATTGGTTCTTCCATTTTCTCCACTCGTGTGTCTTTCCAATGATACCCTTTTTCCTTTTCTTTTTTCACAATTCATTTTTTAAATTATCATGTATGTGTATATTTTTTTTCTTTAAAAAGGAAGCCTTACAATAGCCAATTGTTATAGGACGCGTTTGGTTTCTTACAAGCAAAATGCAAATGAAGTTATGGCGTCTTTTTTGTTGCTTTCTGAAGTTGGGAGAGATTGTTTTGGCAGAGATAACCTAAATATTTTGGATAAAAACAAAAAGAACGAAGTAAGTTACACGTTAGGATGTTTCTGTTTTACCTAGGTATTATAATGGTCATGGTCGAATCATTTCTGCACATACCTAACAAATTAGAATTTGGCCAAGTTTTAATATTTGACAAGTTTTAAAAATTTTAAAATTATCTTATATTTTTATATTTTATAAAAATATTTATTATTTATTAATTTTAATTAATAATTATTTACTAACTTACTCTATTAACGAGGTCAATCAATATCATTAAATAACATTTTTATTTATTAGTAAATAACCAGACTATTTCGAAAAAGAATAATTTAGGTGACAAGATTAGAAACAAAGAATAATTTATTTTTAATTCGACTAATGTATTGTTATTGCCCATAATGTTATTTTTTTTTTATTGTTGATTGTTATAAATTATGTTATAAGATTTATTTTTAACGGAACATGTTCATTATAAAATAATGATATAAACTTATGAGTATTTAATAATTTTTAGAATTTACGGGTACAAAATAATATTTTTGAAATAAACAAATATTCTTGGGAAAATTTGTAGCCAAATACATGGTGACACTTTACCAAAACTTCACAAAAAAATAACCTGCTAAGAATATTTGGAAGTTTAGAGCCAAATGCTAGCTTATTTCTTTCATGTGGGGTTTACGGCGATTGATTCAGTAAAATTTTATATGTTTTAAATTTAATTTATTATTTTTTGATTTATGGATAAACTAAACTAATAATCAAATTAATACAATATTTATTATTGATTTTTGATATTTAACGGTTCAATTTTTTAGTTAATTGATAAGAAAATACTCATATAATTGTGTTTATAAAATAAAAATAGTAGCAAGAACATGAAAAAATTTAAAAATATATTTTAAAAAATATTTTTCTTCGTACCAAACACACCCTTAACGAAGAAATAGCCTAATAAAGTACACCTTTTATTTCATATTACTTAATACTCCCTTTAAAAAACTTTAACTAGGGATATATTTTACTAAATTAATCCTATTAATAATTCTTTAAAACTTTAAATTTGGCTATTATTACATATATACTTATTTAATCATATGCTTCTTACTTCCCGTGAATTTTTGCTCAATAAAATATCATGGTCATAGAGGAACTTAAATTCTGGTGTGAGATACTCTTGGGGGTGACAAATGGGTGAATTAGATTGAATTTGGATAAATTGAATATGAATTGAGTTAAAATGGATTGAATTAAAATTCACCCATATAAAATATGGGTAAATATGAATTTAGTCAAATATGATTTGAATAAAATGGTTGTAACCCACATTAATCTCCTAAAGCCAAAAAAATATTAAATCAAAGTTAAATTGTTAATACCTCAACTCATACTACCCCACCCCTACATTATTATTATTATTTAAATGATTTTTCATACAAAAAAAGAAATTTATTTATTTTTACTCCGTCCCCCACCCCACCTCCCACCATACCCCCCCCAAAAAAAAAAATTGCCCTCCCAACCCAATCCGTCAGCCATACCCCCATCCCCACCCCTCCCCCAAAAAAAAATCCAAAAAACTTTAAGTTTTTTTTTGAAAAAAATAAAATAAATTGCCCACCCTACCATCACCACCCCTATCCCACATCCATATAAGATGAACACAACATTTATTAAAGTTTTTGGAGGTTACTCTAGATTAAATCCCAATATGCATGTATAAAGACCTATATAAGGATAAAATATTTTTTTGAAGAGTGATCTCGAAATCACATAAGCTCTTTGAATATTTATAAAGAAATCAAGATATCAAATACTGCCTTTGTCAAAGTCGTCCCAATGTTCCAAGCGATTAAATTTATCGCAATGAGATCTAAATCATCCTATATTCAAGAAATACGATGTTAATATCTTTCAAAAGATAAATTATTATTTTTTCAAATTTATAATGACATTTTTTTTACAAAAATATAACCTAATTGGTCAAGTTTAATATTTCCAAAAAATTGATGAAATCACAATTTGAAATTTCAAATTCTATTTTTTTTGGAGAATTGTGTGATGTAAATTATTATTTGCAGTTATGTTGAAATTTTGTGCAAATTTTATAAACAAACACCAATTTGAAAACAAAAAATTGAATTCAAGCTCCCAAATTCTATGGCCAAACGCCATCTTTATCTTCCATCCTCCTTGCTCCTTTACTTTTTCTTTGCCGCTTTAATCTTTTAATCACATTTTTGCTTTAATTCTCTTCATTTTCATACCGTTTTATTTCTACACGTTTAAAACATAATATTAAGCACAAAAAAACATAATTAATACTAAAATGATACGTATTAAAATATAATACAAATAATGATTAATTATATGCATTATAAACTCAACATCAAAGCTCCCTAAACAAGAATTATCTTTATCGTTTTACCTAAAAAGGATTAAAATATAAATATCAATAATCTGACAACTTTTAAAATTTCTCAATAATATCAAATGAATTATATTTTTTTTTTCTGGAGATCTTAATAACTTATTTAGTTGACTATCTAATTCTTATACTCTAAAAAAGGATTATATTTATCTCTGTGACATTAAATCCGCATTTTTACTTTAATTTTCTTATTTGATTTACGAGGTATATTTTTTCCAATTAAATCTATTAGCTCATTTATTGAGAAAAAAATATATTAGCCTATTTATTAAATAAGTTAGTAAATCAATTCCAAAAAAAATTATGTCCCGAAGGATCCCTATAGAAAAGGTAAGGTGAGACATGAGATTTAACGCAATATAAATAAATATATTATTTTTAGAATACAAAAGTAAATATGATCTCAAAGTTGGATGAAGAGAATAAATACGTTGATTTAATGTCGTAGTGGTAACTATGACCCATTTTGAGAGTACAAAAATAAATATGTTTTTTTCGAGAGCATAAAGACAAATATATTAATGACCTGAGGATTTAAAGTAAGAATAAATATGATCTTTTTTGAGACTATAAATATGTCCTAAATTGGAGGAAAAGAATAAATATATTAAAAAATATAATAAAGAAGAAATATGACTTATTCGTGAAATTATAAAAACAAATATGATCCTTCTCCGTTTCCCATCCCCCGTATACCAGATGTAATAAAAGAAAATTCTAAAAATAAAAAAATAAATACATTTGTTTTCGAATATGGAATAGAACTTTAAGACGCCCATTGTATGGAAACTGGAAAGAGAGACAATTTTTACTTCCCCTAAAACAACTTTTCGTGCCCTCGTCTCCGTTGAAGGTTTTTGTTCAATCAATTCTCTCTGCGCTTTCTTCAAGAGTCAAAAGGTACCATCACCCCGAATACCCAACTCTTTCTAATTTGTTCCTCTGATTTAAGGGTTTATGGTTTGTTTCACCATTGTCAATTCTTGAACAACTGGAATTTTCTTTGCATGTACTAATTTTCGCCCCCCTTTTGCTGTTGGGTTTTGTCATTTATCTTCTTGTTCTAAAAGATTGAACTTTTAGTTAGGTTTCTTGAATTCTTTCTTTTTATCCGCCACCCTTTGCGTTATACATGCCTTTTTGGTGTTTTGGGGTTGAACTTTTAGTTAGGTTTCTTGAACTTTTAGTTAGGTTTCTTGAATTTTCTTGGATAATTGATTGATACTGAATATAAGGATATTTATAGGAAAAAGTTTTGCTTTCCGTACTGCTTCTTCGTTTTATGTTGCTGACATTAGATTGGATTTTTATTTATCTGTTTATTTTAAATCCCTTTTCCATGTAATTTAGGACTCTTGTAATGGTTCTGTTGATAGCTACATTCATCTTTACCGCTGTGAGTTATTGAAATTTTGAGAAAAAAATTAACCTTGATTTCTAAAGAAAGTTACAGAGTTTTGCTCTAATTAGGGTGTACATACTGAAATATGTTGTAGGAGTCTTCCCTATCATATACAGAACCATGAACTTGCTTAAAAATACATTGCTCCTCATGTAGGAGTGAGAAGTCCCTTCCATTCTTTTTTTTTGTTTGAAGATGGTTTCCACAGGTTATTTACATTGATCTTCATGACCGGTACAAATACACTACTTTGCCCAAGTAGAGCTGGTGGTCTACTGAAAATTGAATCATCTTTCACTTTCATCATTGCTGTTGGTTAATGATCCTTTGTAGAACTACACTGTCTGCATCTTGTGAATTACGTTTCCACTTTTTAAGTTATTTCTGGACAAATATGCTCATGGAATTGATTTGTAATTTGTTTTAGGAAAAAATGATCAGATTGTTCAAAGTAAAAGAGAAGCAAAGAGAGGATACTGAGAATGGCAATGCGAGGGGCCCTTGTAACAAGCAGACTGCTGGGGAACTGCGTCTACGCAAAGGTTTTGATCACATTATCTTTTTGCTTGATCTTTAACTCCTTTATGTGATTGCACTATTCCACTGTATTATTCTTTTCATGGTCTATCATTGGGTTGTTTCATATGGAACTTCCATTCAATCTTTGTTATGGTGAATTTATTCTCACCTGAGACTTATCCCCTTCAACTTACTTTTTGCAGACATTACCGAGCTGAACCTGCCCCGTTCTTGTACAATATCATTTCCAGATGGAAAGGATAAGTTGATGAGCTTTGAGATTAAAATTCAGCCAGATGGTGGATACTATGCGTAAGTAATTCCTTCTGCACAGCTGATAGCACCCCCCATTCTCCCCCTTAATATATAGAGTTTAGGACTTGTATATTGTGTCGATTCTCATCCAAATAAAAACCTGGTTTTGTTGTTGCAGTGGAGGAAACTTTTTGTTCTCTTTCCAGGTTCCATCAATCTATCCACATGAACCACCAAAAGTCAAGTGCAAGACCAAGGTACAGCTGTTTTTCCTTCTTTTCCACTCGTATATATTCTGACATGCACCAGAGAAAATGATTCTCATTAGCTTTCTGTATGAGATGTAGGTATATCATCCTAATATCGATTTGGAGGGTAATGTATGCCTCAACGTACTTAGAGAAGATTGGAAACCTGTTCTCAACATTAACACAATTATCTATGGATTGTATCTTCTTTTCACGGTACATTATGATTCTCTGCAACATCTTCTTAGTTTGTCACATATATATACAACAAATATACAATCACTTTATCCCTTCTACACATGTGCAGGAACCAAACCATGAAGATCCCCTTAATCTCGAGGCTGCAGCTGTGTTGAGAGATAATCCTGAGTTGTTTCAATCAAACGTGAAAAGGGCTATGCAAGGTGGAACTGTGGTCAATATAAGCTTCACGCGATGCGTGTAGCCTTTTCTCTGATGCTGGCAATAGTGTTTCCGATCAGATGCTGTACCATTTTGAGGCTTGCTGGGTTGTATGTGGTGTCTGCAAACTTGCAGTGCCATCTTATCTGAGTGTCTGATTTTCATGGAGTATATAAATTTTAGCTTTAACTTCTTTGACGCGTATCGATTAGCGAATATTTTTTAAATAAATATCATCATTATTTAGGTATTTGGAAAGTATTGATCTCCTTTATTCTTTCTTTCTTTCTTGAGGGGGGGGGGGGGTCTTGGTTGAACGATAAAGAAATGAGAACCTATAGACAGATCTTGGTCGAAACAGATATCAATTAAGTGGGCAGGTTGGTTCCTATGCAGTGCTTAGTATTCAAGTTGGGAGTTCTTCTCATTTACATCTAGAAAAAGAAATGAACTGTTAGGTTGGCTGAACAGCATTGTCATGAACACAAAGAAAACCAATGGGAGAGCAATATAGATGAAAAATGCATTGTCTAAGAAGAAAACTTCACTATCTAACTCCCGTTTATAGTGTAAAGACTGGTATTAACAACTTAATCGTGCTAAAAGGGATGCTACGCAAAGTTCTGTTGCTTTCTTCTAACTTCTAAAAATAGCAGGATTTACAATATTACATAGACAAACAGGCAAACCCTGTCCCCTCACCTTTCTATTCCAGTTAGCCATTGCAGAAGCAGCTACTTCAGTGTTAGAGTGCCTGATGCCTACATATCTTTGTAAGGTGAAAGCGTCTGCTTGTTTTAGTACCATTACATTTTTGAATTATGAGTATCATCTGTTCCTACGTAATCTGTTGTCCTGATGCATTGCCGCCACCAAATGAAATATCTGCAAAATTAAAAGGGAATATTTTGTTTTGGCCTACAGCAGTGCAGGAGCATTTCATCAAAGTGGTCATAGAAAGAAACCCAAATCCAAATGAACTGAAGCCAGATGAACCCAAAGAACCAAGAAGAATGAATAAACAAAGAAATGAAAAGCGTGGAATCGTCATATCATCTCTGTTTCTTTTGCAGCAACAAGTCTTGCATTCTCACGGTCCTGCTTGAATGTCCAATACAAAGGAGTGTAAAACAAGCAACATAAACCAAAAGGCACGGCCATCATTGAAAAGAGGCCTTTTGACAGTGCTAAAGCCTCTCTTGCAGACCCTAATACTGGATCAACAGACTTGGCATCATAGCCATACATTTTCTCAGCGAGAATCCCTACAATTGGAGCAGCAAAAGAAGAAAATGAACCCTCAAATGCCCGATCAAAAGCATAAATCATGGTGCGGTGCTTTGAAGGCACCACTTCTGCAAACATGGGACCGTTTGTAGCCGTAGCACACCAGCTGATTGTGAGCCCCATTATGAATAAAGTCACAGCAAATGTGGAATAGCTGCTTACGGACGGGGGGATAATTCGAAGAAGGAACCATGAGAATGGGATGCCCATAAAAGAACTAAATTGAGCACACATGATGCGTCCTGAATGAGGGTATATTCGAGACATTTGGTCTGCAACTACTCCACCGAAAAAGGAACCTAAAGCGCATCCAGCAGCAAATAGACTGACAAGTGCTGCTGAACTATTATGATCAAAACCTGCATCAGAAGTTCATGATCACCATTGATGCAGTTAACACTAAACAAAATGTATATAAAAGGGCAGCCCGGTGCACTAAAGCTCCCGCTAGGCGCAGGGTCCGGGGAAGGGCCCGACCACAAGGATCTATTGTACGCAGCCTTACCTTGCATTTCTGCCAGAGGCTATATCAGCACAAGAAAATCCAACATGCTAATTCCTGAAAACCAGCCACTTACCGATTAATTCAAACCATAATGTAAAGAAAACAAAGGCTGTCCAAGGTAGGGATCCAACTAGACCCTGCAAAACAATGAACTGAAACGTTTGGAGTTTGATGACAGTTTTCATGGCTGTCCAGGACTCCATCCAAATTGACACTGAATTGATATTTGAGTGTCCTTTCTCTATCAATTCATCCCTAGCATGAGAAAGGAAAACTCAAAAATTAAACCAAAGAGTAGAAAACTCTTAACAGCATAGGAAATGGAACAACTGACGAACATAAAGCCGTATATACAAAGCAACTACCTGTCTGAGTGTTTTGAAATATCACGCTGGCCACTGGTTTTTTTCCTTGGGTCAACAACAAAAGAGAAGACCAGAAATCCTATAAAAGTACTCAAAGTTGCCATCACGACGAAGGCAAAGCGCCATCCTGGTATGCCCCAGAATTCATGACCAGCCATAACTGTAGCTATAGCACCGCCTCCTATCCCACCCACAGTACCAATTAGATTAAGAAACCCAAATCCCGCCCCTCTGACTTCATCCTTATAGCTATCAGCTATGAAGGACTGCAAAGCAGGTATCACAATTGCCAGACCGAAGCCATTTACTGCTCTCCAGAAGCCAACCTGCAGAAAATACTTGCTCGCACCCACTGCACCGGTTGATAGGGCCCAGAAGAGGATACCAATTGCAAGAACCGTGGGACGGTCATAATTTAAAACTAAAATACCTGCCAGTGGTGAAGCAATTCCCTGCACAAAGTTCCTTATGAATGTAAGAAACCCAAGATCAGATGGTCCTGCTGTAAAAGCTTCACTGACTTCTTTATAAACAGCTGGAAGGAGATTCTCATCAGCGCGCTCCATTATAGCGGCCATGTTGATGATGATTAGGGAAATAGAGATACCAAAAATTGTCCTTGTTCTGTATTGGGCCAATATATTAAAATCTAAAGTAGAAATGCTACACTAACACGTACTATCTTCTCCCAAAAATCAAATGGATTGAAATAGACGGAATTATTTGGGGCTAAACAGTTTTTTTCAAGTTGGTTTGTAATCAGCATATATTAGGAACTGAACAAAGAGGGGTTCACATTTTCTGTGGCAGGAAATATCATCTCGTTGTAAGATCAAAAAAATTTGATCAGCAGAAAGAATAAAACTTGAACAAAGTGCTTCTTGCAGAGTTGCAGTTGATTGATGTAACATTGTACAAAACCTATATGCAGTAAAGAAAAACAAAGTAAACTGAAAGATAAATAAAACATGCAATAGAAACCGCCACTTTCTAATTGTGAGTTGGAAGCTGCTAGATTTGACCATTCGCAATCAGCCTTTAATATCTGTAAGTTTTATT
Organism: Solanum dulcamara; assembly: GCF_947179165.1. NCBI lineage: Eukaryota > Viridiplantae > Streptophyta > Magnoliopsida > Solanales > Solanaceae > Solanum > Solanum dulcamara. Next base: position 54,664,583 of record NC_077247.1, on the reverse strand, counting down.
TTTTTGTAGAAACTGTACCTGATTCGGACCTACACACGCTTAGAATAACAGTTTCGGATCATGCTAAGAGACCAATTATAGCATCATTATTGTCATCAAATATAATAGATGAATAATCCAAGACTCTGGAGGATGAAAAAAAGAGAGCAATAAAATTGATGTAAATCTATGGATTGCTTGAATAGAGATTTGACATCATTTCCACGAATGCCCCACATAGCTTATTAAGTCATCCATCTTGTGTCTCACCGCTTAGGTCTGTTTACTTTGCAGTATCTACATGTCAACACTGTTCAAAATACTTTTTTCTTCTATAGGTCATGTGGGCATGTTAGTTCATCTAAAAGTTTTTCAATCTCTAAATTCGCTAAACGTATAGTATTCAATATTTGAAAACATTAAAAGGTAAAAATTACAAACGAGAAAAAATAGCTTGACACTGTTATAAAAAAAAAATCTATAGCTGAAAGTCAATCTAAACCAGGGCACAGGACAACCCTGTCTAATTGATCGAATGGGTGGCTATCAACATGTTCTCTGAAAGTTGGAGTTTTCAGGAGGGTGTTGCTTTACAATGTGCTGACATTCAAACAAGAACGACAACTAAGACACGAAGTTAGAGAACATTCAAGCTAAAATCATTTTTCCAAGCAAATAAGAGAAAAATGTGTGATAAGTAGCATGTCAAATTGAAATACAAATGAAAGATTAAGAGGTCCAAATTCAAAGTTTCGGCCTTATCAAGAGGATCTATTTTTGTCCATCCCAGTGTAGTTCAAAATGAGACTAATGATGGTTTATATAACAGCATACTCAAAGCGAATCTCAAAGAAGCAGTTGCATTGACTACTAATTGACAAAACATCAAATCCTATTACCCAGTGCAATATGTTCTACCCTGACTAGAAAGCCTAGAGGAGGAGTGGTATGAAAGCTTATAACTCAGTAGAAACAGGAAATATACATGGTGACTAACTAAGCACTGAAACATATGTTCCTCATTCAAGGTAAATTACCTAAATTTTAAAACTCAGATTGTGTTCTGATAAAGCTTGTCAGAATTTCATAAATTAGATCCCTTTTGCACTTAGGTCATTCAATTGCATCTAACTTCAACTGAAATCAAGTCGAAACTTTCCTTTTCGTAGGTAAACTTAAGTAAGAGATTTTCTTCCTCTCTTGCAAGCCGCTTTGTCTGCTGATCCACTTATCACTTGCTCTACTTCCATACTGCCTCAGTTGTTAAACACTAATGTCTCAAGTGTTTCCACTTGTGGAAAATAACTTCATCAACTCCAGACTTAAATGATAAATTAAAACTTCTAACTTTTTTTCATTCGCACCTGATAACCTAGGGATCAATATTGGTATCTCTCTTACAAAACTGTCAACTAGAAGAGAGTGTCTCACTAACTGAGGCAAATCCTCTCATATAAAACTTCCAATTCTCGAGAGACCTCATCGAAAACATCCAAGGATTACTCTCAACACCTAAAATAACATAACAGGAAGCAACAACCTTAATGGAACAACTACTCTAATACTATACTAACTGGAAGAAAAATCTGAACCCACAAACAAAAGCTGCCAGAGGAGAATAAGGTCCCTAAACATACGAATAAATACTCCATCTGTTCTATTTTATATAACAATCTTCCCGTTTAAATTTATTCAGAAAAGAATGATATATCTTTCTGTATTTCAAAACTCTTAACTTTAAACTTGTCATTTTAGCCTTAATTTTATAGCCATAGTAATGTCACTACATGTGTTTAAGACCAAAAGTTCATATGAACCCTATATAAATTGAAACAGAGGAAGTAGAAACGAATCCGAAAACCATAAAGAATATAATAATCTCAACGAAACAACATATTTCAAGTTGCAATAAGAGTGAAATCTGACCTCATGGTGGAAAGGTGCCTGGGGAGCAAAGATTTTGGTGGAAAAACAGAAGAATGTAATCTGGAAGCTCTAGCGCTTAATCCCATCAATCCCAAAGGAAAAAGGTCAACCTTTTGCTGTTGGCACTAGCCATTCAACGTTTATTTGCTGCAAGATTCCATTTTTAGACAACCCCAGATGAAGATTTGAGATCTACTTACCATAGAATATTCAAAATATATGTACATCCATTAATTAAACGTAAATATGTGCGTAAAAGATTCAATAAAAAGAGTACACAATGAGTATAAATCTGGAAAGTAAGAAACGTTATGGTAAAGGATCGAGAGATTTATGCAAATCTTTTTCTTAATTTGTTTGAGATTAGCAAATCCTTAATTAAGACAGAATATTGGAGTGGTTTTCCACAAAGTCAAGGCCAGACGTGTAATAAACTGACTGCTCTCTGCAGGGATGTCTACTTCTTATTTGACATTTGTGGCCTTCTTAACTGCACTTATTTTAATTTTAAGATGAAAATTGTAGCATTGTAGTAATTTTTTGCACCGTAGTTAATACTCCGTTGCCTAACACAATTAATATTAGTTGTGTGAGATACATACTAAAATATTTTCCAGCTAACACGTAGATTTGGTCCTATGGGTGTTTTGGAACTAGTACGGGTCACTAATCACCATTTGTACCTATAGCTTGCTGTCCACTTCGTTATAAAAGGTGAAAATTGTCAAAATTATTTTTTAACTATTTAAAATAAAATATATATATTTTAAAATTATTTTATCGCTCAAAAATATCCTTCACGTCATATTATTCACCCACTTCTATGAAATGAAAGTTTCATTTCATTTGTATTAATTTACATCACATATGATCTCCACATCAACATTCACCACACCCCATCAATTAAAAGACCCAGATTCACCCATTGAAAGACCTAAACGCATCCTTAACTCCCATAGTTATAGTTTCCTTGACTCCCGTAGTCGTGGCTACCATAATTAATTTGCAGCAGTTTTTAAGCAACCCCCGTAATAATTTGCGGCAGTCAGACACTCTTGGTTGTTGGCCTAGCTTTAGGAAGAACACTTCAGCTACTTCCCAAGCATCTATTAATCACGTTGAACGTACGATTATGTTGCTCTGCAACTCACTCCAAGCTCGACCGCACCCATCTTCTTTCTAGAAAAGCACCTGCTTGATCAGGTAGCACATTTGCTTAATTGCCATTTTGGAAAAATAAACATATCACCCTTTGTTAGATATGTCTACGGGATGAAAACTATAGTTTAGCAAATTAAATAGTTAATTAATAGTTTGCTTAAAAACTGTTGCAAATTAATTGTGATAGCCATAACTACGGGAGTCAAGAAAATCATAACTACGACAGTCAAGGATGAGTTTGAGTCTTTTAATGGGTGAATTTTTGTCTTTTAATTAATGGGGTGGGGTGGAATGGGATGGGGTGCTTATGTGGAGATCTTAGGTGACGTAAATTAATACACATAGATGCCACGTTTTATTTCATCAAATGGAGGAATAGAAGTGAGCCAATAATATGACACGAAGGACATTTTTGATCCAATAGTATGAAAAAAAGGGTATTTTCGAGTCAGAATATAATTTAAGGGTATATGTGCTGTTACTCTTCCTGTATTAAGGTTAGCAAACCAGAAACAATAAAGATGAAAATAAAAAATAGTATCCGAGTCCACAGAATTCACTGTATGTTTTTAAGAAATTTAATCCCCTCACTGTATCCGAGGTTATGAATTATTTCCTCCCAAGATAAAATGGATAAATTATTAAAGAAGTAGCGGTACCTCAAACTTCAATAATTTCAGCGAACTCAAAAGCCAGCAACAAAATCATACAAAGACTCAACTTTGTTTGAAAGAAAATATATATGTAGAAGAAAGAGAAATTTAATTTTTAAAAATGAGAGGAAAATCCTCTATTTATAGACAACAAAGAGTAGTGTGAACATGTGCTTATTGTGGTTTATCGGAACAGACACAATTTATGTCTAATTCATTTTTAACCCGTATTTTACCCAACCCATTTCTTACCCATATTGTAAATCCGTCCATTTTTGTCTAATTCATTTTTAACCCGTCCAAATTTAATCCAATCCGTCCATTTATCACCACTGGCAATAACCCAAGTATGGTAACACTTATCTCCCATCGTACCGACCAGTTTAACAATTCCTGTGCTGCTTGTGAACCTTACCAGTCACCACTGACACGTAGTCAAATTAGTTAAAAGGACTCATTAATGTGTAGTTTGAAGTTAATATGAGGAATGAAAAATAAATATGTTACTTACTACGATATATTATTAAACACACTGATGGTATAAATATGATTTCAGTACTACTCAAGTACTGATCTGTTCTCATGAAATATATTATTTACAGTTACCAATTTTTTATTTTATTTTTTTTAAAATGTTCCAAAGAATAACTAAGAGCCCGTTTGGATTGGCTTTAAGTTGGTCAAAACTAACTTAAAGTCCCTTTTTAGCTTTTGGACGTGTTTGTCTAATGCTGACTTTAAGCCATAAAGTTCTTAAAGTCAGTCAGAAATGAAAAGTTAGGATTTCTAACTTTTTTTCCAAAGTGCTTAAAGTCATTTTCTTTGACCATAGAAATTACTTTTATATCCTTTATATTTTAACTAAATTCTCAAACTATCTTTTTTTTATTTTTTTAACCTTAAAATTCACATCATAAGCACTTTTATCCAAATACTCAACTGCTTATTTATAAAAATAACTTTCAGCACTTCAAAGTTCTAAAAGCACTTTATACATAAAAGTTACTTTTTTTATGTTTATCCAAACGGGCTCTAAATGATCAAGACAAACAATAATGAGGTTGGTTCATTACGAAATTATTTGAACCCCAAACTGTAAATTACAGAACACATAAAGCTTAACGTAGACCAATATCCAGCGCAAATGTATAGGCATCACTTAGTTGAGTTCAAATGGAGCGTTGTAATCCGTTTTGAGATATAACTGAGTTGAGTTAAATTGCAGTGTTGTGGACTACAACGCCCTTGTTGACGATCTTTTAATTACCCAACCCAAAGTAAACAAATCTCAATGAATACAATAGAATTCAATAATGAGATTAATTTATATAATTAATCTTTATGATTTCCTTAATTAATTAGAATTGAGGCGCAGTCATTAAGTATTGTTGATGATCAATTATTTATAAATTACGTATTATCCCCACACTATCAATCACATGCCGCGAATGAATACGTGAAGTCACCAATAATTTAAACTCTTTTCGTCCCAATTTATGTGACATTTTTTGGATTTTGAGATTCAAACAAGTTTATTTTTTATCATAATTTTTTTATATATCTTTATTGACAATCATTGTAACTTATATTACTTTTTACGTTGTTAAATATTCTCCGTCCGAATTAATATTCAAAATTAAACTATGTAATTTTTGAAAAGAGAAATATGCCACATAAATTGAGATAGAGGGAGTAACATGTTTGCTCAATAAATAAATCAATCAGGACAAACAACTTTTTTCATTCTCGATCTCCTCATTTTCATTATATACCTTCATCTCATCTTACTCTCTACCATTCACATTTTTTTTTCTTCAAAAAAGTAGTTGTGACTATGGGTAGCTCACAACAACTACTTCATGTTGGTATACTCTCAAGTCCAGGTTTAGGCCACATCATCCCCGTATTAGCCCTAGGAAACCGTCTCGCCTCCCTCGACAACGTCTTGGTCTGTTTTTGTTATCACCTCTGACAGCTCTCTGGCCGAAACTGAGATTCTCAAATCCGCCAATAAATCGAAGCTGATTGATGATGAAGTGGAAATACCAGCTTGTACGTGAAACGTTACATGTCGTTAAGTCCCCGATATTTGCAATGAAGCATATTCTGGACGCTCTCATTGTTGATATTTTCTCTACTGAAGCCTTGCCAATTGCAAAAGAATTTGGATTACCTAATTATATGTACATTCCATCGAATGCGTGGTTTACTGCTTTGACTGTGTACTGTCCGGTCCTTGACGTAGAAATTGAGGGTCAATATGTAGATCAGGATCAACCGTTGAAAATCCCGGGTTGCAAACCGGTTCGACCGGAAGACGTGGTTGATCCAATACTAGACCGCAACAATCAACAATCAGGATTATCTCGAGTACTTGGGGTTGGGTTCTGTTTGTTGGATGGGATTATGATGAACACTTGGGAAGAAGTGGAGACCGGTACACTCAAATTAAGCGTTTAGAGAAAATGAAATATTAAAAGAAATCGTGAAGTCACCGGTTTATCCGATTGGACCGTTGTGTAGATACGACCAACAAATCATTGATGGTCGGAGTACTGGAGATGATGATCGTAAGAATTTTGTCCTAAATTGGTTGGACGTACAAATTCCTGCTAATTCAGTGCTATACATATCTTTCGGGATTGGTGGGACTCTCTCGTCAAAGCAATTAACTGAGTTAGCTTTGGGGTTGGAATTAAGTCACCAGAAGTTCATTTGCGTGGTGAGACAAGTCATTTTTCACGACAGGAAAATGGGGAGACGGCACACCTGAGTACTTGCCAGAAGGTTTTCTAACACAGACAAAAGATTTTGGATTAGTGATTCATATGTGGACGGATCAAGCAGGAATTTTGAGCCACCCATCAGTTGGGGGATTTTTGTCACACTGTGGACGGAATTCTAGCATTGAGAGTATAACAAATGGTGTGCCAATGATTGCGTGGCCGTTATATGCTAAACAGAGACAAAATGCCACTATTCTTACGGAAGAACTTGGAGTGGCCGTTAGGCCAAAGGTATTGCCGGCCAAGAAAGTGGTGAAAAGGGAAGAAATAGAGCAATTGGTGAGAACGGTATTAATGCAATATAAAGAAGGAAAGGAATTGAGGGAAAATGTGAAGAAACTGAAGATGAGGCAGAGAAAGCACTAAGTGTAGGGGTTTAGCATCAGTCACAAAATGGATTCCACATCAGTCCCTTCAAATTTTTTTTACGCGCTCTTCAAACGTGATAAAACATTTTATGCAATGTCAACAATGAATATTTAAAAGATACAAATTATGTATGGTTAAAGAGTTTAATAGAAAGACAACATAATTAAGGTGTCTGAGAGAAAAATCCAATCAAATTCAAAGGCTTATCTATGTGTTCAACCTAATCTTTAACTTGTCAAAAGTTTAACTCACCTTGTCATGGTGCAGCAAACAAGATTAATCTTAACTAGTCTTGTCATGTCCCACTTTCTACTTTTGCCCTGCTGCATTGAGTCTTTTTAAAAATTTCAAATGTTTCTTTTTCTCACTTTGCCCGTGTATAAGGATGGAATTACTAATATAGCGAGAATCGTACCAACAACCTTGAAGATAATTTGAACATCATTGACCACTAAGTTAAGCTTCCCAACGATGTTATAAGGATTCATTATAGGATATATATGCATAAAATTTAAATTTGACCTTATATATATAAAATGCAATTTTTCAGCGATGAATCTCCTTCTTCCCACTTGATTTTGCCCTTGCTTATAAGCACTCTTAATTTATCTATGTGTTTGATAAACACTCAAAATTACTTATAAGCCAAAACAAATCAAAAGTCACAAATCAATCAACCCAATTTATAGTTTTTAAGCATATAAACACTTTTGATATGACCAAATATTTTACTCCCTCACCCTTAATCATTATTCTAATTCTCAAAATAGAGTTCCCAGAATAAAGATTCTAACTTTTCTTTTTCTCTATATCCATTATTCCTCTTTTCAAGGATACATTTAAATTTATAACTTTAAATATAAATTAAGATAAGAACAACTTTTCAACATTTTTTACACCAACTTCATATTAGTAATTTCAATACTTCTATTTAAATACATAACTACTTATTTAATAATATTTTTCGACGCATAAAACTTGTCAGTTATTTCCTATCAGCTAATCCGAACGAGCCAGATATGCCGGAGAAAAGGAGGACAATAGTAACTCTTTTATTCGGCATTTTACAATATCAGATCCTTGATTGCAACTTAGAGAAGGTGTTATTAGTTGAGTCAACACTTTCTCAACCATTTTAATTAATAAGTAGAATTTTGTTTATTTAGATGATCAGAATGGTCTTGATCATAGGGAAAAGGGAAGGCATTTGCTTCTACAATATCTTCTTCCTGGAATGAGCCCATGTCAAAGACAATAACTAACAGCTTGCTTTAAATGCGATTATAAGTAGCCGTTTGGTCAAATAGATTTCTAAGTATTTTTAAAAAAATTTGAAGTTGCGTTTGATTATAATTTTTGTTAAAAGCTAAGGACTTTGGACCAGATTCCAGCTGTATGTTTTAAATTTAGAAAACTTTATGTGCCCATTAAGCAGTTTTGAGCTTTTATTACAGGTGATGTTGTTGTTACCTATTAATGCAAATGGAGTTCAAAGATAATGGGAGCTGTATACAATAAAACAAAGTTGGGGGAAGGAGAAGAGTAAAACAAACGAGCCAGCAAAATGAATACGTATTAATTCCGTCGAAACGCACCATAGACTTGTCGCATCTTCTTGATGTGCACCAATAGATCTCTCAAAATGTGTTGACCCCGTTCTGAAATCGACAGAAGCTAAATCTTTCATCTCCACTAGGCAACAATAAATATGGTAAAATGCCTGCACACATTAGCGCATACATGATTTAACTACATATGATTAAAGGCTTGAATCTGGAAAAGGATCCGTAGCCTTTGATTAACCTCTACTCCAATCCCCTAACAAATGCGGCATCTCAAACTGCAATGGGTTCAGTAGCCTTCTTCAGCCATTCCATCTCAGATGTATTCAGGTAAGGAGTAAGAATTTGCCTACATTTCATATGGTATTCATTCAACCATTCAATCTCTTCAGGCACCAGAAGGCTCACGTCAATTAGTTTCCTCTGGTATGGTGCCTACATTAAACAAACAAGATTCTTGCCTTCATGACACATAACATTTCCAACCTATAGAATTAGGAAGTGGCATATACATCATAGGAAAGTGAAATCAAAGTTTTAAAGAGACAGAAAGGGAAAAGGACAGAGAATGTCTTGCTTCCTCTTGGACTGCAAAAGTACAATCGCACCACACACTTGTACATCTAGAACATCCAGGTAGATGCATATCACATGTGTACATAGACATAAAACATGCTGTTTACAAACTTACCCAAGTTATATGCTCAAAGGATAAGTAGCCCTTGTCGCCAAAGTTGAACTTCGTATTGCCCTCCTTGACAATAAGAACATTCTCTATTCTTATACCAAAATTCCCGTCTTCATAATAACCAGGTTCTGAAAAATACCATATGAATGTTAAGACTCTGAAAAGCTGAAACAAGAAAACTATAAAGATGTGCAGAAGAATCTAGAAAGGTAAAACTATTAGATTATTGAGCAAGCTGGACAACATGGGAGGGTATGACGAGGTTTTGCCTGTTTTTATTGATAGGCCTTTCTTTTACTAGTACAACTAAAGAAGCATTACATTTCCCCTGATCATATCAGTTCTCTAAGTTGTAGATCTCCAGTAAGCAACTTCAGGACCAACTATGTTAGGATAGGATATTTACTAATGCCCGTCCTTCATAAAGTAGCATTTCAAACCTACTAATTCATGTTAAGAGTGAAAATACATTCAAGTATGCAGAGGCATAAATTATGCTACGGAATAGTTTACTTCATAACTCGTAATGTAATAAGATCCTACTGACCATCTGTTACAGCCATTGAAATTTGTAGCGGCACATCCCGTGCAGATGGTCTGAAACTAATATGATGAGGCCCTGCCAAAAATAAATTAAATGTATTATAAATTGCTCCTTACAAGTACCTCTTCAATCATAATGGCAAGTTTACCTTCATGTACATCTAAGTAAGACCCGATCCCGTGTCCAGTACCATGCCTATAGTCAAGACCATATTTCCACAAAGGAATTCGAGCAAGAACGTCAAGAGCATGCCCTACAAAGAGTAATCAAGCACAATGTTCTAATAAGCCAACTATCTAGGGCCACATCATTTGAATAAAATGAAAATGGTAAGCATACGCCTCTTAATAATAGCCTGTGGATTTAGGCATTGGTACATCCAACCACTGAAGAAAATTTAGTAAATTACAGAGATCGAGTATATTAAGAAGTATTCCACATAATCATACCATTGGTTCCATTAGGAAATCTGGCATTTCCCAAAGATATATGTCCTTTAAGAACCTACATAAAATAATGTAACCTTTTAGCCATTTAAGCAGTATTGTGAAAAGGAAAGAACAAGAATTTCCAGTATAAGACAATCAATCACACAATGAAAAACCAGCATAGTATGAGAAGTTAAAAAAAACAAAAGGAGAGAACAAACCCACATGCATATATAAAAAAAAAACTGATTGAAGTATTGCATACATTATCCTTTCTCAGCCACCCCTCAAAAAATAAACCAGAAAAGAAAACCTTAAGAAAAACAAAGGCATTTTACAGAAAAGTTTCAGCAAGAAGTTTCGACTTGCTGTTGCTTCGTTTACTCATAAGACAACTTTTGCTCCTTCTTAATTCTTATGGATTTCAATCAACATTCATTGCAAAGAAAGAGAATTTCCCACAGGAAAGCATATGTAATGCATATATGTTAAGACTTGAATAAGAAGGATTACAAGATACAAGCACTGGAATAAAAGAGGTAGAGATCTCTAGGATGATAATGCCTCCAATAGCTTCTCCAATCAAGGCTTAAAATGGATTAATGCTTCTAGGATGATCTTAAGGAAGTGTGACCATGTGTAGAAGGAGACTGGACATAGATTAGATCAGCAACAGTAATCTGAAATCAGAACTCTAATTATGAAATTCCACTCCATCGTGCATGGCCAACATCGTTTGGCATCATAAAAATGCATAACACTTTTAATAGAGTTCACATACCGCCGTGTAACTAGATTTCTCATGTGGAGTAGGTCTTCCAAAATGAACAGTCCGTGTAATATCAGTTGTTCCATCCAGATACTTCAGCAACACCATCATATATATAGAAAGAACACATGTTAAATATAGAAATATGTAAAGTAGCAATCTCGAATATATGTTCTGAGTTCTCACATACCTGTGCTCCAGAATCGAATAGGTAAATGCAATCTGGATCGAGTTCAGCACATGTTTCTGCCTCGGGTTTATAGTGGATAATAGCCGCATTTGAGCCAACAGAAGAGGTAGTTGGGAAACTTAATCCTCTAAAATGCTGCAGATGTAGAGGAGCAACATTATCCCAGTACATTAAGATAATGGTGATACTATGTTGAGAAAACAGGATTCTTAATAATTTTGCAAACTTCAAGAAAGATCACACCCATCAGAAAAGGAACCGAGCTACAATGTTGGAAGAGTTCAAGGCAAAGGCTTCTAGTTAATTGAAGCAATTAAACATTATCCCAAATTATCTCAAGTACTCCTGATACATGTTATTAGCATTTTGATAATACATATTCGTACTTTCTACCTCCTTTTGTTTTTGGCCACCCTTTTCTATTTTCGAATTTCACTACACTCACTTGCAATGCGGATACAATAGAAAAATGAGACAATTTCAAATATATACAATAAACTAATTAGTTTACAACAAATATAGCCATGTTTTATTAACATAAAAAATAGTCAAAAATCATAGGAAATATACAGTGACTATACAATATAGCTTGCAAAAGTCATAGAAAGTATACATTGACTATACAATATAGATTACTTATACATGAGCTATACACTGAATATACATTATGATACATTCTATACATGAAATATACACTAAGTATACATGAATATACACCGAATGACCATTTTTTTGGTAATTAAAATGACCGAATAGCCATCTACTGTAATTACCCCTAGAAAGATTAGCATGTCATGTGGTTCTGAATACAACATTGCGGTAAAACAGAAGCAACAAACTGGAAATAAACTCTAGAGTCATCAGCTCAACAACCTAGATGATGATAACTTATACATAAAGAGAGTGATAAGAGTATAAAACAACAAATTTCATGCTAGATTTATCATCAGAATACAACCATTTACCTCCTTTGATGCACGGAACTCCTCCAGTTTAGCACTCACAGAGACTTCTGTCAATCTTTTAGTCCCCCTAACATAATAAATTAATGCAAAAGTAAGGTACAATACATGGACCCACTACTAAGGAAAACAGTATAATATATCCCATGCTTCATGAACTAGCATCCTTTAAAGATCAATTCCTAGCATGGACCTACTCGCCAAAACCATGAAATAGTACAAGAAACCAGAAAAACTTACAGTTGTTTCTTCTGTTTGGTACTTTCAGCCTCCATGAAATAACCAGATGCCCCATAAATTTCCTGCATCTGGAAAATTTGAACAAGGTTAGAACTCATCTTGCCAAGCTACTGAAACCATAAATAGCTTGAATCAAGTGTTTCTACACCTAAAAGCGAAGACGTCCCTGCTAAAAATATAAAATCCAGACTATTTGCAAAAAGGCATTGCAAGTAGATCTAACGTCTTTTTCTGACAGATATTATCCTTCTACTCTTCTAGTTTTGCAGAGACCAGAACTTCTAACCCCAACATATTTGGCTTTATCAGTATATAACAACTTACACTCTTCACTCGTGTAATGATTAAAAAGAAAACATACACCCACATATATACATAGATGCGCGCGCGCGCACACACACACAATGAAATACATACATACACACATGCCTACATACATATAGAATCTAAGGGAGCTACAAATGCAGTAGGCGGCAGTACCTCACAAAGATTACTAGAAGATCAACTCTAAGAATCTGGAATACCTGCTTATCAAGCCAGACAAGATATTGCACAACAGCTGCCCCATCCCGAAAATGGGCCTTCTTCAATCCTTCTATCTCAACAGGGTTCTAGAAATTATAATATCGTAGTTTAGCAATCAGCAGTAAGCTTGAGAATAGAAGTAAGATCAAAAACACAGATGATATTACAAAATCCTAATAAACTTTTTCTGGGAGATGGTTAGTGTAGTAAACTTACCATCTCCACACAATAAAATCTTCTAGTACAACACTCACTTTTTTGATACCAACAAGAAAGAAATTAAATGGAGGAAAAAAATATTGCAGTGAACAGATCATAGCAGATGTGGAAAAGACAGAAGAAGACAAAGACAGATTTGGTTTAATCTCATAAACATGAAGAAACTAGTATGTTAGAGAGTCTGATAACTTCAGAAATAACTATAGTTGGGAGTAAACTTGGAACTGGAAGAAAGCAACTGTATCGATAAAAGACCACAACAGAAGTTGGTGCTTAGCGAGAAAAAAATAGTTAAAGGTGTCAAATTAGTCGGATAAGAACGACCGTAGGCTCACACCAGAATCTTCATTTTTGAAAAAGAAAATAGTTTGACACCAATAAAGCATACAGAGGTAATGCATAATAATGGAACAACAAATGCTCATCAGGCTCACACCATCAATTGTCTTCATGTACTTCTTTGCTATTATTTTTCTTCTGATGGAACAATTGATCTACTTGACCCCTAGCCAACCAAACAAAGGTGGTGTGAAGACCTACGAGACTTTCAACCACCTAAAATGCTCAGACAACGAACTTTAGGGGATAAGTATGTTCTGGGGTAGTATTAATCACCTTCAGAGCTTTTGCAAGGGACAAAGGTGATTGCTGAAAGAGAACTTTATCAGCACTCAGTTTTGAATACAAAGCAAAGCAGCATGATCGAGGATCAACCCAAATGAGGTCATTTACAAAATCAACAGCATGACTAGCACCAATTCCTATATTAGTGGCATTTGTAACATCAATCTTTGGGTTCCCTTTAGATCTCTTAGTTGAGGAGCAAGAAGTGAGTTGATTAGATGCAAGGAGGACCACGTCTGAGCTAACATCAGTATAATCCCGCACTATAATTCCATTTTCTTCCATGTAAGAGTTTGCCTGCATGGTATATACATGCTTACTTCATAGTAGAAAAATGTAACAAAATGCAATTGCATTCAGTTTAAAATGAAAAGGTGATGTCATGTAGACGCAACCTCAGGAGACAATTTTTGCTTATCCACATACAAGAAGGCTGAGTCTATAGTCACAATCGCAAATGCATGAACAACTGGGCAATAAGATACATCACTGCCACGGACATTATATAGCCATGCAACCTGTAAATTGGCAATAATATTGGAGTAATGAAGAATATCCAAGACAAGATTAGCCAAAGCTATAAGATGGAAAGAATGTGGGTCCATGGTTACACATTTACTTCATCAAGTGCTGTTATAATCATAGCACAAGCTTTTCCCAGTACAAGCTCTTTCCTCAATTCTTTCAACTTATCTGCAACAGACTGACCAGCAAATTGCAACAGATGCACAATTACAGGATTTGCTTGGGCAGGTGGCCGATTTTTCCAAACTTCATCAACCAAGTTCCTAGTCGTTTGTACCAACTTTTGTTGTTTCTTAGCAAAAGCACACTCCCATTTCTGTGCAGTATCTACTGATACACACCATGTATCAACACCGATGGCTGCATCCTTTGGTAGATTCTAGTAAAGCACATTATAAAATGAATTAGCATATCAGCTGAACTTCAGGGTCACAAAGTTCACACTCCTCTAGCTTGCAATTTCAGATTAAAATAATAACACCTTGTTGTATAGGATACAGTGACTAGAAGAAAAAACTTGTACATGGGAGAATAATTGTTGAAATGGTACGGCATATCCTTGTCAGTAGGAGTGGAGAACAAATCACAATAGACGAGACAATAATATTCTCATCTAATCAAATTCAGTTTGACATACTAAATTCCTATATTGTCATTCGGTTATTGCTGCCAAAGTTTTAAAACAAACTATATATCTACTGAAATAATTAAAGAGAGGCAAGTGTGACACTGTAGAAAATAAAGATCTAACAAATATAAGAGAATCAAGCTGAAATATGATCCATGAGAACTGACAAACAAAAAATGTGGTCTCATACACCTTTGCCTATTCCATATGACTCCGTGTTCTGGAATACATAATGAACAGTCCACAATAAAAGATTGAGATTTCGGATTCAATGCACTCAAGAGTTTTAAAATTGAATAGGTAATAAGATCTCAGATTATTTTAAGACAGGAAGCTTATATTATGGCAAGACAAGATTAGGATAGTACATGAATCAATTGAAGGGATGTCATTCCAAAGGAGAATGATGTAATGACTACTTCTACATGGAAGTTCTAATGAGCATATTGACGAGAACAGAACCTTTGAGAAGATTAATATATCAACAATGAGATCAAAGGACATTGTTCAGTTTAAGTATGTTAAAGATAATTACACAACTTCACACACGATACTTGGAATTTCAATTATTTATTTCATTTTCTTTTTTCATTTCCATAAAACTTACTCTCTCCGTTTCAAAAAGAATGACCTACTTTTCTTTTTAGTCTGTTTAAAAAAGAATGACCCATTTTCTTTTTTGGCAACACTTTAATTTCAACTTTCCACGAGTCATATTTAAGGCCGTATAATTAAAGGTCAGTTTGATACATTTGACATAATTATAATTTAGGACCATAAAATTGAAAAGTCTTCTTTATTTTCTTAAACTCCGTGCCAAGTCAAACTAAGTCATTCTTTTTTAAACTGAGGGAGTAATAAATGACAGTCCCGGTCAGCACAATTGGCTGAATCAATTGAGGGTATCCATCACAGCTTAGATACAAATAATAAAACATAAGTACTGTAGGAACTCTGTGGAACTTTTGTCCGGTATAATCAGTGGCGGAGCCAGGATTTTCAATAAGGGGCTCAAAAATCTGAAGAAGTAGACACACGAACTAACCGAAGGGGGTTTGACATCTACTAATTATACATAAAAAATTATTTTAACCATGTATAAATAGTATAAATTTTTGCTTAAGGGGGGTCGGATGAACCCCTAGCCATAATGTGGCTCCGCCCCTGCCTGTATTTACATATAGTGATTTACTAATTATCAAAACCAACAAAGTAGGCGTCAATGAGTCTATGCAATGGTAGTTTTGATGCAAATTAAGCAACAAGCAAGACAAGAGTAATCTCACTATAGAATAAGCACAAAGTAATGCAGGTAACTGAATTTACTAGAAATTAGGAAAGGAGTAGTCACATCGACCATCCAGATATCAACGGGAGGGTCTTCTCCCATACGCATGAGCTTCCACTGGTCACTAAGCTGCTGAGTTGCCTGTAAGAAGTACCGCCCATCGGTCCACAAAAGTGCTTCATCCAATGTTATAAGAGCCAAACCTAGGAATAATATTCTGCTTAATTTCATACCAACCAATGCAAACTTATATAATCAGCAGTGCCAAACGAAAACAATACGACTATTAAATCAGCATCGAGTGATTGAGAAAGAAAAAATAAAACCAGCAGTTCCGGTGAATCCAGAAACAAATGCGCGCCTTTTGTCCCGTGCCGATACATATTCGCTCTGTAATATCATCCAATAACGCATTGGAAACGTAAGTCCAATGAAATCACAAAAAAAAATTGCAAGAGTGGGAGAAAGAGTGAAGGAACCTGATGATAATCTTCGGAAGGAACAATCAAAGCGTGAAGAGGAGGAGAGTGAGAGGACATTAAAGACCTAAGAGCAGCGAGTGTGTCCGCCATCGTCGCTTTCAGTTTTCAAATTACCAATTCGAGTTTGACTTATATTCTATAGAGCAGTAGTAGTAGTCTACTCCATGCCCATGGCACCAACTTCAATAACCCAAGTCATGCTTCTCCGGAAATTAATATTAGCAGAGGCTTTTAGGTCACAATGATTTGAAATTATAAGATTAAAATTAAAGTTTGAATATGTCATTTTATTTCATGACATAAAAATAAAATTTAATAAAAAATTTGATTTGGAAATTTACTTCACATTTTTCAAATATAAAAATTGATCCACAGATTTATATTTTGTAAAAATAAATAAATTAATATTTTATATTTATATATTTTTTTACAAGAATACTAAAGGCGTGGTGAAATTTTTACTGAAAATTAACATGATAATATAGTTATTAATAATATTAACCAACAAAAAGCTCAAAGAAACAATTTCAAAAGAGTAGTACAGTATAATTCATGTTCTATTTTTACTTATTTGGTAAGATTATATAAAGAATTAGGATAATTTTCACAATTTATAAATTTTTATATTTATGAAAAAAATACAACTTAAAATTCAAACTACATATCTAAACAAAACTTCAATTTCATCACATATAATAAACATTTCACATGATTAAACGGCCCTAAGTATAAGTTGAATGGATCAATCTGAACCAACAGAAGCACTGACACATAGGATTTTCTTCTTTGCCTTCGTGTAGCATTTTTTAGAATAAAAATATATATTTTAATTTTTAAATTTATTAACTATGTAAATCATATTTTTTTCTGGTCAAATTCGTAATATAAAAAAATACTTGAAATGAATATTTTGATTATTATTTTTTATTTGACTAAAGATAATAAAATTCTAATCAAATTCTTTTGATATGTTTGGTCAAAGACAGAAGAAATACATGCCATAATCATTACATATAAAGAAAATAAAATTTTCCAACAAATATTTTACTAATTTGAGTAAAAAAAAAAGAACAATGCATAATTGAAATAAAAACTCATTATAAAAAAATACGCATTTTTTATATAAAAATACATTGTCTGAACTTCAATGTTTTAGTTAAGTCTTCTTTTTATTTGAATAAGATAAATAGAGTTTTAACTAAGTTATGTATATTTGATTTCAAACAATGAAAAAAATATACAGTTGAGAGAAATAATCATTTGATTTAAGAAAAGAAATTGGGATAGATTATATAATGTATATAAAAAAAAGGGGGGGTAATATAATTAGAAAAATAAATTATTATATTAATTACATGGACATTAATAATTGAAAAGTACCATATTTGAGAGATGAGTTTTAAATTTTTCTTCTCTTCCGTGCGCCTAAAAGTGTTTCACACTCTTTGACACATCAGCATGTAAGAGAAACGTGACTATCAAATTATCAAGTTCGTGGATAATTATACTAATATATAGTTTTGATCTCCATAAATAAAACTTATAAAGTTTAAAAAAAAAAATTGATCTATTCAACCGTACCTATATTGTTAGGTCTATTTTCTATTTGTAACGATCTATGAACAGATAGATTACCAAAGTATGCGTTAAGAATCTGAAATGGAGGAGAAGTCTAATGAGATTTTTGGCATGTCTAAATAGTTCCAGTAATCTTCTAATGTAAATTGGTGGTAATTAATTAATTTACTATTTTCTCTATTTTTATTTATTTATTTTACGTTTCTTTTTAATTCATTTCAAAAAATAATATTTCTTTTCATTTTTGACAACTTTTAAAGGGAAATTTACATAAATATACTATATTAAGAAAATATTTACCATTTATAGTAGTAATATTTTTTTTTACTGGACACATATAATAATTTATAATCCTGTTTTAATACAATTTTAATATATATTATCGAGAGTAATTTATAAAAATAATATAATACAAGTTTTATTCATGGATAATATATTTATCACACTTTAATACACTTATAATACATTGTGTCAATTTCTTACCAAACAAACATAATATATTTTAAAACACTTATAATACATTTATATTGCATGCATAATTCACTTTTAATACATGACAAATATATCATAATATTAATATGTATTGCTATAGATGATAATAAATAAAAGATATCGCTAAAATTAGTAATTATTTATTAAAAAAGTGCTCACTCACATAATTTTTCCAATTTTAAATGAACAAATTAAAACAAAAAAAAATATTTGTTTTCGGTAGAAGAAAGTATCACAGATTCAAAATTTTGTAGTAATTGTTAGTTACTTAGTTACATTTAGCATATAATCTTCATCTTTTGGTAAGTAACGAAGGATTCCTGATTGACTAAGGAAAATAGGACAGCAGTAGAGGGCAATGGGCTTTCTCAATCCCATTATTTAAGCCCAACAATTGCCCTAATAGGCCCAAAAATATGATGATTTTTAATTGAGTTTGCTTTTGCTTCTTAATTTAATGAAAATTTATGAGACAAATTATCTTTATCTATGACTTAATTTTTGTCTCATCCCACATAAATAATGTAGAAATAAAGTTATGTGTAGTGTCTAGTTTGCTCGACATAAGTATAGAAAATGTTTGCCACGTTCAACATATACAAATAAAACTTGTGAATTATGGTGAATTTTTATTTTGATAGACATAAGTTCAATTGAAATTAAGTCAGATAAATCATTATTATTATCTTATAGCTTTCTCGAAAAATGTAGACACCTGCCTTGTTTTTATCACCACTAGCAATTCATGTAGGCTTAACATCAATTATGTAATTTCTATGGACACTCAACTTTCACCTTCCAAGATTGTTGAAACATAGATTTTATGTTTTATCTTTTTGTTCAAAAAAAGAACTCAACATGGAGGAACCTCCCAGAATATGCTAAAAATCAGTAAATTGCTGTACAGTTCACACTTTTCTTATTGCAGTAGCGAAAAAAAAAAAGTTATATATATACAGTGAAACATCGATAAAGTAATATTCGATAAAGTAACAATCTCACTAAATGAATAATTTTTTCCAGTCTCGATTAGGACCAATTATATTAAAGTACTAAATGTATTAGATAATAATTAAAATTAAAGTATTAAAGGCCCAGAAAAAATATAAAGTAATAATTACTAGAATACATTAAGAATTTATATATATTTAATCAGTCAATAATACTAGACCAATAACTATTGGTTAAAAATGATTTGTGTACGCCTTTCAAATGATAAGAAGGCATTATACTTGAATTATTATTTTTAAACATCTAGCTTTTTTCTTTTATAGTTAACATAGAATTTCTTCATATTCTATATACATGAATACAATTAGAAATATTAAATTTCACTAAATTCGTCTAGCTTTCCTAGATTTAAATAATAAATATGTAAAAACTACATTTTTTAATTTTCTAGATTTAAACTTTTGAAATTCTTAATTAAAATTATTTTTTTATGACACATACTGCAAAATACTCATTAAAATAATAAATATTTATTTATGTATTTATCAGTAAATTAATATTTTCAATAAATAAATAATTTTTTTTTTCAATTTCAAACATATGAATATGAATTTATAGAGGTTTTACTGCTGTGCCAGCTTGGACCACAAAACCATTTAGTAAAAAAAAATCGAATCTAGGACAAAAAAAAATCGAATCTAGGACAACTGAAGAACTCATGTACAATCCGTTCTTTTATAATCTTAATTAATGTGGAAGTAACTTCTAGATTGTTAAAAGATATATGGTCTTAGATCAACATTCTAACACCTGTACAAATATTGAAAAACAAAAACTTGTGAGTGGGTGATCATGTGCTCAAAGTTAACAAATTTGCTAATTGAAGAATGCAAAGAATTGAAATGACACGCAGCTCATTTCTCAACCATGCATGTATTATACTATATATAATAAAGTGTGATTATATTATTACTCTTAAGGTACCTACTTTATTAATTGATTGATTAACTATAGGGATTTGTTAAGCAAAGAATCAAATGGTACGTACACGTAGTCAAATTAGATTTTTTGGAGATTTTTTTCCGTCTTTATTAATTAAAATGGTGAGTAATCCTACTTTATGGTTGTTTAAGTCACTCAGGAGCTGTATAGGACCCTCCCTCCCTTAAAGGGAAGTTATAAATTACTCCAATATAGCAAAGAGTAAAGTCAAATTTTAAACTACTGATGCAATTTAATCTGTCATACAAGATTATTTGACTTTATTTAAAGTTTTTTTTACCCCAAAAATTACTAGTACAGCCTTTAATCGAGTGAAGTGGTGTAGCTTAGGCAACTCAAAAGTCATAATATAACCTATAAATGTATAATATGTCTCAAATTAAGGCGTAAATTAGGGATTGCTGAATTTTAGTGGCATGTAATTAAGTAGAATACTAAATGGAGGCCGTTGGCAAATAAGATTTCGCAAAAAGGGGCTCAAACTCAGAAGAGAAAAGCCAAACAAAAAAGATAATACACATTCCGTTCCCATATTAGCTTTCCACGTTATGATAAATATTATCTCAAATTACTTAATAATTTACAAATTAAAATAAAACTAATTGTATTTCCCAATTTACCCCTACAATATTTTTTAAGTGTAAAAAATTTTATAAGATTCCAAAAAAGTTTTTTTATGGGGTAACTTAGTAAAATTATTTTTTTAATTTATGATAGAGATAAGTATTGAAAACACGCCAAGTTTCTAAATTTGATGTGAATTATTATTTTAGTCCCCCAACTATTGACAATCTTAAAACCACTCATCTACTTGATTAAATGAATTTACAAACATCCTTTTATATATATATATATATATATATATATATATATATGTGAAGTTTCTAATGATTTTTAGTTTTTTACATACACGTAGATATAGATATATATAGTAAAGTAGTTATATAAAAATTTAAATGATCTATACAAGCTATAATATATGAGAAAGGGGCAGAATGATTAGCTGGTGTCAGCAAATATGCATATCTAAGATTTGTTGGAATCCCTTAATATTGGAAATAATGCTAAATGAACACACACTATATCATCTTGTGTGTGTTATAGACTTATAGTGGCGTACTAGTTGTCATTTGTCAACAAGAAGGGTTATATAAAGTTGGCCAGTTAAGATAATAAAAAAATTAGGCAAATGTCATTATTGAATTAAGATCGTAATGAAGGGGGGTGATTGGGATTAGTCGAGAATTAACTGTTTAAGTCCAATCGTTAATTAGTTGGTGCTTAACATTATAATAACAAGTCTAAAAATGAGAAACATAAGCTACACTTGTGGGGAAAGACATGACCCAAATTATTAGTTTAAGCAAATTGATATCGTATTTATATTGAAAGACTCATATCATCAAAAGCATATGAAAGGGAATCCTCCCACCGCCATGCGTTAATCTTCTGAATTTCTTTTGTTATTTTATTTAAAGTTTATTTCTACACATTTACCCTATAAAAATTACTTGTACAATTAGGTTATTCATAAATAATTATCAGTAAATCTCTGGCATGCACATTACATGTTAAACTACACTTATACTATAACAAAACACATTATCCATATATGTTATCCCCTTCGACTAATTTTACTTGTTCAAAATGGTCTTTTAAATATATATTTTACTATAATATTCATGACCATTAGTATTTTAAAAATATTCTAGAAAAATAATTTAGGAATTGGAAGTTAATATTAAGGGTACGTAAAATATAAAGAGAGATTATTTTCTCTTGATATATTGAAATAGTTAAATTAAAGTAAAATTTTGATTTTATTTTTAAAATGAACAGATGAATATTTAAATCCCTAGATAAAGTTCTACTCAATAAACAACCTCAGCTAGAAGAAAACACCTACACATAACCTCTTCTTTATTTCTCTCTCTTTGCTTTATCCTTATCCTTTCGTACCATCTTTACGTGTGGTTTAATCCTTGTTAACCTTGCTGGATTAGGAAAAATATCCTTACCCCAATTGTCTTGTTATTCTTGCTTAAGATAACACCAACTGATAATTATATAGGACTGTCACGATGTTAATTCGAGTTTAAGTTAGTATATATTAACACTATATCATTAAAAAAAAAAAACTTAAAATCAAGGTGTTTGTAACAAAAAGAAAAAGCAAAAGCAAAAGAAAATATACAATCACTATTTAGTTCATCCGAATTTATTTGACACGTAGTACTATGGTTCTTTCATAAAAGGAAAACTTCACTCTCCACCTCAAAAATAATATTGAGAATATAGTTATAAATGTATAAGAGATAAGTGACAAAAACACATATAAAATATCTCTCTTTTTGAGTTTCATATCTAAATTATTAGGAGTGTGAATTTCATACCTAAACTATCATTTCTCAATTTGATAAACATACCTCAGTGGTGTGTGTAATACACGTTCTCTATTTTTTGATTTTTTTTTTGCCATATGGCTAAAATACTACATTGATAAAAATTAAATAAACTATTAATATTAGTTAAAACCTAAAACTAAAGTATTTCTATCCCCAAAAAAAGAAATTACTTTTTTAAAAAGTTATTTTTTTAAAAAAAGTTATTGTTCTCACTCATGTGTTTATATCTAACACAAAACGAGAAAAAAATTTGAAAGCGGAGGATTAGGTATGGCTGGGTAAAAAAAAATAATTAAAAATAATATCTAAATTATTATTTGAAGGGGGAGGGGAAGATGAAGTAAGAATTTTTTTAAAAAACTTTTATAAAAGAAATTTAGAAAACAAAAATAAAACAAAAAAAATTTGGGGGGCGGGGGAGGGGGGAGTATGGTGAGAAAAAGTGGTGGAGTGGAGTAATAAAAATATTTTATATTTTATTTTATATTTTTTTGAGGGTCGGATAGTAATACGTTAATATTTAATTTTAACTAATTCTAAGAATTTATTTAATTTTTGTCAAGATGGAATATTTTTTCTACGTGGAGTGTGATGTGACAAATTTTTTAAAATGAAAGAGAGAGTGTAGCACACATATCATGGTGAGAGTGAAATAAAAGAGAGGAGTGTGTTTCTCAAACTAATAAGTGATAGTTTAGATATGAAACTCACACTCCATATGAAACTCAAAAAAAGAGGATAATTAAAGTGTATTTTTGACACTTATCTCAATGTATAATGATGAACTGAATTCAGACTATACCTCATGAGATACACCAAGCAGTGGATAATTATAAGCTTCCATGATCCGACTTCTTCTATGACAAAATGATGGGTACAGACTAGAGACGTAATTAAAATTTTAAGTTTATGAATTTTGAATTTTAGATTAATGACTTTAAATAATAATAACAGAGTTTTAAATTTAACACGTATACATAATAAGTTTCTAAACACAAATATATTATTTAAATAAATATTTATAAGTTTCTAAACACAAATATATTATTTAAATAAATATTTATAAAGTTCGGCATACACTTTCTCACAAGATATGGAGGTGGGAGTATTATGGAAATAGATGGGAACAAGTGGTAATCGAATATATGTGTTGAATATTTCGTCACATGCATGCAGGTAGTACAGACTGTAGCAGCATATGTTGTTTTTGTCAACATTATATTTCACGGAAAGTGTTTTATCACTAAAAATATATTACTGTCGTAGATAATAACTTGTTTTATATCCAAGAATACAAATCTTATAGTTATTATTTTTAACCAAAAAAAAACAGCGCCAGGTGATGGTACAATATAACTAGATATAAAAAAGATGATGTGGATGATAATGATTAGGCACATAAGTAGCCATAGTTCAATTATATTCCCAATGTTCCCACGTTAGCGAAATACTTAATAAGATAATTTATTTATTTTTACTTGTGCCCCTAACTAATTTCTCTTTGCAGTAATTATTTATACAAATGGCCTTCCTAACCACCTTTCCCAAAGATTTATTAATCGCCTTTTCTATCACCATTTCAAGTTTTCAATCCATCTAACACTAATATCAATTATATATATATCTAAGGACTGGTTTTGGGAGTCCCATCATTTTGTGTGGCCACCATAGTTTATCTATTCTTATCTCTTAATAATTCTTAATTACAAGTAATTCTAAACTTTCAACTCATATTTTGCCCTCGATAGAACTTTTTTCGGTAACCCAAATATATAAATAATCACAAAAAATATTTTAAAATCTAAAAATTTCTTTAATTCTTTTTTCAACCTATATTTATTTTTCAAAACTTATAATTTTTTTTAAATAAAAAAACTAAACTAAAAGCCGAAACAAACCAAAACAACTCATAGACTAATTCATTAAAAATATACATGAAGAGAGTTTAATTGTACCATGAAGCACTATTTAATTAAAAAAAAATTGTACCATGAAGCACTTAAATAGTTACAGCACATCCATTACGTAAAGTTGAATCTCCTCATTTGGCTTTTGTTAGCAAATTAAAGTCTAAAGTGCAAATTGGCTCACTATGCCCTTACCAATTATTGATCGCATGTGCCTAGTCACCAGAACTTCAAGAGCTAATCAAATCAATATTTCATGTGACCTATTGATAGATTTCAGTTTAAACTAAAACTATGAGTTAAAATGAGTAACTCCAAAATATTAAATTGAGATTTGCTCTTCATCTTTTTTGTTGATCAAATGACATCTACTTTTGGAATTTGAAAAAACAAATCAAACAAAAGAAGAATGTAATGAGGTGGAATATAAGAAATGAATATCGTCGTATCGATCAATTCGATTAAATAAATCATATATCTTTCTAATGTGACATGAACTTGATATATAAAATTCAGTTTCATCAGAATTTCAGGGAAGAAAAAAAATACTAGCGTATAAGCTCTCTGCAAATGTTCCTAGTTAGACAAACTCAAATTATGGTAATGATAATTCAATATATGATAAGTAATTCAGTATTTTGCAACTACAAGACCATTGATCGATGAATCCATGATTTAACGCCTTGTTGTTGCCTATAGCCTTCCAATATGTGAAATTATTCCACTTAAATTCGGGAAAAAAAATCAAATAAAAATATGCACATATATTGTTTAACCTATTTGTTCGAAAATTACAAAAGTAATCACCTTCGAAGTAGAGAAAACTGGAATCACTTGCCTTGAGAGAAAACTGATCAAAACATTATTAAAATGCTAAGAATCCATTCTGTAACTTGAGTGGAAATAAACGTTTTCCATCACTAATTGTACATTAATTATATTCTTAAACTCTACCTTCCTATCATAAAGAAATATGAAAAATGAAGCTGAGCAGAGTAACGTCACTAAATACATTACTTATATAAAATTTAGGCATAAGCTAGGTGATGTATTTGTAGTAGTTAATAGGGAAGAGGTGGAAGAAAGAAAATGAAGCGGGACATTTAAAATAATTTAATGTTAATTATAGATATTACTAATTACTAATACTAATTAAAGATAGACGTTGTGAAAATGAAAAGGTGTGAGTTATGGAGATGATTTTTTAAAATAAAAAAATTTAAAAAGAAAAAGAAGAAGATGATAAATAAAATTATTTGTTATGATGTACGTACACTAATTGCGCCATGATGTAACATAATTCACGTTGACCGTCGTTACAGGAATCTTCCATTTGGAAGGAAGACTTAAACATATATATTTAATAGGAGAGAGATATTAAGAGAGGTAATAAAGTTGAATAATAATAACAAAGAGATATTGAATTTTTTTTGAAAGATTTTAGTACAAAAAATGTGGAAAAAATTCAAAAATCTGAGAAAAAAATAAATACCAATGCTGGCCAATAAGGCATGCCACATCACCTTGTTCATTTTTAGCTTTATATTTATATATAGATATAAATTTTTTAAATTTCTCTCTGATGCCTAACACAAGAAATTAAATATCTGTTGGAGTTAAGTAGGCTTTTGACCATAAATTCTACATATTTTTTAATTTGTTTGAAAGTTATGAAGGTGGAGTATTTGTGTTTTATTATATTTTTTGTAAAGGAGAAAATAGAGCGCACACTTATTTGGAATTTATAAGTAAATGAAGTTGTAAAAATAGATTTGAAACTCACTCTACTATAAGATCAGTAAGAGGAATTAGATTACCAATCCTTTACCAAATTTGGAATCCAATTATGAGTTGGATTTGAAAATTTTATAACCAAACAAGTGATTTTGAAATGAAGTGAAAAATTATTCTCCAAAAAAAGTGAACAATTCTCATGGAAAAATGGATACCATCATTATATATAAGATTAGTATTTAAAATAGTAGTGTATTACCTTCTATATTAGCTAGCTAGTAAAATACTAGTAACACTAATTAACACACTAGTCTAGAAAAAAAGAAATATTTACATACATTAGTACGTTATAGTGGGGTCATCACTTATCTACAAATAGAATTGTGGGATCCTAAAATTAGAAATTAATCACATGATGATGATAATCATATCAAATGTATAGGTTAACCCAATCTAATCCCTGAACATAATTATTCTCTTGTGCATAGAACACATTGTCCAATCCTTCCATTCCAAACTCCCCTAGAAATGGTGGTTCCATTGAGAAAGATGAAGCAGCACTTGGACTTGTGTAATTGCTCGATACTCCATCACACCTCTCCAATAGCAACCTTTGTATCTCCTTCTCTGATTCATTCAATTGTTCTTTCAACTTCAACACCTGCAATAAATAATAATTAATTATACATACATATGTATCAGTACCAAATAAATTAGATTGATTATGTGAATCATTTAATATATATATAACTAGTTATTAGTGCGTATAAGGTTCGATACAAAATGTGGAAGAACGTTACCCACGTGAGAAAGAAAGGCATGTGATACCAAGAAGGTGCGAGGGGATTAACCTGGACACCTAAAACGACAGGAGTGTACGGAGGTTTGTTAATTGGAGGATGTACTTCCTTTTGCTGCCTATCGGGGTGACACTATTTTTACTTATTATATTTTGTGATATGTATTTAACTTGTGACATATTTTTTAATTTATTAAAAAATAATATTTTTATAATTAGTAATAATTTAATTTTTTTATTTATAGTGAAATGATTTATGCTCAAACATTTGTTTGAATTATAAATTTTATAAAAATAATTCTGTTTTAAAAATTTTATGACTAGTAAAATGGTGTCACATATATTGAAATAAAATGAGTATGTATTTGTAACTAATCTAGTAAAAATGATAACTAATCTATATTATCACATAATAGAATTTAAATCCTTCAACTATCATATATAATGACCAGTTTTCCTCTGGCAATCCCCTTTTAAATAGCTCACCTTGAATTTTTTAAAGATTCAGGACCACTTCATCCTTCGTTTATGCTGCCAGTTTTCACTGACAAATCCCCCAAATAACACTTCCACTGAGTACACTTCGGACAAAAATAAATATTTCATTTTACTTATTTACTTTAACAAATCAATATTTTTTTTTCATACTATCTTTAATTACTAAATAGCTATGTAAAATAGTAGAAGTTAAATTTAGACATTCAAAACATCATTAATTAATAAGGTTAGTTGAATAATAACAAGTAATATGAAACCGGAAAAAAATTAAAAAGAAAAGGACAGATAGCCAGAGAGGGGAAAAATTGAACCTCAGTTTCAAGACGATATTTCTCAACAACATTGTTGTCATGTTCAGATTTCAATTTGGAGTATTCCTCCTCAAGCTTCTTGCTCTTCCAACGAGCCCTTCTGTTTTGGAACCACACCGCAACTTGACGAGGGTCGAGCCCTAACTCGGCGGCGAGCTTGTCCTTTCTCTCCGACTCCAGTTTGTGCTCGTTCCCAAAACTTTGCTCAAGTAAATTAACTTGTTCATCACTCAACTTCCTCTTCCTCATCATCATCATCATCTGATCACTTCCGCTGCCTTCTCCTAATGATTTGTTCTTCTTACGTTTCCGCCGCGGCTTTGACCCTCCTGCATGTTATAAATTATTTCATCTTTAATAAGAGGTCTCAGATATTAGCTATACCACCTTTATTACTAGCCACAATATACATCGAATGTTGATTAAAATTATAGTACTAAGTTTGTAGGTTGAAAAATCGACGAATAGAGAGTTATTTTCTCTCTTTTGAATCAAAATTAGTTAGACCAATAAATTTTAAATATGGTACGCATAAAAAATGCTGCTTGCTAGAAAAGACAGAGTGATGGTTATACTAACCTTGTTGTGGTACAAGTTGGGTGTAAATATCAGGATAGTACTGGGAAATGAGTACCATCTCATCTTCTGCAACCTGATGGTTCATGCTGTTTATTTCGGTACAAGGTTATCCTTATCTTTTTTCTTTGAGTTCTTGTTGCTTTCTTTGTGGTGTAAAAGTGAAAAGGAGAAAGACAGCAGCGGGAGACTTTTAAGAAGAAAAAAACTTATAAAGGAGTGAAGACTAAGGTGTTATTGTCTTAAGTCTTTGGTGAGCACTAGTGCATGACCTTATTTATAATACCCAACCCTTTGAAATCAACCTTGCTTGCATGTAGAATTATCAATACTGCCATTAGTCAATGATTTTGGGTGTACAATGTTTTTGGAGTGAGCTAAGTTGATAAAATTTGTTAAATTAAGAAATTGGACGGTGACATTGCACGGCATGCCATTATTTGTGTCTGATTTGGCGAGACGTGACTTAGTCAATATGGTAACAAGCAAGATGCAGCTAACTAGCTAGTAGTTAGCAATTGGAACACCCAGAATTGTGTCGAAAAGAATAAGATTTATCCACTTTTAATAATATGTCTCAAATTTGAGAATAATTTTATTTTGATACGATATATTTATAATATTTTTAAGTGGATCTTATTTATACGGCGCAAATTCAAATTAATTCATCCAAAGTCCAAACTCTAAACGGAGATTGGACATCGATTGTGCAACAAAAGAAAATTATTAGCATTGTCTTTAACCATATTTCTATATTGGGGGGTTTCTTATCTATCTTGAACATTCACTCACCAATTTAAGTGAGTAAACAAAATGGCAAGAATGTGGGACCTTTAAAGGATTTATTAGAGGATAAGGATCAATAGAATTATATGGATATTTCTTGCTTTATAATCATGAGATGAGGCATGTTAATATGGAAATAAAAACACTAAATATTAGTCATTATTTGAGTCTCTTCTCCACAACGCCCTCATGATTAGGATGATTTTAGTACTATTGGTCTGAGGAATATGACTGCCACACGCATCAACTATATTATACCCGGAGTGGCTGATTACCTCTTGACACTAATTTTGAAGTTGGACTAATCTAAATTTGCTCTTGAAAGTCTTATTTTGAAATAAAATATTTTGTATCAGAGTTGAATTCATACCCAAATTTTGAATTCGAAATTTTTAATAAAAATGACAGGATTTTACCGCTTCATAATCTTTATATGGTGACTGGATTAAATTGGTTATATATATGTTCAGGATAGGGGGCACAATATGTGCCATGTGAAACTCTAATTCATCGTATGTTAATAAATGCTCCACGGCTACTTACTCTAGTCAATTTCAACACTATGAAGGGAGAATGAAGAAAAATCATATACTCGTCTGGGATGACTTTTAACTTGAATACACGTCTATATAATTTTTACAGTATCAAATTATTTATAAAAAAAAATATTAACAATTAGTAAGTAATAACTATCTATAATACGTGAAACGGATTCTTAAAAATTAAGGCACATGACCAAATCAGTGTAATCCCTATTTACGTTGAATAGAATGCACGTATTAAAATGAACTAAATTAATAAACGAATAGGTAAGTAACATGCCAAACGATATGAACGGATCATATTCTTTTGGATTACCACACATAGTATAGTACAAAGTATGTCACTATAAGTAAAATTCATATCGGATTGGCTAGAGGCCAGAGAAGCGTAAATTTGGAAATACAAATTAATGATTAAATTAGAATAATGCACGTGGGATCACTGTTTAAGCCAATAGCTTAAGGGGGTACTGTGGCAGTCAATGGTACATAATTTAATCATTTTGTCTAATATTAGATTTAGAGTATTTATAGATAAGGTGATGCCAGAAGGCTAGCTTATTGGGGAAGGATGGTTGTATTGGGCTTTCTTGATTGGGTAAATTAGAAAAGAATGATGTAAAATACTATTGGCGTGTAGTTAAAAAAACAAATACTGAAACGTAAGGTTATAGTTTTGGGGGTTTGGGATCGTACCACCTCGAAAAAAGTAGAAAATTAGTAGGGGTAGGTTTCTCTAGATTTTGGAGTAATTAATTAGTAAGTCAGTATTGTTATCCAATTCTCTTTTTTAACTATGGCTAATTACTAGCCAAGCCGCCCCAAAAGTTTTACTAATTGACTCACTTTTAAGCTTAATTAGCTAATTAGATGCGTGGCTCGAGATGAATAAGAACAGTACACGAAGATTCATCAACGTTCTGATTGGGTCATTCCAACAATAATAGCTCATGAAACACCCAACATCTTATCTAAGCCATTACATCATTCTCAAATTGTTTTAGTATATAAGAAAATAAAAACTAGGATTGCAAAATTTTTGCCCAAACTACCACAAACAAAGAGACATTTAGTAATAATATATTTTTTAGTAGTTCTTATGATTTTTTTGAGCCGAGGGTCTTTCGGAAACAGCCGTCCTACTTTGGTAGGAGTCAGGTCTGCGTACACTTTACCCTCACCAGACCCCACGTGTGGATTTCACTGGGTTGTTGTTGTTGTTGTATATTTTTTAGTAGTAATATTTATTATTGTAAAAATATTTAGCGTCAATTGAGTTAATATCATTGTATTCAAAGTCGCTAAGGTCTTTAGTTATGTTTATATTGAGTGGTGGTTAAAATACTCGTGTTCTATTATTGCCGCTAAATATAATATAGCAACAATTATATTATAGTCATTGTGGGAAATCTTTTACTTGTTTTAGTGCCCAGCTTGTTCCTATAATTAACGACCCTCCATCATTTGGTTTACTTGATAGAATAGAATTTAGTATAAATAGTTCAAGTCTTTAATTTACTCAAAAGTTAAATTCCCCTTCAAACTGTGACAAACTTTGTATTGTATGTATATATAAGATAAGAAAATGTCAAGACATTGAATTCAATAAGTCGAAAGTATGAGTTGGTAAGTGAAAAAAAGTGTTTAGAAAGCACTTTCAAACTGCACTCTAAAAAAAGGTGTGAATCATAAAGTTGTAAGTAGCAATTTGTGCATTGATTTTCATATATATAATACAGGGGGAGTGTACGTAGGTGGATGACACAAATGTGGGGTCCTGCCACAAACATTTACAAAATCTAGTATTAGCTAGTGCATAGCAGTTTCTGTGTTTCCATTGGTTTATGTGAATCAATCTTATCTCGATTATTTTATTAAATATTATTTATTATTTATTATTAGCACATGAATTGAATTAATTTAATTATCGCTGAAATTTAAGCAAATGATATAATAATATTTTTGGTCCAATCAAACTATTAAAAATTAGATCTAAAAACCTCGAAATTCTTTTTCTGCCAAGGAGGAGCGTGGAACTAATTTGGTCTACGTAAAATGTGGAATATTTTTTTAATAATTTCTTTGAGTTATCAATTAGAAGTTTATGAAAGTTATTGCCTGCTCATCATTGTTCTTCGAAAGGAGGACAGAAGACAGTGTTCAGTTTTCAGATGGCCAAACCTTTTCGTACGTACCCTCTAATTAGTTTATTTTTTTGGACGGCCACAAAAGAAAAATGAGGATCATCAGGAGTTAAAGACAACATGATGAATGGATTGGATTGGTCTCCTAACAGAGTGGTTATAATACGTGGAACGATTATCCACCACTTGACTAACTACTTGTCATTTTCACAAAAAAGTAACGCAGACTACAAAATATAAATTTATTATATACAAAAACGATCAAATTTTCAACATACATTAGAAAACTCTTAAGAGTCCGTTTTGATAGGCTTAAAAAAAGTAATTTTTGTGTATAAAGTGTTTTTAGAACTTTGAAGTGTTGAAAGTTATTTTTATAAATAAGCAGTTGAGTGTTTGGATAAAAGTGCTTATGATGTGAATTTTAGGGTTAAAAGAATAAAAAAAAAGGTAGTTTGAGAATTTAGTTAAAATATAAAGGATATAAAAGTAATTTTCATGGTCAAAGAAAATGACTTTAAGCACTTTAAAAAAAAAGTTAGAAATCCTAACTTTTCATTTGTGACTGACTTTAAGAACTTTATGGCTTAAAGTCAGCATTAGGCAAACACGTCCAAAAGCTAAAAAGGGATTTTAAATTAGTTTTGACCAACTTAAAGCCAATCCATACGGGCTCTAAATCTATAATATATTTAAAATTATAAAATGAATTTAAATTATGAATCAAAATCTTATATCCGATTTATATTAATTTAGCCGAGTGAGAAGCCATGACAAAGAGTTGGGGGGGGGGGGGGTTGTTTAAGCCAGTAAGCCAGATGAAGGAAAGTAGAAAGAAGAAGACAGCTCCACAGAGCAAGGAATGTCACATGGGAGCAACCTGCGACATTTAACACGCGTCACTTCCCTAATGCATTTCGCGGGACCACAATTCCCTTTATCAATCCACGTGTGCTCTTTCTAGTACATTTCCCTCTACCTAACCTGCCATTTACAGCCTATCACCCACGCACTAATATGTTTAATTAACTTTATAGGAATATTACACTGTTAAATGAAGAGCAGTTATTTTACGGTATTGCCCCTTGAATCATACTCTAGAATATTTTTTTAAAAAAATATACATACTTGAAAAATCCACATCATAAATAGTAGTTTGATTTGGCTCTTAATAAAAAGGAAAGGAAAGTGGCTATATAAATAAGAATAGAAGAAGTTAAAAAAAATATAATTAATTATTCAACATTAGGTTGCAAATTAAAGAAATATAAAAGTACACTACATATGTGAAAAGTGTTGATTTTAGCATTTAAATATTAGTATTGAGTGGTATTAATTTGCACACCAATTCAATTCTCTCTCTCTAGTGTGCATCTTTGTATTTGCACACGTAGTTTATGCCTTTCTTTATTATTTTTAGTCGGTGCATATGTTGTCTTTCTTTATCCTTTTAGTGAGTGCGTTGTTACTCAATTCATTATGTTTTTTTTTAAAATATAATTATCTCTAGTAAGTTGTGTACTAAATAATAATTTCTTTTAACATAATTATCACTAGTAAGTGGTGCACTAAATGTTAATGATGACATTCCATTATTTTTTTATCTTTTTTGAATATTTTACTCTCCTATAAATAGAGAAGTCTTCTTTGTTTTAAAAGGTAAGAAAACATTGATACATTAAGTTTGTCAAAAAAAAGAGTTCTTATTAGTTGAACATGGATGTTCTTTTTTGTGTAGCTTTTAAACTCAACTTTTGTCCAGAGTTTGTTGAGTTACACTTTGTGATAAGGCTGTTGTATTCTGGAGGGGACAAGTCAAGAGGACTACTGATGGACCGGTGAAAAAATTTGCTGCAATGGGCTTGAATCTCCTTAAAGAGAGCGAGATATTTGCACCTCAGTCAAGAAGTGAATTTATTTTCTTCATTTAATTTTTTCAATTGTGATCTTTAATCTTGTAATTTCACCAACAAAAAGTGTTTTAACCTTCACATTAAAAAAAAAAAAGCCACCATGTTTTTCTTTCTCTAATCAACCATATAACAAAATCCTCCAACACAATAAGAAAAAGAAAGAAGATCCGTTATTACAAGGTAGGCATAAACATTTTTCATATAAAGTTAATTAACTACAGAACATCATTTCGTTTCTCTTGATGTAAAATGATAATGTGACAAAGAAAAACTAACATGTATATATGCGAAAGTATTGTGTGTTTCCTGTAATAAAAATAATATATTTTGAGTCCTTCTAGTACAACTATATAGGCATGTGAGAGAATGTTAAATATGAAATTATGATTCCCAATTTGCCTGCGTACCCTTATCCTCACATTGGTCCAGATTCACTTCATCATTATACATTTATAGGTCTCACTTTGGCAATTGTACTAACGGGGAGGCTGCAGTTTTCTTTGTTTATATAAGCAAATATGCTATCGCCAACTACACGTGGCTAAACCTCCATGGTCACTCTTATTCTAATTCCAATATAGTCATTTGTTGGAGTAGGAGTAATTCAAGTAAAAATGAACGAAACAAGTACTGCGTTTTAATTGTATGCAATGTTTAAAGAGAAAAAAATAATTTTGAAAATTCGTAAATTAGAACAAACCAAAAATTAGGTAATTAATCTAAATAGTCGTTCTTTCAATTTTATTTTATTTTTTAATAAAGTCATATAATATATGCAAAATTAGTTGATATATTCTTATCGGCTAGGGGCCATAAATATTTTTAGTTGAGTAGTCAAATGAAAATTTATGTAGCTATAACTATTCTCATTATAATATAAAAAGTTTAGAGTATGTTTATATTCTTGTGACTTTTTTTATTTTATTCTTTATATTCTTGTGATTGACTAAAAGAAAATTACATCACATAATTAATTGAGATAGGAGTATTGTATTATAATAATTAGACCATAAGATATGTCAAATTTCAAAAGCAATCGCATGCGCTGATTGGATTTTGGCTTGTTTTCTTATGTAGTCGGAGTTTTCTTAAGCAAGAAGCTGGATAAGACTAATTGTGGTTAATATATATAGTTTATTATTATTACCATTCCTATTCCTACAAGCTATGAGGTTAACAAGGATTAATACACTAAACTTATGAGTAGTAATTAAGAAATTAAGGATAAGGATGAAGAAAGATAGGGGTGGGGTGAGAGGTTTATGCGTAGGAGATTCCTACTCACTTAGTAATTTAAGCTGATTGTGTCCTTGTCTTAAGGGTGATTTAATTTAATTAAAATAATTAAAGGAATTCAAAAGATTGATCTTTTTTTAAAAAAAGATGCGCATGGCGTGGGAAGGGTTCCTTATTATATGCTTTTGACAAGTCTAATTGAGTCGTCTTTTAATTTAAAATTAATATTAATAATACGGTTTCATATTGCATAATTAAGTATTTGGTGGCATGTTTATCCCGACAAATCGAGCTCCTGTTTCCCATCTTCCGACTTAGTATTATACTATATGTTAAACACCTACTAACGATTGAATTTAAACACATTATCTTTGGCTAATCAGAATTGTTCCTTGATTATGGTCTTCATTAACATATGTTTATTGTTTTCATTAGTACTAGTACTACATTGATCTCAAAATTAGCTTTATTATCTCTCACGGACTCACAGGCATCATCTTCATTGGCCAATTTATATTTTAATTTCCGTCTAGCTTTTGTTTTGAAAGAGAAATTTTATGCTTTAGTGGTCCTAATTTAAGTACCATATAGTAACACACAACACACCTGAATTAAATTTTATCAGCTTTTATTTAGTTCCATCTAGCTTTAATTAGTCCGTACATTTGCACACTCTTGTAATCTGCAACCCCAACTCCCCTTCCATGTTTCTCTCCACATTTACACTTCAAAAAAGCTCTCCGATGCATTCATATTTACTTTTTCATGTTTAATTTGATATATATTTTAAAAATATATATTTATAGATAAAATAATATTTTTTTAATATTACTCTTGATACTAGTTCTTCTTTTTTCAATTTGAACAAATAAATTGAACATGTATTTTTAATATAATAAACATATAAAAATGATAGAAGAAGTATTCTCTCATCTCAATTTACATTTATATATTTCTTTTGTTTGCTTACGAAGCTTAAGAAAGAAAGAACATAACTTTTATGTGTTCTAAAGAAAGACAAAACATTGGTATGACTAAATTACTGAAATTTTAAGTTAAATTATTTATAAATATAAAACAGTAATGTTCTTTTTTAATCCGGTTAAATAGAATAATGTGTCATATAGGGACTAGGGTATATAAACAGTATTTTCTATTTTTCGTATCCTACAGTTTTTTTTTCCACAAAAAATGAACTATTTTACCTTTTTAATATATATTATTAGTTCATTTCCTTACACACAAATCTCAAATTGAACAACTATATCAAAAGTTACAAGCTGAAATACATTAATTTCTAATTAAAAACATTGAACCTTTACCAAGCAACGAAACGATCCACGAATCATTTGTAACCACTTACTTATTTGTTGGTGTTCCTTTTTGTCAAAGTTGCATAATATACATAGAAGAATATAATTAACTTGAATAGTCGTTAATTAATTGATTAAACTAAAAATAATGGACAAATGTATAATGATATAATCCATATATCAATCATATACAATCTATAATCATATACAATTTATGTATACTGGCCAAAAAAATATGAAAAAACTAAGTTCATGCCTCATAAAAGCAAAATAATTACAAACAAATACCCCTTTACAATTCATACCCAAGGCATGAGATTCGCGAGCAAGATACCATCGCAGTATCAGTATACTGACATGGTATCATTGAGGCTGCTTCAGTCCTTAATGATACTACCACAGTATATCTATATAGTGTCATGGTATTATTGTTGTCTACTTCAATTCTTCAGCTACATCTCCATAAAAATCATCATCATACACTGGCGGTATCATTAAGGATCGTTTCATATAATTATTAAGGATTGTTTCATATAAATATTGAATGATATCATTATAGTATATATATATATGTTCGCTTATAAAGATCCCTAGTACTCCCTTCATATCATTTTACTTGACCTCTATATCAAAAATAAATTTTCGTTTTTACTCATCCATTTT
Organism: Solanum dulcamara; assembly: GCF_947179165.1. Taxonomy (NCBI): domain Eukaryota; kingdom Viridiplantae; phylum Streptophyta; class Magnoliopsida; order Solanales; family Solanaceae; genus Solanum; species Solanum dulcamara. The sequence goes on along the minus strand of NC_077247.1, from coordinate 54,627,185 downwards.
ATTAAATCAAGAGAGATTTATTACTTTTTTTTCCGTATTACCCTTAGTACTAAATAATTATAGCAGTCAACTTTAGAAATTTAAAACACCATTAATAAGATCAATTTTGTAAAATACATGTCTAACTAAAATCCTCTTAATGCCTATATCATGCAAATATGGACCAAGTAATATAAAATGCTGAAGGTATTATTGATACACGTAGACAATCTAGCTAGTCTAATTTTTTATATGATACCTATTTTTGAAAAGCTGCATGCATGGTAAGCCTAAGGATCTCAGTGTCTTTAGATTGGTGTAATATATATGACCACTTATTTGTAATTATAAATTAATATTATATAGTGAAGATGATCTTTGCTAGCTAGCTAGTGAAATGTCGGATGGTCAATTTTGTTTGTGTGTTGTAATCTGCGACCCCCACTCCCTTTCCATGTTTCCCTCCACACTTGCACTTCAAAAAAGCTCTCCGATCCGTTCACGTTTACTTTTTTATATTTAATTTGATATATATTTATAGATAAAATAATTTTTTTTATATTACTCCTGATAATAGTTCTTGTTTTTCAATTTAAACAAATAAATCGAACATCTATTTTTAATATAATAGAAAAATAAAAATAATAGATAAAAGAAGTAGTCTCTCATTTCAATTTATATTTATATTTTTTTTTGTTTGTTCATGAAGTTTAAAAAAGAAAAAACACAACTTTTATATGTTTTAAAGAAAGACTTAATATTAGTGTGACTAAATTACTGAATTTTAAAATTAAATTATTTATAAATATAAAACTATAATATTCTTTTTTATTTTTCTGTTGGGTCTTTCTCCTTTAAGTTTGAGCCCCCTTCTGCTTCATTCTTCAAATTGTTATTCGCGCATGGATAATATTCTAATCTTGTATTTTATGTACGACCATAGAATTTGACAATCCCTTATTTGCGCCTTAATTTAAGCCCTAATATATATAATATGTAGGCTATGACTTTTTAGTGCCTCAGCTCCATTAGCGTCTTTTAATGGCCACATATTACTATTAACTCCATAACCCTTTAAGAAATTACTTATTCTTTAAAAATGAAATGTATTTTTAACTAACTTATCCTTTCTAATACTTTGAAAAAGATGTACTTTTTACTAGTTTTTTGGTTATGTAAATTATTTTTTTATATAAATAAAAATAAAATTGAAATATCATCACTAATACTTTCTTTAAAATGTAAAACACCACATTTTTTGAAACAGATGAAATACCTACTTTACCTATTAATAAAGTAGCAGTAAAAGATGCCAAACATATATATTGAGTCAAATGCTTAAATGGTACTCCATAAAGAAGGGCAGCTTTTCTCTTTGCTATTGGAAGGAAAGTTAAATTATATTCATTATAAAGATAATGAAGAAAGAGGAAATTAAAAGCCACACACACCACCAAATTGAGCTACCTAAACATAAAGTGATATAACTAGCGGACCATATTTAAAAGGAAACAAAAAAATCTACAGCTAATTGGATTTTGTCTAGGCTTGATATTAGAGAATCTACATGCTTAAACAAATGGCTCAAATCAATTACTAATTTTGTTGATTTTCAGTATCTATTCAGCCTTCTTAAACTATAAATATATCTTGTCACTGTCTTTATTTTATTTTTTTGTAACACGTATCTATCTATAACACAAAATATATAATTTAATTAATTAGTTGCAGATTAATTCAGATTAAAGAGGAATTATGGTTTAAGATCCGAAGACAATGGTGTGTGGTAACTACTGCATCTTCTGATAATGGTTTAATGGTCCTACCTATATATGAACCTTTTGCAGTGTCACTTTGAAATCTTGTTTGTTTGTTCTTTGTGAAAAAAAATAAAAAATATACGGTCAATGGGTTTTAAAATTTTGTTCTTTTTTTGGGTTTTCACCCGTGGAGCCCCGACTAAATTCGAATCATGCACTGCAGAGTCCATTCGTAGTAGCGCTCCCAAAAGGACACCACAACCATGTGGTTAAAATCCTGTTCAATGCTGGTAAAGTCTTTAAATTTTAAAACTTGAAAGTGATCAACGTTTTATGATTAAGCTTAAGTAGATGAGAACAAATTCATATCCAAAAAGGTATTCTAGCTAGCTAGCCAGTAACGGAGCAGGCACAAAGGTACTATTGCGTTCAATAAATAAAAGCTTTTAGATGACGTTGTTGCATGATTTATAAAATATAACAAGTTTTAGTAGTTGCTTTGATGCAAAATCTATACAAATAAAATTAAATGTCTAGTTCATGGGGAAAAAAAACGTTTCTCTTTGCTATTCTTCAAGTTCTTTTTTTTTTCTTTCTCTTTTTGATAGACATATAGTATGTTCTATTCTTCAAGAAAGCCAACAACCTTGCATACAATTACACATCCTGATTAAAAAATAAAAAATGAAGCTGGTCCAATAGAAAGGTTAGTGAAACGGGGAGTTGGGCTTGGTAGATTGGTGGCTCAGTAGAAAGGTCATTGTGGGTTTTTAAACGTGGTTGGGCCCAATAAATGATGGGCCGGTCTATTTACGTAGAACCAATATTTTTCTTGCCCGCTTTATCCATATACACCGCCTCTATGGGCTCAACAGTTCTGTAAAGGCCTATTCTGGGCTTTTGAAGGTCCATGGGCTGAAGCCTGAAAGTTGGAATTGGAAGAACAGGTGTTATTTATGCATTAGAGACGGAGGGAGTATTGTGAAGGTAAGCAAGAAATCTTTTTCTTTTCTCTTATTGGGTAACCTTTCCTTATACTCCTTCCGTTTATTTTTACTTGCAAGATTGGGGGTGCATTTAAGTTCAGTTAGCCAAGTAAATGGGTGTTTTTAAGACTAACAATAGTTCAAGGATGAAACTAATAATTTGCGCCGAGTTTAGGGGTATTACAATACTTCTCTTATTCAAAAAAATAATACTTGGATTTTCACTTTTTGAAAATGAAGTAGTTATCTGGAAAATGGAGGACGGGAATACAAAGTAGATAATGAAATACTTACCAGCAAGGTGAAAGTCTAAACAGACAACCAACTGAGCTTCAAAAATTTTCACTTTTACTTGTCACTTTTTAACATATTAAGAAAACATTTTTTCTCTCTATGTTTTACCTTTAACATTAACCATATAAGCATTGTGATAAAATTCTCATATCAATCATTGATTTTTAAGAAGCGTGCAACATCTAAAGTGAATAAGTAAAAGTGAACGGAAAAAATATCAATAAACAAAAAGGACATAAAGTCTATAACTGAATTTTGAGACCACAGTTCAATTCCTTGAAATTTTGAGGGAATTGAATTTTACATTGTATTTAACATTGTGATAAAATTCTCATATCAATCATTGATTTTTAAGAAGCGTGCAACATCTAAAGTGAATAAGTAAAAGTGAACGGAAAAAATATCAATAAACAAAAAGGACATAAAGTCTATAACTGAATTTTGAGACCACAGTTCAATTCCTTGAAATTTTGAGGGAATTGAATTTTACATTGTATTTAACATTGTGATAAAATTCTCATATCAATCATTGATTTTTAAGAAGCGTGCAACATCTAAAGTGAATAAGTAAAAGTGAACGGAAAAAATATCAATAAACAAAAAGGACATAAAGTCTATAACTGAATTTTGAGACCACAGTTCAATTCCTTGAAATTTTGAGGGAATTGAATTTTACATTGTATTTGACAAAAAAGATTCATTACAACGCTACGAATTTATGAAGCACTCACAACAAAAAGGATAGAGTGAAAACTCAAAAAATGGAGTTGTAATGTGAATTCACAATGATCAATAAATAAATATATGATGGTTTTTTACACGTCAAGTTCATCGTAATTATTGTGAGAGTTTCTTCCTTTACCTCTAAATTCTTCTTTGTTTTTTCATCTTCCCTTTTCCCACTTTTGGGAAAAGGAATGCTCTGTTTTAGAAAACAACTAAAAGGATTAAATTCCATGACACGTGGTCTTTAATTTATGTTCTTAAATAATTTTTTTTAAATGATGAGTTATACCTTAATAATTTATTTAATATGAATTATAGGGAGTACTTCTTAAGAGATGTATCAAGTCAAATATGAAGAACTAAAAATGGATGAATTGCAAAGAAAATAATAATAATGAGTAATATAGTAAAATTACTATTTTATTTATTATTTTTTAATATGTGTATATAAACAAACATGAACAAGTAACCATGAAAGGAGGGAGTAATGTATTAGAATGCATACTTGTGTGCTATAACTTAAATCATAACCTTCCAATAATCTGATTGTTTATTGGAACTCAAATCAAAATCTTCATCTATTTTTGTTCGAGTATAACAACAAAATACATGCATTTAGAAAAGATTTAAGTTATATATGCGCACTAACTAATAGAGGGAAAAAAATGTATATTATCAGTGCAATATAATTAGTTTAGTTCTATTTTGAGGTATAACTATAAAAATTATCTATTATTGCGAGTTAATTTATTAATGTGATGGTGAGATGGTTGAGAGAATAGAACCCATACAGTGTTGATTAAGTTTTTGGGAAATCAAAAGTTTTTTATGTACATATTTCAAAGTTAAGATATTTGATTAAACTTCTTTTTTCAGAGAGATAATACATAAAAACCTTTGAACTATAATCGAAATTTCAGCGACTCATTTTAATTTAATTAGGATCATATTACCTTCCTAAACTATTTTAAAATTGAATACATACATTCTAAAAGTTGAGGTGCCACAGAGAGTGTGCACACTTTTTTGAAGGCATGATGAGTGAAAAAATTTGACACATGTCATTTTTTTAATTGGTAACTTTATAATTAATTAGAACATATAATTATTGATATTAAAACTTATCTATTTTTAATTATTTTCCTTTTCAATTTTAATTATTTTTAAAAATGTATTTGGATTTTTTTAAAAAATAATTAAAAAGTGTCATTTAATTTTAACGTTTTAACTTTTTTATATTTTATTTGATTTTTTTCCACTTATTTTGATAATCATTCGAAAGTAATTTATTTTAAATACAAGACATTTGGAATTAAATTTGACATCAAATCAAAAGAAAAGACAAAGAAAATAAAAAGAGTAAATAAAATCAACAGAAAAATAAAAGAGAAAAGATAATGAATGAAGGTAAAAAATTAAAAAGAGTTTAAATACAAGGATTTTTTTTTAAAATTCTTTTTTTACGTGTATTAACTTAATTTAAATACGAGATAAAAAAAAGATTTTAAAAGAATTCAAAAAAATTAAAAATTATAAAAAAATTAAAAATATATATTTGTTGACGTGACAGCGCGTGTGTACAAACATAACCAACTTACTTGATTGAAGGTGTCACGTCAGCACAAAAGGTGCACGAAAATGAGAAAAAAAATGAATTTGGGATAATAAGACCCTAATTAAGTTAAAATGTGTCATTATAATTTCGGTCATAGTTCAGGGGATATTTATGCATTATCCTTTTGAAATACAAGTATTTGCAATAGTGGTAGACACACTTTTTGAAACGGAAAATATAGGTTTTTCTACATTATAACTCTTTGAAAGTTCGATCAAACACAAATTGCTATTTTGAATAGTCAAAGATAGATTGATACTCTCGAAAAGAACTTTCTCAAAGAATACTTTTTAAAATTAGCGTTTTAAAAAGTTTGGTCAAACAATCTATTAAATTCAGATGAAAAACAACACATTCACAACGTCACGTGGCGTACATGCACGTTAGACGCACCGTTACTATCCTTAACACGTAACGTACACTCTCACTCCACTTTTACCTGTTATTATACAAAACAAAAGACGTGCAATTTTACTTATACACATTAAAAAATCAAGAGATAATTTATCTTTTTTTTATAATTGTTTTACCTTTGTTACTATTACATAATTTAATTGTTTTCAATTCATTTCTCAATATTAATAATTAAGAGTGATATAATAAAAAAATTATTTTATTTTTACTCATTTCGTTCATCTTTACTTGTTACATTTGGACTTGATACACCTATTAAGAAAATAATAGTTGAAATGAATATTTTACCATGCTATCACTGTTAATTGATGTTCAATATTAAGTTTTGAAATTTTTTTTAGAATAAAATTATTAATGCTAAGGATAAAACATGTAAAAATAATTATCTTTTTTTTTGATATATTAAAAATTAAAAATATTATCTCTATTCTTTTTTTTGATATATTAAAAATAATAAGTAAAAAAAAATTATTTTTTTATAATAGTAGACAAGTAAATATGAATAGAGATAATATTTTTTGAAGGAGTAAATATTAGAACCACTTTTTTTTGGGTAATTTTTTTTTTACTTGTTTTGTCCAACGTTAGTACAACAAAATAAATGCAAGGATTAATAAATTACTAAATTTAAGATATTTTTCCCTCTTATTCCTATCGCTGTAACTCTTTTCAAATGCCATCCCACCCTTTATACTCCCCCCCCCCCCCCCACAGGGTTTTATACGTACACATAAACTCCTCTCTTCTTCCTCTTTTTATCTCTCTTTTTTTTCTCTGTTGTTGTAATGCAACAGTTGCTTAACAGCTATGGTGGACACAAAGGATTTTATCAATCTTGAACTTTCTCTCTCTAACCCATTTGGGAGATTTTCAGATGCCTCAGCAATTGATGATTTTTCTGCTCAAAATGTTGTCAGCATTGACAAGAAGCTGCTCATCGATCTACAACACCTTTCTATTGGTCATGTGATCAGTGAAGGTCCCTATTCAGTCGTTTATGAAGGATTGTGAGTACCCTTTTGGTTTTCTTGAATTATTTCCCATTTTCTAAAACCTCCATTACCCTTTTCTTGGTTTATGTTTCTTGAATTTATTGCATTTCTGTTCAAGAATTGAATTTTGGACTTTTCTTGATTTCTTGGGGTTGTCGGTCTGTCAATTTGTTCGGTGGAGTGAAGATCCTTCTTCCTTTTAGGGACTAAATTGCTACATTGTTTGTTATCCTTCTTCCATTTTCCTTTTCTTGGTTTATGTTTCTTGAATTAATTGCATTTTCTGTTCTTACAAAGAATAAATATTCATATCTACCCCAGTAGTTCTGGGCAATTGTGTGGCACTGTGCTTAGCTTTGTTGCCTAAATTATCTATAATTCACTTCCATCATTCCTCTTTCCAAGTAAAAAGGGGAGGATAAACAAATTTTACTTTTTGGTTTGTGTTTCTGTTTTCTATGTTTGTAATGTATTAATGGTGTTTCAATTGTCAGCATTGTCCCTTTCATCTTCCCTAGCATCTCAAAATTGGACTATGTGCAATCAGAAAGAATTGTCTAGTACTTTAAGTTCAGCAGTTCCTTGTATAAAATTGTTGACTTTATTGATATAGTTAAATGGAAAAGATAAAATTGTTTCAAGCACCAACATAAGAAGCAATCCTTCATTCAAAGAGAGCAGGATCTGTTATTCACATTTCATTTGATGGACAAATGCAAATTGAAAGCTAAAAGGTCTGCATTCTGAAGAAACAGAAAGCTTATTATCTTTGATTACATTTTCTTACTTTCAAAGTTCCAATTGTGCACGGATTAGGTTGTTGGTGATCAAAAGCAGAAAAAAATGTCTTAGCTAAGCTCACACATTCCTTGGATCTTTCTATAGTCCCGAGGTTTACGTCTTCTCTTTTCGGTTGCAAAAGTTATAGTGAACTAATGGTTCACGTCTTCCCGAGTCTCTTCTAAAGCTTTCACACTCAACTAGAAACTAGGAAGGAGCAATATGTCTACTTACTTAGTGTGTATGTTTAGATTTTTCTGACCCGCCGGCAATTCTAATGAATTTTGGAGACTATAATACCTGCTGACTAACAATAGTTTGACTATTTCGTTTGGCATTGAGTTCAGTAGCAACTCTCATTTTTTCTCCTTATTTGTCCTAGTCTGTGTTACCTTTTCTTGGCATTACTACACCGTGTTACCTTATTGACTAAATGGACTAACCTTTGTCTAGGTGAGGATTGAGTTAACAGGTTCCTGTGCTCTTATTGAGCTTACACATTAAGTGAACTTTCAACCTAAATCTAATATAACCCATCTAGGGAAATTGTGGGGAACAAATTGGTGATTAATATTTGTTACTTTGTATGGTAATCTTAACAATTTTGGAGAGGGTTGAAGAATTACAAAACTAAAACAACCAAATGCATTCTCTCCCACAATGAAGTAGCGACTTTGTTTGTTGATTTATTCTCTTCCAAAATTATATAACTTAAAAAAGGAAAGAAAGAAAAGCTATTTATCGGAAGACGAATCAAAGTCTTTATCTGAACTCACATTTCATTTGATGGGCAAAGGCAAATTGAACGCTAAGAGGTCTGAATTCTGTAGAAAGAGAAAGCATGTTATCTAGATTAAACTTTCTTACTTCCAAAGTTCCAATTTTGCACAGTTTAGGTTGTCGGTGGTCAAAAGCAGAAAAAATGTTTTAGCTAAGCTCACACATTCCTTGGATCTTTCTGTAGTCCCGTGTTTTACGTCTTCACATTTTCTGTTATAAAAGTTATAATGAGCTAATGGTTCACGTCTTCACGAGTCACTGCTAAAGCTTTAATTTGACTCAACTAGAGACCAGGAAGGAGAAAAATTGTCTACTAAATTAGTGTTTCAGCTTATGTTTAGATTTTCCTGACCTGCTGGCACTACTAATGAATTTTTGAGACAATAATATATGCTGATTACCAAAAGATAGTTTACTAATTCATTTGGCATTGAGTTCAATAGTAAATCTTATCGATTTTTCCTTACTTTTCCTAGACATGGGAAGGCTAGGAAGTGAACTCTATTGAGATGTAGTTTCACTATGTTACCTTATTGACTCAAAGGACTAGCCTTTGTCTAGGTGAGGATGGAGTAAACAGGTTCATGTGCTCTTATTGAGCTCAGACATTAAGTAACCTTCAACCTAAGTGCTTCTCCCGCAATGAAGTAATAACGTATTAGTCTACATAATAAGGTAGATGTTGTAAGTTAATAAAAATGTTCTGCTTCCCAAATCATACATCCCTTGCTAGCGAAGAAGATAGATCTATTTCTCTACCTTACATGTTATTCAGGAGCAAAATAGTGAAAATGAAATGAATTTATTTTAGAACTTTGATCCGCATCTTAACTCATCTTTCTATCCTTGTGGGAGGTAGCCACACTAACTAATATACTTAAGAGTAAAATGATTAATGTAAAGAAATTAAATGCATCCAAGGAAACTATCCATAGTGCAAATATTTCATTTGTAAAAAGATTTCTTAAAACCAACTTCCTTCCTCATTCAAAACTAGTAACTTTAGTACCAACATTTAAAGAATTTGCAAGATCTTTCGGAATTTTAAAAAAATAAATTGAAAGAGAAAAATGGTTCCATACCCTACAACATCATCAAAATGATGAAGCAATATAAGGGCCTTTTTGGCCGGAGAGATTTGGTCCAATATGATTCACATCTACTATCCAAAACTGTTTGCAGATTGCACCCATTTAGATTTACCAATGATAATTTGTTTAAAATACAAACTCCATGATGGTTTACTTAAGATGTTGTCTGAATTCATTTGAAATGAAACTCGAGAATTTGTAATTTTGGAATTCATAAATTCAGTTCCACTTCAATTCTGAATGTCTTCATTGAAGTGTCCCTAAGTGTATTTCAACTATTACTTGTAGTTTCACCTTGCCTAACCATTGAAAACTTAGTTTACTGCTCCCTTGATTGGTAACTGATACGTACATGAAGATAACTAGATTTATGTTTGAGTAGATGTTTTCAGAATAAAACCTTATAATGGGTTGTCAATTATTGATAATAGCTGCTTAGACCATCTCAGAAGAATTTGATTCTTAGATAATCTAATTTAGTTATATATGGTATATATACGCAAAACATCTATCTAGGATCTTCTAAATTTGGATTTACTATCCACGTTAGTTAACACAAAAATTCTGGTACAACTAAAGGTTGATTGTGCATATTACATTGTTTTAAGGTTACTATATTTGCACTCTCAAATGTGATCAGGCTTTTCAGTTCGTTTTATTAAGGGTCCTGCTTTTCTAAAGCACCTTTTGTAATAATTGTTCCAGATATAAATCCATGCCTGTTGCAATAAAAATAATACAGCCAGACATGTCGGCAAATGTGAGTCCTGAGAGGAAAGTGAAATTCCAAAGGGAGGTTACTTTACTATCTAAAGTGAAGCATGACAATATTGTGAAGGTATGGTGTTCAATAAAAAATAGTGATACTAGTTAAATTGCGTCCACTTTGTCTACCTTGCTTTTGCTGGCATCACTTTACAACTTAGTAATAGAGTCAAAGACTCAAAATCAGAAAACAGTGATTGCTTTACTAGATTTGAAGTCCCATGCAATCAATTTTGGTAATAAAATTAGATATTTGGTGCTACCCTGTAAAAAGAATATATATATATATATATATATATATATATATATATATATATATATATATATAAATCCAGACATGAAGTGAAAAGAATTCCTGTTTATTTCATCCTTGTGGAAACGATTTATTTATAAAGCTAATGTGCTCCTGTCCTTTCTTTGTAGTTTGTTAAGCGATCTTGTATAAATATCCACGGTTACATTCCCTTTTAAAATCTATTTTAGTTATTTGGATTTACTTGTATTTGTCAAGTGCAGGGACTGTTTGGAACTAAAAACTGTTTTCTATTAAGCATATATGGTATGGTTAATTGATGTTCATGGACAGATCATAATAAGCTCCTGGTCAATTTAGAATGCAGCATAGATTATAGTGTAGATAACATCCACAACTATATACCAGCTTCATTTGAACTATTTTGTCGATTCTTGGTACAAAGTTGCATCCTCTAAAACTTGATTCTTGTTCAAAATGTTTTCATCCCATGTTGTGTTACTGACGAATGAGTTGGTCAAACTAGAAAACTGCATGTTGGTTCAATATGTATTGAATGGTCAATCCTAATTGGATCCATTATCTGATAATTGCTCAAACTTGAGGACCAAGCCGACCTCAACTAGTTAGAGATTGGGGTGCAAGTGTTGTTGTACTCAAACAGAGGGCCAATGAACTAGCAGAACAGATAAGATTTGAAAATGTTGCCCTTTATGGCCCTGCGTCCTAAGTAGTATCCTACCCACTTTTAATGTATTTCTTTTTCAATTTGTTCCAGACATCATGCCTTCTGTTCTTTGTTTTCCGCTTCTCTGTCCCAAGTATATACACAGACAAACTGCGTGTTTATCTTGGGCAGAATAAATGCAGCAATTATGCCTGATCCAACTTTTAGGCTTCTTAGCTGTTAGATTGTTGAGTTTAAATAGCTAAATATATATACCTATACTCAATGCAATAGTGTTAGTTTCCTACAAAGTTAAACACAGTGATTCATTGTTAAGTTTGTCTGTAAAAGGATTCAAGCGTCAGGCATTAGTCTTCAGGCACTTCTTCAAATTTTTTCCTGTCTCTCATTTCACAATAGAAGGGAACCCCTGAACCAACAGTAGAGTTGTCTCCGTGTAATATATAGGTCACGAGTTCGAGCCGTGGAATCAACCATCGATGCTTCCGTCAGGGTAGGCTGCCTACGTCACACTCCCATGGCTGCGGCCATTCCTCGGAACCCGTGTGAACTGTAAACGGAGGATACCAAGTGCATTGGGCTGCCCTGTTTTTTTCCGTCATTACACATTATTGTGCAGAAATTGCCTTAAAACAATCCTTCTGTATGGTGATTGATTATTTTTTCATTGGTTGCTAATATGTCCTGAAAATTGTTAAAACAGTTTGTTGGTGCCTCCATGGAACCAACATTGATGTTAGTTACAGAGCTAATGAGAGGTGGCACGCTTCAGAAGTACTTATGGAGCACCCGACCGCAATGTCCAGATTTGAAACTTTCTCTAAGTTTTGCATTGGGAATTTCTCGAGCAATGAAGTATTTGCATGCAATTGGCATTATTCACCGCGACTTGAAGCCAAGTAATGCTCTGCCTCTCTCATAATTTGCTATTGCACTTCCACGTTTTAAGTTTAGGTGGTTCTCACACTCTGATCAGGATTACTACTTGCTTGAGTTGCATGACTTTAAGTTTATGATCTTTCTATGATTTAGTTTGAACATAAGAAAACAACTCAATTTCAAACCCAGACTTGTTCGAATTGTCTATATTGAATCCTTGTACCCATCTTGCTCCATTTGGGCCGCTTCATTATGTGTAAGTTGTTCGTGTATTAGTCAGTTTCTGAAAAAACTGAAGTCATAATTCTCTATTATACGAGTATATGTTAGTCGAAGTCGAACAAACTATAGTTAACGATTTACCGTATGCAGAACACTGAAACCGAACTTTAAAATATCGAACCATACCTAATTAATTTGGTACGGTAATAGTATAGCATTTTAAAAAATTACAGAACCGAAATTTTCAATACCGTACCATTCCCACCTCTACTCGTTTCGTCAGTTAACACTATTGTTTGCAAACACATGCACTATGTCACCTGTCTTGTATATTATTAGATGACTCATCTATTATTATGGTAAATTAATATGGTCTCTAGGGTAATCCCTGGGGTAAACCCATAGTTGAGGGAAATTTCTTAGTATTTCTTCACTGTTCTCACACTTGTGAGCGTCTCTTCCATATACACCCTTGATGGTATTTATATATGTCATAGGAGTTCCTTTCTTCTCCCGTATACACCAAAGAATTCTTTGTTGGTTATGGTTTGAAAAAGCAAGAAAAAAAGGGTAAAAAATGTTGGCTATCCCACATTATTGGGATAGCAAATGTAAATAGCTTTTGTTAGCTATTTAAGGAGCTTAGCTCCATTGTTTGTAGGTACACCAAAAATACAATAAATATTAAAATGTATAAAATACATCGTATAGTATTTTTTTACCATTGAGAGATTTAGGGAAGGTTCTCTTTGAGATCTTTTGGGTATAGCAATTTTTCATATAGTGAATATTTTTCTGGGTGATCCGTGGCTTTTCCCGCATTGGGTTTCCACGCTAAATCTTGTGTTCGCGGTCCGAAAGGGGCGAAAATTAGTCGGGTTACTTTTTCCCAACACTCTTGACACTCTTATAATATGTTTCTGTAAGTCAATTAATATCATGTAATCACCATAAGCTTTTTAGCGAAAATATAGCCTTTGTTGTAGATCTATCTGGCATGAATCCAATTAGTTTTCGGTCACTGTTGTCATGGACAAAATTTGATGCGTTATTATTATTTCCCAAGATTTCATTGTATGTATCAAAGTTTACTACCATGATAGTTTGACAGCTATAGCCAAAATAATGAATAGTGGACGGGAGTGAATAAAGCTTAATTTCTGAAAAGGAAGATCAGACTATTAAGATGGTTCGTTGTTTGATTCTATTATTCATTGCCATTTTCCACATTTGTAGGTAACTTGCTCCTCACAGAAGACAAGACGATAATTAAACTAGCTGACTTTGGGTTAGCTAGGGAGGAGGCAGACTCTGAAATGACAACAGAAGCTGGTACATACCGCTGGATGGCTCCAGAGGTATAAATTGGGCGGAAAAGTTTACAACCTGCTTAATAGTAGTATATGTCTTACCCTTTGTCAATGTCAGATGTTCAGCATGGACCCAATTAAAATTGGAGTGAAGAAATACTACAATCATAAAGTGGATGTCTACAGTTTCTCAATGATCCTGTGGGAGCTGCTCACAAACAGCACTCCGTTTAAGGGAAGAAGCAACATTATGGTGGCATATGCTACAGCTACGGTATGTATCTACCTTTTTGTGTCTAGTTTGATCAAAGTTTTCACATTGAACAACATTTGATTGATTGGTAAAATATGATTCGTTTCCTGTATAAATTCCAGAAACTGCGGCCCAGCATGGATAACATTCCCAGGGAGATAGAACCCCTTCTTAGCTCTTGCTGGGCAGAGGATCCAGCAGAGCGACCAGAATTTGAGCAAATATCAGATTTCCTTGCAAACATTCTTGGCAATGTGTGTGGCTCGGCGACTTCTTCTCCAAATCTGTTTGATACGGAGCATCCCACAGACAAAGAGTTGGTCAATTCTCCTGTCACGAATTGTTTGATGGACAAAGATGCAGAAAATAGCAAGAAAAAACACAGGAGTTCATGTTGTTGCTTCATGAGTGCATATGACAATTCTCTCTGAGACTTTATTCTTAGGATATTAATGTAGGTGTAAATAATTGAAGGACTTCCTGTCTTTTTCGCCAGTTTTATGATATATATAATATAGAACAGCCTTCAAAGCCCTATGGTTCTTTATCATTGTACAGAAAACAATACAACAGAAAACAATAGTATCAAGTCACCAATCCACTATCTTTTCATGCAGTTTTCTTTTGCATTTCTGCAATTCTCTTAGAGTATTTTTTTTTCTGCTTGTTTGTGAAAAAAATGTCACGTCTTAATGTGTATTCGAGCTCGATGAAACCTGACATGAAGGACTTGTCTATCTGGCCACAAAACTTATTCATTTTTATTTTTTAAAAAAAATTATTCATTTTATTATTTCAAATACAACTTGAAGTTGTACTTGAAATTTGAAGAACACCCACGTGCCACATTCATTAGTAAATTATAGGGCGAAAATCATTTTTACCTCACAATTTTACTTTTAAAATCAAACTTCCTCCTCAACTTTGAACAATAATCAAACTCTCCCTTTTATTCTAATTAAATTTTTAAAATGTCTATTATACCCTTTCATTATCATTTTTTTTTTACTTTTTTAGAAATCATGATATTTTTATTTTTTTAATTTAATGTAACAAATTTTTCGTAGAAGCATAAATATTATTTTTTGGACAAAAAAATAAAAAATACTAATTAAGTAGATAAGTTAATGATGTTCTATAATGAAGTAAATTAGCATAATGAGAAAATTAATTTTATTAATGATAATCAAAGCTATAATATTTATTTATACAAGTGAAAATAACAGAGAATATTAACTATACAAATATATTTCAATGTAGGAAATAAAAACATTTAATTTAATTAAGGACAAATTTTTAAAAATTGTATTATTTAGATTTTAAATTATTTTAGATTATAATTTATGTAATACTCCATTAATGTCAATCATTACTTGTTTATTTATATAGAAGAGAATATCCACCGCCGTTTATATTACTTGACTCTCGTTCTAAAAATAATTGTTTTAATTTATTTGTTCAATTTATGAAATTTAAGAAATTTTTAATATCTTTTATTTCTACCCTTAGTATTAAATAACTGCATAAAGTAGTAATAGTCAAATTTAAGGTTTTAAAATATTATTAATAATGTTACTTTAGTAAAATACATCTCTAATTAATTTTTTTAAATGGTGTTATATATATCAAGAAAGTCAAGTAATATGAAACGCATGGAGTAAAATAGTGGAAAAAATAAAAAATATACATATACATACATATACACACACTTAATGCATATTATATTGAAATAACGGTCATAAGAATAATATTAAATTTTTTGATATATTTTAAAAATATTATTCTACTTATAATGTTAAATAACTTAAAGAAAAAGTTATAAATATCCATGTTAAAAAGTAAATTATATATAATATAAAGAGATATTAAATAGATGTGATATAATAAAGGTAAAATTGATAATGCATATGATAAAATAAGGAGTTTGATTATTGTTCAAAGTTGAGAAAGATTTTTTTTTTTTTTATATATATAAGATTCTTTGGATAGCTATCATCCCAAATGGATTTAAATTATAAATTTAAAACTGTTGCCCCCAATCAGAATCATGGGTCAATAAAAGCAAACTAATTAATTAAGGGCTGAACCAAATCTCTATCCAAATTGGTACATGCTGAACTTTACTAATGAGTCGATTTTATTAATTCAAGATCCATTTAGATATTATTTTATCACAAGGCCTGAACTTGTGCCACGTGATTTTGCGCTCAGTCAAATTTAAGGTAAATAAAATTACTATGTCAATTGTCAAGTACAGGAAAAAAAATGCCAATTGTCAAAGTGACATGATAAGCAAAATCAAAATCAAAGCTAATTCTATTTCTGACTCAGATATTCTTTGATCTCAATTTAATTATCATGCTTAAAGTCAATTTAAATAATTTTTGGAATTAAATTAAATATTAATATTTAAAAACTATATGAGAATATTATACAAATTACGTTTTTTATGTCAATTTAATTAAAAAAAAACATTTTAAATATCAATGAGAACTCACAATTTAACTCTAGAGAGAATACAAAAGATTGAATAAGGCAGCCTTCCATTTCGTTTTAAAAGGTTAGAGAGTGACAATGTTATGGTTAAGGCTTGAACCTTAGAACATATAATTTACTTTGTTCATCGGGTGAACTCGATTGGCCGTTATAAAACAAACTTTTTATTTTTATAAATAAGTTCAATCGTCATTATTATGTATATATATTTAATTTTTTGCATGTAAATATATAAATAATAATTTAAAAAATTTAAAATTATTCAACTGTTAAGACAATTTGTTGTTCTTTACACTTGTAGGCGTCAAAAAAAATGCTGAAGCATGACTTAAAGACCCTTCAAATAAGGCTAATTAAACTCATAATTATACTTTAGAGATGAAATCTAATTATACTCATAATTGTACTTTAGGTGATGAAAGATAATCAAACTCATAACATGATGCATTCATACAATTCACCCATGGATGATTAAAAGCGGAAAACCCCAAAAACATAGTGCGGGCATTGAAGGTTAAAGACGTTCATTTTTACTTATTTATGTAATATATTAATTTTTTTAATTTTTTTATTCATCTCTTTTAGTATATCAATAATTTTAAAAAAAATAATTTTTTACCTTTAACATCAAATACTTAAATTTCAAGACTTAACACTATACATCAATTAATATGAATATCATAATAAAAATACTCATTCTAATAATTATTTCTTAAAGAAGGTATAAAATTTAAATGGACAAACACTCTGTTCACTTTTACTGATTCATAATTTTTGTTTGCACTTCCCTTATAATAAATAAAATACATATTTGACTTATATTAATTAGTATAATTAACCAATAAACTTGAAAATGAATAGTTAATGTTAAAATAAAATTATAAAAATATTTTTTTGTTATTATATTAAAATGAATGGTGCAATTACAGCTTACCGAGGACATGACCTTAGATAGGAAGGTGTGGAGGACCCACATTAGGGCAGAAGGTTGGTACATAGTCTCGTTATTCTTCCTTATTAGTAGGCTTATTAGCGCACTGCAATTTCTTATGCTCTGATTTCTGTTCTTATATATTACTATCTATTACTTTCTGTACTTTGATTACTCTATTTTATCTGTGTCGCTTTCGTTATTCATTTTCTCATACCGCTTTGAATTTCTTAGCCTTATCTGACCTCTTTTTATGCTTTTATTGAGCCGAGAGTCTTTTGGAAACAACCGTCCTACCTTGATAGGAGTAAGGTCTACGTACACTTTATCCTCCCTAGACTCACGTTGTGAAATTTCACTGGGTTGATGTCGTGAATAGTAAAAAATTATATTTTAATTTTAAAACAAAATGGGGACACAAGGCAGTTGAGAAATCAATAAGTTAAGTTATCCTATAAATAGTTGCCTTGTCATTCTTATCCACTCTTGTTTTGCCAAGTCTTAACCCTCTTTTCCTCTCACGTGTCACCTTCCCAATAAAACCCTACAATTGTAATTAAACCCCAATGACTTCTTACATGGCATTTTTTCACACATAAATACAAAACTTTTTGTCAAAAAAAAAAAAAAGGAAAAATATTTTGACAAAACCGTCTTCTTTTTTCCTGTTTTTCTTTCTTTCTTTCTTCTTTCTGTCCACAGTGTTCTTTCAGTTCAGAGTTTCAAAACCAAGAACCAAGATTGTGTCTTTTTTTTTTTTTGGCAGCCTTTGTTTAGGACAACCTTAACCCTAAATTTGTTCTTAATCTCCTGAGAAATCACTTGGGGGTACTAAAAAAAGAGGGAAAAAAAACATAACTTTAGGAAAATCCTACTTGGAACCTTCTTGTTCCACCTCAGATTCAGGTACACAGGTCAGCTACCCCCACCACCTTTACTTTCATTGTTTTGTTTTTAATGAATTGTTTGCTTTTGTGTTTACTAGTATTCTTCATACACAATGACCGACAATTCTAGGAGAATTACCTTAAAGATTGATTTTTTATTTTATTTTTGTGTGTGTTAGATTTGAAAGTTGGGATCTTTTAGTTGTAAGCGGTTTCCCTTGGGTTTGGTTTCTTGATTCCTGTTACGGTTGAATAGTTTTTTTTTTCTTTTCCTTTTTTGAGTTTGATAATCAATTTAACAAGTTCCAAAGGTTTCTTGAAAGTTAGTTCTTGCAATTAAGTTGTTCAATTTTAACAAAAGAAAACCCAATTCTCTGACCAGCTTTGTGTTTTGAATTAAATGTCTATGATTCAAATATTTTTGGGATTTAAATAAACTTTCCAAAATTCTTCGTTTCTTCCTTACTTTCTTTTTTGGGTTTTATCTTTTACTGTAAGGTGTCAAAGGCATGTTTCTTAAGCAACTTCACACTGAAATTTGGGTAATCTGACAAATATTTGAAGTATTCTTTTGTGCTAGATTGATTTACCTTCATCTAGCAATGAAAAAGGAAATTAATACAAACTGGATGCTTTTTTCTTTGTTTTGGAGGAGGAATGGGGAAATAATAGGAGCTCTGACTATTGCAAAGTTGGTTTGTTTCCACGAAAGATCTTTTGCTGGGGAGTTGTCAAGCAGAGTCTGGACTGAAATTGGTTGTGATGTCAAGATTGTGTTTTGTTTGCATACAAGTTAGAATGATCTTTATGATTTCAATCCTTAATAAGTATGATATAACATGAACAAGCTGTCTTTTCTTATTAGGATTCAGCTTTCTAATAGAGCATCAAACACGTGTCATAAAATTGGTGAAATTTTTTGGTATGGTTGATCGCTAGTTACATACATTACTGCACTGCCTTTAAGAATGTAAAATATTAAACTGGCCATCCACAACCTATTTTGATAAATAATTCTTTTTTTGCTTTTTTCAACTTGTAATTGTGTGTATCAGTTAGACTCTGCGTGGAATGATTGCATAAGATTTTGATTCTTCTCTAATGAGTTTGAATATATGTTCGTAAACCTATATAGTTCTGTCGAATTCTCTTTGCCATACAATGCACTTTTCATTGATTCAACTAGAATTATGTCATATCTATTAGTGGGCGGCTTGAAGTGGGTGAGCTTTTGGAAAATGGATTGTTTGGATAATAAATTAAGCATTCTATTTATGAGTGGACATTTATTGCCTTTTATTTAAAAGAAAAGGTGAACAAAAACTGTGCCTGAAGATGGTGTACATAGATGTTGGCAATATTCTTTAAGCAAAAGCATCAATATTAGGCGCAGAAAGATTTAACATCAAGAAGACATGATTAATTTTGTCAACTGGTTTTACAATCAGTCATTTGTGCAGGATTGGCATTCTGTTTTTGGTGCAATTGGTATTTATGGGAATGATGTTTAAGCCATGAAAAGTATGGACTAGCACCCATACGGAAAGACTTGACCTTAATGATTAATGAATGTCATTGTCTATATTTTGAACTTTGATTATGTAAATAAATACATCCAGAATTTTTTCTCCAGATTCATCATGTAGCCATGTAATTTCCTTCTCTTGAATTTTGATAATCTTTTAATCTACAATGTTCTATTTGAAGGAAAACTTAACAGATAGCAATTTCTTTAAGAAAGTACTTTAATATTTTAAAATAAGATCTGATTTGAAATGAGTACTCATCTTATTTACACAAATACATTCCTCTAAATTTGTGCTTCATTTTCTCTATCTTCGAGTCACATACAGACCGCACTGTAAGTTTAAACGATTGCTTTGCATGGCTTTGTAAATTGTTTATTCTTTGATGAAATTACAACTTTCATCCTTGTTACTGTCAGCTTGATGATACAGTTGAATCGTTTTTGTGTAGACCAAAAAGAGGAAATATGGCATTGTTTCTCATTGTTATGGTATGCATGGTGTGTTCTATCTAATCTTAGGCAGAGAGGTTTAAAGAACTTGTCTACACCTACGTTGCGCAAACTCTTCAAAATCCATACCGCACCCGTGTCGGCACGACATGAGTGTGGGTGTCGGTGTGAGATTCATATCGGATTTGGTCAACTTACATTGGGTACTTTGACCATATTCTATGAACGAGAAGTATAGATTGACCATATAAAGTATGAGAATGCTTTTCCATTATACGAGATAAGATAAAATATTGGTGTTTATAAGGAATGAAGTTTATTAGTTTTAGTTCAATAACTCAAACTAATCGAAATATATACTTTATATGTCATAATATACATTCATTGGCCATATCCCAACACCCGTACCCGCATTCGAATCCATACCCCCAACAACAACAACATACCCAGTGAAATCTTGCAAAGTGGGGTCTGAAGAGGGTAGAGTGTCCACAGACCTTACCCCTACCTCATGGAGGTAGAGAGACTATTTTCGTAAGGCCCTTGTATCAAGCAAATCAAATTGAAGTAGTAATGTAAAGGAAACATGGCATTGAAGAAAACATGGCAACTCGGATCTATACCCCTTTATCTTAAAATTTATGTCATGAGGAATCCAGCCTCTAGATTTGCACTTGGATCGGATACCCGCACCCGAGTCCAAGCAATAAAGATCTACACCGATATATCCACAATGTAATTTTTCAATCTTTATATTTACATCAAGCCAACTGTAACTAATGTGGATTTGAGGTATAGTGATCTCTAGTCTTCTTTTTATGTCATAAGGATAGCTTTTGAGGCAGAATTTGGATATCATATGCTTATTAGAAAGCCAAAAGCTGTATACTTGTTCATATGACAATGGCTCATAATGAATTGACAAATGTCACGCTGGTTGCAAGCCAACCACAACCCTCGTCCTTTATTCGGTATGGGACCGGCAATGGAGCAAATCACATGACGGAAGTTGTCTTGAAAGACCTACGTTTTCTTGGGATCAATGCCTCACAATGAAGGCTTAGCTAAAGATAGGGTACAATGGTAGAATAGATGATGTCTACTAGTGGGGAATATGATTTAATCTTGTTAGAGAACTTTTAATATTATTGTTATTTATTATAATTACTATTATTTATAATATATTCAACTTATTTGTCACTTTTATTTTTACTTGATATGATGATAACATGAGTTGAGCTTAAATGAAGAAGTGAGGATTCATATAGTCAAATTGGGATTGAGCATAATAGTTGTTGTTCCTATGACAATGACAGAAATAATTTTTGTAGATGGAAAATGGTAGGAGTTCTAACTTCTACTTATCCAAAAAAGAAAGTGGAAGAGTTCTAATTTCTTTTCCTTATTTAGGATCTATCTAGTCTTTAATTGAGCACACCATTTCTGGATTATTCGCGTGGATACCCGCATATACAATTGATTGACCCAATGGGAACTGGGGAAGAGAGCACTCCTACAAAGACTTCAAAGCCGGCTTTAACTCAGGTCCTTTCCTTCTCTTTCTTTTTTTGTGTATGTTTACGGCTAATAAGTCATTAGACATGTGCTATTCTGTCTCTCTCTCTCTCTGTGTATTTAATGCATGTGTTGGCTCACTGTTCACAAGTTTTCTAATGTTTGATCAGGAAACACCAACCGCACCTTCATATCCGGATTGGTCAAGCTCTATGCAGGTCGTTATTAAGTTCCATAATGATTATGCCAATCACATGAATGCTGATGAATAATATTTTAATTTTCTATTTCTTTTCCTGTTTAGGCGTATTATAGTGCTGGAGCGACTCCTCCCTTCTTTGCCTCACCTGTTCCTTCTCCTGCTCCCCACCCATACATGTGGGGAGGTCAGGTAATTGATTTTTTGTTCCTAATTTGTATTTTCTTTTATTTCTTTTTGATCACTAGCTATCACACAACTCCAGAACTCACAGTACTACTTACTCTGAGCACCTTCTCATATTTCAGCATCCTCTTATGCCTCCTTATGGGACTCCGGTTCCATATCCAGCTTTATATCCTCCTGCTGGAGTTTATTCTCATCCTAACATTGCCATGGTAATCAAGCTTATCAGTAATTTATTCTAATGAAAAAGCTGATGAAAGCAAGCCACCTCTTCTTCCCAAAATAAAAAATACAAAATGACAGGTCATGTGAATTCTTTTGTTCATGTGTTTTCAGCCGACTCCAAATACTGTGCCGGCAAATCCTGAAACAGATGGGAAGGGGCCTGAAGGAAAGGACCGGAATTCAAGCAAAAAGTTAAAGGCCTGTTCTCGTGGCAAGGCAGGAGACAATGGGAAAGTTACTTCGGGTTCTGGAAATGATGGTGCCACGCAAAGGTCTGATGACGAATCATATTTCTGTAAATTAGTCATTATGGATCAGTCATGCATCTGATTGTTATATTTTTTCTTGAACAGTGATGAAAGCAGAAGTGAAGGTACATCAGATACAAATGATGAAAATGATAACCATGTGAGTATTCAGATCAATCTGGTTACCTCTTTTCTACATACTATGTAGATCACGAGTCTCAGTTTCATTCTTACCTTGTCCTGTAATTGCTAGTTGGAACTTTTTTTTGATCATATGTCATCTCACAGGAATTTTCTGCAAGTAAGAAGGGAAGCTTTGATCAAATGCTTGCAGACGGTAACTTCTGTGAACTTTCTTCTTGATTCTGTCATTGTTATATCAATAAGTAATTGAGTTTCTAATTCTGGCGATTATCAGGAGCCAGTGCACAGAATAATCCTGCAACAGAGAATTACCCGACTTCTATACATGGAAATCCTGTCACAGTGCCTGCAACTAACCTAAATATTGGAATGGACGTGTGGAATGCATCAGCTGCCGGTCCTGGAGCGATCAAAATACAGCCAAATGCGACTGGTCCAGTTATAGGACATGAAGGAAGTCAGTGGATTCAGGTACTTTCTCTTTTCTTTAGCTCTTTTCACTCACTGAAATCAGTACTGTCGTTCTTAACCAGAATAGTATGTCTATGTCCTTCAAATTCACCAGTCTACCTTCTTATCTTTTAAAAAGCATGTAAATTCCACACATCTAGTAGCAGATGGTATTGGTGAAGGTGGGAGTATTCTCTCATTACATTGATTGTCTGTGTATCTTGATTCTTAACACAGAGAGTTCCATATTAATATGCAAATGAAATGGCTAAAAAGACTAATTTGTTAAGAAAGATCACAACCTGGAGAAAGTTATGAAAGCATCCAACACTCTGATTTTACAAGGCTTCAGGTGTTTTGGTTAGTCCAAAAATAACTGAGACTTGTAATACGTCAGAAAACTCATGAAGTGTGAAGAGATGCCGGTTTCATTCTTTATGGGATAAAATATCCTGTTTGTAGGACTCAATTTTCTAATCTAATTTATTGCAATAAAAAAATTTAAACCTTAATATGGTTTAAAAAGGGATTTTAAAAACTGACCTTCCTTATATCATTAGTTCTTAAATATGCTTCATCTTGATATTTTTGTCTCTCCGTCTCTGGGTATACTTTATGCTATTTTGAAGTTCATTGTTCTACTTTGTAACACACCCTACCCCCCCCCCCCCCCCCCAAAAAAAAAAAAATAATAATAAAAAAAATGTATCCGTGCTTATTTCAAGTAGATCAATAAATTATGTAACTCATGGGGTCATAGCCTTGTTATCATCGTTTTTCTGTTTTCTTTTGTTGATAAAGTTTGTTATAACCCTTTCTTTGACAGGACGAACGTGAACTTAAAAGGCAAAAGAGAAAGCAATCTAATAGGGAGTCAGCTAGGAGGTCAAGGCTACGCAAGCAGGTATGAGTTGATTTTTGTAGATAATGATACTCTTTCCATGTTTCACCAGTCAGAGTTGACTGTTTGTCTTTTATTATGAGCTTATAAAGATTCTTCTCTGTGTGGATTTAGACTAGGGGTGGCAAATGGGCGATTTGAGCTAAATTTAGGTGTGTCAAAATAGGGCGAATCAATAATTGAGCAACCCTACCCAAAGTTCACTTGGGCTAAGATGGGTTGTCAAGATGGGCTAAACAAAGGATCGTAACTCGATCCGTCCAACTTGCCTTTTACCTACATTTATTAGCTAATAAATTTTATAACAACTCTATTTTTTATAAGCAAAATAGTTATTTCAATCTTTTCTCCATGTAGATTGATTAACAATAACTCCTTATGAACTTTACCGATTTCATTTTTTTTCTTTTGTAACTTTTACATTTAATTAGTCCAATAATTAGTTGCAGAAAAAATTGTGCGGAAATTAGAACCACTCAAAATCTACATGAGTTTTACTTAACTGAGAAATCTGAAGATTACTTTCTATTACTTCATAGGTAAATTCGACAATGACTCTTAGTACTTCATACAAAAATTTAAAGATGCTTTTTTGTTACGTCAACTGAAAAGTTCGATAATGACGACATATGTTAGATATATTAAAAATTGATATCTATTGAAGTGATGAATGTTGTTCCAGAAGACCTCCCACTTTTTATATTTTTATCTGTCTTTTCGATTTTTAAAATTATTTTCTAGTTAAGATGATCAGTATCCCAGTACAAATTTTATGAGAAAAACTACTTGTCCCAGAAAGATAAAAGTTGCAAACTGAAAACTAAGAAAAGAAGATGAAATGCAACAAAAAAGAAAAGAAAGGTAAATTGCAAAACCAGACCCGTCAACTATACTTTTCAAAGTAATAAAGAGTGTACAATTCCCTATAGAAGCTCAACTCTGGACTTTCACATTACACGGATAAGTTGACGCTTGGGCATTGCCCATCTTAGCCCATACGTGAAATAGCTCTTGCCCAACCCGTTAATTTTTGGGCGGATTAGGTTTTTTTGGGTCAATTTTGCCACCCCTAATTTAGACTCGGACATTGGCTTGAAGCAGAGGTCCCAAGTTTATTTCTAATAATAAAAACAGCTCTTAAACACAATGATGGGTCTACATCAATGTGAAGCATTAAGATCATCCCTTTTTACGCCATCATACGGCACACTGATCTTTTTGCATTTTCTTGTAGCCACATAAACCTAGATTTATGCTTCAAGTTCTTGTTTCATCCAAATCCTGAATGTCTTGTGATGATGAATTTTTCAAGTTGATTGGAACTCATTGGTGTCACCTTTATGAAATGGTCTCCAGCACAAATCATAAGCACCTAAGAACATGGAAATACAATTCGATATGATATCTGCATATCATGCTCTAATCTGCAGATAGTGTTTTACGGCCTTAGTAACTGTAACTTTCTTTCTTAGGTTTTTCCTTTTCTTGTTTTACCCCCCTGAAAAGACAAGATCACTTCTCTCTTTTTATTTCAATTTGTGAAGACTATGGACATCTTATGAGAGAATTTCTTTGAGTTGGGGAACACAAATGAATGGATGATATGTACCAAAAATGGAATATAATGTGAAAAAGCAATAGCAGATGCATTCATATCAAATATCAACTAAAACAGACTGCTTATAGATAGTCTCCCTTAAACCACTATCTTCTTGAAGGCTGATAACCTGTTTTCAAAAGTCTGTCTGTCCCAGCTATCTCCCAACCCTTTCCAAACAGAATCTTATATCAAATCCTAGTACAGCCTCTTTTATGGAGCGTTAAGAATCAAGATGCTGTTACTCTACTTAAAAGTACCAACATTACATTCTTACAAGTTCTGAGAACTGAAAAACAATATGCAGCTTTATGTTTTCCTCTCACCTTATAGATTTAATTGTTAATTATAATTGCTGATCCCTTCTTTTGTGAAACTGTTTCCTAATCTTCCGAGCCAAACCATACTGTGTAAACGCAGGGAGTAAAAAGTATCATATTTGAGAGATATGGTTGGGTAAGTGCAGCCGCTAATGTCGATTATACCCTCACCTCTAACTATCTATTGAGATCTTGAAAACATCTTTTAGCCCTCGAGTTCTCAAAAGTGTTCTAGCAAAACAGTTTGAACCAAAAAACTATTAACTGACAAATAAAAAACACATATGATCCTGAGTTTTGATGGGATTGATTGAGTAGGAAGTGGATAGATGCGTAAACACCCATTATAGTTTCCTATGGAGTGGGGATTTATACATAACTTAGATGTATCCAACCAAAAGGATAAAGGAGAGAAATATAGGTGCAATAATAGGCTCACATCTTTACCACAATAAATTCACCCAGATGCAGTAGTCAGCTACTGTTTTCTCCTAATGATAGTTGCTCCTATTTGTTAATTAAATAGGAACAGGAGGTGATGGTAAGTGTCATCAAATTAATGCCAAGAAACCAAGGAAATGGCTGCTTTTCATTTTAGTGGAAACTCGGAAAAAGAAAGAACAGAAATCTTGTTCTGGTTCTTATCTGCCATAGTTTAATAAACAGAGTCTGCTGTGAACTGATAAGTCACTATCCGTTATCTGGACTGAGGGGGAAGACTCACCTACATTCAGTGCATACACCGAGACTAGTATATGAATTGGAACCGTTGTGAGTGTGTTGCTTTCACTATAAGATAGGACATAAATTTAACCATGGAGTTCATCGTAGTATATGCCGATGTTCTCTGTCGTATACGGCATCAGTTTAGAAAGGAGTAACAATGGGTGACTAAGTGTAAAAATTCTACCCGTGCACATCAAGCTTGTAACTCAGCTAGGAGCGGAGCTAGAGTATCGGTAACCCAGCAACTTTGGCCAAACTTCGTATTTGATGGGGACAGCAACTAGCATTTTGATGGGACAGCAAACAAGCCGATTTTAGCTCTTGACCATGTTCATGTGCGGTTTGGTTGTTTGCTTGCTTGGAGAACCCAGAATGTAGTCTAAATTTCTTTTCGATCTTTTGACAGTCATGTATTATGTTTTGTATTTTCGCAGGCAGAGTGTGAAGAGCTACAACGTAGAGTAGAAGCTTTGAGCCATGAGAATCATTCACTCAAAGATGAGCTTCTACAGCTCTCTGAGGAATGTGAGAAGCTTACCTCGGAGAATAACTCAATAAAGGTACTTAACACCTTATTAACTCAAGTATACTCTTCATGTCATCCCCTATTTTCTTTCCCCCCTCCTCCGTGACACCTGTAGGGATAGCACGGTACTGCTTCTTGAATAGCCTTTTGTTATAATTAATGTGAGACGATTAGTATCATTGAATCTTTTGCTGCAGCATCCTTTCATCTTGTTCTATAATGCTAGTGTTTTTTTTCCCTTGCAAAGTTGTTTCTTTTATTAAACCGGGGTGAAAGATGTAATTACTGATATTTGTTGGAATATGATGGTGAAACAGGAAGAGTTAACGCGACTTTGCGGACCAGACGCTGTGTCTAAGCTAGAGGGGAACGGTAATGCTGCACATGTTCAATCTAATGTTGAGAAAGCTAGTTGAGGAGAACTGGAAAAGCCAGGTCTGAGTAGGTGATATTAGTTACAAAGTGCTCACAAATCTTGAGGAGCCTAAAGAATTAATTGACTTCTAGGTGCAGCAGAATGAGAAATGTTTGTTGTCCTACTAACCTATACCCCCTTTCTGCGTATGACTGTAACATATACTATTTGTCAATTCTAACACCAGTGTTGAGTCTCTGTGTTTTTAATTTAACTACAATAACTGGATTGTAAACTCACAAGTCTGTTGGAATTTTACCTTGGTGTTATCCTTTTCCTGGTATCTTTTAAGTCTCTTTCAGTGAATGTTTTTGATATATGTTAAATAAACGATAATGGAGTACTCATTTAGTAGTTGAACTGAACATGGTGATGTATCCTTTTAAATTGATGGTGAATGAGTTACAAATTGCAATTTATCCACTAATTAGAGACACCCAACTTTAGACTCGAAATTAAGCTACAAAATTACAAAAGATAGTTTACCAACACAATTGGAGAAAGGAAAAAAAGAAAAAGCGACTTCTTAAAGTTTCTTTTGAGTTTTTTTTTTTTTTTTTTTTTTTGTGTTGTTATATGCTACACCCAAACAACCCCTAAAACTGCTAAAGATCCAAATCACTGCTATTATTATAACTACTAGTTTAGGGTTAGTTTTATTATTATTATTATGAACACCTCCAAGCTGACGTGGCTACTAATGCCCTATCATGCCAGCAAAGCAACATCTCTGCTTGTCTCTTTACCACGTGGAATCCTCTTACCTGTACCCTCCCCAATAAACAATCTGCTTGAAAATCCGCAAACTGGCTTAATCCCATCGGACGGAATCCGGCAGCCACCATCGCATCCTTCCACGATCCTCCTCCTCCTCGCCGACCTACTGCTCCGACGGTATCAACTATCTTTGGAAACAGCACGAAATTCTCAATTTTCCTCATCCAATCCCCGCAATTTCCACCACCGATATTTGCTGCTTCCAGTGATTCCAGTAGTGTAGAGTAAAATTCCAGCCCGTCGATCACTGTTTGCCGAAAAGACATCGCTCCGTAACCCATAAGTCCTTCGCTGTCCACGTGTACCACCACGTTAGGGGATATACGACGGAGGTCGTTAACAAACCCAGACCCGACCCGTCGGAAGATAGCGGGAGATAAAAGCACCGCTGTCTTCTCTCCGTCCATGAACTTTATGGCTTTGAACGATAACAATTCGAATGTACGAATTAGAACAAAATCAATTTCGAAACCGATATTGAGTTCACGAGCAAATTGGGTTAAATTTTCTCTAATCAGCCTTGATTCCACAGCGTACTCTTCCGGAACTAGAGCCGTAATTCGAAGAACCGGCGAGTTGGCTTTACGACGCTCGGCTTTATCGGCTAACTCTTTCATGAAGGAAGCCCAGTGACCACCAAGTCCGATGTCGAAATCGATGACGTGGACTAGCATCGAACCGTCAACTGCCTCAAGCACGGCCTGATTCGCCGTAAAGCTGGAGAACATAGGGATAGGAGAAATATTTGAGAATATTTTGTAAGATTTGATAGTTTGAATCACGTCGGAGGAACTCGAAGGACGAGTCTGCCGAGTTGACCCGGCGAGTTGGGCTTGAAGTGCTTCCTTGAAGTAAAAGGCAGCTCGTTGGAGAGGTTTTCCGGCGGCGGATCTGAGCCGTTGATTGAGCCGTGCCAGTATCACATGTGCGAGTTGGAAAGCGTTAGTTTCGAAACACTCAGCGAAACGAATGAGTTCATCGACGTAATCAAATCCTACGTTCCAGTTCTGGTGGATATCACCTGAGAGATCAAGGGCGTTGATGAAACTTCCCTGATTCACCGCCGGAAACTGCTGAGGAAAAGTAGTCTCGGAGAAAGAAAAATCAGGGTTAGCGAACTGAGTAGAGTCAGCTGAGAAGTCGGAGAGATTATGGAACTGAGTCAGGGAGTCGCTCTGGTTGAGGCTGAGTTGAGGATTAGTTTTTGAAAGCGAAGCAGAATCGTCGTGCAAGCCAAGTTCTCTCATCAAAGAATCCCAATCTTCAAAGTTACTCAGAACATGATCTCCTAACTGAAGAGGATCTTCGACGCCGCTAAGAGAAGACAAATCGGGATTCGTTGTTATAATCTGCTTCTCGACTATAGGGCTTGGGCTACGGCGGAGCTCGAGTACTGATTTTGGTTCGTAGCACAAATTAGGGCCGTTGGTGGCGGCCGGAAAAGTAACGTTCCGAAGATTATTGTTGTTGTTAACCAATGGCTTAGAACTTACGTTGTCATTAGTGGAAAAGGGCACTTTCATTTCTCTGAAAAAAGGAGAGAATTGTTGTTAACCGTACCCAAAGTTTCTAAAAGACTATATGAAACTTTCTTGTATTTGCGTGAGGCGTTTTAGTGTGTATGGTGTCTGTGAGCTTTAATAGAAGGTGGAAGACTTGTTTCTTTTTAGCTTTGTGTTCAACTTTCTTGAATGGCTCGGAAAACTTTGTGGAAAAAATAGAGGGTACGTAGCTTTTTGGGGAGATGAATGATTGTTGGCTTTTTATCTTTGCGTGCGTGGGGGGCCTAATTGCATGCATGGGAGGGAAGTAATTGGCTTTGGGGGTATGGGGTGGTGGTGGATTATATTATATGGCATGTGCATGGATATATAGTAGTAATGTAGGCAGTAGAGATAGGAGGAACATGCAAGACACGAGCATGAAGTGATTGATTTCATCTTTTTGTAGGATAAGAGTCGTGAAGGTGAAGTATTATAATTTTGTACCACAAAGAAGAAAGAAAGGAAAAAAGAAGGCTTTTCTATACTTTTCCTTACACTTTATACTACTTATCTCTGTCCATTTTTACTTGTCGTCTATTGATTTTGCACAATTCTTAAGAAACTATAAATAGAAGGGTACTTTTATCAGATCATTCTTTGAATATAATAAATACAATGTCTCGAAAAATGTAATAGAAAATGACTACTAATTAATGATAAGGATTAATTAGTAGCTAAGTATAAATTATCTTTTAATTTCATAAATTAGACAAGTATTATCGAATATCTATTTTTAGTATAGTGGATAAGTAAAGATGGACGGAGTGAGTTTTGTGTCCAAACTTCCAATGCAAAATTGCTGATTAGCATGCCAAATAATTTATTACTTCCTCTCCTCTCTTATTAGTTGTCAATTTACAAAATTAAGGTAGAACTATTATATTTTTTAAAATTATAATTTTACAAGTATTATTTTTTTAAAGTGTAAACAAGTTTGTAAGTTTCAAACAAAAAAATTTAAGTGATAAGTTTGTAAAATTATTCTTTTTATATATGATTTTAAAGAAATGGGTAAAAAGAAAGGCTGACAATTAATACAAAAGAGAAGGAGTGAACATTAGTTTATACTCTCTCAATCGCATCTGATGTATTTTATTTGAATGTCATGTGTACAGTTCCCACAATTTTTTTCAAAAAAACCTCTAAGGGTCTTAATTTGATAAGATACAAAATTTTAGAGAGAAAAATATAATCCAACTTTTATGATCTTAAACTAATCAAAATAGATATTCGACTTTTGAACTTTGCGGATTTAAAAAATTATTCTAAATATATAATGAGACATTATTATTTAGTCTCAAAGGAAAACATTCATATTGAAACAGAGGAAACAATTGGAAATCAAACCATTGTGTACTTTTTAAATATACAATTTTTTTAGTGAACTTGAAGAATCAATATCCAAACTACACCAAAAATTAGATATTTTTAACTTGCACACTTTTAATTGCTAAATTAGTTCAAGATACCCGCACGAATTATTTGAAGCTTCGACGTTACTGGTAAATCGACTATGTGCAATGCATGTCAAATTAATTAAAATCTGATGCTTTGTTAACAGTACGTATATACTTGTATATTAGGCAGTGGAGTAGTATTTTCAAAAGTTGAACATAATATTCTTGACTCTCATGTTTTTAAAATTGAACCTAAAATATTGATTAAAACGGAAGTGCGCTTAACTATGACAATTTCCGAACTCGTGTGATTTGAATGAAACTAAAGTCAGATTAATTAGGACTATTAGATCAAATAAATAATTAATATAATGTTCTTTCATGTGTTAGTAATTAATTTGGATGGAATCGGTATTCAAGATCCTTCTCGTACCATTTAAAAAAAAAACACTACAGAATTGGGAAAATTTGAAATTAACATAATGACGCAGGAGGATCTTGAAGGCTCTTAGCTTTTTGTGTGCCCAGAATCTGAACTCTCGTCCTCAGTTCCTGCGCAAACCGGGCCTCATTATTCTCGTAATTAGGGATGGAGTCGGGATTTTTATCGATAAGAATCAAAATATAAAGAAGGATATATAGCATCAAGGTGATATCAAAGGTTGTGGTGGAGTGTAAATTATACTTTTTCATCCTTAATCAAAAATTTGGGTTCGAGCTCTTGGTATAGAGTCTTTTTTTAGTAGGAAGCGCTTTACACTGAAATGAGACTTCTTGGCTCGAATCAAATTAATTCAGCCCCCCCCCCAAATAGATATCGGACACCTGATGAGAAATCAAGAAAGTAAAAGTAGTGTCGATTAGATTATTTGATCCGCGTCAAATGTCTCGAATTCGAGGCATGGATATGAAGAAAATTTAACATATTTCATATATGAGAAAATAAGGTTTACTTTGTTTTATCAGAATTCATGAGCTTTGACTCTTGACTATGGCTTTATCTAATAGTAGTAACAACATTTTCAAGAATGGGGAGTTGCTGATTCTGATCATTTCAGAGGGAGGTTGCATGTATATTATTTCGTCTGTAAAACGCGACAAAGAAATTATATTTACAAACTATGTAACACACCAGCAGAAAATTTCTCTTAATTCATCCCCTAGCGATTATTTACCAAACCAAATTCAGGCAGTTTAACTATTGTCTTGTCTTCTCTGTGATGAGTTAGTCACCTACAAATGTGGCTAATGACAATTAAAATTAACTTAATATTGGGTTTTAAAGGTGTGAATAGGAAATAAAAGGTTGTGACCTTTACGAAGGGTTGTGATCATTCCGAAAGGTTGTAACTTTTCGAAAGGTTGTAATTTTTTCAAAAGGTTGTGACTTTTCGAAAGGTTGTGACTTTTTCAACAAAAGTTGTGACTTTTTTGAAGAGTTGCGACTTTTCTGAAAGATTGTGAAGTTTGTGAAGGGTTGTGATTTTTTCGATAAGCCACAGTAAGCACCTGTTCACACTATCCTTTGTTGTCTATAAATAGAGGATTTTCCTCTCATTTTTAAACATCAAATTTCTCCTTCTTCTGCATATATATTTTCTTTCAAACAAAGTTGAGTCTTTGTGTGATTTTGTTCCTGGCTTTTGAGTTCGCTGAAATTATTGAAGTTTGAGGTACTCCTACTTCTTTAATAGTTTATCCGATTTATATTGGGAGGAAATAATCCATAACCTCTGGATACAGTGAGAGGATTAAATTCCTTAAGGACACATAGTGAATTCTGTGGACTCGGATACTATTTTTTATTTTCATCTTTATTGTTTCTGGCTTGCTAACCTTAATACAAGAGGAGTAACAACAATGAGATAAGTGTCAAAAACACATCTAAATTATTCCTCTTTTTTGAGTTTCATACTTATACTATTGAAAGTGTGAGTTTCATACCTAAACTATCATTTATTAGTTTGAGAAACATACCTTTGATGTGTGTAATACACTCTTTCTACTCTCTCTATTTTTTAAAAATATCTTGCCACATGGCATTTCACATGAAATAAAATATTACACCTCGACAAAAATTAGACAAACTATTAATATTAGTTGTAAGTTAAAGATTAAAATATTTTTATCCCAAAATATAAAAGAAATTACTTTTTTTTAAAAATAAAATTTAAAATATTTTGCTCACGCACTGCAACCCCCCACCCCCACAATCCCCGTCTTTTTACTTTTCTAAATTTATTTTATAAAAATATTTTTTTAAAATTCAAATTTCACCCCCTCCCCCAATTCCTTCCTAAAAAATATTTTTATTTTTATTTTTTAAATTTTTTTTTATACCCACTCCATCTAACCCTTTACTCTTAAAAAAAAATTGAAAGCGGAGGGTTAGGTGGGCATGATAGATTTTTTTTAAAAAAATAAAAATATCTAAATTATTATTTGGGGTATGGTGAGAGAAAGTGGTGGAGTGAGGTAAGAAAAATATTTATATTTTATTTTATAATTTTTTTTGGCAGAAAATAATAATATTTTAATCAATTCTAATAATTTATTTATTTTTTGTTAAAATGAAATATTTTGTCCATGTAGAGTGTAATGTGATAATTTTTTTAAAATAAAAAGAAGAGTATAGTACACATATCATGATGAGAGTGAGATAAAAAAGAGAAATGCGTTTTTCAAACTAATAAATAATAATTTAGATATGAAACCTAAAATAAATAAATCAAATACACTTATGTCGGGAGAAAGTTAAATTGAGAACAACATTGTTTAAATGTTGAAGGGGTGAGTGAAGATGACAGAAAGAAGGGTCAACTTTTGGGGGGTGTTAAAGTTCCATTATAGCCCACAGCTATAAAGAAAGTAGAAGGGCCCACTGAAAGAAAATCCACAAAAAGAAGCAAAAGACAATAGAAGCTGAGCAGTGAAGCAAAGTCATTTACCCATAGCCCACTAATATAATGCAAAGTTACCCAAATACATTAAATTTGTCAATAATAATTTATTATTCGAATCCATGAGGATTCTGGAGATCGAATGTGGATCGTCCGATGATCCTTCTGGACACCAAGCATCCATCCCAAAAGTAACCGTTGGATCTGATCGGATCAGATCAGCCACAAATCGGGCCTAACTAAACAAATGCACACCCCTCCCACCATCCTCATAAAGTAAAATAATTTGATTTCCAACATAAAAAAGCCCACATTGTTGGGGCCTACAACAAGTGAGCCCATTATTGGGCCCACTAGACTCCTTTTTGTCTGCAATGCATATGTATGGTAGCATAAAGGATGCGCGTAGGGGACGCGTTGGGCGGAGGAAGAGGAGGAGGAGGAGAATATGTTCTTCTGTTGGTTTAATGGGTGATAGTGCACTCATAATTGACCAATCAATCCATCCTTTCATCGCTTATTAGACTAGATAAAATTATCAAAATAAGGCAACTCATCATGAAAAATGTATGGGTAGTTGATTTCATGATTTGAATTTGTGAACTAGTAAATTATTGGGAGTCAATTTTACCGTGGCTTCAACCTTCTTCTTCATACCTACAAATTACTTATTAGGAGAAAAAATAAAAAAAGTATTCTAGCATACTGTAAAAAGAAATAAATAAAGAAGAAAAATATCTTTATTAACTTTTGAAATGACTTTTCTACTGTTTTCTATAATTAAAAACGTCAACATATGATATTAAGATTAATTAAGGAGATTACAACGCACTCGTGTCTTAGTCAAGTTGATATGTTGCATTTTAATAATATTATAGAAAGTTGTCAAGTCTTAATCAAGCTTTATTTTAGTCATTAACAAATATTTCTTTGCTCTCTGGTCACGAGTTTTAATTATTTTAAAAGATGATAATAGTCTGAACGCTCTTATTAAAAGTAGTATCCAATACAATGAAGGTGTAATCATTCAAGATTTTTATGCTTAATCTTTTTGTACAAATCATTATCGCTTTTACATAAATGATAACATAGCAAAGTTCATTTTATAGCAAATTAAAGCTACACTTCATGACTTTCTTCAGCTTTATGATTGTTAAAGATCAAGGGGTCCATAACACTAACCTTACATCTAAACTGAAAAACCGAAATAAAAAAGGTTGCACTTAAATGTTTTTCTTTTTTTTGTTGTTTTTTTGGAAGAAGTTGAAAAAAATGCCAATTTTGTTTTTTTCAATCAAAAAAAAAATTAATTTGGAAGCATATGGTGTAGAATAAGTTTTTTTGTTGTTCGTCTTATGATATCTGTTTCTTCCCAAGTGGTTATAGCAAAAAAGTTCAACTTGTCCGGATATGAGTTCTATACATGACCAACAATGGAGTCAAATCCTAGCTTTTGTGTTATAATATAAACTTCTTGAAAAATTGTTTGAATATTAAATTTTGAACTCATTAATTTTAAATTATAGACCTGTTTATAATTTTATGGGAAGACATATCATATTATATGTATAAACTTTAAATTGTGATTTTTTTAATTTTTTTTTTTTTACTTTTAATGTACTAGCTAGCACCATAGATAGTGCGTGTCACCATTTTACAGCAAATAATATGCCTTAATTGGTGTGTCTGTGTGTGTGTGTGTGGGGGGGGATGGTCTTTAAAGTTGAAATGTTTTTTTTTCCTTTTTCTTCGTAGGTGGTGGGGGAGGGGAAAATGAGGGGACAAAACACAATCAATTTGGTGTACAATTTACACAAGACTCGAGGTAAGTAATAGTTTTGCTGGACGAAAATAATAACATATTCAATATAATTCTACGAATAGAGTTTAAGTAGAGTTTGAGAAAAATAGATTGTATCAAAAATGAATTTATAGATAGAAAATATGAGGCAAGTAAACTCATGATCTTTCCATAATATTAGGTATTTTATGTTTATATTTTGTAAAATTAATATAACATTATCTGATGTCATTGATGACTTTCATGCTAAAAAAAATTTATATAATGTATATGCGATCTTATTTCTAAAATTATTTTTCAATAAATCCCCGATTCAAAAAAAATACTTTGAAAAACAAGGACGTAAAGCAAACAATAGCGGAAGTGATAGTGCTGATCGAAAAGAAAAAAACAATAATGTTCTATATGGCAAAGGGGATAACACTTAGACAATTAGGCAACCTCATGTTTGTTACAAGTGGGGATGCACAATTAGGCAACCTCATGTTTGTTACAAGTGGGGATGAGGGCTCAACTTTGCATTTAGCATCACACTGATATTCTTTTCTTTAATTTTTAATAGGAGAAGGTAATATAAGGATGACAATCCAGATTGACAAAGTTGTGATAGTGAAACTACTGTAACATCTCATTCAATCATGCAAAGCATCTCCCATTAATTTGTCTATCTTTTGGAATATTACGAAAATCAAACCTACTTTTTTAACGTATAATTTCTCTAATGACGTCAAGGGAAGAAGTATTACTCCTGAGAGAAATATTCTCACTCAAGTTTGAAAACGACCCTTTAATTATGATAAAGTGATAAAACTTGCACACATCTCGACTCTATACATGAATGCATGTTTCACTTCCACAATAAATATCAAGTAATTCCGTCACAAAAGTATCTGTCTAATAGAATTTAAACTTTAATTTCTTACAATTTTATAGTATGGATTCATTGGAATTTTCTTGGCTCTATCATATATTTGTTCCTTTATATTTTGAATCCCGCTATGAAGATTCTTACTCTGCCGGCCACTATTTGATTGTGTATATTTGATTAAGATGATAATGATTACGATAAGCTGAAAAGAAAGATATTAAGGATTAGTATAAGAACAATGGTAAACGTGATTAAGGAAATAAAGAAAGGAGAAATAAATAGTAGTTCTCAAAAAAAAAAAAAAGGAAAAAAAAGTCAAGTACTTAGGAGTTAAGGTTCTTGAGTAGATGGGACATATCGCGGTGGAAAAAGAAGGAGAAGCTTCAAAGATACAAAAGCAAAAGAGGGTTGAGATTCTGAGTAGTGATTAATACAATTCAATGAAAGAAAAAGATGTGTCATACCACCATTTTGGACATACAACTCTCCCTAAAATAAAAGCCACAAAACTAAAAAGGTTTCAAACACAGTACTTGTGGAGCTGATCCACCCATGCTTTCATGACTCATAAAAAAATATACTTTTTTTCTTCTTATTTGTGAGGATATAAAGTTTGTTGTAATTAAATTAAAATAAAATTGTTCTTTCTCCAAATATTAAGCTCAGAGGTGAAATGAGCAAGAGATCTAGACGGATGTAGCTTTTTGACTATGGGTTTATCACTTTTTGATATGAAGTATAAATATGTATGTTTAAAAATTTATTAAAATCTCAATAAATATTATATCTGAACTCATAATTTTGATGGTACAATGAATTTACGGCTGAAAATCTTAAAAGTTTAAATCATTATGTGGGATCTTGCTTCTTCAATTCTCTCTCATTATTTTACCTGAGTCAAGGATTTATCGAAAATAACTTTTTTTATTTTTTAAGATAGAAATAAAATTTACATGTGTACACATTGTCTTTTTAAATATTATTTGTGGGATTACCTCGATTATATTTTTTCGATATGTTGCTGTAGTTGTTGCCTCTGAATAGACACCCATAGGTGTGGTCTGGTCAATGAAACAAGGAAATACTATGGGATATCAGAATTCATATTTTAGCTAAAGAAAACGACACTAATAGGTGATTTGTCTAAATCTTAATGGGCAGATAGCTGATAAAATAAGTGAAATGCATGAAAAAAAAGAATAGGTAAATTTCCAAAAATTGAATCTCACTGTTATTACTAGTCAACAAAATATTCCTTGTGTCTAGTCCCGCAGTAAAGACATATACATATTGAAAACTTATAATAAATAAATTAATACATCTTTAATAATTTTAAATTTTAAGTAAGACGGTTCACGGAATTCAACAATTTAATCAAATAAATTGTCTACTTTCTCTTACTGTTCAGATGAGGAAGGGGTGGTGGTGGTGGAGATATAAAGGGCGATCGATAGGGTATCTTGTATGTGATTAATATAACTAAACAAAAAGGTGAAAGGCAAAAACATATATGAATGGTGGTCCTATTCTATAGTTATATGGATTGTTAGGATACGTCGATTTCACTGCAAAAAATGCCCTCTCTATAGATTCATTAAGTTTTCTTTGTGATCTACTTTTTTCCTATCATATAGACCTACAGTCTTACTCTGGCCTTCCACGTTTCACATGTTGTCAATGTTTTATTTGTTTTTTCCACAATTGCATCTAAAGGGCTTAGAAAATTTCGCACCGTGGGGACCCAACCCAAAGTTTATAGAAATAGAATGAGTGAACACATAGATAGGTCCTTAAATTTAGTTGATTTTTTCTTTCAGGCATTTCAACTATGTTGTCTTTTTATTGAACTCCTGAATCATACATAATTTGTACCTTTTAAACATTCATTGCTGACATTGCATAAAACGTTTTATCACGTTTGAAGAACGCGTGAAAAGGATTTAAAGGGGCTGATTTGGAATCCAATTTGGGATGTAACGGTCTTCCTTTTCACGTGCTCTTCAAACGTGATAACACGTTTAATGAATTCCACATCAGCCCTTTATATGGATAATTTAAATGTGTTTTTGACACTTAATTATCCCAAAAGTAAATGACCCATTTATTACTTTATCAATACCCAAATATGTACTTCGTTATTGGACAATTTTGATAAATTTGGAACATGAGTCCATTTATCTTCACTTGTACATTCCTTCTAGAAGCCCAAATTAATCCTGACCATATGTTAACGTACTTAAAAAGTAAAAACATGCATTAAACTCATTTCCTCATCAAATTTACGTCGAATTATTTATGATGTTTGAAAAGAATCTTGTTTTGATTTTCAGAAGTCAAAATTTTTTGTTTCTTTTTTCTTCATAACCAAATGGTCTTCAATTTGTTTTGTGATGAACTTAAAAACTTTTCAACAACTTCCCTCTATGATTGTAGAATGACATGGCTCAGCAACAAACTGTTTATATGGGTAAAAAGGTACGAAAATTGAGCCTCTTCGAACTAGAGCCGGACCTTGTGGATGGACAAAGTGATTTGAGGCCCACTTCTAGTTACTAAAGAGTAAGGAGATTATGCCTAACCAACGATAAAGAATTATAACTTACACTTATACATAATTTTTGAATATTTAAAAAATTAATATGAAAAGATTGAGTTTTTTCAGTATTTAGGTAAATTAATTTACCATGAGAAGTAAAAAATACTACTTAAAATTAATTTGAAAAAAATGAATATAGAACTAATTTCAAATATAAATATCTCATTTTTTAAATAAAATGAATTAAAATTTCAAAACTATAATTTCTATTTGGTACAGAGATAACGAATAATAATCCCTGATAACAAAGATAAAAGGATATTAGGCGGACTGCCAAAAGAGTGACGGAACGATAGAAGATAAGCTCCTAAGCTGAAAGAGTCAAAATAGAGCAGTGCATGGGGATGAATACGTGTCAAATTGAAAGAAGCACCTGTCCATGCAAATGCCACGTAATTCCCCGTCTTATTTCTTCAAAACCCCTATTTCACTGCCCCTTTTCTCATGACTTTGCAGTGTTTTAAAAAAAATAAAAAAGCAATGTCGGCAAAATATTGTTTCTCAACGCCATTAATTCAATGTTGCAGAATCTTGTTGCTGTTTATGATTATTATCATCAGTAATGTGGCTATCGATGTAAAAGCTTTGGGAGAAAATGAGGAGATCCCAGGTTTGGATTATTGGGGTTTAGGTCCTCTGGTTAAGAGATCAGAAAGAAAATCAATAATTTCAACTGAAAATGGACAAGTCTCTTCAGTCACAGTAGCTGATGGAACTACTGGATCCTATCTTCTTCAATTCATCACATTGGAGCCCAACTCCCTCTTCCTTCCTGTTGTTCTACATTCAGATATGCTCTTTTATGTACACACGGGTATCTATTAATACTTGACTAGAAAAAAAACGATGTTTTTGAGATAATAATTATTAATTAAATGACTATCTTGATAACTCAACCTCTCTCTCATTTATGTGTTTAGTTGAGATTAATTCAAGTATTTATATTAATTTTCTTTTGGGTGTGTGGAAATTAAATTAGGGTCAGGGAAGCTAACTTGGATGGATGAAAATGAGCAGAAGTCGGTGGATTTAAGAATAGGAGATGTTTTCAGGCTGCCTTCTGGAACTATTTTCTTCTTAGAGAGCAACTTAGACCCTGTGAGACAGAAACTTAGAGTTTATTCTATCCTTGCCAATTCAGGGGATGATTTGCGTGTAATATTTCTTTCCTCTCCTCAAAACACTTTAAATATTCTTAATTTTCTTGATTTAATAGCGTAATATTTATGCAGGAACCACTGAATGGACCATATTCCAGCATCCGTAAAATGGTTCTTGGATTCGACAAGAAAGTCCTCCAAGCAGCATTTCATGTAACTCCCTCACCTTTTTAATTTAACATGAATATATATCATATATAGCGGGTACTAATTGTATAATTAGACCTTACTGATTACCCAATTTCCATAATACAACAATTAATTCTGTTTTGATCATAAATTGGCGTCTCTAAAAACGATGAAACTAATCATGGACATCACTTGAGTAGCCTGATATGGGGTGTTTAAGTCTTGATGTAAAACATTTCTTGACCGAGTCGCAGAGATTATGTACTCATATTGTCTGGGTTTCCTTTAATAAAAAGAGTGTAATGTTGGACCTTGGTGGATACTTTTAATGAATGTAAAATTTTCTTTATGAAGGTACCAGAAGAGGTGATAGAAGAAGTGTTGGCTGGAACAGAAGTACCAGCCATCGTGCATGGTGTGCCAAAGTCAACTAAGAAGAAGAAGAAGAACAACTTATGGGAGATGGAGGCTCAATTCATGAAAACTGTTCTAGGAAGGGACAGTTATAGTTTCTTTGACAACCCAAATATTAATAAAAAGAAGAGTCCTAAATTGTTCAATGTTTTCCAAGAGAAACCAGATTTCGAAAATTGCAACGGGTGGAGCACCGTAATAGACAGGAAGAAATTGCCTGCCTTAAAGGGTTCCAAAATTGGCATTTACGTAGTGAACTTAACCAAAGGATCAATGATGGGGCCACATTGGAATCCAATGGCTACTGAAATTGGAATAGCAATTCAAGGAGAAGGAATGGTAAGGGTTGTTTGCTCGAATACTGGAACAGGGCAAAGGTGCAAAAACATGAGGTTTAAAGTGGAAGAAGGAGATGTATTTGTTGTGCCAAGGTTTCATCCTATGGCTCAAATGGCTTTCAACAACAATTCATTTGTGTTTGTGGGGTTCAGCACAACTACAAAGAAACATCATCCTCAGTACCTAACGGGAAAAGCTTCGGTCCTCCGAACATTGGACAGGCACATCTTGGAAGCATCTTTCAATGTGACTAACACAACAATGGATCAGATTCTTGAAGCACAGGGTGATTCAGTTATACTGGAGTGTACATCTTGTGCTGAAGAAGAAAAGAGGTTAATGGAGGAAGAAATTAGGAGGAGACAGGAAGAAGAGGAAGCTAGGAAAAGAAAAGAGGAAGAGGAAAGGGAAAGACAAGAAGCAGAGGAAGCTAGAAAGAAACAAGAAAAAGAAGAGGAGGAAGCAGCAAGAAAGCAACAGGAGGAAGAAGCACAGAGAGAGGCAGAGGAAGCAAGGAGAAGTGAAGAAGAAGCAGAAAAAAGAAGGCAGGAGGAGGAAGAAAAGGAGGAAGCAGCACAGAGAGAGGCAGAGGCAGAGGAAGCAAGGAGGAGAGAGGAGGAAGAAGCAGCCAAAAGGCAACAAGAGGAAGAATCACAAAAGGAGGCAGAGGAAGCAAGGAGAAGAGAGGAAGAAGCAGAAACAACAAGGAAGCAGGAGGAGGAAGAAGCAAGGAGACAAGAGGAAGAGGAAGAAGCAAGGAGAAGTGAAGAGGAGGCAGCAAAAGAGGCAGAGAGGAGAAGGCAAGAGGAAGCTGAAAGACAAGAAGAGGAAGCTAGGAGACAGGAAGAAGAAACGGAAAAGAGGCATCAAGAAGAAGCAACTGAGGAAGAGGAGCCAGGCCGACATGAACGGATATTCCTCAAAGCAGCATGATAAATGGGAGTACATACTTGGTTTTATCACCACGGTAACTGTCCTTCATGATCAGTCTTTACGTTTTTGTATAAGCAATTTCATGTATGTGTGTGCGTTTTTGTTTCTCCTTTTGGTATCATATTTGAAACTTATGTAATAAATGCTGGAACCAGCTTTCATGGATATTAACAGACTTTTCCCTGTCAAGCTTCCGGAAATGTAGTAGAAGGTGTTGGATATATTTATACATATATAAATTAACACAAAAAGTGCATTGGATGAATGCCAATTCATATAGTCCTATAGACCTGACCAGAACTAGCTGCATCATTCACTATTGCTGAACAGGGGACTCAAACATGGTGTTATCCGTAGTCTGGAATGACGAATTGCTAAATGGCTAGGCAAGCAATGTACAGCTTCCACCTGATACATTAACATAACTATATAGCTGAACAATGAACTTCACAGAATCGGGATAATGTAAACTTTGCTGCAATAACTGGAGGAATGTATTATGGAACAAATTCCCTGCATCACATAGAAGACAAACAAATATGAATGAATTTGAAAAAGAGTATATGTTCACATAATTATGATTTTTTTTCATTAAAATTACTTAATTATGTTTTCTAATACAAAATAACATCTGTTAGAAAATTAAACTTCAGATGAGTAATATCTTTTTAATTCTCTGTTTTAATCTGATAAATGCAAATTCAATTTATGCAAACTAGAAAAAGGTGAGAGAGAGGAAAAGGTAGTACCAAATTACGAAGAACCTGTTTACAACAACAAAAGTTCTATACTAGTATAATCCTATAACTTGAAAGTTTTGTCTACTGAAAACTTAGAAGAAAACCAAAATTTAAATAATATGCTTGAACGTAATACGTTGTGCAATGTATAAAATTGTTAAATGTTGACCTTATCTTCCAAGCCCTTTAATTACTTTAACCTACTCAAATTCTGATTCATATGTGATGTGAGATTCCATCTTCTTTGTTTAGGATATATGGTCAAATTTTTTTTAACAACATATCCGATGAAATTTCACATGTGAAGTTTGAAAGGGTAGAGTGTGTGTTTCTATTTCAAGGAAAAGTAGAGAAGTTATTTTTGAAACATGCATCGACTCAAGTATCGCATTTCAGAGTTGTTTGAAGAAAGGACTCATAGAAGTAAAGAAGACATAACAAATAATAGAGAAAGCATTGCAAAGCATTCAAAGAAGAAGAACAGTAGTACTCCCTCCGTCCCATATTAATTGAAAACTTCCAACTTTACACGGTGATTAAGAAATTATCAATACATTGGAAGACTTTACCAGTTTGCCTTTTATTTATACCAATGTAATATACATAGAGTATAGAAATAGGTCGTATTGAGAATTGTTTATATTGAGAAGGCCATATTAATTGTATGGGTAAAATAGGAAAAATTTAGTTAATTTTATTTTGATTTAGTAAGTGATCAACTAATATGGGACAAACATTTGTAGTAAGATGTCCATCTAATATGAGACGGAGGAAGTAATAAATAACTAATGCAATAATCGAAACACAAATAAATAACAATTAATACGTTCTTTTTAGTCACACATCTAAAAGTTTGCTCCCATGCATATGTATCAT
Source organism: Solanum dulcamara (assembly GCF_947179165.1). Lineage (NCBI taxonomy): Eukaryota > Viridiplantae > Streptophyta > Magnoliopsida > Solanales > Solanaceae > Solanum > Solanum dulcamara. The sequence goes on along the minus strand of NC_077247.1, from coordinate 54,583,180 downwards.
ATTAAATTAGGCAGTACTATTGCCAATTTTTCCAATGAAAAGAGGAAGGTGTATGGTAATTAAATATGAATCGATTCTTATAACAACTTTTCCTCCTTTGGAAATTTTAAAAACACTTTAAAATAGGGTTTTGAGGACCATAGCAGTGAGCATTGATGAACTACAGGAGTAGTACATATGTCCTTTCTGGAAATACTGATACGATTTATTGCTGCATTTAAAGATAGAAAGTGATATAATACATACAAAGTCTAATACTACTAATAAATTCAAAATGAAATACTACAAAGATAAAAAAAAAAAAAAAATTAAATATTATACGTGTCAGTCAAATATGATTATATAAATTGGGAGGGTGAAAGTATATTGAAGTACAAAAGTAAATGGTGTACTTGTTTTATGAAACACAATAGGTGGTGTTGAGAGGGAAAGGGAGATGGGCTTGGATATTATGTAGGCATCATGAACCAATTTTGGGACCTACAAGATTAATGTTTTGGATTTCCCATATCTTTCATGACAGCCCCTTTAATTCAAGTTCTTGGTGCAAAAAATATCAATAGGTTTTGTGTAGAAAAAGACACTTAACTATTTCACTATTGATCCCACTAATTAGAAACATTTTTGTAATGACAGTGATAAAAATGAGTCATTATTGTGAGGACGTCGAACAAAATTATTTATTTCGCATAGTTAAATAAGACGCTTTTGACAATTTATCGTAGAATCTTGGGCTCGTACAGTAGTTTTTGGTACAACAAACTTTGTATTTATGGCCTTTGCAGTGAGGAAAAACTTGCATACGGCTTGAATGCCCTCTTTAATTACAGCCTCCTGGACTAAAATTACTCTTCATATGCCACAAGTCAACATCTCTATATTAGTTGTAAAATTGTTTGCAAATCAACAGCCACCGAAAGTGTCTAGACATAACATTGAATCAGTTTTATTTCTGATAGTTGATTCTGTAATTTACTTCCCCTTTTTTTATTGTTTAAAATAGTTTAATTGTTCAAAATTCAAGAGAAATATTTAAAACTTTTTCCATGTTTACCTTTTCCATTAATGAAGTTTTGTAATTTCCAAGGAGTAAACTACAATACATACAAAGTTATACTCAACTAAAGGACTACTTGTATTTATGATTTCACATTTAATCATTTTTATGATGCTAATAAAACAAAAGGGTAATAGAAGAAATATGGTTCAAATTTTGTCCTTGAATATTTTTCTTAATATGTGTATTAGTTTAGAAATTCAACTAATACGGAATAGAAGGAGTATTATGTTATTTTAGTTGTATACTCTCTTCGTTTCAAATTACCCACCGTGATTTTTTATATAATTGTGTCAATTATTTATCGAAAGTTCAAAACAAAATCAATTGTTCGTTTCTCAAATTTTCTATAGTACTAATTGTTCTTGAAAATTACAAACATTTTAATAGAGTAAAAAATTTGATGAAGTGAAATTACATCCTATGACGTAAATGAGTGTAAAATAGTCAAAATTTATTCTAATTAATATTTTCTTAAGAGTGTGTGTAAAAGAAAAATACTATAGATGATTTTGAGACATCAGGAGTTATTCTTTGTAGTGTTAATTTTCTTCCATTCAAATTATAAATCGACAAAATGATCATTTCTTCCTCTTTTATTATTAGTGATTTTTTGCAATCATGAATTTTTATTGTAATTTTGGGAAGAGAATAAATTGTAAATAATCAGTTGTGACAGGTCTTAGACAAAGATTAAGCACCTAATTATATTTACATATTTAAAAGAGAAGATTAGGTGAGAGAGACCATAGTTTATGACCTCATCCAGAAATTAATCATATTTCATTATTCAAGGTTACTGCTACCAAACAAGAATAAATGACAAGATTAAGGCATAAACTTCCACAATAGTTCATTAATTATTTATTTATTAGCCCCAAAGTATAGCACTACTATTACAGAAATGATATAATAATTAGAAGACAGTTGAGTTGCTACTTAAAACTGATGCTAACCCTTCATTTTCTTGCACTGTTGTTCAAGATTAGATGTAATTTCAAAGTCAAATTGGAATTGAGAAATGGTAAGAAATAAAGTTCCTGCATCAGATTCCTTTAATTGATGTCAAAAGCACAACTACAAATGGCCCAACAGAGAACATTCATTTGATCTAATCTATTTTATGTCTTTTCTCTAACTAAGACTTAAGTTCTTAATTCTACCTTTAATCATTTTCACTTCTATAAGTAAATAAAAAAGCAAAAGCTTATAACGGTAGCGTCTTGATTAATTTATGTGTATTTTATTAAATATTTGCTACCTTCCACCTATATCAATACCAATCAACTTTGTAAACCAAGATTTAAACTTTTTTAACATTTTGAAATAGTATAAAATTTGAACTTTGATCTCTTATAATTTTCATCTACCAAGTGATTAATCTTGGGTGTCACTATAATTAAAACTACAATGACTAATCTCCACATTTTCTCCAAATTTACCTCAAAGTCACTTATCATATCCAAAGGTTTGGCACTTTTCTTCCACTAGTTTTGATTAAGGCATGGCCCTTATCATCTTATCAATCAATCAATCAAAATATAAAAGAATAGGAGTAATTATCACCGAATGTGATGTCAAGGAGTTGGGCAGCTTGTGAGAAAATGGTAGTAGTAGTAGTCAGCCAAATTCTTTTTAATAAAGTTGACAATTAGGAACCAACTTGCCGGCTTCATATTATAATTATGACTTTAAAACATTAACATAAACGTTGAAATGGTTCGGAAATGAATTTACACCAAATTGGTCCATCACCCAACCCTAAACTCTAGAGTGGTCAAGTTATTTACTTTACATTTTAGTTATGCATAAATTATAATATGAAAATTATTTATGCAACAAATATGATGATTTAATAGTCAAAAGTTCAAATAAAACAAACTTCACAGAACCTAAATGAGATACTATTTGATAACAATTTCCACCAGATTTTTAGCCTCCCTTGGTTAAATTTACTTATATAGTAACTTATATATTTTCACAAAACAACTTCATTTGTAACAAACAGCAGAGGAGTTTATGCAGCTATACATTCATCTTCTACTGTACAGCAGAAAAAAAAACCTTTAATCTTTTCCTACACAATGGAGGCAGTAGAACAATCTTAAAAGTGTCCAACTGCCTCAGAGAGCTTTCCTCCTGCCATGCTATGCTTCAATTCTCTGGGGTTGCCAACTTGGTTTTCTGCTGCATCAACTAAAATTCCATGGTCCTATACTTTACAGAATAAATTAAACCCGACCCTTCTCAACTAGAACAAGTATGATCAATCTTTTGACTGAGTAATGAAGTTGATATCATGAATTTCTTCCCATGTCTTTCCCACTGAAATCTCCACTACCAAAAGATCCAGCTGAAGTCACCATGTCCAGATTATTACCTATGGATGTTATTAATGCAGATAATCCAGGCGTTGGACCGACACTAGCCGCCATCCCCAATCCAAGAAGGTCAAGAGTAGGATGTTTAGGACCAAAAACAGAAGGAGTTCCCAACATTAATTCCTTCAGACCAGAACCGGCGTCACAAGGCAGTCCAAGACCAAGGCCTGCAGCCAATGACGCACCATTGGCATCAATTGTTCTTCCACTCCATTCTTGCTGCCCGTTAGAAGACGATGTGGAGGACATAACCCCAAAGCCCCTCAACAACGATGAGCTAGTTGCTGCTGCACCCATCTGAGCTGCCTTCTGCAGCAATGCTGTTGCAGACATGGCTGGTTGTGGTGCAGGAGCATATTGCCTCCGTTCTTGCCCAGCGGATCGAAAAATTGACGAACTGTGACTCATTGCTAGGCCGAGAGATATTGGTTCTGTAGATGAAGAAGGTGGTGCCATCTCGAGAGGGCGGTCAGGAGCCACGACTCGAAACATATCAGCAAAACCAGGAGCTTGAGATGGCAAACTTCCCGGAGCTGTTGATGAAGCAAACAAGCTTCCAAAGACACTGCTGCTTCTACTTCCATTACTACAAGAGCTGCTACAGTTTCCAGTCAAGCTTGCTACTGCTGCTGCTTCCTCCAGAACCTGTTTCGTAGCAGTTCCAGCAGAATTTGTGTTTGGATTCTCCCGCAACTCTGCACAAATTGTAGCAATTATAAAAAAGATAAAAGGAATCATACTTGTACAAGGAAACAGAGAAAGTTAAAACTTTTCATATAAAAGAACATTATCTGTTGCAAAAGGAGATTCAAATATAGTATCCTTTCTTTACAATCTTTAACTTATTTAAGCATATACTACTTATTTCTTTCTTTAGCCAACGATTTCATTACATTGAATCTTCATTTTTAATGATTTTCCCCATATATCCTTTCCTTCATTTTTTTTTTCCTTCCTATTTTAGACCCTACTTGTGTCTACAGGGTTCTAATTGATTAATAGAAAATATTAATGATTTTGTACAGACAAATAAATACAGATAAGAACAAAGATCAATAAATGACAAAATTAACTAGACTCCAAGATATAGAAAGAACAAAGTTCTTTTGTTTGATATGTAACAAACACAAATGCGACAAACATCAAACTCAAGAAAGGTACCTGAATTCTGAACAGAGGAAGCAAATGACATTACGGAAGTTGATGGAGGAACTGCAGGGATTATTAAAGGCTTTGGAGCTGGTGGCGGTGGTGGTTGAGTCTCGGTGGCAGGTGGAGGCGCCGGTGGTGTTGGCGGTGGTGATGATGAAGCAACAGCTTGTGTTTTAGGCTCCTCATTAGCATTAGGAGGTTTCTCTGGCAGTGCTTTAGCACTTTCTTGAGCTAATGCATCACAAAATGCCCTGTGGGTGATAAAGCTATCCCTCCTGTACATTATTAGCAAATAAAGTTATCAACTTTAGAACCCAGAGAGAAATTAAATTAGCTCAAAAAGAGTAAAAGGAATTGACCTTGAAAATAAGGTGCCACAATCACATTTATACTCTCTAGTTCCACAAATCTTTGAATGAGCCTTTAAATCAGACTGAACAGCATATTTCTTGGAGCATTTGTCACATTTCCACTTCTTCTCACCATGTTTACGGCAGAAATGTTTCTTGATTCCGGTCAAATCACCCAATGCCCGAGAAGGATCATGGTGAACACAAGTGGATTCAGGGCAAACATATACTCTCTTCTTCACCTCATTGCTTGATCTCTGTCTCAGCTTCCATGGCAAATTATGACCTCTTCTGTGAAGCTGCAAATTCTGGTCTCTTTGAAATCCTTTACTGCAGATTTCACAAACGAATCTGTTCGTCGCCAGCAAAGTTTTAGGTGACAAAGCAATAACCTCTGCATCGGGATCTAATCAAAGCAACAACAAAAAAATCAAATCTTTGCTGAAGTTTGGAAATTGGGTTCATCAAGAATTGTGTTTTAACATAATTTTACCTGGCATCCCAGGAAGATTCCGTTTCTTCTTTCCAGATTCTTTCTGAGGAACTGCTTGATTACCTGAAGACGAAACGCTTGCTTCACCTGAGCCTGTGGAATCGTTCATGGCGGATGAGTTATCTGGGTCGGCCGACATGATTACTTCTAGGTGGGTTTTTTTTTTTCGGGGGAGGGGGCAGGGGGTTGCTAAAGAAACTTTCTGATATCTATCTTTTCTTGGGGAGTCGATATTTGCTCGCTTTTTACCGTATCTACCAGTCAATCTTGCTTTTTCGTTTTTCTTTCTTTCATATACCCAACTACCAATTCTAATCAAACCAAGCTAAAATAGCAAATCCCCATAACTTAGAATTAGCTCAAAAACAAAACCCAGATTCCAAAATCACCAAATTCTGCCAAGCAAAGTTACTAAGGAAAGTTAATGAAGAAAAACTCCAGTCCGGAGATGAGAATGAGAACTGGGGTTAGCATAGCAAGTCGGCGGCTCGGAAATCTAGAGAGAGAAAGAAAGGAAATTTAATGTGAAAACAGAGACTGCAAAAAGTCTACTCAGTTTTGGGTCTTCATTCTTACTTTTCAAGAACATGAACAAAAATAAAATAATGAGAGAATAGAAAACCATGAATGAAAAATCATAGTACTAGTCTAGTAGAGTAGCAACTACTTGCTGTTTACGGTCGAGTAAATAAATGTGTCTCAATTCTGGAGATAAGGACATCTAGTAAGAAATACTTCCCCAGATTTCATGTTAAGTAAATTTATAAGGTAATGGACATATATTAAAAAAAATATTCAATAATATAATTTGATGCATATTTTTTAATATTGTTTTTTCTAAAATTATGAATATAACTTTATAAGTAGTATGATTTATCTTCTAACAAATATAAAATTTTAATAAATGAAAAGACAAATATAAAAAAATTTCAAATATCTATATTGAACTTTAAACAATTTAATTATTTTAAATAATAAAAAATCTCTTAGAAATTCACTTAATATGAAATGGAGTGAGTATCTATTAAGAAAATAATTATTGGCATAATAAATTTACTATTTTAGTTTTATTAATTAATAGAGTTTTAAACATATTTACTCACTATATTTTTTAAAGACATTAACTCAATGTTAATAAATTGAGGATATAATAGAAAGAAAAAAATTATCTTTTTTTGATTTATCAAAATTGACAAGTAAAAAGAGAAATGAAATTAGAAAATATTTGACAATTAAATAAAAACGGAGGGAGTATAAATTATATATAAATATAAATATATTATTCAAAGAAACGGGAATATTTTCTAGCTACAGTATTTTTTGGTCAAATCTAGCTACAGTATTATTTTTATTACACCAATTTATGTCAATTTCCTCTTTTTTTTTACTGGGGTAAGTGCTTTAATGCTAGGTATATTTTGTTGATAATCAGATATAATTAAAAAAATAAATTACTCCCACCAAGTATTTAGGTCAAATTAGTACAAATATTTGCATCATTAATGTAATTTACACTATTTATCTCTTAATTACAGTAAATTAATAAAATTGATGCAAAGTTCAAATTATTTTCGATTCGCTATATGACCTGTTTTGTTGATGGTATCAACTATGAAAGAAAGGATTAATATCTAGATTCAATTTATATTAAATGGGAGATTAATCAAAACAAAAATTAAATTGAACCAAACCAAAGATTATACAGTAGTAATATTAATGTCATGTTGTAGTTTCCCAAACATGCATTTTTTTCCACTTATATGTTTATTAGATTAGTTGTACTAATAATAAATAAATTTCATAACTATAAATGAGAATGTTTTACGTCATAACATTGTAAAGTAGTAAATTCTCTCCTCCAATTTGTTCATTTATTTTCTCTTTTAGTTTGTTTTTAAAAAAAAGAATGTTTTTTTTTAATTTGACAAATATTTTAGTTTTATCATTCAAAGATTACAAAATTAAAAATTATTTTAGCACATTAAACATATCTTTAATTTAAAATCACACAATTCAAAAGTTACTTTTATTTACTTAAATTTTATGTTATGTTTAATTAAGACAAACATATTAAAATCTAGCTCCGTTCTTACTTGTTTTTTTCTCTTTGACATTTAACTTTACTTAATAAAAAACTAGTACTACGCATCCGCAGCTAGCGATTTTGCTTTTAAAAAAAGAAACAGAAGGGTAGTTGTTTTTGCCACAGTTCATTTAATCGGCTCATTCTCCAAAAGTAAGAATGTAGAAATCCAAAATTATTTGCCTTTCACCATCCAACCTTTTTCATTCTCCAAAAGAAGAATGCAAAAATGCTAAGATTAATTTGAAATTGACTATAAACTTTTGTATGATGCATATTTAGCCAAATAGACTTTAATTAATATTTTCTGAGAAATATGAACCGAATATAATATAAGTCCAACTTAATTTCAAAAGTTAATTTAAAGATTAAAAAAAATTGACCAAATCATATAAAAAGTTCAAAATTACCTCATCCTACTGATGTGCGACTCAACACAATCATCACAAACATTCCTAACCCACTGCTTGGGAAGTCCAAATAGCAATGGTCAATTTGATAACAACTCAGGCCAAAAGTTTCAAAAGAAAAGAGAGCAGTTGGGCTCTGGAGCAAAATATTTTTTAATAAATAATTACTGATTTTAGTGATATTTTTTATTTATTATCATTTATAGCAATATATAGCAATATTATGATATATTTACTATGTATTAAAATTGAATTATCCATACAATATAAATGTATTATAAGTGTTTTAAAATATATTATACTTGTTTGGTAAGAAATTGACATAATATATTATAAGTGTATTAAAGTATGTGATAAATAAATTATCCATGAATAAAACTTATATTATATGAGTTTTATAAATTATTCTCGCTAATATGTATTAAAATTGTATTATAAGTGTTCAGTGAAAAACAAATATTATTGTTATAAATGGTAAATATTTTTTTAATGTAGTACATTTATGTAAATTTTCCATTCTTAAAAAAAAATCGCTTTTTACAAACAAAAAAATTACTAGAAATATAATTTCCAAAAAAGATTCAAACAAAAGCCATAAAAAGGAATTTGAAAATTGAAATAAAATTTTGATTTTAAAATAGGTTCTGATAACGATCGATATTATATATTATATAAATAAAAAATTGAAAAGATCAAAAATAAAATAAATATTATTTTAGAATAAGAGAGAGTCATTATCTATTGATTAAAGTTGAAGGTGAAGTTTGATTCTTTGTTCTAATGATAGAGCACTTCCACACCATTGACGGATTTAATTAAAGTTTCAAACACATAATAAGTGAGAAAATATATGATTTTTGGTTGAATTAAGGTAGACAAAAAAAAATGTGTATTGCTTTAATTAGCTTGAGCGAAAAAGTCAAGCTAACTTTCTTTATAATTAAGCTTTAATGTCTTACAAATTTGAAAAACTCCACGTGTTGTTACTTCCGGGAGTTGAACATTTGGTATTGTAACCTTTGTGGGTTCCAATACTAATTACTAAAGTCGTAATTGATATTTTATTAGGATTACAATTAATCATATAAATGATTGTTAGTTCTATTTTGGTAGGATCCGGGTCCTTTTTATTTTTCTTTATATAGTAAAATATATATACTTGTTACACGTAAAAAATTGGGTAACCCGTATAGTTAGAAAATATAAAATCATGCAAACCAAAAAGGAAAGATATTGTAAGCAATGATAAAAACTTACTCACTTATATTTATATCAATCCAATAAATAAATTACATAATGTACTAGTATCAATAAATTATAATATAATTAATCTTCTATTACTCTTTTAAAGGAGACTGAAATAGGGAATGTGAAGAAATGGTCTAAATACTACTTGTAAGATCTTACTGATCAATGAATAATATTTTATGCTTAAATTATAACTGCATTCTTTTCTAATGCAACATGAATTATAATCCTCCTCCCTTGTAATAATTGATAACTAGAGGTTCATATATATATATATATATATATATATATATATATATATATATATATATATATATATTATTAGGAAGATCACTTTGACTATAAATAGATTTTTTTGAGTTTCTTATCTGGTGTTCAGTATCCGTATTGAAATTTGATTAACTTACGTCGCGTAAATCCAGAGAAATTAAGCATTCTCTATCAAGGAATTTTTTATATCCAACACTCAAAATCGAAACCTTTAATTAAAAAAAGAATAAATTTATCAAGTGCACCTCATCTTTTTGGTATTTGTTGACTAGATATATGTTAGAGGCTTCACTAACCAGTGTTTCTTCATTATCACGCCAAGGCTTGAAATAAAGTGTCCATTTCCTCGATTACGAAATTAAACATGTATATTTTAATCTGCAAATGCAATTATTCTTTTTATTTATTGTATGACGATATTTGATTGAATAAATAATTAATAGTTGAAGATCAATATTTTAAAATAATGTTTGAAAAAGTTAGTTTAGTAGAGAAAATGTTACTCTGTTTGCCTTACACTGCAAAATCAATTATTAGGCCAAAATATTTGTCACTAACATATTGTAATGATTTCATTAATAGCACAATTTGCCCTATAAATGATTTGGTATTTAATTTTTTTTACTTTAACTAAGTTTTATTCTTTTAACCATCGAACTTATACTTAGCTTTGGCATTCTTTTTAAGAGTCGGGGCATAATGTTTTCCTTTTTTTTCCTTTTATTTTCCCAAGTGTTAGAGATACAGCTATTTGTCAGTGGACATGTTACATTTAGTACTAGTCAAAGAATTGATTTGTCCATTCCACACACTTCAAATAAAGAGGATCAGCTGACTCAAAAGATAAAATATCTACACAAGTGTCGATTAAGCACTTTATTAAGGACAATAAGAAAATATATATTCAATAAATTTCATCTAATCTAAAAAAAAATCTCACTTTTTCATATTCAAGTCACTTAATTTTTCCCGTTTAAGTCAAAATTATTGTTGGAGCGTTCTTCTCCTTATTAGTCTTTGTTAAATTTGAACATTTAAAGTATATGATGGGTTGCCCTAAACAGCATATATAGTGCATCTAATTAAATGTACTACTGCTATTTATTTTTTAATATTTTTTTACCAAAGTTGAATTGTGGTATACGAAGTTGCACGTGAGCTTTCTTTGGTTTTTATATTACCAAAACTTTACCTTATGATTATAACTTACATAGTTAAATGGGATAGCCTTAAAAGTGTAATTCCAGTAAACAATACCACAAAGTTGAAATGTCTTTTCTATAACTCTTTATTATTAATGTTTTCATTGACTTGAACGCATCTACTTTTTTTTTTTCTTTTTCAAACTCTTTAATTATATCTGCCGGGATGTGGTATGGACCACCCCACAAAGTTTTACTATTTTTTCCCTTTCTTGTTTTTTATTTTATTCTATTATTATTTCTTGTTTTTTTAGATGATCTTTTATTTTTTCTTCTCAAACTGCTAATTAATGCATAAAAATGGGTCATCCCATATAAAAACTTTTTAAATACTTACACAATTATCTTAGATTTTTGGTTTAAAGTAAGATAATATCACAATGTTTTCAAATTGCACAAACAAAGAGTCAATTGGAAACAAAAAATAGGGTAGGAAGTTTAACTACAGAGAATTGTTAGATAAAACGACTTTATCGTTTCATTTTCACATTGAACTAAAGGGACCAGACACTGTGATACAGTAAAACTACATTTTTAATATTTTAAAATTCGGACAAAATTCATACTCTGAAATACTTACCGGAGCTGCCATACTTTGGTAGTGATGATGGATGATAACGATTTATTCATTCTTAATTAGATGTCTCGAAATTAAAAAAAAGTGTTATATTTTAGACTTTTTTTTCGCTTATGTTGATTTTAATGGGAGTTTTAGCTAGAGAAGATGATTAATAAAACGAGTTTGGTTCAAACTGGGTCACCAGAGGAAATGGGTGGGTTTCAAAGAAATTGAATATTTAAAATTGGGGATGGGTTATTTTATTTCTACGCTGACATGTGTCCTTCCGTTAAAATTAGAGGTATATATGTGCCAAAATATAACGGGAGGAGTATATTTGACCCAAAAGTATAACAAGAGGTATATTTAATCTATTTTCAATAGTACAGGGATATATTTGATCTTTTTTACGAATTGAAAATGAAGAAAGAGACCAAACGTGACATTGTAAACATGTTTTCCGCTGAAGCCACTTCTTCGATCCCTTTTCTACACACAGATTCAACCAAATAATTGATGATTTTGGTTTCTTCATATACCATATTTATTTTATACTTCATATATTTATGTTAGCTAATTATATCATATTTATCATTATAATTAATCGAATTCTTACGTGACTCCACAAGTATAACTACTTTAAGATAAGATGGTCTAAATTTACTTCTGTTAAGAGCTGTTAATTTTTTTGTCCCAGTTATCAATCACCACACAACTTCAACACCCTAATAATTTCATGCCTATTTCCTTCCCTTATTTTGCATTTACTTTCACCTAAAAGCAATAGTTTCTACTAAAAAGAGAAAATGTCATGTTTGCTTCTTGTTCTGATGGAATCTATACTTGTGTTTTTAGTATTTTCCTTGCGAAGGAAACTGTCATGTCTACCTCGAGATCAGCTAAATATTGCACAACTTCTACTATGAGCCCGTTTGGATTGGCTTTAAGTTGGTCAAAAACAACTTAAAACCCCTTTTTAGCTTTTGAACGTGTTTGTCTAATGCCGACTTTAAGCCATAAAGTTCTTAAAGTCAGTCAAAAATGAAAAGTTAGAATTTCTTAACTTTTTTTCCAAAGTGCTTAAAGTCATTTTCTTTGACCATGAAAATTACTTTTATATCCTTTATATTTTAATTAAATTCTCAAACTACCTTTTTTTATTCTTTTAACTCTAAAATTCACATCATAAGCACTTTTATCCAAACACTCAACTGCTTATTTATAAAAATAACTTTCAGCATTTCAAAGTTCTAAAAGCACTTTATACATAAAAGTTACTTTTTTTAAGCCCATCCAAACGGGCTCTATAATGGTTGACATGACTTCAAGAATTCAACATTTATTTGCGATAAGAATTTTAAGCGACACTCAAGGAATTAGAGTGCACTAGCAAACAAAAAACGTTGACAAATTCCTTGGCTGGGGAAGAACTGGGTACTAACCATAAATATAGATTAAAAAAAATAATTCAAACAAACCAATAACTATTCCTGTTTGATACTTTACACCAGCTTTAACCACAAACTAAATTTAAAATCCAGGATAAAATACCCCATCCTCACCAAAACAAAAAACAAAAAAAGAAAAATACATGAAAAGAAACAGGAAACTATTTATCCCTCTTTCCAAAAGGGAATAATTCCTACAAGTCATGCAAATAACTCCCCGTAGTAAACTGAATATTATGTAATAGCTACAGTGGTTACAGCTAAGCCTCGTAATCTCCCTCAGAGAACTTGTTCTCTGGGTAGAAGACCGCAATAACTTGGTTGCCACCAAATTTTCTTCCATTCAGCCCTTGCCGAGCTTTGCTGGAACTGTCAACATCTGCATACTCCAGGAATACCTGAAGATCAACCAGGATATTAGTCTAACAGTTATACATTCAGAAGTAGAAACCTCCAAAAAAGAAAAAAAAAGCAAGGTATTGGAGCCCTTTTGCAATTGTTCCAAGTCATGACCCATTTAAGGAAGCGATAAATAATCATAGTGAAAGACACTTAACGGAAAAGTAATTTTTCAGCTGGTCACTGTGAAGAAAATTAGATACAAGTAGAATCTCCTTTTAACAACATATACAGGATCGTCAAGATCAGATTATAGGCATAACTAATCTAGATGATGGATTAAGAGATCAGCTGATAGATACCTTCCCGAGTCCAGGTGTAGGTTCACCATTAGGATTTGGACGTGGAATGACAACATTCAAGAGAGCTCCTGCAAAGTAGACATAAGAAAGCAAAATACAAGTTAAATTCTCAACTTAAGTTCAAGCCATAAGGTATGCTAGATATAGGAAATAGAACACCTGATATGGCTACTCACCAAATTTACCACATTCAATCCTCATATCTTCCAAAATATCTTGATAGTCATCATCATCTTTGAGCTCATCTACACTAACCACTTGTGTTAAGCACAGGACCTTAGTGGCTAATGCACCAGGTTGTAACATGAATCTCTGTAGAAGAACAAAGCACCAAGGGTGAGTTTCAAAGTCCTTGTATTAGAATATTAAATCCTAAGAACTTGAAAACTGAATGGAAGAACAGAGAAGTATCTCTACCTGCAAAGCAATCTGCTGTTGTGCATGCAATAATACACTCTCTTGCTCAGGGTTGGGTTGGGTTGTGCCCTGGTTAGCCCGCCTAACAGTAAGAGTTTTATCTCCCATCTTAATCCCATTAAGAGCTGCACAAGCAATATCAGTAACAGACACATCCTGGTACACACAAAAAGCATAGCCTTTTGAGTTCCCAGTTTCTCTATCTTTGACCAGATCAAATCCTCGAAGTTGACCAAAAGACTCTAAAAGTTCCCTGATTTGTGATTCTGTAAAATAATAGGGTAAACCACCAACAAATATACGGTCAGGTCCTTCAAGCCCTCCGGAAGAACCTGGTGTTAACCCAACAGCTGCCAGGTTGAGGTTGGGGCTCGGTTGGCTAGGACCAAGAGTAGCTGCCAAGGAAGGATTGTAATCACTGGGTCTTCTAACCTTAACTGGTCCGCCCTAAACCAAAAAAAAAGTGCACAGAAAGCAAATATCAATCAAGAGTTGGAATATATATAAGGACATGTACTTGATATAATGCAGCATGATGCTTTGGTAATACATTATCCCAACACTCAAAAATCCCCATAAGAACAGAACAAACCACAGAAGAACAGGGTTTGGCGACTCCAGCTTATATAATGGGAAGGGGGCAAAGGGACATTAGTTCCAAACTTTTTCTTCTGCCGAATAAGATTGGGAGAATCAGAGTCGGTGTGCATCTTGTGAAACTAAAATCTTCTCGTTCTTTACTTCCTTTTCAACAAACACCCTACAACCATAAGTAGAAAGCTAACACATAACACCTATTCAAGCAGGATGACATTTAGTACCTCAAAAATGACACCATCCAAAGCCATGGCATTACTAGCTTCCTCAACAGATCTCATTTCAACGAAGGCAAACTTCTTCTCATGGTTTATATAAACGTTGACAACAGCATCTCCTGAAAATTTCAACATATTTTGAGAACCTAAAAAGGTAAATTTAGAAAACTACAAGGGAAAGCACATAAATCTACTAACTAACCTGGACCAGCAGTGTTTCCTCCGATTGCATACATGACATGACTAAAGAAGGTAGCAACCGACTGCATGTAGATCAACAGTGAGCCAACATAAAAAGTACTCAAATATATGGCAGCACACAATTAACTCAAATCATGAAATTAGGAAGTTCAAACTTATGACAATTTTGCAGGACAACTGAACTTGATGATTCCATATAAAACACATAAAAAGCCTAATTTGGCCGACATAGTACAAACTAAATGCTACAATGGAAAATGAAACATCACACATTAACGAAAAATATTAGAAAAGTGCTAGATCTAACCACAATAGAATATGGAAATGCAGGCAAGTTTCTTTCCAACGATTGTAAGCTGAAGGGCTATTAATCCAAAAATTCAACATTTATTTGTGATACAAATTTTAAATTCTTTTATCATGAAATAAAGTTGTTTTTGATACCACGTTTATGTAAGAACAAAATTTCAAAAAATGCTAACATAGGAATAATTCCCACTTGTGGGATTTCACTGGGTATGTTGTTGTGCTAACATAGGAATAATTGTCTAACCAAAACAAAACAAAAAGCTACAACTACAAATGATTTCAGACTGCATGACATCAGTAAGTCAGAAGAAGTAATGTGTCAGTGTTGATGTCAAAAAGGTAATAATAGACACTGTATTGCGCCATATTACAAGCAGTAGCTTGTGAAGGACAACTTAAAATGATTCCACGAAGAATAACTACATTAAAGCAGACAACAGAAATCTTCCAAACTTAAGCAGCCAAAATCTTAAAACAGCCAATGCAGTGTTATCAAAGGCGCGCTTAAGCCCTAAAGCGAGGCTCAATACGTGTTGAGCGCTTCACCTCGCTTAATGTGCTTTTCAATGTGTCATCAAGGCTCTAAGGCATACTTTTCCTTGCTAATGAACCTCTTCTAAAGAGACGACACTAAACATTCACTTTATCGTAATTATTTTTCAATTTCTTTGTTCATATATTTGTTATTCGTGCTTATAAATTATTAGTCTTGGACTAAACATACATATTTGTATTTCATTAAAGCCCACACTTTATTTGTTCTTAAAGCCCCCAACGGACCTTGGAGCTTTTTTGCGCTCTTTGCTTTTGATAACACTGAGCCAATGTGCCAAGTCATGGGAATCTGTAGTACTACATTCCCACATAATATGATAATAGGAGGAAGATTGCTACCTGTTCATTAGCAGTAGGCGGAAGTCCACCAACATAAACTCGCCGAGCATGTCTGGTAGCCTGAAAAAGAAACATTTAAGAAAATACTTCAGGTAAAAGAAGAATCCATCTGAGAGAGAGAATAGGAAATGTCCAACAAATTATAAACCTGCTGTGTCATTGCCTGGACTGGCATAATAGGGAGAGCTCCAAACTAGAGAAGCCAGAAAACAAATATATGAGAATATAGATAACCAGTGACTGTATATTGAGAAGGATCTGTGACAGTACCTGGCCTGCTGCTAGAGGAAACATGTTAGAAAACAATCCAGGAATTGATGGGTTAGTAGTCCCAGGAACTTGACCTGCACGGGCATACGAAATTACAAATCAGAGTGTGAAAATATGTACATACTTTAAGTGGCTAAAACAAGTGAATATTTACACCAAAAATCTTCTTTTTTTCCTTTCGATGTTTTTGAAAAAAAATAGATGAATTTGTAATCATATTCAAGTAAAACGATTTAAGGGATGGAGAATTTTACTGTGTATTCATTACTAGAGAAAATATTTGTAAACTACCAAACTAGCAATTCCTTGAAGATGAACAAGACCTGTATCGATTCCTCCTTGTACATATAAGCTACAGAAGTCGACTCACGCCCATTGTCAGCACAGTGGGGCAAGTAGCCCAACATTGCCTTCTTAGAACATAAGACAATACAAAACAAACAAACAAACACCAAACACAACAAGAAACCAAAACCCTCAGTCTCAGAATTATTTCACCAAGTAAAAAGTAAAGAAAAGCGAAAGAGCTAGTCTAACTAGGACTCGCTATCAGTATAGGTGGAAGTCAAAGAAACAAAAAGCTTACCAAAATGTAACCATGCATTTTGATACGAACTTCCACACTATGTCCAAGAAAAACATGACAGTTTTCAAGATACTTTAATTGAAATGGAACTGATGGACCGCGTACCTGCAACATCAGTAGCGCCAGATAACAATGCACTGGTAGGAGGTGCCATATCAAAACCACTAATCCTTTTGCTGAAAAGACACATCATTAGTACCAACAGCAAAGTGATAAATTGGCTGAAAATGCAACTTTCAATGATCTGTATAGAAGTTAGCCACTGACAGATAAATTGGTAGAAAATATAACTTCCAATGATCTGTATAGATGTTAGCCACTCACTGGGACATGTATAACACTAAACATCAGATTAGAATATGAAATGAAAGTGTGATTAAAAATAAAAAAAGAAACAGACAACCAAGAATACACAGCAATACAAGGGACACAACAGGAAAATCACAACAACATACCCTGTGTAATCCCACAAATGAGGTCTGGGAGGGTAGGTATTATGTAAGCGCCCTTACCCCAAAGAATTCAAAAGCAAAAAAAAAAAAGAATAAACAGTCAAAATCCAACAGATTCCAGTAAATAGAGGGTCAACAAAGTCATCATAGTAGCTTTAAGATTTTGCAAGAACAAATACTTTTGTAAGCCAACATGGCAACATCAACTTCACCAACTCATAAGGCCAAATAACAAAATCTTCACCTAATGTTTCAGTCCAATTCTATCTATAGTTCTAACTACTAGCACATTACCACTTATGATTTCTTTCCAATTTGACAAATCAAAGAGTCCAATGACCAGTCTCACCAACATTCCAGCAAATTGCAATTTGCTTCACCCAAAGTTCAAAAGACAGAAACCAGTCTTAACGGAGCATTTGGACATCAAAAATAACCAATAGAATGTATCATGATAATGCTCCTACAAGAAGATATAGGAGCAAGACACAAACCTCTTAGATGGCGACCGTGATCGAGACCTTGATCTATGCTCGGATCTACCCCTAGGCTTGTGTCTCTGTCGGTCCTCTCTATCTTTGTCATTGTCTCTTCGCCTGAAAGGATAAATAAACAATCATATCAAAAAACATAAGAAAGATAAGAAATTGGTTCAGACTACTAAATCAGAGCAAGCACCAAACACATGAATCTCATATGAAGCTCACACTAAAGCATGTAGAGCATAGAGAACAGTGACAAAGAAACAGCAATTTAAATTAAAATCAAGGGACATGATTCTCAAAATGAATATCACTATTAAGTAGTACCATCATAAATGAGTAACTGAAAAGAGGTACAGAACATAAATCCAACTAACTTTTAAAATTACGTTTGAACTTACCTATCGTAATCTCGAGCTCGCTGAAGATCATCTTCATCTCGATCTCTGGTCCTCTCCCCCTCCCTCCTATCACTCCGATCCCTATGACGATCTCTGTGATGACGATCACGGTCCTTCTCCCTATCTCTGTCCCTTTCCTTAACTCTGTCCCTGTCTCTATCTCTATTCCTATCCCTGTCCCGGTCCTTATCACGCCCTTTCTCCCTCTCCTTCTCCCTGCTTCTTGATGAGCCCCTTTCTTTCTCGGGGTCACGAGAAGTACGCTGGAATTGGCAGAGTGGTATTAAAAATGTTAGTCAATGAAGAAAACAACAAAACTTATATATATGTAAACAAAATCTGAGGATGGCAAACCATACAGCAGAAACGTAATAATCTAAAACTAAAGAAATTAGAAACGAAGAGCAACACGAATCAGGGAAAAGAATTTCATATACCAAATACCCAACATTTGCGCTACTTATAATTTAACTAGTCCCTTGCCCATTTGAAAAACATTTACTATTGGAAGAGTTGTTTTCAAACATTTTCCAAATATTTTGAATTATATAAATTGTAACTAACACTAATTTTATGAGTTTTCTAAGGATGTAAATTCATCTCAAAATATTATGGAATCAATAACATGCACAAGAACATCTGTAATCCCACAAGTGAGGATGTTTCCTATCAAAAAATCAATTATGGCTATGTTCAGAATCAATAACTTGTCAAATTGGAAAATTGAGTCTATCATAAAGCTTTGTTTTGGCTATGTTCACAGGTTGGAAATCAGAAGAACTGCTATCCACCAGGAGTAAATCAGCTCCTCTCTGGATCCTACAATAGAGGCCAACCTTAGGCAATACTCCCCAACCCCACCAAATACTTCTATTCCAAACTCCATCACTCTTTCTAACAAAAGTAGTAGTAGAATTATCGCACTTAAACAGAATTCCATCTCTTTAATACTCCATAAACCATGACTATACACACCCAGAGATATACCCAGCAATCACATCCCATCAAACAATTCAAATAAAACTTTCTGGGTCATCCACCATAAACCAATCAAAGGCATATAAGCAACCCTAATTAAAGCAAACATCTATGTGCATTACTTCATCGCCATTATAAGTTCAAATCCAATAAAAAAAAACTTTCAATTCATCCAATAAGGAAGAAAAAAAACGTATACCTGAGACTTGGAGTCACTGTAAGGAGAAGAGCCATTATTCTCTATATCTTCTCCATTACCTTCATATTCCTGCATCGTTACTCTAATTTTTCTCTTCTGCTTGAGAGAAAAATGAAGCACAAAACTAGGGCTAGAAAAGGGTTTCGCCGTTTCTGTAATTGGGATTTGCAATCCAATTGCGATTTCCTTTTATGTTGTTCTAATTAAAAAGGGTACAACCGTAAACTCCAAGCTGCGTTTTATTATTCGACATGGGCAGAGGTGTTCACGATTTGGGTAAAAATCAATTCAAATTGATTAACTAAATCGATTTTTTATTTAGTTTGGTTTAGTTTTACATTTTTAAAAACTGATAATATTTGATTTTGTTTAGAAAAAAAAGAAATAACCAAATCGAACTGATAAATTATATACATAGTCTTTTATAATTGTATATACATAATATATTATTTTTTATAAACACTTTTTTATGCAAAAAAATACAGCACGCTATTTTAAAATAGTAAGGTATGATGCATCTTTTATTTGTACAACCATATCATTAGCTTATGCATTATTCAGTAAATTTATGTTGTTTAGTACATTGAATTAGCTAACAATATAAGCAGAAAGTTAAACATAATTAAAATTTTGACATAAGAATTATAAGATCCAAAATGACACGAAGACAAAAAAAATTGAATGAATTATTGTCCTTTTTTCTCGTTTGAATGAATCGTTTCTTTTGTTTTTGTATATGGTTAATAACTGAATAACCAAATTGAAACTGATAACCACCAAATCGATAGATATATATTTGATTTGATTTTGTTTGATTTTAATAATTTTAAAACCGATTAAATCAGTTTGATTTTGATTTTGACTAATAATAGACCCAAATCGACTCGTGAACGCCCCAAAATATGGGTAGGCTAAATTAAACTCAACCCGTCTAACTCATTCAAATATAATTTTGTTGGGTATTAATAAATTATTTTTAAAAAACAAACTAAGCAATTCATAATGGTAAAAATTGCACTAATTAGATTATGACTTGCATTTGAATCCATTTCATATCATCTGATCCAATTGACACCTCTGTTCATCAGCATACTCTACGCATGTAAACAGCGTAAAACAAAGTGGATAAGAAAACTAATGTTTACCAAGTAAATCTTTAGGTTAATGCATTGTCAAAGCCCTTAATGTTTATCATTTAGATACTTGAATTAAATTTTGTTCCTATCAAACACCTCAACTCCTAATAAAATATTTCAATTAGACATTTTTTATTCAATTCTTGAAGAAAAAAAATAGTGTGCTTTCATTTATAAAATAGTTAAATTAATCACATCAAAAATGTCATCTCTTTTAATTACACGCATCAACCTCAAATAAAAAATATTTGAGATTTTACGACTTATTGAATCGAATGCATATAATTAAATAAAGTTACACATTTTATATAGTTAACTTAATTTAACTTATACTTTTCTTGTGATGATATATAGATGCTGAATGATTTTTAAACCTTCAATGGCAGGGGCTCCGCAAGTAAAGAGATTCATCAATTCATATAATTCAACAGAGATATTAAAGGCATTGAAAATAGACATCTGACTTAATTTTCGTTCATGAAAAGAATGAATTGAATGAAAAGAAAGAGCAAAAAAGGCTTGGCATCTGCTGTTCAATTTCTTCTGATAATGTGATATCTAGTAAATTTTCTCCCAGATTTGCAAAGCGTCTCCTAACAACAGCTCAACCGTATAACCCCAAAACCAAACAATTAAGCTTCTCAGTATTTAGAATTTCCGCAACTAACATTGAACTTTCCGTGACCTGTACAACTTGAATTAAAGATAGCAGACTACTATTGTGGATTACCGTCACCACTTCCAAAAACCCATGCTGAATTTTCTGAGCGACATAGCTCCTTCATAACCTGCAGAAGCATAGAAAAATATTTAGGATTCAAAAAAATAATAAATTCTATATTCCATCAGGAATTAGACAAAAGAAATGAAGCTTCAGCACGAATTTTAGAAAAATCACTGCAATATGACGGACCGACAACATTTTACACTAGAGCTTATTCACAATACGAAGTTCCAGGCAACTTGAAGGATTCTAGACCACAATGATGCAGTACAGAATCAGATGACATGGAAGTTTGGAACTGTTACGTTTCTCTTCCTTTTTTTTTTTAATAAGGAAGACGGTCTCTCTCTTCTTTGCACATACCAAACAGATAGGTGAGTTCTTCCATTTCCTTTTTATTTTGTTCTCTCTGGTCTCTCAGTTTTCAGAATGTGCAAAATCACCTCTGCTGCAAGTCATGGAAATATGAGGGGTGAAATGGAGGTAGGAGGGGCAGAGAAGAGATTAAAACCTTCTGCACTTAACCTTAACTTGGTCTTCAAAATTATTATTTTTAAAAAAAGAACGTCCGATCAGCTTACTTCTAAAAAATGAGCAGTTTGCATAAACAGTGCCAAGTATCATTCCCTCTTCTTGGATTAGGTTGGTAGCTAAAACAAAGAGCAGTTCCACGAAAAAAAATATCATGTATAGTTTTGCCTTCACGGTTAGCTTGGTCTGTGGTGACCGTCTACATTTGTTGTCATCAATTTTTTTCTCCTACCTGTAGTAATTTGAAAAAGACTCACTAATTTTGAAATAAAGGGTGTGTTCGGGAAAAACAAGACCCATAATATGTTTTCCGATTTTCCTATGCTTAGTTGGTCAAAAAATTTGGAGATCACCTTCTCTAGGAAAACAAGTTCCTTAAAAATGAGGAAAATGAATTCCTAATAGAAGCCCGTTTGGATTGGCTTATAAGTTACTTATAAGCTGTTTTCAGCTTTTTTGAGTGTTTGGCTGACTAATTTAAAGTCATTTTGTGCTTAAAATAAGCCACAATAAATAATTGAGTTTGTTTGGATGGACTAATTTTAAGCAGCTTATAAATTGAAAACAACTTGTAAGTCAAAAAAAAATAAGTTGGGTTGCACCTACTTTTTTTTTTTAACTTATAAGCAGTTTTCAACTTATAAGTTACTTAAAATAAGTTCATCCAAACAGGCTCTAGAAGTAGGGAAAACAAGTTCTATAAGTGATATTTCACATTGATTGTGTCTTTCCTACCCTCCAAACACACCTCATCTTCACCCCCTCCCTCATAGCCCCATCCCCACCACCCCCACCACATAGTATTTATTTAAATTATGTACAATTTTTTTAAGATAATATGTTTTGCTTACATACTGTACCCAAAAAAAAGGGTAAGAAATTCACTTGTTTCCTTAGAAAATATTTTCCTTTGTACCGGACACACCCTACATTAAAACTTACCAAACTATAGCTCCAATAATAAAAAGAAGGGGAAAGAAAATAACAGTATTTGAAACTCAATGGAAAATGAAAAAGGAAATTCTTTTTAACTAGCAGACAACAAAAAAAAATGCTCAGTGGAATCCCACAAGTGAGGTCTAGAGAAGGTAGAGTGAATGCAGACCTTACTGCTACCTCATGGAGGTAGAGAAATTGCTTTCGAAAGACCCTCGGCTCAAGTGTAGCAAATTCAAGTACAAAGAGTAAGAAAACAATGAGGGGGAAAATATAGCAACTAACAAAGGAACAAGAACAACAAAATAGTGCGACAATCGAAATACAATAAAATAGTGCATCATATGGTGGATTGTAATACAAACCAGTACGAAGACAAACACAAACACACCTAAACCCTAAAAAAACACGACAACACTTCACTGCCGATTAACATTCTACCCTAATATGCGTCTGCCATACGCTCCTATATCATGTCCTTGGTAACCTAAGTTGAGTCATGTCCTGTTTAATCACATTCCCTCAATACTTTTCCAGTGCACCTCTACCTCTCCTCGTACCTACTATAACCAACATCTCGCACCTCCTCACTAAAGCGTCTACACATCTCCTCTTAACGTGTCCAAACCATTTCAATCTCGCACCTCTCATCTTGTCCACCACGAAGGCCACTCCCACTTTATCCCAAAAATATTCTCATTCCTAATTTTATCACTCTTCGTATGCCCACACATTCATTTCAACATCTTCATTTCCGCGACATGCATCTTTGAACATAGGAGTTCTTGACCGACTAGCACTCCGCTCTATACAACAAAGTTTGTCTAACCATCACTTCATAAAACTTCCCTTTAAGTTTCGATGGTACCTTTTTATCATACAAGACGCTAGATACAAGCCTCCACTTCATCCATATCGCACCAATACAATGTGTGATACCATCATCGATGTCTCCACTTTCCTGAATTATAGACCCAAGGCACTTGAAACAATCTTTCTTGGGGATAGCCTGAGTGTCAAGCCTCACTTCCACGCCTGCCTCTTGCATTGCATCACCAAATTTGCACCCAAGATACTTTGTTTTGGTCCTACTTAACTTAAACCCTTTAGACTCCAAAGTTTGATTCCACACCTCCAACCTAGCATTAACATTGTTGCGCGTCCCATAAAAACCCCTTAATTCCACAAGAAAATGCTTACCATGTGCATGACCCTTCTTCTAAGTGGCATTCTTAAAGCAAACCAATGTGTGCACACCAATCTATAGGAATCAAATCAACAACACCTCCATCAACATCCCCTTGCCTGCAAGTCTGTGAAACACTTATTTACCATGCAAGTTACCAGTTCATATGTACATTCTAGAGATTGAAGGCGCTAAAAAAGATGAAATAGACCTAAAATTACTAGGAGAAAGTGGATCAAAGACCTACAATCAATTGGAGTTAATGTAGACTTGGGTTAGATAGAATACAACCAATTGTACCAAGCTTTCATGGTTGTTGCTGCGCACACATTAGGTTTGTGCACGGACAGGTGTGAGATTTAGAGAACCTCTATTTTAGAGACCCCTAAAATATGCCTTCAAGACAAATTTCTTACAATTATTTAAACAACCCAGCGTAGGCATATTTGATTGATTGACTAATTGACATTGCTACATCAACTATGATAAAAACTGTTCAACTATTGATTTCTGCCACTACCTGAAACCCCATACAATAAAGTCAAAGAAGATATACCTTAATTCTCACGAGAAGTAAGAAAAGAACTACTCACCTTTTGAAACTCAACACTGGTAACATCCCTTCCCAGTTGCAACTTGGCAGCTTCAATTATAGATGCTTTCTTTAACTTTGCACTCAGCCCTTCAGCCATAAAAAGATCAATTACAACTTTCCTGAGAACCAAAACTATGTATTAGCCGCTGGCCTAGGTGTTAATCAAGTAATGTTAGTTATAATAGCAATAGTTACTAACCTCAATGCATCATACTGTGGATTATCTGGCGATGACTTCAAAACATAGACACCATGGATGTTTACAGCAATCTGATTAACCACTGCCTCTATCTGTTCTCGAAGTGTATCAGAAACACCCGTGGGTGCAGTTACAGCTTTCTTTGGATCTTCCTTTTCCATTTTTTCACAGATTTGCTGCAAACTGGCAAAAAGTAAAACAGTGGATTCTCAATCTGTTAGGGGTCACAAGTTTAGATGGAGGAATTCATGTCAATAAAACAAGTCATGCACAATTTTTTTTTCTTGAACAACAAAACAACTCTGTTCCTTCTAAATCTCAGACAGGTGAGGCTCATAGGAAAAAAGACAATGTAATATATTCTATGTTATGATCCATTACCATTCGAGAAAAGTAAAGTAGGTAAATAACATACTAAAAAGGCAACATAAATCTTGTGATGGACAATTCCGACATAAATCCTTGCACAACTCACCTCAACTAACAAGAAGTCAACATAAACAGGACTGCTGAGTGACAATGGATTACCATTACTCAAAGGTATTAAAATATTCCAAAGCAAAGAGAAATGTACTATAACTAAGACCATCTCATCCTTTTAGAAGACTGGTCATACTCATGATGAAACAATCAGGAGGAATATTCAAGACTGGGAATTGCCACACCTTATGGAGTTACGGTCCGAATTGGAAGAACACTATGTCAAGCCAGATATTACTGACAAGTGACAACCAAAAATGGAAGGATGGTCCCTATTCGGTGAAGGAACACTACTCTCACCTATGCTCCTCCAAATGAGATAATTGACAGATGGCCCTGGAATATATCTGGAAAACAAAACTCTCCCCTAAGATATGTTTCAGCTGGATAGCCTTATATGAAGCATGCCTTACACAGGATAATCTCAACAGAAGGAAAATTCAGACAGTCAATAGATGCTTCATTTGCCTCAACAATTCAGAATCCAATAGACATCTTTGCTACACTGCCCAGTTGCCACAGATATTTGGGGCATGTTTCTCTCTATTTTTGGTCTCAAATGGCTTATGCCACAAAGCATAAAAGATGCCTATGAATGCTCATCTCAATGGGAAGTTGATAAGTCCATCAGGAAAATATGGCAGATGATTCCTGCCTGTATCTTTTGGTGTGCCTGGACAGAAAGGAACCAAAGATGTTTTGATGGGATTTCCAGCTCCCACTTATGCTCTTAAGGTAGATGTCTTTTCTGGTTGTTCAGTTGGCAGAATCTCTCCCCTGTATCAGCTCTTTAGCATTAGCTCAGGTTTTGTAGCTATGGCGGATATCGTTTTGTGCATCTACTACTTTTGTAACCTCTGGATCTTCTTGATGCCATCTATGAAATTATCTTACTTCATCAAAAAAAAAAAAGGATGAAACAATCAAATAAAGGGAGGGTGAAAATCAGGAAGAATTGAGTACAGAGGTAATTACCTTACAGGGGAGATTAAAAAATCACCTAATTACACATTCCTTAAGATCCAAAGGATAATATCAAAAGCCATAAAAAGGTGAGGGTTCTTGAACCAAACAAAAAAAACACAAAGGGAGGACAACAGGTGGCAGAAGTTGAAGGAAGAATAGCAATTCAAAAAAGCCCGAACATGATTGTAAATTTGCTGAGAAATCAAACCAAGGTCAATAAACCACCTGTTTGACCCAGGTTTCTGCATTTATTCTCAAGCTCTAACAACTTGTGTGACTAAGATGAATACCCAAAATCACTTTTCACTAGATAATAAACAACAAAGGCAGAAAGTTCATAAGTCATTTTCAGAGACCTCACCTGCAAACCTTATGGATTCTAAAAACATTTTGAAGCGCCTTTGATAAAGCTTCTCGAATTTCTTCTGACATAGATGTTCTCAAAAATGTGCTAGGAGTGGATTTATCACCACTTGACAATGCAGGAATGTTGGCCTTTGGGTTTAGAGGATTCTTCATAGTAGGCCTGTTTCTTCCTCCATGCAAAATATCGTTGATCTGTTTCCCCATGGACTCCCAGATAGCTTGCTGCTCTCTCACAACATCACCATAAAGGTTTTCGAATTTCTTGTCAGGAAGCTCTTTGAGCTTCCAATCATTCAGGTCAGGCCTCTCGACAGCTAATGATTTTAATACTGGTGTTGCAGCTTTAAGGAATTCAGGCCTCCTGCCAAACACTGACTTCTTAATTAGGGTACTCTTGGTGAACTCGTAAAGAACAAAATTCCTCGCTAAAACTTCAAGTCCATTATTTGTGTCATAGACTAATGAACTTTTTGGAACCCATAATCCTTGAACTAATTGTGCGTAACTTTTGAGGACTTCCAAAATCTCATCAACAGGATTATCTGGCGCTAGGTGCTTTAGAGAATCAAAACGAATAATTGGAGGTCCCTGTTGCGAAAAGAACTCATATTTAGAAATGTGCTGCCTTTATGAGTTATAAGGACCATGGGCCATCTAAACAAACTTTGTTGCAGCCTTGCAGGCATAAAAATATACAAGCAGCACAAAATCCAAATAGTGGGTACAAACCTCAAGAAGCCAAGTTCTAACACGTTCTTCAAGAGGTTTCCGAGACAACCTGAAAACCATCCATTTGGCAACTTACAAGTTAGGAGCATATAATGACTGGGAAAGAATGTTAATTTAAGATAACTGAAAAACATGGCATATCAAGAACTGCTATCTATTCCGCATGGCTGGATACTAAATGGAAGAAACAGCAAATTTCAGGCTAGAGAAAGACAATAAGCAATTCAAGTCATAGGCTGCATATTTATGTTTAACTATATCAGCACACCCACAACGAATATGTGTCACACCAGTCAATAATAATTAATTCCAAGGGATCAATTTTAACAACTGATGGCTATTAAGGACAAGGTTCTTTTTAAATGAAAAGAAATCAATTTGATAGATGACAAAGGTAGAACATCAAGGATAAGATGACCAGTGAGGTGCAAGTTTGGCCAAGTAACATGATGAAAATGTATTCAACTGCATATTCTGGAACAACAGTCCACTCCCGTACTTGGCCTCAAAAAAGTGATGAAAAAAATAAATGGAAATAAGATTATCACATAAAACTGCTCTGAAGATTTTTGCAGATATGCCAATTACTCCTAAACTAGAAAGAAGCAAGACGTGTTTTCTTTTTTTACTTCATTGCTAGAACATCAAGAACAAAAACCACTTTCTGGCAGACTAGGTTCTCTGGCAAAAACGAAGCATAATATATCCTTGCATCTCGTACTGCTCATATTTACTACAACGACAAACCAAGAAAGCAACAAAGGTTTAAGCCTTTAACCTACTAACCCCCCCCCCACACACACACACACAGACGCACAAAAGCAAAAGGGGACAACAATGCTTCCAGCATAAACAATGCTATATATGTTGGAGTGAGTGAACACCTCATCTAAAAGTGCTATTTAACAGAGCATACTCTTATTTATTTAGTCATGCCTATAACACACCCCTAATGTGCAGGTCTGATTCTTTTTCATGGGTCAAGCACGTGGATTTTTTTTTATAATGGTGGCAGTGAAACTCAAAGCCAGGATGTCTGTCTGCTTTGATTATATAGTTGTTTGTGTTTATACTTATTTTATCTTTATAAGTATAAGTTTTTGAAAATTTTATTGTCTTGATTCAATTTTCTTCAGTAAAATGCACGCTTTAATTGTGCCTTGCAATTCAAGTCTGAGTTCTCTCCTTTCCTGCTTAGCCTACCACTTCATGGTGTTAGTATAAAAACCTTCATAGCCCCAGTAGTCTGGAGATTTTTTTTCCCGCTTTTTGACTGACGTACGCAGTACCGAGAGAATTCAGAGTCTAATTGTTTCTACATGCCTTAGAGGGATATTAGAATTAAGCTTTTGAACTGCAGTAACTTTTTTTACTGCTTAGTTTTTGAATAAATCCAAGTTAATAGTTGGTTAGCTAGTTTTTTCTATTTATTAGTAATTAGTTTATTAAGATATTTTGCAGAGATATTCTAGGTTAGTTTACCATTACTTTTTTACTGTTTTTGTTCTTATAAATGTAGAGTCCAAGAAAGCAAAAGAAAATAATTCTCTTTGGCCTCATTGCAGTATTTTTCTCTCAAAGTCTTTCTTTGTTATTTTCTTAATTTCTTTATTAAAAAACCAACAATTGATATCTAGAGCTTTTTTCTTGAGGGACCTGTGAGTGAAAAAAATGAATTCTGAAAATAGCTTTTCATGAATGGCGCCTCCTATTTTTGATGGTGAGAACTATCAACTATGGGCTGTGAGAATAGAAGCCTACTTGGAGGCTCTTAATCTTTGGGAAGTCGTGGAAGAGGATAATGAAGTTAATCCGCTGCGTAATAATCCCAACATGGCCCAAATCAAGAGTCACAAGGAAAAGAAAATCATTAAGTCCAAGTCAAAAACAACTTTGTTTGTTGCTGTTTCAACAACTATTTTCACGAGAATCATGAGTCGCATCACCAAAAGAAATTTGAAACTATCTGAAGAAAGAATCTTCAAAATATGCTAGAGATGAAAGAATACGAGGAATGAAGGTATTAAATTTAATAAGGGAATTTGAATTGCATAGAATGAAAGAGTCAGAAACAGTCAAGGAATATTTTGACAGATTACTTGGTATTGTTAACAAGGTAAGACTGCTAGGCACTGAATTTAAAGATTCAAGAATTGTTGAAAAAATTCTTGTAACGGTGCCCGAAAGATGTGAAGCATGTATAACTACTATCAAAAACACACAAGATCTGTCCAAAATTACCTTGATAGAATTGTTAAATTCTTTGCAGGTACAGGAACAAAGGAGGCTTATGAGGCAAGATGGCATGGTTGAAAAAACTTTAGCAGCCAATCACAAAACTCAAAGCAAGAGTAAATTCTTGAAAAATTACCCACCTTGTCAGCATTGTGGCGAAAATGGACATCCTCCATATAAGTGTTGGAAGAGACCAGATGCACAGTGCAAGATT
The DNA here is from genome assembly GCF_947179165.1 of Solanum dulcamara. Classification (NCBI taxonomy): domain Eukaryota; kingdom Viridiplantae; phylum Streptophyta; class Magnoliopsida; order Solanales; family Solanaceae; genus Solanum; species Solanum dulcamara. Next base: position 54,553,525 of record NC_077247.1, on the reverse strand, counting down.
TGCAAACAACTTGGTCATGAAGCTGTAATTTGCAAAAGTAAATTTCAAAAAGATGAAGTAGTTGCCCAAGTCACCACTGAAGAAGAAAACTTATTTTTGGCAATCTACTTTTCAACCAAAAAATATGATTTTTGGATGATTGATAGTGGTTGTACAAACCATATGACATGACTATATTCCTACAAAAGGAAAAGGGTGTGTTGCAATCAATTCAAGTTCAGGTACAAAAATAATTGAAGATGTTCTTTATGTGTCTGATATTGATAAAAGTTTGTTGAGTGTTGGTCAGTTAATGGAAAAAGGATTTAAATTATTATTTGGAGAAAAATATTGTCGGATGTTTGATTCCACTAAGCAAGAGATTTTACAAGTTGAAATGAGAGATAAAAGCTTCTCATTTGATCCTACAGAAGATGCACACAAGCCTTGCAAGAGAAGATGAATTGGCAGATTTCATGAGGTCAATTTCAGCCAAGTCTAGAATTTGCAGTTCCTCAAGCAAGGCGGATTGTTAGAATTATGCTTTTGAACTACAGTAACTTTATTTTACTGCTTAGTTTTTGAATAAATCCAAGTTAATAGTTGGTTATCTAATTTTTTCTATTTATTAGTAATTAGTTCATTAAGATATTTTGCAGAGATATTCTAGGCTAGTTTACCATTACTTTTTTACTGTTTTTGTTCTTATAAATGTAGAGTCCCAGAAAGCAAAAGAAAATAATTCTCTTTGGCCTCATTGCAGTATTTTTCTCTCAAAGTCTCTCTGTTATTTTCTTAATTTATTTATTAAAATACCAACAAGGGAACACCAATATGTACCTGACCTAAATATAGACAAGTCCAACAATCAAAATGGGATTTTGTGTGTGTGTCATGGAACACCATTTGCCAAGAATAGCCGGACCTTAGAGTTTGAGCTACTAATAGCTTCCAGTCTTTTCTTGTGTTTATATTCTCTCCTAATTTCCACCCAAATATTTTTTGTTCCAACATCACACATCGCCAAAGATTAGCTAAACTTCCCAATGTTGCATTCTTAGAAATCCCCTCCACAATGTTTTGTTGAACTTGATTCTGTAAGTGAAATTCTCCTTTCTCCCCCGAGTCCAAGCCAGCAGAAGCATTCTTGTCAGGGGCGGATCTAGAGGGTTCACCTGAACCCCCTCAGCAAAAAAGTATACCTTGAGGTTCCAAGTTCAAATTTCAAGTACTACATTTTTATTTTTCGATCCCCTGTAGTGAAAAATCTAAATCAGCCACTAGAGAGATTTTTCCCCAGCTCAGAAAAAGATTTTCGTTCATATTTTGATCTACAAATTTAGTCAATGAGAATTACATTCATTGAAGTGGCGACTAGGCTTAAGTTACTATGTGAATCTAATCTCTGACAGTGTAGGAAATTACCAGTCAATCAACCAAAGACAAGTCAATTGCTAACTAAAAACTAGATTGTGAACAAGTAATCAAAGATCACACAATCTCTACTCAACATTGTACAGAGAGCAAAAAGAGATTAAATAAATAAATAAAATGGAAGGGGGAGATAAGGAAATAAATTACAGTAATATGCAATTTCTGTGAAAAAGAAGAAGATAATTTGCAGTTAGTGGAATGGTCCAGCAATACTAGAGGATGATAACACCACATAGCAAAGAAGAAGACAGCTCTATGATAATAGATGTAAATAAAAAAAATGTTTTTGTCCTTAGCAGCACCTCCACACCTTTCAATGTCAAAACAATAATGCGAACGACCAATTAAAGTGGCTGCAGTACCTTGTTCTAAGAGTTCTTAATCTGTCAGTGTCAGTTGGTCTTGCAGGACAAATGGCTTTCAGATAATCAACCCTGTGTATCAAATTAGCAGGAAAAAACTGGTTTTAGAATAAAAATGAGAGTAGATGTGCAATTTGGATTCTGAAAGTGTTAAGACATCTTCTTTTGCATTGTTCTGTAGCATATGATATTTGGAGCATGTTCTTTTCTTTTCTTGGACTAGCCTGGGTCAATTAGGGTAGAAGGTTGGTGCTATTATTCCCGTAGTATTAGTATTATTCTTGTACTTTCGTACTCTTAGATTTTTATTACTACATGTTGTTTCTTTAGTCTCTCTATCTTCTCAAGGTAGGGGTGTAAGGTTTGCGTACACACTACCCTCCCCAGACACCACTTGTGGGATTACACTGGATTTTTTGTTGTGGTGGTGGTGGTTGTTGTTGTTGACTAGCCTGGGTCAAGCCTAACAGCATCAAGACGCATATGAAAGCTGGTGTTTGGGAAACAGTGCCTGCTGCTATTTTATGGTACGTCTGGAATGAACGGAATCATAGATGTTTTGATGGGATTTCAACTCCTACTCATGTACTCAAAGCAAAATGCTTACTGAATTTTTTTAGTTGGCTCAATCAGGTCCCCTGTAACTAGTTGTGTTCAATTTTTGGACTACACTGGGTATGTTGTTCTTCATCTTCTTTGCTCCTTAGTGATAAAATAGTTTTTTTGTGTGTCTATGAACAGCCACTAACACTGGGTATGTTGTTGTATGAGCAGGCACTATCTCCCTCTCTTGTAATTTTCTGCTTGCATCTTCTGGATGCTTTTTAGTGAATACCCTTACTTCACCAAAAAAGAATGAGAGTAGATAAATGTATGCTCTAAAGCAGGGAAAATGTGTCTTCTCATTGTCCTGAACAGAAGTTAAAGGGCAGCCCGGTGCCCTAAAGCTCCCGCTATGCGCAGGGTCCGGGGAAGGACCCGACCACAAAGGTCTATTGTACGCAGCCTTACCTTACATTTCTGCTAGAGGCTGTTTCCAAGGCTTGAACCTGTGACCTCCTGGTCACATGACAACAACTTTACCAGTTACTCCTAAACAGAAGTTGTTTGCAAAAAATATATCGCTCAAGCAAAGAAAAATCAACCATATTAGCAGATACATACTGGCTCATTGAAAATGGTACTGGGGAGCCTCCCTCCATGGCCATTTTCTGAAGATATCTGGCTGAAATGTCACTACTAGCCCCATGGTATTTTAGAGGTAACCAATGCTAAAACAGGAAATGAAATAGATATCAATAACTTCAGAAGGATCAGTATTAATGAAACTGTTTGAAATGATATTGGCAACTGCATCGAGAAAGCTAACTGCTCCTGAGTAAATATAAATAGAAAACACTTGCAACAGAAACGTCAAATCCAAACCATAGTAGACAAAAATCGGCAGCCACTCAAGCTAATGAACAATATGAAGAGTTATTAGCTAATACTGAAAAACAGAAATTTTGTCAGTACATGTTAACAGGCGTTCATACCTCTCCAATATCCTTGTAGTTCCCAGGTGGTTTGTTCTGCACAAAAGGTATATGTTTCAAGAATACATCAAGGATAAAGCACTTATATGAAAAGCGTGAACAGCATCAGGGGAGGGATAGCCTAGTTGCAAGAGATCATCGACCCCAACAATAAGGTTGGGGTTGACTCAGGTACTGGGCTCCTGTGTAAGGGGGTTTGAGTGTGAAGTCCACCATACTAGAAAAGAAGTCCTGAAAATAGCAGAGAGTGCTTAACCATAGAAGAGTGCTTAACCATAGAAGACTAATCTTTAGGCATTCTCTTTTGTCATTATTTATCCAAAAAATGTGGCAAAGCTAGTAAATCAGTAACCTAGAAGTCCTTGACATACAACAACAAAAACAACATACCCCCAGTGTAATCCCACAAGTGGGGTTTGGGGAGTGTAAGATATATGCAGACCTTACGCCTACCTTTGTGGGGTAGAGAGGTTGTTTCTGATAGACCCTCGGCTCAAAAAGTGAAGCTATTCAGAGAAGGGGAAAAGTGACATATGGATATTTTAAGTGCTAGCCACTGATATGTACCATAATATCACATGAAAAGTAGTTGTATACAAGGTCCACATAAGTTGAGCTTAGGAGCTGGCATCAAAGAGCAAATCATGATATGAACCTGCTTCTTTGATGGACCCACAGGCTTTTTCTCCTTGACTTCCTCGTTTTCACAACTTTTTTCATCAGTGCTGGTGGTAATGTTCTTCTTCAACTCACTTCCCTTAAGATGCTGCAGTGATGGTCGGAGCTGTACAACTGCATGAACAGGATTGAGGTGTAACTGCATAACAAACAGGAAGCAAGAGCGTGACTATGGAGAACATTAACAAGCTTTGATACTTATTTTTTTTATTTTTTTGGACAAGGTAACATTTGTGCATATTGAATGAACAGTACATAAGTTGTACTGGAAACCGTATTTACAGCATATTTTTTCTTTTGACTGCAGCAATGAGCTTCATTAGCTATCAGCAAACGTAGAAATTTTAGTTGAAGTTTCTCACACTAACGTATATAAGAAATGGAAGAATATAACTAGAAGGACTTAACAATTTTTTTTAATACTAAGTGGCAGAACTTGGGCTAAATAAGAGAGCCAGAACTCAGAAGTATTATAACAGCTCCCGAATGCATAGGTAACAGTTGAGTTAGATTTGATAGCGAATAATTTGCTTCAACTTGAAGCTGATAAAAAATTGACTTGATTACATTTGAGGTTGAAAGAGTAGCCGCCTGACATTGTTCTGGTCCAAATTAGTTTTTGAAAGGGAAAAAAAAAGGACGAAGCTGAACATGCAGCAAAAGCACATACAAAAACTGCGGAATACTAACTTTTAGTCAATCAGAACTCCACGAGGCTAGAAGTTAAATATGCATTTAAGCCATCAACAACAAATCGTTTACCTTATCACCAATGAGGATCCCAACAGCATAGTCTGAGGCGCAAGTTGATAATGGCACCCATTTTGTGGAAAGAGTCTGGAAATTCAGAACCAATCAGATTTTGGATCAAACAATTAGAACTGTAATTCCGGCTAAGGGAAAAATATCAAGTGCAAAGTTTCCAGAATCTAAATGTCAAAGTTCTCAAAATACAACCATGAAGTAGAAAGATGTATCTGTATACAGAGGCCCCGCAGGATATGAAGGAGGCGGGGGGCACCACAATTTTCAACATAGTCATGCAAATTTACTAGTTACGAAATTTGACATGCAACACTCTTAAAACTTAATTATTATGATAAGTTATGAGCAATGTATAAACTTCAAAATGATCGAACATAAATGATCCATTTATACTTGACTCCGGCAAGTTTTCATGTTCTGAAAACTAGGGGTGGGCGTTCGATTTTCGGTTCTTCATTGGTGCATACCGAGTACCTAACCGAAATTAGTTCGATTTGGTTTGGTCTTTGCAAATTCGGTTCGATTCTTCAATGTATGATCTAAGTTCTCTAATTTTGATGCTAATAATAATGTCAAAATGGGACTAATCTCTAAAGATGCTCGAGATGAACACATAGGATCCTTAAGATAGAATGCTGACATGACAACACTAATGCAAACCTCTACTGCATGCATGCTAGCCTACATCATATACTATCGTTTATCAGAAACAACATATCTACCTTACACAAGTTAGGGGATAAGGTCTGTGTACACACACTCCCCAGACCCCACTTGTGGAATCACACTGGGTATGTTGTTATTGTTGTTGATGATCTTTTTTATACTTATATTGAGCTAAGTATGGCCAGAGTAGGAGATATGAAACAATAAATGTGATGTGCTTGCAGATGTGCAGACAACAGTTGTTGCGAAGGAAGCTTTAGAAGGGCATCTCATATATGAAGGATTAGTTTTCAAGAAAAATCTGGACCCTATAATCGAGAACCGAACCAAATATAGAAATTTTAAAAAAATTACTGAAACCAAACCAAAGACCGATTAATTCAGTTCGGTCCAGTTTTTTCATGGATGAGAATTTTCTTAGCAGCTAAATAAACAAGCGAACAAGTAGAGGCGAATGCATGCTGAACGTGACACCGCTTGATTGGAAAGTTTAACTAAATATATATCATATGCAAAGAAGTGGATATATTAAGCAAAAATGATAACACTTAACAAACTGTATTCTTGTTCCAGTACCTCAGTTGCTTTGTAAAGGGAGTAGGGTCAACTCTTGCTCTAGACATTTCTTTTGCAAATTTTCAAGCCTCTTTTGTTAAGAAAATTGAAGCTTAAAGAACACGAAATTGAACACTCGACTCTCCTAATATGAGATTCTAACTTTGACAGGGTCCCTCTTTATTAATCAAAAACAAATATAATATAAGGTTATGCTAGAAATAGGAATCGAACCAGGGCTATCAATCAGAAAAGCAGAACTTAAGTGCAGAATCAGAAAGTGCCCCAAATCACTTTAGTGTATCAGGGTGAACAATCAAATATATACTCGATTCTTAAGGTATATACAACTAATAATAAATAAAACAACTGAGTTTAACAGGGTCTGATGACCCCCCCCCCCTCCCTATGTTCCAGATGGATCCGCCTTTGTCTTTATACACACGTCCATTAAGAGCAAGGAGTAGGCCCAAAACAGATGGTATTACAAGTGGAATTTAAGGCGGAGAAATGGAGATAAAGGTAATACTCCCTCCATTTAATTTGTTTGCCTAGTTTTGGCTTTGCATGGAGAAGAAAATAAATAGTTTTGAATCTTATGGTCTTAATCTAAAAATATGTACAATGTTTTGCCAAAAAAAGGAAGAGGCATTCTTTTTTAATCTATAATTTTGTTACAGCATTAATATCTTATTGTAAGATGCTATATATGTTAATCTGGACTAATTGGTTCAAAGCTTATATAACTCCCAAGAGGTCCACAGTTGGAACTTTGAATATATTCTGAGTTTGAATAATTGAATTTGAGTAATTCATTTTGTATTCTGTCTTCTTCTCTCACAGTATACTGAATTTAGAGTAATGAGAAGGAAAGAGTACTAAATTTTATTTTGTGTGAACTATCCATTGTCACTAATGTCTAGTGTCACTGATAAAGTATCTTCTAGTGTATGTCTAGGCAATATATTTGAAAAGAAAAGCTGAAGGTTGCAGGGTATAAAACTAAGAAACTCAAGTTCGAGACAGCAGCGCCTGACCAAGTGAGCTGTAATGCTTTTAATGAGAAATAGCATCATTTTAATAGATTTCCTTGTTTTTGTTTTTTTCCATTCAATTTTATATATATATAATATTTTTTTCCGACCAAGTAAATCTGCCCCTGCCAACAAATGTACCAGGTTACTCTCTGCACCAAGGCTTATACAGATAGAGAGAAATCACCTAGTTCCTTTTTTTTGACTTTGTTGCAGTTTAAGAAGAGAAAAAAATATTAAAAGTCTAGCTTCCGCATATCTCAATGAACCTGCTTTTTCATCGTTGCTGCATGGACAGAGTCTCTGTCGAAATTTTTAGAATCAAAATCTATTGCCAAATCAATTTCCATCTCTGCAGTTGAAGGTCTCAACCTCACCTGCAAAATATTTAAAAAATCGAATTCAGACGTCCAAACTGGTCATTTAAAACCAGTCAACCCATTCCTGCCTTTAGCATCACATTTCAATTCAATGTTTGATGCTACTGATTCATTTCGCAAACTAAATAATGACCAATTTGCTCAAAGGAAAACATTAAAAGCTATTTTAACTCACATCTTGGCATTTTTCATCCAATCCATAGGGACGCCATTCGGGCCTCAACGGATATTGGAGTACATACAGCTGACAACGAAAACAAAATATACTTCACAAATAGAAAAAATTGCAAATCCAACAAATAAGCAACCGTTACTTGAATCAAGAAAAATCTACCTGATTGAAGGAAGGGGTAAGCCACACATCAATTTCACGAACAACTTTATCTTGATCGCTGTCAGTTTCTATTGCAACTTGTTCTTCTGCAAGGTCGTTTCCCGTAGTCTCTCCATTCAATGAAACGTCGTCCTTCACCGTTGCCTCTCCGTTTTTCGCTATATGATCTCTTAGTGAGGTTTGTGAACCTAATTCTTCCTTTTTAGTCGAAATATAAGAATCAGATGATGGCAGTGTTTCACTTTTGGGTTTGGCTTCTGGTTGGGGCTTCAATTTGGAGTTCTTGGGAGCAAAACGAGCTTGCCTGCTTGGGACTTTACTTGGACCGTTGAAGTCCAAATCCATCTCCGACGTTTTCTTGATGTACTTTGCCGGAAGAATGAAACTTCAACTACAAGTAATAATGGTGGAGGAAGGGTTTAGGGTTTATTAGTTGGAGCTGAGGATTTAGAGCTTTGGGTGTCTCTTTTACCGTCTAATTAAAGAAGAGCTTAATATTTTCTTTATAAAAAAAAACTAAAATTGTGGAGTTTTTTTTTAACTAAAAATAAATAGGTGAAAAGAATTATTATAGAAAAATCAAAATAAGGAAATATCATAAATCATGAAGGAGATTAGCATTCTCAAACAAAATTCAAAGGCAAATCTCTGAAATTACTAAGGCATCTGCTTATATAGTCAATTTACTTTAAAAGGATCCAGGTAAGAAATTTAGATGGGTTGACTCCTAAATAAATCTAAATATTATTTTAATTTTTTAAATATCTTTTTTTAAAATATTTATAATTGTCATCGTTGAAGATTACAGTATTAGGAGTAGGGCCGGACATATTACGGTTTTGTTACGTCCCTAGCCTACATCCTAGACGTGGTCGGCACTCAAAAACTATTGTTGGTCCCAAGCAGATTCTTGATTTGGCTGACCACTGAGCGGAAGACTGAACATAAATGTGAAAGCCTTGTAAAATGAACATTTAAAATCATTTTAAAATATCTCATGCAAAAGTATGAAATAAATCTGAATAAAAATAATAATAACATTAATAATGTTTTAAAAATTTTCTGAATACTGAACACTGAATTGACTCACTAACTTTATCTATCTATGAAGCATAACTGGAGATACGTGTCGGAATAAGATCCATGGCTACCTGACTATTCCATTAACAATGACTAAAAATCAAATAAACTAGATTAACTAAATTAGAGCCATTCAGCGAGGAGGTTTCACCAACTGCTGATGGAAAGAGATCTTACTGAATGTCTGCGCTATCGTGAGTATCTAAATCTGTATCATAAAATGATGCAATGCCAAATGACGTTAATATATGCAATGCACTATATCTAGTAAGACTGAGTGAATAAATAATTGAACTAAATACATGAACTAGAAAAAAAACCTGAAAGTAACCTGACTGAAAGTAAAGCATGAACTTGAAGTGAAATCATTAAAGTTTTACAATGAGATATACAATAATAGCAAAACACTAAAATAATATATTTTACTTTTCTTAGGAAGTTTCTCTAACTGACAATCATTAGTATGAGCCTTATAATGATACACAACGTTTAGCTCATGTTATCAGAGCCATATTATACCCTGCATGAGCATAGAATAACAAAACTAAACTTATGGATCCATTTAAAAAGCCCTCAATGAGGCTGGGTGAGGAGTCGCCCGAACCAACGATACGATCCTATCTATATTGGCGACGCAGATTATAGGGTTTAAGTTATCTTAACTTTTACCCAAATCGATGTTCAATATTACTTCCAAAACATGTACCAACGCTCATAATAATAATAATGTCTATGTTGAGTAAAGGGCAGCCCAGTGCACTAAAGATCCCGCTATGCGCAGGGTTCGGGGAAGGGCCCGACCACAAGAGTCTATTGTACGCAGCCTTACTTTGCATTTCTACCAGAGGCTGTTTTCAAGGCTTAAACCCGTGACCTCCTAGTCACATGGCAGCAACTTTACCAGTTACTCCAAGGCGCCTCTTCAAATCTATATTGAGTCAATACTCAAAATTACTTCTTTGAGGCTATACTCATCTTTACTTTACTGAAATTGCTTTTTCAAAACTGATAGTGCTTTCTTTTAAAGTAGTCATGCCTTTTTCAAAATAAGGTAATGCAAAATATTTTAACTCACTTAAAAATTATGAAAATCATGCACAATGAATGGTAATGCAAAAACTTCAAAATTAATGCGCTTGGGACACTCAAGTTCCCTTAAAACTCTTCCTTTACTAATATCTTTGAAATACTTTTACTTTTAACTGAAAACAATGCATAATATATAACAATGTAAAATCTTCAACAACTCAATTAGAGTTCATGTGAAAATTAGCATGAACAAAAATCAAGAACTAAGATCATATAAGGAATCATAAGTTTAACGATAGAGAATTACACTCAATAACAAAGAATAATTAGGAACTTGAAATTCAAGAAAAAAGTTGGATCAAAACATAGGTTAAACTCTTACTGACTGAATTTAGATGTAGGGCGTGAGACGTACTTAGTCCAACACTATGAATAGCCTTGCATACCTTATACGCTCCAAATTCTTAAGAAATGTAAGATCTTTGGAGGAAAAGATGGCAAGAATTCGTTTCTTGAACCTTACGTGTAGATTTTTTTTGAAAACATATGGATTTCATGAGTGAAAAGGTATTAATTGGTGTTACGATTAAGAAATTATGAAATACCATGGTCAAATCTTATCTTGGATGATGAATGAACCTTGGAGGTAGTTTCTTGAAAACTTTTCTTTCTAGGGTAAATTTTTGAATTAGAAAGGTGAACTATATCTTTGTGTTATTAAAAGGCTTCAGATGCGCGATATCGCATAGAAAACGTATCAGGCATGTGGCCAATGCGTGGGAAGGAAGTAGCCGCTGGGTGGGAAGGCAACAAACGCTGCCTCGGTGAGCTATTGCACGGAAAAAGAGACCTGACGGCTCAGTTCATCATTGTTGTCTTACGATTGACAGACAACAGTCGTCCTCGTCTCTGAGACTCAGTAACAGACTCAAATCATCGCTGATTCCAATCCCAATATGCATAAGTGATTCGATACTTGAGTAGTCTTGTGAAGCTATGATTGAAAATGTGTTTTATATGTTGGTCAATTGGTTGTGTATAACATATGTAATTCAGTGGGCGTGGGCATTCTCCACCTCTCCTAACTAGCAACGAGTAGCGACAAAGACGAGTATTTGAGTTGAGTTGTCTTGTGAAGCCATGATTGAAAATATATGTATCACCGTTTTTGTTTATTAAATTTGGTTAAACCGAAAACACAATGAAATAAATCAAACCAAAAATGTGAAAATCGAACTAAATCGTATTTATTTCAGTTTGATTTTGTTTAACATTTTCACCAAATCAAAAATAAAAAAAAACGAATCGAAATTTGCAAACCAAACTGACCAAATACCCAACCCTAATTAAGAGTGTTTTATAGGTTAAATGGATGGGTATAAAATTGTGTTGTGTATAATAATTAAATTATGAGGAAATTTTAAAGGACAAAAAATATATATCCTTAATCATCCTAGAGCAAATATATGTTTAAAGTTGAATGATAAAGGTAAATATATAAAAAAGTTCAACGACAGACAAATATAACATGAATTTAATAGTACACGAATAAATATGATCTTTTTCTGTACCATTTATCCAAACGTTATATTCATTAAAATAATATAATACCATATATTATGAAAAAGAATGTCGATGTATTTAACCCAAAATCTTTAAATCTAAAGCTAATAAAGAAAGACATGATTTTGGTCATTTTCCCGAATTGAAATCATTGGAAAATGAACTTGTATTGACACTTGCGGGGATTTTAATTAAAAGAGACTTTTGAGTTATCTATTTGAGGATATAGGACACAAGTTTTAAAAATTGGGTAAAAGGGACTCTAGTATAATTAGGTATTAATGGGTTATGCTAATTTAAAAAAGAATATTTTTATACACCCCAAAGTTTTGCTATTTACAAATAGGTCCAACATATAAGAGGGTTGTAAAAAACACCTAAACAACTTAGGGTTGTTTAAATATCTTCTGGTTGTTTGAACAAAAAAACTTTTGGTTGTTTAAACAACTTCTGGTTGTTTGAACTAAACAACTTAGGGTTGTTTAAATATCTTCTGATTGTTTGAACTAAACAACTTTTGGTTTTTTAAATAATTTTTGGTTGTTTAAACAACTTCTGTTGTTTGAACTAAACAATTTAGGGTTGTTTAAATATCTTCTGGTTGTTTGAACTAAACAACTTTTGGTTGTTTAAATATCTTCTTGGTTGCTTGAACAACTCATGTTTATATAAACATTTACAACATATCTTCTCTTCTGTTCTCTTCTCTTTTCATCAATTTTTTAATATAATTTTCACAATCAAATCGGAGTGAAGAAAAAAATAAGAATGACAACATCGGAAGAAGAAGAAGATGAAAACACAAAAAGTTTAAAAAAAAAAGGAAAAACGGAGAAGAAAAAAAGTAAAGAAGTTAGGGAAGAAGAAGATGAAAGAAAAAGAAACAAGAGCGTTTAAAAAAATGAAGAAAAGAGAAGAGAGGATGGAAATGAAGAACAGAAGTTTTAAAAAATGGAGTAAAGAAAAGAGAAGAGGGAAATAGAGAACATAAGTTTAAAAAAGTGGAGTAAATGAATGAAAATTAGGATTTTATTAAAAGTTTTTAATTTTTTAATTTTTACCCTAAACTTTTAAATATTCTAATTCAACCCCATCTCTTCATAATTAACATTTAATTAAATATTTATAATAAAAAAAATAAAAATAAAATACAAATTCCCTGTGCTTCATTTCACTCTCAAAGGCCCTTTTACATTATTTTCTTGCCACTTGCAAAGTGAAAGCCTTCGAACGCCTCCTTAAACCCTACTCCATTTCCAAGCTCATCTTCAATCCCACCTAAACCCTAGAAGAAATGTCTTCTTCCGTAGGTTTGCGCCGGGCACGCCACCTCACAACCGCCGCAGCTGCCGCTGCCGCCTCCGCCTCCGCCTCCGCCTCGCCAATTCCCACCACCATCTCTATCTCCAAAGCAAAATCAAAGCTCAAAGCGGAGCACGACCCTGACAAAGCCCTTGAGATTTACTCCTCCGTTTCTGATTGTTACTTTTCCCCTCTGTCCTCCCGCTATGCTCAAGAATACACAGTCAGGCGCCTCGCTAAGTCCCACCGTTTCTCCGACATCGAAAATTTCCTCGAATCTCACAAGAATAGCACCAAAATTACCCAAGAGCCTTTTCTTTCATCCATAATCCGTTCATATGGTGTCGCGGGGATGTTTGATCACGCACTTAAAATTTATCATCAGATGGGTGATTTAGGCACCCCCAGATCATCTATTTCCTTCAATGTGCTTTTATCAGCTTGCGTGCACTCGAAACTATATGATCGTGTCGCCCAACTGTTTGATGAAATACCGGTCAAGTATGGATTTTTACCTGATAAAGTGTCATACGGTATATTGATTCGGTCATATTGTGAAATGGGGTCGCCGGAAATGGCAATGGAAAGACTCAAGGAGATGGAGGAGAAAGGTGTGGAGATTACAACTGTTACTTTCACTACTATACTGCATTCATTTTACAAGAAAGGGAAGAGTGATGAGGCCGAGAAGGTATGGAATGAGATGGTGAACAGAGGGTGTGGACCAGATGTTGGTGCATACAATGTAAAGATTATGAACATGCAGGGTGGTGTTCCGGAGGGCGTGAAAGCTTTAATTGAGGAAATGAGCGATGCTGGATTAAAACCCGACACGATTAGCTACAACTACTTGATGACTTGTTATTGTAGGAATGAATTGATGGACGAGGCACAGACGGTTTATGAGGATCTGGAGAAAAATGGGTGCAACCCAAATGCTGCAACTTTTAGGACTTTAATCTTTTATTTGTGTAAGAAGGGAAGGTTTGAGACGGGGTATAAGGTGTTCAAGGAGAGTGTGAGAGTTCATAAGATCCCAGATTTCAGTACACTCAAGTATTTGGTGGAAGGTTTAGTGAAGAAATCAAAGTTGAAAGATGCAAAAGGGATGAGTAGAACTGTGAAGAAGAAGTTCCCTCCTAACTTGGTAAAAGCTTGGACCAAGCTAGAGGAGGACCTTGGTTTGGCTAAAGTTGAAGCCGGTGATAATGGAGTCCAATGAGACTAATTTTGGCTGAGTAGGTGGATGTTGTCGGATGATTTTGTTTGCTAGAAGTGTTTATACACACCTCTATAACTTAGGCAGTCTTTTAGATCATTGAATTTCTCTTGTTTATCATAAAGATGTGAGTTCTCGCTTGGGACCTGCCATTCTTTATGACCTATACGAAGTTAATATAGAGCTTTACATGAAGTTTGTAACAATATTTGCAGATGTGGAACTCCATGTGCTGAATGTCCTGTTGATCCATTGCTATGTTCTCTCTCGTGAATTTCATTTCATGAACATGTCGCCATATCTCTGGCATTGTAATCACAGCATTAACTGGTGGTTTAGCCTGAGGTTTCGACCTCTCTCTCTTCTATGATGCCACTATTCAAATATGTTGGCACAACAATGTATAACTTATTAGTTAGTTAAGGATTGACCATTATAGGCATTTCCTTTTGAGCTATAGAATGCTCAGTGATGGTAGGGATGAGCCAGAGCTTATGCTTGCGAGTTCTAATTAAGCTGATTCCTAAGACTTCGTCCCTCAACTTGGATTTTGTAAAGCAGCAAGTCCAATGAGCGGTAATGATATCAGGCTCACACAAGTGGTGTGTTGTTTTATCGCAAAGGGAAGAATGGTACCTTAATCTCCTGTCATTTTAACTAAGAACGCATTTTAAAACAAATAGATTGGAGACAATGCTGGAACGGGGCAGCTATAATATAACAGAAGAGCTTAATCTTTTTTAGATTAGAATCAAAACCGATGCATAAATCAGCTGATAAACTAGTCACAAATGCTCTGGAGGTGAAATAAACATGCCCAGCATCAATGTATATCTTAGAAATGCTTCTGATAAATTTGGCCATGTTCGGACAGAAACTAAATTTCTGGAGAGTAATATATAGCACCAACAAATAAGGAGAGTTAGATGTAACTGCACAGCATAAAAGTATATCCTTATCCGACCTAAGTAAATAAAACAAGTAACAATATGCTTAAAAGAGAGGTGCTGTGTCATTTGTGAAGAGACGTATTCAAATGTGAATGTGTCACAAAGCTGACCATGTGTGGCACCTGTAGTATAAATCTCGCAGAGGCATATCATCAAGCTACAGTTCAACATGCACCCTACTATCAACACTTAATGTTGGAAACTTTGATTCTTCTGCCAAATTCACAGACGCAGAGATCTATAAAACAAAAAGACAATCCAAACTTAGTGTATGCAAATTCTACTTCATATATATACAATTAGATAGTGACTAGAAAGATCCAGCATATTACAAACACCACCCATGCGAGTTAACCATATTATTTTATAGCTAAGAGGAATAGAAAGGCAATAGCAATACCATAAAAAGTTGATTTTGATCAGATTAATGGTGGTATATTTATGAAAGTACTTCTAGTGGCACAACAAAGCATAAGATGCAAATCGGTGGTATGACGTAAAATATGAGCCCTGTTTGCCTTCTGCTTTCCCTACTCGATAAATCACAAGCTACATGCTTGACAAGAGAGGGTGCCTTCAAGTGAAAACACCGGTCAAGGTTGGGAGTTCGAGTCACTAAGGGAGCAAAGTTCTGATGCAACACTGATGACTCTTGGGGAGAGGGTCCAATAGGGTAAGAGATGTAGGTTAACATATCCAACAAAGAAGTTAATGTCCAATTGATTTCTGTATATTCATCCAAAGGAACTTTAAATCCCTGTGATTTAGCTGACAGCAGTATAAACAAGCAAAATCATGTGAGGGTTCTTCTAGAGCATTAACAAACTTCTTATGGCTGTGGACATAAGCAATATTCTTCAACTGTGGCTGGTGATGAGTGATATTCATTAATCTTACATCAAATCTTATACTAAGGCAGTCAAAACAAATGAACTACTTTATTTATGCTGCAGCATATGTAAGGAGTCTAAACAACAAATTAGATGGGGAAAGACATATAAATTACTCCACGGAGTTGCAAAAGGAAACATAGCTAAATTATATTATTACTATCCAAAACATGTTGTAGTAATTTACTAATTTTAACAAAATAATTTTGGAGAATCTGAACGGCCAGGGAATTGTTGTATGAAAATATAGGAATATAGATATATCAGCCTATGCATTTTGGGAAAAGTTTATTTTGGGATAGTAATTTCCCCTAAGCTAAGCGGTTGATATAAATTCTATCCCTAGGATAGTAAGACAAGAAATCAAAAATAGCACCTCTGATTACTACTACCACAAGAAAAAAACCTGAGGGAAGTTGAAAGGGACAAAGTACAATAGTACAATTTTAAGAATAGTAGCGAGGAAAAGAAATTAGCAAAAATATGACTAATTCTACAATTGCTACCCCCGAAGCCTAGTTATTATGGTAGGAGTTTTTCAAGTGTGGTAACCACAAAATTAACTCTATAATAGCCATCTTAGCTTTTCATTTGTAACTCACATAATAATTCTATTATAACAATTATTATTGTTATTAAATAATACTAGTTGTTATATACAACAGACAGAACCAATTGCGTTGAGCTCCCGGGTGATTATGGTGTTAGTGGTTATTTGGGTACAAAACGTTGTGTATATGCATGTGTCTCATTGACTATAGAGAAGGATGAAATAAATGGAGCTGAAGGGACTCTTTTTATTCTAGTCCAATTCTAGGCTAGTTTAATTAAGTGTAAATCTAGTTCCACATTAAATTAATATTTGAAACTAAATCTTTTAAAGTTGAGACGACAATTTCAAGATCGAGTTGCTAAGCTTGAAAGATTTTCAATTTTGTAACCAGAAGAACCATTTTAGCTAGAAAATGTGAATTCACATAACAATCCGTAAACAGAAACAAAAGAGATATAACTGGAAATAATCAAATTCAAGAAATTATTCATCTTCGTTTGGTCTTAAGAATTATCATGCCTTAAGAATTCAAATTGATAGGAACTTAAATAGAATAAATCCAATCAGTTCAATGAGAGAAGAGAACCACCACATCCATTGTCACTACACTACACAGTGCACAAGTCAAAATTGAAACAGTATAATACCTTAAATCCTCCACTTGAACTTGGATTCTTAGACCATTCCAGCCCCAACACCTTGCTTGAACTTTGATACGAAGCCTTGACCACATTGTCTTCGTCCACCCGCTGTGAAACAGCAACATCCCACGATTTTTTGGCAAAATGATAGCTTGGCTCCAAAGTAGTCAAGCCTCTATGCACATAACTATACCCTAACTTGCAGTTACCAGAATCAAACCCATAATTGGCTGATAACTTGTTAGACGAGTCAATCGCAAGTGTCCCATCCACTACAGTTCTGTTGTCTCCCCTCCAATGAGTATAGGTAAAGTTCAAAGGCTTCTTCATAACCCTCACATTATTCATAAATTGAAAACGCACATCCTATAGAAAATAGAACAAATCTCATCATTTTCTAGTGAGAAGATATAACTCCTCGCTTATCGAGTTTCCATACTAAAAGTGTAATCTGACTAACATTTTATATGTACGTTTCACAATTTTGACACAAGGAGAATTGCAGAATTGATAAACAAATTGAAACAAAGAAAGTAGTGAGAAATCCCAAACCCGTTTGTGGACGTCATAGTCGACAAGGAAAGAGCCAGGATTCTCTAGGGAGAAAGAAAGACCTTCTAAGGAGGAGCCATTGACGAAGGTGGCCTCAGTCACGTTACCATTAAATTTGACGGCGCCTCCGTGAACGGTGACGGTGGTAACGGCCTCCCTTACGCCGCCTTCATAACGCCCTCTGAGAGTAGTGCTTATCATCCTCCGACGACGAAAAAGGGAAGGCAGAATTGGGAGGAAGCGTTGAGGCCAAGGGCATTGATATGGGGTTTTAAAGTGGAGGGAAAGGCCATAAGCGAAAGGTCCGGCAGATTTTTTACGTTAGGTGGAGCAAATTTATTATATAGTCACCCAAAATTTACCCGTTAATATTATTTTTGTTTCTTTTAAGAGCATCACTCAATTATTTTTATTTTTCTTCAAGTATACTCTTCTCTTTTAATAGAATGACATGTCACATTTTTTTAACAATACAATAAAAAAAAAATTGGCATCTATACGCAACTTCTTTTAGTATTAACTCATTCTTGAACTTTATAAAAGATAATTAAATTTAAAATTAAAATTAATTAATATTTATTTTTTATTTTTCAATACTTTAAAAATTAATTATAAAAAGTTATTATCTTATTTATTTGAGTACATTAAATTAATATTATTAGTACACAACTTTTTTTTATGAGATCAAAATAATATTTATATATATATATATATATATATATATATGTGTGTGTGTATGTAGCTGTGAATTATGATAAGTTATATTTTTAGTTTGATGATAATGTATTCCCTTGAACTATTATCAAGGCAAAATTTTATTTTTGATTATTTTACCTTCGACAAAAATCAAATACTTCATTTGTTTTAACTTATTTGTCCTAAAGAAAATTTAGTAAAATATATTTTTTTTCTTTTTAACAACTTTTTAATTTCTATTTTACATATGACATGTTTAAGGCACAAAATTAAAAAAATATTTTAGTATATTTGACATATGTTTGATTTAAAATCACAAGATTCAATTTTTTTCTTAAATTTCATGCCAAATTAAACTAGGATAAGTAAATTAAAATGGAGAGATTAATAAATAAATTACTATAAAATGCAAAAATGGACATACAAATTTAATGCATGATTAATCTATGCATTTCGTACCCGTGCAATGCACGGATATTATAAACGTCCATAAGGACAGATATATTGATTCAAAATTGAAATATTTTATTTTTTTGTGTTATTTTAAATTCAAATTTTATGTTAATTAAAAAATATATATTTATATATTCAAGTTATAGCAGGTTGATATGGTTGGAAGAATATATAAAAATAGGACTCTTTTAAATAAATATTGCTTATTGAAACTCTTACATAATGAAAGTAATAGTTCAATTTCAATACGAATTGTTTTTTTTTTATAATTCTTTTAGTAAATTAGTCTGCGACTAATTAGTCTGTGAATTTTATTTCCTTATATTCTTTACTTATAATTTTTCATAATTATTTTTTTAAAATATTGACAAATAAATAATAAATATGATTAATTTTAATTCAAAATTTGATTACCTTTTATAAAATTCAAGAATGGGGTAAGTGCTAAAAGAAGTTGTTTATAAAGATACTAAACAAGCTTTAGTTTTATTATTAAGAAAATAAACTAATGTGACATGGCATCTCATTAGGAGAGAAAAGTATATTTTAAGGAAAATAGAAATAGTTGAATGTTATTGTGGTCCTAAAGGAAGCATAAATAATATTATAAGGCAAATTTCTAAACGTGGTGACTATTTAAGGAATTTATTTTTTCTTGTGCTATTCAGAAATGATTCGCTCCGATAGTAAAAGAACCCGTAAATTTTTTACATTACTCCTTGGAGTATTCAAGATTATTTTTTTAAGCTTATAACAATTTAAGATAGTATTTTAGTTTACTTTATAAATAACAAAGTTAATTTATTAAAAGCAATCTCTCCATCTTCATGGAATAAGAAAAAAACTACATACGCATCATTATTCTATTTGATCATTAACTATTTTGACATTAGATATCCTTTTGAAAATAAAATTAACACTGTGTGTAAACAATCCACATTGAATGGTTATATTAATCAAAAAATTACACCTGTCTCTACATATACTTCTATCATTTAATTATGACTAACTAATGCATACTTTAACATAGGGGTATTAAATTGTTTAATCACAATAAATTGAGTTGATTTGGCCTAAACATATTATCTAAGATCAATATTTTAAAAGTCAGTTTTGAAATTCGCTTCGAGGCGAGGTACTGGCAAAACGTCTCGAGACTTACGTGTGGGACTTAATTTTGTGAATTTTACGCTTAAAGCACTCGACTATACACTCTAAACACTTTTAACGTCCAATGTTCAAAATTTGTCTAATAGTTCTTACATAAATTGCGTGTCAAATTTCTTAGTCAACATTGCTAATCCTTGTAATTCTTTAAGAAGTTAGTATTGCTTACTAGTTTATTTCATCTATAGAAATAAGAAAATTGAAGATAACTCAAATAACAAGTCGTATAATTGCTTACTAGTTTATTTCATCTATAGAAATAAAAAAATTGAAAGTAACTCAATACCATTTAATATTTCTTTCAAAAATACATAACCGAATTTTACATCTTCACTTGTCATCAATTTTCATATTTTTTTTCATGTCTCAAAAGTTATCATATTTTATTATTTTGTTACCCTTCTTTCTAAATGGGGTGCCCGAGGCACCTCATCTTGAAAAAATATTATATTTAGTCATGAAAGAGTGATATTTAATTCTAATACTAATAATTTATTATTTATTTATTTTGAAGAGTTAAATTGTATAGTATGATAGTAATACATTTTAAATAGTTATGATTCTTTCATTGCTTGCAAGTTAAAATATTAGAGTTGATTGACGTCTCATAATACCTTATTATAATTGCATTATTTCTACTTGTAAAAAGATGTTAGAATTTTTGTTTTCTATGGGTTCTTTTATTCATGCTTTGATTTTTTTTTAAATTATAAGTATATTTTTTATTTATAACTTGTATTATTATATTATTATATATTATAAATCAAAAACAAAAGATCCACGAGATTTACGTCCATGCTTCAACACTAAGCCTCGTCCCCGTACTAACACTTTATTTGGATGGTTATTACATATTGTTTCATAATGTATCATATTATATTGTATTGTTTTAATGAATACAATATTTGAATATGTTGTATTATTTTTCATCGTTACATAATATTTCATATCAATAATTTGAATGATAACTTTATCAAAAAAGGGTACATAATAGAGTTAATAAGATAAGGTAGGGTAAAAAATAAAATAAAATAATTAAAAATAAAATAAGAAAAAAATATTAAGATAACGACACGATCACATTAAATCGATCGTTGTACAAAATAAAAATTTTCATCATTATCTAACAATTAATTTAAACAATACGATATAATAAAATTAAAATAATAATCAAAATAAATACTATTTAAACTAACCATATAATACAATAAAACTCTCCGCCTTTCAAAACGCTGGTTTCGCCCTTCATACATTACACAGCAAAACACTTGGCATAGAACGACAACGTTTGGTCTCTGCTTCCACAGCACAGGTGATCCAATCACACAAATACACAGCCGTTGCTCTCGCACACTTTCGTTCACCTGTCCAACGATGTCGTCCGTGAAACCCTTCGCGACCGCCGCCGGCGCGTTACGAGCACGTGTTAGTTCGGGCCTCCGAACCAGAGGAGGACACGGGCCGAACCCATTTACTACTTCGGGCCACCAAGATCGGCCCAACGGATACCTCTTCAACCGTGTTCCACCACCGCCTGGACAGTCCCGGAAATGGGAGGATTGGGAACTTCCTTGCTACATCACAAGCTTTTTCACCATCGTCATCCTCGGTGTAGGCCTCAACGCCAAGCCCGATCTCACCCTTGAAACTTGGGCCCACCAAGAAGCCCTAAAACGCCTCGAACTTGAATCCGCTGATGCGGAATAATCTGTGGATCTGCTCGGGTATGGTTTTGAATTCCGCCCTTTTTTGGACTGTCAAATTAGGGCTTCGATAAATGGGGATGATTTTCCTTGTTTATAGTTTGTGTTTTTAGAAAGTTGGGAAATAAATGTTTTAAGCGTAGACTTGAAGTTTGAGCTTACTGTTTTGTTCAGTTTTAATGAAATGTTGGATGCTGTAAGCGCAGCAATATGGTAATTGTGAAATGACAATGGTTGACAATATTATTCTTTTTTATTTTCACCTGTGGATGTGTATTGTTTGCTTTTAATTGTGTTTAATAGTATGTTATAATTGGATCAGGTTATGTGATCAACAGCTTAGTTTGTATATCACTTGAGAAGATTCAAGTATGATGGTTGTGTTCAGACTAGTTAAATATGGGCGATTGAGTTCAATTAGTCAACTATGCCTCAATCCCAAGCTAGTTGGGTGTCTGCTCACCTGCTATAGCAAAACGAAAACTTGCAGACAAACTAGGCAAGAAAACTACTTTGAGGCGGATGAATCATGCTTGTTTATGGTTCCATTCTCTAGATATAGAGATGGAGGGGGCAGGGGCAGGGGCGGGGCATGCTTGTTTAAGGTTCATTCTCTAGCGATAGAGTTGGGGGTGGGGTGGGGAGGCAAAGCACCTAAGAAGTTGTCTTGCCTGTTGGAGTAATGCAACAACTTTTGTTCAAGTGTTCTAATTGCTTGTTCTAGGCTTGAGATAAGATCTCCTAAGAAGTTATCTTGCCTTTATAGGTTAATCTCACCTTTTGTAGTAACTCTCCTCATTCTAGCTACTTGCTACTTGAGAATTGAGATATCATGTTTCTGAGAGGTAATTTTGCCTTCCTATGTTTCGGGTTAGCATGCTTAAACTTGAGGTTCTTGTGTCCTACGCTAGAATATTTGTATGAGCTTAAGATTGGTCTATTGGATGTGTGAGTGGAGGTGCACGTGCAAGTGGTTGGGTTCACTATGAGTCTTGCAACTTGCACATCCTTCAGTTTCCACACAAGGAGAAGGTCTTGGCACACAGTCATTAAGGAGTTGGACGACTTGCATATTAAGTTAGTGAGATTTTTTCATTTTGAGGAGGTAAGTATTTTATTCATAAAGAGCAACTATGAGTTGGTAATGACATATTTGTACATGTCTAGCAGCAAGCAAAGTGTCTCCTTCTATTTCTGTAGGGAATCTATGAATTCTAATAGAGGGTCAGCGGCATTTACAAGCTCCATTTTACACCAAAAACAAAGCAAACAAATATAGTTAAACTTGAGGTTCAAAGTGGGTTGGCCATGTCTTTAGAAGTCTTCCATTTCTTCTTTGTCCATATAGTTCACCAGATGCCGGCTGGTATGGATTTCCACCATTTTGCCTTATCTTTCCTCATCTCCTCTCTCTTTTGAACATTGTAGCAGTTCGTGTTGACCTTGGTATCACCCATTTGATATTCAGCCAATTAAGAAAGAGTTGCACAATTGGTTTGTGTGTTTTGTGAGATTTTATTGCTTTTATATTTTTAGTAAGGTGAGTTTTTGTTACTTTTAAATGTTCTGTAAGGGGGTACGAGCTCTGTTAGTTGTGGATTTCAATAGGTTTGAGAACAATCACGATCTCTATGATGTCGAAATTGGCTGAGTTTGTTCCTGAAATAGCTGCTGATGCTTGCTTCAATGGACTCAATTGTTGGATAAAAAAGCCTAGTCTCATACAAAGGATAGGCTCTCCGCACTGCACTCACTCCATGTTCTCACTGTTTGACATTCATTCATCTATAACAACGAGGCAGGAAAATTTCATGTTTTAAAGTAGTTGAATGCTTTAAACATAGATTTAAAAATAACCATCTTATCTTTGCAAAGCCTACCATGTTCCATCATCCACGGACTATTTGTTTAGGCTAAAAGGTTCTTCCATCCATGATCGTCTGTTCGGGTGACACTTTTTTTGCAGTATAATAGATACTTTGCTTGACCATTTCGTGCAATTCATTTGTTATCAATCTAGTATTTCTAGAACTCCCAAACAGGAAGCCAATTGTGATTAATCTGTTAAACAGATGGTGCTTTTGTTATTTGATACCTCTAGAAGGAAGGATGAAGTACTGCATACAACTAGTTCTGCAGTTCTGCAGACTGAAGCAAAAAAGCTGTACCTGTTGATTCACAAGAACAATATCCTCATCTTGTATGTGCCGATAAATAACTTTGCCTTCAATTTGTATTCATCGTTCCGCCCATCTTGAAGAAGTCAATTTTCTTGATATTGCTATACGCATATTTCTTGATGCTAGTTTCACAGCCCCAGGATGCTTTACAGGGTCCATTCATGATAAGCATCGCTCGTTTTAACAGCGTTCCAAGGAGTTACCCTCTGATATAAGAATGAGATGTTATCACAGAACGAGCAAATATGGATCAACTCCATGACTAAACAATAGAGGGGAAGGGGATGTACTTGCTCTAACTGGTTCATTATTCAGCCCATGTAAATCGAATAAGAAATCCTAGACACTACTTAAAATTTAATCTCTAAGCAGCTTACGTGAATCTAACACATAATTAAACATTTTAGAATTCATTTTCAATCTAGTTTTTTTACTGAACAAGTACAGGTTACTACCGACTACCGAGGCTACACAACTTATAATGCATAACTTAATTTCTATAAAATTTATGTCGAGCAAAGTATAAATGACAGTTAAGTCTGAGTAATTACAAATACTTTGGTCCATAAATTTTCATTAAATGATAAAAAAAATAAAAATTAAACACAAGTCAATTTTAAGGTCAAGGGACTTCCATGTCGCTCGTCTCAAGTTCAAAATTCCTTACCAGCGAAAGCAAGGGGTTTGCCTTCTGGGTCGAGCTCATCATATCAGGCTTGGCTGGTGTGGATTTCCTCTTCAGTGTGATTTGCGAGCTATTGCATAGAAATAGAAATTTTACCCTGTGCACACTTGAAGAATAGCGATCGCGAATGAACAATAACTTTGATGATCAATAAACACAAGTTGAGTGAACATTCACGCAATCAACTTGAAGCGTTTGTTACAAAATAAAAGAAAAAAATGGACCTAGAATAACAAGTATTATAAGTTATTTATTTTTAACCGGAACAATAAAGTTGTCGAAAGGGAGGAGTAGCCTTTAAACTTGCACAAAAAAAAGAAAAGAAGAGAAAAGAATAAATATCAGTACGCATAATAATTTCCGCACATAGTGAATTGGACCTATATTCTCACCTAAAATCTCCTGGACTAAAACCCTGGAAGAAAAAAACATTTTCCCTCCTCATTCGTCTCTCTTGCATATCTCCGTTTTAAAGTGCACAGCGCAACCGCACGCTGCCGGGGCACTTCCATTACCATGAACATCTCAACTCTAAGGTTCGACTCCAATCCAATCACCACGGTGACAGCGACGGCAACGTTGAATCACCGGAATGGGATCCTCGGTTACAATGGGACCTATAGTTGTAGGCTCAATCAGTTCCAGCAGAGGAAGAAGACTCCTTCAATTATCGTTTGTTCGACAAAGCCGCTTGCCTCGGTAGTGTACCATCAGGGGGTCAGCGAGTCAGGGCTGAGTCGAATTGAGTCACTTAGGTATCCGGCGTGTTGGGTTGCCAATGGGGCGACGAAGGAAAGGGAAAGCTCGTTGATATACTGGCTAAGCATTTTGATATTGTTGCTCGTTGTCAGGTATATTTATATGAGTTTATGTTCGTAAACAATTTTTGACTTGCAACAACTAACACTCCATATCAAGCATGATCTGTTAACCTTAAAAATATGAGCAAGAACTTGCTATAACTTGTTAAATAACGTTGACACTATTTGCTTCGTCATTTGGAAGTTATGTGAGATATACTTGGTTTCAGTGAGTTAATTAGGATTGAATTCTATCTGACCAAAAGATGCCTAGTGAAACCCCAGGATCATAGTTTTTGTAGAGAACTGTTTTAAATTCTATCTTATGATTTATGAATATATCAATGTTAGATCAAACATTTTTGTATTATGTTCATATGTATTTCTTACTTATACCAATTTGTTTTAAACTTGTTATTTTTTGCTACCCTGTCATTCCACTCACTTATATTACCTGAGCGATAAACTTGTTAGCTGAACTCTTCAATAACGTTTCTTGCTGTCAGGGTGGAGCCAATGCTGGGCACACTATTTACAATTCTGAGGGGAAGAAGTTTACTCTGCACCTTGTCCCTTCTGGAATTCTCAACGAGGAAACTCTATGTGTTATTGGTAATGGAGTTGTGGTGCATCTACCAGGACTCTTTAAAGAAATTGATGGTCTCGAATCTAACGGAGTCTCTTGCCAAGGAAGGATCTTGATATCTGATCGTGCTCACTTGTTATTTGATTTTCACCAAGAAGTAGATGGGCTTAGAGAAGCTGAGCTAGCTAAATCCTTTATTGGAACCACCAAGAGAGGCATTGGACCTTGCTGTTCAAGCAAGGTTATTCAAAATGGCATAAGAGTAAGTGATTTATGGCATATGGACACATTCCCCCAAAAGCTTGATCTTTTATTATCAGATGCCGCTGCAAGATTTCAAGGTTTTAAGTATGACCCTGACATGCTCAAGGGAGAAGTGGAACGCTATAAGAAATTTGCTGAGAGGTTGAAATCCTTCGTTACAGATACTGTGCACTTCATGAATGATGCTATATCTCAGAAAAAGAAGATTTTGGTGGAAGGTGGTCAGGCAACAATGTTGGATATTGATTTTGGAACATACCCTTTTGTGACTTCATCCAGTCCATCGGCTGGTGGAATCTGCACAGGTCTTGGCATTGCTCCCAGAGTTGTTGGTGATCTTGTTGGTATGGTAAGCAAACTTGATTTATTTTCTTATAGGAACTTTTTCCTTTTATACTGAAGAATAAAGAATTCTCATGATGTTCAATTTTATCTGACATTCTAGCTAATATTGTGGGAATAAAAACTAGTGTAACTTTTCAAAAACATATTGTGGTACATCTATATTGCAGTACATTTATCATTGTCAATCAGCTAAATGTGCAATGCACCCAGCTCTTTGCCAGAAGAATATGATCCTCATATGCATGGTCTTTCAGTTTGCATTTGTTGCATTTTAAGCGTAGAGCAGTAAACATGGAGCATTTTTAACTGATGCTTTTCCTGCAAGTTAAGGCATATACCACAAGAGTTGGTTCTGGTCCTTTCCCAACAGAAATCATGGGCAAAGGTGGTGACCTTCTTCGTTTTGCTGGGCAGGAGTTTGGCACAACTACTGGACGCCCGCGTCGTTGTGGTTGGCTAGACATAGTTGCACTGAGTTACTGCTGTCAAATAAATGGATTTGCTTCTCTAAACCTAACAAAACTAGATGTGCTGTCAGACCTATCAGAAATTCAGTTGGGTGTTACTTATAGGCATCCTGATGGTTCACCATTAAATTCTTTTCCTTCTGATCTTCGTCTTCTTGAGCAAATAAAGGCAAGTTTCGTGTTTCTTTCTTTCTTTTTCAACATCCTCTTGCATGATGATCACCGAAAAGCATAAAATCTTTTTCATAAAAGTTTTGTTTTTGAGGAGTTAACTTTTCTTTAATTTCCTTTACCCTTTTATTGGAAAGTGGAGGAAAACGAGATTTCCTGATTTTTTGGTACTTTTTTGTTCTTTCCATCCGTCTTTTTCTCCCATATAGCATGATTTTTTCCTATTGGCTGTTCATATCTGGAGACCTTCAGTATGCATATTGAATCTTCTTCCCCTCTTGTTGCGTGTATTTTAATACCATTTTGTACCTTCCTGTTTTTTGATTTCTTTTATTTATATTCTTTATTTCATCTACATAGGTGGAGTATGAAGTTTTGCCTGGGTGGCAGAGTGATATTTCTTCCATCAGGAAGTATACTGACTTGCCTAAGGCTGCACGCGAGTATGTAGAAAGGATAGAGGAGCTTGTTGGGGTACCTATCCATTACATTGGTATAGGACCTGGTTGTGATGCCCTTATCTACAAGTGATTTTTGATTTTTTTCATCATATTGCCAGAATCATATTCTTCAAATTGCTGGTAAACCTTAGACTAAGCTTGTAATAGCATCATGAGTTATCAATTTGATGTAATTGCTTAATGTAAAAATTAAGTATTTGTCGTCTTTAAAGCTAGATATCATCCCCCTTCTCTTTCTTTTCCTTTCGGGATTTTGTTGGACCTCTCAAGTACAAGTCAATTAAGAATGGCAATAATCAAGGTTTCCAGCTGCTAACATCAGAAAATATCCCCCCACTCCTAAAAACAGGGGATTACCCAGGAGTGGTTTGAAAGTTTTCCCCTCTAGTTGGTGATGATTTTGATTCTAGTAAGATGGTGTACACAAGCTGCTACCATAAATCTAGTCGTATAGGCCTATTAAAATGGTTCAGTATTTTCAGAAGTTCCATATTGAAGAGGGAAACATAAACTCATCATTCACATTGTAAGCATCAAAAAATCCTCTAGCCTCTGTTGCTGCCTCATGATCTTCTATTCCTGTTATTTTACCTAGTGTGTCCCAATTGTAACTTGTATCAGCAAAGAAATTAGCAACTGAATTGTCATCTTTCAGTGAAACTCCCGACTCTGAAACAACTGATTTTACAATCATGATTTATATCAGGTTGTTGAAGAAATTCATTCAGATCAATCCGAGGCTTCTCTTGATCATGAGCCGCTACTTAGTTTCGTGACGAAAATTTGACTTCCTTTTTCTCCTCTACTTGTGGAATTGTCAAGCGGGGTTGTTTAGTATAGTTTTGTATTTCATTCTTGGGATCACTGATTGATGAACTTGAAGATGCTGCTGCTGCCTCTGTTCTCTTGAGTTCTTGAAGTCTTTGGTAAATTAAGGTAAGCATCTGGTCCATATAATCTCCTAGCTGCTTCATCATAAGCCATAGCAGCTTGTTCAGCTGTAGCAAAAGATCCTAACCACAGCCTGCTTTTCTTCTTTGGCTCTCTGATTTCTGCCACCCATTTGCCCCATGTTCTTTGTCGAACGCCTCGGTTCTCACATAACGTGTTCTGTGGGCCACCTTTTCCTCTCGCAGGGCCCTTCTTCCATTGTTTTAATGGATTTCTTTTGTAGCTGTCTATATAATTACTTGAAAGCCCGTTCGGTATGGTAGACTAGATTATCAGTGTCGTATTGGAAGAAAAATTGTGTGAAGTTAACTTATTGTTGGATGTGAGGGATATTTGGGAGGCCGCGGGGATATGTATAGAGAGAATTTGTAGTTTGATTTTAATGTTTTATTTTGACGTTTGTAGAAAGTCTTATAAGTGCTCCTGCATGTGAGTTGTGACCGTTTGAGCGTAGTATAGTGTACACTGAATATGTCGAGTCACATTATTCTTATTTCTGATTTCTTTCATTGTTTTGTTTTATTTGTTCGATTTATCTTTCTTTATCATGAAGTAGTAATTCTTGACAAATAAGCCAATGGTTCGTGTAATGCATCACATACAGGCCTTTATATAATGATGAAATTGGGGTCGATCACTTCTTTAATGGAGTAGTAGGTTTTGGGGCTGAGCTTTACTGGATACGAAGTCATCATTATCAGGAAGTGTTCCTCAATTTGGAACTTTCCGGCGCTTGCCTTTACTCTCAATTTGAGAAAAAGAAACTTACTAAATGATGTAGGAAATACTCCTAGTCTAAATGAAGTCAAGTGTATCCAAGGTTGTGCCTTGAGCTTGAACTTGAATTTTTTGACTTAAGGTATAACTTGTGTCACTTCATTTTTGTGTTGAGGCATAATTTGTGTCTTGAACATAATCACGGGGTATAACTTATGTTATTGGATTTATACTTTGAGGCATACTTGTAACTTAACTTATGACTTGCAATTTTATTTTTTTCGATGTCAGGGGCATTTTTAGCTATTTTTTTGTTACTAAAAATTTTGAAAAATAAAAAAATTAAAAACCAATAATTTTGAGGGGCAATAATTAAAGACCACTCCAAAATAGGGACATTTTGTGAATGACCCTTTCTTGTTTAATACGATCCGTTTTGTTAGATGCTTTTGGCAAACACAAAACATATCTGATTATATTTTTACTAAAAGAATAAAAGAAAAAATAACAGCTTTTTGCCAATCTTCCGTGATATAAATCTAGACTGTCACATTATTTTCAAAATCACCCAAAATAATATTCCAAAACTACCAAATTTTGGACTATAATGTATATTCTACTAAACCAATATCAAGATCTCCATATGAACTATCAAAAAAACTAACTTTTTGGACTATTAATAGTTAATACTACTAACCAAAATGACCATATACGACAAAGTGATTTGTCGGCAAATGCTTACCCACGTTCGAGGTAAAATTATATTTTCTCTGCTGACATAATTTTCTTTATTTGATAAATATTAATGATACTATCAAAAAAAAAAATAGTATTTGATCGCACCTATTTAACAGAAAGTCCATGAAGATATATTTATTTTAAGAATAATTTTGAAATATTGTAAAGTCTTTCCTTAGTTAATTATTGTAAAATTATTAAAAATGTGTCATATAAAAGAAACATTCGTTTAATTCTTTAAGAGTTTTTTTTTTCTTTTTCGAAAACATTCGTAAAGAAATAGATAGATTCTAACTCAATTCCAAAACTTAAGTTCATGAAGAGAATTACTCTAGTTCATATAATTAGACCACCCATCTCATTAATCACGATATGATCATGAGATTTTTTTATTCTTTAACACCTCATCTCAGGAGCGTGAACAAAATAATTTAATTTGAAGTCCCAACATTGAGGACCTAATTTAATTTCAAAAATTAACTCAAAAAGAAAAAATTATCCAAAATCTTGACCACCATCAGAAGTTCACTTTATTGATCTGGAACTCAGATCACGATGTATAAAGCAAAGATTTTGGATTTGCACATTCAATAGTAAAGTATAAGTTGGTAGCAGCAGTGTTATGAATTGATGGAATATGAAAACTACTAACTGCAAATAAAAAAAGTTATGATTCATTTAACAAGTTGCCCCTCCATTTTAGGCTGCTTTCTTGATTAAAGGTTTGAAAAAAAACCTCTGATGCCTTGTATCAGTAAATTTATCAACAATTGAGTAAACTTGAATTGCTCAGAGCCCAAAGGCCAAAGAGTTTATAGTAATCATGAAAAAGGTAGTGCCTTTATCCCATATTCATGCAGCATAGCGTACCTGTAATCTAACCCTATACGACTTTTGATGCTGGCATTGTCAGTCACACCAAGGTAGAGTCGGGATTTAAAATTTATGGGTTCAAAAAATTATAGTCCTTTAAGATTATTGAGTTTTGGAGTTATTTGGTAACTGATTTGGAGATAAGTTATGTAGATATTAAATTCTGCATAAATAATACTAGTTTGGTAGCTAGTTAGAAAGTTAGTTATTTATGCATAAAATCAATATGGTATCTGATTTGTAATTTAAAAACCCACTAATTTTTGTATAGTTTTATGCATGATAGAAGGTGATATAAATAATACATAAATACCTAAAACCTTCATAACTAATTAAGGCATAAACTAATTCGTGTATTATTAATATTTACATAACTCTATGTAATTATCAAATAACAATTAATAATTTATGCATATGATATTCAATAAGTTTTTAATATAAATGTATAGTATGATCAAAACTTACTGAGTTCGACCGAATACGTAATCCAAACCTATCAGCCCTTGGTCGGGGCTTAGGCACGCGTTAAAATATTTATACAGTTAACTAAGAAGTCTCAAATATTACACTTCACTGCATACGAAAAAAGTGCATTTACAGTTTATCTTGTCACTTCCAGTTTATGTAATAAAATTTGTTTACTGCAGTACTAGAAATCGTTTTGTCTTATTCTAGCTGTAGCTATTAGATAGCACTTCTTTTATGTTAAAAACAGAGAGCAAAGAGTTTAGATTATTGATAATACGGAAAATGATCAAAAATATTTTTGAATTATATAAAATTAAATAAAAATATTCTTTATTAATATTTTGGTTTTAAAATGTCCATCTTATTAATAATTTCCATAGATAATATTGAACAATAGTTCAATTACTATCCCGTTAATAGTTCTTAATTACAATATCAAGATGAGTTTTAAGTTATATAGTACTTCGTCAATTACATTTACATGCTATATATAGCAGGTAAAATGTCTCATCCAAAATAATGAATTTAATTTTAAGTTATATAGTACTCCGTTAATCACATTCACATGTTATATATAGCAGGTAACAAGCCTCATTCAAAATAATAAATTTAATTTTATAAATGAGGTTTATGTGTAAATAGTTTTTGACTAAGATAATAATATACCCAATTTTTTATACGGATAATGTATGTAACTCAAACTATAAATGTCGACCATAAAAGGCTTAAACATGATCTGATTATATGGATTTTATTTTTTATCAGTAGTGTACAGAATTAAACTCTTTTATACTACTTGTAATATTTTAGATAGAACAAGGATACAAGTTAAATGACATACTAATTCCAAATTTAATAAGTTTACTGGATGAATAAGCTCTCTGTAGGTCCCTCCCATGTCAATTAGGATGTTACATTATCTTTTATACTCATTGTAATTAATATTTAGATAGAACAATGATACAGCTGCTTAATCATTCTGTTTTTAATCTAGAGGCCCCTCCCTTTTTAAAGGGGTTTAATTGTATATTGTCATTTATCTAGGTAACCAACTTTTCAGTCTTCACTTAGAGCACCTGAAAAATAATACTCCCTCCTTTTTAATATGTAAATTATTTTTTAAAACTTTAGAGATGGTAAGTCTGAATATGCGATCAAAATAAAAAAGTTTAACTCTTGAATTTTGAACTATGTCATATTTCTCTCTTTCAACACATGATGACTCGATTGAATGTGGCTTTTTTGGAATCTGCCATCTCTCGAAATGCCTTTCCACAATAGTTATAGTAAATAGGAAGTATTTCCGGGTAAAAGATATTTATAATTGTAATATGAAAATTTTTGATTAAAAAAAATACCATCAAAACTTAAAGATAATTAATTAGTTATATATGCAAGTGGTCGTTTGATCAATTGTGTTGTCTGGTGTGAAGTATAAAATGTTGAGACAGATGTGTGGACATATTACGAGATATAAGATTATAAATAGAGATATATGAGATAAGGTGAGAGTGACTTTCGTGGTGGATAAATGGGTGAAGTGAGACTGAGATGGTTAATTTCGACATATAAGAAGGAGAAGCGCAAATGCCTCAATGAGGAGATGTGAGAGGTTTACTATAGTGGTACGAGGAAAAGTAGAGGTAAATCGAAGAAGTATTGGGGAGAGCTGATTGGAGAACACATGACATATTTATAGTTTATCGAGAACATGACCTAAGATAAAAGATTATAAGGATCGCGGATTAGGGTGGAAGATTAACAAGTAGTTTTTCAACGGGATATGTTGGGTGGCAGTCTATAGAACCATGCTTGTTGTAAAATTATCACTATTTTTCTCATAGTTGTTGTTCTTTGATTTCTGTTTCACTTTATACAACTTGTTGTTGCTACTGTTTTTTTTTTCTGTCTAGATGCTCTATAATGTTTTCCCTATTAGTTGATATGTCTTCTTTATTGTTATATTTTCTTTTTTATAATTGCATTGATTTGATTCACATGAGTCGATGGTCTTTTGAAAACAATATTTCTATATCTCAATGAGATAAAAATATGTCATGCATATACTCTACTCTCTTCGAACTCCACTCGTGAGACTATATTGATATGTTGTTGTTGATAACATAACAAATCAAGAGTATGTATAACTTAAACTAATTACAACAAGTAATAAGTTTTTGTTGGCTAATAATAGTGTAATTTTATGCCAATTATTCGTAGAAAAGATGTTTGACTAGACGAGCCATCATAAAAGTAAGTGAAATTTCGGATGCGTGTTTTATGGGTGTCGTTTTGCGGTAAAATTAGGGATCAGTCAATGGTCACATATATGGCGTAATGACTCCCTTCACGTCATATCGACTTTAGTCAAGCCAAAATATTGCAATGACAACTAATGATGACAAATAAAATTTACTCTATAAATATATACTACTTATAACTCAAATTCATAGTCAAAATTTATGATAGAATGTCCTAGCATAGTCTTGTTTCTCTATGATATAGATAGATCATAGATGCAACGATTGAGGGAATCCTGGAAAATTATTAACATAAAAGAATCCATTAAAGTTGATGGAAATTTATACATGTTTTGGGGAAGACGTTATGAATTTATAATTTGCAGTTTCTTTGTTGGGTTACATCTATGATCCATCCATCAATCATGACCAGTCAGATACAGAGAATCAATTTCCAGTTCTCACAAGAAAAAGTTCGACTGTTCACAAAGATAATCCCTGCATGTTTTAATTTGATATGAAATTTAAAAAGCTAAATTTTTTTTACAATTTTATAATATTAAATTAAAAATATATAGAATATATCAAAATATTTTTGAAATTAGTAAGTTGTAAAAAAAAAAAAAGACATAGGTATAGGGGTGTTGTAGGCTTGTTGTTTTCTCATGCTAAGAGGTATACATACCCCTTTGTCAAAAAGGCCAAACCAAAAGCATTCATGATTGACAATTATTAATGTAAAAATTTCTCATGAGCATTTAGTATTAATAATCTAATAAAAATAATAATTAACTTGCTATTATAAAGAATTTTACATTGTCCTCGTAGATAATTAAGGGTGAAGCTAGAACACTCCAGGGCGTCCTAAAAATTACACTATTTTTTTGATAAAGTGAATTTTTTTATTTTATATATCTTAGACGTTGAATCTTTTTAGCTTTATTATGTGTATTATTCTTATATTTTGAATCCTCTAGTAAAAATATTACTTCTATCAAACATAAATTATTATTTCTCCTACTCCGACCACCCCTAAATTTCTGCAGTATCAGAATTGAGGAGAAAATGCTTAAGGTACGTAGTTTCAGAATTTAGAAAGCCAAATGATGATTAGTAGCATTAGCAAGAAACAGAAACGCTTCCCATTGGTCTTAATGTTTTTTAAGAAGCTAACATTAGTGCTTGCAAGCAGATATAGTACTCCACTAAATCATGATTAACAACATAAAAGAAAAGTTAAATTTATTAATTAACGACTAAATCATGATTACCGACATGGATTAATCAAAGGGACGTTGTTCTTCTGCCTACAATAGGTGGGTGGGGATCATGAATTGACATCCTCCTTACTCTATCATTATTACCTAAAAACAAAGTCTCCCAAATATCGGAGAAAGCCTCAACGATCACTCCATGATAATGCTTTCCGTTCAACGACAGAAAGCATTGTAAAAGCTGTTCAAGCTCATTCTTCTCAAACATTTCCTTCTCCAAAATCATTTCCATCATTGACCTCTTGAAATCTTCGTATGGGTCCTGCGATTTCTTCACGATCGCGAAGCTCTCCTTCACTTTCCCATCCACGCTACATGGTATCAGCTTCTTAAACACCGATAACCTCGCTGGTAACTCACTGTCCGATGACGTAGAAACTGATGATCTTCTACCTGTTCAGACATAATATAATTAATTAACTATAATTCCACCCAAAAAAGTAAAAAATAAAGTTAATAACACAAATAGACAGAGGGAGCATGTTAAGACATAATGTAAATTAAATAGTCTTCCGTTTCAACTTATGTAATGAATTTTGATTAAGGTAAAAGTTAAAGTTTTTTTTAAAAATAAATAAATAAATAAATTGTGGTCTAAAATAATTTGCATGACAATTATATATATATAGACACTATTTCATTAAGAATACAATAGAAATATTAAAAGTAAAATTATCTGTATATATGATATGTATTATTTGAGCCGAGTATCACTCTCTACCCCACGGGAGTAGAGGTAAAATGTGTGTATATTTATTTTCTCCAATCTTACTTTGTGAAATTAGAGTTGTGTATGTTGTTGTAAAATTACCTCTAAATATAAACTTTTAGACGCTCAATTTAGTCAGACAAATAACACTTTTATATCTAAATATGATATGCATTACTTGATCTATTTCTTACGAAATAAGTTGTTCTACCTGTGATGTAGTAGAGGTTATAAGATCTGTGTAGAGGTTACACGTGAGTATGTTGTTGTTGTAAAATGTTATCTCTAAATATAAACTTTTAGACGGTCAATTTGGTCAGACAAATAATACTTTTACCTTTTGAAGAGGAGAAACTTGGTCTGGAATGCTTGAGTTTCTTCTTTGTGGTGGTGTTCCTTTTGTGACGACGCCTCATTGTAGTGGTCTCACATATGGTTTCCAAGTGAGGGTTGAAATCAGTAGATGAGTCATCTGTTGAGAAATCGAAGCAGCTTCTAGAAGATGAAACTAAAGTTTCAGTTTCCTCATCTTCGTTATAATTATCCAAAGTTTGATCAGTACCGCTTAAAATCCCGCTGTACTCCTCAGCAGAGGAGGTGCTTATTCTGTTCGTTCTTCCCTTTGTTTTCGTCTTTTTAACTCCCCGTTTCTTCTTCTTCT
This sequence comes from Solanum dulcamara, assembly GCF_947179165.1. Classification (NCBI taxonomy): domain Eukaryota; kingdom Viridiplantae; phylum Streptophyta; class Magnoliopsida; order Solanales; family Solanaceae; genus Solanum; species Solanum dulcamara. Next base: position 54,517,415 of record NC_077247.1, on the reverse strand, counting down.
TCTCAAAATTACTGAATTGCGGAGGAGTAGTAGGGGGTCGTAAGGCCAAATTGATCTCCTCCTCCTCCTCTTCTTCTTCAGAGAAGAAGGAACTGGAAACCACGTGAAACTTCTCTTCTTTCTTCCATTTGAATTGATCTTGTGAACAGCGTGAATTAAACCCACAGCCAACGGAGATCATCATGGATTCCGGCACGTAATTTCGAGGATTTTGATTAATAAGAGGGAAATTGGGGGAGACGAGCTTATTATTAGTATGTGGGAAGAAATTAGGATTTTGGGGAAGAGAAGAAGGGTCTTTGGAACGGCAGGAATTGAAGGAAGCAATAACCCTGGAGAACCGAAGCTTGAAATTTTTTCCCATTCTTTTTCTCTCTATCTTTTTCATTTGATAAAAGTGTGAACTGAGAATTGTTTATATTGGGGGACAGAGGGGTGAGGAGAGCGGAGAAAAAGGCTTAAAATAGTCCCTTATTTTTGAGTCTACATTCAAAATTATTTTTATTTTTTCACTTAATAGTCCTTCATATTTATAGTATCGATATAATTTTGGTCCGCTCACAAATTTATCTCCTTTTTTTTTTAAAGATCGAAAGATTCATCATATTAAATTTTACGTGCAACAATACACAATTTTTTTTCTTGCAATGTGATTTGTCTAGTTTGAAAAATAAAGATAGATTCTTGATCGATTTAAATAGTTGCAATAATTTTTGAATACATAAACCTAACAACAAACAAATTTTGTAGCTAAACAAGAAAATTCGCCATTACCCCTCTTTATCGACGAATTAGCTATTAGCGATGAAGTTCGTAAATAAATCCAATTTTTAAATTGAACACTCTTCTCCTCTCATGGAGTTATTTTTTTCTAATAAATATAGAGGAAGAAGGCTGAACATTTCATAAACTAAATTGTGGACCAAAGAAGTTAAAAAATAGATGAAAGCTTGGAAAAGGACTAAAAATGCATCAATATAACAAACATGAAGGACTATTAATGCTCGATGTGAAAAAATAAAAATGACTTTGAAATCTAGCCCAAAGATAAAGGATCTATTTTGGCCTTTTTTTTCTTGAGGAGAGCGTGACCAAGCGTCTCTAACTGTTGAGTTATTGGTCAAATTAGTACTAATTGGTTTTACTGATAACGGTTTAATTTCTCCTTTTCACGCTAATTAAGACAAATCATTGTAATTTTTAAAAGAGTTTAACTTTTCTACATTAGACATTGTAATTTTTCTAATATCATATAATTGCAGATAATCGTTAGTAAGTAAGAAACAAAAATTAATAATCTAAAAAAAAACAAGACATTTGATCTACTCCAATAATTAGTAGTTAAAATACAATAATATCAAACATTATATGGGTATAAAGAAATAAAATTTATATTTAATTGAAGATATAAGAAGGAGAATTGAAATGAAGACGGTGATAATAGAACTTACATCTCTTATACGGACTATTAGACTAATAAGCTTAGCTGATTGTTGCTTATTACTCCCTTCGTCACAATTTTTGTGACTTAAAAGTGTTTTATTTTTTTGTACATAGTTTTCTAATATGTAAAAAAAAAAATTTTAAAAAGCTACATGGTCAAAATTAAAAAAAAATAACTCTTGAAATTCGAAACTATGTCATATAAATTAAAATAGAAGACAATACAGAAACTTCAAGTTACTAGTACTCTTAACATTTTACTTTGAATTAGAATGTTGTAGTTGGGAATAAAGTTGTAGCCAGTGAGCAACAGGAAGCTGCAGATGCGCGCAGTGTCATCTATTTACTCAACTTTGTAGAAAAAATTCAATCAAAGTCTGAAATTAGTTGCCGTATTGCAGGCGAGAGAATTTAATAAAGTAATCATATCCACTATCCTGGGAAAAACTGTACTCTGTTGGATTCCCCTATCATCTTTAGTTTGATTATAGATTTTGAAGTTAGAAATTTTAAATTTTAAATTTTTAAAATTGAATTTAAACATGAATTTATTTAAAAATATATTTGAAGTTTCATGAGCGAAAGTTTCAAAAAATTTCATGGTTAAACAAGTATTTCAAGATAATTTTTTAAAAATTTTTTCGAAAATCTATGCGCAAACGCTAGTTACAAATGGAGCATGTGTTTGGTACCAAAAAAAAATGTTTTTCTGAAAAAATAAGTTGATTTTCTATTTATTTATGATTTTTAATAAATAAACATAAAATATTTATTTATAATCTAGAGAAATACGATGACCAATGAGTATGAGCTAGGATGTGTGATGGACGGAGAGAAGACGATCAATAGGAATGCCATTTTGGAACTTGTTTCTTGTTATTGTCTCTGTTTGTCAATTAGATACTCATACTTATCACTTTGATAAGTATAGGGGTCTCCCCTCATTTTTTAAGAAGAGAAATAAAAAATATCAAATCAAATAATAATTTCTTTATAATGTTATAATTAAACAGTCCAATTAATGTTTTCTAATTTTATATATAAATAAATATAGTGAGACAGAGATGCATTGATGACAAAAAGTACTTTGCAAAGAAAAGTAATCTTTTGTCTTCGATCATAATGAAACCATTTGCATATTAGGAGACTTGAGAGAAATGAAAGAAAAGGAACTAACCTTTAGTCTTTGGACAAAAGCATTTTCAATGATATGTCTTGGAGAAAAGCCATTTCAAATAAGAAACCTCCCAAAAGATTATAGGGAATCCAAGAAAACATAATCATCCATCCCATGGCCTTGTCCTTTCTTTTCTCTGTTTTTCCATTGAATAACTACCGCTTGATGGAGACAGAAATTTTAACTAATAAATTAACAATAATATATTCAATGAATTCTCATAAAGTCCGACTTGGGAAGGATAAAGTGCGTACGCATGTTCTATTACTATCTCTTCAATATAGAAAGGTTGTTTCCGAAAGTTTCTTGAATCAATCAAATCAAAGTCATAATTAAAAAAAATGATAGTAGAGAGATACATGACAACTAATAGCGAAGAAGTGCGGCGCATACATGTAAAGAACTGATAACAACAACACGAAGGTGTGATCACCTAAATATAACAAACCACAGATGATATTAGATATCAAAATCAAAGACTACATGAATAGACTACTGCTACGACTTACACATTGCTCTATACTACCACCCAGTCAAATATATAAATAGGCTAGTAATAATAAGACAACTCTCAACTACTTATTACTAACCCTTTACCTTTATTTACGACCTCCATATTCTCCTATTTAAAATATAAAAAAATAAACACATATGAATACATTGAAGAGATATAACATAAAATATATATATAACTAATATATATATTATACATATTTACGTAATAAAATTTTTTAGCGAAGGAGTTTCAATTAACATCTTTGGACAAGAGTGGCTCTGCCACTATTACTGCAGGCGACAAACCACAAGTATGAGCTGTTGTGAAGTACTTGCGCTAGTAAGAAGCACAAGTTTACTTACATGAATTTAATTTATATATGCACTGATAGTAGAAATATTTTTTCCTACTTTCAGGAAAATTTACTCTGTTGTATCAAATTTATCTATTTTACTTTACTTTTGAGAAAACAGATTAAAACAAAGGATGGAGATGTACTGTAGAATCCTATAACTTTCTTTCTACTTATATTTATAGTAAAACTCTGATTAATTTGTTAGAAGAACTAAAAGAAATTTAAAGTTTTGAGGCGTAAAAGATAACTTTCTTTCAATAGTTATTGCATGTACATACTTTTAGAGGTTACAAGCAATGCTCTATCAAGATGCAATAAAGCATGAAACACATATGCAATCAAATATGCTACGTCAAGGAATTCATTTTATTTATGGAATCTGTCAAGGAGACCTTTCAGAACAATCTCTCATTTTCTCAACATATGCAGCAACCTTTTCTGTTTAATTAAAATTTAAATATTAATCTTTAATTTAGATATATAATTAAATATATATAAATAGACTTATACTTAACTAAATAGTGTTTGAATTGGCTCATTTTACGTAATTTTTAGCTTTTAAGCTCTTTTTATTTATGAGTGTGTTTGAGAAACCACTTACTTTTAGACTAAAAAAGTGCAAAAATAAACTAAAAGCTAAAAATTGATTATGATCAATTTATGACTTTTAGGTTTAAGCTAGTTTAGAAAAATAATTCAAACACTCCCTCAAAAATGACCTTGTGCCACCGACGTGGGAATCTTCCCATTGTATTGCAACTATCTCAACATAATTTAGATTCCTATTGCGTTAAGGCCCGCGATGTTACTAGGAATAGTAGAAATCCGTAGATAAAATCAAGTCACGTGATCCAATTCATGGGCAGGTTATTACGTGTTGGTCCACATTTATATAAGAGTATGGGAATTGAAGTAAAAGGACACTTGCTGAGTATGACATTTTGCCCAACTTTCTTTACATTTCATGGACATCTATAAATATATCCTCGTACTTCTAGCTTTCTTGTTTACACTAGTGGTGAATTATTGACCAGGAAATTGTTGAAGAGAATAAAGCCTTTTGCAACTGAGATTGTATATATAACACCATTAGTCAATTAAGATTTTGGCAGCTTATATCAATAACTCTTTAAATTTGTTAATAATTTTTATTTAGACACTTGAATTATGATATATTTTGATTGACCATCTAAACATATAATAAAATATTTTTATTAGACACTTTCAATTCTTGAAAAAGTTTTTGTGCAATAAGTTTACTTATTAAACTATGTCACTTTTTAAACTATGTTTATTAACTCCACTAAGCCGTAGAACCTCATGCATGTTCCAATTTATGCCGATGTGTACAATTAAAGGAGAAGATATATTTCATGCAATTAATTTATCTATGTAATGAGCATTTGTGAAGATGTACAATAATTTTTTTAAAATTATGAGTCAGAAGTATCTAATAAGAACACTTTATCATGTGTTTAGATGCTCAATTGGAACAAACTATCGTTTATGAGCATCTAAATATAATTTAGTGACAAGTTTTAGATATCGATGTAACGTGCTTAATTTCAATTTGTCCCGCTACTAATAGCAAAAGGTAAAAATGTGTTTGAATATTCTTATATTTGTCCCGCTACTAATAGCAAAGGTAAATATAATTCTGTTGGCCCTACTATTTATAAAGAAGAGAATTATATATTCGTACTAAGTTTAAATTTTTGTTGTACTAAATAAATAAATAATTTTTAAAAATTCTAAATCCAAGTGTGGATATGAACGTATGCAAAATAAATTTAGATAAAATGGTGCCCGCACGATTGCTAAAAGAAAGGGGGAACATTAATTTAGAGACATTAAGTTTAGTTTTTTTTAAAAAAAAAAAATCTCCGCAAAAAATGGCCCACCTCAAATACTACTTTGTTCCAGGCAAAGAAAAACAGAGAATAGAATGTTGTTTTTTCATAACAATCCTTAATTATCTCTCAGCCTTTTGCTTTTCTCTTACAAACAAAATACACATTCTGTTTCACTGTTAAAATTAAGTTGTAATTTGATTTTGGCATAAGGTAAATTATAATTTACATGAGGATACTTTGTCCAAATGTTGATAAAGAAGATGGGTTGGAGACAGTGTTGGAGGTGCCAATTCCAGATGAAATGTTCAAAAGCATGGGGAGTAATGCAGCACTTAGATGGCAAAATATGGCAACATGGATGAAAGCTCAAACATCTGATAAATGGTCTTCTCCTATTGTTGCTGCTCGTTATAATGAACTTAGTTTTCTCCTTTATATGGTGGGATCTCCTCTTATACCTTTCCAAATCCAATTGGGCCAATCCGTTAATCGTCCTGTCAAACATTCTTCCATCGTAAGTTTTCCTATTTATATTTCCTCATCAACTTGCGTGCACCTCAACAATATATGCATGACAACCATATAAAGAGAAATAAGATAAAATTTACCATTCGTGGACACGAGAAAACAGACTTCATATTTTACATTTGTGAACACAACTCTATGTTATGCGGATCCTTCATTTTTCATAACGTACTTGTATCAAACTGAGTGTAAAAATTAGCAACAAAAAAAGAAAAGAAAAACTTGCTTTATCCGTTGGTGTACGTGTTGACTAATTTGAAACTGATGTGCAGGAAGCGTCAACAGCAAAATACATTTTGCAACAATACATAGCAGCAACAGGGGGGCAACCAGCGTTAAATGCAGTGAATAGCATGTGTGTAATTGGGCATGTTAAAATTACTGCGTCTGATTTCCATCAAGGTGATCAAAGTGTGAAGGTGAGAAAGAGTGACGAAAATGGAGGCTTTGTGCTTTGGCAAAAGAATCCCGACCTTTGGTGCTTAGAATTGCTGATCTCTGGATGCAAAGTCATTTCTGGTAGTAATGGCAAAATCTCATGGAGACAATCTTCTAATCAAATTAGGCCTATCTCCAAGGGTCCTCCTAGACCTCTCCGCCGCTTTCTGCAGGTAAAACAAACTTCAATTGTCACGCATAATTGACTTAACTGTTTTAGTGAGTAAAGTTCAACATTGTATTTTGGTAGCTGCTTAATTAAATATAGCTAAATGATCTGCCATTGTTTTAGGGATTAGATCCTCGGTCTATAGCAAACTTGTTTGCGAATGCAGTCTGCATAGGAGAGAAGATAATAAACGACGAGGACTGTTTCATCCTCAAACTAGACACCAATCAATCAGCATTGGAGGCACAAAGTGGTTCAAATTATGAAATACTTCATCACACAATCTGGGGATACTTCAGCCAAAGATCGGGGCTAATGGTCAAGTTTGAGGATTCCAGGCTGCTAACAGTTAAGACCAGCAGGGACGATGAGGGCGTCTTCTGGGAGACGAGCACAGAATCTGTTATGGAGGACTATAAGCATGTTGACGGAGTTAATGTAGCGCATAGTGGCAAGACTTTTGTAACAGTTTTCAGATATGGAGAGCACTCTGCAAACCACAAGAGGCAGCTGGAGGAAAGATGGAAAATTGAAGAGGTAGATTTTAATGTTGGAAGATTGACAACTGATTTCTTCATGCCTCCTTCAGACTTCGATAAAGAACGTTCTCGTGTCTAGAATAGATGTTGGAAATTATATACTTGAAGCATATTCAACACAATTTTGCAGTATATACACAAACAAAAAGCTTTTTCTCTTCTCAAGGAAGTGTTAAAAAGCAACTCTACTAATTTGAACAGTATATATTAGAGAAATTTGTCAAGTTCCTATCTGATAACAACTGTGTGCCTCTACATATAGTCACCTTAACTTTCTGATAACAACTGTGTGCCTCTACATATAGTCACCTTAACTTTCTTACCTTCGGAAAATTAATAAATGGAGGTATCTCATATCACTTAGGACGAGCTCTGTGAGTTGAATTGAACCATCATTTTCCACTCGGATTAGTATACATATATAAAATAAAAAAACAGTTAAAAGTGTATACATATTATAAGATCACATACATTTTGAACTTATCGACTCTATATTCTGATTTTGCCTCTGTCCATGATCTATCCCGCGCTAAAGCTGCTGAAAGTCACAGTTATTCACCAAAACATTTGTGGCTTTGCGTTGTTCTTCCACATTGAAACTAAGTATTTCACTCTTTTTTTTTTAACAGTCACATATTACAAAAGTTCATGATATATCATATATGTACTTTCTATGACGATTTTCTTCACCCGGTAAAGTTACCTGTATTCAGTCCATTAAACCGAAATGTAGAAAGATGTAATTCTCCAGAAATATATTTCAGTCTTGCATAGACTGTCAAAACAACATATCAGAAATAAAACCAATGATTAAATTACAGCTTATGCCTTGTGGCTTGAAAACAATTTTCTTGCAATTTAGTGTGTCTCAATTCCAAACTAGTTCAGGTTGTCCTAAAAAAAACTTCCTTATCAATTTTGGGCTATTGAGAACCTTTGGGCCATACTATAGAATTAATTTCACTGCAGTTTCGGTAGCTAATTGGAGAAACTTTGCAGCTTACGGAACAAGTTCATAACAATCAATCACTTTTCTTGTCATCTTGGAAGCTTATTTGGCACTTAGTGACCATGTAAGTAGTTATCAGGTAAGAGCCATTGAAGAAGTTCAAAAGTTTTTCTCTTCATTATAATCTCCGTATTAATTGATATAATTAGGAGTGAAACTGCTAATACTGCTGATAAGAGGGGTTGAAACTGCTAATACTGCTAATACTGCTAGCTAGACAAGGTACCGACTGGTTAATAATATGATATTTGAATCATCAATAAATAGAAGAGAAAAACATGTCTATCGAAAATGTCTTTCAGCAGAAAATTACTAGCAACAAATCCAGATTGTTTTTTGCATGAATTAATCCAATCATGATGTTGTTTGAGTTTTCACCAAACATGTGATTTCATTGTGGAAAGACAGAAAAAAATTAGAGGAGAAAAAATTTACAAGTATGAAATCCTAAATAGATACTAGTTTTCCCTAACAGCGAAAATGCAATGAACCTCAGTGTAATCTTTTCACAAATGCTCCCTTTCATCAATAACAGACAGCAGATGGCATAAATCATCATTTATGTGTGTGAAAAGAGGTGACCATGCAAATGCGGATTCTTGATATTCTCTAAGTCATAACTTTCTCCCTGTTGCAGTTGTTTGCTCCCTCTTCATTTGCCTTAGACTTAAGTCACGAATTCCCTGAAATAGTTTAAAATGGGATCAAACAATCATCAATTGCATTACTACACATCTTAAAGGAACAACCTTAACATAACAAGAATCTAGGAGAGGCAAAAGGGTGGAATTAAGAAAGCTATCTTTGTCTATAACTTTAAACAAAAGACGATACAAAAACAGAAGCAAAAATCAGTGCATGTGCATGTTTACGACCGACAAAGAGAGAGATCCAGCCATAAAGAAATCAATAACGTTGTTTCTAAAGCCAAAGTTATATTGGCCTACAGAAAGGAAAAATGGAACATCTTACTATCCATCACCTGCCAACCTTTGGGTAGGTACAGTACTGTCAGGCCACCGTGTTTCATGCCAGCCAACTTGACCAAATAAGTTGCAGAAAGAAAAGCTACTATTTTGTCACTGTGTACTTAATGAGGAAGTAACTGCACATTTCATGTAAACTACCCTATAAGAGGCAAAGAGAACTTTTTTCAACTCTTTATTTCATACATATATAAATACTGAGAACTTCAACTCTTAGATGGAGCAACAAGAAATTTCACAAGCTTGATCAGAGAAAATAAAGAAATCACACAAAAATAGGCATATCAAAGTCGAAAGAGAGCTGTGCTATTATCCAGTCCAATCAGCTCCAGCGAGAAGTTGTATTTTGTCAATGAAAACAAGGAGAAATTCTCAACTGGAGTAAACAAATTAAAGAAGATCCAACAATATTATCAAGAATAACAACAGATGTCCTGAAATAGTACATAATTTACACTATCATGTCATTCAGTATAGCAAGATGGAACTGGAGGATCATTTTTTATCTTTTCCATATGCAAATTGCTAAAGTTCAACATAGCATAATATACAAATACAGTCAGCATGCAGGTTTTCTAGCCAAGGAAGAAAAAAAATGAGTTTTCACATCGAAGTATTCTAAAAATACTACTCCATGAATCTAATTACTGAAAACACTTATTTTTATGAATGGGTCCACACAGAACAAAACAATATTAGATGGTTGCAAATAGTCGAAGGAAGCAACCAAAGGGAACACTGAACATAAAACTAGTAAACTTGCGTCTATAAAATATAGCCATATTTAGTGATAAAACTCTACGAAATCCAAAGTTAGAAAATAAAAAGAATTTAAGCATTAACATTGCACCAGAGGAGCACCCAATGGGTGTGGCCTAGTGGTCAATGAAGTGAGAAAAGAAAATAAGATTTCATGTATAAATCACAGCTTCCCATCTGCCTAAGCCAACCCGGTACCTATGTTGGTGGGAAGTAGATACCAAGTAGTAGGTATCTGGTGAAATAGTCAAGACGCGCATAAGCTTACTCAGACACCACCATTATATAAAGAAAAGCATTGCACAAAAGCAAATAATGAAGAATAAAAAGAGTAGTGCAAGTTTAAAAATTAGAAATAACAATATAATAAAACTAATGGTGAAAACTCTTCCATTTTGGAACAGTGATGACATTAGCTGTTGAATTTTAGCCCATAATCATGATCTAGAGTGACATGGAAGAGAAGTTCCAAATTTCCCTAACTGACGCTGGTTAGGTGGTTTGCTAACCAACGTCAGTTAGGGATATTTGGAAATTCTCTCCAACCTAGTAGTCTTAGCTACCATGGGACTTCTCTCTATATATCTATATTTGAAACAGAAAATATCTCAGGAAAATCAAGTTACGAAATTGCAGCAGATACCAGTTGATTGGGTAACTTTGATTTTAACATTCAGGGAGATGGAAAAACAAACATTTAGGGGGATCTTCAGTATTAAATTCACATTTAATATGTAGAGGTCAAATACTACCTTACCTAATCTGAAGCATGTTACTTTTAAAAAAAGGTACCAACTAGAACGGTCTATTTACTAATGAATACTCTACTCTGAAACTCTTGAATTGCAGCAACAGGAGATTCCACCACCAAATAGAGTTACAGAAGATACTATAATCTTCTGCTCAGTGTATTCTTTTTGATCAAGTCGACATTATGATAGTTGCGAGGCAAAGAGCAGAAAATTATACATTCCAACGTGCTTCAGTTCATTTGAATATTTTCTCAAATATAATAAACTCTCACACAACAATCAAATTAAGTCAGTGTATTTGTGAAAAGTTTAAGAAACCTGAGGCAGATCAAAGTGACACTACTTCAAGGAGGCCTTTCACAAGGAGTCAAGCTAAGGACCGGCCTTTCACAAGAGTCAAGCTAAAGACCTTCAAGCATTGCAAGTTTTATGGATGAAGATGGAACCTTTGGAAGGCTCCAACATGGAAGACTTGAAGATATTTAATATATTAAGTGCACTATCATTTGAATTACCTTGTAATTTTAGTGAGGGGCAATTGGGTCTTGCTTCACTATTTTAGCCTTTAGTATAAATAGTGGATATTAGGGTTGTGTTTTGGTTAGTTTCACTATTACATTTTTTAATTGTTTGAATTTAATTGTGTTTATCTCTCTTTAATCTATCTTTCAATTTCTATTTTATTGTTTCATCTTCTTGTTTCACATCAAAACCGCAAGTACCTAAAAGTTGCATTGCAAGGTATAGACCAAATTATGTTGCATTTTTCAGTTTCCTTTGACTTGGACTTACCATATATCTAAAAGTTCAGGAAAAAACTACTTAAATTCATCAGTAGGAGTGATGATAGACAAGTGAAGCATTTGAAACATTCTAAGAGTACAGTATCTCCAAAATAACGAAACTAGAGATGACATGTGAAACATACAAGCAAATTCTAGTTAATTTTCACATAAATTCTATCAGCACAAATGAAGTTGGAGTGAGATTAAACAGGTGTGATGTCTAAATGTAGACAATTCAGATATCTGGCCTCAATGATCCAAGAGAATGATGCAATACATGAAAAGGTAAATCTTAGAATTAAAATGAAATACATGAAATAAAAGATTGATACAAGAGTGTAGGTAGATTTCTAAGTGCACTGATCTGTCAGTGTATTAAAAGGAGATAAGGTAATCCTAATATCACATGGAAGAAAGTTAGCTCAGAACCTCAGACTTAGTGAACAACGAAACATAATCAAAGCAAAAGATCATTTGAGCAATGCCAACTAGTAGGGACTAACACTTAGTCATGTTGGTACACTTAAAAGTCTGGAGTACGACGGAAGTCTTCTTTATTTATTTAGAGATTTGTATGACAGTAAGATAAAGAGAACCTCTCTGGTTAGAGAGCTTCAAATTTGTTTTAGAAACAAATCATAAGAGTATTGAAATGAAACATGTGCAAATGGAATCAAAACAACATTGAGAATCCATATAGTCAACCCCAATTAAATTGGGATTTAAAGTATGGTTGCTATTGCTGTTAAAATTTTATCAACACGCAGTTAATGACAATTCAAATTGTAACAATGAATTAACAGCAGTGAAGATCACATGAGTGCAATACTTTTGAAAGAGTTAGTGCTACAATCATTACTATTTGGTTTCCCAAATGCTCCCACAGTATATCAGACAGAGACAGAAAGTAGTGTACATACTTCGGATATGTTAATCATGAAGAAGAGGAAGGCATTTACTGGAAATGGTAAGAAAGCTTGAGAAAGATTTTAGAAGGAAAAAAGAAATATGTCCGAAGCCTACATGAACATTCAACTCTCAATTGGGAAAAAAATAATCATTGACAATTTAAAGGAAAAAACAAAAACAGAGATATGGAAAAAGAGAGAGAAGGAAGAGGCAGAAGCAGAAGCAGAAGCATGTCTAGGACCCGACCTTCACTTCTAGACTAAATCCTGTATCCTCAAGCAGGCATCCAAATATTGGCAGTGGAACTAGCAGTAAATAGGCAATGGTTGAGAATAGAGCTTTGACCTAATTGATAACTCCAAAGGTGATGTATTTGAACAATATTCAGATGGTTGCACCGCGGCATTGACTATTCAAGTTAATATGGTTTGTTCAAGGCTGATGGCTGCTTATTTGCTTTCTGATGAAGTGCACAATAATAAAAGGCGAAGATAGAGGACAATCTTATCATTGCAACTATAAATTCCATATAGTATAAGCTCCAATATCTCACTTAAATGACGTGAAAAGCTGTTTGTACCTTGTGTCTACTTGTCACAGAACCTCCTATCTAATAACACCCCCCCCCCCCCCCAAAATCACCAGCCTAACATGTCTAACTTAAATCACGAATTCATAACCAAGATTAACCACAAGGAAGAATTGGATTCAAAGGGAAAGAGAAAGAGAGCTAACCGATGAATGAAGAGTTGGTGATTCAATAGGAATGTAGCGTACAGACATCTTAGCGATCTCAGAAAGGGCATCCTCGGGGACTCCAGGAACGTCACTGGTTAACTCCTCGTAGGCAGCCTCAAATGCTTCCTGCCAAAACTTTAGCAATTTGATCCCACGGCTGTTTGTGTATACATCCCACATATGCTTCACTAACTTCTCCCTTTCTTCCATTTCCTGCCAAAAATACATACAATTCCCAACAAACAATCAACGAATTATCAAGTTGTTACTAATAACTAGGTAATCCAATCAATCAATTCTGCCTCAATCCCAAACTAGAACGACATGAATTAAAAAACCACAATGAGGTTTGAAAAAGGGAAATGTACGAACGAGAACGTCGAGATCTTCGGGGAGGGGAATGTCGATGTCATCGGAGATGGCGTTGAGGTTACCGGCGGACCAGCGGAGAGTAACAGTTCCGGTGAGCATAGACCAGAAAGCTAACAATAAGATAGCGGCAAAAGCCCAAAACTTGTAACGACCTCTACCGAAAATGGTGGAATAGGAAGTTTCCTTCTTAGAAGTTGTGAACGACGATGAAGGTGCCGTCGGCGTTGATATTGGAAGAGCATCTTCATCCTTCATTTCAATTTTTCCTTCTTTCGCTTTTGTATAAAATAAAATTCCTTTTTCCTTTTCCTTTTCCTTTTATATGTATTTATTTATACTTTTGTTTTATTTGAATTGGATTGCATCTCTACTCTGGGATTCTCTGTTATTGTAATTGTGCAGGGATTATGTATTCTGATGGCCACCCTATTTTTACTTATCATTAGGTTGATATTTTAAAATTTACGATCAAATATTTTTTTGACAGATATAGTATTTTTTTAAAATAAATAAATAATATATATATTGCGGTATAATAGGAATTTATATTTTCAAAAATCATTAAAAAGTTATAAAAATAGTTGATTGCCTCATGCCTCGGCAAATTCAAAAGTACTTTTAAGATCTAATCACAAATAATGAGATGCAATTATTCAGATAGATGAGTAAATTAAAATATTTTTATCATTTAATAAGTGGAAATAGCCAAGTATTCGTTAATGTGTGTGCCTTTTTAGTATCAGTAAATAAATAAACATAACCACAAAATAGAGAGTGTGAACATGTATTTTGGGGACTTTGGTCTTAAATTTATGATGAGAATATATAAGTTTGTCTTTATTATTAATATAAAAATTATTTATAAATCAAGTTATATTTATTATATATATGCTTTGCTTAGTTGTGACTTGTAAATTATATTTACAAGTTGTGATTTATGTTTATCAATTTCGATTTATGATCGCATTAATAATAAGTTACATTTAGCAGTAAGTGATATTTATGTATTTGTTTTATTTGAATTTGATTGCATCTTTATTTGATACTTATCATTAGGTTGATATTTCAAATTTTACTTTTTTTGATAAAATATTTTTTGACGGATATAATAATTTTTAATATATATGGAATTTAGATTTGGCTAAATTATTAAGAAGTTATAAGAGTAGTTGATTGTCTCATGACTCTTCAAAGTCAAAGATACTTTTAAGGTCTAATCACAAATAATGAGATGTAATTATTCAAATAGATAAATAAATTAAAATATTTTTATTATTTAATAAGTGAAAACAGCCTAGTATTCGTTAATGTGTGCACCTTTTACTATCAGTTAATTAAATAAAAATAATCAAAAAATAGAGAGTGTGAACATGTGTTTTGGAGACTTTGGTCTTAAATTTGTGATGAGAATATATAGGTTTGTCTATATTTTATTTATAAATCAAGTTATAAATATTATATATATGTTTTGCTTAGTTGTGACTTATAAGTTATGTTTATAAGTTTTGATTTATGTTTATCAATTGTGATTTATGATCGCATTGATAATAATAATTTATGAGTCATGTTTGATGATAACAATAAGTTATATTTATGATTATAAATTAAAAATAACATTTAATAGTTGTGATTTATATATAAATATACATATACATACACGTTTGCTTTATTTGAATTTGATTGCGTTTTTATTTTGAAATGTTCTATTATTGTAATTGAGCAGAAATTATTTATTCCGATGGCCACCTTATTTTTACTTGTAAATAAGTTAATATTTCAAAATTTACTTATTTTAATATTTTTTTGACCGATATAGTAATTTATATATATATATATTGGTACAATAGAAATTTATATTTGGCCAAATCATTAGGAAGTTATAAAAGTAGTTGATTGCCTCAGGCCTCTCCAAAGTCAAAGATACTTTTGATGTCGAATGATGAGATGTAATTATTCAAACATTCGTTAACATTTTTTTTAATATGAGTTTATATGTTGAGTTTGGTTATAATTATTTATATGAGTTTTAAGTATTATTTATATGTTGAGTTTAGTTATAATTTAAAACTCATGTTTACTAGTCTTGATTTATGCTTATCAATTGCGATTTATAATTGTGTTGATAACAACAATTTATACGTCAAGTTTGATGGTAATGACAAGTCACATTTATGATTACAAATTAGAAATTACACTTAGTAGTTGTAATTTATAACTTATAAGTCATCTTCGTCAAATATAATTTTATAATCTTTCTTTTTCGTAATTTTTCACATATTATGTTTGAAATCTATTTTGCAAGTATTTTTCATCTTTAAGGTCTCTTGGACAAAGTAGTTAGTATTATTATATTTTGACATTTTAGTATACAATAATATATTTGATGTAATTGAATTATGAAAAGAGTAAGGTTATAAAAAAATTGTATCTCATAAGCCCTCGACTAAAAAAAAAGAAGAAGAAGCTATTTTGACATTTTATTTTTAATATATATCTCCAAAATATTTTCAAAATCCAAGTGTTTATAGGAACTAATTTCATACTCCAGCAAACTTTAAATATTACTGCACCGGTGACCAATTGGGTCCAGCAGGACCAGTACTCCACCCCCCACACTAGCTAATTGAAGTCGGAAAAATGCGGTGTCCGTACTGCTCGGCGGTGCAAGGGCGGTGCAACAGCAGTACCAGCGGCAGACCGATAACAGAGTGCACATCCTGCGGCCGTGTAGTGGAGGAGCGATTGACCCAATCTCACCATCTTTTTCATACCCGTGCACAAGATTCTCCTCTGTGCCTGGCCACTTCCGATCTCCCCACTCCTCCCATCTCCGCCACTAACGACGATGAAGACCCATTTGAACCCACTGGTTTCATCACCGCTTTCTCTACTTGGTCTCTCGAACCCTACCCAGTATTTGCCCAATCCTCCATTTCCTTCGCCGGCCATCTTGCAGAGCTCGAGCGGGTCCTCGAAACGACGTCGTCTTCCTCCAGTGCGTCATCTTCCTCTGTCGTGGTGGAGAATCTCCGGGCTTATTTGCAGATTATTGATGTGGCTTCCATTTTGCGACTGGATTATGATATATCGGACCACGCTTTTCAGCTCTTCAGGGATTGTTCTTCGGCAACTTGCTTAAGGAATCGGAGTGTTGAAGCGCTTGCTACTGCTGCTCTTGTACACGCTATCAGAGAAGCCCAAGAGCCAAGAACTCTCCAGGTATGTTAAATTGGTAAATAGATGCCATAAGGTGCTTGTGATCTTTGTGTGTTGTATCTACTCTAAATACTATGCAATTACTGAATTTGGAAGGGATGAAACTAATCAAGCTCTAATCTTTGCTCTGTCTATACTAATCCAGTTAGTTGGCATCTAGTTGAACTCTTGGCCAAACTTTTAGAAGTAAGGAACATCATTGTAAAAGGAATTGGGGGTCCAAAAACAATAGGTGACTTAAAAGCATATATTGGGAAAAGGACTACTATAGATGTGCTTGGTATGACAGAAAATATCTTTCAGGAAGTGCTACTACCATCCATTGTTGGTGGAACTCATTTTTCTTTCCAAATACCACAGTTGTACTGTGTATCACTTGCTTCAATCAACACAATGTCAATAGCAACAACAACATACCTAGTGAAATCCCACAAAGTGGGTCTAGAGAGGGCAAAGCGTACACAGACCTTACCTCTACAGAGTTTGTTTCCGAAAGATCCTCCGCTCAAGTGGATCACAATGTCAATGTTTCCAATCTTTAATACTACTAAATAATCACCAAGATAGTACTGTTATACCCCAATCCTCCACCTTGTATATTTGTATGATTATCACATGTCTATTATATATACCCAAGAAAATACCATAAGATAATCAAAATTGATTTCTTAGATAAAGATTTTTCACAAAGAACATATTGCACAGGCAACATTTTCCTCCCTACCAAACATTGTTAGAGTTCCACATTGGTTGAGGGTATGAACTCTATAGTCTCTTTATATGGTCTTAGAAAATATTAATCTCATGAGCTAGTTTTTTGTGATGTGCTAGACTGAAGGTCCATTTTATTAATGCAACAGGATGTAGTTCTCTTGACTTGCATACTGTAGTAACATTTCAATCAATAGGTATGGAACTTTGGTGTTCTTTTTTCTTTTCTTTATGTAATAATGTAATATTATCGAGTATAAACACCATCACGTGACTGCTGGTAGTTACGGCCTACAGGTATGGAACTTTGGTTTTCTAATTTCAGCTGAAAGTTTGTGATTTTAGCTCATTTGTCTTGCTATTTCTTTTCTGGTTCTCTAATTGAAAGTCCATCGTAGGGTTTATTCAGATCTAGATATCTTTTTGCCGTCTCCGAACCTCTCTCTCACTTTCTACTTTTCTTCTTTCCTATCTGAAATGGAAGATACACTATATTTAGGGAAGTCAGGGGGGAACAGAAAAAAAACAAAGTACAAAGAGGGATAATAGAAGAGAGAGGGCAGGAAACTTTTGGTGGGCTGTAAAGGAAACTTCTTTTCTCTCACCCCCACCCCCCAATCCCCTTCTTTTCCCTCGTGTTTCTAGAACCAAACAAGGGACGTGAAACTCTTGTACTGCTTTCCTCTTTCCTTCGCTAGTTTCCTTTAGTAGAGTCTGCTAAACCTGGAGTTACAGTATATTTGAAACAAAAATACTCTGTGACTGCATGGTACTTTGAGATGCATTTCAGAAAAATAAAATCTCAAGAACTTTCTGATTTTTCTGAGCTTCTCTAATTTGAATTATTTGATAACTAGGAAATATCAGTTGCAGCCAATTTACCTCAGAAGGAAATCGGGAAGTACATAAAGATTCTTGGAGAAGCATTACAACTCAGTCAACCTATCAATAGTAATTCTATATCAGTCCATATGCCAAGGTTTTGTACACTTCTTCAGCTGAATAAATCTGCTCAGGTACCTAGCCTGTTCATTGAAAAGTTAGTAATCAGTTGCTTTGGTTAATTGTATATGCTATTGTCATTAACAAAAAGACAATCAACAGCTAAAAGAAGCTCTCTTTCCCAATCGGTTTTTGGTTGAGACCCTTAATAAGTCATGTCATGTTGATCCAATCTGTTTACTCTATTTCATCAAGTTAGTCTTTAATTTACTTAAAGGTTCCTTTTTATTTACTAAATCTTTTGACTGTATCTTGCACAACAATTGCATCAGGAGCTGGCGACTCACATTGGTGAAGTAATCATCAATAAATGCTTTTGCACGCGAAGGAATCCAATTAGTATCTCTGCTGCTGCTATATATTTGGCATGTCAACTGGAAGACAAGCGGAAGACCCAGGCTGAAATATGTAAGGTGACTGGACTCACCGAGGTTACTCTTCGTAAGGTGTACAAGGAGCTTTTGGAGAACTGGGATGATCTCCTACCATCAAGTTATAAACCAGTTGTTCCACCAGAGAAGGCTTTTCCTTCAGCTATCATTGATACAGGCCGTTCATCAACACCTAGAGTTGATATAGTTGAGGGAACTTCGGCTGAGAGGGATAAGCCTGTTAAACCAGTCGACTCATTAGATGTATCTTCTCAGATCAGAGGCAAGGAGGATTCCCATAGCAAAGATAATATTAATACAACTCAAATATCTTGGCCACCACCATTTTGGAAGCCTCAAGCTCCTGCTGAAGGTGGTGTTAAAACAGCTACAGAGAAGAGTCAGAATGCTACTCAAGAAATGGAGATTGATTTATGATATAAATCTCAGGAAGATACACCTTTTCACAAATAGCAAAAACTGCTTCTAGTTCTTTGATGTTAGCCAGTTCTCTTATCACCTGTGTCAACTGCAACTTCAGCTTCATGTTGTGGATGCTGCAGCCTGCAGTATCACCTGGCTTTTTTGCAATGTTCAAGCTGTACTACTACAAAAGGTTGCATCTAACCATGTAGATAGAGGAGTCATTAAGTAAAGTCAGAATGAGGAGCCATATGTGGCTGGATAAACAGATAAGCATTTGCTTTGGTAAGAAGACGGTGGCCTATGAGAGGGAGGATGGTTCATACAGGAACACCTTGTGTAAATTTTAGTTTGTTCTCTCGTGGAGCTTTGAGTGACTTGGTGCTTAAATGGACATTTCCGCAATCATCTAAAAGTCCTGTTTTCCTTCCCTTCTCGTAATATATAGTTAGAATGTTTCATGATACTAATATCTTATTTTTTTCTCTAACACATTTAGCTTGGAACGCTCTCTTGTATGGATACTGAGCGCCGGTGGTGATATCTTTTCGCCTTCTTGGTATAAAAATGGAGAAAGAGAATCTTAAATACTCCTTGCCTTTTTCTAATTCTATTTGTCATATATTAGTTGCTCTATAACTCTTATTTGTGAGTTACTATTTATATACTCTTCTTTAATCCTAGGGATGCTAAATGAAGCAGGGGTGTAATTTCGCAAGTAGTCATTTTATTATTATTAGATTCAATGAAAAAATTACTCAACTTTCTCTGAATATTATAGTGTCACTGATTATAACTCAGCTCGACTTTATATAAATATACCGTCCCTTTTTCATTTGATTCTTTAATCTGTAATTTCCACTTGTCCTATTTAAAATCACAAAATTAAATATTTTAATACATTCCAGATATATTTAAATTTAGATCATGAATTTATTTTTAAAAAAAAAAAACTAAAAAATTAATGTCAAATCAAAATCTGATCATTAATATTTTAATAACAGCAAGTATTATATGAAGTTTAAACTAAACGACCACTGACAAAATAGAAAGTCACCTTCGCAAGGCGGGAGCCATCTTATTGGTAAGCGCACCCGCAACAATCATGCAATCAGACTGCCTCGGGCTGGGCCGGAAAATAACACCGAACCGATCCAAATCATACCGAGCCACTCCAGTATGCATCATCTCAACAGCACAACAGGCCAGGCGGAAAGTCATGGGCCAAGATGGATCCACGCCGGGCCCAATTTATCAAGTCGTCTACCTTAGAAATATTTTAAAATTTTAAAATCTTAAAGATATAATGTGAGATGTTAAAAAAGAAAATAAATCAACTCAAAAAGTAGCACATATAAATTGAACGTAAATAATACTCCCTCTAGTCCAGATTAAGTAAATTATGTTTGAAAGAGTGGAGTTCTAATTTTTGACAGAAGTTTTATCAAGAAACTTTTGTCGTTAATCCTTCAATTCAATATATTTTGATAATTTTACTTATTTTTAAGAAAGACTGTGATGATCTGTGAGAGAAGATGAAAATTGACATGCTTAAAAAACTTATAATTGTCATTTTGATTAATTGAAAGAAGTTCACACACAGAAAGATTTATTTTATTGAAAGAAGTCCATAATTATAAGTTTTTTGAGCAGGGCGGCATTCACCTACTCTCTCAAATCATCACATTTTCCCTTAAAAACGGATAAATATCAAATACATTGAATTGAAGGTTTAACTACAAAAGCTTCTTATTTCCTACTTTCTCTTTTATTTTCTTTTTCTTTATTTAGGAATTATTTATAGTGAAAACATACCTCACGTTGGATGTGCAACACATGTTTTTGATGTCCAAAAGACCATACGTTGGGCATGTGTTCGGGGTCCCAGTGCGTTGTATTTATCACCAATTAAAAATTCAAAACTCACGAGGGATGTGCATTGGGACCTTAACACGTTGTTTTACAAATTTAACCAACATTTTTCAAATTGAAATTTTGACTACTTTTTCACTCCCAACCGCTCCCACCTTGCACCAAACTTAAGTTACTACAAATCATGTCTGATAATTGAATCATAAATTTGATTTATAGACAAAATTGTTATTATTATTTTCTTCAAATAATGTCACTTAATAATTATCCTAACATTTAGGACTTTGAAAATTAATGAAAATTATAGCTATTAAATTTTTACTTATTTGTAAGATGTAAGAACTCTTAATATTTAATACTACCAACAAACATTTATACACATTTTTTTCTCTTTTAGTATCGTATTTTGCTTTAATTACATGTGTGATGGTTAATAACTTCGTTCGCTCTTTATTGATGGATTGTATGGATGCTTGAAAGTTGGAAGGTATATAGTTTGATTTAAGGATTGAATTGTAAAGGAGCACTAGGCAAAATACTGCTCTATATACAATGTTGTTAGTTCTTTTATCCTCTTGATAATATGTTCATATGTTTTTTTATATTTAAAATCATTTTGATAGAGCTAAGTTTATTTATTATAATAGGAGGAGATTTAAAAAGGAAGGTGTTAGTATATTAATTAGTGGTTGGATTTATTTTTTGACGTCAATCGAAGAGCAAGGCGCATTTAGAATTTAAACTCTATTAGTTCAATTTTTAAGTTTCTTTTTAGGAAAGGGTGGCTCGGTGCACTAAGACTTCCGCTATGCGCATGATCTGGGAAAGGACCTGACCACAAGGGTCTATTGTACGCAGCCTTACCTTGTATTTCTTCCTTTTACCAATAATAAAAAAAAATTAAGATCCTTCACATTGAATTTATTATATTTTTAGAATTATAAGTTCATACCTAATTTGATAGATTTTTACACATAAATTTATGTTCCGTATTAAAAATATTAGATTCAACTGAATCTGGTGTGGCAACTCTACTTCTTTCTATGTCAAAGAGAATAGCTGAGGAAGTTACAAGAAATAAAAAAATCAGCAAATCCTATGGTATCAATTAATCGTATGCTGTTAAATATATGTACACTTGCCTTTAGACAATTTTAGAATACATAATAGTGAAATTTTTTAGTAGATATAGGAGTTATCGAGGGGTAAACTACAATAAAATATGTGTACACGCAAGCATAAATCAACTTAGCGGAATGTCGTTCGCCTTTATTATTCTTCAAATATAAATTTTATATTGAACGACTTTATATTTCATCTGTATATTTATTTATTATGTTTAATAATATAATGTATATATAATAATTTTTTATATATATATTTATTATTACTTTCTTCATCTATTTTTATTTATCCACTATATTAAAAATAGATATTCAACAATACTTGTTTAATTTATGAAATCAAGAGATAATTTTAACTTAATTCTTAATTTATTTTTATCATTAATTAGTAGTTGTTTCTCTATTATAATTTTTAAAATATTATATTTATTATATTTAAAAGATGATATGATAAAATTATACTTTTAATTATAAATTTTTAAATTTTTTGTAAAGTCAATAATAAATAAATATTATTGGAGCGATGGAATAATTTACGGGACACACACTACACTAAATTAGTTAATTAAAATGACAAGGTATGCGACGTGATATGTCAGGGATTTTCCGGCGGTTCTTTTCCATTCTTTCTTGGTTTCCCGGCTACTTTATTCACCCGAATCTGTGCGCATTGCACTCTGTGAGCTCTTCCCCTTCTTAATTCTTCTTTTGCTTACCGGCACTGATCATCGCATTGTTGTTGTTGTTGTTGTTATGTTTTCCGTTTATGAAAAAAAGAAAAGAAGAAGAAACACTGAATCTTCCATTTTACAATTCTTGATCGATTTTATCATGAAAAGATACGATCATTTTCGTTCTTTCTTCCGCTACTTCTTTGAATGTTATCGTTTTCTGCTTTATTGCTTTTATGCTCTGTTCAATCTGGGATTTTCTTGCTTCTTTTTTTTCTTATTTCTGCGTGACTAATGTTTGTCTAATACATTTTTCGTGATTTTCTCATTTTCAGTCTAGTGAAATTTCTTGATTTTCTTGAAACCCAAGTTTTGATTTTGATTTCTTGAAACCTCAATTTCTTGATTTCAATTTCGTGATTTTCTCATTTTCATATATTCATTCCTTCTTTTTGTTAAGTTATAGAGCTCTAATTCGAGTCTCTTCAAACGCCAGTAAAGAGTCCAGGATAAAGTATCACCGGAATCCATTGTCCTCCGTCAACAACAATACACTCTGTGATAGAAGATTCGAGTACTCTAGAAGATTCAGTAAGGTATAGATTCTTCATAACCGCACAATTTTCCCTTTGATTTACTTATTTAATTGCACGTTTTCTTCATACTATCACGATCTTTCAATTATTCGCTCAAATTTATATCAGTACTAAGAATTTAGGGTTTCTATGTGCTTATCATACATATTAATTTGGGTATTTTCACTTTGATAACTTCTCTTTTGAGCCGAGGGTAAGGGTACATACTACTCCTCCCCCTGACCCCATTACACTGGGTATAGAAAATGAAAAGCAACAATCTTGACTGAATTTAGGGGTTAAGGGTCAACTCAAAGCTACTCAAAACTCAACCCTCCTGATGTTTGAGGCATTGTGAAAAACAAAAAGCAGACTGTTGTTGCGCCGTCTTAACCATCAGTGACTATACTGTAATCCCTTCTTCCTTCTATGGCTTCTTCTTATGACTTTGTGGTTTTTGTGCATATTCCATTATTTTTTTTGCTTTGAAACATACAGTGAAATCAGATCCTGATCAGTCTTTAGTATTCTGCTCCTCCTGTAGTACTCAGTAGGTTGTTGTCTTGTAACCTGAAAGTTTGATATGTAAGCCGTGCTTATATGTGGCAGAATGATTTTACTGATGATGATTCAAAATATTTCCATCTTCTTATTGGTTAGAATCAAAATCTTGTGTATTTTTTCAAATACATAACAGATCCTTACAGAAATTAGATTTTCCTTTCTACCTTATGTGATTGGTATTTACATTAGATAACCTTGAACCTTGAATCTGATGCTGGAGTCGGTGCTACTTTAAATATATCAAAGTGATTCTGGTGATGTAGAATGTGGCAGTCTCTCTAGCGATTGCTTAGTAAGAAATATGACATATGTAAATGCCAAGTTGTGACTGATAATTAATGTTCACCTATTGACCTACTAGTGGTCCTATTGAATACATTAAATTCTGTATTATATTTTACTGTGATTTTCACCCTCATTGTGGTGTCACAGGAAATATAGTTTCAAAGATATTTCTGGTTTACTTGAAAATGCAATATTCTCCTAGTCATCAACAAGCGCCATTTACAATCGTACTAATCTTAGCATTTGTTGCTACCAGAAAATTTCTGCTTCTATGGTATAAAATCTTGTTTCGTAAGTTTCTGCATCTGCATAGGAAACAATTATATGTTGGGAATAGGGTCTGTTACAGGTAAAACTATAGGAGAAAAAACATGTACACCTGTCGTTGTATCTAGAAAAAGAACATGTCGAAGATTCTATGCGGGGAAATTTCATTTGTTTAATGGAAAAATGAAACTTTTAATTCCAGTTGTCCTAAATTGAGTATTTCAAATAAGTAATTCTATCATTAAGATGAGTGCTGCGGTTTGACAGTGGAGTAAACTCATTTAGGTTGCAATAATGGATCGTGGAAAAAGGCCAGACCTTGCTGCACGGAATAATAAGATTTATTTGGATCTTAAGGACATCATCAAAGAGAATGCCCTTCCCTTCCTTCCTGCCAAATCAATTGTCAAATTCGGAGCTGTCTGTAGGGACTGGAGACTCCAGATTTCCATTCCATTTTTTGCCCACAGTCAATCACTTTCTTGTCGCAGTACATCAGGCTTCTTTCTCCAGATTCACGGGGGTTCTCCTTCTTTCATACCCATTGACGCAAACTCTTGTGGGGTGCCAGATCCTCTCCTTAGGTTCTTGCCTGAGCCTGTTGACATTAAATCCTCCTCTAATGGACTGCTTTGCTGCCAAGGCCGTCAAGCGGACAAGTCCTACTACATATGTAATCCCGTTACTAAGCAGTGGAAGAAACTTCCCAAATCAAATGCTAATCATGGATCAGATCCAGCAATTGTGCTCTTATTTGAACCATCGTTGCTCAACTTTGTAGCAGAGTACAAAATTATATGTGCTTTTCCATCCACAGATTTTGGTGAGGCAACTGAATTTGATATATATTCCTCCAGAGAGGATTCTTGGGAGATTGCTGGGGAGATCTGCTTTGGAGATAGAAAAGTAATGCCAAAATCAGGGGTCCATGTGAATGGCATTGTTTACTGGATGACAACTGATAGTATTCTTGCTTTTGATCTAACAAAGGAGAGGGCACAGCTCCTTCAAGGCGACTTTCGTGGCTTCTTGGGGGTTTTTAGTGGAAAGCTCTGTAAGGTTTATGTCAGTGGTAATTCAATCAAGTTAGACATTTTGGTTAATGCCCACTCAAATACAATGCCAATGAGAGACAGAATCAGAATGTGGTCACAGAAACAGACTGTTGTTCTTGACAGTAAAATAGTCGGGGGTGTAGCAACGAACTACTCAGTTTTACATGTTGACAGTGATATAATGGTGGCTCATTGTGGAGAAAGAACGTATTCATACGATTTCAAGTCCTGTGCAACAAAATTGCTGAGCAGTCAAGCTGACATTTTTTATCAATGTTTTCCGTATGTAAACAGCCTAGTCTCCCTCTAATCTGCCTTTGTTTGGAACTGCAACCAGCTTATTGGGGAAAACAAGCCTCGCCTTTTCAGATGGTTGCTTGTCCTGAGGAAGTTTATATAGTATTTTTCCATGAGTCCCCTAAAGATAGCTTCATTCTTATTTTACTAAAGACCAATACATGAAGATTTTGATGGAAAAACTAAATAGTGGTTTGTCTTTCATACATGAATATTTTGTACTCTAGAAAAGATATTCCTTGGTGGTTTAAGAAATCTTGTATCTTAACTCTATTTGTTAGTTCCTTGTTCATTAGCTTAATTATTAATTTCATAGGAAAAAATATAATCTCGTATTGATGAATTGCATGCGGATTTTTTAAACTGGAAGTGTCAAGTGAGTAAGTGACTAATGATATCTTTCCATTATTTTCGAGAAAATAGTTGATGTTTAAAAATGATTTTCCCCCCTTTAACTGTCTTATAATTGAACTCTTACTCAACTTTGAACAATAGATATTTGACGGATGTAGTACAGTGAATAGGGTTGCTCTTTCGTTAACCAAAAGTCTCAAGTTCGAGTCCTGAGTATGAAAAAATTCTTGATAGAAAGTGCTTCTCCTGAATGGGGTACCGAAAATCGGATGGAAAAAAAATAAATAACCTTAATAAAAGCATAATTTTTCATCGTTATGGTACTCGTTTTCCTCAGCTTCTATCTTATCAGAAGATCTTATTCAAACTCAGTACCTACTGCTTTAATCTCGTCTTTGCCAACTTTTGCTTTTTCTCTAATTCCACAAAATCTCCCTTTTTGTGCAAGTTTTTTTTTTTGGGGTAAGTAAGACATATTATAATAAAATTTCCATTTCAATTTGGATCGTTCCGAATGGTCCCAGTACATAGTTAAAGGCCAATGATTGGCCTGCATTGTCGATATTATATACGTTAATTTTTTCTAACAAAAGTAGTTCGTAAAGTGTATGCTTCCAATAGCATGCACTGGGGGAACGCCAGCTCCTTCCTTTGTTAGCTCATTTGCCACCTTTTAAACGTAAATATGAGTATTTTTAAGCTAAAAATATAAAAATAGATCAAAATGTCCCATAGTATTTTAAATATGTTATCTGAAAAATTATTTAAAGATTGATCAAAAAATGAAAGGAACTTTTAAAAAAATAAACAAATTAAAAAAAAGAGAAATAATGAAATAGTAACCATGAACATGGATAAACTACAGGCTTTTCGTTTTATTTTATGTATCTTGAGTATAAAGTTTTATGGAATGGGTGAGACTTTTAAATTTTATAATTTAAAATAACAATTATCAACAATATATTAGAATAGTTAAAAATCTTAAAATTTTAAAGATATAATGTGAGATGTTAAAGAAATATATAAAATTAAAAAAAGTATTTTTTTTAAAAGAAAATAAATCAACTCAAAAAGTAGGACATATAAATTGAATGTAATTAATACTCCTTACATATTAAGTAAATTATGTTTCCAAGAGTGCCGTTAATCCTTCAATTCAATGTATTTTGATAATTTTATTTATTTTTAAGAAAGACTGAATGTTATAATCCAATTTCGAAAACCAAATTACAAAACCGTTTCATAACTTGGCAAAAATTTTCATTTAAATTTACTTTTTTTAATTATTATTTTTTTTAGAAAAAATAAAAAATTTTGAAAAAAAAACTTTAAATAAACTAAAGTCGAGTAAGGATTCGAGCAATCCTTTAACAAAGATTTTACGCACCTTAAAGACCCACTAACATGCGTAAATTTAGCTAAAAGACAAATTAAATTAATTTTTTAGAAATCTTATATTGAAAATGACTATAACCATTTAAAACACCAAACGTTGAGTTCCCAAAACCTTTTCGTCGGTGCTCTCCAAAACCTCTTCGAAACCCTCTCTCCCTCCTTTTCTCCCCCTTTTTAAACGGAGATAAGTGTCCGATTTATAGCAGCAAATAGCCAATTTGAATTTCAAATTGGAGCCGCTTAAGAGGGGGAAAGGAAAATCTTTCTCCAAGATCTTGTTTGAAAAGTCTTTCAAAGATTAAGAAAAGTAGGGAAGAAAAGGATGACAAAAGGGATGGGTTACCTACTCCTAGACTGATTTGAGGGAGATGGATGAACACAAATTTCGCCGGATTTGGGGGGGATCTTCTCAGGGAAAGGGTTGGTGGTGAGGACTTCCGGTTCTTGTTGTTGACAAAAAGAGAGAAAGATGACTGAAATGTGTGTTTGTTTTTTTTTGGAAAAGGGAAAGAGAAGAGTATTGAGTTGGGGTAATTTGAAGTGGAGTGGGCTGAGTATGAGGAAAATTGAGCCTGATTAAGGTCCAGCTTTGGACGAAAAATGATCCTAAATTGGATTCAAAAATGATCTTAAAATTGACTCAAATAAATAGGTAAAGGGACCAAGTCCCTTGGGAATTTTTAGTAAAATAATTATCAAATTATCAAAACAAAAGATTAATTACTATTTAACTATAATTTAACTGAAGTAAATACTTATCTGAGTTAAACTCCCATTTTTTGAGATGATTTTTTAAATTACTATTAAAGCCAATAAATATAAATATATATATATATATATATATATATATATAATTATGTATATAAAGATATATATTTTATAGAAAAATGGCAAAATTAACTTGCAAAAAGATTTTTAAAGTATTTTTTAATTTTTTAAAATAATTATTTAAAATTATTTAAAATCGAAGAAGCTTGAAACTTAATTTAATTGTGGAGAACCAAAATTAGGTGTCAACAGTGACGATCTGAGAAGAAGGTGAAAACCGATCTGCTTAAAAAGCTTATAATTGTCATTCTAATCAATCGAAAGAAGTCCACACAAAAAAAAGGTTATTTTATAGAAACAAGACCACATATATAAGCTTTTTGAGCAGGACAGCCTTCACCTACTCTCTCAGAATATCATATTCTTCCTTAAAATGAAAAAATATCAAAATAGATTGAACTAGAGGTTTGACTACAAAAAATTCTTATTTCCTACTCTCTCTTTTATTTCCTTTCTCTCTAGTTAGGAACTATTTATAGTGAAAACAGACCTCGCATTGCACGCACAACACACACTTTTATTGTCCAAAAAACCCCATGTGTTAGGAGATCCCATTGCATTGTATTTATCATTAATGAAAAATTTAAAACTCACAAGGGACGTGCATTGGGGCCGTAACTCGTTATTTTACAATTTTAACCAACACTTTCCAAATTCAAGTTTTGACTACTTTTCCACTCTCAACCACTCCCACCTTGCACCAGACTTACGCTACTATGTTTTAATTTGGGCCGTTCAAAATCAAATCATAACCAATAATTGAATTGTAAATTTAATTTATTGACTTATTGATATTGAGTTATTGGATTAACATTTAATGAACATCTTAAAAATTTATAATCACTGATTTATTGATATGAAGGCAAATTGCTCAATTTTCTTATTAGATAAATCATCAATCCATTAAGAATTATCATATTTATATTTTTTCTAACATATAATTATATCCCCCCCCCCCTTACTTCTATTTTTTTTTCTTATTAATGTAATCTAGAGATTTGATTTGTTCTTGGGACAGATCTCATGACATATTTAATGAAAAAAGATAAAAGTTAATTAAAGCAATGATAGGTATTTTCTTGTTGTGATTTTAATTGAGGAGAAAAAAATATAACAGTAATATTTAAAATGTATGTTGGTGCTATAATTTAATTGATACATCGTTCGACAACCGTTTAATCATTTTTAATTCGATATCAACTAATAGATATCTTATTTGTTGGCTAGCGAATTATTATATTTAAAAATTGACATCCAATAAGTCAAATCGCAAAGTGTGATTATCCATTTAATTTGCCCGATAAGCAGGCCTTGTTTCAATCATCTCTACATTCTCATGTGGATCCCACACCCCTCGAATTCACCTCAATAACAAATTTTCTATAACATAAACGTAGCCCAAATTAAATTTATAAACTTGCGAAATTCTACATAGGCTTTCTTTATCACTTTATTACAGTTGTATTAAATCCGAATAAATATTCAAAATTGTAAAGTTGTAGATCAAGCACTGAGCTGGACTTGGCTAGTCTATGAGCCAAATAAAAATATTTAATTCAAAGTTATACAAAAAAAAAAGGTAGATTTACATTGCAAAGTCTAAAGATGAGTCAAATTCAAATCTGCATAATCCATCATATATATTTACATTGCAAAGTCTAAAGAAAAAAGTTTTAAAAATTAACATAAAATTATATTTCTGAAATATGTAAATAACAATTCTAAGTCCTAGTCCTAAAAGAAGCTCTCTTTCGGATACCAAGCTTGTATAAAGACCAACAAATTAATAATAAAAAATATATTATATAATTATAATCATACTGAAATCAACAAGCCAACTCGGAAATTCTTTACATAATGAATATTACTAATTATTAAAAACATTGAACAGTTAGATTAAGACAATTTAATTGTGATTTGAAAATTAACTAGCAATACTACATATATTTATCTGGTATATACTTATGTTAGCATTTTTAGAATAGAATTTTGATTAATAAAGTTCTGAAATTTTATTTTTTAAAAAATAGAAAATATACGGATTGGCACGGCCCACGGCCCACGTAGAGTTGGGCTGAGTTTAACCATATTAAGGCTCATTCAAATGATGGGCTGGACCAACTCCCTTGTTAAATTTTAAAGAAAAAATTATCAGGGAGAACACTAGTTGTGCAAGAAAATAATTTCTGATCTGTTTTATTTTAGAAAATAATATTTCACAACATATTTTTTGTCATACCAAGCACATTATTTCAGCTCCACTAATAAGTGAAGTTTCTAAAAAAAAATCCCCTTAAATTTGATGGTCTTTAATTTTTGCCTTTGATGCTCACTATAAAAATTTGTGGGTCAGAATATACTTATTTATGATTTAATTTTATTTGGCATACGTTTAAAGAATGTTTGTCTCGCTTGACATAAATTTTATAGGAATTAAGTTATATAATATAAGTTGTGTAGTATTTAACTCTCTCAGTATAACTTTAAAGAACTTTTAATTTGTCTCTCTTAACATAAGTTCTGTAAAATTATGTTACGTCTCTTACGACATAACTTGCGGGTTTCTAAAATTAATTTTTGTTCTTGCTCGACATAAGTTTTGTAAGAACTAAATTATATCTTTTATAGCATAATTTTTATGCTTTGAACTGAATTTTATTTCGATCAGCATAAGTTATATTATATAATGATACAAAAATATAAATTTATGTTAAACGAAAATTGTTTGTTATTTTGGTGTCAATGTTATTTTTAAAAATTGTAAAGAGAAAAAATTAAAATCATATATTTAAGGGGACAAAATTAAATATCAACCAAAAATATGAATGTTTCAATTACTTTTACTTAATATTTTGAAACAATATACTACTCTATCTACTTGTATACAAGAACAAGTACTAAGATGATTTGGAGTTCTCAAGGTCGAATTTATTATTGAACTTTGTGAATGATTTAAATTTGTATTTTACCAATTGTAATTAGTCCGTAGAGACAAATTAGAATTATTTTTATAACGACGGAGATAAGAACGAGACATTCTTATAATAGAGAACAAAAATTCTAAGATAATTTTTTTATCCTTTTATCGTAAATTCATGTGCAAATTCTGAATTCAAATCTTGCGCTAAAACTAATGCAAGCAGATAAAAAACGTAATCAAAATTGAGAGACCTGAGGGCTTGAAAATCTCCTACTACTTTAGCTAAGAATGCTTATTTATTTACTCCCTCTTGCCAATCTATTGACATTTTCTTTTTTAAGTTAATCCCCACAAAAAAAAAATGATAAATATTTGATAACATTATCAATATTCTACTCCCCTACTTATTTGGAAAAAAGTTTACAATGTACTATTTCCATGATAAAATTGATCAACAATTGTAAAATGGAAAATTAGTGTTTTTTTTTCATAAACGGAAAATTCAATTAGTCAAGTAGAATGGTGTTGTTAAGGCTATCAATAATTCGAAGATAAAATTAATGATTTGCGTCAAGTTCAAAAGTGTTTTCAATACTTTTCTCATAATTAATCAACCGTTAAATTAAACTTTTCAATAATTTTGACCGACTGATCATAATCATACTCGTAATAGTGAAAGAGGGACTAATCCGTCATGTGTTTCATGATTAATGGGACTAAGTAATTACTCATCAATAAGCACAAAATCATATATACTGAAGTTTTAGCAATTAGTTAAATTCGCTCGGATCTGGTCATAATTAATAACAAAGATAAATTTAAAACTAAGTGATAAATTATAAATTTTGCAAAGTGGTCATTCGATCCTTTGCTTTATCAAAACTTCTACATCTATAGAAGTTCTAATAATAGTGAATTGTAAGATCACTGTTAAAGCAATTAAGAATATTTTTCAAGGCATCTAAAATATTTGGCAAATAATTTTTAATTTTTAATTTTCCTATTGATTATATTGATTACTAACCCCCAATTGGCATTATTTATGGGCTACAAAATACACCAATTCAAATTAGCTTTGCCGGAAAATTTAGCCTTGGAAGATGTTTATATTAGTATGATTGTGTGTTAATTAATCTCTGATTATGAAGTTATTTCCACCTTATGAATAAAAAACCCAGTTTGTTGATCCTTCATATAAAAAATTACTGAAAATATTTTTCACGTACATAAAAATTATTACTATATTAAAAAAATAAAGACACTTAAAATGTTGATTGAGTTTTTATCATTTACTAAAAGGATCTACAATAAAACAAAATTGTTATTACTATTTTCTTCAAATAATTTTCACTTAATTATTATCCTAATATTCAGGACTTTGAAAATTAATTAAAATTAAAACTATTAAATTTGTAAGACGTAAGAACTATTAATTTTTTTCTGTTTTAGTATCGTATTTTGTAGTAATCACATGTGTGATGGTTGATAACTTCGTTTACTCTTTATTGATTATTAAGATTGTATTGTAGCAATGCTTGAAAGTGGGAAGGTATATATATTTTGATTTAAGGATTGAATTGTATAGAATGTTAGTTCATCGTATACTGTTAAACATATGTATACTTGCCTTAAGACAATTTTAGAATACATAGTAATGAAGAATTTTAGTAGAGATAAGAGTTACCAGAGGTAAAGGTAAAGAAGAGAAAACAAGCAAGTATAATGCAACACACGCAAAACACGTATATTAAATTAATTAACTAAAATAACCAAGTAAATCTGTGACATGTCAAATATATTTGCACTGAATTTTTTTCTATAAGAGTAATGTTATTTGGCACGAACTGACATGATATTGCCAAAAGACATCTATGCCCTTTTGGCTCCAAAATCATTCAACATTTCCCTCCAAAATTAAAATCACCTTTGACTTTTTTTATTTTTTTTCCTTCCAATAACTTTATTTCTTTTATCCATACTAGCTTTCATTTTGATTTTAGCTTTTTTATTTTTTTCGGTCATCTCTAAATTCAAATCGCAAAATTATATTAAATTTGATTTTTGATTTTTCTTCTATCATTTCTAAATTCAAGTCATATAGTTGTATTAAAATGAACCCTAATAACCAATTAAGCTAAAATTATTTTTTACATAGTTCGAATCCACTTTACGTTTTTATTTCCTATTTTCCAAACCTATATATCCTTTTTAATTCAATGTTACGTTAATTATTTATTTAATATAATTATATGACAACTCTTAAAACTCGTTAAATTTGAAATTCAGTGTAGGTTTTTGATTTGAAAAGAAATTTTAATAAAAATAAATTGATTTTTAACATAGTTCACATTCAGTGTGGGTTTTTATTTTCTATTTTTGCAAGCCCGTTGATATTTGAGTTAATTCAACGTTACATTAATTGTTTATTTAATGTAATTGTTGACACCCAATTTTGATCCTCCACAACTCAAATTAGCTATCGAGTTTCTTTGAATTTTGAACATTTTTGAAATAATTAGCTTTTATAAAAACAAAGATATTTTCATGTTATTCTTAACTATTTTTATCTTTTTATAAATTTTAGTATAATATACATATTTCTATATAACTATATCTTTAACTATTATTTATGTGGTTATTTGAAAAATTATTTCAAAAAAAAATTATTTTTAACTAAATACAATGTTAGTTAGGTTAGTTTAATTATAGTTTTTATTTTTAAATTTTTTAGTTTTTTCTAAAATAAAATAAAATAAATAAATATCTCCCATATCGAAAATTCTTGTATTTATTAGGTTCGTGAGAGGTATTAAATTAGACGTTTTTCATTTAAAAAAAATATTTCTTCTTCCTTACCTCTTTGCCATTACTTCCTCCCCCACTTCATCATACACCGTTCTTCTTCCTCTTTTTTCTCAGTACACTTCACTTCCTTACCTTCGTCATTTTTTATTTTTTTTTGGCCCCATTGTCATTTATATCAGTATTGTCAGCAACGTCATAATTGTTCTTGTTTTGACCACCACCATTTGATAGTCCTCTGCCTTTCTTGCCACTCTTTTGAGTAGATCTCCGTCTTGACTTTGATTTCTTCATTAAATTGATGTATATTTCTGTTAATTTTGTGGGATAATTTTTATGTTATTTTTTGCTTTGCTCAATTTTTTTTATAGTATTTTGATTGTTATGAACATATTGTTTTGACTTTAAATTGATCTTTATTTGTGGAAGGATTTTCATGCATATATTTGATTAAATTGGGGGAAGAAGATAGTGGGGTTGCCGGATAGCAGGGGAAATGAGGGGGTGGGGAGTTACAATTTTTTTTAAATTTCTTTTACTTAGAAATAATTTCCTTTTTCTTTTATTCTATAATATATTTTTAATATTTTTTTAAATTCAAAAACACGTGTCATTATTTAATTTGTCAAATTATCATATCACCGCGAGTGTATTTCGCACGTCTTACCCTTTTAGCTTATTGTCACAATAATATTCAAATTTGAGAGGGTAAGGGTGTTCAATAGGTACAAGATCGAGTTGAGGTATCTAAGTGAATAATGCGGACAAGTTTAAGAGGCTACAGATGACTTAAGCATAAAAAAATACTAGATAGTTTGAATGAAAATTACGGTTACTATAGATAGATGTACAGTTCGATTACGAATATAAAATATAGTTACTTTAAAGTTTTAAAATTTTTTAAATCATAATCAATCAATGAAAATTTGCACAAAATGAAGTAATTTAAGTTTGTACATTATCAATGGAATAGACTCTTCTTATTAAAAAATAAATAAGTACCAGAATAAATTTTACAAAAAATAATATATTTTGTATTGACTAGTTTTTTATTTTTTCTACATGTGTTAACTAGTTCAAAAACTAAAAAAAATTAAAAAATACTAGAATAAAAATTTCACATTAATGCAATAAACTCTTCTTATTTTTTTTTAATAAATAAGTACTTAGAATAAAAACTTACAAAAAAATATTATATTTTGTATTAACTGTTTTTTTTTCCGCGTGTATTAACTAGTTCAAAATTCAAAATCTATAAAAAAGACACCACCTGCTCACTTTATAACTCACCACCATCATATTACGGAAGCCATACGCTACCGGATTGCTGATCTTAACTGTTCCGGTGACGATGTCCGATCAAAGCCCTAAATCAATTTTCCCGGTGATCATCTTCTCAAGTAATGCTGCTGTTCTTCCCATTATCTTGCTGATTCTTGGCATATTTTAAGGAATTCAAGAAATCTTGGAATTCTTGCATGCATTCTTTTTAAGAAAAAATCAACAACATTAAGCGATTGGTATTCTTAAAAGCATGTGTTAAGGATGTTCAAGAATTATGTTGTCCGATCAAAACCCTAAACCCTAAATCAATTTTCCCGCCGTTCTATCTGCTCTCTACTGATCTTCCCATTATCTTGGTATTCTTCCGTCCATTAAAAAAGAAGGAAGGAAAATTCATGGCGTTTTGAAGTTACATGTTTACTGTCATGGAACATATCAAGAAAATTCAAGAAGTCTTCTAAAAAAAAATCATGTTGTATGTTAAGGATGTTCAAGAATTTGTTTTTTACTTTTTTAGGGAGATGGGGAGCATTAAGCGAATGTCTGAGGCTATTTGGAGTTCAATTCAGTCAGGGGTTATCTTGTAAGATTTCGCACAGTTTCGATGCTGGTGTCCCCAAGGTGTAATTTACCCTTTCAAAGTTTCAATATTCTTTATCGCACACTCAATTGGACAGACTTTCGTAAACACCCTCACTGGTTAGTTTCTTTTACATGGTCTGGACTTTTTGATTTTTATTGTTTCTTAAAAGTTAAAATTGTGCCATGTACGAGAATGAGGAATTATATTTTTGTTTCTGATTTTGTTATGTTTTGTGGATCAATCATCTCATCATCTGTTAATTTGAATCTATTTGCTTCTTCATTCATCTGGTAACCAATCATATCGTGTTGAATTTGCTTCGAAGCCCTTCTCTCTTCTATGAGTGTTCTTAGTAGGTTCACAATAATTCTCCTTGCCTGAAAGACATTTATCTTAATTATTTAGATACGCTCTGAAAGCATATAACATGTTAAATCATACTGATAGCATCACGAAATTGTACTGTAATCCGCAATGATAGTTGGTGTTGGGAAGGTTGATAGGTGGTGAAAGTGTGCCTAGTACTAACTTGAAGAATTTAGGCATGAATTCTTGAGCTAAAGAGCTAGATTCAATCCCAGGAATTTGCTTCAATGATGATAGAAATGCCATCTATGGGAAAACTCAGATTAGAACAGAGTCCAAACAGAGACTTTTTCTGTCAAATAAATTTGATAAGACTTACGGACTGACCCTATTGGTTTTTTCTTGAATGTCAATGACTCCCAATTGGTCAAGTGGGATCTCATGAACTCATCAATTTTGGGCAAATGTTGGTCTCTGATCATTTGTAGGGCTAATTAGAGATAAATGTGTCTTTTTACATTGTAGGGCTAATTATAGATAAAAGTTGGTCTCTGATCATTGTAGGGCAAAAGTTGGTCTCTGATCTCATGAACTCATCAATTTTGGGCAAAAGTTGATTGCATGCATTACTCAACTAATAGGCTGTTTGAGCATTTGTGTTCGTTGGTATCTTTTTGCAGATGTTTTTTTTATTTCTTATTTTGTGGTTTTACTTGTTATTCTTGAATGGCTACACTTTTACCTTTGTTGTTACTTTTGCCAGTAGGTGTAGTAGAATCAGGTGTTGAACCATTCTTCACAGCAGGTGCTGAACTATCCTCCGTCGCCTTGTATAATAGTACTGGTCTCTTTTGGGGTTTAGTGGTTCTTTTCTCATCAGTGATTTCATAGTAATAGGAGTTATTGACAAGCTGAATATGTAATTTGCCTTTTAGATCGGTGACCTTTATCCAAATACATTCTGCACGCTCATCATCGTTCACGGTTACCTTGTCAATACAGATGATTTCAAGAATTAATAACTTGTGCTTAGCTACATATTCCCCCCATCCTTTTCCTCCAAGGTATTATCCCTCCTCACAAACGGCAGTAACCGGTGAGGCTCTTCAATGAATTCTTATGTTCCTTTGTTTGCTACTTCTGATGATGAGGGCACATGCTTTATATGAAAATTGATGCTGTTTTTTCTCCTCTTAGTATGATGCTCCTAGTTTGAACTTTAATCTAGTTTCCACTTTCTGCCAGGTATCTGTTGCTATCGGCATTGGGACCTTCTATATTAAGGTGGATGACAATGGTAAGTATTAGTTTCTTTTCTCATGGATCTAATGCATATTGATGTGCAGAAAGTTATGCTCAATTTTATTATTTTACTTCATCACCTGAAGTTGTACCTTCTTTTGAAGGATCTGGTGTCTCACAAGATGGACTGGTGCTGATGGGAAAAAGATATGGTAATCTTTTTGCAAAATGTTGGACTGACATCATCTTTTTTATTGTATTGATGCTGCTGTCCATAATTTGTTTTGCCGACAACTATGATGTTCATAACTTGGAATGGGATTGCATGCATTACTCAACTGATAGGCTGTTTGACTGTTTGTGTTCATTAGTATCTTTTTACAGATGTTCTTTTATTTATTATTTTGCAGTTTTACTTGTAATTGAGAAAAGTGGTTTGGCTGTTCACAACACAAAATATTGATGCTGACAATTTTTTTTTTGCTTTTATTATAAGAACATCGCATTTCTGGTGCTTCATTTGCAATAAAATACTTTCTTTACCTGTATCGCGTCCCCCATAAAAAGGGAGGATATATATATATATATATATATATATATGGAGCCAGAGAGAGTGAGAGAGAGAGATGAAATATATTTTTTGTTGATCACTATTGCATGTAGAAATGTTTTGATTATTTGTTCTAGCTGAAGTTGAGTTGGAACATACTTATTGGTGCTTAGGTACTTTTAGCCCAGCTTATGGAGACAGTATATGTGCCTGTTTCTTTCATATTCTGTTGTGCTTCCTTTTTGTCTGGAACTATGGTTTGGTATGCTTGCTTTACACCAGCTATATCAAAATAGAACCATTCAGATTATATGTACGCTTTCCCAGCAAGCTTGGGCTTTGGAGGAGATGCTCTGAGCTCTGTTTCTGACGTTTCCTTGTTGGAAATTGTTACTAAAACTCACGGGAGGTCAAATGGATATCGTAAGGTTTTGAAGATAAAGTCCTTTTGAGTTTTAGTTGGTAGTATCCATTAGGAT
This sequence comes from Solanum dulcamara, assembly GCF_947179165.1. Lineage (NCBI taxonomy): Eukaryota > Viridiplantae > Streptophyta > Magnoliopsida > Solanales > Solanaceae > Solanum > Solanum dulcamara. Next base: position 54,478,934 of record NC_077247.1, on the reverse strand, counting down.
AAGTATAAAACTACTAAGTTGGTCCTTGTTCTTGCCATTGTTTATCGGACGACAAGTACTTGTACCTTGGAATTGATGATTGTAGACAAAATGTTGGTACAACAGGTAATCCTGTATAAGCCCTACCTGATACATGAGTTGATGTTGTTCGCTTATAATAAAATTTGTTGGCATTTTCTCTTTGCAGTCATTTTTCGTGATGTATTTTACAACCAACCAGTTTGAAGGTAGAAAATGCACTCCCAAGTACTTCTAGTTTTCTCAAAATTCAAACAAATAAATAATTTTGATTTACATACTTCTTAAGCTGTACTCTGTCCTATTTGATCTTTTGGTTTGCGTATATAATCTGGAAGCCCAAAGAGTGTATCACATTCTCTGAAAGAGCCTCTGCTAAGAATCGCCTTTGTGCATCCCAGTGGCTCCTTCAAAATTGTTGATATTGAAAGGACCCTCTTTGTTATACGAGATCACTTGGGATATTTCCAGTCTGGTTTCTTAGATTTTGTTCATTTGTCGTGTTATGTTGTTCTCTGAATAATGTATTTGCAACCCACTTAACTAACTCTCTTGTTTTAACGTTACACCTTCCTCCAATTAACGCCTCATTTTAATTTATTCCACCCCTCTCATTTCTCTTTTGATTATACATCAACAAGAAGCGGAGGAGATGAAGCCGAAGGCTGCCAATGGAATTCTGGAAGATTGTGCTTTTATACGCTTTTTTTCCTTTATACGTTATCTTTAGACAAACTTCTGTTATTCACTTCTTATATTAGTTTTCCATTTCAATTTCCCCTTACAGCAACAACAAAGATGAAGACAAATGTATAGTTGCTTATACTTCAAGCCACTCTATTTGATCATTGCTATGTGGAATCCATTCAGCGCCAAGTTTAAGGTAAACCACTTAGGTGACATTTGTTTACAGTTTTAAAAATTGACTTTTTAAAGAGTTCAACTTTTCACATAATCTGAAAAGGTGATTGGCTTACATTACTTTTCTATTTTCTAATTCTAATAATGTAATAGGAAGTTCCTACAACTGTTTCTGACCAAAATGAGAACTTCATTGTTCAAATTGAAGTAATCTTTACATAAATGTATGTATAAAGATAAAACGGACGAACAAGGTGATTTTTGATGATGTTGAAAGTTGATGTATATGTGTTTGTTTGGTTTAAATTCAAGAGTTTTTGGAAGTTTGCGAGCTTAGATGCAATTTGCTTTTTTATAAAAGCTAGCAGTTACTATGCTTTTCATTAGGAGCTTAAAAGGATTTAGTTTCTTTAAAAAGTAACATTGATGGTCTTTACCTTTGTTAGTTTTATTGATAAATATTAGTGTTTTGTAGTGATGAATGTTGAGGTTCAAGAAATAATGTTGTTCCTTCTCTGTTTTATCCCGAATTTTAATCACTATATTGAATTCATGATCATTATATTCTTCTGTGTTGAAATGAATCTACCTTTCCTCACTGAATTCATTTATTATGTTATTATTTAAGTTGGTTGACATAGCATGTCCTCTCTAGGTGGAATATAATATGGATTCTTTGTACATGTATGGAGAATCCTTAGCATTCTCTAACATTGAATAAAAGGAGCGAAAACTGCACTAGATCTGGTGCTGGAATACTTTCTGATTTACTGGCCATCTGTAGCTATTTTAGTAACTTGGTGTAGGGATTCCATATTAGTGCTTTTTATGGAGTTTATATTGCAATCACATTTCTTTTGGCAATTGTACTACTGTTAATTGCAAAAAGGATACGGACTCACTTAATCATGAATACAGATCTGTACATGTATCAATTATATTACTCACATATCTACTCTGTTCCTCCAGTGTATCTCTTTATAGAAGCAAGTCTTTGGTTAGTATTTCGTGAACACATGGCTTGGATTAGTTTCTATGTGGAAATAGCGGCTTGAATTTATATTCAAGTGATTTGTCTTAAGAATTATTTTATGCATGTTCGAGTTATACAGTCCCTTAATTTCTATTATTTATTTTTAACTTTCTAATGCTTATGGATGCTATAACGATGAGTTTTAACAGTGCTTCTGACATGGACCAGCAAAGTAGATCTCAGATATATCCATTGTTTTTGTTGAACCTAAACTGCCCAAGATCTTTAGATGATTTGACTTTGGAGCCTTCAAAGACCTTTGTGGAATTTAAGGTGAGATTTTTTGTTGACATTTATTTTTTGGTTGTTTTTGGGTTGGGAAACGAGCGTGGGTCTTTGGATTTACTTTTGTAGAATTCAGTTTGTGTTAGGGCTTGTCTCGTGAGAATTGGTTTGGGTTGTTTTCTCAAAAAATAATTCACATCTTATTTAATGGGTGAGGGACTAAGTTTTTACTAACACCTAGCATAATCTAATATTGGACACCAGTAAAGCACAAAGTAGGGAAGCCACCTTAGTTTGCTTATAGTGAAAACGTAAGAAATAGAATATCACCAGAAGATCTGGCTAGAGAAGTTCCAGTAGATGGAAGCTTACCAGGAAAGTGAATGTTGCTATCAGAAAAATGACCAGAAAGAGGTGCAAGTACAGGAATAATCACCGAAAAGAGGCTCGATGTTTTGGGAACGCTTCTTAGAAAGAGGCGCGACACGACAAGACAACCATCTGAAAATAGTCACGACTTTGTTAGAAAGTTATAGGAAAAAGGCGTGACTCTATTAGAATGGTTGTTGGAGAGAGGCTGATATTGCTGAACTGTCATTGGAAAGAGGTCTTCTTGACCAGTTGTCAAAAAGAGGCATGTTCAATCCGGAACGACCACCGGAGAAAGATAAGATACTGAATAGAAAAGGGCCGATTGTAAATGGTTCCAGCCTTTGGCTAAGGCTGCCTGTCAACTGGTTTAACCTGTATGAGATACAATCCACATCTTAGAGGAACTAGCTTCATTTTAACACTACTCTAACGTTCTAACAGTTTTAGTAAATACTAGAAATTTATTAATTTGAATGAGGGGATTAAGGAAAAGCTAGAATAGGCTCGGAGGAAGTGACAATTTTCTTATTTTTCTTTGAAGAGTGGAGGTAGTGGTAGCACATGTAATCAGTGGACTGTGTTTGGTTCCTCTTAGTTTTCGACAACAGATCATGGACTAGATCAAACTTGAGAACTGTTGCACTTTTTAGGATTACTGAATTTTCTTTAACCTGATTACATGTCTGATTATGTAGACATTTTGCTATGAACTGGAAAGGAAGCTATTGACTTCAATGGCTTGCTATTTGTTAGAAAGGCTGCTCAGCAGCAGCTCAGAATTTCCACTTTGTTTGACTTATCACCACAAAGAAAAAAATTGAAAGGTGGGTGGGGCGGGTGGGGGGTAGGTGTGGTTCTTGTTTGTCTATTAGAACATGTCACTTGTTCATTTTTTTCCCATGTTTAATCTGCAATCAAATTGCCAGAAATGATGTGCAGCATTATATCACTTTGTTGGCTCCATTGATACTGATTGTCTTAATCTGATAAAGTTATTTTGTTGTGTTTTTTGTGTTTTTCAAGAACCTCTTATGGTTACTGGTTGGTTCTTAATGTTACTTGTAGGTTGCGGCCCATCCTTCTCTTTATTGAGGATACTATCGCAAATCTCTGTACTGGAAATAACTCTATTGGTGAGAGCAATTGTACTAAACATTTTTCTGCAACATTATTACTTAGGATTCATTGTATTTGATGTTATTTGTATTTGTGGCTTTGTCCACTTTACATTCCCTTCCCTGTAGGCTGTAGCCACCCACCTGCCTCCCTAAAAGAGGGGGGGGGAGGGAGAGGGAAACAAATTGTGGAAGTGGAAGAGAGAGTTACTTATGCATCAGATGGTGCAAAGCATTTCACTGGTATGCCATCGTGATCTTTTATTTTTTATTCTAACATTTATCTTTGTTGAATAATACAGTCATTTTCATGTTCTACAGCATGCATTCATTCGGAAGAACTACATGAGAAGGTAATGATCGTCTTAATATTCATTGAAGTTTCATTTCAACGTGGGTTCTGTAACTTGTTGAATTATCAGGTCCTATCTGAAAAAATGAGAACAACAACCTATCTTGATTCTGAGCAAGAATTGGTATATTTATTTTTATAATAGGTAACATTGATTTTGAGTCTTTGACCATGCTCTTTGCAGGTCATGCCTGAAATTGTTTACCACTAACTGGGGTTGGATCTTCAACAATCATTCTCAAGCTTATTTACCAGGTAAGTTACGATCTTTGTTTAGATTTTCATCACACACCCAGTCTATGGAGCTTGATAAAATTGCCATTTACCATAATATTTTTTGCACTAACTTTTGCAACATTCATTAAAGTTAAACCTCCTAACTCTGAGCATGAAGTTGTATGTTTTGGTTAAAGCGGAAACTTAAATCTGATTCACAAACAGCCAACATCTGTTACACTTCTTGCAGGTAACATTCTCTAATACCGATCTCTGTCATATTATAGTTTCAAAAAGTTAAGTACATGTAAACCATTTGCAAATCTGTCTTAGAAGGGAAAGGTATTGTAGTACTGATTGTAGTTGTTAATACATGATTAGTTGCTCATATATATTCTCAAACCTTTTTTTTAGAAGGTAACAACTTGCATTCTATTCCAAAAAATCAAACCTGCCACAATATGTTACAGGCTTACTAATTACAGATATAGGAGAGTAGAGTATCAGGAAGATCCTCAACCCTAAAAGAAAAAATTACAAGGTTTGTAAAGCATCATTACTGATTCTAGATCTTCCATATACTCCTGTTTACACCAAAAATGAAACAAAACTAAACAATTCATCTTCTGGATGTTGTTACTTTTGTTCTGAAAGCATCTGAGATTCCTCTCTTTCCACACAGACCACCAAACATTCATATCTTATTCTCTTCAACATTCATATTCCTCCCTCTGAAGGATATATGCCCGTCTGAATGTGGAAAACAAAGCATGACAAGAACTTCTTTGCAGGCTATTTATTCCATTATGAGGTATCAATAACAATTCATATCAGTTCTGTGTTCCATTTTTTTAAAAGCAAGAATGATTTTCGAGGGTTTAAGCTTGTCAAGTGTAATGTGTGTGCATTGTCTCTTAAGGTCCATTTTATGTTTTAATTGGGTTAATTATAGCAAGTGAATTTGTTTTGTAACTTATAACTTACAAGGGAAGAGCTTTTTTGTTCCAAGACCATCAGTAACAAGACTATGCTAGAGGTTCTCTCTTTTTGAATTATAAGGCCTTGAAGCTTGAATAGCTTCCAACTTAATTTGGAAGCTATTCATCACATCATTCATGTTTTAGGAAATACTCCTAAGCTAACAAGATTCTCTTGCGTGTGTTTCATAAGAAAATAATTGTTTTCTTGATAATAGAGGTTCCATGTATTTACTGGGTTAATCTAACTGATGTGGATCTGTTAGAATTTCAACAGGTCAGTCCATCGACACTAATTAGCTCTCATAATTTACTCCATTTAATTAACTCTTAATCTTTCTTATGTTCTTGCTTAATTGCCGTGTCATTGTTGAAGAGTTGAAGCAGACTTCATTGTGTTTCAGGTGAGGAAATATATGTGTTGGAACTGCATTTGATGGTATGTTTAAAAGTGGAATTCCATATTATGAATGGCTGCAATATCTTTTCGTTTGTTAGAGTGCTCATGGGTGATCAACTTTTGTCCCTATTTTGCCAACTTGGGTGCTTTGCATGAGTAGATTGCTAAGTTAGGTTCGTGGAGTAGGAGTTCCTCCGAGGCATGGTGTGGATTACATCGGCATGAAATCAACCTAGAACATGCAGCAAAGCGACTAAGATCAGCCATATCCTAGTGTCTAAAAGCTCTGGTGAGTATATCTCATTTAGTTCTTCTTGCTACCTATTAATTTCACTCTGAAGATATCTAGATCGAGGATAATCTGGATATGGATCTCGGTACTAATTTTACTTTGAAGATATCCAGTCCGCGATTATCACATTGTAGAATAATTTGGATATGGAGCTTGGTACATATATACAGATTCAACAAATAAATGTATGTATTAAATGTAACACTAGCTTTTGGTGGCACAAGACACACACACACATACACACACATGAAAAATAGGAAAATGGAACGGATTGTAAAGTTTCCATGTAAAGGCAGAGTAGCTCACTAGTTATAGAATGTAAAGAAATACGACGATAATGAATTAGGTAATTTGATTGTAACATTATTCATTTGTTGAGATGATTAAATTTGTATGTCCCACTCTCTAACCCTTTCTTTTTTGATCTATTAAGTAATAATAGTCACTTTTCGGATCAAATTGACTGCCGCGATATTTTTAAATTAAACTATTAGTTGAGGGTATTTTTGTTCAATTTTGCATAGTTTATAGATATTTTTGATCATTTTTTGAATATAAAAATATTATTTTATTTGATTGTTTTGAAATATAAGATTATCAGAGTAGAGAAATTAAAATTGTCACATGAATTGAGAGAAGAGTGCAACAATTAACATTCATGAAACTAAAAAGGAAAAGAAACTTTTTCCCAGTTTGGTTTAATTTCGTGTGCCAAATACCCATATATAATATATTTAGATTATACATTACCTTGTTGTTTTGGTATTAAGTTTCATAATTAACTAACGGGATGAAAGAATCATCTAGGATCAAATATAATACTAATTAATTGATGCTTACATTTTGTTTTTGCTTTTATTGTAAGATGTTCATGTACATCTCAATCTTGGGGCTTCATTTGCAATATATATATGTATCCCCCATCTTTTTGTTTGGTGCTTCATCTTCTGTTGTGCTTCCTTTTTGTCTGGCCATTCTAACTATGGTGTCGTATGCTTCCTTTACACCAGTGACATCAAAATACAGAATTCAGATGATATGCATGCTTTCCCAACAAGCTTTGGCTTCAAAGGAGAGGCTCTGAGCTATATTTCTTATGTTTCTTTGTTGGAAATTGTTACTAAAACTCACTGGAGGCCAAATGAATATCGTAAGGTTTTGAAGGTAAAGTTCTTTTGAGATTCGGTTGGTAGTATCCATTAGGATAGGTATATAACTACTAACTTGGTGTTTGTTCTTGCCATTGTTTACAGGACGACAAGTGTTGGTACCTTGGAATTGATGATTGTAGACAAGAGGGTGGCACAACGTAGTTTACTTCTAAATCTGTGCTCTGTCTTGTTTGATCTTTTGGTTTGCGTATATAATCTGGAAGCCCAAAGAGGGTATCATATTCTTGGAAAGAGCCTCTGCTAAGAATCGCCCTTGTGCATCCCAGTGTCTCCTTCAAAATTGTTGATATTGAAAGGTTTGTCTCTGTTATACTAGCTAACTTAGGATATTTCCTGTCTGGATTCTTAGATTTTGTTCATTTGCATGCAGTGAGTATGACCTACTTTGCACACGTGCTTCTCCTTCTCCATTGCCGCTATTATCCAGTGGGTTTGGGATTCATCTGAGTTCCCTTAATAATTTGAATGCAATCGATGGTTCATTCAAGCTCACTGTTGTGATGTTCATTCACGGTGTTTTTGTCTCCCTTGACCTTCATAATGGAGATACCAATTCAAGATTTGCTTCCAAAGGACCAATACATAAATTACTTAATAACATAACAATGAGTTTTGACAGTCTTCTGACATTGACCAGCGAAGTAGATCTAGATCTCTGATATATCCACTGTTTTTGTTGAACCTATACTGCCCAAGATCTTTATATGATTTGACTTTGGAGCCTTCAAAGACCTCTATGGTATAAGGTGAGATTTTTTGTTGGCATTTATTTTTTAATTGTTTATGGGTTGGGAAACGAGTGTGGGTCTTTGGATTTACTTTTGTAGAATTGAGTTTGTGTTAGGGCTTGCCTTGTGAGAATTAGTTTGGGTTGTTTTCTGAAAAACTAACTCACATCTCTTATTTATGGGTGAGGGACTAATTGGGTTGATTATTGCGAGTGAATTATGAATTGTTACTTCTGAGGATTTTTTTTTGTTCGAATACCATCAATAATAAGACAATGCTAGAGGTTCTCTCTTTTTGATTTATGGTTGAAACTCGAATAGCTTCTAACTTATTTTGGAAAACTATTCATGACCTTATTCATGTTTTAGGAAATATTGCACTAGCTAAGAAGATTTTTTTGCATGTGTTTAATAAGAAAATGGTTGTTTTCTTGATAATGCAGGTTCCGTGTATTTTAAGGGTTAATCTAACTGATGTGGATCTGATAGAATTTTTTTAACAGGTTTGTACATTGACAGTAACCAAATCTCATATTTCACTCCATTTAATTAACTCTAATCTTGCTTATGTTCTTTGCTTAAATGTCGTGTCATGTTGTTCTCTGAATAATGTATTTGCAACCCACTTAACTAACTCTCTTGTTTTAACGTTACTCCTTCCTCCAATTAACGCCTCATTTTAATTTATTCCACTCCTCTCATTTCTCTTTTGATTATACATCAGCAAGAACCGGAGGAGATGAAGCCGAAGGCTGCCAATGGAATTCTGGAAGATTGTGCTTTTATACGCTTTTTTTTTCCTTTATACGTTATCTTTAGACAAACTACTGTTATTCACTTCTTATATTAGTTTTCCATTTCAATTTCCCCTTACAGCAACAACAAAGATGAAGACAAATGTATAGTTGCTTATACTTCAAGCCACTCTATTTGATCATTGCTATGTGGAATTCATTCAGCGCCAAGTTTTAAGGTAAACTACTTAGGTGACATTTGTTTTCAGTTTTAAAAATTGACTTTTTAACATTACGGTTCTATTTTCTAACTCTGATAACGTAATAGGAAGTTCCTACACTTGTTTCTGACCAAAATGATAACTTCATCGTTCAAATTGAAGTAATCTTTACAAAAATGTATGTATAAAGATAAAACGGACGAACAAGGTGATTTTTGATGATGTTGAAAGTTGATGTATATGTGTCTGTTTGGTTTAAATTCTAGAGTTTTTGGAAGTTTGCGAGCTTAGATGCAATTTGCTTTATTATAAAAGCTAGCAGTTACTATGCTTTTCATTTGGAGCTTAAAAGGATTTAGTTTCTTTAAAAAGTTACATTGATGGTCTTTACCTTTCTTAGTTTTATTGATAAATATTAGTGTTTTGTAGTGATGAATGTTGAGGTTCAAGAAATAATGTTGTTCCTTTTCTATTTATCCAGTATTTAAATCACTATATTGCATGCATAATCATTATATTCTTTTGTGCTTAAATGAGTTTGCCTTCCCTCATGAATTCATTTATTATGTTATTATTTAAATTGATTGACATAGCGTGTCCTATCTTGTTTGAATGTCATATGGGTGATTTTTACATGTATGGAGAAATCCTCAGTATTCTCTAACATTGAATGAAAGGAGCGAAAACCACACTGAATCAGGTGGGTGGTATACTTTCTGATTTACTGGCCATCTGTAGCTATTTTAGTAGCTTAGTGTAGAGATTTCATACATTAGTGCTTTTATGGAATTTATACTGCAATCACTTTTCTTTTGATTAATTCTGAATACAGATCTGTACTGTAACATCCCCTAAAAACGTTGTATACGATGTTTCAATTTTTGCCTAAACATGATACAGCCTCTGTATTTTGGTCATAACTTTTCATAGGAATATCCAAATTGAGTGATTCAAATTTCTGAGTAACCACAAGATCATTACCTACAACATTTATGAAGACCATATTTTAAGATTCGGAGGTTAAGTAGGTCAAATAAATTAATCTTTGTAAGGTAGGATGCTGTGACGGAAATGAGTGTTTATAGAATAAAAATCATATCTCACTGTAGGTTTATCCAAATTGGTTGATTTTTGAACTATATGAAACTAGACTTCCATATCTACAATTCTTATGAAGACATCAAATCCTAATAAGGAATTTATCTTATTCAAACGTAGCTCCCAAAAAGAGTATTCTGTCAAAGATAACTCATTTCACCTACCATAGAAAGATCTAGATACATTTGACATCACTCATGACATAAATTGTCCTCCATTTAACATCATCCATGACATCAATATATTCCACTAAATTTTCAGATTTTTATTTATAATTATTTTATTTATTGTTAGGTCCTCTTTCCCACCTATAAATACCCACCTTATTTCCTCATTTTATTAATCAAGCTTTCTCAAGCAAATCTTCTCTCTATACACTTCTTTACACATTCTCAAATATAGTTTTAGTTCTTAGTAGTGAAGAAATACTATTCCGGTAATTCATATATTCCGGATAGTACACAAAACGTTCCGGCAAGGAGAGAAGCTAGGACTCAAGAGTGGTCATTAAGTCTTCCGGTACCAACTAAAGCTTCGATTTCCAGGTATGTAAGGTTTCAATGAGAGTATTCCTTCCACTCTCATGTCTAAATTATTTTGATTATATGATAAATTATGTTTATTTTCTTTAAGCTTTACTCTAAGTTATGTGGGTGTTTATCCATGGGTTCTTCCACCCATGTAGTCCAAAAACTCTTTCAATTAAGTCTCTTGATTTCAAGTAATATTTTCTTATGGTAATTCTTAATTTTACTTAATAGTATGAATCATGGTTAAATTAATGATTATTGCTCTATTTTGATGCAACATAATTATATATGTATGAATTGATGGTTTACAAGTAATTCCTCTATTTATCTATTTAAAGGTTCTTGAAATTCATGGTGGGTTGTTTAAAAGCATGATTTTTAATTAATGGATTTCAAAGTATTTATGTATATTTATTTACATATATATTTGCAAGTTGAAGTGATTTGAACCCACCTAGTTTTACTATGTTTTTAATAAAGTTTGACTTGAAAGCTTTGACTCCAAACAAATGTTTATGAAAACAATATCTATGATCAAAAATGGAGTCTTATGAAATGAAAGAATGATGAAATGATATGAATGATGGATTCTTTATGCAATAAGGACAATTCTTGCATATTTGAATTATCAAATGTTTTAATGAGCTATTCTACCGAATATGATGTTTGAATTCTCAAGTTATATGCTATGAATATTTTGAAGTATTAAACTATTTCGTGGGATTGACTTAGCACCGAATGAGGCATTGAGGTGGGATTCGGTAAGGGAATCCTAGTAGCAACCCCTTGTCTCATTAACTATGTGCCAACATAGGAGCCCTTGTAGGCTTAGGCTAATGGATCCATAAATAGCCCTTAAAGTTAAAGTTAAAGAAATGAATGAAGTTGACGGAGTTCTACCCGGCAAGTAGTCTCCCCGGCCAACGTAGGGGGTTATGTTGGATTCCATGTAATAGCTCGCATGGTCTTAAATGTCGGTTATGGTTAATTTCCCACAAAATGAATGTTTTAAAGAATATATATATATGATTTATTATGCATACATTAAATTATGTTCCATATTACATAAACTTTTAATGTTTTCTCAATGTTCATGCATCCTTACATACTTAGTACATTCAAAGTACTAACGCATACTCTTTTGCCTACATGATATCACCATGTAGGGATCAGTGTTCCTCCTCATTCTCCTCCACGTGGCTAGTTGATATTCCATTGAAGACTATTTTTGGTGAGTTCCCATGTTCCGGGAACAATACTCCTTTGTCTTTCTAGTTTATGATATGTTAAGATATTTTACTATGTCATTTCTTCTATTATGATTGAGGGTGAGCTAGGGACTTGTCTTAGCCCCGTTAAATCTAATAGTTAGAGGTATTGTTGGACATATGTAAGTTGAAGATTTATTATGATTTCCGCTTGTTTATTTATCATCATTACCTATGAAAGGCTAAAAGAATGCTAAGAGGCTTGTTTGAGGTACTTTCGGGTTCCTCATTCGCCATGTCACGTCTAGGCCCTAGGCTTGGGTCGTGACAAACTTGGTATCAGAGCCCGATGTTTTGAATGATCCTTGGAAGTCCAACATACCGCGTCGAATAGGTTCTTGTTCATGGTTGTGAAGCGCGCCACAATTATGAATAAGAGACTATGAGACGTTTAGGAAAATTTTCACTTCTTTCAAATTCATGTCGTGCCTTAGAGTGTCCTAAGCTTTCCTTTAACTAACGACCCATTTTGTGTTATCTAGATAATGACTCGTGGAAGACCACCTCGAAGAGCAAGGGTTGACAATGAGGACCAAACTCCTCCGATTCCTAATGCCCAACATCATGAGGACGGGGTAACCCATACCGAGTTTCGCAGTGTTATTACTTTGTTAGCCCAAGTCGTAGCTAACCAAGAGAATCTAGGTGTTCCTCCTCCCCAAATGCAAAATGCAGCCTCTAGGATTCGGGATTTCCAAAGGATGAATCCACCCGAGTTCGATGGTTCTAAACTAGATGAGGACCCTATGGAGTTCATTAATGAGATGTACCGGATTGTGGCTATCATGGGTGTGCCACCAAATGAGAAGGCCGAGCTAGTGGCCTATCAACTCAAAGGTGTGGCTCGAGTGTGGTACGAACAATGGATTGTTGAGAGGGATGAAGAAATAGGGTCGATAGGATGGGAAGAGTTCAAAGGTGCCTTCCTAGACCGCTTCTTCCCATTGGAGCTAAGGGAGGCCAAAATCCAAGAGTTTATCAACCTTCGTCAAGGAAGTATGAGCGTGAGGGAGTATGCTCTCAAATTCACTAAGTTGTCAAAGTATGCTCCCTTCATGGTCTCCGAGCCAAAAGCTAGAATGAGCAAGTTTATTTCCGGTGTCTCAAGCTTGGTGTCCAAGGAGTGCAAAACGGCCATGTTGATCAAGGAGATAGACATCTCTCGGTTAATGACTTACGCAGAACAAATTGAAGAAGAGAAGCTTAGAGAGAGATCAAGGGGGTTCAAAAAGGCTAGAGTGGATGGTGGAGGGTTTAACCCTCAAAGGTCCGATCATAGAAACAATGGCAAAGGCAAGGTGGGCAAAGATTTGTGGGACAAGGTTCCACCAATACTCCTCCTCCAAAGTTCAACAAGGACAAGAGTGGTAAACCAATGATTCCAAGAGAGAATGTTGCTACTCAAACTTTCCCCACTTGCAAGAAGTGTGGAAGGACTCACAAAGGGGAATGCTTAGCCGGCTCCAATGCATGCTTTAAGTGTGGCAAGCTGGGCCACCATGCTAAGGATTGTAGAGATGGTGGTGGTGGTAGGACTCAAGGACAAATTGCTCATGGTCAACAAGTCCAAGGAGGTGTCCAACGCACCAACCGCTTTTACGCCTTGCATGGGAGACAAGAGGTTGAGGATGCACCCAATGTCATTACTGGTATGTTAAAGGTCTTTTCTTTTGATGTGTATGCACTATTAGATCCGGGTGCAAATTTATCTTTTGTTACTCCATTCCTTGCTAATAGATTTGATGTTTTACCTGAAATGTTATTAGAGCCCTATTTGGTGTCTACCCCCGTTGGTGAGTCAGTTATTGCTAGAAAGGTCTATAGGGGTTGCCTTGTGTCTATCTTGCATAAATTTATTCCTTGTGATCTCATTGAGCTTGACATGATAGATTTCGATGTCATTCTTGGGATGGATTGGTTACATGCATCTTATGCTTCCATAGATTGTAGGAATCGTCGAGTCAAATTCCAATTTCCAAATGAGCCTGTTATTGAATGGCAGGGTCATGATTCGGTGGTGAAGGGTCAGTTTATTTCTTATCTTAAGGCCCGCAAAATGATTTCTAAGGGATGTATTTACCACATTGTGAGGGTTAGGGATGTCAACTCCAAAAGTCCTTCTCTTGAGTCAGTTCCTATAGTCAATGAATTCCCCGATGACCTTCCTGGTGTCCCTCCCGAAAGGGAAGTTGATTTTGGTATCGATCTCCTCCCTGATACCCAACCTATCTCTATTCCTCCTTACCGTATGGCCCCGGCAGAATTAAAAGAGTTGAAGGAACAGTTAAAGGACTTGTTAGAGAAGGGGTTCATAAGACCAAGTATTTCTCCATGGGGTGCTCCCGTTCTATTTGTAAGAAAGAAGGATGGGTCACTTCGAATGTGCATAGACTACCGGCAATTAAATAAGATGACCATTAAGAACAAGTACCCACTCCCTAGAATAGATGACTTGTTTGATCAATTGCAAGGGGAAAGTCACTTCTCCAAGATCGACCTTCGGTCCGGCTATCACCAACTACGGGTAAGGGAGTGTGACATTCCCAAAACAGCCTTCCGAACAAGGTATGGTCACTATGAGTTTGTGGTGATGAGTTTTGGGTTGACGAATGCACCGACGGTGTTTATGGACTTGATGAATAGGGTGTTCAAACCTTACCTTGATACCTTTGTAGTAGTCTTCATTGATGATATTTTAATTTACTCTCGGGGTGAGGAAGAACATAAAAATCACTTGAGAGTTGTGCTTCAAACATTGAGGGATAGACAATTATTTGCAAAATTTAGTAAGTGTGAATTTTGGTTAAAGGAGGTAGCATTTCTTGGTCACGTAGTGTCCGGTGATGGAATCAAGGTTGATCCTAAGAAAATAGAGGCAGTCAAAAATTGGCCTAGACCATTATCTCCTTCAGACATTAGGAGCTTCTTAGGTCTAGCCGGGTACTATAGAAGGTTCGTCAAAGGCTTTTCTTCCATCTCATCTCCTATGACAAAATTGACCCAAAAGAAATCCAAATTCATATGGACAGATGAGTGTGAGAAGAGTTTCCAGACCTTAAAAGATCGACTTACCTCTGCTCCTATTTTAACTCTCCCAGAAGGATTAGAGGGGTTTGTAGTTTATTGTGATGCTTCAAAGATTGGTTTAGGTTGTGTCTTAATGCAAAACGGCAAGGTCATAGCCTATGCTTCTAGGCAATTAAAGGTGCATGAGCGTAACTACCCTACCCATGACCTTGAATTGGCGGCCGTTGTTTTTGCTCTGAAGATTTGGAGGCATTACCTATATGGGGTGCATGTGGATGTGTATACTGATCATAAGAGTCTTCAGTATGTGTTCACCCAAAAGGACCTTAACCTAAGGCAAAGGAGGTGGCTAGAACTCCTTAAGGACTATGACATGAGTGTGCACTATCATCCGGGTAAAGCTAATGTGGTTGCTGATGCACTTAGTAGAGTGTTTATGGGGAGTATGGCCCATGTGGATGAAAGTAAGAGGGAGTTGGTGAAAGATGTTCACCGATTGGCTAGATTAGGGGTGAAGTTGTGTGGTACTAATGATGGGGGTATGGTTGTTCAAAATAGGTCTGCATCCTCTTTGGTGGTGGATGTTAAATCCAAGCAAGATCTTGACCCAAAGTTTATCGAGTTAAAGAAGTTGGTAAAGGAAAAGAAGATAGAGGTCTTTTCCCAAGGGGGAGATGGGGTACTGTACTATCAAGGTCGGATATGTGTTCCAAATGTTGATGGCTTAAGGAGTTTGATCATGATGGAGGCTCATAATTCTACATACTCCATTCATCCCGGTTCAACGAAAATGTACCGAGACTTAAAAGAGTTGTATTGGTAATGTACCGAGACTTAAAAGAGTTGTATTGGTGGGGTGGCATGAAGAAGGACATAGCAAGGTTTGTGTCCGAATGTACGAATTGCCAACAAGTGAAGGCCGAACATCAAAGGCCGGGTGGCCTAGCCCAAGACATTGAAATCCCAACTTGGAAGTGGGAAGATGTGAATATGGATTTTGTAGTGGGTCTGCCTCATACCCGGAAGCGTCATGACTCAATTTGGGTAATTGTTGATAGAATGACTAAGTCAGCTCACTTCCTACCGGTTAAAACTTCCTATAGTGCCAAAGACTATGCCAAGTTGTATATTCGGGAGTTGGTGAGGTTACATGGTGTGCCATTATCCATTATTTCGGATCGTGGTACCCAATTCACTTCTCACTTCTGGAGATCATTTCAAAAAGGCCTCGGTACTAAGGTAAAGTTGAGCACAACATTCCATCCTCAAACGGATGGGCAAGCCGAAAGGACGATTCAAACACTAGAGGATATGTTAAAGGCTTGTGTGTTGGAGTTTAAAGGGAATTGGGATGATCATCTACCTCTCATCGAGTTTGCCTATAATAATAGTTACCACTCAAGTATTGAGATGGCACCGTTTGAGGCTTTGTATGGGAGACGATGTAGATCACCGGTTGGTTGGTTCGAAGTAGGTGAGATGACCTTGTTGGGCCCCGATTTGGTACTTGATGCTTTAGAGAAGGTGAAGATCATTAGAGAAAGGTTGAAGACGGCTCAAAGTCGTCAAAAGTCCTATTCTGGCACTAGAAGAAGGGATCTTGAGTTTAATGTGGATGATTGGGTGTATCTGAAGGTTTCACCCATGAAAGGTGTGGTTCGATTTGGTAAGAAAGGGGAATTGAGCCCTAGATATGTAGGGCCTTATAGAATCGTGAGACGTGTTGGTAAGGTTGCATATAAGTTGGAATTACCATTGGAAATGGCCATGGTTCATCCGGTGTTTCACGTGTCTATGTTGAAAAAACATGTGGGTGATCCTAGTTCCATTGTACCTATGGGAGTAGTGAATATGGAAGAAAACTTGACCTATGAAGAAGTTCCTGTGGAAATTTTGGACCGGCAAGTTAAGAGATTGAGGAACAAAGAAATTGCATCTGTTAAAGTCCTTTGGAGGAATCAACATATAGAAAGTGCAACATGGGAAGCGGAAGCGGATATGATTAAGAGATACCCTCATCTTTTCCCCTCTACCCAAACCTAAGGTATTAAGTTGTCCTTGCTAAATTACTTGAAATCCTTATATCTCAACTTTTCTTGTCATATGGTTGCAAAATTATGAAATATATTTTAAACGATATTTTAAATTACACTGTTGCATTAATGATAGGTTGTTTGTTAACACTCTACTCTACTCAAGCTAAGTCTTTTCTCATTCGAGGACGAATGTTTCCAAGGGGGAGATAATGTAACATCCCCTAAAAACGTTGTATACGATGTTTCAATTTTTGCCTAAACATGATACAGCCTCTGTATTTTGGTCATAACATTTCATGGGAATATCCAAATTGAGTGATTCAAATTTCTGAGTAACCACAAGATCATTACCTATAACTTTTATGAAGACCATATTTTAAGATTCAGAGGTTAAGTAGGTCAAATAAATTAATCTTTGTAAGGTAGAATGCTGTGACGGAAATGAGTGTTTATAGAAGAAAAATCATATCTCACTATAGGTTTATCCAAATTGGTTGATTCTTGAACTATATTAAACTAAACTTCCATATCTACAATTCTTATGAAGACACCAAATCCTAATAAGGAATTTATCTTATTCAAACGTAGCTCCCAAAAAGAGTATTCTGTCAAAGATAACTCATTTCACCTACCATAGAAAGATCTAGATACATTTGACATCACTCATGACATAAATTGTCCTCCATTTAACATCATCCATGACATCAATATATTCCACTAAATTTTCAGATTTTTATTTATAATTATTTTATTTATTGTTAGGTCCTCTTTCCCACCTATAAATACCCACCTTATTTCCTCATTTTATTCATCAAGCTTTCTCAAGCAAATCTTTTCTCTATACACTTCTTTACACATTCTCAAATATAGTTTTAGTTCTTAGTAGTGAAGAAATACTATTCCGGTAATTCATATATTCCGGATAGTACACAAAACGTTCCGGCAAGGAGAGAAGCTAGGACTCAAAAGTGGTCATTAAGTCTTCCGGTACCAACTAAAGCTTCGGTTTCCAGGTATGTAAGGTTTCAATGAGAGTATTCCTTCCACTCTCATGTCTAAATTATTTTGATTATATGATAAATTATGTTTATTTTCTTTAAGCTTTACTCTAAGTTATGTGGGTGTTTATCCATGGGTTCTTCCACCCATGTAGTCCAAAAACTCTTTCAATTAAATATCTTGATTTCAAGTAATATTTTCTTATGATAATTCTTATTTTTACTTAATAGTATGAATCATGGTTAAATTAATGATTATTGGTCTATTTTGATGCAACATAATTATATATGTATGAATTGATGGTTTACAAGTAATTCCTCTATTTATCTATTTAAAGGTTCTTGAAATTCATGGTGGGTTGTTTAAAAGCATGATTTTTAATTAATGGATTTCAAAGTATTTATGTATATTTATTTACATATATATTTGCAAGTTGAAGTGATTTGAACCCACCTAGTTTTACTATGTTTTTAATAAAGTTTGACTTGAAAGCTTTGACTCCAAACAAATGTTTATGAAAACAATATCTATGATCAAAAAGGGAGTCTTATGAAATGAAAGAATGATGAAATGATATGAATGATGGATTCTTTATGCAATAAGGACAATTCTTGCATATTTGAATTATCAAATGTTTTAATGAGCTATTCTACCGAATATGATGTTTGAATTCTCAAGTTATATGCTATGAATATTTTGAAGTATTAAACTATTTCGTGGGATTGACTTAGCACCGAATGAGGCATTGAGGTGGGATTCGGTAAGGGAATCCTAGTAGCAACCCCTTGTCTCATTAACTATGTGCCAACATAGGAGCCCTTGTAGGCTTAGGCTAATGGATCCATAAATAGCCCTTAAAGTTAAAGTTAAAGAAATGAATGAAGTTGACGGAGTTCTACCCGGCAAGTAGTCTCCCCGGCCAACGTAGGGGGTTATGTTGGATTCCATGTAATAGCTCGCATGGTCTTAAATGTCGGTTATGGTTAATTTCCCACAAAATGAATGTTTTAAAGGATATATATATGATTTATTATGCATACATTAAATTATGTTCCATATTACATAATTTTTTTAATGTTTTCTCAATGTTCATGCATCCTTACATACTTAGTACATTCAAAGTACTAACGCATACTCTTTTGCCTACATGATATCACCATGTAGGGATCAGTGTTCCTCCTCATTCTCCTCCACGTGGCTAGTTGATATTCCATTGAAGACTACTTTTGGTGAGTTCCCATGTTCCGGGAACAATACTCCTTTATCTTTCTAGTTTATGATATGTTAAGATATTTTACTATGGAATTTCTTCTATTATGATTGAGGGTGAGCTAGGGACTTGTCTTAGCCCCGTTAAATCTAATAGTTAGAGGTATTGTTGGACATATATAAGTTGAAGATTTATTATGATTTCCGCTTGTTTATTTATCATCATTACCTATGAAAGGCTAAAAGAATGCTAAGAGGCTTGTTTGAGGTACTTTCGGGTTCCTCATTCGCCATGTCACGTCTAGGCCCTAGGCTTGGGTCGTGACAGTCATGGGGGTGGGTGGTGTAAAAATGCAAAAAAAAAAATTAAACTTTTTTTAAGAATTCTATTGGAGTGAGAGCGTGGGGGCTGGGTATGTGGTGGTGTAGAAAATTCAGAAAAAAATTAAAAACCTTTAAAAAAATCAAGGAGGGAGGGTGGGTGTTGGGGTATGTGGTGTAGTAAAAAAAATTAAAAATAATAATTAATAATTAAAAAAAATGAGTGGGTTGTGGAGGGAGATGGTATATGGTGGTGTAAAAAATTTTAAAAAAAAAGGTCAAAAATACTCCTGAACTAATGAGGAAGAAGGAGAGAGGTTGATATGATCATCCATGTGAATATTTTTTTTATTGTGGCACGGTCACGTTAGTTTTAACAGTCAACCGTTAAGTGACGGGATATTTGTGGTCTCTTTTGATAATGGCGAAGATATATTTGATCCCAAAAATAGTTGAAGGGTATATCTAAGCTATTTCGAAAGTAATTTTAACCCTTTTTCGTTTATTTTTTAATAAGAAGATTGTATTCCATTGATAATGTGAAATTTTGTCATTATATATAACTTAAATTATTTAATTTTGTGCAAATTTTTATAGGTTGATTGTGATTTGAAATTTTAATCCAAATTATAAATTAATATTTTATACATATTACATAGATTTTTTAAAACTTAAATATAAAATTTAGTCTAAAGTAACCATATTTTAACTTCATAGTCAAACTGTACATCTATTTTTAATAACCGTAATCTCCATTCAAAATATTTAGTATTGTTTTATTGAACTTATAGTAAATTAGTCAGTGCTTCGCGCAGCAACACATTAATTTTTTTTTTATTGAGTATTACAATCATTTTAAATGATACGTAGTATATATGTAAAACAATTAGTCACTTTTTGAATAGCGAAGTGTTCATAATTCCAAAACATATAGAGTACAAAAAAAGCACTATGTTCATAGACCAGTAATGAAAGACAATCATCAACACTTAACAGTGAATTAATAAAAAAGAGATAATACTTTTAATTATACCAAATACACCATAAGCGAATATAAATACAACCATATCAAACAATTGTAGAATACGTTATCAAGATCATAATTACAAAATGACACAAAGAGATGTCTTAATATATAAAATAAACAAAGATTAACTTACATCTTATGTTTGGAGTTCTAAAAATCATTAGAGATTTTGCATAGTTACCTTGAAATGATTAGCCTTACAAAAAATGAGTCTCAAACATCCAATTTCTTTAATTGTTTCGTACAATTTCTAATCTTGAATTAGCAAATAAACTAATTATCATTGAGATCTGAGGCTCTTCTTTCATGAATTCTAAGATATGTCCCTAATTGGATACTATTAAAGAATTTATGTAACCACGCATGTAAAGTTTATATACTTAATTGTACGTCCACCAAAGAATCTATCTACATATAGCAATAAAATTGAATTAACACCATACATTATAGCATATCCACAAGCATTAAAATGTAAAAAATAAATTATAGAAATTCAGGAATTGTATAACTCAAACATGCAAAAATAATTCTTAAAGAAAAATCACGTAACTATAAATTCAACTAATTGTTGGATAAAAACTCAAGCTTGCACGACTAAGACGGTTCTCCTGTTGCTTAAGAAGGAAAATGTATCAAAATTCTTTTATTTTTCAAATATCATATTCAATTCTGAAATCAGCAGTGAATTAGGCAATTCATGCAACAAGCAAATCTGCAATTTTTTCAAAAAAAAATATTTAAAGTTAGAACTCTCAAAATTTGAGAGGTAATTCAAATTTATCAAACTTGAAAATGTTCAATAGAATTCAGATCGAGTGTCATTTACTTAACCTATTACGAATTTATTTTTGAAGGCAATTAAGAAAATCAAACCCCATGACTTTACTTTTAAGAGGGGGGATAACTAATGTTACCAGATAAATAGAGGTGTATGTTCATTTTATTTGAATTTTCAAGCAACTATTTCCACATAAAAACTAAACCAAGCAAAGTGTTCACGAAATACCGACCAAGTCTATTGCTTATATATATTTCTTGCTTATATAAAGAGATATGCTGGAGGAACATAGTAGAAATGTGAATAATATATTTTGATACATGTACAAATCTGTATTCAGAATTAATCAAAAGAAAAGTGATTGCAGTATAAATTCCATAAAAGCACTAATGTATGAAATCTCTACACTAAGCTACTAAAATAGCTACAGATGGCCAGTAAATCAGAAAGTATACCACCCACCTGATTCAGTGTGGTTTTCGCTCCTTTCATTCAATGTTAGAGAATACTGAGGATTTCTCCATACATGTAAAAATCACCCATATGACATTCAAACAAGATAGGACACGCTATGTCAATCAATTTAAATAATAACATAATAAATGAATTCATGAGGGAAGGCAAACTCATTTAAGCACAAAAGAATATAATGATTATGCATGCAATATAGTGATTTAAATACTGGATAAATAGAAAAGGAACAACATTATTTCTTGAACCTCAACATTCATCACTACAAAACACTAATATTTATCAATAAAACTAAGAAAGGTAAAGACCATCAATGTAACTTTTTAAAGAAACTAAATCCTTTTAAGCTCCAAATGAAAAGCATAGTAACTGCTAGCTTTTATAATAAAGCAAATTGCATCTAAGCTCGCAAACTTCCAAAAACTCTAGAATTTAAACCAAACAGACACATATACATCAACTTTCAACATCATCAAAAATCACCTTGTTCGTCCGTTTTATCTTTATACATACATTTTTGTAAAGATTACTTCAATTTGAACGATGAAGTTATCATTTTGGTCAGAAACAAGTGTAGGAACTTCCTATTACGTTATCAGAGTTAGAAAATAGAACCGTAATGTTAAAAAGTCAATTTTTAAAACTGAAAACAAATGTCACCTAAGTAGTTTACCTTAAAACTTGGCGCTGAATGAATTCCACATAGCAATGATCAAATAGAGTGGCTTGAAGTATAAGCAACTATACATTTGTCTTCATCTTTGTTGTTGCTGTAAGGGGAAATTGAAATGGAAAACTAATATAAGAAGTGAATAACAGTAGTTTGTCTAAAGATAACGTATAAAGGAAAAAAAAAGCGTATAAAAGCACAATCTTCCAGAATTCCATTGGCAGCCTTCGGCTTCATCTCCTCCGGTTCTTGCTGATGTATAATCAAAAGAGAAATGAGAGGAGTGGAATAAATTAAAATGAGGCGTTAATTGGAGGAAGGAGTAACGTTAAAACAAGAGAGTTAGTTAAGTGGGTTGCAAATACATTATTCAGAGAACAACATGACACGACATTTAAGCAAAGAACATAAGCAAGATTAGAGTTAATTAAATGGAGTGAAATATGAGATTTGGTTACTGTCAATGTACAAACCTGTTAAAAAAATTCTATCAGATCCACATCAGTTAGATTAACCCTTAAAATACACGGAACCTGCATTATCAAGAAAACAACCATTTTCTTATTAAACACATGCAAAAAAATCTTCTTAGCTAGTGCAATATTTCCTAAAACATGAATAAGGTCATGAATAGTTTTCCAAAATAAGTTAGAAGCTATTCGAGTTTCAACCATAAATCAAAAAGAGAGAACCTCTAGCATTGTCTTATTATTGATGGTATTCGAACAAAAAAAAATCCTCAGAAGTAACAATTCATAATTCACTCGCAATAATCAACCCAATTAGTCCCTCACCCATAAATAAGAGATGTGAGTTAGTTTTTCAGAAAACAACCCAAACTAATTCTCACAAGGCAAGCCCTAACACAAACTCAATTCTACAAAAGTAAATCCAAAGACCCACACTCGTTTCCCAACCCATAAACAATTAAAAAATAAATGCCAACAAAAAATCTCACCTTATACCATAGAGGTCTTTGAAGGCTCCAAAGTCAAATCATATAAAGATCTTGGGCAGTATAGGTTCAACAAAAACAGTGGATATATCAGAGAGATCTCTTCGCTGGTCAATGTCAGAAGACTGTCAAAACTCATTGTTATGTTATTAAGTAATTTATGTATTGGTCCTTTGGAAGCAAATCTTGAATTGATATCTGCATTACAAAGGTCAAGGAAAACAAAAACACCGTAAAAAACAAGCATCCAATATAGTAAATGCTAACCAAAGATAAGTTTACAGTTTTGTTTGTTCAGGAAGATATACTGAAATAATTGGATACAAAAATATTGAAGGATCTGCAAATTAAACAGTAGTTATTAGGGAAAGAAAGTGTAGAAAAGATAACTTGTCACATATCCAATCCATCAATTTTGGGCCTGTATACTTTTCACTGTGTAAACATCAAGACCTGAGATGTATCCTGAGAGTTTTAATGAACCATCCCTTGCATTCAATTTGTTAAGGGAACTCAGATGAATCCCAAAAACACTGGACAATAGATTTAAACTAACAGATGATGAGATGATTGACCCACAAAACATTAACAAAATCAGAAATAAAAATATAATCCCTCATTCTCGTACATGGCACAATTTTAACTTTTAAGAAACAATAAAAATCAAAAAGTTCAGACCATGTAAAAGAGACTAACCAATGAGGGTGTTTAAGAAAGCCTGTCCAATTGAGTCTCTTCATTCATATACTACAAATCACAACTTCTTTTAATTAAACTACTTAATTTTTTTTATATATATATATATATATATATGTTATCTATCTCTCTCTCTCCTCTCTGGCTCCATGGATATATATATATATATATATATATATATATATATATATATATATATCCCCCTCCCCCTTTTTTGGGGACGCAATACAGGTAAAGAAAGTATTTTATTGCAAATGAAGCACCAGAAATGCGATGTACATGAACATCTTATAATAAAAGCAAAAACAAAATGTCAGCATCAATATTTTGTGTTGTGAACAGCCAAACCACTTTTCCTAATTACAAGTAAAACCGCAAAATAATAAATAAAAGAACATCTGTAAAAAGATACTAATGAACACAAACAGTCAAACAACCTATCAGTTGAGTAATGCATGCAATCCCATTCCAAGTTATGAACATCATAGTTGTCAGGCAAAACAAATTATGGACAGCAGCATCAATACAATAAAAAAGATGATGTCAGTCCAACATTCTGCAAAAAGATTACCACATCTTTTTCCCATCAGCACCAGTCCATCTCGTGAGACACCAGATCCTTCAAAAGAAGGTACAACTTCAGGTGATGAAGTAAAATAATAAAATCGAGCATAACTTTCTGCACATCAATAAGCATTAGATCCATGTCAAAGAAACTAATACTTACCATTGTCATCCACCTTAATATAGAAGGTCTCAATGCTGATAGCAACAGATACCCGGCAGAAAGTGGAAACTAGATTAAAGTTCAAACTAGGAGCATCATACTAAGAGGAGAAAAAACAGCATCAATTTTCATATAAAGCATGTGCCCTCATCATCAGAAGTAGCAAACAACGGAACATAAGAATTCATTGAAGAGCCTCACCGGTTACTGCCGTTTGTGAGGAGGGATAATATCTTGGAGGAAAAGGATGGGGGGAATATGTAGCTAAGCACAAGTTATTAATTCTTGAAATCATCTGTATTGACAAGGTAACCGTGAACGATGATGAGCGTGCAGAATGTATTTGGATAAAGGTCACCGATCTAAAAGGCAAATTACATATTCAGCTTGTCAATAACTCCTATTACTATGAAATCACTGATGAGAAAAGAACCACTAAACCCCAAAAGAGACCAGTACTATTATACAAGGCGACGGAGGATAGTTCAGCACCTGCTGTGAAGAATGGTTCAACACCTGATTCTACTACACCTACTGGCAAAAGTAACAACAAAGGCAAAAGTGTAGCCATTCAAGAATAACAAGTAAAACCACAAAATAAGAAATAAAAATAGACTAACCAATGAGGGTGTTTAAGAAAGCCTGTCCAATTGAGTGTCTTCATTCATATACTACAAATCACAACTTCTTTTAATTAAACTACTTAATTTTTTTTAGAGTTGTGCGAGTGGGGACTTCCATTCAATATCTAGTAAATTCATAAAGATTATAGACACTTGAAAGGGTAAATTACACCTTGGTGGCACCAGCATCTAGACTGTGTGAACTCCAAATAGCCTCAGACATTCGCTTAATGCTCCCCATCTTTTCTTTTAAAAGCTTGCATGCAAGAATTCCACAAAATCTTACAATATCAAGTTCTCTATTTTTCCTTCTTTCTTTTTTAATGGATGGAAGAATACCAAGATAATGGGAAGAGTAGTAGTATTACTTGAGCAGATAGAACGGCGGGAAAATTGATTTAGGGCTTAGGGTTTTGATCGGACAACATAATTCTTGAACATCCTTAACACAAGCTTTTAAGAATACCAATCGCTTAATGTTCTTGATTTTTCTTAAAAAGAATGCATGCAAAGAATTCCAAGATTTCTTGAATTTCCTTTATATGTGCAATGCCAATAATTAGCAAGAAAATGGGAAGAGCAGTAGCATTACTTGAGCAGATGATCACCGGGAAAATTGATTTAGGGCTTTGATCGGACATCGTCACCGGAACAGTTAAGATCAGCAATCCGGTGGCGTACTCTAAGATGCGCCGGTAGCGTACGACTTCGTAATATGATGGTGGGGAGTTCTAAAGTGCCCAGGTGGTGTCTCTTTTATAGTTTTTGAACTAGTTAATACAAGCGGAAAAATATATTATTTTTTGTAAAATTTATTCTATTACTTATTTATTTTTTGGAAAAGGGTGAAAATTACCCTCGAACTATTCGAAATAGTTTAAATATATCCTTCAACTATTTTTGGGATCAAATATATCCTCATCGTTATCAAAAGAGACCATAAATACCCTTCCACTTAACAATTGGCCGTTAAAGCTGACGTGGCAGTGCCACATGGAAAAACAAATATCCACATTAACGGCCACTTCAGTTTCTCTCCCTCTTCCTCTTTACTTCAGGGGTATTTTTGACCCTTTTTTTTATATATTTTTTTTTAATTTCCTACACCACCACATACCCCTTCCCTCCACAACCCCACCCACTTATTTTTTAATATTTAATTATTATTTAAAAATTTCTACAACACCACATACTCCCCCCACCCTCAACCCTCCCCAAAAAATTATTTCTTAAAAATTTAAAATTTTGGAGGATATGGTGGGGTGGGGAGGGAGGGTCATGGGGTGGGTGGTGTAAAAATGCAAAAAAAAAAAAACTTTTTTTAAGAATTTTTTTGGAGTGAGAGGGTGGGGGCTGAATATGTGGTGGTGTAGAAAATTCAAAAAAAAATTAAAAATCTTTAAAAAAAAATCAGGGAGGGTGGGTGGGTGTTGGGGTATGTTGTATTGTAAAAAAAATAATTTAAAATAATAATTAATAATTAAAAAAATATGAGTGGGTTATGGAGGTAGGTGGTATATGGTGGTGTAGAAAATTTAGAAAAAAAAATAAAAAAAAATAAAAAATACTCCTGGACTAATGAGGAAGAAGGAGAGAGGTTGACATGGCCATCCATGTGAATATTTTTTTTCATGTGGCACTGCCACGTTAATTTTAACAGTCAACCGTTAAGTGGCACGATATCTGTGGTCTCTTTTGATAATGGCGAGGATATATATGATCCCAAAAATAGTTGAAGGGTATATCTAAGCTATTTCGAAAGTAATTTTGACCCTTTTTCGTTTATTTTTTAATAAAAAGATTGTATTCCATTGATAATGTGAAATTTTGTCATTATATATAACTTAAATTATTTAATTTTGTGCAAATTTTTATAGGTTGATTGTGATTTGAAATTTTAATCTAGATTATAAATTAATATTTTATACATATTACATAGATTTTTTAAAACTTAAATATAAAATTTAGTCTAAAGTAACCATATTTTAACTTCATAGTCAAACTGTACATCTATTTTTAATAACCGTAATCGCCATTCAAAATATTTAGTATTGTTTTATTGAACTTATAGTAAATTAGTCAGTGCTGCAACAATTTTTTTTTTTTTATTATTGAGTATTACAATCATTTTAAATGATACGTAGTATATATGTAAAACAATTAGTCACTTTTTGAATAGCGAAGTGTTCATAATTCCAAAACATATAGAGTACAAAAAAAGCACTATGTTCATAGACCAGTAATGAAAGACAATCATCAACACTTAACAGTGAATTAATAAAAAAGAGATAATACTTTTAATTATACCAAATACACCATAAGCGAATATAAATACAACCATATCAAACAATTGTAGAATACGTTATCAAGATCATAATTACAAAATGACACAAAGAGATGTCTTAATATATAAAATAAACAAAGATTAACTTACATCTTATGTTTGGAGTTCTAAAAATCATTAGAGATTTTGCATAGTTACCTTGAAATGATTAGCCTTAAAAAAAACGAGTCTGAAACATCCAATTTCTTTAATTGTTTCATACAATTTCTAATCATAAATTAGCAATTAAACTAATTATCATTGAGATCTGAGGCTCTTCTTTCATGAATTCTAAGATGTCCCTAATTGAATATTATTAAAGAATTATGTAACCACGCATGTAAAGTTTATATACTTAATTGTACGTCCACCAAAGAATCTATCTACATATAGCAATAAAATTGAATTAACACCATACATTATAGCATATCCACAAGCATTAAAATACAACAACAACAACAACAAACCCAGTATAATCCCATAATGTGGGGTCTGGGGAGGGTAGAGTGTACGCAGACCTAACCCCCACCTTGAAAGGTAGAGCGGTTGTTTCCGAAAGACCCTCGACTTTAAGAGAGGACAAGATAAAAGGTCAGATAGGGGCAAACATATAGAAAACAAGATGAAAACAGGAATAGCAAAAGGGAAAGTCGTGATAGAGTGGTACGGGAAGAAGGGGGCATAACTACAATAAATAAATAGATAAGATAAGATAGATAAGACAATCAAAGTACAACGGTGCCACAACTATAAACAGCAATACAATGCAGAAATCAAAAGGCAATAAACAATGAGCAGAACTACAACTGCTATGGTGCAAAAGATGAATCACTTAGCCTTTAATCCTAATCTGAGTCCTCCACAAAGGAAATTATAGTGCGCTAATGCGCCTACTAATAGGGTAGGATAACGCGACTATGTACTAGCCTTCTACCCGAATGCGGATCCTCCACACACTCCTATCTAAGGTCAAGTCTTCGGTAAGCTGTAACTGTAAATGTAAAAATAAATTATAGAAATTCAGGAATTGTATTAACTAAAACATGCAGAAATAATTCTTAAAGAAAAATCACTTAAATATAAATTCAACTAATTGTTGGATAAAAACTCAAGCTTGCACGACTAAGACGGTTCTCCTGCTGCTTAAGAAGGAAAATGTATCAAAATTCTTTGATTTTTCAAATATCATATTCAATTTGAAATCAACAGTGAATTAGGCAATTCATGCAACAAGCAAATCTGCAATTTTTTCAAAAAAAAATATTTAAAGTTAGAACTCTAAAAATTTGAGAGGTAATTCAAATTTATCAAACTTGAAAATGTTCAATAGAATTCAGATCGAGTGTCATTTACTTAACCTATTACGAATGTATTTTTGAAGGCAATTAAGAAAATCAAACCCCATGACTTTACTTTTAAGAGGGGGGATAACTAATGTTACCAGATACATAGAGGTGTATGTTCATTTTATTTGAATTTTCAAGCAACTATTTCCACATAGAAACTAAACCAAGCAAAGTGTTCACGAAATACCGACCAAGTCTATTGCTTATATATATCTCTTGCTTATATAAAGAGATATGCTGGAGGAACATAGTAGAAATGTGAATAATATATTTTGATACATGTACAGATCTGTATTCGGAATTAATCAAAAGAAAAGTGATTGCAGTAAATTCCATAAAAGCACTAATGTATGAAATCTCTACACTAAGCTACTAAAATAGCTACAGATGGCCAGTAAATCAGAAAGTATACCACCACCTGATTCAGTGTGGTTTTCGCTCCTTTCATTCAATATTAGAGAATACTGAGGATTTCTCCATACATGTAAAAATCATCCATATTACATTCAAACAAGATAGGACACGATATGTCAATCAATTTAAATAATAACATAATAAATGAATTCATGAGGGAAGGCAAATTCATTTAAGCACAAAAGAATATAATGATTATGCATGGAATATAGTGATTTAAATACTGGATAAATAGAAAAGGAACAACATTATTTCTTGAACCTCAACATTCATCAGTACAAAACACTAATATTTATCAATAAAACTAAGAAAGGTAAAGACCATCAATGTAACTTTTTAAAGAAACTAAATCCTTTTAAGCTCCAAATGAAAAGCATAGTAACTGCTAGCTTTTATAATAAAGCAAATTGCATCTAAGCTCGCAAACTTCCAAAAACTCTAGAATTTAAACCAAACAGACACATATACATCAACTTTCAACATCATCAAAATTCACCTTGTTCGTCCGTTTTATCGTTATACATACATTTTTGTAAGGATTACTTCAATTTGAACAATGAAGTTATCATTTTGGTCTGAAACAATTGTAGGAACTTCCTATTACGTTATCAGAGTTAGAAAATAGAACAGTAATGTAAACCAATCACCTTTTCGGATTATGCGAAAAGTTGAACACTAAGTTAAAAGAGTCAATTTTTAAAACTGAAAACAAATGTCACCTAAGTAGTTTACCTTAAAACTTGGCGCTGAATGAATTCCACATAGCAATGATCAAATAGAGTGGCTTGAAGTATAAGCAACTATACATTTGTCTTCATCTTTGTTGTTGCTGTAAGGGGAAATTGAAATGGAAAACTAATATAAGAAGTGAATAACAGTAGTTTGTCTAAAGATAACGTACAAAGGAAAAAAAAGCGTATAAAAGCACAATCTTCCAGAATTCCATTGGCAGCCTTCGGCTTCATCTCCTCCGGTTCTTATTGATGTATAATCAAAAGAGAAATGAGAGGGGTGGAATAAATTAAAATGAGGCGTTAATTGGAGGAAGGAGTAACGTTAAAACAAGAGAGTTAGTTAAGTGGGTTGCAAATACATTATTCAGAGAACAACAACATGACATGACATTTAAGCAAAGAACATAAAGCAAGATTAGAGTTAATTAAATGGAGTGAAATATGAGATTTGGTTACTGTCAATGTACAAACCTGTTAAAAAAATTCTATCAGATCCACATCAGTTAGATTAACCCCCAAAATACACGAAACCTGCATTATCAAGAAAACAACCATTTTCTTATTAAACACATGCAAAAGAATTTTCTTAGCTAGTGCAGTATTTCCTAAAACATGAATAAGGTCATGAATAGTTTTCCAAAATAAGTTAGAAGCTATTCGAGTTTCAAGCATAAATCAAAAAGAGAGAACCTCTAGCATTGTCTTATTATTGATGGTATTCGAACAAAAAAAATTCCTCAGAAGTAACAATTCATAATTCACTCGCAATAATCAACCCAATTAGTCCCTCACCCATAAATAAGAGATGTGAGATATTTTTTCAGAAAACAACCCAAACTAATTCTCACAAGGCAAGTGTGACACCCGGAATTTTTTTCGCTAAGATTCGAACATTTCTTCACGTGAGTGTAGACTCGGACCGGAGGACTTGAAATTTTTTCACATGAGTTAGGATGAGTTCCTAAGTAATTAAAGAGCGTTAGAAGTGATGTGGGGTCATGAAGGACCCCTAGGACCAAATCAAGCCAAAAGGTTCGTCGTGGCTAAGTTTGAGGAGGAGTTTGCATGAGGAGTTGACTTCTAACGACCCTATCTTTTGATATATGACGATCTGGGTAGCCCACGACCTATTAAATTAAAGGTCGTCGAGTCTTCTTTCCAACGCCACCAAGAATGTGAATTTTGGAGTTCGGGGTTGAGAGATATGACGATCCTAAGACGAGCTAGCACGGCAGGAATTTCATTTTTTGGCCTGAGTTGCAACTGCTGGGGAAATGGCCTTGGCGCTGTAAGGGCGCGACGCGCCACTATCGTGCCTGAAACATGCCTCAGTAGTTTGGTCCCTGGCGCGACGCGCCACTAAAAGTTGTGCAGGGTTTTCAGGCCAAATTTCCAGAACCCAGAAAATATGGCATTGGCGCTATAAGGGCGCGACGCGCCACTATCGCGCCAGAAACATGCCTCAGTAGTTTGGTCTCTGGCGCGGCGCGCCACTGCGAGGTGTGCAGGTTTTAGGCGTAATTGGCCTGGCACTGCAATGGCGCGACGCGCCACTATCGCGCCAGGTGCATTTTTAGCCTATTTTCAGAACTTTTGAAGAGGGGCAATTTGGGAACTTACCCAAATTATATATGTATTGCCTTTGGTCTTTTGGAAACACATTTCTCAGCCTCACTCTCTCTCTAGAAAAGCCCTAGGGGTTCCTCTCTCTCTCTCTTCTTCATCTTCTCCATTTCCAACAAAAAGAGTTCAAGAGTTTCAAGGATTCAAGTCTTCCATTGAAGACCTAACATCAAGTTCCTTCAAAGTCTTCAAACAAGGTATGTAAGGCTAACCTAAAATATGGATTTAGTTCTTCCATATGCCCATAGATGTGTTGGATAGAAGTTGTGAAAGAATTGAACCTTCTAAGAAGGTTTTCTTGAAAGTTTTCCTAAACTATAGAATGTTTTTAAGTACTATTAGTTTATTGATGTTTTTAATGAATTGAGTTACTAAATAGTTATTTTTCATATTATTAACTACAAATGTATCTTTGTATATAGATTTATAGGTATTGACGATATTCTTGAGTTGAGTTTTGTTGAGAGTATGGATTCATGTTTCATTCACATGAACCCAAGATGAGATTTCTTTGGTCATAATTTGTCTTGAGTTGAGGTGGATGGTTTTGTGTATATATGTATTGATTGGAATAAAAAGAATGAATTAGATAGTTAAGAATGTCCTTTTTGCTTCTATAAAATGAACATAGAACTAAAATAAGAATTTTGGAGTAGATGTTTGACGATTGATGTGAATGATGATATATGATGATGATGTGATGATAATGTTTGATGATGATGTGAATGATGATATATGATGATGATGGTTGGTGACGATGTGAACGAAGAGGTGATGTCGATGAGGATGTTGTGTGATGAAGTGGATTGGAGTCTAATGTGATTTTGTGGTATGTGAGGTGCATAATTTGAGTAGATTGGAGTCTTAGAAATATTTTGAAAATAAATGATCTTTTGAGGAGGAGCTTGCAATAAATTATTTGTGAACCTTTTTGCATAAACTATTTATACACTATTTTGAGTCTAAAGAATTATTAGTTTCATCTTTGATTTAGAAAGGAGCTTAAGTATGAGTTGAGTATGAGGAGCCTTTAAATGAGTTGAGTATTTCTACATTAAAGTATCTATTTTGAGTTTGAGTTGAGGAGTTGAAATTATATTTTTATGTACATAACATTTTCTGCATTCATTGAGTTGAGATTGTATAAATTTTTAAAGAGAAGAGTTTGATGATTTGAGATGAGTCGATTTGAAAGAAGGTCCAATTAGACTTGTCATTATGAGTTAATTTGAGTTGAAATGAGAACAAAGTTGATGAGGTGGCAATGTTCCACATGAAACTAGCCGTGAGGGCTTGTTTGAGATGATTGGAGGAGTTTTATGAGCATGGAGTTATGGGAGGAGTATCGAGCACCGAATTGGGCAAGAGTATAGTCCATACTCGAACCCAATACCTATGTTGCCAAACGTAGGGGGGATTGAACCGTTAAAGTCGGATGCTTCCCCGAGAGATTTGATTTGTCCTGACATTATAGGACTTGGTTGGATTGGATCCATGAGTGTTTGATTCGTTCATACCCTGGCAAGGTATGAACGGGCGCGGCAACAACGTCGTTTTGTTGTACCTTTACTGGCTCATAAGTGATGGTTGTCGGTTAAGAGAAACTCCCATTTAGGTCTTGATAGTACTCTGAGTCAGTTGAGTTGAGTGAGTTGCTATATGCTTATGAGTTAGTCCTGTCTAAATTATTTCTTGTTAGACTTAGGACACTTGAGTGAGTTGTTACATATTTATTGAGTTGAGTCCTTTGAGTTGAATTGTAAAGCGTTGCATAATTTAATTTGCATATTTATTGAGTTGAGTCCTTTGAGCTGATTGTTGAGTTGAATGCTGAGTAGATTGTATATGGTCGAATTGGATGAATTGTGATTGGATTGAATAGAATGGTATGTGACTAGATTGGATTTGATTATTGAGTTGATTGTTGAGTTGATTGTGTATATAATCGGAGTGTACATGATTGAAAGGGATCGAATTGTAAATGATTTGATTGAACTGTATTGTGTATGATTGGATTGGACTGTATGGTATATGATTGGTCTTTGTCTAAAAATGTATTATCACTTTAGACTTATGACGCCTTGTTGAGTCTCTCTCATCTTTCTGAATTGAGATATGTGGACCGATGTTATTCTTCCTTGAGGTATGTTTCATTCTGCCATTTTTACATACCAGTACATTCCACGTACTGACGTCCATTTGGACCTGCATCGTTTCATGATGCAGAGACAGGTTTAAGAGATCGTCAATAGGAGCATCATTGGGGATCTATTCGCACTCAGCGTATTGGTGAGTCCTCCCCTACATTCGGAGGACACCGTCTGTGTATTCTTGCATCGAGTTAGCCCTTTTCATTTTGATTTGAGGTAGCCATGAACATGTCATTGGCACCAATTAGATAGTAGTGATAGAGGCTTCATAGACTAGATAGTGATGAGTCGATTGAGTATTTCTATCCTTGAGTATTTTTTGTCAAACTATTTTTAAATGACAAATATTTTAGTTGATCTGTCGGCCCATGGCCTTTATTCTTTGAGTTGGATGGGTTATTTGAGTTGCCCGCTAAATTACTCTTTATTTTTAAACTTTCCGCTGAATGAATGAATGAACGGATGTGTGATCAGGCTATGTGGTTCGCTTGGGAGCCAGAAATGGTTTCTGAGTGCCGGTTACGTCTAGGGTACCCTCCCGGGGCGTGACAGCAAGCCCTAACACAAACTCAATTCTACAAAAGTAAATCCAAAGACCCACACTCGTTTCCCAACCCATAAACAATTAAAAAATAAATGCCAACAAAAAATCTCACCTTGTACCATAGAGACTCCAAAGTCAAATCATATAAAGATCTTGGGCAGTATAAGTCAAATCACAACGGTGAGCTTGAATGAACCATCGATTGCATTCAAATTATTAAGGGAACTCAGATGAATCCCAAACCCACTGGAAAATAGCGGCAATGGGGAAGGTGAAGCACGTGTGAAAAGTAGGTCATACTCACTGCATGCAAATGAACAAAATCTAAGAATCCAGACATGAAATATCCTAAGTTAGCTGGTATAACAGAGACAAACCTTTCAATATCAACAATTTTGAAGGAGACACTGGGATGCACAAGGGCGATTCTTAGCAGAGGTTCTTTCAGAGAATGTGATACCCTCTTTGGGCTTCCAGATTATATACGCAAACCAAATGATCAAACAAGACAGAGCACAGATTTAGAAGTAAACTACGTAAATCAATATTTTTCATTTGTTTGAATTGTGAGAAAAATAGAAGTACTTGGAATGCATTCGCTTCCTTCGAACGGGTTGGTTGAAAAATACATCACAAACAATGAATGCAAAAAGAAAAATCCCAACAAATTTCCTTATTGGCAAACAACAGTCAACTCATGTGTCAAGTAGGCTTATACAGAATTACATGTTGTACCAACCTCTTGTCTACAATCATCAATCCAAGGTACAAACACTTGTCGTCCCGTAAACAATGACAAGAACAAACACCAAGTTAGTAGTTTTATATCTAGACTAATGAATACTACAAACTGAATCTCAAAAGAACTTTACCTTCAAAACCTTACGATATTCATTTGGCCTCCAGTGAGTTTTAGTAACAATTTCCAACAAATAAATGAAAAGGCTCAACATTGGAGGTCCCAAGGTTCAATTTTGTTCAAATCTACAGCACCAACAGCAATAGCAAAGAAATTGATATCGAAAACCAGCTGGCAGTTCCATCTGATGATGCTGATCATCGTCCTTGACAACTCCAAAGTAATTTTCGATAACTACGACACCTCAAGATTTATCCAAATTGTTTTTGTTTATAATCAAGAGTTAATTGCTTCAGCTTTAATACATATACAGTAAGACTTTTTTCATGGCCATCAAGTCCCCAGCTGACTCTGAAACAAAGTTATAGAAATGGATTTTTCGCCAAACAGCTCAAAAAAAACCATGAGCAAGAACACTAAATCAAGAATGGAGAAAATGGAGAAAATGGGGATAAAGATAATCCATGGGAACTAACCTGAAAGATTGGGAAAAAAAGTAACAAGACTACAAGACCATAAATAAAGTTTTTTTTTATGACAAGGAAAACCCGCATCTGCTATCCTTTGGGTGCGCACAGGGTAAACCCAGCTACTATGCAATAGCTCGCAAACCACACAGAGAGGTCCAATGGGGAGACAAACATAGTGATGGGGGCAACAGGTGTCCTTCCAGGTACTTTAGGCTCTCTTATTACAGTTGGTGCTACACCGCCAGTTCAAGGGCCAAGTGTAGGATTTCAGACTCTTGATTCTTCTTCGGTGCTTTCTATTGCACCTCCGATATTTGTATACGACGAGCTCGACCCAGAAGGCAAACCCCTTGCTTTCGCTGGCAAGGGGTTTCGAACTTGAGACTTCTAACATGGAAGTCCCAAGAGCCACCCCGAAGGGTCATAAATAGAGTTTTTTTGTGTGAGATAAAAACGAACTTTAAAGAATTAACTAGGTGGGGTGGGGGAGAAAAAGGTTGTTTAGGCCTTCTTCTCTTTAACTCTTCCTAACCAGGATACAAATATACATCTACCTTTATATATATCATTTGACCAAATACAACTCATCCCTAAAAGTTAAAACCATGCATGTAACAATTTTCAACTACTTTTGTCATTTTTATATATTCACATTCTCTCTTAGAAAATTTGGTTATCCTAGTTCAGCTCCAAACACATTTTCTTCCATATAATTTGTTATCAACCTAGCCAATTGAATGTTTTAAGTTTCGCATGTTCCTCATCACAAGTCAATCAACCGAGCAAAGCTTGGCTTAATTTGAACGTATAATCAAACATAACCCATCAAACACAAAAGAACAGAGTACTGGTTGATAGTTTACCTCAAATTTGGAGAAAATTCCCTACACGTGATTTTCACTCTCCACAATCTCAACAACCACATGGGTACTCCAAGACAGCTCCAAGCAAAAACTAAATGCAGAAATACAACAGGTCAAGCATTTAACACATGGAAAACAAAAGAGGAAAAAAAATCCAAAACTGAAACACATACAAAGAGACGCAAATACATACATATAGAAGAAAAAGCTTACCTTTTGGGCAAGAGGATGCCTGTAGAAACAGGAAAGTCAAGAGAAATTAACGAAAATTCAATCGAGCAAAGAAAAGAAATTATTTAGCGGAGAAAAGTACAGCAATAGAAAAGGCCATGAAAGATGGCGACAGAAAGGGCTGGATGCAAGCTATCCAATATACCCTTAGCTTGAAATTAATTGACCCACAACAACCAATAACAAAGGAAATCGAAAAAATAATCAAACTTTATTAAGCACCGTAACATTATACTCAAATGTTTCTTCCTTCTAATTAGGCCTAAACCCCAAATCTGTATCACTATAAGGCTAAACCCACAACAATCTAAAATGAAATTAACAAACACGGAAAAAATCCGGAAGAATTC
The DNA here is from genome assembly GCF_947179165.1 of Solanum dulcamara. Taxonomy (NCBI): domain Eukaryota; kingdom Viridiplantae; phylum Streptophyta; class Magnoliopsida; order Solanales; family Solanaceae; genus Solanum; species Solanum dulcamara. The sequence continues at coordinate 54,441,876 of NC_077247.1, read as the reverse complement.
TAAACCCAGATCTCTACACTTCTTTTGAAAACGAACAGGAGACGGAAGGTCTGAAGAACAAGAATGTGAAAAATAAATATGGCATAATCCATTGACAAAGAGATATACACATTCCTACGTTTCCTTTAGCATTGAATATGCAAAAAGATAGAAGTGATGGAGAAGATAGAGAGATAATGATGTAGTTATGGTGGTCTATTGAAAATTGAAAACAGAAGTAGAGGAAACAGCTGACGTGCTAGGAGGCCTCATATTGAATATAGCAGCAACATAACACGTGGAGAGCTTGAGTGATAAGACTAAAATACCCTAAAATGAAATTAAATGGACAATAAGCATACATGTTGAAACTAGATCTTTCTAGTATAGTAGAAGATGGAATTTGAAAGAGACTATGTGGTCAAGGAGACTTACAAAGAGACATTGTAATCTCAAATGCTTTCAGGATTAATAAGAATGCATTCTAAGATAATCTTGAAAAGTGCGTGAGAGAGATGAAGCTAATTAACTGAAACACACAGTAGAAAAATTCAGCTCTTATTCACGTCAGGAACAAACAGCAGAAATGGTTTACCTTGTTTTGACTCCCCATCATGTGGACTTGTGCACTCCCCTAGAGTTTGTAACTTGATATTCCAGATGTTAACAAGTTTCATTTTCACACTTGACCTGAAGAGAGAAACATCAGGTCGTGCGAGTTAATAACATATTTGATTGAGATAACACCGGAAAGTGACCTAATCCTCCCAAGAAATTTGATAACTTTACCTTTCATCAGAGAATACACTGTCACCACAACTTGGGTGGAAGATTGATCACACTGATGGGACGACTGCTGAGGAAGCTCTGAGCAAATAGCTTTTGCAGAATGCTGCAGTCTCCATACAGCTCTAGTTTCTGCACGGTGGAAAATAACATTAACTAGTTGCACACATTTTCTGACATCATTGATTATTAATACAAACAAGCACTAAAGGATAATTTACCTGGCATTGGATGAAAGGGCTGCACAGAGCTTCTCGATTTCCAGTTTACACCAACTGTACAATGAGCAAGAGATCGATCAATTGACCGACTTGAACTTTCAATCTGACAGAGGAATCCAGACTCAGGATCATGCTATTCGGAAGCACTTCCCCACAGAATATTATGCGAAGATCGAATCTCTCTCCTAACAGTGCACTCTCTAGTCAGTTTCTTTGGCATCAGCGGGGCAGGAAGCTGAAGTGTAGCTTTGCAACACTGGGCCCTGCACCTCTTTTTCTTGATCTCATAATTCACAGGTATATCTGAAAAGAGGAGTAGGGAATGGAATAGCAATAGACGAGGAGGATACTTCAACAACGATAATCTAGTCAGTTTCTTTGGCTGCGGGGCAGCAAGCTGAAGTGTAGCTTTGCAACACTGGGCCCTGCACCTCTTTTTCTTGATCTCATAATTCACAGGTATATCTGAAAAGAGGAGTAGGGAATGGAATAGCAATAGACGAGGAGGATACTTCAACAACGATAATCTAAAGAGAAAGGAAAGTGACAAAACTACAAGATGGTATAACAGTGAAATGCTTTGCACCATCTGATGCATCAGCAATTCTCTCTTCCACTAACCAACCTTCCACAATTTGTCCCCCCCCCCTACTTCTTTTAAGGAGGCAGGTGGGTGGCTACAGCCTACAGGGAAGAGAATGTGAAGTGGGCAAAGCCACATGTACAAATAACATCAAATACAATGAATCCTAAGTAATGATGTTGCATAAAAATGTTGAGTACAATTGCTCTCACCAACAAAGTTACTTCTAGTCCAGAGATTCGCGACAGTGTCCTCAATAAAGAGAAAGACGGGGCAATCCTACAAGTAACATTAAGAACAAACCAGTCACCATAAGATATTCTAGAAAAACACAACAAAATAACTTTATCAGATTAAGACAATCAGTATCAATTGAGCCAACAAAGCTGCACATCATTTCTAGCAATTTGATTGCACATTAAACATGGAACAAAAAATGAACAAGTGACATGTTCTAATAGACAAACAAGAACCACATCTATCCCCCACCCACCCCACCCACCCTTTTTTTTTCTTTGGGGTGATAAGTCAAACAAAGTGGAAATTCTGAGCTGGTAATAAGAAGCATTTCTAATAAATAGCATAGCATTGAAGTCAATAGCTTCCTTTTCAGTTCATAGAAAAATGTCTACATAATCAGACTATGTAATCAGTTGAAAGAAAATTCAGTAATCCTAAGAAGTGCAACAGTTTTCAAGTTTGATCCAGTCCATAATATGCAGTCGAAAACTAAAAGGAACCAAACGCAGTCCTCTGATTACATGTGCTACCACTTCCTCCACTCATCAAAGAAAAATAAGAAAATTTTGTCACTTCCTCAGAGCCTATTCAAGCGTTTCCTTAATCCCCCCTCATTCTAATTAATAATTTCTACTATTTCTTAAAACTGTTAGAACGTTAATTTTCAAATGACGCTAGTTCCTCTAAAATGTAGATTGTATCTCATACAGGTTAGACCTGCTGGCAGGCAGCCTTAGCAAAAGACCAGCACCATTTACAATCGGTCCTTCTCTCTCTCCGCTGGTGTAAAGGAAGCATACGACACCATAGTTAGAATAGCCAGACAAAAAGGAAACAGAAGAGAAGTGAAAGAAACAGGCGCATATACTGTCTTGGGCTAAAAGTCCTATGCGCAAATGTGTATGTTCCAGCTCAACTTCAGTACAACACTTTGCAAAAAGATTACCATATATTTCTCCCATCAGCACCAGTACATCTCATGAAACACAAAAGAAAGTACAACTTCAGATGATGAAAAAAAATAATAAACTGAGCAGAACTTTCTGCACATTAAAATGCATTAGATCAATGTCAAAGAAACTAATACTTACCATAGTCATCCACCTTAACATAGCAGGTCCCACTGCCTATTGCTCATATACCTGGTGGAAACTGGGTTAAGGTCAAACTAGGAGTACACTACATATAAGATAACAAACATAAAAAGAACAGTCATATGAGGAAGTAAATCTCATGGAAAAAGAAATAGAGTTGTGATATCAGAATATTCAATTGGAAAAACATTTATTTATTATACTAGAATGGAGCATCATACTAAGAGGAGAAAAGGTATATCAATTTTCATATAAAGCATATGCCCTCGTCATCAGAGGTAGCAAACAAAGGAACATAAGAATTCATTGAAGAGCCTCAACGATCACTGCCTTTTGTGCAACTAGTCTAAGTGATGAAAATTGCATAAAAGCACAACTTGCCGTATTCTCAGCAGCCCACCTCTATTGATCCTCAAACCATTAACAAAATCAGAAATAAAAATATAATTCCCCATTCTCTTACATGGCACAATTTTCAACTTTTAAGAAACAATAGAAATCAAAAAGTCTAGACCATGTAAAAGAAACTAACCAGTGAGAGTGTTTACGAAAGTCTGTCCAATTGAGTGTCTTCATTCATATACTACAAATCACAACTTCTTTTAATTAAACTACTTAATTTTTTTAGAGTTGTGCGAGTGGAACTTCCATTCAATAATACCTAGGTGTTTTGAAATATTTTTTACACAAAACAATCCAAACCATTTCTCACAAAAAAGACCTAACACAAACTCAATTCTACAAAAATAAATCCAAAGACACACACTCATTTCCCAACCCCCAAAAAATTAAATAATAAATACCAACAAAAAAATCTCACTTTAAACTCCAAAGAGGTCATTGAAGGCTCCAAAGTCAATATGTAAATATCTTGGGCAGTTTAGGTTCAACAAAACAGTGGATATATCTGAGATCGACTTCGCTGCTCATCGCTATGTTATTAAGTAATTTATGTATTGGTCTTTTGGAAATAAATCTTGAATTGATATCTGCATTACGAAGGTCAAGGAAAACAGAAACACCGTAGAAAAGAAGCATCCGATATAGTAAATGCTAACCAAAGATTAGTTTTTCGTTTTCTTTGTTCCAATGTTGTCAAAGGCGCGCTGTAAGCACGCTTAAGCCCTGAAGCGAGGCTCAAAACATGTTAAACGCTTCGCCTCGCTTTATGTGCGCTTCAGTGTGGTCATCAAGGTTCTAAGGCAAACTTTTCCTTGCCAATGAGCCTCTTTTGAAGAAGTGACACTAAACAATTGATATTTCACTTTATCATTCTTTTTTTTCAATTTCTTGGCCATATATTTGTCATTCTTGTTTATAATTATTGGTCTTCGACTAAACATATATATTTGTATCTTTTTCTCCCTTTGCGCCTTTTTTCATTAAAGCCCACACTTTATTTGTGCTCTGTGCTTAAAGCCCCAATGAACCTTAGAGCTTTTTTGGGCTTTTCGCATTTGATAACACTGCGTTGTTCAGGAAAATAAACTGAAATAAGTGAATACAGAACTATTGAAGGACCTACAAATAAACAGTGGTTGTTAGGGAAACAAAGAGTAGAATAGATAACTTGATCACATCTCTTACCCATCAATTTGACTTGTATACCTCCACTGTGTAAACATCAGGACTTGTATACCCATCAATTTGGGCCTGTGTAAACATCAGGACCTGAGATGTATCCTGAGAACTTCAATGAACCATCGCTTCCATTCAAATTCTTAAGGATGAATCCCAAACCCACTAGACAATAGAGGCAACAGAGAAGGAGAAGCACATGTTCAAAGCTGGTAATCCACACTACATGCAAATGAACAAAATCTAAGAAACCATACAGGAAATATCTTTAAGTTAGCTGGTGTAACAAAGACGGACCTTTGAAAATCAACAATTTTGAAGGAGCCACTGGGATGCACAAGGAGTATTCTTAGCAGAGACTCTTTCAGAGAATGCAAGACCCTCTTTGGGCTTCCATATTATATATGCAAACCAAAAGATCAATCAGGAAAGAATACACCTTAAGAAGTATGTAAATCAAAATTATTTATTTGTTTGAATTTTGAGAAAACTAGAAGTACTTGGGAGTGTATTTGCTTCCTTCGAACTGGTTGGTTGTAAAATACATCACGAACAATGACTGTAAAGAGAAAATCCCAAGAAATTTTCTTATAAGCAAACAACATCAACTCATGTATCAGGTAGGTAGGGCTTATAAAGGATTACCTGTTGTACCAACATTTTGTCTACAATCATCAATTCCAAAAACAAGGACCAACTTAGTAGTTTTATACTTATCCTAATGGATACTACCAACTAAAACTCAAAAGGACTTTATCTTCAAAACCTTACGATATCCATTTGGCCTCCCGTGAGTTTTAGTAACAATTTCCAACAAGGAAACGTCAGAAACAGAGCTCAGAGCATCTCCTCCAAAGCCCAAGCTTGCTGGGAAAGCGTACATATAATCTGAATGGTTCTATTTTGATATAGCTGGTGTAAAGCAAGCATACCAAACCATAGTTCCAGACAAAAAGGAAGCACAACAGAATATGAAAGAAACAGGCACATATACTGTCTCCATAAGCTGGGCTAAAAGTACCTAAGCACCAATAAGTATGTTCCAACTCAACTTCAGCTAGAACAAATAATCAAAACATTTCTACATGCAATAGTGATCAACAAAAAATATATTTCATCTCTCTCTCTCTCACTCTCTCTGGCTCCATATATATATATATATATATATATATATATATATATATATATATATATATATCCTCCCTTTTTATGGGGGACGCGATACAGGTAAAGAAAGTATTTTATTGCAAATGAAGCACCAGAAATGCGATGTTCTTATAATAAAAGCAAAAAAAAAATTGTCAGCATCAATATTTTGTGTTGTGAACAGCCAAACCACTTTTCTCATTTACAAGTAAAACTGCAAAATAATAAATAAAAGAACATCTGTAAAAAGATACTAATGAACACAAACAGTCAAACAACCTATCAGTTGAGTAATGCATGCAATCCCATTCCAAGTTATGAACATCATAGTTGTCGGCAAAACAAATTATGGACAGCAGCATCAATACAATAAAAAAGATGATGTCAGTCCAACATTTTGCAAAAAGATTACCATATCTTTTTCCCATCAGCACCAGTCCATCTTGTGAGACACCAGATCCTTCAAAAGAAGGTACAACTTCAGGTGATGAAGTAAAATAATAAAATTGAGCATAACTTTCTGCACATCAATATGCATTAGATCCATGAGAAAAGAAACTAATACTTACCATTGTCATCCACCTTAATATAGAAGGTCCCAATGCCGATAGCAACAGATACCTGGCAGAAAGTGGAAACTAGATTAAAGTTCAAACTAGGAGCATCATACTAAGAGGAGAAAAAACAGCATCAATTTTCATATAAAGCATGTGCCCTCATCATCAGAAGTAGCAAACAAAGGAACATAAGAATTCATTGAAGAGCCTCACCGGTTACTGCCGTTTGTGAGGAGGGATAATACCTTGGAGGAAAAGGATGGGGGGAATATGTAGCTAAGCACAAGTTATTAATTCTTGAAATCATCTGTATTGACAAGGTAACCGTGAACGATGATGAGCGTGCAGAATGTATTTGGATAAAGGTCACCGATCTAAAAGGCAAATTACATATTCAGCTTGTCAATAACTCCTATTACTATGAAATCACTGATGAGAAAAGAACCACTAAACCCCAAAAGAGACCAGTACTATTATACAAGGCGACGGAGGATAGTTCAGCACCTGCTGTGAAGAATGGTTCAACACCTGATTCTACTACACCTACTGGCAAAAGTAACAACAAAGGTAAAAGTGTAGCCATTCAAGAATAACAAGTAAAACCACAAAATAAGAAATAAAAAAAACATCTGCAAAAAGATACCAACGAACACAAATGCTCAAACAGCCTATTAGTTGAGTAATGCATGCAATCAACTTTTGCCCAAAATTGATGAGTTCATGAGATCAGAGACCAACTTTTGCCCTACAATGATCAGAGACCAACTTTTATCTATAATTAGCCCTACAATGTAAAAAGACACATTTATCTCTAATTAGCCCTACAAATGATCAGAGACCAACATTTGCCCAAAATTGATGAGTTCATGAGATCCCACTTGACCAATTGGGAGTCATTGACATTCAAGAAAAAACCAATAGGGTCAGTCCGTAAGTCTTATCAAATTTATTTGACAGAAAAAGTCTCTGTTTGGACTCTGTTCTAATCTGAGTTTTCCCATAGATGGCATTTCTATCATCATTGAAGCAAATTCCTGGGATTGAATCTAGCTCTTTAGCTCAAGAATTCATGCCTAAATTCTTCAAGTTAGTACTAGGCACACTTTCACCACCTATCAACCTTCCCAACACCAACTATCATTGCGGATTACAGTACAATTTCGTGATGCTATCAGTATGATTTAACATGTTATATGCTTTCAGAGCGTATCTAAATAATTAAGATAAATGTCTTTCAGGCAAGGAGAATTATTGTGAACCTACTAAGAACACTCATAGAAGAGAGAAGGGCTTCGAAGCAAATTCAACACGATATGATTGGTTACCAGATGAATGAAGAAGCAAATAGATTCAAATTAACAGATGATGAGATGATTGATCCACAAAACATAACAAAATCAGAAACAAAAATATAATTCCTCATTCTCGTACATGGCACAATTTTAACTTTTAAGAAACAATAAAAATCAAAAAGTCCAGACCATGTAAAAGAAACTAACCAGTGAGGGTGTTTACGAAAGTCTGTCCAATTGAGTGTGCGATAAAGAATATTGAAACTTTGAAAGGGTAAATTACACCTTGGGGACACCAGCATCGAAACTGTGCGAAATCTTACAAGATAACCCCTGACTGAATTGAACTCCAAATAGCCTCAGACATTCGCTTAATGCTCCCCATCTCCCTAAAAAAGTAAAAAACAAATTCTTGAACATCCTTAACATACAACATGATTTTTTTTTAGAAGACTTCTTGAATTTTCTTGATATGTTCCATGACAGTAAACATGTAACTTCAAAACGCCATGAATTTTCCTTCCTTCTTTTTTAATGGACGGAAGAATACCAAGATAATGGGAAGATCAGTAGAGAGCAGATAGAACGGCGGGAAAATTGATTTAGGGTTTAGGGTTTTGATCGGACAACATAATTCTTGAACATCCTTAACACATGCTTTTAAGAATACCAATCGCTTAATGTTGTTGATTTTTTCTTAAAAAGAATGCATGCAAGAATTCCAAGATTTCTTGAATTCCTTAAAATATGCCAAGAATCAGCAAGATAATGGGAAGAACAGCAGCATTACTTGAGAAGATGATCACCGGGAAAATTGATTTAGGGCTTTGATCGGACATCGTCACCGGAACAGTTAAGATCAGCAATCCGGTAGCGTATGGCTTCCGTAATATGATGGTGGTGAGTTATAAAGTGAGCAGGTGGTGTCTTTTTTATAGATTTTGAATTTTGAACTAGTTAATACACGCGGAAAAAAAAACAGTTAATACAAAATATAATATTTTTTTGTAAGTTTTTATTCTAAGTACTTATTTATTAAAAAAAAATAAGAAGAGTTTATTGCATTAATGTGAAATTTTTATTCTAGTATTTTTTAATTTTTTTTAGTTTTTGAACTAGTTAACACATGTAGAAAAAATAAAAAACTAGTCAATACAAAATATATTATTTTTTGTAAAATTTATTCTGGTACTTATTTATTTTTTTAATAAGAAGAGTCTATTCCATTGATAATGTAAAAAACTTAAATTACTTCATTTTGTGCAAATTTTCATTGATTGATTATGATTTAAAAAATTTTAAAACTTTAAAGTAACTATATTTTATATTCGTAATCGAACTGTACATCTATCTATAGTTATTTATTGTCTTTTATTTTGTGTTTTGGCTTGATATAGTTACTTTAAAGTTTTAAAAATTTTTAAATCATAATCAATCAATGAAAATTTGCACAAAATGAAGTAATTTAAGTTTTTTACATTATCAATGGAATAGACTCTTCTTATTAAAAAAATAAATAAGTACCAGAATAAATTTTACAAAAAATAATATATTTTGTATTGACTAGTTTTTTATTTTTTCTACATGTGTTAACTAGTTCAAAAACTAAAAAAATTAAAAAATACTAGAATAAAAATTTCACATTAATGCAATAAACTCTTCTTATTTTTTTTTAATAAATAAGTACTTAGAATAAAAACTTACAAAAAAATATTATATTTTGTATTAACTGTTTTTTTTTTCCGCGTGTATTAACTAGTTCAAAATTCAAAATCTATAAAAAAGACACCACCTGCTCACTTTATAACTCACCACCATCATATTACGGAAGCCATACGCTACCGGATTGCTGATCTTAACTGTTCCGGTGACGATGTCCGATCAAAGCCCTAAATCAATTTTCCCGGTGATCATCTTCTCAAGTAATGCTACTGTTCTTCCCATTATCTTGCTGATTCTTGGCATATTTTAAGGAATTCAAGAAATCTTGGAATTCTTGCATGCATTCTTTTTAAGAAAAAATCAACAACATTAAGCGATTGGTATTCTTAAAAGCATGTGTTAAGGATGTTCAAGAATTATGTTGTAAACCCTAAATCAATTTTCCCGCCGTTCTATCTGCTCTCTACTGATCTTTCCATTATCTTGGTATTCTTCCGTCCATTAAAAAAGAAGGAAGGAAAATTCATGGCGTTTTGAAGTTATATGTTTACTGTCATGGAACATATCAAGAAAATTCAAGAAGTCTTCTAAAAAAAAAATCATGTTGTATGTTAAGGATGTTCAAGAATTTGTTTTTTACTTTTTTAGGGAGATGGGGAGCATTAAGCGAATGTCTGAGGCTATTTGGAGTTCAATTCAGTCAGGGGTAATCTTGTAAGATTTCGCACAGTTTCGATGCTGGTGTCCCCAAGGTGTAATTTACCCTTTCAAAGTTTCAATATTCTTTATCGCACACTCAATTGGACAGACTTTCGTAAACACCCTCACTGGTTAGTTTCTTTTACATGGTCTGGACTTTTTGATTTTTATTGTTTCTTAAAAGTTAAAATTGTGCCATGTACGAGAATGAGGAATTATATTTTTGTTTCTGATTTTGTTATGTTTTGTGGATCAATCATCTCATCATCTGTTAATTTGAATCTATTTGCTTCTTCATTCATCAGGTAACGAAGCATATCGTGTTGAATTTGCTTTCGAAGCCCTTCTCTCTTCTGAGTGTTCTTAGTAGGTTCACCATAATTTTCCTTGCCTGAAAGACATTTATCTTAATTATTTAGATACGCTCTGAAAGCATATAACATGTTAAATCATACTGATAGTATCACGAAATTTTACTGAAATCTGCAATGATAGTTGGTGTTGGAGGAAGGTTGATAGGTGGTGAAAGTGTGCCTAGTACTAACTTGAAGAATTTAGGCATGAATTCTTGAGCTAAAGAGCTAGATTCAATCCCAGGAATTTGCTTCAATGATGATAGAAATGCCGCCGTCTATGGGAAAACTCAGATTAGAACAGAGTACAAACAGGGACTTTTTTGGTCAAATAAATTTGTTAAGACTTATGGACTGACCTAATTGTTTTTTTCTTGAATGTCAATGACTTTGTTATCCCGAACTCATCAATTTTGGGCAAAAGTTGGTCTCTGATCATTTGTAGGGCTAATTAGAGATATTTGTGTCCTTTTACATTGTAGGGCTAATTAGAGATAAAAGTTGGTCTCTGATCATTGTAGGGCAAACGTTGGTCTCTGATCTCATGAACTCATCAATTTTGGGCAAAAGTTGATTGCATGCATTACTCAACTAATAGGCTGTTTGACCATTTGTGTTCATTGGTATCTTTTTACAGATGTTCAGTGGTTACTTTCATCTTCTGTTATGCTTCCGGTTCATCTGGCCCTTCTAACTATGGTTTCGAATGCTTGCTTTACACTAGCAACATCAAAATACTGCAATTTAGATGATATACATGTTTTCCCAGCAAGCTTTGCCCTAAAGGAGAGGCTGTGAGCTCTACTTTTGATTTTTCTTTGTTGGAAATTGTTACTAAAACTTACGGAAGTATCCATTAGGATAGATATAAAACTACTAACTTGGTCTTTGTTCTTGCCATTGTTTACAGGGCAAGTGTTTGCACCTTGGAATTGATGCTTGTAGACAAGATGTTGGTAAAACAGGTAATTCTATATAAGCCTACCTGATAAAAGAGTTGACTGCTGACTGCTAATAAGGAAATTTGTTGGGATTTTTCTTTTTGCAGTCATTGTTTGTGATGTATTTTACAACCAACCAGTTTGAAGGAAGCAAATGCACTCCAAGTACTTCTAGTTTTCTCACAATTCAATCAAATATACTGCTAAAGCTTACTGTCCTGATTGATCTTTTGGTTTGCATATATAATCTGGCAGCCCAAAGAGGGTCTTGCATTCTATGAAGTGTCTCTGCTAAGAATCGCCCTTGTGCATCCCAATGTCTCATACAGTTTTGTTGATATTGATAGGTCCGTCTTTGTTATTCCAGCTAACTTAAGGATATTTCCTTTCTAGTTTCTTAAGATTTTGTTCATTTTCATGGCTTTGCACACGTGCTACTCCTTCTCTGTTGCCGCTATTGTCCAGTGTTTTTGGGATTCATCTGAGTTCCCTTAACAAATTGAATGCAAGGGATGGTTCATTAAAACTCTCAGGATACATCTCAGGTCTTGATGTTTACACAGTGAAAAGTATACAGGCCCAAAATTGATGGATTGGATATGTGACAAGTTATCTTTTCTACACTTTCTTTCCCTAATAACTACTGTTTAATTTGCAGATCCTTCAATATTTTGGTATCCAATTATTTCAGTATATCTTCCTGAACAAAGAAAACTGTAAACTTATCTTTGGTTAGCATTTACTATATTGGATGCTTGTTTTTTACGGTGTTTTTGTTTTCCTTGACCTTTGTAATGCAGATATCAATTCAAGATTTGCTTCCAAAGGACCAATACATAAATTACTTAATAACATAGTGATGAGCAGCGAAGTCGATCTCAGTTATATCCACTGTTTTATTGAACCTAAACTGCCCAAGATCTTTATATGATTTGACTTTGGAGCCTTCAATGACCTCTGTGGAATTTAAGGTGAGATTTTTTGTTGGTATTTATTTTTTAATTGTTTTGGGGTTGGGAAATGAGTGTGAGTCTTTGGATTTATTTTTGTAGAATTGAGTTTGTGTTGGGGCTTTTCTGTGAGAATTAGTTTGAGTTCTCAGTAAAAAATATTTCAAAACACCTAATCATTTTCTGAAACATTAATATGGGTGAAATAAATAGGTTAAAACTGGCTAAACATCATTATTTATTACTAATTGTATTGGAATTCAAAGTATTAAAAAGGACCGAACCCCCTGACCAGCAAGGCCTTGTGTCACAGCTGTTCCTGGAGTCCGTAGAGCAAAATAATCTTTCTGTTGTTATGGGAGAACAATGTAAAACCACGTTTCTAGCTTCTTTTGGTTGCAAAACCAAACTGGCCAATGTTAACAAGGACATTTCGTATATATTTGTTTTACTGATTGGAGTATTGTATTTCTTATTACAATGTGTTTGCTGCTTCTAAGACTGACATTCTTCCAGTTAGAACTTACTTTCCTACTTTCCTGATTTTTGCTTACCCAATCATTCCCAACCTGATGGATTTAGAGTTGCAACGACAAGTTTACCTGAATCCAGTATAGCCAACGCAGAGTACAAATTTACGTGTAAAAATTCATTACTTAGATCCTTAGAAGTTGAATTCATAGAGTTTTAAATCTTGAATTCGGCTCATTAAACTCTAACAATAAACATTTCAAGAGAGCTAAGGGTTTTAGCTACATATTAAACTTTCTCCCAAGTCAAACTTTGGCAATCTATCAAAAAGAATGCAGAAAATATAATACATGTTAATTGCGTGTTCCCCGATAATGCCGAAATGATTAAGTGGATAAGGTACAAGAACATGACAAAAATGAGACTACAGCCGATTAACATGTAAAAAACTTGAGCATGAGTATGAAGCTGCTGCTTTGTTTGATGGGTGAGAATGTAATACAATCAATCGTCTTATGAGAGCCAGTAGTCGTCATCGCTATCTTATTCTTGAATGGCTACACCTTTACCTTTGTTGTTACTTTTGCCAGTAGGTGTAGTAGAATCAGGTGTTGAACCATTCGTCACAGCAGGAGCTGAACTATCCTCTGTCGCCTTGTATGATAATACTCGTCTCTTTTGGGGTTTAGCGGTTCTTTTCTCATAAGTGATTTCATAGTAATAGGAGTCATTGGTAAGCTGAACATCTAATTTTTATCCAAATACATTTTGCACGCTCATCATCGTTCACGGTTACCTCGTCAATACAGATGATGTCAAGAATTAACAACTTGTGCTTAGCTACATATTCCCCCATCCTTTTCCTCCAAGATATTATCCCTCCTTCTCACAAACGGCAGTGACCGGTGAGGCTCTTCAATGAATTCTTATGTTCCTTTGTTTGCTACTTCTGATGACAAGGGGGCACATGCTTTATATGAAAATTGATGCTATCATAAATATTTCTCTCCAAATGAATATTTTTATGACACAACTCTTATTTCTTTTTTCCATGAGATTTACTTCCTTATATGTTTGTTATTCTTATAAGTTGTGTACTCCTAGTTTGAACTTTAGTCTAGTTTCCACTTTCCACCAAATATCTGTTGCTATAGGCATTTGGACCTGCTATGTTAAGGTGGATGACAATGGTAAGTATTAGATTCTTTGACATTGATTTAATGCATTTTGATGTGTAGAAAGTTATGCCCGATTTTATTATTTTACTTCATCACCTGAAGTTGTACCTTCTTTTGAAGGATCTAGTGTCTCATGAGATGGACTGGTGTTGATGGGAAAAAGCTATGGTAATCTTTTTGCAAAATGTTGGACTGACATCATCTTTTTTATTGTATTGATGCTGCTTGTCCATAATTTATTTTGCCTGAAACTATGATGTTCATAACTTGGAATGGGATTGCAGGCATTACTCAACTGATAGGTTGTTTAACTGTTTGTGTTCATTAGTATCTTTTTACAGATATTCTTTTATTTATTATTTTGCAGTTTTACTTGTAATTGGGAAAAGTGGTTTGGCTGTTCACAACGCAAAATATTGATGCTTACATTTTGTTTTTGCTTTTATTGTAATATGTTCATGTACATCGCATTTCTGGTGCTTCATTTTCAATAAAATACTTTCTTTACCTGTATCGCGTCCCCAAAAAAAGGGGGAGGATATATATATGGAGCCAGAGAGAGATGAAATTTATTTTTTGTTGATCACTACTGCATGTAGAAATGTTTTGATTATTTGTTAGATCAGAAGTTGAGTTGGAACATACTTATTGGTGCTTAGCTACTTTTAGTCCAGCTTATGGAGACACTATATGTGCCTGTTCTTTCATATTCTGTTTTGCTTCCTTTTTGTCTGGCCTTTTAACTATGGTTTGGTATGCTTGCTTTACACCAGCTACATCAAAATAGAACCATTCAGATTATATGTACGCTTCCCCAGCAAGATTTGGCTTTGAAGGAGATGCTCTGAGCTTTATTTCTGACGTTTCCTTGTTGGAAATTGTTACTAAAACTCACGGGAGGCCAAATGGATATCGTAAGGTTTTGAAGGTAAAGTTCTTTCAAGTTTTAGTTGGTAGTATCCATTAGGATAGGTATAAAACTACTAACTTGGTCTTTGTTCTTGGAATTGATGATTGTAGACAAAATGTTGGTACAACAGGTAATCCTGTATAAGCCCTACCTACCTGATACATGAGTTGATGTTGTTTGCTTATAAGAAAATTTCTTGGGATTTTCTCTTTACAGTCATTGTTCGTGATGTATTTTACAACCAACCAGTTCGAAGGAAGCAAATACACTCCCAAGTACTTCTAGTTTTCTCAAAATTCAAACAAATAAATAATTTTGATTTACATACCTCTTAAGCTGTATTCTTTCCTGATTGATCTTTTGGTTTGCATATATAATATGGAAGCCCAAAGAGGGTCTTGCATTCTCTGAAAGAGTCTCTGCTAAGAATACTCCTTGTGCATCCCAGTGGCTCCTTCAAAATTGTTGATTTTGAAAGGTCCGTCTTTGTTACACCAGCTAACTTAAAGATATTTCCTGTATGGTTTCTTAGATTTTGTTCATTTGCATGCAGTGTGGATTACCAGCTTTGAACATGTGCTTCTCCTTCTCTATTGCCTCTATTGTCTAGTGGGTTTGGGATTCATCCTTAACAATTTGAATGGAAGCGATGGTTCATTGAAGCTCTCAGGATACATCTCAGGTCCTGATGTTTACACAGGCCCAAATTGATGGGTATACAGGTCCTCATGTTTACACAGTGGAGGTATACAAGCCCAAATTGATGGGTAAGAGATGTGATCAAGTTATCTATTCTACTCTTTGTTTCCCTAACAACCACTGTTTATTTGTAGGTCCTTCAATAGTTCTGTATTCACTTATTTCAGTTTATTTTCCTAAACAATGCAGTGTTATCAAATGCGAAAAGCGCAAAAAAGTTCTAAGGTTCATTGGGGCTTTAAGCGCAGAGCACAAATAAAGTGTGGGCTTTAATGAAAAAAGGTGCAAAGGGAGAAAAATATACAAATATATATGTTTAGTCCAAGACCAATAATTATAAACATTAATGACAAATATATGACCAAGAAATTGAAAAAAAAGAATGATAAAGTGAAATATCAATTGTTTAGTGTCACTTCTTGAAAAGAGGCTCATTGGCAAGGAAAAGTTTGCCTTAGAACCTTGATGACCACACTGAAGCGCATATAAAGCGAGGCGAAGCGTTTAACATGTTTTGAGCCTCGCTTCAGGGCTTAAGCGTGCTTACAGCGCGCCTTTGACAACATTGGAACAAAGAAAATGGAAAACTAATCTTTGGTTAGCATTTACTATATTGGATGCTTCTTTTCTACGGTGTTTCTGTTTTCCTTGACCTTCGTAATGCAGATATCAATTCAAGATTTATTTCCAAAAGACCAATACATAAATTACTTAATAACATAACGATGAGCAGCGAAGTCGATCTCAGATATATCCACTGTTTTGTTGAACCTAAACTGCCCAAGATATTTACATATTGACTCTGGAGCCTTCAATGACCTCTTTGGAGTTTAAAGTGAGATTTTTTTGTTGGTATTTATTATTTAATTGTTTTGGGGTTGGGAAATGAGTGTGAGTCTTTGGATTTATTTTTGTAGAATTGAGCTTGTGTTAGGTCTTTTTTGTGAGAAATGGTTTGGATTGTTTTGTGTAAAAAATATTTCAAAACACCTAGGTATTATTGAATGGAAGTTCCACTCGCACAACTCTAAAAAAATTAAGTAGTTTAATTAAAAGAAGTTGTGATTTGTAGTATATGAATGAAGACACTCAATTGGACAGACTTTCGTAAACACTCTCACTGGTTAGTTTCTTTTACATGGTCTAGACTTTTTGATTTCTATTGTTTCTTAAAAGTTGAAAATTGTGCCATGTAAGAGAATGGGGAATTATATTTTTATTTCTGATTTTGTTAATGGTTTGAGGATCAATAGAGGTGGACTGCTGAGAATACGGCAAGTTGTGCTTTTATGCAATTTTCATCACTTTAGACTAGTTGCACAAAAGGCAGTGATCGTTGAGGCTCTTCAATGAATTCTTATGTTCCTTTGTTTGCTACCTCTGATGACGAGGGCATATGCTTTATATGAAAATTGATATACCTTTTCTCCTCTTAGTATGATGCTCCATTCTAGTATCATAAATACATTTTTTTCCAAATGAATATTCTGATATCGCAACTCTATTTCTTTTTTCCATGAGACTTACTTCCTCATATGACTGTTCTTTTTATGTTTGTTATCTTATATGTAGTGTACTCCTAGTTTGACCTTAACCCAGTTTCCACCAGGTATATGAGCAATAGGCAGTGGGACCTGCTATGTTAAGGTGGATGACTATGGTAAGTATTAGTTTCTTTGACATTGATCTAATGCATTTTAATGTGCAAAAAGTTCTGCTCAGTTTATTATTTTACTTCATCATCTGAAGTTGTACTTTCTTTTGTGTTTCATGAGATGTACTGGTGCTGATGGAAGAAATATATGGTAATCTTTTTGCAAAGTGTTGTACTGAAGTTGAGCTGGAACATACACATTTGCGCATAGGACTTTTAGCCCAAGACAGTATATGCGCCTGTTTCTTTCACTTCTCTTCTGTTTCCTTTTTGTCTGGCCATTCTAACTATGGTGTCGTATGCTTCCTTTACACCAGCGGAGAGAGAGAAGGACCGATTGTAAATGATGCTGGTCTTTTGCTAAGGCTTCCTGCCAGCAGGTCTAACCTGTATGAGATACAATCTACATTTTAGAGGAACTAGCTTCATTTGAAAATTAACGTTCTAACAGTTTTAAGAAATAGTAGAAATTATTAATTAGAATGAGGGGATTAAGGAAAAGCTTGAATAGGCTCTGAGGAAGTGACAAAATTTTCTTATTTTTCTTTGATGAGTGGAGGAAGTGGGAGCACATGCAATCAGAGGAGTCCGCGTTTGGTTCCTTTTAGTTTTCGACTGCATACTATGGACTGGATCAAACTTGAAAACTGTTGCACTTCTTAGGATTACTGAATTTTCTTTCAACTGATTACATAGTCTGATTATGTAGACATTTTGCTATGAATTGGAAAGAAAGCTATTGACTTCAATGCTATGCTATTTATTAGAAATGCTTTTCATTACCAGCTCAGAGTTTCCACTTTGTTTGACTTATCACCACAAAGAAAAAAAAGGGTGGGTGGGGTGGGTGGGGGATAGATGTGGTTCTTGTTTGTCTATTAGAACATGTCACTTGTTCATTTTTTGTTCCATGTTTAATGTGCAATCAAATTGCTAGAAATGATGTGCAGAATTATATCCCTTTGTTGGCTCAATTGATACTGATTGTCTTTATTTGATAAAGTTATTTTGCTGTGTTTTTCTAGAAATCTTATGGTGACTGGTTTGTTCTTAATGTTACTTGTAGGATTGCCCCTTCCTTCTCTTTATTGAGGACACTGTCGCGAATCTCTAGACTAGAAGTAACTTTGTTGGTGAGAGCAATTGTACTCAACATTTTTATGCAATTGTAAAAAAAAAAACTTTATTTATGGTCTTGTAGTCTTGTTACTTTTTTCCCCAATCTTTCAGGTTAGTTCCCATGGATTATCTTTATCTTAATTTTATCCATTTTCTCCATTCTTGATTTAGTGTTCTTGCTCATGGTTTTTTTTGAGCTGTTTGGCGAAAAATCCATTTCTATAACTTTGTTTCAGAGCCAGCTGGGGACTTGATGGCCATGAAAAAAGTCTTACTGTATATGTATTAAAGCTGAAGCAATTAACTCTTGATTATAAACAAAAACAATTTGGATAAATCTTGATGTGTCGTAGTTATGGAAAATTACTTTGGAGTTGTCAAGGACGATGATCAGCATCATCAGATGGAACTGCCAGCTGGATTTCGATATCAATTTCTTTGCTATTGCTGTTGGTGCTGTAGATTTGAACAAAACTGAACCTTGGGACCTCCAATGTTGAGCCTTTTCATTTATTTGTTGGAAATGGTTACTAAAACTCACTGGAGGCCAAATGAATATCGTAAGGTTTTGAAGGTAAAGTTCTTTTGAGATTCAATTGGTAGTATTCATTAGTCTAGGTATAAAACTACTAACTTGGTATTTGTTCTTGTCATTGTTTACAGGACGACAAGTGTTTGTACCTTGGATTGATGATTGTAGACAAGAGGTTGGTACAACATGTAATTCTGTATAAGCCTACTTGACACATGAATTGACTGATGTTTGCCAATAAGGAAATTTGTTGGGATTTTTCTTTTTGCATTCATTGTTTGTGATGTATTTTACAACCAACCCGTTCGAAGGAAGCGAATGCATTCCAAGTACTTCTATTTTTCTCACAATTCAAACAAATGAAAAATATTGATTTACGTAGTTTACTTCTAAATCTGTGCTCTGTCTTGTTTGATCATTTGGTTTGCGTATATAATCTGGAAGCCCAAAGAGGGTATCACATTCTCTGAAAGAGCCTCTACTAAGAATTGCCCTTGTGCATCTCAGTGTCTCCTTCAAAATTGTTGATATTGAAAGGTTTGTCTCTGTTATACCAGCTAACTTAGGATATTTCCTGTCTGGATTCTTAGATTTTGTTCATTTGCATGCAGTGAGTATGACCTACTTTTCACACGTGCTTCTCCTTCCCCATTACCGCTATTTTCTAGTGGGTTTGGGATTCATCTGAGTTTCCTTAATAATTTGAATGCAATCGATGGTTCATTCAAGCTCAGCAGATACATCTTAGGTTGTGATGCTTACACAGTGAAGGTATACAGGCCCAAATTGATGGATAATCTATGTGATAAGTTATCTTTTCTGCACCTTGTTTCTCTAAAAACCATTGTTTAATTTGCAGGTCCTTCAATAGTTCTGTATCCACTTATGTCAGTATATTTTCCTGAACAAAGAAAACGGAAACCTAATCTTTGGTTAGCATTTAATATATCGAATTCTTGTTTTTCACGGTGTTTTTGTTTTCCCTTGACCTTCATAATGGAGATACCAATTCAAGATTTGCTTCCAAAGGACCAATACATAAATTACTTAACAACATAACGATGAGTTTTGACAGTCTTCTGACATTGACCAGCGAAGTAGATCTCTGATATATCCACTGTTTTTGTTGAACCTATACTGCCCAAGATCTTTATATGATTTAACTTTGGAGCCTTCAAAGGCCTATATGGAATTTAAGGTGAGATTTTTTGTTGGCATTTATTTTTTTAATTGTTTATGGGTTGGGAAACGAGTGTGGGTCTTTGGATTTACTTTTGTAGAATTCAGTTTGTGTTAGGGCTTGTTTCGTGAGAATTAGTTTTGGTTATTTTCTGAAAAAATAATTCACATCTCTTATTAATGGGTGAGGGACTAACTTTTTACTAACACCTAGCATAATCTAATATTGGATGCCAGTC
Source organism: Solanum dulcamara (assembly GCF_947179165.1). Lineage (NCBI taxonomy): Eukaryota > Viridiplantae > Streptophyta > Magnoliopsida > Solanales > Solanaceae > Solanum > Solanum dulcamara. Next base: position 54,421,814 of record NC_077247.1, on the reverse strand, counting down.
AAGTACAAAGTGGGGAAGCCACCTTAGTTTGCTTATAGTAAGAAACTGAATATCACTGGAAGATCTGGATAGAGTAGTGAAGCTTTACCAGGAAAGTGAATGTTGCTGTCAGAAAAATGACCAGAAAGAGATGCAAGTACATGAATAATCACCGGTAAGAGGCTCAATGTTGTGGGAACGATCCTCAGAAAGAGGCGCGACACGACTGTCTGAAAATAGTCATGACTCTGTCAGAAAGTTATATTAAAGAGGCGTGACTCTATTAGAACGGCTTTTGGAGATCGGCATGACATCGCTGGAACTGTCATTGGAAAGAGGTCTTCTTGACCAGTTGCCAAAAAGAGGCTTGTTCACTCCGTAACAACCACCGGAGAGAGATAAGATACTGAAGAGAGAAAGGCTGATTGTAAATGGTGCCAGCCTTTGGCTAAGGCTGCCTGTCAGCAGGTCTAACCTGTGGGGAAGTGCTTCCGAATAGCATGATCCTGGGTTTGGATTCCTCTGTCAGATTGAAAGTTCAAGTCGGTCAATTGATCGATCTCTTGCTCATTGTACAGTTGGTGTAAACTGGAAATCGAGAAGCTCTGTGCAGCCCTTTCATCCAATGCCAGGTAAATTATCCTTTAGTGCTTGTTTGTATTAATAATCAACGATTTCAGAAAATGTGTGCAACTAGTTAATGTTATTTTCCACCGTGCAGAAACTAGAGCTGTATGGAGACTGCAGCATTCTGCAAAAGCTATTTGCTCAGAGCTGCCACAGCAGTCGTCCCATCAGTGTTAAATAGACCACCATAACTACATCATTATCTCTATCTTCTCCATCACTTCTGTCTTTTTGCATATACAATGCTAAAGGAAATGTAGGAATGTGTATATCTCTTTGTCAATGGATTATGCCATATTTATTTTTCACATTCTTGTTCTTCAGACCTTCCGTCTCCTGTTCGTTTTCAAAAGAAGTGTAGAGATCTGGGTTTAGAATTCTTCCGGATTTTTTCCGTGTTTGTTAATTTCATTTTAGATTGTTGTGGGTTTAGCTTGATAGTGATACAGATTTGGGGTTTAGGCCTAATTAGAAGGAAGAAACATTTGAGTATAATGTTACGGTGCTTAATAAAGTTTGATTATTTTTTCGATTTCCTTTGTTATTGGTTGTTGTGGGTCAATTAATTTCAAGCTAAGGGTATATTGGATAGCATGCATCCAGCCCTTTCTGTCGTCATCTTTCATGGCCTTTTCTATTGCTGTACTTTTCTCCGCTAAATAATTTCTTTTCTTTGCTCGATTGAATTTTCATTGATTTCTCATGACTTTCCTGTTTCTACAGGCATCCTCTTGCCCAAAAGGTAAGCTTTTCTTCTATATATATGTATTTGCGTCTCTTTGTATGTGTTTCAGTTTTGGATTTTTTTTCTCTTGTTTTCCATGTGTTAAATGCTTGACGTGTTGTATTTCTGCATTTATTTTTTGCTTGGAGCTGTCTTGGAGTACTCATGTAGTTGTTGAGATTGTGGAGAGTGAAAATCACTTTTAGGGAATTTTCTCCAAATTTGAGGTAAACTATCAACCAGTACTCTGTTCTTTTGTGTTTGATGGGTTATGTTTGATTATACGTTCAAATTAAGCCAAGCTTTGCTCGGTTGATTGACTTGTGATGAGGAACATGCGAAACTTAAAACATTCAATTGGCTAGGTTGATAACAAATTATTTGGAGCTGAACTAGGATAACCAAATTTTCTAAGAGAGAATGTGAATATATAAAAATGACAAAAGTAGTTGAAAATTGTTACATGCATGGTTTTAACTTTTAGGGATGAGTTGTATTTGGTCAAATTATATATATAAAGGTAGATGTATATTTGTATCCTGGTTAGGAAGAGTTAAAGAGAAGAAGGCCTAAACAACCTTTTTCTCCCCCACCCCACCTAGTTAATTCTTTAAAGTTCGTTTTTATCTCACACAAATAAACTCTATTTATGACCCTTCAGGGTGGCTCTTGGGACTTCCATGTTGGAAGTCTCAAGTTCGAAACAATTTGCCAGCGAAAGCAAGGGGTTTGCCTTCTGGGTCGAGCTCGTCGTATACAAATATCGGAGGTGCAATAGAAAGCACCGAAGAAGAATCAAGAGTCTGAAATCCTACACTTGGCCCTTGAACTGGCGGTGTAGCACCAACTATAATAGGAGAGCCTGAAGTACCTGGAAGGACACCTGTTGCCCCCATCACTCTGTCTGTCTCCCCATTGGACCTCTCTGTGTGGTTTGCGAGCTATTGCATAGTAGCTAGGTTTACCCTGTGCGCACCCAAAGGATAGCGGATGCGGGTTTTCCTTGTCATTAAAAAAAAAATTATTTATGGTCGTGTAGTCTTGTTACTTTTTTTCCCAATCTTTCAGGTTAGTTCCCATGGATTCTCTTTATCCTAATTTTATCCATCTTCTCCATTCTTGATTTAGTGTTCTTGCTCATGGTTTTTTTTGAGCGGTTTGGCGAAAAATCCATTTCTATAACTTTGTTTCAGAGCCAGCTGGGGACTTGATGGCCATGAAAAAAGTCTTACTGTATATGTATTAAAGCTGAAGCAATTAACTCTTGATTTTAAACAAAAACAATTTGGATAAATCTTGAGGTGTCGTAGTTATGGAAAATTACTTTGGAGTTGTCAAGGACGATGATCAGCGTCATCAGATGGAACTGCCAGCTGGATTTCGATATCAATTTCTTTGCTATTGTTGTTGGTGCTGTAGATTTGAACAAAATTTAACCTTGGGACCTCCAATGTTGAGCCTTTTCATTTATTTGTTGGAAATTGTTACTAAAACTCACTGGAGGCCAAATGAATATCGTAAGGTTTTGAAGGTAAAGTTCTTTTGAGATTCAGTTGGTAGTATTCATTAGTCTAGGTATAAAACTACTAACTTGGTGTTTGTTCTTGTCATTGTTTACAAGACGGCAAGTGTTTGTACCTTGGATTGATGATTGTAGACAAGAGGTTGATACAACATGTAATTATGTATAAGCCTACTTGACACATGAGTTGACTGTTGTTTGCCAATAAGGAAATTTGTTGGGATTTTTCTTTTTGCATTCATTATTTGTGATGTATTTTACAACCAACCCGTTCGAAGGAAGCGAATGCATTCCAAGTACTTCTATTTTTCTCACAATTCAAACAAATGAAAAATATTGATTAGAGTAGTTTACTTCTAAATCTGTGCTCTGTCTTGTTTGATCTTTTGGTTTGCGTATATAATCTGGAAGCCCAAAGAGGGTATCACATTCTCTGAAAGAGCCTCTGCTAAGAATCGCCCTTGTGCATCCCAGTGTCTCCTTCAAAATTGTTGATATTGAAAGGTTTGTCTCTGTTATACCAGCTAACTTAGGATATTTCCTGTCTGGATTCTTAGATTTTGTTCATTTGCATGCAGTGAGTATGACCTACTTTGCACACATACTTCTCCTTCCCCATTGCCGCTATTGTCCAGTGGGTTTGGGATTCATCTGAGTTCCCTTAATAATTTGAATGCAATCGATGGTTCATTCAATCTCACCAGATACATCTTAGGTTGTGATGTTTACACAGTGAAGGTATACAGGCCCAAATTGATGGATAATATATGTGATAAGTTATCTTTTCTGCACCTTGTTTCTCTAAAAAACATTGTTTAATTTGCAGGTCCTTCAATAGATTTGTATCCACTTATGCCGGTATATTTTCCTGAACAAAGAAAACGGAAACCTAATCTTTGGTGAGCATTTACTATATCGGATTCTTTTTTTTCATGGTGTTTTTGTTTTTCCTTGACCTTCATAATGGAGATACCAATTCAAGATTTGCTTCCAAAGGACCAATACATAAATTACTTAATAACATAACGATGAGTTTTGACAGTCTTCTGACATTGACCAGCGAAGTAGATCTCTGATATATCCGCTGTTTTTGTTGCACCTATACTGCCCAAGATCTTTATATGAACCTATAGCCACCTTAGTTTGCTTATAGTAAGAAACTGAATATCACTGGAAGATCTGGCTAGAGTAGTGAAGCTTACCCGGAAAGTGAATGTTGCTGTCAGAAAAATGACCAGAAAGAGATGCAAGTACATGAATAATCACCTGTAAGAGGCTCAAAGTTGTTAGAACGATCCTCAGAAAGAGGTGCGACACGACCTGACAATCATCTGAAAATATTCATGACTCTGTCAGAAAGTTATAGGAAAGAGGCGTGACTCTATTAGAATGGTTATTGGAGAGAGGCATGACATCGCTAGAACTGTCATTGGAAAGAGGTCTTCTTGACCAGTTGGCAAAAAGAGGCATGTTCACTCCGTAACAACCACCGGAGAGAGATAAGATACTAAAGAGAGAAGGGCCGATTGTAAATGGTGCCAGCCTTTGGCTAAGGCTGCCTGTCAATAGGTCTAACCTGTATGAGATACAATCCACATCTTAGAGGAACTAGCTTCATTGGAACACCTTTACCACAACTCTAACGTTCTAACAGTTTTAATAAATACTAGAAATTTATTAATTAGAATGAGGGGATTAAGGAAAAGCAAGAATAGGCTCTGAGGAAGTGACAAAATTTTCTTATTTTTGTTTGATGAGTGGAGGTAGTGGGAGCACATGTAATCAGAGGACTGCGTTTGGTTCCTCTTAGTTTTCGACTGCAGACCATGGACTAGATCAAACTTGAGAGCCATTGCACTTTTTAGGATTACTGAATTTTCTTTTAACTGATTACATTGTCTGATTATGTAGACATTTTGCTATGAACCGGAAAGGAAGCTATTGACTTCAATGGCAGGCTATTTGTTAGAAAGGCTGCTCATTAGCAGCTCAGAATTTCCACTTTGTTTGACTTATCACCACAAAGAGAAAAAAAATGGTAGGTGGGGTGGGTGAGGGGTAGGTGGGGTTCTTATTTGTCTATTAGAACATGCCACTTGTTCATTTTTTTTCCATGTTTAATCTGCAATCAAATTGCCAGAAATGATGTGCAGTCCCTTTGTTGGCTCCATTGATACTGATTGTCTTAATCTGATAAAGTTATTTTATTGTGTTTTTCAAGCATCTCTTATGGTGACTGGTTGGTTCTTAATGTTACTTGTAGGTTCCGGCCCTTCCTCCTCTTTATTGAGGATACTATCGCGAATCTCTGTACTGAAAGTAACTCTATCGATGAGAGCAATTGTACTCAACATTACTTAGGATTCATTCTTTTTGATGTTATTTGTATATGTGGCTTTGTCCACTTCACATTCCCTTCCCTGTAGGCTGTAGCCACCCACCTGCCTCCCTAAAAGAGGGAGGAGGGGGGGGGGGGGTAGAGGAAAACAAATTGTGGAAGGTTGGTTAATGGAAGACAGAGTTACTTATGCATCAGATGGTGCAAAGCATTTCACTGGTATGCCATCGTGTAGTTTTATCACTTTCTTTTCTCTTAAGCTACTTTTGGAAAACATTGATAAGAATATAGTTGTTGAAGTATCCTCCTCATCTATTACTATCGCATTCCTTGCTTCTCTTTTCAGATATACCTGTGAATTATGAGTTCCGGAAAAAGAGGTACAGGGGCAAGAGTTGCAAAGCGACACTTGAACTTCCTTCCCCGAAGCCAAGAAAACTAAGTGGAGAGTGCACTATCAGGAGAGAGACTTGATCTTCACAGAATATTCTGTGGGTAAGTGCTTCTGAAAAGCATGATACCAAGTCCAGATTTCTCTGTCAGATCGAAAGTTCAAGTCGGTAAACATTCCCTGCATGTCTAATACTTTAACTAAATAATGTCTTACTTTTTTGTGTTGAAATTTTGTGATATTTCTGAAGAAATGGAGAGTGATATAGGGTGCTTTATCTTTTGTTCCATCACTATGTGACTGTCTGGTGGAGTATATTCTTATGTAGAAACTGAGGTCCGTGTCAAAATAAATGTGCGTCCCTTTTTACATAGTCAAGGATTATGATCTTTTGTTTGATTCTAGCTTTTATCTTCGTTGAGCATTACACTCATTGTCATGTTCTACACATGTTGCAGATGAGCGAATTCTTTTGGTAGAACTGCATGAAATGGTAATGATTAACTAAAAACTCATTGATGTGTCATTTCAATGTGGAGTCTGTAACTTAGTGAATTATCCGGTCCTATTTGGACAAAAGAGGACAACAACCTATCTTGATTCCGGGAAAGAATTGGTACGTTTATGGTCATCTAATGTGAAATAGATTTGCCTTGTGCCGCTTGGCATGTGGGGAAGAAGAAACTCTTTATATAATAGGTAACATTGATTTTGAGTCTTTGACCATGCTTTTGCAGATCATGCCTGAAATTGGTTACCAATTATTGTACAACTATGCTGACCAAATTCAAAACTGGGTTGGATCTGCAACGTTTATTCTCAAGCTTCAAGATCATTTACCAGGTAAGTTATGGATCTTTGTTTAGATTTTCATCACAACCAGTCTATGGAACTTGATAAAATTGCCGTTTACCTTAAATTCCATTCTACAAAATTTTGCAGCATTCATTGAAGTTGAACCTAACTCTAGCATGAAGTTATATGTTTTGTTTAAAGCAAGAACTTAAGCAACCAACATCTGTCACACTTCTCGCAGTAACACTCTCTAATACTTGTCTCTGTCATATTATACATTCAAAAAGTTTAAGTACATGTATACCATTTGCTAACCAGTCTTATAAGGGAAAGGTAATATAGTACTGATTGTAGTTGTTAATACTGGATTAGGAAGTGACATCATCTACTAGGAAGAAGAATTGGGATTAGGAATTATTGGGAATAAATCTACACTGTATAGTAAATACACCAGGGCTGAGAGCGATTGCTCTCCTACATTCTCGAACCTTTTACTACACTTTAGAGCCTAGTCTCGTTAGCTTTACTGTTCCTCCTTCTGAAGGATATATGCCCGTCTATATGTGGAAAACAAAGCATGATGAACACTTCTTCTCAGTCTAGTTATTCCATTCCGAGGCATCAATACCACAGTTTATATCAGTTTTGTGTTCCATCTTGCTAAAAGCAAGAAGGATTTTTGAGGGTTTAAGGCTTTCAAGTGTGAGTTGTGCATATTATCTCTTAAGGTCCATTTTATGTTTTAATTAGGTTGAATATAACGAGTGAATTATGAATTGTTGCTTCTAAGGGAAATCTTTTTGTTCTAATACCATCAATAACAAGACAATGTTAGAGGCTCTCTCTTTCGAATTATGAGGCCTTGAAACTCGAATAGCTTCCAACGTATTTTGGAATTCATGACCTCATTCATGTTTTACGAAATTCGGCACTAGCTAACAAGATTCTTTTGCATGTGTTTCATAAGAAAATAGTTGTTTTCTTGATAATACAAGTTCTGTATATTTTGGGCGATGATCTAGCTGATTTGGATCTATTAGTCATGACACTAACTAGCTCTCATTTTCACTCCTCCATTTAATTAATCCTAATCTTTTTCATGTGGAATCTTGGTTATGTTTTTACTTAAATGCAGTGTCATGTTCTCTGAATAATGTATTTGCAATCCACTTAACTAACTCTCTTGTTTTAACCTTACTCCCTTCCCCCCAATTAACGCCTCCCTTTAATTGTTCCACCCTTCTCATTTTTCTTTTGATTATACATCAACAGGAACCAGAGGAGATGAAGCCGATGGCTGCCAATGAAATTCTGAAAGATGGTGCTTTTATATGTTCTTTTCCTTTATACGTCATCTTTAGACAGACTTGTTATTCTTTTAACTTCGCCTTACATTAACAGCTTACTCAAGGAAGGCAAATGTATAAATGTTTATACTTCAAGGCTTCAAGCCACTCTATGAGATCATTACTATGTGGAATCCATTCAACACCAAGGTAAACTACTTAGGTGAATTTTGTTTACAGTTTTAAAAAAATGAATTTTCTAACTAAAAGAGTTCGACGGTTCGCGTAATTCAAAAAGGTGAATAGTTTACGTTAGTTTTCTATTTTCTAATTCTGATAACATAATAGGAAGTTCCTATTTTCTACAATTGTTTATTGATAAATATTGGGAAAAGGGTAAAAAATTATCCCTCATTTCATTTATTAGTTAAGTTTATCCTAATTCGGTTATTTATACCCTTGCCGTTATCAAACTTAGCAAATATACCCCTCAATTGGACGGTTTTTCGTAAATCAATTAAAATTATCCGTTTTCCCTCTTTAATCTGAATTTGACCCACTAAACAAAATTAGTTCACACCAAATTGAGATTTTTATAGTAAGTTGGTGAGAAAAGATGGTGGATTTATTATTTTATCACAATTAAAACTTTGTGTCATTTAGTAGGACAATATCTTGCCTAAACCCACTTAGATAGTTGATGGTAATTCTTTTGAGCATTTTTAAGTTTGATACATTTGAATTACCTCTCAAGTTTTGAGAGTTCTAAATTTAAATATTAAAAAATTGCTCATTTATTTGGTGCTTGAATTGCATAATCTGAATTTCTTAATCCACTGTCGATTTCTTTTGTAGTTGATCATGATATTTGAATTAAACTGCATGGAAGACCATCTTCATCGTGCAAGCTTGAGCTCTTATCCAACAATTAGTTGAATTTATATTTAAGTGATTTTTCTTTAGAATTATTTTACGGATGTTTAAGTTATACAATCCATGAATTTCTATATAAAAAAATTACATTTCAATGCTTATGGATATGCTATAATGTATGGTGTTAATTTGATTTTATTGCTATATGTAGAGAGACTCTTGGGTGGTCATACAATTAAGTATATAAACTTTACAAGCGAGAGATGGGTTATATAAAAAAAAATTATAGTATCCAATTAGGGACATATCTTAGAATTCATGAAAGAAGAGCCTATGAACTCAATAATAATTATTTTAGCTGTTAATTTAATATTAGAAATTGTATGAAGCAATTAAAAAATTGGATGTTTCAGACTCATTTTTTTGAAGGATAATCTCTAATGATTTTTAGAACCCCAAACATAATATGTGAGTTAATCTTTGTTTATTTTATGTATTAAGACATTTCTTTGATTCATTTCGTAATCATGATCGTGATAACTTATTCTATAATTATTTGATCTGGTTGTATTTATATCTACTTATGGTGTATTTGATACGATTAAAAATATAATTCCTTTTTGTTAATTCACTGTTGAGTGTTAACAATGATTTTTCATGTCTGGTCTGTGAACATAGTGCCTTTTTTGCACTCTCTTTGTATGTTTTGAAATTATGAACACTTGCTATTCAAAAAGTGACTAATTGTTTTAAATACATACTGCATATCATTTAAAATGATTGTAATACTCAATAATACAAAAAATATATTTAATTTGTTGCAACGCGAAGCTTTGACTAATTTTAAGTCATCTGTATCCCTTAAACTTATTCGCATTATTCACTTAGACACCTCAACTCGATCTTGTACCTATTGAACACCTGTACTCTCCCGAATTTGAATTATTTAAATATTTTTTGCCTGCATATTGTTTGTGATTCACATTTATTAGGTTCGTGAGAGATAATAAATTAGACGTTTTTCATTTTAAAAAAAATATTTCTTCTTCCTTACCTCTTTGCCATTACTTCCTCCACCACATCATCATACACCGTTCTTCTTCCTCTTTTTTCTTAGTACACTTCACTTCCTTACCTTCGTCATTGCTTTCTTTTTTGGCCCCATTGTCATTTATATCAGTATTGTCAGCAGCGTCATAATTGTTCTTGTTTTGACCACCACCATTTGATAGTCCTCTGCCTTTCTTGCCACTCTTTTGAGCAGATCTCCGTCTTGACTTTGATTTCTTCATTAAATTGCTGTATATTTCTGTTAATTTTGTGGGATAATTTTTATGTTATTTTTTGCTTTGCTCAATTTTTTTTATAGTATTTTGGTTGTTATGAACATATTGTTTTGACTTTAAATTGATCTTTATTTGTGGAAGGATTTTCATGCATATATTTGATTAAATTGGGGGAAGAAGATAGTGGGGTTGCCGGATAGCTGGGGAAATGAGGGGGTGGGGAGTTACAATTTTTTTTAAATTTCTTTTACTTAGAAATAATTTCCTTTTTCTTTTATTCTATAATATATTTTTAATATTTTTTTTAATTCAAAAACACGTGTCATTATTTAATTTGTCAAATTATCATGTCACCGCGAGTGTATTTCGCACGTCTTACACTTTTAGCTTATTGTCACAATAATATTCAAATTTGAGAGGGTAAGGGTGTTCAATAGGTACAAGATCGAGTTGAGGTATCTAAGTGAATAATGCGGACAAGTTTAAGAGGCTACAGATGACTTAAGCATAAAAAAATACTAGATAGTTTGAATGAAAATTACGGTTACTATAGATAGATGTACAGTTCGATTACGAATATAAAATATAGTTACTTTAAAGTTTTAAAATTTTTTAAATCATAATCAATCAATGAAAATTTGCACAAAATGAAGTAATTTAAGTTTTTTACATTATCAATGGAATAGACTCTTCTTATTAAAAAAATAAATAAGTACCAGAATAAATTTTACAAAAAATAATATATTTTGTATTGACTAGTTTTTTATTTTTTCTACATGTGTTAACTAGTTCAAAAACTAAAAAAATTAAAAAATACTAGAATAAAAATTTCACATTAATGCAATAAACTCTTCTTATTTTTTTTTAATAAATAAGTACTTAGAATAAAAACTTACAAAAAAATATTATATTTTGTATTAACTGTTTTTTTTTCCGCGTGTATTAACTAGTTCAAAATTCAAAATCTATAAAAAAGACACCACCTGCTCACTTTATAACTCACCACCATCATATTACGGAAGCCATACGCTACCGGATTGCTGATCTTAACTGTTCCGGTGACGATGTCCGATCAAAGCCCTAAATCAATTTTCCCGGTGATCATCTTCTCAAGTAATGCTACTGTTCTTCCCATTATCTTGCTGATTCTTGGCATATTTTAAGGAATTCAAGAAATCTTGGAATTCTTGCATGCATTCTTTTTAAGAAAAAATCAACAACATTAAGCGATTGGTATTCTTAAAAGCATGTGTTAAGGATGTTCAAGAATTATGTTGTAAACCCTAAATCAATTTTCCCGCCGTTCTATCTGCTCTCTACTGATCTTTCCATTATCTTGGTATTCTTCCGTCCATTAAAAAAGAAGGAAGGAAAATTCATGGCGTTTTGAAGTTATATGTTTACTGTCATGGAACATATCAAGAAAATTCAAGAAGTCTTCTAAAAAAAAAATCATGTTGTATGTTAAGGATGTTCAAGAATTTGTTTTTTACTTTTTTAGGGAGATGGGGAGCATTAAGCGAATGTCTGAGGCTATTTGGAGTTCAATTCAGTCAGGGGTAATCTTGTAAGATTTCGCACAGTTTCGATGCTGGTGTCCCCAAGGTGTAATTTACCCTTTCAAAGTTTCAATATTCTTTATCGCACACTCAATTGGACAGACTTTCGTAAACACCCTCACTGGTTAGTTTCTTTTACATGGTCTGGACTTTTTGATTTTTATTGTTTCTTAAAAGTTAAAATTGTGCCATGTACGAGAATGAGGAATTATATTTTTGTTTCTGATTTTGTTATGTTTTGTGGATCAATCATCTCATCATCTGTTAATTTGAATCTATTTGCTTCTTCATTCATCAGGTAACGAAGCATATCGTGTTGAATTTGCTTTCGAAGCCCTTCTCTCTTCTGAGTGTTCTTAGTAGGTTCACCATAATTTTCCTTGCCTGAAAGACATTTATCTTAATTATTTAGATACGCTCTGAAAGCATATAACATGTTAAATCATACTGATAGTATCACGAAATTTTACTGAAATCTGCAATGATAGTTGGTGTTGGAGGAAGGTTGATAGGTGGTGAAAGTGTGCCTAGTACTAACTTGAAGAATTTAGGCATGAATTCTTGAGCTAAAGAGCTAGATTCAATCCCAGGAATTTGCTTCAATGATGATAGAAATGCCGCCGTCTATGGGAAAACTCAGATTAGAACAGAGTACAAACAGGGACTTTTTTGGTCAAATAAATTTGTTAAGACTTATGGACTGACCTAATTGTTTTTTTCTTGAATGTCAATGACTTTGTTATCCCGAACTCATCAATTTTGGGCAAAAGTTGGTCTCTGATCATTTGTAGGGCTAATTAGAGATATTTGTGTCCTTTTACATTGTAGGGCTAATTAGAGATAAAAGTTGGTCTCTGATCATTGTAGGGCAAACGTTGGTCTCTGATCTCATGAACTCATCAATTTTGGGCAAAAGTTGATTGCATGCATTACTCAACTAATAGGCTGTTTGACCATTTGTGTTCATTGGTATCTTTTTACAGATGTTCAGTGGTTACTTTCATCTTCTGTTATGCTTCCGGTTCATCTGGCCCTTCTAACTATGGTTTCGAATGCTTGCTTTACACTAGCAACATCAAAATACTGCAATTTAGATGATATACATGTTTTCCCAGCAAGCTTTGCCCTAAAGGAGAGGCTGTGAGCTCTACTTTTGATTTTTCTTTGTTGGAAATTGTTACTAAAACTTACGGAAGTATCCATTAGGATAGATATAAAACTACTAACTTGGTCTTTGTTCTTGCCATTGTTTACAGGGCAAGTGTTTGCACCTTGGAATTGATGCTTGTAGACAAGATGTTGGTAAAACAGGTAATTCTATATAAGCCTACCTGATAAAAGAGTTGACTGCTGACTGCTAATAAGGAAATTTGTTGGGATTTTTCTTTTTGCAGTCATTGTTTGTGATGTATTTTACAACCAACCAGTTTGAAGGAAGCAAATGCACTCCAAGTACTTCTAGTTTTCTCACAATTCAATCAAATATACTGCTAAAGCTTACTGTCCTGATTGATCTTTTGGTTTGCATATATAATCTGGCAGCCCAAAGAGGGTCTTGCATTCTATGAAGTGTCTCTGCTAAGAATCGCCCTTGTGCATCCCAATGTCTCATACAGTTTTGTTGATATTGATAGGTCCGTCTTTGTTATTCCAGCTAACTTAAGGATATTTCCTTTCTAGTTTCTTAAGATTTTGTTCATTTTCATGGCTTTGCACACGTGCTACTCCTTCTCTGTTGCCGCTATTGTCCAGTGTTTTTGGGATTCATCTGAGTTCCCTTAACAAATTGAATGCAAGGGATGGTTCATTAAAACTCTCAGGATACATCTCAGGTCTTGATGTTTACACAGTGAAAAGTATACAGGCCCAAAATTGATGGATTGGATATGTGACAAGTTATCTTTTCTACACTTTCTTTCCCTAATAACTACTGTTTAATTTGCAGATCCTTCAATATTTTGGTATCCAATTATTTCAGTATATCTTCCTGAACAAAGAAAACTGTAAACTTATCTTTGGTTAGCATTTACTATATTGGATGCTTGTTTTTTACGGTGTTTTTGTTTTCCTTGACCTTTGTAATGCAGATATCAATTCAAGATTTGCTTCCAAAGGACCAATACATAAATTACTTAATAACATAGTGATGAGCAGCGAAGTCGATCTCAGTTATATCCACTGTTTTATTGAACCTAAACTGCCCAAGATCTTTATATGATTTGACTTTGGAGCCTTCAATGACCTCTGTGGAATTTAAGGTGAGATTTTTTGTTGGTATTTATTTTTTAATTGTTTTGGGGTTGGGAAATGAGTGTGAGTCTTTGGATTTATTTTTGTAGAATTGAGTTTGTGTTGGGGCTTTTCTGTGAGAATTAGTTTGAGTTCTCAGTAAAAAATATTTCAAAACACCTAATCATTTTCTGAAACATTAATATGGGTGAAATAAATAGGTTAAAACTGGCTAAACATCATTATTTATTACTAATTGTATTGGAATTCAAAGTATTAAAAAGGACCGAACCCCCTGACCAGCAAGGCCTTGTGTCACAGCTGTTCCTGGAGTCCGTAGAGCAAAATAATCTTTCTGTTGTTATGGGAGAACAATGTAAAACCACGTTTCTAGCTTCTTTTGGTTGCAAAACCAAACTGGCCAATGTTAACAAGGACATTTCGTATATATTTGTTTTACTGATTGGAGTATTGTATTTCTTATTACAATGTGTTTGCTGCTTCTAAGACTGACATTCTTCCAGTTAGAACTTACTTTCCTACTTTCCTGATTTTTGCTTACCCAATCATTCCCAACCTGATGGATTTAGAGTTGCAACGACAAGTTTACCTGAATCCAGTATAGCCAACGCAGAGTACAAATTTACGTGTAAAAATTCATTACTTAGATCCTTAGAAGTTGAATTCATAGAGTTTTAAATCTTGAATTCGGCTCATTAAACTCTAACAATAAACATTTCAAGAGAGCTAAGGGTTTTAGCTACATATTAAACTTTCTCCCAAGTCAAACTTTGGCAATCTATCAAAAAGAATGCAGAAAATATAATACATGTTAATTGCGTGTTCCCCGATAATGCCGAAATGATTAAGTGGATAAGGTACAAGAACATGACAAAAATGAGACTACAGCCGATTAACATGTAAAAAACTTGAGCATGAGTATGAAGCTGCTGCTTTGTTTGATGGGTGAGAATGTAATACAATCAATCGTCTTATGAGAGCCAGTAGTCGTCATCGCTATCTTATTCTTGAATGGCTACACCTTTACCTTTGTTGTTACTTTTGCCAGTAGGTGTAGTAGAATCAGGTGTTGAACCATTCGTCACAGCAGGAGCTGAACTATCCTCTGTCGCCTTGTATGATAATACTCGTCTCTTTTGGGGTTTAGCGGTTCTTTTCTCATAAGTGATTTCATAGTAATAGGAGTCATTGGTAAGCTGAACATCTAATTTTTATCCAAATACATTTTGCACGCTCATCATCGTTCACGGTTACCTCGTCAATACAGATGATGTCAAGAATTAACAACTTGTGCTTAGCTACATATTCCCCCATCCTTTTCCTCCAAGATATTATCCCTCCTTCTCACAAACGGCAGTGACCGGTGAGGCTCTTCAATGAATTCTTATGTTCCGTTGTTTGCTACTTCTGATGACAAGGGGGCACATGCTTTATATGAAAATTGATGCTATCATAAATATTTCTCTCCAAATGAATATTTTTATGACACAACTCTTATTTCTTTTTTCCATGAGATTTACTTCCTTATATGTTTGTTATTCTTATAAGTTGTGTACTCCTAGTTTGAACTTTAGTCTAGTTTCCACTTTCCACCAAATATCTGTTGCTATAGGCATTTGGACCTGCTATGTTAAGGTGGATGACAATGGTAAGTATTAGATTCTTTGACATTGATTTAATGCATTTTGATGTGTAGAAAGTTATGCCCGATTTTATTATTTTACTTCATCACCTGAAGTTGTACCTTCTTTTGAAGGATCTAGTGTCTCATGAGATGGACTGGTGTTGATGGGAAAAAGCTATGGTAATCTTTTTGCAAAATGTTGGACTGACATCATCTTTTTTATTGTATTGATGCTGCTTGTCCATAATTTATTTTGCCTGAAACTATGATGTTCATAACTTGGAATGGGATTGCAGGCATTACTCAACTGATAGGTTGTTTAACTGTTTGTGTTCATTAGTATCTTTTTACAGATATTCTTTTATTTATTATTTTGCAGTTTTACTTGTAATTGGGAAAAGTGGTTTGGCTGTTCACAACGCAAAATATTGATGCTTACATTTTGTTTTTGCTTTTATTGTAATATGTTCATGTACATCGCATTTCTGGTGCTTCATTTTCAATAAAATACTTTCTTTACCTGTATCGCGTCCCCAAAAAAAGGGGGAGGATATATATATGGAGCCAGAGAGAGATGAAATTTATTTTTTGTTGATCACTACTGCATGTAGAAATGTTTTGATTATTTGTTAGATCAGAAGTTGAGTTGGAACATACTTATTGGTGCTTAGCTACTTTTAGTCCAGCTTATGGAGACACTATATGTGCCTGTTCTTTCATATTCTGTTTTGCTTCCTTTTTGTCTGGCCTTTTAACTATGGTTTGGTATGCTTGCTTTACACCAGCTACATCAAAATAGAACCATTCAGATTATATGTACGCTTCCCCAGCAAGATTTGGCTTTGAAGGAGATGCTCTGAGCTTTATTTCTGACGTTTCCTTGTTGGAAATTGTTACTAAAACTCACGGGAGGCCAAATGGATATCGTAAGGTTTTGAAGGTAAAGTTCTTTCAAGTTTTAGTTGGTAGTATCCATTAGGATAGGTATAAAACTACTAACTTGGTCTTTGTTCTTGGAATTGATGATTGTAGACAAAATGTTGGTACAACAGGTAATCCTGTATAAGCCCTACCTACCTGATACATGAGTTGATGTTGTTTGCTTATAAGAAAATTTCTTGGGATTTTCTCTTTACAGTCATTGTTCGTGATGTATTTTACAACCAACCAGTTCGAAGGAAGCAAATACACTCCCAAGTACTTCTAGTTTTCTCAAAATTCAAACAAATAAATAATTTTGATTTACATACCTCTTAAGCTGTATTCTTTCCTGATTGATCTTTTGGTTTGCATATATAATATGGAAGCCCAAAGAGGGTCTTGCATTCTCTGAAAGAGTCTCTGCTAAGAATACTCCTTGTGCATCCCAGTGGCTCCTTCAAAATTGTTGATTTTGAAAGGTCCGTCTTTGTTACACCAGCTAACTTAAAGATATTTCCTGTATGGTTTCTTAGATTTTGTTCATTTGCATGCAGTGTGGATTACCAGCTTTGAACATGTGCTTCTCCTTCTCTATTGCCTCTATTGTCTAGTGGGTTTGGGATTCATCCTTAACAATTTGAATGGAAGCGATGGTTCATTGAAGCTCTCAGGATACATCTCAGGTCCTGATGTTTACACAGGCCCAAATTGATGGGTATACAGGTCCTCATGTTTACACAGTGGAGGTATACAAGCCCAAATTGATGGGTAAGAGATGTGATCAAGTTATCTATTCTACTCTTTGTTTCCCTAACAACCACTGTTTATTTGTAGGTCCTTCAATAGTTCTGTATTCACTTATTTCAGTTTATTTTCCTAAACAATGCAGTGTTATCAAATGCGAAAAGCGCAAAAAAGTTCTAAGGTTCATTGGGGCTTTAAGCGCAGAGCACAAATAAAGTGTGGGCTTTAATGAAAAAAGGTGCAAAGGGAGAAAAATATACAAATATATATGTTTAGTCCAAGACCAATAATTATAAACATTAATGACAAATATATGACCAAGAAATTGAAAAAAAAGAATGATAAAGTGAAATATCAATTGTTTAGTGTCACTTCTTGAAAAGAGGCTCATTGGCAAGGAAAAGTTTGCCTTAGAACCTTGATGACCACACTGAAGCGCATATAAAGCGAGGCGAAGCGTTTAACATGTTTTGAGCCTCGCTTCAGGGCTTAAGCGTGCTTACAGCGCGCCTTTGACAACATTGGAACAAAGAAAATGGAAAACTAATCTTTGGTTAGCATTTACTATATTGGATGCTTCTTTTCTACGGTGTTTCTGTTTTCCTTGACCTTCGTAATGCAGATATCAATTCAAGATTTATTTCCAAAAGACCAATACATAAATTACTTAATAACATAACGATGAGCAGCGAAGTCGATCTCAGATATATCCACTGTTTTGTTGAACCTAAACTGCCCAAGATATTTACATATTGACTCTGGAGCCTTCAATGACCTCTTTGGAGTTTAAAGTGAGATTTTTTTGTTGGTATTTATTATTTAATTGTTTTGGGGTTGGGAAATGAGTGTGAGTCTTTGGATTTATTTTTGTAGAATTGAGCTTGTGTTAGGTCTTTTTTGTGAGAAATGGTTTGGATTGTTTTGTGTAAAAAATATTTCAAAACACCTAGGTATTATTGAATGGAAGTTCCACTCGCACAACTCTAAAAAAATTAAGTAGTTTAATTAAAAGAAGTTGTGATTTGTAGTATATGAATGAAGACACTCAATTGGACAGACTTTCGTAAACACTCTCACTGGTTAGTTTCTTTTACATGGTCTAGACTTTTTGATTTCTATTGTTTCTTAAAAGTTGAAAATTGTGCCATGTAAGAGAATGGGGAATTATATTTTTATTTCTGATTTTGTTAATGGTTTGAGGATCAATAGAGGTGGACTGCTGAGAATACGGCAAGTTGTGCTTTTATGCAATTTTCATCACTTTAGACTAGTTGCACAAAAGGCAGTGATCGTTGAGGCTCTTCAATGAATTCTTATGTTCCTTTGTTTGCTACCTCTGATGACGAGGGCATATGCTTTATATGAAAATTGATATACCTTTTCTCCTCTTAGTATGATGCTCCATTCTAGTATCATAAATACATTTTTTTCCAAATGAATATTCTGATATCGCAACTCTATTTCTTTTTTCCATGAGACTTACTTCCTCATATGACTGTTCTTTTTATGTTTGTTATCTTATATGTAGTGTACTCCTAGTTTGACCTTAACCCAGTTTCCACCAGGTATATGAGCAATAGGCAGTGGGACCTGCTATGTTAAGGTGGATGACTATGGTAAGTATTAGTTTCTTTGACATTGATCTAATGCATTTTAATGTGCAAAAAGTTCTGCTCAGTTTATTATTTTACTTCATCATCTGAAGTTGTACTTTCTTTTGTGTTTCATGAGATGTACTGGTGCTGATGGAAGAAATATATGGTAATCTTTTTGCAAAGTGTTGTACTGAAGTTGAGCTGGAACATACACATTTGCGCATAGGACTTTTAGCCCAAGACAGTATATGCGCCTGTTTCTTTCACTTCTCTTCTGTTTCCTTTTTGTCTGGCCATTCTAACTATGGTGTCGTATGCTTCCTTTACACCAGCGGAGAGAGAGAAGGACCGATTGTAAATGATGCTGGTCTTTTGCTAAGGCTGCCTGCCAGCAGGTCTAACCTGTATGAGATACAATCTACATTTTAGAGGAACTAGCTTCATTTGAAAATTAACGTTCTAACAGTTTTAAGAAATAGTAGAAATTATTAATTAGAATGAGGGGATTAAGGAAAAGCTTGAATAGGCTCTGAGGAAGTGACAAAATTTTCTTATTTTTCTTTGATGAGTGGAGGAAGTGGGAGCACATGCAATCAGAGGAGTCCGCGTTTGGTTCCTTTTAGTTTTCGACTGCATACTATGGACTGGATCAAACTTGAAAACTGTTGCACTTCTTAGGATTACTGAATTTTCTTTCAACTGATTACATAGTCTGATTATGTAGACATTTTGCTATGAATTGGAAAGAAAGCTATTGACTTCAATGCTATGCTATTTATTAGAAATGCTTTTCATTACCAGCTCAGAGTTTCCACTTTGTTTGACTTATCACCACAAAGAAAAAAAAGGGTGGGTGGGGTGGGTGGGGGATAGATGTGGTTCTTGTTTGTCTATTAGAACATGTCACTTGTTCATTTTTTGTTCCATGTTTAATGTGCAATCAAATTGCTAGAAATGATGTGCAGAATTATATCCCTTTGTTGGCTCAATTGATACTGATTGTCTTTATTTGATAAAGTTATTTTGCTGTGTTTTTCTAGAAATCTTATGGTGACTGGTTTGTTCTTAATGTTACTTGTAGGATTGCCCCTTCCTTCTCTTTATTGAGGACACTGTCGCGAATCTCTAGACTAGAAGTAACTTTGTTGATGAGAGCAATTGTACTCAACATTTTTATGCAATTGTAAAAAAAAAAACTTTATTTATGGTCTTGTAGTCTTGTTACTTTTTTCCCCAATCTTTCAGGTTAGTTCCCATGGATTATCTTTATCTTAATTTTATCCATTTTCTCCATTCTTGATTTAGTGTTCTTGCTCATGGTTTTTTTTGAGCTGTTTGGCGAAAAATCCATTTCTATAACTTTGTTTCAGAGCCAGCTGGGGACTTGATGGCCATGAAAAAAGTCTTACTGTATATGTATTAAAGCTGAAGCAATTAACTCTTGATTATAAACAAAAACAATTTGGATAAATCTTGATGTGTCGTAGTTATGGAAAATTACTTTGGAGTTGTCAAGGACGATGATCAGCATCATCAGATGGAACTGCCAGCTGGATTTCGATATCAATTTCTTTGCTATTGCTGTTGGTGCTGTAGATTTGAACAAAACTGAACCTTGGGACCTCCAATGTTGAGCCTTTTCATTTATTTGTTGGAAATGGTTACTAAAACTCACTGGAGGCCAAATGAATATCGTAAGGTTTTGAAGGTAAAGTTCTTTTGAGATTCAATTGGTAGTATTCATTAGTCTAGGTATAAAACTACTAACTTGGTATTTGTTCTTGTCATTGTTTACAGGACGACAAGTGTTTGTACCTTGGATTGATGATTGTAGACAAGAGGTTGGTACAACATGTAATTCTGTATAAGCCTACTTGACACATGAATTGACTGATGTTTGCCAATAAGGAAATTTGTTGGGATTTTTCTTTTTGCATTCATTGTTTGTGATGTATTTTACAACCAACCCGTTCGAAGGAAGCGAATGCATTCCAAGTACTTCTATTTTTCTCACAATTCAAACAAATGAAAAATATTGATTTACGTAGTTTACTTCTAAATCTGTGCTCTGTCTTGTTTGATCATTTGGTTTGCGTATATAATCTGGAAGCCCAAAGAGGGTATCACATTCTCTGAAAGAGCCTCTACTAAGAATTGCCCTTGTGCATCTCAGTGTCTCCTTCAAAATTGTTGATATTGAAAGGTTTGTCTCTGTTATACCAGCTAACTTAGGATATTTCCTGTCTGGATTCTTAGATTTTGTTCATTTGCATGCAGTGAGTATGACCTACTTTTCACACGTGCTTCTCCTTCCCCATTACCGCTATTTTCTAGTGGGTTTGGGATTCATCTGAGTTTCCTTAATAATTTGAATGCAATCGATGGTTCATTCAAGCTCAGCAGATACATCTTAGGTTGTGATGCTTACACAGTGAAGGTATACAGGCCCAAATTGATGGATAATCTATGTGATAAGTTATCTTTTCTGCACCTTGTTTCTCTAAAAACCATTGTTTAATTTGCAGGTCCTTCAATAGTTCTGTATCCACTTATGTCAGTATATTTTCCTGAACAAAGAAAACGGAAACCTAATCTTTGGTTAGCATTTAATATATCGAATTCTTGTTTTTCACGGTGTTTTTGTTTTCCCTTGACCTTCATAATGGAGATACCAATTCAAGATTTGCTTCCAAAGGACCAATACATAAATTACTTAACAACATTACGATGAGTTTTGACAGTCTTCTGACATTGACCAGCGAAGTAGATCTCTGATATATCCACTGTTTTTGTTGAACCTATACTGCCCAAGATCTTTATATGATTTAACTTTGGAGCCTTCAAAGGCCTATATGGAATTTAAGGTGAGATTTTTTGTTGGCATTTATTTTTTTAATTGTTTATGGGTTGGGAAACGAGTGTGGGTCTTTGGATTTACTTTTGTAGAATTCAGTTTGTGTTAGGGCTTGTTTCGTGAGAATTAGTTTTGGTTATTTTCTGAAAAAATAATTCACATCTCTTATTAATGGGTGAGGGACTAACTTTTTACTAACACCTAGCATAATCTAATATTGGATGCCAGTCAAGTACAAAGTGGGGAAGCCACCTTAGTTTGCTTATAGTAAGAAACTGAATATCACTGGAAGATCTGGATAGAGTAGTGAAGCTTTACCAGGAAAGTGAATGTTGCTGTCAGAAAAATGACCAGAAAGAGATGCAAGTACATGAATAATCACCGGTAAGAGGCTCAATGTTGTGGGAACGATCCTCAGAAAGAGGCGCGACACGACTGTCTGAAAATAGTCATGACTCTGTCAGAAAGTTATATTAAAGAGGCGTGACTCTATTAGAACGGCTTTTGGAGATCGGCATGACATCGCTGGAACTGTCATTGGAAAGAGGTCTTCTTGACCAGTTGCCAAAAAGAGGCTTGTTCACTCCGTAACAACCACCGGAGAGAGATAAGATACTGAAGAGAGAAAGGCTGATTGTAAATGGTGCCAGCCTTTGGCTAAGGCTGCCTGTCAGCAGGTCTAACCTGTGGGGAAGTGCTTCCGAATAGCATGATCCTGGGTTTGGATTCCTCTGTCAGATTGAAAGTTCAAGTCGGTCAATTGATCGATCTCTTGCTCATTGTACAGTTGGTGTAAACTGGAAATCGAGAAGCTCTGTGCAGCCCTTTCATCCAATGCCAGGTAAATTATCCTTTAGTGCTTGTTTGTATTAATAATCAACGATTTCAGAAAATGTGTGCAACTAGTTAATGTTATTTTCCACCGTGCAGAAACTAGAGCTGTATGGAGACTGCAGCATTCTGCAAAAGCTATTTGCTCAGAGCTGCCACAGCAGTCGTCCCATCAGTGTTAAATAGACCACCATAACTACATCATTATCTCTATCTTCTCCATCACTTCTGTCTTTTTGCATATACAATGCTAAAGGAAATGTAGGAATGTGTATATCTCTTTGTCAATGGATTATGCCATATTTATTTTTCACATTCTTGTTCTTCAGACCTTCCGTCTCCTGTTCGTTTTCAAAAGAAGTGTAGAGATCTGGGTTTAGAATTCTTCCGGATTTTTTCCGTGTTTGTTAATTTCATTTTAGATTGTTGTGGGTTTAGCTTGATAGTGATACAGATTTGGGGTTTAGGCCTAATTAGAAGGAAGAAACATTTGAGTATAATGTTACGGTGCTTAATAAAGTTTGATTATTTTTTCGATTTCCTTTGTTATTGGTTGTTGTGGGTCAATTAATTTCAAGCTAAGGGTATATTGGATAGCATGCATCCAGCCCTTTCTGTCGTCATCTTTCATGGCCTTTTCTATTGCTGTACTTTTCTCCGCTAAATAATTTCTTTTCTTTGCTCGATTGAATTTTCATTGATTTCTCATGACTTTCCTGTTTCTACAGGCATCCTCTTGCCCAAAAGGTAAGCTTTTCTTCTATATATATGTATTTGCGTCTCTTTGTATGTGTTTCAGTTTTGGATTTTTTTTCTCTTGTTTTCCATGTGTTAAATGCTTGACGTGTTGTATTTCTGCATTTATTTTTTGCTTGGAGCTGTCTTGGAGTACTCATGTAGTTGTTGAGATTGTGGAGAGTGAAAATCACTTTTAGGGAATTTTCTCCAAATTTGAGGTAAACTATCAACCAGTACTCTGTTCTTTTGTGTTTGATGGGTTATGTTTGATTATACGTTCAAATTAAGCCAAGCTTTGCTCGGTTGATTGACTTGTGATGAGGAACATGCGAAACTTAAAACATTCAATTGGCTAGGTTGATAACAAATTATTTGGAGCTGAACTAGGATAACCAAATTTTCTAAGAGAGAATGTGAATATATAAAAATGACAAAAGTAGTTGAAAATTGTTACATGCATGGTTTTAACTTTTAGGGATGAGTTGTATTTGGTCAAATTATATATATAAAGGTAGATGTATATTTGTATCCTGGTTAGGAAGAGTTAAAGAGAAGAAGGCCTAAACAACCTTTTTCTCCCCCACCCCACCTAGTTAATTCTTTAAAGTTCGTTTTTATCTCACACAAATAAACTCTATTTATGACCCTTCAGGGTGGCTCTTGGGACTTCCATGTTGGAAGTCTCAAGTTCGAAACAATTTGCCAGCGAAAGCAAGGGGTTTGCCTTCTGGGTCGAGCTCGTCGTATACAAATATCGGAGGTGCAATAGAAAGCACCGAAGAAGAATCAAGAGTCTGAAATCCTACACTTGGCCCTTGAACTGGCGGTGTAGCACCAACTATAATAGGAGAGCCTGAAGTACCTGGAAGGACACCTGTTGCCCCCATCACTCTGTCTGTCTCCCCATTGGACCTCTCTGTGTGGTTTGCGAGCTATTGCATAGTAGCTAGGTTTACCCTGTGCGCACCCAAAGGATAGCGGATGCGGGTTTTCCTTGTCATTAAAAAAAAAATTATTTATGGTCGTGTAGTCTTGTTACTTTTTTTCCCAATCTTTCAGGTTAGTTCCCATGGATTCTCTTTATCCTAATTTTATCCATCTTCTCCATTCTTGATTTAGTGTTCTTGCTCATGGTTTTTTTTGAGCGGTTTGGCGAAAAATCCATTTCTATAACTTTGTTTCAGAGCCAGCTGGGGACTTGATGGCCATGAAAAAAGTCTTACTGTATATGTATTAAAGCTGAAGCAATTAACTCTTGATTTTAAACAAAAACAATTTGGATAAATCTTGAGGTGTCGTAGTTATGGAAAATTACTTTGGAGTTGTCAAGGACGATGATCAGCGTCATCAGATGGAACTGCCAGCTGGATTTCGATATCAATTTCTTTGCTATTGTTGTTGGTGCTGTAGATTTGAACAAAATTTAACCTTGGGACCTCCAATGTTGAGCCTTTTCATTTATTTGTTGGAAATTGTTACTAAAACTCACTGGAGGCCAAATGAATATCGTAAGGTTTTGAAGGTAAAGTTCTTTTGAGATTCAGTTGGTAGTATTCATTAGTCTAGGTATAAAACTACTAACTTGGTGTTTGTTCTTGTCATTGTTTACAAGACGGCAAGTGTTTGTACCTTGGATTGATGATTGTAGACAAGAGGTTGATACAACATGTAATTATGTATAAGCCTACTTGACACATGAGTTGACTGTTGTTTGCCAATAAGGAAATTTGTTGGGATTTTTCTTTTTGCATTCATTATTTGTGATGTATTTTACAACCAACCCGTTCGAAGGAAGCGAATGCATTCCAAGTACTATTTTTCTCACAATTCAAACAAATGAAAAATATTGATTAGAGTAGTTTACTTCTAAATCTGTGCTCTGTCTTGTTTGATCTTTTGGTTTGCGTATATAATCTGGAAGCCCAAAGAGGGTATCACATTCTCTGAAAGAGCCTCTGCTAAGAATCGCCCTTGTGCATCCCAGTGTCTCCTTCAAAATTGTTGATATTGAAAGGTTTGTCTCTGTTATACCAGCTAACTTAGGATATTTCCTGTCTGGATTCTTAGATTTTGTTCATTTGCATGCAGTGAGTATGACCTACTTTGCACACATACTTCTCCTTCCCCATTGCCGCTATTGTCCAGTGGGTTTGGGATTCATCTGAGTTCCCTTAATAATTTGAATGCAATCGATGGTTCATTCAATCTCACCAGATACATCTTAGGTTGTGATGTTTACACAGTGAAGGTATACAGGCCCAAATTGATGGATAATATATGTGATAAGTTATCTTTTCTGCACCTTGTTTCTCTAAAAAACATTGTTTAATTTGCAGGTCCTTCAATAGATTTGTATCCACTTATGCCGGTATATTTTCCTGAACAAAGAAAACGGAAACCTAATCTTTGGTGAGCATTTACTATATCGGATTCTTTTTTTTCATGGTGTTTTTGTTTTTCCTTGACCTTCATAATGGAGATACCAATTCAAGATTTGCTTCCAAAGGACCAATACATAAATTACTTAATAACATAACGATGAGTTTTGACAGTCTTCTGACATTGACCAGCGAAGTAGATCTCTGATATATCCGCTGTTTTTGTTGCACCTATACTGCCCAAGATCTTTATATGAACCTATAGCCACCTTAGTTTGCTTATAGTAAGAAACTGAATATCACTGGAAGATCTGGCTAGAGTAGTGAAGCTTACCCGGAAAGTGAATGTTGCTGTCAGAAAAATGACCAGAAAGAGATGCAAGTACATGAATAATCACCTGTAAGAGGCTCAAAGTTGTTAGAACGATCCTCAGAAAGAGGTGCGACACGACCTGACAATCATCTGAAAATATTCATGACTCTGTCAGAAAGTTATAGGAAAGAGGCGTGACTCTATTAGAATGGTTATTGGAGAGAGGCATGACATCGCTAGAACTGTCATTGGAAAGAGGTCTTCTTGACCAGTTGGCAAAAAGAGGCATGTTCACTCCGTAACAACCACCGGAGAGAGATAAGATACTAAAGAGAGAAGGGCCGATTGTAAATGGTGCCAGCCTTTGGCTAAGGCTGCCTGTCAATAGGTCTAACCTGTATGAGATACAATCCACATCTTAGAGGAACTAGCTTCATTGGAACACCTTTACCACAACTCTAACGTTCTAACAGTTTTAATAAATACTAGAAATTTATTAATTAGAATGAGGGGATTAAGGAAAAGCAAGAATAGGCTCTGAGGAAGTGACAAAATTTTCTTATTTTTGTTTGATGAGTGGAGGTAGTGGGAGCACATGTAATCAGAGGACTGCGTTTGGTTCCTCTTAGTTTTCGACTGCAGACCATGGACTAGATCAAACTTGAGAGCCATTGCACTTTTTAGGATTACTGAATTTTCTTTTAACTGATTACATTGTCTGATTATGTAGACATTTTGCTATGAACCGGAAAGGAAGCTATTGACTTCAATGGCAGGCTATTTGTTAGAAAGGCTGCTCATTAGCAGCTCAGAATTTCCACTTTGTTTGACTTATCACCACAAAGAGAAAAAAAATGGTAGGTGGGGTGGGTGAGGGGTAGGTGGGGTTCTTATTTGTCTATTAGAACATGCCACTTGTTCATTTTTTTTCCATGTTTAATCTGCAATCAAATTGCCAGAAATGATGTGCAGTCCCTTTGTTGGCTCCATTGATACTGATTGTCTTAATCTGATAAAGTTATTTTATTGTGTTTTTCAAGCATCTCTTATGGTGACTGGTTGGTTCTTAATGTTACTTGTAGGTTCCGGCCCTTCCTCCTCTTTATTGAGGATACTATCGCGAATCTCTGTACTGAAAGTAACTCTATCGATGAGAGCAATTGTACTCAACATTACTTAGGATTCATTCTTTTTGATGTTATTTGTATATGTGGCTTTGTCCACTTCACATTCCCTTCCCTGTAGGCTGTAGCCACCCACCTGCCTCCCTAAAAGAGGGAGGAGGGGGGGGGGGGGTAGAGGAAAACAAATTGTGGAAGGTTGGTTAATGGAAGACAGAGTTACTTATGCATCAGATGGTGCAAAGCATTTCACTGGTATGCCATCGTGTAGTTTTATCACTTTCTTTTCTCTTAAGCTACTTTTGGAAAACATTGATAAGAATATAGTTGTTGAAGTATCCTCCTCATCTATTACTATCGCATTCCTTGCTTCTCTTTTCAGATATACCTGTGAATTATGAGTTCCGGAAAAAGAGGTACAGGGGCAAGAGTTGCAAAGCGACACTTGAACTTCCTTCCCCGAAGCCAAGAAAACTAAGTGGAGAGTGCACTATCAGGAGAGAGACTTGATCTTCACAGAATATTCTGTGGGTAAGTGCTTCTGAAAAGCATGATACCAAGTCCAGATTTCTCTGTCAGATCGAAAGTTCAAGTCGGTAAACATTCCCTGCATGTCTAATACTTTAACTAAATAATGTCTTACTTTTTTGTGTTGAAATTTTGTGATATTTCTGAAGAAATGGAGAGTGATATAGGGTGCTTTATCTTTTGTTCCATCACTATGTGACTGTCTGGTGGAGTATATTCTTATGTAGAAACTGAGGTCCGTGTCAAAATAAATGTGCGTCCCTTTTTACATAGTCAAGGATTATGATCTTTTGTTTGATTCTAGCTTTTATCTTCGTTGAGCATTACACTCATTGTCATGTTCTACACATGTTGCAGATGAGCGAATTCTTTTGGTAGAACTGCATGAAATGGTAATGATTAACTAAAAACTCATTGATGTGTCATTTCAATGTGGAGTCTGTAACTTAGTGAATTATCCGGTCCTATTTGGACAAAAGAGGACAACAACCTATCTTGATTCCGGGAAAGAATTGGTACGTTTATGGTCATCTAATGTGAAATAGATTTGCCTTGTGCCGCTTGGCATGTGGGGAAGAAGAAACTCTTTATATAATAGGTAACATTGATTTTGAGTCTTTGACCATGCTTTTGCAGATCATGCCTGAAATTGGTTACCAATTATTGTACAACTATGCTGACCAAATTCAAAACTGGGTTGGATCTGCAACGTTTATTCTCAAGCTTCAAGATCATTTACCAGGTAAGTTATGGATCTTTGTTTAGATTTTCATCACAACCAGTCTATGGAACTTGATAAAATTGCCGTTTACCTTAAATTCCATTCTACAAAATTTTGCAGCATTCATTGAAGTTGAACCTAACTCTAGCATGAAGTTATATGTTTTGTTTAAAGCAAGAACTTAAGCAACCAACATCTGTCACACTTCTCGCAGTAACACTCTCTAATACTTGTCTCTGTCATATTATACATTCAAAAAGTTTAAGTACATGTATACCATTTGCTAACCAGTCTTATAAGGGAAAGGTAATATAGTACTGATTGTAGTTGTTAATACTGGATTAGGAAGTGACATCATCTACTAGGAAGAAGAATTGGGATTAGGAATTATTGGGAATAAATCTACACTGTATAGTAAATACACCAGGGCTGAGAGCGATTGCTCTCCTACATTCTCGAACCTTTTACTACACTTTAGAGCCTAGTCTCGTTAGCTTTACTGTTCCTCCTTCTGAAGGATATATGCCCGTCTATATGTGGAAAACAAAGCATGATGAACACTTCTTCTCAGTCTAGTTATTCCATTCCGAGGCATCAATACCACAGTTTATATCAGTTTTGTGTTCCATCTTGCTAAAAGCAAGAAGGATTTTTGAGGGTTTAAGGCTTTCAAGTGTGAGTTGTGCATATTATCTCTTAAGGTCCATTTTATGTTTTAATTAGGTTGAATATAACGAGTGAATTATGAATTGTTGCTTCTAAGGGAAATCTTTTTGTTCTAATACCATCAATAACAAGACAATGTTAGAGGCTCTCTCTTTCGAATTATGAGGCCTTGAAACTCGAATAGCTTCCAACGTATTTTGGAATTCATGACCTCATTCATGTTTTACGAAATTCGGCACTAGCTAACAAGATTCTTTTGCATGTGTTTCATAAGAAAATAGTTGTTTTCTTGATAATACAAGTTCTGTATATTTTGGGCGATGATCTAGCTGATTTGGATCTATTAGTCATGACACTAACTAGCTCTCATTTTCACTCCTCCATTTAATTAATCCTAATCTTTTTCATGTGGAATCTTGGTTATGTTTTTACTTAAATGCAGTGTCATGTTCTCTGAATAATGTATTTGCAATCCACTTAACTAACTCTCTTGTTTTAACCTTACTCCCTTCCCCCCAATTAACGCCTCCCTTTAATTGTTCCACCCTTCTCATTTTTCTTTTGATTATACATCAACAGGAACCAGAGGAGATGAAGCCGATGGCTGCCAATGAAATTCTGAAAGATGGTGCTTTTATATGTTCTTTTCCTTTATACGTCATCTTTAGACAGACTTGTTATTCTTTTAACTTCGCCTTACATTAACAGCTTACTCAAGGAAGGCAAATGTATAAATGTTTATACTTCAAGGCTTCAAGCCACTCTATGAGATCATTACTATGTGGAATCCATTCAACACCAAGGTAAACTACTTAGGTGAATTTTGTTTACAGTTTTAAAAAAATGAATTTTCTAACTAAAAGAGTTCGACGGTTCGCGTAATTCAAAAAGGTGAATAGTTTACGTTAGTTTTCTATTTTCTAATTCTGATAACATAATAGGAAGTTCCTATTTTCTACAATTGTTTATTGATAAATATTGGGAAAAGGGTAAAAAATTATCCCTCATTTCATTTATTAGTTAAGTTTATCCTAATTCGGTTATTTATACCCTTGCCGTTATCAAACTTAGCAAATATACCCCTCAATTGGACGGTTTTTCGTAAATCAATTAAAATTATCCGTTTTCCCTCTTTAATCTGAATTTGACCCACTAAACAAAATTAGTTCACACCAAATTGAGATTTTTATAGTAAGTTGGTGAGAAAAGATGGTGGATTTATTATTTTATCACAATTAAAACTTTGTGTCATTTAGTAGGACAATATCTTGCCTAAACCCACTTAGATAGTTGATGGTAATTCTTTTGAGCATTTTTAAGTTTGATACATTTGAATTACCTCTCAAGTTTTGAGAGTTCTAAATTTAAATATTAAAAAATTGCTCATTTATTTGGTGCTTGAATTGCATAATCTGAATTTCTTAATCCACTGTCGATTTCTTTTGTAGTTGATCATGATATTTGAATTAAACTGCATGGAAGACCATCTTCATCGTGCAAGCTTGAGCTCTTATCCAACAATTAGTTGAATTTATATTTAAGTGATTTTTCTTTAGAATTATTTTACGGATGTTTAAGTTATACAATCCATGAATTTCTATATAAAAAAATTACATTTCAATGCTTATGGATATGCTATAATGTATGGTGTTAATTTGATTTTATTGCTATATGTAGAGAGACTCTTGGGTGGTCATACAATTAAGTATATAAACTTTACAAGCGAGAGATGGGTTATATAAAAAAAAATTATAGTATCCAATTAGGGACATATCTTAGAATTCATGAAAGAAGAGCCTATGAACTCAATAATAATTATTTTAGCTGTTAATTTAATATTAGAAATTGTATGAAGCAATTAAAAAATTGGATGTTTCAGACTCATTTTTTTGAAGGATAATCTCTAATGATTTTTAGAACCCCAAACATAATATGTGAGTTAATCTTTGTTTATTTTATGTATTAAGACATTTCTTTGATTCATTTCGTAATCATGATCGTGATAACTTATTCTATAATTATTTGATCTGGTTGTATTTATATCTACTTATGGTGTATTTGATACGATTAAAAATATAATTCCTTTTTGTTAATTCACTGTTGAGTGTTAACAATGATTTTTCATGTCTGGTCTGTGAACATAGTGCCTTTTTTGCACTCTCTTTGTATGTTTTGAAATTATGAACACTTGCTATTCAAAAAGTGACTAATTGTTTTAAATACATACTGCATATCATTTAAAATGATTGTAATACTCAATAATACAAAAAATATATTTAATTTGTTGCAACGCGAAGCTTTGACTAATTTTAAGTCATCTGTATCCCTTAAACTTATTCGCATTATTCACTTAGACACCTCAACTCGATCTTGTACCTATTGAACACCTGTACTCTCCCGAATTTGAATTATTTAAATATTTTTTGCCTGCATATTGTTTGTGATTCACATTTATTAGGTTCGTGAGAGATAATAAATTAGACGTTTTTCATTTTAAAAAAAATATTTCTTCTTCCATACCTCTTTGCCATTACTTCCTCCACCACATCATCATACACCGTTCTTCTTCCTCTTTTTTCTTAGTACACTTCACTTCCTTACCTTCGTCATTGCTTTCTTTTTTGGCCCCATTGTCATTTATATCACTATTGTCAGCAGCGTCATAATTGTTCTTGTTTTGACCACCACCATTTGATAGTCCTCTGCCTTTGTTGCCACTCTTTTGAGCAGATCTCCGTCTTGACTTTGATTTCTTCATTAAATTGCTGTATATTTCTGTTAATTTTGTGGGATAATTTTTATGTTATTTTTTGCTTTGCTCAATTTTTTATAGTATTTTGGTTGTTATGAGCATATTGTTTTGACTTTAAATTGATCTTTATTTGTGGAAGGATTTTCATGCATATATTTGATTAAATTGGGGGAAGAAGATAGTGGGGTTGCCGGATAGCAGGGGAAATGAGGGGGTGGGGAGTTACAATTTTTTTTAAATTTCTTTTACTTAGAAATAATTTCCTTTTTCTTTTATTCTATAATATATTTTTAATATTTTTTTTAATTCAAAAACACGTGTCATTATTTAATTTGTCAAATTATCATGTCACCGCGAGTGTATTTCGCACGTCTTACACTTTTAGCTTATTGTCACAATAATATTCAAATTTGAGAGGGTAAGGGTGTTCAATAGGTACAAGATCGAGTTGAGGTATCTAAGTGAATAATGCGGACAAGTTTAAGAGGCTACAGATGACTTAAGCATAAAAAAATACTAGATAGTTTGAATGAAAATTACGGTTACTATAGATAGATGTACAGTTCGATTACGAATATAAAATATAGTTACTTTAAAGTTTTAAAAATTTTTAAATCATAATCAATCAATGAAAATTTGCACAAAATGAAGTAATTTAAGTTTTTTACATTATCAATGGAATAGACTCTTCTTATTAAAAAAATAAATAAGTACCAGAATAAATTTTACAAAAAATAATATATTTTGTATTGACTAGTTTTTTATTTTTTCTACATGTGTTAACTAGTTCAAAAACTAAAAAAATTAAAAAATACTAGAATAAAAATTTCACATTAATGCAATAAACTCTTCTTATTTTTTTTTAATAAATAAGTACTTAGAATAAAAACTTACAAAAAAATATTATATTTTGTATTAACTGTTTTTTTTTCCGCGTGTATTAACTAGTTCAAAATTCAAAATCTATAAAAAAGACACCACCTGCTCACTTTATAACTCACCACCATCATATTACGGAAGCCATACGCTACCGGATTGCTGATCTTAACTGTTCCGGTGACGATGTCCGATCAAAGCCCTAAATCAATTTTCCCGGTGATCATCTTCTCAAGTAATGCTACTGTTCTTCCCATTATCTTGCTGATTCTTGGCATATTTTAAGGAATTCAAGAAATCTTGGAATTCTTGCATGCATTCTTTTTAAGAAAAAATCAACAACATTAAGCGATTGGTATTCTTAAAAGCATGTGTTAAGGATGTTCAAGAATTATGTTGTAAACCCTAAATCAATTTTCCCGCCGTTCTATCTGCTCTCTACTGATCTTTCCATTATCTTGGTATTCTTCCGTCCATTAAAAAAGAAGGAAGGAAAATTCATGGCGTTTTGAAGTTATATGTTTACTGTCATGGAACATATCAAGAAAATTCAAGAAGTCTTCTAAAAAAAAAATCATGTTGTATGTTAAGGATGTTCAAGAATTTGTTTTTTACTTTTTTAGGGAGATGGGGAGCATTAAGCGAATGTCTGAGGCTATTTGGAGTTCAATTCAGTCAGGGGTAATCTTGTAAGATTTCGCACAGTTTCGATGCTGGTGTCCCCAAGGTGTAATTTACCCTTTCAAAGTTTCAATATTCTTTATCGCACACTCAATTGGACAGACTTTCGTAAACACCCTCACTGGTTAGTTTCTTTTACATGGTCT
Source organism: Solanum dulcamara (assembly GCF_947179165.1). Taxonomy (NCBI): domain Eukaryota; kingdom Viridiplantae; phylum Streptophyta; class Magnoliopsida; order Solanales; family Solanaceae; genus Solanum; species Solanum dulcamara. Next base: position 54,388,695 of record NC_077247.1, on the reverse strand, counting down.
GGACTTTTTGATTTTTATTGTTTCTTAAAAGTTAAAATTGTGCCATGTACGAGAATGAGGAATTATATTTTTGTTTCTGATTTTGTTATGTTTTGTGGATCAATCATCTCATCATCTGTTAATTTGAATCTATTTGCTTCTTCATTCATCAGGTAACGAAGCATATCGTGTTGAATTTGCTTTCGAAGCCCTTCTCTCTTCTGAGTGTTCTTAGTAGGTTCACCATAATTTTCCTTGCCTGAAAGACATTTATCTTAATTATTTAGATACGCTCTGAAAGCATATAACATGTTAAATCATACTGATAGTATCACGAAATTTTACTGAAATCTGCAATGATAGTTGGTGTTGGAGGAAGGTTGATAGGTGGTGAAAGTGTGCCTAGTACTAACTTGAAGAATTTAGGCATGAATTCTTGAGCTAAAGAGCTAGATTCAATCCCAGGAATTTGCTTCAATGATGATAGAAATGCCGCCGTCTATGGGAAAACTCAGATTAGAACAGAGTACAAACAGGGACTTTTTTGGTCAAATAAATTTGTTAAGACTTATGGACTGACCTAATTGTTTTTTTCTTGAATGTCAATGACTTTGTTATCCCGAACTCATCAATTTTGGGCAAAAGTTGGTCTCTGATCATTTGTAGGGCTAATTAGAGATATTTGTGTCCTTTTACATTGTAGGGCTAATTAGAGATAAAAGTTGGTCTCTGATCATTGTAGGGCAAACGTTGGTCTCTGATCTCATGAACTCATCAATTTTGGGCAAAAGTTGATTGCATGCATTACTCAACTAATAGGCTGTTTGAGCATTTGTGTTCGTTGGTATCTTTTTGCAGATGTTTTTTTTATTTCTTATTTTGTGGTTTTACTTGTTATTCTTGAATGGCTACACTTTTACCTTTGTTGTTACTTTTGCCAGTAGGTGTAGTAGAATCAGGTGTTGAACCATTCTTCACAGCAGGTGCTGAACTATCCTCCGTCGCCTTGTATAATAGTACTGGTCTCTTTTGGGGTTTAGTGGTTCTTTTCTCATCAGTGATTTCATAGTAATAGGAGTTATTGACAAGCTGAATATGTAATTTGCCTTTTAGATCGGTGACCTTTATCCAAATACATTCTGCACGCTCATCATCGTTCACGGTTACCTTGTCAATACAGATGATTTCAAGAATTAATAACTTGTGCTTAGCTACATATTCCCCCCATCCTTTTCCTCCAAGGTATTATCCCTCCTCACAAACGGCAGTAACCGGTGAGGCTCTTCAATGAATTCTTATGTTCCTTTGTTTGCTACTTCTGATGATGAGGGCACATGCTTTATATGAAAATTGATGCTGTTTTTTCTCCTCTTAGTATGATGCTCCTAGTTTGAACTTTAATCTAGTTTCCACATTTTTTTTTAGTTGTTTTTGGGTTGGGAAACGAGCGTGGGTCTTTGGATTTACTTTTGTAGAATTCAGTTTGTGTTAGGGCTTGTCTCGTGAGAATTGGTTTGGGTTGTTTTCTCAAAAAATAATTCACATCTTATTTAATGGGTGAGGGACTAAGTTTTTACTAACACCTAGCATAATCTAATATTGGACACCAGTAAAGCACAAAGTAGGGAAGCCACCTTAGTTTGCTTATTGTGAAAACGTAAGAAATAGAATATCACCAGAAGATCTGGCTAGAGAAGTTCCAGTAGATGGAAGCTTACCAGGAAAGTGAATGTTGCTATCAGAAAAATGACCAGAAAGAGGTGCAAGTACAGGAATAATCACCGAAAAGAGACTCGATGTTTTGGGAACGCTTCTTAGAAAGAGGCGCGACACGACAAGACAACCATCTGAAAATAGTCACGACTTTGTTAGAAAGTTATAGGAAAAAGGCGTGACTTTATTAGAATGGTTGTTGGAGAGAGGCTGATATTGCTGAACTGTCATTGGAAAGAGGTCTTCTTGACCAGTTGTCAAAAAGAGACATGTTCAATCCGGAACGACCACCGGAGAAAGATAAGATACTGAATAGAAAAGGGCCGATTGTAAATGGTTCCAGCCTTTGGCTAAGGCTGCCTGTCAACAGGTTTAACCTGTATGAGATACAATCCACATCTTAGAGGAACTAGCTTCATTTTAACACTACTCTAACGTTCTAACAGTTTTAGTAAATACTAGAAATTTATTAATTTGAATGAGGGGATTAAGGAAAAGCTAGAATAGGCTCGGAGGAAGTGACAATTTTCTTATTTTTCTTTGAAGAGTGGAGGTAGTGGTAGCACATGTAATCAGTGGACTGTGTTTGGTTCCTCTTAGTTTTCGACAACAGATCATGGACTAGATCAAACTTGAGAACTGTTGCACTTTTTAGGATTACTGAATTTTCTTTAACCTGATTACATGTCTGATTATGTAGACATTTTGCTATGAACTGGAAAGGAAGCTATTGACTTCAATGGCTTGCTATTTGTTAGAAAGGTTGCTCAGCAGCAGCTCAGAATTTCCACTTTGTTTGACTTATCACCACAAAGAAAAAAATTGAAAGGTGGGTGGGGCGGGTGGGGGGTAGGTGTGGTTCTTGTTTGTCTATTAGAACATGTCACTTGTTCATTTTTTTCCCATGTTTAATCTGCAATCAAATTGCCAGAAATGATGTGCAGCATTATATCACTTTGTTGGCTCCATTGATACTGATTGTCTTAATCTGATAAAGTTATTTTGTTGTGTTTTTCAAGACCCTCTTATTGTTATTGGTTGGTTCTTAATGTTACTTGTAGGTTGCGGCCTGTCCTTCTCTTTATTGAGGACACTGTCGCGAATCTCTGGACTGGAAATAACTTTGTTGGTGAGAGCAATTGTACTCAACATTTTTATGCAACATCATTACTTAGGATTCATTGTATTTGATGTTATTTGTACATGTGGCTTTGCCCACTTCACATTCTCTTCCCTGTAGGCTGTAGCCACCCACCTGCCTCCCTAAAAGAAGTGGGGGGGGGGGGACAAATTGTGGAAGGTTGGTTAGTGGAAGAGAGAATTGCTGATGCATCTGATGGTGCAAAGCATTTCACTGTTATACCATCTTGTAGTTTTGTCACTTTCTTTTCTCTTTAGATTATCGTTGTTGAATTATCCTCCTCGTCTATTGCTATTCCATTCCCTACTCCTCTTTTCAGATATACCTGTGAATTATGAGATCAAGAAAAAGAGGTGCAGGGCCCAGTGTTGCAAAGCTACACTTCAGCTTCCCGCCCCGCAGCCAAAGAAACTGACTAGAGAGTGCACTGTTAGGAGAGAGATTCGATCTTCGCATAATATTCTATGGGGAAGTGCTTCCGAATAGCATGATCCTGAGTCTGGATTCCTCTGTCAGATAGAAAGTTCAAGTCGGTCAATTGATCGATCTCTTGCTCATTGTACAGTTGGTGTAAACTGGAAATCGAGAAGCTCTGTGCAGCCCTTTCATCCAATGCCAGGTAAATTATCCTTTAGTGCTTGTTTGTATTAATAATCAACGATGTCAGAAAATGTGTGCAACTAGTTAATGTTATTTTCCACTGTGCAGAAACTAGAGCTGTATGGAGACTGCAGCATTCTGCAAAAGCTATTTGCTCAGAGCTGCCACAGCAGTCGTCCCATCAGTGTTAAATAGACCACCATAACTACATCATTATCTCTATCTTCTCCATCACTTCTGTCTTTTTGCATATACAATGCTAAAGGAAATGTAGGAATGTGTATATCTCTTTGTCAATGGATTATGCCATATTTATTTTTCACATTCTTGTTCTTCAGACCTTCCGTCTCCTGTTCGTTTTCAAAAGAAGTGTAGAGATCTGGGTTTAGAATTCTTCCGGATTTTTTCCTTGTTTGTTAATTTCATTTTAGATTGTTGTGGGTTTAGCTTGATAGTGATACAGATTTGGGGTTTAGGCCTAATTAGAAGGAAGAAACATTTGAGTATAATGTTACGGTGCTTAATAAAGTTTGATTATTTTTTCGATTTCCTTTGTTATTGGTTGTTGTGGGTCAATTAATTTCAAGCTAAGGGTATATTGGATAGCATGCATCCAGCCCTTTCTGTCGTCATCTTTCATGGCCTTTTCTATTGCTGTACTTTTCTCCGCTAAATAATTTCTTTTCTTTGCTCGATTGAATTTTCATTGATTTCTCATGACTTTCCTGTTTCTGCAGGCATCCTCTTGCCCAAAAGGTAAGCTTTTATTCTATATATATGTATTTGCGTCTCTTTGTATGTGTTTCAGTTTTGGATTTTTTTCCTCTTTTGTTTTCCATGTGTTAAATGCTTGACCTGTTGTATTTCTGCATTTATTTTTTGCTTGGAGCTGTCTTGGAGTACCCATGTGGTTGTTGAGATTGTGGAGAGTGAAAATCACTTGTAGGGAATTTTCTCCAAATTTGAGGTAAACTATCAACCAGTACTCTGTTCTTTTGTGTTTGATGGGTTATGTTTGATTATACGTTCAAATTAAGCCAAGCTTTGCTCGGTTTATTGACTTGTGATGAGGAACATGCGAAACTTAAAACATTCAATTGGCTAGGTTGATAAAAAATTATTTGGAAGAAAATGTGTTTGGAACTGAACTAGGATAACCAAATTTTCTAAGAGAGAATGTGAATATATAAAAATGACAAAAGTAGTTGAAAATTGTTACATGCATGGTTTTAACTTTTAGGGATGAGTTGTATTTGGTCAAATTATATATATAAAGGTAGATGTATATTTGTATCCTGGTTAGGAAGAGTTAAAGAGAAGAAGGCCTAAACAACCTTTTTCTCCCCCACCCCACCTAGTTAATTCTTTAAAGTTCGTTTTTATCTCACACAAAAAAACTCTATTTATGACCCTTCGGGGTGGCTCTTGGGACTTCCATGTTGGAAGTCTCAAGTTCGAAACCCCTTGCCAGCGAAAGCAAGGGGTTTGCCTTCTGGGTCCAGCTCGTCGTATACAAATATCGGAGGTGCAATAGAAAGCACCGAAGAAGAATCAAGAGTCTGAAATCCTACACTTGGCCCTTGAACTGGCGGTGTAGCACCAACTGTAATAGGAGAGCCTAAAGTACCTGGAAGGACACCTGTTGCCCCCCATCACTCTGTCTGTCTCCCCATTGGACCTCTCTGTGTGGTTTGCGAGCTATTGCATAGTAGCTGGGTTTACCCTGTGCGCACCCAAAGGATAGCGGATGCGGGTTTTCCTTGTCATAAAAAGAAAACTTTATTTATGGTCTTGTAGTCTTGTTACTTTTTTTCCCAATCTTTCAGGTTAGTTCCCATGGATTCTCTTTATCCTAATTTTATCCTTTTTCTCCATTCTTGATTTAGTGTTCTTGCTCATGGTTTTTTTGAGCTGTTTGGCGAAAAATCCATTTCTATAACTTTGTTTCAGAGCCAGCTGGGGACTTGATGGCCATGAAAAAAGTCTTACTGTATATGTATTAAAGCTGAAGCAATTAACTCTTGATTATAAACAAAAACAATTTGGATAAATCTTGAGGTGTCGTAGTTATGGAAAATTACTTTGGAGTTGTCAAGGACGATGATCAGCATCATCAGATGGAACTGCCAGCTGGATTTCGATATCAATTTCTTTGCTATTGCTGTTGGTGCTGTAGATTTGAACAAAATTTAACCTTGGGACCTCCAATGTTAAGCCTTTTCATTTATTTGTTGGAAATTGTTACTAAAACTCACTGGAGGCCAAATGAATATCGTAAGGTTTTGAAGGTAAAGTTCTTTTGAGATTCAGTTGGTAGTATTCATTAGTCTAAGTATAAAACTACTAACTTGGTGTTTATTCTTGTCATTGTTTACAGGAAAGCAAGTGTTTGTACCTTGGATTGATGATTGTAGACAAGAGGTTGGTACAACATGTAATTTTGTATAAGCCTACTTGACACATGAGTTGACTGTTGTTTGCCAATAAGGAAATTTGTTGGGATTTTTCTTTTTGCATTCATTGTTTGTGATGTATTTTACAACCAACCCGTTCGAAGGAAGCGAATGCATTCCAAGTACTTCTATTTTTCTCAAAATTCAAACAAATGAAAAATATTGATTTACGTAGTTTACTTCTAAATCTGTGCTCTGTCTTGTTTGATCTATGTGGAATCCATTCAGCGCCAAGTTTAAGGTAAACCACTTAGGTGACATTTGTTTACAGTTTTAAAAATTGACTTTTTAAAGAGTTCAACTTTTCACATAATCTGAAAAGGTGATTGGCTTACATTACTTTTCTATTTTCTAATTCTAATAATGTAATAGGAAGTTCCTACAACTGTTTCTGACCAAAATGAGAACTCCATTGTTCAAATTGAAGTAATGTTTACATAAATGTATGTATAAAGATAAAACGGACGAACAAGGTGATTTTTGATGATGTTGAAAGTTGATGTATATGTGTCTGTTTGGTTTAAATTCAAGAGTTTTTGGAAGTTTGCGAGCTTAGATGCAATTTGCTTTATTATAAAAGCTAGCAGTTACTATGCTTTTCATTAGGAGCTTAAAAGGATTTAGTTTCTTTAAAAAGTAACATTGATGGTCTTTACCTTTCTTAGTTTTATTGATAAATATTAGTGTTTTGTAGTGATGAATGTTGAGGTTCAAGAAATAATGTTGTTCCTTCTCTGTTTTACCCCGAATTTTATTCACTATATTGAATTCATGATCATTATATTCTTCTGTGTTGAAATGAATCTACCTTTCCTCACTGAATTCATTTATTTTGTTATTATTTAAGTTGGTTGACATAGCATGTCCTCTCTAGGTGGAATATAATATGGATTCTTTGTACATGTATGGAGAATCCTTAGCATTCTCTAACATTGAATAAAAGGAGCGAAAACTGCACTAGATCTGGTGCTGGAATACTTTCTGATTTACTGGCCATCTGTAGCTATTTTATTAACTTGGTGTAGAGATTCCATATTAGTGCTTTTTATGGAGTTTATATTGCAATCACATTTCTTTTGGAAATTGTACTACTGTTAATCGCAAAAAGGATACGGACTCACTTAATCATGAATACAGATCTGTACATGTATCAATTATATTACTCACATATCTACTCTGTTCCTCCGGCGTATCTCTTTATAGAAGCAAGTCTTTGGTTAGTATTTCGTGAACACATGGCTTGGATCAGTTTCTATGTGGAAATAGCGGCTTGAATTTATATTCAAGTGATTTGTCTTAAGAATTATTTTATGCATGTTCGAGTTATACAGTCCCTTAATTTCTATTATTTATTTTTAACTTTCTAATGCTTATGGATGCTATAACGATGAGTTTTAACAGTGCTTCTGACATGGACCAGCAAAGTAGATCTCAGATATATCCATTGTTTTTGTTGAACCTAAACTGCCCAAGATCTTTAGATGATTTGACTTTGGAGCCTTCAAAGACCTTTGTGGAATTTAAGGTGAGATTTTTGTTGAACCTAAACTGCCCAAGATCTTTAGATGATTTGACTTTGGAGCCTTCAAAGACCTTTGTTGAACCTAAACTGCCCATGAGGGCACATGCTTTATATGAAAATTGATGCTGTTTTTTCTCCTCTTAGTATGATGCTCCTAGTTTGAACTTTAATCTAGTTTCCACATTTTTTTTTAGTTGTTTTTGGGTTGGGAAACGAGCGTGGGTCTTTGGATTTACTTTTGTAGAATTCAGTTTGTGTTAGGGCTTGTCTCGTGAGAATTGGTTTGGGTTGTTTTCTCAAAAAATAATTCACATCTTATTTAATGGGTGAGGGACTAAGTTTTTACTAACACCTAGCATAATCTAATATTGGACACCAGTCAAGCACAAAGTAGGGAAGCCACCTTAGTTTGCTTATAGTGAAAACGTAAGAAACAGAATATCACTGGAAGATTTGGCTAGAGAAGTTCCAGTAGATGGAAGCTTACCAGGAAAGTGAATGTTGCTGTCAGAAAAATGACCAGAAAGAGGTGCAAGTACAGGAATAATCACCGAAAAGAGGCTCGATGTTTTGGTAACACTCCTTAGAGAGAGGTGCGACACGACAAGACAAGTAGACAACCATTTGAAAATAGTCACGACTTTGTCAGAAAGTTATAGGAAAGAGGCGTGACTCTATTAGAATTGTTGTTGGAGAGAGGCTGATATTGCTGAACTGTCATTGGAAAGAGGTCTTCTTGACCAGTTGCCAAAAAGAGGCATGTTCAATCCGGAACGACCACCGGAGAAAGATAAGATACTGAATAGAAAAGGGCCGATTGTAAATGGTTCCAGCCTTTGGCTAAGGCTGCCTGTCAACAGGTTTAACCTGTATGAGATACAATCCACATCTTAGAGGAACTAGCTTCATTTTAACACTACTCTAACGTTCTAACAGTTTTAGTAAATACTAGAAATTTATTAATTTGAATGAGGGGATTAAGGAAAAGCTAGAATAGGCTCGGAGGAAGTGACAATTTTCTTATTTTTCTTTGAAGATTGGAGGTAGTGGTAGCACATGTAATCAGTGGACTGTGTTTGAGTCCTCTTAGTTTTCGACAGCAGAGCATGGACTAGATCAAACTTGAGAACTGTTGCACTTTTTAGGATTACTGAATTTTCTTTAACCTGATTACATGTCTGATTATGTAGACATTTTGCTATGAACTGGAAAGGAAGCTATTGACTTCAATGGCTTGCTATTTGTTAGAAAGGTTGCTCAGCAGCAGCTCAGAATTTCCACTTTGTTTGACTTATCACCACAAAGAAAAAAATTGAAAGGTGGGTGGGGCGGGTGGGGGGTAGGTGTGGTTCTTGTTTGTCTATTAGAACATGTCACTTGTTCATTTTTTTCCCATGTTTAATCTGCAATCAAATTGCCAGAAATGATGTGCAGCATTATATCACTTTGTTGGCTCCATTGATACTGATTGTCTTAATCTGATAAAGTTATTTTGTTGTGTTTTTTGTGTTTTTCAAGAACCTCTTATGGTTACTGGTTGGTTCTTAATGTTACTTGTAGGTTGCGGCCCGTCCTTCTCTTTATTGAGGATACTATCGCAAATCTCTGTACTGGAAATAACTCTATTGGTGAGAGCAATTGTACTAAACATTTTTCTGCAACATTATTACTTAGGATTCATTGTATTTGATGTTATTTGTATTTGTGGCTTTGTCCACTTTACATTCCCTTCCCTGTAGGCTGTAGCCACCCACCTGCCTCCCTAAAAGAGGGGGGGAGGGAGAGGGAAACAAATTGTGGAAGTGGAAGAGAGAGTTACTTATGCATCAGATGGTGCAAAGCATTTCACTGGTATGCCATCGTGATCTTTTATTTTTTATTCTAACATTTATCTTCGTTGAATAATACAGTCATTTTCATGTTCTACAGCATGCTGCTGATGAGTGAATTCATTCGGAAGAACTACATGAGAAGGTAATGACCGTCTTAATATTCATTGAAGTTTCATTTCAACGTGGGTTCTGTAACTTGTTGAATTATCAGGTCCTATCTGAAAAAATGAGAACAACAACCTATCTTGATTCTGAGCAAGAATTGGTATATTTATTTTTATAATAGGTAACATTGATTTTGAGTCTTTGACCATGCTCTTTGCAGGTCATGCCTGAAATTGTTTACCACTAACTGGGGTTGGATCTTCAACAATCATTCTCAAGCTTATTTACCAGGTAAGTTACGATCTTTGTTTAGATTTTCATCACACACCCAGTCTATGGAGCTTGATAAAATTGCCATTTACCATAATATTTTTTGCACTAACTTTTGCAACATTCATTAAAGTTAAACCTCCTAACTCTGAGCATGAAGTTGTATGTTTTGGTTAAAGCGGAAACTTAAATCTGATTCACAAACAGCCAACATCTGTTACACTTCTTGCAGGTAACATTCTCTAATACCGATCTCTGTCATATTATAGTTTCAAAAAGTTAAGTACATGCAAACCATTTGCAAATCTGTCTTAGAAGGGAAAGGTATTGTAGTACTGATTGTAGTTGTTAATACATGATTAGTTGCTCATATATATTCTCAAACCTTTTTTTTTAGAAGGTAACAACTTGCATTCTATTCCAAAAAATCAAACCTGCCACAACATGTTACAGGCTTACTAATTACAGATATAGGAGAGTAGAGTATCAGGAAGATCCTCAACCCTAAAAGAAAAAATTACAAGGTTTGTAAAGCATCATTACTGATTCTAGATCTTCCATATACTCCTGTTTACACCAAAAATGAAACAAAACTAAACAATTCATCTTCTGGATGTTGTTACTTTTGTTCTGAAAGCATCTGAGATTCCTCTCTTTCCACACAGACCACCAAACATTCATATCTTATTCTCTTCAACATTCATATTCCTCCCTCTAAAGGATATATGCCCGTCTGAATGTGGAAAACAAAACATGACAAGAACTTCTTTGCAGGCTATTTATTCCATTATGAGGTATCAATAACAATTCATATCAGTTCTGTGTTCCATTTTTTTAAAAGCAAGAATGATTTTCGAGGGTTTAAGCTTGTCAAGTGTAATGTGTGTGCATTGTCTCTTAAGGTCCATTTTATGTTTTAATTGGGTTAATTATAGCTAGTGAATTTGTTTTGTAACTTATAACTTACAAGGGAAGAGATTTTTTGTTCCAAGACCATCAGTAACAAGACTATGCTAGAGGTTCTCTCTTTTTGAATTATAAGGCCTTGAAGCTTGAATAGCTTCCAACTTAATTTGGAAGCTATTCATCACATCATTCATGTTTTAGGAAATACTCCTAAGCTAACAAGATTCTCTTGCGTGTGTTTCATAAGAAAATAATTGTTTTCTTGATAATAGAGGTTCCATGTATTTACTGGGTTAATCTAACTGATGTGGATCTGTTAGAATTTCAACAGGTCAGTCCATCGACACTAATTAGCTCTCATAATTTACTCCATTTAATTAACTCTTAATCTTTCTTATGTTCTTGCTTAATTGCCGTGTCATTGTTGAAGAGTTGAAGCAGACTTCATTGTGTTTCAGGTGAGGAAATATATGTGTTGGAACTGCATTTGATGGTATGTTTAAGAGTGGAATTCCATATTATGAATGGCTGCAATATCTTTTCATTTGTTAGTGTGCTCATGAGTGATCAACTTTTGTCCCTATTTTGCCAACTTGGGTGCTTTGCATGAGTAGATTGCTAAGTTAGGTTCGTGGAGTAGGAGTTCCTCCGAGGCATGGTGTGGATTACATCGGCATGAAATCAACCTAGAACATGCAGCAAAGCGACTAAGATCAGCCATATCCTAGTGTCTAAAAGCTCTGGTGAGTATATCTAATTTAGTTCTTCTTGCTACCTATTAATTTCACTCTGAAGATATCTAGATCGAGGATAATCTGGATATGGATCTCGGTACTAATTTTACATTGAAGATATCCAGTCCGCGATTATCACATTGTAGAATAATTTGGATATGGAGCTTGGTACATATATACAGATTCAACAAATAAATGTATGTATTAAATGTAACACTAGCTTTTGGTGGCACAAGACACACACACACATACACACACATGAAAAATAGGAAAATGGAACGGATTGTAAAGTTTCCATGTAAAGGCAGAGTAGCTCACTGGTTATAGAATGTAAAGAAATACGACGATAATGAATTAGGTAATTTGATTGTAACATTATTCATTAGTTGAGATGATTAAATTTGTATGTCCCACTCTCTAACCTTTTCTTTTTTGATCTATTAAGTAATAATAGTCATTTTTCGAATCAAATTGACGGTCGCGACATTTTTAAATTAAACTATTAGTTGAGGGTATTTTTGTTCAATTTTGCATAGTTTATAGATATTTTTGATCATTTTTTGAATATAAAAATATTATTTTATTTGATTGTTTTGAAATATAAGATTATCAGAGTAGAGAAATTAAAATTGTCACATGAATTGAGAGAAGAGTGCAACAATTAACATTCATGAAACTAAAAAGGAAAAGAAACTTTTTCCCAGTTTGGTTTAATTTCGTGTGCCAAATACCCATATATAATATATTTAGATTATACATTACCTTGTTGTTTTGGTATTAAGTTTCATAATTAACTAACGGGATGAAAGAATCATCTAGGATCAAATATAATACTAATTAATTGATGCTTACATTTTGTTTTTGCTTTTATTGTAAGATGTTCATGTACATCTCAATCTTGGGGCTTCATTTTCAATAAAATACTTTCTTTACCTGTATCGCGTCCCCCAAAAAAGGGGAAGGATATATATATATATATATATGGAGCCAGAGAGAGAGAGATGAAATATATTTTTTGTTAATCACTACTGCATGTAGAAATGTTTTGATTATTTGTTCTAGCTGAAGTTGAGTTGGAACATACTTATTGGTGCTTAGGTACTTTTAGCTCAGCTTTTGTCTGGCCTTTTAACTATGGTTTGGTATGCTTGCTTTACACCAGCTACATCAAAATAGAACCATTCAGATTATATGTACGCTTCCCCAGCAAGCTTTGGCTTTGAAGAAGATGCTCTGAGCTTTATTTCTGACGTTTCCTTGTTGGAAATTGTTACTAAAACTCACGGGAGGCCAAATGGATATCGTAAGGTTTTGAAGGTAAAGTTCTTTCAAGTTTTAGTTGGTAGTATCCATTAGGATAGGTATAAAACTACTAACTTGGTCTTTGTTCTTGGAATTGATGATTGTAGACAAAATGTTGGTACAACAGGTAATCCTGTATAAGCCCTACCTACCTGATACATGAGTTGATGTTGTTTGCTTATAAGAAAATTTCTTGGGATTTTCTCTTTACAGTCATTGTTCGTGATGTATTTTACAACCAACCAGTTCGAAGGAAGCAAATACACTCCCAAGTACTTCTAGTTTTCTCAAAATTCAAACAAATAAATAATTTTGATTTACATACCTCTTAAGCTGTATTCTTTCCTGATTGATCTTTTGGTTTGCATATATAATATGGAAGCCCAAAGAGGGTCTTGCATTCTCTGAAAGAGTCTCTGCTAAGAATACTCCTTGTGCATCCCAGTGGCTCCTTCAAAATTGTTGATTTTGAAAGGTCCGTCTTTGTTACACCAGCTAACTTAAAGATATTTCCTGTATGGTTTCTTAGATTTTGTTCATTTGCATGCAGTGTGGATTACCAGCTTTGAACATGTGCTTCTCCTTCTCTATTGCCTCTATTGTCTAGTGGGTTTGGGATTCATCCTTAACAATTTGAATGGAAGCGATGGTTCATTGAAGCTCTCAGGATACATCTCAGGTCCTGATGTTTACACAGGCCCAAATTGATGGGTATACAGGTCCTCATGTTTACACAGTGGAGGTATACAAGCCCAAATTGATGGGTAAGAGATGTGATCAAGTTATCTATTCTACTCTTTGTTTCCCTAACAACCACTGTTTATTTGTAGGTCCTTCAATAGTTCTGTATTCACTTATTTCAGTTTATTTTCCTAAACAATGCAGTGTTATCAAATGCGAAAAGCGCAAAAAAGTTCTAAGATTCATTGGGGCTTTAAGCGCAGAGCACAAATAAAGTGTGGGCTTTAATGAAAAAAGGTGCAAAGGGAGAAAAATATACAAATATATATGTTTAGTCCAAGACCAATAATTATAAACATTAATGACAAATATATGACCAAGAAATTGAAAAAAATGAATGATAAAGTGAAATATCAATTGTTTAGTGTCACTTCTTGAAAAGAGGCTCATTGGCAAGGAAAGTTTCCTTAGAACCTTGATGACCACACTGAAGCACACATAAAGCGAGGCGAAGCGTTTAACACGTTTTGAGCCTCGCTTCAGGGCTTAAGCGTGCTTACAGCGCGCCTTTGACAACACTGGAACAAAGAAAACGGAAAACTAATCTTTGGTTAGCATTTACTATATCGGATGCTTCTTTTATACGGTGTTTCTGTTTTCCTTGACCTTCGTAATGCAGATATCAATTCAAGATTTATTTCCAAAAGACCAATACATAAATTACTTAATAACATAGCGATGAGCAGCGAAGTTGATCTCAGATATATCCACTGTTTTGTTGAACCTAAACTGCCCAAGATCTTTACATGATTGACTTTTGGAGCCTTCAATGACCTCTTTGGAGTTTAAAGTGATATTTTTTTGTTGGTATTTATTATTTAATTGTTTTGGGGTTGGGAAATGAGTGTGAGTCTTTGGATTTATTTTTGTAGAATTGAGTTTGTGTTAGGTCTTTTTTGTGAGAAATGGTTTGGATTGTTTTGTGTAAAAAATATTTCAAAACACCTTGGTATTATTGAATGGAAGCCCCACTCGCACAACTCTAAAAAAATTAAGTAGTTTAATTAAAAGAAGTTGTGATTTGTAGTATATGAATGAAGACACTCAATTGGACAGACTTTCGTAAACACTCTCACTGGTTAGTTTCTTTTACATGGTCTAGACTTTTTGATTTCTATTGTTTCTTAAAAGTTGAAAATTGTGCCATGTAAGAGAATGGGGAATTATATTTTTATTTCTGATTTTGTTAATGGTTTGAGGATCAATAGAGGTGGGCTGCTGAGAATACGGCAAGTTGTGCTTTTATGCAATTTTCATCACTTAGACTAGTTGCACAAAAGGCAGTGATCGTTGAGGCTCTTCAATGAATTCTTATGTTCCTTTGTTTGCTACCTCTGATGACGAGGGCATATGCTTTATATGAAAATTGACATACCTTTTCTCCTCTTAGTATGATGCTCCATTCTAGTATGATAAATACATTTTTTTCCAAATGAATATTCTGATATCGCAACTCTATTTCTTTTTTCCATGAGATTTACTTCCTCATATGACTGTTCTTTTTATGTTTGTTATCTTATATGTAGTGTACTCCTAGTTTGACCTTAACCCAGTTTCCAGCAGGTATATGAGCAATAGGAAGTGGGACCTGCTATGTTAAGGTGGATGACTATGGTAAGTATTAGTTTCTTTGACATTGATCTAATGCATTTTAATGTGCAGAAAGTTCTGCTCAGTTTATTATTTTACTTCATCATCTGAAGTTGTACTTTCTTTTGTGTTTCATGAGATGTACTGGTGCTGATGGAAGAAATATATGGTAATCTTTTTGCAAAGTGTTGTACTGAAGTTGAGCTGGAACATACACATTTGCGCATAGGACTTTTAGCCCAAGACAGTATATGCGCCTGTTTCTTTCAATTCTCTTCTGTTTCCTTTTTGTCTGGCCATTCTAACTATGGTATCGTATGCTTCCTTTACACCAGCGGAGAGAGAGAAGGACCGATTGTAAATGGTGCTGGTCTTTTGCTAAGGCTGCCTGCCAGCAGGTCTAACCTGTATGAGATACAATCTACATTTTAGAGGAACTAGCTTCATTTGAAAATTAACGTTCTAACAGTTTTAAGAAATAGTAGAAATTATTAATTAGAATGAGGGGATTAAGGAAAAGCTTGAATAGGCTCTGAGGAAGTGACAAAATTTTCTTATTTTTCTTTGATGAGTGGAGGAAGTGGGAGCACATGTAATCAGAGGGACTGCGTTTGGTTCCTTTTAGTTTTCGACTGCATACTATGGACCGGATCAAACTTGAAAACTGTTGCACTTCTTAGGATTACTGAATTTTCTTTCAACGATTTACATAGTCTAATTATGTAGACGTGGCTTTGCCCACTTCACATTCTCTTCCCTGTAGGCTGTAGCCACCCACCTGCCTCCCTAAAAGAAGTGGGGGGCGGGGGGGACAAATTGTGGAAGGTTGGTTATTGGAAGAGAGAATTGCTGATGCATCAGATGGTGCAAAGCATTTCACTGTTATACCATCTTGTAGTTTGTCACTTTCCTTTCTCTTTAGATTATCGTTGTTGAAGTATCCTCCTCGTCTATTGCTATTCCATTCCCTACTCCTCTTTTCAGATATACCTGTGAATTATGAGATCAAGAAAAAGAGGTGCAGGGCCCAGTGTTGCAAAGCTACACTTCAGCTTCCTGCACCGCAGCCAAAGAAACTGACTAGAGAGTGCACTGTTAGGAGAGAGATTCGATCTTCGCATAATATTCTGTGGGGAAGTGCTTCTGAATAGCATGATCCTGAGTCTGGATTCCTCTGTCAGATTGAAAGTTCAAGTCGGTCAATTGATCGATCTCTTGCTCATTGTACAGTTGGTGTAAACTGGAAATTGAGAAGCTCTGTGCAGCCCTTTCATCCAATGCCAGGTAAATTATCCTTTAGTGCTTGTTTGTATTAATAATCAATGATGTCAGAAAATGTGTGCAACTAGTTAATGTTATTTTCCACAGTGCAGAAACTAGAGCTGTATGGAGACTGCAGCATTCTGCAAAAGCTATTTGCTCAGAGCTTCCACAGCAGTCGTCCCATCAGTGTGATCAATCTTCCACCCAAGTTGTGGTGACAGTGTATTCTCTGATGAAAGGTAAAGTTATCCAATTTCTTGGGAGGATTAGGTCATTTTGCGGTGTTATCTCAATCAAATATGTTATTAACTCGCACGACCTGATGTTTCTCTCTTCAGGTCAAGTGTGAAAATGTAACTTGTTAACATCTGGAATAGCAAGTTACAAACTCTAGGGGAGTGCACAAGTCCACATGATGGGGAGTCAAAACAAGGTAAACCATTTCTGCCATTTGTTCCTGACGTGAATAAGAGCTGAATTTTTCTACTGTGTGTTTCAGTTAATTAGCTTCATCTCTCTCACGCACTTTTCAAGATTATCTTAGAATGCATTCTTATTAATCCTGAAAGCATTAGAGATTACAATGTCTCTTTGTAAGTCTCCTTGACCACATAGTCTCTTTCAAATTCCATCTTCTATTATACTAGAAAGATCTAGTTTCAACATGTATGCTTATTGTCCATTTAATTTCATTTTAGGGTATTTTAGTCTTATCACTCAAGCTCTCCACGTGTTATGTTGCTGCTATATTCAATATGAGGCCTCCTAGCACGTCAGCTGTTTCCTCTACTTCTGTTTTCAATTTTCAGTAGACCACCATAACTACATCATTATCTCTATCTTCTCCATCACTTCTTGTCTTTTTGCTAAAGGAAAAAGACAAGAAGTGTATCTCTTTGTCAATGGATTATGACATATTTATTTTTCACATTCTTGTTCTTCAGACCTTCCGTCTCCTGTTCGTTTTCAAAAGAAGTGTAGAGATCTGGGTTTAGAATTCTTCCGGATTTTTTCCGTGTTTGTTAATTTCATTTTAGATTGTTGTGGGTTTAGCTTGATAGTGGTACAGATTTGGGGTTTAGGCCTAATTAGAAGGAAGAAACATTTGAGTATAATGTTACGGTGCTTAATAAAGTTTGATTATTTTTTCGATTTCCTTTGTTATTGGTTGTTGTGGGTCAATTAATTTCAAGCTAAGGGTATATTGGATAGCATGCATCCAGCCCTTTCTATCGTCATCTTTCATGGCCTTTTCTATTGCTGTACTTTTCTCCGCTAAATAATTTCTTTTCTTTGCTCGATTGAATTTTCGTTAATTTCTCTTGACTTTCCTGTTTCTACAGGCATCTTCTTGCCCAAAAGGTAAGCTTTTTCTTCTATATATATGTATTTGCGTCTCTTTGTATGTGTTTCAGTTTTGGATTTTTTTTCCTCTTTTGTTTTCCATGTGTTAAATGCTTGACCTGTTGTATTTCTGCATTTATTTTTTGCTTGGAGCTGTCTTGGAGAGTTGTTGAGATTGTGGAGAGTGAAAATCACTTGTAGGGAATTTTCTCCAAATTTGAGGTAAACTATCAACAAGTACTCTGTTCTTTTGTGTTTGATGGGTTATGTTTGATTATACATTCAAATTAAGCCAAGCTTTGCTCGGTTGATTGACTTGTGATGAGGAACATGCGAAACTTAAAACATTCAATTGGCTAGGTTGATAGCAAATTATTTGGAACAAAATGTGTTTGGAACTGAACTAGGATAACCAAAATTTCTAAGAGAGAATGTGAAAATATAAAAATGACAAAAGTAGTTGAAAATTGTTACATGCATGGTTTTAACTTTTAGGGATGAGTTGTATTTGGTCAAATGATATATATAAAGGTAGATGTATATTTGTATCCTGGTTAGGAAGAGTTAAAGAGAAGAAGGCCTAAACAACCTTTTTCTCCCCCACCCCACCTAGTTAATTCTTTAAAGTTCGTTTTTATCTCACACAAAAAAACTCTATTTATGACCCTTCGGGGTGGCTCTTGGGACTTCCATGTTGGAAGTCTCAAGTTCGAAACCCCTTGCCAGCGAAAGCAAGGGGTTTGCCTTCTTGGTCGAGCTCGTCGTATACAAATATCGGAGTGCAATAGAAAGCACCGAAGAAGAATCAAGAGTCTGAAATCCTACGCTTGGCCCTTGAACTGGCGGTGTAGCACCAACTGTAATAGGAGAGCCTGAAGTACCTGGAAGGACACCTGTTGCCCCCATCACTCTGTCTGTCTCCCCATTGGACCTCTCTGTGTGGTTTGCGAGCTATTGCATAGTAGCTAGGTTTACCCTGTGCGCACCCAAAGGATAGCGGATGCGGGTTTTCCTTGTCATTAAAAAAAATAATTTATTTATGGTCGTGTAGTCTTGTTACTTTTTTTCCTAATCTTTCAGGTTAGTTCCCATGGATTCTCTTTATCCTAATTTTATCCATCTTCTCCATTCTTGATTTAGTGTTCTTGGTCATGGTTTTTTTTGAGCTGTTTGGCGAAAAATCCATTTCTATAACTTTGTTTCAGAGCCAGCTGGGGACTTGATGGCCATGAAAAAAGTCTTACTGTATATGTATTAAAGCTGAAGCAATTAACTCTTGATTATAAACAAAAACAATTTGGATAAATCTTGAGGTGTCGTAGTTATGGAAAATTACTTTGGAGTTGTCAAGGACGATGATCAACATCATCAGATGGAACTGCCAGCTGGATTTCGATATCAATTTCTTTGCTATTGTTGTTGGTGCTGTAGATTTGAACAAAATTTAACCTTGGGACCTCCAATGTTGAGCCTTTTCATTTATTTGTTGGAAATTGTTACTAAAACTCACTGGAGGCCAAATGAATATCGTAAGGTTTTGAAGGTAAAGTTCTTTTGAGATTCAGTTGGTAGTATTCATTAGTCTAGGTATAAAACTACTAACTTGGTGTTTGTTCTTGTCATTGTTTATAGGACGGCAAGTGTTTGTACCTTGGATTGATGATTGTAGACAAGAGGTTGGTACAACATGTAATTCTGTATAAGCCTACTTGACACATGAGTTGACTGTTGTTTGCCAATAAGGAAATTTGTTGGGATTTTTCTTTTTGCATTCATTGTTTGTGATGTATTTTACAACCAACCCGTTCGAAGGAAGCGAATGCATTCCAAGTACTTCTATTTTTCTCACAATTCAAACAAATGAAAAATATTGATTTACGTAGTTTACTTCTAAATCTGTGCTCTATCTTGTTTGATCTTTTGGTTTGCGTATATAATCTGGAAGCCCAAAGAGGGTATCATATTCTCTGAAATAGCCTCTGCTAAGAATCGCCCTTGTGCATCCCAGTGCGGAGGTGCGAGAGTTTGGCTATGGACGGTTTCAGGAGTGGCAAAGGGAGGCCGAAGAAGTATTGGGAAGAGGTGATTAGACATGATATGGCACAGTTGCAGGTCACCGAGGACATGACCTTAGATAGGAGGCTGTGGAGGACTCAGACTAAGATAGTGGGCTAAGTGGCCTATCTTTTCTCCATAGTAGTCGTAGTCGCGCTCATTTGTTTATTAACATATGATTTTTGCATGGGATTACTGCTTATATTAGTTGGCCCAGTTTACTTTGGGTATCCTATTTTATCTATAGTAGTTAATGCTCCTTTATCCCCGATCTTTCCTACCCTGACTTTATCGCTCTCATTATTCATATTTTTATATTGTTTGCTATATGCCTGGCTCTACTGACTTATGTCTTGTTTTCCTTGTTTCTCCTCCCTTGTTCTTCTCTCTTAAGCCGAGGGTCTTTCGGAAACAGCCGCCCTACCTTTTAAGGTGGGGGTTAGGTCTGCGTACACTCTACCCTCCCCAGACCCCACATGGTGGGACTATACTGGGTTTGTTGTTGTTGTTGTTGTTGTCTCTGTTATACCAGCTAACTTAGGATATTTCCTGTTTGGATTCTTAGATTTTGTTCATTTGCATGCAGTGAGTATGACCTACTTTGCACACGTGCTTCTCCTTCCCCATTGCCGCTATTGTCCAGTGGGTTTGGGATTCATCTGAGTTCCCTTAATAATTTGAATGCAATCGATGGTTCATTCAAGCTCACCAGATACATCTTAGGTTGTGATGTTTACACAGTGAAGGTATACAGGCCCAAATTGATGGATAATATATGTGATAAGTTATCTTTTCTGCACCTTGTTTCTCTAAAAACCATTGTTTAATTTGCAGGTCCTTCAATAGATCTGTATCCACTTATGTCGGTATATTTTCCTGAACAAAGAAAACGGAAACCTAATCTTTGGTTAGCATTTACTATATCGGATTCTTGTTTTTCACGGTGTTTTTGTTTCCCTTGACCTTCATAATGGAGATACCAATTCAAGATTTGCTTCCAAAGGACCAATACATAAATTAATTAATAACATAACGATGAGTTTTGACAGTCTTCTGACATTGACCAACAAAGTAGATCTCTGATATATCCACTGTTTTTGTTGAACCTATACTGCCCAAGATCTTTATATGATTTGACTTTGGAGCCTTCAAAGACCTATATGGAATATAAGGTGAGATTTTTTGTTGGCATTTATTTTTTAATTGTTTATGGGTTGAGAAACGAGTGTGTGTCTTTGGATTTACTTTTGTAGAATTGAATTTGTGTTAGGGCTTGCCTTGTGAGAATTAGTTTGGGTTGTTTTCTGAAAAAATAACTCATATCTCTTATTAATGGGTGAGGGACTAACTTTTTACTAACACCTAGCATAATCTAATATTGGATGCCAGTCAAGTACAAAGTGGGGAAGCCACCTTAGTTTGCTTATGGTAAGTAACTAAATATCACTGGAAGATCTGTCTAGAGTAGTGAAGCTTATCAGGAAAGTGAATGTTGCTGTCAGAAAAATGATCAGAAAGAGATGCAAGTACATGAATAATCACTAGTAAGAGGCTCAATGTTGTGGGAACGATCCTCAGAAAGAGGCGCGACACGACCAGACAATCATCTGAAAATAGTCATGACTCTATCACAAAGTTATAGGAAAGAGGCGTGACTCTATTAGAATGGTTATTGGAGAGAGGCATGACATCGCTGGAACTGTCATTGGAAAGAGGTCTTCTTGACCAGTTGCCAAAAAGAGGCATGTTCACTCCGTAACAACCACCGGAGAGAGATAAGATACTGAAGAGAGAAGGGCTGATTGTAAATGGTGCCAGCCTTTGGCTAAGGCTGCCTGTCAGCAGGTTTAACCTGTATGAGATACAATCCACATCTTAGAGGAACTAGCTTCATTGGAACACTTTAACACAACTCTAACGTTCTAACAGTTTTAATAAATACTAGAAATTTATGAATTAGAATGAGGGGATTAAGGAAAAGCAAGAATAGGCTCTGAGGAAGTGACAAAATCTTCTTATTTTTGTTTGATGAGTGGAGGTAGTGGGAGAACATGTAATCTGAGGACTGCGTTTGGTTCCTCTTAGTTTTCGTCTGCAGACCATGGACTAGATCAAACTTCAGAACCATTGCACTTTTTAGGATTACTAAATTTTCTTTCAACTGATTACATTGTCTGATTATGTAGACATTTTGCTATGAACTGGAAAGGAAGCTATTAACTTCAATGGCATGCTATTTGTTAAAAAGGCTGCTCAACAGCAGCTTAGAATTTCCACTTTGTTTGACTGATCACCACAAAGAAAAAAAAGGGTAGGTGGGGTGGGTGAGGGGTAGTGTGGTTCTTGTTTGTCTATTAGAACTTGCCACTTGTTCATTTTTTTCCATGTTTAATCTGCAATCAAATTGCCAGAAATGATGTGCAGTCCCTTTGTTGGCTCCATTGATACTGATTGTCTTAATCTGATAAAGTTATTTTGTTGTGTTTTTCAAGAATCTCTTATGGTAACTGGTTGGTTCTTAATGTTACTTGTAGGTTCCGGCCCTTCCTCCTCTTTATTGAGGATACTATCGCGAATCTCTGTACTGGAAGTAACTCTGTCGATGAGAGCAATTGTACTCAACATTACTTAGGATTCATTCTTTTTGATGTTATTTGTATATGTGGCTTTGTCCACTTCACATTCCCTTCCCTGTAGGCTGTAGCCACCCACCTGCCTCCCTAAAAGAGGGGGGGTAGGGAAACAAATTATGGAAGGTTGGTTAATGGAAGAGAGAGTTACTTATGCATCAGATGGTGCAAAGCATTTCACTGGTATGCCATCGTGTAGTTTTATCACTTTCTTTTCTCTTAAGCTACTTTTGGAAAACATTGATAAGAATATAGTTGTTGAAGTATCCTCCTCAATCCTCATCTATTACTATCCCATTCCTTGCTCCTCTTTTCAGATATACCTGTGAATTATGAGTTCCGGAAAAAGAGGTACAGGGGCAAGAGTTGCAAAGCGACACTTGAACTTCCTTCCCCGAAGCCAAGAAAACTAAGTGGAGAGTGCACTATCAGGAGAGATCATTTACCAGGTAAGTTATGGATCTTTGTTTAGATTTTCAACACAACCAGTCTATGGAACTTTATAAAATTGCCGTTTACCTTAAATTCCATTCTACAAAATTTTGCAGCATTCATTGAAGTTGAACCTAACTCTAGCATGAAGTTATATGTTTTGTTTAAAGCAGGAACTTAAGCAACCAACATCTGTCACACTTCTTGCAGTAACACTCTCTAATACTTGTCTCTGTCATATTATACATTCAAAAAGTTTAAGTACATGTATACCATTTGCTAACCAGTCTTATAAGGGAAAGGTAATAAAGTACTGATTGTAGTTGTTAATACAGGATTAGGAAGTGACATCATCTACTAGGAAAGAAGAATTGGGATTAGGAATTATTGGGAATAAAGCTACACTGTATAGTAAATACACCAGGGCTGAGAGCGATTGCTCTCCTACATTCTCGAACCTTTTACTACACTTTAGAGCTTAGTCTCGTTAGCTTTCCTGGTCCTCCTTCTGAAGGATATATGCCCGTCTATATGTGGAAAACAAAGCATGACGAGCACTTCTTCTCAGTCTAGTTATTCCATTCTGAGGCATCAATACCACAGTTTATATCAGTTTTGTGTTCCATCTTGCTAAAAGCAAGAAGGATTTTTGAGGGTTTAAGGCTTTGAAGTGTGAGTTGTGCATATTATCTCTCAAGGTCCATTTTATGTTTTAATTAGGTTGAATATAACGAGTGAATTATGAATTGTTGCTTCTAAGGGAAATCTTTTTGTGCTAATACCATCAATAACAAGACAATGTTAGAGGCTCTCTCTTTTGAATTATGAGGCCTTGAAACTCGAATAGCTTCCAACGTATTTTTGAATTCATGACCTCATTCATGTTTTACGAAATACGGCACTAGCTAACAAGATTCTTTTGCATGTGTTTCATAAGAAAATAGTTGTTTTCTTGATAATACAGGTTTCATGTATTTAGTGGGTTAATCTAACTTATGTGGATCTGTTAGAATTTCAACAGGTTAGTCCATCGACACTAATTAGCTCTCATAATTTACTCTATTTAATTAACTCTTAATCTTTCTTATGTTCTTGCTTAATTGCCGTGTCATGTTGTTCTTGCTTAAATGTCGTGTCATTGTTGAAGAGTTGAAGCAGACTTCATTATGTTTCAGGTGAGGAAATATATGTGTTGGAACTGCATTTGATGGTATGTTTAAGAGTGGAATTCCATATTATGAATGGCTGCAATATCTTTTCATTTGTTAGTGTGCTCATGGGTGATCAACTTTTGTCCCTATTTTGCCAACTTGGGTGCTTTGCATGAGTAGATTGCTAAGTTAGGTTCGTGGAGTAGGAGTTCCTCCGAGGCATGGTGTGGATTACATCGGCATGAAATCAACCTAGAACATGCAACAAAGTGACTAAGATCAGCCATATCCTAGTGTCTAAAAGCTCTTGTGAGTATATCTAATTTAGTTCTTCTTGCTACCTATTAATTTCACTCTGAAGATATCTAGATCGAGGATAATCTGGATATGGATCTTGGTACTAATTTCACTTTGAAGATATCCAGTCCGCGATCATCACATTGTAGGATAATTTGGATATGGAGCTTGGTACATATATACAGATTCAACAAATAAATGTATGTATTAAATGTAACACTAGCTTTTGGTGGCAGAATACACACACGCACATACACATGAAAAATAGGAAAATGGAACGGATTGTAAAGTTTCCATGTAAAGGCAGAGTAGCTCACTGATTATAGAATGTAAAGAAATATGACGATAATGAATTAGGTAATTTGATTGTAACATTATTCATTTGTTGAGAAGATTAAATTTGTATGTCTCACTCTCTAACCCTTTCTTTTTTGATCTATTGAGTAATAATAGTCACTTTTCGGATCAAATTGACGGAATTTGTATGTCCCACTCTCTAACCCTTTCTTTTTTGATCTATTGAGTAATAATCCCTTTCTTTTTTGATCTATTGAGTAATAATAGTCACTTTTCGGATCAAATTGACGGCCGCGACATTTTTAAATTAAACTATTAATTGAGGGTATTTTTGTTCAATTTTGCATAGTTTATGGATATTTTTGATCATTTTTTGAATATAAAAATATTATTTTATTTGATTGTTTTGAAATATAAGATTATCAGAGTAGTGAAATTAAAATTGTCACATGAATTGAGAGAAGAGTGCAACAATTAACATTTATGAAACTAAAAAGGAAAAGAAATTTTTTCCCAGTTTGGTTTAATTTCGTGTGCCAAATACCCATATATAATATATTTAGATTATACATCACCTTGTTGTTTTGATATTAAGTTTCATAATTAACTAACAGGATGAAAGAATCATCTAGGATCAAATATAATACTAATTAATTGATGCTTACATTTTGTTTTTGCTCTTATTGTACGATGTTCATGTACATCTCAATCTTAGGGCTTCATTTGCAATATATATATGTATCCCCACCTTTTTTTTGGTGCTTCATCTTCTGTTGTGCTTCCTTTTTGTCTGGCCATTCAAACTATGGTGTCGTATGCTTCCTTTACACCAGTGACATCAAAATACAGAGTTCAAATGATATGCATGCTTTCCCAACAAGCTTTGGCTTCAAAGGAGAGGCTCTGAGCTATATTTCTTATGTTTCTTTGTTGGAAATTGTTACTAAAACTCACTGGAGGCCAAATGAATATCGTAAGGTATTGACGGTAAAGTTCTTTTGAGATTCAGTTGGTAGTATCCATTAGGATAGGTATATAACTACTAACTTGGTGTTTGTTCTTGCCATTGTTTACAGGACGGCAAGTGTTGGTACCTTGGAATTGATGATTGTAGACAAGAGGTTGGTACAACATGTAATTTTGTATAAGCCTACTTGACATATGAGTTGAATATTGTTTGCTAATAAGGAAATTTGTTGGGATTTTTCTTTTTGCATTCATTGTTCGTGATGTATTTTACAACCAACCAATTCGAAGGAAGCAAATACTTTCCAAGTACTTCTATTTTTCTCACAATTCAAACAAATGAAAAATATTGATTTATGTAGTTTACTTCTAAATCTGTGCTCTGTCTTGTTTGATCTTTTGGTTTGCGTATATAATCTGGAAGCCCAAAGAGGGTATCACATTCTCTGAAAGAGCCTCTGCTAAGAATCTCCCTTGTGCATCCCAGTGTCTCCTTCAAAATTATTGATATTGAAAGGTTTGTCTCTGTATACCAGCTAACTTAGGATATTTCCTGTTTGGATTCTTAGATTTTGTTCATTTGCATGCAGTGAGTATGACCTACTTTGCACACGTGCTTCTCCTTCCCCATTGCCGCTATTGTCCAGTGGGTTTGGGATTCATCTGAGTTCCCTTAATAATTTGAATGCAATCGATGGTTCATTCAAGCTCACCAGATACATCTTAGGTTGTGATGTTTACACAGTGAAGGTATACAGGCCCAAATTGATGGATAATATATGTGATAAGTTATCTTTTCTGCACCTTGTTTCTCTAAAAACCATTGTTTAATTTGCAGGTCGGTATATTTTCCTGAACAAAGAAAACGGAAACCTAATCTTTGGTTAGCATTTACTATATCGGATTCTTGTTTTTCACGGTGTTTTTGTTTCCCTTGACCTTCATAATGGAGATACCAATTCAAGATTTGCTTCCAAAGGACCAATACATAAATTAATTAATAACATAACGATGAGTTTTGACAGTCTTCTGACATTGACCAACAAAGTAGATCTCTGATATATCCACTGTTTTTGTTGAACCTATACTGCCCAAGATCTTTATATGATTTGACTTTGGAGCCTTCAAAGACCTATATGGAATATAAGGTGAGATTTTTTGTTGGCATTTATTTTTTAATTGTTTATGGGTTGAGAAACGAGTGTGTGTCTTTGGATTTACTTTTGTAGAATTGAATTTGTGTTAGGGCTTGCCTTGTGAGAATTAGTTTGGGTTGTTTTCTGAAAAAATAACTCATATCTCTTATTAATGGGTGAGGGACTAACTTTTTACTAACACCTAGCATAATCTAATATTGGATGCCAGTCAAGTACAAAGTGGGGAAGCCACCTTAGTTTGCTTATGGTAAGAAACTAAATATCACTGGAAGATCTGTCTAGAGTAGTGAAGCTTATCAGGAAAGTGAATGTTGCTGTCAGAAAAATGATCAGAAAGAGATGCAAGTACATGAATAATCACTAGTAAGAGGCTCAATGTTGTGGGAACGATCCTCAGAAAGAGGCGCGACACGACCAGACAATCATCTGAAAATAGTCATGACTCTATCACAAAGTTATAGGAAAGAGGCGTGACTCTATTAGAATGGTTATTGGAGAGAGGCATGACATCGCTGGAACTGTCATTGGAAAGAGGTCTTCTTGACCAGTTGCCAAAAAGAGGCATGTTCACTCCGTAACAACCACCGGAGAGAGATAAGATACTGAAGAGAGAAGGGCTGATTGTAAATGGTGCCAGCCTTTGGCTAAGGCTGCCTGTCAGCAGGTTTAACCTGTATGAGATACAATCCACATCTTAGAGGAACTAGCTTCATTGGAACACTTTAACACAACTCTAACGTTCTAACAGTTTTAATAAATACTAGAAATTTATGAATTAGAATGAGGGGATTAAGGAAAAGCAAGAATAGGCTCTGAGGAAGTGACAAAATCTTCTTATTTTTGTTTGATGAGTGGAGGTAGTGGGAGAACATGTAATCTGAGGACTGCGTTTGGTTCCTCTTAGTTTTCGTCTGCAGACCATGGACTAGATCAAACTTCAGAACCATTGCACTTTTTAGGATTACTAAATTTTCTTTCAACTGATTACATTGTCTGATTATGTAGACATTTTGCTATGAACTGGAAAGGAAGCTATTAACTTCAATGGCATGCTATTTGTTAAAAAGGCTGCTCAACAGCAGCTTAGAATTTCCACTTTGTTTGACTGATCACCACAAAGAAAAAAAAGGGTAGGTGGGGTGGGTGAGGGGTAGTGTGGTTCTTGTTTGTCTATTAGAACTTGCCACTTGTTCATTTTTTTCCATGTTTAATCTGCAATCAAATTGCCAGAAATGATGTGCAGTCCCTTTGTTGGCTCCATTGATACTGATTGTCTTAATCTGATAAAGTTATTTTGTTGTGTTTTTCAAGAATCTCTTATGGTAACTGGTTGGTTCTTAATGTTACTTGTAGGTTCCGGCCCTTCCTCCTCTTTATTGAGGATACTATCGCGAATCTCTGTACTGGAAGTAACTCTGTCGATGAGAGCAATTGTACTCAACATTACTTAGGATTCATTCTTTTTGATGTTATTTGTATATGTGGCTTTGTCCACTTCACATTCCCTTCCCTGTAGGCTGTAGCCACCCACCTGCCTCCCTAAAAGAGGGGGGGTAGGGAAACAAATTATGGAAGGTTGGTTAATGGAAGAGAGAGTTACTTATGCATCAGATGGTGCAAAGCATTTCACTGGTATGCCATCGTGTAGTTTTATCACTTTCTTTTCTCTTAAGCTACTTTTGGAAAACATTGATAAGAATATAGTTGTTGAAGTATCCTCCTCAATCCTCATCTATTACTATCCCATTCCTTGCTCCTCTTTTCAGATATACCTGTGAATTATGAGTTCCGGAAAAAGAGGTACAGGGGCAAGAGTTGCAAAGCGACACTTGAACTTCCTTCCCCGAAGCCAAGAAAACTAAGTGGAGAGTGCACTATCAGGAGAGATCATTTACCAGGTAAGTTATGGATCTTTGTTTAGATTTTCAACACAACCAGTCTATGGAACTTTATAAAATTGCCGTTTACCTTAAATTCCATTCTACAAAATTTTGCAGCATTCATTGAAGTTGAACCTAACTCTAGCATGAAGTTATATGTTTTGTTTAAAGCAGGAACTTAAGCAACCAACATCTGTCACACTTCTTGCAGTAACACTCTCTAATACTTGTCTCTGTCATATTATACATTCAAAAAGTTTAAGTACATGTATACCATTTGCTAACCAGTCTTATAAGGGAAAGGTAATAAAGTACTGATTGTAGTTGTTAATACAGGATTAGGAAGTGACATCATCTACTAGGAAAGAAGAATTGGGATTAGGAATTATTGGGAATAAAGCTACACTGTATAGTAAATACACCAGGGCTGAGAGCGATTGCTCTCCTACATTCTCGAACCTTTTACTACACTTTAGAGCTTAGTCTCGTTAGCTTTCCTGGTCCTCCTTCTGAAGGATATATGCCCGTCTATATGTGGAAAACAAAGCATGACGAGCACTTCTTCTCAGTCTAGTTATTCCATTCTGAGGCATCAATACCACAGTTTATATCAGTTTTGTGTTCCATCTTGCTAAAAGCAAGAAGGATTTTTGAGGGTTTAAGGCTTTGAAGTGTGAGTTGTGCATATTATCTCTCAAGGTCCATTTTATGTTTTAATTAGGTTGAATATAACGAGTGAATTATGAATTGTTGCTTCTAAGGGAAATCTTTTTGTGCTAATACCATCAATAACAAGACAATGTTAGAGGCTCTCTCTTTTGAATTATGAGGCCTTGAAACTCGAATAGCTTCCAACGTATTTTTGAATTCATGACCTCATTCATGTTTTACGAAATACGGCACTAGCTAACAAGATTCTTTTGCATGTGTTTCATAAGAAAATAGTTGTTTTCTTGATAATACAGGTTTCATGTATTTAGTGGGTTAATCTAACTTATGTGGATCTGTTAGAATTTCAACAGGTTAGTCCATCGACACTAATTAGCTCTCATAATTTACTCTATTTAATTAACTCTTAATCTTTCTTATGTTCTTGCTTAATTGCCGTGTCATGTTGTTCTTGCTTAAATGTCGTGTCATTGTTGAAGAGTTGAAGCAGACTTCATTATGTTTCAGGTGAGGAAATATATGTGTTGGAACTGCATTTGATGGTATGTTTAAGAGTGGAATTCCATATTATGAATGGCTGCAATATCTTTTCATTTGTTAGTGTGCTCATGGGTGATCAACTTTTGTCCCTATTTTGCCAACTTGGGTGCTTTGCATGAGTAGATTGCTAAGTTAGGTTCGTGGAGTAGGAGTTCCTCCGAGGCATGGTGTGGATTACATCGGCATGAAATCAACCTAGAACATGCAACAAAGTGACTAAGATCAGCCATATCCTAGTGTCTAAAAGCTCTTGTGAGTATATCTAATTTAGTTCTTCTTGCTACCTATTAATTTCACTCTGAAGATATCTAGATCGAGGATAATCTGGATATGGATCTTGGTACTAATTTCACTTTGAAGATATCCAGTCCGCGATCATCACATTGTAGGATAATTTGGATATGGAGCTTGGTACATATATACAGATTCAACAAATAAATGTATGTATTAAATGTAACACTAGCTTTTGGTGGCAGAATACACACACGCACATACACATGAAAAATAGGAAAATGGAACGGATTGTAAAGTTTCCATGTAAAGGCAGAGTAGCTCACTGATTATAGAATGTAAAGAAATATGACGATAATGAATTAGGTAATTTGATTGTAACATTATTCATTTGTTGAGAAGATTAAATTTGTATGTCTCACTCTCTAACCCTTTCTTTTTTGATCTATTGAGTAATAATAGTCACTTTTCGGATCAAATTGACGGAATTTGTATGTCCCACTCTCTAACCCTTTCTTTTTTGATCTATTGAGTAATAATCCCTTTCTTTTTTGATCTATTGAGTAATAATAGTCACTTTTCGGATCAAATTGACGGCCGCGACATTTTTAAATTAAACTATTAATTGAGGGTATTTTTGTTCAATTTTGCATAGTTTATGGATATTTTTGATCATTTTTTGAATATAAAAATATTATTTTATTTGATTGTTTTGAAATATAAGATTATCAGAGTAGTGAAATTAAAATTGTCACATGAATTGAGAGAAGAGTGCAACAATTAACATTTATGAAACTAAAAAGGAAAAGAAATTTTTTCCCAGTTTGGTTTAATTTCGTGTGCCAAATACCCATATATAATATATTTAGATTATACATCACCTTGTTGTTTTGATATTAAGTTTCATAATTAACTAACAGGATGAAAGAATCATCTAGGATCAAATATAATACTAATTAATTGATGCTTACATTTTGTTTTTGCTCTTATTGTACGATGTTCATGTACATCTCAATCTTAGGGCTTCATTTGCAATATATATATGTATCCCCACCTTTTTTTTGGTGCTTCATCTTCTGTTGTGCTTCCTTTTTGTCTGGCCATTCAAACTATGGTGTCGTATGCTTCCTTTACACCAGTGACATCAAAATACAGAGTTCAAATGATATGCATGCTTTCCCAACAAGCTTTGGCTTCAAAGGAGAGGCTCTGAGCTATATTTCTTATGTTTCTTTGTTGGAAATTGTTACTAAAACTCACTGGAGGCCAAATGAATATCGTAAGGTATTGACGGTAAAGTTCTTTTGAGATTCAGTTGGTAGTATCCATTAGGATAGGTATATAACTACTAACTTGGTGTTTGTTCTTGCCATTGTTTACAGGACGGCAAGTGTTGGTACCTTGGAATTGATGATTGTAGACAAGAGGTTGGTACAACATGTAATTTTGTATAAGCCTACTTGACATATGAGTTGAATATTGTTTGCTAATAAGGAAATTTGTTGGGATTTTTCTTTTTGCATTCATTGTTCGTGATGTATTTTACAACCAACCAATTCGAAGGAAGCAAATACTTTCCAAGTACTTCTATTTTTCTCACAATTCAAACAAATGAAAAATATTGATTTATGTAGTTTACTTCTAAATCTGTGCTCTGTCTTGTTTGATCTTTTGGTTTGCGTATATAATCTGGAAGCCCAAAGAGGGTATCACATTCTCTGAAAGAGCCTCTGCTAAGAATCTCCCTTGTGCATCCCAGTGTCTCCTTCAAAATTATTGATATTGAAAGGTTTGTCTCTGTATACCAGCTAACTTAGGATATTTCCTGTTTGGATTCTTAGATTTTGTTCATTTGCATGCAGTGAGTATGACCTACTTTGCACACGTGCTTCTCCTTCCCCATTGCCGCTATTGTCCAGTGGGTTTGGGATTCATCTGAGTTCCCTTAATAATTTGAATGCAATCGATGGTTCATTCAAGCTCACCAGATACATCTTAGGTTGTGATGTTTACACAGTGAAGGTATACAGGCCCAAATTGATGGATAATATATGTGATAAGTTATCTTTTCTGCACCTTGTTTCTCTAAAAACCATTGTTTAATTTGCAGGTCGGTATATTTTCCTGAACAAAGAAAACGGAAACCTAATCTTTGGTTAGCATTTACTATATCGGATTCTTGTTTTTCACGGTGTTTTTGTTTCCCTTGACCTTCATAATGGAGATACCAATTCAAGATTTGCTTCCAAAGGACCAATACATAAATTAATTAATAACATAACGATGAGTTTTGACAGTCTTCTGACATTGACCAACAAAGTAGATCTCTGATATATCCACTGTTTTTGTTGAACCTATACTGCCCAAGATCTTTATATGATTTGACTTTGGAGCCTTCAAAGACCTATATGGAATATAAGGTGAGATTTTTTGTTGGCATTTATTTTTTAATTGTTTATGGGTTGAGAAACGAGTGTGTGTCTTTGGATTTACTTTTGTAGAATTGAATTTGTGTTAGGGCTTGCCTTGTGAGAATTAGTTTGGGTTGTTTTCTGAAAAAATAACTCATATCTCTTATTAATGGGTGAGGGACTAATTGGGTTGATTATTGCGAGTGAATTATGAATTGTTACTTCTGAGGAATTTTTTTTGTTCGAATACCATCAATAATAAGACAATGCTAGAGGTTCTCTCTTTTTGATTTATGCTTGAAACTCGAATAGCTTCTAACTTATTTTGGAAAACTATTCATGACCTTATTCATGTTTTAGGAAATACTGCACTAGCTAAGAAAATTCGTTTGCATGTGTTTAATAAGAAAATGGTTGTTTTCTTGATAATGCAGGTTTCGTGTATTTTGGGGGTTAATCTAACTGATGTGGATCTGATAGAATTTTTTTAACAGGTTTGTACATTGACAGTAACCAAATCTCATATTTCACTCCATTTAATTAACTCTAATTTTGCTTTATGTTCTTTGCTTAAATGTCGTGTCATGTTGTTCTCTGAATAATGTATTTGCAACCTACTTAACTAACTCTCTTGTTTTAACGTTACTCATTCCTCCAATTAACATCTCATTTTAATTTATTCCAGCCCTCTCATTTCTCTTTTGATTATACATCAACAAGAACCGGAGGAGATGAAGCCGAAGGCTGCCAATGGAATTCTGGAAGATTGTGCTTTTATACGCTTTTTTTTCCTTTATACGTTATCTTTAGACAAACTACTGTTATTCACTTCTTATATTAGTTTTTCATTTCAATTTCCCCTTACAGCAACAACAAAGATGAAGACAAATGTATAGTTGCTTATACTTCAAGCCACACTATTTGATCATTGCTATGTGGAATTCATTCAGCGCCAAGTTTTAAGGTAAACTACTTAGGTGACATTTGTTTTCAGTTTTAAAAATTGACTTTTTAACTTAGAGTTCAACTTTTTGCTTAATCCAAAAAGGTGATTGGTTTACATTACTGTTCTAGTTTCTAACTCTGATAACATAATAGGAAGTTCCTACAATTGTTTCTGACCAAAATGATAACTTCATTGTTCAAATTGAAGTAATCTTTACAAAAATGTATGTATAAAGATAAAACGGACGAACAAGGTGATTTTTGATGATGTCGAAAGTTGATGTATATGTCTCTGTTTGGTTTAAATTCTAGAGTTTTTGGAAGTTTGCGAGCTTAGATGCAATTTGCTTTATTATAAAAGCTAGCAGTTACTATGCTTTTCATTTGGAGCTTAAAAGGATTTAGTTTCTTTAAAAAGTTACATTGATGGTCTTTACCTTTCTTAGTTTTATTGATAAATATTAGTGTTTTGTAGTGATGAATGTTGAGGTTCAAGAAATAATGTTGATTAATTCTGAATACAGATTTGTACATGTATCAAAATATATTATTCACATTTCTACTATGTTCCTCCGGCATATCTCTTTATATAAGCAAGAGATATATATAAGCAATAGACTTGGTCGGTATTTCGTGAACACTTTGCTTGGTTTAGTTTCTATGTGGAAATAGTTGCTTGAAAATTCAAATAAAATGAACATACACCTCTATTTATCTGGTAACATTAGTTATCCCCCCTCTTAAAATTAAAGTCATGGGGTTTGATTTTCTTGATTGCCTTCAAATATACATTCGTAATAGGTTAAGTAAATGGCACTCGATCTGAATTCTATTGAACATTTTTAAGTTTGATAAATTTGAATTACCTCTCAAATTTTGAGAGTTCTAACTTTAAATATTTTTTTTTGAAAAAATTGCAGATTTGCTTGTTGCATGAATTGCCTAATTCACTGCCGATTTCAGAATTGAATATATGGGTTTATGAAGCCAATATAAAGGCTCATATTCTCATTAAGAAGAATGAAGAAAGTGGGAGGTTTTTTAGCCACCCAAAGTTAGAAATTTTCTTAATTTGGCTAGGATTTTGAACTCTTGTCCTCAGTCTAAAAGTTGTGAAAAATTCTAGCTTTCAATTTATATTTTTCTTCGAGGAAAATAGGTGATTGAAGTCGAAATTTAGGCTAAAAACGGAGTTCTTATAACGTCGAACCCACGAAGGTTCAAGTCTAAATTTTCAGTTTTTCTTTTTGTGGATTGGAGTTCCGTCAAACTGTTGGGTGGTGGTGAAGTCGTCTCTCGCTCGTCGTCTTCAGTTTCGCTGTCCGGAAAAAGGTGAAATCTTTTCTCAGCTTTATTTTATTTAATTATTCATGTTTTATATTTAATTGATTCGTAGTCTTTTTTTAGCATGTATTAAGAATAATTAAATTAATGATAGAAATTTCTTATAGTTAGGATTATTTCATGAAAGCACTTAGTTTTGTTCATTATTTTGTCAACTAGTTTTCTTTGACAATATAGATTTTCATGTTTTCAATTTCTTCTTTTAACATGATTTAGATAATAAAAATATGCTTAAGTTAATATTTAGTTAGAACTTTCATGACCTAATTGATTTAATTATTTCTTTAAGATCTGAGTTGGTATAGCGTATATATTGATTCTGTGTACTTTAGTTACTTGAATATATTCCTTCTTTTACTTTTTTTGTCTACATATAATATATGTTGTTAGTCACCTATAGGATTCCCATCAATTTGATATCTTAACATATCATGATATATTCTCTAGTTTAGCTTAAAATGAATAGATGCTTATTTAATTTTATTTTGGTGCATGTGATATCGATTCGAGTCCATCTTTGGACTCCATACCTGCATAGTGTTGAGTTTTGAGTCTCCTATTATCTTACTTAAATTGTTGGAAAATTGATAAATGAAAAGGAAGCTAATATTCATGGTTTGAATAGTGATATTAGGTTGTATACACGGAATACAAGTGGAAAATAATGTCATATACATTGATATACAGTCTGATATGCAAGAAAATAATATTGTATACACTGATATACAGTGAATATACAGTCTGATATACATCAAATACATGGAACAAACAGGTGGTATACAATGTATATACAATTCGATATACAGAAATAATATTGTATACATTATATATGGTATATATACAGTGTATATATAGATACGATATACAGTGTATATACAACTGCGATATATAGTGGAATTAGGTTTAAGGCCCAAAATGCAGATGGCCCAACAGCTTAGTCCAAGCGTACAGAAACTTAGTGTTGGTCATATTTTAATGTGTTATTTATTGTTTATTTATATTGATTTGGGTTGTAATAATTTATTTTGCTTATGTTATTTATGCTTACTTAGATATTAATTTTAATTTGTTTATCATTAGGGAAATCTAATTAAGTTAAAACAAATTAAAATTAATATCTAAGTAAACATAAATTACATAAGCAAAATAAATTATTACAACCCGAATCAATATAAATAACACATTAAAATATGACCAACACTAAGTTTATGTACGCCTGGATTAAGCTGTTGGGCCATCTGCGTTTTGGGCCTTAAGCCTAATTCCACTATATATTGCAGTTGTATATACATGTATATTATTTTCAATATTTAAATTTGATCACTTTTTTCTAAAAAATAATTTTAAAGTATTCGTTTTCTTTTAAATTAATATTTTCAAAAGTTAGTCAAATAATTTTTTAAATCGTCGGATAACCGCGCGTTAGTGGCCACTTTGAATGATTAACACCTTCTCAAAATGGAAATAAGAACCTCGTATATTTTTCTCTGATTTTTTAAGACTTAAATCTGTTAGGGTCTTTTAAATTAAGTTTTCTTAATTTCTTTAAAAATTATGTGGCGACTCTTCTTTTCTAAAATTAATTTTTTTTCTATAA
The DNA here is from genome assembly GCF_947179165.1 of Solanum dulcamara. Taxonomy (NCBI): domain Eukaryota; kingdom Viridiplantae; phylum Streptophyta; class Magnoliopsida; order Solanales; family Solanaceae; genus Solanum; species Solanum dulcamara. The sequence continues at coordinate 54,352,598 of NC_077247.1, read as the reverse complement.
AGTTGAGATTAATTTTAAACCGTCTTTTTCTAACATAACAGTAATTATATGGAAAAAAACTCTTAAAAGTCGTTAAATTTGAAATCTAGTGTAGATTTTTGGTTTGAAAAGAAATTTTAAAAACAAGAAATTATGTTTAACATAGTTCGAGTCTAGTATATATTTTTATTTTCTATTTTTCAAATCTCTTGATCTTTGAGTTAATTCAACGTTACCCTAACTATTTATTTAATGTAATTACATGACAATTCTTAAAACTCATTAAATTTGGAATCATTATTCTAAACATCTCTTGGAAACAGCCTCTAACAGAAATGCAAGGTAAGTCTGCGTACAATATACCCTTGTGGTCAGGCCCTTCCCCGGACGTTGTGCATAGCGGCAGATTTAGTACACCGGGCTGTCCTTTTTATTCTAAACATCTAAAAAACGAATCAAACAGACGGAAGTGGATTATATTTTATTTTTTCAAAGTTTGGCTCTTATTCACTAAAGCAATTGAGTACACCTAAGACCCTATCAAATTGAAAAGATAAGATTTCTTTTACCTCTTTTTAATGCAAAGTAGTTAATGTGAGGTGATGTTTTTTTATTTTTCGTACCTATTGATCTCTGATTTAATTTAACACGACGTTAATAAATTAGTTAATTGTTTATTTAAAGTAAAATAAATTTTTTACATGACAACTCTTAAAACTCGTTAAATTTGAAATCATTATTCTAAACACTCAAAAGAAATGATCAAATCGACAGAAATGGATTATATTTCTTTTTGGGAGTTTTTACTCTTATTCACTAAAATAACTGAGTATACCTAAGACTCTATCAAATTAAAAAGAAAAGATTTTCTTTCTCTCTTTTTTATGCAAAGTAATTAATGTGAGCTGAAGTTTTTAAAATTTTCAAACCTATTGATCTTTTATTTAATTTAACACAGCGTTAATAAATTAATTAATTATAAAACAACGTTGATTATTTATTTAATGTAAACTAAAATCTTAAAATTTATTACCCGATAAAAACAAATCAAATCGACGGAGCTGGATTATATTTTATTTTGGACAATTTTTGTTCTTCCGCTTCTTCTTAAGTAGTTGACTACATCTACTCTCTTCTTACAAGCTATTGAAAAGATTTGATTTTTCTTCACAAGATTTGATTTTCTTCACTTTTTTAATACAAAGTAATTAATGTGAGGTGATGTGTTTATATTTTATAATTTTTCAAATATGTTGATGTTTGAGTTAATTAAATGAGATGTTAATAAATTTATTAATTATAAGTCAACGTTAATAATTTATTTAATGTAAAATAAAATCTTAAAACTTACCCGATAAAAATGAACTAGACCGACATAACTAGATTATATTTCGTTTGGGCGGTTTTTAACTTCACTAATGATACTTGAGTACACCTATTTACCCTACATTTTCTTACAAGATATTGAAAAAACCTTCAAATATTTCTTTTCCTCTTTTTAAATACAAAATCATTAATGTGAGGTGATGTATATATATTTGTATTACTATTTTTCAAGCATATTGATCTTTCAGTTAAATTAATGCATCGTTAATAATTTATTAATTATAACGTAATGTTAATTATTTATTTAATGTAAAACAAAATGAAATATTACAAATTATTGAATTTGTAAAATAATGAACTACATATATGAAATGAAATTTGTTTCGAGGATTTTGTGTTTAGAGGGGAAAATGAAATTTGTATTTTCTTAAAAAAATATATCCTCCATCATAAAAAAAAAAGGTTTCCTTTCCTTTTTAATTTGTTTTAAAAAGACTGACCCTTTTTCTTTTTTGATAAAATTTTAATTTCAACTTTTTCATGTGATATGTTTAATGCCACAAGATTAAAGAGTATTTTGATATATTTGACATAATTTTAATTTAGGACCATTGATGGAAAAGTCTTCTTTGTTTTCTCAAAGTTTTTTTAAAGTCCGTGTCAAGTCAAACTAAATCATTGTTTTCAAACGGAGGGAGTATCATTTTTATCTCTTTTTTTGTGTGTGAGAAGAAAGAAAACACTAAGCCCTTGTTTGAAAATCCAGAATGTAATTGATATTTAGTGTAATTACACTCTTTAACATGCTTGGTAGACTAAATAATTATTCTATTTGTCACATATTAGGCACTTTCTATTTTACATGGTGATTAAGGAATCATAAATAAATTTTGATCAACTTTCAAAGGCCATATTAATTGTAGGCCTTTGTTCATATTAATTAGCCTTTTGAAAAAGAAAATTTTGGCCTACAATAAAAATTAAAATTGCAAACACTAAAAAAAATAGAAAAAAAACTGAATACTAAATATCTATTTTTTACTATTACTTTAAATTTTTACCGTTTGCTAATTTTTAAATTTTTAATAGTAGTTAACTACGTTATAAATATAATTTATGAAATATTTACTTTAATTTTTTACAGTTATTTATTTTTAATTTAATGTGATGAGTTTTAAATTTATGTATGAAATAGATATAAATGAAGAGAATCGGATGAAAAAAAAATATACATAAATAGAAAAACTACTTTTTGAACAAGAGTAGCTAGAACTCACATAGCGCAAACATAAATGATAATGTCGCATAGTTTGACTCCCTAGTGCACACCAACTCTTCAATAAATTTCTTGCTGGAGTTATTCGGAACTCTTAGTCGAGCTGATGGCGAGATCCTCGTTCCGCCTTTTCTATTGAAATAGCAGCCTCCTATTATGGCCGGCTTGGAGAGATTAGAAAGAAACACTGTCCAAAAAATATATTTGGGAAGTGGAAATTCTTGGTCGTGATTTAGGATTATTTATTAGTGATTTTATTTTAAAAGGCATTTTGGATAAAAAATTAAATTGCTCAATCCACTCTTCTTAGCCCCCTTTAATTACGAAAATAACAGTAAAAAGTATATTCATGCGGTGCCAAAATATATTTTCCGTTTCCTTAAAGCCAAAGCTGCTCTCCTCTTCAAACTATAACTCTCATTCAGTTTAGTTTTCAACTCTCTGGTCTCCACGCGTTTTTTTCTCGTCTCCGTCGTCGTTAGGGTTTTCCGGCGGTTCTCTCCGATTCTTTCTTGGTTTTCCGGCAACTTTATTCACCAGAATCTGCGCGCATTGCACTCTGTGAGTTCTTCCCTTTCTTAATTCTCCTTTTGCTTACCGGCACTGATCATCGCATTGTTGTTGTTGTTATGTTTTCTGTTTAGGAAAAAAAAAAGAAATGAAAAAACACTGAATTTATCATGAAAGGATATGATCATTTTCGTTCTTGCTTCCTCTACTTCCTTGAATGTTATCGTTTTCTGTTTTTGCTTTTCCTGATGAAATAAATGTTTTAGTTGATCAAGAATTATCAAAATACACGCTTCTTTTATTTTGAAAGGTTTGAAGTGTAATTTTGTTCAAGAAATTTCATTAAATGAATGGAGGGCTTTTACTGGGGTCTCTGATATGATGCTCTGTTCAATCTGGGATTTTCTTGCTTCTTCTTTTTTTCTTTTTTCGTTTTTCTAATACATTTTTCGTGATTTTCTCATTTTCAGTATAGTGAAATTTCTTGAAACCCAAGTTTTGATTTCAATTTCTTGATTCCGTGATTTTCTCATTTTCATATACTTTTTTCCTTTTTTTTTGTTAACTAATAGAGGCTCTAACTTGTATATCTATGCAGAAATATGGCGTGTTCTGACATTGACACGATGACTGATGAATCTTTGGAGGACGATATCTATTCCGACTCCTCTGACAGTTACGTTGCTATTAAACCTCAGGGTGGTGGGATTAACTCGGTATAGTTGTCTTCCCTTTTTTTTCGTTTTCTAGTTTCAATGGTCTCAACAATTTGTTATCATCATCTCTTCGATCAAGAGAGTGCCGAAGTACTCCAACTCGTTTATGGCACTCTTTACTTGTTTTGGGATAAAGGTTACAACAAAAAAGAATCCCAATAACAGAACTTGAAGTCTCTTGTTGAATGTTAAGGTCCATTTTTTTCTCTTTAGAATTGTACTGAATATGGTGTATATTTTATGTTTCAAATTTTTTCTTTCTAGGTGGAGATTTCTATTATGTCCATTGGCGGATGGAAGACATATGAAAGTTTGTCTAATCGGTAGTGGTGTAAGTTAGTCCTCATAAATGTCCTCGGATCTCATCTCTGCGATATCCCAGCTTACCTAAAGTTAACAATTGTAACAATGACTATGCCTCAATTCCAAGCTAGTTGGGGCCAAATGTACTAATTCGCTATCGTCTTGCTCCATTTGAACCCATCTCCTTTTCACAATGTCATGGGCAATCTGTAGTTCCCTTTTTTTGTTGAGAAGCTATTTCATAAGATCTTACTTTCTAGTCCTGATTCCTCTGTTGTTCCTCTTTCCTTGTTTCATTTATTTTTTCAACATTAATGAATATTTACTTCTTAAAAATGAGCCTTTCTGAGTGAACAACTTGCCCAGCCTAAAAAGAGGAGTGGACACAAATATAGATCATCCTAACTAGTACGAGATTGCAGCATAATTGGTATATTGCTCTTGATTCTGATTATACTTATAACAATATAGCTCTTGCTTCTGATTACTATACCTCTTATAACAAGTCTTACGGTTTGGATTGCAGTTAGCATTGTATGACTTGAGGACTGCTGCTTCTAAGGAGGAAGGGTACAATTGTTCTGAATTTCCTGCAGACATCATAATGAGAGTGGACATGAAGATCAAAGATGTAGCGAAGAGACATGTACTGCCTTTCCTCCCTGCTAAATCACTGATGAAGTTTCGGGCTGTGTCAAAAGAATGGAATCAGTGGATAGCTAGTCCATTACTCGCGTACAATCAGAGTTTCACATTCCAGAAACTTTCAGGCTACTTTTATCAAAGACTGGGCTTTCAAGATGATCCTCCTATATTTTTGTCTCTGCATCGTTCCGCGAACGGAGTCCCGAGTCCTTCTCTTGGTTTCTTGCCTGAGAACGTTAAAGTACTAAGTTCTAGCAGCGGGTTGCTCCTTTGTCAGGGGCAGGACAGTTATTACGTTTGCAATCCTGCAACCAAAGACTGGAAAAAGCTCCCTCCTCCTCAATATTACCACGGATCTGATCCAGCAGTTGTTCTTGCATTTGATCCTCAGTTTAATATTGAATCATTTTATCACGTGGTCGCTGCAGTCACTGTTCTTGATCATCCAGTTGTCTGCTTTGAGATTTACTGTTCTGAATCAGATTCATGGAAGTGCTCTCCTTCAGACTGTCTAGAGCTGGAAAATACAAGTCTTGCAGGTGGAGGATTTTATATGGAGGGGGTGGCTTACTGGAGGAATACATCATCAAATGAAGTGATAGCATTCGATGTGAAAAATGAGATTGCAGCAGTTCTACATGTACCTATTATTCAATCCGAGCAACGTGGTGCCTTAACGCAGATAGGAGATGAGGTGTGCTATGTTACTGCTTATAATGACAGTGGAAATGTTTTCGTAATAGATATCTATGGAGGTGTGGACATGGGCCTGAAGCGCAGTGTCAGTGTAAATCTTGGAAGCAAGAAGCCTCGTACTCAAGTGTCTGGGATACCCATGGAGGAGTGTTGTGAAGTACTACCCTGTACTGACAGTGAAACTGTGGTGATCCACACGGACACAACGATATACTTTTATCACCTTAGGGAGCAGAAGGTTGAGACACTGCTGAGTCCGGGACGAGTGGATACTCATAACAGGTTCTTACCCTACATAAACAGCCTCGTTATGGTACACAGATCTGGAGAATAAGAAGTAATACCCTGTATTGACAGTGATACTCTGTGGTGATCCACATGGTCACAATGATATACTTTTATCACCTAAGGAAGCAGAAGGTTGAGACACTGTGGAGTCCGGGACGAGTGGATACTCATAAGAGGTTCTTACCCTACATAAACAGCCTCGTTATGGTACAGGGATCTGGAGGATAAGAAGTAGTACCCTTGATGATGTTTCATTTGGACAAGTAGTATGATTTGTTTTTGTCCTTTGTTCATTTTACCTTCTTGCTGCTAGTTTTTAGTTTCTGTTCTTTCCTTTGTTACATAAACTATGTTTGAAATGAATAATCAGTTACTCTTTTAACAATAATTTTTACGACTACTTACACTTTGGAACTATTACATATTCTCAATTGACATCAACTTCTTCCTATGTGAATGTCATAACTTAAAAGGCTATAAAGCCATATCAGGTCTGATAGAAGATGAACTGATTGTCTTCATAAAGCAAATAAAATAAAAACTATTTCTTCCATTTCTTCTCAATTATGCGCACACAGTTACTTAGAATAAATGGGAAATAGAGAAATCAAATATTGGATTGAATAAACACTACGAAATAAACACAGTTACTTAGAATAAATGGGAAATAGAGAAATCAAGTATTGGATTGAATAAACACTATGAAATATTTCCATGTTATGAAAGATCAGGATTCAGGATAGTACACTTTTGAACTCAAGTTTAGTGATCACGTAACTGCCTGGCCCAATTTAATTGGAGTATATACTACTATTGCAATGCTCTGCAGTTGACTAAAAAGTCGGGCACCTCAACTAATTTCAGACAATATTCTTGTTAACAGACTAATATCTTGGTGGGTTTCCCCCCATCCTATAAGAGGTGTTTAAAAGCAAAATAAAATAAAATTGGAGAGAGAGAGAGAAGGGTCCTTCTTTGTAGGAGGCAAACAGTTTGAGGGTGAGAGAGGGGAAAGGGATAGGCTTTCTTTGAACATCACAATGCTAAGATTTCTCTTCTTTGAGAAACCTTTGTTCTCATACATCTTCCAGGTAAAAATTTCTTCTCTTGAAACTTCTTTTTTTTTTTTGTTCTGGGCACCAATCTTCATGTCCAAATTGTTAAGACTTTTAACAAAATGAACCATGTTAATGAGAAAAAAGAGAATCAATTATGTTATATGGTGATATTATATAGGATCTTCAGTTATGTAAAGGTAACAGTTTTTTCCCTTTTTATGGAAATATAGGAGCATTGAAGATTTGTTGAGACGAGCAGTTAACAGGAGAGGTTGAATTTCCGGCTGCCGGAAATTCCACCGTTGTTGAAATGCAATCACCTCCTGGTACTGCTCCGTCCGACAAAAATGGCACTACTTCCTCCTCTCCTTCTAATCCTCCATCTTCACCCTCCCCATCTCCGCCACAATCTCCACCACCAGCTCCGCCTACCTCCCCACCCCCACAATCTCCTCCACCTGTAAATTCTCCTCCACCTTTATCACCACCTCCCGACAAGGAATCTTCTCCTGCGTCATCACCATCGCCATCACCATCACCACCCTCAGCTTCTGAACCACCACCGGTACTCTCACCTCCGTCAGAATACACTACGGCATCACCCAATGCTCCAGATCATGCGCCTCCTCCTACCTCATCCACATTTTATCCCCCACCTCTAGTTTCCTCAGAACCACCTTCATTATCTGCTCGAAAATTATCTCCTCCTCCACCACCTTCAGAAAAATCAGCACCTTTTGAAAAACCAGGCAGTCCGCAACATTCAGGGAAACCAGCAGCTGGTTATTCAGAAAGCAACAATGGCCCGCCATCGTCTAATTCAGGTTCATCTGAAATGGTTATAGTTGCTGGAATAGCAGTTGCAGGATTGTTGGTTTTTGCCACTATCATTGTTTGCTTAATTTACTGGAGAAGGAAGAAGAAAGAACACTACTATACCAATCCTACTCCTGGTCCTCCTGGACGTCCACTTAAAGGTTGGTAAAATTGTAACCTATGTGTCTTTATTTCGTATCTAGTATAAGTTGCATATCCTGATATTGTAAATTGAAAAAAACTTGAATTATCGAGTCGCTTAAAAGCAACTGTGTACAAGTAATTGGTCCTCTGTTATATAAGTAAGAATTTAACTTGTATGCATAATCCAATTTCTGTCATAATTATTCAAGTACACATTTGTTGTTTTAATGAGAAGCTCAAAAATTGTAGGAGGTTTCACCATCCTAGTAACAGTGTATATTTTTTGTTTTTAGGTGCACGTACTACTGATCCATACTACAAAGGTCCTAAGCCCATGGAGCATATTGTTAAGGTTCCTACCACAGTTTATACAAGTAACGACAACAGCTCTGTGCTCTATGGCCAAGCTCTTGTGCCATCTCCGAGTCTTGGTGGGTTCTCTAAGAGTCAGTTCACTTATGAGGAGCTAGATAGAGCAACTTCTGGATTTTCTAAGGCCAATTTGTTAGGCCAAGGTGGTTTTGGGTATGTACATAAAGGTGTTTTGGTTGATGGAACGGTGGTAGCTGTCAAGAGTTTGAAGTCGGGCAGTGGACAAGGTGAACGAGAATTTCAGGCAGAGGTTGATATCATTAGCAGAGTTCATCATCGCCACCTTGTTTCTCTTGTTGGATATTGCATTGCTGATAGCCAGCGAATGTTGGTCTATGAGTATGTTCCCAACAAAACCTTGGAATTCCATCTTCATGGTACTTTCCCTGTCGTTGAATACTTCCTTTTTATCATAAATCTTGCACCACTTAAAATGACTTCATAATTGAGTATAGAACTGCATTGCTGAAAGACTTTCTTAAGAATTTATATACACTAGTTAGTATAAAGAATTATTACACTATCAGGTCATGACCTTAAATATAACTACAGGTAATTATTCATAGAAAGTGGGATTGGTAACCTGAAAAATAAGACAAGTTATGTGCTACTACAAATGAGAAAATACACTAAGTAATAGCATAAAATTTCTTTCCATTGTCATATATATGAGTAAATCCTTTTAAAAAGCCAGTTGAACTGTCGAAAATGCTCTCCATGCTAATGATTAAATCAAATTTGTTTACAGGGAAGGGACATCATGTTATGGATTGGGGAACAAGGCTTAAAATTGCTTTGGGATCAGCCAAAGGATTAGCTTACCTCCATGAAGATTGTATGACAATTTTCTTTCCACACTTCTCCCCTTTTCTTTTTCTCTTTGTTTCTCTTTCTCAACCCTTGTTTCTATACACAGGCCATCCTAAAATTATCCACCGTGATATAAAGGCTGCAAACATTCTACTTGAGGACAACTTTGAAGCTAAGGTAAAATCTTTCCTAGTCATTATTGTCTCATGTGTTTGTTTTTATGTATTTTATATGTCAGGACACTTGGGAGGTTGGTTTTCAACGTAAGATCACCACTTTTATTAGAAGAGTTGCTTAATAATCATGTTGACCTTGGGACTTACAAGAGTGTTTCTGGTTTCTCAGGTGGCAGATTTTGGATTGGCTAAGCTTTCTTCTGATAACTTAACTCATGTCTCCACCCGTGTTATGGGAACTTTCGGGTGAGTCAAGCATATCATTTTTCTACTTTTTGAGAGGTAAATGAAACACTAGGTGAAGGTTAGTGCCTATCTTTATAGGTGACATAATCTATTATCTGTAAATGTTTCCAGACTTACTGAAAGATCTTAATTGGTCGAAATCCAATCATATACCATGTTATCAATCAAAAAGCCTACACATTTGATAATTTTGAGCAAGATTTAGAATGTCCTGAGAATCAATTTGATGTTTTTGTTTTGGAGTTCTAAAGGTTTCTAATTTTCAGAAAACTTTTCATATGCTTAGTCATAGTAGCTTAGGAAAGAGAGAGCCACAGTGAAGGCCAGAAAAAACCAATGTTTAGCATACATGAAAAATGTTTAGAAGTCATTTTAATTTTTTTCGACCTCTTGGTTAAAGTAATAGATGTAGGTGCTTGATTTTGAGATTAACGTAGTCATGTATTTTAGTAACTTTCCATGTGAACATCTGGAAAAAATTAGGCATCAGTAATGAAAAGACCATCTTATCCTTAAAAACATTTGCAATTGGGAGCATCATTAGAGGATTACTACGTAGGGAAATTACCTTGACATATGCTGCAGGTACATGGCTCCTGAATATGCATCAAGTGGCAAGCTAACAGACAAATCAGATGTGTTTTCATTTGGAGTTGTGCTTTTGGAACTCATAACTGGGAAGCGACCTATTGATCCTAGCAATATTATGGAGGACAGTTTAGTAGACTGGGTTTGTTCTTGATCTCACGTTTCCATCTCTCATTCATTACATCAACAATACCTAGATTTTAAATGTGTATTTAGGCACTAATCTTTGTATATACATGTCCTTATTAACGTAATGTATGAATATGAACAGGCTAGGCCCCTTCTTAAAACAGCCTTGGAAGAGGGAAAATATGACGAATTGGTAGGTGCTCCTCTTGAAGGAAACAGTGTTCCAAATGAGCTGCATCGGCTAGTAGTCTGTGCTGCTGCTAGCACTCGTCATTCTGCTAAAAGACGTCCAAAGATGACTCAGGTATGTCATCTTCTAGATTAGAGCTATCAAACTAGACCCTCCTATGTTAAGTCCGGTTAGTACATGGTTTTGTGGTTTACCATTCACATAATCTATTACTTTGAACTTATATCTTATACCAATGCAATTAGACTCATCATTGGATATGCTCCTTTTCTCTTCTACTTTCTGGAGACAATTAGTGATGCACATTGTAATAAACAGATTATGCGAGCTTTGGATGGCGATTCAGCTTTGGAAGACATGAGTGATGGTACAAAGACTGGCATTTTTGGCTCAAGTGGGAGCTCTGAATCCTATGATACTGGTGCATACAATGCTGACATGATCAAGTTTAGGAAAATGATAATATCAAACCAAGAATTCAATAGCAGTGAATATGGAGCGACAAGTGACTATGGACTCAATCCTTCCTCCTCGAGCTGTGATTCCACTGAGCTTGATCATCATCAGGGGGGTAGAGCTTGACTTTTTCCCTAGAGGCTAGAACTGATCCAAGTGATGGATCTTACTCTTTCGAGAATTTTGTCAAACAAATATACAAAATCAAAGTCATAGCAGCAAAATATGCTTTATGTATACATTATATATAGCACAGTATCATTTTTGTCTCAATATTCTGTACATTATATCAGGACTTGGAGAAAACAACTGGAATCCTTTTCAATTGTTATTATTGTACACTTGTACTATATATAATATTTTATTTTATAATCTCCTCTTATGGTTTTCGAACGCTTTTATTCTGCCAAAAGCCTGTCTACTAAGTATGATTTCTTTGAGTTGCATAATCTATGAAACGGATTCAGGTTCTATCATCAATGTTAGTTAACAATTCCATGCCAAAGAGTTAATAGTATACCGATTTCTGTTGGAAATTTCGATTTTAAAAATGGTTATTCCTACTTGGGTTATAACTTTTTAAAAATTACTATCAATATTCTGAAACAATTAAAATGCCTTCCCTATCATTAAAAGTTGCAAGAAATATCAAATAAATATATTTATTTACGCCTACTATATTTTCGAATTGTGAGGGTAAAAACAAACAGATTTAGAATACTTTTGGTCATATGGATGATGAGGAGAAAAAGTAGAGTAAATTCCCACTTAATTTCCTACCTTTGGGGGCAATGAAACAATCCCCTTCATCTTTGAATAAGATAATAAGCCTTATTAATCTAAAATCACTATCAAGAATGAATTGAGTAATTTATTTATTCTTGAAATATCAAAAATAACCCCAATTATGAATAAATATTTAGTTGCATTTAGTGCTTACATCAAATTATGTAAATTCATTATAGTTAACTGATTTAATGAGATGAAAATACATGTTGAAAAAATCATAGTTCAATACTAATATTATGTGCAAACACATATCATACTTCTATTGACTTGATGTAAACTCGAATGTAAATAAAATTTAGCGCTGATTAAAGATGATTAAAAATCTAATTCTCACCCCTTCCAGCAAACCTATACGAGGTCGTTTGGTTGGAAATAAAGTTATCGATAATTATAATTTCATATTAAATATAAAATAAACAATATCTAGACATGAATATCACATTTATACAAATATTAGTTTGATATCAATAATCAAACACAAAGTAATTATAATCTTAAATTTTATATTAAAACTAAAATCCTAATTCCAGTAATTAAATAGCCCCTAATGTGGTGTGAACTTCACTTTTCTCCATATATTAATAACACGGTATCCCTTCCAACCCGCCCATCATATAACCACCCATTGATCTCCCGAATTAATTATACCTCGATTGCAAATTTTTTCATGCCACATTCTTTCATCAGCGTATTGATGCTTCTGTCAACCTCCTCTTTTTTTTCATCCTCTGACATACCTCGCTTAATTGTAACTATAATTTTTTCAGCAACCTTCATTGCCCTATTTCATCTTCTCACATTCTTCACCCTTATTCATAATCTTTCACCGACTATTCAATTCTGAATGTGAACTTTTACAAATTAAACATATATGATACTTTTAATTTTCTTACTTATATAGTCGTCGCAGCTGAAATTTTACATAAACACCATGGTGATTGAATTAAGGATTATATTCCCACTTCGTTCCAGTGAATTAAGGATTAATATTCTAATCGTCAAGAACTTTTACTTTCCTTGCGTCCCAAATTATTTAAGCGAAAAAAAAGAAGATAAAAAACTCATTTTTCCTTTTTCAAAAGATAAGTAAAACTCGCCCGACTGTAAATGGAGTCGATGGTCGGGTTTATATAACCCGCTTCTCTTCTCCGAATAAACCCTGGTTTCTATTTTGTTTTTCCTGCCGCTCTCAGCTATCATCTCCATCTCTCCATTCCATATCAGTTCGCCCGATTTATGTGGCGGCGGCGATTCACATCTAGCAAAAACCCTAGTCGGCTTCAATAGTTTCGAACATGGGAGACTTCAACGATGCCTTCATGCGGAACAACCCTAACGTTCAGGCCCGTGCAAAGGCCCAGAATCGAGCTAATGTCATGCAACTCAAGCTGGTAAGTTATAACTCCCGATCTGTTGTCTTTGTTGTTTACTGGTTTGGATTGTTAAACTAGTTTTTTTTGTGTGTATGGTAATGTTGTTTGATTGTTTAGGTTTCCCTAGGTTCTTTCTCGATGAGTATTAGGTTAGAAATTTAGATGATTTTCTGCGCTGTTGATTCAATTTTCTTGGTAGCAGTGATTTATGGGGTTCTAGTGCGGATTTAGCAAAGGTCAAAACACAGTGGAAGCGAAGTATCCATATAGGTTGTATCAACTAATTGGGATTATGGTTCAGTGAGTTACTTGTTGTAGGTAAACTCATAGCAAGTCCCTCTCTCAGTTTAGTCAGGGATTCTCAATGTTGATTTATTTATAGTTTTAGGTGCCTCTTTTTCCCAAAAAATTAATTGTTAAGTACTGAGAAAGAACAGGACCAGATGGAGCGGAATTGATGTGGATTCATATGTCAATCCCAAGTGGTTTGGGGATTTAGAACGTTGTTGTTGGTGTCTTGGTGATTTGTCCTTGTGGATTTGTGAGTAAGGTGTTGTGGTTTAATTCTAGTTTCGTGATATTTTTGGAACTTGTCCAATTCCAACTCTAGGTTTTTTATTTTTGTTTTTGTGAGATGGGACTAGAAATTATATAAGATGCATATTTGTTGTGCTTTTTATGACAGCTAATGAGCTAAGTATACTGTGTGACTAGGTAGTCAGCTTAAAATAACAATAAAACTATGTTATCAGGCTATTGCAGTATTTGCAATCCTTTTCTTTGTTTTTCACTGGTGTTGCAAGTTTGTTTATTTCTTTGTTAATATATGTAATATATGCAGATTGGTCAAAGTCATCCAACTGGGTTGACTGCTAATCTTCTGAAGCTGTTTGAGCCCCGACCACCTTTGGAGTACAAACCACCCCCTGAGAAGAGAAAATGCCCTTCATATACTGGTTAACATTCTTCATGGATTGAATCATTTCTTGTTCCATCAGTTATCTTGTATAATTCTTAGATATACTCTCAATTGTTCTATAGGGATGGCACAATTTGTTAGTCACTTTGCTCAACCTGGTGATCCAGAATATGCTCCACCGGTCCCTGAGGTTGAAACTCCGGTAAGATTATTTTATATTCTGCAATTCCTTTTCTGGTCTTTTTTTGGTAGGTCCATATGTTTAATTGAGGGTTGGATATTCATTCTTCTTCTTCTTCTTCTTCTTGCCTTTTTAAACTGCCTCAACACCAATTAACAACAAACAATTATCCATGCTCTCATAACAGTGATATTTTAAGTTCGTCAGTATGATGTTTGCTTGATTATTTATGTGTGCTCTGCCATATAATGTTCTGCTGAATTGTTTGTTATTTCGAAAGGAATGAATCTTGAATGTCCAACACAAAAAACAATTTGTGTTGTAGTTGAATTAGTGGTAATATCATGTGTTGTTCTTTATCTTTTTCCTTCAGGGTACTTTTAGTTATGTGTTTTATGTATGTCTTGCACTAAATAATGCCAATATTTCGTGTCTAATGGAAAGACACTATTATTATCTCCCCAAGTTGTAGAGCTGCTGTTGTCTCCCCAAGTCAATAGAGCTGAAACTTTTGTGAATTGGTAGTGCATGTGGTTAGAGGGGTGGGTTATCTTTACTATTTCTATCCGAACTCGAGACGTGGGTTATCTGATCCAACTAATTTGGGATTGAGACAGTTACATCCTATGGTATCCAAACCTGTTATGAAGAGTTACTTGATTCCAGAAAATTATAATAAGATGTAACATAAGATGTGCAATTACATACTATGGTGAATCTGTGTATATTTTTCTTAATGCACATAGATTGCTTTTGTTATTGCATGTAGACTGAACGAAGAGCCAGGATCCACAAGATACGGCTGGAGGAGGGTGCTAAAAAGGCTGCTGAGGAGCTTGAGAAATGTATGAAAGGCCTAAATTTTTCTGAATATTTGAGAACCATCTTTTATGTTTAAAAATGGAACAAATTTTTTTTCCTGCTGAACAGATGATCCTAGCAGCGACCCAAATGTTACTGGAGATCCATACAAGACACTCTTTGTTGCAAGACTTGTGAGTGAAGATCTTTTTAGATCATTTTTGCTCTTACTTGTGATTATCTTCTTGACCTTTTTTTTTTGACAATGGAATATCTTCTTAATTTTGTTGTTCGTCTTTCTCATTTTGTCAGAATTATGAGACAACAGAAAGCAGAGTTAAACGGGAATTTGAGGCTTTTGGTCCAATCAAGCGGGTAGGTATTATAGAGCATCCCTTTGTGGGGCTCAGGTTACTGACTTTTGGTTGGTAAGATGTGTACTTTTATGGTGGCATGGTACTCCATCCTACTATCCAGCCGTTTCTCAAATTGATATTTCCACAACTTATTATTTTCTGAAAGCACTGAACATCTTACAATTTTAGCATCTTCTCTTTATGTACTTTATGAAAAAAATTAGCATCTTATCTCAAAACAGATTTTGATAAGCTAAATTGAAAGAACTGTGGGGTTGGTAAGCTTTTTGAAATGTTGTCTTTATAGTCAAGTCCTTCAAAATGAGGGCGGAGTATCTAAACGAAGTACCACACATTAACCTACTTGAGTTTCAAACTTTCACCGAAGGTGCATGAGATTCATTCTTTATGTGTTTATGCATGCATTGCACTTTAGTATTTTGATAAGAAGTAACTGAATCCGGTAGTTGTCGGTAAAATAATAAACTGATTAGCTCTGGACTGACTTAGTGCTCTCAGATATTTAAAAAGAACAAGAAGAAATGGTTTATACTATATGTTTTCAAATCCACATTTTATGTGGAAAACTTTTTTTTTTCCAATTGTACCTTTGGGTGCATCTCTTCAGGCTGTAGTTAAGAAATGGTTTGTTGTTTGAACTGCTAGCACACTTCCCTGGTGTTCAAGGTGCATACTGCACTCTGAAAATGGGTTAAAATTCCTCGTGCAGTTACTAGCATTTCTTTGCTTTGTAAAATAAATGTCAGATTGCCAAGTATGTCCTTACTCAGGTAACAGCGGCTCCAATTATTGAGTATCAGTTCGATTTCTTGTCCTCTTATCCTGGTTTGGATATCATTAGTTTCAAGTACTATTCATTCTTTGCTTTGTAAAATAAAGGTCAGATTGCCAAGTATGTCCTTACTCAGGTAACAGTGGCTCCAGTTATTATCAATTCGATGTCTTATCCTCTTATCCTAGTTTGGATATCATTAGTTTCAAGTGCTATTCATTCTGGTATTCCATTAGTCTCTAGAACCACAAAGGTAAAGATGTTCAACTCCTAGGTAATTTCCTGGTAAGGTTAAAACTTAAATTTCTGGTAGCTTTTTGTTTTTTGAGTTGCCAAACGTAACCATTCAATTTCCAAGTCCGAGCTACATTACATGAAACAAAGGTGAACACTTAGATGAGCAGAGCAATGATGCAATTTATCTTTGGCCTCTTATTCCAAGCAACAACGGAGATTGATACTTGCCTATGCTGGGTAAAAAATTGTTGGGAGTATCGACCTTGTTCTCTTCTTTATTCTTCTTACATCCCATCTATGCTACTAAGAGTTTACTTTTGGATTCAAAGGCTATCAAAAAAGTTTCAAGCATTTCAGGAGACACCTGGTATTTGACTATACTTTTATAATAATTTATTTATTCTAAAATGTTCCCTGGTAAGGGGAGTTAGAATGTATTGCAAACATAAGGCCACAGTTCTTGTGCAACTCTAGCAGTGATGGTGATGCATCTCGCCTGGGAGCTCTTTGATTCAAAGGTGAGCACGGCTAATTAGGCATAGTGCCTGCCGTGCCATTAGGATCTTACTGTACCTAATCGTGCTGAGTAGATAAAAACTGACTTTTTTGACCGCTGCATCAAACATGATTATAATCTTATTGGTAGTGTTAATTTCATAAATTGTTCGAGTTTCAGGTTCGCTTGGTTATGGACAAGACAAACAATAAGCCCAGGGGTTATGCTTTCATTGAGTATGTGCATACACGGGATATGAAAGGTTTCTCTAAACTCCTGTTCTTCTGTCTTTTTCTATCTCACTTCCATCTCTAAATCTTTGGATATAATTCAGCTGCATATAAACAAGCTGATGGAAAGAAGATTGATAATAGAAGAGTTCTGGTTGATGTTGAACGTGGTAGAACAGTCCCCAATTGGCGTCCCCGCAGACTTGGCGGTGGACTTGGAACAACAAGAGTTGGAAATGAAGATGTTAATAGGTATTGCATGGACCTTTAGAGTGTTAGTTATATGTACATATGCAGTGATAAAAAGGACAGCTATCATAGTGTTAATGGTTGTTGTTTTGTCTATTGAGTAAAAATTGCAATGCGAATGTCTCCTCTTATATAGTTGCTTCAATTTGTGTTTTTTCCTCCTAAAAATCACTTGCTGCTCTGAGCATCTATGTATGACATCTTGTCTACAAAGCACAAGTTGAATTTATTATTGTTTTTTGCATTCAGTATGATAATCACTCAAAATGTTCTCAAAGTAGTTTTTCTTGTTTAGATGGCCTTTTGGTATGATTGTCAAGTGAAAAGCTTAAATTTTTACATGGAGTTTTAATTATTTTCGACTCTATACCTTTTTAATTTTTCAGAGAGGTGGTTCAGCCTGGAAGGGCAGCATCTCGCTCTGAGGAGCCTAGAGCACGAGATGACAGGGACAGGTAACAACCTGTGCTATGCTTTGAGTTCTTTTCTGGCTATTTGACTTCCAGACAAATTTCTACTTCTCCAAGGATGAATTTTCTGATTCACTACTCTGTCTAAGTTTAAAATGTGAGTTAATGCTGTATTGTGTTTAACATCTGACATTATTATGAATTCCCATATTAGCAGGGATCGGGAGAAGTCCCGTGAAAGGGTGCGAGATAAGGACAGAGAGAAATCTCGTGAACGTTCTCATGATAGGCCAAGGGAACGTGAAAGAGATGACAAACATCATAGGGAACGCGAGAGAACTAGAGAAAGAGAAAAAGATCGTGGTCGAGATCGTGATCGAGACCGCGAACGTGATAGGACACGGGACCGTGAGCGAGGCAAAGACAGAGACCGAGATCGTGAGCGAGATCGCCACCGTGAGAAGGACAGGGAAAGAGGTAGGGATGAAGGTGAGGTGGACCAGGGTCGTGGTCGTTCTCGTGATAAAGAATATGATTATGAACATGTGGAATTGAAACATGAGCGGGAAAGGCATGGTGACAAAGAAAGGAACTATGATCATGCAGAACCTGAAGATGATCATGGCCATTATGACTATTATGATCACCACCAAGGTCGAGGAGACTATGAGAATCCAGATGCACAAGGTGGTGATGATCGCTATAAAGATGCCAGTCGTGGTCATGATCATTATGATCAAATGGATGAGGATAATTATGCCTATGACCACGGGGCATCTGAGGCAAAAGAAAGGGACCGGGATTACAAGCATTCAGATAGGTCACATTCTCGCGAATATGACTACTGATGATGAAGTGTTTTCAGCTTGTGTTGCTGTGGTAAGGTTGCAATAAAATCCACGTGCTATGTAGGTAATTTTAATTTCTCATTGAATAATATTGCTGCACTAGACTTGTCTGAATTTTTGACTCGCAGGAAGACATG
Organism: Solanum dulcamara; assembly: GCF_947179165.1. Taxonomy (NCBI): domain Eukaryota; kingdom Viridiplantae; phylum Streptophyta; class Magnoliopsida; order Solanales; family Solanaceae; genus Solanum; species Solanum dulcamara. Next base: position 54,334,055 of record NC_077247.1, on the reverse strand, counting down.
TGCTACTGATACCTCAGCCGAAAATGGAATTTTCTGTTGGAATACTTGCTTGACTAGTGCCGGAATGGAAACATTAAAGATGATGGTGCAGCTCATGGGCCCATGTTATTGAATTTTGTATCTGCTTTTGGAATTGTTTGGTATGTACTTGCTTATGTGAACTTGTTTAATGCGTCTTATTCGGGATATGGCTGAGCTGATGTGTTTGTTATGGGTACTTGTATGTCGAACAGACCGACTATTGGCTCATGTTACCGTATTTTGGTACTTTATTAGTATCTGTTTTTGGATATTAACTCCTATCAAATTTGTCTTGAAATTTATTTATATTTATAGATGGCTAGAATTCTGTAGAATAATAGTAATAGAAGAATAAAATTGTCAATGTCAAAACGATATAGAAAATTATAGGGACTTGTATATTGTGTCTCAGACTTCAAAGTAGTAGTGATATATGTGCTATCATTGGTGTGCAAGGTGAATCAGGTTCCTGTCTTTTGAACTTCGTCTAGAGTTTGAAAGAGTGCTTCTCCCCTTCCCTTGGTTCTAAGCTATGCATATTTGGATGGTCAGTCCAATTGATATTCATCATTAGTATTGCAAACGAGGGTGTTGAGTTGAATATGAGTTAAAAAATGAATAAAATACTTGACTCGATTCATATTTTAAAAGGGTAAAAATAAGTTATTTAACGGATAATATGGGTAAATATGGATATCCATACTAATTTTTTTTTATCTTATCATCCCTTCCTAATCCGGCCCCCAACCCCCTACCAGGCCAACCCTCCATCACCCATACCATCCCAACCTCCCGCACCCCCACCCCTAAGAAAAAAAAAATTAATTTGTTTTTTAAAAAAATTAAAATTTATTTTTTACTACCTCCTACTCCGACCACAACCCTGAGCAGCCCCCGGGCCCACTCCTACCCCTCAAAAAATGTTACATGTATATTTTAAATGCACTTTCATTACTAACAATAGTTACTTTAATGTGCAGTGTCATTTAAATTTATAATTTAATCATGATAAATGAGTACTTCTATAGTTCAAAATAAAAGCTGGGTGCTACCTAGCTAGTTTTTACTTTTTACCCACTTACATGTTTGTGTGGCCCCTTCTGTACCTTTTTCTGTAACACAATTAAAATCAAGCATGTACGTATCAAATTTTGGTCATCTCAAATGTAAAGCATATCTTAAAGAGGAACTGTTGAAATTTGAAAAGAGACGTACATGCTAAGATCTGACTTAAATAATGTGTGATCTCAATACATAAAATTTAAGCTACCATATTAATGGTGGCAGGTGTTGATAAGTGAAACAGACAATATCACAAAAGAAATTTTGGATTAGAGGGGACTGCTCGTATGGTAATCATCCTCCACCGACTTCAATCATGAAGTTGTGAATTCGAGTTATCAAGAGAAGAAAAAAGGATTTGAGTTCCTAGTAAGGAGGGTTAAAAGAATGGTATCTACAAAACGGAAACATCTTAATTCATATATATTTGTTTGTTTTTTCAATTGGAAGCGCGTAAATATGCATGAACATATGATAATATAAGAAAGGCGTTGAAGAAGAAGAAAAAAAGGAACCTTGATAGTTGAGCGTGAAGGATAAATGTGATCCAAATTAAACAAATTGAGACCATGCTGAGAGCAAAGGTTTCTATACTTCCAGTGATCGTACAAGTACATCTTCAGAAGTTTCCTAGAAAAATCCAAATTGATTCATTCCAAACAACATATTTAGACTGTTATATTTGTATTATTCAACCAATTTTTCCTATTTGTTACATCTTCATCGCTCAATCATTTCATTCTCTCGAAAACGTCTAAACTTTGTCTAAATTGTTTGTATAAAGACGCCATAATCCCCAACCGTATATTATTATTTCTTAAGTCACCACGGATGTTTACTTTTCCGTCCTGGCTGATTAATTACATTTTGTCTCTACATCACATTACGAGTCGTAGTTAGTTAGGAGTTAAGCTATTCAAGTATAAAATCATGCACAAGTAATATCATGTTTGAAAATATTCTTTTGCTATGTATAAAATAACACACCTAATACGGTTTTTGGTTTGCAATTTAGAAATAAGTGTAATTAATACATGTACAAGTTAATGCAGAAATTAATATTTTATGCATGATAAAATATGCAATAACTAATCCCTACATAAAATAATACACATAATTAATCCTTATATTACTAATACATGTATAACTCAAATCAACTAGAGAATAAACTTGAAACTCCAAACTTAAAACCAATTACAAATAACTTTCTTAGTGAAAATCCTGATTTCACCGTTAGTAGTCCTAAATATCAAGTAACCATATGAGCGTGTTATCATCATGATATTCATACCATTGATACACATCAAGTGTAATTTCCTGCTCTGAAATACATATATATCGTCAGACATGCATGGTTATATCTGTGCATACGATGATGAAATGGAGGGTTTCCTGGAAATTTCACATAATTGGTAGGACAAACAACACTGCTTCCTTCTATTTTTTTAATTCCTTTTGTGGAGTAGAAGCAAAAAAAAAAAGAAGAGACTTCCTTTCCTATCTCCCTCTAATTAGCATGTACACGACAAAACTGCTAAACTTTGCAAATTTTTGGATGGTTGTCAAATGTAGACGTAAGTAATTAACTAATTACATGCGACTCTATGTAAAAATGTATTATTTTAATTCGTAATATATAGCAAAAATGAACAATTGATAGTTATATGTCAACTTAGGAATCCGGATAGTAAATATATACTATATGAAATTGGAAAAGATATAATTACTACTATATATTTTTGGTCTTCTAAAGTGGCAACTAACTATTTTCAACCAAATTATTTTAGCACAAAAATGATATATAAAAGGACATAAATTATTAAATGGCATAAATTAAACGGGTATCTTTGTTATGTCCATATCAGACACATAGGGAGAGAGTTTTTACAGCTCTTTCAACTTATATATATAAACGTAGGCAATAAACGGATATTCAATCATCCAATATTCTTGAAGATTTTCTCTGTTCTTTTAATTCCCCTCGGGTTTTTCAAAGTGGAATATAATATATAGAAGTAGCCAATTAATTATTACCTCAAAGGAATTAAACAGAGGAAGCTACTACTATATATATATATTACACACATATTGCTAGGTTGAACTTTTTATGATGATGGCTAACGAAGAGTTAAAAAAGAGAATGAAGGCGTTTTTCGTAACAGCAATATGGATACTATGCTGGGGATTATTCACAATAAGTGATGTTGGCATTAATGCAGAAAGGCTTACTCTGAAGGACAAATTAGAGCCTGCGGCTACTTATAACATTAATTATGTAGAGAATAATGAGATGAGACCACAAGGGTTTGCAGTAAGGCTTGTGCATTTTCTGTGGAATGGAAAGTCCTCTTATGAGCACATCTGGCCGGTAAGATTAAAGTTCATGTTGAATCGTGTGATCATCTAGCTTTTAGATGAGATATGACAAAAAACCATGCAAACCTCCTAAGTTCAAATTTTACTGCCACAAAAAACAAAAAAATATTTTCACTTGTTTAATTCATGAAAATGAATAAGTTCACATGTGATGGGTGTCCCAATTTATGTGATAATATTTCTTATTTATATATACCAAAACAGCATGATTCCTTTTGATATTTAAATAATAATTCAATTTTAAATTCCCTATTTTACTTTTTAGTTTCATAAATTTCGTACCCAATCAAACAACATAACGTATAACGTAAATGAAATGTAAATAATGTCTTTCTTTGGGAGCATGCAGGATATGGAGTTTGGATGGAGAGTAGTTATTGGATCCATTGTGGGATTTTTTGGTGCTGCCTTAGGAAGCGTTGGAGGGGTTGGCGGCGGTGGAATTTTTGTTCCAATGCTAACTCTTATTATTGGCTTCGACCCAAAATCATCTACAGCTATTTCCAAGTGTATTTATATTTATATAAACTACTTTTTTTTTTCCATACTAACATGTACTTAGTATATATTTGTCAAGCAAGCAGTACCAAACTATATATTTGATTTTATTCATTAATTGAAGGTATGATAATGGGAGCAGCTGGATCAACAGTCTACTACAACATGAGGCTGAGGCATCCAACATTAGACATGCCTATAATTGACTATGATTTGGCCTTGCTCTTACAACCTATGCTCATGCTTGGTATTAGCATTGGGGTGGCTTTCAATGTCATCTTTGCTGATTGGATGGTTACTGTCCTCCTTATCATCCTTTTTGTTGGTAACTATTCCATTCCCAAATCAATCTAATTGGTTATATACCTATCGTACGTCATACTGGATGATTTTTATATTAACAGTACGTGTAGTTTCAGTACCTGTGACGAATTACTGCCATGAACATTATTTGATCTTTTTCAAATGGCTAACTATAAGTATGTTGTAGGTACCTCGACAAAGGCATTGTTCAAGGGAATTGAGACATGGAAGAAGGAAACGTTAATGAAAAAGGTGAGTTTTACATTTCTTCACCTGATCTTAAGTTGTACCATTTCTTTTTCATGAACTCACTGGAACTATTGATATCGTGCTACAATATAATCCCAGGAAGCTGCCAAGATGCAGTTAGAGACAGAGTCCAAACCAGGTAAAACTTTGGGATCTTTAACATTGCTTGATTCTGCAAAGACACAAAAGTATGATTGCATGAAAACAAATAGAGTAGTAGAAACATAATTAGAGATCATACAAGAAGTAAAAGTAAACTTAAGGGAAATTCACTGCAAAATAAGCCAATTAAAGTAGACATGTATGTTCAAGGTTATTAATTAAATTATGTGCTGAAATGAATGCAGAGTCTGAAGGGGAATACAAGCCACTTCCTACTGGTCCATTAACTAGTGTAGATGACACTGTAAGTACATGCTCAATCTGTTCATTATGTCTTGATGATGACTACATTTAATCCCATCTTCCTTAACTATTTCCCTAATATTTAGGTTCCCATGCTTCGCAATGTTTACTGGAAGGAATTGGGACTTCTAATGTTTGTTTGGGTGGCTTTCCTTGCTATTCAAATTGTCAAGGCGAGCAACTACTTATGATAAACTTCTACTAACTTATTCGAGAAAATTTGTAGTCTCTCAGAACATACTCATATGCTACCTTTTCATTTATCTGCTTGCAGACCTACACTGTTACATGCTCCATCGAGTACTGGATTTTAAACTTCTTGCAGGTAAATTAAAGTACCTTACTACACAATAAGTGCAGCCTGCAGGCGACTATGGACAAAATATCTGATTACTAATATAGAAAATACATAGACTTGTACCGAGTACATATATCCATTTTAGTTTGGTTTTTAAGGTAAACTACAAATTTTAAGAATGACCGGGAACTATGATGGTTTCATATATATATATATGTGTGTGTTAGGTACCTGTTGCTGTTTCGGTTTCATTATATGAAGCAGTATGTCTGTACAAGGGGACAAGGGTGATAGCATCAAAAGGAAAGGAGATAACAAATTGGAAGCCACATCTACTCTTCTTTTACTGTTGTTGTGGCATAGTTGCTGGTATTGTTGGCGGATTGCTTGGTCTCGGAGGTGGCTTCATCCTTGGACCTCTGTTTCTAGAACTTGGAATTCCTCCTCAGGTACATCTTGCCTTTCAATATATATTCTCTGTTTCTTCTTTCTTTTCTTGTACATATATACTAATAAATCTGTTCAAGTAAGTTTAACTTGTATGCATTGACAGTTGGGTAATATAAAACCTAACTATGTTAGTCTCACTTTGTTGTGGGATGTGATAATATGTAAATCCTTAAATGATCTTGGACAACGATAACTTGTTAAACTGCATAAAAAGTTAACATTATTTCGTATATAAGCCAGAATCTGTCCACAAAGAAACGAGGTGATTTATTCCGGTGTGAAAAATCTATTTGTTGAACCTTTTTATAGTTGATGAAGGATAAATTGTTGTTTGACAAAGTGATGAAACAAATATTGTGGCAGGTAGCAAGTGCAACATCAACCTTTTCAATGACATTCTCATCCTCCATGTCAGTTGTTCAATATTACCTCTTGAAGCGTTTCCCTGTCCCATATGGTAAACAACATCAACAAAACATGAACAAATTATCTTCAAAATGCTTTATGTTCATGACCTTAGAGAACATGGCAACTATAACTATGTTACAAGAAAGTTAATCTTGACAGTTTATATTTCGAAATGCAGCTACTTATTTCGTATCTGTAGCAACCATTGCTGCACTAGTTGGTCAGCACGTCGTAAGAAGAGTAATTGCTCTGCTTGGAAGGGCCTCTATAATCATATTCATACTAGCCATGACAATATTTACCAGTGCAATCAGCTTAGGTATATATATATATATATATATATATATATATATCAGCTTTCATCCTGTCCGTTGCTTCTTTCTATTTTCTGTCCTTAAAATTAACCTGTGTTGGATAATTCAATTGGCAGGTGGTGTGGGGATAGCAAATATGATAGAGAAGCTGGAGAACAAAGATTATATGGGATTTGACAACCTCTGTTACCAAACCTAGATATGCTATTTGGCTTCAAAAACAAAGGATATGACTACTTTCCACATTGTAATAAGTTACATTTTCAATTTATTTTGTCTATTTGTTTTCAAGGAGAAATCATAATTAACTTGGATCCATCTCTATTTTATTCGGAGTCATGTATCCTACTAAGGCCTCAATGTTTTGCATCTAAATTAGTCCATTTTCAACCTATTGATTTTTCTTTCATAATCACTTATTGGTTCTTACTATTAATAAATATGAATAATTTAAATTTTAGATAGTCTTAAAATAAACAAACCGTTCACTAAAAAAAAATTGTGATTAATATAAATTAAGTTTTAGATAAAATAGTCGCAAAATTTCACATGGTATCGAATCCAAAAATTGGTAAACCTGTACGCACAACCATATTCTCTCTACCTACTGTAATTCTTTGCTTCTTTTTCAAAACAATTCAGCCATCGAGCCTCTTTGGGTTTCCTTTCTTTCTCAATTCAGCCTATCAAGCCATAAATTTTGCTTGAAATTATACGTAAACTATAGATCACATGAATCCGTGATCTCTCCGTAAAATTAGATATTTTATGTATATTTTTTTTAAAAATTAATATAATATTATTTGCTGAAACTCATCTTATAAGAATGATAAATGATGCACTTGATTGAAAATTGAGTCTCACTTAGATACATTTGTTTTTTTCTCCATATTCTAAAAATCCTAAAATTGCCTTTCTTCTCTCAACTCTAGGCTACTCTTTAACATGCTGAGCCTTGCTTCTATTTTCTACCCATCAAACTCCACTCTTTAATCTTTTTTTAAAAAAAAAAAGTAAATAGTTCATGTATAAATCTAAGAATCGAGTTACACTCTGTGGCGGATTCAGATTTTCGATTATGGAGTGTCAAAATTTAAGAAAGTAAAATCGTGTAGAAGTCAAAAGGTGTCAATATATAATATATATATATATATAAAAATATTTTTACATCATTAAATAGTATAATTTTTCGACGAAAGAAATGACACCCTAAGTGCGTGTGTCTCCCCCACTGATTACGAGCATGTTAGCTACACTTGTCCCTCATAGATTGTATAAAGATTTTCAAAGGGATTTAAATTAAATGGTCATGGCTAATCTGCTCATAATAATCTTAAAGAATTTTGGGTTGATGCTTACATTCTTTCACCACCCTTCATCACCAACATCCTTGACACTACCGTTATTTGTTAGTTATTGGTATAAGATATTGAGACAAAATTTAAATTTTGTTTATCACACTTTATATGATTATATTACTTACGCGGCAATCAATTCTTTTTTTTTTTCAATTCTTTTCTTTAATATGACAACTTTTTGATACATTATTATTAGTAGTACAATTTACGTAGTTTTTATTATCTAAATTTTTTGTTTTCGAAACCTTAAGGGCCCATTTGGCCATGCTTATGAAATCATGATTTGAAATCAAAATATAAAATCATGATTTGAAATCATGAGATGAAGTTGAAGTTTTTGTTTAAACATACAAGTTGGACTTTTTATGTTGTACATTTTCTTATAAACATTTATTACCCATAAGTTCTAAAACTATTAAAATTATCCCAAATTTTTATGCAATCTTATCAAATAAGCAAAGGTTTATAAAATGCATAATATACTTTTACAAAGCTATTCTAAAAAAAAATACAACATTTATTGGTCAAATTTTAATTCAATATAACGATAGAAATTTATTTTTTCATTAAATGTTGATGATGGAGTAGTAATTAATTCAATAAAAAATAATGAATTTGGTGAATATAAATGACAAAGCAGGAATTGATTTGAAGTAATAATAAATTTTATGTTTGTGAGAATAATTGTTGAGATATAAATGATTTAAAAAGTAATGATATGAATTATAAATTTTATTTACTGTTGGAGAAGTCCAGCATCTGCATGACAAAAGAGAAGAAGAAGAGATGAAGAAACGAGGAGAAGAAGAGATGAAGAAAGCAGCACAAGAAGAAGCAAGAAGAGAGTGCAAGAAGAAAGAAGCAAACAAACTGAAGAGTTTAACTCTTCAGTTACCAACGTTTGCAGGACTACGTGGCTAGTAGGCATCCACACACATGTGGCCTAATTTTCATCCACACAACATATTTAAATACTACAACCCATATATATATATATATACACATTAAATTTACAATGCATATTTAAATATGATTATGCCCATATGATTATGGGCAAATAGAATATAGTTTTTGTACAAATTCAAGTAGGACAAAATACAACCATTTCCTTTTGTCTCTGTTCCAACCACTGTAAAATTCCATATAAATGTATTATACACAGTATGAAGAATCAGTCAGTGAAGACATTCTTTCTTCATAGCTTCATCTCCTTCAATTTTTACATGGTATCAGAGCAATCCTAAGCTCGATCCAAATCTGTGTCAAAATATCAAAATCATCTTCATAGTCCCTAGCAAACCAGAATGCCTGAAACGATTGAAGTCAAGTCAGGAATCACATATGAAAGTAACCATCCTTATCACTTAAACAATTCAGATTCACCTGGTATGGCTCTAGTCAATGCTGTGTTTGATGGAAGAGGATACCCTGGTTGGAGGAGATCTATCCTCTTATCTTTATCAGCCAAGAGGAAACTTGGCTTTATCAATGGAACCTGCAAAGCTCCAGATCTGAAATCTGCAGACTTTGAGCAATGGAGTTGTGTGAATGATATGATCATATGTTGGATATCAAATGCACTGTCTAAGGATATTGCAGATAGTGTGATGAGTTCCAAAACTGCAAAAGAACTTTGGGACAGTCTAGAACAGAGATTTGGCAAATCTAATGGTGCCAAACTCTACCACCTACAAAAGGAGTTAACAGGACTAATGCAAGGAAATAGTGACATTGCAGGTTATTTCACCAAACTTAAGAGATTGTGGGATGAATTAGATGGCATAAATGTGATTGTCTGTTGCTCATGTGAATGCACTTGTGATGGGAAAGCAAAATTAACAAAATCACTAGAAGATCAAAGGTTGATTCAATTCCTAATGGGACTAAATGATGTATATGCTCAGGCGAGGGGAAATATACTTATGATGAATCCCTTACCTGGAATAGATGCTGCATATTCCTTACTTTTACAGGATGAAAACCAAAGAGAAGTGTATGCAAACACAAATCTCACTTCTGATTCTGGATCATTCATGGCAATAGGTCAAGCAAAACAGCCAAATAACAAACTGATTGCTGAATTTGCAGCATTCATGGCTAGTGGACAGGGAAGAAATGGACAGAGATTCAAACACCAAGCAATAAGAGGGACAAACACATATCAAAGGTACACCAATCCAAGCCAAAATCAGAGACCTGACAAGCCACAAAACAAGTTTAAGGGTAAGAAAAGATATGACCCAAATCTATCATGCACTTACTGTGGAAAGACAGGACATATGCATGATGATTGCTACAGGCTGCATGGATTCCCTGCAGATTTTGAGTTCACTAACTCCAGGAACTATCAGCCACAAATTAAGGCAAATGCAAGTTTGACTCAGCAGGTAGATGAAGACATTGGGAAGACAGATTTTGGAATCAATGATGGAATCCTTGAGGAACAATTTAGCAAGCAACAGATTGCAGAAATGATGCAGATATATAAGCAAAGCAAGCTGACACAAACAGGAAAAGCAGGAATCAATCCAAATGCAATGGCTGGTACCATTCTTAAATACTCAAATTCTGTACTAGCTAATCTTGCACAAAATACTTGGATAATTGATTCAGGAGCTTCAGAACATATGTGTTTTGATCCCAATTCCTTCTTATTTCTAAATCCTCTCCCTATACCTTTGAATATTAACTTACCTAACTCTTTCAAGGTAAGTGTCACCCATGTAGGAAGTATCTCCATTTTACCAGGACATGTCATAACTGATGTGCTGCTTGTGCCAGATTTTAAGTACAATTTACTCTCAGTTCACAAGTTTTGTGTGCAGTTTCAGTATAATGTCCTATTCACTGCTACTGGATGTTTCTTGCAGGACCTTTTAATGAAGAGTCCTCAAGTTTTTGGTGAAGTTAAAGAGGGACTCTATTTGTTGGATTCCAATAGTGACAAGTCTAGAATTGTTTTTAATTCAAGTGATGTACCTTCATTTCCAAAAGAAAGAAATCCCAACTCACAATCAACTTCAGTTTTTAATTCAGTACATGTTAATGCTGCTCCTAATGTAAAGCTTTGGTATGTGAGGTTGGGACACCTCCCATTTTCAGTAATGAAGCATTTAAGTTTTCTTCCTTCTAAATCTAATTCTGATTTTATTTGTGATGTTTGTCCTAGAGCTAAACAAACTAAACAACCTTTTCCTACCAGCAGCATAAAATCCACACACATTTTTGATCTCATTCATATAGATACTTGGGGTCCCTACAAGTGTAGTACTTACAATGGATTCAAGTTCTTTCTCACCATAGTAGATGATTATAGTAGAGGCACATGGACATTCTTGCTAAGTACTAAGAGTAATGCTTTTCCTGTACTGAAGAATTTTCTATCTATGGTAGAAAGGCAATTCAATGTTAGGGTCAAAATGATCAGGTCTGACAATGCCTTGGAATTGGGAAAAGGCACACAAGAATCAGCATTTCTTGCTTCTCAGGGGATTTTGCATCAATTGACTTGTGTAGCTACACCCCAACAGAATGGAACTGTTGAGAGAAAACATAGACATCTCTTAGAAATTGCCAGAGGATTGATGTTTCAATCCAAATTGCCTATGTGCTACTGGGGAGAATCTGTTTTAACTGCTACCCATATCATCAATAGACTGCCATCTAGTGTTCTAAAGGGACAGACACCTTATGAAGTACTATTTGAACAGAAGCCTGTCTATGACCATTTGAAGAGCTTTGGGTGTTTATGTTATGCTTCCACCCTGGCACAAGGAAGAAATAAGTTTGATGAGAAGGCTACTGCTTGTGTTTTACTGGGATATCCTTTACAGCAGAAAGGATACAAACTGTTGTCCCTTGATACAAATAAAGTTTTTGTATCTAGGGATGTCAAATTTCATGAATCACACTTTCCTTACAACTCATTTGATGCCTCACACACACCTATTTTTTTCAACCCCCCTTCCTCAGATCATCACTCTAATTCTTCCCCTCACATTCACTCAGACCAATCTGTTGATGATTTTTTTTCAACAACAACTTCAGAACCTCCACCCATTACTTCTGATTATAGCACACATTCTGAATCTACACTTACCCCACCTACTTTACCACATCTTGACCATACTTATCCAAGTTCTACTGCAGCAGATACTGCTACCCCTGATCCTATAACAGCTACACCAAGAAGGTCTAGCAGGATATCTCATGAACCTGGATATCTCAGAGACTACATTTGCAATAGTGTGGTGTTCACTAATCTATGGACAGCTTGTTTTGATCACCCTCATAAGGCTAACATATATGTTTTCTCCTCCTTATCCCTCAACAATCAACAGCTACTTCATTCTCTTTCTAATGTCACTGAGCCTAGCTGCTATAGCCAGGCTTCTCAACATCCAGCATGGAGAGAGGCTATGAACTCAGAGATTCAGGCTTTGGAAGCCAATCAAACCTGGGATGTTGTCTTGTTACCTAAAGGGAAGAGAGCTTTACCTTGCAAATGGGTATACAAAATAAAACATCTTTCAAATGGTAGCATTGAAAGACTAAAGGCCAGACTAGTAGTACGAGGGGATATACAAAGAGAAGGTATCGATTATGGAGAAACTTTTTCACCTGTTGTAAAAATGACCACTATCCGGTGCTTACTTACCATTGCAGCTAAGAAGAAGTGGTCTGTTTCCCAACTAGATGTCAACAATGCTTTTTTACATGGTGACCTCCAAGAAGAGGTCTTTATGAAATTTTCCACAGGACTGACACCTCCTAGTCCTAATCATGTTTGTCTTCTGAAGAAGTCCCTATATGGCTTAAAACAAGCTTCAAGGCAGTGGTATGCTCGACTTGCAGGAGCTTTAGCCTTCAAAGGTTATTCTTCTTCTTTAAACGATTACTCTCTCTTTTTCAAACTCAATGGGACACTTATTTCCATCCTAGCAGTATATGTTGATGATATCCTTCTTACCGGGAATGATTTGAATGAAATCAAACATATCAAATGTTTTCTTAATACAGAGTTCAAAGTTAAAAACCTGGGAGACATTCACCACTTTCTTGGCATGGAAATTTTGCGAGAAGACCATGGATTTATTGTGAATCAACGCAAATTTACCATGGATTTGCTTCATGAATTCAATGTCTCTCATCTGCCTGCAGTCAACTCTCCACTCGATCCCTCTTTCAAGCTTCGAGCTGATGATAGTCCTCGCTTGGAAAACCCCACTCTTTATCGCCATTTGATAGGCAAACTGAATTATTTGACCAACACTCGCCCAGATCTGTCATTTGCTGTCCTTGCTCTAAGTCAATTCATGCAACAACCTTGTTTGTCACATTTCTCGGCTGCTTTGCGAGTTTTACGATATCTGAGCTCCGATCCAAGTCAAGGCATACTCCTGTCTTCCAATCCATCCTTTTCTTTACTAGCCTTTTGCGATGCAGACTGGGCATCCTGTAAGGATTCTCGTAAATCGGTTAGTGGATTCTTCATCACCCTCGGAGGTGCTCCGATCTCTTGGAAGTCAAAGAAACAAATCTCGATCTCCTTGTCTTCCGCCGAAGCAGAATATCGGTCTATGCGTCGTGTTACTGCCGAACTTACTTGGCTAGTTCGCCTTCTCGAGGATCTTTCAGTTCCCATTTCACTACCAATTCCGCTCCACTCAGATAGTCAAGCTGCCATCCATATAGCTCGCAACCCGGTCTTCCACGAGCGCACCAAACATGTTGAATTAGACTGCCATTTTGTGCGCCAACAGTTTCAATCCGGTTTGATCACCCTTTCATTTCTTCCCTCTAAAGACCAACTTGCCGATCTCTTCACTAAGCCCCTTTCTGGGGTTTCTCACCAGACGATTCTACACAAGTTGGGGGTCATCACTCTCCCCTCCAACTTGAGGGGGGATGTTGGAGAAGTCCAGCATCTGCATGACAAAAGAGAAGAAGAAGAGATGAAGAAACGAGGAGAAGAAGAGATGAAGAAAGCAGCACAAGAAGAAGCAAGAAGAGAGTGCAAGAAGAAAGAAGCAAACAAACTGAAGAGTTTAACTCTTCAGTTACCAACGTTTGCAGGACTACGTGGCTAGTAGGCATCCACACACATGTGGCCTAATTTTCATCCACACAACATATTTAAATACTACAACCCATATATATATATATACACATTAAATTTACAATGCATATTTAAATATGATTATGCCCATATGATTATGGGCAAATAGAATATAGTTTTTGTACAAATTCAAGTAGGACAAAATATAACCATTTCCTTTTGTCTCTGTTCCAACCACTGTAAAATTCCATATAAATGTATTATACACAGTATGAAGAATCAGTCAGTGAAGACATTCTTTCTTCATAGCTTCATCTCCTTCAATTTTTACATTTACATATGAAATAAATGGTTAGTAGATATAAATGTAATTTTTTTTATAAAATATAAACTTGTAGATCAATTTTTATATTTGAAATTGCCAAATCATGCTTTTTGAAGAATTTGAAATTTCATCTCATGATATGAAATCATGAGATGATTCATGATATGAAATCAGCGTGTTTAAGAATGGAAAGACTTTGATCATTGTACTGTGCTACAAACTTGTTTCATTATTTTCTTAAACAAGAAGGGATCATTTTGGCGGTAGGATAAAGATATTAATTTTTCAAAATATTTTATTCAGTATTTGATAATGAATATTATTCAGTCATAGGATTATTTTAGTATAGATGATCAAATAAATTATTCCATATAAAATAAAAAAACATTTTATTTATTTCATGTTTCCGATCAAATGATCCTAAGAGTAGAAACAAGTTCGAATATGATTGGCTCTTGACGAGTGTTACAGTGATTGGACTTTTTAAAAATCCCTCCATACTGATCAACAGAAGCAGTATTATGGAGGACAGATCAAAGTTTCCTTTTTTAGTTATTTGTTTGCAAAATTTTATTTTTAATTGGGCCACTGCAGATGTGACAACCCATAATTACTCTTTTACGGGGATAACGCGACAATATTTGGGGCTTAGCGATGCTGGAGCACTATAACATGCGCAACGGTCATCCAAATCGACGCCATTGATGGCTTTCTCGATATTATTTCAAACTTCGTAGGCAATCTTGTAATATCGTTTTCCCGCCTTTTGGTCTACTTACACGACCATTTTGATTTGCAATAAAAGAAAGAAAATATTATTACCTTTTTGCTGCAATTCTGCAAATACAGTGCACCTTTTCCATTACCGTCCATTCTCTCCGGTCTAGTTTCTTCTGGTCATTGAAGAAAGTGTTTCAGTATGTTTCTTTTGCTTCATTCTGCATTTTGCATGGATTTTTCCGATTCCGTTTTTGTACTGTTTTTTTTCTCCGAAGGAAATACAAGAGCGTATATGTTTTACTTTGAGTTGCCAACATTTTTGTTTTAATGGACTGTTTTTGCTTGTGAAATGCTGTTTATAGGAGCTTAGGGTTTGGACTGAAAAAATGGTGGCCGATGAAGGAGTGAAGGACAAGACAGTTGTGGACTCTCCTGTTTCTGTCCTCGAAGATGATGTATTGCTTTTTTTTTTTTGCTCTATTATTTCGTGTATTTACTTATTTGTTTTTGTAATGTTTGCTTGTGTTTTGTAGCTCATTACCCGTTGTCCCTACTGGCTTTCATTTAAGGTTCCAGGTGTTGTGATTGGAAGTTTACTTCGTAGTTTGTAGGTATTGCTGGTTACTGTATAATGTATTGACTTTGAATTTTCAAATCCTTTTCTTTGAAAATAAGTTGCTAGATTCGGAGGAGATTTCTTGATAATAACAATAACTTAGTTTCAAGACATTTTACTTACCCTAGGGCGGATAAGCAAGGAGGTGGGAGGAGTGGAAGATTAGTGAAGCAGGTCATGTATAAATGTGATTTTTTACTCTACTAATCATCAGTATGAAATGTTGTAATATTTTTTGATCTTCCGCGAGTTTCCAAGGCAAATAGCAGCTTATTTTCCTTGCTTTCAGTTTATGTGTTTGATTCACATGCTGATTTATGGTGTCACTTACCAGTTGCTGCTTATTTTTCTTGCTTTCAGTTTATGTTCTTGATTCACATGCTGAGTTCTGGTATCATTTACCAATAGCTGCTTATTTTCTTGCTTTCAGTATATGTTTTTGATTAACATGCTGAGTTTTGGTATCACCTACCAGTTATTTCTGCTTGGAGGTTTACTGAATCAAGGAACACTTCCCTGATGGGGATTTAAGTTTATTCGGTATCTCCTATTACCTGTATTGCAGTCGTAATGTGTTGTTTATTATGAATATAGATGGAGGCATATTACCCCATCTAACTGAAGAAAATGTTCTGGAAGCTGATTCTAGGTCCATATTAATCATAAAGCATAGAGTTAGTGTACGGAGCATTATTTGTAGTAGTGTGGTCAGGCTCTTAGCTTTTTTCTTTTCTTATTTTAGGTTAGAGGGAGATGTCATTCTGATACTTTTTTTTTCTTCTTTTCTTTCCCTGCAAGAGTCTAGCTCCTTAGGTTCTCCAAAAACATTTTTATTTAATTTTGCTTCTGAATCAAATCATCTGTGCCTATCTTGAAGGATACCTGCAAAGAGGAGTTGGCTGTCAAGTTGGAGGAAGAAGTATTTTTTGACCCAGAAAATGGGGATGCCACTTATATACCTGGAAGCATGGCCAAGGAGGAAGAAATGTTGATAAGAGCACGGGCAAAGGAGGAAGAGGAACAGCTAAATAAACTGAAGGAAGCGCCCATCTTGAATGACACTCAATTTACCAAGCTGGATGAACTTCTTACCCAGACACAGCTTTACTCTGAGTTTCTACTGGAGAAGATGGATAACATCACAACAACGGTATTTCCCTGACATTTTGAAAATTTTTGTTGAATATGGAAATGTTGAAGCTCTTTTGCTTATCAAGTTCATTTTTTCACTTTGTATGAGCAGAATGTGATAGAAGATGAAGAGAAAAGCAGTAAAGAAAACAAGAAAGGCCGTGGCTCAAAACGGAAGGCAACCACAAGCTACAACAATGTACATCTTTCTTCTGTCTTATTTTACCTATATCTTTTATATGTCATCAAACAAAGAACTCTAGTTGAGAGTTTCTTGGAAAGTTTTATTCTGCCATTAGACTAGTTGAATTTTCTATTGATGGTATTTAAATTACTTTCATTTTTGTCTCGTGGAAATTACTAAAATATATAATAAATTTGGTATTGCTTTGAACAACATTTGCATTCACCCAGTAGGTCTTTAGTTTTCTGTGGCCCTTATACTTGTAATTAAAAATATATTTGAAATTCTTTTGGAGGTTATTTCCTTTTCTTAATCGTGGAAGGCTAGTTTTGTTGTTACCTTCATTTCATTGAAATGGTTTAAAAAATTTGCACAGAACAAAGCCAAAAGAGCTGTTGCTGCCATGCTTACTAGATCTAAAGAAGATGTTCCTATAGAAGATGCAACCCTTACAGAGGAAGAGAGATTCGAGAAAGAGCAGGCAGAACTTGTGCCCTTGCTGACTGGTGGGAAGTTGAAATCTTATCAACTGAAAGGTGTCAAGTGGTTGATTTCATTATGGCAAAATGGATTGAATGGTATTCTAGCAGATCAAATGGGACTTGGAAAGACAATTCAAACAATAGCTTTTCTTGCTCATTTGAAGGGGAATGGGTTGGATGGTCCCTATTTGATCATTGCTCCCCTGTCTACACTTTCAAATTGGTTGAATGAGATGGAAAGGTACATTAGCATCTCCATTCCTGTGCGATTATCTCGATGTTCTGTTTGTGTATTGGTAGAGCTGCTTCCCTTTTGGGCTGAAATTGTCTTGTGTTATTTGTGTGCAACTAAAGGCATGATATTTTATTCTATTTCAATTGAAAGGTTTGTGCCCTCAATCAATGCAATCATCTATCACGGTGACAAGAAACAGAGGGATGAGATAAGGATGAAGCACATGCCTAGGACCATAGGTCCCAAATTTCCCTTTGTAATTACGTCTTATGAAATTGCAATGAGTGACGCTAGGAAATTCCTAAGGCACTACAGTTGGAAATATCTTGTGGTGGATGAGGTAACCACAGCTGACAGTTTGCCTTTTAAACTAGCATTATTATTTTTTATTATTTTCTATCTACAGTCTTTCCTTTAGAAAGCAGCCCATTTGGTACTTTTTGTGCTGATATTTTGTTACTTTTTTCTTTCTTAGGGACATAGGCTAAAGAACTCAAAATGCAAACTGTTCAAAGAATTGAAGCTGTTGCCGATTGAAAACAAGCTTCTATTAACTGGAACCCCTCTGCAGAATAACTTAGCTGAGCTGTGGTCCTTGTTAAACTTCATTTTACCGGATATATTCTCATCCCATGATGAATTTGAGTCATGGTAATCAGCTTATTATTCTGACCATTTTGGTCAAAGTGCTTTCTTGTGACTGCTTAAACGCGTTTTTATAATTGCAATAGAAATGTGATTTGTATTTATCTGCTCATGTTATGTTTTAATATGCTTTTCAAAAGTTGCAGCCACTTCTTTCTTCACCTTCAAATGATTTGTTTGTCTATATGAGGCTTTTGTGTTAAAACTTATCATATCAGTGATGGTTAGCCCATTCATCAGTCCTTCAACAGATATCCCGTCTGCTATGGTGTCTAATTGCTTTGATCGCTTAAAGTGTCCCAGTTTCTCCTAACTGACTTTCTATTATGGTCTGTCCTTAGTTCCTAGCACGTGCTATTATTGTAGTCACTTGTTTTGGAGTAATTACACCAAATCTTTTCAGCATTCATAGGGGATGATGAGTTGTACTTAGTCTATCAGAATGAAGTTGCATGTAACAGGAGAATCAAATGTAGGATCTGCCACTGTTTTGATCATTCCCCAACTCTATTCGTATATAAGCTTTAGTGAATGGCAATCATGAAGAATCTTGGTGTAGTATATTATGTGGTCTGTTTATATATCAGGTTTGATCTGTCTGGCAAGTTCAGCAATGAATCTGAAAAAGAAGAGATGGAAGAAAGAAGGAGAGCGCAAGTATGATTATTTTCATGTATTATAACCATTTCTTTTCCATCTTAAAACAATTATCATTTGATTAATAATGTGGTAATTGCAGGTGGTGGCAAAACTCCATGCAATATTACGCCCTTTTCTCCTAAGGAGGCTGAAAGTGGATGTTGAGCAAATGCTTCCTCGTAAGAAGGAGATAATTTTGTATGCCACCCTGACTGATTACCAGAAAAAGTTCCAGGAACACCTAATTAATAGGACGCTGGAGGGCTATTTGATTGAGAATGTGTCCACTGGTAATTAGTGTACTCTTAAATATATCTGATTTTGAGGGAAGTGTATTGGTTAATTACTTCTAGATTTTCAGTTTGATCGTGAATGTGTGCTCTGAATTAGTGCAATCACAAATTTGTGACTGACTCTGTTAGAATTGCGTTGTTTTTCTATCCCTAGATTTTCAGTTTTATAAAGAATGTGTGCACTGTATCAATGTAAAATTTTAACTTATATCTTTGAGGGAATTGTATTGGTTTATCTCTGCTATATTTTCTATTGTAATATAAGAATGATTTATTTTTACCACACTATGGCATCTCCAGGTTTTATTTGGAGTGTCTTTTATGTTAGTTTTATCCTGTGAAGCAATTTCGTTTTTATGTACCATCATAGGGTTTTAATGTTCTCTAGACCTGTAGAATTCACAGTCCTAATGCCTTGTCTGGTTGATTTTGCAGGGAATGGATTTAAAGGAAGGCTTAATAACTTAATGATTCAACTTCGCAAGAATTGCAACCATCCTGACCTCTTGGAGTCTATCTTCAACGGCTCTAGTATGTGATGGATGATTTGTGGAACTGATAATTATGTACTTGTGTTGGTAATATCCTTTAATTTCGTTCTTTAATTGGCAGATTTTTTTCCACCTGTGGAACAAATAGTTGAGCAATGTGGCAAGTTTCGCTTGCTGGACAGGCTGTTATCAAAGCTTTTTGCTCGCGAACACAAGGTTTTTCAAGTTGTCTGGTGCTTAAAGCTTTTCTGTCTTCCCAGTTTGCTCAAACTATTAAACTCATTTCATTAACTGCCAACAGGTTTTGATATTCTCTCAGTGGACTAGAGTACTAGACATAATGGACTATTATTTTAGTGAAAGGGGATTTGATGTTTGTAGAATTGATGGCAGCGTGAAATTGGATGAAAGAAAAAGACAGGTAATAGGTGCTTACATTTAGATGAGGATTCAGTGTGTTTTTGTTTTGATTTTGATAAGGTTTGCACCAGTGATGATGTAGACAATTGTCACACGTTGCAAGTCTGTAATCCTTAAGATTGTCTCAATTGTTTTATCAATCCAGCTTCTCTTGCTTACAGAAGTTGTGAGCAGTTATGGCCATGGGATAGTCTGCATGAGTTTTTATCAACATCTGGCTATTACCATTGGTGTGTTGATAACCTTCTAGTATTCCTAACTCTGATTGTGTGTGGAACTTCACTGCTCCTGATGCGTGTGGAACTTCTATTCATTAAGTATTTGCTTTTGGACTCTAAGTTGCTTCACTCCTTTTTCTAAAGAAACTGATTCACCCTCTTACTGAAGTCAATTATTCCTCTCCTATATATCTCATCTGCTGTCCCCCTATCATTTTTCATTACAGAGCAAATTTTCCATCTCCTTGGTTATATATTGATATCAAGTAGTGTTATAAGTTGCTTTATTTTGATTTGATGTAACACATTTCTTAATGACTACTCTCAATGTTGCATTATTTAATGTTCCTTTCAGTTGAACTCCCTCTAAAATATTTAGGGTCCTATTGTAGATCACATGCTATTGAAATGAGCTTTAGGAGGGAGGTCACATGATCTAGTTCGTTGTCTGTTAAATTCTAAATGAAGTTGATCTGTTTGTATTTTCCTTTTTCGAGGAACAGATCAAGGAGTTCAATGATGTTTGCAGCAAGTACAGGATATTTCTTCTTAGCACTAGAGCTGGTGGCCTTGGTATCAATCTCACTGCTGCTGATACCTGTATTTTATATGACAGTGACTGGGTATGTTCTTAAAGACCCTCGTGCTTTCATTCGCTTATTCCAATGCTTTTTTTTTTGCATGGTTTCACCCATTGAACAGTGCTGTAATTGACTTTTAGGATAAAGAATTCCATGATGTCAAAGTTGAAAATAAGGAGTATTTTTCTTTGACAAGTAGGCTTTCGAGTGCATCTTGAAGAGAACCGCATAGTTTACAGCCTAAAGAATCAGTAATTTTGTATGCGACAGTTCCTATCTTTTTTATAGAGTAGTTTCTCTTATCAGATACATCCTATTTTAATACACCCTATTCAATTAATACAACAAACCAAACAATCGATAAAAAATAACGTCAGCACAATTAATCCCAACATTGCCAATACTCCCTATACATCACTAATCGTATACACCCTACCAAACAACCCCTTATCTCTTTAAAAGAAAAAATAACTGCCTTGCATTTGCCTTTTCTTTTTTGTGTTGTACTATTTTTCCTTGTTTTGTAGCTTTTGTGAATTGATGGCCATTTTAGATTGATAAGCTAGTTCGCATTTTCTTTTCAGAATCCTCAAATGGATCTACAAGCAATGGATCGGTGTCATAGAATTGGTCAGACTAAACCTGTTCATGTTTACCGGCTTTCAACAGCTTTGTCTGTGGAGGTATGATTCAGGCTATAGCTGGAAGTAGGTTTGCAGCTCTTTATTGCTCATTATAATAAAGAAAATTTTTGTGTTTCAGGGTCGAATCCTCAAAAGAGCTTTTAGCAAGTTGAAGCTTGAGCATGTGGTTATCGGAAAAGGACAATTCAAGCAGGAAAGGAGTAAACCTTCCATGGATGTTAAGGATGTTACAGAGGTTTCTGCTTGTTCTCCCCCCCCCCCCCCCCTATAGGAAATTCTATTTTTTTTATCCTATCTCGCAAATTCTCTTTTCCCTTGTATAATCAGTGAGTTGCTATCTTTTAAACACTTCCTTGTATAGTGCATCACTGAGTTGCTCTTTCAAACACTTCAATAGTGTAGCAACTATTTTGGGTGGTTTTTTGAAGTTCTCAACTGATAGTTATTGTTTGTTTATCTTCTCATTAGTTGTTCGAATATGTTCCTGTTATACCTAGTTTGTTGTCCTTGAACCCATTCTTTTCTGTTTTATGCAGCAACAATGAAACAGATTAGATTATTTGTGGCACTTGGTAGATAATAAGTGGATTTTGCTAATTAATCTTCGACGGTGCAGGAGGAGGAGTTGTTGTCTCTCTTGAAAGATCAAGATAGTGAGGAGGACAAGTTGGTGCAGACAGATGTCAGTGATGAAGATCTGGAGAGGATTTTAGACCGTAGTGATCTACTTATCCATCCTCCTTCAGGAGAAGATGGAAACACTGAATCGTGTGTTAATGTCCTGCCTCTCAAAGGACCTGGTTGGGAAGTAGTTATTCCAACTGCAACTGGAGGAATGCTTTCTACCCTCAACAGCTGATGACAAATATGTTTTAGAACTTGTCAGTCAATAGCTGATTAGGTGGACTTCTGTTAAATTATTGAATTAAGTTTTGGTAACCCCAGCAAAATTTTATAAATTTGGGCTGCTGACGTGGGTGGACTTGTTCTGAAGTATTGAATGACGTTTTCGGTAACAGCAGCAATTTTGTGAAGTTGTGCTAATGAAGTGGGTGAAGAACGGGAGAAGGCTATAAGGATATTAGCTCTTTCTGGAAAAGTTTTGAGATATCGACTGGAGAAGCTATTTGATGGTACTGATCATGTAATGCTATACTGAGTAAATTATTTTGGAATTATTATTTACTATTTAGGTTTCACACTAAACTAGAAGTTCAGTGGTTTTAATGATTTTCATTTGTGATTTAATCTGTTATTAATTAAATGTATTGTTTCTGCTTACTGAATTCACCATGGACCAGAAGGCAAATATTCATGAATTTTTGTGCATGGTCCATTTTAGCTTATCAAGAGAAATGTTTTCTTTTTTACTTTGCTCTTAATTATTCATTTTTCATATCATTTTCAAGTCCATTTAAGGAGTATTATTTCAATTTAGACTATCAAGAGAAAAATATTCTTTTTCATTTTTAATATTATCTACTCATTCTCCAAATTATTTTCCTAGTTTATTGAGAGGCAAAATATGAATTAAGGGACACACTGAACATTTGATTACCCGTCAAGTAGTCTCCCGTTGAAATTAGTAATGTGATTTGCCTGCATGTGTGTAATTGGAAATGAGTTTATAGGGCCCCAAAAAAACAAAAGGAATTATCACCAAAAACAAATTCCGTTACCGGGAATCGAACCCGGGTCTCCTGGGTGAAAGCCAGATATCCTAACCGCTGGACGATAACGGATGCGTTTGACAATGCTTTCACAAAATTATAAATAAACAAAATTAAGAGACAGTCGACAGGACCTCGGCTTTTGGACCTTTAAAATCGCCTGCCTACCTATACTATGAGAAAATGACAGCCTTTTAAGTTCTACTTCATTTGAAATAAATTAAAAAAGAATCAAACCAACATGGAGATTGAATGATTTTTTTTTACACTATTAGCTAATTTAACCAATCATTACTTTTAATTGTATGTTATCAACATGCATTTGCGTTTTAATTAATCTGATTGCATGAATATTATTTTTAGCATATGTGCATAAAATAAAACTAAACTCTACTTGAAATGGTTTTTGAACTTCACACCCACTTTCTTAAAGGTAGCAGAGGAAAGATGAACGCAACTGAATGTAATAGACAAAAGACAATGGACCAGGCAGATCTAGCCTAGAAACATTTCTTGATTTCATAAACTTACAAATGACCCATACCATTCTTAGACTATTTACGTGCTCCTCTATAACATAATATTGAACTTGTTCCCCTCCAAAGAGAAATATATGCAAGTTGTTGAGAAGAAAGGAGAAAAAATATATCAAAGGCAGGCTCCTTGTAGCAATCTGTATAAGGATGAGTTGAGCTCCATTGCTAACTAGTGCTCACTTGACAAAATCTTGTTTGTTTAGTGTTGTTTTACAAAAATCGGATAAATGTACCAAATAATCACAAAGATCAGAGGAGAGAGATTGGGGATATATTCTTGTAATAAGAGCCTTTATCCATGAATTGTTAACCCCATTTCTACGTCTGTATATCCAGTTTACACGTCAAGCATTCTTTTTCATGGTTTCTTGTTCAAATGTTTGAGTAATCAAACTTGTCGAACTGCAAATTTTCCAACTCTTGGAGATAAAATGGATTGCACTTCCTGTATGTTCAGTACCTTTGGTACAGCCATGCCCCCGGATATAACAATTTCTACATGGTTTGGAATTTAAACTGTTACGATTGCAAAGTTGGTTTGTAAAAAGTTCGAACTTAGACTCTTACCTATCCCCTCTCGAACAGAGAGATTGGGCCTCATAATGTCTTTAGAATTCACAAGAAATATATCTCCAAGGTAGAGGTGATTAGTCGGCACATAAACACAGCAGAGTTCCTCTGCACCTGTATTCTTGTGAAGTATGACAGTTGAAGTGATGAAGCCAAATGCATATTCACCAAGGCGCGGATGCCTTATTATGGCCACTTCTTTGAAGGCATGTGAAGTCTTATCTGGAAAAATTTGCTGCATTCTGTTTAGTATTTGGAATGTTTAAACAGAACTTCAGAATTTGGTAGGATACCTGGTGAAATTGCTGAGCTAATTTGCTTGGAGGCAGAGTAGATGTAGCTCATGAGGGGCATTTTTTTGATGAACCACTCTCCAAAACTAAGAAGAGATGCACCTAACCACGAGGACATGAACACCCCAACGAAGAAGATGAAAGTCATGGAGGTAACAAATCCAAGGCCTGTGAATCAATATGAACACTAACGATAAATGCAGTGTGCATTCAACAGCAGCAATAGTCTTTTCATGCTCAATACAAGGACCAGCTACTGAACGTATTTCATGTAGACATTTTTCGTAAGAGCAATCACTTAAGTTATATATGCTAACATAGAGTAGAGGTAACCAAATTGGAGGGACTTATGCATAGATGAAATGAGAAGTTCACACGCACAAACACACACAATCACTGACCAATATTAACCATCTTTATCTTTCAGATGAGTCTCAATCTTTATACATCATTTTTGGCTTAGGCACACCCTCAATCCTTATATTTCATTATATGATGAAGTATAAATATAAAATGTGTCCATGGTCACAAAGTGCGAAAATATTGATGGCAAATGACTTCGGAGTGGTGAAGTCTGATGAACAATTATTTCTGCTGCAAGTAATGTCTATGAGCCCCGCTCAATATTATCCTGGAAACCTGATCTCTTTCCCTTCCCTCCCAGATTCATGAAAAAAAAAAGAAGAGGAAGAAATAACAAATGCTTACAAAACTTAGATGCCAGTTTTTGTTCAGTCAAATAGACAAGTAAGAAAGATCGTGGGTACTAACCAAATACATTGATTCCAAGCTGATTATAGATCGGAGAAAAGAACGCATCCACGAAATGAATGAACCACCAGGTGATGTAAAAAGTTATGGCTATGGGAAATAAGATGACACTGCAAAACAAACACACAACATTTATGCAAATGTACCATTCAGCCAAGAGAAAAGTACTGCATAACAACAGGAGGAACAGATTTCTGAGCAATAGAAAACTAACCATCCGCTGATGAACTTTTTCCAAGTCCAGCTACGAATAACTTTGCTAAATGCCTGCAAAGAGGAGAAAAAAACAAAGGGAAAACTAAACACAAAAGCACCTTTCATATTTTGCTCAAAAGTCAAAATTCTTTGACCACAATTGTTTGGACTAAGAAACCATAATCCCTTAGCTTACTCTTATTTGAATGAAGCGGCAATAATTCTTTAGCTTAGTCATAGACGATAAAACACATAAAACAAAGATTACAAACACATTCAAAATGTAGTGCACTGATAGATGGCCCAATTTGACACATTTGAATGAGTAATGTTGGTTAGCTTCTCATTACCACAAATTGGAATGAAACGATTCATTCTGCAATTCATCACGATATCCCAATTTAATTAGCTCTATGTTACATGGACTCGTTTAACGCGTAGATATCTAGTATATAAGTATTCACTATGACTTTGCGCAAATTTTTATGTAGAATTTTCAAGTCATATCGACACATATATAACCTCCATTTGATACAGGATTAATGTTATTTATAGTCTAAGCCATAAAATGTTAATTAGGAAGAAGATAAAATGTATGGGATCACATTGATGATGAATGAAACTGAGAGATATATATGGAGAAACCTCTTTTCCAGAGGAGTGATGAGACCTAGAAGAAGAAGGAACATTGGGGGAATGAGAAGGAGAAGAAGATTTGAAGTGAGTGGCATTAATATTCTCAATGCCTCCCATTGGTATCAAAAGCTCTAATTCTTTATCTGGTCTTGGCGTCGCCATTATCAATATCAATTATAGATCTCCTTCCTTCTTCTCTTCCCCCGTCAGTTAATTCAATCGCCAATTGCTTTCTCCTGTGAGTTTTCTTTATGTGAGTTTAATAACACACAAATTCTCGTAATTTAGATATTGTTGAATATCGATAGTTTAAATAGGTAGTGTATTAGTAATGCAGAAAGTAACAACATGTTGCATTGACGTATTTTATGTGAATGTATTATAGTATCTTATTTTAACGAGAAAATAACACAAATTCTATTAATTTATAATTTAATTACGTACTTTTATTTTAGTTTTTGAAATTATTTTTCATATCATATTTATTTTGACTGATCAGATATATGTGTTTTGAATACATGTGAGTTAAATTATGTGTGATTTATTTTAGATACGTTGTATCCAAGTGCGATTTGTTTGGTTGTGCGATACACTAACTCGTCTTTCTCCTTTCTCTGCCCTCTCTCTGTGCGTCTATGTATCTAGTATACAAAGATATATTTTGACTTGAAATTCTAATACAAAATTATTAATTAATGAAATAATATATAATTATCTCAAATTATTGAGTGGATTAATATTTATGGCAGAAATGTTTGTGTGATTAGGTGTGTTTGTATAATCAGGTATTGTTTTATTTTGTAATTTGTTTCTCTTAAATTTTATTAATAGCATACTTTTATGTATTTAAAAATCATCATCTTATTTACTCTAATGGTTATCAATAAACATATACCATTTGGGCTCATAGGTATCTCTCTCAGTTTAGCATTTTCTTCTTCTTCTTCTTCTTTTTCCCTTGGGCCAGTGTAGCAGTTTCAGAGGGATCGTCTCTTCAATTCCGAATCCACCATTACCTAGATGTAGTTCTGAATTTGCAATTGGAATTGAAGGCAAAAAATCGATTGAGATCGGAGAAATAGGTTTTCCGATCGTTTTTGGGAACATGATAACAAGGTCTAAACTGGTTGAGCAGCTCAGAGATTACCAGATCCGATCTCAACACAAGTGCCCTCCTCTTACTTTCTTTTCCCCCAAGCTTCATCTCTCCAATTGGTACGTCTCCATTTGTCTCTGTAAATGTATGTATCCCTGCACATAGTAACTTCAAGTTAAACAAATTTAGCAGGAAGAGGTTTCTACTTAGGCTTTTATGTTTGTTTAGTTCATATACATGAGCTATTTGTACAAAAATCTGATTTTGTGATATAGTACTTAATTTTGCCCATGTTTTTAGGCGATGAGAAAAAATCACTGAGATTTTTTCGTTATTTTAACCATGATTTTCACCTACTTCATTGACAACTAAAAGCTACCCTTTGGGGTGAATTATATTATATATATATATATATATATATGAATTTCGATTTAATTTGGAAACTACTTCAGTTATAGATATTCAGGTAGTTCAACTAGAATGTCATACTATAACTTAAACAAATGATGATTCTAAAAGCTTCTGCTGAGGCGCAAGGCCAACTAGCTTTGAATTACAAAGGAAATGGACGTGGACTCACTAATTCCAAAAAAATCATGATCTGAAATGATTTTGGCTAGACGGAAAGCCACCTTTAGTGCAAATTGCTAAGGCATTCTACAAAATAAGAACTTGATCTCTCCTGAGTTTTTTTGATAATCGAGAAAACCTCGAGACCTGTGGCACAAAATTTGAAGCACAGTGAATAATGGGTTTGTCCTTGTACCATTCTCCACTTAAATATCAAGGTTTTGTTTGTGGCAGGGTTCGAACCTGTGACATGTGTCTAACCTACATGTGGGCAATACACACCATTAGTCCACTAGATCAAAGCCCCGGGGGGCAATTCTCTCCAGATGATTTTCCATCTGTTGAAGTGATTAAAAGGTCTTGTTTTGTCTTTTCTTTTATCTTGCATTTACTTTATGGTGGAGGGGGAGTCTTTGGTCTTTAATAAGTTTGATGTCAGATGCTAAGTGAGCATCACAATAACATTTTCCAATAGTTTCCTTGCCTCCTCACGTATTAAAGTTTCTCAAATGCTGTAAATTGTTGTGAATTCAGTGATTATTGGTATTGATTGGTTATATCTGTACTTGTGCTTATGACTCTGAGTGATGTCGCCTGTTCTACTACCTCTGGCAGCATATTATTAAAATCTTACCCACTACTGGATCATGTTCTAGTGATTTCGTCGATCTTACAGTCCAAATTAAATTTCTCCCTATTATTGTGGAAAATTCTCTTCTGATGTGGTCACCCAAATTCTGATCACCTTCCTAAAAAATGTGCTACTTCTGCTCTTCCAACTATTTTCCTGATTACCAAGTAGCATCTGCTGCTCAGGTCCCTTTTTCAACCATAAAGCTTGAATGTAGTTTACTACCTTGTCCTCCTTTGTGGATCTTTCCTCATGATGAGTCCACCAATATGATTTCTCCCTATAAAGAGGAAAATGTTTTGCATGATCTGGTGCTCAAGCTTTTGAATTCACCAAACTTCTTTCGTCAGTTCAATTTAAGTGGGTTAATCACCTGAACTTCATGGATCAAATCCATCTTATAGTCTAGTCCTTGTTATTTTCTGGTTCATATAATTCTGCTTGGTATATGGGATAAAGGGATGTTGGTTTTTGGCCTAAAATGTGAAACCTGTCAGTTTGTTTGGGCATCAATAGGAATGGTCGCACTTATTCTCATTTTAATATTTGAACCTGTAAATGATTGCCAGTTTCCTTTCACACAGCCTTCTTTCATCTTTTCCCCATTTGGTTACATCTCTTCCATCCCTCTTAATACTGTTTGAACAGACAAAGAGATACTCTTATACCCATCTTCTCATTGATGTAGATCATCCCTGCGAAGAATATTTTCCCTGCTAGTTCTGGAAACTGCACTCCTTTCTTACCTTTCCAGAATCCCTTGCATTGAACCTACTCTGAGGGAGATCTCTTTTCATTATCAATATTGTTCTTAATGAGTCTCTTAATGTGTTATCCAATCCCCTTCCATCTTTCTCCTAGCCTTTTCAGTATCTCAATTCTTCAGCACTTTCCTCCTATATGAACATCAGCCAAGTTGAAACTCCTTTTTCATTTAAAGCATGATCCGTCAAAACTCCATCTCTCTCTGTAGTGTTTTATTGCCATAGTTGTTTTTGCAAATATACTATGCTCCGGCTCCCCAAGCAATTGAAACTCCTTCAGTTTCTTTCTACATATGTTTCTCAAATATCCATTACTTCTACTGAGAGAAGAAACCTCATCCTTGAATACAGGCCACCTTTCCTAGATATGTCTTCCTCTCTATTTGCTGAGATTCCTCGAAGTCCTCGTTGCCTCTGAGCACTATGGATTTGAAGCTTCATTTTTTTCTCACAGATATCCATGCTAGACCTATTGAGTAGAGTAAACGCCCGCCGTTTAGTTGGCCTATGCCTGTTTGAACAACCTCGGTTAATCTTACCTCTTCTTTTTTCCTCCCAATTGAGTAAAGTTGAAATATTACCTCTTTTTTTCATTTGTAAATATCAATCACTGCACCTTCATCTTTTGATTGTCCAGAACTCTAGATTTTCCTATAAGTACATCACTATAGCATCATGTTCTTGTTGGTTATTTAATGCTAAACAAGCTACCATAACAAATACTTTATTTTGGCCTTCCCATGTCTAGTTCTTTATTTATTTTTTGGGGTTGGGGTTGGAGCGAAGCTGTAAGGCTATAGCATCACTCATTGATAGTTTTGGAGTGTATATTTGGTAATTTTAGAATATCAAACTCCTAAGTTTTTAAAAAAATTGTTAAATCAGGACACAAATCCCTCGTTAAAAGTTGAAAAGGATCATGTGTTGTATTCTTAAAAGTATAATAGAATATGGTACAAAGTAATACACGTTTTTTCAAATAACTAATTACTGTTTATAGATAACTCACCAACAATATGCTGGAAATTGCACCCAAGGTTGTGCCTAGTGGTCAATGAAGCGAGAGGAGAACCATGAGGTCTCAGTTTCAAGTTCTGGCGAAGAGATAAAAAGACTTGGTGGTTTCTTCCATTTGCTTAAGGCTTTGCGGGCAGAGTTATCTGGTACTTGTGCTGGTGGGAGATAACAGGTGCCCAATGGAATAATTAAGGTACAATCAAGCAGGCTTGGACACCACGATTATTTTTTTAAAAATAGGCTGGAAATTGTTTTTTCGTTTTCGCGTGTGAATAATTTAGAGAACGCCACAGATGCACCAATATATCCAGTATACATGTTACCTAGACCCTCAACCAACCACCATTCGACTTCATGCAAAATTCAATCTACATAGCCATGAACAAAAGGTAAACAAAACTATCATCTGAATATGATCTCTTCCCCCAATAGACAACCCCCTGTTAGCGCCTTTCCTTTCTTACCTGACATTACATTCCATCCATCATAGATGATTTTTCTCCATCATTCTCTCTTTATAGATGATTTTTCTTATACTTAGTTGCTATCTTTTTACTGGCCCTTCTCAAATTGCATCATTATTTGCTAAGTATGACTCCCATAGAATGCCTGGAAATTCCTTGGCTGATCCCCATGAAAGTGAAACACCTAAAAATTCCCTAAATTCTTTATACTTTGACATTCTAACCTGAACTGTCCTGGTTCATCAACTCTTTCATTTCATTGTTCTGAGTTGCATTTCATTTACTACTTTTACACAGAATCCGTCATAAAAGATTGACCCATATGCCTTGTTGGCCTTTGTTGGTTCTGTTTCAATATGATGACTTGTCTTCTTCGTTGTTGGTCTCCGAGCATGAAAACTACTCTCCTCATCTCCTAGAATGTCTTTCTCTGAGATCATTTAGGTTCCTATCTGCTGCAATCTCACATGCCGCTTTAATTCTCTAATATCAGATGGTTTCCCTGTCTGATCTTTTACATTTTCTCTTTGTGCATCAAATACCATAATCTTCTTTCCCCAGTGACAAGAATTAATATGTAGCATTGAAGGCTCATATCTAGTGTATTAGACAATCAGTATTGCATATTGTAAGTTACTTTTATACTCAGTTTGACTTGCTTTCATCTGCTCTCTCCATTCCAAATCTGAAGTACCATTTGACTTGGTCCCTTATAAGAGAAAATGCTAGCTGCTTAATATCTGTCAAGGAAACATCTTGGACTGTAATTTGATTAATGTATTTTAAGGAGAAAAGGAAATGTATTGAATAGTGTTAAATGGATCCCACAGAAACAAAGTTGTAGTATATAGCATAAAAACTTTAAAGATAAATAGTTTGATGAATTACTGTTTCAGATACAAAATTTTGCTGGAAGATTTATGATTCTATCAGTATTGTATATTAACAGTGTTGGGAGTAAAAATTAACATTTAGTTGCTCCATCCATCACTCTTTATATCTTAATTTATGTGTTCTCAATGAGTAAGTTGTAAAAGGAGAAGATGTATTGAAAGATATTTAGGGGTTCATTCTATAAAATTAGCGTTATATTTGCGGAAAGTGAACACCATTGAGACGACAAAAAAAGTAGACTTACTATTTTTAGAATCACAATTTCAGATGTTGATAAAATATTAGAAATTATAAACAACTTTTTATTACTCCCTCCATATCATATTACGTAGTACTGTTTGACTTGGTACAAAATTTGAAATGTTTGTTTACAATTTATGTTAAATTAGATGGGGTGAAAGTAACTACTAAAAGAGTTGTTAACAAGTAATTCTTAGAGATAAAATTTAAATTTTTGTAATTTTTGAAAGTTTTATTGAATAATATTATTAGTGTAATGGCTCAAACATTTTAGGACGTTGTGGGAGGGAATGATTGGACAAATGGCAAAGTAGATGCTCTTCAATATCATCTCTCACCCTTTCACTTTCTATACCTGATTATTTTCTTATTTTGACTACTTATTCTGTATCCTAATATTGTCCAATGTTTCGAACTTCTCCTGGTTGTTGGAGATTCCTTCACTCCTTTGTTAATGGTATGTCGGGCAATTGCACTTTTTAATGGATGACATTTTACGTGTAGTATATTAGCTCATAAATTACCATATGCTTTGCACCTTCAGTTCTGCCTTGTCATTAGAATAATATTTGCATGATGTAACCTTAATTCCACTAGTTCAATAAAACCTTCTAAACAGTTTTGGGAGACCTGTGCATTTATTATAAGTGTAACAAATTTGTAATTGTCTCAATTTTTGTGTAGGGCTGATGTTGCAGTTGCTGTGTTCTGTGCCCTGTTATTTGTTGTGCTCATATTATCATCATATGTGGCCCTTTATTTACAACATTACTGGAGTTCCTTTCTCATTATAAGCATTGCCATTACCCTTCCGGTGCGTTTGAGAATTTTACGGCAGGCTCATGCAAGAAAGAAAGTAAGGCAGTTACCTTTGTCTATGTGAATTTCCTTCTACTTCTGCAAGCACCAAACAGCGGTTTAAGTGAGAAAGGAATACCTCGTGCACAAAAGTGCTCTCTGATTGTAGTAATACAATACTTTGATCTTCGTTACATAGGCTGACCAATCTTCTGCTGTGAAAGATGGGATACACCCTTCGTGTTACTCTTGATGACCCATTCATTAAGAAACTTGATTAGACGATCAGTTAGTTCCCTGTGAAATGAACAACCGGATCCAGAGCTCAAGGTTTCAGCAATTTTAATAATTCTTGCTTTGTTGTAAACTAAGTTTGGTGGGTAAAAAAATGCTCAGTTCTGGATAATTTCCATGCAGGTACGCTGATTGTAGTAATCTTTGAAGCGTATGTAGAGCTTAACACATAGTATCTGAATGATCAGATAATAGTCGCTGAACAGTTGAAATGACTTTGGTTCAGGAATATTATACTGAACCGTGTAGAAAAATTGAGCTCTGTAAGAGAAATAGTATTTGTGCTTTCCATTAATTAGTAATTTATGTTTCAAATAGAAATATTCAAAATTTAAATGTTTTGGAACGAATTTGATTGCTAAACTTCTTTATCTAGTTGTACTATTGTTTTAATGAAGCTAATTCTTAAATTTGAGAATAATTAGTTCAGATACATAATCAATTGAAGTGAATCACAGGTAAATTAAGCTAACTTTGACATGTAAAGACTTCTGTATGGAATGCTTAGACCATAGAGTTTCCAATTTCTAATCTGCACGTCCCCTAGTTTCGCGAGCCGCCTATTACGACTTGTCACAATTCACAAGATTGTCAAATCAGTTGGTCAATGTTACATTGCCATTTGGAATTTGATAGGCATGGAGGAATTTCTTTCTTCTTGGTGTTTGGTCTAAATTTTTTGGGGAAAAGTCTGCCAAAATACAAAACACTTTTCTTTCAAATATCAACTCAATCCACCCCATTATCAACCCAAGGCCTTTTCACTTGCTGATTTTGAGTGTTTTATTGAAGCCAACCGCGCAGAACTTGCGTTTCTTGTTTCTCTTTTTGTAGTTTTCTTGAAAACTCTTCCAAAATATTCATCCAACGTTATAGTTATGGAAAACATTTCAAATATGTGCGATGCAACTTTTCACAATAAACGATTAGTTTTTTTGCCATAATTAATTGAAAACAACTATTTCTTCCAAGATGAATGTATCAATTCAATAGTTTTCCAAAATCTGAAACCAAAAACAAATATAAGTAATATGGCAACTAATTGTTATAAATTAGTACATGTTATAGCCAGTATACTCTACATACCTTTAGAAAAACACAATAACATCAACGACGATCACATATTCAGTGAAATTCAACAAGTGAGGTCTGAAGAAGGTAGAATATACGCAGACTTTACTACTACTTCTTGAAGGTAGAGAGACCGTTCTGATAGACCCTTGGTTCAAGTGCAACAAATTCAGGTACAAAGAAAAAGGAGACAATAAAGAGAACATAGCAAGTAATACAATGCAAAGTCTACCAAAAAGGAGC
Organism: Solanum dulcamara; assembly: GCF_947179165.1. NCBI lineage: Eukaryota > Viridiplantae > Streptophyta > Magnoliopsida > Solanales > Solanaceae > Solanum > Solanum dulcamara. The sequence continues at coordinate 54,299,878 of NC_077247.1, read as the reverse complement.
CAAAAACAACAATAAAATAATGTGATTACTTTAAAAACTGTAACATCTTGTCCAAAAGACATTAATCCCTCTCTAGTTCTTCATGAAAAGGCACTTGACTAATAACTTGTTTAATCACCCTGCCTCTGCCAATCACTAGTTGACAGAAGTGGAGAACAGTCGGTTAAGGGCGATCGGTTGAACATTGACTCGAAAAATTATATTATATATATAAATAAAATATTTTTTAATATGTATATATAAAACCTTGATCACGTTAACTTTGGCATAAATGTAATTGGGTTTTTAACCTCTGACCTTCGAGATTTTTTGTTAATCGAAAAGATGGAAAGCCCGCTCAACTACACAACTTTCGTCAACCTAGTAATTTGGAGTCGAATTCTATATATACGACGTTAAAAATAATAATAATTAGAACTAGGGATAGATTTCAAAAACTCACTCTCACAAACTCAAAACTAATATTGTTCAAATTCTGAATCCTTCACGTCACTATTCATGGTTACTGCAGTATATATAGACTTATCAAACTAGGATTCAAACAATGTTGGCCTATTGACCATTGTATACCTTTCATTTTTTTTCTATAGAAATGTGAATAGACAGCTTCAACATAGTTTAAATTCTGAACCCATGGTTATTGCAGTATAGACTTATCAAACTAGGATTCAAACAATGTTGACCTATAGACCATTGTATACCTTTCATTTTTTTTTCTATAGAAATGTGAATAGACAGCTTCAACATAGTTTAAACTAATGGGTGAACTATTGACCGTTGTTTGTCTTTCATTTTTGATATGAATAGATGGCTTCAATATTCAAGGTTAGTGCAAGTTAGAGTTATCGAAAAATGATGACCTATATTGACTTTTTCATTTTTCTATAGAGATATGAATAGAATTAATATTGTTCAAGGTCATTGCAATTTGGACTTATTAAATAACGGTGACTTATTGACCGTTGTTTACCTTTCATTTTTCTATAGAGACATGGATAGACAACTTAATATTTGTTCAGTGTGGTATCTAAGGCCGAAATTCTCGGTCAATCAATACTCCACTAAGTTATAAAAAAATATATTACGTAGGGCTTCATTGCCCATAATGCAATCATTGAAGTTTCAATAATAACTAAACACTATATATATTGATTAGACTGAACAGGAACTGATGTTGATTTTACCAGCACCCTTAATTCTAAAGCTTATTAAATAATTCTTAAAATGGAGTCCTCGTCCTTTAGCTAGCAAATCAGTGGGTTGGAGAGTAGGACCTTAATGATGCATGTTTGAACTTTGATGTAACATTGCCAAACTTAAAGTGATCACTAGCCTCTTATCATCAACCCTAAACTTCTAACCAGGATTGATTCATTTCAATTATCAATTTCGATGTTGGGTTACCGTATTTAATAATATGCTCACCAAATATTCAATTACGGATGTGAGGAAGGATGTAAAGATTCCTACATCTTGGCTTTTACAAAAATTGATAATCTCTTTAATATGACTTGGACAATTCTCTATTCATGATCTAGTTTTTTGTTAAGTTACGCTCAAGATACCTTTAACATTTCCTTCCATCAAACTCGAACAACTTTTTCCCATTTTTGGTTTTGCTACTTTTATGTAGGCAAGATTTACCATGATTTATACGATTAGGAAATGATTAATCAACTTATTAATTATAACACCGTAACTATTTCTTTACACTCACTATTTTCTTAACCTATTATAACAGGTTACCTACTTTATTTTCTCATGTACTAATCTCACTAGAGGTGAATCTACAATGATTATTATGGATTTACATGAATCCGATGTCTTTGGTATACTTATTAAGAAATTTAATAAATATTTTAGTGTGAACTCATTTAATATTATTATATATTAGTTGAAAATCATTGTGTTAATAATGAATAAACTTCAAATCCTCCCTCCATCTATGAATCTCACTTATAGGCAATTGCGTTCATTTTTTTTTTTTTGGGTGAGTTGCGTGATAGATCATAGATGCTTGATATATATATATATATATGAAAAGTGAAGACAAAAAAGATGTTTGCTCGCCATTCATCAAGCCCGCGCATTGCATATGCTTATAAGTTCGCTAATTAAATATTACACAGAAGAGATGCTTGGCTTTATCATCTCAGTGTGACGCAGTGAACCTAAAATATAGGGACATGGCTACAAAAAAAAAAGGAGGATAAACAACCAAATGACTGCTTAATCTAGTACTCCCTCCGTCTCAAATAAGTGTCATTTTAGCAAAAAAAATTATCTCAAAATAAGTGTCACTTTAAGAATTCAAGTAAAAATTTTGTATGTTTTTCCAACTATACCTTTACACATACTCCACTTCTTAATAGTGTAAATTATCCATTGTATTTATTGATTTTTTTAATGAAAGCTGAAACTTATTTTGAGACGTGGGGGTAGTAGAATTTTTTGAAGGTTGATGTGGATTAGTAATTTTGTCTCAAGAAGAAGTGGGGGATTTATCTAGAATATAGAAGAAAAATTTAGTGAGTAGTCCATTCGTGAATGATGGTAACAAAAAAAGAAAAGTAAGGTAATGATTCGAAATGGGCACACAATGCTTGGAATTCTCTGAGCATAATGTAGCCACGTTTTACGAAACCAGGCGTGCGCAATGATTTTTAATGCCCTTTGCCTTGCAGAATTATGATTTTTATGGTCTGTACATACTTTTAAATCGATCTATTTTTTGACTGACTCTCATATCCTCTTTTAATGGAGAGAGAAGAAAGACAAAAATAATGGACAAAATTGCTTGCTAGCTAGTATAATTCTTCTTCTCTCTTACTTTTATCTATGCGTTTTCTTCTTCTTCTTCATCTACTCATGAAAAGAAAATTTGGTCTCTTTTTATTATGTTGTCTCGACATACATACTTTTCAAACAGGAATTTTGGCTTATGTTTTGAGATGAAAATTAGAGGATAACACGGAAGCGTGTCGGCTTAATTACAAAAGCACTCATGAACAAAAGACTCTTTTTCTAATTATTTTATTTATTTATTAAACTCATCTTGAGGTGATAAGGGATTTCGGAACGGACCCCTACCTTGTAAATTAAAATCTAAAAAGATGTATGACTACATAAAGGAGGAAAATGTCGGCCTATCTCTAATTTAATGATCGTACTAGTACAAGATATAAAGTGTTGGTGTCTTAGATGAACCACACTAGATGCCAACGAAAGGATCCATATAGGATTCTTTAATTTCTCCTAATATTATATAGTTTAATAAAACTTATTATGGTTGGCCAATGGTGAGGTTGATTTATTCATTAAAGGCGTAACATGTACATGCAATTAGCCCATGTTTGTTTTTCAATCGAGAGAATGTTATGGAATCAATTGGATTAGGCCCTTGCGGGGTAGTGCATTGAAATGCGTGTAAAATACTAGTAACAATAAAATCAAGAGCAAACCTGATATTAAGATACAACAAGAATAATTAAGTACCTATTTGAGTCATATCACAGATTGATGAAAGACTAGGTTTTCCTCTATCTAATTCTCTTACACAATATGGCGGGTATACAACTACCACGTTCAACATATGATATGAAATAACCTGACAATGTGTTTATAAGGGCTAAAGAGGGGAAGTAACTTCAATTAATGAAATTATGTGTCCTCCCATTACGAGCATCATCGGGTTGAGCTTACACTTATAGCTGTTGGGAAAAAAGCATACCGACTAATTTCCGTCTCATTCGAACCGCCTTTAAGTAAAAAATAATAACAAGAGAAATTTAAAGAAAATAACAACAACAGAAGATTTAACTTGAAAACCCAATTCAGGAAAAACTACGGACCACCTAGAAAAATATTTATTATATGAAAATTGTTACAATCATATAATACACAATATTTTTCTCACACACCTTAATATCTAAAATACTATACCCAAGAGATCTCCAAGAGAACCTTCCCTAAATCTCTTAATGGTAAAAAAATATTATACCATGTATTTTATACATTTTGATATTTGGTGTATTTTTGGTGTACCCACAAACAATGGAGCTAATCTCCTTAAATAGCTAACAAAAGTTATTTACATTTGCTATCCCACCGATGTGAGATAGCCAACATTTTTTACCCCTTTTTTCTTTCTTTTTCAAAACACATATCAACAAATCTCCACCTTTGAAAAAGAAAAAAAATACCAATCGTTGGCCTTTTACAGTTGTCCAGCTACATATAACAAAGTCAGTTCTCTACCTGACTCAAAACTCAGCCAACCATGCGCAATTGCAACCTTCACATTGTCTGCTACCGACAATCACAATTCTAATATCAAGAATTATCATACCCCCACCATAAAGAGTATCTCCACTCAGATTGAATATCACCAATTCAAGAATTTTTACTTGAAATCATTTCCCAATTTCAAGAATTTCAGTTTCGGCTTATGTCGAAAAAGAAAAAACTTGTTAATAATTTATGGTGCAACACTCTTGTTGATTTCTTGAGAGCGCATTAGCTATCGACATCCTTTTCACCAAACACCATGACAACACCTATCAACCAATGCCCGTGTGCAAATATGGACACGTTAGAATTATATCATCCTCTATCATGACAAACCTTAGAGAATTACAGCATGTCATAAGGATACCTATCCCAGCGTACTGTGGGAGCCCTTGCCGAACCGCTCCTTACAATCCTACCTTGTTCGAGTTTACTAGCTGTTGATCAAAATTCTCAATCCACAAAGATTTCAAACAATGGAGCTAAGGTCCTTAAATAGCTAACAAAAGCTATTTACATTTGCTATCCCACATCTTTAACCCCTTTTTTCTTTCTTTTTCAAAACACATATCAACAATCGCAACATTAAACTTATTAAATATATAAGGTGCACAATCTAATAATCAATTATCACACTTATAATTGAGCATACGTTTATTTTTTTTTAATTTTTTTTTTAGCATACGTTTATTGACTCTCAGCAAATAAATATTTTAATAATGTAAGCTAATTATGTTTCTTATTACTAAGCTTTGGATGTGAATTGTGATGCTCAAACTTCTAGAGGGGTCACGTATTGAAAATACTTAGACGAGTGTGATCACTCGTTGTTGGAGTTGATTATTGAACCAATATGCAATTAATACCCCCCCCCCCCCCCACACACACACACACACTTAATACATAGAAGGGTCAATTTATTTCCCTCTAAGGGTCACACATATAGCTCATTTGGTGCACCAAATGCATGCACAGAAAGGGAACCTATAGATAACATGAATAATTTTGAACCATGCAATACTGAATGCATCCTCCCTTTGACATAATTGAGGGATTAGTTAGACCAGGGAGGAGAGCTACAAACTTGTTTACGGTATATGGATTCAGCAGAATCCAATAGCTTTGTCTAGACTTTACATTTATATTTAAACGTTCACTTAATATGTATAAATAATTTATTCAGAATTTAAAATTTTAGATTCATAAATTAAAAATTCTAACTTCGTCAGTCGTCACGATAAACTAGCTCACGTAGACTCGCTCCGTCTGCTTATTATCAAAGTAATTGGCCACGCTTGCAAGATTTAAAATGATATTGTGGACTACATGTCTCGAACTCAAACACATATTAGCAAGTGCCCAACCTATAAACGTACTATCAATTTCATATTGATATTTGACCTACTTTTTAATGAACCACGCATAACAACAATAACATATTCAGTAAAATCCAACAAAATAGGATCTAAAGATGGTAGAGTATACGCAGACCTTATCACTAATTCGTGGTAGTACATAGAGATTGTTTTCGAAATATAATGGACCATGCGTAACACAAGTTCAAAACCCATCCTGTTGTTATGATGAATTGGCTGTTCAAGCCCATCCTATTCATTGAATACAATTAAGCATTCCTTTTCTGGTTCATATAAAACAGAAGTCAAATCTCAACAGCTATTTAATTAAAAGAAAAATAATCAACTAGATCCTGTTTTTTCTCACTTGACAAGACCAATACAATCGAGGATGTTTGTCCTTTTGTAACAATAAAGATCCTTTTTCTTTCTTAACTTTTTTTTTATTTTTTATGATTGATCTTTTATTAGAGTTGTTATAGCAAAGTCTAATCAAATGGGGCTGTAAAGAAAGTCGATCGATAAAACTCTCTTTGTCCCTAACTCATGACATGAATCACGGCCGGCCGGCGATATGGCCTACATTTAAAGTACGCAGTTGGTGCGCATTTAAACTTATGAGCCCCACCCCCCCTCTGCCACACGTGTGGTACTGATACGTGGGGCTTCACAGTGTAGCAATGATTGGGTAAGAATAAAAATAAAAAATTATTTTGATTAAAGAAAAAAAGAAAAAGGTCCACCCCGCACGAATGGTGAGTTGTTTTCTCCTATTGGTTGGTTTGTTTGGTTCCATAATTATGGAGAATATAGCTTACTGGGCCAGGTGGATATCTACATGGAAAAATTAATAAATATACATTTTATTTTACAATAATTTCTAAAATTTTCTAACATTGAAAAAAAAATCAAAAATCCCCTTTCAGATACACCAATCTCCCCTCGCTAATACATCTTTATCCCCCTCTCGGCTGCATTCCTCCCCTCTCGGATACATCCTTCCCTCTTCTCTTAGTGTATTCAGATGTCTTATTCCCTTTCTGATACATCTTTATCTCCTCTCTGATACATCTCTCCCTCTAGGATACATTCCTCCCTTATGCATCCAGAAGTCCAGTGAAATGATGTAATTAGCTCTTAACACTATGAAATTTATGTAAATTATACTTATGAAAAGCCATTTTTCTTTTAAAATATTATTGGATTGCGAAATATGAAATGGAAGTTTTGGAGCAATAGTAATTGACAGAGCTATTTTTGTGCAATGTATAAATCATAGATTCAAGTTGGAATCGAACACTAATTCCAAAACCTTGTGTGAACGTCACATACTTTATAAACGTGTACTCTTCTCTTATAGAGCGTGTTCGTTTGCTCACAGTGATTAAATACAGTCCATACTATTGTATTGGACTCTTGTTGGCTTACAAATGTATTATTAATCTCCAAATGTATTACTTCCAATGAAACTTGTCTCGCTTAACAAGAAAGCAAACATGTCAAACGTACAATTCAAGAAATCATTATGAGAAGATAAAAAAAAAAATCCTATTAAAAACATTGATTTAGAGAATTAGTATTTTTGAATAGTAATAAAACTGTTTGCAAAAGTTGAAAAAAAGTAATTTAGCCTCTAAAACGCTTTTGAAATCTCATCAAACATAAATTATTGCTCTAATATCAATAGAAGTGTTTTCAAAATAATTAATCAAATTCAAATTGCTACTCTCTCTATGTACTTTTTAAAAAGGTATTTCTGACCCAAAAAAATAAAATCTCTTTCAAAAATAAGAAAATTTTGAAAACGTTGTCAAATAGATTGATTGCACACACAATAAGGATAAAGATTAAAATTATAACTTTAGTAATTTTAACAAGACATAGGTTATGTCTGATGTATTGTGGTTTCGGATTTTATAGTATTGTTTAGTTATTTGGTTGTTTTACATACTCGATAGTCGATACATTATTTCATACTAACGTAGAATATTGGTGTGCCCTGGATGGGCCTTTTGGATCGATTTCTCCTTTGTCCTTGTCTCACGATATAAAGCATGGTACGAGTCAATAGTGAAGCATCAATGTAGTACAGAGTAGTAATTGATGTATTCAATCCAAAGATAGACTACTTCTACACGGAATTATTTGTTTCTGTCCCATTTGATAAATACCAGTTACCAAATTATATATCTTTATTGATACTTAAATTGATATGTTACTTAAAAATAGAAATTGCTACGGAAGAAATCTAGACCATCTAACGATTTCAAGAATCAGGTTCTTGAACTAGTGATACGAAAGTAAAACTGTAAAGACAAGACACAAAACTTATTGTGGAAAACTTCCTTGCTCAAAGGAAGAAAAATCACAACCTACACCTGATTTTCCCTCAAATTTCACTAACTTTCAAAGAGCAGCTTAGATTACAACTTAATAATCAAGAAACTAACTCAAGTATCTAAACTCTAACGATTAACTATAATCGCAACTCAAACTCTCCGAGAATTCAAACCCACTACTTGTTACAAGCCTCACTTTCTACTTTAGAAAATTATAACTCAATAATATTCCTAAATATAATTCAAACACATAAAATAACTTTCAGAAAGAAAACCTAACTCTAGTTCTTCTTTCTTCAATGCTTTTGCTCTTGAAACGCCACCTTGCTATTTGCTTGAAAAGACTCGATTTCAGAGTTGTAAAAGCCTCGCCAATCCTTTGTACACCATTCTCCTTTTATAACATTGGGTCTTGAAGACCTAGTTGAGTCCTACAAGAAAAGCACAACTTCTGTTTTATTGCTTTTCCTTATAGGAGTCCTATTGTGCCGTCTTTCCTTTATTTATGAGTTTTTGACTTATACAAGGATTTGTCTAGTTTTCTAATTTTTCCGCGTCTGCCTACTGCACCAACCAGCAAGTGAACCAGTTTCCCATAATCTGGTTCGCAGTTGTCATTATCAAAACTTTCTTGAAGGATATGAACAGCTACAGACATGTATTTACAATAACTTTTGTTTCTTCATAATGCAATTTGCAAAATTATTATAAAAAAAACTATGCATCGACAAGCATAAAAGTTATTTATATATTCACTCTTTTGTAAGTATTTTTTTCTGATATGAATTAAGTAATAGATTATAACTTGGTGAAAATAGTAGTTAATCGTACCGAAAAAGAAAAGTATGTTAATCTTTTCTCACATGTTAAAATGTGTTAATAATAAATAAAAAATTACATTATCAAATACTATATAAAAATCATCAATATGGATTATGGTGGGATGATTTAAAATTCCTTCACTCTTGATCAAAGGTCAAGGATTCGTCATTCAAGCCCCTGAGAACAGAAAAAATCTTATTGGGAGTGTTATTCCTAAAAATATTTCCTAGTATAATATATAAATCCGAATTTAATCAAGCCTCAATATAAGTAACGGACACCAAGTGAAAATTAATATGAAAATCAAATTTCATAAAATTATTTATAATGTTGTTGTTATATATGAAGGTACTCGTAGTAGTTAGGCTAGAAGAAAAGCCAAGAAGCACGGTTTCCGTCTTGTACATGGTCAATTTCTCACTGTTTGAGAAAACACCATTATTGAGCGGTCCGCAACTAGTCTTCTTACTGTTTTTTAAGTAGCCACCCCACTTTTCTCCTTCTTTTTTTTTACATTTTTAATTTTTCATTCATCGTCTAACTCTTAACAGTTAGCTTGTGAGAGGAGATTGCTCAAGATCATATAAAGTGACCAGTCATTTCTTTTTCATCCAATGTGAGACTCTTCAACACTCCGCCTCACATTGAGCTAGACATTTAATTTGTGGACAATTTTATTTGGGGCTCATCATAGCTAAACATTAATTGAAATGGATTGTGCTTAACAATCCCACATTGGGTTAAAATGACTCTAATAAAGATAATTTTGTTCAAAACTCAAACTCAAGAATTCTGATTAAAGGAAAAAAAATCTTCTATTAATATAATCCGTCGAATAATTCTCCAGTAGAAGCAGAGAAATCAAACTATTGATACTTGTTTGATTTTTCTTTTCCTCTAGCTATTATATTTTTTAAAAAAGAAATACTTTTCAGTCTTATTAGTATGATTTTTCAACTATATTTAGCTGAAATTGAAAGAAAAAAAAGATAAAGGTAGAAACGTACAATTGTAAAAGTTAAGATTTTAATTGGACATAAATTTCAAAAAAAGAAAGTTAGAAAATTTATGAAGTGAAACCATTATCATTTTGTCTCAATGACACAGATATCCATGATATTATCACCCAATGCTGTGAAATAACTTTATATTTTTTCCCTTCTGATTCATGTGATTTTATATATTTTAATAGCTTAAAAAAATTGATACAATTAAATTTATACTTTTTTTCACCCTCATGAGGAACTTTTATATCATTTTCAATATCACAAAATCAAAAATGCTATAATTACACAAATATTATGACATGTTAAATTGAATTGTCTTTGGTATAACTGAAAGTATTTTCCACCGAATTTATCATATTGAAGAATAATGATTTCCTTATTTATTTTTATGTATTTTGTAAGTATGTGTAGAGGCGAGTTGGAGTGTTGGAGGGTAATAATTAATTTGAAATATAACATCACTTGTGAAACCTGTTTTTATTTTAAAGAAATGTTTATCCAAGAAAAAAAATTAAAACTAATAACTAAAAATTGTTCCATAACAAACACAACCTAAATTATGAGCCCGTTTGAGTTTAAAAATGACTTTAAGTTTAAAAAAGAAGTAGGGCGGGGGGGACCTTTTAACTTTTGATTTATTCTTGTAAATTTTAATTTATTTTAACACTTTTTAATTTTGTCAAATACTTTTAAAAATTCAAAAAATAATTTAAAAGTTGATTTGATCGATTTTTAAATCAATTCAAACACGCTTGTAATTCTCTAGGGCCGTAGCCCGTAGGCACTAGGCAGTCACTGGTATGTGCAACTCAGAGATGGCAGACGGGGACAATTTCCCAACTTTTTAGCCTAGCTTGTGAAAATCTTCCTTTCTCTCTGTGTGCTGTCACTTTTGAGTTATGCTGTTTCTTTTTTTCTCATAATTTTGATTCCACTATACAAACTTTAGAACACATTATTATTCTTTCTATTGTCTAATAAAATCGAAAGATGTTGCATTAGCTTAGAATGTTTTAGAAAAGGGAAAAAACTATATTAACGGAAGAAAAGTCTATACTCACGATTACGTTAATAAGGGTTGTTTGGTCATTGATTGGCTTATGCAAATATTACCTTGATTTATATTGATCATAGAATTATATAAATATTAGTATGACTATTATTATTCTTATTGTTAAAAGACCTAAAGGATAATATCTTCAAGCAGGGAAGAGCTATCTTGTGACTAGGATTTCATTGAAATCTTCTTTGACAGAAAATTTCATCATTTATATATGGTTAAAATAATTTTTATGTATATATATTAGATGTCGAATCTCCTTCAACTAGTTCTTGCATTTACTTTCTCAGATTCTGAACTTTTTTAGTGATAATTTTTTCTCCGACATTGTCTCTAAGGTTGAATTAATGTTATATTTCAACATTAAAAAGCAATTCATGAAGTAACAAGATAGCGTCACAACCTCGGACTATGAATCGCTGTTCTTGGTGGTGTAATCAAGAAGGAAATTCCCGTAAATAGTAAACATGATAGTAATATTTTAATAGTTTTAGTGTAATTAAGAGTAATAAATTACGATAGTATTTAATTAGTGAATAAATTAGTACAATTTTAAAAGATTGAAGTGAACGGCGTAAATGGGAAACGACAAGAAAGAAGCCTATAGAAAGCAAATACTTTCCAAAAAGAGCTTCAGAAAACAGAAAGTTTCTTTATAGCAGCAAGCTGAGAAGATTCATATTATACTCTTTATAAATACTAAATATCTTATTCCTACCTCTGCTTCAGCAACAGAGCCTATTGAGTATTCAAACTGAAGAACAGAAAAAGAAAAAAAAACAGAGAAGAAGAAAAGGAAAAGAGTGAAATCATCAATGTCTGATTTGGAGTTTTTTCTTTTTCTTGTTCCCCTAATCTTGGCAGTACTTATTATTCTTAATCTATTCAAAAGAAAACAAAAATTTCAAAATCTTCCACCAGGGGACATGGGTTGGCCTTTTCTTGGTGAAACTATTGGTTATTTGAGACCTTATTCAGCTACAACTATTGGAGATTTCATGCAAGATCACATCTCAAGGTAAATTAATTAAACCCTTCTTTTTTTTCTATTTCTTGAATTTTTGTCCTGAAAAAATTGATCTTTTGTAGGTATGGGAAAATTTTCAAGTCAAATTTGTTTGGAGAGCCAACAATAGTTTCAGCAGATGCAAGGCTAAACAGATACATTCTGCAGAATGAAGGGAGATTATTTGAGTGTAATTATCCAAGAAGCATAGGTGGGATTCTTGGCAAATGGTCTATGTTGGTTCAAGTTGGACAAATGCATAGAGACATGAGGATGATTTCTCTGAATTTCTTGAGCAATGCTAGGCTCAGGAATCAACTTTTAAATGAGGTTGAGAAGCACACTCTGCTTGTTCTTGGTTCTTGGAAACAGGATTCTGTAGTTTCTGCACAAGATGAAGCAAAGAAGGTAAATAAGTGGAGTTATCTTTTTCTTTTTACTCTGTAAGAATGATCAATTTTATTCAATATGTTGTACTTCCATTATTGCACTATATTCCGGTAGTTACCGTTCTTTTTTCTTTTTTTCAGAATGCTTTATCATTATTTTCTATAATATTTTGCCATGATTTCTGTACTTCCATTATTTTCTTGAACCGAAAACAACATTTTCCACCTATTAGATCTCACTTCTGGAATTATACTGAATATTTCATTGTTATTGCTGCTCTAACTTTGGAAATTGTTGTTGTTTTGTGTGTGAAATTTCTACAGTTCACATTCAACTTTATGGCAGAGCATATCATGAGTTTACAACCTGGAAATCCAGAGACAGAGAAGCTGAAGAAAGAGTACATCACATTTATGAAAGGAGTAGTTTCTGCTCCATTGAATTTTCCAGGAACAGCTTACAGAAAGGCCTTACAAGTACTATTATAAATCGCCAAATCATTTAAGTGATTAAAAGCGAGGTAGAGCGTATGTGCTTACCATCTGAACAATCGTCTTAAATTAGTTTTCTCTTTTCTACAGTCTCGATCGACAATTCTTGGATTTATTGAGAGAAAAATGGAGGAGAGGCTTAAGGAAATGAAAGGAAACGAAAACGACCTTCTTGGATGGGTTCTGAAGAATTCAAATCTTTCAAAGGAGCAAATTCTTGATTTGCTACTAAGTTTGCTCTTTGCTGGCCATGAAACTTCATCAGTAGCTATAGCTCTGTCTATTTACTTCTTGGAAAGCTGTCCTGCTGCTGTTCAACAACTGACAGTAAGCTCAAATAATCAATTCTTTTAGTGAATTTTCTTGAAGTCCACTTTTTAATAAAAAAAATTTCTTTCTTGCTGGTAATTAATTCAGGAAGAGCACTTGGAGATTTCCAGGGCCAAAAGGCAGTCAAAAGAAACAGAACTGAATTGGGATGACTATAAGAAAATGGAATTTACCCAATGTGTAAGTTTATACCCTTTAGCTTATTGTCATTTCTGTCACTAACTATCAACTCATTTAAAAGATAATTGCACGTAACTTTTGTACAAAGTACGATTAGTAACCTGAAAAATAAATCACGTTCCTGTTATATGTTAAATTCATTAATAGTGTAAAAATTGTGTACATTGATAACACATAAGTTAAATCCTTGCATATTGATGCTCTTTTTTTCCTTCACTTGTAGGTTATTAATGAGACTCTAAGGCTTGGGAATGTAGTCAGGTTTCTGCACAGGAAAGCTGTGAAAGATGTTCGATATAAAGGTATTATTGGATTATGATGCATGGCTGCAGCTTTAAAATCTGATTTGGTTTTGCCTTTTTAACAATCTTTTTGTTATGGTTCTGTTTCTTTTTTTTTTCAACTTGAAAACTCCAAAAAGGTTATGACATTCCATGTGGATGGAAAGTGTTGCCGGTGATTTCAGCGGCGCATTTAGATCCTTCGCTTTTTGACCGACCTCACGACTTTGATCCGTGGAGATGGCAGGTTAGTCAATTTATCATTAAACCCTCCAGCGTGCGTATATTGTTTTCACTTTTCCTCTTTCAATCTTATTCACTTGTTTGAATTAGCTTATTTTAGGTGCTTGCAGGCATTTGGTAGTGTTTTAGGTAAAGATTAAAAAGTATTTTGAAGTTAAAATAACAAAAAATAAACCCAAATTGCTAAAAATGCTAATTTATGACTTTTGACTTATAAGTCATAAATTATAAACTCATCCAAATTGACATAGTCTGATTAGGATCATAGAGAGTGTAGCTTCTTTTTTTCCAGATATACTCCTTCCCGCTCTAAATTGACAGTCACTTTTAACTCAAAAATAAAAAAGAGCAATTTCTATGTACAAAGCAATTCGTGTTAGTAAGGTATGTCATGGTTCGAACTAATGACCCGTAAATCACATGAAATAATTTTACCATTGCTCCAAACTCCTCCCAATTTTTTTTAAAAAATTAATAAATAAATGTAACTTACTAAATTACATGTTATATATATTTATATTACTTTACTTACTAAGAAAAGGGAATAAGTACATGTATTATATAATATACGTGAAAAGAGCTAAATCAACGGTTAATTTTGAAAGCAAAAAGTAGTTTTTTAATTTGATGTTTTAATGCATCCACCTGCTTCCTTTTGATTCCACCTATTTTAGTCGCCTTACTTGAGGCTGCACATGAGAGTCGTGGGATCATGTGACAAGAAATTAAAAGAACTCACACCTCTATTTTCAAGAAACAAATTTGTTCTTTAAGATTGGAAGACTTTTTAAGCTACGTTGGAAAAAAAGAACAAGGGGTCATATTTTCCCAAAAGAAGAAAAAATAATTAAATGGATAAGGGAGTGAATTAAGACAAGGTTGGGGAGAGTGGAAACGAACATTCTATCTAGGCCGTTTGTCGGGGTCGCATGATAGAGCATAAAATATGAGCAAAAGCAAAAGAGCAAGGTGGGATTTAGCCGTCCTGGTAATCATAATAATCCTCTGAAAGGGACCCAAACCAAAATGAACTGTCATAATCAATTCTTGCACAGATGCTGCATTATGCACGGAGAAAAACCCCACGTTAAGCTTAAAGATGCCCATTGGGTGCAATAGCAAGGACTCTACTGGTAATAAATATGGTGGGATGGATGAAATTCTTTTATTTTTAATTAGAAATTTTGAGCTCACGTGTTAAGTTGGACCGGATGTGAAGGATAAGTGTTGAGTTTATAGAAATAATAACATTAGTTTAGTAAGTCAAATGAATTGAATTGTGGTAGAATCGTTAAATCGAATTCATAAAGCTAAACTTAAATGTTCAACTCTAATCCTTGGAATAAAGAAATTTTCGGGATCCGGTAAAAGCACTTCTCCTTAAAAGAGTCACATGCTATAGAAATTTAGATTACTTGGAAAATGACTTTCATAAGTATATGTGGTGATTTTCTTATATTGTTTTTAAAAAGAATTACGGTCTAACCATTGAAGTAATCATTAATATTAGCATTAAAATAGACGGTCGTCCACACACTACTATTTGAGTACGGTCTGTCCCGAAAATACTGAAATAGGATTATTTATCGTCCATACATACATATTCCAACCCAAAACCAGCCCAGAAGGTTTCATGCGTGTGGGGGGTGGGGGAGGCCCCAATCGAGGTAATTACACACTTAAAAGACTTGGGCAACCCCAACCCGCATGTGGGTGGTGGGGTTTTCATGTGCACGTGCCCCTGTGCTTTTCATGGTGGCTCACCTCCACTCTACTCCATACTGGTCCATCCACTTCCCATTCTATCCTCTTTGTTGGGGCCACAAGTACATGTATCAACAACTTATTTTATATCCTATTCTTCAAAGTGCATTTACTTCTTAAAAAACATAGCAACTGCATTTACTGCTTGCAGCACCAGTACTAGTTCCTCATGATCTCAATGCAGATACTCACTCATGCAATTGCATGCCCAACCCAATTTTAATTTTCTTCTGAAATCTGACTTATCTAATGGGAAGTACTGCACCGCGCCCAATTATGTGAAATGCCTCGATAATGTCGGCAATATAGTTGACAGGACGAAAGGACACTCATTAGTTATTTTAATATTAATTACTTTTTATTGACTATTTCATTTGTTGTAACATGCATGGTATCGTTTTCATTGCTTGAGGGACCTCAAGGATATTTTTGTCATTTTCACTGCTTCATTTGGGATAACAAAATTTTGATACTGTTATTCCACCCTCTTACTGAAAAAACTTATCTAGTAATAATTATTAAATTCAGGATTAATAACCAAATAAGGGATAAGACAATATTGAATTTTTATCTATATATGCATGTCCACCATACCATACGAGTCGTTAGAGTTCAAATTCTTATTTGAGAACTATCTTTATATAATATTACTCTATGTATATGTGTGGCAAAATTTTGAACTTGATGAGTAATGTGTTAATGCAGAATGCACAAGGGTCGACTTCAGGTAACGAAGGAAGCTCAGGCACAAGCAGCACAACAAAAAGTAGTAATAATTTCATGCCATTTGGGGGAGGACCACGTCTGTGTGCAGGATCTGAACTGGCCAAACTTGAGATGGCCATTTTCATTCACTATCTTGTTCTTAATTTCCACTGGCAATTAGCTGCACCTGATCAGGCTTTTGCCTATCCTTACGTTGATTTTCCCAATGCCCTCCCTATCACTATCCAACATCGATCGTCAAATAAATTAAACCACCACACTAGCCCTAATTCATCGTAAAACAACATACGTACGTCGTAGTAAACATTATATTATATATGTATAAATAAAAAATAGCAGAACAAATCGCAAGAAATTATTATAGAAAATTGACTTTGGTTTGTGCATTACGACGTGAGGACGGTACTTGAACTGGTCAAACCAAACCGATGTTTTGTAAATCTAGCTATATATCTAGGAGGTGAAGTGCTGCTACAGTGTTTGTTCTCTTTTTTTTTGTTGTTGCTTTATCTCTTCTATTATTTCCTTCTTCTTCTTCATCTTTTTTCTTTGTTACGTAGTACATAATTTTCTGTGTAATTAAATACAGCAAAGTATTCTATTAGTTCTCCATTTTACTCTGCAGATCTTCTATTTATTACTTTGCTACGAAATTCCAAATTAACAATGATGCTCAGTCGTGGATGTAAGTTTTTAATATGTGACAACATTACATCGCCGAATTTCAATTAATTTTGTGATAATATATAATCTTCTGACTAATACCTAATTAAGCAATGATGCTCGTAAATAATCGTGTTGGGAAAATAGTTTTCGCGACAAAATCTGGAAGCAAACTCTCTTGGCACAATTACCAAAAAAATAAGTTATGTGCTCATAGTTTAGGCAAAATGATCTAATGAATCAATGTACTTATATGAGTTTGTATTATGGACATTTCTACTTTAATCTTTTACCAATGAAATTCTTAAACTCAATCAAAAGAAGATTTTTAAACACTTCCTATCATGTGTGTAACTCACTTGCCCTTAAATAGATGACATGTCAAATCCACATCACATAAATTAATAACACATCATTAATATCTTCATTTACTATTTTAAAAATTATTAATCAAAATATAAAATAATTCTCTAAATTCCTTTCTTTGCATTTAGATTTCAGATATTAAAAAACTGAAAATTTAAAAAAACCTTCCGTCCACCTCCCCGACTCACAACCACCGTCACCCCCTTCCTCACAACGACCACCACCATCACCTCCACCCTCTTATTCTCTTTTTCTTCCATTAAAATTTGTCTTCATACAAAAGAAGAAGATAATCGGGAATGAAAGTTTTGAAAAAAAAATCTTAAATCTTGAAAATATAAGATCTAAATTGTCATATTCCTTCTTTTTTTTTCCTTTTTCCTTCCTGGTAAGTCTATTGTGTTGAAGAAGAAATTAATGAGAAGCAAACCTATAATAGGCATTAACATCAATGGCATGATGAGCCAACTTTTAACGAATGACATAAATAAATCTTTTTTCAAAATTTAATGACATATTTGAGTTTTTTTCTTTAATTAATTCTGTGTGTTAGCACATAATTTTCTAAGTGATTCGTAGCTATAATTAAAAAAACCTTACAGATCGTGTATGTAAGCTTTGAATATATGCTGAACACGTGTTCATATTTCATTGACCAAATTTCAACTAATTTTGTTTGTTAGTACATAATTTTCTGATTATTGATTCCTTAGTAAACAATGACGAGGGTGCAAGTTTAGAATATACGACACCATTAATTGCATGGCCAAATTTCAATTAATTTATGCTCATGACTCGTGAGTCGCGTCGAGGAAAAAAAATGCATGGGATATATAATTTAATTAATTGTTGTTTAATTAAGTATCTCTTTAAATTAATATACCTGATATAAATAAAAAAACAAATTGAAGTATCTATTTAAATGATGATAAATATACGCACCAACTATAATTGGGGTACTCTAAATTCTAGAAAAGGGGTGGAGAGGACAGTACAAAACATAATCTAATGTAATAATGGTCAAATAGATATGAGACTTTTGGAAGATCTTGTTAGGTACTGTATATTCCATGTGAAATCCAATCAGATAACAACCGAACGGTAGATGGGAACAAATTAAAGACTATTATAGTATTATATAACTTTGTCCTTCATAAATTTAGAATATGTTTGAATAGATTTATAACTTATCCTATCATAAAAACTTAAGTCATAAAGTTAGGGATCCGATATTAATATATAATTTATGATTTATTTTATTATTTTAATTTAAATATCTTTTTATTATCAGACTATTATAAAAATATTCTAACTTAAAGGATTTAAAATATATCAATCGGCTTTTAATCTCTGACATACTTCCTTATGTATCACATCTTTTAATTTATTTCCAGGACCCACCGCTAATAATTCTTTTTGTCCTTCAAAAAACTAGTGGGCATGTACTGCCGCACTTTTGTCATTTTTTTTTAAATGAAGGGATGTAATCAAACATTCATTAATAAAATAAAAAATTAAATAATAAATTAGTTAAATTATTAAGATTGTTTTTTTATTTTAATTTTAGAAGAATTATAATAATAGTAATAATAATAATAATAGTATAACGGTGAACATAATATTTAACCTCGATAAAAAAAATGATAATCATTGATGAGCCCCATCATGTAATTTGGTCTTTAACTTTCAACTATATCAAAATATTGATCTTGATTCTGCAATATGCAAGTACAAATTAACATGGGTTATGCAAAGTCAAGGGATTCAATTAAATTCTCTTCATAAAATAATATGTTGTCTTTCTTGTGTTTTATATATAAACTAATGAAGCAGTAACAAAAAATTCTAGCATAGTGGAAAGAGAGTTCAAAAATTATGATTGATAAGGTAAGGCCTTTTATAAAATTCTTGCACGTGTCATTTTATAATTTTGTTAAGAGAAAGAGAATTTTTAATTCGTAAATTATTATTAAGGGTAGCGCATGAGTCTTCGTCATCTTGAAGTAGGTTTCTAGGAGGGAAGCTTGGTTAATCTTTAATTTGTATTTAATATAGACCATTTAAATGGTAGACGAAAAAACTCTAAAATATATATTAATAATTTGACTCTTTAAAACATTTCTTACATTAGGTCCAATAAGTTGAAGGACGGGTATTTCTAACCCAAAAAATAACACTGAAAACAATTATGGTCCACTAAATAAAAGGATGACAAATTTAAGCAATTTCTAATATGTTAGTTAGCAGCATTTTTGACACTTCTCCCTAGTTTGTTTAATCTATATATGTTTCCTATAATTTAGGAAGTGCAAATGACATGCAATTATACAAGTTGGAAACTTTTAAATGTCAACAACAACAACAAATTCAGTGACATCTCACAAAGTGAGGTATGGGGAGAATAGAATGTACGTAGACCTTATCATTACCTCATGAAGGTAAAAAAATTGTTTCCGAAAGATCCTCGAGTCAAATGTATCAAGCCCAAGTAAAGAAAGAAAAAAAATAAAGAAAGTATAACTGTTAAAAAGAAAAGCAATGTAAAGTATATAAAAAATAATAATAATAACAGAAACAAACTAATGTAATAATAAAAACAATAACAACACAGCAATAATGACACGACTAATCGTATGACAGACCCTCAACTTTTAAATGTCGATGGATTTATATTTTAAATTTTTAATAAAAGCTAAGGAGAGGAAACAAAGGAATTAATAGGTTATCCTAACTGCTATGCATGTTAGGTCTCCTTTCATTTTCTGACGTATGAGAATTTCGTCTATTGTTCCCTTCTCTAGACTATTAGTGTACTATATTCGAAATTTGACTCCCCGATTCTTTGGTCTCAGATGCAGCACGTTCCATTTGAATAGTTCTTAATTTTATGGGGTATGCTGTCTGAAAATGTGTCATCTAATAAAAATTATGAAAGAGAAATGGTACGTACGTATTGGAATAGTTATTGTTTTTACGAGTGTAGTTTTATCCATGAATTTTCTTACGGAAAGGTGTTTCAAGTTTTTAATTATATATATATATAAAACACTTAAAAGAAAAAATGGAACTAAACACACATATTAAGAGGAAATTGCTTGGATGGTAAATACTTTCCACCTTCAATTATGAGATTATGGATTTTAGTCACAAGGGGGAGGGGGGAGGATAGGAGCTTCTCTTGTTCGTGAAATTCTTTAAAAACTTCTCTTGTTCCAACACTTCAAATACATAGGCAAACTTGATATTTGTGTCAAATCAATAATAACATAACATGCTTTTTGTGCTCACACTTTTTTCGCCTAATTATGATTAATTGGCCTTTTTCACCTTGTTTTATATTTGGCTATGGTGAAATAATGTAATTTAGGTGTCAATAACATGTGTTATACACTTGGGGGTCGTTTGGTAGAGTGTATACAAATAATGCTAAATAGAGTATATTAGTTATGTTTGCATTAATTATAGATAGAATATTTCTTATGCATTGTTTGGTTTAGTGTATTAAAAATAGCATGTATTGCATAAAAATATTTATTTACAAAAATATCCTCAACAATTATGGTGGAAAAGATGTAAAAAGGATTTTGAGGGATAATTGAGTTTTTAATCATGTTAATGCATGCATTAAATCTCCCTGCATTACTAATACCTAAAAATTTATGATAGTAGTAATACACAATAGAGTATATAACTAATGCAAAATTGTACTAAACAAGATACTATTAATACAGCTAGTTAATGCATGCATTAATTTTGCTAATAGACTATCAAATACGTGATTGGTCTGGTTTCTGTATGACACCTTGTCATGATTAGACATTGTCTTCTCAAAGGCCCACTTAAGTTTGCTAATTGGTCAGATAAATGGTTTCTTTGGGCTCCAGAAAACTGAGATAACCCATAGGGCTAAGAAGAAAATGGTGAGGGTTAACACAACACCAGACTAACAAATATAAATCTTGATGAGTACATCTTTGGGCCTTTTGTATGCCCAACTTTTTACTCGGCCTCCTTACATATTTTCTGGCTTTAATTGGACCTGCATATGACCCAATGAGATACTTAAACTTGGAAGAATGTTACTTCCATATCATTAGAGATTATGTAGAGATCATAAAATTAACAGCTTGTAATTGATAAAAGTATATCCGGTCAGAAAGAGTTTTTTCGATGAAGTATATTAAAACTAACTTACATAGCAAGATTCGTGATGAATTTTTGAATGATTTATTATTTTGTTATATAGAGTACCAAGTATTTGGAAATTACCTAATGATGTAATTATTGATAGCTTTGAAAACATGACAAGTCATGATAATGCATATTTTAATATGTTGTATTTAAGTAATTCGTTATTTTTTAAATATACAATGTTTCAATACTTTTTTTTATCCGATTATTATTGCATATTAATTTATTTTACTTGAAATCTGTAAGTTTAAATTTGGATTCACCTCGTGTCATTAAGCAAATATTGTTGGAATATATATTTAATTTTTTCCAAAATCATAAATTAAGAGGGCTAACCTCATACGACTTTCTCAAGTAGAAGTTAAGCGGTGGGAATGTAGGCCACGCTGCTAGCTTTTCCCATTAATTTCCTTATGGCTTCGAAATCATCTGCGCGTCCATTTTCCTACCATTTATTATGGACACCTTCCTTTCAAACAATTTGGGGATTATTTGGTAAGCAAATTCATGCAGAGAAAGAGGTGATTAATTTACATCAATAGCATAATTAATGAAGAATTACCATTCTTACGAAATACGATAATTATATACGTACATGAGTATATTATCGAATTAAATTGAAATTAAGAGAGTTTTACTCTAATGAATTTCTATTACAAACCAAGTGTAATCACTAATCAGGTATTTGGTACTTCACATTTGATATTGTAGTAATAAATATATCATATCGTGCATTATTGGTAAATGGTAATGTAATGTTCCTTTTAGGCCGTTCAATTAACTTTAGTGTATTTATTTTCAGTTCACAAACAAAATATAATATGATAATCCGAATATTATGTGTAATTTGCTTCATATATTTTCAATCTATTTACTTAAGAATAATGAATAATATAATGAATAATTGTTTGTAGTACTATAAAACTAATGGAAGAAAGAATTTTGTTGTGTTATATGATTGAGTTATAACTCACATATATGATAATTTTACAAGAGTAACAATACTAACAATGATCCCAACTCACCAAACGAAATTAATTATTTATGTATTTTTTGAATTAAAAAAGAATTGATGTTTTCATATTTATAAAAATCCATATTTTGGTGTGATAAACTTTTCTTTTAGGTTTGTTTGCTCCATGAATAAATTAGAATTTTTCAGAATAGAATTTAAAAATTAATTTTATATTTTATTTAATTAAAGATATAACTAATAGCAAAATAAATTTTTACCTTAAACTCAATATTATTTTATATAAAATAAATTAGTTTTGAGATTGACATCACTGTCAGAGAAGAGCTTTGGAGTGACTGATAAAATTGCTGTGTCATGTAATTAGGAGGTCACAGATTCAAGCCGGACTGAAACGTAATGGTGGCCGTTTAGTAATATTTGTTAACTTTAGGGGTAGTTCCAGCATAGTGGGAGTATAATCGTTAGTCGCCCAAAACTTCGTCCCGGTACCCAAAAAAAAAGAGCATCCCATTTTCACATCCATTTTGATTGCTTACTTCTTCATCTATAACTCCATTCAATCTCCAAACACAACCAGCATCGGCATATTGGTTTCCGGTACCTTTGAGAATGTGGCGCTGTGTGTCGCGTGGTCTTCGCGCCTCCTCCGACAGATCTATCTCCGGCGGCGGCCATTTTCGCCGACTCTTTTCCTCACAAACTGTACGGTTCATCTCTCTCTTTTTTTCAGTCTATTGATTCGATCAGCTAATAATAAGTACTTGATTCTATCGATTTGTTGAATCTTAATGATTTCAATTGATACATTTTGTATTGAACTTTGTTCGAATCATTGTTCGTGACCTAGCTGTTAGTAAATCTTAGGATTTTTGATTGATTGAGTTTTAATTTTGACGTTTCATTAGGTTAGCGACCTACTGTTATTGCATTTGATCTTATTCTTTGAAGGCCTTTGTGTTCGATTGTTCTAGATTCTCCGAGCTTGTGGTTTCTCATTTTTGGCATCAAAGCTCTGTTTTAAATCTTTTTTTCCCTTTTATAAGCTGAGGTTTCACTTTTTCTTTTTTCATAATTATATATGTTATAAGATTCTGATGATAATTTTTCATATTATAAGAATGTGGGAGGCTCGTCCTATACGGTAGTGGATCACACATACGATGCGGTGGTGGTCGGCGCAGGCGGTGCTGGGCTTCGAGCAGCAATAGGGTTGTCTGAGCATGGATTCAATACTGCTTGCATAACCAAGCTCTTTCCTACTCGATCTCACACTGTTGCAGCTCAGGTACCTGGATTCTAACTCTTTGCCAGTTTTATTTTATTTATTTTCTTGGACTAGGTAGAGATATTATTGTTGTATGGTAGGAAGGAGAAGACCCCGAATTGTAGAAGAAAAATATGTTCAAAGAATATCCAATCATCTACACTAATTGGGACTCTTTGCTCATTGTTGTCGGGTTGAATGTTTGTTTGTGGGCTGGGCCAACTAGACAATAGTCGGTTTTGATACAAAATTTTCTTGGAGATGATCAGAAACTTGAAAAAGGTTCAATGGATTTTCTTTAAAAAGTTAAAACTCATGACAATGGCAGATGAGTTAGATTTATGTTATAGTTTGTAGAGAACTGTTAACAACTGTATGAGTGGAGTGTTTTTCAATCAAATGGGAAAACTTCTTTTTGATTGTTATCGTTTTGATTATTTTCCTTTTCTCAGTAGTATTTCATGGGTCTCCTCCTCTTAAAGTTTTCTTCTTGTCTTGTTATCTGTTGAGAACATCATGACGACACAATCTTGACTACACCAGTTGAGGTAGATTAGTGTTTAGAGTCTATTAAAACTTCGGATTAAATTCATCAGCTCATTTATGTGTCGTCCTGGCTTGAATTTTTTAGTTGTTGTATTCCCTCCACAATCTTTGCACAAAACTTGCTTAAAATTCACGTCGCCAATCTTCATATGCTGGTGTTATTATACTTGGCCCGTCTTTTTTGTTTTTCCTTTTTTTGTTTGTATGAAGATATTAGTTTTGCCATTCTCTAATCCCTTTTGTTCATCTTTGCTATCTGCAAGTTAATCCCTAGCCGGACACAGTTTAAGTGCATTTTTGTCTCTACACTTCCTGCTAAGAACTGTTTAACTTAGAGAGATTGGGGAGAAAGCTGGTTTGCTATGCAGCTTGACGGGTCATAATTTGAAGCTTGATTTACCTTAAAAATAACAACTCTTATCGGATAGAATAGGATTGTACATGTTATTGCTCAAGTTTCTGTTTCCAGACCTAATATGCTTGTTACTTCCTTTGCAGGGCGGTATAAATGCTGCATTAGGCAATATGACAGAAGACGATTGGAGGTGGCACATGTATGATACAGTTAAAGGAAGTGATTGGTTAGGTAAGTTTTGTCTTGAAGTCGGATTTTCTCTACGTCTGTTGGCATTAACTCAATGCTTCTTTTGTATGAATGAACCATGTGAAGCTCAAAAGTACAGATTAGAAATTTGTGCAGCTTGACAGTTACAGTTTGTACCTCTTACTTAGACATGTTTAACTTCAAAACAGAACCAATTGCTTCCAATGGGCCAAATTTACACGTTTTTTTACCACATTGAAGTATAAACTCTATGACCACACTGTTTGCTGTACACTTTTTGCAAAACCAATGATTTTATTGGAGAAAGGCATGAAGTGGCAAAAGGGTAATGGGTTCCAAACTTCCAATTTATGGACCTTCGATATTATGGCTTAGGGTTTTCCTTGTCTCTTGTACATTGATTTATCTCAATGCTAGTGTGTCGATGATTTTCCAGGTGATCAGGATGCTATCCAATACATGTGTAGAGAGGCACCAAAAGCAGTTATAGAGCTTGAGAATTATGGTTTGCCTTTCTCTCGAACTGAAGATGGTAAAATATATCAACGTGCATTTGGTGGTCAAAGCCTAGACTTTGGAAAAGGTAAGAAGTTAAGCACTTGATCTAGTTGTATTATCAACTCAATCTGACTCTTGTTTTCTCTTGGATAGGTGGACAGGCATATCGTTGTGCATGTGCTGCGGATCGGACTGGGCATGCTCTATTGCATACTCTCTATGGCCAGGCCATGAAGCATAATACACAGTTTTTTGTCGAGTATTTCGCCTTGGATTTACTAATGAACAGTGATGGTATTGTCTTCTACTTAGAAGCTCAGTTCTCTGTCATATGATTTTAAATATTTTCCTAGTGTGAAAATACTTCGACTTGCGCTGGATATTTTGAAACTGTGGTAGTTATCTAGCATGTATCATACTAAATAATATCCTGATTTCTTTTGATTTTTTAACATTTTTCTGATATGGAGATTGATCAGTATACATGCGGTTGAAGTTATATGTGAATTCAGGGGACCTCTTGCTCATTTTTAGCCATTTCATTCTACTAATCAACTCTTCTCTGTGCTTTAAAAAAATGCATCAACATTAGGGAGCTGCCAAGGTGTAATAGCACTAAATATGGAGGATGGTACCTTGCATCGATTCCGTTCTGCCAATACAATTTTGGCGACAGGGGTACGTACTGGTTAACACTGACCTGTACTTAGACTTCTGGAAGTAGTAATGATTTTGTAAACCTTCTCTTTTCTAAACGTTTGGATTAGGGTTATGGTCGAGCTTACTTCTCGGCAACATCTGCTCATACTTGCACGGGAGATGGTAATGCTATGGTTGCACGTGCTGGGCTTCCTCTTCAGGTCATTTTATTAATGACATCTTCTGTTCATGTCCCCCCCACGCACCCACGCACCCACCCTCTCAACTATGGTGCCTTATTTTGAAGAAACTCTGCTATGTCTCCTTGCAGGATCTTGAGTTTGTGCAGTTTCATCCCACTGGTATATATGGAGCTGGTTGCCTCATTACTGAAGGTTTGTTTCTTATTTGATGCTATTAGTGAGGGCAATAATTATATTGCTTGTCCATTCTTCTGTCAACTGTTCTTTCGTTCGTATTTCCTGCTTTATTGAGTACAGTGTTTTTCTTTTCTTTTGGCGAGTGATTTCTTGTGTATAGTATTTAACTTTTCTGTTGACATAATTTTGAATTTCTATTTGTAACAAGTGCCTCATTCCATGTTTAGGATCTCGTGGTGAAGGTGGTATCCTGAGGAATAGTGAGGGTGAGCGATTTATGGAAAGGTATGCCCCAACTGCCAAGGATCTTGCTTCAAGAGATGTCGTTTCCAGATCAATGACTATGGAAATTCGAGAAGGGCGTGGTGTAGGTATGATGTCATTAATTTAGCTGAATTAAGAAGTTAATTCTCTTAGCACTCTTGTAGGAGCCCTTGTTCTTAAACTTAAGTCACTGTAGTGGAGTAAAGATTCTCCAGGCTTCAAATGCACTGCATGGATATTGACCACAGTACTAGAATTTCAGGGGTTATTGCTATTCTTATACTTGTTTTACTCAATAGCTATTCAAATCATTTGTTTTCCCTTTAATTTCTGTGAATGATTTGTGACGGAGTTCTTGATCTGTCTGGTTAAAGTGTTTGTGTTACGACCATCATAGTGAGTCTAAAATGCCAGATCTTCATTTAACTGAAAGTATTCTATCCAAATCATCTCTAGTTTCTGTCTGACTTAGGCGTCAATGTTATTATTTATTTGTTTTGATCATCATCGTATAGACATGAATATTAAAACTTGAGTGATCCTCCGAATTTCGAAGCTTGTAAACTTTATCTCTAGACAATATGTTTGATGGTAAGCCACCTAAATCTGAAGGTAATCTTGCTATAATGTCAACTGCATTTGAAGTACAGCAACAATCTCAAATAAATAAAAAGCAAACTTTTTTAACTTTATATTGAGATATATTAGTCCATTAGAACTACTCATGGACCAATTTCAATTACCAGTGACAAGTGAAGCTTGTTTGTTTTGAAAATTTTGCGGTATCATAACTTCATAAGAGTGTGCGTGTGTGCGCATCAACATGTCTTTCTATTGTTGGCATTATCAGTTATCAAAACATATAATGTAACCACTTGTTTCATTAAGTTTTAAGTGCTATGGTTATGAAAGACCCACCACGATTCTGGCTGTTTATCTGTCCTCTTGATAAACTGCCACGTGCAGTTCAGTAAAAGATTGAACTTGTATAAACTTTTGTGATTTGTTTGTTTGAGGTGTGCTATTCATCTTCAAATCTTAGGATAGAACTGGGCTAGTGTTTGTTGATGGACAACTTTTATATGTCAAACTTTTTTCTGGGGACTGCAAATGTAGGTACAGTGCTTATTCTGAGCATAGTGGATGTTTGTGGCATGTGTTCAGGATGAACCCCTGCCCTGTTTCCTTCTCTTTCTTCCTCCTCTAAAGTGGTTACGACTGCTGGACCTTTTTCAAACGTCTGATATTATTGTCAAACATTCAATAGGACCATTGAAGGACCATATCTATCTTCACCTCAATCACTTACCTCCAGAGGTCCTTAAGGAGAGACTTCCGGGTATCTCTGAAACAGCTGCCATTTTCGCTGGTGTTGATGTAACTAAGGAGCCAATTCCTGTTTTACCTACCGTGCATTATAATATGGGTGGAATCCCAACTAATTACCATGGACAGGTATGAAAAATTAGTTAATGTTTCATCTCTGAAAATCTATTTTTAAACCTTTGTTTTTCTTTCCTGCTCCATTTTTGAGGTGAAACTCATTTTTTATATGTCCTGTTTGGCAGGTGGTCACTAAAAAAGGGGATGATCCAGATACTGTGATCCCTGGACTGATGGCTGCTGGTGAAGCGGCATGTGCATCTGTTCACGGTGCCAATCGTCTTGGTGCAAATTCTCTTCTAGATATTGTTGTTTTTGGGCGGGCATGTGCTAATAGGGTTGCGGAGATCCAAAAACCAGGTTAGAGAATTTGTTTATCGATCGTCACTAACCTTGAGGCATGCATAGCATGTTTAAGATTTCTGAACTTTCATTCCTGCAGGTGAGAAACAGAAGCCACTTGAAAAGGATGCCGGAGAGAGGACTATTGCATGGTTGGACAACATCAGAAACTCAAATGGTTCATTGCCCACCTCAAAGATAAGGCTGAACATGCAAAGAGTTATGCAAAACAATGCTGCTGTGTTCCGCACACAAGAGACATTAGAGGAAGGTAGGAAGGAGGAGGTTTCATATTTTTAAAATTTATTTGTATCATTTTTTTTGTAATAAGTGTCTTGGGAGAATTTCTTTTTTATTAAATATTTGGAGACTTTTATCAGCTGAGCTGACTATTTTCGCTGCACCCTTTTTCCTCTGTTGCGGTTACAGGTTGCCAACTCATTGACAAAACATGGGAGAGTTTCCATGATGTTCAGTTGAAGGATAGAAGTTTAATATGGTATTATTGCTTGGAGGAGATTTGAATCATTATTAAGTATTCTTAGGTCTTCCTTCTCCTCTTTTCTGTTTTCCTGAATTTCCTTCTTTTTCAAATTCATAGGAACTCAGATCTTATAGAGACTATTGAGCTGGAAAACCTTTTGATTAATGCATGCATCACCATGCACTCGGCTGTGGCAAGAAAAGAAAGCAGAGGAGCTCATGCTCGTGAAGATTTTACGGTCAGTTTCAATTTCTTTCCTTATGAATCAGATACTAGTGCTCTTCTTTTCTTCTTGTTTGGTCAGTTTCAATTTCTTTCCTTATGAATCAGATCCTAGTGCTCTTCTTTTCTTCTTGTTTGTTCCTAATGGTTTGAACTTTTGATGGTTTTGCAGAAAAGAGATGATGAGAAGTGGATGAAACATACCATAGGGTAAAGTTTTTTCCTTGTTTATTTCTATGGCTTACTCCTAGTCATCTTTGCTTT
The DNA here is from genome assembly GCF_947179165.1 of Solanum dulcamara. Classification (NCBI taxonomy): domain Eukaryota; kingdom Viridiplantae; phylum Streptophyta; class Magnoliopsida; order Solanales; family Solanaceae; genus Solanum; species Solanum dulcamara. The sequence continues at coordinate 54,270,550 of NC_077247.1, read as the reverse complement.
AATCTGTGCAATTGATGCAAGGTCTTGCTTGATTATAAATTACTTTTCCATGAACCTGTATATGCTTGTTTTTGGGAGGGAGGGTGAAGGGAGGAGGATGGGGGAGGAGGATTGCAACCTCAAGTTATGAAAATCGGTATTACAACAACATATACCTAGCATGATCTCATAAGCGGGGTTTTGGAAGGGTGGGGTGTACACAGACCTTAACCCTTATCTTGTTGAGGTAGTGAGTTAAGCATTATCTAGAACATGTCTGAAAAATACAAAAGTAAAAGCTATAGTGAAATATTGTGGAAAAGAAAAGTACTAACAACAAAAATGGTAAAGATAGCCGAGTAAAAGAAACAACACTAATAAAAAAAATTGAAGAATAAGATACTTATAATAATAATTAATAATGATACAGATAAGTAGAAGAGGGAGCAGACAAGGTGCTCTAAGCTAAAACCATGCTCTCCCATAGGAAAGAGAGAAATCACTCAACTACTTACTAACCCTCTACCCTAATATTCATCCTCCATGCTTTCCTATCTTGGGTCACGTCCTTGATAAGTTGAAGATGTGTTATATCATATCTAACCACCTCTACCCAATTCTTCTTCGGTCTACCTCTCCGTAGGCCTATCACTGCCAACCTCTCTCACCTCTTCACTAGAACATTTGTATTCCTTCTTTTTACATGTCCAAACCATCTAATCCCTGCTTTCCGCATCTTGGCCACCATTGAGACCACTTCCACCTTGTCCCGTATATCTTCATTTCTAATCTTCTCTCCCCTATTGTCTCTACACTTCGATCTAACCATCCTCATATCAGTTTTATCCTTCAAAAAATAATAATTTTTGTTTTTGAAAATCGGTATTGTCCTTTGAAATTGATTATCAAAAAAAAATTATCCTTCGAAATTATTTTTTTTCTTTTAAAATCGTCCCATCAACACCAAAAAATAATGTGAATATTTGAGAAAATCAACAAACGGAAAGTGAAATATATTTCCATGTCAAAACAATTGTATTTTACAAGATTTTGTTTTTTGAAGCATGATGATGAAACTTCAGTTTTTTTTTTTGTAATAGGTCGTTCATGTAAAAATATACTTTTAAACAATGTGTATAGAAGTACGAAGCAAAATGTTAAGATATGTATAACTGGCGCATTTAAGCTAAAATCCTAGAACCTACTTTGTCCATAGACACTAGAGATGTTTTGCCACATCATAAGTGAATCTTGATGAACAGATAAATTTTCACAGAGAGATACATATCAAAGGAAAAACATTTTTTGAGAAAAGAATAATAAATTTCTTTTGGTGGAAAGGGTTTGACTGGGAGGCATTGGAACATTATTAGCATAAGCACGAATGTTGCCTCTTATTAGCCAGAAGACAACATGTTGATACCAGTCAGCACTTAGATGCCGCCACCCTCCTCGATAAAAAAGCTGCTCAAGTTTATTTGCCTCAGTGTTCATGAGAATCAAATTTGTCTTGCATGTGTTTGACTGGGCATAAACACAGCACTTGTATATTTGGTTTTCTTTATTTATATTCTCCTTGTGGATCATGTGCAGTATACTTACACGTTGTCTTTGATGTTGTTGTGGTTGGATTTGGCCACAAGCAGTTCAAAATATGGACTTTGCTAGTAGCCTTATCGTAACCTGGTGTAGAACCACCTTTAGAAACTACCATCATCAAATTGCTATAGACCAGGTGGTCTCAATTCCAGTACCTTGGGTTTACCTTTGTTTGCAGTACTTAAGTTTTCTATTTTCTGTTTTCCTGGTTGGTTCCATCCGATTGTGCTCTTGTAGTAGTGACTTAATTGATCTCCAGTGCTCTTATCATGATAGATGCGCTCTACCGATTAAAAGAAATCATGGTAAATGCACTTTACCAAATGTTCAGCTTAACAAAGTTCATTTATCTGCAGATACTGGGAGGACGAGAAAGTTCGGCTAGATTACAGACCAGTGCATATGAACACTCTAGATGACGAAATTGAGTCGTTCCCACCAAAGGCACGTGTCTACTGATACACTCATTTATAGGGGGGGTTGGGTGGCATAGAAGTTGGTAATATGGAAGGTTGCAATAAATAGCCCAAATTGTGAAATTTTGGTAATAACTGTTGATTTATTTGTGCGATGATTTGTAAGCAGCATGTGTTCATAAATATTAGAAGCAGAACACAGTTTGTCTTGTAATCAGGAAGCAACGCTTCTTCTGACTTTTCGATCTTGTAGAAGATGGTGGAATCACTTGTTTATGCTCTTATATAAACTACTTGTCACGATTTGACATGATTGGAGACATTATCTTCTTATCTTGATGTTTTTTTTATCCAAAAAACTCAGTAAGCCCCAGCACGTGTGGTTTATATTATCTAACGAGACATGAATGCTGCAGTTTTATAAAAGCTTTCAATTTTTTTGGATGTGCTTGTACTTCTCATGGCTTACAATCTATTGCTGTCCTTTCTAATAAATATTTATGACGGTGAACTTTTATTGATCGTCTTACTGTGAATGGTGTAGAGGATGATACAGTAGTTATTTAAATTTGCGAATTCTGAACTTCAAGGGGTTTTAGAGTGTGTAGCGGTAGAAAAGTATCATATGTTTATGAAAGCAGTTGACCAGCTCTTGAAACATTTTCATGTATACGTTAGACATTTGTGAGTTGGCTTGTTTTGATGCATAAAGAAACAGAAGATATTTATATTTTGTTTCTAACTAGGGGTGACAATTGGGCGGGTTGAGTCAGATTTAGGCGAGTCATAATGGGTCAAAATAACAAACGGGTTAAAATCCAACCCAATCAAGATTTGCTTGGATCAAAATGGGTCTAGTAATGTGTTAGTCTTATAGAACAGCTCAGTTCCTAGCTTAACCCAATTTTTATCAAGTTTGATTGTTTTATTTGTTTTTTAAAAATATTTTAGTACCTAATGAAATCATATTTTTTCTCTATCATGACTATATGTAACATATCAAATTTTTTTAAAAAAATTAAAAAATATTTTGACAAATTTTTTCATGAGTCAATTTGGGTTACATATCAACTCAATTTTTAATAGATTGAAATGGATTGAATTAATAAATAAGTGGATTAGTATTTCGTCCAAACTTAATTCTGCAGGATGAATTTGATTTTGCCACTCCTAATTTCAACTGACGTTGGTGTTTCCCAAAACTGTAGTCCCACAAGAGATTTATCAGTCGCGTACTATGGTACGCTATACCTTAATTCCAATTTGTATTGTTCTGTGGTAGACCAGATGGGGAAATGCACTTCCTAGGAGTGAATATTTCAGCGCAAGTAGTATTATTTTTTGTCCTAATTTTACGAAACACATCCACAATGATAAAATAATATATTTTGAGTTTGACTATTGTTCTGTTGTAATGAAATAACATGTGATTTTTATTCTCTCATAGAAAGAACATTGCTGTTTTCCCCTTAAAATGGGTTTCACCATTGTCTTAAAATTACCATTTACAGCACATTGATACTTCAATAACTTAGCTAAGCATAAAATAGTAATTTCTCAATTCTCCATCTTAGTACAGCTAGAACTGTTGTGTTGTCATCTCGAGTTGGAAGATGGTATTTCTATTGACCAAGATTCTTAACCAACAGTGTTATATCAGTTAAGTACTTCCTTGAGATAATCTTGTTAATTATTAAAATAATTGTAGACACTCGAATTTTGCACAACTCTAAAAGACGAGTTCTATTTCAGTTAGAATTTCTTAGAGGCTATTCGACCCTAAATTCTAATTAATGCCTATATAAAGAATATTATATTCTCTTGAAAAGACATCTCAAAAATTACATAAATTCATAAAATATTCATAAAAAGATTGAAATATGTCAAACTCTTCTTGATAATAAAATACTTCAAGAAGATCCACAAATCCTTTTATGGAGATCAAGTTCAAATCATCCTGGCTATTTTGAGAAATACTCCACTAATGACCCTCGAATTACGACAGAGATCAAATCTAAATCATCCTAGTTCGAAAAATACGTCACTAACGGCCCTCGAATCATGGAGAAAATTTAGAGTGAAGAATTAAGGAAACAAACAGATTTGTACCCACATATTTAATCAATAAAATTATGTTTCTTCATATTTTATTTGTGATTGTAATTTATTTTCTATCACATTAAAATTTGTTGCAAACGATAATTTTTGTTATAAATGCGATAGAATTAAGATTTCTTATCCACTTTCAAAATGAATAGAACAAAATTAGTTTTGCAGATCTCTTACATGTAAAAAAAAAAATGAAGATCTTTCACGTGCAAAAATAAAATTCTCTTGTAAAAAAGATATTAAACTTAATTATTTTTGTAAGTGGACACAACTATTTCTCCCGTCGATCATACAACCTAGTTATCTAGACAGTAGTAAAGAAATTCTTGAGTAAACTATTAAACTATAGAGATGTATCATCTAGCTTCATTCAAAAATGAAATATGGATTTTATATAATTAATTTTTAAAATTATTTCATTTTGTTTTGTTTTTTCAATTAAGCTTTAATTAAACGTTAAGCCTCTAAAATAGAAGTGGTAGAATAAAAATGTTTTTCTCTGCATCTTATAATTGGTAGGTAGCCTTTGGTAGAACTACTATTATACCTATCGTAACTGCAATTCTCTTGAATCGGATACTACTTTTATCAAATCAATTTGTGTTTTCTCATAGATAAAACAGAAGATAGGACTATCGTAAAAAAAAAATTCTCTCTCCATCACAATTTGTGTGGCACTTTTCGGATTTCGAGATTCAGTAAAATTTTTATATATATTTTAAATATTTTGAATTGTCAATTATTTTGACTTGTAGTACTTTTTATGTAATTTAAAAATATATAAATTTCATTTCAAACTATTTAAAAATTCCATGCACAAATTTCGATCAAATTTAAATTATTTAATATTTAAAAAATAAAAAACGTCACATAAATTGAAACAGTTTATATATTGAAAGTCTACTTCAATTGATTTGTTTAATTAGAGCAATAGGGAGTCTATAGTTTGTTTTTTCAGTCAAAAGGTGCGGTTCAATCCACTCAGTTGGCAACGTTCATTTTCCAATCTCCCAAAAAGTCCACTAAGAGACGTTCAAAAAGCTACTAAATGTGTCTTTGCTTTGTTCCTAAAACACACTACAAAGTATAGTAAGTAGAAAATTATCCACTAAATCAGTTCCTTCTTGGATTTGGATCAATAAACCACTCTATTACAACCTTTGACCAATAACCTCTTTTGTCATTATTCATAATACTGATGTAAATCTCCACCTGCTAAATGAGTTTGTAATTCTCTACTATTCCCTTCGTTCCATAATAGATGGACATCTTATTAAAAATAGTTGTCTTATATTAATTGATCATTTATTAAATTATAATAGAATTAATCAATTTTTTTTATTTTACCCCTACAATTAATATGGCCTTTGAAATGTAAATAATTTTCAATACTAGTTATTTCTATACTCTATTTTTATTTTTCTAACTTATTTTTATGTATATTGATATGAACAAAGCGTAAAATAGTAAAATTGATTAATTTCTAATATTTTTTTTAATTTATCGTGTAAAATAGAAAATATCCATTTAATATAAAACGGAGGGAATACTATAGTACGCAAAGGAGATAAATCTGGTGAACTTTACGGCTCTACTATAATAAAAGGACTAAGAATTCTTTTTTTTTTTTTTTAATTATGGATCCAAATCAAAGTTAATGTCTCCATCAATGTTCATCAACATGGAAAAAAAGGGATAGTTGCAGTCCAACACTAATGAATGATCTAATGACAAAATAGCCAGCAAATATATAGATTTTATTTATTTAAGTAGAATGTATACATAATCAATATATAGATTTTGTAGTAGAGTGAAGTAGTAGTAGAGTGATGTTACATTTTACCCCTCTTGCGTTAAAGCCAACTTTAAGTTCCATCGAAGGGGCATTTGTCAGATACAGTTTGAAGACGGAACAAAATTTAAGGAAACAAGGAAAGGCCATCGACTAATTAAGGCAAATAAATCAACATTAATTTGGGGAGTAAGAAGTGACTACTGAGTGATATAATTCATCGATAGAATAGAATTTGCTACTTTATTTCTTTTTGTAGATAGAATTGCTACATGTATGTATGTGATAGGTGCAAGATGATCAATTCTGTCATTTCCTTTTTCACATCACAAAAAAACTAATAATGATAAAGAGTTTAATCTTTGAGATAAGGTTCTATAATTAAGTGGATCTATTTATCTCTTTAAAAAGAAGTTAAGATAAGTAAGACCCATTTTTACCTTTTCCCTTCTTGCAATTTATTCATTGTATTCGTACCAATTAAGAAAATAAATTCTAACAAACATATGGGACCAGGCCAAAATATTACTACTTGTATTAATTAACTACTATTGATTATTGAACTTCTACTTTCTAAATGTTAACTGCTAAGTCTTAAAAATTTAGACGTCTTTACAAATTATAGATGATTAAATTTTTTAAATTGCTGTTCCTTTTGCTTTTAATTAGAAGCAAGTACAGATTTTTTTTTGAATGTTATTGCATAGGGGTCAGTGTTTTAGAATCGAACTCTATTTATATTTGTGGAGAAAATCAATCTAAAAATCGCCCCAAATTAGGAGAATTAAATTTCATTTAAATAGTTTCATTAACTTCCGAAGTATTAATACTTTATAAAATAGAATTGTGATTTGCATTAGGATTTCCTTTCAAGCAATCTGATTCAATATCAATGCTATCTAATTCTTCTTATTTCATAATTCTTTTTTAACACAAGCATTTGTAGGACAAATTAATTGCATCCCTGCACAATGACGTTCTTTGTTTGTACGCTTCTGAGTTCTGACCATTTTTCCCTAATCTTTCAATGAATGGAATTCGATTCTTATTGAATAGTTTAAATGACTAGACAAACATGCCCTATTATTTTCATTTTCATGAATAACCTTCCTTTATCGGAAAAGAAGGATCCAAAGGAAAAGATCAGAGTTGATAAGAAAAGAACTGAAGTTATGAATCATTGAAGTAGTTCTAATGTACATTTGGGTCTTTACTTGTATTCAGCTACTCGAATCAAATAAGTCGCTTCTCATTTTAAAAAAAACAATTTAGTAGAATGGTTGAAATTCCTTCTTTCTTAATTAGAGGTTTCGAGTTCTAGAATTAAAAAAATATATGTTAGAGGGGTTGTCCTTGAAAATAGATCGTGCAGTACATGCTCTGAATTTAATCGAAACTCAATATTAATATTGAACACCTAATAATTTTATTATTATTATTTTTTTAGCGGGCAAGGTTGGATATACAGTCGAAGGTGACCTTACATGCATTATTAACTTGTCTTGCAAGACTTAAATTTTCTAAGAAATATGTTGGACCAATCCTATGCTATTTCTTCTCATCATATTTTATGTCTTATTATCATCTACGGACTCTGCCTAGACTTTCTTGCGTGCCTTATGTCCATACATAACCAGAGATCAGTCAGAGTCAGGCTCTTAGCTTTACCTTTCAAGCCAGCTCTTGCCAGTCATGATCTCGAAAAAGGGAAAAAAAACTACTACAAATGAGGATTGATTTCTCGTATGATAATCGATTAATGGTTATTATTTTTAAAAAATATTTATTTTTTAAAATATATTTTATTTTTTAATAAAAAATAATAATTACTTTTTGAGATAGTAATTATTAATTAACTGACCAGAAATTACCTCATCAAATTGTTACAATTGTTTAAATTTAAAAGGCACATCCTTTTCTTTGGTGCCTCCAGAAATTGATATGACGAAATAATATCATATAAATATTTTTTAATTGTTGTAACATATTGGTCCTCCACAATATTGGTCGACGCAACCCACTGCCCCTCTTGACATTTTTAGTTTAATGAATATCTGTCTTTTCTTTTCTTATTTTAGTAAGTGTTTTGGCCGCAAATAGTTTTTGAGAAAAAATTGGAATTTTTTTAGGAATTAGTATTTATTCATATAATTTTTTATTACTTGGAAATTAGTGTTTAAATTTAAAAATTATCTCAAATTTTTATATTTTATAAAAATACCCACCATTTATTAATTTTAACTATATATTTATCTACCAAATTACTCCATCACATTGTCTTCTCGGTCATCTGATCTAGAAATAAAAGTTTCTCAGAAAGAGATTGTTCATACAATGCGGAAATATTTTATAAAAAAATAGTTTATTATTATCTCCCTCGAAAAGAATAGTTCGAATAATAAGATTGGAAAAAAAGAACAACTGTTTTTAATTCGATTAATGTATTGCTCTTGTCATCTTATTTTTGTTGTTGTCGATTATCATCAATTATATTAAGTTTTTTTAACGGAACATGTTCATTATAAAATGATAACACAAAGTTATGAATATTTTTAATAATTTTTAGAACTTACAGGTACAAAATAATACTTTTTAAAATGTCGCCAAAACTTTAAAAAAAATTGTGACCAAAATACATGGTAAAATTTCATTAAAACTTTACCCAAAAATAACTTGCAAAAAAAATATTTAGAAACTCTGGACAAATGGCACCTTAGAACTGCAATTAACTCCTCCTATATATTGCGCCATATAAAAAAATGGAAACCGTAAACATAATAACTAATATGAAATTGAGTGCCTACCTTACTACCAACTGATTTCTATATTCTTTAACAATTCAAAACATATAGATATATATTGCTAGTATATTAAATTGTCATGCCATTAGATCATTTTTTATCTATATAATAGCAGGTAACTTTTTTTTAAAAAAATTATAAATTTTGTATTTTAAAAAGACTTATATATAAATATCTTTTGAGTAACTTGAAAATGTAAAAAATATTTACACCGGATAACTTAAACTCATATGTAGATTAAGTGTGCATTCGTTATTATAAAGTTTAGGGATCATAGTATATATTATAGAATTTCATGTTGGGTAAGGCCAACATCCTTGGAGGCACAAGTAATTGGTTGAGTGTATATAGCTTGAGTAGAAATCATGCTCGAAAATGATATGAAATAACTTATGATGGTTTAAATTATAATTTCTAATTTGATGATAAATGTTTTAGTTTTATTATCGACCACTACTTATGGACCATATTTCTTGCGCGAGGGGGTGGGGATCATATGAACGATGGATTTTGGCTGTTATTATCACTAGGGCCCCTAGGCTTTGTAATCTCCCCGTCAAAAATATCATGTACCGTTACTTTCTCCCTCAAAATGGTCCCTTTCTTTGTGCAAAGATTATACAAATCTTATAATGTTCGGAGTTAGTTACATTTTATTTTTATTTTTTAAAATTATATAAAAAAAAAATTTGGTCGAATTCGAATATATCCCAAAACTTTCTTATACATCACGTAAAGTGATGTATTCGATTGATACATCGCATAAAATGATGTATCAGACGTTTCGATATAATGTAATGTATCTGAGCGATACATAGCGTAAAGTGATGTATCTAAGAATAAAGAGAGTAGAGATTTTTGAATTTTTTTTAAATAATAGAGAATTTTAAAAAATATAATAAAAGATCACAAAAGATTACGTAACCTTTTTTTTTTAAACTTTTCCTTTTTTGTCTTACGGAGAAAGGGCCCACTGGTCCCTTAATGGGCCCAAAAACCGCCCAAAATGAACGTAACCCAATTTAACGTTATCAGATTATCATTTATCACCCTTTCTCCACCACTTTTTTTGCTTTTCTTTTTTTTTCAATCACCTTTCGTTTTCACCTTTTTTTCACCTCTAGCCACTATTTGACTATTGGAGGTACACTACCAGCTCAGAGCTGACTCATTTGCTAACGTGTCCACATGTTGTACAACTTTCTTGCTTTGTTGGTCAAAAATCCACTTAAATTTCACACATTGCAGGCAAATCCAGTATCAAAATTGAAATGTTTACATTTGCTCCAACTAGGAAATTGCACTTTCTTATGCTACAACTGCAACAACAAACAAAAAGGTGCTATACGAACCACTATTATTTGGTTTTCCACACTTTGCTCGGTTCTCTATTAAAGCCCGATTATATTTGAATTTGGATGAAAATTTTCATATTCGGTGATAAAATACTCTCTTTGAATCTATAAGCGAGACTCCAATCAAAACTTTTGATTAATAAGAAACGAGTATTTATCAATCATTGAATGCATGATATGCCACAATCTTTTTTTTGAATATTTATAAAAGAGATTAATTGGGAGACTATTAAAAAATTAGGCTTTCGTTTTCGTTGTATTTTAGTTGTAAAGTGTTTCTCTTCCTACGATCTGAATGGAAAATTATGAAGGTACGTCATCTTTTCTTCCATTCAATAAAGGTAAGTACACCATCTTTATCTTTTTCTTGCAATATGTGAGTTATAATCAATGTTGACTCAAACTTGGAGGGGAGCCAGAATGATTGCCTATGTTCGATAAATTTTAATACTTTTGAGTTAAATATTATATTTGTGTTTGAAACTATGTTTGTATACAAGTAATTTATTTAAAATTTAATTAAAAAATAAAACATAATTAGAAGCAAACTTAGAGTATAATTTAGCGTTCGAGTTCAGTATCTTTAATTCAAAATTTGTATTTATCTTAAATTTTTTTATTAAATATGTATAAATTTATTAATTTAAAACTTCATAACTTTTAAAATAAAAAATTAAACCTATAAAATTCAAATCTTAACTTCCTAAATATAATTCAAAATTAATATATTGAAAATCTTGACTCTGGTCTCAATCCAAGTGATTTGAGTTAGGAACTTTCATATTGAGAGTCTCAAGTTCAAAATTCCTTGTCAGAAAAATTAATGAGTGTTTTCCTTTTAAATTGAGCTCGTCATATTAAATTTGTCTAATATGAATTGTCTCTCATGTATAATTTACGAGTTATTAAATAAAAACGTAAATTTTACCTTGCTTGGCTTGTACTCGAGATCCGATGTTCGAAAGACAACCAATCCTTATCCAATAACGCTCATTCAAAGAATGGCGGCCACGAATTTTCGTTGTTATCAAAAATAAATAAATAGGTGAAATTAAGATTAAAGTCACGAAGAGAATCGGGAAGATCAGTTTCTTGCCGTGAATTCCAGAATGGACGGTGAAGATCTAGTCCTACGGACTTCTGGAAAGATGGATAATAAATGGAGGTCACGAGGATGGAGCCGTATGTAAACGTGTCATATCTGTGGAAATAAAAGTAGGACCCACACAAAGTTCCCCGAACAGTGCGGGAGGAAAGTTGCGTACACGTGGACGCTAATGACATGGATGGGACCCACTTTATACTAGAGCCACGTCATGCACGACTCAGCCACTGAGGACTATATAGGCTTTACATCATTGCATTTTCCACTAAGGAGTATTAAATTTTGTGAATGCTCTTTCCAATGAAAAATTTATTGACTATTTTGACTCCCCCTATAGTTTTTTACTTTTTTAAATTGTCCACAAGGTTATGGTAAACACCTGGGATCGTATTAAATAAAGGAGTTGAGCTGAATTTACTTGGATTAAAATAAATTAATTTAATAAATAATAAATTATTAATTTGTCTATAAATTATTTGAATTGAGATGGATTGTGCTGATATATAAGTCATAACTTATCCTCTTAATTCCTAATAAATTTTAATTATTTTATTTATAATTTTTAATTAAATCAAATATTATTTTCAACTATATATAACATATCAAATAAAAAAATATCATTTTTTATAATATTTTGATAAGATTTTTTGTAATTAAATTTTGATTACATACCAACTAAATTTTTGATGAAATGAATTTGATTAGATTGAAAAATTGATGAGCTAATAAATGAACGGGTCAATAATCTGATCAAACTTGAAAAGGTTATGCATTGATGGATCATATCGTGATAGTGGATGGTTGTAATTATTAGTTGTGATTAATGATTGTTACTCCCTTTATTCTATATTAATTGAATTTCTAGAGTTTTTTTATTGTTTAAAATAGTTGAATTATTCAAAGTTCAAAAGAAATATTTGAATCTTTTTTCATGTTTACCCTTTGCATTAATAAAGTTTTATAATTTTCTATAAATTAAACTACACTGTTTACAAAGTTATACTCTAATAAAGGATTATTTGTATTTATTATTTCACATTTAATTATCTTTCTAAGACTGATTAAAGAAAAGGTAATATAGGAAAATATGGTTCAAATTTTATCTTTGAATGCTTTTCTTAATATGTGTGCATTACCTTAAAAATTAAGTTACTATGGAATAGAGGGAGTATTGTTATGACAGCCTAATTGTGATGATTATAAATAATGATCAGCAACGATGATAACGGATTATGGTAATTATTGATGATATTAATCATCGTTAAAAATGATATTTATTACTGTGGATGATATATAATTCTCTATTGACAATTAATTATTTCGAAAACAAATATTCTGTGTTCCTTAAGTTTAGTTTCGATTTTTGTTCTTTTATGTTTTTTCTTTCATCTTTTTTTTTTGTGTAACTAATTGATCTTTCCACTTTCTTTACGAAGTGGTCCACCCCATAAGGCTAACGCGTTGATTGGATTTGGATTGGTTTTCATTGAAAACCAAGCCTATTTTGACGATTTTATGCAGTCATTTAGTAGCTGATTAGAAAAATATTATACATGTACTATTAATTTTATGTCTCCAAACTTCTAATTTAAGATTATTTGACAGTTGATATTTGGCTAGAAACATAGATTTAGTTAAATTTCACTTTACATTTAAAATATTTTAATTGTGTTTGAGTTAAAATTCGAACGTTATAAACCTAATATATACTTTATTGTGTAGGACTTGATTTCGTGCCAGAAAAAGAATTTCGACATTCTTGAAAGTCCAAGTAGAAACCAACATAAATTAATCGGCATTTAGTGTCAAGAGCGCATGAGAGAATTTGAAAAAATTAAACACTCAAAAATTATTTTAACATGTACTACGTCGCGTGATACAAAATGTCAAAAATTATAAGGATTATAGTAGAGTGATAAGTATTATTTAATCTTTAACTAGATGTCTTGAATTCGAGTTCTCTTAGGTACAAAATCGCCTTTATTAGAAAATGATTTATTCCTTAATATGAGACTTTTCAATATGACTTCAAATATAATTGGACTTCAACACACATATCCGCACGAGAAAAAAAAAGTGCCAGATCTTTTTTAGGAGGTTTTTTGCTCAGAGCTTGCAAAAATCATGGTCTTGAGGAAAGCCTCTTGGCACGGCGCCCTCCGTCGCGTGGCATGTCGTCCAGGCATATTATTGGCCTGTGCGGAGCACTTTTATTCATTAAAGATATTTTGTCTTTCGTATGAATTTTAAGTTGTTATTCAGGACTAAGAGTAACTAAACTTCTTTGTCTAGCATTTTGATAGAATCACTATTTGTACTTTGATTTTGTTCTTCTTATTGAAGTTTGATTATGTTAGTTAGTGAATTTCTAGATTAGAGTCCATGAAACACCTCCTTCAATTGTCGATTGAGGCTCAAAATTATCTCATGCTCGCTAATAATTTTCTCACCGTTATTATTTATTCCGCCGTATAATTTTATATTGAATTAGTTTGATTTAACAAAGAGTTTAAAAAAGAAAGAATTTTTTTTAAAAAAACTTGTAGTCTAAAATAAGTGGTAGATATTTGTGTGACTATAAATCATTTCACTAAGGTTAAAACTGACATTTTAAAATTAAAATATTACTAAATATATAAGAGTGACTAAAAATAAAAGAGAGTCATATAAACCGGTAAAGAGGGAGTATTATGTATCTATTTTTATTGGATGAAATAGGAGTGTTTCAAATCAAATCGAAATCAATAAATCAAACCCCCAAAAATGTCACTTATTTATCAGTAATGAGTTATTGCTTTAGCAGTTTCGCTAACAGTTTTGATTTTTTTTGGTCATCTGTTTTTAACTGTTTGAAGTTTTTTTGTAACGGATTAATTGATAACCCAATAGTAAATTAATAAATTATATTTTTACCATTCGGTATATAAAGTTCTTGACTTATGGTTAGTTTCATATTTTTATTTCTGGCTGTCTCAACACTCAGTTATTCAACAATTTGTGAGTGTTTCTTTTTGAGCAAGATACAATCTAACAATTCATGTGCATGGTTCATTTGGTTTGTCACCTAGTTTCTAAGTATTTTTTAATAAAAAAATTTATTAAATCTTTCTGTTAAATCGATAATCGTATTGACAATAATTTGATAATCAATAAGTCAATATTTTAATAATTTTATAATGATTTAGTATCTCTAAAAATTGAAAATCAATAAGTTAAATTTATAAAGTTCAAAATCAAACCGAACCGATTAATATGCAGCCCTAGGATGAAATTTAAACTTTTTACTTCTCGTTATAATCTCGTTCTACTCAACATATTCAACTCTGTCATAAAAATAAAGTTCTGCATAATATATGTCCTTCGATTTTAAACGTGTACAAATAGATAACAAAAAAAATATTAAAAATATCTTTAAACTATATGAAATGAACAAAAATATTATTCGTTTATAGTTTGGTTCAAAAATACCTCTGCTGTCAATATTTTGGATTAAAAAATGGCTTTGCTATTAATAGTTTGGTTCAAAAATACGCTTATTATTACTAAATGGGTCAAAAATGTCATTTTTGAATAAATATATTATTATTTTTCTTTTTAAGCACATATTATTTCTAATAAGAATATTACTTTAAATAACCTTATTCTTATTTTCTTTCTTTTGAAATTACTTTAACTAATAAAAATATAGGAAATAATTTTTTCTTCTCAATATAATTTAATCAATTAAAATAATACGGCTTTATGTACCCTTTTAATGGTAAATATATGCCATATATATAAATCATAATTTATCGTAAACTCATCATTAATTTTCATTTACATAATAATACAATATAATTAAAATAAAATAAGAAATATTATTTTTTTCAAATTAAAGTAGGATAATTATTTGTTGATAGAAAAATATTGCTAGAGAAAGAATTAAATAAATAATATATTTATTTGAAAAAGATATTTTTGACCAATTAAGGAATAATAATGATATTTTTCAATCAAAGTATTGATGACAAAGGTATTTTTGGAACAAAGGATAAACTTAAGACATTTTTATTTACTTCACATAGTTTAGGGTTATTTTTGATACTTTCCGAATAGATAATTAAATTATTATAAAATCGAATAAGTAAGACAATTATTTTTAAAATAGGATAAATAGTCAAATATGTGATCGAATTTTGAGAAAAAATTCACATATGATATATGTTAAAATTTTGGCTCATTTATGTTATTTTCGTTTGAGAAAAAGACTTATTAATGTCATTATTTGTGAACTAAAAATATTTTTTCGTTTTGCAAATCTATTTTGTACATATGGCCAATTATGATTCGACCACGTCATTAACTAAATTATTTTTTAAAATGAAAAAGGTTCAAATATACATCGAATTTTGAGAAAAGACTCAGCTATTCTATTTGTTAAATGTTTGGGTCATCTATGCCATTTTAGTTAACAAATAATGACATACATAAGATTTTTTTCAAATAAAAATAAGATAAATAAATCAAATTTTTAACAAATGATATAAATAAACTTTTTTTCAAAAAATTCAATGACATATTTGAATGTTTTTTCTTTCAAATAAAATATAGGGTGAGAGATGGAGCTACTTTAAACAAAACTTTGTCCTCGTTGTAAGGCTGAGCTTTCCTCAATTAAAGCCAAACACTTCTCACACTACACTATAGCCCCTTTTTCAACTCTCTCTGCCTCTTGCTGGGGTTACTCTGTTAGTCCACTCAAAACTTGCTTAACAATTTATTCCTCTCAGTAGTTTTGTTGAGGTAATGTGTAAGTAGTGTAGCTTCGCAAGATTTGGTGTGGAGAATGGCCTATATGTGTACGGACAGTGGAAATCTAATGGCAATCGCTCAGCAAGTCATAAAGCAAAAGCAGCAGCAGGAGCAGCTTCAACAGCAAGAACAGCAGCAACAGCAGCAGCAGCAATTCTTGGGTGTTAATCCGTTATGCCTCAGCCCATGGACTTCCACTCACCAGACCTTAACTAATAGTCCCACTTTAGGATATGGACTTACCGGGTCGGGTTTTGCAGACCCATTTCAGGTTGCCGGAGGACCCGATGGCGGCGAGCCGGGATTTCAGTTTCCTAACTTGGAACATCATTCGACCGGGTTTAGGTTCGCTGATTTCGGCGGTGGACCGGGTGGTGAGTTTGACTCCGACGAGTGGATGGAGAGTTTGATAGGCGGCGGAGATTCTACCGGAAGCTCTAATCTTCAATCTGGTTGCGACGCTTGGCAGACGAGCTCGGAATTCACAAACCTTTACGGAGATCCGTTCTCGAGTTGTCCGAATCGACTCAGTATTGGTTCTTCTCCTCATCCGCCGCCTCCGCCTCCGCCTCCTTCCGATCTCAATGGGGTCATTTTTTCGGAAACCCAGAAAAATCTAAACTCACCACAACCACTGACATCTCCGTGGGTCCCACCATCTTCTTCTCCTCCTCCAATTGTTCAAACCTCGTGTAAAGAATCCAAGGTGGTATCAGCTGGTGTGCCCTGTAGTTCCCCTGAAAGTTTCTCCTCAAAACCATTGTTGAAATCCTTGGTGGAATGTGCAAGACTCGCTAAATCAGAGCCTGAGAATGTAGTAAAATCTTTGATTAGACTAAGGGAATCAGTTTCCCAGCAAGGAGATCCAACGGAGCGAGTTGGGTTCTATTTCTTAGAAGCTCTTTACAATAGGCTGTCGTCGTGTCAAGCAGAGAGAACTCCGACAATCTTTCGTACTTCTCCGGAGGAGCTCACTTTGTCATACAAAGCCTATAATGATGCATGTCCCTACTCAAAGTTTGCTCATTTAACGGCTAATCAGGCTATTCTTGAAGCAACTGAAAAAGCAACGAGGATTCACATTGTAGATTTTGGAATTGTTCACGGCATTCAATGGGCTGCTTTTTTACAAGCTTTAGCAACTAGATCAGCTGGGAAACCAGTCAGTGTTAGAATCTCCGGCATTCCATCAGTGGTACTGGGTAACTCTCCGGCAGCTTCACTTTTAGCTACAGGGAATCGTCTTCGTGACTTCGCGAAGCTTCTGGATCTTAACTTCGAATTCGAGCCGATATTGACACCAGTTCAGGAGTTAAACGGGTCTAGTTTTCGAATAGACCCGAATGAAATCTTAGCTGTGAACTTCATGTTGCAGCTGTACAATTTACTGGACGAGACAAATGTTGGCGTAAAAACTGCACTCAATCTAGCCAAATCATTGAATCCAAGCGTAGTGACATTGGGTGAGTACGAGGTGAATTTGAACGATGTTGGATTCCTGCAGCGGTTTAAGAATGCACTGAAATACTACTCAACAGTTTTCGAGTCGTTGGATCCGAGCTTGACCCGAGATTCACTAGAGAGAGTACAAGTGGAAAGACTGATACTTGGCCGGAGAATTGCCGGAGCCGTGGGCCTAGACGATGGGGGAACCAGAAGAGAATGTATGGAAGATAAAGAACATTGGAGAGAATTAATGGAAGGGGCTGGTTTTAAGGCAGTGACACTTAGCCATTATGCAATGAGTCAAGCAAAAATTCTTCTTTGGAACTATAATTATAGTTCATCATTTGGATTAATTGATTCTGCACCTGGGTTTCTCTCCTTGGCTTGGAAAGATAATCCCCTTTTGACTGTTTCTTCATGGCACTAATTTTTCTACATCAGTTATGTGGCCTGTTTCTGTTAGGTACTTTCTTCTAAGTGCTTAATATCAAGTTCATTGCTCTCTGTAGATTAAATAGTTAGTATAGAAAGATGATATTTTTGAGCAAGTTAACTTTTTGCAGCTTGAATTTCAAGATTGAGCCTTCTCTGTTTAAATGAATAGTGTACTCTCTGTAGTGTCTTCTCTCTTGTTCTCATCTTTAGTTTTCTAGGTTTTGTTTCTATTTTGGTGTCATTAGGAGGAAATCAGGTGTAATTGTGCATATAATTTGTGAATTATTGATGTATAATTAAATTAGTTGATTTTAATCCCAGGTTCCAACTAGACAATTCAAGTGAATTGAAATGAAATTGGTCTATTATCTGATAGCATTGTGTTGCTTGCACGATTAGTGAAAGAATGATGGAGTAAACAATTAAATGATTTTAGTCCAAAAGAAAGGTGGTCCTTTTCTCTCAGGTTCTGCAATGGAAGTTCCATTGACAATGACTTTAATCAAAAACCTGTGGGCTAGGTAAAGAAATAAAAACAGCTTTTTTCTTGAGCCGCTCTTGCTGATATGCTGTTTTGTTACTGATTTACCATGTCCTTCATTCAGGAAGACTAATACCCTAGTAAAGTCTATTCCTTTTTAGCAAGTGTGTAGTAAATTAGTACCAAACTTGATTCATGGCAATGCATTAATGCCAGTCCCTTTCATTCTGAAATGAATTCAGAATAGTACTCTTGTTACTCTTTCTTTCTTTCACTCACCAAATATCAGTTCCTGTCATTGAGTGGGGAAGCAGCAGCTGATGATGATGATGAAGAAGAGCCGTGCTCTTTTGCAAAACTAGAGAGGTCGTTGGGGGCCAAATTGTTTGACTGAAGGCAAAATTCGTTTACTCTAATTTTGGACCATTGATAGTGCGGTTTAATCACTACTGGCTCTCTGAATTGCTGAGGAAGTCGTAGTACATGTTGCGTAATGGGCCATGGATTTGTTACTAGTAGAAAATTGAAACACTAATGAAAGGCATGTATAGCTACTACCAAGAGTCAATGGATATTTCATTTGAAAAAAAATAATAGTCTTAAGTAGATCAATGAAGTTGGAGAAAATGATTGAAAATTACGTTCAAATGCTAGCAAAAATAAGAAAAATTAGGTGACTCTTCTCCGTCTAAATTTTGTTGAAGATGGTATTAGATAAGCTTTTTTTAAGTTGAAAATTTCAGCTTCTTTTAAGCAGTTTTGCTTTAAAATGAGTATTAAAAAACATTTTTTTTATTTACTCAAACAACATAAAAAAGTTTAAAAGTTACTTTAACTTAAAAAATACTTAAAATAAGCCTATTCAAATATGCTCTTATTAGCAGAATAATTGGCGTGTGGGACGTGGGCGCACAATATACTTAGCGGTAAATATTTCAAAATTATTTTCTATGATCAAGAGGAACTACTCGTATGATATGTCCTTTAGATGGTCTTCTAGTAATTGCTTTTAATTGGACTTAGGGATCGTTTCGTCCTCTGAGTAAATTATTTTTAAATTAATTTATTTCAAATTTAATAAAATAAATATAAATTTTATTTCAAACTTAATCTTAAAATATTCTATCACTCGAGACTGAAATGGAAAAAAGAAATTGAGCTGTTTAAAAAAGGAGTGGGCAGCTGACCCCAGAGGTACTTAATTAGATTAGATTATGGGATACTCTGCAGTTTACTGGCCATAAGACCCAGAGCTTAAATAGATAGTTTCTGCATTTCCATTTGAAAAAGTTGGTCTGACAATTAAAAAATGAGAATGATGATGACGATCCAGCGGCTTCGAGAAAAGTGCCCTCTTTAAGATTGAATCTAAATCTGTTCTCTTCTGTAGTTTTCTGCATTTTTTATCAATTTTGTGTCTGCTCTTACTTCGAGAATTCGTGACTATTAATGCGATTAAAAACAAAGTCAGTATTGAAATGACTTATGGCTGCACTTTTTTCACTTAAAGAAAAGACATTTGGCAACCGGAAATATTGCAGGTTTACCTACATTTAATTTTGCACAAAAATAACAAAATTTTGAAAATGTGTTTGGGACATAAAATTTGTTTAACTTTTTTTAAAAAAATTGGCTCAATTCAGTTTTTGAGATTTTTACTCACAAAATTCCAAAAATTTACATATCTAAACTTAATTTTAAAACCTAGAATTTTAAAATTTATAACGAAATGGGGACTTAAAACTAAAAAAAAATAATCTAAATTGACGTGGACCGTTGAGTAGGATAGGTGAAGCCAGGACTCTGATCCAACGGTCGACTGGTCCAACGCTGTCAAGACATCTTCAGTATTTTTTCCCTCTACCTTCCCCTTTTCCCCTTTTCTTTGGCAGGGTAATCATGGATTTCAACTAAAATTAAAGAGGGAGATGTCAGTAATAACTTTGCCTTAAATTATCATTTGCAAAGTTTACCTCTTTAGTTACTGGCCTAAGTCCTATAAAATTTCCATTATGCCAATTCAAAAAACTAAGGTGGATCATTCTCGAGTTTTGAAGTTCGAAAGACAAAAAGAAAGCAAAATAAAGGAATTGATCAACTTATCAAACTCATGATTTAAAAATATATTTATATTTCTTAAATTTATCTCCTCAACAATTGGCGAATGGGTGCATTAGTCCATCCTTATTTATCAACCATGAGTTTGGATTGTATATTTGAGAAATGATTCGAAACCATTTACTCTTCCTTAATGAACTTAGTTTAATTGAATTCCGAATATTTAATGAGTTTAATTAGCACACAAATTTGAATTAATCGAATTAGTGATTTTTGACTATCGAATCAAAAAAATAAATTAAGCAAATTGTTTACTCAGGTGCAAGGGAAATTAGTTAAATTGGTCTCCATTAGTTTTTCTTGTGTGCGTCGGATCCTAATGACTAATTTGCTTAGATCAACATCTTTTATCTCGAAAGAGCTTTTTACTCCTTTTCTTTCTAACACCTAATAGAACACATCTTACTATTTTCCTACGAAAAGACAAAATAATATTCCTAATACCAAATATAATAAACCTTTTAATTTGACAACCATCATTATGATAGCAAATTGATTG
The DNA here is from genome assembly GCF_947179165.1 of Solanum dulcamara. Taxonomy (NCBI): domain Eukaryota; kingdom Viridiplantae; phylum Streptophyta; class Magnoliopsida; order Solanales; family Solanaceae; genus Solanum; species Solanum dulcamara. The sequence goes on along the minus strand of NC_077247.1, from coordinate 54,249,624 downwards.
ATGTTGTCCTCAAAATACTTCTTAGTTTTTACTCAACTATATTCGTAGTATTAGAATTTCGACCACCCGATCATTCTTATGGATCTGCTTTTGGTACTTTGAAGTGTGTTTATAACGGTTGGAAGTACTACAATGATTTGTGTTGGACTTTTCCTATATAATTATACCCTTTTTAAAAAAAATTATAACCTTAGTGTTCACGTCAGTTTGTCCACACTTTGATTAATTTTACGAAATACTTGTCACTTCCCACAAACCACAGGTATCAAACAAAAAGAAGAAATCACTTAGGAGTAATTTCTACTGGGCTAGGAATGTTGCTCAGGTTCTTCAAATGTTGAACGGCCCAATTTGTTCTTCCCATCTGGTGGAAACCACTCAAACAAAATGATCTAGACCATTCTATTTTGAGAAACTTTTTGAAGTTTATAATAACCCTATTTCACTTATTTTAAAAAAATTGCCAGGTTGAATTGAAATAACGAACGAATTTTCTAAACAAACACTTTCATATAAATATTTTTTCCAAACTTGTCAAATATTATCTATGGATATGATTTAAACATGCACCGAATGTAGTAGAGCTTGGTTCAGCTATAATCTAATTTTTTGTTTTGTTTTTTAATCAAGATTTCATAGATAGACCAAAAAAATAAATAAAGGAGGCTATGTCTGTCTTCTGTTTTACAAAATTAGGGATGAAGAACTCATCCTTATACTCTAGCTAATCAAAGAAACGAAAACGGAAAGATTAGAGTTATTCCTCACTGCATGAACATACAAAATGAAAATTCTAATACAAGGAATTTTGAGCTATAAAAAAGCCAAAAAAGTCAGAAGTTGCCCTTCTTCTCTTCGAGTTTATATTGTTTGCTTTCATGTTATGATTGTTAATGATGACGTAGCTATTTATTTATTTCAATTTCATCTCAATTTACTTGGCACTTTTTAGATTCTAAGAGTCAAATAAACCCTTTATATTATGTTTTTAAAAATATCTTTTACATATATTTTGATTGATTTATTATTAAAATTTATTAACTTTTTATCTAATTTAAAAATATATATAATTTAAATTTAATTTTTTTTTTGTTGAAATCACAATAAAAATTGAATTATTTGAGAGCCTATTTGGATTGGCTTAGAAGTTGATCGAACCAACTTTTAAGCTATTTTTTAACCTTTAAAAGTGTTTGACAACAACAACGACCCAGTAAAATTCCACAACGTGGGGTATGAGAGGGTAAAGTGTACACAGACCTTACTCCTATCAAGGTAGGACGGCTATTTTCGGGAGACCATCGGCTCAATAAAAGCATTAAAAGAGGTTAGATAAGGTTAAAAAGTTACGAAGTTCAAAGCGATAAGGTAAAACAAATAACGAAAGCGATACAAATAAAATAGAGTAATCAAAAAAGAAATGCTTAAAATAAGTTAATATAAAAAAAAAAGAAGTTAAAAGTTAAAAGTTACCACCCATCCTCCCCTAGTTTTTTCTTTTTAGATTAAAAATCATATATATTTGGCCAACAATTTTGTCTTTTAATCCCTGATATTTTTTATAATTTCTATATTATTTTCCTCCTCTTTTTTTTCTTGCTATTTTTCTCTTCCGTTTTGTCTTCTTCTTCGGTCTTTCTTTCTTCCCTTGTCCCGCTCTTTTTGCTCTTTCTTTTTTTCATTTTCCCACCTCTTTTTGCTCTTTGTTTTTACCTCTTTGTGCTCTTTTTTTTTTTTCCCAGTTTCTTCTTCTTTTTCTTGCTTTCTTAAATTATTATTCTAAATTATTATTATTGTTTTTTATAAATTTTTTGTAGTATAGAATAAATATAGTCATTATTATATTTAAATATAATTGAAAAGCATATCAACTTTTTCATGTGCTTTATAATAATTAACATTTTATAATGTTTGACAATTTTAAGAGTATTTTAGATATTTTAATTTAAAAAGTGTTTAACAATATTAATGTACCAAACACATTAATAATTTTTTTTAAAAAAGTTAGCTCCTCTATCTTATTTTATATAGCACCCTTTTCTTTTTAATAAATCTCAGAAAGAATGTCACTTTATTTTAATTAGAAATAATTTTATTCTAATTTTTTTTTATCCTTAATGAAATGATTTATAACCATAAAAATATGTCTGGATTGTTTTGAATTAAAAGTTTAAATTTTATTTTATTTTAAAAAAAGTATTGTGTCAATTCAAATGATGTCTGAAAAAAAAAACCTTTTTAAACGCTATATTTTTTTCTTGGCCAATCCAAACTGGCCGTGAGTCTCAAAACTCGAAAGTGTCACAAGCATGGGAATATTGTTTGTTTTACCCAATCGATGTCAATAGTGGCAACGAGTCTTAACGTGTCAAGAGTACATGAAAAAGAGAACGTGTGTGGCAAAAGCTAAGGCATTAGAGGGAGTTTACTTCTGATGAAAAAACCATACGTGTAGTGTTTTGTCCTCTGTATATATCCACTTGATCCTAAAATTAAGTAATTCCAACTATAAATTTACATTTGATGATTTAACAATCAAACAGCAAATATGCTTAACACCCTCAGCTACCAGAGCACAATCACTTGTTGTGTTCTCAACTCCTTGGGAGTTGGGCGTACCACATTTGTTCAAATTCTTCTCAGGTAAGATTGCGGACTCTTTCGACAGAATCAGGGAAAAAGGATGATATCAAAATGGACCAGACCAAGAATCCTCCAACCCAGACCAAGAATAAGTAAGTATTACTACTATTTGGTTATAAATTTTATTAGTTTTGTTAGTAGAGGTGCGAGTAATTCAATTGAATCTAATAGTATTATATATAAAATATAAAAAAAAATATTGAGTTAGGTCCTAAATAATATTGACTATTGACGTGGGGTCTGGGAGGGTAAAGAGAATGCAGACTTTATTCCTACGAGGTAAGACGGTTGTTTCCGAAAGACCCCCGGCTCAATAAAAGGATAAAAAGAGGTTAGACAAGGCTAAGAAGTTTATAGCGATATGGGAAAGCAAATAACGAGAGCGACACAGATAAAATAGAGTAATCAAATTACAGAAAGTAATAGATAATAACAAAAATCAGAGCACAAGAAATTATAGTGCGCTAATGCACGTAATAATAAAGAAGAATAACGAGACTATGCTCGCTTTTAGCCTATTGAATTGTTATTGTTGTCCTTGGGCTATTGTGGTTAGCTGCAGGAATGTGATTGTCTATTGTGGTTAGCGGCAGGAATGTGATTGTCGCCTAATAGAGATATGAGTTGCCTACGGGGATATATTGATTCCTAAGAAGGCTATGTGCTGCGTACAAGGCTATGTTGGTGCCTAAGAGGGATATGAGTTATCTACGGGGCTATATGGATGCTTAAGTGGGCTATGTGCTGCCTACAGGGCAAAGTGGTTGCCTAAGAGAGCTATGAGTTGACAACGGGGCTATATTGATCCCCAAGAAGGTTATGTCTTGCCTATGGGGCTAAGTTGTTGACTTAGAGGGCTATGAGTTGACTGCGAGGCTATATTGATGCCTAATAGGGCTATGCGCTATCTATGGGGCTATATTGTTGCCTAAGAGGGCTACGTGACTACCTACGGGGTTAGGGAACTACTGACAGGGATATATAGACTGATTTGACATCTTCTGGGCTTATGGGGGCCTAGGTTAGTGGTCTTGTTTACTGTTTTTACCTGCCGAGTTTATGGGGGCTTGGTTAGGTTGTTGTTTAATTATTTTTGATAACTTTAGAATCAGGAGTAGGTTAATACGCTTAATTTATTCTTGATTTATTTATCTAATTATTCTCAGTATATCATGATACCTGCTCATATCGCCTTTTACACTTAGTACATTATTTCGTATTGATGCCCCATTGCTTGGGGGCACTGCATTCATGCCTGTAAGTCCAGACGACACGGTAGACATCTTTAGCAACAGGGTTGACTTCTTCTGGAGTTGTCGAAATTTGGAGGTTTGTTAGCTTTTGTTGTATATATTATTGGGTAAGTCGGGGTCGTATCCCGCCAAGCTTTACTACTCCTATAGGTTTGTAGACTAATGTGTGGGTTATATAGCTATATTATGGCTAAGTTATCCTGGTTTGTTGGGTTGCTGGGTTTGATAGTTGTTTGATTCATTGTCTTGTTATGTACCTACTTTCAGCTTTTGTAAAGAGATCATGGTGGCCTTGACTGGCCAATCAGGACTTGTGTGTTAATTGGCTATTTCTTTATATGAACTCTTGAGAGGGGCCTTGCCGGCCGAGAGCTTAATTTTAACCTAAAATATATTTGTTTTGTTTTCTTGATTGTGTGTGGCTACCATGCGCTAGTAGCAAATGTTTCAGCAGGGTCAGCTCGGGTCTGAGTTTTGGCATTAGGTGCCAGTTGTGCCCGTTGAGTTTGGATCGTGACATTTTCTATGGGTATAATTTTCCTAATTACTCTCCATAGCTATATATATGTTTACTATGGTCTTTAGCCTTTGTATATCTCACTGCATTATATAAATTAAACTTTTGCGTTTGTATATCTCACTGCATTATACAAATTAAGCTTTTGCGTTTGTATATCTTGGTGCATTTTACAAATTGGGCTTTCAAAGAGATGGTATATATTCGCGTCCAAAACTGTATATTCGCTTTCAGATTGTATATTCGCTTATAAATTCGTATATTCGCTTTCAGATATGCTTTTATGTTCGTTTTTAGATTTGCTTTTATATTCGTTTCCAGATTTTGCTTTAGAGATTTGTATATTTGTTTCTACATTTGTATAATAGTAAATTTCATTAAATTATAACCAATTCGCATAATTAATTAAAGCTATATTCTTATCGCATAATTATAATAGTAATGTTTGTCAATCTGCGTAATTTCACTTATTTTGAACTCCTTCCTGCAATATGCAATTTAAATTCTAAAAAAAATGGCCACATTTGTTATTCTGAATTTACTTGAGTCGAGGGTCTTTCAGAAACAATCGTTCTACCTTGATAGGAGTCAGGTGTGCGTACATTTTACCCTCCCAAGACTCCACGTTGTGGTGTTTCACTGGGTTGTTGTTGTAATTTCAAATATATACAATAAACTAATTAGTTTACAACAAATATAGCCATATTTTATTTACATAAAAAATAGCCAAAATCATTAGAAATATTCAGTGACTATACAATATAACTTGACAAAAGTCATAGAAAGTATACATTGACTATACAATATAGATTACTTATAATGAGCTATACACTGAATATACATTATGATTCACTTAAAAATTGATTATACATGAAATATACACTGATTATATATGTCTATACAACGAATGAGTTTTTTTTTTGGTAATTTACAACAAATATCTTCATATTTTATTTACATAAAAAATAGCTAAAATCATAGAAAATATACAGTGACTATATAATATAGTTTGGCAATAGTCATAGAAAATATATGCTGACTATACAATATAGATTACTTATAAATAAAATATACACTTAATATATATTATGATATACTCAAAAATTGAATATACCTTGACTATACATAAATATATACTGACTATACATTTCTAATCCAACGAATGATTATTTTTTACTAATTACTTTTATCGAATGTCTCTGCGGCGTAATTATCCCTTTGCTTTGTATAAACGCCCACATATATGTTTTGGGCTTTGTTTAGTTGAGCCTTGTTGTAACGTTCACGGCTTTTGATGGGTTTGTTTATGTGGGCTGCTATTCGATTTGCTTGCGGTTAAACCCTCAATTCGGAGAGGAACATCTGTTCGCCACTTGTCACAAAATAATTGGTCAAAATATACATCCAGATTGTTCCGAATTGTCTCAACCGCCATACGAAACATTGTATACTTTTGTCTTAAGTCGGTTACATTTTTCTCCTAGGATTCTATCCGCCGCATAGAAGTCGGTTGACAATCTTTATATATAGCCTTCAATTAGATGGTCTCTCCAATCATTCTACCCTTCTTTCATGGTACATGAATTTCTTTGTCGATTACTAGGGATTTTCGCACAGCGTAATTTTTTGGATGAAGCAATTTGAATGCTCTGCCCCTGGGAGAAAGGAGTCCATATTTCTCATTTCTCCGTCTCTGCAGAAAAGCTTGGCTCAGATGGTTAAGGTGCAGATAGAGTTAAATTCTTTGCGTTGTTGGCTGGATTTCCCTTATCGTAATCAGAAGCGTGAAGAGCAATATTCATAGGATTTTTTTGTTGTATAGGGATATAATCGGGACATAAATAGGCCTAATATCAGGGGGTCATGTCCCGTTTAAATTACTCTGTTACTGCTCTGGCCTTTGCCATGTCGGGTGCGCTTGCTTGGCAGGTCCATATCTTTAATAAAAAATCGATTTTTCGGGTTTTGAGGGGGGAGATAGCACGGGATTATTATCTTTTTTGGCCCGGGATCTCTCCCCTCTCGTTTTGTGTGTGTTTTATGCTTTTCTAATTCCTGTTTGCACGTCACGCTCTGCTTAGATGTGCCCAAATCGATCGTCAGATCAGTATTCTTTCAACGAGCTACCCTTAATTGGGCGTTCACATCAGGTACAGGGTGGTTAGCATCTTTTCTGCTTAACTTTTGCAATTAATTATAATGCGCGCAAGAGAGAAAACAAAATCGAGATAACTAGTTTATTGATATCGTAGCAGAATTATTCTAAATAAGTAAATTTGGGTTAACACATGTTGATAGTTTGTGCAGTTAGCGCCATAGAAGAAGACGAATGTGGATCTTTCAAGTTTTTTAACATGCATTTGGTAACAACTCCAAATCTAATAAACCAAGTAGTATCTGTTTCTGTAAAACGTGCTTGGGATAAAATCCACGTGAACTCCATCTAATCAGTGGAGCAACCTAGCGGACCTCAGGTATGCATTATAGGCTCGTAATTATGCTTTGATTGGATTCAGAATAATAGACCATCTCAGGTATACTTCATAGGCTAGTAATTATGCTGGACTTTGGTTCGTAATGAATAATTTGCAAAAATTCTGAACCATTTTGTGGCCTTGGACGATGTTTTCAACTCTAATACTTCTGAATTTGACAAAAATAAATTATGGTTTACATATGACTTATCCAAATTATTGTATCAGATGTATCAGATCTGTCATATTTAAGTTCGCCTTTGTCAGATGTCGATTATTAGTCTCTGTATTAAGAGTGATATGTTGCTCTTCAGTAGATTCTAGTGATTTTGTAATGAAAAATTTCAAATTTTTACTTCAAGGAAACGGTTTAAAGTTGTTTACCAACGAAAATCACTTTGCAAATCTGGTACCAACGAAAATCACTTGGTGGTAGTATAATATTTTGAGGGGGCAAATCAGAAGGATGTGAAGAACAAATTAGTTAATTCTTCGGCCTATCTTGTGGACCCAATTCGTGCATTTATGATGGTGGACGTGAAGAACCTACTCATCCAAGGATACAGGGATTATGTAATCAAAATTAAATTAGTCTTTGATCGAGGGGTATTCTGCCATGTTATTGCAGGATGTATGACGCTCTGGTTATTCCTTATGGTTGTGAACATATTCTTTCTGTAGGCCTTGATTGTTGAAAGGCCAAGGCCGACCAGTTTTATTTGGTGCCCATTGGTGACAAAAAGATTGTAGATCCATTGTTATGTAGACTTGATAGGAAGTACAAGATGGTAGGTCTCCTTTTTGTGTAGCAAATATGTGAAAGAAGCAGTGAACGGCCGTCAGGTCAAGGTTATTCAAGCTTTGCTTAAAAGTTGGTACACAAATTGTTCATGCGATTGATTTTTGGTACATGATGGATGTGTTTAGAAGCTCAGAATGACCTTTTGTACACTTTTTGGGCATATGCTTTTGCGCCTGTTACCATTGATCTGGGTTTCTCCTCTTCTTTGCTGGTTAAATTTGTATGATACGAAGTGATCTCTTCAGGTGTGTGTTCTGTGTGCACTTTTAACCATCATGTTCATGTACTTTGAGTTTGGTAAATGATGTACATGTCCTGAAGCTTAAAATTGTGATTGACCCTTTGTACACATTTCAGGTGTAATGCTTTTGCGTCTGTTACTGTTGGTCTAGTTTTCTCCTCTTCTTTGGTCAAATTTTTGAACATCCCGTTGTGAGACATTAGTGTGTTTCTATGATACAAAGTTATCTGCATTTTCAAGTGAATGTTCTGTGTATGCCCTTTTTAGCCAATATGACATGTTGGATCAGAGAATCAAGGCAAAATCTTAAGAATTATCAGAGAAATCCCAACTTAAGGAGTCTGTGATAGAGATAAAGTGAGGGTATATATTCTGGAAAGATCAAAATGACGGTGGCTTCAAACAAAACAAAATTCATTTAACTATGTTAAGTGAATTTATGAAGACAAGATTTCAGGATTTTCGAGCAAGGCAGTTTGGTTATCATAGAAAATGTTCCAGTAGCTGAGACGGACAGCTCCAAGTCACTAACACCAACCACCTTAAAGGTAATGAGTACACACTTTCAATAAGGCCTGCCATGTAATGGAGTAGCCGAAATGGTCCATTCAACAGATAATTATCAACCAACATATAAGGTAACCTTTATAGAAGATTGTGGACAGGAAATGCAGTCGATCTGGCCAAAAGAAATAAAGAAACAGATCATTGATCTCATCCATGAAAGATTCAAGGCCTCATTTCAGCAGTATTACCACAAACTATAAGTGTCTGTCCAACAATGTCTCACAAGATTGTGCAAAGATTGTAGAGAGGAGAAAGATCGTTGGCCATTCAGTGAGTGGATGAGGCGTTTATTCGGGACCTTGTTGTTTTTTTAGAAATTTTGAGAAACGAGAGGTTATCAACAATAGCCTTAAGAAAAGTTGGAGGAGTACGGGTAATCATGTATCATTAAAATAAAGGCGTTACTTGCCAATTGTAAATTTAAAATCTCAAATAAGTTAAGCTTTGTGTGTTTTCTGTAGAGTATTAAAATTTCATTTGTAAGTTTGGCACATGATATACTAATAAGAATTCGTCTTGATTGACAGCGTTATTGAGTTAAATTACTCTTTATCTTTTATTGACATGGGCACAATATTTTTATTCCGATCTGTGGCTGTATTGTTTCTTTAAAGAGGACGCTCTTAGGATTTACCTGTGTGGTTACTGAAATTGAATTCAATATTAATGGTCTAATATAATATGAAACTAAGAAGGAAATTTATGGTCATTATGTTGACTAACGCGCATGAAATACCATAGTATTTCCACTGCAATTTTAAAAAGTAGTTGAAGGAAAAAAGGGAATTAGAAGAGGGGGGAAATATTACCAGTCAAATCAAATGTATTTGAAAACCCTAAGAATTGGTAATTCATTGCCTAAATTTGGAAGATTGTAAATGCTACCTACAAGGCAAGATATAGCAAAAATAACTGAAATTTTATTGAATTCTCCAACAGTTGTTGGTCAGCAGTTTGTTTTTACCGTTAGTGTGTTTGTTAGGTTCCGTCCAAATTTGTGCACATTTGCTTTGAATAATAACATAGTTGGGTATCATTACATTATAGTGTCCAACTAAAGAAGACCCCAAGCGTGTGAAAATTCCATTTTCCGTCTGTTCCCTCTCTATTAATGTTAAAGTGAATGATCATCAACTTTGCGTGATTTCTCTACAGCTAGGAGTGGTGTAATCTACTTTGTACTTTCTATATTATTACAAGAATTAATTGCTACTTTGTGCATAGAGAGAGATCAAGGGAATCACATGTTTCTCCCTATATTTCTCTCTTTTTAAAGATAGCTTTCAAGTACAAATCTTTCTGCCATCTTCCTAATTCCATTCAAAGAAAGGTAATAACCAGTTCATTCTTGAATTCATTCTCATCTCTCTTTTTTTTTTTTTTACTTTTTCATAATTGGCCTAATCCAGCTTATCTTACCGGAAACCTAAATTTATGAGGCGTGTTTGTCTTGGTGATAAAGCAGAGTCACATATAACAATTAGCATCATTTTCTCAATTAACAGGAACCATGTTCTGGAGAAAACCGTCTCACACGAATCAGGCTGATGATTCTGCTAGGCGCGATGCAAAGGTAACAGAGTTTGATCAAGTTTTATCCTCACAGAATATGCAGTCTGGCTTGGTTATGATACATTTTTCTCTGGCTTGTTTACATTCCAATTTGCTTCATCAAATCCATGCTGATCATGTTAGTGCCTCACTTATCCTAAAAAAACCATGTTATGTTTTGGAAATACCCCACAACTGCTGCTTATAGAGAGTTAATAATAACTGGACTCTCTACTCGAATTGTCAGGACTATTGAACTCACTATATTAGCAATTAGTAGTTAAGACCATATATAACATTATAGAACAGGAAATAATTTTCTTTGTGAAACCAGGTTAGCGAGTTAAGGGCGGCTCTTGGACCTCTATCTGGGCGAAGCGTAAAGTTCTGTACTGATGCGTGTCTGAGGCGATACTTAGAAGCTCGAAATTGGAACTTTGACAAGGCAAAGAAAATGCTCGATGAGACTCTCAAGTGGAGATCCACCTATAAGCCTGAAGAAATTCGTTGGGTGATTGTTCTCTAGACTTTGTACTCTCAACTTTGTCATCCAAACTATGCAAGGTCACAGTTAGCCATCTAAAAGAATTCGGCTAATAATGTATTTGCACAAAAACTATGAAAGTGTTTTCTAATTCGAACAAGTCAATACTTTATATCTTCGCTGTAGAATATACACATCATAATGTTGAATTATTATTAGGGAAAATCATACTGCAGCTTAGAGGTTATGGTTGGTAGGCACAAATGTTACTAGATCAACTTTATATGTCTATATATGTCACTTGGTATAATGTTGGAAGATCATTCATGATTCTAAATTAATGATCTTGCAATATATCAGCATGAAGTGGCACATGAAAGTGAAACAGGCAAAGTTTTTAAGTCCAATTTTCATGACCGACTAGGCAGGACCGTACTTATAATGAAGCCTGGGAAACAGGTTCGTCCCTGATATCTTACCTTTAAATTAAAATCCAATCCATATATTTCATGTTAACATTATCCATATTGTTCTGTTTCATGGATGGCAGAACACATCATCTCCAGAAGGTAATATCCGTCATCTAGTCTATTTGATGGAGAAAGCTATCCTTAACCTGCCAGAAGGCCAAGAACAAATGTCTTGGTTGATAGACTTCAATGGATGGTCATTAAACACCAACATTCCCACTAAAACAGCAAGAGATATCATCTACATTTTGCAGAATCACTATCCAGAGAGGCTTGCTATAGTTGTTCTTTATAGTCCACCTAGATTTTTCGAGGCATTTTGGAAAGTAAGATTCTTCCTCTTGTCATTTTTTTTAGGAGGATCCTTTTTTCTGAACTTGGTCAATCACAATTTGTGCATCATTTTGTGCAGGTAGTGAAATATTTTATTGATGCGAAAACATTTGAGAAGATCAAGTTTGTGTATCCAAACAACCAAGATAGTGTGGAGTTGATGAAGACTCTTTTCGATACTGAGAATCTTCCATGTGAGTTTGGGGGAAAAGCCACATTGAATTATGATCATGAAGAATTTTCCAGATTGATGGCTCAAGAAGATGTTAAGACAGCTAAATTTTGGGGCTTTGATGATGAGCGATGATGGATACTCTAAAGCAAAGGTAACGCCTGGCTAGTGAGTGTTGCATCATCTGCAAGCTAAGCAAGTGCAGAAGTTTACATGAACAGTGTATAATGAAATTTGTACATTGTCAGTCTTATTTTTACAACACTTTCTTATGTTACTCGATCTGCCATTAAAATGCACCATTGCTTTATCAATTTTATCAAGTCTCTTGCTTGAAATGTTAATATGCACATAATTTGGATGCATTAATTTTTAATATAAATAAGTACAATTGAAGCACTTATTGCATATATGTAGTAAGTTCATGAAAGTTCCAAAGCCGCCGCGTCAATCAATTTACACGGTGAACATTAGTTGAACTAGTAACGATGTAGAGAGAAGAACACGCATTTTAAACAAGTAGGCACCATTCGAGATTGACCTAAAATAATAATAATCTAAAATAACAATATACCCAGTTTTATCCTACTTGTGAATCTGAAGAATAGCTTGTCCCAAGAGGATAGGATGTATATAAATTTCATTTCTATCTTTGTGAAGTAGTGACCCTCGATTTGACGGACAAGAAAAGATTTGAAGCATGATAATAAAAAAGTATGATAGCAAAATAGCAAGATACAAAGCAAGCGAAACAACAATTAGTAGTAATACACATAAAAAAAAAAAACAAGCCCAGTATAATCCCACTATGTGGGTCTAGGAAGGGTAGAGTGTACGCAGACCTAACCCCCACCTTGAAGGTAGGGCGGCTGTTTCCGAAAGACCCTCGGCTTAAGAGAGAAGAACAAGAGAAGAAAAACAAGAAAAACAAGATATAGGTCATTACAGGCAAGCATATCGAAAACAATATACAAATATGAATAATGAGAGCAAGAAAGTCAGGGTAGGAAAGACCGGAAAGAAAGGAGCATTAACTACTATAGATAAATAGGATACCCAAAGTAAACCGGACCAACAAATGTAAGTAGTAATCAAATGCAGAAATCAAACGTTAATAAACAAATGAGCAAAACTACGACTACTATGGAGAAAAGATAAGCCACCTATCCTACTATCTTAGTCTGAGTCCTCCACAGCCTCCTATCTAAGGTCATGTCCTCGGTGAGCTGCAATTGTGCCATATCTTGTCTAATCACCTCTTCCCAATACTTCTTCGGCCTCCCTTTGCCCCTCCTGAAACCGTCCATAGCCAACCTCTCGCACCTCTACACTGGGGCATCCGTGTCTCTCCTCTTCACATGCCCAAACCATCTCAGTCTTGCTTCCTGCATCTTGTCCTCCACCGATGCCACTCCACCTTGTCTCGGATATCTTCATTCCTAATTTTATACGTGATTACTAAACAATAGTGCTATTGATAAGGAGAAGTGAGAGAAGGCTATCCATTTGTCTGTCCCACACAAAGTGTGACTACACCGGCTAGTTACTAACCTTCTAAGATAAGTTAATTGTTAAACTCACTCTTTTCTATCTGAGGTCATATCGTTAGTAAGTTGATGTTATGTCAGTTTATGTCTAGCCACCTTCCTCTGATTCTTCTAACTTTCGTAACTCTTATTACCACCAATCTCCCATACCTCTTTACGATGCATCAACACACTTTCTATTCATATTTTTATAATTTTACAATCAAACATATTTTTTAGAGTTAAACTCTTAAAGAAAAATTAAAAAAAAATTATGCTCATACGCCCCCTGAATTCTTTTGTCTTGCCTCAAGGAAAAAAAAGAATTGCTTTAGACGTTTTCCAACTTAAAACCACTCGTTTTCTTTCCCTTGAGAAAATTCTCTTTTGCTTATCTCCTAAGCTAACCATTGCCCACTCAAGCACAGGTGTGCCGAATAAATGGCTCCGAAGAACTTGTGGTTCAAGGTTTGTGTTTTCTCTAATATATATTAACACAATGCTCTCTTCTTATCTGAAAGGTAATGTTTTCTTTGTACATTCTTTAATAAATATACTGAATGTAGATGTAAACTACTAATGGTTCTATATTTTGAAAGATAATCCTGGGTTCCTCCTCCATGGCACGTCGCGAAATTCTAGCTGACATGGGTTACGTATTTACAGTTATGGTACGTTCAATTTTGTTTTAAGCAGATTCTGTATTTTTATACTACTAGAATCGCATTTTCTGTTCAGTTTAGGTTTTGGACCTGGTCTTAGTTTTCTTTTCTAGTTGATTTTGACGTATATTTTAATTGTTTTTTTTGTGGACTAGAGTGCTGACATTGATGAAAAGAGCATTAGGAAGGATAATGCAGAGGAATTAGTGGTTGCTCTAGCAGAAGCAAAGGTATACTACCTCTTTTACCACAAAATATTTTTCAATTTTCTCATATATGGTTGATAAAAATGTTTTGGAAAATACTTTTGTCTAGGAAACAATTTTTTCAAGAGGAAATGACTTCCCCAGTGGAAGTAGTCAAAACAAATTCCATAAGTGACATTCCAAGTTCATTGTCTCTTCCCACCCATCTTATGCCCCCCACCCAGAACCCCCACTCCCCACCCCATTTTATCCCCATAGTGTGTTGCTTACTTACCAAACACTAGAAAATAAGTAAGAAACCCACTCGTTTTCCAAGAAAATATTTTCTTGGAGAACATTTTCCTTCATACATTGACTCTCAACTCTTGCATTTGAGTCTAGTACAGGAAAACGTTTGTTATCTGCTGCTGTCTTTCACAATTTTCCTTAAGTCATTTTTCATGTCTTCTCAGTTAATTTTATAGTGAAGTTGGTAGAAGTTCGCCAAAACCAATATTTTTGTTAGAATTGGGTTGAAGCTTTAATCATTTTTTTAGTCCAAGTAACTTGAAACAACGATCTTTGTAGTGTATCTGGCAGGATAGTGTTAAGTAACACAAATCGCCCAGCTATAAAGGCCAGGAGTAATCCTTGACGAGTTCTGTTGATAATTGTATAGTATATGATATCAATACCAAAATCCAAGATTTTTGTGATTGGATGAGATTTATTATTTTGCGTTTCCTTGGCATCTTTTGTGTCCTAACTAACTTCCAATCATTCTGCCCATCAGTGATTTGTGTTATGAAATTTCAATTTGATGGTTAGGGACTATCTATAAATGGGTACTTCTCTTCTGCTGATATTGTACTGATCCTGAATAGTTCGTATACGATAATCAACTCATTTTCTTTCCTTCCATTCCCATGAGACTGTAATTGTGCCGTATAAATTATGACGGAGGGAGTAATATGTAATACAGTAATATCATGTTCCAGTGCTTTAAGAGCAAATCTTATCTTTGCTTACTGGGTCTGTTCTTCTTAGGCAGATGCTATTATGTCAAGGCTCAAAACAACTGATCATTTGGAGGAAAATACCCATCCCACTCTGTTAATTACTGCAGATACAGTATGTTTACTTCTCCCCACTAGAATATTTCAAGTGCTATTGCCTTGTTAAAGATGTTCTCTGATTGATTTGAGGGCTCATCAGAAACCATTTAATGCTTTGTTTTTCATTTATTGCAAAACTAGTTGGTGATATAGGCACATTTAGCAATAATTAAAAAACAGCAGTACAAAATTTTAGCTAGTAACTTTGCATAGAGAAGTCTGGAGAAAGTGTTGAAATTAGCTTGATGTTAATTCTTTTGTTGGACAAATAATGCAAGCCGCTGACCTACCTTGTATGGCATTTTAGATTGACACTTATTGTGTCATTAGCTCATTTCTAGCCTTCTATTTTGCTCTCTAGATTCATTTGAAATTTGATGCTCCACGATTGCTCCATGATTTGACAATCTTAATTTAATATCACTATTAAATAGCATAATGCAAAAATTAGAGTACTTGAGCCTTCTAATGATTTTTCTCTTGGATGAAGAATAGATCTTTTTGGCTATATCTTACCTCCATCTATTGGTATCGAGGTGGCGGTGTACGAAGGAATTATTAGAGAAAAGCCATCAAGTAAGGAAGAAGCACGTCAGTTCATCAAAAGTATGTTTGTATTTGCGGTCTGCAGTTCCCTCCAGTATCTCCGCTAATCAGGTTATTCTTTTTCTTTTCTACCAATATTACTATTCTTGTTATTATGAATTGCAGGCTATTCTGGTGGTCAAGCCACGGTTGTAGGATCTGTTGTTGTGACCAACCTCACAAAGGGGATAAGAAAAGGAGCTTGGGAAAGGTCAGAGGTATATCTTTTACTCCATGTGAAGTAATTCCTTCATGCTGGAGACTATTGAAGTACAACTATGCATTTGTATATTACATTCTTGCTTAAGTTGATATGTTCCAATGGTGACATAGGCTTAACTGCATCAGATGCTTAAGTGTATGTGACGTGTGAGTGAGGATTAAGGTGATGTGACATTTTAAAGATATGACAGGAATCTAATTATAGATATTTGAATAAGTATATGCTTTTTCCGGCCTGCGACTTTGAGCTTATTTGAACCCCATCCGGATAAGTAATTTTTCTTTTAGAACTAGAAGAATTATTTTATTGTTATATCCACCATGTGTGAGATTTCAAATAAAGAGACCGTACATTCTTTGCTAAACTAAACTGCAGCAAGGTCTGAGCTCTTTCCAAGTTTCCTTATGCCAATATAAACAACTATAGTTTGCAAGTGGAGTTCTTGTAGAGCAATTCCTCTGCAGTTTCTATTTTGTGAATTGTGACATCAATTTCATCTTTGAAATTCGCTGTTAGGTCTTTGACTGTTGGGATCATTAGCATACATGAATTACTGAGTCTCTAGCTATAATACCGGAGCCAGTAAATTTCCAGTAATTTTTGTGACTATTGTAGATTTATAGCTAGTCCGAATAGCATTTCCCAGCTGGAAACTGTATGTTGAGTAGGAGCTCATTCATCAATCTATGAGTGGAAGAGACCTAAACCTTGACTTCTCTAACTAAACAGATAGGCACAAGTTGAGTCAATAATGGAGAGAGACTATGAATAGATTGGTTTCTATTTAACACCCGTGAGCATTTCCTCATAGTAATATCAGTATGAATGCATAATCATAGAGTTTAAGACTCTTTAGAAACTGATATAAATGTCCTAGTCTACAAGAAAAATTGGATGAACACATGAGAAATTCCATCTTAGAATGTGTAGAGGCTGAAGTTAGATAGATATGCTAGGTTTTTCTGGATGCATAAATTAAGCAAGCTGCTTTATGACCACAATTGATTGTCCAATTTGTCATCTTAATTGTTCACATCCTACAATTTTTTTATCTAATCATTCTTCCTTCTTTAGGATTGATAGATGAAGCTACTGTATTTTGTTGGAATGAGAGCTAAGGAGCTGCTCTAAGAAGAGCAAGTGTCAGATAGATATGCTAGGTTTTTCTGGATGCATAAATTAAGCAAGCTGCTTTATGACCACAATTGATTGTCCAATTTGTCATCTTAATTGTTCACGTCCCACAAATTTTTTATCTAATCATTCTTCCTTCTTTAGGATTGATAGATGAAGCTACTGTATTTTGTTGGAATAAGAGCTAAGGAGCTGCTCTAAGAAGAGCAAGTGTCAGATATTCTTTTTAAATGTATTAACTGCAAAAAGATTGAATGATACTTTATGGGCTGAAGTAGACATGAAGATTGTGCCAAGTCTTGCTCAATATTATTAACTCTTTACACAACAGCAAGGGAATCACTTTCCACACTGACATCTTTACAATCCAGGTCTCTAGTAAGGGGAATACTTTTGAAAATTGCCTAGGTTTCTAAATTTCCATCTCCTCTAGGCTTTGGCATAGAGAACTGTATCTGCTATCACCTCGCATCAGGATCTTTGAACCATCTTAATGCTGTCAAGTATGAACAGAATGGTTATTGTTACAGTTGTACTGTTCAACCACTGTCAAACTGGGGTGGGGGTGCAAAAATCCTTTGTCACAGACTACCAAGGCAGGAAAGAGTGAATGTTGATGAAAACTGGTGTATTACAGCTTTATGTGAAGGGCCGAAAGAGGGTGAATGTGGATGGAATCTGGTTTATTACAGTCCATCATCATTACTCTCTCCAGTCTCCACCCATGAATTTGTTTCGCAAGACTTCCTTTTACTGACCTTTCCAGTTTGTAAGGACGACCAGAATGCTTCCTTTTTTTATCTGCTTATTGGAACATTAATACAATTGCCTCACAGCTTCCTGCTTATCAGTTAGCTAGTTTTATCTTCTACAAGTCCTTCTATATGTTACTCTTACTAATTGGTTCTTTCTTGATGGTGTGGTGCAACATCATTTTGCTCAGAAATCTTCTTGCTGACTTTATACAAACTGTGATTGTTTAACATGGAGTATACTGTTCTTCTGCCTAATTGCAGGTATATTTCCATGACATACCTGATGAGATCATTGATAGCCTGGTAAATATGACAGTATCCTTAAATAGGGGGATTTTCTTTACCTGCAACATTAACTATTAGTGCAATTGTATAGATTGAGGAGGGAGTAATACTTAATGTTGCTGGTGGCTTAATGCTTGAACATCCACTGACGTTGCCCTTCGTTGACACTCTGGTTCGCTCTCTCTCTCACTCTCTCTCTCTCTCTTTGCAGCTTGGAACTGCCTGATTACTGATCCGTTGTTTATACTGTTTCTTCCCAATACTTTGCAGATTGGAACTGCTGACAGTGTCATGGGACTCCCAAGAAGTCTCACTGAAAAGCTTATCGAAGAAGCACTCTAGCTGCTGGAATTCCACAAATGAATATCCTTGTGATCACCTCTCTTTAAATGCACTCTCTTTGTTACTTATTACTCTCACTAGATTTTTGAGTTTATAAACTCGTCTTTCTGAAGTGTAACATTTGAAACATGCCTAAAGGAAATATTGGCCGAAAGACATTTTCCTTTGCAAATATCAATGATGCACTTTCTATAGACTAAAAAGAAAGAATTTATCTAACCCCCTTGTTTACACCAAGCCAATGAATGCAAGATACATGTCTTGTACACATATTTATCACTTAATCATGATCAAGTAATATGTATCGAAAATTTTAATTTCTAACTGATAAGGTCAAATTGTTTGATTTGATGTAAACATCATGATGGGGAATGATTTGATACTCATACAGCTTGAAAAATGATTCAATAAGGTAAATGTTCTGTATAACAAACAAACTTAATGACAGATACTTTTCTTTGCACATAATGTAAGCTAGTGTTTGGTATCACAAAAGTTTTTCCTGATCAAATTATTTTTAGTGTTTGTCTAATTTGAATTTCGAAATATGTTTCCTCCAAGAAAAATATTCTCCATCAAAGTGGAAAATGACTCTATTTCACTTGTAGACTAAATAATTTTTCTTTTTAAGATCCGAACTTTTATCTCATAAATTTTCTCAGCTAAAAAAATTCAGAAACTTTCTTCAGCTTCCTTTTTGTTTCTTATTTTAATGTATTTGTTAAATAAGTCATTTTGTTGTACTTGAGCTGAGTTTTTTTTTAAAAGATATATCCTCTAATTTTACTAGGTAGGAAGAAGATCTGCGTATACTATTCTTTTCAAACACCACTTATAAGATTACACTGGATATGTTATTCTTGTTAAATGACTGATTTTGATAATATTTAAAAGGGCAAATCTATCGAATCATATTTTATTTATATTTGAATGATTATTAAGCGAAACCTTGAGAAAGTTCTTTAAAATTATCCCTAAAATAAAATACTAGGAGCCTTTTGGGAGATTCTTTTTTTTTTCTTAGCAATAAATAGTAGTTAGGAAATTAAAATAGAGGGGGTAGTTTTTTTTTTTTGTTTCTCATTACTACTCCCTCTGTTTTAATTTATTTGATATATTTTGACCTGACACAAAGTTTAAGAAAATAAAATAAAAATTAAATTTGTGTTCTTTAATTAAATATAAGTTAAACGTACTACTCTTGTAATTTTAAATATGTTATATAAAAAATTTAAATAAAAATAAAATTGTCGTAAAGAAAAAGGCAAACGGATTAAAAAGGAAAATAAATCAAAGGATTATTATTATTTGAAAAAATTACCTAATTACATTCCTTTCTATATTTTTCATTACTCCCATCCATTTTAAAAAGTTTCAAAAATCCTTTTTTCCATCCGAATACATTAATTCAGTAATTCGATTAATAAATTATCTTTATGTTCAATGTATGATGCTTTAAATGTTACCTACTAATCTATAAAACTCTAATTAATGTATCTGAATTATTAAATTAATGTATCCAAATTATCATATTTTAAAGAAATTTCCGTAAATTAAAAAAGAGTAGAAAAAAAAAATAATTAACCCTTTGTCTGTGAAGAAGTAGTTTATAGGCCCAACTTTTTTTTTAAAATTTCTTATTTTCACATACAGAACCGTCGGAACGCTCCACTGACAGGTGCACTGCAGATCTCCGGTGGTCTTTAGGTTTGCTGAGGTAGCGTTGCAGAGAAAGCCTGGTACGCTATTGTTCTCATTCCTACTAGTTTCTCCTTTTTCTCATCGAAAGGAATTGCTCGTTAGGCTCCTTTTTGTTGTCTGATGAAAATAGTTTTTGTTTTTGTCTTTTGCTGAGGTTTTGTCTTTTATTATTATCTGAAAATTGTGATACATATGAAGTGTTCGATGAAATTCCTCTGTGGATGTATTTCAATGCGAAGTTTCTGAAATGAGAGTGTTATTTCCGCCATGAAAAGTCAATCCTCACTAGACTACTTTTCTAGTTTTGTGGCGGATATAATTTGGTTCTGGAATTGTTTCTTCAATTTTATGGTCTTTAGTTGACAATTACTGACTGTTTTGGTGGGTGATAATAGTTACGTCTTCAGGAGATTGTCATGCCTTCAAGCTGCTCGAAGAAATTCCTTAATGGTTTCGTTTGAATGTTATGCTTCTGAATTGAGAGTATGGTATAACGCTCATTGGGGATTTGGCAAATGTTATTTCTGCTGACTTGAACAAGTTTGCGAAACCCAAAATACGTATTGAGAATCCGCATACCAATTCCGATTAAACTAGCCTATTTCAGTAGCTAGCCTTTGCATCTTGAGAAGGTTTAGGTATGGTTGTTGTTGCTCATCATTTGAGCTTTTTAATTGGTCGTATATCTAATTGTAGGAGTTAATTTTACCCTTCATTATATTACATAGCTACATCAGAAGAGACCCCTGTTTGTTCCCACTTCCCCTGAAGTGTGAACTACATAAAATCTAATGATCAGAGCTTGTAAATCAACCGCTTGTGAAATTCAACGAATGATGGGAAATAATTTGTTTAGCAATCGTTGAGAAATCGAGCAAGTTGACATGCTATTCCATGTTAATAAAGAATAAAAATGTGGATAACCAGTTTCTATGGAAGACCATATGGAGGACGAGCTCCTTCTAGAGAGAGTATCACAAGGCATAACTATAGGTTGGCTATATGCCCATGCTTTAATCTTTCCTTTTAAATTAGTCATCAGCCAATTTTCAAAGATTATCTCAGGCACATTTCAAAAGTGGTCCAATTCTTTTCACTTAGAATTGGAATTGAAAGATCTGCTTCACCTGTTGGTACTAATGAAATTTGAAATCATTTTGTTGCTAAAAATTGATATTTAACAAATTCTTGTGGAGCATATGTTGCTAGTAAAAGGAATAATTCAATATGAACTATGTATGTTGTTGTAGTTATTGGCTGGTGCCTTTGGTTCCTCTTCTGCCAGCTCTCCATCAATAAGGAAAACTTAAATGAGTTCCTGGAGCTACTGACAGCAAAAGTATGCTCAAGAAGGGTGTAAAAGTGCTTAGACAACTTGATTCAGAATGTGAAAACCAACTGTCTGAATTGATTTTATTAGTTGATCATCTGTATTTGTCATTATTTCCTTGAAAACAAAATCTTCCCCTTTTCTTTGTATCAAAAAGGAAAATCACTTTGCACACCTGAGGGTGTGACCCAGTGGTCAAAGAATTGAGTTGAGCACCACGAGGTCTCAGGTTCAAAGCAAAGACAAAAACACTAGGTGATCTCTTCCCACATGTTCTAGCTTGGTGGACATAGTTACTTGTACCCGTTGCGGGTGGGAGGTGACAGGTGTCCCGTGGAATTAGTCGAGGTGCGCACAAGTTGGCCCGAGCACCGTGATTATCAAAACAGAAAAAGGAAAATCACTTTAGTTGTCTTCCCTTCCTTGAGCAGTTTTCCTTTCTGTAGCCAGAGACTAATCAGATTTTCAGTCGCAAAGTGGCATTGCTTTTTTCCTACTCAACTGTTGTAGTTGTTTTGCCCAAGTATTAGTCACAAACCATTATGTTAGATGTCCTAATTCTCGAGCTAATACTTGGCATGTTAGTCTTCCATAGTGGAAAAAGAACGTTGCTGTTGTATTATTGTCTAGGTCTGTTTCTTATTTGGCATGTTCCGGTTGTAGTAATGTGAAGGTCTTTTTCTTGTTTGGCCTACTGATGTAACTTTTTTCATGTCATCTCCTATTTCAGCTGATTGATCGAAGTCATCCAATGGAAGCTAAATTCTTCCGCTTTCTCAAGATTGTTGGAGTCGGTTTCAAGGCTAGGGCAGAATCAGAAGGTCGTCTCTTGTACCTTAAGCTGGGTTACAGCCATGAGGTTGAGCTGACCGTGCCCCCTGCAGTTCGTGTCTTCTGTTTCAAACCCAATGTGGTTTGCTGCACTGGGATTGACAAGTATAGGGTACATCAATTTGCTGCTTCTGTAAGGAGCTGTAAGCCCCCAGAAGTTTACAAGGGCAAAGGTATTATGTACATTGATGAAGTGATAAAAAAGAAGCAGGGAAAGAAATCAAAATGAAATAATGGTTCTTTCTTGGGCTTGGGCTTTGTTCTTTTTATGATGCTAGACAATTTCCCTTTAATTATCTTTCCTATTGTAATTTATTCTCAAACTGCTTGAGTACTTTATAAAGTTAAGAGTGGTTGAAGGTCTTCTACCGTTGTCACAGAAGTTGCTAAACATCTCAATGACAGTTTCAGTATCAACTTTTTCTTCTTTTAAATGCTACAGATAAGTGACGGACGGCGTTGATGAATTTGTACTCCGTTATACGCAGACTGTTCTCTGCCTCTATTATCATTTGTTTTTTAATTTCATCAAAGTATTAATTAATAAAGTAATAAGTGTGTTAATGTGGTCAGAGAACTCTCAGAATACAAAGTGATATAACATAAGTATTACTTTTCTTCAAGTTTTCATAAAGTAATAATTTTGTTAATGTGATCACAAACTATCCCGGCATACAAATTGGTATACCTTTCAATCATTCATTGGGAATACAAGTATCTTGGAGTTATATGCGATGTTTTTCTACAGGAAAATAGAAATTGTTGGGTGCCAAGACCTATTAATAAGGTCAATAATTAGAATTTTTTGGCTACAAGCAAAGATACATTTTTGACAAAACTCATCTTAAAGTATATTTTACAAGAAAGAAACATCACTTCCTATTTTTACTCCGTTGGTGGCAACTTGTAACGACACATAGGACAAGTTGGGTTTTTAAGAAGCCAAGTCTCAATGCAGACAAAATGGAAACTGTGATTGCAAGGCATGCTGTATGCGTCTTGTTCGGGTAAGTAACTCCCCATGCATATCGAACACTCGTCGTCTATCGATTCGTTTTCTGGAAGATGTACGGCCTGTAAGAAGTGCATTCTTGACATGAATTCCTTCCTAGCTTCCTCAATCAAAGACTCTATTAGTACCCTTTCGTAATCCTCATCGAAACACATTCTCCAATAAATTGATTCCCTCACAATTTTTTCTACGTAACCTTCTAGGCACTGAAATTCTTCATACAAAGATGACCCACGTCCCAGTCTGTTGATTTCGGCACGAACTTTTCCCAAAAGTATTACTGCAATGTCTTCATAATGTTTCGCAAAAATTCTCGCTTGGGTAAGTTCAAATTCTTGAGGAGATACAGAAACGTGCTTAACAAATATCAGACTCACATAAACTCTATCATCATCTTGAAAAGGAGGCGTAACGTTTTGCACCGTACGAGTGAAGTCCAAGATTTGTTGGATCAAATCATCTTTGCTCTCCAAAATTTTGTCAGCACCAGCCCACTTAACTTTTTCTAATGGGTAAGGAAAATTAGATGCCGAAAGCTCTCTGTCAACAATATCCCATGATAATGATTTGTACTTATAAACCCACCTAGTACCAAAGTGGCACTCTTCGACAATGTTGTCACCACAAGTGTAAGAATGCTTGGCAAGTATATCAATCTCCAAGTTAAAATTGTTACCTGAATTAATGGCTGTACCAGGAGGGCTTCTTATAGCATTACAAATTTGGGGAAACACACGAATTTCACTAGCAATGGATGAATCCATTTGATGAAACTAATCAAAGGTTAAATGTTGGTAATGAAAATTAAGACTCGTCTGTATGTATGTATATATAGTGGAGAAAAAAGGTCTCTGTTCCTTTGGGTTTAGTTTCAGTTTTTGTGTAGGATTAGGATTTGACACTTTTTTTTAATCCTTTTCCATTTCGGATTCTTATTATTACCAAAAATACAAACTTCCAAATAGCAGGCACTTAAACCTTTCTTATTTCCTTTTCGATTTTGGTTTTGGTTTCCCATTTCCTAATTACTTGTGAATTATACTTACAATTATAGAAAGATAATTACCACACGTTTACGTACATTATAATTTCCTTAAAGAAAACAAAAAAAGTAAGGCTAATTAGAGCTTGTTTGAATTAACTTATTTTAGGTATTTTTAAGTAGTTAGTAATATTTAGGTAAAATTTTAAATCAAAATAACAATAAAAAAATTTAATAGTCATAAGTTGGACTTTCTCCCTATGATACTCTTTCTAATAATGAATCAGTCTTTTACTTGTAAAAAAGTGGCATGTTAATCCTTAATTAGACAGATTCATCTAAGACCATCTTGCCTTCTTTTTTTTAAGCATAATTTGGATTTTGACTTTTGTGATTTTCTAATATGTCTTTCCGTAAAAATTCTATATGTACTATCTATTAAATCGAGTACTTCGGATCAGTGTTTTAAAAGATTTTGCTGGGGCGAGGTTCTAGCAAAACGCCCCAAGACTCAAGTGTGGACTTAGTTCCATAAGACTTACGTCCTAAGTGTTCGATTGTACGTCTTAAGCACGCCCAACGCTCGAGGCTCGCGTAACATATCTTCACAAATTATGTGTTAAAATCTTTAGTTAACATTGTTGACCCTCATAATTTTTATTCTATAGAGATAAGAAGATTGAGAGTAACTCAATTAACAAGTTGTAGTATCACATCTTTACTATTTGGTGACACTATGAAGGTGATTATATATTATGTAACATTTCTTTTAAAAATACATCGTAAAATTTATTTTTTCACTTATCATTGGTCTTTATGATTTTGTCATATGTCTCAAAATTATCATATTTTATTTAGTTATTTGAAAGTAATTTTATTTTTATTAATGATGGAGTGATGTTTTTATTATAATACTAGCAAGTTTTATTGATTTTTTTAGGGGGAGGGGGGGTAAATTGTATAGTATGATAAAAATATTTTGAGAAATAATGCTTCTTTTATTATTAGAAAGTTAAGATATTAGATTATTTATACTTGTATAGTCATGTTAGAAGTTTTATTTTTTATGAGTTTATATTTGTAATTATTTCAAACTATTGATGTATTTTTATAAATTTGTGTTATTATATTATTATGGCGGAATGACCTGAGAGACCCTTGTACTTGACTTCGTTTGTCACCTAAACCTTCTACTCATGACTTTGCCAAGTGAATACTTAAAGTTATTAAAACGCGTTCTTTTAACCCTCTCTGACCATTGACCAAACTTATGTGACATTTATTTGCTGAATCAGATGAAATGCGTGATTACACGCGTTTAAAAGCACGTGAAGATAAAATTTTAATTAAAAAATATTTAAATTAAAAAAATAATTATATATATATATATATATATATAATATTTAATAAAAAGAAAAGAGAAGTTTTCTATCTTTCCATTTATTGTTCCTCTTCTTCTTCCTTACTGCCACCGCGACCATTTCCGTCGACCCTCCTCCCTCTCCCATTTCTTCTTCAGTTCTTATCTTTTTCCATCTTCTTTCAATCATCTACTTGTTTCTCTATTTTTCTCTTCTAACACAAAAGATTTATCAGGAAAAAAAAGGAAAAAAAAACAAAGAAGAGAGAAAGCAAGATTTAAATAGCAAATAAATGAAAAGGTTTAGAAAAGAGAAAGTGTTCACTTGGCAAAGTCGTGAGTGGAAGGGTTCAGGTGACAAACGGAGCCAAGTACAATGGTCTCCCAGGTCATTCCGCCTATTATTATATCATATTATAAATTAAAAATTTAAAGATTCATATATAGGGCTTACGCCCCACGTCTCGAGGCTTTCACCTCGCCCTAAACTAAGTAAAACGTCTCGCCTCACGCCCCCACCTTTTAAAACACTGCTCCGAACTAGTAGTTGCACTCTTCAGTTTTTTATCAAATTGGTGTATTCAAACCCTTTATTTAATTAATACGAGTTAATTACCTAAATGGTCATCCAAATTTTGAGAATTGCTTTCAAATATTATTTTTATTTTATTTAGAATAAAAAATATCACTCTCCTAATTGGCATGTCATATCACTAGCCTCAATTGTTTTTGATAATATATTTATTTAACTCAGTAATTAAAATTCAAATTATTATTATTATGTAAAAAAATTATATTTGTTTAGTAAGAAGAAATTTTCATGCTTAAGAATTTTTTACCATACTTATATTTTATATATTTTTTAACTATGAAAAAATAATTTTCTTAACACTTACTATAATGCCATCTATTTTGAGTAGTTATGAACATATATATTCAGGAAAAATATAACAATTTATAAAGTTTAATTGAAGTTCAAACTAAACCACAATATACAAACCACTTCATGAGCATTAACTTACATTATTTAATTATACTAATCATATAATGGATCAAGAATATTAAAAGTCAATTAATCATTAAAAAAAAATGTGTGTACTTTGAAATCCATACTTACAATAATTTTCTTTTAAAAAATAGAAAGTAAATAATATTTGTATTTTTATTTTATTTAATGGATCGTAAAGTAGGAGAAGTAAATTCACAGGATACATATGTGCACTTTGAATTCCTTTTAGTTTTAGGATTCTTTTTTTTTTTGTTTCAAAATATAATTCTTAATATGTATTTTCGTTCACTCTGAACTCCTTTTAGGTCTAGGTATTGTTTATGTTTTGTTATTAGATCTTAATGATTCAATAAATTCGAGGAGTTTTGACCTAAATATAAAATATATATTATCACTTCTATTTGGTAGATAAGCTACGTACAATGAAGTTTACGAGTTCGATAGAACACAATAACTTTGCCTCTAACTCCCTTAGTGGCAAACCTATAACGACACAATGATTTGGGAGGGGGGGGGGGGGAGCAAAAGGAACAAAATAATGGGTAAAAAAAAAGTTAACAAATTCTACCTATAAGTGTGTTATGTAAGAATTGTATGACGTCTGAAGTTAAAGTCCATCAGTCGTCCATCAGTTGATTTCTATTTTAATCAATCATTGTGAACCACAAAAGAGAGTTATGGTGTGATGAACAAAAGATGTGGCGTGATGAATAAGATTTCTTCACTTTTAATTAAAGGTCTCGAGTTCAAATTTTGAATAAAGTTGAGAATTTTTTACCTAATATAAAATTTATATCATCTAATTTTTTCTTGAAAAATCATGACTTTATTAAAGTCTCCAAATTTAAGAACAAAAACACAAATATTACTAATAATCAATAAGTGCTCGAATGATGGAACAATGAAAACTACGAACAACATTTCCTATATATATATATATATATATATATATATATATATATATATATGTATGTATATATTCACACAGGAAATGTGCCGGAATTACAACTGAGAATTGGAATAACAAGGTAATAGAAAACAACAATGAAAACTAGCTAGGAATAACCATAAAGGGATGAACGCTTGTATTTTTACTCAGTTGATGGCAACTTGAAGCGACACATAGGACAACTTGCTGTTTTTAGAAGCCAAGTCTGAATGCAGCCTAAATGGAAACGATGGCTGCAAGGAATGTTGTATGCTTCTGAACCAGGCAAGTACCCGTTCATGCATATCGAACACTCGTCGTCGATCAATTCGTTTTCTGGAAGATGTACTGCCTTTAAGAAGTGCATTCTTGATCTTACTGCAGGCAGTGACATGAATTCCCTCCTAGATACCTCAACTAAAGCCTCTATTAGTACTCTTTCGTAATCCTCATCGAAACACATTCTCCAATTACCTACCTCCCTAACATTTTTTTCTACCAAACCTTTTAGGCACTGATATTCTTCATACAAAGATGATCCGTACTGTCCCAATCCCTTGATTTCCTCACTAACTTTTTTCCAAAGTATTTCTGCAATGTTTTCATAATGTTTGTAAACAATTTTCCGTTTGGTAAGTTCAAATTCTTGAGGAGATACAATAACTTTATCAACAAATGTCACGCTCACATAAACTGTATCATCATCTTGAAATGGAGGAGTAATGTTTTCCACGGTACGAGCAAAGTCCAAGATTTGTCGGATCAAATCATCTTTGCTCTCCAAAATTTTATCAACACCATCCCACTTAAATTTTTCAAATGAGTAAGGAAAATCAGATGCCAAAAGCTCTCTATCAACAATATCCCATGATAATGACTTGTACTTATAAACCCGCGTAGGACCAATTAAGTGACGCTCTTCGACACAGTTGTCACCAAAAGTGTAAGCATGCTTGGCAACTAGATTAATCTCCAAGTTAAAATTGTTATTACCTGGAATGGCTGGACCAGAAGGGCTTCTTTTAGCATTATAAATATGGGGAAACACATTAATTTGACTACCAGTGGATGAATCCATTTGAACAAACTAACCAAAGGTTAAATGTTACCAAATATATGAATACTGAGTTTTTGTGTATGTAGGATTAGGACTTTTGAGTCGTTCCTTTTATCCTTTCCGGAATCCTATTTACGAAAATACTAAAGTTTCAAATATGGTATTTTATTGAGTACCACGATTCAGTGCATCAAGGCCCATTACAGGTTGATAGACGTACACACTATATTTTGGTAGGATCCATGTATCTATATCTACATTATAGTAAGAACATGTAGATTTTTACAAATAATGTTGACTGGATTTTAGGCTTTCAATAAATATATTCTATAATAGATAAAATTACTGTTTAGTATTTTTTCTTAAATAATTGTGATTTAATTATTATCAAATAGGTAGGATTTTGAAATTAATAGAAAATAAAGCTGTTAAATCTTTATCATAATATGAATTCTTTATCTATATAAACTATGTAATATAATTAAAATATATTCCATATTAATTTTTTTGTACTTCGAAATCATCAACAACAACAAAAATAATTGCTATGTGGTATTTACTGATTCAAATTTGTTGATTACTTTATGTCATGATCATATTCATTAAAATTGATATGTTATTGTTTGAAAGCAATTAAATTTGCATGAAATCTTTTCTTATTTGAATTTGAAATAGATAGAAAAGCTTACCTTATAACAATAATTTTTTTAATTTAAACAATGTACCATAGCTATCAATAAAGAGTTATCTTATTAAAAAAATTTATTAAAAGATACGGTAGTTTTACTATAATTTAAACAACACTAAAGGGTCATATTTGTTTTTGTTCTCTCACAAATAAGTTATATTTGTCTTTTGTTATACTTTTTCAACATACTTGTCATTTACATACAACCTTAGGGTCATATTTGTCCTTGTACTCTAAAAAATGATCATATTTACCCCCTACAACGTTAAATTCTCATGTCATCAATATATTTGTCATTGTACTCTAAAAAGAGTCATATTTGCCCTTGTACTCTAACAAAAGTCATATATACCCATACAACATTAAATCTGCAAAGCCTTAACATATTTGTTCTCTTCATCCAACTTTGTGATCATATTTACTTTTGTAATCTAAAGAAAATTATATTTATTTTTATTGCATAAAATCCTCATTTCTCACTTAATTTTCCTATGTGGATCCTTAATGACATTTTTTTTTCTAATTAATTTACTAACTTATTTAATAAATAGGCTAATAACTTATTTAATAAATGGGCTAATAACTTATTCGAGAGATTATGTGCTTGCTACCATATTGAATATGTGTAGTTGTGTACGTAGCTAAATTATATTTTTATGATTTTGATGGAATCTTTCATAGTTTGAATTATTGGTGTGGTCTTACTTTAAAGAAACCCACTTCGTTCTTTTTATTCTAACTGTTGTTTTGTGATTCTAATTAGTTGAACAGCTATCAACTAATTGTACATGTGGATCTAAAATGCTTGAAAAAGAATTTTAGACTTGTATTGTGCTGAATAACAATCCTTCAAAGCAGAATAGAGATTAAATGTTTTAACCTAAAGGTGCCAACAAGAGGAATTTGAGGTCCTTATTGAGATCACTAGCGCGTTGTTAGGAAAATTACTTAGAATTAGCCTGAAAAGGTAATTTTAAGATATTATCGTTAAATATTCAAAAGAACCTAATGATAAATTCAGTCTCGCGAGCTACTAGAATTAACTAGATATTATTTGAGGAAGACATTTTTTTTTTGGTAAATGGGAAGATACGTTAGTAATTCAATGCAATAAATGGAAAAATCTTAGCTCTAGGTTTTTCTCTCTCGTTGAATATACTCCATTACTCTAGCTTTATACTTAATATTAATTAGTGATTCTTATTTTTATTAGTTTATAATTAGCTCTAAATGTATTATTATAGCCTTAAAAACTTATTTGATAAATTTTAATCTAGCAGTGTAAAGTATTATAGATCGGCTCTTTTCCTCTCTAGGATCGATTTCGGACTTTAAAATCGGATCATATTTGCAACAATCACTTATTTTTTTTAGGATTAGAATTGGGTACGATCAAATTTGATGTTGTTGCCGGAGAAAAAAATTAATTAGTTGAAGTTTTTACTATTGTTTAATTGTTGTATTTTATAAATTTCTGGATTTTGTATATATTAGTTTTTTCTGTTATTTTTATTTTATTTACTTGAGTAAAATGGCATCTTGCAATATATAATAATTGTACGGGAGAAAATTTTGTCCTGTTTTTCCCAAATAACTTTGGATTAAGGCCCACAACTCTACCTGTAAACCTACTTCAAACATGATTTTTTACACGGTCGAGAAGGTGGGCAAGACCTAGAGACAACGTTGATTGCGATCAGGGTCGAGTCTCGGATTCCACATGTATTGGGTCCACAACTCTACCTGTAAACCTACTTAAATGTGCCGGAATTACAACTAAGAATTGGAATAACAAGGTAATAGGAAACAACAATGAAAACTACTCAGTTGATGGCAACTTGAAGCGACACATAGGGCAACTTGGTTTTTTTAGAAGCCAAGTCTGAATGCAGCTCAAATGGAAACGATGGCTGCAAGGCATATTGTATGCTTCTGAACCAGGCAAGTAGTCGTTCATGCATATCGAACACTCATCGTCTATCGATTCGTTTTCTGGAAGATGTACTGCCTGTAAGAAGTGCATTCTTGATCTTACTGCAGGCCGCGACATGAATTCCCTCCTAGATACCTCAATTAAAGCCTCTATTAGTACCCTTTCGTAATCCTCATTGAAACGCATTCTCCAATTAATTGACTCCCTCACAATTGTTTCTACCAAACCTTTTAGGCACTGATATTCTTCATACAAAGATGATCCGTGCTGTCCCAATCCCTTGATTTGCTCACTAATTTTTATCCAAAGTATTTCTGCAATGTTTTCATAATGTTTGTAAACAATTTTCCGTCTGGTAGGTTCAAATTCTTGAGGAGATAAAACAATTTTATCAACAAATGTCACGCTCACATAAACTGTATCATCATCTTGGAATGGAGGAGTAACGTTTTCCACGGTACGAGCAAAGTCCAAGATTTGTCGGATCAACTCATCTTTGCTCTCCAAAATTTTATCAACGCCATCCCATTTAACTTTTTCAAATGAATAAGGAAAATCAGATGCCAAAAGCTCTCTATCAACAACATCCCATGATAATGACTTGCACTTATAAACCCGCGTAGGACCAATTAAGTGACACTCTTCGAAACATTTGTCACCACAAGTGTAAATATGCTTTGCAACTAGATTAATCTCCAAATTAAAATTGTTACCTGAAATGGCTGAACCAGAAGGGCTTCTTTTAGCATTATAAATATTGGCAAACGCATAAATTTCACTGCCAGTGGATGAATCCATTTGAACAAACTAATCAAAGGTTAAATGTTCCAAATATATGAAAACTGAGTTTTTGTGTATGTAGGATTAGGATTTGAGTCGTCCCTTTTATACATCCTTTTCGTCTTCGGAATCCTATTACGATAATACTAAAGTTTCAAATATGGCATATTTTATTTATTACCACGACTCAGTGTATCAAGACCCATTACAGGTTGATATACGTACACACTATAACTTTGGTAGGATCTATGTATTTATCTATATCAACATTATAGTAAGAACATGAAGATTTTTACAAATAATGTTGACTGGATTTTTTGGCCTTCAATAAAAATATTTTATAATAGACAAAATTGTTGTTTTGTAGTTTTCTTAAATAATTGTGATTTAATTATTATCCTAGGATTCTTGAATTAATTGAAGATAAAGACATTAAATCTTTACCATATATAAATTTTTTATCTATTAATAGTGTTGACTTAACTTTTTGTCCTTCATTACAAAATATTTTATAATAGACAAAATTATTATTTAATTTGTACTTTTCTTAAATAATTGTGATTTAATTATTATGCTATTATGTAGGATATTATGTAGGATTTTGAAATTAATTGAAGATAAAGCTATTACATCTTTACCACATATAAATTCTTTATTTATTTAAACTATGTGATATAATTAAAATATATTCAAAATTAATTTTTTTTGTACTTCGAAATCATCAAAAAATAAAAATAATTGCGATGTACGTATTTACTGATTCAAGTGTTGATTACTATATACATGTCATGATCATATTCATTAAAAGTTTCATGTTATTGTTTAGAAGCAATTAATTAAATTATTCATGAAATCTTTTCTTATTTGAAATAGATAGAAAATCTTAATGCTTAAGACATTAAATAAAAAGCTTACCTTATAGAAATCATTTTTTTAATTTAAACAATGTACCATAACTATCAATTATGAATTTATCTTATAAAAAAATTATGAAAAGATACAGTAGTTTTACTATAATTTAAACAACAGAAAATGGTCATATTTATTTTTGTACTCTCACAAATAAGTCATATTTGTCATTTTTTAATATTTTTCAATATATATGCCTTTTTCATCCAATTTTAGGATCATATTTGCCTTTGTACTCTAAAAATGGGTCGTATTTACCCCTACGGTGTTAAATTCACATGTCATCAATATATTTGTCCTTGTATTCTCAAAAGGGTCATATTTGCCCTTATACTCTAACAAAAGTCATATATGCCCATACGACATTAAATCTGCATGTCCTTAACATATGTGTCCTCTTCATTTAACTTTGGGATCATATTTACTCTTGTATTCTAAAGCAACTTATATTTATTCCTATTGCGT
Organism: Solanum dulcamara; assembly: GCF_947179165.1. Classification (NCBI taxonomy): domain Eukaryota; kingdom Viridiplantae; phylum Streptophyta; class Magnoliopsida; order Solanales; family Solanaceae; genus Solanum; species Solanum dulcamara. The sequence continues at coordinate 54,216,320 of NC_077247.1, read as the reverse complement.
TAAATTCTCATGTCTCGCCTTAATTTTACTATGTCGATCCTTCGGGACAAATTTTTCCCCAATTAAATTTCTAACTTATTTAATAAATGGGGTAATAATTTATTTAATAAATGGGCTGATAGATTTTTTTCCAATAAATGGGCTAATAGATTTAATTGAAAAAAAAATATGTCTCGTAAATCACATAAGAAAATTAAGGAGGGCATGCGGATTTAACGCCATAGAAGTAAATATGATCCTAAAATTGGATAAAAAAGATAAATATATTGAAAAAGTATAACAAATGGTAAATATAATTTATTTATGAGAGTACAAGGACAAATGACTCTTTCCATTTAAACAATGTACCATAGCGACCAATTAAGAGTTTATCGTATATAAATTTAATAACGGTAGTTTTTTTTTTACTATGATTAATTAAAATATTTGGTTCTCTATTTTGTCCCTAAAAAAAGAGAAGGTTTTATTAGTCTGCCTCGTGTGCAGATTATATTAATGGACATTTACTGTGAAAAAGGATAAGTAAATTCACATTAGAATACATACGTCCACTTTGAATTCCTTTGTATCTTATACAGTGTTTTAAGAAGTTGCGGTGTGAGGCGGGATCGATCAGATAAATGAAAGAAAGGGGTTTTGATTCCGCACGTTGTAATTCCTCGTCTATTTAAAGTAGATTATTTAATATTCGTGATACAAATTCATTTTGAAAAGACTTAGCTTCAAAATCATACGTGGAGCTTCAGCCTCATATGAATCTTTTAGGGATTGAGGTAATCTCAACCCATACATGTGTGGTTAACTAGATTGTTGTACACGACTTCATAAAAAAGAATGGATATCTCAATTACTCTACGTATCTAATGTGTACTTTGGAGTACTGGAATCGTAGGTCGGCGATGATAGAAATAAGTAACAACCTGCAGGTTAGGCATTCTAAGAGTTTTCATTCTCTTAAGCCCCGAAACACTGGACATAAGTCTCATGAATCTACAAGTATTTATTAATTATCATGCATCTTCAATTTTATAATTATATTCCCAAGAAAATAAACAAAAGTAAAAGTTTAATAATTCTACTAAAAAATTCAAATAAATCACCTAAAATACTAAAAAAAATTAAAATTATTTTTGAGAAAAGTAACAACAACAAAAAATGATTAAAGGTAACAAAAAAAAAATGATAATAGACTAGATAATCTTTAAAATATAATCATCATTTATTTAATTTCTTCATTGATCTCTACATCTGCTAGTCCTTCCCACCCTAAACTAATACATGCATTGATTATTGTTAATATTTCAAAAAAGTAAAAGGATAAAAAGTGTAGAAAAAAAATGTATAAAGTTATCTCAGAAATATGTGTTATGAAATCTCTATCCTGATAATCAAATATAATTATCTCAAAAAAAAAAGAACTATTTATGATAGCTCATTTTTTATGAGAGTTATTTTATTTACTTATGTATTTAGAAAAAAACCACTAAAAACATTATAACAAAGATTATAAATATGATTTATAGAAAAAATAATTTAAAAATAATAAAATCAAATTTAACACTTACAACACATTTTTACGTCCGAACTTACGCTCCACATTCAAGTGCGCGTACACCCTACGAATCTACAATGATCACAATAATCTGCACATGATCACAAGTCACAAGTGCATAAGAAATTCAATTGAGGAATGACGTGCTCAAATGCACCAAACAATGATCCACATGAACACAACAAGTAATGTCTGGAACTTCTTCAGGTCATGCCATATTGAGCGCGACGTGGAAAGCAAAATTTTGTTCGATTTCTCCCAGATAACGTACTTTGGATTAAGGGCCCATAATTTTTATACCTATAAATATATTTCAGTAATTTTTTTAAGAATCACATAGCGTAAAGAGTTAATTACCATTTTCTCTTATTCTTTTTTAATTTATAGAAATCCCTTAAAAATATGGCAATTCGATACATTAACTCAGTAATCCGGATACATTAATTCAGTTCCAGATACAAAAATTACCAACAAATTATGATTTTTAAGGATCAACAGGTAACATTTAAAGTATGATACATTGAACATAGAGATTATTTAAGAATCAGAATTAATGTATCCGTTACTGAATTTCTGTGAATTAATGTATCCGGATGGAAAGAAGAAATTTTTGAATTTTTTGGGAATGGCTGGGAATAGTGAAAAATATGATAAATAAGAAAGGGTAATTAAGTAATTTTTCCTATATTTTAACCATGACTTTGTACATCGTTTTGGTCCTTTTGGAGGTGGAAAAGACCTAGACAACGAGGGCAAGATTCTTCTTAGAGTTTTTCTCTCTTGTTATTTTGCACTTTCATATTTTTTCGAGAGATTATGTGCTTGCTACCATATTGAGTATGTGTAGCTAAATTGTGATCTAAAGAAAGATCATATTGACGTCGTGTACAACAATCTAGTATGCTTGAAAAAGCTATTAACTAATTGTAACAAAAATGCTTGAAAAAGAATTTTAGACTTGGACTGTGTTGAATAACAATACTTTAAAGCAGAATAGAGATTAAATAATGTGTTAACATAAAGACGCCAACAAGAGGAATCTGAGGTCCTTATTGAGATCACTAGCGAGTTGTTAGGAAAATCACTTGGAAGTTTAAGATATTACCGCTAAATATTCAAAAGAACTTAGTGATAAATTCAGTCTCACGATCTACGTAAATTAATTAGATGTTATTTGAGGAAGACATTTTTTTTTGGTAAACGGGAGAGCAATTCAATGCAATAAATGGAAAAATCTTAGCTCTTATTATCAACCAAGTAATATCAACCAAGTAAAATGGTTGTCCACTTAAAATGGTGGATAGTCCATTTACTTTTTAAGTGGGTAAAATGCCCATTAATATTTTCCTCCACTTGTAAATATGGCTATAAATATAGCCTTAAACTTCAATGTAAAAACACACAAACACATAAAAGAAAGAATTACTATTACTCTCTCTATATTACTACTCTCTCTATTAATACTTTCTATATACATATTCTCTTGTTCTTCTTCCTTTATAAAATTGTCAAGTTAGTTAATTCATAACACGTTATCAGCACGAAGCTCTAATTTTTCAGAAAATTAACTTCTATATCAGGTATATCTACTAAATAAATTTAATTTTTAAGTTATCTTTGTTACTTTCAAATTAATTTTCATCATGTCAAACTTGTCAAAATTGGAATTTGTGGCACTTGATATTTCTGGTAAAAATTATTTGTCATGGGTACTTGATGCTGAAATCCACCTTACCGCTAAGGGTCTTGGTGATGCTATAATTGAAGGAAATACAGCATCAAGTCAGGATAAAGCAAAGGCTATGATTTTCCTTCGTCATCATCTAGATGAAAGCCTAAAAATGGAATACTTGACAGTGAAAGATCCACTTGAATTGTGGAAAGACTTAAAAGGGAGGTATGACCACCTCAGGGCAACGGTATTGCCAAGGGCTCGTTATGAGTGGATGCACTTACGGTTTCAAGATTTTAAAACCGTAATTGAGTATAATTCTGCTGTATTTAGAATAACTTCCCAATTAAAATTATGTGGGAAAAATATAAATGATGAGGACATGTTAGAAAAGACATTAACTACTTTTCATGCCTCTAATGTAATATTACAGCAGCAATACCGTGAAAAGGGTTTTAAAAAATACTCTGAATTGATATCATGCCTTCTGGTGGCTGAACAACATAATGCCCTTTTAATGAAAAATCATGAAGCCCGTCCCACTGGAACTGCTCCGTTACCGAAGGCAAATATGGTAAAAGCACATGGCCAGTCTGAAAGAAGACATAATAAATATCAAGGTCATAATAATGTGCGTGGGCGTGGCAATGGCAGAGGACGATATAATAATCGTCGTGGTGGTGGTCAACATAAAAGGGAGAACAATATCAGTTCTCAAAATGGCCCTTCAAAAAGTAACTGTCATCGTTGTGGCATGAAAGGCCACTGGAAAAATGAATGTCGGACGCCTGAGCATTTTGTAAGACTTTATCAAAATTCTTTTAAAAGAAAGGCAAATAGAGGTGGTGCCTCTTCTTCTAATGCTCGGATAGAGTCACACTTGGCGTTCGAAAATAATGTTGAGGCAAGGCCTTTGAATAATGATAATATTGAAGCAAATATGGCCTTAAGGGATGATGATTTTAATGACCTCAATGATATTACTCATTTGGAGGTTGAAGATTTTTTTAAGGATCTTAATTGATGTTTAATTTCATGTTTTTCAATATGTTATCATGTACTTTGAATTATTGTGTTTTTACGTTTATGTATTTGAAGAAAAAAAAATAATAATCAAGGTTACATTTTTATGATAATTGTATATTATTTATTACATTGTGCTATTTTACAATGTTGTAATTAATTACTATTAGTGTGCTATTATTTAATCTTAATATCATATTGTTACTAAAAATAATATTCGCTTTATTTAATGTCATTATACTAACTGTTTATTCTTGTTAATATTTTAGACATTAATAATGTATAATGATTGTATTATTTTTGTCAATAAACAAATTATCTATACATGATGAATAATATTATATTAATGTTTTATAATATTTTATATTTGTTTTTAATACTTGTGTATAATATTTATTTAAGGTTAATAAGTATATAATTCCATAAACTAAATTATTGTAACATTCATCATAATTGAATCATATAATTTTTTAAATTCTAAATTAGCATAATTTAACTTTAAAAAAAAAAAAAAAAAAAAGGGACTTATGTTTTACTAGCAAAATTGTTACTTATTTTATTTCTTACAATGCATTTTTATTTTATGAAGATAAATAAATTTATCAGTGTTCAATTGGATTCAAGATGAATAATGGAGATATGTGCATTTTGGATAGTGCCACAACTCATACGATATTAAAAGAAAAGAAATATTTTTGTCATTTGATTATGAAAAAGGCCTATGTCAATACAATATCTGGTAGTACAAAATTAATTGAAGGCTCTGGAAAAGCAGTCTTATTACTACCTGGAGGAACGATATTGGTAATTGATAATGCATTATATTGTAGTAAGTCTCAAAGAAACTTGTTAAGTTTCAAGGTTATTCGCCAAAATGGCTATCATATTGAGACTGCAAATGAAGGAAAGGTTGAATACCTTTATATTACTACAATAAATATGGAGAAGAAAATTGTGCACGAAAAATTACCTGCACTTTCTTCTGGGTTGTACCATACAAATATTGGTACTGTTGAATCACATGCCATTGTAAACAAAAGGTTTACTGATTCTAATGATTTTATCATTTGGCATGACCGGTTGGGCCATCCCGGTTATAATATGATGCGCAGAATTATTGAGAATTCACATGGACACACTTTGAAGAATCAGAAAATTCTTCAATCTAAGGAATTCTCTTGTGTTGCTTGTTCCCAAGGAAAACTGATTATCAAATCATCAGCAACTAAGGTTGGGATTGAATCCCCTGCGTTTCTGGAACGTATACAATGTGATATATGTGGGCCAATTCACCCTTCATGTGGACCATTTAAATATTATATGGTCTTGATAGATGCATCTACAAGATGGTCACATGTGTGCTTATTATCAACTCGCAACATGGCTTTTGCGAGATTGTTAGCTCAAATTATAAGGTTAAGAGCACAATTTCCAGATTATGCAATAAAGACAATTCGTCTTGATAATGCTGGTGAGTTCACATCTCAATCATTTAATGATTATTGTATGTCGATTGGAATAAAAGTTGAGCATCCGGTCGCTCATGTACATACACAAAATGGTCTAGCGAAATCATTGATTAAACGCCTCCAATGGATAGCTAGACCATTGCTAATGAGGACAAAACTTCCTATTTCAGTGTGGGGGCATGCTATTTTGCATGCAGCAGCACTTGTGCGCGTAAGGCCAACAAATTATCATGAATTTTCCCCATTACAGTTGGCGTTTGGAAGGGAGCCAAATATATCCCATCTTAGAATATTTGGGTGTGCGGTATATGTCCCAATTGCTCCACCACATCACACAAAGATGGGTCCCCAAAGAAGGTTGGGAATATATGTTGGGTATGAATCTCCTTCTATTATAAAATATCTGGAACCTATGACTGGAGATTTATTTACGACAAGATTTGCTGATTGTCATTTTGATGAATCAGTATACCCAACATTAGGGGGAGAACATAAGCAGATGAAAAATGAGATAGATTGGAATTCATTGTCACTATCTCATTTAGATCCTCGAACAAATCAATGTGAGCAAGAAGTTCAAAAGATGATTTATTTGCAGAATATTGCAAATCAACTGCCGGATGCATTTACTAACCTTCCACGGGTTACTAAATCGCATATCCCAGCTGCTAATGCTCAAGTTCGAGTTGATGTCCCGGTAGGACAACTTATTCAGGCAAATGAATCTAGACCACGCTTAAAACGTGGAAGACCATTTGGTTCCAAAGATAAAAATCCTCGAAAAAGGAAAGGAATGAATGATCAAGATGATCATAATTTGGAGGCGAGTGCTCAAGAAGAGCCCAGAGACACAACAAATGGTGATACCACCGAGGAGGTCCAAGTACCTGAAAATAATGAGAATGAAGAAATCTCAATAAGTTATGTCTCGACAGGAAAATGGTGGAACCGAAATAATATTGTGGTCGATAATATTTTTGCTTATAATGTTGCTATTGAAATAATGCAACAAGATAAGGATCTTGAACCAAAATCTGTCGATGAATGCAGACCGAGAAATGATTGGCCAAGATGGAAGGATGCAATTCAAGCAGAGTTAACTTCACTTGAAAAACGTGAAGTTTTCGGATCAATAGTTCGAACACCTGAAGGTGTCAAGCCAGTAGGGCACAAATGGGTATTTGTGCGTAAACGAAATGAAAAGGGTGAAGTCGTAAGATATAAAGCACGACTTGTAGCCCAAGGTTTTTCGCAAAGACCTGGCATTGACTATATGGAAACATATTCCCCTATGGTGGATGCAATTACTTTCAGGTATCTAATGAATTTGGCAGTTCATGAAAAGCTTGAAATGCAGTTAATGGACGTGGTCACTGCCTATTTATATGGCTCATTGGACCACGACATTTTTATGAAAATTCCCGAAGGGTTCAAAGTGCCTGAAGCATACAAGGATTCTCGAGAAAATTGCTCAATAAAACTTCAAAAATCCTTGTACGGGTTGAAACAATCAGGGCGAATGTGGTACAATCGTCTTAGCGAATATTTGCTAAAAGAAGGATATAAAAATGATCCAATTTGCCCTTGTGTCTTTATGAGAAGGTCTGGATCTGAATTTGTCATAATAGCAGTATATGTTGATGATTTAAATATTATTGGAACTCCAGAAGAACTTTCAAAGGCAGTAAAATGCCTGAAAAAGGAGTTTGAAATGAAAGATCTTGGAAAGACAAAATTTTGTCTTGGTCTACAAATTGAACATTTTACAAATGGGATATTTGTCCATCAGTCAACATATACTGAAAATATTTTAAAGAGATTTTATATGGATAAAGCACACCCATTGAGTACTCCAATGGTTGTGAGATCTCTTGATATTAATACAGATCCGTTTCGGCCTTATGAAAATGATGAAGAGCTTATTGGTGCTGAAATACCATACCTTAGTGCAATTGGTGCATTAATGTATCTTGCCAACAATTCTAGACCAGATATAGCTTTCTCAGTAAACTTGTTAGCAAGATTTAGTTCTTCACCAACACGCAGACACTGGAATGGAATTAAGCATATATTCAGATACCTTCGAGGTACCATTGATATGGGATTGTTTTACTCAAATGATTCCACGTCACAATTGATTGGTTATGCAGATGCGGGATATTTATCTGATCCCCATAAAGGTCGATCGCAAACAGGCTATTTATTTACATGTGGTGGTACAGCTATATCATGGCGTTCAACAAAGCAAACTATGGTTGCCACTTCCTCAAATCATGCAGAGATAATAGCCATTCATGAAGTAAGTCGAGAATATGTTTGGTTAAGATCAATAACTGAACACATTCAAGAAACATGTGGTCTTTCTTTGACAAAAGACGCTCCAACAATATTGTATGAAGACAATGCTGCATGTATAGCTCAACTGAAGGGAGGATACATCAAAGGAGACAGAACAAAACATATTTCACCAAAATTCTTTTTCACTCATGATCTTCAAAAGAAGGGTGAAATAGATGTCCAACAAATTCGTTCAAGTGACAATTTGGCGGATATGTTCACCAAAGCATTGCCAACATCAACCTTTGAGAAAATGAGATACAAAATTGGAATGCGTCGTCTTCGAGATATTAAGTGATATTTTCATCAGGGGGAGCAAAATACGCGCTGTACTCTTTTTCCCTTAGTCAAGGTTTTGTCCCACTGGGTTTTCCTGATAAGGTTTTTAATGAGGCAGCACTCAAGGCGTATTATCAAATATGTGTACTCTTTTTCCTTCATTAGGCTTTTTCCTACTGGGTTTTTCCTAATAAGGTTTTAACGAGGCACATTTCTCGTGGACATCCAAGGGGGAGTATTATCAACCAAGTAATATCAACCAAGTAAAATGGTTGTCCACTTAAAATGGTGGATAGTCCATTTACTTTTTAAGTGGGTAAAATGCCCATTAATATTTTCCTCCACTTGTAAATATGGCTATAAATATAGCCTTAAACTTCAATGTAAAAACACACAAACACATAAAAGAAAGAATTACTATTACTCTCTCTATATTACTACTCTCTCTATTAATACTTTCTATATACATATTCTCTTGTTCTTCTTCCTTTATAAAATTATCAAGTTAGTTAATTCATAACAGCTCTAGGTTTTTCCTCTCTCGTTGAATATACTCCATTACACTAGCTTTATAGTTAATATTTGTGATTCTTATTTTTCTTAGTTTATAATTAGCTCTAAATGTATTATTATAACCTTAGAAACTTATTTGATAAATAAAGTCTAGCAGTCCAAAGTATTATAGATAGACTTTTTTCTTTCATGGGATCGATTTCGGACTTTAAAATTGGATCATATTTGCAACAATGACTTGTATTTTTTTAGGATTAGAATTGAGCATGATCGAATTTGATGTTATTGCCGGAAAAAAACAATTAATTAGACGTTGTAGTTTTTACTATTGTTAATTGTTGTATTTTAGAAATTTCTGGATTTTGTATATATTAGCTTTTTCTTTTATTTTTATTTTATTTACGTAAAATGGCATCTTGCAACATATAATAATTGCACGGGAGAAAATTTTGTCCTGTTTTTCCCAAATAACTTCGGATTAAGGCCCATAACTCTACCTATAAACCTACTTCAAACGTGATTTTTTACACGGTCTTGAAGATGGGCAAGACCTAGAGAAAGCGTCGATTGGGGTTAGGGTCGAGTTTCGGATCGGGTAACAGAGTCAAGGTCTTGGTTTGGGGTTGGGTTTTGGTGTTATAGTATTTGGGCAGATTATACTTAAATGCTCGTGTGATAATATTTTTTTTCGTGACCAATACCAAATACCAGAAAGTAAATAAAAAAATCACTTATTTTCTAAGAAAATAGTTTTAGGAAAACATTTTCCTTCGTACCAAACACACCCTTAGAGATCGTTTGTTTAGAAGAAAAACAGAGGTCTGACAGAACTCTGCTTGATATTTTCGTTGATAACATAAAGAGAAAAAGGAAACATGGCAAATAGACCAATGTAAAGATTAACGAAGTGCTAATACAAACTGTATGGTAATTCCATAGAGGAATATGGGTATTATATCTTAGTTTGTAATCTTAGGATATGTTTTTCCGACTTTTTATAATTATCTATGGATGTTGTCGTATTAGCTAAAAGTAATACCTTATTGAAGGATCTTACGTTGATACGATAATATTTTTGGAAAAATTGATCTTATCTTAGTTTATACAATGTAATGTCATGTTTTTATATAAATACCTATTAGAGCTTTTACTAAATTATTCTTTTATGTTAAACTTCATCCAAATCTTCATGAAGTAATGGATTAATAATTTCGTTGATGTGCTTAGAATCTATCCTGTATACAAATTAAATTGAAGTGGTATATTAAAGTATAAAGCAAGAGATATATGTACAAGAGTATTAAATATCTCCATGTTATGTATCTCTAATTTCAATCAATCATTGCAAATATAAGTTTTTCGAAGCTAAACATGAAACTTTTTGCATGCCACAGAGGAAGTTTAAGAGTTCGGTAGAATCCAACAGGTTTGGCCCATACTCTTTACTTATGCTTAGAAATACCAAATAGAGTTGTCTTTTATAGAATTCAGAACTCATAAACTTAAACTTCTAGCTTGCTCTGAAGTCTCCATTGGTGGCAACTTGTAACGACACATAGGGCAACTTGGATCTTTAAGGATCCAAGTCTCAATGCAGTTAAAATGGAAATTGTGGTTGCAAGGCATGTTGTATGCTTCTAAATCAGGTAAATAATTCTCCATGCATATGGAACATATGTCTGCAGTCAGTGCATCATCATGGGTTGGCACATTTACTTTCTGTAAGAATTGAGTTTTTGATCTTACTGCAGGTAGTGACCTAAACTCTTTCCTAGCGCGCTCAATAAAAGACTCTTTTAATTCCCTTTCGTAATTCTCATCATAACACTTGTTCCGCAGAGATATGCCATTCACAGTATCTTCTATGTGATCTTCTATCCATTTAAATTCTTCGTACAAAGACGATCCTCGTTGTCCCACTCTCATGATCTTGTCATAAACTGATTTCCAAAGTAATTTCGCGAAATATTCTCTATCTGCTGCAAGAATTCTTGCTTTCGTAAGTTCAAATTCTTGAGGATTTAGGGACACTTGCTTGACAAATACCAGGTTCACAATAATTTCATCCAAATATTTGTGTGGAGGACGTGTAACAATTTTCTGATGAGTGTACTCCAAAATTTGTTTGATTAAATCATCCTTGTTCTCTAATATTTTCTCACTAGAATTCCATTTAACCCTTTCTAATGGATAAGGAAAATTAGTTCCCAAAAGTATTTCATCGATTTTATCCCAGGATAATGACTTGTACTTACAACAACACGTATTATCACAATTGAAGTCTTCCACAATGCTCTCGCCACAAGTGTAAGCATATTTGACAATTACATTAATCTCCACGTTAAGATCGTTACTTGAACAACGATCTCTTAAAGCATAAACAATTTCAGGAGACACACGAATTTCACTATATTTGGATGGCTCCATTTGATGAAATTAAACTAATCAAAGCCTTAATATCGATTATGAGAAGTGGAGAGCTTCACTGCTTCGCTATTTGTATTTATAGAGACAGGCTAGGGTTGATTTTTTATATTGTTTTTGTGTTGGATTAGGACTTCGTCTGTTTATAGTCATGAACCTTTCTTTTTTCCTTTTCGATTTTGGTTTCCAATTTCCTAAAATTACAATTATGGTAAGTTACCTAATTGCCACAAGTTTACAGACTACAATGTATGTTAAATGGCCGGGCCTTAATTATATTTAGGCGCCTAATCGGTGTTTATAATACTCCTTTTGCTCCATATTATTTGTCCAAATATTAAAAATAGTTATCTTAAATTACTTGTTATTTATAAAATTAATATAGAATTAATTATTTTTCTCGTTTTGTCCTTAAAATTAACTATTTTCGAAAGTATTAAAGTCTTAAAGTTTCAACTTTTAAAAAAGTTTCTCCATTTGTAAACATCCTCCTTCACGTGTAACTCCATTCTTTGGTTGACGGGCAGAAAAGAGAGAGAAGCACCCAAAGGTTCAATGGGCTTAGAGCCTATTTTGGATGAACTTATCTTAGCTGTTGAAATATCTTTTAAACAGTTTTGTAGTGTTTGAATAAAAAAAAAACAGTTCGATACACTAAGGCTCCCGCTATGCACAGAGTAAAAATATTTATAAACATTTGTTTTTAAATTAAAATATGAAGAATAAACCAAAAATCATATGTTAGAATTTCTAACTAATGGCTTTTGATTTTTGGCTTATAAGTCAAAGCCAAAAACCAATTCAAATTAGAACATTACATTATTATAGCAAATAATTGTTTTGTTCCTTCAATTATTGTTGTATTCTGATCTTAGTTCTTGTATTATTTGAGTGGGGGTATTTAACCTTCAATTAAACTAAATATACCATTTTAATCCAATCGCAAGTTGAACCTAATTCAATATGTTTTGCCTTAGTAATTTCCTAAGGAAAAGTAAGGTTTAGACTCCTTTCCTCCCTTATGATGATACCTTTCCTGATAACGAAATGACTCTTTTATTTGGTGAAAAATGATATATTAACCCTTGGAACGTAAGTTACGTCAATTTTTCACCCTTAATACCGTTCTTGATGACGAATTAAGTCCTTGTATTACATTTTTTTAGCATAAATTGGAGTTTTTTTTTTCATGCATAACTTGGAGTTTGACCCCTGTGGTTTCCGGACTAAACAGTTGCAGTCCTCAATTTTATCAAATTGATGTAATCAAACCCTTTATCTAAAAGATACGTCAATTTTATTTGCCATTTTCATCAACATAGAGATTAATATTGGAAACTTAAACTTATAAATAATGAGTAAAGTAAAATAAAATCATATTACTTGGAAAAAAATATTTTCTTTTCTTCTCTTTTTGATAATATCAATCGAATGGAAATAGCCTGACTTACTTCTCAAGCTTTGGCCATCTTTTCTTGTTAAACAAGTTGATTCAATTTCCCATCCACTATTTGATCATATATAAATATAAGTCATTAACGAGCAAATTTCACTAGTAACCATTCATTGCTTTGCTCTTTTCTAATCTAATTTCTCTAGTTCTCTGTGTTACTTCCGTAACGCTACAGTATTATTGTATTTTGCAATAAGTAGTTAAGAAATCGAAGCAATGGATGTAGAAAAAGGCCAAAGTGAATCTGCTCATGCTGCTGCAATTCCACTTGTAACTTCTTGTGGATGGAAGAGGTCCAATGATGGTAGCTTAATGAGCAATTTGAAGGAGCAATTTCACGATTTTGTGAATACCCCTATGGCTGATCACAAGGTTTGCTTCAAAAATACTATTAACAAGGTACATACATATCTTTGCTTAAAAAATAGTAGCTACCACGTATTTCGTTTTTTTTCAAAATAAAATAAAATCTCCTTCTATTTTCTGGAAAAGGGAAAAAAAATATACTGGATCAGATGGTCGAACTAGACGTTGTTTGTTTGAAATTGTTGTTCTTGTTGTTGTTGGTTTGTAACAGATGGTTGAAAATTTCCGGAAGGAAGTTCATGGGCTTAAAGGTGGGAAAAGTTCTGTGACCATCCAATTCCTACCCACAGAGGAGAATCATTAGAGATTAGATTGGACATGACACATCACACGTACGAGTAACTTTTAATCAATTTTATTAGCATTCCAGTTCCCTTCATTTTTTCTCCTTCAAATGGCAGTCCTTGTTCTAAGTTACCTGAAAAGTTTGCAAATTTAGTGTAGTTAAAGAGATTCGGTGTTTGATACTTACAGATTGTACTGATTATTTTAAATTTTTACTAGGAAGTCGCACTTTGTTATAATATAACGTTCCATGTCTTGTATTTGAAAATTAGTTATAAATTGTAAATATGGTATACACGAGTAAATCACAAATTAAATACTTTTTTCAAACACAAAGAACAACCAAACAACAAACAACTATTTCATTACTCAATAATAGAAAAAAAAAACAACAAATGAAATACTAATAGTTATGAGTAGTCAGTAAACTTATGTACCAGTAGTTTTATATACATCTTTATGTAATCAAACTTTTTTCCCTATAGTGAGTTAAGGAAAATAAAACATTATATTTTTTGTTTTTATATCAGAATCTGATATTTGATGTCTATATTAAAGCGGTCTAATTAAGGATAAAATAATTCTATCACTGTACTACAGCGCATATTAATAAGGAAAATATAATTACTTACAACTCGTTCATTGCTCCACATGCTTAAAGGGTCTAAATTTAATCTCTAAGTCTAAATCGTTGATTGCCTCCACATGCTTAAAGGGTCTAAATTTAATCTCAAGTCTAAACCCTAATTTGGTACCCCTAACACTAATGGATTTAAATTATAAACAAATGTTGACAAAAATATTTCCATTATCACACTACATAACAGATTAATTACAGTATTTATCAAAATTTGACTTTAATATTTATCATAAAAATTTATCAACTTTAATATTTATCATAAAAATTTATCCCTAATTCACAAGTAATTAAATTATGTAAATATTTTCTACATTATTAATACAATGAAATTTTAATATTCACAAAGCTGGTTTTCCTACTCGTTGGTGCTCCTTTCCCCTCAATTGGTGGTGGAATGATATAAAACGTTTCAAGATCCAGTTTTAACTATGAAAAAAGTTTTATAGTGTCGAGAAAAATGGACTAACACAAAAATATATATATAATTAAAAATAGTAGAAATAAAATGGTAAAATAATGACACCAAGAATTTTGCGTGGAAATTCAAATAAGAGAAAAACCACGGGTTAAGAGGAGAAATTGATATCACTTAAATAAGGAATTTTACACTAGATAGTATCAAGTACAAAACTCAAAAATGACAACCACACACTTAAAAGGAATAACACTCTTTTGATCTCCATCTTATTAAAAATATCGCTCACACTCTATTTTTTTTTACAAATTATTTTCTTATAATATATAAAATACCTCACAGCTCAAATGTTTTTCTCTCTATCTCAAATAAAGAGCTAAAGAGCTGTTTTTATAACAACTCTCCCATCAACTTTTTGACAAAAAATGCAGAGAAGCTATAATTTGCAGCATTTTTTGATAAAAAGAAACATTGGCCAGCCATGACAAAGTATTTGAAAAAAAAGATGAGGGGACTAGACCCCACATATAGGGAGGGTATTTTGATACTTATCTGAATTCGCGGCCAATGAACATGATAAACTAGAAGGAAAAAGGCCAAATGAGCTAAATAGTATATCAATATATTATACTATTTATAATGTATTGTTTTTTATATATATAATATAATATTCCCCCGTCTTGTCTTTTTTTAAGTATCATAAAAGATTCGACACAATTCTTAAAAAAAATTAATTAATAATATTATTTAATTAATATATTTTTATTAATTATTTAATTTTTATCAATATATATACCTCTTAATTTTATAATAATTAATATTAAAAACAAAATTAAAAATAATAATTATTATTTTTTAATTATTTAATTAACTATTATTTTAAAAAAATATTTTTGATATACGTGAGGGGGACAGAGGGAGTACATTATACTAGAGAAATGAGGGAAAAGGCCAAGCGAGCTTTCACAAGCTCCATTAAAGTAGAAATGTTGAAGTTCGGGATAGATTCCTATTGCCTGTTCAAAGAGCTGCTATTGTGAAAATCAGGGATTAAGCAAAAAAAAATGTGGAGGCAATTCCGAAAATTTAGCAGTAGCAGCAGCAGCAGCTCCAGTGCAAAAGAAAAGAAATGGGATGCTGTGATCATCGGCGGTGGCCACAACGGCCTTACAGCTGCCGCATATCTCGCTCGCTCCGGTCTCTCCGTTGCCGTTCTCGAGAGGCGCCACATCATAGGCGGTGCTGCTGTCACTGAAGAACTCATTCCCGGCTTCAAGTTTTCTCGTTGTAGTTACCTACAAAGCCTCCTCAGACCCTGCGTTATAAAGTGAGACCTAATCATTACAATCATTTATAATAGAATTTGTTGTTTGTATTGATTTTTCCCCCTTCAATTATTGGGAATGCGTTATGATTAATAGAGAATTGGAACTGAAGAGACATGGATTGAAGCTACTGAAGAGGAGTCCTTCATCATTCACGCCTTGTCGTGATGGACGCTATCTACTACTTGGTTCTGACAAGGAACTCAACTATTCTGAGATTTCAAAGTTTTCAAAATCTGATGCTGATGCTTTCTCAAGGTTCAGTATTATTTTTTTTTACTGGTCTGTACGTCAACTTCAATGGCAATTTATGGAAACTGTGTTTGTTGCATTTTTTTTAAAGGTCAAAGAGGAACTAGTTAAATAACAATGTTTACTACACGAGAGTTGAACCTTGAGCAATTCATTTTGTCGAAACAGCATTTAAGTTTGTTAAGGCGATTTAAATGCAACAGTGCTGATGTGAACTAGACTATAAGATGAAGGAGATACATAGGTGTACAGCCATTTATGGTGGATTAACTCATATACATCATTGAGAATGCTTTGGTGAAGCTCAGATTATGACTATGATTGGGAAATAGATATGGCATGTAGCTCGCATCCAAATCACTGGATCAGGTTCAACCTTCTTATATACTGAAGTTTAATGTGTCCATTGTTCTTGACACTTTCAAGATTGACATACTCAAGAAGGAGAACCGAAGGGTGCTTCACATGCTAACTTAAAGGCCAGAAAAAGACAAGTTCCCTGCCAAAATTTCCAGGCATGGGACTTGATGATAATTTAGGAATTTGAGGATTGAGCTTGCTTAGCACCCTAAAGTCTGTATAAGAATTCATATATTAGTTCTTTCTGCTTATCTTTTTATCTATTATTATCATATTGTAAATTTTGAAGTTACCAAGTTTCACCTAATTATAGGTATGAGAGTCAACTAGACAAGTTCTGCGAGTTTATGGACCCACTTCTGGATTCGTCTACACCAGAAACTCTACAAGGCTCTTCTCATCTCAATACTCGTATGAGGCACAAATTGCAAAATTCAGCGTTTTGGGCTAATTGTCTCCGCCGAGCACTCCACTTGGGACAAAAGGACCTAGTGTAAGATGTTCTAGGTGGTCCTGTTTGTGTAAATTCGCCAAACTTATTGTTATCGGTTGGACAAACTAGGGCAACAACATCTACTCCAAAATAGTATGAAGTCTCGACTTCAACTATCATAGTCCATCCTTGTTTACTTGTTTCCACTGAACTTTTCAGGGACTTGATGGACCTTTTACTCGCCCCAGCTTCAAAGGTTTTGAATAACTGGTTTGAGGTTGCTAATTATTACTATTAATTTTCTTTTACTTGTTCTATCAGTCTGCTTAAAATAATTCTGTTTGATATATGAAGTTGTCTCAAGGTTCAAGATTGTGACCTGATCAATGCTTTCTATCATATATTTTGTGTCGAGTATGCTTTTGTCCTTAAATAGTGTTGGAAACCTAAGATGAGTGAGTTCAATAAGCTTCTAATTTTGAAGGCTAATTAATACCGTGGTATAATGTTTTCTCTTGGTTTGTATCTTTCCAGATTTTTCATTCCAATTGTTCCCTTTTATCATTTTTGGCTTTTGTTTTGTTACAACTTGTCTTAAGTAGCTCCATCTGTCTTTACAGTAGTGGAGGAGGATGTTTTGTTATTTTGTCTTCTTTACCACCGATATTCAATTACTCTTTCCTCAATCGACTACAAATGTCTTCTTCAATCAGGTGATGTTTTGTGGGGGGGCTGGGTCAGAGAAGCATAAATGGTATGTCTCCTTAAAATTCGAAATAAAATTCTCCAAGTTCGACATAAACAGAATCTTTGAAATCAACAAGAATTTCAATGGATAGAAATCACTTTTTTCTGGTGTATGTAGTAATTAATCATGTTGATGTACTGGAAGCTGCTACTACTTGTTCTTATGCTATGTAATTCTTGTCATGAAGTGTGTTCTTCTAAAGAGTTAACAATTTTGTTACATTCCTCAAAATACATTTCGAATAATTCTCTCACATCTTAATCATCTTCCCTTCTGATGTCACTAGCTTACTAATTCTGTTTGCTTGACTGAAATGTCACAGACAGATGCTCTGAAAGTAACTCTTGCAACTGATGCAGTGATAGGGACCACGGTAAGCTTTTTTCATGTGTGTAGTTCCCAGAATGTGTCGAATGATGCATGGAGGAGCATTCAATTGCTGCGTACATTGGTTTCATCTATAAAGAGTTGTGATGTGCATCTAGGATCCACAAATATATGATTCGGCATTGCTGAAAAGTAAAAATATTTCCTATTCTGCGTTGCCATCTATTTAGTGAAAATGATTGGATGTTTTAAGTGAAATCTGTGCTTAGTTATGGGATCATGTAAAAGTCGTGTCTTTGCAGCAAATATTGGTCGTTTCACATGGCCCATAATTTAGACATTTCTTTTCAGTTATATGCATATATCTGCCATATCTTTATTGGCAGTTTTCCATCTGCATGAATTAGCAGGCTTGAGTACCTCTTGGACCAGTCTGAATTTTTTACTGAAAACATGTAGGAGTAAGAGTTTTTTGAGTCTCTAGTCAAGAAGGAAAGAAAAACAGGTCCTTTTAGTGTTCCTCGGGTTTTGTCATTCTTCACATTCTCATCAATTTAGTGTATCCTTGTTGTGTCATGGCCAAATTCCAATTCAATGAAATTTTGATTAATATTCTTTATCATGTCAGTTTCAGTTTGCTTCATACTTACTCCTCTCCTCCCTCTTTTTCCTGTTCATCTGTCAACTAATTTATAAATTCATAGGCAAGCGTTCACACGCCTGGAAGTGGATATGTATTGCTACATCACGTGATGGGAGAATCTGATGGTGATCGTGGTGTTTGGTCGTACGTATACAACATAGATGCAGGATTAGCGTTCTGCAAATTTTTAACTACTTCCGCATTTTTGTAAAATCATTTGTTTCATTTATCTGAAGGATTCTGCTTTGGAGTAGTTGCTTAAGTGTTCCAATTATTTAATGAAATACACATTGAATTAACAAAGAGTTCTATTTCATTTTCTTTCATGGAAGAAGGAATCTTTTCTTTGTTTTCAATCTTTTTAAATATAGGAGCCTTTACTAACTTTCAACCAAAAGACCCTTGACTAACTTTCAGACTTTTCAATGTTCTGCTTTAGTATGACTTGCAAATAATTACATCTAATGAATTTAGCAGCTTATTGTAGCTTAAGCAAAAGCGGTAAACTGTTCTTTCTCTTTTCCTTTATGTGGTGCCCACTTACTCCACTATGCTTGGTATCCCCCATATCCATCTTCCTTAATCCCCAAGATGAAGGCTTTATGTGAGCCCACATATTTGAATTATCGCTCCATACAATTTGACTATTAAGAGAGATGGGGCACATTTGCTTCTGCCTTCAAAATCTTTATTAACTTACGCACTCAAAATATTTTGGTGATGCTGTTTTTGTTTCAAATCCAAAATTACCTTTCTTAAATTGACTGGGTGGTTTTATCATGTTGTCCTCTCTTAGTGAGTAAAATAAATGCTTGACAGCAGTTTTTACATGTAGGTATGTTGAAGGGGGAATGGGCTCCGTGTCATTGGCTATAGCTGCTGCTGCAAAGGAGGCTGGTGCAACCATATTGACAAATGCTGAAGTATGCTTACACCCCGTTATGCGTTCACTGCCTCTCCACTGTAAAGAGAATTGAGTTTTTCGGCTCAGAGTTATTTGCTTTTGAGTATCTAACATACATCTAGAGGTTTAGATGCTTTCTTGGTAAATTTTCTTTTTTGGGGGATGGGTGGGGGTGGAGGAGTTGATTTCTTTGTATTTTGTTGGTTCTACCATTTATCTTTTTTTATTATTTTCATTTGCACCTTGGGGAGTTATGTGTGAATAATCCACCTAGATTTCTTATGGCCGAAATACTGTCCTCGTTCCCCTGGCCTTTTTGTTAATATATTAGGGAAAATTCGGTATGACTGAATTCATATGGCAGATTGTGTTAAACATTATGACTAGTTCTTTCCTCTATCACGTTTTAAAATAACAAATAAGAAAATCATTAAATTATATTTTACTTGATGTTCCTAAAATTTCCTCTTCCTTTTATTTCTTTCTGAAAAATTGCATTTAGTCCACCGTGTAATTTACCCTAAGATGTGAAGTAAATACTGTGGAAGTGAAAAATAAACTTGAAGAAATGTAGATGCATCTTGCAGCTTCTAAAGGACATGATATGTTCGGCACCAGTAGAAGACTTTTGTATGAGACTTGTGATTCCTAGGTTCTTAACACCCAACTTCATCAACCCACTTTGTTTGTGAATCCTACTTCTGCTCAGTAATTTTTTCCCGTGCTGTGGCTTTGAATCTATTTTTATATGGGTGGATCCATACCAGTATACTTTTGTCTATCAATCTTTACTTTGCTGTTAGTTTCTGATTCTTAATTCGTAGGATTTTAAAAGTTAGGTTCTCCTAAATTTTCATTTCTATCTTCTAAATAGCCTTAGAAAGATTTAATTTATGCCTATGTATAAACTATTTAATGTTCAGTAACATTGATTTTGTTATCTTGATTAAAAAGGGCAGCCCGGTGCACTAAAGCTCCCGCTATGCGCAGGGTCCGGGGAAGGGCCCGATCACAAGGGTCTATTGTACGCAGCCTTACCTTGCATTTCTGCCAGAGGCTGTTTTCAAGGCTTGAACCCGTGACCTCCTGGTCACATGGCAACAAATTCTTTATCTTGATTATTAAGAGAATATTTATCTAGATCACATGTGTCTAGATTTAGTGAACTTGAGTGAGGTACATGTGATAGAATATTCTATAAGATAGGTTAGGGAGTTCTGCATATAGTTGTCGAATATTTACCTAATCTATTAGTAATAGAGAATGATTACCTACAATGTTTTACATAGCCCAAGACTCAGCACGACTCATAATTATTAATTAATCAAGCTAATAATTTTCTCTTATATTTTCACAACTTTCCAAAAATACAATCTCCTTCCTTATTTGTTTGAAGTTGTCTTTTGAAGGGAAATTATCTTTTGTCGATGTAGGTCTCGAAATTGATGATTGAAGACACGGGCAGAGTGCATGGGGTAGTTTCACTAAGTTGTCTTTCCAATAGTTTACCTTTTTTTTACAAGTCAAAGTTGATCTTGATGTCGCAAATTGGATGGAATTTTTTAGGTATTGCTGGCTGACGGAACCATATTGCATTCTTCTGTTGTTTTATCGAATGCAACACCATTCAAAACTTTCATGGTAAAAATTTGTTCCTCTTCTTTTTTTGAGCAAATTTAGGCTACCAGTGGCATATTATTACAAAATACCAGAGAAAAGGAATCCTATTTTAACAGTGTCCTCTGACTATGCTTCTCCCACAACCCAGGATCTTGTGCCAGATGATGTGCTTCCTCATGATTTTCATAAAGCTATCAAGTGCTCTGATTATCGCTCTGTAAGCTTGCATACATAATATTATTATCCTTGTTTATTCTAAGATTCATTTGTTATGTTCTGGTTCATCCTATGTCAATTGTCTTGTTAAACACCCTTACTTATCAAACAAATCTCTAAGTACATATTTGAATCCAGCATAGAGATAACAGGTTCTAACCATGTAGATAAGAGAGTCTCTATACCGTGCTTATGTGTTGAAATGATGGTGCTTGTCCAGTTCCAGAACATGAGATGTCAAACCATTCTTCTTTCCTGTTATTTCTTCTTTTCATTGATATTGGCTTCATAACTGCTTCATCTAAGGATCCCTGATTGAAGGATCTCAAAGTTGGCAGTTTGGGCTGCATCTCACATTTCTTCTTTCATTATTCATTTATTTCTCTTGCAAGTTCTTGGTAATGAATCCTCAATAGTGCTCAGAGATTTAATTCACAGGCATGAGATTCCCTTTGCATTTTATTTTTTTTGAAATTAACCTTTGGTTTCTTATATCTTTTTGACACTGAAAGGACCAGTATTAACTGTTCTTTTTAGTAGTTTGTCCTACAACAGCAATGCAGCATTTTGTACTGGCACATCCTAAACTTTCAGCCTTGGCCTGCACTCTAAACTGACAGCACCTTAGCTTTCAAAGCCTTCCTTTTATGATTTTTAGGGACCAAATAAGACTTTGCATTTATTTTTAGGCCATAACAGGAATATATGATCTTTCCATTTTGATATGACCTTAAGCGAAGCATTCTTAGAGAGATATCTGATGGTCATGTACATGTTGTAGAAGTTACTAACTTAAAACTCAATTTCCTCATAAGGTTCATGTCCGAGTCTCTTTACTCCTGTTGCATATAAATGGCTCAATCGTGAAAGGCTTAGGTTGATTTCATTTGTAACATTCTTCTTTCTCTACAAAGGTTTAATATTGATTAATGATTTAGTCCCTAAACATTATGTGATGAAATCCTATCTCTTGTTGTGGTCATCATATTGGAGAGGTTTGTAATATTTGGTACCTGAAATTTTAGGGGATTGTTGATTCTTGAACAGACTACTACCAAAATTTAAAAACATATTACCATAATTTGCAGTGCTGCAGTTCAGGCTAAACATTTCATGTTTGGTTGTTAAGCTTTTGTACCTGAAATTTTAAGGGTTCATTGTTTACTGGAACAGGCTACTACAAAAATCAATTTGGCCGTTGACAGATTGCCACAGTTCCAATGCTGCAATTTAAGTCATCCAGATGCTGGTCCACAACATGGTGGTACCATTCACATAGGGCCAGAGAGGTATTCACTTAGAGTTATCCATTTCAGATTCATTTTCTTCTGATTTGCATGAGTTGATTCATTTATGTAACCCAAGTACGAATAAACAAGGATACGAGTTAGTCTCCTAGTCTGTCATAAATCCATGAACACAATGCAACCTCTAGCAGAAATGCAAGGCAAGGCTGCGTACAATAGACCCTTGCGGTCAGGCCCTTCCCCGGACCCCGCGCATAGCGGGAGCTTTAGTGCACCGGGCTGCCCTTTATGACACTACGAGGATACACAAATAATTCATTTATCCTCTATGTAGGTCTTTTTGTCTTAAAGTCAAGTTTTTTACCGATGAATAGAAAATGCCAGAATTGAGTAGAATGGATTTAGAAGATTGATATTGTATTGAGGCTTAGTTGATTGATTGTGCATCTTGTTTGGCTCAACCTATACAGTTATCTTCTATGCCCGAACCAGCTCATGCGACACTCTTATGATACACAAGGGCTAAGATACATTGTGCTCACCCTTAAAAAAACTGTTCTTGTTTTACTAGTTTATTTTCATCATGGTGTGAAATCATGCCGAAGTGCCAGAGATAGCATGTTAAGAAAAGTCTGTTGGTGGGGGATTGGAGAAAAAAGAAATTCATATTAAATATTTGAGTGACATAAAGGATATGTATGACCAAGCTATATAGTAATAGAAGGTACAAAAAAGTTTCCCATAACCGTTGGTCTACACTTATGGTCGACATTGAGCCCCTGCTTGCTTACCCTAGTTATGGATGAGCTAACACACACTATATTGGATGAGCTCCCGTGGTGTATGCTTTTTGCAGACGATGTTGTACTAATTAACAAAATTACTGAGAATGTCAACCAAAATCTTGAACACTTAAGAATGTAAGGATTTAAGAATAAATTGAACTTTGACTAAATATGCGCACGACAAGTTTAGCCAACATAAGAAGAGTGAGTTGAGGTGAGATTAAATGGGATTATGGTGTTTAAATGCAAATAATTCAGACTTCTAGGCTCAATATGGCAAGAGAATGATATGATAGATGAAGATGTTACAAATAGAATTCAAATAGGATGATGGAAGTGGAGACGTGCTAACGGAATGTTATGTGATAAGATGATACCTAATCAGTGAAAACTAAGTTCTATAGAACGGTTGTAAGACCAATAAAGGTAGATAAAAGTGAATGTTGGGCCTCTGAAATCCAACATATCTCAGAGATGTGGATGTTAGGATGGATGTGGGGCCATCAAGGCAAGACGTGGGGTTGCAATTAGGACTGTTATAGCCTCTTGCAGAAATGCAAGGTAAGACCCGTGTACATAAGATTCAATGTGGTCCGCCCATTCCCCAAACCCCGAGCATAGCGGAATCTCACTGTACCAGATTGTCATTTTTTATTATTTTTTTTTGTTGTTGTTGTATCAGAGCATGCTTAGGTTGTACGATAGAGTCACATTGTAACTCATAAAATTTTACGTGCTTGGTTCAGACTAAAAAGTTTGACCTGCATGTGAAGATGTAATTAAAATTATTGTCTCTCCAACAGTACTTTTAGCTGAGGTGGTACACGTGATTCCACAACAGCTGATCTTAAACACATTCAAAGATTATGTTAATCAAACACAACAAGAATAAGCTATTGCCAGGAAGAATAGGAAGAATGACGTTCACATCTTGGATCGCCTTGTGAGCAATTAATAAAATACAGAGTCTAGATGTGAACCTGCAACTAGAAAAATACAATCCATGATCTTGAGGTCTAAGGGCCAACACATCATGACTTGAGCTAGGCCTCATAAACCTTCAAGAACAGATTCATGATTAACTCTTCCCTTTTCCTTTTCCCCTTCTTATATCAATCTGATGCATTTTTTAAGTGTTTCAACTTTTTTAGGTTAACCTGAACCTTGCATCTTCCTAGATTGAAGTCACAAGACAGAGTGTAATTTTCTATGGACAAATGTATCAGAAATGCATGTCCCTTGTGTCAAAGACCTTGGTGTTGGATTCTTAATGAATATTACAACATTTTGAAGGTGTCAATGGTTGCCCTAGTAAAGATTGCTGAAAGGAATTCAAGGAACATCAGTTGTTTAGTTTGTTGCTCATTAGATGAGAAAAGGATAAAAGCTTACTTCCATGTCAAATAGGCAAGAACATCTTATTCCAATCTGTTAAATTGACAAGAGAGGGATGCTCGAGTGGTTAACACCCTCCACCTCCAACCCTAAGGTTGTGGGTTCGAGTTACCAAGAGAGAAAAATGCGGAGCTCCTAAAGAGGGGTAAAAAAAACATTTAATCTGATAGTGATGATCTTTGAGATTTTTAAACGCATAACAAGAAAGTTTGCCCACAATCTATCTTTCTGATGCTGACATTAAACAAATCATTATAGGTGTCATCATTCTTTCCTTTCCTGTACTTTATATAATTGATTAATCGTTATCTCAATTATGATTTCAATCCAAAGACAACTATATAATTCTGCTGCTTGTAGTATAGAAGAGATGCACAGTGCTGCACAGGATGCTGAAAATGGATTACCATCTCAACGGCCCATAATTGAGATGACAATTCCTACTGTCTTTGACAAGACAATCTCTCCATCTGGTACTCAAGTTTGCTTCCTAACGTGTTTATGCAATTATTTGTTTGATAATAAACTGTTTTATGAATTTCTATGGTGGTATTAAGTTTTCATTATCAGTTTTGAATTCGAAATTGTGAATATCAACATTTTAAAAGCAAAGTCTCAACTCGTCTAGAGGTTTGGCAAGCTCTTAACCCCCTGAATGTTCACACAAAGCTAAAGTCAAAAAGGGTCAACTCCTCCATAGATGGAGCATTAACCCCCCGCACGCTTTACACCTTTGAGATATTTGTCTATGTACTGTGCACACTTTATGCTTTGTGTTTTTTGCCCTATATATGCCTAGAACATTTTCTTTAAAATTTCTTTGAAGTATTTGACTAAAATTTATGTAATATGTTGTTGTTCTAAAAATAATAATTGGGTGACTTGGAATATTATGAACATCTATTATTATATTTTTTCCCATTATGATTAGATTAATGTATCTACATTCTCCACCTTTTGAATTTAATACAATCATTAACTATCTTCAATTATTTTTTCATACTTAACATATTTTAACTTTATCTTTTACAATAGTGAACTTAAAAGTTTGTGGGGTTTGCACCTTCACCTTAGGTTCTTGTAATTCAGTTGCTATATTTATATGTTTTGCTTTTTTCCTATATTCTCAAATCTCAACAAGGTTAGTAGAAGGGTTTATTGCAGTTTACCCATGTGGATTTTACATTTGCAATGTACCTCCCTTTGTGGAATTCCCTAAAGTATTCCTTATGGTTTTAGTAACAAGTTGATTTCCATTTTCTTGTCCATATTTTTCCTAGCTGGTAGAACCCCATGCAGTGTTGTCAAAGACGCTATTTAAGCGCACATAAGACTTGAAATGAGGCTTAAAACGTGTTGAACTCTTCGCCTCGCTTTATGTGCGCTTTAGTGTGGTCATCAAGGTTCTAAGGCAAACTTTTCCTTGCCAATGAGCCTCCTTTGAAGAAGTGACACTAAACAATTGATATTTCACTTTATCATACTTTTTTTTTTTCAATTTCTTTGGTCATATATTTGCCATTCATGGTTTATAATTATTTGTCTTGGACTAAACATATATATTTGTATCTTTTTCTCCTTTTGCGCCTTTTTTCATTAAAGCCCATACTTTCTTTGCGCTCTGTGCTTAAAGCCTCAATGGACCTTAGAGTTTTTCGTGTTTTTCGCCTTTTCGCCTTTAATAACACAGACCCCATGTCAAATTATTATTTACGTCATCTCAGATTAATCCTGGATAAGAAATCTTAAACCAATTCAACATGAAACAAGTAAAATTAACACAGAAATCTTTATACAAAATCTGAAGTTCGATAAAAAATAATTAAAGAACTTTTCTGTGATGACTTTAGCTAAGTTGACAAAGATATAGTCTTATGTTTAGAACAATATGCACAAGCTTTTGGAGGGAATGAGCTAACACTGTTTGAGGGGTTAGAATACTGGGTTTCTAAAACCACGTAGGGGTTTTAGGATATTTCCTCAGCACGGGGGAGGGAATTCTAAATGTGCAAACATGACGAAGTAAAATGCATTAAACACATAGTATTATGTTATTCTCATTTAACAGAATAAGACAGATGTTGTTTCTTGTGGTTTTCGATCAACACTAGAACTTACAGATATTCATCAATGTTTTACCTAGGAAAGCATGTGATTGGTTTATTCATCCAGTACACACCTTATAAACCCTCTGATGGCAGCTGGGAAAATCCTGTATATAGAGTTAAGTATCTCTGAGTTACATTCTTTCACCCACTTTTTTCAAGTCATCTATTTCTTTTCCTTTTTCCTAGCAGGAGTAGGAGTTCCTCACTTATAACGACGATACCTTTCAGATTTATTCTCAAACTTTTGAATCCAACCTGATTGCATCTTTATGCATCACATATTTCATGTTTGTGGTTAACAAAAATTTATTGCTGTAGGAATCATTCGCCCAGAGATGCTTTAGCATGATCGATGAATATGCTCCTGGATTTAGCTCATCAATTATTGGGTATGATATGTTGACTCCTCCAGACCTCGAAAGAGAAATTGGTTTGACAGGTGAGCCACTGCTATCCTCTTGATCAGTTATACCTTTTCTACTCCTTCCCCTTGGAGAAAGAGCCATAGTTATATGGGATGTCCTTCGTTAGTGTTTTTTTTTGTTGATAAATTAAAGGATAGACACGTGTCAATGAAGGATGCAAAGGCGATTTCAGTTCACAGAAGTACTAAATACACGTTCTCTGAATCATATGCAAAGTCAAGTTAGCCTCATGTCATAGGTTGGATTTTTTTTGGTCACTTCCAATATTTTTGTTGAACATGCTAAAATTGTACCATCGAGTATATAATATTATATGCCAAAAATTTTAAACTTGTCAAGATCGTAAACTTATTTTGTTGAGCATTAAAGATGCTCAAGTAGATAAATTAAATAGTTTAGCCCATTGCAATCGAGAAAAATAGACTATCACGAGTTTCTTATTAAGTAGCTAATTGTTGAGTATTCCCAATATTCAGAGATAGGTGAAGTTGGAATGACCTAATATATGTACAACTTTCCAACAGCGCTTTATTGAGTATTTCTCCTTTAACATGAAACGTGTTTGTACCTTATTAGTGAACTTCTGTGCTACAGACATTAAATGAGTTCGGATGTGAGTCCAATCCGTTTACTGAATTACACTGCCCACCCAGGATAGAAAATCTCCACAAGGCATTGTTGTCCTGAAGTTGCCACAATATTGGCGAACTCTATTGTAGTTCAACAACTGTACTAAATAGTATATCCATCAGTTAGGATTTCAATAATGTTCATAGCTTAATCTTCCTGTAAACTAACGTTTTGTGATCAACTTACCTGACTTGTTTCTTGTTGAAGCACCAGTGTCTCATCCACTGAGGTCAATAAGTATCAGCATACTACAAGATTTTGGAAGATAATACGAAACCTGATGTTTGGTTTATCTGAGTCTAGTTCAAGAAATTTTTGGATTCATCTAGTTATGAGAACTCCCCAGACCCCATGTTGTGGGATTTCACTGGGTGGTTGTTTTTGTTGTTGTTGTTGTATCTAGTTATGAGAACGAATGACTATAAGCTGGAGAATGCTTTATAGTCAATGCAAACCAATATAGCAAATGCTGATGCGTTGTATTATATCTTGACAGGAGGCAATATATTCCACGGAGCCATGGGATTAGATTCTCTGTTTTTAATGCGGCCAGTGAAAAGATGGTAATGGTTTTGAACAGCTTTTAACATTAGTCCTTGAAGGACTCAAGTCCATAAAATGATGATTTTTGCTATTATCTGAACGTTGAAATGCAGGTCAAATTATCGGACTCCAGTTGAAGGCCTATACTTGTGTGGCAGCGGGGCACATCCCGGTGGTGGAGTAATGGGCGCCCCAGGACGCAATGCTGCGCATGTTGTCATTGAGGACTTCAAGAAATCATGAAGCTGCTCTCCCAGCAACAGTTTTTTCTATTGTGATCTTTTTGACAAGTTCCGTCAGTTAAATCTGGGTTTTTTGTTACCAAAAACCCAGTGGCACATTAGTTTTCTTCCCAATTTTCATGACACCATCAATAAGGGCATCTAGTCTAAAACATGCCAAAAACCCAGTGACACATTAGTTTTCTTCCCAATTTTCATGACACCATCAATAAGGGCATCTAGTCTAAAACATGCTGGTGTTATAGCCAAATAGAAGTTCACCTCGTTTTATTGCTAATACGTTGCTTAAGAGTCTATCCAGAGTCTATTGAAAATTGAAGTCGGTTTGACGGATCACTAGTGCAAATCTCTTCGATTGAAGAATCTTCAGAATGAGTCGATCCCCTCAATGTAAAGAATACTGAGTGCTGGGAACAGGAAAATACTAATTACAGAAAATAATTTAAAGTCGAACTTTTTGCGGCTTTCTTTCTTTTGAAAAGTTTAATTTTCCACCTTTGAGAACATTAGTAAATTGACAACTTAAGCAAAATGAAGATATGGATATTCAATAACATGAAAAAAATACCATATGATTTATTCTCATCTAATAGCACATACCCAGTGGATTAGTCAAGACATACATAAACTGATTTAAATACCACCATTATCTCAAAAAAAAAGAGGAGGATAACACTGTCGACTTAAACCATTAGTTCTACACTACCACTATATAATGTGTGCAAGAGCGGTTTTGGCAGCAGAAATAGCCGTTCCCTTAGTTCAGTAAAAGAACTGCTCGCATTAGCTAATCAAGTTTCAACAAACAGGACAGGGATTTTATTAGAGTATAGAACTTGAACACACTTTCAGCTTGGCTTTGCAACAAACAGTGAGGACCTATAAAGAAAATCCGATAACTCAGAGAAGGGTGTATCCAGCTATATTACGAATTGTGAAGTCAGTTAACATGGCACACTGAAAGGGTATAAATGTCGTATTCAATATAGTTCATTTTCAACACAATAAGATATGGTAATGTACAGAGGAACCATGTGTTAACTAGCCCACCAAGACGGAATAGATTTGTTGATAAATGTGCCAGCACTTGTGGTTGACTCTAATCTGCAATTAGATAGGAATTATTCTCTAAAACAATTTACAAGTTTTGCACATAAAGCTGAAATTGCAAAAAAAAATAAAAAATCATGGCAAATGCAAGTAACGAGATAGAGAGAGACAAACTTTGAAATCTCTTCAACTGCTCTCACGACTACAACAGAATCTGTTTCTAGCACTTGACCACCTAAAATTATTTCATCTAGAATGGTATGCATCTGCAAAAGACAATCATCCATTAGACACAAAATATATACAGACTGATACCCCAAAAGGCAAGAGAAATAGCACTTGAAATGTATTGCATAGGATGAAGTTTGCTGTAAAATTGTGTATGTGCCCAAGCTTTTATTACTAGAGCTTTAGAAGCATTAATTACGTATGTTAAAGAAGTGACAATATGTTAATTACAAGTTATAACAGTTAAAGGTCCAAATGGTGGCGAATATTGGGAAAAGGGGAATTGTCTGGAAAATTGGAGTCCATCTAAACATCTTATGCATTGTAATGATCAGAGTTTGTCATCGAGGGTGAATGAAAGTTCTGCAACTAATTAGCACAGAGAAAAAGAAAAGTTGATTTCTGAGATTAATTAATGATATATTCCACCAATGTATCCGAATTGGTTTCTAGATACCAATATTTATGTTTCAAAGATAAGTATATAAATACAACAAATAGGTTAGTGCAATACTCTTACCTTGCTATAATTGAATACTACATCAAGCTCGCATACACTTCTGAAGCATTTGTCCAGTGTTTCCACAAAAACTGCTATAAAGAGAACAACATCATCACTTAAACATAGTTAAGGAGACTCACTGTTTCCACAAAAACTGCTATAAAGAGAACAGCATTATCACTTAAACATAGTTAAAGAGACTAACTTAAACATGAACTTAAAAATGTGTTTTCCGACAATAAAACTAAGTAAATAGTGGAAACAAGTACCTTGTATTAAGTCGAGCATGGCCAACTCATTCTCAGAGTTATCAAATAGAAACACGAAATATAAGGTAGCATAATGCTTATACACGAGCCTTGTATCCTGGAAAAGATATAGTAATGGCTATTATAATAATTTACTCTTTATACTTGAGACTTGAGAGTATAAATTACTCTTCTTAATTAATACATCACAAAAGAGGAGTACACAACCATTAAAAGCAGTGTAGCATGTAAACTGTTGCATAAGTGATAGTATCTACGGGACTGCACTTTTATTAATTTAGTCCATCATTTATCCAGTTTTAAGCAATATTAATTAGCTAAAATCTTACAATTCAGTTGGAGTAAGTTTTCTACATGTATGTAACTACTCAAGTTTTCTACATGTATGTAACTACTCAATTGATAGAAGAGGATAACTAACATAAAGCAAAGAAACCAAAGGTGAAAGGTAGAAAAATCAAAATTTCTGAAGTTTCACGTCTGTTCGCAAATTTGCACAGTATCAAAGCATTCTTTCTAGATAAAGTGTACTTGTTATATATATCATGAAAATCCTTAAGTTCTAAGATCATAGAGTTATGTACAATCTATTATACATAATTTTCTCACACAGCAAAGCCGGTAAATGTTGTAAGAAATACTAATTAAAACTGCCAGACAATTAAGTAATTACCGGACCGAAAATTGCCCCTAAGCTCCGAATAAAATTGCTCACATTGTCAGGCCTGTTGCTTAAGACTGAAAGATGAAATCCAAAACGAAGAAACAAAAATTCATTCAACTGAACGAAATCTCAATTTGATTGAATTGTATTTCTACCTGCGTAGACATGGCGTATGAGCTCCTGTTGCTTCTCCGCTGGCTAATTCCAATCCCCAACAACAAAATTAAACAAAATTGAATCAAAGATAGATCTTTGAAATAGAAAAAAGATAATTATGAGGGACAAACCTGAAATTCATAAAATTTCGAAAGGCGAGGCTTGCCGAGGGTGTTAATCACCATTACCGCCTTTATCATTCTTCCTGCAAATCTCACAACACAACTGGCGAAGCTACTCTTTTGTCTCGCTCTCTCTTGTAAAATTGTATAAATGTAAATTACAACTTGGTCCTAAATTTATTGATAAATTTTATTTTAATACTTATTATATCTAATTAAATACATTTCACCTTAATAGAATTGTGTACCCATTTTCTTTTTCTATTTCTTTTTTTCCCACTCCATCCCCAAGAATTAATAGTGTTTCTACTTACTCAAATTCGTAATCTATTGATTGATGATGAACCTTTTTAATTATTTGAGCAAGTCGCACTTATATGTGTACACAATTGTTTTTTCTAAATACTCAGAATTTTATTTTAAGCAATTAATGCATTCTAATTAAACATAAGAGTTTAAATGTCTAGCCATTGGAAAATCATAACAATCAGAAGAGACAAGTCGATCAACAAAGCACTGCCGATCGACAGCCTCTTGATCCGAGATCACAAAATATATAATTATGATTATAAATACTTAATTAATATAATGATAATTAGAATGAAATTTTTGTTATGGTTAACGTTCAAATTATAAAGTCAAGATATTTCTAACTACGATAACAACAATAATAACGAAGTAAAATTTTATGAAGGAGGTCTAAAAAGGGATGTGCACGTGAATTATACCCTTATCTTATAAGGGTAGATAAGTTATTTCAAATAGACCATTAAGTCAAGTAGAACATATTAAATAAGTAGGAAAAAAAGTTTATTAAAAAATTATCATTAACAATAATAAATAATATCATAATTGATAAAAAAAAATATGTAATAATAAAATTGAAAAGTAATAAAATAGGAAAATTTAAAAATAATAGTATAAAACTAAACAACATTCGACGGCCTACACATCTTTTACCCTAATTTGAGGCTTAACATGCACCTACCAATAGCCGACCTAAATGGGAAAAATTGCACTGTATGGCCTTTGAGAGACCACTTATTAGATTTTAGAGTAACTTTCAAAAATAAAAAAGATTTGAAACATAATTAGACATCTTAATTATAATTTACCTAATTATATTTTATGACTATAATTTTAATTGCTATATCAATTTCTATTTGTATATCTCGCTGGATTATAAAAATTGAGTTTTTTCGTTTGTATACCTTGTTGCACTACACAAATTGGATTTTCAAAGAGATTGTATATACTAATACAAATTTACTTTAGAGATTTGTATAAGAGCCTCCTATTCACTTTGTATACAAATACAAATTTTTAGACATTTGTGAGCATCCACATATTTGTATATAATCCCCAAAATATACAAATACAAAAGAAAATATAAAATTATTTTAGAAATTTATATATAGCCCCTAAATTCACTTCCTAATTTGTGTATGAGCCCTAAATTTGTATAATAACAAATTTCATTAAACTGTACCCGCGATTCATAATTATGTAAAACTATAATTATATTAAATAATACACTAATAATATTTTTCAATTCACGCAATTTTTCCTGAATTTTATTCGTGCTAGCCCAATGAATTAAATTTTGAGTTTTTAAGATAGTTGAATAATTTTTTTCTTTGGCAAGCAAATTTAAAATGGGGATAAAATTTAAATATTGGTCTTAAAGCGGCCATTTGTGCAAATCTCCTAACCCTAACTCTTTAATAGGCAATCGTTGTGGAGAATCGGTTAAAAGTTGAAAGAAATGGGCCCAATTTTTAAGGCGCTTTTTGTCCAAGAAAAATTGTCCCTTTCTTGTTCTTTTCGGGGTTTTAGCAGGGTTTTAGACAAACTGCCTAAATCCGCCTGTTCTTATCTCGCTCCTTGGAGATTCTTTTTCAATTCAGTTCGTGTAAGGAAATAATTATTCTTACAGAAATTTGAGTGGGAAATTGTACAGAAATGGCGTCGGATGCAATAACTTACACGGACTCAATGAACTTTAAGGTGAGGGAGCTGTTGAAGGAGGTCCAGCTCGAATACTCGCCTGAAACCACTGCAACTGTGGACAATGTTGTTTCTGCCATAAAAGAAGCAATTGATAAGATCCCTGAAGACCAGGTCAACCTCTTTCTAAAACCTTCATGTCATCTGTAGAACGAAAACATAAGATATATTAAAGAAACTAGTAATGTTATAGCGGCAGTCAGTGGCCCCTCTATCCGAGTTGAACAATTTAAAAATTTATGTACGCATACTTTAAATCAAACAAAGTTGTAGTGGGTGAATTAGAACTTAAATCTTGGATTAGCTTCTGGTGGTGAGTTTTTTTTTTCTTATTCAAGGAAGTTTAAATTGTGCTGTGTTATTAGTTGACTCCACTTCTCCACTCCACTCTTTTAATTAGTGAATCATTTTTGTGGCAGGTTAAGGCCGACTTGGCTCCAGGGTTTGTGAGAGACATCAATGCTGATAAGGTGG
This sequence comes from Solanum dulcamara, assembly GCF_947179165.1. Taxonomy (NCBI): domain Eukaryota; kingdom Viridiplantae; phylum Streptophyta; class Magnoliopsida; order Solanales; family Solanaceae; genus Solanum; species Solanum dulcamara. Next base: position 54,182,217 of record NC_077247.1, on the reverse strand, counting down.
AATTCACGTTTAAGAAGCCAAAATCTTTAGAAATTTGTGGGAGTTATTCTATACAATGCGCTACCAAACATGATCTAAATGTGGATCTTTTTCTTCACTTGCCAAAGGTGTGCTATCTATTTTCCTCTAGATAGCTATAATCTCGGAATGTCTTAGAGCACTATTTGATGTGTATTCAATTATGTTGTAATTTATTTACTTTTCTGTTTGATGCTAAGTTCAAATGTTTTACTTGGTTACTTGATAATATAAGAAGCTTGGTATGTAAATAGATAAATTCACATTGTTTTAAATGTCAAAACTTTAAATTTTTAGCTCTTTCTTAGTCCATGCAATGTTCCTTTTGGCAGGAGTGCTTCTATGAAAAAGATTACCTAAATTACCGATACCATGCCAAAAGATTCCTTTATCTCTGCAAAATCAAGGAGCAGCTGACAAAATCTCCGTTAATCAAAGCTATGAGGTGGTCTAGTTTCCAAAATGAGGCTCGGAAACCTATTCTACTTATCTATCCAGGTTTAGTCAGACTATCTGCCCTACCTTCTCTCTTGCTTCTTTGTGGGTAAAGTTTTCTGGCGTTTACTGCAAGTTTCAGTTGTTTATCTGACTTGATGTTCTTTTGTTATTGAAGCTGTTAAGCTTATTGGAAATGCTGAATTTGTTGTGAGGATAATTCCTGCTGCAACATCTTTGTTCAGTGCAACAAAACTTCGCCTGGAGCGAAACAATATCCATACTCTCAAACAAGGTTTATATATTCAGATATTTTGTCAAGCTCCTTTGCTCATGTTGAATTGCTTCTTAACTATGATTGCACTTATTTCCACTTCTAGGAGATGCGTTACAAGCAACACCAAGGTACAATAATAGTATATTGGAGGATTTGTTTCTTGAGGATAATGCAGAGTTTGTCAAAAGAAGTTTCTCTGGATGGAAAGAATTGGGTGAAGCCTTGATACTGCTAAAAGTATGCATTTTTTTAAGGAACTAATATAATCCAATAGCTTGCTGTTCTTAGTCAGAATATTACATCAGTTGCATATCTGTAGGTGTGGGCTAGGCAAAGGAGTTCAATCTATGCCCATGATTGCTTGAATGGGTTTCTATTCTCTATAATATTGGCCTTCCTTGCAACAAAGTCTGGTAGGCATCATATCAACAGTTCCATGAATACAATGCAGATATTTCGTATTACAGTGGACTTCATCGGTATGTATTCTGTCCTCTATCTTGGTTTTCTTGTACTATTATTACCTGCATAAGAGAAGATAGACCATGTTCTGGATTTTGACATAGATATGTTAGGCTTCTGGTGGAAAATGTAAGATATTACATAGGATTAAGTACTTCTTGTTGATTTGAGTTGGTCGAAAAGTTAAAGAAATTTATGAAGCCTTGACTATGCTAAGAATGCCCTACTCGCTCTCTCTTGTTTGTTGCTAGCCGAGCACTCCTTAAGAATCCCTCATTTTCCTCCTCAGCTTAATGGGGAGAACTTCATTGTCACCTTTATGTTTTTGCGTTGAACAAGATGAGAATAAATTCCTAGGTGCAGTGTGTTAGTTCATCCTATGACTTATGGGCATCAAACCCTGGTGTGTGTATGTGTGTATGTGTGGTTCGTAAGAGAAGTTATGCCGGGATTTGTATGGATTGTATTACCGGATTAACAATCCCTTGATTTGTGTTGTTTGTAAAAACCCATATCTTTTTGTGAGTTTTTTTATACGTGTAATTTTTTGCCCATTTGTTAATAAAATCTTATTACTTCATTAAAAAAAAGTTCATAAACTTTCTTTAATGAATGTTTGATTCATTGCATGCAAAATGGATTGTAATGCTGGCATTAATAATTCCGATATTGCTTATACCCGGAAGCAAAAATCAACCAAATGCGGGATAAAATAATCCCGAATTTGCTGGGATTATTTTTTCTAATCCTGGAAACAAAGCACCCCTTAAGTCATGGTGATAAGCATGTTTTGTTTACCTAAAATAGGTAAAAAGGTCCGCTTACTATGTTAGATGCTTAAATTACTCTGTCCTGAGAATTTGTGGCCACTTGCATTTGACTTTTTCTTGCAAGCAAAAAAGGAGTTATCTGGTGGATAACTCCTGCATTTGACTTGAAAACCAATTACCCTACACTTAGTCTCCCAAACATTTGTTAATAATCTTAACATGAATATTAAGTGAAGTTATGGGCTTATTTGAACTCAACTTGTGAGATTTTAACAAAGTAGAATGTGCAAAGAGTTTCTCTAGAACTGATGACATTATTTAACATGTACATTTCCAAGCATTTGGTGCTTTGGTAATTTTGTTTTTCTCCATCTTTTATCTTTTCATTTAGTGGAGTTAGCTAATCATGGCAAGAGAAATATCTCAATTAGTGTGATCTTCATATTTTGGCTTTACTGACCTATGTCTTGTTTTTCCTTGTTTCTCCTCCCTTGTTTCTTCTCTCTTAAGCCGAGGGTCTTTCGGAAACAGCCGCCCTACCTTTTAAGGTGGGGGTTAGGTCTGCGTACACTCTACCCTCCCCAGACCCCACATGGTGGGATCACACTGGGTTTGTTGTTGTTGTTGTTGTAGTGTGATCTTCATATTTATCTTTTATTTGGTTGAGCTAGAGAACAATTGTAGTACTAATTATATCTCTGTGTTTGCAGCCACCTCTAAGACATGGGCTAAAGGACTTTTTATTCAGCCCCAGCATGAAAAAAATGCTTCAAACAAGGTTTATTACTTTGCTTTGTTTGGTGATTACAAGTTATAGTTGTCAGGAAGTGTGCATGAGGCTTTAAGAAGACATACTTGCCAAAAAGAAGCGTGTGATAAATTATAAAGATGTATCTATGTTTCATAATTAACTTGACTCGAAAGAGCTTCAAGGATTTACTTAAGAAGTAAAAACCCAAGACCTTTTGATAAAAAAGAAACTAACAATCAACAAGGTGAAGGGGAGCCTTGGAGTAACTGGTAAAGTTGCTGCCATGTGACCAGGAGGTCACGGGTTCAAGCTTTGGAAACAGCCTCTGGCAGAAATGCAAGGTAAGACTGCGTACAATAGACCCTTGTGGTCAGGCCCTTCCCCGGACCCCGCGCATAGCGGGAGCTTTAGTGCACTGGGCTGCCCTTTTTAACAATCAACAAGGTGTAGAAAAGCTATTAAATCACCTGGTACAAAGAATGGAGCTTACCTTTCCAAGAAATGTACATGGAAGAATGTCAGACATGTTCCCCCATCTTACATTGCATTAGTTCATGTTCTTGTTTGATTGTCTCAGCTAAATTAGTATATCTGGATTTGATTGTTATGCTTAAAAAATCTTTTTTCTGGGCTGATAACCAATTGTTACTAATCCCTTTTTTATTAGTTGTCTAAATAGGTGACATGATCTGAACAACAAAGGCTTTTAATTAGTCCATTCCTCCATTTTCATGCATTTTAGGTGTCAACATCTAAAGGCCTTGTTACAGATGCCATTGTTCAGTCTTTGAGTACTCGCATCTCACTATGTAATTGTAGTGGCACCTCTTCATAAGATGCATGAGTTCCATTTTTGTGAATTACTTCAACGTCTTATTTTCTCTTTCTTGTCTCCAAGGAATTGAGACAGGTCTAATAATTTAAAGAGCTGTTGTACGGTGTACCCTCATTTTAAGTTTCATATTGCAGGATATGCAGTTGTTTCCTGTGGTCATTTGCAATTCATTTGAGGACTTCAATTTGGCATTCCGTCTGTCACACAATGGTTTCCAAGAGGTGATTTTTGAGAATTTTAAAGTGCACATTCAGTTGATTTAATCTGAATAATAAGTGCATTGCCATTTTGGTCATAATGATTTAACTGCTAATGAGAATGGAGAAATAATAACATTGTCCTTCCTCCATAGTTTGTTTCTCAGATGGTCCAAAAAAGTGAGAAGGAGAAAGGAGTTTTATTTCAAGTCTGATTCATGATCCACTAATAGAATGTTTTGATTGCTTTTATAACTTACAGCTGCGCCATGAGGCTGCTTTGGCAGTTAATTGCATCAATAAATGTGGAGATGGTGGCTTTGATGAGCTTTTTATCACAAAGATTGACTTTCCCGCTAGATATGACTACTGTGTGAGGTGCATCAAAGGAAACTGTTTGTATTTGCTCTACAATTAGTGTCTTCAAAGTGAATTTCCTTTTGCTATTATCAGAGTTGTGAATTCGTGGTGGCTATTATGAATGATGCTCTGTGGAGCTAATCACCCTATAAAATAATGAGTATGTTTAAATATCTATTGAAAGATCTGTAATACACTATGCCCCTCTGGTCTTTAGAGCCTTTATAAGGGGGATGCAACAGAAGAGGCTTTGTTTGTTTTGTGTGTGTGGGGTGTGTGTGTGGGGGGGGGGGGGGGAGGCGCTAACAAGAATGGGTCAAAGTACTAACTGATTAGTCTAAGTTTTCTATCTCAGTTATTCATGGAAGTATAAATATCTTATATTAGCCTTTTTGGTTTTGTTGTTCATCGCCAAGATAACTTATATCGTGCTTTGATCCTCTAGGTTGAACTTGAGGGGAAACCGTGAAGTTTCTAGCTTAGGATACTGCTTAGATGATGAATTTTGGAGATCTCAGGAGCAGAAGGTACTCTCCCTCATGAACCAAGGGTTGAAAGACAGATCTAAGTCTGTTCGTGTTATTTGGAGGAACACTTCATCTGAATGCAACTTTGAAGAGGTATATATTATCAGTTGTTCTTCAACTAAGATATCATGGTGCACAACTGATCTTATTATGGCAATAAACTATTCTAGGGACTGTCAGAGCTAGACAATGAACCATTGCTCATTGGGATTTCTGTCAACTCTGCAGAGGCAGCCTTTAAAATGACTGTCATAGGTCCTAGCCCGGAGGAAAAAGATAAGGTACAAGTCTATCTCATTGATTATCCAGTTAACTTTTGTTCAGTCTGCTTTACTCATACATACTTCATAACATCCCACCAGGCTTTAGAATTTCGGAAGTTTTGGGGAGATAAGGCGTCACTTCGACAGTTTCGTGATAGTAGAATAGCTGAAGTTGCAGGTTTGGTCATATATAGACTTCTGTTTCTGCTTCTGCCAGACTCGGAGATTGTTGAAATTAATATCTTTTTATTTCTATTCTGTATGGTCCTCAATTACCAGTATGGGAACATGAGGAGTGGCAAAGGCATCTCATCATAAAAGATATTGCCAAGCATGTTTTGTCTAGGCATCTTTCCATACCCAAAGAAAAAGTCGTTCCTATTGTGGATCAACTTGATTTTTGTCTCTTCCACAGGGATGTAGGTATGGTCATAATTGTTGGTTACTTTCAGTCTTTGCTTTCTCAATCTTGAAGAATGTACCTTGTGAATAATAACATTGATTTTCAGATCCTATATCTTTCTCAAAAAGTTTGCTGGTGACACTTGAAGAGCTGTCAAAGCGTTTGCTTCAGCTGAATGACATTCCACTAAAGGTGTCGACTGTGCAAGCTCTGGACTCAGGTTTCCTTTCTCTACTCAAAGAGTGTTTTTCATACATATATATTGGATACTTCTATTGCTGCAAAAGTGGTTCGTGCTTACAATTAGTCACAGCTGCTAGGTTGACATCTGTCTTCCCGCCCATGCCTCATCCTCTGGCACAGGAGAAGGGTGTTGACATAAAACTAAGGAAGCCTGTTTCAACCTGTATAAATCCAGTTGAAGTTATGATTCAGGCATGAAAATCTATCCCTGCATAGTTTGTTTTATAATCTGCAGTGAATCCCAAGACTTCTTAAGGATTTACCTCCCTCTTTTTAATAGCTTGAGGGATCTGGAAATTGGCCAATGGATGAAATTGCAATAGAGAAGACAAAAACTGCATTTCTTCTTAGAATTGCGGAGAGGTTAGTCTTTCTTGAGTTTATTTTTCAAGGAACAATACTTTGTGTAAGCCAACATTAAACTTGTTTGAGTGCACAATTCTGGCAGTCTGCAGAACAATTGGGGGATGATGTTTACAGCTACAGAAGATGATGTAGATGTTCTAATGTCTGGCTATGCATTCCGCCTTAAGATTTCTCATGAAAGGGCTCTTGGTTTGGTGACTGGGCAAAGTAAGACAGCTTGTGCCTGTATTCTCTACTTCTTAAAAAGGAACTTTCCCTTTTCTTACGGAATTTTTTACCTTATATGGAAAAGACAGCTTGTAGTGACCTACTGTTCTTTCTGTAAGAACATATTTCTGTGTATTGATAAAGGATGATATTTTTTCTACAGGTAATAACAGTCGACATCAATGGAGCCTCTCCGCTGACAGAAAACTTCTTCTGCAACACCAACATGCGAGCAAGATCAATGCTTTAAGGGGCCGTTATCCTATATATGGACCAATAGTTCGGTAAGGACATGAGTTCATACTCCATGCCCTCTTTCATCCTCCTTATAGCTCATTTACGTCTTTGCTTTGCAGGCTAGCTAAAAGATGGGTCTCTGCACACCTATTTTCCACGGTGCTGGCAGAGGAGGCAGTTGAACTATTGGTTTCTAATCTTTTCTTGAGACCTTTGCCATTTGAACCTCCTTTCTCCCGAATAACAGGATTTTTGAGGTTTAATATTTGTCACTCAGAATTCATTTTACTCAATTATATTACCATTTACTTTCTCTTCCTCACTTCTTCACACTCAAATGCTCTTTAACTATTTGATTCTAAGTTATCTCTCAAGAATGAAAGAATTACAATTTGGTTGCTTGGAACATACTTGTGCTCTTCCGAGAACCTTCATAATTTCCTGCAAAATTTTGGGCGACTGTCATGCGTGCATCAACTAGTGTTCACTTTCTGTAGTTGTTTCAAAATGATGTTTGCTCTTTCTTATTTCTGATGGACTTCATTTTTCTTTTTCCTTGTGTATGTTTGCATGTCTCACTTACAACTTATATTTCTTTCACAACAAGGTAGGATGTTATTACCTTGAATGAAACAGCTAACTTTCTGTGCATTTGATGTTATCTGGTCGAGGGTAAGAATGTGGTGGTCTTTTGTTGAATCTATCTAGTGGTGCTTCAGGTGATGTGTCTGTGCATGATTTATAGGGAAGGAGGTGGAGGGCTAAAAAGTGTGCATATGTGTAGACCCATGGTTGGCTGTGATGCTGATTGTTAGCAGATTTTCTTTTATGAAATAGGCAATGGTTTGACAGTTAAACAGTAGTAGGCTCTGATTGCCACTAATATAGTAACTTTAATTGATCTTTAATTATAATTTTGCATGGTCCTAGCATTTATTAGGTCCTAATCATGATGAGTTGATGTATCTGGTCAAATTCCTGGTGTCATTGCAATTTGTTTGGGCCCCATGGCATGTTCGGTCGGCCAGTCATGGCGCTTATTCTGCTGTCACCTGGCTTATTATTGATGACTGTACTGTTTTGATCCCATAATCATGGTCAATTGCTATTCATTTCTGTTTTATGTTGCCTACTGCCTCCGGTTCTTCACTATCGCTTCTATTTTTGCCACGGTCACTGTCAAATCTTCAAATTTAACAGCTATGCCAACTCAAGTTTTTACAGTAACAATAGGAATACCATGAACCACTAACCGCCAAAGTTTTTTTATTCCTAACACTTGACTGCTTGCAATTTTTTTCATTTACTATCCCAAGTTTGATTGAAGAACACAGTGAGAGAACATTTATCATATTATTTATTGGTTGAGTGTGGTGCATAGTAGGATAAGTTTATATCTGCAGAAGCTACTTCTAAGTTCTAACTGCTTATGATTGGACTCTAGCTTTTAACTTTTAACTTAACGCAGACCGAGAAAGAATTTTTGAAGTTGCAGATCAGTTTTGTATTTAAAAATCCCAATATGATCTTAGGGCTTGAAGCAAATTATAAAACGTAAAGGAATCAACGTAAATAAAAAAATTTCTTGTACCTTTATAAAATTATCAGTTCTGCATGACAATTTGTGCATCTGTATCGAACAGCAGCAGATTCCTCAAAAGAATAGAAAAACTAGGGTGGAAGTGCAGTACTTTTCCTTGGTTGTTAGATCCGTGTAGGCTAGAAGATCTACATAAGACAAAATTTACTGAAATAACAGTAATCAAGTCAAAACATATTCTGGCGAGCAGTTAAATGGTGGAGTGTCTTGCAAACCAACGTTTGAGCTCTCGTAGCTGTGTTCTTTTTCCTTGCTTATTTTTATCCTTTTAGATTCCCCCGTCCTTTTTGCTCTGTTGTTTTGAGGTAAGAAATGGATAAAATCTGAAGTGGTGCTTTCAGTTTTAAATATAATTATAAAATTTGTTAGTTGGTCACTTTTTCTTATATTCTGTATCTTAAACAGGTTCTTGCGATTATTGTCGGAATATGATTGGGCCTTTTCTCCCTTAATAGTTGATTTTGATGACGACTTTTCAACTGAGGAGAAAAATAAAATTAATGTAAGTACCAAGTCAAATAATCCTTCTTTGGAGGGAGTTCCATGCTCTTTTCTTGTTTTTCCATGTAATATTTTTATATTTCAGAACACTATTTGCATATGAATTTGACAGGAGAATTTCATGAGAAGCAGAGAAGAGCATGAAAAGGACACACAGAAATTAAGTCCCGCAATGTTCTTAGCTACTAAATATGACATCACATCTGAAGCATGGACAAGATCCTCACCAACTACAGCAGTATGTGTTCCTCAATTATCAAATACTTGTATTAAATCTTTGCCTGTATTTCATGGAATCTTGTTCACCAAAGTATAGTGTTTTGCTTTTACACCAATAAGTGAAGCAGCATAGTGTTTTGCTTCTTAATATTGATATATTGCACCCAAATAGTTAGCACATGTTTAGAAAACACTGTATATTAGATGTCAACTCAAGACAATTGATCCTAGAATGTATGACCAAGGTTTCAACTGTAGAAAAGTGGCCTCTGGAGAGGCTCATGGTAATCTTAGTTTCCATCTGCAACCTATTTTTTGCGCTGCCTTACTACCATATACATGCTCACAACAAAAGTAATTCTTAATTACTATATGCAAACCGCATGCTTTGTCAATATTGTTTGTGATAGCATCATTTAGGAGAAAGGAGAAGTATTTCATACGATTGTAACCATGATGTATACTGTACTATATTTGGACCAGTGAGGTTGGAACTAAAGCTTCAGTCTCAAATTGAGCGTTTGCATATGAAGCTTATCAAACATATATACCACACAAAATTACACCAGTCTACGTTTCCACTTCTTGTGCAGCTTTTTCTCTTTTATACTCCTAGATAATGAAAAGTAGCTAAAAGTAAATCTATTTAAAAATATATATTTTTTTATGGTAAACCCGTTGTCAAACCCACCAAGGAGCTTAATATTGATCCTATTCCTGCTTATCTCCTTTGGTGGGTCGATCCCTCAACCTTATGGTTGGAGGTGGAGGGTCCTTACCATTAGGTTATCCCTCTCATCTCAAAATTTTCATAAAGTCAATCATGTTCATTTAGCTTGGGACAAATGACTACTTAAAAGGATAAATATTGTTATCGTTATGGATAGTGAGATATCACAAGATCAAGCAATCAAACAATAAAATAAAGCATTTAAGCCTTCTATGGAACCAGGACAAGGCCTTTAGTTTAACACAATCTGAGCATGTAGGTGTGGCACCCTGAGTAGTTTTTAGGAAATATTGTCGTTCAGTGGTCTTGAGAACAAACTCCTCTCATGATCGTTGTGTGTGTTGATGAGTTTTCACGATTGTTATGGCTTTTTCTCTGGCATTAATGTGGGTACTGATGTATACTAGGAGCTAAGAAGACTGATGGCTTATTCAACTAGCAGTGCAAATTTGTTGACCAAACTGATTTTGCAAGATGGATATGATTCTTATGGATGGAAAGTATGTAAAAACATCAATTTTCCTGTACCTGTGAATTTGTTTGCTATGACGTGTCATTCATAGTGCTGTTGATGTTTATCATGCAGTGTCTTCTCCGCACGCCTCTGAGCAACTATGATGCTGTTGTTCTTCTCCATAGGGATAAATTGCCCTACCCCCAGCGTCTTCTCTTTCCATCCGAACTTGAACAAGGTTCTTTTTCTCATCTTCCTTAATTGCATTTGTTTCCGCATGATATCTACCTCTATTTCCTCCCCCCCTTTTCACCCATTAAACATTGAAACTCCTGTACTAATTAGAGTCTGAAACACTTCCAATTTTTTTCTAGAGAGGTGTGTGGTGCGTGGGCATGCATCCAAGATTTTCCATCCTTTCTTTTCTCCTGGAGATTTCAAAGTGAACTCTGGGGAATTGAAAAGTAAGTTGATGGTGAATTTTGATCCAGTAAGGTGCTTTATTGCCGATATCGAGGCAAGTACTTGCATTTGCTGACATTTTTGTAACACTGAGGTGGAAGTCAGTCATTCAATCCCTTGAACTCTTTTTTCCTGTGATTCTGAGAATTTTCCCATTTCTTCCTGCCCATATCTGATGCAGAGAGAATTTCCCGATGTGGTCAAAGTGTGGTACGATGCTGTGGGTGGTGATGCTCTTGGTCTTACATTAGGAAAAGCAAGTTCACAGGTATGCCTTCTAGTTGTATTGAAGTAACAATGACGTTTGTATGTGTAATAACAAGATGGTACTTGCGGTCTGTTTTCCAGAAACGGAAGCATGATGACTCCACGGAGGAAAGCACGGATCTTTTGAATACGCTAAAAACCATAGGTGAGGTTGGGAAAGGCCTTGTGAGAAGTATTCATGTTGTCAAGGCCCGAAAAACATTATAATTAAAATGTTCAAAAGAATGTTGTCAGTGTTGGTGTAACAACTACATGTGCACACTCTTTATTGTTATCAAGGTTACTGTTGGCTGGCAGGGAGCTCTTCAATTTTGCAGCACAACCTTTGTATATGTGTAGTTCTCTAGTCGAAGAGCCAACAATCACCTGTATTTGTATTGAGAAATTCATTTTATTATTCGAGAAAAAAGAAAAACGCATTCATTATCTTCTATTTGTCTTCTCAATTATTCTTTTCATTTCAGTTCTAACCAATTGAGCCACCAGCAATTGTTTGACGGCATCCACAAAAGCCTATGAATACATTGCAAGGAGGTTGTAGAAGTAGAAAATATTTTGTTTTGAACTTATCGAAATGGATTTCATGGTGATTTTTGTACTTGTACTACGATTTTGGGGAATATGGCTGTTAATTTGAGGATTCAGATACGTTGACCATAATCATACTTGAGTGACGCAAAATTCTTAAATTAGAGTTGATTTCCTGCATGATAATTTTAGGTTGTCAAAGAAGAACTATTTTTCCCATTTTGTAATGGAAATAAAATTTTGCAAGTGATATGAATGTTTTTTCGCTTTGGCAGATGTTTCCTCTCAGAGAATTTTTTTTTCAAAACTTACGGAACCTGGAGGAAATATTTATTGCGCGCTCCATTGCAATTTGTTTGCTTAAAAGTGTCTCTTCCTTTTTTTTAGGTAATTTTTGAATTTTTCACATGACATTTTTAATGTTATAGTGATACAAAACTTAATGTTATAGTGATACAAAACGTAAAGAAAATACTTATTACTTTCTGTATTAGCCTAATTCGAAACAAAAAGTGGAAGGTGAGCTAGATCGGCCAGTTCTTATTACTTTCTGTATTTCAATTTGTTTGTCTTAAAAATGTCTCCTTTTATTTTGCAACTTTTAGTTTCAGTTTTTCATTTGACATATTTAAAACTACATATTTTGATTCAGAACATGAAGAAATATTGATTACTCCCTCCATTCCAATTTCTTTGTCTTAAAAATGTCTCTTTTTTCTATAAATTTTAATTTCAAATTTTCACGTGATACTTTTAAAACTAATGACATATATTCTTAATTTAAAATCATAAACTTTTTTCAAAAAATTACTTTTTAAAACGGATCAAGTAAAAATCCAAGGAACAAATAAAAACAAAGAGAGTACTCAAATTGCGTGAAATAAGTTATTGGGTGCGGGAAATAGTAAAGTTGATGAACAAAATCCAAAAAGAGCGGGACAAAGCATTAACATGCTAAACACGCATGGGGAGTGTCGAACAGAGAGGTTTTTTTTGACATGGTACACAAATCAATCAGAGGAGAAGAAAGATGGTGCACACTGCCTACGATTCCTTCCAACTCCTCGATAATTCTCCCTCCAAAATCGATGCCATCGAATCATACCGCTCAAATTTGCTCGTCGCCTGTTCCGATGGATCGCTCCGTGTTTACGCTCCAGAGTCCTCCATTTCCGATCAATCTCCGCCGTCTGATTTCCTTTCCGAAACCTTAGGGCTTTATCAAGGACGCTATGTGCTCGAAAGAACTCTAAATGGATTCTCCAGAAGACAAATGCTGGCCATGGAAGTCCTCGTCTCACGAGAACTTCTGCTTTCCCTCTCCGAGTCCATCACGTTCCATCAGTTGCCCAATTTGGAGATTTTGTCTGTGATTACTAAGGCTAAAGGTGCAAATGTATATTCGTGGGATGATAAAAGAGGGTTACTTTGCTTCGGGAGGCAAAAGAGAGTTTGTATTTTCAGACACGACGGTAATTACTTGAATTGCAGTTTAACTGCTATATATATATATATGTTAATTGGAAATGTTTTACATTATTTTCACGGCAATGCGCCAATGCGGTTTCTGATTTGTTTAGATAAGTGAATGTGTACTTGATCAGTGTCTGCCATATGTGAAAGGAAGTACTTTTCCATGGGCTGATCAATCGTTTAATGTTACAGACATAATTTAGAACTGTGCTTTCCCACTATTAAGGTAATGGTTACTTAAATGTTTTTTTAAAAAATGAGCTCATTTCTGTTTTTGCCTCCGGTAAGCGGAGACATACCCTTCGAACTGTAGTTAACCTTTTGCGCATCTTCTGAGTGACTTTTAGGAGTCCGAATTAGCTGTGTCCCTTGTCCTTGCTACTAGATAAATCTTGTCCTATTTTATATGACAATGTTTGAGTGGACGTGGAGATATTAACTTGAGTCTTGATATTTATATGTTAGAATAATGAAAGCAGAAGAAAATATTAAAATAATCGTTGAAAAGATAGTTTGATATTGAAAACATAGATAATGCCGAGAAAAATCAAATAATCTAATGATTTAAATTTTCGGAAGTTGTGAAAGTTGTACACAAATAAGAATGGTTCAAACATTTCGTGACATCCGGAAATAGCCGTGTGTTACATAAATTAGGAAAGGGGGAGTAGAGTTTTCTGTTCACTACTTTTAGTTTAACACAAGTATCATAAATGCCTGCAATTTCTTTTCCTACTTGATTTTCAGGTTTCTTGCTCAAAGCAGTTTGGATATTGATGATAGTATTTTTCTCATGCTATAAGATTTCTGTTACAGTAACCTGATTTTTATTTGAAACTTCTATAGGGGGGAGGGGATTTGTGGAAGTGAAAGAATTTGGAGTCCCTGACACAGTTAAGTCGATGTCATGGTGCGATGAGAATATTTGCTTGGGGATTAGAAGAGAGTACCTGATATTGAATACCACCAATGGTGTATTGTCTGAGGTGTTTCCTTCAGGGAGGATCGCACCACCTCTTGTGGTGCCTCTTCCCTCCGGAGAACTTCTTTTGAGCAAGGTAATGTTCGTTATTCTTTTAGAAAGGTAACAATATTATATATCATCAGTACAAAGGTTGTGCAGAAACCATATTTACATTTCCAAAGAAGAAAAAATATCTCCTTGCTCTTCTTACAGAGATTTCACGATATCTATCAAAGATTCAGCATCATCTAGGAATTTTACCTTACACCAAAAGTGAACTAAGAGCAGGTAGTTCATCTTGCCAAAGCTGGTCAACTCCTATCCTTCCCACACAAAACACATGTTGAACACAACTTCAACCTCCTTTCCATCGAGTTGTCTTGAGTCAAGCATGATTCTTTTACAGCTACCCAGAAAAATGCCACCCTATAAGGTATCTTGACTTCCTAGATATGCTTCCAAGGCCATTTGCTGTCTTAAGTGACTCTATTACCTGGAAAATACTCCAAACTTCTGAGAAATTCAGCTATTTTATTTACTTCCAGTCATTCAATGGTCATCTAAAGCTTACTGCTGTCATTATTACATTGAGTTGATTGACATTGTAGTTCTTTTCCACACATGCACACAACACTATGGCCTGGTGGACTGAGGTGGACCATCTTCCCAAAGTGTTGTTTCTTCTCAACTACCACATACCAGAGCTCCAATGTATCCATCGAGCAGGGGAATTTACTTTACTTCAGAATTTAATTCATATGTCTTCATATGTCTGATTCACCTTCGATCCTCATTCCTTGGATGATATATGATTCCATAGAATCTATAGCTTTCTCTCTATTTCTTAGTTGATGAAGCCCTTGTGGATCATCTCTCACTTCTCTTGAGTAAAGTCCTAATCTTTGAAAACTATCTGTCCAGCTTTTTCTGCGTACTGAACAAGTACCGGTTGGTTCTGGGTTGTCTTTTTCCAGTAAAATTACCATTAATTATAAAAAAAAGGATCTTTGAAAGTTATCTGTATGCTTAATCGTTGTTAGTGTTGTTGTTACAGGATAATATTGGTGTCTTAGTTGACCAAAACGGGAAGTTGATCCAAGAAGGGAGGGTTTGTTGGTCTGAGGCTCCTGCAGTTGTTATTATCCAGAAGCCATATGCAATAGGTCTCTTGGGGCGGCATGTTGAGGTAGCTTGAGTATTTAGTTTGCTGATCTGTACTTTTTGTCATTTAAGTGAATCTCCTTAGATCTAAATAATCTGGAATGATAATACAGTTTGATGTTTTGGAAAATTGCAGATACGTTCTCTTCGTGTTCCTTATCCTTTGATTCAAACAGTTGTCCTTCGGAATGTTCGTCATCTTGTTCGAAGCAACAATACTGTGATTGTTGCTCTTGATAATTCTGTTTTTGGATTTTTTCCTGTTCCTTTTGGTGCGCAGGTAATTGTCCCTCTAGAAAATTTTCTTAAATATTATGTTGAAGTATATTGCTTATGCTTCTAATCCAGTATTACAACTGTAGCACATCTATGTCTTGTGTAACTGATTACCTCATTTTGGAGATAATGAAATTTGTCATGAACTAATCTGAGAATGCCTTAAGACACTCAAACAGATAGTCTAAGTCTTGCAAAATAAATCTATGTTGTAAGTTGTGATGATCATGATTATGAGTTTTGTTTATAGGACCTCATGAGCCATAATAATTAATTTTCTTACTTACTTCAGTTATCAGAAAACGATTAGTTTAGTTTAGAGTTTTATGGAGAAAATCATGAAAATAAATATTGCAATGGAGAATATTCCTCATTGTATACAAAAGAGAAAAATGTAGCACATTGTCCAAATACTTATGCTCCCCCATCTCATTGTATATTATGTGGTTTTCACTCGGAATGTAAACTAAGAAATTTGTTTGACTTGTACATCACATTCATGTGGTGGAAGAAAAGATCAAGTTAAGCATTGGAGTTCATGTGCACGACTGGTTTGATTGGAAAAATATCAGACTGTGATATAATTTATACTCGAAAGTTTAATTTGGGAAGTCACCCAAAGTGAAAATTGTGCAATATACGTCATATGGGGGTATATTTTATTACCATTGTATTTTATCTTTATGATTTACCATCACTGAAGTGCCCCAAGTCAATTACTATTAGTTTTTGCTGAGGTGATGGATATTGGAGATTGGAGGATGTTCGTGGTCAAAACAGTATGGATGTTGAACCTTGTACATCAAGATTTGGAATCGGAGTTTTGGATTATTATTATGGCGCCAAGGCTCGTCTACTGTTGAACCTCAATTATCACCAGCTTTAGCCTTCAACTTGCAAAACTCACTAGGATCCCAGGAGGCCCCAGAGAGCTGAGTTCTGATGCCTAAGTGAGTGTTGACCAAAAACTGTTAGGTGTTGAACAAGGTAGGAGAAAGATGGAGAAATATGGGGCTTTGTTTGTAATCTCATGCTTATATTGTGCTTTGTGAATTGAGGGGTGGCTTTAATAAAGGTTCACTTTGTAGAGCCACTCTTGTGCTTGTGCTAGGAGTGCACCTCTGGCTACTTAATTGAGATATGAAGGCAATTATCCCACAATTGGCTTGTTAATCAAGATTTGTAGCAGTGAAACCTGGGTTCAGGGTCATACCTTGCTTCTTGGACTTGATCTACCTGCGTCCAGCTGGCCAAAAGACCTTTAGATCTGAATTATTGAGCTTGGATCAGGGCGTGTGGAACCTGTTAGGTCATGCACCTTGAACCTGTTACCGCCAGAGCTTAGTAAAGGATCCCTAAATTCAACAGCACGGTAAAAGAATTCTTTGACCCACTTCACTGGTACAAAAGTCGGGGGAAGACTCATTTTTCACCAAGTTAATTGTGAGAGTGTGATTCCAACTTTTCTCTATGATGTAGATTGTACAACTAACAGCATCTGGAAACTTTGAGGAGGCCTTGGCTTTGTGCAAATTGCTACCACCAGAAGATTCAAGTCTTAGATCTTCAAAGGAGCAATCAATTCATATAAGGTGATGCCCCCCCCCTCCCCGTCGCTCCTTCCCCTCTCCCCTCTCCTGCACCAAATTTGTGCTAAATTGTAAGTCAATAGCAATAGTATCTCATTTAGATCATTTTCAGCACCTTCTTGTTGTTTATATTAATGGAAGTTTTTTTTTTACCTGAACAAAACAAAAATGTATCTCATTGTTGTTTCGGATTTAACCAAATGTTATGTGTTAACATTGTAGTTCAATGGCAATACTATCTTGTTAAGTCAAATTTAATTAAATTGCATATTTTAGTATATGATGTTATGGTGTATACGTGTTTACATTTAGCACGAGTTACAAATAGATATGGGTCCTTGTCGAGGCTGATATCAACAAATGCTGTGAAGTCTTAATTTTAAACTTCTAAATCAAAACATCTGTAGAAAGTTCTATGAGAATCACTGAGGCCAAAAATTTGTGGAAACATCTGTAGTAGATATACTTTATAACTAGGGATTTGTTCTTCCTCATAGAGAGCTTTGGAATCCTCAATCAGAAAGTTTTGGCTTGTTAATGGGTTTGATAATGTGGGTTGGAACAAAGTATGTCACATTTCTTGATAAAGATTAGACTATATAAAGGCTATATTAGAAATTAATTCTTATTGAAAGCTTGGACTTTTATTTTACCCATAGAAAAGACTCTATAAAAATGTAAACGTATTTGATAAAATTTAGGATTCAACTGAAATGTGAATTTATTGATAACAATGTACATTTTTTCCTTTGGACAGAAATAATGGATAGGATATACTTATTTGAGGTGTTATTTTTTCTCAAAAGTTTTACTTCATCTAGTGTAGTACGCATGACTAGGAAGACTGACAGCATACTGGCTTGATCAGGAAACTTCCTGGCTCGATTTTCTAGTCAGTTCTCGCTTTTTCCCGGAAAAGAATGAAAAAGCACTCTAGACGAGGGTTAGAATTCCAGCAAAGGCGAAAAATATAGGTGATTACTTCTCATTTGGCTAAACCTTGATGGGCAGGGTCAGCCAATACGTGTGCTGGGTTAGTTGAGGTGTGCACAATCTTGTCATTTACACCGTCGTTGTGGAAACAAATTGAAATATGAACATTGCTTGCAAGAAGTTATTAATACAACTTGGTTCTTGTCTCTTTTATTGTTCTTTCCATTTTTTGTAGTTTTAGCTCATTAGTTATTTTCTCTGGAAAGAAGGAAAGAAAAGGAAGTGTTGAAACTAATATACATGAAGATTGATAACAAGTCTTTGATTCAGATATGCGTGCTTTCTGTTTGAAAATGGGAGCTATGAAGAAGCAATGGAACATTTTGTGGCATCTCAAGTTGAAATCACTTATGTGCTCGCCTTATATCCATCCATTATTGTCCCAAAATCATCTTGCATACCCGAACCACAGAAATTTGCGGATGTTGCAGATGCTCCATATCTCTCCAGAGGCTCCTCTGGTCTGTCAGATGATCTAGATTCTGTATCTTCGAATGTCTTTGAATCTGATGAAATGGATATTGAGTCCAAGAAAATGAGCCACAACACTTTGATGGCTCTGATTAAGTATTTGCAGAAAAAGAGATACAGTGTCATTGAGAAAGCCACAACTGAGGGAACTGAAGAAGTGGTTTCAGATGCTGTAGGAGATAATTTCATTTCTTATGGAACTTACCGGTCCCAAAAACCAACCAAGGTAACTTTTCAGTGTTTAGCTTATGCCTTCCATCGACAGCATTTTGGGGAAATCTTTTCTGTTGAATAAGTTCCCAATTGAAAGTCAAAGTTTGACAAGCAGATCTCTTCTTGATAACTGTGACTAGCAGTGTATTTAGTACTTTTAGCAAAGCTTTCTAGAAATCCCAAAAACTCAACAACAAACAACAACATACCCAGTGAAATCCCACAAGTGGGGTATGGGAGGGTAAAATGTACGCAGACCTTACCACTACCTCATGGAGACAGAGAGGCTGTTTTCGAAAGACCCTCGGCTCAAAAGTCACAGTCAAGTAAGAGAGAAAAACAAACAATATATATAGCATAATGGCAAAAAAAAGCGTTGCAAATTTTACAAGACAAGAACAATAACGATAGCAAAGTAATGTGATAATCAAAGGCAATAACAACACAACTATAAAGGCACGCCTAGACCTACGACCCCCTTAAACCGACACACGGCAAGACACCATTCTATCCCAACTAGCCTTATACCCTAATCCGCGACCTCCACTCATTTCTATCTAAGGTCATATCCTCGGTGATATGGAGTAACGTCATATCTTGTCTAATCACCTTTCTCCAATACTTTTTCGGTTTACCCCTACCCCTCCGCATAACCCCCAACTCCAACCGCTTGCACCTCCTAACTGGGGTGTCGACACCCCTCCTCTGCACATGCTCAAACCATAAGGGAAATTGTATACAGTTGGCAGTGCAAAATAAGTTGAGCTTTTTAACATGGACCTTTCCTTGCATCCAAGTGTAAAGACCTTCCTGGCTACCTGTGTTTGATGTATTTAATTGCAGAAGCCTTATCAGAAAGAAAAAATTCAGTTAGTGCAAAATAATCTGATGGATTATTCAAGTTATAGATCATTTATAGCCTTCTGAAATATATTGTTTCGTTTGTATTTTCCAAAAGTCTGATTGTCAGGGAGGTAAGTTCTGATTCTTCTATATGCAAAAGTATTGGCTTATTTTAGTGAGCTCTACTGAATGTAGAAACCACTTATCCCTCAAAGAGCCATTAGTACTGGGATGATTCTACTTAGCTGTATTACTTGCCTAATTTACATCTAAAATGTAGCTTCTTTGATCCACTTAGGGAAGAATTCATACTCCAATCACTTCCATCGCTAGGGACATGGCTGCAATACTGGACACTGCACTTCTTCAAGCTCTGCTTTTAACTGGACAGTCCTCTACTGCTACAGATTTTCTGAAAGCCCTCAACTACTGTGATGTGAAAATATGCGAGGAGTTCCTGCACAAAAGAAGCCAATATGCTTGTCAGCTAGAACTTTATAGATGCAATTCAATGCATCATGAAGCACTGACACTTCTTCATCAACTGGTAGAAGAGTCCAAGTCAGAGCAAACTCTTGTAGAGCTCTCAACGAAGTTTAGGCCTGATATGATCATTGAATATCTCAAAGTATGCTTCTTTGTCTGCTTTTATTTTCTTTCCTTTGGGGTTTTTAATTACTTGAAAGATGTGGAAGCTTGTAAAGCTTTTATACATGTACGTTTCTGGAATTTCTTTAGTTTCTTTTCTTTTCTTTATACACTTCATTTATGCTCACCACAAGGTAGAGTGAATCTTTCTTTAAGGATTTTATGGAACAAAGCTTCGCCAACGCAGTTATTAGATCATTTCATTAAATATCTGATTATTTCTTCTTTTTTTGGCAGCCCCTTTGTGCAACTGACCCCATGCTTGTCCTGGAGTTCTCATTGCCTGTTCTTGAAAGCTGTCCTATGCAAACCATTGAGCTATTCTTGTCTGGTAACATTCCAGCAGACTTGGTGAATTCTTACTTAAAACAGCATGCTCCAGACATGCAGGCAACATATCTAGAACGCATGCTTGCCATGAATGAAAATAGCATTTCTGGGAATCTGCAGAATGAAATGGTAGAGGCACTTGTTCATCTGTCTGGTTTTTCTGTAGCTTCTCTCTTTCTTTCCCCTTTGTACCTTCTATTGCATAAAAGCTATTAAAGCAACATTGCTTCAATTGAATCCAGAAAGCTGAAGCTTATAGTTCTCGTGATATGGCTAAATCAGCTCACATGTTTAGGCTTGTTTGAACTCAAAGCTATGTTGAGAAACCCTGAGTGACAAAATTGAGGAACAATTATCTTGCCTCCAACTGTTTCTCAGGGGATAAAGATTTGCTCGGACTCTTCAAAATTGTCAACGCGCGCGTGTTGGATCCTCCAAAAGTAGTGTATTTTTGGAGGGTCCGACACAGGTGCAGCAACAATTTTGGAGAGTCCGAGCAACATAGAGTTTTGTGCGTCAATTCCATGCTTCTGACATAAAATGTTGAGTGTGTCTGTGACTATGATAAATGCGCTTAGTAACTTGTGGCAGGTGCAAATTTATCTCTTAGAAGTGCTTGATTTGTATGCTGAACATAATTCTCAGCAAAAGTGGGATGAGAAAACATGTCCACCACCAAGGAAAAAGCTATTGTCTGCTTTGGAGAGTATCTCTGGATATAATCCAGAGGTGTTGCTGAAGAGACTTCCACCAGATGCTATGTATGAAGAACGTGCAATTCTTTTGGGGAAAATGAATCAACATGAACTTGCACTGTCTATTTATGTACACAAGGTATTTTTCCCACCTTAACTGCATGATATTTTTAGGATAGGCTTTTATCTAATGCATTGGTGCTTTCGAGGGGATTTAAGGTATGGCAAAAATCTAAAACTGTGCAAGTTCTTCATCATAAGCATTATAACAGACTTGTATTGTGAACTTGACATTTGCTGCTAGATCTGTTGACTAATCTAGCAGCCAATCTCAATAGTGCGATCATTTCACTCTTTTTTTTTAGTTAGTGTACCTGTTCATCAGACATGTTAACCTTCTTATAGTTTTATTAAATCATTGGATTTTGCATTTACCCTTTATTTCTCTGTATGTTGTTGGGCTAGTATGCATTCCCAAGTATGGGCATCGGATGTGTCATCTTTTTTGTCATTAATACATGTCTAATTTTATGAATTTGATGGCATATATTGAAGTCTTTTCGGTTGTCTCTTTGTGTTGCATTTTACCAGCTTGAATTGTGGGTGTTTTTCATACTGAAGTGAATTGCTTTCTTTGATTTATAGCTTCATGTTTCCGAACTTGCACTGTCCTATTGTGACCGGGTGTACGGTTCAGGACTTCAACAACATTCAGCAAAATCTTATGGAAACATTTACCAGACTCTACTGCAAATCTATCTAAATCCTACGAAGACAACAAAAAAATTTGAGAAGAAAATTACTAATCTGGTATCATCTCAGAACCCTGGGATTCCAAAAGTTGGTTTAGGAACTACAGCAAAGGTAAAAGGAGGCCGGTCCAAGAAAATTGCTGAAATTGGGGGTGCTGAGGACACTCGATTCAGTCCAAGTGGCACGGACAGCGGCAGGAGTGATGGAGATACAGAAGATGCTGCCGAGGAAGGTGGTTCTACTATTATGCTAGATCAGGTACTTGATCTTTTGAGCAGAAGGTGGGATCAAATCCATGGGGCTCAGGCGCTGAAACTGCTGCCAAGGGATACTAAGTTACAGGTAAGAAAAACATAAAAATGTGATGGTATACATGAGCTAGACAAGGAAGTTGGTCATTATTTAATCAAAACAGACTGAAGTAAACAAGCATCACTCCTTGTGTACTGAAATGCTTCTCATTCTCTGAAAGAAACCAGAGACAGGCTCCGCTAAACCATCATGTCACAACCACCACTCCTGGCCAAAAGCTAAAAATGAAAAAACTCACAGAACACAAGCTAAGATAGATGTTCCAGAGTCACAGAGTGGTGGTACGCTCTGCATCTGAGCACTAATCATGCTAATATGCCTAAATTCCTAATTTGTGGTTGTCAGATTAGTCATGGTCCTTAACTGTATGTTAGATGTTTCCAGCTATATTATCTCTAAATATTGACTTTGAGGTAATACACATTAAGAAAGATGCAAGGTGAAGTTTGATCAATAAAGGGAAGCCTGGTGCACAAAGCACCCCGCGTTCACGCGGGGTCTGGGGAAGGGCCGCACCCGAGGGGTGTGATGTAGACAACCTACCCTAATGCAAGCATTAGTGTCTGCTTCCCCAACTTGAATATGTGACCTATAGGTCTGACGGAGACAACTTTACCTATAGGTCACAGACTGAAATTTGATCAATTTGTCTTTCAAATTGTCGAGTATATCAAATCATCTGTTTGAAACAACTATGCAAAGTAAAATACTATCTAATGTTACTCCCTATGCACTGGTAGATATCAAGTTATGAGAAGATAAGATAGTAGAGCCTTTATGGTTTTCTGAATATTCACATATACTCGTAGTGGGATAGTACATGCAACATTGTTTATTTGTTCGAGTAAACGTCCATTCATACCTTGTGAAACTGCAGAATCATTACCTCTAGCTTTGCCTGTGCATGGCATGAACGAGAATGTTTCACATCTTGATGTTATAGTATTGAACTGATCCATTTTGGCTTCATGCAGAACTTGCTTCCATTTCTTGGACCTCTTCTGAGGAAATCCAGTGAATCATATCGGAACTTCTCAGTGATAAAAAGCTTGAGGGAAAGTGAAAACCTACAGGTAAGTTTTACTTTGGTCACACACACATATACGCATACAACAGTTTATAAGTGGTCATTTGGGTATTCTGGCATCATTTTACCTGTTCTTTTGTTCTTCTGTCCCCCCGCCAAGCTTAGGGAGACCTGTTATATCAATGTAGAGTATATTGATTTTCCTTACTGGCATGAGCATGGCATGGGGGAGAATGTTTCTCATCTCTCTTTTTTCTTTTTTTTTCCTTCTGTTGCAACTGCCAATTATCATCATTGCAATTCAACTGTTTGAGTTATGTTGTAGAATGTCTGGAAAATTGAAAAATAATCCTAGAGTACTTAATTTCTATGACTGGATTGTTTTACTAAACCTGCGGTTTAGTATTTGTTGTCTCTGTGAACGGAACAGGTTAAAGATGAACTGTATAACCAAAGAAAAGCAGTCTTGAAGATCACAAGTGATAGCATGTGCTCTCTTTGCAATAAGAAGATTGGCACCAGTGTCTTTGCAGTCTATCCTAATGGTAAGACAATTGTGCACTTTGTTTGCTTTAGAGATTCACAGAATATGAAGGCAGTCGGAAGAGGCTCTCAGTTGAGGAAAAGATGATAAAGGAGAAGTTGGATTTGGATGAACTGAATGTTTTAGGTTGCTTTTTGTGGCATTGATCCCATTTCGTCATGCTAGCACCGTTTAACATGTTCTGCAGCTAAGTTTTAAGTCGCCATTTATCCCTGAAAGTAGGATACTTCTGCTCTCCGTGTTTCTAGAAGAGTTCTGGTGTGTTGACGTGCTAGTGGTACAAGTGTGCAAGCAAAGAATGACCGTGCTTCTCACAAAGGAATACGTTAATACACATTTTGTAGTATATTATGTCACATGTGGAAGTGAATGAAATTGATTTGAGGTTGTGTAATTTTCCTGTATTAAAAAGGATGAGTTTGTACTCGAGGTGGTTTATAACTTAATAGTGTGTAGTGTTTGTTGCGACTCAAGTTGTGAATGTTCAGTTAAAATGCAATAATACACAATTTTCTTTGTTGATTGTATTTCCATGTAAAAGCAAAGAGCTTTTTACTTATTTGTTGGGCAAACCCCATTGTTATACATTTCATTACAATACGATACACACTGACATCACACTAAAGTTGACGATAGGGGCTCTGTTGGAGGCTATCTTTTCCCGGTGAAAAGGTACACAACCACCCCAATCCTAGACCCATTGGAGGGAGGCTCTGTATGTATGATTTGGACATCAAAAAGCTTCTTAGCTCTCTTGAAGAAAACTGATTCCTTCTTCCATCTTCTCAAATGAGCCATCACAAAAGCTATCTTCTTTCCACCTCCTAACAGGAAGAACCTCAACGTCTTAATCAGAGGATCATAGAGGTGATCATGATACACCACATCAGATCCCAAAATCAGATCATAATCTCTACCAACAGCCTCCATATGCTGGTTCTCCCCCCAGCTAAGCGCCGCAACATCAACAAACCCACATTGCTGTTCCAAAACCTTGGAATTTGCATTAACATTGAACTGTATGTTAGGCAGCACATGAGGAAGGTCAGTGACAGTAACCTTAGCACCAAGAATTGCAGCAGCAGCTATCCCAACAACACCTGTTCCTGAACCCAGTTCGAGAATACTAAGGGGTAGTGAATCCCCTTTCTCCTGACGTTTGAACAACCCGGAAAACGGAGTTGATCCGCTACGGATGTTTTCAAGGAGAGTGACGAGAATGGTGGCGGCAGGCCAGAGTTGGAAAGAAAGGCCTTGAGATGGGAGTTGTCTGATGACTACGTTGCAGTTAATGGCTTGGAGGAAATAGAGTTGCTGTTGTTGCTGCTGCGGAATGGCGTCATTGTCATGGCCATCTTGTGGGAGAATCATTGTAAAGGGATTGAGCTCGTCCGTGTCAATGTCTCCTTCGATTTCAACAATTGGAGAAGTCATGTGACAGGCGGCGCCTCCGGCGTCACAATTGCGGACTCTTGCCCTAAGATCAAAATTTTATTTTATTTTCCTAATATAAATGATAGTATTACCAAAAATATATAATACTCCCTATAATATAAAATGCTCAAGTTGCCATAACAACTTGATGGACGTCGGATAAAAAATACAAAATGGCACGAGAGGAGTGCAAGTTGGTTGGATCGTGATTTTGTTTGGGTCGATTTTTTTTATCTTTTTGGTTATTATAGATTTTGTCGTTTTCTTTGGTTTATATGGGATTTATTATAAAAAATTATGATAATATACTTTTAAAAAACATATTAGATCAATTATAGTGCAGCATAACACAACCAAAATAATTAATCTTTAAGAAAACAAAGAAATATACATATATGTAATCAAGTTATTTATGTAACTTCCTCCAAAAAGTGCAAACAAGAGTGCAAAAATTTAACATGCAACGTAAAAAAAAAAAATTATATAAAAATGTTATAATTTATAAATAGATATTACTATAATCATTTTTTCTAACAAACAGTTCGCATTAATCACCAAGAAATCAATACGAGCACCAAAGCCTAACTTAGAACTTAGATGGCTATATATTTATATGGTCTTTGGTTCGAGTTTTTCGATAATATTCTACTTGAAATCAAAAGCAAAGCAATATATCACTTTGAAATTGAAAAACAAAATCAAATCAAACAAAAAACAGTATTATTTTTTTTTTCTTCATTTAGTGCGATTTTCGTTTTCGGTGAAGACTCCTAGTTGTCGCAAGTGAAGGTGACTTCACTGACAATGAATAAAACACATTTGACTAACTTCAACCCAATAAGATTGTTTGTTGAGAGAAGCCAATTTCTCTCATTGTAATTGATATTATTTTTTTGGGTTTTTCGTTAGGTGTTCGATACTTACAATTTAATTAAATTCGAATTTGCATCGAAAAATCACACATTGAAGGGTAAATCGCTCTCTAACAAAAGCGACCTCTAACAAAAGCGACTCAGTACTCAAGGAGACTCAAACTCTGATTAAGGATGAAGAAGTACTTACTAGTTATACTTCCCGACAACTCTTTTCAAATCCATTTTGCTCAAGGGTTCCAGACTGAGAGCCCTCATGAAAATTGTATATAATAATAGACAGAACTTTCATATATATTTTTTGACAAAAATGTTTTAAAAATTTGATATACAATTTTATACATTATTAACAAAAAAATATTTCTTCTTCTTTGAATACAAGCACTTTTTTTTTATCAAAAAGTACCTCAAAAATTACATCAAATCACTCAAAATTTCAGATTTAGGTTCGTCAATACGTAACCGATTTTTTGCAACAATACTCACTCTAATCAGAGTTTATTTTAGGAAATTCGATTTTCAACTTTGAAGCTTCGAGCTTCAATAATGGTTGAACAACAATTTTCTATTTGGTTTGTGGAAAAAATTGGGTTAGCCGATTTTTCATGGTAAGTAGCAAAAATAAGGTACATTTGATGTGGATTTGTAAATGAAACATTAATAAGAATTTGTCGTAAGCACTAAGCAATGAGGGAGTATCATTATAGAGGAAGACATGAAATTAAGTCAAGCATTGAAAACCTCGTGTAAATTATGTAAAGCAATTTTATGAGCTACGGTATAGTGTAATTATCTCTTAATAAATTGTTGTCCATACACCTACTAAGACATCGAAATATTACTCAAACTTATTTAAGTCCAAAAAATGCAACTATATGTCCAAATATTAGCTTATTCTATGTCCAAATTATAACATATTGACTAGTTCTTTTATTGCTTAGTGAATTTAAATATACTCCTAAAAAATAATTATTTCGTTAGTGATTTACATTAAAAGAACATACTCCTATTTGGTTAATCTCATAAATTTTTAGTGGTATTAATGTCACGAGTCAAAAACAAAAAAACAAAAAAAAGGGTTGGGTTTTTTCAAGAGTATTGGGCCGTTGTTCGGCCTGAATCATTCATGGTTAGTCAAGAAATTTTTCTCCGGAAAATGAACAAATTCTCTAGTTAAAATGGAAAAATTTCCGGGCAAGTTACACAGTTATTGATGGATAGAAAATGATTACATTCACTAATTAAATAAATTATAGACTACGCATTATATATTTATTGATTATTATTTTAGATAAAAGTTCAAGATTTTATTACTACATAATACATACGAGTTATTATATAAATTACGATTTACTAATTATATATTACAAATTGTTGGTGTAATATACCAAAATTACAATAAATTACAGTTGAAAATAAAATGACAAAAAATGAATTAAAAAGTATTCAGGCTGAGGCGCGGATATTTCGCTCTCTTTAAGGAGATTTAAGTCCACTGAGGCATAATCTACACCGATCCAGCAGTAATACTCTTGACTTGTCCCCTCTAGAATACAACTGCCCAACAAAGTTGTACAACTCAAGAAACAACAATAACAACACAGTGAAATTCCACAACGTGGGTTTGGGGAGGATAAAGTATACGCAGACCTTACTCCTACAAAGGTAGGACGGTTGTTTCCGAGAGACCATCGGCTCAATAGAAGTACAAAAGGAGGAAAAGGAGGGATGCAACTACGAGGACTTCCCAGGGGGTCACCCATTCTAGTACTACTCTCGCCCAAGCACACTTAACTTCGGAGTTCTAATGGGATCCGGTGCGTTAGTGCTGGTATGATCACATTCTTGTACAACTAATCCGCTTCAGCATCATCAACAGAGGCAGACAACTCCGGATTAATTGAAGAGTTCAAAGCTCCACAAAAAGTTTACCTTCCTTCAACATATAATTACTCTCTTTTGTATAGTAAATATAGTTGAAGACTTAAAATATTTTCTTGTCTCAACTCTCTCTTTCACTACTACACACTACAACATTTTTCCACACTTAACATATTTCATCTCATCTTATTAGACATACTTCACAAAGGAAGAAACACCACTATTTATAGGTGAGAAATTCTTCTTTATCTAGAATAGGAATAAAGTAGATAATAATATAGGTAAATGAATGGAGGAATTATGCCTTGGAGGTTACATGAGCTACATGGGGTAGAATAATGGGCAAATAAAGAGTTAGAGGTTATATAAGTTACATAGAAACTTATTGCCACATTCTACCACTAACTCATACAAATTAATATTATCATTTTAATACTAAAATGTATTTTGCTCCAACACAAATCATATTATTAAAGATTTACACGTTTCAAAGGATCTTTACATTTGTGATTATAAATAAAAAAATATTAAAAGGGGGAGATATGCCTAACAGATTTCAAATATCAATATAACATTCATTACTTATTGGTGTTACTCTACCACCAAGGTTTAAAAAAAGGCATTTTTATTTTATTTCGGAATAGGTGCATAGTTACATTGTATCTATATCTTTTAAAGTTATAATTTACAATCTAGTAAACTTAGAAACAAATTATGTATTTAAATATCAGATGAACTAATGAATTAATTATCATAATTTTTTATTCAACCCCGTTCTTGATATTTTATGCATTTTGTATGAACATTTGATTGCACAGATTGCATAGTATCATAAATTGTCATCTCAAATATTATGCAACTCTCAGGAAAAATTATAATTTATTTATTTTTTACATATTTTCGGTCTCATCTCATACCTTTGAATTCAAATATACAAACGAAGAACCAAGAAACTTTTCGATCTCATACATCTGTAATAATGGTATCATAGAAACTTTTATAAACTGCCATTATATATGCTATATAGATTATAAATCATCCGTATGCTATAGAAACTTTTATAAACTATGGCATTATATATTGACTACTTAAATTCATGAGGGGCTTATTTATTTCAATGCACTTTGTATAAGTGCAACAGTTAAAACAAAATCATGGTTTATTTAAACACGACTCAACAGATACAGAGTTTTTGGAGAAAGGTATGTATAATTTTTAATATTAGATATCTATTAAATATTTAAATTATAAGGAGGACAAATAATTAAATATTTAATAAGCTTCTGGGGAAAAGGAGCAGGAATATATATACATGGCGGTCGTAAATATAATCGAGTTAAATTAGTAAATTGACGAAGCAGAAATGGTTCACAGATCAAAAACAAACAAATGTTACACATATAACAAGAACAGACCATACAGGCAGATGCTCTTATGCTTTCCAAAGGATTTTTATGGTGATTGTAACTATTTTTTCTATATAAATATTCTTACCTAAATGCCGATTGTCGGGTACATTTTCTCAAACCAAGTAAAATCACATAAAATAGCTTGATTGGCCATTGGATTTGATGCTCATTAATGATGTCTCGTTCATTTTTATTTGTTCATATTTGATTTGATAGTTGATACACCTAGCTTTGAAGAAGTAATTAATAAAATGATAATTTTACGATATCATTCTTTGAATACACTAAATTCAATCTTTTAAAAAATACATTAAAAATGATTATAGTTAATAATAATAAGAAAATTAAAAATTAAGTGATAAATTATCTCTTGATTTTTTAAATTAAATAAAAATTGAAGGGGTTCACATTTTATTATCTTATCCTATGACGGTGCATCTATTAAGTTAATTAATTAATTTCTTACTTTTATAAACATTTGTGCTTGCTGGTATTGTTGGATGCTATTTCAATAGAAATTGATGAGTCGAATATTCATTTGTTTATTCATCACAATTAAATTGATTTAGTGTGTGGGTGGATGGATGTACTAAATATTACTCATTTAGAAAAAATACTATTCAATACTCGTACAGTATATTTTAGGCAGAACACATAGATAGGTCCTTTAATTTGGTTGGATTTTCCTCTCAAGCACCTCAACTATTCTTCCTTCCTATTAAACTTCTGAACCATACATAATTTGTACCTTTTAAACATTTATGACTTTAATAGTTTTAAGAGCGCGTGAGAGGATGAAGAAATGCTGATGAGGAATCCATTTAGACATTGCAACGGTCTTCTTCCTTTTTTAACCCTATTTTTCCCCTTCTTTCTCTTATTTCTCTTCTCTTTTCTTTCTCTTATTCCCTACAACTACTCACGTACTTTCAACCATTTTTTTCCTCTTCTTCCATTCCACGATACTGCTCATCAAATCAATGTCGAAGATGTCTTGTTCATCAATTCCTTATTCTTCATCTGCAAATGTAATGTGTCACTATGGGGTGGTTGTGGAAATGAAGACATCATGGACGCAATCCAGCACTAGACGTAGGTTCCTTTGTTGTAAAATTTTGAAGATAATTAATTTTTTTGTCCAATATATTAAAAATTTATTTTTTCTGTAATTTAATTTAATTTTCTTGTAGTCACGAGGTGGATGTGGATATTTCCAATATTATAACGATGAAATGCCGGCTCAAGCTAAAAGGGTGATATGGAATTTGTTGAATCGAGTCAAAACATATGAACTAGAGAAGAATCGATCAAGAAAATATTGAATGGTGTTTACTGTTGTAGGGGTGATCTTGGCTATTTGCATCTATGTTTAGAATTGATCGAATGTGTGTATGTTACAGTATGTATGTTGGATTGTAGTCTACTCAAGACAATTTTGATGCCTTTGTCCTTTTCATTGTAACTGCATTCATTTGTATTTTGTTATACTGATTTTGGTTGAAGGAATTGAAGGAATGAAGACAATTTATGTGTATCTCTTTTGTTTTCTTAAACACAATTCACTTCTACACAAAATAAAGTAAAGCACGATTAGAAATGCTCACTAACTTTCATTTTTAATTAGTGTAATGACAACACAAACATAACTAACCAATCATATCATTAATTTGCTCTAATGAGGTCCAAACAAACATACCAATCCATGACAACTAATCATCAAGACAAATCAGTTAATGTACTTAAAATACATAGAAAGACATTCAAAGCAGTTAATAAAAAAATTTGCTACTGATTACACACCCCCAAAAATAAAGTTGATGCTAAAATTAAGCATCTGTAGGTGCACTAGATGATGCACATTGATTTTTTCTTGATTGACTCATATGACGCAATTGTGAAATTGTGACAGCATCTCCACCATTCGACTTCAGTCCTCGAGGCTTATAATCAATATTAAGATTTATTGGAGATGCATCCATATAAGCTCCTGGAGTGATAACTCTTTCACTTGAAGTACCAGACTGCATATAAATGTACTAAAATGAGCTTTATATAGTAGAGTAAGAAATGAATAAAAATATATAGATACTTACATTAAAGGTTGACTGTCATTTGCATTAGTGAAGATGCCAAATCATACCATTTTTTCCCTCTTTTATCTTCATGTTGATACATATCCTCTTTCTCTACTAGTACCTCTAGCAATGCCATTGACAGTGTCTCTACCAGTAGCTGTACTAGTGCCTCTACTGGTGGTTACTAGATTGTTGCTCTCCTCTAACACCTGAAGTATCAAAGCATATAGAACTGTCTTGCTGGCTTGAGCTTGATGGTTGTTTAGATATTGATGACTGACTACTAAACACTAGTGGTTAGCTTGAGCTTGATTGTCCCACCCCAGCTTATCAATAGAGTAATATTAGTTATTTACTGCAAATAAATAAAGCTAATTATAAATGAATTCAAGTAACTTACCATGAGTTGACAATTTTTTTTGTTGTGGCCTACTTGATGACACTTTGAGCAAGTTATTTTTACTTTCTTCTTGAACAGTTTTTTGTACTTTTTTCTTGGCTCATTTTTTTCTTTTCTTCTGCACTTTCGTGGCCTATCAGGCATGACTTTTGGTTTAGTAGGCTCAATCAGTATACCACTAGTATGAGCCCATATTTTCAAGATAGGTATGGATTAGAGAGAGAAGTCATAACTCTTCAAGAATGTCTCTTTCCTATACCAATGTACCACTTCATGTTCAGGTTCTATGCCTTTGTGCTAATATACAAGCACTGCATGTTGACATGATATGCCCCTCAATTGCCATGTTCTACATGTACATGTCTTCTTCCTTACAATATGCCTATACTCACCATCTTTGATTTCATATCAAATATCACCATTGAATCTAACCTCACAAAATCTAGCAATATCTTTGTTCTCTTCAAGTACTAATCTAGCTATACGAGAGATATCTGAGATCCAAGTATCAGTAAATTACCTCATTGCAATATTTTTGTTCATTATATTATGCCTAATCTCCTCTAACATAGTTATGATAGCCTTACATCTAGTAGCTAGTATCCAAGAATTAAACGTCTCACACATATTTTTTTCAACAATATCACACTTACAATGCTCTTTAAAACATGCCCTGCACCAAGTTATTTTTCATAATTTAATAAGTCCTCACAAATATTCTTACCTAGTTTGTTGAGTTTATCCATCTCATCTTGAAATTTCACTTTATAAGTTGACTTTGCACACCTTCAGAATTGGTTCCTTCTTTCTTCACCTCTCCAGTTTTGATGCCAATTAGATCAGATATGTCTAGCACACATTCTTTGCTCATAATCTGATAGCAACTCACCCAAAACTTGTACAAGGCCCTATTTAAATAAAGTTATAAAATAATAAAACTTAAAAAATATTAACAACAACAAAAATAAAAATAGGAGATCAAATTACAATATAGAAGTTGTCTAACCTTCTGCATATCTGACATTACAGTCAGTCCATGCCCAGATCCTAAGTTCAAATCTTATATCAATTTATTGAGAAAAAAACTCCAACTATGTTTTGTCTTTGTATCAACAACAGCCCATGCAATTCGAAACATCTATTCATTTCCATTTCTACTAACAACAACTAACAATTCACCTTTGCAAGCACCTTTCAGAAAGCATCCATCAAAACCAATAATTTTTCAGAACTCTTCCAACCAACCTCTCTTCAATGCATCAAAGTAAACATACAATTTTTTTCTTGGCTGAGACTCTTTATCTATCTTTACCCAACATGAACTGTCAGGGTTAGCATGTTTAATCATGTCTGCATAATCGCACAATCTTAAAAATTTCATCTTCCAATCATCTAAGTAGTCCTTAATAACTCTCCTTTTTGTCCTATGACAAACAATTCTTTCAACTTACAGCCCAAATTGTTTTCTCACCAATTGTTGAATTTTCTAGAATCTTATGGATGGTTGACATGTAATCTCATGCTTAAATTTTTTGGCAACAAACGTAGAAGTACACAGACTGTTCTTGGTTGAAGTAGGACATGCATAAACAGAATAATAATTTTTGACAACAAAATCACCAGAATCTTTATCTATACTAGTAAATAACAACTATTTGCACTTTTTGTCTTCACACTTAACTTTAACTCTATGCTTTTCATTAGGCTTCAACTTTAACCTAATTCTATATTCACAAGAATAGTGTGCAACAACTTTTCTAAATTGTTCAGCACTTTTAAATACAAATAAAGCTCAAAAATAGCTACAACACAATCAGATTCAAATCTTATCTTTTTACTCTTTCTTCTTGCAGGTAAATCAACTCCACTTACAATATCTGAATTTAATTCATCTCTACTGTCATCATTGTCCAGTTCTGAGCTATCTATATACTGTTCATCACCCCCTAATCTTTTACTGTATCTAGCAATTTTTTTCCTTCGTATGTCTTCAAATCCTCTATCAATATCGGCAATTTCAAGGCCTTATTTCCTCAGTTTGAACAGGTTTGTCCTTCCTTTTCATTTTGTTTCTCCTTTCATTTCTAAGAGATCTCAACTCTTCATCAACCTCAGAGTCATTCTCATCGGGAATAACATCTTCTTGAGAGTTAGTACTGCTTTCTTGGTTTGATTCAGCTCCTTCACATTCAAGATTTGATATATCTTCTAGCCTAACTTCAACATTGACATTTTCAGATTCAACCTCATCAAACAATGCATCACTTTCAGTCATATTTATATCTTGTAAGTGTTCTTCACCAATCACATGACTATTTTTCCCAATTTCAAGCCCACAAAGAAAATCAATTGGGGCCTCTTTCGGAATTTGTACTTCATCCACAACATGCTTCACATATTGTAACTTGAAATCATTTTCCACCTCAGTAAAGTCATTTTTGGTGGGGTCTTTAACATAGAAGCCACCAATAGTCAGATACCTTAATTCTTTAGTATGATAAAGTAATTCGATTAATGAGAAGTGGTCTTTGTTGATATTAACATATTCGACTTTGTTTTCCCCAATATAAGTTACCCCTTTTTTGTCTTGTTTAAAATCACCACGATGATGAAAACGAGTTATAATAATGCAATCCATAAGATTTTCTGACAATCAAGAGACATTTTATGAATAAAAAAATTCTAATTTTTTCTAGATTTTAATAATATACAATCACATTAATAAAATACTAAAATGCACTATATATAATGTTAAAACAATAAAAAATGAGATAGAAATTTAGGAAATAAACTTACCTCAGTAGATCAAACTCTAAAATAGTGATTGAACTCTAAAATCTTATGCAAATTCCATGATACCTTCGACAAACACCCAAAATCACTTCGAATTTTGAGGATTTTAGTTCTAAAGAGCTTAAATATTAGTAAAATCATTGAAAATAAGATTCATTTTTAGGGTTTTCTCCTCACACTATCGCTGATGAAACCAAGTCCAAAAGTGTGTTTAGTGAATATGACATGTATTTTAGATTTTTATGTAAAATGAGTTGATGTGTAAAGGATGTGTTTTTTGATTGGTTGCAGGTTCCATGTGGGAAAGGTGGATTACACACGCCATTTTTTTTTAAAAAAATTTGTGACGTTTCAATCATAAATGTTTAAAAGATACAAATTATATATGGTTCAGGGGTTTAATAGGAAGGAAGAATAGTTAAGGTGCCTGAAAGTAAAATCCAACCAAGTTAAATGGTTTATTTATGTGTTTGGCTATATTTTATGATCATATATAGTTGAAAACAGAACACTGTATCATTTTTGCACTAAAATTACAAGACAGGGTAAATTTGATTCTAGTTCTAGTACATGCATCTAAATATGAGAAATATGCACTAAACATGAGAAACTCAAGAAATAAGAAGATCTGGGAAACAGTGCAATAAAAATATAACACTGATCTAGTGAATCTATCTTTTTCACCTTTTTAATTGAAGAGGATCATTAGTACGTACAACTCATGATTATAAAACGAAAAAGCAAAGAACACCACTGTTGTGTAACAGTATTAGGAGGTGTTTGGCCATAATTTTCAAATATTTTTCACTTAAATCATTTGAAATTTGTGGAGTTATGGATAAAGATGGAGTTGTGTGCATTTGGTTATATTTTTTGGAAAAAATATTTAGAATAATGTTCATTTTTGAATGTACTTAATTAATACAACTTCAAAAGTACTAGAAAGTGAGTTAGAAAACAACGTCTGTTTTTCAAATTTAAATTACATCTTGAGAATTTAAAATTTTCATAGTTAAACACTGATTTTCAAATAAAGTAAAAATTTATTCCGAAAAAAATAAATTATTTTTTTATGGTCAAATAGATAGCCTTGAATTAAAGTAAATTTCCAAAAACAGACAAGCCTCTTTGAAAAAGTCACTGAACAAAAAGTAGGTAGCAATGAGAATTGAGAGGAAGCAGTACAAGTAATTAGGGTTATGAATGACAATATGTGAATTAGAACAAAAGTGAGGAGAGAGATGTAAGTTTGCTTTGGGTACAAGGCTACACCCCCCCTTAGAGGAGACAATAAGAGGGTTCAGTTTTTATTCTTTTAGAGGGAGATTGAGATTCTTTTTTTTTTTTTGACCATAAAGTATAACTCAAAAACTTTTTCATGATACAGCGGCTTCTAGTTATAGATCTATCCATAGTTACTCTATCTTTCTCTTTTGAATCTGTCCATTTTCTTTTGCTTTTCCCTAAGTATGATCTATACGTATATAGATCAATACCAAATTTACTCTAATTATACATATTGAAAGTTTAAAGAAGAGACTGACGAAGTGAGATTCATCCCAGTTGTATCTTGTGACTTTTGAGGAATGACTTCTTTCTTTTTTTCTCTTTTTAAAAAGTGTGTACTGCATTTGAATTTTGGATTTAAACAAGGCCAAATACAACTATATATGGACAATGACAATACATTTTTTACATTCTACACTCTCAATCGATCTTTATGTATAGCATTAACAACTTTATTAAAAAGACATCTATACATACTAAGTTGGAATTAGTTATTATCGCATCAAAATTTCGACTTAAAATTTTTAAATTCTACCGGCACCATGTTCGTAATAGAGTTCTGAATTTAATATTTGTGCATTTTTAGTGAATTTTTAATACACAAATGTAGAGTTTGGACTAACTTTCTATCTCCGATTGACTCTGAGTTATACACACTTATACTATACTTTCATTTTTCCTGAATACACAAATGTAGAGTTTGGACTAACTTTCTATCTCGTTGGAATCTCAATGTGAATTTTGAACTCTTCAACCACTAAATCAATCTCAAATATTATGTTTAGGAGGTTCAAAATCTCTCTCTCTCTCTCTCTATATATATATATTAAAAAATAATTAAAAATACCTTATATATACCATGTAATTTTTTGTCGAGAAGGTTCAGGTAAATCCCCTAGCTACCCTCTAGATCCATCCCTACTGGTGATATTAAGTTAATAATTATTTTTATTGAGTTATGAGTCGATCCTAACTTGTTTGAGATTGAAACATTATTATTGTTAATTAATGATTTTTGTAAAAAATTATTTTGTAAGTGATTGGGTTGCGTAAACATATTTCATTGTTTTAGAATTGCAATGATATGTCCGCTTTGGTTAACTAATTGGCATTTGCATGCATTGCATGGAGAGTTGGATAAGTGCATGTAAAGGGCCGCGTGGCACGTGAATTAATGGGTAATGATTAACACTTTTTTTGGGTTAGTGTATATTAAGCAGCAAAGCAGATGAGATATGATAATAATTAGAGGCAAAATATATTTGGAAAATTGGTCCCAAATTTAGGCCAGGGCCCACAAAATCTAACGAGCCACGTAAACATCATCATCATAGAGTATAATGAAGGTAAGCGTGAGTATATTTGTTGGTCATCCTTAAACGATGTGAAAATTTAATAGCGCTCGGTATTCGTGGGGGTTAATTTGGTTTCCATCATTAAGCTTTCATTAAAAAAATCTCATATTAATTTCGAGATTATTAATTATTTTGTCTTATTTTATTTATAATAGTAAAAATGTTCAAGAAATAAAATTATTTTAGTCTTATTTTAAATAAAGTATAATTCATAGAAAAGTAATAGTACTTTTTATTAATGTTTTTTCAAGAAACGTGAGGAAAAAAAAATGTGAAAGCCCCTATTGGAGCAAGAGTATAAACCCCACAGATCGCATTTATTGCCAGCATATTTAGGTCATCTTGAATCCATGCCAAATTTTACATCAAATGCTATATTTGATACAAAATTTGGTGTAAAATTGCTCCAACTCATGTTAAATTTTACACCAAATTTGGTGTGTGAATAGTGTAGCACCAAACTTGGTGCTACACTATTCATCACACTAATTGTCCTTTATTATTATTTTATTATACCATATTGTTAATTAAATATTATATAAATTGTTATGTTTTAATTAAAATATTTTGTAAGTTTTATGTAATATTTTTATAATATTAATTTTAGATTAAAATTTTAATATTTTTATAAATTATTTTCCTTTACTTGCTTTTTTTTGAAATTAAATTTATGTTAATTCTACTATAAATTTGAATTGGATATAAGTACAATTAACCTTGTCAAAAATTAAATATGCAAAATATAAATTGGTGAATAAATAATACAAAATACTTTAGAATTATCGAAAATAATAAACATTCAACAAACTAGCAATTGATTCACTAATAAAGAAGCTCATTTTGAAGTACGTAATGCATTAATAGATCATTTATGGGAGTATCGTAGTAATCTTGAAAGTTGAATATTCATGTAGAACTTAAAATAAAATTTTCAACTGTGTAATGTTTATTTAATTATATTTCGTTAATAATTTCACTTTTATTTGTGTTATCCATTATTATGTATAATATGTAATATTTGCTAGCAATTTATATTATTTAAAAAATTATGATATAAAATAATTCTATATTAAACGACTATAATTTAAAATAATATGAAAATTATATATAGTAAATATTTTTAAAAAGAATTTTATTTTATAAAATAAAAAAATATAAATAAAATAATAAATAATAAATAAAATAAGAGATAATAATATAATAAAAAAAAATTAATATAAAATTTGGTGCAGTATATTAAAGTTGATTTGCGCATGGATTGGAGATGCCCTTATTGGCATTTGAGATCACTGCTTCGTTATTATTCATACTCCCTCTTCTAGAGCCTGGCATCAGTCATTAGTAATCAGTATATTTATATTTTATGAATTTTATTTATGAGTTTAATTTATGTTTTGTTGTTCAAAAGACTATTTACATTTAATTCAAATTAAATTAATTTATATATTTAATAAATAATAAATAATTTACTTTAACAAGTTAAATTACACGTGCAATATAATTGAATACGTCATAATAAGTTATTTACATTTATCTTAGGCTGTCAATTTAAATATTTATTGAATCTTTTATCAGACTTGATCTCTAATATTTTTGTTCGTTAGTCCATCAAACTTAAATTCATGGTGAGCGATTTTAGTCGGAACGATCAATTGCTGTCAATTTTTCTCGTCACACCAAACATACGATGAAATAAGTGTTAAAGATGCATAATCGAAAGATACATACTCTCTGTCTATTTTAATTTATGTGAATTTTTTTAATCTTTCACAAAAATAAATATCACCTCTTTATAATTGAACGTTTGCAGTGTAGAGAAGGTAATGAAAATTGTGTAAATCGAAGAAACTTGGTGGGGTGGGTTGATAGAGCATCTTTTGGAAAGTGGAGGGTCTGGTCTGGTCTCTGGTCTTCCCGTTTGTCGAACTAAGGGTGACACCAATCTCAAGATGATCTGATTCTCTCTCTTTCTTTGTTCTTTGGACTTTGAATCTTTTAATCCCAAATCACATTGATATTCCAGAGGAGTTTTTGTTCTATTTTGGTTTTGGACCCCATCACATTTCATAATGAGTATATGTGATTCGTGGTGGCCCCCTCTTACTCTTTTCTTCCTAATTATTAAACATAAAACACATCAAATCTAGGCTTCATTTCCCTTTTTCTTTCTTTTCAAACAAATTATTAAATCCGGAGAGGTACTTTCTAGCTATACTAAGTTTGCATCTTTGAGTCAAAGATTTGCTCTCCATGTCATGTTGGAACATTTGTTACTTTGATGATTGCAGAGTATCTCATTTTCATGATTCCTATTCCTATCCATCCCTTTTTCACTTTCTCGCTTTTTGTCTACTCTCCACAAAATCTATGCATCTCCTCCTCCTACTATCTACCTACTCTACTCCGTTTTTTTTTTTGTTTTTTTTACCCCTTTGAGAATAACTCCTATTTTTTTTTTGTTTTTTTAACTCTTGTTAATTAGGAACAAATCTAGAAAATTATATTTGGTTTGTGTAAAAATAATTAATGTTGGAACTTGGATTGAGAAGAATAAGAGAGTTAAGGGAGGTTGATATAGATAGATAATCATGATGACAAGAAGACCAAGATTACCTAAAACATTCATAGATTCTCTCAGTCAGTTCACGTGAATGCGTTGTAGTACGTACGACCAATTTACTAGTGATGTTGGACAATGCCTAACACTGCTTGTTGTAGTATTCTGCACCTTTAGATGAAGAAAGGAGTGGTGTATATCAGTATTTAGCAACTTACTCCCCCCAGTATCATTTTTTTTCAATCAGATGCAATATTCCTTACTCTAACTTGATGGTCGATTAGATGGATTTGACTGCCTATTGCACTAATAAAGTGTGGTCTTTCTTTCGTTGTTGATAATTATAAACACCACTACCTTACACTGCCCCAACCTAAGTTCAAAGTCTCATGACTTGGATTTGATTTGATACACGTCTGAAACTATTTCAAAGTATTCGGATTCAAGATTTGTCACACTAGATTTAATATCTTCTATAAGGGATTATTTTTACTATTTTATTTTATCCTTATTTATGTCTTCAAATATAATTTCTTGTCGTCAAATATTTACTTTGTTGAAGAGTTTGTAGTGTTCAAGAACAATTACTACTAAGAATAAACTACGAAAAATAATAATCAATTTTGTTGTGAACTTGAAAAATGAAGGAGGAAGTACTCATCCATTTAATTTTATTAGTAATATTTGAACACGAGGCGAGGCGAGAGTTTTCGAATAGAAAATCCCATGAGGGGCCATCCCATAAGATAAAAAAAAGTACACTCATTAAGAAAATAATAATTGACATAATTATTTTAATTTACTATTCCTATTAATTAATATTTAGTATTAGATCTTGAAAAATGACTTGAGAATAAATAATTAATGCTAAGAATAAAACATGAAAAAAATAATATATTTTTATATGTCAAAAATAACTGGTAAAAGTAAATATTTATTTTTGAAATATTGAATAAGTAAAAATGAACAATAATGGAGGGAGTATAATTTAACCTGAAAGGTTAAAAATTGAGGTTGATTAGCAATAGTAGTACTCTCTCTATCTCACTCCTTTTGTGAAATATCATTATTTTTTTTTATATTTCGTAAATTTTATATGTTAAATTAAATTATATTATATAAATTTAAATAGAAGAAATCGCAAGAGTATTTTCCAGTATCGTTGGGGAAGGGAGAGTGCAGAAAGGTGGGGGGGTGTGGGAAGGGGAGGGCAAGGGTTATTAGTATTGGGTGTTGAGTTGAGAGTTGAGACAGGTCGCCTCGTGATCGGAGAAGGCAGATCCATGGAAGACTGTTCCCCCTTGTCACGTGGGTTCTCTTTTGACTAACAATTATGTATGACCCATTTGCTTTCTCTCCTACGTACTCTTACTATAACTATGTACTCTACATTATACATAGGGAGTATATAAATAATCAAAATTACAAAAAGTTGTAGCAACACATGAGAAGTAGCAGTATAACTCAGGTATTACTATATATAGAGACCATTTGGCACTTGTTTATCAAACCAATCAATAGCTCCTACTATAATACAGTCTCTTCTCTCACACAAACTAAATGTAACGCATGAATGTGGTCCCTACCTCTCTGCAATTTATCTGCAAACAAAGAATCCAAAAAAACGTTGTAGCAGACGTTTGACGACCAACGTGGACTCCCCTGCACCTGCTGACTAGTATTTCGACATTTTATGGACATACTATAGCTTATATAAATGAGCTAACAGACAATACTACAAACCCCAAAGCTAATTCAATTCAAACCTTCTTTTATTACTTACATTTTCCTTTCAAATTTATTACTATTCCCCTCTTTACCCCCTCTCCATCCCTGGATACACTTGCATTGTGATCTCTATAAACTCCTCGTTAATTTGCTTCCTTTACTTTGAAGAAAGAAGAAAAAAAAAATGATGCATCGTTGTAATGGGAGTATGGTGGGTCCCTGTTCATGCGGTCTGTTTCACAGCCAAACCGGCAATACTACTACTACTACATCTGCATTCTCAATGCTCTTCTCCCATGAATATTCGGAAAACATGTACTCTTTTGCCCCTTCATCTGTGGATTGTACTCTCTCTTTAGGGACTCCTTCTACTCGCCTTACCAATGACGACAATCATGAAAAGAGATCAGTTTACTCTAATCGCTCCTCCTCTAATTGCTTTTGGGATATTCTTCACCCCAAACAACACATGACTAATCCTCAATACAAGTCCACTCGTGGTGGTTGTACCAATGGCAACAACAACTCTACTACTGACCCTCTTGTTGCTCGCCGCTGTGCTAACTGTGACACCACTTCTACACCTCTATGGAGAAATGGTCCTAGAGGCCCTAAGGTATATATAATATATTCTTACCATTTTATATTATCATGTCTAAAATATCCGCAGTGTAAATATTTTTTATCTATATCATATCAGGTTATTTTAAGGAGGATTAATATTTTTCGAATGAGCATTATTTAAATCGTACAATTATATATTAAGGTTGAAATAAATTATGGATTATTGTATATATGCAGTCACTTTGCAATGCGTGTGGAATTCGTTTCAAGAAGGAAGAGAGAAGAGCGAGTGCAGCAGCAGCCACCGCTAACGGTGGAGGAGGAATGGAGACGACGACGCATCAACACATGGGTTCATCACCAATCACAGCCCCAAAAAATGCCTTGTTTCTCTTCAACTACTTATGGTAATGAGTTCAGGTTCATTGAGGATGATGATCACCTCCATGACTCCGATGCCGCGGCCACCGCCATTCCCTTCCTTCCTTGGCGTCTAAATGTTGCTGATAGGCCTAGCCTTGTTCATGACTTTACTAGATGAAAAAAAGATAATTAAAATAGCTAGGATCAAGGTTTAATTAATTAATTAATTTCAAAACTGGAAACTAATGACGTGTCATGATGATGGTGACTACGGTGGGCTATGGTTGAAGAAATTCTCTCTTTTTGTGTCCTCCGTCTTTCATATAGAGATGGAGTGAAAATGAGTTAATTCTACGTTTTTATGTTTGTTGGCTTTTCCTCTTTTTTGGGTACTAGTTGTTACTTATATATATTACTCCTAGTATCTTTAACTTTTCACTTTGATGATGATCAGTCATATATACATATATCACTTTTTCTCTCTGTTAGTCCTCGTCATCCATATAGTATAGTTTACACTTTCTTGAATATGATGATCCACCAACACTTCTCTCTTTATCAACTGAAAGTTTTCTGCTGTTAATGCTGCCCACAAATTCTGAAACAGTCTCTCTTTTTAACTTTCTAATGTGTGACCGAATTATTGCTACGCCAGTGCTGCCTGCATTTATGAATATTTAGTAGTGACAAAGTCAAAATTTTCATGAAAGGATTTAAAATATAAAAAAATAAAATGTACTAAGAAATCAAAAAAATTACCATCTCTTTTATATATATATATATATATATATATATATATAATGTTAATCTTGAATATACGGTCTAAATCTAATTAGCCAGTACTGCACCATGTGGCTCATCCCCTAATTTATTGTAGTTCGTATCATTTCATTTCATTCTGGGCCACAACTGAAATGTTAGTATTGATCGGTGTTTGTGTTAACTATGATTGAGTTGATTATTTCGGTAACTGATACTCCCCCTGACACTTTTTTTTTATCTCCAAAAAAAAATGTCATATTTTAATAATTATAAATAATTTAATCTTAAAATTCTATTGTTTACTATAAATTGTGTCAAATCAAATGATGATAGACGAGAAACTATGATAATATAGTTTTTATTTAAGCGGAATGACCTCAGAGACTTTTGTATTTGGCTCCAT
Organism: Solanum dulcamara; assembly: GCF_947179165.1. Classification (NCBI taxonomy): domain Eukaryota; kingdom Viridiplantae; phylum Streptophyta; class Magnoliopsida; order Solanales; family Solanaceae; genus Solanum; species Solanum dulcamara. Next base: position 54,138,930 of record NC_077247.1, on the reverse strand, counting down.
TTGTCACCTAGATCCTTCTACTCACGATTTTACCAAGTGAACACTTAAAATTATTAAAACACATTATTTTAAATTCCTTTGACCATTGACCAAGCTTATGTGACATTTTTTTGCTGAATCAAAATCTTGAATAAAAGAATCTAGGTGACAAATAGAATCAAGTACATGCCTCCGAGGTCATTCCGTCTTTTATTTATTTTCGTTTTTCTCTTTTCGTTTGGAGTGCAACAGGACAGAACACTGAGCACAGTACGGTCCTGAAGAACATGGAATTGAAGTTGCAGTGTTTAGCTATAACAAAAAACTAAAGGGCTCACTGTATGTATGCATTACAAGATGTGATGTTCCATTTTGGCTATTTCGGGTGCCTGAAATACGGTTTAATACATACCACTAAACAATGGCATTTATAATGAAGATCCAACCATCTCAAAGGAAGAAGAAGAAGAATGGAAAAGAAAGAGAAAGGAAAATTTTTCCAAAATCAGTGTCTTCTTTCAATTTAATTTGTCAATCCCTTTGTCTCAATTTATCTAGGCATGATTTTCTTTTTTAAAAAAATATATATTTTGGAAAAAATATAATTAAAAAGAAGTTATAGATATTTAAGCAACTATAGCTTATCTTATCAGAGATAATATGTATATAAAGTTTAAAGTAAAAATAATTTTGTAAGTATGTTATTTTCTTGGAAAATATTAAAAGAATTGTATGTAATATAAAATGGGACAGATAAATTTCAATTTACTATTGGGTCTTCAAGATTCAGGTGAGGATAAATTTACCCTGAAGGATAAATCTGGGAAAATTAGGTGGAGTGGCTAGTTTTGGGACTGCCTATTACTAAACGAGTACACTGATTAGATTCTTTCGCCTTTCAGGTCTTTATCGCCTCTTGCCGGGCGTCACCAATTAAAATATAAATTATAAATAACTACTTTTAAGGCGTATTCATCTCGTTAATTATGAATGTGAGATTTTTTTATTTTTCAACAGATTTAAATCGTCAATTTTTCAAACCCCAATATTATTCATTGGAGTTCGCTCATTGTGCTCTGCTAAACTTCCGTGGCAATTCTATTGAGCTTTCATCGAACTCTTGAGTGGCTGAATCAAGATTTTTTCATAAAGTAATTCAAAATATTAAAAAATTAACACGTGAACAAGTTAAGAAAATACAATATTTATTATATAAATAAAATATAATTTTAACTTTATGTATTATGCATAATTTTTTGTCAAAAAAAAATTCGAATGAACTCCTTGCTCGTGGCTCCGCCACAAGTGATGAAATCTGCATATTATCATAGAAGACAAATGAAACGTCATGTAAAGAGCTCAACTTTTTCTTTTTTCTCGAATATGGGGATTTTTATTACGTAAATTAATCTAAATTAAGACTTAACATATGGAAAGCTAATGGATAGAAAATAAATACATTGTACTCTTAATAATTGGGCATCGGTTATGATGAGATACAAACATATTTTGATTGAAAATGACGGACTATTTGTTAAAATACTCTTGTATTAGTTGAAATGAAGCTTGAACTTGACACTTGAAAAAACAGCTTTTAAGGTCTCGTTGCTTCGGTGAATCACTTGAGCCCTCCATCGAGTTGAATGCTTGATTGAGTATTCTATCGCGCCTAGTAGTGTTGACCCATTTAAATGGCCCAGGGAGCAGATGAAATGACCTGGCCATTATATTACTGAAGCCCATAACTCTGGCATGGACAACGAAATTGCTTAGGAAACCTCCATAGGATTGTTATTTACTAAAATTTTTAGGAAAAATTATCAAATTATAATTCTTATATTCTTATATTTTTAATTATTTTCTATCATTTGTAAAAATTTCAAAAATTCTTCTTTTGTGTCACGCTCCGGGAGGGTACCCTAGACGTGGCCAACACTCGAAAGCTATTTCTGGCCTTCAAGCGAACCACTTGATCCAGTCACACTTTCATTCAATCACATTCTATCGGCGGAAGACTCTATTATAGGACTATTATCCATATTCTAGGGCCAAAGGCCAAACAACTATCTAATCAATAATCAGCTAGAATAAAACTAGTCAAAACGAACAAATCAACATTTCCACACTCTAGTCTATGAAGTCTCTATCAACAATCCAGGAGGTGCCAATGACAAGTCCATGGCTACCAACGATCAAAGTAAAGAAAACAAAACAAAGCTATAAAGATGATCTCGGTATCCTCCGAAAACTGGGAGGACTCACCCACTAGCTGGAAGTGAGAAGATCTTCAACGGTGCGTCAGTTGATGATCTCTAGTATCTGTCTCTGCATCATGAAATGATGCATGCCAAATGGCGTTAGTACATGGAATGTACGAGTATGTAAAATGGACGAATGAATCAAACATCAAGAAAGAATCAAATCAACTCGAAATCTCAACTCAAGAGAAAGAACAACTCAATCAAGTGTCCTAAGTCTAAACAGGGATATGATTTAGACGGGACCAATCACATACAATTCAACCCAATCCGACTCAGAGTACTATCAAGACCCCTATGGGAGTTTCTCTTATCCGACAACCATCACTTATGAGCTAGTGACAGTACAACAAACTGACGTTATTGCCGAATCCGTTCATACTTTGCCAGGGTAGGAACGAATCAACCAATCATGGATCCAATCCAACCAAGTCCTATAATGTCAGGACAATAATTAGGGGGAAACATCCGACTTTAACGGTTCAATCCCCTCCTACGTTTGGCGATATAGTTATTGGATTCGAGTTATTACTTACTCTTACCCAATTCGGTGCTCGATACTCCTCCCAAGACTCAATGCTCATAAAACTCCATCCAATTAACTCAATCAAATCATATCGACAAGTCTCATTTGAAACCTTGTCAAATCATCAATTCTATCACAATCAAACATCTCCCAATCATACTATCCGATCAATCCCAATCATATCTTTGATGAGTAGTTAAATATGCATTTATAACAACATACAAACCTATCCAATCGCTCCTCTATTCATTTAACACATCCTTTGGGACTCATCACAACTCCGAGATTCTAAATCAACAATTCAAGATGAGCAACATATTCAAGAAAATTAACATATTTACATAATCAACATAGTTAAGAAAATCAATAAAGTATGTTTAACAACCCATATCCATCGACTCATACTAACATGAAGATTTTAGAAATTTCTTGACTCAACAACATCAACATAGCAAGAATCAAATTAATAGATGAAAATACTCATTTGGACATAAGCCTATCAAGAAACTTCATTCTTATGAACATTTAACCTCAAAGAAGGTGTAGGGAACATGGGTGGACTCAACCCATGCTTTGAGTAGCCTTACATACCTTGTGAATGACTTTGAAGAAACCTTGATGTTAGGTCTTCAATGGAAGGCTTGAATTCTTGAAGTTCTTGAAGGCAATTCTTGTTGGAAATAGATTTGAAGGAGAAGAGAGGGGATTTCTAGAGATTTTTAGAGAGAGAAATGGACTGAAAATAATGGTCCAAAACGTCCTAAGGCTAATGTATATATAAATTGGAAAATGCCCAATTTGCCCTTTTTCCAAAAATCTGGAAAAATGGGCTAAAACACTCCTGGCGCTATAGTGGTGTGCCGCGCCACTGCAGTGTCAAGTCGAATATAAGCTTAAAACCTGCACATCTGATAATGGCGCGTCGCACCAAGGACCAAACTACTGAGGCTGTTTTATGGCGCTATAGTAGCGCATCGCGCCCTTACAGCGCCAAGCCTAAATTTTCTGGGTTCTGGAAAATAGGCTTAAAAACCCTGCACATCCAATAGTGGCGCGCCGCGCCAGGGACCAAACTACTGAGGCTGGTTCCTGGCATTATAGTGGTGCGTCGCGCCACTGCGGCGCCAAGCCCAGGCTTCCTGCAGTTACAACCCAGGCCTGAAATTCCTACAGTACTAATTCGTCTTAGGATAGTTATAAATTTTGACTCCGAACTCCAAAAATTACAATCTTGGTGGCGTTGGAAAGAAGACTCGAAGACCTTTAATTTAATAGGTCATGGGCCACCCATATCGTCATAGTTCAAAAGATATGGTCGTTAGAGGTCGACCCCTTATACGAACTCATTCTAAAACTTAGCCAAGACGAATTCTTTGGACTTAGCTTGGTTTTAGGGATCCTTTGTGACCCCACATCACCTCTAACACTCTTCAATTACTTGAGAACTCATCCTAACTCATGCATACACTTCACAATAGTCGAGTTTGATCCTACACGCACGCGAAGAAGGGTCCGAATCTTAGTGAAAAACTTTGGGGGTGTTACATTTTGATACATAGGAATGATGTTGATACATCACGATTTGATATATAAGTCATTTTCATGATACATCGCTAGTTGATACAAACCAAACACAAAATGTATCAGGTTTTACTGGTATTTTTGTTGTGTTCATGATATATTAGGTGTTATACGCTGATTCATAAGTTTTTATTGATATTACAATGTTTGGTTTGTATCAACTAGCGATATATCATGAAAAGGACTTATGTATCAAATCGCGATGTATCAGAGTCATTCGTATGTATCAGAAATCTGGAAAAAAGAGGAAATTCGGATAATTACCAAAAAAGTCGAAATAAATTATAATTGGACTTTTTCACTATGAGATTTAAGTAAAATACCCATTTTTTTACTCTTGCAAAAAAAAAAACAGGTGTATTTTGTTTTTAAGGGTTAGGCAAATGATAAATTCATCTTTGTAATAGAAGCCGTTATTAAAGTTATAACATAACAATTCAATATAATTTGTGAGTAATTTAAAAATACAATTAGGTTGTATATGTCTATCATGACTTGCATATTATAATTCTAAAATAGTTGCCTTGAAACATGATGATCCTATTACTCAGAACAAGACAATCAAACTAAATATAGGGTGAAGTCATATTAATTTATCGTGACTTGCATACGTACCGCAATTCATCGATTTTGATTCCACTTGCCAAAGTATTTTTTATCATATTTGCCACTCAATATAAAGATATTTCCGTCCAATTTTTTTTCATTAAAATTAAAAGAACCACCACCAAGATAATAAGTTGCTGACAAAAAGTTTTACTAAGATTCCTTAGAGGTGTCAAACTTTTGTAATAAGATACCTATAGTACTTAAATTAAAGTCGATGATAAATCTAGAGTATAATCTAGCTACATGTTCACAAAAACTCAATATATATGTATATTACTCCTTCTCTGTAAAATAATTACTACATATATCATGAAAAAACAACTTTTTCCCAATAGCTATATAAACACATTAAATTTTGACCTTGTTGATTGTTGATTAATCATATGTGCGGCTATTTAGTATTCTCAATAATTAATTCTCCTTGACCACATTTTATTATAAGAATCATATATCGAATCAACAACAAAACCCCTGATTTGAAGAAAATCATATAAAAAACGATGCAAAACAATACCCCCAACGCAACATATTCAATTAATCAAAATTTAGAAACTAAAACTTCACCTCTATACCATCAATAGATTTAACCAGGATATTTACAATGCGATTCAAATTTAAAGTTACCAGAATAACACATAAACTTCAAATACTAGTTGGAGTGACCTAAAATAAAATAAGTGAATAAAATCGCTATTTATCATTTGTGGAGCAGCGTTAGCTTGAGAGAGAAGTCGTCATGCACTATTAATGTGTAACCACATTTCTCGTATAGTCACTCTCCCTCTTAATTATCGGCTTACCCAACAAAAAAAGAAAAAAAGTCTACACAAATGAAAGGGATCGATGCATGTGGGTCGGAGTAGGCAGTGCGGTTGATCAAAATTTAAACAACCTTGTATTATATGGGTAGACAAATAATTAATCACTATTCAATTAATAGTTAAGTGTTCAAATTAAAGTAAACTGACCCCATCAAGGCCATAAAAAATGTTAAATGACGTGCAAGAAATCGCCAAATTAATAATGATCTTGAAATTTTTTGTCCAAGTGTACTAAAAAATGTTCCTTAATTTTGAATGATCAATCTATTGATGTCTTTCACCACAGCTTGATAATTGAAGGAAGTACTTCAATTGCGTGCTACATGGCTATTTGCTTGCAGGTTTCTTCCAAGGCTTAAACATATCTTTAATTAGATTCTGTCAAATAGGCCAAAAAGTGATAATTGTCTTGCTGGCACGTTTGTTTTATGGATTTAATGTTTTACACAGAAGCGTCGGTGTAAATTAAACAGTTTTTTTTTTACATTATCACTATATAGGAAATCATTCAACAGATATTCATAGATAAGCTTCCTTATAGTAAGATTTAAAATTTTGAAAATAAGATATAATATATATTATCTGCCAACAAGTAAAGATGAGATGGTCTAACATTATTTACAGTGCCGTGTATCCATATTTTTAAACTCTTTATAGTGCCGGTATATATTTTTTTACTCTTACTCCAATTCATCTTTTCATCTTTACTTATCCATTATTGATTTTGCACAATTCTTAAGAAACTATATAAAAGGGTAATTTTACCATATCATCCTTTGAATATAATAAATATAATATCTTAAAAAACGTAATAGAAAATGACTATAAATTAATGATAAGGATAAATTAGAAATTAAGTGTAAATTATCTCTTAATTTTATAAATTTAACAAGTATTATTGGATATTTATTTTTAATATAATTGATAAGTTAAGATGGGCGGAGAGTATATATTATATGCATCGGTAGAGGTGTGCAAAACGTTAATTTAAGTGTATATGCATTAAATCCTGACAGTTTTCATTCAGCTTCTCTTTCTCTTTGCGGCAAATTATCATAAATACTTGCATTGGAAGTCTCTTTCAACATATGTATGTCCCGTTCAATCAATATATGCATGTCCCGTTCAACTAAACATACGAATATAGATTTATATAGATATAATAAATATATATATTTTTAATTTGACCTCAATTGATATTTATGTCCTCCAACTTTGAAGATGTATCAATTGACACTTAAATTTGTATATTAATTGACTCAAAAAATGGGACAAAGTACGTACGTCGGCGAACCGCATAAGTTCCATGATAACTGCGCCGCAACAATAATATTTTTCTCATGTGAAATTGGTAGCTATAATAAAAAGTATATTTAGACGTAGTAGCGGTTTGATGATAAATCATTCCGCTATCACTCTTGACCAGTTCAACAAAAATTATGTGAGCTTGAAGTGGATGTAAGACCAAAATATAGTAGCATCTAGCATGGTAGATCAAGAGTTGATAGACATATATAGTTAGATTTGAAGAAGAGAACATATCTAATTAAGAGGTAAAAATTAGGAGTAATTAGTTAAATTCTAAGGTAGATTCAAGTTTTATCATGAAGAAGTTCACCTCATTGTAATGCAAGATAAACTTGTTAGCTAAAATGGATGGGACTAATTTGCTGAATAAGATAATGGAAGTCAGAAGGCCCTCTTCATTGAACTACGTACTATATATGGTTCTTATTAATTGTGAATTGTGGCCACAATGTTATTTCAACTTGCAATATATAATTCATCATAATTATATGTTATCATAGCAAGGCAAATACGCAATGTTTACTGCGACCACAGAAATTGTGGTTAAATGGTAAGTACTTGATCATTAATTTGCGTTCATCCTTAAAAATAAGTTTTTGGTTTAAGCCTTATAGTATAAAGTCGTCTTTATTAGAAAGTGTTTTACTTGAACTCAAAATACAAGTACTAGACATCGAACACAAAAAATGTTCAATACAAGAAATTCAATCATTGTTGGCGATTCATTTGGTCTTCACTCACCACAAAAAATAGGGGTTTTAGGGCTTTTAGAGGCAATTATATGGGACGTGTTGTGACTGACTTTTTGTAGCGTTATAAATGACATTTTTGAAATGCTTGTTGATAAGAAAAAATGAATTTTGGGTCTAATTCTAGAGGTGAGAATTGTTCGAGGCATACTAAATAGACTTTTCACACTAAGAGGCTGAGCTAGTATACAAATTATGAGTTTAGCCGAGCCCAATAACTTTGATCGAAACTCTATATTTGTTTCAAGAAATCTGTTGAATATGTGTAAAATATTAGCTTAAATCCTATTAATTCTAAAATTTCGAATCCATAAACTTCAAATTTTGATTTCGTCTGAGTTCGTGCCTGTAACACTATAAGAAACACGAATTTGGTCTAAAATTAAGGATTTTAGCGAAGCTTTTTCTAGCAACTATATGGTCTTTTGTGGCGACTTTGTTTGCCACAAAGACTAAATTCCTGTAGTGATGCTCTGTTTTCTCTCTCTCTTTCTTGTTTTGGTTTGTGGGGCTTGGGGTTGTTTAGTCATTTATCGTAAGAAGATACAAGTACGTCAACTAGTTCACAAGTAGATATAATGAAATTTTTGGTGAACTTACAGAGATACACTTAAGAATAGAATTATAGCAACAATCTAGAAGTAGATGCAACAATACCAACTGCATGCATCATCATTGGTAATTGAATTGTATAATATAAGTTCCCATCTTTATTGACGAACAACAGATAACAACCCAACACCTACCCTTACTTCCATTTCTTAGTTTAAAAATCCCCTTCTTCTCATCTCTTCCACTTCACCTCTCTCCTTAATTCCTCCATACACACACAAACATTCAAAAAAAAAAAAAATTGAGAAAAGATGGTGAACTTGGTAGCAGCACAAAAGCCATTGTTGCATGGCCTAATGAAATTGGCTGGAATCAAACCTCATAGTATAGAGATAGAGCCAGGCACAATTATGAACTTTTGGGTTCCTTCTGAAACCATAATTCAAAAAACAAAGAAAAACAAAAAAATCACAACCACCACTCCTTTCTCCAACAACCAATGTTCCATTTCCCCTGAATCCACCATCAAACCCGACCCGAACAAACCCGTAGTCGTACTAATCCACGGCTTCGCCGGCGAAGGAATCGTGACGTGGCAATTCCAAATCGGCGCATTAACTAAAAAATACTCTGTTTATGTACCGGACCTACTTTTCTTCGGTGGATCAGTTACGGATAGCCCCGATAGATCCCCGGGTTTTCAAGCAGAGTGTTTGGGTAAAGGATTGAGGAAATTGGGCGTGGAGAATTGCATAGTGGTTGGGTTTAGTTATGGAGGAATGGTGGCGTTTAAGATGGCCGAAATGTTTCCTGATTTAGTTGAGGCGTTAGTTGTGTCTGGTTCGATATTGGCTATGACTGATTCGATTAGCACTACGACACTTAATGGTTTGGGATTTTCGTCTTCTTCGGAGCTGCTGCTGCCTACTTCTGTTAAGGGTCTTAAGTCCCTGCTAAAAGTGGCTGCTTATAAGAAGCTTTGGTTCCCTGATCGCCTTCACAGGGATTTTCTCGAGGTTAGTTTATTTATTACTACTCTTAAACTAAAATACTATTCAATTATTCATCTTTCGCTTCTCTTTCTTTTACTTTTCCTTGCATGAATATAACAAAACTCACACCTCTCCTTGTTTCACATGGATCCATCATGAGAATCAAAATACTTGGTTTTTCATGTGAATTCGGACGCATGTTTATCAATGTATAAAATATAAATTCGTAATTTAATTACAGTACTTAGTTTGTTGTCACGGTATAGTATATAATTGCGCGTGGTTTTAATGCTCTCTCTTCACTGAATCAGCTAATGGTAAACAAAATGTTCATACTTTGAAGGTTTGGTAGAGGCATCATTATATACAACAATAAGTCTTTAAACTATTTTTATTTGCCAACAAAAGATCTAAAAGGGAAGACAGAGAAAATAAGAGAGGAGATTGTAAGCCCAATTCGATTCATTAATGACTTCACGACATTATGGCATACATTTTCCCACTTGGCAATAACTTGAAGATATGCAACATTGTACACATTTGTCTAGGGGTGTTAATGGTTCGGTTTGGGTCGGTTATTGATTAAAACCATAACCATACCAACTTAGTCGGTTTTTAAATATCTAAAACCATAACCAAACCAAGTAAAATAATAACCACGGTTTGGTTATTGTCGGTTTGGTTCGGTTTGATTCGGTTTTTCAGTTTATTGTCGGAAAGACATGTTGATGGCAAATTAGGTCCACCAAACTTGCAACGTAGTTTATATTTACAAGAGCAAGTCAAATAGGGGTTCCAAAATACAAACAACTTTGTCCATAAATAAAAAAATTACATATTTAAACTAAACTAACTAGATATTAGAGAATCCATAGACCATAATATAATCAAAAGTACATCTTCCTTAGCTTAAGCTCCAAACTAATCAATGCTCAAAACAGTAGGGTTTTTACTTTCTAGGGCTATTCACATAGTTGGAAGTGAAAATGTAAAAGGAAAAGAATGAGTAGGGTTTTTACTTTCTAGGGCTATTCACATAGTTGGGCTTCGAGTTGAGAGAGTTGGGCTTGGATTGTTGGACATAATAAGTATATTAAAATTAAATTAACAATTAAAAGGTATAAAATATTTTTAATTATTTATGAAAAGCTAATATTATACATATAAATAATTATAATTTTTATGTATATAATTATCGGTTTGGTTCGGTTATTTATTCGGTTATTTTTTACTATAACCATAACCAAACCAAATATTATCGGTTATTCAAATTTAAAACCAAACCAAACCAAACCAATTTGAATGTCGGTTTTTTTATTCGGTTTGGTTAAATTTTCGATTTGGTTTTGGTTTTAACCAAAATCGTGAACAGCCCTACATTTGTCAACATTTTCCGGCCCCCATTAATTAAGAATAAAAAAAGGCACCACCGAGACTTGCATAATTTCTATGTTTATTACACATGGCATCCACCCATATGTTTCATTCTTGGCATCACTGCTAGTTTGCTCAACCAACTACACCTAATCACTTTTACCGTTTTACGACCCATCTTTTTATTATTATTATTATTTATTTATTTAATCGACATATCATAAGTGCTGATATTAAAAACTTTTCACACATATATGCCAATGACTAGAATAAACCAAGTGACCCATTTCAGAGGGGTAAGTTTTCATAAAAGTCGCTTGGTCAATTTCAGACCCATTAGTGCAAGACAAATGAAATTCGAAGTTTCTTAAACGAATTCTTGAAAGTCTCTCAAGTTTCTTTCGAGAATATTAAAAGAGTATGTTCATAACTTGGTGAAATTAAAATTAATAATCCCAGGGAGGAATTTTGTATTATATTAATACTAGCCTTGGAGTAACTGCTAAAGTTGCTTTCATGTGACAAGGAGGTCACGGGTTCAAGCTTTGGAAACAGCCTCGAGCAGAAATGCAAGGTAAGGCTGCGTACAATTGACCCCTGTGGACTGTGGTCACAGCAGGACCCTTTTTTTTTTTTTTTAATATGAAACAACATTGATGTCATCGTATTCCCTCTCTTGACAATATGTCAGGTAATGTTCACCAACAGAAAAGAAAGAGGAGAGCTACTAGAAGGCTTGGTGGTGAGCAACAAAGAAACAACTATTCCAAATTTTCCACAGGTAATTGGAATTTCATGAGCTCTACTCTTCAATATTTCACACAATGAACTAGGGAACATATGGAGTACTAACCATTTTTCCATCTTTTTGGCAGAGAATACATCTCCTCTGGGGTAAAAATGATCAAATTTTCAATTTGGAGCTTGCTCAGAACATGAAACAGTAAGTTTTCAGGCTTGACATGCCCTTACATTATAAACTCAAACAACATATGAGCTCCGATAGTGGTATACAAGATCTCCCATCAGAAACTTATTTACACAAAAGTTACAGCAATAAGTCGTTCAGCAATGCATCACTTTGATATATGGCCCGTGTATTTAAATTAAACTACTACATCAATAATTTACTAGAAGTGCCACAGAGAAGTTGAATAAACCTGATGATTGTTTTGCATTACTTGATGACAGTCAACTAGGCGACAAGACTACATTTCATGGCATTGAAAAGGCAGGCCATCTGGTTCACCTAGAACGACCTTGCGTTTATAACAAGTGTCTCAAGCAGTTCCTTACTTCCCTGCATGCAGAAAAAGCCCAAAACTGAAGGACAGTACCACAAAGTTCACTATCTTATATCATGTAACTTTTTGTCTATGGAAAGCAAAACAACTTCGTGTTTCCTCTGTAATATTAGTAACTATGTAATGTGGGGTTGAGACTTTAAAATTGCTGTCTTAATACAAATATATATTGCAAAATGCATATTTTTTCTCCACAAGCATTAGCGGTACACCAGAAAACTTCTTGGACAAGACAATATAGAGTGGTACATGGTAAATGTGGAACAAAACAAGTTTTCAGTTTGCCTGGAAATGCATCACTTGTTCCATTTAATCGTCTTACTGCAATTTTATTTTGTATCATCTGAAGGACTGCTGAATTTCTTCCAACGTTTTCCCTTTGGTTTCTGGAACCCAAAGCCTCACAAAAACCACCGTAAAAGCTGATACCAGTGCATAGATAGCGAATGTTCCTGTCAAATTTACAGTGTTTAGAGTCGGTCCAAGCATGATACAAATATATATGTATATATATATAGAGAGAGAGAGAGAGAAACCTCCTTTACTCCAAGTTAAAAGCAAATTTGCTGTCATTGTAACAAGCCATGCTGAAAACCAATTGGCCAAAGTTGCAACACTGCCACCCAAACTTTTGATGCTCACTGGCAGAATCTGCAAAACCAATTAAAAACTCGACGTCTCAAAAGATGGTAAACAGACCACACTTCCTATTGTCGTGCAAAAGGACTATTTATTAGAGTAGTGAGGCTCTTGAATCCTAAAAATTAAAGAGTATTATATAACCTAAGCTAGTGTCCTTGAAGAACATCTCAAGTTCAGTAAGAATATTTTTTAGGAAGAAAAATTGAACCAAAAATCCGTATGGAAGGCACACGAGCATCCTGGCAGTTATGCAGCACTTAATATGTTAAAGAAACCTGCAATAATGCTTGATCTTCCTTTAACACTTACACCATCACCTTTAAAAGGGGTGATCATTATTGTAATTTTTCCTCAAAATTTCTCAACCACGTTCTCCAGAGAATGTTACAAGTTTCATCTATGCTCTATCTTTAATCATGTTTAGGAAAATATATTTTTCCTGGTCTCCTGAACTATAGATTAGCCTTGTTATACCTCAGACATTATGATCCAAGGTATGGATCCCAATCCTACACCAAATGCCATCACCAAGACCTGTAAATATTAATAGGTAAAGGGTCTCAGATATGCCAGAATCCAAAAATAGAACAGAGATGAGAGCAGGGGGGATCATAGGCTAGGAACAATAGAAGGTGAGACAGGAACTATACCACAAGTCCAACCAGAGACAATACTGCAAAGAATGAATGCCAATTTTCAGGGGTGAACTCCTGGGTTGTGTAGAAAAGAATTGTGGAGTGACAATAAAAGAAAGTCAATCCCAACAAGAAGAAAGAGATCTCATTAAATTCAGATAATTGCTTGATCAATTATTATGAATGTAAATTCACTGACCTTCAAGAAGAATGCCATTGCAACAAGGAAGCTACTAGCGGTCATTACAGATGAGGATACCTGAAGAAAAGAGTATAAGCAATTTATCCATTTGTTTTCTTTTTCAGCAAATAGAAATTTCACGTGAAATTACTGTAAGGACTCACAATGAGGAGTAGCCTACGTCCCGCCTTGTCCACCAGTGATGCAGAGATACCAGTGACAATAACCTATAAAAGATGTATATTAACTTAGAATAGTATATACATATAAACTAACATTAGATCCAAGGGAGGGGAATTACCTGAATAGCCCCGATACCAAATGTTGCAGCTTTACTGGATGATATTCCTGCACATTTGAAGAGCATTGCATTTAAACTAATATGTCAAACCAGTTGTAACATTTCATAGTGTCTCTATGAATAGGTGGTATTATGCATACAATCCAATTCTGATACACCTGGAATTAATTTGGTAAATAAAGAGAAGGCTAGGCTCCTGATACCTTCTAGGAGTGGGAAACTGCACGCCATAATGTAGAATTAAGATCACAGTTCGTAGTAACGTGCCTATTTACTGATTCCACTACAAAAACCTCATCCTGATAAGGTCCTGACTTTTTGTTGTCTAATTCTCCAATTCATCACCTCTTTCTGACAATGTAATCAAAATTTATGTTCAAGGTGGATATCATGCTACAACATGGTTGGGTCATGAATGAATATACATGTCTCTAGCTGGTGTTTGGTAAAGCTGTTTTCCCAAACTGTGGTGTGTGTGGATCTGGTTAATGGCATATTACCTTACGGAACTGCGGTGTATGTGAATCTGGATAATGATATATTACCGTAGATTGAGAGATCATCACAGATGGCACTTCACAATTTTTAGCTATTTATTTCGAGACAACTGAGTAAGGACTGTGGTCTGTGGAACACAAACATGGGAATCATTTCTCAGGTACCAACAAAATGATATGAATAGTTCATAAGGCATGGCATATTTGAATGGACAGTCATGAGCTAACAGATCTAGATGGCCAAGTTCCATATCAGTTTCCATCAACCAGATTTTCCAGGCATACGTTCAAGCAAAAGCAAGAAGTACTGGAAGGAAGTTAAAAAGGACATAAATATCAAAACTTCATTTTCACAAACATCAAAATAAAAATTCAAAACAACTTAAAAAGAAACTGTTTATTGTGTTTAGTCAACATAGTGTTTTTGCTTTCAAGAGTACCTTCAAGGTGGGCTTGATCTTACCAGGTGATTTACGGTTTCTTTACAGTTTATAGCTTTAACACTCTTCTGATTAATAAGTTAATAGTTTCTTTTTGAGATGGAATAAGTTGATAGTTCAGAACTTCAAACTTTCTCTTTTGAGCTCCCCCCTGCTCACAAAACGAAGTCTTTCTTATCCCCCATATTTATTGCAGGGTGTTATCCAGGATGCAGAGGAAGAAATTCATTGTACTCTTCATGCAAAACTTGGAATTCTTTTTCCCATTTCTGTATCCAGAGTGTTACCTTCCTATCTGTTTCTACCAACCAGAGTGAAGAACAAAAAGAACGGCACAATAATACTTGTAACTGCCAGTATTAAATCATTTGATGATTCTGGTATGCATTTCTACAGATAATCAAGGAACTGAACTGACCAGCAGATTTGAAGATGTTACTGGAATAAAATAAAACACCATTAATTCCACTGAGTTGCTGGAGTGCGAGTAGTCCAATACCTACCTGAATAAAATCAGCCAATAAAGTGAGTCTTGACAAGAGTAAGGGGTTTCAATTCAAGTCCTTGTCTAGTCAAGGATACCAGACATAAATCAGCATAATTAAAGAATCCAAATCAAACTTGTACCAGCAATGGATAGTAATATCGCCGTCTCTTAAGCTCAGAAAATCGAATGGTAACTTTTTTAGCTGATGATCTCACAGATTTCTGAGACAGACAGGAGAAACAAATGATCATGAACACATTTTTAGCAGTTTTCATTGCAAGAAGTTTCTACAGTGCAATTTGAGGTTCAAAATAGTTGAGAAATCATCATTAAACATGTTCAACATATTACCTTGATCTCATTCACTTCTGAGGATATATCTGTGTCAAATCCCCGTAGAACTTGCAAAGAAGTTTCAAAATCTTCATTCATCCCATTTTTAGCCTAAATAATACGGTGTTGACATCAGTATAACATAACAATGAAAACCTAGTTGTGACAAACATAAGTTTGGAACTCATACCAACCAACGAGGAGATTCAGGTATAAAAAATAGACCAGGTATCAAAATCATGCATGGCAACATTCCTGCAGAGAGGAATTATAAGTTGGAAAAGTTTACTAACGTAAAGGTTTACTACTAAATATGTTCAAATCAAGGATACAAGTGACTTCACATTATAACAGAAAAACATCAGCTCATTTAATGTTTTTGAGTTGCTTCAATGAACTTGCAGATAAAAAATAACTTCAGAAATTTCTAGAAGGAAGGGGAATTTTAGAAAGAAGAAAAACTTGTTTTTAAGAATAGAGAAGTTAATAAGATAACAATCAATTTGTCAATCACCAAATGGTTAGGGAATCTATTTGCTATTAAGCTAATTTTAATAAGGAAAACCGTATTGCTCACCTATAACAGCAAGCACTCTCCAGCTTACAAATAATCCCAACAGATATACCAGCATTATCCCCACTGTGACAGAGAGCTAATGCCAAGAGATCAAATTATTTCCCTTTTTATTAAAAAATGAGCTATTTATATCCATAAAACCTAGAGGAATGAGTGACCAGAGATAACTTGTAAATCCCAATACAAAACCAACCTGGTTAATGGATCCAAGGATTCCCCTCATGTTTTTAGGTGAAATCTCTGCTATATATACAGGCACCTGCAGATAACAGGCAAGAAGATTCCAGCAAGCACGACTATGAACCATAACTTCAAGAAGAACATTTACAGAAGTTGAACACTTAGATTACCACATAGGAAATAATGCCAACACCAAAACCTTCCAACAACCTTCCCATATACAAAAATGAGACATCCTGTTAAAAGTGGGAAAAGGGCACATATGGTCAAGTTAATTACCTATAAAAATGCAAATTCGACCAGAATGTGCAAGAGATAACAACTAATCACTTACAGTGGCAAATGAAACGCCAAGCCATCCAATAATATTAGGAATTGATGCAATCATTAGAGTCTGCATTTCAGAGAGAAGATGAGGTAACTGGGAAAAGTTACTAAAGAACCAAAGAAAGAAAAAGAAAAGATTATCATAGTGTCGAACTTCTGTTGAGGCGAGTTGTAGAACAACGGTAGAGTTCCTCCTTCGGTGATATGTAGCTCACAGATTTGATGTGTGAAAACATTTTTTTTTCTTTTTTGCAGAAATGCGAAAGAAAGGTTGTGCACTACATAGGCGCACCTTACTACCTCGCATTAGTTAGGCATACTTTGTGCACGGAGTATGTCCTTTATCAAAATTCCTTTATTGACATTAAGAATACAAGACTAAACAGTCGAAAGTGCCTTCAAATTATACCCCTTTTCGTCCAATGTATTCTGATATTTGACCGCTTGCAATTGCGCCAACCATTGCACCAACATTTGCTAAAGATCCAAAGATCGAGAACTGTCCATGAAAAAGTAACACTATGTTTAACAATACATCAGTAAGAAGATACTAAACAAAACAGTCCACCTACGAACTTTTTCAAGGAAAGTCCTGCATAGCACACCGTTTCATTCCAGTCCGGTTTAGAACTTGTAGCTTCTCTACACTAGATACACGGTGTGTTTGATAAGAAGGGAAGTGTTTTCCATGGAAAACTCATTTTCCGACAGGAAGTCATTTTCCTTATAATTATTTTCAATTGTAACTTCATATTACTTACTTCAACTAGTATTATTATCAATCTCTAGACACTAAATTGTCTAATTAAACACTCTCCCATTTGCTAGGTGATATTATTAGTATTAATGTTCAATATATAAAGTTATATATAAAATACTTTTCACTCACCAGCCAAGCATGGGAAAACATTTTCCATGAAAAACTAATTTCGCCATACCAAATACACCCACAAAAACTGGGAAAAAAAAGTACTTAGACAAAAATACCTCTGAAATTGTAAGTCCAAGGTCGCTGATGATTTCGGACTGGGTAGGATTAGAGTAACCACACTAAAAATTACAAAATCAACCATAATATAATTAATCACATAGAGATATAAAATTTGTATCTGCAAATGCAAAGTGGTGAAGAAATTAATCGTCATACGGTGAAGCCAAGTTGGATAGGACCTAATGCAACGATGAGAACACAAAGATAAATGGAGATAGATTCGCGGAGGATTTGGGCTGAGGAGCCCATCATACTGGACTGGCGGGAGCTCATCCGATACCAGCTGCCGGTATGCAGTAATGGCTTCCGAAGCCCGTCGTCGGCGGCGGTATCATCTCGGAAACTCATCGTTCCTCCGTGTTTTCTTTTTCCGTTTAGGGTGAAGGTGAAAGATCAAAGGAGGAGAAAGATGGTGAAAGGGATTATTCATGAAGTCGTTAATGGCGCCAATTTCGCAACTAACTCTAAAATAACGGTGAAACACTCCAGCGCCAATAGAAGCGGGATGGACAATCTTTTTATTCAACTTCCTTTTAATGGTTTCAGTTTATTTTTTTGTTGCTTTAATAGCATTTTTGATCCCTCAATTATTGGTTAATTATAAGTTTAGTCCTTCTACTAACCGATTAAGCACAACTGACCTTCAAATAATTGAAACGTGCAGGTTTGATCTTTTTGATTTTGTCCACGAATTTATCTTCATTATCAATTGTTTCATTACTTAATTATTCTTATGCTATATTAAGTTTGTTTTAGGAAAAATTACATAATTACACTCTTTTATTTATCATATTTTTTATTACTCTCATCCATTTTAAAAAATTTCAAAATCTCTTCGTTTCATCTAGATATATTAATTCAGTAATTCGGATACATTAATTTTGATTCATAAATTATTTATATGTTCAATGTATCATGCTTTAAATGTTACCTGCTGATACATAAGACCCTAATTAATGTATCTGAATCCCTAATTGATGTATCCGAATTACTAATTAATGTATCTGAATTACTGAATTAATGTATCCGGATTATCACGTTTTTAAGAATTTCTGTAAATTGAAAAAGGGTATGAAAAATGGTAATTAGCCATTTACACTATGTGATTCCTAAAAAATCTACGTTGTTTTATTACTTCATATCCGACACTAATATAGTTTCAAATATATTTTAAACATAACATATTTCTTATATAAGGAGATCGAAAACACAAATTTCAATTAATTGAAAATTAAACGTATTTTTTTAATATCACAACAATTAAAATTAACAATTATTTATTACCGTGGGACCAAAAATGTACTCATTATCCCTTTTTCTTTTACCATTAGTTAAAAATATTCATTTTTTTCTTGCATTTTCTTCCCAATTTTTTTGTGCCTCTTATTCTTTGTCGATGTATACATTTGTCATGACATATTGAGGATATAAAAGTGGTTATTGATTTGATCACTTTGAGTTGTTTCTTTTTATAATTACACATTAAATTTGGCGTTTTTTAAAATTGATGAAAATCGTCGAATCTCTTATTTTTTATATATGTAACTGAATATCACATAATAATAATAAAATATATTTTAAATACCCAAAAAAGGTCCTTATTACATGATTTATAAATAAATAGTTATACTAGTGTTTGTATATTTCGCTATACAATTCAATTCCCGCATAACGTTTGTATAAATCGCTCGAATTATACAAAACTCAAACTGTATTCGCGCACAATGTTTATATAATTGAGCACAATATTTGTATAATCGCGCGAATTAAACAAAACTCAAACTGTGATTACAGCTAGATGTTTGTTGCGAGCCATAATTAATTCAAACAATAGCTATGTTAGCTAATTAACTAATATATATTTATTTATCCGCTTAATTTTTCCTAAAAATTAAGGAATGTTTATCTTAAAATTTACTTTTTTTTCTCCTTTTACTATGGATTATCAAAACTAAAGCAAAAATATTAAAGTCTTGTTCAAGCTTCAGAATGATATGAAGATTGAACATGTTTTTATTTTAAAAGTAATACAAACATTGTGCATGAATTGTATAGTTAAATATAAAAACGCTATAAAAAAAGTTGTGAATTATATAGCGAATTATAACAACGTATACAAAAACTGCATGAATTATACAAATGTATACAAAAGCTACGCGAATTATACAAACGTTGCTATAACTATAACTACGAATTGTAATTAGCAAATTATAACTATGAAATATAATTAAAATATTTTTGAGTGATTATATGCAAAAATTCCTCCTTTTTTACCACCGACCAATCATCGATGCTTTGTTGAATTTATAGTCAAAATTTTGTTTATTCTTTTATGGGACTCTTAAAGAAACAAGTAAAAAATAAATGAAGAGTTGTGCAATATGTGAATTTCAGGGGCCTGTTCTGACATAATATAAAACCAATTACCCTACTCTGAGAAAAACGAAAGCCCCGTTTATTTTTCCAGTCATCACTTGTAACCTTAGCTCCCCAATACGACAGACAGTCGACAGCAACGCCACTATCAAATCATTACGCCGCTGCCGGCTCCTCCCTATCGCCACCCAATTTCCCTCCTTCCTCCGCCGACATAGGAAGAAAAAAAATACACCGGCAATTTTCTCATGGGTGAGCAAACCCAAACACAAACGAAAACCGAAACCCAAACTCCATCCTTATCTCAATCTCAACCCTGTTCTGTTTCCACCATTGTATCAGACTCTCCTTTGGATATTCCTCCAAATCCTTCAAACCCTTCGAAAATCCCTATTCGCCCCCAGAAAATCCGTAAACTCTCGTCCACTACCGAACAAAAACCCCTAGAACCTCCTTCTGATTCATCGCAATCTGTACCCACATCAAATAGTACAGGGACAATCACCAAAAATCGTCGGAGGGGTGCATCACAATCGACAAGGGCTTTGCCCCAAATCATCAAATCGTTATCTGCTAATGGGGAGATTGAGAATGCTCTTCACCATCTGCGGTTAGCTGACCCACTTCTTGGTTCCCTGATAGATACACTTCCTTTCCCAGTGTTTGAGTTGCACCAACTTCCATTTCTAGCACTTTGCAAGAGTATTCTCTATCAACAATTAACTTATAAAGCTGGTACTTCCATCTACACGCGTTTCGTCTCCCTATGTGGCGGTGAGGATGTCGTATGCCCTGACGTTGTTCTCTCCCTCTCTGCTCAACAGCTCAAGCAGATTGGTATCTCCGGGAGAAAAACAAGTTTCCTTTATGACCTTGCGAACAAGTATAAAACTGGAATTTTGTCGGATGACACTGTTGTAAAGATGGATGATAGGTCTTTGTTTACAATGCTTTCCATGGTGAAAGGGATTGGTTCTTGGTCAGTACATATGTTCATGATATTTTCCCTTTACAGACCGGATGTGTTGCCCGTTAGCGACTTGGGGGTTAGGAAAGGAGTAAAAATGCTGTATGGGTTGGAGGAATTGCCAAGGCCATCGCAAATGGAGCAATTGTGTGAGAAATGGAGGCCGTACCGGTCCATTGGGGCATGGTATATGTGGCGGTTTATTGAGGGAAAGGAAACCCCAACTACTGCAGCAGTAGTGATGGAGGGTGGTCATGTGCAGCCCTTGCAGCAAATTGAGCCTCAACAGGAGGTACAACAACATCAATTGCAACTTCTGGAGTCTATCAATGTCATTGGCAGCCTCGGGTATGTGTACCAGTTTGCTTCTGAATGTTTATATGATTCTGGTTTAAAGAATTGTGTGCGAGTGTACCAAACTACTTGAAACTCGTAAGCTTTAGACTAGTTAATTTGTTTTTGAAGCTATATAGATGGTATGGGCTTTAAAAGTCGAAATCTCTGTTGATGCTGATGCTTATTGGGCTTTCTGCTATTTCTATGCATATTGTAAATGAGGCGTTGATGAAAGATGTAAAATACATTACCATGAATAAGCAAGAAGTGGGCTGCATAAGTGCTGAATGCAAAAGATATATAGAGATTAGATGGCTGTGGACAGTCTTCTTGTTGAAACAGACTAGGGCACAGTTTGTACATGGTCTCAAATAAGAAAATATGACTTCTAATGGCAATTGCATGTTGAGGTGTTTGCTTTACCTAAGCTCTCAAGTTTAGAAAGCATTGCTATGGATAAAATGTTTCATCATGGATATAGAAAATATGCACATTGTAGTTTACGTTATGCAATTCGTAAAGTATGGTCGTCTCTTGTTCATATCTGGCTAAATTAAAAGAAACTTATTTTGTTCTCCAATATCTAAGATGGAACTCCCTTCTTTATCAAAAAGAGGTGAAACTCCTTTTTTTGTTTCTAGTCTTGTTTGGAAAGTCAAAGAACTGGGAGTAACATGATCGTCACGGATCATACATGTACAACATGAGCTGGTTGTGTGACATAGGTAAGACATGATACATGGTCTTCCCCACTTGCTTCATTATGCCTATTGGCCCAATCCCGTCAAAGCTAGGGGTAAGGTTTGCGCACACCTCACCCTTCCCAGACCCCATCAGTGGGACTATACTGGTTATGTTATTGTTGTTTCACAATCCCCTCCAGATATAAAAGTCTATTTTGCTAAGATGAGTGAGTTGTAAAACTTCTTATAAAATAAATAATAAAGAGTTGGATATACTCCTTTTTTTTGTTAAGGTAATAATTTTATCGATGCGGTTGGAAAGAACCTGGCAGACTAGTTGTGTACAAAATTTAGAGAGGCTACACAAAAAGTACTCGTTGAATATATATATATATATATACACCCTTCGGGGTGACCCAGTGGTTTGGGCTTGGGACTTTCATGTTGGAGGTCACAAGTTCGAAATCCCTTGCCAGCGAAAGCAAGGGGTTTATCTTCTGGGTCGAGGTCGTCGCACTGGCATTGCCTATTGCGGGTTACCTCTCCTGTGTGGTTTGCGAGCTATTGTATAGGAGCAGGGGTTTTACCCCGTGCACACCCAAAGGGTAGCGGCTGCGGGTTTTCCTTGTCATCAAAAAATAATGTGTGGGGTATACTCCTTTTTGTGAAGGTAAAATTTTATCAATGTGATGGGAAACCTGGCATATTGATTGTATTGCAAAATGTGTGGAGTGGCTACACATGTTGCTCTCTACAAATATCACTTTATCATCAAGAACAAGCTTCTCAATTTTATTTTTTTTTACTAAAATCAAGAAATTAGCTACAAAAGTATTAACTATCTTCCTTGTATTGTCTTTCTTTGAACTAATGGGTGTATGTTTCACTCAAATGAAAGGTTTGATGCATGGGGCTGCAATGTTGGACAGTATCCTTAATGATAAGAAGGTTCCAGATTTAAATGTTGTTTTAATAAGGGTGGTCGTGCTTTGATGTACAAGTAAGGATTTATTTTAAAGAGAAATTGTTTTGTTTGGACAGGTGGAATTATTCGCAAGCTCTCGAGTGCCTTTGTCTTAGCCTGGCATGTCAATTTGAGCTTGATACTCAGTTTGGTAGGATTGGGGCCCTACCCAATCTTACTTTAAGCTTGAAATTACTCTCCTTCTTGCATCAGTATGTGTTAAGCTACTCACGAAAACCTCAACTCTCCATATTCACGTCTCTTCTCTCTTCCCTGTTCTTTGTTTATCTGTTTATGTCTCAAATTGAAACTTTTCGATGATCTGTTTTTTGGGGGTCAAATCCAACGATCTATTTGGTCTTCAACCCATAATCCATCTATTTCTAATTCAAGTTTTTTTATTTGTGAGGGATGTCAATGGTTAATTGAAAACTGATCAAAACCAAGCGAACCTAACCGTATTCAGCCAGGAATTTATGTTAATTGTTAAGAGGAGAAGTTTTATCCTCCCAAGCCATGACCATTTTTTAGCAGACATTCTTGATTCAATGAAAGTTACTTCTCTTGTGCTTGGCGTTAACCTGCTCGGGTGTAGTCATAATATGTTACTGTAATCAATTATATACATCATATGGGAGTTATTTAGCTTTGCTTCTTGTTCTTCTCTCTTTTACTTTGCTCCAGTTTTGCTCTTATCATGCAATAACTTCTGTGTTTTATGCTACTGATAACTCTTTTCCCTAGATTCTGTGTTCCTTGTGTCGGTTGTTACAATTTATTTATATTTGTGTTTTAGTTTTTATTTGGGCGATACACCAGGATATTGATCTTTGCGTCATTAACATTTTGGTCTTAGGGCTTGAGATTGGGGCCAATGATTGAGGTGTTGATGCTGGAAACGATGCGAGTTGAGAAGAGGCGGTTTCTTAAGTATGTATCTTATGTTAGTATTGAGCTTTAATGATAAGAGATTATGAAAGTTGTAATAACAAAGCAAGGACGCTTCAGTTATTCAAGTTGGTTTATAGTAGAGTTGCAGGAAAGTAGGTGTTGTAAATGACTTGTAAATAGCAGACCCTCATGATTCATGATTTTTGTAGGGAACCGCATTGTCACGGTAAAGGGTAATATTATTAATTTTTTAAATTTTGGTCAGCTCTTAATTCTTCTGTTCATTGAATTGTAGAAGGAAAGGCAGTGGTATGCAATACTGTATAATCTTGAGAGTGATCCAGCTCTCGTCTTCGTTTTGGTCCCTTCTCTTGCTATTTGAGTACTTGGGATACATAGCGCTTACTAAATGTGGGTTTTCAAATATAACCCATGATACACGTTGGCATATGGGTTCCTGAGGGCCAATTTGGGTGCATGTTTTTTTTTGGAAAAATTATTTGATTGAGTGTTTTTTAAAAATTAATTATTGATTTTAGCGATATTTTTTATTTATTACCATTTATATTAATATATAGCAATATTATGATAAATCTACATTTGTATTAAAAGTGAATTATGCATATAATATAAATGTATTATAAGTGTTTTAAAATATATATTATATTTGTGTAGTAAGAAACTAACATAGAGCCCGTTTGGATAGGCTTAAAAAAAGTAACTTTTATGTATAAAGTGCTTTTAAAACTTTGAAGTGCTGAAAGTTATTTTTATAAATAAGCAGTTGAGTGTTTGAATAAAAGTGCTTATGACGTGAATTTTAGGGTTAAAAGAATAAAAAAAGGTAGTTTGAGAATTTAGTTAAAATATAAAGGATATAAAAATAATTTTCATGGTCAAAGAAAATGACTTTAAGCACTTTGGAAAAAAAAGTTAGAAATCCTAACTTTTCATTTCTGACTGACTTTAAGAACTTTATGGCTTAAAGTCAGCATTAGGCAAACACGTCCAAAAGCTAAAAAGGGGCTTTAAGTTGGTTTTGACCAACTTAAAGCCAATCCAAACGGGCTCATAATGTATTATAGATCTATTAAAATATGTGATAAATGTATTATCCATCTATAAAACTTGTATTATATATGTTTTATAAATAATTCTCTGCAATATGTATTAAAACTGTATTATAAATGTATTATAAGTGTTTAATGAAATTATTTTTTTATTGCTATAAATGATAAATATTTTCTTAATATTGTATATTTATGTAAGTTTTTTTTTTTTTTTCATTTTTTCAGGAAATTACAAAAATCAGATCTTCATATACATAGCCTTCAATGTCATTCTTGTAATTAGTTGTATTTTTGTTGCCTCTGTGTTAGAAAGGTTTCTTATCGAACTTGTAAAATTTTATTGTTAGCTAACTTTATTGTTAAATTTTCATAAATCTCAGTGTTAAAAAGATAATTACATTATTTTTTTACTTTTTTTTTTAAATTACAAAAATCTTTTAAAATTAAAGAATTTCAGATATATCAACAGACATACAAATACATCAGCATATATGCACATAGAGGAGGGATGTATCAGTGAGAGGGGGATGTATTCGAGAATGGATTTTTGTAATTTTTGTAAATAGTATTATTTTTTTTTAGAGATTATACTAAAATAAAATGTGTATTTAAGTAATTTTTTCAACTTTTGGCATATGGGCTATTGAATGTTGTCAACTTTTCCCTATCCTTTTTCAATTTATAGAAATTCTTTAAAAATATGATAATTCAGATATATTAATTTAATAATTCGAATACATTAATTAGAATTTTATGTATTAGTAGATAACATTTAAAGCGTGATACATTGAACATAAAGATAATTTATGAATCAGAATTAATGTATCCGGATTACTAAATCAATATATCTATGGATTACTGAATTAATGTATACGAATTATTGAATTAATGTATTTGAATTAAAAAAAGAATTTTTTTTTTTAAATAGATGGAAGTAATAGAAAATATGATAAATAAAAGAGTGAAACAAGGTAATATTTTCAAAAAATATCGAGAATAGGCCGGCATTTCTGAACTCGACCCGCGCCAATGGGAATGGGGTTGTGTCAGTTAGTGTCATCTCATCTTGAAAAGCTACTCAGCTATTCAGTAATGAGCATGCACAAAACTCTCTTTATATCTTGCAGAGGAATTTATTCGGTTCGCTTTCGGTGGAGATACAGATATATCCAACCTGATTTCATTCTCTTTCTTTTTATCATTGCAAAGCCCATGGAGAATTTATCCGCCATCTACAAAAAAGTCTTACTACTTAAGATACTATAATAAGTACAATCATTGAGAAAATATTTGATGTTAGAATGAAAATATCCTTCCCACGGAATGCTTCTGGATTTGGGTACAAAAGACTGTCTGGATAGACCTTGTATTTTTTGATTTATAAGTCAATTATCATAAGTTAGTAATTTTAACTTATGACTTTCGATTTATTTTTTATATTTATCAAGTGCTTATAAGCAATTTTTAATTTATCAAACAGGTTCCAAGTTTATCTTGGGTTGAAAGAGCTACCAGGGTCAATAATGTGTTGATTTTGTGTGTGTGGGTGGGGGCGTAGGGATGCATGTATATTTTCCTTTGAAACTTAGTCGAGAATTTATTCATCCTAATCCTTGAGTTATTTGACATAAGGTGAAAGGGAAGCATAGGACCTTTATTTCTTCATACGTATAATGTTCGAAGGGATTGACAACGCTAGTGGAGTAGTATATATGGGCTTTGATTTGTTTACTTTTCATCTTGTTTTATTCCCTTGGGAAACGACAAAGTTCAAAATTTTACCAAGAAGTAACACAATTATAAAGAAGCTACAAAGAGTTTACCATCTTTTATGCATGCATAAGAAATAATTTTAATTATATATGAATAATATAATTTTTTATCAAAAAAAATTTGGATAAATTAATTCGACCTTACTTGGCTCCACCTATGCTTTAAAACCTCCTAAAACTCATACAATCTATCTTTTACGCTATCCAACCATACCATTTCTAGCTTTAATGTCAAAGGTGATCAAATTTTTCAGCCTTTAAGAGCTTTTCCAGAATAATGTACCTTAACATATGTCTAAAGAATATATTACTCTTACGTTTTATAAAATACTATGATTGATAGGGGCCGGCCTTCACTTGAGATCCAAATTGGCGAAACAGTAAAAATTAGACTAGTTATGATACCACTCCTTTTGCACAGATAAGTAATTGCGGTCAAAAGTTTTAAGTTTGATTTTTCATTAGCGTAGATGTCAGAGTAAAAAAAAATACTAGCATGTTTGTTAAAAAGAAACTAACAGAACAACTATGCAAACAATATGAGCATGACCTTCATTGAATTCTCAAAAAATCACAACTCTTCTTAATTTCAATTTCCTTTAACAAAGAACAATACCTTTCTGAAGTAATAACTATTTGTGGAGTCGCACTTCCTTTGATTTTGTTAGTTCAACAGTTGAGCGATTCCTTTTTTTTTTCCTCTTCAAATCTATTTCTTGGGTTTTATGATTTGTCAACGTTTGACTTAATTAACTCACTTTGGATGCTTAGTTTTCTACCTTAAAGTCCTTAACCTTATGTTATCATAATGATAACTCATTAATACATATTCTTTTGTTATTTTTTTTCCACTAATCATAATAAACCAATATAGTCTGGTGTGAAGACAGAATATGAGTAAATGTTTTTAGGAAGTGGGAGTTAATGATGTGGGACTAAAGAACGTAATAATGTGAGGGCTCAAAAATGCGAATGTTTGAGTAATTAACCCATATTATTTGAGGGATCCTGGATTATCGATTTTGAGATATCTAAACTCAGGAGCTAATTTTTTATTTTGAGTTAGGTTCGAAGCCCATTCTTAACATGATATTCCTGTTGTTATGTGTCCTAATATTAGGTCTCATTTTATATTGTTCATCCTGGAGTTGGTTTGGCAAGCCTCAGCATGAAGAGGTGTGAGTTTGAGTTTAATTCGACGTCTATTTAATTCTTTAACACGAGCAAACATGGGTTAGTTCAGATCCAAACGTTATTAGGGACGTATATGTGGTGAATAAATAGAAAGCTTTATGTAACTTTTTTTTAATTCGATCAAAAAAAATATCTTTTTTATTTGATAACTATTTAATAACACTATTTTTATTTTATTTTTATTGAATCCTACTTTATACTTTAATGTGGAAAAAAAATAACTAAAAATATACAAGAGACTTTTTAATAAGAAAATTTGATATAATAAAATTTTTATTTAATTAAATAATGTCACGTAAATTAAAATTGAAGAGACATAATTATATACAGATTCCACTAATTTCTGCGGAGACTCAGTTTTTACTTTTTTGGGAGTTGCAAGCGTGAAGCTGGTGATGTGACTCTTCCATAATCTCCCATTAGATTTTGCCTGTCCTTTTTTCATTTTCCGCTCTTCCAGGACTGTATGTTGGACCCCCACTCCCTCACTCTTCAGCCAATTTCTTTTCTTTTTTTCTCCTACCAAATTTAAGATGGTATCACTGAAAGTCCATTATATCGTCATATCTTTTTCTATTAAAATATTATCATACAACACCATTTTATAATAACAATCAATTTATTTACGATATAATTTTTGTATGTTATATTTACCTTTATATTAGGTTTTTAAAATGCTAGATATTCTAAAAGACTCGCAAATTGTCATATACATAGTATGCAGATCTTCGGAGCACACCTAAAAGCTTGATTTCAGTAAAACCTCTCTACAATGTTTTTCTATCTATAACAGTTACAATTGTCTTTATGACATTACAGTTATTTTGTAAAATTACCCCTTTATAAAAATTGTATTCCTTTTTAGTGGTATGGTAATTAATCATTTTTATAGAAATAAAATTGCTAAAATTACCAATAATAAGTCAAGTAATTTTGATCAAATATTTTGATACTACAATATGTGACTAACTATTACGTGAGCATAATTTTTCATAATTGAAAGATTTCCTTGTTTATATAAAGTGTGACTAGGTTTAAAATTTGGCATTAAAATTTTTACATCTAAAACATTTTAAAATAAGAAATTAGATTTTATGCATTTTTTATGTCTATAACTATCAAAAATATTATTCAAATATTAAGTAATAACAGTCGATCGCTATAGAAAACAAAAAGATCTTGAAACCAGCTATGTTATGGCCGAGATATTTGACTGTATATGAATTTACAGGTAAGAAAACATTAGAAAATGCTACTTCATCCATTTTAAATTACTCAACGAAATTAAATTCAAAAGTCTTGAATCCGCTCCTACTGGTCTCATATCTGCTATTCGAGTGAAAGTGGGAATTTGATAGGATTAGAGAATGCCTGCTTCCGGTTCTTAGATGAGGAAAACAATCAAATCAGTCAGTGACGGACCCAGAAATTTTATAAAGGGGGTTCAAAAAAAATTAAACATGCTAATCAGAAAAAAAAATGTGCTTATTCGGATTCGAACCTGCGAGCTGAGATAAGCTAAGGCAAAATATTGAACCCCATTTGCCACTAAGCTAGGTCTTTGGCTTATGCTCAGGGGGTTCAATGTTAAATATATACACATAAATTAAAAAATTTATCTTATATATACAGTATAATTTTTTAACCCCTGAATTGCACGTGGGTCCGCCCCTGCAATCAGTGCGGTCAGTCCACCCTTCTGACGTGCGGGGGTCTGGAGTACGGTAGAACGAGTAATGAGGGGGTCTATTGCAGGAGTTCCTGACCTGAAAGGACATCAGCAAGCTCCTACTGAATGTGAACAAAGTCAAGGAGATGGAATCAACTCAATAGAATTAGGTTTTTTTATGACTGTTGAAGTGACCGAACGAAATGTTGGATTGATTCAATACCGAATCCCAGATCTCTATAGATGACTAATGGTAAGGGCTGCATTTTTTCGGAAAGAAAGATAGTGGCAAAAGGGATATGAAATTTAAGAAAGTCAAACTTTTATTATGTCTCAACTCAACTCAAATCGCAAATGCCACGCGATATGTCCTGTTGACTCTTACTCCTGAACAGGAAATGATCCGTTTTCCATAGGCTAAACTTGACAAAGTAATAGGCATGAGTAGTGACAACAAAATAAAAACATATTTTTTGGTTTTGACCCCCCCCCCCCTCCCCCCCCCAAAAAAAAAGAAGTTAGATGTCGTTTGTTTGTAGAAATCTTTTTAAGATTCTGAAAAAAAAATAATCAAAAGCTTTCGGCTTAAATCAATTTTGTATTAGAGTGATTTCTAAAGAAAAGCTCTCGTATATTCCCAATCTTAACACATTTTATATTTCACAATGTTATTTTCCAATATTTCTTTTTTCCGAAAGTTGTCAATAAGTCTAATTCCAGCACATCTTTAATTCAATTTTCGCTATTTTAGTAATTATCTGAAAGATTGATAGAATAAAAACAAAACGCAGTTGTATCACTTTAATTAGTGAAAATGTACAATTATTTTCTTCTACTTCAAAGTTATAGGAGAGGGAGAGGAATACGCATGAAATGGAGACGAAACTACACAAGTACTTGGTAGTAATATATATACAGATAAAGGTCACAATAATGAGGTTAGGGTTTTGGCACGTGTATCCATATGAAGCTACTAGTTGTAGTAGTTAAATTAATGATTAGTAAGACCCTTATCTCTTAATTTAATAATTGAAACCCTAATCCGACATTAGATTTAAACAACAAACAACATGTTCCACCAATCAAGAAAAGCTTAGTCTATGCTGATCAATTAAACAAATGGTTTACCTTTCCGTTTTTCGTGATAAGCAACTTCAATCATCAATGATTAAACTAGTCCAATAATGGAGTAAACATTATTTAATTACTTAATTTTAAAATAAAAATAAAATGTGCAAATACTGATCTTGGACACTTTATTGTTACTATTTTCAGTAACTGTAATAATTTATTCTGTTCCCTAAGTTTTCATTGGACGGTGGTGCAGTTATGGCCAGGAACAATTTCCAAATCCGTCTCCGACAGATAATCAAAAACAAACATTGTAAATGTTGTATTATCTTCTTTCCAGCTCCTAACAGAATAACAGCTAAGCTGATTGCCAAATATAGTGACAACTTGAACTTTCTATTATTATTATTTTACCACCTCAATATTAAAAGTGAATAATATAGCAACTTTCTCGTTGGGTATATCCGTTTGAAGTAGAGGAAAGTTACAATGCCAAAAGTTGACTTTTTAACCACAATGACTACGTATAGATTTTAATTATATTTGTAAGCTAAATCAGATGAACATGCTCATTTTTGTTAGTCTTTCAGATTATCAGAAGTCAAAACAGTATGTCTTTTCTCCCTCATTTTTCTTATTTTAAAGTTCTGTTACATTTCACTGGTACTACCAAAATAGTTTTGTTGAGTAGAAGCAGCGGTAGCAAACATTATATATCCTCACTCAAAATAATATGCTACTCGAAAACATGAAGCACAATCAATCTCTTCGCCTAAAACTTCCAAAAAAAGAAGTCAATTCTAGATAGAGCACGAGCCATCCGCCTCTAATACTAATTGGAACACGAAAACATAAAATTTGAAGTTGTCATTTTTTAAAATTGAAGTTATATTTGGACATAGATGTATTTGACTTTTTTTTAAAAAAAAATTGTTGATAAATGTCTCAAAACTGATCTGAATTTTGAAAACTTAAAAGTACTCAAAGATCGATCAAATTTCATGGCCAAATAAATTTTTTGAAGATAAATGTTCAAAATCTACTTTAAAAATTTATGGTCAAACACTAATTACGTCGACATCTCGATTTGCACATGGATACTCTCCTGTATTACATTAAAGAGTCATACTCACAATTTTCCCCCAAAAATCTTGATGTCATTAAGAATATTCTTAGAGCCTGTTTGGATTAACTAATTTGAAATATTTTTAAGAGCATGTTTGACTTAACTTATCTAAAACAACTTATATGCCTAAAAAATAGATTGGGGTAGCCCAACTTATTTTTTTAGCTTATAAATTGCTTAAGATATTCTAAGTCAAACAGATCCAATTATTTTTTTGAACTTATTTTAAGTATAAAATGACTTTAAATTGGTCAGACAAATACAAAAAAAAAACTGAAAACAAATCAAAACAGGCTCCAAGTCAAAATAGCTTTAAAACAGTTTTGACTTTTGAATGTGGGTAAAATAAAAAAGCGCACACCTATTTTTCCCAAAATAACAAAAATAAAGCCATAAATTAAAATTTTAAAAACTTAAACAGGAATATTTGGCTTACAAGTCTTAAACCAAAAACCAAACCCATATTACACAATAAATATAGCTTCTTTTTTTTCGACAACCCGACCTCAAACAAATTACGTGGGCATTCATACAGCACGTACAAATACGGAATTCTTTACATAAAACCAACATCTTGGGCTGTCACAAAGTCCCAAGCAAAGAAATCTGACTATAACTCTCCCCAAAGGGGGAACTGGATCCCCCTCCTCCCCATGAAAATTATGTGCCTCCTAAAAACATGAAATAAAAATAAAGCTAAGATGACTTTAATAAAAAAAAAGTGATTTATTACTATAGAATAAATGAAACGCAGGGAGCAGAATGCCGTTGTGCTTGTAGAAACAGTCACACTACTCTACTATATCATCACCAGAAAACTAAAGGCAAATCTCCTTTACAGATTCTCTTAATAACAAGTTTGGTGATTGCAATCCATTTGAAAGCACTGTGCCTTGTCGTTTAGAGAGAAAAGAGTGTGTAACATCTGACACATACACCAACGGGAACAAATTGCTGCAATTGCTTTACCGTGGACCATAATATCCCCCACTTTATTTTTCCACACTTTACAGTACCAAAAAGCCCCCTTCCTATACCTTTCTCTTTCTAACACCGCCTAATTGGCTTTAATTAACCATCTTGTCTTATCTTGGAATTACAGCTGTAAGCCTAAAGCAATTGTATCTTGTATTTTGGAGAAGAATTTATATATATTAGAGGAAGATTACAGGCTACCATATATAGTTATGTCACCATCTATATTTTCCTCTCATATTCCACGTTTTCCCGTATTCTCTGACATGCTGAAAGAAAGCCAAGCGTAATAATAATGAGATTGTTGGACCAGTGTGCAGGCTGTAGAAGAAGACGAACATGACCTTGTCGGTTGTTTAGTGGAGTAAGTCTTACTTTCATCAATGTCTTATGGCAACTCATCACTCTTTCTTTACCTACCAAACTCTAATTTCTTCTGTGCTTTCTTGGGTTGGATGCCTCTAAGGAGACACAAGAAAATCATCTCTCATTTAATTATGTTAAGTCTAATCCTGCCCCTTTTGTTTAGCTTTGCTAATGAACAAATTTCTGTAGTATAATAGCAGTGACTTCAAAGTCTAGATTTGACCGGCTATCTCAATTTTCTTGAAGTACCACATCTCTGAATAGTACTCCCTACTACTAGCTAGCTCACCCAAGGTCAATTCTTTGTCCATTTCTCAGCCTCTCTAATAGTGAATTAGTACATACAGTGGAGTTAGCACTAAAAAGATCACACTCAATTGATTAGTCCTCCAATTATGATAGATCACTGTGTTACCTAAAAGAGTCTTTAGAAGATATATTTTTTCGTGTAACTTAAGACAGATTACCAGAAGGTGAAAGCTTAAGATCAGACAGTCATTTCAGATAGCAAAACTAGGATTTATGGAACACAGACGCCAAGAAAAGGATATGGGCATGCCCAATCCCCTGGGTTATAACCCATCTCATATTAACCAGCAAGAATCATCATCCTCTGCAACAAACAAATTCCCTACTGCTCCTATAGCTTCAGATAGAAGAACAAATGCACAAATTATCCATGAAAATACCATTTTTAGCCCTAACCAAACCCTAGATCAGAATAATCTTACTCAAAATTCAGATCCAGATCCAGTTCGAGAACTATCTACGAGTTCACCAAGTGACAGGAATACTACCTCCGTCCGATACAAAGAATGTCTCAAAAATCATGCTGCAAACATGGGAGGATATGTCGTAGACGGCTGCGGAGAATTCATGCCAAGCGGAGACGAAGGGACAACGGAATACCTGAAATGTGCAGCTTGTGATTGTCACCGCAATTTTCATCGGAAAGAGACTGAGGACGAATTACAAACACCTGGTGTGCATAACAGCAACAACCACCGTATACACATCCAAACTCCGCCTTCTCTTCCAGCTGTACCGACGCACCACCACCACCATCATAAATACTCTCACAGCTATCCAAGGGGTCACATGGCACCAGTAATGATGAGCTTCGGTAGGAACACGTCAAGTGAAGATCTGAATATGTTTCACGGAGGACAAGGGATAATTCAGCCTTGTAATTTTTCGGCGTCGAAGAAGAGATTTCGAACGAAATTCAGTCAACAACAGAAAGATAGAATGCAAGAGTTTGCTGAGAAGCTGGGATGGAGAATTCAGAAACAAGATGAACAAGAAGTGTATCAGTTTTGTAACGAAGTGGGTGTGAAAAGACAAGTGTTCAAAGTGTGGATGCACAACAGCAAACAATCAATTAAGAAGAAACAAACTTAACAGGCAAGACTTCAAAATCCCATCTCAGATTAAATTAGAGTTTCTAAGTTGTGCATAAATCTTATAGATAAGATCAGTTTAGACAAATAATCAATTCTTTCACCACAAAATTTCAGCAGCTTCATATTTAAGACCTACTCTTTTTAACTTCTTACCTTATGTGGTTGGTACTAATTAGTACTATCAATTAATTCATCCTAAAAGTTTCTTTAAATTCTCCTTTCTGTGCATTAGATTGCGATCGCTAAGTTAGTTTTCTAATCAGCCCCTTTTTTTGTACTTTTCCTTATTTTTGTGTTGTCGGGGCATATCAGCCACATCTGCTATCACGGAAATAACAACGATATTTTAATTTTTTGGGGGATATAAAAGAAAACATTGTTTTAAACACAAAATGTTTTTGAAGATTATTATTTATTACATTAAATAAAAACATTGTTAGGTTGATGTTCGACACATGTCTTTTTCATCTAGACGTGTACTTGACAAAATAGAAAGAAAATGTAATGGAGGGAAGCCATATCCGACAAAATCAAACAAAGAAATGCAATTCTTTCTATTTCACATTGCTTGCTATAATTGAGACGCAAAGTGGGGGAAATTAATTAGTAGGTCTTTTATTTTGAGAAAAAGAATTAAGAGACTCGTACGGTGATTTCATGCTACAAACATAAAAGATACTAGCAGTATGCTTGATTACAAAATATGAGCTTCTTTAGGAAATAGAAGTTTAATACAGCATTAAGAATGAATATAACGCTTGAAAGGTCGTACAATGAACTGGTACGTATAGGGCCCTATATATCATCCCAGATTCTCTCCGGTCAAAAATTAGGGCAAAAACATAACTCCAAAGACATAGTTAGCCAACCGGGTGATATGAGATAACTATGCTTATTACAACGTTTTTGTACTCTTCAGTGTTAGCAAAAATTAAGCACCTTCTTTGGAGCAGGATGATTTGTAAAGGTGTTTTAGTTTTGTGTTTTGATGATCAACAAATCATGAGAACTAACAGAGGGATCAGGTCGTATCAACTTCAACTGATTTTTGTCAAAATGTAAGACAGCTGTAATGCTGACAAGATTGGTGAAAAGGTGTCTGCCAGCTCTGCAAACTATGTACTGCTGCTCCAATGAGAGATACCGAGGTTTCTCTCATTGAAGCAATTAAAAGGAAGCCTTTTCATAAACAAAAGGTGTGTTTTTTGAGATTAACAAAAGTGAATCGATTAAGATTTTCTCTCAAGAAGGAACATACAACATCTGTACTTAAGGGACCTGATCAAGCACGTCTAGTAGAGTCTTCTCTTTAAGTGTCAGCTTATTTTAGCTTGTAATCATTGTAAGATCAGTTTCTAATTTATAAAGAAACATTGATCAGTTAGTTGTCTTTGTTATGTTGGAAAGACAGTTAAGTGTTAACCTTGAATTTGTTTGTTGAAGTCTACATTAACTAAGGGTAGTTGTGTAGTGGGCAATAATTGTATTGCTTGGGCTCGGAGTCTTGTAATAGGGTGTTGCAAGCATAGGGGTAAAGAGGATTAGTACCTAGTTACATAGGTTGTAATAGATTACTTTGCTCTTACATCTAGTGAAGATTGGTTGGGATATCCTGTTGGACAAGTCGTGGTTGCTTCTCCTTTGAGCAAGGAGTTTTTCCACATAAAATTCTTTATTACTTGTATTTGCTGTTTATTTCCTGTTTAATCAGTTAAGGGACCTGGTCTCATAGTATAGCAGACGCATACATTCCAACATTTGGCATCAGAGCAGGGCTCTCTAATCGACTAACACTCTGAGAGATTTTTGAGAAAGAATGACAACTCTACTAAATCTAGAAAAAGGACAATCATCAACGAGACCACCTCGTTTCAATGGCCAGTTCTATAGATGGTGGAAGACTAAAATGCATGAGTTCCTAATGGCGGAAGACAGTGAGTTATGGGACATTGTTCTTGATGGACCTTTTGTCCCCACTACTGAACTAAAGGAAGGAGAGGTCACCAAAGTGGTTCCCAAAACAAGGCAACGATACAGTGAAGATGACAGAAAGAAGATCGAGAAAAACTACAAGGAGAAAAAGCTTTTTATGTGTTGCATTAGAGATGAGGAGTACAATAAGTTTTCAGCATATGAGTCAGCTAAAAAGATCTGAGATTGTCTGAGGAATGCACATGAAGGAACTAATCAAGTCAAAGAATCCAAAGTTGACATGCTAACAATTCGGTACAAAAATTTTGTTATGAAAAAAGTAGAGACCATGCATGAAATGTACACCAGAATTCCTTCCATAACAAATGAAATGAGGTGCTTAAGTGAACCCATTAGTCAAAGCAAGCAGGTCAGAAAGGTTTTAATAGTCCTTCCAAGGACATGAGAAAGCAAAGTAGATGCAATAACTGAAGATCAGGACTTGAAGACTCTACTATGGATGTTCTCATAGGTAACTTGCAGATTCACGAGATGAATAAGTAGCATGATGGTTAAAGAAAGACAAGTCCTTAGCACTGAAGTCTGTTCTAAGTGATGATGATGATGATGATGAAGATGAGGACATGTCTTATCTAACTCGCAGGTTTTGAAAAATTATTAGAAAACATGGCGGATTCGGAAAGAAGGGAAGCTTTGGACAAAAACCAAATTGTGTTGATTTGTGTCACAGATGCAAGAAGCCGGGCATTTTGTCAGAGAGTGCCCAATGAACAAAGTGGAACCCAAAGAATATGCCAAACCTGCAGGTGACAGACAGAGGGAGCATGTCCCTGATAAATTCAGAAAAAAAGGCAGCAACAGACCTAGTGTGAAGAAGGCATTTACTGTCTGGGAAATTCCTTAAGCAAATCTGATGAGTCAGAACACCCTGAGGATGCATCTATGCTGGCAATGAAGGATGATGACGAAGTCTATAACTCACTCTTTACTTTCATGGCAAAATCTGATGATGAATCTGAGGAAGAGGTACCCTTGTTTGATCTCAAAGAAAATCTTGATATTTACTCTATCAAAAAACTAAAGAAGCTAGCATGTGCGTTTATTGACTTTTTGTGTGAGATGACCGCTGAAAGATTTTCTAAATAATAGCATTGACATTTTTCAAGATAAGAAAACTGCCTTAGCCTTTCAAATGTCAGTCCTAGAAGAAAAGATTCGTGAGTTAGAAATTGAAACAACTGATCCCATAAATATGTTTGATGTAAGATCTAACTCAGGAGAAAAGTTGAAAGGAAAGGCTAGAGTATTGAGCTAGATCTTGAGGAAAAATTAAAAGATTCAGAACTGAAACTGTTTATGTCTCTAGAACGAAATGTTCGACTGAAAAAGGATTTGGTTAAACTCGGGAATGATCACCGTGAGTAACTTAAGTGGACCATATCTTCCAAGATGCTGGATGACATGACCAGTCAGTCAGAAGGATAATAATGGGAAGGGTCTAGGCTTTGTGAACATGATAAATCCCTCATCTAATCCTCATAGTAACTATATGTCTGCGTCAGTTAATCTGTTGTGTCTTCACTGTGGAAGAAATGGTCATCTTAAAAAGGACCGTGAAGTTCTAAAAAGGGTATTTGAAAATCACTCAAAGTTTGCTAAAAACAAGGATTTAGTAAAAAGGGTTCCTAAAGCTAATAAGTTATCTCATTTGCAGGAACAGTCAAGAGGTAGTAGTCAGTGCTGATTTATGGATAGTGGATGCTCCAAGCACATGACTGGAAGGATTGAAAACTTCCTCTCTTAAAGCACTGCAAGGTGGTACTGTTTCATTTGAAAATGGAAAAAAGGAGTTACATTTTAGGGATTGGTAGAATTCGAAAATGCTTAGAACACTTCATTGAAGATGTTTACTATGTAAATGGGTTAAAATACAGTCTGTTGAGTGTGTCGCAAATTTGTGACAAAGGGAATGAAGTCAGGTTTTTGTTAGAGATGTATTTGGTTATAAGTCTGTCTAGAAATAAGGTGATGCTTATAGCCAGAAGATGCAAAAACATATACGTGGCTGATCTCAGTTCTGCTCTTAGTGACAACTTGACATCTCTTAGGGCTCAGGATGAAAGTGATGATCTATGGCACAGAAGATTGGGACATGTGAGCACATCCTTGCTTAATAAACATATTATTGGGGACCTGGTTTGCGGACATAACAAAGTCTGCGATGCATGTGCGAAAGGAAAGCAAACTAGAGTCTTCTTCAAGTCCAAAAAGAAAGTGAGTACTTCTAGGCCTTTGG
The DNA here is from genome assembly GCF_947179165.1 of Solanum dulcamara. Classification (NCBI taxonomy): domain Eukaryota; kingdom Viridiplantae; phylum Streptophyta; class Magnoliopsida; order Solanales; family Solanaceae; genus Solanum; species Solanum dulcamara. The sequence continues at coordinate 54,100,195 of NC_077247.1, read as the reverse complement.
AACTCATTCGCATGGATCGGTGTGGTCCCATAAAGATCTAAAATAGAGGTGGAAAGAAGTACATTTTTGTGATTAGGGATGATTTCTCATGATTTACCTGGACAATATTTATGAGATCCAAGGATAAGGTTGTTGATGTATTGATCATCTTTGTCAAGATGATTCAGACAAAGATGAATTGCAAGACAGCTGGGATCAGGTCAGATCATGGGATAGAGTTTGAAAACTTCAAGGTTGAAGATTGCTGAAATGAAGGAATTCATCATAACTTTTCAACCCTAAGAACCCCACAACAAAATGGGTTGAAGTTGTTAACACAACATGTTATGTTACCAACAAATGCTTAATTAGGTCCCGCATCAGCAAATCACCATATGAGCTTATTTTCAATCGAAAGCCTAAATTAAGTCACATTAGAGCTTTTGGATGTAAGTGCTTCGTTTTTAACAATGGAAATGATGATTCCAGAAATGGGTGTTTGTGGGATACTCGTCTTCAAGTAAGGCATATAGAATTTAGAACAAAAGAACTCTTTGTGTTGAAGAAAATGTACATGTTATCTTTGATATAATATTTGGAAGTTCAACAGATTCACTGAGCAAAGAGTTTGCAGATCTGATGAAGAATGAATTTGAAATGAGCAATAATGGGAGAACTGAACTTTTCCTTGAATTAAAATTAGACAAACTCCAAGAGGCACATTTATATGTCAAGAGAAGTATATTAAGGAGCTATTGAAAAAGTATCACATGTTAGATGCAAAACCCACAGATATACCTATGGGAACCAATTCAAAGCTTAACTCAGATAAACCTGGTTCCAAGGTAAACGAGACTGTATAGGGGTATCATTGGGTCACTTTTATATCTTACAACAAACAAGCCTGATATTGTATTTAGTGTGGGGATGTGTGCAAGATTTTAGGCTTGTCTTAAGTAATCTCACCTCAAGGCTGCAAAAAGAATTTTGAAATATCTGAAGGAAACAGAAGTGTTGGTTCTATACTTTCCTGGTGGTGACATATTCAACTTATTTGGATATGCAGATGCAGATTTTGTAGGGTACCTGGTTGACAAAAAAAGCACTTTTGGCATGGTCCATTTCCTAGGATCTTCACTAATCTCTTGGGGTACAAAGAAACAACACTCTGTGGCTCTTTCTATAGCCGAAGCAGAGTATGTAGATGCAGGTGCTTGATGTGCTCAATTACTGTGGATCAAACAACAATTAGAAGACTTTGGGGTTATCATTGACACCAGTCTACTATTGTGTGATAACACAAGTGCTCTCAACATGGCCAAAATTCCTGTTCAACACAAGAGGAACAAACATATTGATGTGAGACACCACTTTCTCAGAGACAATATTGAAAAAGGGAATGTGTGTGTGAAGTTCTGCACAAGAGAAGATCAAATTGCTGACATTTTCACCAAAGCCTTGAGTAGAGAACAGTTTGAGAAAAATCGTTTGAAGCTGAGATTGATTAACTTGAACTAATTTTTCATCACTCCCCTGTTGGCTAGATTCCGAATACAGGTATCCAAGTTTGGGCACATCAAGTATAACTAAAGCTCAATATTTGTACCATCGCAGGTATACACACTCACCTAGATCAGTGAGATGGAAATTGAAGAATGGATAGATTGAATGGCTTGCACTTGACAGTTGTGAGAGACCAGGTCCCTTCTCAGAGGTTTGTATTCATTTTACTGCTTTTGAAATAATTACAAAAATCATCGAAATTGCTCGTGTCACTCATCTTATCTTTGAACCATTGTCTCTTTACTCTGGAACCTCAATAGACACCTACTCATGAGGACCCGACACAACTTTTCATCCTCATTAAAACCTGCACTCAACCTTTTTCAAATCATTTCACTCGAATCCTTCTCTCTTTAAACAAAATTAGTGGCTCTTCATTTTTTTTGAAGCTCCTCATCAATGTCTCAACCCTCTACTCCATCCGAGAAAATTCCCTCTGCAGACACAAAAACACCTTCATCTCACGAAATTGATACTCCACCATCCACTCCTATACACTCTCCTCTTAAGTCTGATAAGTTGAAACTCACTGAGAGTGCCATAAATCCTTCTACAGATCAACATCTTATCTATGCCTGCCTCTACACTTCCTCTTCTTCCTTCCTAAAGGAAAATCTTTCTATTCCTCCAGAGAAAAGGGAGTCCTTTGAAGCTCCTCAAACCTTGTTTACCGAAGATCAACCATCCTCTTCTCAACCTGGTCTCATATCCTCTTCTTTGTCGAAAGACTTTTGTAAGGAGATCTCCTTGAAGAAAAGGGGACTGAGTCTAATATTCTTGCAGCAGGAGATGAGTGGGTGGTGGACAGTATAAATGAAATGAGAAGCGACAGTTTCAAACTTCCCTTTTCTGATGTTAAAGAAAAATCACCAAACTTGCCTTTTTTTTACCCCCCATTTTGGAGGATTTATAGTGTTTCCACACTTTCCCTCCAATGTGACTCGAACCCAGGACCTACCGGTCGTGGGTGGAGGTGCTTAACCAACTGAGCAAGCCTCACTTGGCCAGACTTGCCTTTTGTTCTTAGTTTTCCTGTTTTTGATCGGACGCAGCTGAATGTATTAAAACATGTGAGTGTTGGTGAAAATCAGAAAGAAGACATTGATGATGATGAGCCCTTGATATTGTGAGGTAAGCGGAAATAGGGAAAAGGACAAAAGAAGGAGGAGATCATCACTACTGAGAAGTCCAAAATTGTCGAAAAAGAAAAGAAAAAGATTGATAAAGAGAAGAAAGTAGTTGTGGAGTCTGGAAAGACCGAAAAGAATTATCCTACAAGACGGGCGTAACAAAAGTTATTAAGTGATGCAATGGCTATAAGCAAGTCTAAAACAGTAAAGAAACGTAGACAAATGTCGCAATTTGTGATTGAAGAGGAAGATATTCCAGCTAAAAAATAATTGATGTTTCTAAAGAAAAAGGATGAACGTGAAACTGAGTCGGTTATTGTGTTTGCCAAAATGAAGAAAAGAAGTTTGAGTGTGGTTAAGAAGGATGTCAAAGATACACAAGATGACAAAAAGGATGCCAAAGGTGGGAGCAAAAGAAAGATGGAGGAACCTGCCCCAACCAAGGGACCAGATTCAGTAAGTAAAAGGGTGAAGGTAGAGAAGGTGTTGAACAAACAAGAAAGAATTCAAGTTCTTGAGACACAAAAAGTGCTTAGTAGTCGAGTGTTTGATCCTGAAGTTAGAGGCAAACTTGGGATGAGGATTTAATGGATGCTGTAGAGACACAAGGATGGTCTCATTTATTTGAGTGGCCTATTTCCATTTTTTATGAAAGTGAAATGCGTGAATTCTACTGCAATTTAGAATTCACTGATGATGGTGGTTTCCATACTGTGGTGAAGGGAGTCTGTATTTATTTGGCAGAGGAAATTCTGGGGAAAATTCTAGTTGTAGACCATGTGGAAATTAGTTCAGTGGGAGGAAGACAACTTCCTAATTTGAACTGTGCAGGGGTGTCTAAGAAATTCCTTTAGGGATTGTATCAACTCTACTTTGAGTTCATCAACAAGGTGTTGCTTCCCAGGTCTGAAAAACGCACTGTTGCCTCCTCTCCTACTTTGTTCTTAATGGAAAGTCGCAGTAAATTGGATCCACTGAACCTACCTGCACTAATGATAGAGCATATCATCAAGGTAATGACTGTGAGGGATGGAAAACACGGGTTGGCATATGGCTATTTACTGAACAAAGTTTCTGATCACTTTGGAGTAGTTCTAGGCAAGGGAATACGTGGGACTATCAAATAGGCCTTCCCACAAACTACCTTGGTAGAATGTGAGTACATGGAGGGAAGAGCTGGTAACAAGGCAAAGTCCCAAGTGATAGAGTTGCTTGATTAGAAAAAGATGTTAAAACAGCAAGGTAGAGGAGATGGTTGTGCTACTAGCCAATCGAGATGCTGAGATTACCAGATTGAACGCCCAATTGCTATAGGCCCAGAATGAAGGATTAGGTTCGGGTTAGATATTGAGACTCCAAAGGGAAAATGAAAAGCTGAATGCTGAGGTGAAGGGTCTCACTCAACAAATCCTACAGGTGCATGTAGACTCAAATGTTCTAGACTCTCCTACTCTAGTCCCTTGCTCCTAAACTTCCTGCCCCTTAATGTCCTTCCATTCCGTCTTTTTGTTTCAGTTCTTTTGATCCCTTGTGGCTAGTCCTCAGTCGTACTGGGTCATGTTTTATTTCTTAAGTTGTATTATGTAATACTCTCTTTTTGTTGAAATGCAATTGTTGTGTCTCTCCTTATTTGATTGTATTTTTGGTGATTTTGATTGTGTTGTGCTTGCCCAAGTGGCGGTGAGCTTATGTTTTGCTCTGTATCCTGAATTGGTTTACTGTGTTCTATTTTAATGATGCCAAAAGGGGGAAGATGTATTGAGGGATTGAGGGATCTGGTTCAAGGGGTAGCTAGGATTAAGGGGGAAGGGAAGCTACGTTAAGGGGACCTGGTTCGAAGGGAAGCTACGATTAAGGGGGAACAGGATGAGGGATTTGGTTCAGGAGGAATCAATACTTTCCATGGTTTGTCATCATCAAAAAGGGGGGAAATGTAGTTTTGTGTTTTGATGACCAACAAACCATAGGACCTAATAGAGGAATCAGGTCGCATCAACTTCAATTGATTCCTGCCCGAAATGCAGGGCAGCTATAATGCTGACAAGGTTGGTAAAAAGGTGTCTGCCGGCTCTGCAAACTGTGTACTGTTGCACCAATGAGAGATCTCGAGATTTCTCTCATTGAAGCAATTAAAAGGAAACCTTTTCACAAACAAAAGGTGTTTTTTTTAGATTAACAAAAGTGAATCGATTCAGATTCTCTCGAGAAGCAACATACAACATCTGCACTTAAGGTGACTTGATCAAGCACGTCTAGTAGAGTCTTCTCTTTAAGTGTCAGCTTATTTGAGATTGGCCGCAGAGCGGTACCACCCACCCTACTAGACTTCTCTTTAAGTGTCAGCTTATTTGAGCTTGTAATCATTGTAAGATCAATTTCTAATTTATAAAGAAACATTGATCAGTTAGTTGTCATTGTTATGTTGGAAAGACAGTTAAGTGTTAACCTTGAATTTGTTTGTTGAATTCTACATTAACTAAGGGTAGTTAAGTGGGCAATATCATATTGCTTGGGCTCGGAGTCTTGTAATAAGGTGTTGCAAGCATAGGGGTGAAGAGGATTAGTATCTAGTTATATAGGTTCTAATAGATTAATTTGCTCTTGCACATAGTGAAAATTGGTTGGGTAATCCTGTTGGACAGGTCATGGTTGTTTCTCCTTTGTACAAGGAATTTTTCCACATAAAACTCTTGTCTTGTTTGTTTATTTCCTGTTTAATCAGTTAAGGGACCTGGTTCCATAGGATAGTGGACGCATGCATTCCAATAGGTGTAAATGTGATGTACGCAGCGGTAGAACTTATTACTATCTGCTATTTCTGCAAATTAAGACTCTCTCTCTCTATATATATAAAACTATAGATAGATGATACTTCTAATATATCACTTGGACGACAAAAGACAAACACAAAGCATACATAATATGTTTTGATGCTCTTAGATTGTTGCACTTGGTGTTACATACAGATGTTATTGGATGAAAAGTAACATAGTGATAGTCATGCAAGAATGACATTAACATCAAGACATTACTATCCTATAATACGAACTGTTTCCAACTAGAAACTTCTCTACAATTAGTATTTTTATTGAATGAAACCTTAAACATGGAGTGCTGCTATAAGATACTGTCACAGTTCATCTTTACTACAGTAAAGATCGTTATGCTTATAACTACTTTTTTTTTTTACTAAAATAAGTAGGCAGTATTGCAGTAATAAGAAACATGGAGATCCAAGTTTCAAAAAAAACAAATACGAAGTACTACACAAAAAATCCAGTGTCATATTAGGTTATAGTAAGATATTTTCTTTCCAACTCGCAAAGCTAAAGAAACACAATTTTTTGTAACCGAATTTGTTGGCGTAAAATTTAAATTCATCATCTAATAGGGCATGAAGAAGATAAGGCTTAGATCCCTTATTATATATGGGGTTTTATAAGGAGAACTGCCTGGAATTGGAGTGTTACCATCTTCATCTTATGAAGAAGAAAATTATAAGCACCTCAATACTGAAGGAAGAAAGTTGAAACGAATCTCAAATGATGTTTTATGATTACTATAACCAAAAATATACTAGAGCTACTATAAATTTAACTGTCCAAATTGAAAAAAGATTGTCTATGGCCCATTCGGATAATAGCCATGAAATTCTATGGAGAAAACAAGCACGGACTCACTATTAAAAAATTACTATATTTCCACTGAAATATTTTCACATATATTGTGATTGAATCGTTGAGAGAAAAAAAATTGTATTAGAAAGTTTTTCACATTTCAATGAAAATCTATTTCTTATTTTGCATTTTCCCAAATAAAAGATTCGACGGGACATTAGTGAAAATCATATCTTATAACATATATATTCCACTGATTCGCGGCTCCCTAACCAAATCGTCAACAAAAAAATTCTAATAGTGATAATAAAAAAGATTTGGAAATCAAAAAATCGTGGCTGTTAAAACCTTTATTTTTAATAGTGACTATTCAAGATCGTTTTATCCTAGTGTTGTATATTAAGGTAAGGTCAAGCCCCCCTCTTCTACTTTGTTTTTCTAAAAAAGTTAAAAGACCCGTGAGCATATTTTATTACCCCTCTTCTACTTATTTTCATGATATATAACACCCTACATATAACAAAGGAAAATTGAATGAAAAAAAATGTCTCATAATGAACCGTCAAGATCAAATATGGCTGGAGATATGGTGGAGGTCCTTTTGAACGTGCGTGACTTTGGAACAGTATAATTATCTGGGTGAGCCCACAATATAATGGCACCTCTCAATATCTAAGCATACCCAGTAGTCATAAATTGAAATAATGGGATTCTCGTACATGACTACTCAAAGCTTAAAGTAAGAGCATGACTTATTTTAAGTAAGTTATAAGTTGAAAATTGCTTTAAAAAAATAGATACAGTCCAATTTATTTATTTTAACTTATATATTATTTTCAACTTATAAACTGTTTAAAATAAGTGCATCCAAACAAATCCAATTATTTATTGAGATTTATTTTAAGCACAAAATGACTTTAATTGATTAGTCAAACACTCAAAAAAATTAAAAATAATTTATAAGTAACTTATAAGTCAATCCAAACGGAATTTAAAAGTATTTTTAATAGTTGGTACAATCACTTTTGCACCTTTCTTAAATTGTCAATGAAAGTACCAACGTTTCAAGGAAAATATGCATAATAAGCGTTGTCATTCTCTTTATTAAATTAAAGTTTAACCCAAGCTATGACCTTACATAATTAAGTTCATCAAGAACTTCCTCTGTCCTACGAAAAGAATAGGCAACAATATAAGATACAATATAATAGTAGTAAAATCTAAGTCACTCACCTGATAGAAAATTACTTCAATGAGGAACATCTTCCCATGCAAGATTTCCTTTCGGGGCTGTTATATATGACTAATTGATTGCTCATAATTCTTTGCCACCCGCACTTCTCATTTTTGCTCCAACGTTACCTGCAGCGTCCGAAGCCTTCTCTTTGGCCATTTCATATTTATCCTTTGCTTGTTCATTCATCGTATTCTTGGCAGAGTTGTAAGTTTCATGCACTTTTAATTTGGCCCCCTCGTATCCATCATAAGCTCTGTCTTTCGCATAATTGGCTCTGTCGGTAGCCATTCTTATGGTGTGATCGGCTTTACTAGAAGCAAAGTCATAGGCATCCGATGCTTTATCTTTCATAGTGTCTTTTGAATTACCAGCAATATTAGAAGCCTCATCCCTTGCTCGGTTCATCTTTTCGGATACAAATCCATAAGCATCATAGGCTCTGTCTTCCCCAATTTCTTTGGCATCGCTTGCCTTATCAGTAGCAAAACCAGAGGCATCCGATGCTTTGGCCTTCATCTTGTCTTCTGAATTGCCAGCTATATTAGAAGCTCTGCCCTTCGCTTGGTTCATCTTGTCAGATGCATAACCATAAGCATCATACACTTTGTCTTTCCCTATTTCTTTGGCATGACGTGCCTTGTCTGTAGCATAAGCATAGGCATCCTTAGCTTTATCCCTAACCTTCTCATTAGCTGAACTACCCATTTTGGAAGCAGTATTCACGGAATCATGCGCCTTGTCAGAGGTAAAATCTTTGGCATTATAAGCTTTATGTTTGATGCTTTCTTTGGCATCAGCGGCCATGTCAGACGCAATGTTAGTAGCTCGACCTGCCTTATCAGATGCGGAGGCATAAGCATCACGTGCCTTCTCTTTGGTGAAATCATAAGCATCATAAGCCGTATATTTGGCTCTTTCTTTTGCGTCGGCCGCCATATCAGAAGCAATATTAGTGGCTCGACCTGCCTTATCAGAAGCATAAGCATAAGCATCATGTGCCTTCTCTTGGGCAAAATTGGTAGCATCATAAGCCTTATGTTTGGCACTTTCTTTGGCGTCGGCCACCATGTTAGTGGCTTGACCTGTTTTATCAGATGCATAGGAATAAGCATCATGAGCCTTTTCTTTGGCAAACTCGGTAGCCGTTTTTGTGGCTTTGGCGGTTTTCTCCGATGCATAGGCATAAGCATCATACGCATTTTCTTTTCCTCTTTCTTTGGCGTGACCAGCGGTATCTGCTGCTGCATCCATAGCTTGATTAGCTTTCTCGGATGCAAATTTTTTAGCATCACCCAATTTGTCAGATGCTACATCAGCCATCTCCTTAGCCGTTTGAGAACCATACCTTTGGGTTTCTGCAAAGAAGAATATCTGATTATTAGCAATTCTTTCATTGTACTAGTTGACTCTGGGTTTCTCTAAGAGCATGTTTAGATGAGCTTATAGTTCATAAGTTAGGAATTTTAAGTTAATGACTTAACTTATTTTTGTTGTTTTGACTTAAAACAAGTGCAAACGCTTTTCTGTTTTACCCAAACAATACAAAAGTGTTTAAAATTATTTTGGCCAAAACGCACTTAAAATAAGTCGACTCAAACAGGCTCTAAAAGCTTGGAGACAGCGGAAAAGGTACCATGTGCAGCAGAATTAACAGAATCTCTTGCATTTGACAGAGTCTCTTCAGCTCTATCCGTTAGTCTTTGGGCTTCGTCTTTTGCATCGTCTTGGTACCTGAAAAATGAAAGTGGTAAAACCTGTCGGTACATAACAGGAAATAACTAACATTGCCTACAAAATTTAATTTAATTTTCCAAACCTTCACCTGAAAATGCTTCACATATATTTGAGTTTAATTTGTTCTTTCACAGGTTCTTTATATAATTGTATAACACCTACACTTGTCTTGTCTAATTAAAAAGGGAGAAATGAAATTTTTAAAAACTTGTTAATTAACTCCCTCCCTCCGTTTCAATTAAGATTTTTAGATCTCTTATAAAACAGATTTTTTAAAGAATTAAATGTTTGTCATACAACAAAAAGGCCATTAATTACCTATTTTAACTTTACCATTACCATTTCAAAAGGTTGACAATAGAGACATTACCTATGCAAATCAAGGGTCATGTTGAACAGTGTTGAAAATCAATTCTATATCCACAATGTTTAAGAGTGTACCCTAGAAAAGATACAATGCATAGTACTATTTTTTGAACTAACATTTAGCTAGGGACTAAATTTGTAAAAAGGCATCCAAATGTTATGTTCACGAGCCCAGAATAGTGTCAGCAGATAAAAACTAGATTTGTAGAGCACTACTTGCTCAATGAGGCAGAGACTCGTCAAACATTTGCAAAGAATGATAAATACCACTCCCTTGATCCATCTCAATTTAAATTAAAAGTACCATGAAAAGTATATAGTTAAGTTATTTTTAAAAAGATATTATGATACTTAATTTTGATGGCATTAGGCTAAAAGCTTATAAGTAAGTCAAACTAATTTATAATTTATTTATTTTTGGGTTTTTTTCGCATTTGATAAAAATGAAAAATGCTTACAACCCATTACCCAAGTATTTATACGCCAGAAACAATCTTAAAACAACCAACTTATAGGCATTTTTGGGTTTTTTCGTGTCCGGAGCCCGACTAAATCCCGACTAAATCCGGATCACGCTCATTGTAACATTCACTTCAGAATTTTTTTCATATCCAGAATTCGAATTGAATAGCTGCTATGGTTAACGGTGAAGAAGCCCACCACACACAACTTGGTGCAACTCATGTTGGTAGCATTTTTGGTTTAACCATACACTTTTCACTTTTACCCAAATAACTTTTGTAATCTCTAAAACTTTCTTTCTAAATTATAACTTCTAATTATTTCTCTATTTTATTTCTCCAGCTTGACCTCCTTTTTATTTAAATATAAAAAAAATCAATTTATATTTTTCCTGAAAAAGTTTCGAAGATATTTCTATTATTTTAATACGTTCTTTTACCAAAGACGCTACTCCTTCCGTCATTCACTTTCCCCTTTACCCGCCCTTAAATTTTTTTACTAATATCTCTTAAAACCTTTTTTTTAACTTTTACAAATTAATTTATTTTTTTAAAAAAAGTTAATGATAAAAATAAAATAATACTCCCTCTATTCCATAATTTGAATCATATTTTTTACTACTTTTCACTATCACTTTTTCACTATCACTATTAGTGTACGATAGTATATAACTTTACAAGTAGTATAATTTATCTCCTAAAAAAAATAAAACTTCAATAAATAAAAGAACAAGCGCTTAAAAAAGTTTTAAACATCTAGAACTTTGAACTTTGAAGAATTTGTTTACTTTGAATAATGAAAGATTCCTCAAAAATTTACTTAATATGAAATGGAGGAAACATTTTTTAATTAACCCTATTTTAAATTTATTAATTAACAAGTAATTTAAGATAATTACTTTTAATAATGTGGAAAACGAACTGGAGGAAATACCCGTTTATTACTATCATTTTCAAATTTTGGCATTTCCACTATAAAAAAATATCCAATTAGTTATTTATAAAGTGTAAAAGAGAAAGGAAGGCATTTGCTTACTGGGAGAATTTGGTAGAGACCCAATCAGCCCAAGAAGCGGTTTTGTCTGTAGCATCGTCCGTCGCCATATTCGCTTTCTCTGACGCTTCTTTTCCCCAACAACAACTCACACTTAACATCCCCGCCACCAACACTATAAACAACACCATCCTCAAACCCATTTTTTATTTTTACTTATTAATGTTAGGAATAATTTTCAAGTTTCCAACTCGATCAGTGATGAATTATTATCAACAACTATTTTTTTATATTTTTTGGGAATTGCGAAAGAGTGAGACCGGAAGAGGAAGATATATATAAACTTGGGAGGTTGAAGAGAGCGGTTCTTTAGAGAGCCAAAATAGCAACGTGGCTGCATGTGAAATCAGGTCTCATGTTTTATTGCCACGTAATAAAAATGGCTAAGACTAAGTCTTTTACCGTTGAAATTTTTTCATTTTTACGGATTTCGCTCTTTAACCAGAGGACAACATTTGTTATTTTTCTTCACTCTTTCTTTTTCTTTTTCCAAAGGTCTAACGAATAAATCGTATTGAGCATAAATAAATCTATACACGCAGATTTAAATGTGTCTGACAAGTTACCGCACTATTTTGTTAAAATCAAAGTTGTTATGTACTCTCAGACTAATTTTGGTCGTGAATTCGAATATGAAATTTTTAAATTTTTAAAAATAAATTTTATATATTTTGAAAATTATATAAAAATTAGTATAAGTTACAAGATTTGTCAATTTAAAATATTTAAAAGATATATTAAAATAAATTATGATTATTTCAATTTAGAAATTCAAAAGATGTCATATAAATTAAAACGGAGGAAATAATTAATTTAAGATAGAAATAAATAAATAATTACTTTCATCTATCTTAATTTATATGTCTTACTTTCTTCGTCTACTTATGGTTTCTTGATGACATAATAGGGTATTAAATTTCAAATGATCAGCGGGTTAGATTAACTCTTCAGACGATTAGAATGGGAGTTAATTAGTAAACGAGATGATCAATGACCCGCACAAATGTTTCTAAAGCTGATCGAGATGGTTGAACTAATAAATGGAAAAAACATTAGTTTGTTGAATTGGGATGAGCAATTATTGAACAAATCATTTTGTTATGAGCTAGTTTGACCAACCCCTAATAACCAAGGTGACAACTTATTCGATTAGGCCAAAAAAAAAAAAAGAGTCTTTCAAATGCCAAGATTCTGTTTCGATACTGCTGACCTTTAGACAAAATCGCTGACACTAATATTTGTTAAGTACGTATCCTAAGGGTGAGTGACCTTAATTTTCATGTATTTACCTTTATGATTTAGATTTTAGGTGTGTGCTCATTCTTTTTTTTCGTCTATTTGAGCATAGATTACTGTAAAATTAATGTGCAAATAGGTCAATTAGGCCTTTTACAATTTGAAGAGCAGGAAATGACTATGCAATAAAAAGTTGTTTTCAGATCTAATATGTGTAAAAGATTTTTTTGTGAAAAATATAAAATTAAAAACAAATTTGTGAAGTATTAAGCATGTCTAATATTAGATAATACAGAGAACAAAATAAATTTAAATCGGAGACGGATAAAAAATAAAGCTTGATTGAGTCAAATATTTAAATTTTTAACTCAATATGCATTTCTAAATTACAGGTTCACAATTTTAATAGTTATTTTTTGCATATGTATCGAAGCTCTGTTCAAGAATAGTTGGGTTTGATTGAATCCAGGAAATACGTACTTATTAGTTATTTCATCCACCATACAAATATTGTCATTCGAAAAAATTAGTTTGCGTTTACTAACTTGTTTAAGAAGCTAGGCTAGCGATAAATTTGTGTGTATTGTCTTGCGATGAGACGTTTGTCATTACATTAAGCACAATATATATCTTTACTTAGCGTCCATAAAATATATTAGACTCTTTAATTAGAAAGGATAACAATCAGGGTTATTAACACTAACAAATCCCACTACATCTAAGAAGAAAATAATAGTGTATGCATGATCATCTTGGGAGAATAATATTTCTTCTCGTACGTAATTCGTCCACATACGTTGATGTCTTTGGCTTGACTTTATTATACCTCGTATGCCTGTATAAAGAGAAGCTTTAATCAATTACTTTGGACCAAGAGAAAAAAAAGGAAGAGTAGATTCAAAGTTAAAGTTTGACGCATCTCATGAATTGACAGTTGATACATTTAGGTAACATGAGTGCCACTAACATGACTTAATAATATTTAAAAAAAAAGAAGCTAAAAATCCATATTGTCATGACAAACTTTATGGTACGTAGTATCAGAATCACAAATTAAATATTTCAAAGTAAGGAATAAAAGATTGAGTAATATAATGGTCGGGTATGGAGTATCTAAGTATAGACAAAAGAAGTTTCTCAACTCCTACCTGTATTTAGAAAGTGTTGGACCTTAAAGAATTTTATCCAAAAAGGCTACGGGGATTACATCTCATGTGGGTTCATGGACAGGATAACAAGTTGATGTGCATGGCCAAGCATTACCTTTATATATAAATAAATACTTATGATAAGCCAATAAGTAGTTTGGTCACAAGAATTTTTGGATTATTTATTAACAAAAGCTATTTTTAAATTGTAGTAAACCAATTGGTTTATGCATTTGATCAATTATATGTATATATCTTGAATTTTTATCGCACATATGTATATACAGTTCGGGCCAAAGTTGATTGTTACCTGCACAACATGGTTTGTTGATTAATTAACGAGACTTTCCATCTGACTTGTATTTTGGGAATGGGACGTCACCAGATTCAATGTGCTTGAGATCCTCTACAAGGATAGCATAGTGCTGTTTAACTTCTTCAACTGATTTCCCACCGACGTATCTAGCAATATTTTGCCAACGATCAGGTGTGTCCTTATCGTAGACGGCGAGTGCCTGCTCGAATTTCTTGTTTTCTCTTGGAGTCCAAGCAGTGAGTGAATTTGATGCCATTTTTTTTTTGACTAAAATATGTGAATGAAATTGAAGTATGGTTGAGAAAGACCTTAAAACTGTGAAATAAATTGGAAGTGAGTGAGGTATGTTTTGAGAAGTTGTTGGGGGAGGTGTTGAATTTATAATAGATGGATGCAGGGGTGGGGCTCTGCCAGTTGGGGAATAAATAAATTTTGGCAAATGGAAGAATCATGGGGTGACTCGTCCCTTTAAAAACCACAAGTAGAACAAATTAAATGGTGAAGGAGGAGAATCAGTAATATATCAAGGAGATGTTTTTATTTATTCATGCTCTCTTGGTGTATAGCATTTGTACGGGAATATTATTTTACAGTGATAGGACTAATGTAGGGAATCAATAAAAGGAAGAATTGAGTATTAAGCCATAGTAATTATTTTAGATGAAATGGATTGTTTAATTGTTATATATAGTTAGGTGGGATGATTTATTCTTCCTGTCCGTACTATTAATTTCACCAGAACTTGATGATCTCATACCTATTCTTGAGAATCCAATGAGAAGTTTCTTTAATTTTACACTTAGCTAGCACTGTTTGGCTGATCCAGCTTACGTAAGGCCTGAAATTAACTGCTAGACCTTTAATATCCTTTTCGTGTGTGTTTTCCAAAAACTATATAAAAGCGATTTTTATATATGTTCTGTTTAAGCAATTAGTATTACTTTATCTTCATGAATCATGTCTATCCTAAATTATTATAAACTGAAAACCATTGTGGACGGCACAATTTCTAAACCAAGCTAATGACGATCGATGTTATTCACAATGATGTGGTTACTGACTTTCCAGATCTGTCGCTTATACTTCCAAGTTTCAGGATCAGATATCAAGTCCATATTTTTTGTTAGTTAAATATTTACTAGCAGTTAGTTGAAAGGGGAAGGAGTATTATGTGTATAATTAGTATGGGGCGTATAATCAATCAGTAACTTGTGCATTAGCTATTGATGTAACTGGAACCTTGTATTTTTTAAGGTATAATATCCCCATCCAGATCTTATGGGTTAATTGACAAATAAAAATAAAAAACCATCTGATGATCAATGGTTGGAACTTAGATCACGGATTCACAGTCTAGTCAATAACTTTTAGAACTTCTAGTTCAGAAGTTACTCATCATTTTGATACCCGAATTATCCATTTCATTTTCTACATAAGCATAAGCTCGTATCTTGCTTCACAAAGAATCCGCAGAGAACGAGGAAAATGACCGCTTACAAATTGAACAAAAGAAAATGACATTTTTAGATATTTTATATAAGCAAATTGTTGCATGCGGGCTTGAGTCTTTTTCATGGACCAAACACGTAGAATTTTTTTTTGATTTGGGTGACAATGAGATTCAATATCAGGACTTCTATCTGCTCTGATACCATGTTGAAGTGTATAATCATCATCTAAAAACTTAAACTTTTAGAGAAAACATATGTCAATCCGAAAATCTCTTGTAAAAAGAATATAAAATAAAAACAAACTTATTAAAAGCTACAAAAAATCAAATCTTCCACATAGCGCTTCCTCCAAGCGGAAGACCGTCTCATTTACCTCCAACTATTATTTCTGATATACGTGTATATTTCTAATATATAATAATTAATGGTGATAGGCCTTCGGATACATATTGAATGTAAGGGAAATAGGTCAGAGTACGAATTAGTAGAAGCAAATGTACGAATTGTACAATAAAGTCCAAAAATATTTTACAATATCTTCCAAATATCATCAAGTAATTTATACTATTAGAAAAAATATTGGTATTTATCGTTATATTAACGTAACATGTGAATGGTATTTCTTGAGCTAGTGCTTTCGGATTCTTTAATTTGTTTTTTTGTGCCAAGTTGATGATGTACAATATCTTAGCAAGCTTGTGCAGTAGCGGCCCCATATACTATCTATTTAGCATATTTGCCAAAAGGACCATTGCCTTTCTGTTAGTGGAACCAAGAATGTAATTTCCTGCGTAATAGTCAATAGACTCATTTCAGTTTGTGCATATTTTTGCCGACATCGAATGCTGAGCCTCTCGATCCATGAGAGGAAGTCTGAGGAAGTCTATCAAACCCGTATGAATTCGGATTTAACTTATATATTCTGACATGATACTTTTTTACTCAATTTGTATTTTAATTAATATGACGTGCAGGCAACCTTTCAGCTTTTTAATTAATACTCTGTTTATATATATGAATGATTAATTTTTCATTATTTTTAAATGATCTAATAGGATAAAAATTCTTTGTACGTGGTTAATATATACGTATAGCAGTATTGAACTGTATGGGGGAAGAGGATAACTATAGTGGGAGTACAATCATAGGATGAGAGAGACTTGTGAAAATGCTGATGGATATTCTGCTGTATTTAGTGGTGGTCCTTTCAGACCATTTAATCTTATAAAGGTTATATTTGGATTCCTTATCATTTTATATCTACCACTAGCAAAATCTCTATTTATAGGTATTTTTTTTATCTAATTTTAATTTAGTTGGCACGGAGTTTTTAAAAGTAGGATAGTATAGTTTTTGGATCTCGTGTTCTCAAATTAAAAATATGAAAAATGTACTAAAATATTTGTTAATATTATCTTTCTAAACATGTCATGTGGAAACAAAAAAGTTTGAATTAAGGAGTTGCTAAAAAGGGAAAGAACATTATTTTTGAAACAGGATAAAGAAAAAGAGTAAGATAAACAAATTGAAATAATTATTTTAACTTTTTAGTCCGTGAAGCATCCCCGTATACTGCTAATTAGCTCGCTTACGAGGATTTGACTGCTGTATTTAGTTCCATCTGGTTTAATTATATATAAAGTTAAGTATCAGAACTTTGATGAATGAGTGTACTCTTCTATGACTAATGGTGTAGAGTTGAAATGGTCCTTTTGGAAGAATCTGTAGAAAAGCACAATATATGCCAAGAATATTGAATGACGTTGGTCTTATATTTGTGATTGAAAGAAGAGGATTTTGTGTGATTTTGTTCTCAAGGATAATGATAATAAGAATATAGAGATGGGTGCCAAATTATGTTTGTACGTAACTCAAAATAAAGGAAGCTAAGTAGTGCAATGTGATTGGTCACCTTACATGATTTATATGAGTCCAGTACGTTAAAACAATTCTCTGGAGAAAGCTGGAATGTGGTTTCGATGGCCATCAAACATTATTCCTAAATTAAATTTGGATATATACTCCTACCTAATTCTCATTAGTTGTATAATTAAGCTCATTAATTAATTGAGGCTTTGCTAATCGGAACTGATCGCAGGAGAAATGCTTCAATTAATTTGCTAAATTACTGGACTACGTAATTGCTGTTATTTTCACCCAATATGTAACATTAATTCTCACTGTCCAACTATGGAATACTTGGTGCACATCAAACCAATACACATGGTTGATTTATGTACAGTGTCACTTTTATTTATTACTACCTGGTCGTTGTGATAAATATACATGTTTGA
Organism: Solanum dulcamara; assembly: GCF_947179165.1. NCBI lineage: Eukaryota > Viridiplantae > Streptophyta > Magnoliopsida > Solanales > Solanaceae > Solanum > Solanum dulcamara. Next base: position 54,082,609 of record NC_077247.1, on the reverse strand, counting down.
TGAAATAATATCGAGTGCGAATAAATATCTCCCATCAAACTATCTGATACCCACCCAACAAAAAGATGCAAGTGGAAAAAATTATACTCCATGTACCTTATTCAATTTCAAAAAATTTAATTTACTTTGTGCCTCATATAACTGATAAAATTGTGTTAAAGGCTCTTTTGTGCCCATAAATATAAGATCTGGATTCACTAATCTGAGAAATAAAAAGAAGTCTTGCACTCACAACTTGCCAATTTTATGACGCACAAAATAACTTTTCTCACCCATTCATTAAAAAAAATGAAAAAAGACACAAAAGAAAAAAGTATAGTAAAGAGAAGGAAAATTTGGGAGTAAGAGCCTGTTTAGACGTACTTATTTCAAGTAACTTATAAGTTAAAAATTGCTTATAAGTTAAAAAAAAGTAAGTAGATGCAGTCCAACTTATTTTTTTTGACATATAAGTCGTTTTCAACTTATAAGTTGCTTAAAATAAGTTCATTCAAACAAACTCAATTATTTATTTGGCTTATTTTAAGCAAAAAATAACTTTAAGTTAGTCAGTCGCACATTCAAAAAAGCTGAAAACAACTTATAAGTAATTTATAAGTCAATCCAAACGGCTGTAAGTGTGGGGAGGAGGGAGCTGTTTCTTTTGTTTTGTGCATATGATTTGTTGAAAAAAGTTGTTCTTTGTTTAGAATCCAGGACCTCCAACCCAATTGGAAAAAGTAAGTGTGACAGGAATCCTCTTTGAAGCTATCCTCGAATTTTGCTCTGAATCTTGTTCAACATAGTCAAAAATCCTCTACATTTATCTTGAATCATGATCATGGAAATTTATCTATCTGATTGTTATAGTGGACTAATGATGTCTGCCTTAGAAAGTATCAATAACTTTCATTTTTGGAGGAATCTTAGCAGCTCAGTTAAATACCCTGTCTTATAATTTTCTACACCAATTTTTTTAAAAATAAATAAATCAGTAACTCTCTTTTCATTATATTTCAATTGTGAACCCGCTAGGCAGGAACAACAGAAGAATTCAAAGCGCTAAATAGGAGATCGAAAAAGGCGTCAAAATCATAATAAACTTGGGGAGATTTAAGTAAATGTAACCTCTGGCGAACTAGTAGGAACTTTCAAAAATAGCAAAGACTTGAAACATAATTAGGCTCCTTAACTACAATTTGCCTAATTACGTTTCATAGCTATAGTTTCAGTTGCTATATCAATTTTCATTTGTATATCTCGCAGCATTATACAAAATTGGCTTCAAAGAGATTGTATATACAAATTATAAATTTGCTCTAGTGATTTGTATATGAACTTCTAAATTCAATTTGTATACAAATAGAAACCTTTAGATATTTGTATATAAGCCCGAAATATATAAATGCAAAAGAAAATACAAATTTTCTTTAGAGATCTGTATATGAGCCCCTAAATTTGCTTACAAATTTGTATATGAGCCCCCCCAGACTTGTATAATAATAAATTTCATTAAATTGTAGCCGCGATTCATAATTATGTAAAACTATAGATATATTAAATAATAAACTTATAATATTTGTCAATTCGCGTAATTCGTATAAAGTGTCATATTTTGTAAACTAGATGCACAAAAAATGATGATATTGGGCTATAATTTTCCTTCCAGGCCTGGTAAAATTATGGTCCTGAAGCCCATTTACAGCCCACATCCACTGACTGCTTCATTTGTGTTTTAGAACTCTGAATTAGACGCAGGCATTGACGTTAATTTGTGACATTTCTCATATGTCACCGTCTAATGTTGATATTTGTTTTAGAAGGTTCTGTTTTTCAGAACTATTATTCTTTTTTGTTATGCTAATAACTGCATGTTGACATAAACATAAAAGAAAATTATTAAAAGACGACAATGTATTTTTTGTTAATTTCTGCGATAACAGATGAATAGGTTAAAATTATTTTTCGTTTGTGGCTAGCACCGTGCTCGAAGTTGCTATGATTTGTTAAACATCAAGTATTCTCGTTTTGTAAAATGTATTTCTGATTTTATAATAGATCCTCTTAATTATGACTAATTAAGAAACGTTTATAACAACTCAACACGCAAGTTGCATACCCATTGGATATTTCAACCTGCTGCAGCACCTTTATTATTATTTTTATGAGATACCCCTCATTTAATTACATTTATGTCCGCACAGTAGTCCTATAAATAGATAGTGACATCTCAGGCAAGTGGATAGACATTCATTGAATGAATTACCTAGTTGTTTATAAACAAGTAAGATCTTTTCATTATTTACGAAATTAAATGAATAAAAGAAAGTGACTTGTTTAAATTTTGAAAGTGCAAATAGATACTTAAACTTGATCTAGAGTTGAACAAGAATACACACATGTCCTATTTGAAGTCCTACATGTCAATTCACGTCCTACGCGGCATTCTACATGACGTTCTACATATATTATGTTACGTAGGACGCATATGTCTACTTGTTTAGCTTTATACAAGTTTAAGTATCTGCTTGTGAACACTCAAGATTGAAGGGAGTAAATTCCAAATGATACCAAATTAAAGAACATATTTATGTATTATGTCATTATATTCTCCTCTTTTTTTTTTTTTTTGTATTTTGGTCGAATATTTGAACCGTTAAACATATATCTACAACCTCAAATTAGCCAATCTTATTCTCCATTTCATTACGAAAGTGAACACTAATTTCTTTTTCTTTTTTTAAAAATCGATTGCCTAAAGTTATCCAAAAAAAAAAAGTCACGCATTCTAATTTTTTGAGGAAAAAATATTCCCAAAAAATAATCCACAACCTATATATATATTTTTTTAAAATGTTTTCTTAATCAAAATGTTTGTTTTATTAATTTTTAAATAGATTACTTTCCAAGTGAAATCTGGACTCTTGGAAGTGTAATTTGGTTGAAATTCAACCGCCTCTTCGTCTACCACTTTTTCTCTTTAAATATAGTGATTCTAAAGGATTTCCGAGTTTTTCTCTTATTCCTCGCATTGTTTCGATCAACAGAATCCATTCATCCAAAATATTACTTAAATTGACCATCCTACCTAATTAATCTCAATAAGCAATTGTCTATCTACTTTAGAATCACTATATTATTAATTCTATTTAAGTAATATTTTGGATCAAAATTAATAAGAATGATACCTTCTACTATTTTACTTTTTGTTCTTATTTTAATGATTTTGATTCGAGTGTTTTCTCGCTTTCATTATCATTTTTATTTCTGTCATTCTTTATTTTTTTTAGTTAATAACTTTAGAGATTATATATGAATTATAATGGATCAACAATTGATAATGAATTCTTCCTTTTTGATAATTTTTCGTGTTTTTCTTTAGGTTGAAAATTTTTGATAAAAAAATTGAACGAGGCATGTTGTCGCCGAATGAAGTTGCCAAAAAATGATCAAAGGTTTATCACTTTTGCACCTTGCCGTAAATTTGATGTCCCACTATTGACCTGTAAATTGAGTGGCACTGTCAATTGCAGCAATTTCCATTGCATCATCATTCCTTCTCTTTGCTGGGTATGTAGGAAACTGCAATTACTAGTGTTTTCATAGTGATAAAATAATTAAATTGATCACACTTACACATGCATCCTAATCGAATTTGAGTATGTAAGGTGGAAAGTAAAATTGTTACACAATTAGTAAGTGATCCGAGAGAAGGTTGTCCCACTATCCTTCATGAAAGCCAAGCCCCCTTTAAAGCCTATATCGCGATATGCTAGGTGGAGCTGATTGAATTCCTTGCCGTCATTTGAGTCCATGGATGCACTTCTTGGCTATCCTTTTTCCTTTAAATCTATCTTATCTGATTGCTCATATTCTGTTGGTCTTTAAGATGCCCTTGGCTCCAACATATTTTGGTGCCTGTGATCCTGGAAGAGTGATTCAAGTGATGGGCATGCTGTTGGGGCCATAAATATTCCGAAATACGAAATCCGAACTTATGTCACATAAAGCAATCATTAGTATTGGTATGGAAGATCCAATCATTTTAACATTATTTTATGCAGAACTGCTGAAAAGTTCAGTGATGGGCATGCAGTTGGGGCCATAAATATTCCTTACATGCTTAGAATTGGCTCAGGTTCGATTGTTTAGTAATTCAAAAGTACTCCCTTTTTCGTCTGAGTACCCGATGTTAACAATCTTAAAGTATTTCAATTTTTTTTACAAGTGTCCTCTTTATTTCTAAGTGGCAACCATGCATCATAGATATTTTACAATTGTAATTGAGTTCTCAAAATTTGAAATGGTGGCAATTATTAGTACGCCTGGTTTCTCCTTGCCGAGTGTCTTCAAGTTTACATGTAAAATGTATTTTGTTCATCTTACTTCTGTTTCTATTTTCTTACTTGCTCATAGACGGAGGGTTATTTAAGTAGTATATACACAAAACTCTGTTACAATTCTCCTGTTCCATTTTTATTTCTTTGAACATATCTTGGCGACTTAGAAAACATAACTCATACACAACTAAAACGCCTAAAGCTTAAAACCAACTTAAAGAACATTGTATTGTTTAGTTGTACATAGAGTGATGCTTTTTTAACTTGAAATTTAAATAAGTATTTTTTGGGGGGGATATCACTCAATTCATGTCCAAGTGCCTATAAGTCTTTTTAAGGACTAAAAACCAGAAAAAACTTGTTAAAAATTCAGTTAAGAAAAGGAAGAGCTAGACCAGAATTTGCATGATATGCGAGCAAATATTAACAAAGAGCACTCTCTGAAGTTTCCTTTATTTTTCACGTCAATATTTTCTTGTAAGTGCATCTCATACTTTTTTTTTTGTCCAAGTTGAATGTCCGTATCTTAGTTTCCCACATCGAAAGCCAAAGCAAGACTTGAACGCAAGTGTTTTGTCATAAAACCCAGTCACTAGTGCTAGACAAAGCATACCTTTCTCGGCCTTTTGGCTAAGATCAAGTGTAGTACCTGTTCTTATCAGTTTAATATTTGATATATTGGCTATCGGTCCACACGATATTAACTCAATCTTTTGAGAGTAAGATTCCAGTAACTCAATCTTTTGAGGGGAAGATTCCATTAAGGTAGCTTGCTACCTGGGCTCTTGTGCGTCGCCCATGCGTTGATGAACTACTGCACGGCCTGGCGCACCCCACCAATTCTAGTTCAAATCTGTTGGGTTTGTTCTATCTTTACTTCCAATACCAGATATGTAATTTTTAAATTGTTCTCATCTCTTGGCAGTATTTTATTTTAAATCAAGAAATAAATGTCTTTGTTGATAGTTATTTCAATGTAGTATTCAAGCTTTGATACATATACCAACAATTTTAAAAGTGAAGTTACCAAACTATTTTTCTGTTAACAATGATTGGAGGTTAAGTTTTCAGCGGGTGGTTTTTACATCACGTGACTCAACAGTATTGGTTTTTAGCTCTCTGCTTGTATTATTCTTTAGCTCTGCATATTTTGGTGCAGGGATGATAAAGAACCCAAATTTCTTGGAGGATGTGTTAGAACATTTTGGGAAGGATGATGAAATTATAGTTGTAAGTCCACTAAGCTACTAGTATATGATTTTATTTTAATGATAAAGCTTCAATTTCACGAGTCAAGGAATTGTCAATTTCCTCTTGTTGTTTATTAATATCTTTTGTTGACTTGCATTATACAGGGGTGCCAGTTGGGTAAGAGATCATTTATGGCTGCAACTGATCTTGTTGCTGCTGTAAGTCCCTTACATACTACAGCTTTAGTATAGAAAATTCTTGAAACTGAAATATATAAATAAGCTTCACGGTGGTGAACAACCTCATCAAGAGTACATATAACATTCTCTAATATCTGTTTGCTTTTTAAATATTGTACTCATCTTTAACTTATTTGTTTTTACCTTCTAAAAATTCGTTCAATTCATTACTACAATTATAATGGAACAAACAAGTTATCTTTATCGATATTGTTACTTATGATGTAACTAAAGTGAAAGCTCTTCAAATGAGTACCTGAAAATCAAATGGCAAAGTGAACAAATAAATAAATTGAATTAATTAGCAGCAAAAAACTCCAAAAAACCTGATTTATTGGGACAATCAAACTGTTCAACCTCCATTTTTATCCACTTTCACCCAATTAGTAGTCGAAAGGGACAAATATTTGAAAATCAGTCACTGAAATATAGTGTCAAAACATAAAAACTGATTTTCCTGTATAGTAAAAAGGAGGAGCAAGGTATCTCAAACTCCTATCGCATAAATGATCACACCTCATGTTGAATCCCATAAACCTGTCAAGTTTTTCCATCCTCTACCAAAAATCTCAGTTAACAATCTATACCTTCTAGAAGTTGTAAGACTCTACTTATGTCAGCAAAATGGAATTAACCATCTAATTTCTGTTGGATTTTAAAGGTGTGAATAAGAAATGAAAGGTTGTGTCTTTTTCAAAATGTTGTGATCGTTTCAAAAGGTTGCGACTTTTTCAACAAAAATTGTGACTTTTTTAAAGAGTTGCGATTTTTCTGAAAGGTTTTGACTTTTGTGAAGGGTTGTAACTTTTTCAACAAAAGTTGTGACTTTTTTAAAGAGTTGCGATTTTTCTGAAAGGTTGTGACTTTTGTGAAGTGTTGTGACTTTTCCGATAAGCCACAATAAGTACCTGTTCACACTACTCTTTGTTGTCTATAAATAAAAGATTTTTCTCTCATTTTTAAACATCAAATTTTTCTCTCTTATGCATACATATTTTCTTACAAACAAAGTTGAGTCTTTGTGTGAATTTGTTGCTGGATTTTGAGTTCGTTGAAATTATTGAAGTTTGAGGTACCGCTACTTCTTTAATAGTTTATCCGTTTTATCTTGGGAGAAAATAATCCATAAACTCGGGTATAGTGAGGGGATTAAATTCCTTAAGGACACACGGTAAATTCTGTGGAGTCGGATACTATTTTTATTTTCATCTTTATTGTTTCTGATTTGCTAACCTTAATATAGGAGGAGTAACAAGCTTAAGGAATTTAATATTTTTTTTCGGTATCCAAGATTTTTGGATAGGGACACGAAAGATCTTAGAAGTCATTGCCATGATATTTATATGATTCTTCTATGTCTAAGTAAGTATATTATGAAGGAATCTTAGACTTGATACTACAAAATAGTATTTTTTTTCTTTACCATAATCTTGGTCAAATTAAAGATGATTAAGTTAAATAATGTGTTATTGTCTTAATAGTTTTCACAAACTATTTTCAAAGGTTTATTATCTGTTGTGATAAAATTGAGAAATACTTTAATGTGTATTACATCCAATATTGAAGGCATATTTCAAGAATCTTAATCCAAAAACGTAGATGGCAAGACATTTTTTTTTCAGAAAAGAAGAAGAAAAGAAATGTTTAATATTCGATTTGATGAAATTTGCTCTCTCCATGTAATTAATTATATGAACTGTACATACGTATATTCATATCAATGTCGAATGATATATCACTTATTATTAACTTCTTTTTGCTATGCAGGCAACAACTATGTGATGTCACTTATGGTGTTCAAGCTTCTTACCTTCTTTGCAACTTGTGTGAAATTGAGTTTGGCTTCAAGTATTTGTTGATATGTGTTTTGTAAAGAAAAAAAAAGGTCAAAAATATTGGCTATCTAGCTTTTGTTAGCTATTTAAGAAATTTAGCTCCATTGTTTTTATCTACATCAAAATAAACCAAATATCAAAATGTATAAAATATATGGTATAATATTTTTTACCATCGAGGGATTTAGGGATGGTATCTCTTGGAGGTCTCTTGGGTATAGTATTTTAGGCATTGGGTGTGTGAGAGAAATATTGTGTATTATATGATTGTCATAATTTTTCATATAGTGAATATTTTTCTGGGTGATCCGTGGTTTTTTCCACATTGGGTTTTCACGTTAAATCTTGTGTTGTTTTTATTCTCTTTAATTTCTTTGTTATTATTTTTTACTTGAAGGCGGTCCGGAAGGAATGGGAATTAGTCGATGCTTTTTTCTAACAGTATTAACATCATGTTATTCATTATTTATTTTAGATTTGCTTATACATAATTCACCTAATTTTTTCTTATTCATGCATTTTTTTTTTATTTTTTTTGACAATAATAATTTTTTTAGAATATCTCAAGTAAATTTGTGTTAAAGTGATAGAAGATAGGAGTTGGCTAGTATACTTTTTTTATATTAGTAATTTTATAAGCAATCTAAAAATATTAAAGAAGCTACAGAATATAAATATAAACTACAAATGGGAAGCCATTAGATAATTTGATGCTTGAAAAAGGTCAAATATATTTCAATCATTCGGGTATTATTCTGATCATTGCATATAAATGATGTTAATACAATGTATCACGTTCTTTGAACAAAATTATCACTATACAATTTATTTATATATATATATATATTACTCCCTCTATTCTTATTTATATGTCACTATTTTATATTTGATGTGCATTAAGAAACTAAGTGAGTTTACTGTCAAATGTATATTTTCAAGAATAATAATTCACAAGGGTAAAATAGGAAGAAATAGTGTCATTTATGCATTAATTTTGTGAAATGACAAATATTAAGAACCATCTATTTTTTGTACGGACGACATATAAATAGGAATGGAGGGAGTATGATTTAACACAAGACACACGAGCAAATCACGTACACTAAACTAGTATAATAAAAAGTACATCTTAAATATTAGTCAAAATCGTTTGACTCTAAATAAAAACTATGACAATGAAAAAGGAACGGAGGAAGTACACAAGTTACATCAGAATTAAGTGCGAACAACCGGGACTAGATCCAATTAATACCGGATTAACCTACAAAACCCTATAATAGGCAGATAAGTTAGTTTTGATTATTACCCTCACTAATGAATGGAAGTAGTGCATAATTTATCGATGATGCTGGCAATATAATCCAAGATTTACCTTTAGTTAATTCTGAACGAGTATGATGTTATTATAATCAAGCTAAAAAGCAAATTCTCTAATTGTCGGGGGTTTAGTTTTTGTAGATTATGAAAAATGAAAGTGAAATTATTAGGCAAATTAGCAGAGTTTTGTTTTTAGGTTTTGGGTAAGTGAGGGTGGGCTGATTATAAAGAGGCAATTAACGTTCACGTGTATTGACTCTTACCATGCATTTGTAGTGTTCTCCTAATTAATCTAAAATTGACAAGTTGATAATAAATGCATAAAGCTAATCCTTCAGTGGTACATACTTGGTGGTGACTCTTTGGACTAAAGAAAAATAGTTACTTTAGTAGACGCGTGGGAAGGTGAAGGAGAGCCTAGTCAACAAAATTGTCAATGAGTTATTATGGTTTTATTTTACTCCCGCCGTCCAATAATACTTGTTCATTATTGACTTTGTATGATTTTTAAGAAACTATAAATAGAAGGATACGTAATTTTATCATATCACTCTTTGAATATAATAAATATGATATCTTGAAAAATGTAATAAAGAAATGACTACTAATTAATAATAAGGGTAAATTAGAAACTAAGTTAAAATTATTTCTTGATTTCATAAATTGGATAAATATTGTTGGACATTTATTTTTAATATAGTGGATAAGTAAATATGAACGCACGGAGTATGTAACACAAAAAAGTTAGTTTTGTTGTAGTAATTTTTCTTTTGAGGGTGGGATATATAGGAAAATATTTTTCTACTTTGTTATATTTGGTTGCTTAATTTTTTTTAAAAAGTATTTCCTCTATTTACTTTTATTTATTTACTATTCAAAAAGTAAACTTTCATTTTTACTTGTCATTTTTAACATATCAAGAAATAATGGTTGTTTTTTTCCATATTTTACCCTTATCATTAATAATTGTTTATTCCTCAAATCATTTTTCATGCGAAACATCAATTGCTAAGGGTAATATGGTAAAATAGTCATATCAATCATTATTTTCTTAATGAATATATTAAGTTCAAATATGACAAGTAAAAATGAACGAAAAAAGTATTTTATTTAGAAAAACATGTACGTAAAAATAAGGAAAATGATGTCCGTAATTGAAGCCGAGAACACTTGTTTGTTAGATTTAAATATTTAAATTATTAATTTATTATAATTTAATTTAATTGACTCTAGCAATATAGAGCAAAAAAAAAAATGTGGGGGGGAATTGGGCAAATCCATAATCTCTACACGATTTACTCTTGACAAAGTCAGTCGCGACACTTTAGTGATTTGTCGTCATCAAAGTCTAACCCTCCCACCAATAACACTAAACAGAAAAAAACAAATTAAGAATAACGTACTAATCCTATCCCTTTCTTTTTTTCTTTCCGCCGCTATAGAAAATGATAAATAGACCCGCAAAAATGAAAGAAAGCTACGGGTTGTGTTTATAAATAAATAAATAAAGAGAGATAATAAAATTTTACTAGAAAAATTTTAGTAACTTAACTATTTGATTATGTTAACTTTCATTTTATTGGTGAGAGTTTCTTGTGCTGTAATTTCTCTTTTCTTTCTTTTTACATACCCTTAATATTTTATTTATTTTTAAGAAATTCTTACTCCCTGTATGTAAGTGAATAGAAATACTAACAAGACAAGATATTGACACGATATTGATAGGGGTTATTAGAAATATCTGAAGTAGATAAAGAAATATTGTTTTTTTCCAACGAGATAAAGTAACCTTTTTCTTAAAAAAAAAAAGAATGATAAAGTAATCTATGAGTTTTACAAAGGGAAGGGAAATATGTTTTTGCTCCAAAAAAAGCAAAGAAAAATAAGTGTCAATTTTGTTGGACTATATGAATTTGCACAGAATGGCCCTTTGTATGACCATTTTTAAAAGTATATTGTAAAAGTTGGTGGGCAAAAGTTTACCTTTAAAAATAGTTGAATGAATATTTTGTTTTTCAGTGAACAAATTTAGCTTGCTTAGCAAATCGGTGACATAATTCAAAGGGAAAAGAATACTTGTACTCTAAAAAGGAAAATTATGCAACATCATTCTCTATGCAACATGGGCGATATTGAATATTTATTGTTAATATTTAACATCTTAATAGTAGGCTATTTTCTTATTTTCATATCTTCTATTTTTAATTGCTAATTCGCGTTTATTGCTTGGTACCATCAGAATATATATACGCTGATGGTATCAAAAAGAAGTAGAGAACATTACTTAGTTACTCTTTGATACCATTAGAGTGTGTATATATATATATATATATATATATACACACTGAGATCAAGGAATCAAAGATGAAGAAGTAATGGTTCAATGAATTGAACAAAGAGGTAACAACAACAACTCAGTGAAATCCCACATCGTGGAGTCTGGGGAGGGTAAAGTGTACGCAGACCTGACTCCTACCAATGTAGGACGACATATTTCCGAAAGACCCTCGGCTCAAAAGGAACATAGAAAAAAAGTCAGACAACAATATTAAAAATATTAAAAGTAGGTAAGTAGATAACGAAAGCGGTCCAAACAATAATATAATCAAAACACCAAAAAAACAGTAGGTATTGTTAGATAATAACATAAATACCATAAATGCCATAAATAACATAAGATAACATAACATACATAACATAAATAACATAAATCAGAGTACAAGAAATCATAGCGCATTAATACGCCTACGGATAAGGGGGAGTAATGCCACTATGTACTATGCCACTATGAACAAAGAGGTAAATGGGTAAATAATTTTGATCGTAAATACAACTCGGATAAATAATTTGGATTGGATTCAATTTGGATAAATACTTTGCATAACGGGTCTAATATGTACAGTTTTCCCTAATTTAAATAATACCCTTATAAAGTATTTGTGAAGATTATAAATGGAAAATTATGGAACTAGACAAAGTTATCAACTTATTTATTAGGGATGCTCAAAATCGAAGTGTAATTGACAAGCCAACCGCAAAATTGGTTTATGGCTAATTGTTATTGAGTTATTGAATAAACGATTGGGAAACAGATTAAAATTTTATAATTAACAACTTATTGGTGTGGAGACGGATTATTAAATTTTTTTATCGGATAAATCGTTAACCCGTTAAGAATTACCATACTAACACTTTTATTTTAGGTATATTAGACTCCTTTAATATTTTATCATAATATGTAAGAGTAATTATATATTTTTTCTTTGATAGTCGTAACTCCGAAAGACTAAAGCCGTAAAGCTAGAAAAACTTATTTACTTTTCTATAATTATATATTTTGCCTTCAAGAATTGAGAGCAAGTCAGCAAACTCAAAAAAAAACTAAAGTTTAAAAGAGATAAAGCCGTAAAGATACCCTTGCTCACCGCATTTAAAATAGTGAAAAGAAGTCATCTCTTTTGTTGGGTGCGTTCATCGAAAAAAATGTACCGTAAAAAGTAACTAGAGGTTAGCGATATACTGCCCGATAATCGTCCGATAATTATTAATCCGTTACCGAACTAACCGATATCTTATAGGTTGACTAGCGGATTAAAAAAAACAACCAATATCCAATATACCAAACCGTTAAGTGAAATTATCCGTTCAATCTGCCCGATAAACAACCCTATTATTTATGTATATGTCACGATCCAAGCCTAGGACCTAGACGTGACACGACGAATATGACACCCGGATGTACCTCACCCAAGACTCTTAGCATTCATTAAGGATTTCATTAGTAATGATAAACAAATCAAATGGAAAACAAAAGGGATGTAGGGACTAAGGGGCTTCACATTTAATAAGAGTCAAAGACAACATAACATCTTTTTCTATGTCCAACCATACCTTCTACATTAAAAACTTGGCGGGGGAAAAGACATGTCCCTGGCTCACCGTCAAAATAAATTTCAAGAAATGCCATAATAAAAGTCTTAATGTTCTTTATAACATAAACTTAGAATAAAAAGGATATTGTTCCCGAAACATGGAAACTCACCACAAGCAATCTTCAAACTAATCCGAGCTAGCCACGTGAAGGAGGTCAAGGAGCGACGTCGGTTCCTACATGGTGATATCATGTAGGCAAAAGTATGCCTTAGTACTTTGAATGTACTAAGTATGTGAGTATGCAATGAAATGAAGAACATAAGAGAGACATGAGTAAGCAATATGCATAAGTGAATGCATGCATTAGACATCATCATATGAAATCTTAAAATATTCATTTTCTGGAAAAATAACCATAACCGACATTTAAGACCATGCGAGTTATTACATGGAATCCAACATAACCCCATACGTTGGCACGGGGAGACTACTTGTCGGATAGAACTCCGTCAACTTTGATCATTTCTTCAACTTTGACTTTAAGGGCTAATTGTGGATCCAGTAGCCTAAATAGCTTACAACGGCTCCTATTTGGCGCATAGTTAATGCAACATGAAACTTTACTTAAGCACCCCTTAGGTCAAGTCCCCATCTACATGCTACATTCGGTGCTAGGTCAATCCCACAGAATAACATTTATATATTATAATAACATAAGCATTGTATAACTTAGACATCAAATCATCATCGGTGGAATAACTCATTAAAATATTTCATTTGATTCAAATGTCTGAGAATTGTCCTTTCACATTGAATCCTTTCTTTGGCTAAAAACCCTTTCATCATCATTCAATCATTTCACAAAACTCCCTTAAACATAGGTATTTGATTTATAAACTTCCATTTGGAGTCAAAACTTTCAATTCAACTTCATTTCAACATAAAAATACTAGGTGGGTTCATTTCGTATAACTTTCAAACACATTTAATGCATGTGAGTGATGAAAATGCATCATATGAAATATCCTAAAACAACCCACCATATACACTTTAAAACTACCTTTCAAGCCTTCATATAAGAACCTTGATAAACCATCTATTTCATGTAAATAAAAATCAACATAAGTCAATATAGGTAAATAAACTTCAAATATTCAAGAATCTATGCATTTGGAATAGTAGTATGAAAATCCATAAAAACTCATCACTTGAAATTTAGAGTTAATATACATATATATCAATAGGAGTAAATAAACTTAAAATATACCATAATCTATGTATTTGGAATCATCATGTAAAAGCCCATAGGATTACATCATTTAAAATTTAAATACTAAGTTGAGAAAATATTTGGGCTCCATGGGTGGAAGAACCCATGGATGAAAACCCACATATCTTAGTGAGGAACTTGCAGAGGAATTGGAGAAATCTTGAGGTTAGGCCTTCAATTGGAAAACTTGAATCCTTGAGTTTGAGATAAAAATATGTTGGAGATGATTTGAGAGAGAAGAGGATGAAGTTTAGGGTTTGGGGTAGGCAAAACACAGCAAAAATGACCCCAAAGGCGTTCAAGTTCATATATATGTTATTAGGTAATTGTCCAAGATGCCCTTCATAAGAAAAATCTGGAAAACGGGCTCAAAATCCTGCTGGCGTGATAGTGGCGCGCTACGCCAAAGGCCAAATTACTATAACTAGTTTCGGGCGCTCTGCTGGCGCCGCGCCAAGCCCATAAACTGCTACAGCGGTAGTCCTTGATAAAATGATCATAACTTTTGACTTTGAACTCGGAATGAGGCGAATTTGGTGGCGTTGAAAAGAGAACTCAAAGAAATTTAATTTGATAGGTCATGAAACACCTAATTCCTTATATAATAGGATGTATGGGCGTTTGAAGTTGACCCTATTCCGAACTCATACAGAAACTTAGCCGATGGAAATTCTTTAGACTTGACTTGGTGTTAGAGATTCCTTATGACCCTAAAACACATCTAATACACTTTAAATACTTAGGAATGGATCCTAATTCATATGTAAAATTAGAATTCGATGAGTTCAAGCCTATATGCCTTCAAAGAATGGTTCGGGTCTTGGCATAGAAATTTTTGAGGTGTTACTGTATACTAGCTATAGTTTAAAAATATTGCAAAAAAGAAAAACTATATGTTGTTTTTATAGAAAAATATTTGATTTTAATTTATAATCTTAAAATACATCATATTTTCCCTCCTCCACAACTACACACTCTCTCCTCAACCCCACTCTCTCTTCTAATTCATCCGTGTCTCCATATTCCTACACTCTCTCTCTTCAATCCCATTCTCTCTCTTCTGATTCATCTATGTCTCTCTATATTCCATTCGATTCTCTCCCATTACAGATTTTTCTCTCTTTTTTCTTCTCAAAACAAAAAATTCTTTAATATATCTTCCATTAGAATCCCGTTGAAACAGGTAACTATGTATTTTTTTAGATTTTCGCCATTTTTAGTTCTATTTTGTATTTCATCGATCTTTTATGTATCTTTATTTTCCAAATTATTCCGTCAATTTAAGCCGAAGTATCCTTTTTAAAGATAATTTCACCATTTTTTTATGGTTGGGTTTGTATTTTATTTCAATCCATATATATTTTTATACTCGTATTCGCACCATCATTTGTATGTTTTCATTTTTTTATATTTGTAGTTGATTGTATCGTTTTGTTTTTTATAATTGATACAAATACAATTACAAATTTAATACATCTGAATATAAATATAATAATTATTGTTAATTAAATACAAATACAATGGTTATTGTCAAGTGAATACAATATAGGGAAACTTACATAAATATACAATATTAAGAAAATATTTACCATCTATAATAATAATTATTTTTTTTCACTGAACACTTATAATACATTTATAATACAGATTTAATACATATTGCAGAGAACTATTTATAAAACATATATAATACAAGTTTTATAGATGTATAATACATTTATCACATACTTTAATAGACTTATAATACATTATGTCAGTTTCTTACTACACAAACATAATATATATTTTAAAACACTTATAATACATTTATATTGTATACATAATTCACTTTTAATACAAGTGTAGATTTATCATAATATTATTATGTATTGATATAAATTGTAATAAATAAAAAATATCACTAAAATCAGTAATTAATTTTTAAAAAGCACTCAATTAAATAATTTTTCCTTACAATATACATGTATTCATTGGTTCCGTAAAAGAAGACAAAATATACAGCTGGTAGCGGACCCCACAGTTTGGAAAGAGCCTGGCTATTGATCCTCATGGACCTTGCAATTATTTGGCTGGGCTTTTAAGCATCAAGAGGGCCCAGCGGTCACATCAGTATTTCCTCTTTTACAGGTTCAAACGACAGCGAATGGCAAACGAAGTTCAACTTTATAACCATCTTAGGCGATTGGCTAATGGAAGAATCTAATTAAGATTTTTTTTCCGATTTGTGTGTCATTCTTATATTAATAGAAATCGTTTGGTAGAAACACGTTATTCAGTAGTAATTATTCTAATATTAGATATTCTGAAATAAGTTGTCTCACCATTTATATAAATAACTTATCTCAATTTATTCTATTAATATGGTATAAATGGTAGGATAATTTATCCAAACATGAAAACCAAACAAGATATCTAAATTTTATTTCTGATTTTTTTTTATTCCATGACTATTTATTTTTGGCGTGAGGTATAAGGTATAATAATTCATGAATAAAATACAAGACTATTTTATCCTGTGTTTGATTGGAGGTATTAGATAATCCTGAGATTATTTATTCCATCATTTATACCTTAGTAATAGGATAAGTTATCTCATATAAATAGTGTAATAACTTATCTCAAGATAATTTATTCTGAAATAATTAATTTTGGGATAACTTGTTCCCAACCCAACAACCCCTTAATCTTTTTAGTATCATTTTAATTTTATTGGATGTCCCTAAGGAGCTAAAGAAGGTATATAATTATTCTGTTTCAATTTGTTTATCGTATTTTTTAAAAATTTACTTTTAAAAAGTGTTAGTTATTTAATTTTAATTTTTCATATAATATAAATTATAAAATTAAATGATATTCAGATACATTTTACATATTTTTTATTTAAGATCATGAGATTTTTTTAAAAAAATTTGTATTAAATTAAAATTAAATAAATTATTTGAGACGGGGATTAGAAAATGACTTGTGTCATTATCCTGAAAGAATACTCCCTGTTAGCTGCTCCATTACTTAATTCTTACTTCTTCTACCCTTTTGCTTGTGTTAGTACTAATAAAAAGTACGTAAAATTTGACCTATTCTACTATATTCCTTGAAAATATTAGGGGTTGTTTGGTTACAATATAAAGAAATTTTAATTTTCATATATAAAATTCTTTTATCATTTTTACAAAGTTTGATTTTCATAACTAGCATAAGCATAACTAACGGGCTCGTTTGGACATGGACTTTTTTTAAAAAAAATAATATTTTTTCTTCAAAAAAAAATATATCTTCAAAGTATTACTTACTTTGGTTAATATTAGAATGATTTCTTGGTTACTTTATAAACCAACTTTTCAAATGCTAATTTTTTCTCCTCAAAAAGCTTAGACCTTTTTTTCAAATGAAATACATGTTCAAACATAATTTCTATTTTCAAATATTATTTTTAATTTTAAATACTACTTTTAAATATTACTCAATTCATGTCCAAATATCTATTAATACTATTCCATAATTTTTGTAGTAGCCAATAGGTAGAACTTTCAAGTTTTATATGAGAATCTATAAATTATTATCTACAAATATAATAAGCGATAAAAATACTCATACTACATGATAAGATATCCAAAGATAAATTGGACAATTCCAATTCGCGTAGAATTCATCACATGA
The DNA here is from genome assembly GCF_947179165.1 of Solanum dulcamara. Lineage (NCBI taxonomy): Eukaryota > Viridiplantae > Streptophyta > Magnoliopsida > Solanales > Solanaceae > Solanum > Solanum dulcamara. Next base: position 54,064,908 of record NC_077247.1, on the reverse strand, counting down.
CAAATTACACATTATTATTCATCATATAATATCACTACAAACCAAACATCCCTTAATGAACAGTTTTAGTAGTTAGTGTACTAAAATATAAAAAAACAGTGGTAGTTGTGGAGGGCTGATTGACTAGCCAAAGGTGAAAAATTGAATCTTTGTGCTATTTTTGGTCTTCTTTGGAGTTTGAGACTATTATTACGTGTTGACTCTTGACAAAATTGAACTCTGTGATATTACAAAACCATTCAAGAAAATCTTCCCACCAACTTCCACGCCTGCTTCTACAACATAATCATCATACGTTCATATTATTAATACTCTTTCTAAGGTTCATCAAAGGTTTAAAGATGGTAGCTTTAATTAATGTTTGGGTTATCAAAAGCAAAATAATTGCGAATATGAGGATGTTTTTCCAGTCTTGAGGAGAAAGAATTGGGTTTTCTTTTGTTTTTGTAGAAGACAAAGTTCCTTTTTTGACCATTTCTCCTTGTGCAGAATTGGGAAAAGATTCACTTTTGCTAGGAACTTGATGAGGTTTTTGAAAGTGGAATTCAGTTTTTTGCTGCTTCCTTAGTTTCTTTAGAGTTTTCAGTTGAAAGAAACATCTGGAACTGTACAGAATTTGGGTTTTCATCTTAAGCAGAGAGGAGTTCTTTGTTACTCTCCATTAGGTAAGGATACTCTGCATCTTACCTAGTATTTGTTTAGTTGCTGGTGCTATGGATACCAAAACAGATTCTCCATTTTTTTGTTTCTATTTGCCTTTTCAATATCAACTTCCTTGTTTCTAGAGTTTTTCTGTTAAAACGCTTGTGAATGAAAACAGATGTGGTTTATGCATCTGTGTGTCTTTTGTGTTTCTTGATTATTTTGTAAGTGAAGAGAGAGGAGAAATTGGTTATTCGTGCGGATTTAAACCTCTATAGCCTGAGATGTAATGGTTTTATCAGTAAAATTTTCATTCTTTATGGACTTGTGTGTGGATTTTCGCACCTTTAAGATGAATATGATACATGGCTCAACATCTTGTTGTTGTATGACAGATCTGCTTTTTGAATTGTGTGACTATCCATTCTTTTACTTAATTAGGCTATGTCTCAACAAGTCCCTTCTTAATATGTGGGCCTGATTCTTGTTTTTATGAGCCAAACCTGTGGAAATATTTTTTTGCTCTTGGGGTGGCGGTGAGATTTGAACCCAAGAACTCTTGCCAAGTTCTCGTACCATATTGAATTGTGTGAATTGTTTCATCTAAATGCTTAAAGTGAGCACCACTTTTGATTGCATAATTATATTATGTCTCAACATTTTCTTCTTGTCCTTTTCTCTTTTTCCTTTTTAGTCTAAATTCAGAATACTGCCATTGTCTCCTCCAAAATAGATTGGTTGTTGTTCTTCAGAAACTTAAGAGTGTAAACACAAAACTTTTCTGTCAATTTATGCTAATGAGGCCATGAATTGCTGATATAGAATCATTGCCTAGTTGTATGCCTGAATAGTTTTTTTTTTTGGATATATTTCTCTTTCTGATGAATTTTGTCCTTCATATGGATTCTCTTGTCTTGTTTTCTTCTCTGTTATATGCTGACTGGTTGATATACCAATCTAAATTAAAAATTAAGTTTTTCTGCTCTTTTTTAGCAGAATTTCCTTATGGGGAGTGATGCTGCTTCAGTTGCTGGGATACCATCTCCTCGTGACATTAAGGTATGAAAATCTGTGCTCTTCATCTGTCCTCTCCTTTAGCTCCTGATATTATCTCCACGCTTTGTTTAATTAAGACAATTTACTCTCAAGTCATTCTTCTAATCACAAATGAGATGTCTCAAAAATTCCGGATTTGACCTCATGATCTCTAAAGCAAAATCATTTTAATCTTGGTGCCTTCACATTAAGAAAGAGTAATAGTCACTAGTCCTTTTGCCGTATATAAAGAGAATGGAAAAGAAGGCTTCTGGTAATGGAGTTTTGCATGAGTCAGCGCTAGCTCCTGATGAATTATAAAAGAGTTACTTAACTCTGGGAATGAATTTTCATTAATGATGCTATAATTCAAATCCGAAACTTAAAGTGGTTACCTCATTTCCAGCATTATACTGGTTTAAATTTTGTTCTTACAAGATTGCAGAATGCTTAGTTTTGTTCATGGATTATGTACCTGTCAAATTTTTATGGTTTCCTTGTCATTATCGAGTACCATTGTGCTATTTATTTTTAGCTATACAACTATTTCTATGACTAAATATTTCCTCTATTGTATGATGATTACAGGTGCATCGTCTAATGTGCATGGAACTAATTAATTTTGTAACTAGAGTTTCGATGTTACTTCCAGCAATTGAAGAAGCTCGTCCTGGAAGCAACCCAGGAATACAGGTACTTTGCCAGCTAACCAGAGCACTTGTCAAAGCCAAGGACATTCTTCAGCATTGTAGTGAATCCAGTAAACTGTACTTGGTATGCATCTTGACTCAATCTTACAGAACTAGTTCTGTCTATTTTTATTTTTTTGTGAAATATATTTCCCATTAACAGGAGATTCCTTTCTTCAGAAACTTAGTTGAAAAGAGTGTATGATATTTGGCTAGTGGGTGGCATTTCATTGATCATCAACATTTGTTGGTTTTCCAGTGCATTTTTATTACATTTGTATATATCATAGGGAAGGAGGGAAGATGCATATAGTTCCAACTTTCAGCACACTTGATCAGGTTACGCAATTAAGTGTTAACAATGTAAATGCTGCAAGTGCAATCCTTCTTTATGTTATTAATCTACCTGTTCGGATAATTAGTGTGTTCATTCATATTACGGAAAATTAGTCTTGATAAAAATTAGCATCATATTTTCAGGCACTAACTGGAGATGTTATACTTTCAAGATGCATGAAATCAAGAAACTTGCTTGAGCAAAACTTGAGCTGTGTGCAGAATATGGTTCCTGTAATGTTGGCTACAGAGGTGAGTCAGAAAATTTTCTTTTGAGAGATTTATCTGTGTTTATTTGCTTCTTTTTCTGTCCATCTTGATGGCAAAGACATTTTTGGTGTGTCCTGATTATTAAATTTTACATCCAAGCTGGAGTGCATGCTGTTTTAAACCAAAAAAACCTTTGCCGTGTTAAACTTAATGACAATGTCTGCAGTTTACAGTAGGCTATCCATTTACTGTTGGCAGAGCTGCTTGTTTCCTGATCCTGTGAGCTCGTCCAATTTAATTCCTTCATCTTTCTTTTTCTTTCAAAGCTTTGTTTCCCAATAAAAGAAGGAAGAAAGATCTTAAACTGTGAATTCTTTTTTCTTTCTTTCCTTCTTTCTCTACATGGTTGGTTTCTCTATCTGTTTGATGTCTCTGGCAATGCACTTCAATGACATTATTGGCTGCAGATATCGCAACTGGTTGCTGACCTGAGGGCTGGGATATTCAGTTTGGACCCATCTGAAGAGGAGGCAAGGAAGGTGTTGAACAAACTACTTCATCAGTATACATCTACAACACATTCAGGGGATGAACATGTCTTTGAGGCTATTCAAATTGCTATGCGAAGCCTGCGCATCACATCTCCAAAAGATCTTTTGATAGAGCAAAGATCCATAAAAAAACAGCTGCAGAAAATTGGGGAGAGTAATCCAGCAAAAAGGAAAATCTTATTGTTCTTTCTGAATCTTCTCAAGAAAAATGGCAAATCTATTGTGGCAGAGCACACAGAGAATGGATCTCTGCGGCATGAAGACTCCCTCGAATATGAAGTGGAATCTCGTCTAAGATGTAATTATAATGATGCTCAAAAAGACATCTTCAATGGCTCTCTACTTCCAGATGAGTTCAAATGTCCTTTATCATCGAGACTAATGTATGATCCCGTTGTCATTGCTTCTGGACAAACTTATGAAAGATTTTGGATTGAAAAATGGTTTGCTCAAGGTAATGATACATGTCCAAAAACTAAAAGGAAATTGGTCCATTTGTCATCAACCCCAAATAACTCAATGAAGGACCTAATATCAAAGTGGACTGCAGCACATGGGGTCAGCGTTCTTGATCCCAGTGTACAAGCAGCCGTAGGTCACTCATGGGAATCATCTTCCACTTCAATTGCTAGCTTGAGCAGCTCAATGATGGATCTATCTATAAATATAGACTTCAGCAATTTATCACTGGGAACTTCAGATACTGGATTTTCATCACATCCTTGGCATGCTAAGATTTCAAATGACTTCAGTGTGGTGTCACCGGAATGCAGTGGCAATTTTCATAAAGGTCAATCTCGTGAAAGCATGCATGAAATGGAACTGGAGCGTTTAACGAGGCTCAGTTCACTTTCTTGGGAGTCTCAATGCAACTTGGTTGGAAATGTCAAAAATATGCTGACACAAAACGGTGAAGCTAGCAACTGGATGTCATCGGACAATTTTATTCAAAATCTTTTTAGATTCTTGAAAGATGCACATAAATGTCATGATCAGGATGCTCAATTATTGGGATGTCAGTCATTATTAGCAGTTCTAGACGAATGCAGGTAAACCTGCTCTCTCTCTCTCTCTCTCAGTGTCTGATTCTTTATCATAGATCGAGTCCCCCACCTAAGCCGCTAAGCGGATTAGTAAAAGTGTAACTGCTCAAACAACTTCTGTGGTGACAAATTATTCTAACAAAATCTCTGAGGAGAAATCCATGTAACAAAATTTTGAAATCCCTTTCAAGAAGTTACTTTTTTTGATGAAATGTGAACTTGTCTGACTTCTTCCCCTTGGGGAGATTTTTATTTTTTAAACTCAAAATCCAGTTTGAATTTCAATTAATATATTGATACCCTCAATGTTTAATGCTTCTGGGCTTTTTTGAAATACTAGAAAGTGAGGTCTTTTATCTTTGGAATAGTTTGCCATTATTCTGTTTTTTATTATCTTATTCTGGTTCCACATACTGATCCTTGTGTGGTTCCTTTATCTCAGAAGCAGTATGCCATACTTGAACGATGATGCATTTGCTCTTTTGACCTCATTGCTTGGTTCGGAGGTTTCTAAAGAAGCTCTTTCTATATTCGAAGTGTTGTCCCGCCACCAAAACTGTCACCCTAAAATTGCCGTGTCTGGTGCACTAACTACTCTCCTGGAGATTCTTGATGCCCACAGTAGAGAATTGCAGGAACCAGCGATCAAAATATTATGTAACATGACAGGAAGTAGCAAAATCGGTTCTTTGATTGCACCTTCAGAGTTGGTTCCTAAATTGGTTCCTTTTCTTGAGGATACAGCGCTCGCCAGAATTTGTGTCATCATTTTGCATAATTTGTGCAACAAAGAAGATGCTAGAATTGCTATAGCTGAAACTGATGGATGCATTGCAGCAGTTGTGAAACTGCTCGAGCGTGACAGTCGCAAGGACCAGGAACATGCAGTGGATTTTCTTCTTTCTTTATGCTCTCAACGGGTTCAATATTGTCAACTGGTAATGGATGAAGGTGTCATCCCTGAACTTGTCTCTGTATCTATTAATGGAAACAACAAAGCAAAGGCAATGGCTTTGGAGTTGCTGAGACTGCTAAAGGGGGAATTTAGTGATATTGGAGAATCTTATGAACCGGAAGTTGACATTCCTAAAACCCCTACCATTGACTTAACTCAACAGAAATCTTGTTCCAAAGGAACAGGAATTTTTGGGAAATTTTTCTCAAAACGCAGTTCGTCTGCTGCCAAAAGGATAAAATAGAAGGTCATGCAGTTTGAAGATAGTAAGATACATTTTTGCATGGTAGGATGTGTATCATTTCAGAGACTAGTTTTTGTTAGGGAGACTGCTTAAATGGAGTGGCATAGACAATAAGGATTCATATTGTTGTAGCCGCTTGGGATAGAAGGTGTAATTATAGTTGTTGTATCTATTTTTTGTTTGTATTTAATTGGTTTAACATTTCACAGGACATATTCAGGTGTATAGTATGTATTTTGTATGTACAAATATGATAACTTTTTAAAAGAGATCTCATTTTTTGATTAAAAAGTTGTAGTTAGGACAGAAGATAAATGAATATCTGTCTCCTCTAATTTCCTTCTTCTGAAGTTTTAACAATTACTCTGTTTCTTCCTTTAAGTTTTTATTATATTATTATTATTATTATTATTATTATTATAATAATAATTATTATTATTATTATTATTATTATTATAATAATAATAATAATTATTATTATTATTATTATTATTATTATTATTATTATTATTATTATTATTATTATTATTATTATTATTATTATTATTATTATTATTATTATTATTATTATTATTATTATTATTATTATTATTATTATTATTATTATTATTATTATTATTATTATTATTATTATTATTATTATTATTATTATTATTATTATTATTATTATTATTATTATTATTATTATTATTATTATTATTATTATTATTATTATTATTATTATTATTATTATTATTATTATTATTATTATTATTATTATTATTATTATTATTATTATTATTATTATTATTATTATTATTATTATTATTATTATTATTATTATTATTATTATTATTATTATTATTATTATTATTATTATTATTATTATTATTATTATTATTATTATTATTATTATTATTATTATTATTATTATTATTATTATTATTATTATTATTATTATTATTATTATTATTATTATTATTATTATTATTATTATTATTATTATTATTATTATTATTATTATTATTATTATTATTATTATTATTATTATTATTATTATTATTATTATTATTATTATTATTATTATTATTATTATTATTATTATTATTATTATTATTATTATTATTATTATTATTATTATTATTATTATTATTATTATTATTATTATTATTATTATTATTATTATTATTATTATTATTATTATTATTATTATTATTATTATTATTATTATTATTATTATTATTATTATTATTATTATTATTATTATTATTATTATTATTATTATTATTATTATTATTATTATTATTATTATTATTATTATTATTATTATTATTATTATTATTATTATTATTATTATTATTATTATTATTATTATTATTATTATTATTATTATTATTATTATTATTATTATTATTATTATTATTATTATTATTATTATTATTATTATTATTATTATTATTATTATTATTATTATTATTATTATTATTATTATTATTATTATTATTATTATTATTATTATTATTATTATTATTATTATTATTATTATTATTATTATTATTATTATTATTATTATTATTATTATTATTATTATTATTATTATTATTATTATTATTATTATTATTATTATTATTATTATTATTATTATTATTATTATTATTATTATTATTATTATTATTATTATTATTATTATTATTATTATTATTATTATTATTATTATTATTATTATTATTATTATTATTATTATTATTATTATTATTATTATTATTATTATTATTATTATTATTATTATTATTATTATTATTATTATTATTATTATTATTATTATTATTATTATTATTATTATTATTATTATTATTATTATTATTATTATTATTATTATTATTATTATTATTATTATTATTATTATTATTATTATTATTATTATTATTATTATTATTATTATTATTATTATTATTATTATTATTATTATTATTATTATTATTATTATTATTATTATTATTATTATTATTATTATTATTATTATTATTATTATTATTATTATTATTATTATTATTATTATTATTATTATTATTATTATTATTATTATTATTATTATTATTATTATTATTATTATTATTATTATTATTATTATTATTATTATTATTATTATTATTATTATTATTATTATTATTATTATTATTATTATTATTATTATTATTATTATTATTATTATTATTATTATTATTATTATTATTATTATTATTATTATTATTATTATTATTATTATTATTATTATTATTATTATTATTATTATTATTATTATTATTATTATTATTATTATTATTATTATTATTATTATTATTATTATTATTATTATTATTATTATTATTATTATTATTATTATTATTATTATTATTATTATTATTATTATTATTATTATTATTATTATTATTATTATTATTATTATTATTATTATTATTATTATTATTATTATTATTATTATTATTATTATTATTATTATTATTATTATTATTATTATTATTATTATTATTATTATTATTATTATTATTATTATTATTATTATTATTATTATTATTATTATTATTATTATTATTATTATTATTATTATTATTATTATTATTATTATTGTATATCTTGCTCTGTGCTAATATTGTTTCATCGAACCATGAGTTCTCCAATGAACAAAAGGAACCATTTAAGATGGAAACCTATTCAAGGATGCTTCCAAACTCTGATGAAGTAAGAAAAAATTTCTGTGCATCGCGCAAAATTTGTATTGACAGTCTGCTTGATCCGAAAGACCTTTGAGAAATTTAATTTAAATTCAACTTCTTGTTCAGGTATATATTTGAAACAAGTGTCTCCTTATTTTGTCAATATGGTCATTGAGACCATGAGCACGGTACCTGGTTCTAAGGACATCATTTCCTTGTATTTCTCTGTTTTGTTGTGTTTTTAATCAATTTATGCTTCTAATTTATACTAAAAGAATGTTGAATTCCAGAGATATGCCATGTTATCCTTAGACTGTGTCCCTAAGGCCTCAAGCTTGACTTATGTCTTATGGAATAGCCTATTTGGGGAAAGATTGAAACAAGAGATCATCATTGTCGTATAAGTAATTTTAAGTTAAATAAGCAAAGCATTATGGCCATTTTTCGACTTGGCATTGTTTCCTACTTAGACATGGACACCATCATTGTTAATAAAATTTGCAAACATACCACACCGATTACGGGAAAATCTTAGTATATCAGTTGGTTGGCTACCTAAACTTTCACTTTATTGATTAGAGTTCAGTTTCCTCCTCGTAATCCTCTCTCCCAAAAATAGGTAGGAAAAGATGTTTTCCGCCATTCTACTTTTCTCCTCCTTTTTCCAACTCCAACTTTGACATTATAGCATATATGTGTCATGTTTTGTTTTTTGTTCAATTTTGACGACCGTGTCAGTTCTGGAAATTGACTAATAATAATTGGTGATTTCTTAGTTTGCTATACTTGTTTATATTTAGTGGCTCTATCTTATTGAAAAAGTAAAGGCGGCAGGAAAAAAAGGGAATAATTCCCAGTAAATGACAAGGAAATTTCTCTTCTTTTTTTTGTTTATTCCCTTCTCCTTAATACATAATTCACACACAACATAACATGTGAAATTTGCTAGTGTTTATTTGTTATTGTATAAAGAAATATTTATTCCAAAAAACTCTATTAACCTTTGAAACAGTTTTGTGGCACTCCCCTTGTAAAAAAAAAATGAGGATCTAAGAAAACTTCCTAAGAAAAACATGTATATAAACACATTTTGTTTTTACCAAACTTTCTGAATCTATAATGTTTGTCTTTGAAGTTTCTCAGATAAGGTTAGGTGTCCACAAGCTATTTACAAAATTGCAGATTTGAATGGCCATAATAACTAGCCTGGTAAACTGTGTAAGTTCTCTCCCTTCTCATTTAAACTTTCACGTGATTCAAGAAGCTGCTGTTGTAAAATGTCTATTATCAAAGAACTTCGAGATGGTGAAAAACAAAAAAAGAAAAAGGACTTTGAGATCATCGCGAAGCATTGCCAAATATTATTATTTATAAAGAGCTTTAGGACAAAGTCACCAAACTCTCTATGTATATCTAGCTGGAAGTGGTCCAAAACATCAGCTTCAACCAGATACCAATTCACCATAAACAATCTGAAATTTCCAAGTTCCGGCAGGTCCAAGGTATTACACTTCCAACAAGAAATAGCTAGGAAAAACTTAGTTGCAAATATGGGATATGCCGAGGTGTTGATAGTGTAATAAACAATGTGAATAATCTGTCAACTTTTCCACCATCGTTCAAGTACCTAACCGATGAATACAGCTGCCAATTGATTAAAATGACCAAGACTCGTCATTGAACTAATGAAAAACTGGTCTTTTTTCAGAATACATATGCAAATGCAGCTCAAGGGTCTGGACTGAAAACTTATGCTCATGAAAAACATTGGAAGGGGATTGTATGGATCATAATCAATTCTGCGCATGAAAGTGGCTCTATAGATCAACGAAAATTTTCTCAATTTACGTGGCAAAAAGCTGAATGAAAAATTTAAAAGATTAAGGATAATATTAGTTCAAGGAAACAGTAAACATGAGAATGCTATTGGAGAAACTGCACAGGGCACAACTAAAATCTCATTTATACAAATGGCTGTGCATCGAGAACTTCTCTCAGACATTGAACATAATTTTGCAACATTATGAAGCAACCAAAGAGAAGAAAGGAAGCTTATCATGATTTGCAATCTGCATGAAATCATTCACAGGCTGGTTTCGTGTCAAAGCTGCTCAAGCAGATTGCAAAAGCTTGGAAAGCAGAAAGTGGATAGCGGTAGTCCATGGTGAAGATGTCTTTTCCAATTTTGCCAAACTGTAAAATTACTTTTTCTTGTTCTGCGACTGGTATATTGTGAGATGGATCAACAGCTGCCACTAGCTGAAAATTTTTCACAGAAGCCACCGTGACACGGCCTTTAAAATTTAAGCACCAGCACTGCAATTGTTCATGCCACCTAGGAGCCTTGTTTTTTAGCACGAGCAACTCTTGAGAAGTACCAGAGGAGCTGATATCCATAGCTGACTCCTTTGCTTTTGAGAGTCGTGCAGAAAATGACTTCTCATTAAAAGATTGTGGGAATGATTTAGGTGTTGGAGCACTGCCTCCCTCCCGGATTGAAGACAAAGGGATAGAGTGCATGGAAGAATGCATTCTCCTAGGTCCTCTTGTACGAAGAACATTGAGTTCATAGGAAATGGTAGCTACTCTATAGTTGCATGCAGGTACTCTTGGAGAAACTTGTTCTGCATGAAATCTACGACTGATACGACCAGGTTGTTGAATGGCGGCATCACTTGGAGGTTGGCTATCATGTATGGTAAACTTGGTCCCAAGAAAGTTAGACCTGGTCAAATCATTTTCAAACATTAGTAAAGTAACATGATGGAAAGTAGAAGCTTTTCTTTGCCTCCTGCTAATTTGATGGGGCAGAGAGGAGTGAGTGAAAGAAATATAATTGGAAATTTGATTGAACTTGCCTCAATTTTCCGGCATACATGTTGCTAGCTCGAGAAAAATCATCTGCAACCAACGATATCACAAAGTCTGTGCTTGTTGCCCTTCTAATTTTTTTGGCAGACAACAATAGTTTATCCCTCTCATCCTCAGCTGTCATAAAGTAAAATATCAGTTATGCATCTTTCATTGACTTGGAAGAATTTCAGATGAAATACAGACCACAAACATTTGTAGAACTGTAGAAGTTATAAAAGGTTTTGAATTTCTGATCTTGAATGTCAGACACAATACATTCAGCCTAAGTGTAAGTGCCCCGCTAAAGTAGGGTCTTCAAATCTTTACAAGACAAACTCTATTAATTAATCAAATACAAAAGAAATCTTGAAGCTGGTTCAGAGACAAGGAATCATTTAAGAGAATATCCATCTCGCATTTCAAGAAGAGATTACTTACATGGAGTCATGCCAAAGTAGAGGAGATAAACTGAATTAGCTTTGTCCCGTTTAATGAAGCACTGGATTGGGGATTCACGGGGACCCGGCTGGTTTAAACATGGAAACAAAAGATAATCTGTCTTAGTTTCAATCAACATCAGCAATAGAAATAGAAAGGAAACTGAAACAAATTAGGGAGATTACCTGCTTCAGTGAAATGGGAAAGGTAAGCCTACCACATTCCTCAGGAGTCTTAACGATCTCCTTGGTAATTTCTCTCCATGATTTGCAAACAGATGCACAAAAGAGAATCACGGATCGAGCAGGCCATGATGCCTCACTCTCTTCAACCCTACGGATGATATCCAAAAGAAGTTCTGGTGGTAAATTTGCCCATTGCCCTTGCTCAATGGGATCAGAAAGGGCAACATCAGGGACTATATGTGACCGGGTTCTGTTGCTCCAATGTTTTCTTTCTGTTCCCCTCCTTGATATATTTCCTATCCCATCTTTCATCTCCCTCAGCTCACGAACAATGCTCTTCAAAGACATTTCTATCAATCACATCAACTACACTTTTCCTTCAAACAGAAGGGTAAAGCAATTAGAACAATGAAAGAACTTTCCAACATTTTCACCTTTTAACCATAACATCAATAAAATTCAAACTTTCTGGTTCTACTATATGATTCTCCTCTAATCAGACCCACTTAATTCCAATCCAAAATATGTCTTTTAAGACAAACTAGAAATTCTCTATGTTTTCATCAAAATCAATAGCTTTTGTGAGGGAGAAAAAAAAAGATCTGCAAGAATGTAGGAACACGTGCTTTATGTCATTTCTAGCACATCCCAGGTTTCAAAATCAAAACTTCAGTACCCAAAATTGTAATTCTGAGATTCCGCAACAATTTTTTTAAAAAAAACAAAAATTTAAAATGTGAGTTTCATTACAAAGGCAAAAGAATACCCATGAAAGAAAATCAAAATGTGCGATCTCGTTGCATTTGTTATATTATCTCCGACGAAAAATCAAAAGCAGAGCCGACATGCAGCTAGGAAAAGAAGAAGAGATTAAGAAAAAAGAATAAAGGAAATACATCCAAAAAAACATAAAATGCACCAAAACATAGAAAAGGGTAAGAGAAAACCTTTAAAAAACGATTTACAAAGAAGATGAAGTCGTTGAAAGCAAGCTACGGGATGCAGAGATCGAAGAAGGAAAAAAAAGGGCGAATGAGGTGGACGTCCTCACTTCTCAGGTGAAACCCTGGATCGGCAACGCTTTTATGTCATTATGCCGGAACCACCAGTGGCACCACCACGAAAAAACGCCGTTAATTCCGCCAACAAATTGAAGGAAAAATGTCACGAGCTAGGAAGACGAAAGGGCCTCCTCTGTGTGCGTATCTATCAGAGCTCTTCCATATGTGAAAATGACAAAAATGGTACCTCATATTTGAGGCTATTTTAAAAATAATATCTCAAGTATTCACTAAACATTTCGGTCACCTTAATTTCTCAAAAGTTAACACTTTTCATCTCTCGGACAGAGAGAGAGGGGAGATTTAACCAAAAAGCACACACACACACAAAAAACAAATACACTATACACTAACAACAAAAAATTAAAAGGTAGAAATTACACCTAAAAAATTATGGCATATTATAATAAAATCAAGTATAGCAGAAACAACAAAAAATATATCTCTAAATATTAGTTTTGCTAATTTTCTTTTTTGACCAGACCCCACGATGTGGAATTTTACTGGGTTGTTGTTGCTAATTTTCTTTTTTGAAAAAATTATCTAAATACACAACTTATTTTACAATATTTATTCTCTGAAATTCCATACCATTTAAAAAAATTACAAAAATTCATATTCTCTCCTATTCTCGAATACATCACTTTACTCGATGTATCGGTCAGATACATTACTCTACACGATGTATCGGTCGGATACATCATTTTACGCGATATATCGGTCGAATACATTATTTTACGTGATGTATAAAGACGTTTTGGAATGTATCCGAATTTCACTAAATTTAAAAAATTCTTGTAATTTTGAAAAAAAATAGGGCTAAAATGTAATTAATTGTTAACAATATGGAATTTATGTAATCCTTACTTCTTCTTTTTTTAATATACTACTTCTATCAAATTTAATACTATATAGTAGTAGATATAGTATAAGGGTATAATTGAAACTGTATATTAATTTTTGTCTGAAAATTTATATTAATTTTTGTTTTAAATTTCTATTGTAATACTTATTTTCAAATAATTTTTTTAAAAAATAAAAATAACACTTATTTCAAAACAAAAATAAAAATAAAATACAAAGCTATACTCTAGACAAACTTAAAGCATGCACTTCATAGATCCATAAATCTATACTCGTATTAGCAAGAGCATGATTTTAGTTATGTTAAAAATGGTTTTACATACTTCCAAAAATGGACCGCAAAATCAAAATCAGATAGCCGTTAAATATTTAAACATAACGTGTTTTTATTGTGGTCACAAAGAGTCAAACGCACTAATCTAGCTAAGTATTATTTCATTTGTCTAATAAATTTATCGTATTTTTTATTTATATGTCCCTTAAAAAAACATAAGGGTGTTTTTTGATTATTTATTGATATTATATTTTAAAATATAATATTTTTCATTAAATATATATAGTATTTAATTATCACTATTTCATAATTAAAGTGTTTTAATCTTCAAGAATATTTACTACTAAGAACTAATGAGAAAATAATAAATTAAAATTTTTAAAATAATAAATAATTTAAGAGGGGTGGTCTGCTCTGCTTTTTCATCACCTTTTAGGGACGCGTGTGAGTGTGTCCTTACCTTGTTCAAATGTCTCTCTCCACCATATGCTTACTTGCTTACCCAGCACGTACTGATAGTGAGTTACTGACACAGATCTAAATTTTGTTTGACCACTTATAAAATATATAGACAAAATAATTTGTTTGATCTATTATGTACAAAATATAATTTTCTTATATTTAAAAATATAATTATTTATTAAAAGAAAAAATTGAAAGTGTCTTATAAAATCAATTCTTCCCTAATCCTCCCACTCATTTTAACTATTGAAGGAGCATTACGATAACTAATTGAGAAATTTAAGAGGGAGATAAATAAAATTTCAGAAAAATATTGTCGTCATTAAGACTATTAAATACATTTTTTCTCAACTTACTGTGCCAAAAAAAAAAAAAATTAAAAGACATATAGTATATGAACCAATCTAGTACTATATTACCAATATGAGTTATGGTGTAGTAATTGAACTACTTCACCCTTAACTAGAAGTCTCAGATTCAAATTTTGAATATGGAAAAAATTAGGTCGGGAGCGTCATCAATAAATGGACCCTGCAGTCGATTTTGATTTATTCGATGCTCTAATATGTGGGCTCCGTACCCAGAATGAAAGTAAAATTAAAAAAATAATCTAGTATTATATTCTAAATCAACGAATTCACAGCATTTTCTTTTTCTATTAATAGGAGCATCGATCTATTACTGAAAAGCAACATCCACTCATAAGCAGTGAAAAGATCTCTTATATGTATTCGCTGAAAATCATTAGACAGACGGCGATCCCAATAAGCTTTTTTCGATTTTCAGGAATTTGAAGCGGAAAAATCCCAATTATCCTATCAAAACTCAAGTTAGATCTCATTTTCCTAATTTTGTGTTTACAAATGGTCCTTAAGGAATCACACAAACGATTACAATCTCCAAACGATAGAAACAATGTGAAAACCATTCATGGTCGGTTTGCAACGAACAAAATGAATAAGTAGTGTGTAATTACAACATATAAAACTTTTTACACCATCATATATATTTCACCTAGATTAATAGTTGTAAAATCTTCCTAACAAGCTTAATATTATAAGTAATCAAAAATAGAAAAGTAATATGCTATAACCGGTTAAATACAGATTCATAGTGTAAAAATTATTTACATACAAGTATAACTTAAATCCATAGTAAATGACTTAAGCAATTAATATCAATTTTTTCACGTTACATGTTTAATGACCTGAGATCTGCATATTTTTAATTTAAAATTCATAAATTTTCTTTACCTTTTTAAATTCTGTGTCAAATTAAAACAAGATCAGACAAATAAATTGAAATAAAAGAGGTAAGTGATCGGTCAGTGGGCGCAACTTTCCTTTAACTCCATGCCCATGGAGCCATGGAGGCGTGGAAGACGTAATTGGACGTAGTATATGTCAGGTTTTGCATTGTCTTTCTAATTATTTTCTTGGGAAGTAGTATTAGCTGGAACATCTGTTTTTATTTGAATTTCTGGTGACCCCATGAAAGCAAGTTTAGTTGTTATGAGTTATGACATTTAGGTCGTACGTCCATCTTCACCACAATCATATCAGATTTGCATAGAAAAAATAATTAAATTTGTCCTTATACTTATTTGAAATTGAGAAATTATATCATTTATTAAAACTTTTTCATACTTCAGGTATTTTAATATATTTTATATATTTTTAATTTAAAACTATAAGATTCAAAACTCTTCTTTATTTTATTTAATTTTGTGTCAAATTAAAATAAGACGAATAAATTAAAACGAAAGGAGTATATATTATTATTGAGTTGTGTTAAAATCAATGATCAAAGTGATGAATACAAAAGCTTAGGACGAAAATCAGAAAGAAACACTACAGAGACAACCGGAGAGAAGAAGATTCATTCTCTAATTTGCAGAACTGAGTTTGATACAAAGCTCTCACCTATTTATCTAGTCTAACTAGATTAATTGAGGAAAATATCTAATCTACTAACTAACATATAACTACCGTTCATTTACCACACTAACTAATCTTAAGTTAGTTATAACTAACTATGACAGTTGGCTTCCACTTCTAACAGCTTCACTTTCAACACTCCCCCTCAAGCTAAGGGTTGAAAGACATCTATCAACCTCAAGTTGTTTAATGTATAGTGATGTTGCTGACCTCCCATAGCCTTAGTCAAAATATCAGCTTCTTGATCAATTCTCGGTATGTGCATTGTCTTGATTAATCCTTTCTGTATTTTTTCCCCCCATAAAATGACAATTAATTTCTATGTGTTCAATTCGTTCATGAAATATGAGATTCCCGGCTATTTGTATGGTTGCTTTGTTATCACAAAATAGCTCAACTGATGCCTTTACTTTCATACGTATCTCCTCTAACAGTCTTACAAGCCAAAAAAAAATTGCAACTACAGAAGCCATGCTTCTATATTCTGCTTCAGTTGTGCTTCTTGATATAGTTTCTTGTTTCTTTAACTTCTAGGAAATCAAAGACTTGCCCAACTTCACACAATAACCTGTCACTGACTTTCTTATTACTGCACAAGATGCCCAGTCAGAATCCCAGAAAGCCTTCAATGTATCATCTTTATCACTACTCAGCAGAATAACTAAACTAGGTCTACCTTTGAGGTATCTTACTAGATAAAGTGCTCCTTCTAGATGAGATTGTTTTGGTTCATGCATAAATTGACTCAAAGTTTGCACTGCATAGGATATGTCTAGTCTTTTCATTGTTAGATAAAGTAACTTTCCCACCAATCTCTGATAAGCATTTTTGTCTACTAGTTGTGGATCCTCATTTTCCTTCTTCAAATGTTTGTCATACTTAGTGGCGGTAAACTTCCAGAGGTGTCATGACAGGCTTTGCTCCTGCTAAACCCCATTCTGAGATCAACTCTAATATATATTTTCTTTGAGTCATTATGATCCCTTTGCTGGGCCTTAGAAATTCTATCCCTAAAAAATATCTTAATTCTCCTAAATCCTTGATTTTGAAGTTCTGTTGTAGAGTATTCTATTAATCCTTGATAAGCATCAGATCATTCCAGTAATCAGCAAGTCATCAACATATATGAGTATCATCACAAACTTCTGATCTACCTTTTTGGTGAACAAAGAATAATCATGCTTGCTTTGTTGGAAACCAAATTTAATCAATGCAGTGGTAAGCTTGATATTCCATTGTCTAGATGTTTGCTTAAGACCATATAAAGACTTCTTCAACTTACATACCTTTGATGTCTCCCCCTTACTGCCAAAACCTTGAGGCAGTACCATATATACTTTTTCATAGAGATCATCTTGGAGAAAGACCTTAAACACATCCATTTGAAACACAGGCCAATCATTCCTAGCAGCTAAAGAAATAGCATATCTAATGGTGACCATTTTGGCAACAGGTGAAAAAGTATCATGATAATCTACCTCTTCCTACTGAGTGTATCCTTTAGCTACAAGCCTGGCTTTAAACTTTTCTATGGAACTATCAGCCTTATACTTGATTTTATATACCCATTTGTAGCCTATAGGTAGTTTACCTGTTGGTAAGTCGACTACATCCCAAGTTTTATTATCCACAAGAGCAACAATCTCTAGTTTAATTATCTGTACCCATATGTCATCTAGTATATCCTCAGAATAAGTTTTATGTTCAATAGTGGCAAAAAATTTGAAAAGGAAAGCTTGATAACTAGGACTGAGGTATGAGTAAACAACAACATGATTAATGAAATGTGGATTAGACCTAAAATGTGGTGGAGGATGAACATAGTCAGCCAACCAGATTGACAATTTAGTAACTTTAGTGAGTCTTTTGGGAGGAACTGGAGATGGTGTAATCTGAGTTGATAAAGGTATGGAATAAGGAGATGAAGGTGAAATAATAGGTGAAGTAGGTGTAGGTACAGAGGTATCAGGAGAAGAAGAAGATGATAGAGAAGGGGAAGGTATGTCAGATACAGCATGAGATAGAGAATGTTGTGGAACAACAAGTGTAGTGTCTGAGTCAAGAATATATGAAGAAGGAAAGGGAAAAGGAGACGGAGAAGAAGAGATAGCAATAGAGTGTTTGAAAGGGAAAATATGTTCTCTAAAATGAACATCCCTGCTAACAAAAAAACATGAGATTGCAGGTTATATAGCCTGTATCCCTTTTGAACAAGTGAATAATTCATGAAATAGTTGGTATAGCTCTAGGAGAGAATTTATCTAGAGGATTAGGATCAGTGGCATAGCATAAATAACTTATAATTCTCATGTGATTAAAAGAAGGATGGGAACCGTACGCGAGACTTCCGCCTCATACAGCTCCGCCCCGAGCTTCCGTCATATGGTGAGAGACCATAAAAAATACTACAAGGTAGTCTATTTATAATGTATGTTGCAGCAAGCACACAATCACCCTAGAATTGAATAGGTATGTGACCTTGAAAACGTAGTGCTATGTTTTCGTTCAGCTACCCTATATTGTTGTGGTGTATACATACAGGTCCTTTGATGAATGATACCAAGAATCTAGAAAAGAGATGTACATTAAGAGCTAAGGAACTCAAGTCCATTATCAGATCTGATTATTTTGATAGAAGTACTAAACTGATTGTGAATAAGCTGTATGAAAGTTTTCAAGTGTATCATGCAGTCACTTTTGAATTTCAATAGAAAAACCCAAGTCATGCGGCTGAAATCATCCACAAAAGTGAGAAAGTACTTATTTCCATTATAAGTGCTATGTTTATAAGGACCTCATACATCCATATGCACTAATTGAAAAGCTTGAACATAAGAAATCTTATGAATAGGAAAAGGCAATCTAATTTGTTTTTGCAAAAAGACAAATTGGATAATTACAAATTTGAGTTTTATCTAGAGTATGTTTAATAGCATGTATCTGATTGAGGATGTGAATTGGTGCATGACCAAGCTTTTAATACCAAACAAAGCTCTTGACATTGACAGTTTGAATAGAAAAACAGATGAATTTATCTTGTAGAATGAAAGAATTGGCAGGTGATGGTGATTTGGAGTTGAGAATGTAGAGCCCATCATTTACTTTACCAATTCCATTCACCTTGTCAGAGTAAAGATCCTGAAAAAGAAAAAAATCAAGATAAAATGAGGCAAAGCACTATAAGTCTTTGGTAAGTTTAGATACTGAAAGTAAGTTGTATCTAAACAATGGAACATATAGGACATCTTTAATGATTTGGTCCTTATCTAATTGACAAGTTCCTTTGTGAGTTATCTGAGCTACATCATCATTTGGTAGATGAACTTGGTTTTGGGAGGAAAGTGGAAGACTAGAACTAGATGACATTAAGTCCATAGATGAAACCATGTGATTTGAAGCTCCTGTATCAACAATCCAGAAGTTAGTCTTAAAACTAGCTAGAAAACAGTTAGTTTTACCTGCCATATTAGCTACACTTTCAGGAGAGTCCTGTTGATCTATCAAGTTGAGAAGCTTCTTGAACTGTTCTGCTGTAAAACCTTAATCCTTAGATGAGTTTGCAGTAGTTTGTTGATTATTTTTTTTGCTGGTCATAACTATCATGATAATTCACATTAGCATTTTGTGCATTGTAGCCCCCAGATCTGTATTCATTTGCACCTCTGTGTCTAGAATTATTGTTATTTCCTCCTCTGAAACCATGTTGTTTTCTCTCCTTATTTCTGGTGAATTTGAAGTCAGGTAGATAACCAATTAGTTTACAACACTGCTCTCTAGTGTGATCCTTAAGATGACAAAAATCACATTGAAGGTTAAAGCCTTTTTTTATTCTCATATTATTGCTATTCCTCATGAAGTTACCACTACCACTACCAGATCCACCAGAACCAGATCTTGAGGATTCCCCCTCTTCATAACGAGAATGCAGAATTGATTTTTGCTTGAGATTATGACCATGTCATATCATAGCAGCTGCTGCAAGAGCTGATGATTCTCCTTCCTCATAATGTAGTCTCGAATGAGATATCAATGTGCTCTCTGACTTTTCTCATGAATTATTAGGGAATAAGTTTGATTCAAAAAAGGTATAGTTGGCATTATTAGAATCTGACTCCTAGGTTGGCTGTAATTTTCATTCAAACCTCCTAAAAATTACATGAGTTTTTATTGTTCCAGATTTGCAATAAAATCGCGTGACTTATCACATGAACATGAGGGAGGTGGAACTAAAGACTCATATTCTTCCCAAAGTTCTCTCAATCTCGAAAAGTAGATTGAGATAGTAGATGTGCTTTGAGTCAAGGTTGAAATTCCCCTATGTACATGATAGATCTTCGTAGCATTCACCTTGTCAAAATGTTCCTTGAGATCTGCCCACACCTTATGAGCATTTGAAGAATATACAATTCCGTTAACTAGATCCTCCGATATTAAACTCATGATTCAGGACAATACTATCGCATTCACACACTCCCATTAATGTGCCATTTGACGCTCATACATGTCTTTCCTGCATGTGCCATCTATGAAACCAATTTTATTATTCTCTAGCAACGCAATTCGCATTGATTTGCTCCAGAGTGTGTAGTTCTCCATTCCAGTAAGAACACGGTGATCTAGATTTACTCCAGGAACATCCAAATTTTGCAAAAACAAAGGATCAAATGAATCAAACATAGAAGCTGATCTCTGATTGCTTCCATGTCCAGATTCATTCACATGTGCTCGATTCACATCCAATGAATTAGTTCCATTCGCCATTGAAAAAAAATTGAGAACAAGAGTGAGAGGAATGAAATTTGAGTTTGGAGAGAAGAAAAACGAAAAAAGAACTGAAACGAATAGATGAATGCAAGCTCTACAAATTGGATATCGATTACTAAATCTCGATCGCCATTGATGTCTCTGATAGCATGTTAAAACCAATGATCAAAGTGATGAATACAGTAGCTTAGGACGAAAATCTGAAAAGAGCACTAGAGAGACAACTGGATAGAAGAAGATTCATTCTCTAATTTGCAGAATTGAGTTTAGTACAAAACTCTCAGCTATTTATCTAATCTAACTAGATTAATTGGGAAAAATATCTAATCTACTAACATATAACTATCGTTCCTTTACCACACTAACTAATCTTAAGTTAGTTATAACTAACTATGACAGTTGCTTCCACTCCTAACAGCAAGTTGAAAGTGGAGTAAAGGCACTCTGACACTAGATCTGCTTCATAAAAATATTTGTTGTCATGTGATGTTTGAGAGAGATAAGGTATTTCATGTTTGGGCATCCATTCCTAATCTACTCATCGTTCTTTCCCATGTCTTGCCAGCTCACAACTTTGATGTTTTCACTTTTCTTAATGCTATATTTTTAAAACTATTTTGTTCATCAGCTATCATATTTGTAACTTATTTATTTCCTTCATTAATTCTTATTTCGAGAGGATTTAAATTTGTTTATACCGTTGACATGTCTACTCTAATCTCTAACGAGAAGGTGGTGCAGTTGTTAAAAAATTGAGATTAGACTTTCCACCGTTGTCCATTATTTAGTTAGTGATCCTTGTTTTCTTAAATAACTTATGTATTGAGTTATGGACCGTACAGATCGTGGAGTAATGGGTCATTTCATGCAAACTGATAATTTTACTAGAAGACGTTAGATTATGGTCTAAATTTTATAAGTTATTATAAAGCTCGTAAGATTGAGACTATACAAGCTAATATTAGATTCGAATTTAACGCTATGTAAAAGGATAACTTTTAAAGATCTATATGTGCATAACTTTTAAAAATATGGACAAAATTTAAATGATCTGCACAAAATGTTCAGCGGACTGTTTTTCTAGCTGGGCTAGATATTGATTCTTGTAAGTCCAAATTGGACTGTCCAAGCTAGGTCCAGTGTGTAAGTGGGCTGCGTTCTCCTTTGCTGCTGGAAAGCCCAAATAGCAGCTACTTACTAACACCATTGTCCATTGGCATTCCCTTTCATACAGAACATGATTTTATTGAAGGAGAATTTTCGCATATAACCACTAAAAAATATCTTAATTATGCTGCATATCTATAGTTTGCTAATTACAATTTGTAGCTATAGTTATAGCAATAACACAAGTTATAGTGATTGAGGTAGTGATATTTGTATAATTCGTCCAACATTTATATACGTTTGTATAATTCGCTCGCAGTTTTTATATAACGTTTGTATATTTCACTATACAATTCATGCACAACGTTTGTATAATTCGCTATACAATTTGTAGTATTTGTATATTTCGCTATACAATTCGATTCACGCACAACATTTGTATAAATCGCGCGAATTATACAAACTCAACTGTATAATCGCGTGAATTATAGAAAACTCAAACTATAATCACAGTTAGATGTTTGTCGCGAGACATAATTAATTCAAACTATAGCTATATTAGTTAATTAACTAGTATATATTTGCTTATCCGCATAATTTTTTCTTTATTCAACTACTACAAGTCTACAACAATAACAACATTGTATTTTTTCATATTTAATCGAAAAGGTTAAACACATCATAATTTATTGGAAAACAACATAAACATTGTCTTTTAAGACTCTAATTTATATAGGCAGTTGTCCTAGGCCCCTTAATTTGAGGGCCTCATTTTTTTAAGCAATAATAGGTTATAGATATTTTTTTAAAAAAAAATATTGAGCTTTATTTGTAGAAAATATAAGCTTTTCAAATAAGAGAAAAAAATTATTAGAAGTTTGACAAAGTTAGAATACTATGTCTTAAGAAAGAGAAATGGATTGACTATAATAAATTTCATAAATAAAAGGGAAACATACATATATATATATATATATATATTAAAATTTAAGGCATAATATATTAAAATTTAAGGCATCATTCGAATTTGACTTTAGGCCACTGCTATGTTTTGAGCCGCTGTTTCATGCTCACTTTGGCAATTATGAAATCAAGTTTAGTTACCCAAAAATGATATAATGCTTGGTTAATTGCATAAAGTTAAGGAACAATTTCTTAATTACACACCCCTTTTTACCATATTTACTTATTTTTCCTATCGTTTTAAAAAATATCAAAAATTTCTTCTTTTGCTCCCATCATCCCTTTTTCCAGATACATCAATTCAAAATACCATATCCATAATTTTCTTTCTTTTTTCACTCCACAAAACTCTCCACAGTTACATTCATTAATTTATTTTTGAATTTCAAATATTTTCTCTTTTCAATTAATGATTTCAAGTTATTCAAGAGGTATATTTCTTTCCATCACTTCAGTTTTTTTTAAAAGTTTTTCATCTAAAAAAATTGCTGATACATATGGATGAAGGTCGATTTGTGTTGTTCATCTTTTTGTGATACATATAGGTTCACATTTTTAATATATCTAATTATTTTTGTTTCTTAAATTAATGTATAATGCCTTCGTTTTAACATTATAATACATTATATTTGAATTGTATTTTCGAGATAGATAGATTTATCATGATACATTATATTTATATACCTTGTTTGAATTGTTAAGTACAATATTTCTACTAGATACATTAAATGGGTAATTATTGCCCATAAGATGTTATATTTGAGATAGATACACTACTAGTAGTTGTCATGTATCAGATACATTTATTATAAATTCAATTTTATGTATCATGTGCAGAACTCATATGTATTAGAAAAATATTAACAACAAAAAAGAAAAAAAAATCTCCAGTTGTTGTATGAATATGATACAAACTGATATTGTTATAGAGACATTAGTGATTATATATCAACAATTATATTTGATAATGTCTACAGATACATAAAATTTTAGTTGAATAAGTTAAGGTATATGTATCTGATAGTAAAAAATAATGAAATTTGTAATAGTTATGTATCAAATAAATAACTATGAACATGATACATACTAATTTGTGTTTTAATAAATTAAGGTTATGTATCAAAACTAATATTTGAACATAATATATTGTGTATGATAAAAATGAAATGTATCATAATATTAAAACGAAAGCATGATACATTAATTTAAGAAAGAAAAACAACTAGATACATTAAAAATCTGAACCTATATGTATCACAAGAAGAGGAACAATAAAAATTGAAAAAAAAATCAACAATCTGATTTGTTGAAAACAAAAAAATGTGATGACGAAATCCTTTTGCACATTTTTCTTTGCTCTGTACCAACTCCCGTAACTTTTTTTTCACTTTCAACAATGACGTCATCCATGGATCTTGGCTCAAAGCCTTTACCGGAGCCATCACCAACTCCCGTATTTTGACCAACAACAATTCTATCCCTTTTATATCGTCCATATTTTACCTCACTTTTTCAGATTTCGAAATGTCTCAACAAGATCGACAGGTTCATGTTGTATCAATACAATTTGTCGACAATTTTAATTCAAAAATTGAGAGTTTTTTGGGAAGAATGGGAAGAAGAATTTTGAATTTTGAATTGTATTAGCATATTTTAATTTGTTAGGAATTGAATCTCACTGCCAATAAAGTTTTTCCATAATTTATGCTTTCTTTATTTATTTTTTTCCTTTTTAAACATAACAAAATATTCAATTAATAGATCTTCCGTTAATTTTTTTTTTACCCCAACAGTATTAAAGGCATCACTATATATCAAGGAAGATGACTTACGTATCAGAATTTTTTAAAAAATAAGGGATTTTTGTAATTTGAAAAAGAATAGAGATAAGATGTAATTTACTCTTAACACTATGAGATTTAGGTAAGTTATAGTAAAGTTAGTTTGTAATAGATTATAGTTTTTTCCTATAAGTATTTAAGTCAACTTAAACAACATTGTATGTTCTGATGTGAGAATGTATGATAATGCAATATTTGTGTCTGTTTGGTGAAGGGTTACATCTGTTCATGTCTACCAATATTCATCCTTCTTCAATATAGTCTGTTACAGTACAATATCAAAAAAAAATTAAAATAAAAAAATGGATTTAATTTATGTTTATTAACAGTATATATATTTTTTAAAATATTATATTTAATTTGTTATAATAGGTAAAATATCTTTTTTTTGCAAAAAATTTCTTACATGTATTATAGAAATTAAGTTCTCTTAGAATAATAAGGTACAAATCCAAAAAAAGAAAAAAAACCTAGTTGAAAGAAGAGTGAAGGATAGACAATGTTAAATACATACGCACATCAAGTATTTACCTTATTACCATAACTAATCATAATTGAGTAATTTAATTCCGTAAAGTATATACCATTAATTAATTCAAACTCATAAAAAATAAAAAAAGTATCATAACGAAAAATTATTTATTTCAGTACCCCTCCATTTCATATTAAGTGAATTTTTGAAGGATTTTTCATTGTTCAAAATAATTGAATTGTTCAAAGTTCAAGATAGATGTTTGAAACTTTTTTTATATTTGCCCTTTCATTGAAGTTTTATATTTTCTAGGAGATAAATCACAGTATTTGCAAAGTTATATTTATGATTTTAGAAAAGGTAATAATGTAAAGTATAATTTAAATTATGTCCTTAAATATTTTTTAATATGTGTGTATTGTCTCACAAATTCACGGAAGAGGAAGTAATATTTTCCTTCAATTCTATAAATGTCTAAATCAATTGCTAGGATGAGCAGCCAATGAAACTGAGTTTTCAACTACCACACGTTTCTAGTATTTCCCATGAGCTCCTTGGGGAACTTCCAATGGATGGATACCTATAATTAATTTATTTTAATTTATTTTATAATTTAATAGAGTAAAAAATACTTAATGTTCTACTATAAAAAAAATTCCTACCAAAAATGAACTACAAGTGGAATAATTCATTCCTTCTGAAAAAATACGTCATTCCTTTTATAAACCTACTTTACCTGAGTTTTATTTTAATATTTATTTTATACTTATTCACCAACCCCGTTAGTTAACATGTACTAATACGTCTGATTCTCAAGTGATATTCCCTTTTTGTTTTTCTGTTATTTCATTTCCTTAAATTACTGAATTAACAGTAAAAAAGTTGAGCAATGTAATTAAAGCTGTATATGCGTTTTGTTTTTGGAAAATTTATTAAAAACAATATCGGATACAAGTTTGAAAAAAATTAATTAGGAAGCAGGATCCATCCTAATTCTGTGACTAAAAGGATGGGTAGTTGCTGGTTTCTTTATATAATTTTTTAGCTATTTTTAGGTTTGAGTTAGACCTAAATTCCAATTGTTGAACATGGTACCTTAGCAAGACACCCATCCCAATTTTTGTTTTGGATATTGGGCCTCACATCAAATTATCCATGTTTCATATATCCATCTCTAGGCGTGAGTGTGTGCGTGTGAAGAGTCGCATGTCGAGGGTAAAAGGGACGGGTGGTCTCTTTACCTGGCTCGGACAATACTCACCTCTTGAGCTAATTTTTAAATTGAATTAGATTCCAGGTCCATTTCTTTTTAACACGTTCAACTGTATCATAATCAAATGCAATGCAGTAAATTAAAACTGGTAATTTAACCTTTAGAGCTGCACAAGTTGCTTTTCTCTGCTACTAATGTATTATGTACAACTGGTTTCGTATGAGGGGTTGGTCATCGTAAAAGGAATCCTTAACAGAACATTTTAAGTGAGATCTAAGCAAAATGTGGCCAAGTTCGAGGAAATAAAGAAAAGCAACTAAACCTTACAAGTAAAATTAGCTCTTACAAGTCCCTGCAGAATTTTAATTACTTTTGCTAAACCTTTTGTATGTGTTTATCATTTTGTAAAGGTGACATGAATGGATTTAACTTGTATATACTAATAGTTTGCATTTTTTGATTACTTTTAACCTCTGGCATAGATACCCTGTAGTGTTTTTTAGGTTACTAATCCCACTTTCGATGAAAGTTTACCCGTAATCATCTTTCGGAATTATCAGTATATATATATAGAAGTTGAAATCGCTAGGAATTAGCAATATTATTGCATGCTAATTAACTTCCAACTCCAGCACCAAACAGTGAACTTAACTTCTTTCTTTACCGTTAAGGTAAAGTTCATATGGTGCTATTTTATATTCTTCTCCTCCTTTAAAGATTGAGTATATTGGCTTTTGAATTTAGCCTCTACGTCAGTCAATGGCTCACAAAATGTCTTCATCAGTATTTGCTTAAAAGCTTTGCAGTACGGCCCATTGGAATCCTTTTCCACCTAATCTCTGTTCTCATAAATTGTATTTGCCTCTCATCATTTCACTTGTATAAATATACCTCTTACTTACACCTTTCTCTCATCATTCAAACAGTTGCTTTAGAGCTTCTAGCAAAGAAAAATGGCAACGCAGACGAGTTTGTTAGGCTTCCTTGCCGTTGGATTTCTTTGTTTCATTTGTCTTCCTGCTGAGGCTTCCCTTAAGAAATATCAATTTGATGTTAGTCTCTTCAACTCTCAAAATGTGCTTTTTTGTTTACTTTGGTTATTAGCTATTATTTGTTCTGTACACTCATTTGGCACCTGTTTTCATCGTGGCCAACTTTCTGTCTTTTACAGGTTAAACTGTCAAATGTGAGCAGATTGTGCCATGCCAAACAAATGGTAACAGTAAATGGGGGATTTCCGGGGCCAACTATATATGCTAGAGAAGGAGATAGAGTTCAAATCAATGTTACTAACTACGCACAATATAACTTGTCGATCCATTGGTAAAAAACATTAGATTTAGATGAAAATTGAAGTTCTCAAGTTTCAGGGGGGCTAAAACAGAATATTTTCGTCTGATTCTTGCAGGCATGGTTTGAAACAATATCGCAATGGTTGGGCAGATGGTCCAGCTTACATAACTCAGTGCCCTATCCAGACAGGAAATAGCTATGTTTATGATTTCAATGTAACAGGACAAAGAGGAACCTTATGGTGGCATGCACATATTCTTTGGCTAAGGGCAACTGTCTATGGTGCAATAGTGATCATGCCACAACAAGGAACTCCCTTCCCTTTTCCTCAACCAGATAGGGAAGAAGTACTCGTACTAGGTGAGCGTTGACACTCCTTAATATACATAGAATTTACCCCCAAAATTTCTTGAAGTTCTCTTAGTGCAAAGCATGAACGAAACATGACATTGCTTATGTTTGAATTTTGATAGGAGAATGGTGGAATGCTGATGTTGAACAGGTTGAGAAACAAGGAAATGCATTAGGTTTACCTCCTAATATGTCTGATGCTCACACGATCAACGGAAAGCCAGGGCCTCTTTTTCCATGTTATGAGAAACGTAAGAATTAAGATACTGATTGTTTATTAAAGTATTCAAACCATGTAGTATAAAAATAAACACGGCTGTTACAATGTTTGCATGCAAATCATACACACATTAACCACGATTCAGCTATTTGAATTTCTTTCTCAGATACTTTTGCCATGGAAGTTGAAAAAGGAAAGACATACCTGTTGAGAATTATCAACGCTGCTCTCAATGATGAGCTCTTTTTTGCCCTGGCTAATCATACCTTCACAGTGGTAGAAATTGATGCAGTCTACACAAAACCATTCACCACAGAGGCCATTCTGATTGCACCAGGACAGACTACAAATGTTCTGGTTCGCGCCAACCAAGTTCCGGGAAGATACTTCATGGCTGCAAGGGCCTTTATGGATGCTCCAATCAGTGTGGATAACAAGACTGCCACTGCTATATTCCAGTACAAGGGAATCCCAGAAACTGTGCTTCCAAAACTTCCTACCTTGCCTGCACAGAATGACTCAGGCTTTGCTTTGAGTTATAACTCTAAACTGAAAAGCCTAAATACTCCCAAATATCCAGCAAACGTTCCCCTAAATGTTGATCGACATCTCTTGTTAACAGTTGGACTTGGGATGAATCCTTGTCCCACCTGTCTAAATGGAACTCGGCTAACAGCTTCTCTGAACAACATTTCCTTTATCATGCCACAAACTGCACTTCTTCAATCTCATTACTTCAACATTAAAGGCGTGTACACTCCAGATTTCCCAGACAAACCACCTACTCCGTTCAATTTTACAGGGGCACCTCTTACAGCAAACCTAAGGACAAATGTAGGTACCAGGATCAGTAAAATTGCTTTCAATTCCACAGTTGAAATAGTAATCCAAGACACCAACTTGTTATCGGTGGAATCACATCCTTTCCATCTCCATGGTTATAATTTCTTTGTGGTGGGAACTGGCATCGGAAATTTTGATCCCAAAAAAGATCCAACAAAATACAACTTGATTGATCCTATTGAAAGAAACACTGTAGGTGTTCCAACTGGTGGTTGGACTGCTATTCGATTCAGAGCTGATAATCCAGGTACCTAGTTTTCGACCAAGTTAAGTTAGTGAACTTTTTTTATATTGTTTCGAAAATTTATTCTAAACATGTCTATTTTTTTGTGCAGGTGTCTGGTTTTTCCACTGTCATCTGGAGTTGCACACAGGCTGGGGACTGAAAACAGCATTTTTAGTGGAAGATGGACCAGGATCAGATCATAATATTCTGCCTCCACCAAAGGACCTTCCATCCTGCTAATTTCACATGGCTTTACTTTCATCTGTCTAGATTGATTTCGTGTGCAAGTTTATAGAATTTGTTTCATTCCCCATAAGGAAGCATAAGGCTTCGAAGATTATACACACTTAAGACAAGTGTGCATAGGAAAAATATGCAAAATTGGAAAGAAGAGGAGTTTTTATCCCAGGAAATTAAAGGGATTTGTTTGTAATCTGAGTTGTAATAAAAATGTGATTTTGTACTATTTTTTTTTATGAACTTCCCTACTTAATCATCCATGCAAACAAGTTGGATTCTGAAATTTTATAGTCTAAACTGTTTTTTCGAGTTGAACTCCAAAAAAAAAGGTGAAAAAAATTCATGGCCCTAAATTTTGAGTTCAATCATCCATGTGTAAAAATTGCTAAGACAGCAAGAGAACTATTGCGCCCGGTAAATATAGAGAAAAAGTCCAAAATAATCTTTAGGTCTGAGCACAAACTAAAAATCATCACTTTTTTTTTTTTTTTTTTTTTTTTTTTTTTTTTTTTTTTACACGAGAGCACATAACAATTTTTTGAGTATTCATGTAGACATTGGAGTTTAATGTTAATAAGAATGCTTAATGCATTGATGATTTGATTTTTAATTCACTAATAAAAATAAATAAATACATCACTTATCTTTTTTTATCCTTATATAAAAACATAGCCAAGGACAAAAGGCTCCGCATAATACATGTCAAGGACCAATCTGCACCAATTCTGAAATTGCAATACGTGATTTGATGATGTGTTGAAATATGCACTACTGAAAGATCAGAGTTGAGATGTTTTACAAAATTACTACTTATAAGTTTCTAATTAATTTTTCCCTTGGAAACTACCCTCTGTCCCATATTAGTCGGGTCGTTAAGAAATCATAAATAAAAAGAAATTTTACTAATTTACCCTTTAAAAACTTTTTTGAAAATTTTATAAACAAAATGTAAACACTTTCTAAAAGAATTAATTACAAGAATAATATAAAAAAAATTAATTAATATTTTTTTAATTTAGTAAGGTGGACAATTAATATAAAACAATTATTTTTTAGTAAAATGACTTACTACTATGGGACGAGGGAGTATCCAAACAAAACGTATTCTCAATTTCCAATGTTCTGGTGAGTGGTGAATGCCTTTATAAAACTCCCATAAAACTCATATCATATTTATCTAATGAGATAACAAATTAAATAAAATTAATTGCTCCTACTTCAATATGTATGTGATGTATGACCATAATTTGCAAACTTTTATATACCGTAATATTTTGATAATCTAGATGTTAGGAATTTAGAAATGATGTTTTACGCATGGGTATAAATCTATCCCTACAATTGTTTTTTATTTTTAATTTGTATATATTATCAGATTTTGCTCAATTACATAGCTTATATACACATTTTATTTAATTTTCGGGTCTAAAAAGATTTGTATAGCTTCCAAGGCCTTTTCGATTAAGGTTATTTAATGTCAATTTTCAATAAAGTTCCATTAAAATTAACTCGTCGTAATTATTTTCGATGACAAAAAAGTTATTTAATCTCAATTTTCAATGAAACCCATTAAAATTGTACTCGTCATATTTATTCTCGATAAAAAAAATTCTCGTAGTGCATGAGTTGGAACGTGATGCAAGGGACTACACTTTCTAATAAGTGAAATACGGATTAATTTCATAGATATATAACTCTAGTTCTATGAAGAATTTAACCATGGTTTAAAGAAAAATTATACTAGCACTTTGAAGTCTATTAAAACTTATTCTCAAATTTCAAGGTTTTGGTGGATGCTTTTATAGAACTCTTGTGCCTTATTTTATCTGGTGAAATAACAAATAAAATTGAAAACATTAGTAACGTAGAACATTGTTTAAATGAAAGAGTTCTATATTTTTATTTTTTTGCAATTAAACATTTTCCATTACCAAAATTGACCTTAAATAGTGTACTATATAAACTTTACTGAATTTCACATATTTATCAGCGGTCCATTTTACTTGTAAAATAGTAAAATACTATCAAAAGATTGATTGTGATTTTACCCAAAAAAGTTAGTCCTATAATTCTATTAAAGTTCCAATCCATCAATTTTTTTTAATTTATTAACACCCCAATAAAAAAAAAAAGTGAAGCACCTAGTTGAGAGAAGAGTAAATAATAAATGGTAGAAAATTCAAATAAATGAAGGTGCTATTTCAGTGTCATAGATAATAAAATTAGCCATAAAAAACATATGAAAATGGTGATACTCATAGTAGGTTTACATGACTGCAAAAGCACAACGAACATTTATTTATTTTAGTATATATGGTATTATTTGACCAGCCAATGAACTGTCATACCAAACAATCTAAGGCACACTTGTTTTCTTTACCGTTAAGGTAAAGTTCATAAAACTAATTTATATTTTTCTACTCCTTTCTTAGAGCTTGAGTGTGGTGGATTTTGAATTTCGCCTCTACGTTAGTCAGTGGCTTTAAAAATGTCTACATCTGTGTTTTGCTTAAAGGCTTTAGACTACGGCCACTTGAAATGCTACTTTTCTACCTAATATATCTCTCTTCTCAACAAATTGTAAAACTCATATGACATTTCACTTGTATAAATATGCTTGTAAAAGAGCTTCTAGCCAATTAAGAAAAAAATGGCAAAGCAGACAAGTTTTTTAGGATTCCTAGTCTTTGGATTTCTCTGTTTCATTTGTCTACCTGTTGAGGCTGCCCTTAAGAAAAATATCAATTTGATGTTAGTGCTTTCAATTTTCAAAATGTGTTTTGGTTTACTTTTGGTTCTTTTCTTTTCATCATGGTCAGCTTTCTGTGTGTTTACAGGTTCAATTGTCAAATGTGAGCAGATTGTGCAATGCAAACCAAATGGTTACAGTAAATGGGGGATTTCCGGGGCCAACTATATATGCTAGAGAAGGAGATAGAGTTCAAATCAATGTTACTATGTACAATATAACTTGTCCATCCATTGGTAAGAACATTAGATTTAGATGAAAATTTAAGTCTTAACTTTCAGGGGCTAAAACAGAATATTTTTTGTTCTGATCCTTGCAGGCATGGTTTGAAACAATATCGCAATGGTTGGGCAGACGGTTCAGCTTACATAACTCAGTGCCCTATCCAGACAGGAAATAGCTATGTTTATGACTTCAATGTAACAGGACAAAGAGGAACCTTATGGTGGCATGCACATATTCTTTGGCTAAGGGCAACAGTCTATGGTGCAATAGTGATCATGCCACAACAAGGAACTCCCTTCCCTTTTCCTCAACCAGATAGGGAAGAAGTACTTGTACTAGGTGGGTGTTGGTTCATTTATACATGGAATTCACCCTTGAAATTTCTAGAACTTCTCGTATCTATGGATAAGCAAGAACAATACATGACATTGCTTCATTTGATCATGCTGCAGGAGAATGGTGGAATGCTGATGTTGAGCTATAACTCTAAACTCAAAAGCCTAAATACTCCCAAATATCCAGCAAACGTTCCCCTAAATGTTGATCGACATCTCTTGTTTACAGTTGGCCTTGGGATAAATCCTTGTCCCAGCTGTCTAAATGGAACTAGGCTCACAGCTTCTCTGAAGAATATTTTCTCTCTCATGCCACAAACTGCACTTCTTCAATCTCATTACTTCAACATTAAGGGCGTGTACACTCCAGATTTCCCAGGCAAACCACCTACTCTGTTCAATTTTACAGGGGCACCCCTTACAGCCAACCTAAGGACAAATGTAGGCACAAGAATCAGTAAAATTGCTTTCAATTCCACTGTTGAAATAGTAGTCCAAGACACCAACTTGTTGTCGGTGGAATCACATCCTTTTCATCTCCATGGCTATAACTTCTTTGTGGTTGGAACTGGCGTAGGAAACTTTGACCCCAAAAAAGATCCAGCCAAATACAACTTGATCGATCCTATAGAAAGAAATACTGTTGGTGTTCCTACTGGCGGTTGGACTGCTATTCGATTCAGGGTTGATAATCTAGGTACCTAGTTTCCGACCAAATTTAGTTGATGAACTTTTTGCTAATGTTTTAAAATTTATGCTAAACATATCCAATTTTTTGTGAAGGGGTCTGGTTTTTCCACTGTCATCTAGAGTTGCATACAGGCTGGGGACCGAAAACAGCCTTTCTAGTGGAAGATGGACCAGGATCAGATCATAATATTCTGCCTCCACCAAAGGATCTTCCAACCTGCTAATTTCACAAGCCTTGATTTTTTATCTGTACAAATGGGTTTTGTGTGCTGGTTTACAATTTGGTTCGTGTACCATAAAGAAGAAAAGGCTTCGAGGAACATATATCATATCATATCATATATTATTAAAAGTGGGAAGCTCTTAACCTCAAAGTTAAATTACGATTTTACCCTTTAATTTAAAAATTATTCATTTGATATTTTTATTAAAAAAATTATATATATTATCATAAATAATAAAGTCAAAATTGAGCACATTCATTTTCTGTACACATCTAACGTTTATCATCCTAATTCATTATTTGTGCAAATTTTCCAAGTTCAGTCATTATCAGTTGTGGAATCATAATTAACACAGTTGGTCTCATACACTACCATATAAGCATATAGGATACATAATGTAGTGCATATTAAATGAAGGTAATAATATCTATAACTGTAGGCTGATTTAACATACTATCATCTTTCACATTCCAATATTTAAAATACTATCATATTTCACATTCCAATATTTATTTGCTCGTCCTTTGAGTTTCTACTGTTACAATAATATTTATGCATAGCTTTAGTTTGTAATTTATATAAGTAAGACACTAAAGTGTCGAATCATTTGGTATCTTTTTTTTTTTCCTCCACGACAATCTACTCTTTTGTTTGTTGTATTTTGGTCAGCTAGCTCCAACAATAATGTCCAGGTAAATTTTATTTTTCCCGATTGAAAAAGTTTATTTTCTGCCTATTGCTACCATTGAGGTGCTTATATATTCATGACTAGCTTGGAATGTTTTATTGTATGTTATCTGATTGGTTTGTTTGTACTTTAGTGTTAACCAATTATATTTTTAACATATTTGTGGCTAAAAAGGTCTTCATATATTTGTAGCTTTACCAGGAAAGGCTTTTTTTCCTTTACTTCTTTTAAGTGTTCATGAAACTATCTACTCTTGTTTATACACATTTTCATTAAGCAACACTCTCCATTTTATTGAACTTTAAGAAACTATTTGATTACTTTAATTTTAGGTTATCTCTATTTTATAAAATTTGTATTGAACGGTTGATAGATGTTAAATTTGATACATGATTATTATTTGTATACTTTACCTAAATCCCATAGTGAAAAAGTCCAATTATAATATATCCCTCATTTTTCTTAAATTATCCAATTTTCCTTTTTTTTCTTCATATTTTTGATACATTACTTATTTTGCTGATACATCAGGTTTTGAGTGTAGAATAATTAATGTTGTTGAGTTATTTATGGATAATAACGTAATTTAAGTTAAGATTGGTTGTTTCAATCAATTACCGTGCTAATTAAGAGAAATAATTCTTAAAAAAACGTAACAGTTATGAAGAAGAAGAAAAACTCAAAAAATAGAGTATAACTGCGAACAAAAAATTCAATCCAAAATTCAATTTTCATCAAGCAAATCGAGATGAATATGCAGTGCCAAATCTGATACATAACATCTTGTATTGATATAGATTGTAGATGTATCAAAAATATTAAAGCTTGATACATAAGAATCTGTTACAAAAACAGGATGTATCAGAATCATTAAATCTTGATACATGAGAATCTGATACATAAACAAGATGTATCAGAAGCAGTAAAGCTTGATACATGAGAATCCGATACAAAAACATGATATATCAAAAGCATTAAAGTTTGATACATGAGATTCTGATACATGAATAGTATGTATCAGAATCATTACATCTTGATACATGAGAATCTGATACATAAACAATATGTATCAGAAATACTAAAGCTTGATACATGAGATTCTGATACATAAACAATATGTATCAGAAGCACTAAAGCTTGATACATGAGATTCTGATACATAAACAATATATATCAGAAGCATTAAAGCTTGATACATGAGAATCTGTTACAAAAACATGATGTATCAGAATCATTAAATATTGATACATGAGAATCTGATACATAAACAAGATGTATCTGAAGTAGTAAAGCTTGATAGATGAGAATTCGATACAAAAACACGATGTATCAGAAGCAATAAATCTTCAGAAAAAAATGACATTTTAAAAAAAAATACAAACACGATGTATCAAAAATATTAAAACTTGATACATGAGAATCTGTTGCAAAAACAGGATGTATCAGAATCATTAAATCTTGATACATGAGAATCTGATACATAAACACGATGTATCATAAGCATTAAAGCTTGATACATGAAAATCTGATACATAAACAAGATATATCAGAAGCAGTGAATCTTCCGAAAATCTTTCAAGGCTGTCATCTGTAGTTGAATCTCCTTTTATCCTTCTGAGAGATGATTCAAGATCTCTTACATTTTCTTTATATGGTGAGACAAGTTCCCTTGTAGTGCCACAAACATCAAGAAGCCTCACTGATTTGTCCAATAAATCGTCAACCCATTTAACATCTATGAAAATAGAGAGAGAATAAAGTTGAGAATCAAAAAGAGATGATAAATTGTAACCTTTAACTCGTGTGAGTGATTTTAGGCGAGAAATTAGGAATATGCTAAGAAATTTCTTGAATTTTTGGATCTTGAAAATGGGAGAGATAAACGAGAGAAAATGATTTAGAGGAGAGCGAATGTTTTTTGAGTGATGTATCTGGAAGATGAAGGGAAAAACTAAAAATAAGAGATTTTGGTAATTTTTTTAAAGGGTTGAGACTTTTAGCAAATATAATAATAAAAGGTGTGTAGTTTGGTAATTTTTCCTATTATTTTATATTTCGTAATACAGTTATATTTGTACAATATAAATTCTCTTAGTAGTGTTTTTTTTCGTAATCCATTTTATTGTGTTATTTTCTCCTTTTCTTATTATAAGATTATTAATTCATTTTCTTCTTATTATAATCGTCATATTTATGAAGAAAAAAAGAGTATTGATATCTAATTTTCTTTATACATTTAATAAATTATAAGTGCATACCTCGCAATGTAATTTCATTATATAATATAATTTTAATTTTGCTATTTTACAATATTATGTGACAATAAATATGAAATACACGTGCAAAACACGTGCCTACAGACTAGTATTTAGAAAGGAGTTTCTATCCAGTAAATTAAGGGAATTCCTTCGTAATTTGAGATGTCATAATGTTCCACACAGAAAAATGTGGTTTTGGATTGTGTTTTTCTTTTGTTAAATTGGATTGTGTTTTCATGAACTTCCCTAATTCGTTTAATATCTATCATTGGATTGAAATACTTTTGTTGATACTTGCTTTTGACTTGATAGATTTTTTCATATATAAAAGAGAGCTTGGAATACTATACGACACAGAATGGAGAGTGTTGCTTAATGAAAATGTTCCAGTCAAAGGCTTATGGCCTAATCCTATTTGTAAAAGGATTGAAATAATTCTCCTAATTTGGTTTCCAATTCTATTTGGAAAATGATTTGAATTATAATCCTATTTGGAGTTAGTTTTGACTTTAGAAAAAAAATAGCACTCTATAAATAAGATGATTTGAGAAATTTATGCATTTGCTCATTGGTAGTGTCTCTTAGAGACATTAGGCACATAAGAGAGATTTTTGAGAGAGCTTTCAACAAGAGAGAAGAGAGAAGAAAAGGATATTTTCCGCAGCAATTTTGCCTCTCTGACAAGCAACTTTCAAATTGCGTTTGCTAATTCATTAACCGTTGGATTGGGATTAAATTTCTACTGAGTGTTTCTAACATCTTAATATTTGATTTGAACGGTAAAGATCAGATTTAGATATCAGAAACATCCTTTTTTAGGTCCAAGACAGTAGCTCTATTTTGGGTGGTTGTTTTTCTTCCTATTACTTTTGTTGGTGTAGTTATTGTTTCTCCTTGCTTGACAATTGTTGTGTAGACATTTAGGAGAATATTTGTAATCCTCTTATTATTATAGTGGAGAAATTTGGATCTCAAAGATTCCGTGGTTATTACCTTTGATTTGAAGGGTTTTTCCATGTTAAATTTGGTGTTATTTATTTTTTTATTTTCGGATTTGCGTCCTTCCGTCATAACAAGTAATATCAGACTCTTGGTTTTCTATCAAAGATTTTTTAATAGAGGGTACTATGAGAAAGATGGTGTGTATATATAGGAGTAACTACAACATATAGAAAAGCAAGATGAAAGATTTACTGTTCGTGAAAAAGATGCATCTTCCCGTTTTCATTGCTCATAAACCCTAGAATGTGACAGATGAAAATTAAAATTTTGAGCACCAACAAGTATGTGGATATATAAGGCAATGGGTTGAAGCTAATGTTCGCAATCATATTGTGAATTAGACACATCTTAGAACATTGTGGGAAAAGTTGGAGAAGCTTTATGCTTTAAAAACTGGCAATAACAAGTTGTTTTTGCTAAAACAATTGATGACCTTTAAATACAAGAAGGGTAATCCTATTCTTGATCACATAAATGATTTTCAAGGTGTTCTTGATCAGTTGCCAGGAATGAGTGTCCATTTTGATGATGAAATACAAGGACTTTGGCTTCTTAATACTCTACCAGATTTTTGGAAAACTCTTTGAGTTTCTTTAACAAATTATGCTTCCAGTGGTAAAGTTACTATAGAATATACAAAAAGTGGTGTGTTGAATGAAGAACTCAGAAGAAGATCTCAAGGCACATTTCTTACATTCAGACGTTCTCTTTACAGAAGATCGAGGGAGAGGTAAAACAAGAGGTTCGAGAAGTAGAGGTAAAAGTAGAAGCAAGTCAAGATCCAAGTATCAAAATATTTCATGTCATCATTGTGGAAAAAAAGGACATATTAAAAGATTTTACAATAAGTTGAAGCAAGACCTTAGAGAAGGAAAGAAAGAAGAAAATAATAGAGACAATGTTGTTGTTGTTGTCCGAGATGACCTTCTCTTTGCTTTTGATAAAAACATCATCAATTTTGTATCTCAAGATACAAGTTGGATAGTAGATTCTGGAGCTACATCGCATGTCACACCGAGGAAAGACTTTTTTCATCTTATACTTCTCTTAATTCCAGTGTGTTAAAGATGAGTAATGCTGATGAGGTTAAGGTGGTTGGTGTTGGCACAGTTTATTTGAAGACCAATCTTGGTACAACGTTAGTCCTTCAGAATTTCAAACACGCTCCAGACAGTTTTTTGAATTTGATCTCTGTAGGACAACTAGATGATGATGGCTACCATAATGACTTGTTCAATGGCCAATGGAAGCTCACCAAAGTCTCATTAATTGTAGCTCGAGGAAGAAAACATTTCACAAGGATCAATTCTTGGGTAATCTATAAATTTGGTAGAAAGTGAGACTTTATCAGAATTATGGCACAAGAGACTCAGTCATATGAATGAGAAGGGGATCACATGTTTGGCTAAGAAGAATTTACTTGCTGATGTGAAATAAGCAAAGGTGAAAAGATGTGTTCATTGCTTAGCTGGGAAACAGAAAAAAGTTTCTTTTCATAGTCATCCTTCTTCAAGAAAGTCTGAATTACTGAAATTAGTACACTCTGACTTGTGTGGTCCTTTTAAAGTAAAATCAAAAGCTGGTACACTTTACTTTGCAACTTTCATTAATGATCATTCTCGCAAGGGTTGGGTATATCCTTTAAAATCTAAAGATCAAGTACTTGATGTGTTTAAGGAGTTTCAAGCCTTATCTGAGAGATAAACTGGCAAGAAATTAAAATGTATTTGCACAGAAAATGGTGATGAGTATATTGGTCCTTTGATAACTACTGCAAAGCGCAAGGAATACTCCTCCCAAGATACATCAATTGAATGGCTTGGCAAAAATGATGAATAGAACTCTTGTTAAGAGAGTTAGATGTGTGCTTTCAGAGGCTAAACTTCCAAATTTTTTTTGGGGCGAAGCACTTAACACTATTGCTTATATTATTAATTTCTTTCCCACTATTTCTTTGGATGGTGATGTTCCAAAAGGAGTTTGGTTTTCAAAGGATGTATCATATGATCACTTGAAAGTCTTTGGGTGTAAAGCTTGTGTGCATGTTCTAAAAGATGAGAGATCAAAACTGGACATTAAAACTAAGCAGTGCATCTTCATTGGTTATGGTCAAGATGAGTTTGGATATTGCTTTTATGATCCAATTAAAAAGAAGCTTATCAGAAATTGTGTTGCTGTGTTCTTTGAAAATCAAACAATTGAAGATATTTATAAGACTAAGAAAATAGATTCTCAGATTGATGAGATCTTCGTTGATGTTGATCCAATTCCTAGTACTGACACATATTTTGCACATGAAGGAATTCAAGATACAAATGTCAATGTGGATCAAGATCAGAATGATCATCAGAGTGTAGAACTTTAAGATGCTCCTAGTAATGATGTTATGGTTGATCATCTACCAACACATGTTCAAATAACTACTCCAAATGCTCCAAAAACCTCTTGTAGAAGATCTACTAGGAAGAAGTTAAAGTCAATACGTTATTCTCCTAATGAGTATATATTTTTGACTGACATGAGAGAATCTGAAGATTATGATGAAGTCATGCTATATACTCATAGAGATAAATGGATAAAAGCCATGAAAGATGAGATGAAGTCACTTCATGAGAATGGAACATATGAGTTAGTGGAGTTACCGAAAGGTAAGAAAGCTTTGACAAATAAATGAATCTTCAGAGTAAATCAAGAGCAACATACATCTGCACCTAGATATAAAGCGAGGTTAGTTGTCAAAAGTTTTGTCTAGAGAAAGAGAGTTGACTTTGATGAAATTTTCTCTCCTGTTGTGAAAATATCTTCTATTTGCATGGTTCTAGGCTTAGCTGCACGTTTAGATTTAGAGGTTGAGCAGATAGATGTCAAGACTGTTTTTCTTCATGGTGATTTAGATAAAGAAATTTACATGGAGCAGTTTGAAGGTTTCGTGGTTAACGGAAAAGAAAACTATGTCTGCAAATTGAGAAAGAGCTTGTACTACTTGAAACAAGCTCCAAGGCAGTGGTACTTAAAGTTTGAATCTGTCATCAAAAATCAAGGATACAAGAAAACTTCTTCAGATCATTGTATATTCTTTCAGAAGTTTTCTGATGATGATTTTATTATCTTACTACTTTATGTGGATAATATGTTGATTGTTGGCAAAAATAAATCTAAAATTGTATTCCTTAAGAAGAAGTTGAGAAAATCATTTGCAATAAAGGATTTGGGGCCATCAAAAAAAAATTAGTCATAAAATTCATCGAGACAGAAAGAAGAAGGAGTTATCATTATCCCAAAAGCAGTACATTGAGAAGGTACTCAAGAGATTCAATATGACAGAAGCAAAAATGGTTAGTACTCCTCTTGCTAAATACTTTTAGTTAAGTATGATCCAGAGTCC
Source organism: Solanum dulcamara (assembly GCF_947179165.1). NCBI lineage: Eukaryota > Viridiplantae > Streptophyta > Magnoliopsida > Solanales > Solanaceae > Solanum > Solanum dulcamara. Next base: position 54,023,347 of record NC_077247.1, on the reverse strand, counting down.
ATCTACTAATAAAGAGAAGAAGGAGATGTCATGTATTCCATACTCTTCTGCAGTTGGTAGTTTGGTGTATGCTATGGTTTACACTAGACCAGATATTGCACAAGCTGTTGGTACTGTTAACAGATTTCTTTCTAATTCTGGAAAGGAACACTGAAATTCAGTGAAATGGATATTAAGATATTTGAAGGGCACTTCAGATATGGAGTTGTGCTTTGGTAGTGGCAGGCCTGAACTTGTATGCTACACAAACTCTGATTTGGGAGGCAATCTTGACAATTCAAAATCCACTTTTAATTATTTGATCACTTTTATAGGGCAAGCTATTTCCTGGCAATCTAGACTACAGAAGTGCATAGCTTTATCCATCATAGAAACCGAATATATTGCTATCACTGAAGATGCCAAAAAATTACTTTGGATGAAGGAATTTATGAAAGATCTTGACTTTGAGCAGTCAAGGTTCGTCTTATTTTGTGATAATCAGAGTGTTATTTATCTTACCAAGCACTCCACTTTTTATTCTAAGTCCAAGCACATTAGTAGAAAGTATCATTGGATTAGAATATCCGTGAAAGAGAAATTATTTGAGGTTGAGAAGATACACACTGATGACAATCCTTCAGATATGCTTACAAAAGTGGTGATCTCAGAAAAATAAGAGTTTTGTAGAATAGCGACAGACATGAAGCCTATCAAGAATTTCTCCACTTGTAGTCCATTTGGCCCCTTGGTTGGAGGGGGAGTTTGTTGGGCTATGACCCATGTTCCATCCAAAGGTCCATAGCCTAATTTTATTTGTAAAAGGATTGAAATAATTCTCCTAATTTGATTCCCAATTCTATTTGGAAAAGGATTGTAATCCTATTTGGAGTTGTTTTGGCTTTAGAAAAAAATATCACTCTATAAATAGGATTATTTAAGAAAATTATGCAATTGCTCATTGGTAGTGTCTTTGAGAGACATTAGACACATAAAAGAGGTTTTTGAGAGAGCTTTCAACAAGAGAGAAGAGAGAAGAAAAGGGTGTTTTCCGCAACAATTTTACCTCTCTGACCAGTAACCTTCAAATTGCGTTTTTCGATTCATTATCCGTTGGATAAGGCTAAAATTTTTACTGAGTATTTCTAACAGTTTAGTGTTTGATTTGAGTGGTAGAGATTGGATTTGGAGGTAAGAAACATCTTGTTTTATGTCCCGGACAATAGCTCTATTTTGAGTGATTTTTTTCTTCCTATTACTTTTGTTGGTGTAGCTATTTCTTCTCCTTGCTTGACAATTGTTGTGTAGCCATTCAGGAGAATATTTGTAACCCTCTTATTACTATAATGGAGTAATTTGTATCTCAATAATTTCGTGGTTGTTACCTTTGATTTGAAGGGTTTTTCCACGTTAAATTTGGTGTTATTTATTTTCTCTATTTTCGAGTTTGCGTCCTTCCGTCGTAGCAAAGTCATGGAATCAATCATTAATGTAGCATTGTCAGGGTACCGGTATTACCTTTCGAATTTTATCAACTCCTGAATTAATTTAGTTAAGTAGACCTATTGCTAACGATACGTCCTAAAATATTTCTATTACCCCATTCAAGAAAATGCCATGAAGCAAAAAAACCAAAAAATAACTATGAAGAAAATGTTGGTACTCCAAGAAAACCAACATCTTAGCTATTTCGTTAAAAAAATAGCAGAAAAGGACATTTTAATTTCCTAGGTGACATTTGATGGGTTTGATTTATATTTTTTGATTAAATTTTGGTATTTTATTGATGAAAAAATGATAAAATACCACTTTATACCACATTGGGCAAATTCCATTTCCTACATGGACTAATTGATTAGGAAAAAAATATACAAACAACCAAATAAAACATATAATATAGTAAAACCTCGATAAAGTAATATTCGATACAGTAATAATCTCGCTAAATGAATATTTTTTTCCGGTCCCAACTTGGACCAGTTATATTAAAGTAATATTCTCGCTAAATGCATTAGATAATAATTAAAAATAAAGTATTAAAGGCCCAGAAAAAATATAAAATAATAATTACTAGAATACATCAAGAATTTATATATATTTAATCAGTCAATAATATTAGACCAATAACTATTGGTTAAAGATGATTTTTGTACGTCTTTCAAATGATGAGAAGACATTATTGTTATATTCGTATTTTCATATGTGGAGTTATTCGCAAGAGAATCGACTCAAGTTAAAGACGGGATCGTTTTGGGACACGAAGTAGAAATCTTTAATTCCCAATTCCAATTAATATATATTGTGGAGACTAAAAATTCATTTAATTGGGATTAGATGACTAAGTAAAAAAGTTAGTGATTGATTAAATTAATTAGCCTAAGTACTTGTGTGGTCCCCACCCGAATTGGTTAACTAATAAAAGAATGATGGCTGCCATATAATGGCGGCACGTGGGAGCTAGGGGGGCTGCATATAGAAAGAATACAAAGGCTATGCCTTAAGGGATAAGGCTGAAAATTCATTTCATTCTTCTTTTTGACCAAAGCACTTAGAAAAAGAATTGAGAGGTGTAGAGAAAGAGAGAGGGGCACGTGGGAGCTATTGGTCAGCATATAGGAAACATGTTAGGCAACATTTAAAGGCTCAATTTTGAAAATACATTCATCTTGTCTTCTTGACCAAAGCTTTAGAGAGAGAAGTGAGTGTAGGAAGAAAGAGAGGTTCTCGGCCAAGCAAGGTGAGGGAGAAATTAAGGGGTCAAGTGTGGTGGTTTTTCATGGTGATGGCAGCAAGGATGAAGTCTTTAGGGCAACAAAAACATTGATGAACCAAGCCCTCAAGTTTCCAAGCAAGTTGTGTCATTATAGTTTAAGGTAAGATTCTATCTTTTTCCTCATCTTGAAGGTAATTTAAGCTTGTATAAGTTGGTAAATGGGTGATGAATTTATGAAATTATAGGTGTTGATGTTGAGGCATGGTGGGAGACGTTGGGGGCTGTTTGGTGTAGAAAATGGTGAATTAATTTTGCTTAGTATTTTGATTGTTATTGTTATGGATTTTATGAAGAGAATGAAGGTAATTAGTGGTTAAAGTTGAAGTTGTAATTGTTTGTGGGTTGTTGTAGCACTTGGTGTAATATTAACCTAGTTTTTTTGCATTTAAATGAGTGATGTTACTGTCATGGAGCTGCTGTTATATGTCATTAAATTAGATGAAAAGATTGTATGAAATAACGTATAAAAATTGTAGGTGGTTTGCTTGGCGTGTTGTAGGTGTTCACAAGGGTTTTGAGTATCTTTATGTTGTTAGTTAGGGGCTACTTTGGTATGTTGTTGTTGTTTTTGTTGAGTTTGAAAGCTTAATGATAGTTAAAACTATATGTTGAGTTGTATGTTGGTTGGGATGTTGTAGGGATGTTTCGATGAAAATGTTAAGACTATGGATCATTAAAGATAACATGAAGATATAGTAGATGTATGTGAATTTGGATTATTGTCGGATGTTATGAATGTGGGCTACCTTACTTTAGAAATGATGTTATAATGAAGAGATTAATTTGTATTAAATGGAATTGGAAGTAAGAAAATTCCATGATTAGTGTTGATATTAAAATGGACAGAATTAAAGTTTCTTGAATTAGATTGGGTTGATTATTGTTGTTGTTGTTATTATTGTTATGGATTATGTGTTAAAAGTGAAAGGATTGCATATGTTAATGTTAAATCTCCATTTGGGCCATGTTGGGGATGTTCTAATCTTAACATGGTGGATTAATTTTGATTAATGTTGTGGTTGTTATTATGGCTGATTACATAATAAAAATGAAAGAATTCGATATGTCAAGTTGGAGTTGTAATTGATTTAAGGGTTGCTTGTAATGTGTGGCTACTTATGTTGAATTGAAGGATCAAGTATAGTATAATTATACATTGTATGGTTATTATTGTTGAGCTGTTATAAATTATTTCGATAGGGTGTGGTGGCTGCAACCTATTAGGAGTAATTCGATAGCATCGTAGTTGTCATGTTGATAATTAATGAGAGTTAAATGTTATGTGAGCAGTTCAGAATATTCCTGAATCTCGTCCTAGCTAGTCTTAACATGACATTTGGATGTGTGATTGTTGATGTTGATTTGTGGTTGTATGGCTGACTTAGAGGTAAGAAAAGTGAGCATTATAGGGAGGGTGCTGTCCAATTTTCTAGAAATAACCTACTAATGATAAAATATGTTTTATGCCTTTCCATAGCTTAACAATAGTGCTTAACATCTTAATATAGGTTGAGACACTATTGGACAACATTGTAATGACCTTGAGGGTGATTTTCGTAAATTTGTACAAAACACGCGTGAACAGTAACACGCGTGAACAGTAACACGCGTGAACAGTAACTTTTTGGGCAGAAAATGCCCCTTTCTTCCCATTTCAATATTTTTCATCATTTGTTTGAGTTCTTGAACTCCTTGAGGTGATTTGAGAAGAGATTTTTGAGGCAAAGTGTTGGGTAAGTGATTTTTGACCTAAAACCTTCTTTTTTCATTAAATTTTTGACGATTTTAACTCTTAAATTTTAGTTTCAAACCCCAAAAATCTTTGTTTCTTCCCTAATCCGAATTTAAGGAAAATTGTGATTTCCAACTCGTTTTGAGCTCTATTTTTATGGGTTTTTCAACCATGAGTTCCTTATTACCAATAGAATGGGATTGTTCAATAAATTTCCAGATTTGACCCTTTTCGAAAATAGTTAATTTTTGGACCATTTTACCCCCGGTTCCGAAACCTATCAATATGAGTGTCATTGGACTCCTTGTGACGTGTATGTTTCATTGTTGATAGTGGGTTGTCATTCCGGGCGCTGAATTCGAGAGTTGCTTGTCCGGTGGAGGTATTCGAGTGCGGCTTCGGCAATTGAGGTAGGTTTGGCTATCTTTCTTTGAGATTGAGATGGGGTAATTAATCATTCATATGTTATAGACTTTGGGATGGGGTTGTAGTATGAGTTGAGAATGTTATATATATTATGATGTCCGTGTGGAGGCTTATTTATTAATGTGTTGCCGTGACGGGGTTTATTTGTATTACATAGCCCGTGTGGGGGCCTTATTTGTTATCTTATTTGCTTTGAGAGCATGTGAATTATGATTTGCCTAAGAGAGAGGCTTGAGTATATTATTTGACTTGTGATGCCGCCTGAGAGATTGAGTTGGGGGTTTTGAGCATACTTGAGTATTGAAATATTGTTGAGAAAGGGGTGAATATTTAAATGAAAGTGTGTTCTTCCCGTTACTATTTATTGAGGGTGAATATCATGTGTAGGTTAAGTTTTGAGAACTTTGAACATTATACCACATGTGAGTTGATTATTACTTCCATGCATATGTGTTTTGATGCATTCATCCTCATTCATCACATCATGAAACATGGGAAGTTGAGAAATATGGAAATTCTTTTTGAGAAAGAAAATGAAACACCTTTAAACCTTTGTATCTTGAGTCCCTGACCGAGGCAGTTTTCCGGTAGGGTAGTGGATGCATTGTGATCCCAACCTTTGTATCTTGAGTCCCTGACCGAGGTAGTTTTCCGGCAGGGTAGTGGATGCATTGTGATCCCTTGACCACGAGGAGGTGGCAAGGATAATGAGATATTGTGATTGAGGTATATGGTCTGCGAGACCCCCATGGGTCCTGCTTGGTAGCACAGCTCGGCAGGTGTATACGACAGGCTGTGCGACAGTCTTGATTCCACCGTACCACCACATCATTGCATCATCATATTGCATTGCATTGCATTGACATTTGTGCTGCTTGAATTATTTGATTAATTGTGATTATGAGTTGTTATTATACTTTATTCGTGCCACTATATATATAAACTGGCGGCACCGATGCCGAAGTGGGACTTTTCTATATGCAGGTGGAAGCGTTCCTTAGTTTATTTCATAGGTTTGATTAATTCCTTATACTCAGTCAGCTAAAACCTACTGAGTACATGTGAATTGTACTCACCCCTACTTCTGTGTCCCTTTTTGATGCAGATACTAGTCGGGGTACCCCACGTGGCAGTTAATATTCTAGCGGATTGTGTAATTCTCAGATTAGTGGTGAGGTCCCAGAATTCGGATCGTCACTAGTCTATCTTTATTTTTCAGTCTTTTGTATCATTCAGAGACTTATGTTGTATCTTCAGATTCGAACCTTGTATTAGATGCTCTTTATACTTATGACACCAGGTTTTGGGATAATTTCTTCATTGTTTTTTTTTCTTTTTATTTAAATCGTGGAATCACTTTCCTCTTTGGAAGTTTTGTATGAATTTTATTTTTAGGGTTACACATCAGATTGGGTTTTGAGATGTGTGCCATCATGACCTCAGTTTTTGGGTCGTGACAATTGGTATCAGAGCACTAGGTTCACCGGTCTTATAAGTTAAAGAGCAGGGTGTCTAGTAGAGTCTTGCGGATCGGTACGTAGACGTCCGTACTTATCTTCGAGAGGCTACAAGATACTTAATAGGAGAATTTCTTTCTTTTTACTCCCTTCGTGCGATTTATTCATATCAAGTGTTATTTACCTCTGATCTATTTCTTCCGCATTAAAAGTAACTGTCGGGTTCGAAATATCGGCTCTTGCTTAAGGATGATTTAGTGATGCCTATTCGAGCCTGATTATGAGTATGAAGATGTGGAGCAACAAAAAAAAAAGTATGGAAGATGGTCGGTTAGACTTTGATAGTTAGATTTCAAATTTTAGATATCTAATTAGCCCACTTTGGATTCCTTTGAGATCTGTGGTTCCACCTATGTCTTCTAGCGTTGCTATGTTTACTTAGGAGCAAAAGAGATTTGGAGAGATTCGTCAGGGTATTGTCTCCCAAGTTTGAGGTTATCACTGTTGAGAAGGCTTATATCTTTTTGACCAAGTGTCAGGACAGGTTGTTCAAAATTGGGTATCTTGAAGGCACATGGAATGTCTTATTTCTTTTTATAATTGCGGGAATGGCTAAGAAGTGATAGAGGTCTGTTCTTGCTCATAGACCTGTTGGTCCTCCTATGATGAGTTGGGAGTAGTTTACTTAGGTTGTTTTGTGATGGTGAGTTTGAATAAGGGGCAAATATGTGATTCTTCTTCTATTTAGCCAGGGTCACAAGTTGTCTGCAATACACCAGTTTTAGTTGTTTGAGGTGCTTTATGGAGTACTCGAGGTGGTGGTTGTAGTAGTTCACAAGCTAAGGGTGACCATTAATTATGCTATGCTATACTAGGTAAATTTGAGGCAGAGGCCTCTGATGTGGTTATTACATGTATTGTTCTGGTTTGCCATCATTTTACGTCAGTATTATTTGACCCAGGGTCTACCTATTCTTATGTGTCGATTTATTTCGATGTGGGTATTGATTATGTGAGTGAGTCCCTTATTGTGCCTATTACTATTTCTACCCCAATAGGTGAATCTTTAGTAGTGGATCGGGTATACAAGGGATGTTTGGTGATATTTTCGGGTAGAGAGACCCGTGCAGACTTGATTTTACTAGACATGCTTGATTTTGATGTGATATTGGGTATGGACTGGTTATCTCCTTATCATGCTATATTAGATTGTTATGCAAAGACCGTGACCTTAGCTTATCCCGATTTACCTAGCTTAGTATGGAAGGGTAATCCGAGTTCGTATCCTAAGGGGGTGATATCTTATATTCGTACTCGTCGCTTGATGGATAAGGGTTGTTTGTCTTATTTGGCTCATGTACGTGATCTCACCACGGAGTCATCTCATATAGAGACTACGAGGGTGGTGAGAGAGTTTATGGATGTATTTCCTACAGACTTGCCGGGAGTTCCTCCTGACCGTGATATCGATTTTGTGATTGATTTGGAGCATGACACTAAACCCATCTCTATTTCTTCTTATCGGATGGCTCCGACAGAATTGAAAGAGTTGAAAGAACAATTGGAAGATTTGTTGAAGAAAGGGTTTATTAGACCTAGTGTATCACCGTGGGGTGCACCGGTTTTATTTGTGAAGAAGAAAGATGGTACTATGAGGATGTGTATTGACTATCGACAGTTGAACAAAGTCACTATCAAGAACAAGTATCCTCTCCCTCACATTGATGATTTATTTGACCAGCTTCAAGGTGCATCGGTGTTATCAAAGATTGATTTGAGGTCGGGTTACCATCAGTTGAGAGTTCGGGAATCTGATATCCCGAAGACTGCATTCAGGACTCGTTATGGGCATTATGAGTTTGTGGTTATGTCCTTCGGGTTGACTAATGCCCCGGCTGCTTTTATGGAGTTGATGAACCGGGTATTTCGACCTTATTTGGACTCGTTTGTGATCGTGTTTATTGATGACATCTTGGTTTATTCCAAGAATGAGGCGGATCATGTTAGGCACCTGAGGACAGTCCTTCAGAGATTGAGAGAGGAGAAGTTGTATGCAAAATTCTCCAAATGTGAGTTTTGGCTTGAATCCGTGACATTCTTGGGTCATATAGTGACCAAGGATGGTATTATGGTTGATCCAGCCAAAGTTGCAGCGGTTCGTGATTGGGTTAGGCCTACTTCGGTTACCGAGATTCGGAGTTTTATTGGGTTGGCAGGCTACTATCGTCGGTTTATTCAAGGATTCTCTTCTATTGCAGCCCCCATTGACTAGGCTAACTCAAAAGACTGTGGCATTTCAGTGGACTGATGAGTGTGAGGCGAGCTTTCAAAAGCTCAAGGAATTATTGACTTCAGCACCTATTCTAGCCTTACCCGAGGAGGGCGTGGCATTTATTGTGTTTTGTGATGCTTCGGGAGTCGGTTTGGGTGGTGTATTGATGCAAAAAGGTAGAGTTATAGCTTATGCTTCTCGACAGTTGAAGGTACATGAGAAGAACTATCCTACCCACGACTTAGAGTTAGCAGCGGTGGTGTTTGTTCTGAAGTTGTGGAGGCATTATCTCTATGGAGTGCATTGCGAGGTCTATACTGACCACCGTAGCCTTAAGTATATCTTTTCTCAGCCGAATCTGAACATGCGGCAGCGTAGGTGGTTAGAGTTATTGAAAGACTATGACATTACCATACTTTATCATCCGGGAAAAGCTAATGTGGTAGCGGATGCCCTGAGTCGCAAAGCATCTAGCATGGGTAGTTTGGCCTTTCTTAAGGCTGTGGAGAGGCCTTTGGCATTGGAGGTTCAGTCATTGGCTAGACAGTTGGTCCGACTTGATATTTCTACACATCATGGTATTTTGGCCTTGGTGGAGGCTAGGTCTACTTTGATGGACCAGATTCGTACACACCAGTTTGAAGATGAAAAGTTGAGGGCCATTCGAGACAAAGTGTTAAGTGGTGAAGCAAAATCATCCTCTCTTGATTCGGAAGGAGTTTTGAGGATTAATGGTCGCATTTGTGTGCCCAAGGTTAGTGAATGGGTACGTATGATATTGGAGGAGGCTCATTGTTCCAAGTATTCGATTCACCCGGGAGTGGCAAAGATGTTTCATGACTTGAAACAACACTATTAATGGTGTGGCATGAAGAGAGACATTATTGATTTTGTGGCTAAGTGTTTAAATTGCCAACAAGTGAAGTATGAGCATCAGAAATCGGGTGGTCCTATGCAAAGGATGCCCATTCCTGAGTGGAAATGGGAGCGTATCACTATGGACTTCGTGTCTGGATTACCCATGGCATTGGGTAAGTATGACTCTGTCTGGGTGATTGTGGATCGATTGACCAAATCAGCCCATTTCCTTCCGGTAAAGACTAGCTATAATGCAGATCAGTTAGCTAGGATCTATCTTCGTGAGATTGTTAGGCTGCATGGGGTGCCTATCTCTATTGTATCAGATCGGGTTTCAGTGTTCACCTCCCACTTTTGGAAGGCATTACAGCGTGGTTTGGGTACGCGGCTAGAGATGAGTTCAGCATTTCATCCCCAAACCGATGGTCAGTCTGAACAGACTATTCAGGTGTTGGAGGATATGCTTAGGGCCTGTGTGATTGATTTTGGTGCCCGATGGGACCAACACTTGCCCTTAGCAGAGTTTGCCTATAATAACAGTTATCACTCCAGCATTCAAATGGCACCATTTGAGGCATTGTATGGTCGTAGGTGTCGATCACCCATTGGATGGTTTGATTCTGTTGCGGTTGATGCATTGGATACTGACTTACTTAGGGATGCTGTGGAGCGAGTACGTTTGATTCAGGGTCGACTATTGACAGCTCAGAGTCGTCAGAAGAGTTATGCTGATAGGAGGGTTCGTCCCTTAGAGTTCATGGTGGGTGATTGCGTGTGGCTTAAAATATCGCCCATGAAGGGTGTGATGAGGTTCGGAAAGAAGGGCAAGCTTAGCCCAAGGTTTGTTGGCCCGTTTGAAATCCTGAGGAGAGTAGGTGGAGTGGCGTATAAGTTGGCCTTACCCCCTAAATTGTCAGCTGTCCATCCGGTGTTTCATGTTTCCATGCTTCGCAAGTACATACCGGATGAGTCTCATGTGATTTCTTATGATGCGGTAGAGTTGAGTCCGGATTTGACTTATGAGGAGGAGCCGACAATTATTCTAGATAGGCGGCTTCGTAGACTCAGGACCAAGGAGGTCGCTTCGGTCAAGGTGCAGTGGCAGCATCGGCCTACTGAGGAGGCGACTTGGGAGTTAGAGTCTGATATGCAGGCTCGATACCCTCAGCTTTTTGAGACCCCAGGTACTTTATTTTATCTTATGTTCGAGGACGAACATCCTTTTTAGTGGTGGATATTGTAATGACCTTGAGGGTGATTTTCGTAAATTTGTATAAAACACGCGTGAACAGTAACACGCGTGAACAGTAACACGCGTGAACAGTAACTTTTTGGGCAGAAAATGCCCCTTTCTTCCCATTTCAATATTTTTCATCATTTGTTTGAGTTCTTGAACTCCTTGAGGTGATTTGAGAAGAGATTTTTGAGGCAAAGTGTTGGGTAAGTGATTTTTGACCTAAAACCTTCTTTTTTCATTAAATTTTTGACGATTTTAACTCTTAAATTTTAGTTTCAAACCCCAAAAATCTTTGTTTCTTCCCTAATCCGAATTTAAGGAAAATTGTGATTTCCAACTCGTTTTGAGCTCTATTTTTATGGGTTTTTCAACCATGAGTTCCTTATTACCAATAGAATGGGATTGTTCAATAAATTTCCAGATTTGACCCTTTTCGAAAATAGTTAATTTTTGGACCATTTTACCCCCGGTTCCGAAACCTATCAATATGAGTGTCATTGGACTCCTTGTGACGTGTATGTTTCATTGTTGATAGTGGGTTGTCATTCCGGGCGCTGAATTCGAGAGTTGCTTGTCCGGTGGAGGTATTCGAGTGCGGCTTCGGCAATTGAGGTAGGTTTGGCTATCTTTCTTTGAGATTGAGATGGGGTAATTAATCATTCATATGTTATAGACTTTGGGATGGGGTTGTAGTATGAGTTGAGAATGTTATATATATTATGATGTCCGTGTGGAGGCTTATTTATTAATGTGTTGCCGTGACGGGGTTTATTTGTATTACATAGCCCGTGTGGGGGCCTTATTTGTTATCTTATTTGCTTTGAGAGCATGTGAATTATGATTTGCCTAAGAGAGAGGCTTGAGTATATTATTTGACTTGTGATGCCGCCTGAGAGATTGAGTTGGGGGTTTTGAGCATACTTGAGTATTGAAATATTGTTGAGAAAGGGGTGAATATTTAAATGAAAGTGTGTTCTTCCCGTTACTATTTATTGAGGGTGAATATCATGTGTAGGTTAAGTTTTGAGAACTTTGAACATTATACCACATGTGAGTTGATTATTACTTCCATGCATATGTGTTTTGATGCATTCATCCTCATTCATCACATCATGAAACATGGGAAGTTGAGAAATATGGAAATTCTTTTTGAGAAAGAAAATGAAACACCTTTAAACCTTTGTATCTTGAGTCCCTGACCGAGGCAGTTTTCCGGTAGGGTAGTGGATGCATTGTGATCCCAACCTTTGTATCTTGAGTCCCTGACCGAGGTAGTTTTCCGGCAGGGTAGTGGATGCATTGTGATCCCTTGACCACGAGGAGGTGGCAAGGATAATGAGATATTGTGATTGAGGTATATGGTCTGCGAGACCCCCATGGGTCCTGCTTGGTAGCACAGCTCGGCAGGTGTATACGACAGGCTGTGCGACAGTCTTGATTCCACCGTACCACCACATCATTGCATCATCATATTGCATTGCATTGCATTGACATTTGTGCTGCTTGAATTATTTGATTAATTGTGATTATGAGTTGTTATTATACTTTATTCGTGCCACTATATATATAAACTGGCGGCACCGATGCCGAAGTGGGACTTTTCTATATGCAGGTGGAAGCGTTCCTTAGTTTATTTCATAGGTTTGATTAATTCCTTATACTCAGTCAGCTAAAACCTACTGAGTACATGTGAATTGTACTCACCCCTACTTCTGTGTCCCTTTTTGATGCAGATACTAGTCGGGGTACCCCACGTGGCAGTTAATATTCTAGCGGATTGTGTAATTCTCAGATTAGTGGTGAGGTCCCAGAATTCGGATCGTCACTAGTCTATCTTTATTTTTCAGTCTTTTGTATCATTCAGAGACTTATGTTGTATCTTCAGATTCGAACCTTGTATTAGATGCTCTTTATACTTATGACACCAGGTTTTGGGATAATTTCTTCATTGTTTTTTTTTCTTTTTATTTAAATCGTGGAATCACTTTCCTCTTTGGAAGTTTTGTATGAATTTTATTTTTAGGGTTACACATCAGATTGGGTTTTGAGATGTGTGCCATCATGACCTCAGTTTTTTTAAATGGAATTGGAAGTAAGAAAATTCCATGATTAGTGTTGATATTAAAATGGACAGAATTAAAGTTTCTTGAATTAGATTGGGTTGATTATTGTTGTTGTTGTTATTATTGTTATGGATTATGTGTTAAAAGTGAAAGGATTGCATATGTTAATGTTAAATCTCCATTTGGGCCATGTTGGGGATGTTCTAATCTTAACATGGTGGATTAATTTTGATTAATGTTGTGGTTGTTATTATGGCTGATTACATAATAAAAATGAAAGAATTCGATATGTCAAGTTGGAGTTGTAATTGATTTAAGGGTTGCTTGTAATGTGTGGCTACTTATGTTGAATTGAAGGATCAAGTATAGTATAATTATACATTGTATGGTTATTATTGTTGAGCTGTTATAAATTATTTCGATAGGGTGTGGTGGCTGCAACCTATTAGGAGTAATTCGATAGCATCGTAGTTGTCATGTTGATAATTAATGAGAGTTAAATGTTATGTGAGCAGTTCAGAATATTCCTGAATCTCGTCCTAGCTAGTCTTAACATGACATTTGGATGTGTGATTGTTGATGTTGATTTGTGGTTGTATGGCTGACTTAGAGGTAAGAAAAGTGAGCATTATAGGGGGGGTGCTGTCCAATTTTCTAGAAATAACCTACTAATGATAAAATATGTTTTATGCCTTTCCATAGCTTAACAATAGTGCTTAACATCTTAATATAGGTTGAGACACTATTGGACAACATATACGTGTTGTGTGCGAATAAACGCTAAAGGTATGTAAAGCTAGACTTTATTTCTTTTGGCATGATCTATATGAAATAAACGGACGACGAATGTATAAATTTCAAAGAAACTCATATTCTTAGAGACACTAGGATGGCTAATGTTCTTAATTCCCCAAACTTATATCATTATGTCTTGATACATATGTATGATTCCAGCCGTCCTATTTTGGTATAATTCATATTTTGATATAATTCATGGTTGTTATAATTCATAATGACAATCGAAATGTACTTGAGAAGACTATTGTCTTGAATTTCAAATGATGGTTCATTTTGATTATTCTATTGAGTCCCAAATATGATTTAAATGCATATGGTTACTCACTACTCTGCTCATGCATACTGTTGTCACATCTTTCACCGAGTTCCTCATTAGAGTACCGGGTATGGTATATATATATATGATGGGCCGAGTATGATATACGTGTGTATGACAGATTCACAGAGTCTATAATGGGCCGAATATGATATAGGATATAATCATGCATAATTTTATTTCATAAGGCATAGGTACAGTGATTTCTTAAGTATCATACTTGTCTCCTGAAACCTCTACTTTAGTTATGATCTTTCTTACTATATTTTATGTTTATATATACTCAGTACATATGTCGTACTAACCCCCTTTCTTTGGGGGGGCTGTGTTTCATGCCCGCAGGTACAGATACTCATTTCGGGGATCCACCAGCTTAGGATTTTCACTTAGTGGTTTTGGAGTGCTCCATTGTCTCGGAGCCTAGACTTTTGGTACCGATCCTTTAAATGCATATATTTATTTATCCATGGGTACGGCGGGGCCTTGTCCCATCATATGTTACTATTAATACTCTTAGAGGTATGTAGACACATGTGTGGATTATATATAGATGTTGTCCTGTTGTACTAGTATGACATATGTTTTGGGACATTTTCATTAGTAGTGACAACCTTATCGGCTTGCGTATATGTATATACTGGGGCGTTCTTACATGTAATGACAGCCTTGTCGGCTTATGTACTATGTTATCTTTTGATGATTGTGACTCTTCAGGAGACATGTGGTTTTGATATATACATGTATGTGCCATTTTTGAGATGGCGTTCTGCCCGTATAAGTCCCAAATCATGTTTGGTTGCTAAATGAATATAGATAACATGTGTGTATACGAGTGTCTAGTTCGGCCACTAGTCACGGCCCACAGGGTTGGGTCGTAACAATTATACTTGGATAATAATTTTTAAATATCTAGCCTTTTCCTTTTATAGTTAACATAAAATCTCTTCATATTCAATATACATGAATACAATTATAAATATTAAACTTTACTAAATTCGTTTAGCTTTTCTAGATTTAAATAATAAATATGGAAAGACTACACTTTTTAGTTTCCTAGATTTAAACTTTTGAAATTCTTAATTCAAATATTTTTTTCTTTTTTATGACACATGCTGCAAAATACTCTCTAAAATAATAAATATTTATTTATCGATAAATAAATATTTTGTGCATTTATCGATAAATTAATAATCTCGATAAATGAATATTTTTTTTCGATCCCAAGCACATGCATTTATAGAGGTTTTACTGTACTTTGAACCTCCTTATCCCTTATATCCCATTGCTGGAATTACTCTCAAATAGGGACATTTTAGTTTATCACTGTTTATGATCTTTCTTCCTGCTAATTCCAAACTGCTGAAATCTTGGTAGTTGCACCATTTTTTATCGATTGCAATATTTGCCAAGCAGTCTGCTAGTTGATTTCCTTTCCTGAGAATGTGCTGAAATGTATGTTGTTTGTCCTGTAAGCATATTTTAATTTCTATCACTATTCTGTGTTTATCTAGGGGCATGACCATTTTTCTTTCTAAAATCTTGTATAATAGCATAGAATCTGTTTGAATGATTATATTATTGTACTGCTCCTGCCTGTTATGTTTACATGCTTCTAGAATTACCTTCGCCTCTGCTACAGTGTTAGTGGTGTTTTCAACAGTGACTCCCTCTGCATACAGTAAATCCCGTCTTTCATTCCTCAAACAAAAGGCATAGGGGCTTATACCTGGATTTCCCCTCGATGCCCCATCTGTATTGTATTTTAGCCAGCCTACTGGTGGAAAATCCCACAATACTCTTGTTACCTTCATCTTGGGACAGTAACCTTCAAATTCTTTAATCATATCTGGCTAATTACTAGGACATTTCATATTAGACTTCCTCATTTGTATCATCATGAAAATGTTCCTGTTAATATTATGAATGACTCTTTGAATTAATGTCTTCTTTCCCTCATGCTTCATTCTATTCCTCCTTCTCCAAAGTTTTCATATTATAAAGCTAGAGACAACTCTATAGTAAGATGTCATTGCCTTTTTAATATATGTCATCCACCATAGCATTATCACTTTCCTTAAATGTAGTCCTTCAATCTGATTTGGATTTATAAAAGTTGGTTTATGTTTGGAAGTATCACCAGACTCTATAAAGAAGATATCACTATACCCTAAAATGCATTAAAATGAGTGAAAAATTATGAGAGCCAACTAAACAAATATTCAATTTCTTCAATAAATATACAAAACTATAAAAACAATAGGAAAAAAAGAAAAAGAATATTCGAACTAATTGAAAAGGCACAATATCCAGTAAAGTAGTTCAGTGGACAACATGGAAGTGCACACAGAAATAAAAGGAGAACAATTTTCCAGTTGAATACAAAAGAAGGACTTACTTTCTGCAAATCCCTTGTAATTTTGCCATCAAATAGAAGATGGCAGCATTGTCTATGACCTGGTCTTGCTCTCCCTTAACCTCCTCAAAATTTCGGCGAGTCAACCGGTGAGTTTCACCTTCATTTTTACATCTCTCTATCATAGTTTTTGGGTATGTCTTCTTCTTTCATTTCATCCATTTATCAATCAGTTTTCTTCTCCCAAACTAGTGATTGATTCTTCAAAAGAAAAAAAAAGATTCTTTGTTTTTTTTTGCTTCTAAGTCTTGAAAAATGCGATCTTTTTAAGTGGGGTTTTGTGTTTGATGAGAAATTGGCTGAATTGACGGGTTGCGGTTGGTCACAGATACTCAGGGATGACATTTGCAAGTGTGAAATCTACTGAAGGGTTGGGAAATTTACCCAAGGTCGTTTTGACTTCTCCTCATGGAAGGTAATTTTTTTGTTTTAAATTGATGATTCTGGAGCTATGAGGGTTAATTTGCTGGCTAACAAGTAGGATTGTAAGAAATAGCTGTGGCAAAAGAAGTCGGCAGTTTGATATTGAACCTTAATCCGACACCTAATGGTATTGCATTACGCTGAAAAGATCTAATCTTGTAGGATTAAATATTATTTCCTCCATTTCAATTTGTTTGTCTTGTGTTGATTTGACACGAAATTTAAGAAAGTAAAAATGACTTTTGAATCTTGTGATCTTAAAACTAAAGATAGATAGAATGTGTTTCTTTAATGTTGTGGTCTTAAACATGTCATGTGGAAAGTTAGAATTAAAGAGTTGCCCAAAAAGAAAAGAGACATACTTTCTCACAAATGGATTATGCAATGAGTTGGGTGGGGAAGATATTCCAAGTTCTTCATGTTGAACTGATCCCGATCTGGACCAAAAGCTAGTTGCTCTAGAAAGAAAAGTGATGTCTGATGATGCTATCAGTGATATTAGTGGTACTGCATTAGTCATTCTAATAGCAATATCATTTGGTGAGAATGCAGCAGTGCATACTTCCTATAGCTTCACAAGTCCAAAACACTGGGTTTGTACTATGTCGAGATATTGAATAGGCACATCAAAAATGTTCCTGGGTACTTTACTGAAAGCTGGTTTATGGTTGATTGGCTGAAAGTCCTTTCATTTATTTTGCAGTGAGGCGGAGCTATATCTATTTGGAGCTTGTGTCACATCTTGGAAAGTAGACAGTAAAGATCTACTTTTTGTTCGACCAGATGCTGTATTCAATGGTCAGAAACCAATCAGGTCATCAGATGGTCACAACTATAGTTACTATCTTAAACGGCTAAAGCTTAAGCTTTCTTCTTCCTCAACACAGTCAAGCACATTTGATGATTAACAATTCACCTGACTAGAAGCATTTTTCTTTACTTTTGTTAAAGCTGCAGTATCATCAATCTTTTACTATTTCTACCTTTAAAATTTAAAATTGAAAAGAACTAAAGAGGCTATATCACCTTCCTTACTAACTATTTTACATTGTACAGTGGAGGAATACCACATTGTTTCCCACAATTTGGACCTGGCCCAATCCAGCAGGTAAATTACTTCACATGTTTCAGTGTATAGTTTGGACTTCTTAAAGTTAGAGAGCAAGCATTTCTTAGTTGAGAAGTAACTCCTTTAAAAGCATCAAGTGATAGTTTCTTCTGCCAATGCGCTCTAGCCCTTAGCGACATGCTAGAAAAATAGTTAAAGCTCCACTTGGAGTTTTATTGGTAATTGTGTGATGCAGTATCTTAACTTATTCTTGAATATTTTATACTATTTGATCAGTTTTTGAATGCTGGTTTTGAGTCTTAAATATGCTCATCTGGTTGACAGCATGGATTTGGAAGGAACATGAATTGGTCCCATGTTAGCTCTGAAAATGTGGAGGAGAAACCTGTTGTTACTGTGGAGCTAAGGGATGGCCCTTACAGCCGTGCAATGTGGGACTATAGTTTCCATGCTCTTTACAAGGTTTGAGTAGTAGTTATTTAGCATCTTTCGTCTTACCAATCAAAATTTTCGTCTTGTTTATACTCATATTCTCAGATCACTTCTGTAGCTAATTATACAGCTAAACTGGAGGATACCTGTTTGTATACAGAAGGTGAAAGTTAATGGCAGGGCTATGGGGGAAATGCCCAGCTACCTTTTGCATCTACAAATAATGTTTGCCTATGTTAATTGGTAACTTTTCAAAAGTAACTACATAGAATGTGCTAAGCGCCCCTTCCATACATATTATCAGCCCACAACTCTCAAATCCAAGCCCTATAATTGGTATGTGACCTTTTGTTGTAGAGAAATTTGATAAATGACTCTCATTTACATACTTTGGTATCATACCTATTTGATTTGATAGATGTCTATGCTATAACTTTCGCTCTCTCGTAGTTACAATGAAGATTCTTTTGATCACTCGCAAAACTTCTAATTTCACATTTTGCAATTGCTTGCAGATCACTCTTGATAAGAAGACCCTTTCAACGGAACTCACGGTTAAAAATACTGACAACAAACCATTTTCATTCACTACTGCTCTGCATACTTACTTCAGCGTAAGTATTTCTCTGGCAACTTGGGAGTGAAAATCCATACTTTCAGTTTGGATGCATCTCCTAAAACTCTTAAACTTTATCTGGAATTCAAGGCCTGTCAAATTATATACTAATAAATAATCCTGTTCTGCCGCCTCACTCTTCAAGTCAATTAGGCCTCTCTTTTTCCTTTTTTTTCTTTTACCTCAAGCATTTTGTCTCCATAGGTGATGGAGGTTGACTCATTTCCTTAGAATTTCATAATCTTTGGGGTAAAATTGATTCATGATCATTGTTGAGAGTGTTATCCACCAGAACAGAATATTTTATCATCTAATATTCTCTTCTCCAGGCTTCTGTAATAGGTGCATCAGTTAGTGGTTTAAAAGGTTGCATAACTCTAAACAAAGTTCCTGATCCCACAAACCCTGTTGAGGGAAAGGAGGAAAGGTCAGTATGAAATCTCAAATAGATCAGGAAATCGTCATTCTCTTCTACCAGAATATACTTACTATCTTAAAGAATTCATGATTGCTATTGAGAACCTACATTCTCTGCAAACATATGTTTTTCCGGGAGATGTCTGGTTAGACTTTATATTTTTTATCATCACAAGCCAGGTTAATACTCTTCTTAATAGTAAACTACGGTAATTAACAAATGCACAGACAAACACTCACATATTGCCTAAAACCAACTCATGTTTCTAGAATTCTGCAGTACTTGTACTTGAGCACAAGTTTGTAGTCAAGGAAATTTAAAAAATGACACGATTCTAGTACATGCATATATGCCTTATTCTCTCGAGAATCTAATCCTCATTCTGATAAGTTTATCTGTTTCAGGGATGTGGTTACATTTCCTGGATTTGTGGACTGTGTTTATCTTGATGCACCTAATGAGTTACAACTAGATAATGGTTTGGGTGATAAGATATCTATCAAAAACACCAAGTGAGTTGCCAGTACCCAGCCACCAGCCACATTGCTGTAATGGAATTTATTAAAGAAATATCTAGCCCCCTAGTTGTCTAATTTGGCAAGTTGCTTGTGTTTTGTACGTGCAGTTGGTCTGATGCTGTTCTATGGAACCCTCATTTGACCATGGAACAAAGCTATAAAGATTTTGTTTGTGTTGAAAATGCCAAGGTAAGACTTACATCTGATCTCTCTGTATTTTTTGATTGAAGCGTGACTAGATTTTTGTGTCCCGTTTACTTTGTGATGCTGCATGTGATCTCTTCATACATTTGATCACATTGCAAATAAGTATCTTGTTACCTATCCAATTGTGTGGTCTTTCCTCTTATTTGTGGTTGAAAAGATTCAAATGCTTGACCTAATGTGCTATTTATTCATATTTTTTGTGTGTTTTCCCTTGTTCTTATCAGATTGGAAAAGTTCAGCTTGAACCAGAGCAATCTTGGACGGCTGTACAACATCTAACTGTTGCTTAAAGATACCTCCCGGTAGAGAAAATCAACTTTTTGGAGAAACTCTCCCCTGCTTTTCAATTTAAAAGACACTCTTGAGAAAATGGTTGAAAATGGCAATACAAAATAAAGAATAATGTATCTCACATGACATGCATTTCATAGCAGTTAAGAGTGTTCAAGTGATATTTTCATCTTCTTCCCCTCTCTCTCCCATCAATCTCCGCTGTATTTGTGAAATCCTTCTTGTACAGCATAAGCTGAAATCACCAAGATTTGTGATCGAAGAGGAAAAAGTAGTAGGTAAAGAAATGCTAGTTCCTGTTTTTGATTCAATACGAAATGAATCGTACATTATGATTGTAGCATTCAAAACATTTCCAACTATCTCTAAGAATGGTAAATACTCTAGCCCAGAAAGGCCAAATGTAAGGAATTACAGAGCCGAATCCTAATAACAGTTCCCTCACATGGTAGAAACTAAAATGAAATGACATTGTGTTTTCAAGTACTATCAAGATGACATTGTGTTTTCAAGTACTATCAAGAGATCAACGTAGCAATTAAGCAAACAATCAAAATGATCAATACCACAGCCCATACCCAACATATCCATGCCCTTCCCTTCTGCTGCTGCTGCTTAGCATAGAAAAGACTGTTCGTTCCACCACTGATGAAGCTTCCAGCAATGGCCATATTATGCTCAATGTCATCAATCTGTTCACCTTGAGTCTCAACTAGAACAGCCATATCAAGAAAAACTTGATGAAGTTTGTCCAGGCTCCTCTTTATGTCCATTACAGCTTCGTGCCTATCTTTGTCATCGAGATTCATATCTGTTTTTGCTGCAAATATTTGAACTTTCCCGCTTCCTCCTGAAACCATCTTCTCAATCACTTCCTCTGTTGGCTCCTTTCCCGTCTCATTGTAATATCTTCTTCTGAGGCAGTCTATGTAATCTGACAAGATTTTTTCTCTCAAAGCCTGAAAATCATTCATGATGTCCCTAAGCTTGATCCTCAATCCATTAGTCATGTTGACTCTCGTTCGATCAACCACAGTGCCTTCTGCATATACCACTGATAATTTGCGATTCCCCACATTTGATTTGTCAAGTGCTTCAAGTTTTGCCTTGACAATCTTGGCTTTGCGAAGGACAGATACCATGTCAGAATTCATTCGGTCTCTAAAGCCACGAAGAACTTTGGGACTGTGAGTAGTTTTTGTCTCTTCATTCAGATTTTGAAGATCAATCAAGAGATTAGTAATCTCTTGAATATCACCCTTCACCGCCTCGATTTCACGGAAGAAGTTGGAAAGATTGTCTTCATCTGTGCGGCTGAGTTGGCCCATCTCCAAATCCCTCTCGGTTTCAAGATCCAAATGGGCTTGTTTCTTCAATTCCACATAACTTAAGAACGATTTCGTCATGAGATCATTCATCTTAACTCCAGTTTTCTGAATATTCTGCAATTAGTCAAGAACAGCTTAACAAATACACCAAGAAAACAGAGGAAGTAACAAATACACCAAGAAAACAGGGGAAGTAACTGAATGCAAGAAAAGATTTCTCTACTCTTTCTTCAAGATGTCAATTTGTTATAAAATAATCTGATTGAATATGAAATTCAACACCAAGAAAACATGAACAAAGAAAGAAGAGATAAAATAAAAAGCAAGAACGAGGAGTAAAAAATAACAATGGGTTCCTGTAAACAAAGAACGGAACGAGTGAATTCAAGAAGAGATTTTTTTCAGTTCAAATTTTGATGGAAGTGAAGTGGGGTATTACCCAATTTTGAAGAGCTTTGCGTTCTTCTTCTTCTTTGAGATGATGATGATAATGGTGCCTGTCTTCTTCTTAGAACTGTTTGGGAGGGGAAAGAGGGATAGGGAGATTATTCTGAGGAGTTTCAAATATTTGAAGGTTTCGTAAGGCAGAAGTGAGAAGTAGCCGTTTATGTTGATGTTCCGCTTAAGGCGGTTGCGGTTAGTAACCCAAAGTATGAAGGGCGAAAAAAGTTTTATTTTTTTTAGATTATTGTTTCAACACTAAAGTAAATTCACGTTAAATATTGTTGAATTTTAAAAAAAATTATTTCAATCAAACATTAATTTATTATGGGCTAAAACGTTATTAGTAAATTTGTTGAAAAAAGAGAGGGGTGGAATTAGGACGTTTGCGTTAAGATAAAATGCAGTAACACATTAAGCTCTCGTTTGATTATAGATTTAAATTTATTTTTTTTTCTTTTAAAAGTCAAATATTTGTTTGGTCATTCAATTTATCTAGTTTATGGGAGATTTTGAAAATCAATTATCAAAAATCTACTTCAGACCTCTTTTTAGCACGCGATATATCCGTTAAACTATTTTTTAAAATTTTAAAACTAGTTCCAAACTTTTGTATCTCATAAAAGAGCCCCCACCCACCCCCCCACCCAAACTTTTGTAGTTACTATTCTTTTTTTAATTGGGATAATTACAGTAGATGGTCATTCGGTCATTTTAATTACCCAAAAAGACCAATCGGTGTATATTCATGTATATTTGGGGGTATATTCATGTATACTCAATGTATATTTTCATGTATAGAATGTATCATAATGCATATTCAATGTATGTATCATATATAAGTAATCTATATTGTATAGTCAGTGTATATTTTCTATAACTTTTGACAAGCTATATTGTATAGTCACTGTATATTTTCTATAATTTTTAATTTTTTTTATATAAATAAAACATGACTATATTTGTTGTAAACTCATTAGTTTATTATATATATTTGAAATTGTTCCATTTTTATTTGCAATGACAGATCTTTGTAATTGACAGTAACTCGGCAAATTATCGTAGCTAGTAATTGTGTTATTCTCGTGTAGTGATTTTAGAATAATGTATTTTCTAGTTCATTATTATAATTTTATGAAAAACTTATTTGTGTATGATAATGAACTCATCACTGAAGGTTCTGCAATGGTACGATGAATATACTTACTAGATTTTATAATTTATGGGTACAAGTTATGTTTCATATATTTTTTTTTTTTTTTTAAAGAAAGTGAAATTGTTTTGAAAAGCTATAACCAAATGCATGTTCAACTTCAATACGAACTTCACTCAAATTAGATTTTTCAAAAAAAATAAATGAAAATATATGACCAAACAGGAAGGTAGGAACATGCCAACTACACAATATCTGTGGGTATTACGGCAAAGGGCGAAACAACATTTTCACTTTTAAAAATTAAAACACAGAAGGAAAAATGGAATCCCTAATCTTATTAGAAAACATTGGCTGGCTTCAGTCTGCTGGAGATGTATACTTGTTAGTCTACGCATTGCAGAATATTACTGCCTGAGTAGCAATTGACAGCCACTTCACACAAGACTACTTTGCAACTCCTAAGATATATTGCCCCAGTTAAAGCAATTCAATAACGACTGCGAGGAATGGTTAACCATCCTCAACTCCTTTGATCAATTGATGTGGTTGGCTTTTCACTTTGTGCACTTCGTTGGCTATGACAATACATTCTTGGAGAAATTTCTGTAATACAGATACATATTTTTCTGGGAAAGTTCGGTAATGATCTACATGAGGAGAAGAACCAAAGTTGACAGAGTGAACCTCTCTCCCAATTTTCCTCTGCTCTTCAATAAAAGATTCAACTGACTGAAATGGAATGACCTTGTCAGCTGTACTGTAAAGGTAAAGCTGAGGACAGGATGGCTGGTTCTTGACAAGGACAGAAATTATCTTCGTCAGCCGCCTGTAAATTGGAAATAACCAATGATTAGAAGCAGCTATAAACTTTTTCAATAGACCAGACCTTCTAATCAATAGCTAAAAACTGAAATCATATTTCTCTGAATTATTTCCTAATTGATAAATAAAGAAAAAGAACATAACATGTTGAAGGTGCTTACTCATTAACATCAGGCAAATTAAGAAGAAACGAGAAAAGCTTCTCAAGTGCTGCGAAAAGAACAGTTTCCATCAACATGGCTCCCTTAATTTGAATGTTTCCCGAGGTTAACGGACTTCCCACTTCATTTTCTTCTTCAGCTTCAAATGAAGAATATGCAAAAGAGCTACGCTTCTTCAGCATGGCTGCAGTAAATCCTGCTGCCCAGACCTGCAAGTGGTTAAGATTGAATTACCATACGACTTTCCTCTTTACTCAATTCTGTAGAATCAGAATCAACACTATACAACAAGACATAAAATAATGTAATGCATTTTTTTAATAAGAAGAATGAAAAAGTGCACCAGAAGAACAAAGAAACTTCCGCTTAAATCTCAAAGAACATTTTAAAAGAGTTTTGCGTCCTGCTATACCTACCAAGTGTTTATGATAGAAACTATCATCTATAAATTGATTCAGACGATAGCTTTAAAACACCTTCAACAGTTAGAAACACATCCCATACCCAACCTGTTTCCTTTGCAATGAGAAAAGTCATTTCTTTGGCAGCAGAGAGTAAAAACTTTTCAGGTATGCGTATGTTGATCACTGAAAGGGAGACAACATTGAAGTCGAAGAACCCCTTGGTATATGTCAGGCATCCTGGTCCTCCAACGATATGATGAATCCATAATTCCATTTTACTAAACCATAATCAATTTTAGAGAATAGAGTAATTTAAGGTTCAAATAAATTGATAGCATCAGAAGCAGCTGAATATTACCCAATAAAGCATCAGATAAAGGGAAGTGATGGTAGGGAGAGGTAAAAAAAAACAACCTTGGGGCTTATATCTGGATCACCACCTGAATCCACGACACAACCCTTGATCTTTTCCAACAAATCCTGTCTGTTCTTCAAATTCTCAAGAATAGCACCATAACTGCACAGAAACAAATACTAACAAAGGTTAAACCAGCTAAAATGACTAATAACTTTAGCATAATCAATATTTGAAGTCCCATTAATCAACCTACGCAAGCCATCCGGTATTGCTGAAGGTGTGAAAAATCAAACACCGTTCACGACCATCATTGTCGGATTCCGACAACCACAAAGCAAGCTCATTTGCCAACACAGCAATCCTCTCCTCCAATTTCTTGCCAAGATCGAAAGAAAGAACATCTCTCACAGAAGCAACAAACGTTAGAGCGTGAATACCCTTAGAGTTATACAACTCAATATACTTCCTCAAATGTTTCGGCTTCGACCCGAGCCAACCCAACATCACAACCGTCACAATTGGACCTTCCTTGGGTGTTGCCCCAATTTCAATACCCTTTTCACTGCCAGCAGAAAAATGCCAATCGAATAATCTATCTTGGGTACCCGATACTATACGAGTAAAACGATCGCTGGATAAGATGGGATTCAAGAATTGCGATGGGAAGGGAATTTTCGAAAATCCAAATGGGGAAGAAAGTGGGTAGGAGGGATTGTTGGAGAAATTGCGATGTGAAAAGAAAATGTGGGGGCGACTCTTTGAGGGAGAAGAAAATGAAGGCGTTCGAAAGGAAGATGGTGATAAAGGAAGGGGCTTGTAATTGAGTTTGAGGAACACAGAAGTGGAGACATGGTGACGATTAGAACAAGTGAGTAGTCTCACTGAGGCTTCCATGAATGGGAATTTGCGAATTGTGGTTTGCTTACAGGTGATGATGTTATTTGTACTGGTGCTTGGTGGACTGTTGAGACAAATGATTTATTTTTTTAATTTATTTTTGTTCCTACCTATCAAATATATTAAAGTTCAATTAATTTAAATTTATATATTGTGAGTCAATATTTCCAATAGAATTTTGTTTCACACTGGAACTCTAAACATAAAATATCCCAACCATGCGGGACATGTGGTGGACGTTGAGAGAAATGAATTGGACACTACTTTATCCAACTTCTTTAGTTTTAGTGCTTAGCGTCTGGAACAAGTAAAGTTAACTATTCCTTACCTGATTTTTACCTACAGAAGCAAGGAATTTTTTGTTTTTGTTTTTGACATGGTATACACAACGGATCCATTTTTTTAATTTTTATTTTTGAGTTTCAATGCTGGACTAATTTGACATGGGATACACAATGGATCCATTATTTTATTTTTTTTGAGTTTCAATGCTGGACTAATTTGAATTGAAGGGAAAATCACATTCTCTCATGATTTCTTTCGTTCTTACTGCTTAAATTTGATATCTCTAATTAAGGATGAAAATATTTTATCCATCCAATTTGATCTTGTTCAATGAAAGTATAAAATAAAAAATGTTCAGCCCAAATGGTTTCAAAAAAAATAAAATCTCAGTCTCTTTGGAATAAAGTGTTACATAAAATGTGAGGTGCGAAGTATCTTATATATTAGTAGTATCACAAAATTGAGTAGCTTATTTTTTGCTATTGCAGTCTTTTTTTTTTTTCCGAATTGCTGTCACAGAATTGGATATTTTCTTAATGTCAGCATTAGCTTTGTGTAAAGAATTTTACGTTATCCATGTGTTTTTACTAGAAGTACACCTGAAATTTGAAATGCTCGAGTCCAGTTGGATAGAATAAGTTCATTGAATAGCCTACTATCAAAGTCACAGTTCAATCTTTCAACATAAAAAATGATTGTAGTGGGAAGAGAATCCAGTATAGTAGGAACTTGGTGAAGCATATATATAGAACTTTGCCAGAGAGAAAAAAATTCAGTATTTCATGGCTTACTGAGTGTACTTTGAGATGAGAGCACTTCACATTAACAAGGGTGAACTATTATCTTCACTAGAGCTCAGTCTAATCAGCTCTTCAGACTTTAGCATTTTAAAGTGACCGGTCTCTATGCAATCTTTATTCAGGAAAAGAAAAAAGAGCAAGCTAAAAGTTCTTATCGGAGGGCTGTTCACTTCAATAAAAACATACTCCACTGCATATGTTAGTAATGAGGCTAATTTTTTTATGACAAGGTTGACAACCAATCTAATAAAGCTTTATTCACTTGTTCTGGAACTTCATCCTGGGGGTAATGCCCTGCCTGCAAGTTTACGAGGGATGTGTTTGGGTAGAAATCCCTAATTCGATTTGGCTTTCCATGATCATGAACCCAAGGGTCTAGGTCACCCCACAACAACAACAATGGGCAAGAGAGTTGGCTCAACACACTGTCAAGTGTATACTTTGTGGGGTTTGACATGAGTTGTGTTAATAGTCTGCAGAAATGTAAAGTAGACAACATTAGCTAACTCTCTTCACCTAAATTTTTGATACATAAACAGCAGTTGGAACTTAAAAGTATATACATCTGACAAAGAAGATGTAGTAAACGTTTTTGTACACTTCTAACTGTTAGTAGTATCTTAACATTGTCTTCGAACTTTGATCAATTTGCAAATCTCTCTAGGCATATGCTGAAAAAGGCCAAACCATCTCAGTTTAAAGTTCCAGAGACAACTCGTCAAACAGGCTTGAGTCATGAGAGTCCATGACTTCAATATGAATGATGGGGGGATTATTATGATTATAGACTAATAAGGCCGATAGTAATGTTCCAAGCAAAGAAAATACTAATGTTTTTTAGCTGCCAAATGGAGGCAAACCTATAAGCTATATAGCTGCATTCATACCGGTAATAAACTTCATAGGCATTTGGGTCAGCTGCAGGCCTAACAATTGAATCGATGAGGTAATCATCTACATTTGAATGGTTTACATAGACCTTAAAGTAACAAACATCAAGAAAGTTAGTTCCTCAAGATTATCAGAGGTAATGGCTAAATAACAAACAAAATGCAAATGTAGAAACCAGCCATCTGTTTCTGATGCATCATACAAATAGCAGGAAGACATAAGGTTCAAGTATCAGTCTCTGACAGTTCAACCCCCCTTAAATTTGAAACAAAGAAACCATATTAGGAAGTAGCTTCACATGAAAGCAAATGTCACTATTACTCGCTCCATCCCAACATAATTGTCACTTTTCATTTTTAGAAAGTCAGATGAACCTATTTCAAGAGTGGGATTCACCATTGGTTAAAGCGATATTTCTGAAATTAATGTTGAGTTGTACAGCCTAGATTACATGAAGCACAACCACAAAACTTTATATTTCATAAAGGAGTAAGGAAATTACATGACGTAGAAACTATTTGACTTGTACAAAAATGGAAGGAGGGAGAGAGCCGAATTAGGTCAGGGGGAGTAATGTATGTGTGCAAGCTAAAAGGTAAGAGAACTTGTGCATATTTTGCATATGCAAGTATATTTTTTAAAAAAGTTCATAGAAGAAAAGTTAGCTAGGAAGGAACATACACCACTCTTCAGCACAGCTTCAATTTGATCTGGTTGCATGGTTAGAAAGAACGCCAATCTGACAACAACACGTTGAACGATTTCCTCCACTGGCTTTACAATGAACTTATGTAAGGCTGTCTCTTCGGTTTTGTCTGTTGTACTAATGTCGTCCCCAAATCGTCCTGCACTATTTAATAAGGAAACTCCCTCGACTTGATCTGGCAGTGCTGCTGCTGCTAACAAAGTAGTAAACCCTCCAAGACTGTTTAAATAATACAAGAGTCATCATAATATGATTCAATTACGTAGTACTTATATATTACTGAAGCTCTACCCATTAAAGCTGCTATTGCATCTTGGAGATTCATTGCAATGACAAGTTGGTAGATGAATGAACTCACCTGTTCCCAACTAAAATAGCGGGTTGTTTAACTATCTCCTTTAAGAAGTCAACAACCTGATCTCTCCAAATCAAGGCATCATAGTCTGTTAGTGCCTTTTCACTCCATCCAAATCCTAGCAAATCCAGAGCATAAACCTTGTATCTTTTAGCCAGTTCTGGTATGTTATACCTAAGATTTGATGCAAATAAGCCCACTAAATCTTATAATTAAACCCAATGTCATACAAACACAAATATAGAATTACCTCCAATGAAAAGAAGAAGAAGCAAATCCATGAATCATAACAACTGGAAACCCTTCCCCTTCTACCACATAATGAACTTTGTAGCCTCGCCATGTCCAATAGTTGTATCCCTCTTGTTTAAATGGTAATTGCTGCAAGCCTGTATTTATCAATCTTTATTAAGTAAGCAAGCAACCCCTTTCAAAAAAGAGATGGAAAAAAAAAACAGGAAATTTCTATAATGACAGTAGACGTATGTAATCTAAAGGTACAAATGGTTGATGACCTTGAGAGGATTCAGCAGCTATGGAAGGGGTCATAATCGAAGTACCAGTAGCAACAAATCTAGTAACAGCGAAATTCCTTCTATTTATTAATTTCCATCTTCTCCCTTCAAACAAAAAGAAAAGGAGGAGAGAGATCAAAACTCAAAAATCAATGAGTTGCACATAATAATCAAGAACTGGTCTGGTGTAAGGTTAGACGAAAAGCTTACTAAAATGATTACTTCTTCCAGGTATAGCTAACCTACTGCCTATCGGATTCAGCCATTCTGTCCTAGCCGTAGCAGTAGAACTTGACATTGATTATACTTACCAGCTAGAAGGATTCAAGTATCTTTACGAACATTGGGAACAGTTGAACGTGGTACTTAGAAGTTGATGGCACTTAAGAAGATTCTCATGAGCTTTTTCTGTAAAGGACAAATTTATTTATCTTTTTCAGAAACAATGTGAGACCAGGATAGGGATTTAAGGAATCGTTTTGTTCCATGTAGAGACGACAAAATTAACAAGTTGTCGTCCTCGGCGATGAGCTTAGAAGTTTCAGAACATCCTTGTAATAAACAGAAGCTGCACACAATGTCAAAAACTTGCTCTTCTTTCTTTATTATGCTATATTAGCTGGTCTTAATAATGCCCCAGCTCATTGCTTTCACCAATGTTTCTGCTATGTATTCATCGCTCTTTTCATAATTTACTATATATTTCGTGCCACTTCTTCACCCCTTTCGTACCCACTTCAGAATATTCCTGTTCCACTCAATGTGAAATCATATGTTGAATTATGATGATCATCTAATCTAAAAAATTTTAACATGTTACGGAGAACACATTTTTATTTACTTACAGCAAGACTTGAACTCACAACATCTGTCTACTTCAATACCATGTTAAAAACTATGTGACCACTTAATATAAAATTTTAAAGCTGTAATAAAGAGCATATTTATATTTTATATAATTACATGTCAAACACCATAGTTGTTCTTTTCTTGTGCTTTTCACCCCCACACACCCAAAAGAAAATCTTATTGGTACAATTTTGTTGCCATTCTCTGTATGTTGCTGTCTTCACAGAATATGTTGGATTCTAATTGCCACCTATGAGTATTATTTTCCTTTTAGACCAGCAAATTATTACTCGAATTTTTCTATTGTTGGAGAAAAATACCTGCTAAAATGGAGGGAGCTTCAACGTATAACAGAGGTTTACAACTGAAAATCTCGTCAACCATGAGGCAAAGAAGAAGTGGTTATGAGCCATCAGATACGGAGACAGACTGGACGTTGGAGAAGAGTCCACCCCTGGAAGCAAATATGAAGAATGAAAAAAACATGGATTCTGAAGAACCTGAACCGGAAGAGCCAAGTGTAGCATTGGAGAAAGCAAAGGATAATAATTCTTTTAATTTAAGCTGGAGGACTACTGTTCCAAGTGCTGCTAGAAGGAGAACTACTAAGTCTCCTTATAGGCCTCGCAGAGATATGGATGATGGTGAATTTCATTCTTCTCCCAAGGCTTTACCCAGAAGTGTTAGCACATTTTCACGCAGGCCTGATCATTCATATTCTCGTAGAAATATTAGTCCTTTTCAAAAATCTGAGAACCATAGACATATATCTCCATATAAATATGCTGGTGACGATCATGAGGGGATTTTTGCTGAGTCAAATAGGAAGAAAAATCAATCACAAGGTAATAATAATGTTCATAGTAGATTAGGGGAGAAATCAAATTATAATCGAAGGTACGCTTCTGCTCCTAGACCTGATAGACAACACAAGTTTGATGCGTCCAAGGAGCGAAGGAAAGCAAATAATAAGACACCATCCCAATTGCCAGTTAGGAGCTTATCGCGGAAAGAAAGGGAAACTCCGAGTAAACATGGACCTACAGGAGGTGAAATTAATGAAATGATTGCCGAAGCAAAGATTTCTGGAAGCACTACTGGTGCTAATCGTATGTTTGAAAGCACAGAAACTGTTTCACCTGGTGACGTTTTCTTTTCTCGGGACTATGAAGCCTTGAACATGCAGAAAATTACTGAAAGGAAATTCGATAAAAAGCCTCAGGCACTGACTGATAGAAATGTTGAATCAGTGCAAACACCTGCTGATTTCAATCAGAGTGGAAGAAGGAATTTATCTAGTAGTACTATGACTCAAAGAACTATAAGGACAAGCACTTTCGTAAGTAGGCAGAGCAGTAATTTGAGTGATGCTAGTGGAAGGACAACTAAAAGTATGAGAAATTTCACCGCGAACAGGCAAAAGAGTCAATCAGAAGCATGGTTTGGTTGTATCAAGAAGGGAGCTTGCAGAAGTTCAAGAAGAGAATCTCCAGAAAAAGGGCGTCAGATTGATGAAGCTTTAGTAATTGCCAAGGCATCTGTACTTCAAAGCTTGAGACCCTTCTGGGCTGACAAGCATCAACCTTCTTCACTGGAAGGATTTACATGCCATAAGCAAGAAGCTCTACTACTTAAAGACCTGGTAAACATGATCTAAACTCCCCTTTTTTCTGATGAATCAAGTGGTGATACACACGAACATACACTCACAAGGACATTTTGTTTTTACTTTTTTCTGCTTAGATCACAAGTTCCTTTGGTTTTCTAATGCCATTTCTTTTAGGTTTCTTCAAATGAAATCCTTCCACAGATCTTATTCAAGGGACCTCCTGGTTCTGGGAGGAGATCACTCACGATGGCTCTTTTGCGTGAAATCTATGGAGATGCAATCTGCAATGTAAGTAAAGAAAGACTTAGAAGATGCAGAGGTATGCTACATCTTTTATGGTTCATCAGTACAAGTATTCCCGCTTATTTATTTTCTTGTTTTGCAGATATCCCATGATTTGAGATACTTCCAAATTAAGGTACCTCAGACGATTTATTTTCTGCTATTTATTCATTTATACTAGTCTTTCTTGATCGTGGTAGTTAGGGCCCTAAGTCTGCTTAAAATCTCTCACCTTCTGTTTTCCGATCAAATAACAATACCTTTTGATGTGCTTCAACAAAAACACCATTCCCTTGATCAAATTGTAAGCTATTTGGCACAATTTTTTAGTACAGATTACAACAGAAAAAAATTAGTATAAAGGATAAAATCTGCTATAAGCTCATGATTTTCAGTTGAATCTGGATTCATATGTTTAGTGGTTGATGTTTTCAGACAATAACATTGTTAATTATCAACACATTATTTGGTAAATTGGCAGTGTTAGAAGCAATTTAATTTGATTCTATGCTGTAGAAGGTAATTTTATTTGCATAACTAGCACCAAGTATCA
This sequence comes from Solanum dulcamara, assembly GCF_947179165.1. Taxonomy (NCBI): domain Eukaryota; kingdom Viridiplantae; phylum Streptophyta; class Magnoliopsida; order Solanales; family Solanaceae; genus Solanum; species Solanum dulcamara. The sequence goes on along the minus strand of NC_077247.1, from coordinate 53,990,637 downwards.
CTTTTATAATTCTCTTCTTTTCCCCAATCTGCTGACAGGAAACAAGGCCAGTGCAAGTTGTTGTACCAGTAAGCTCAAGTCCTCACCATATCGAGCTCAACGTTCAGTTGGAGCCTAACGCTAGATATGTGATAATGGCTTTAGTTAAGCAAGTAACTTCAGAGTATGCGCTGACCCCTGAAATCAGCAGAGTAAATAAGAAGGCTGATTACAAAGGTTATTGTATCCATCAAAGCAAAAACTATTTTAACATTCTATCACTTCAGTCTTGACGTAATTAAGAAATACTTTGCTGCTTACAGTAATAGTTCTTTATAATCTGGACAAAGCAGCTGAGAACATACAGCACCTAGTTAAATGGATAATGGACTGCTATTCAGATGCTTGCAAACTCATTCTCTGCTGTGAAGATGATGTAGCCATACTTGACTCGGTGAAAAGCCGAAGCAAAGTTTTTGAAGTTGCAGCTCCTGTAACTCATGAAGTAAGTCTCAAAATAGTACATTCTAATATAATTAACATTGGCTATAAATGTAACATGTCATGTTGGCCATCATATCTTCAACATTTCCTTCTAACTTTTATCTTTTGCATTGTTTAGATCATGGAAGTTCTTATTCAGATAGCAAGAAAGGAAGCTTTTGAACTACCAATGGGCTTTGCTGCTAAGATAGCAGCCAAATCAAAGCAAAACATGCGGAGAGCAATTATGGCTCTTGAAGCCTGCAAAGCACACAAGTAATACTACTATACTTACACATCATGCCCTTCCTAGTTTATGGGTTACTGATCCTCACACTTTATACAGCTATCCTTTTGCTGAAGACCAACCAATTTCAATGGGATGGGAAGAAGTAGTAACAGAACTTGCAGCAGAAATTCTAGCTGATCCCAACCAAACAAGGTATTGAAATTCTAAATAGCAAACTTATTCTTCTAACTAAAGATATATCAAAGTTAACAGTAAAGGTGTATGATTTAATCAGGTTATTTTCTGTTCGAGGGAAATTCCAAAAACTTTTGGTGGAGTTTGTGCATCCAAAACTTATTCTCCTGGTAAAGTATATGAATTTTAATAGGGATGTTTAAAGAGGTACTAATATCTAAGGAAGATCATGACATATTTATGTTCAATGGAATGCAGAAACTAGTTGAAGAATTCATTAAGAGGGTCGATGCTAGTATAAGAAGGGAAATTCATTACTGGCATGCTTATTATGTAAGTTTTGTCCTTCTATATTAAGATGCTTATTTAAGAAAAGTTCATCGAGTAACAACAGACGATCTGCAGGAGAAAAGGCTCCCCCTTGGAACAACTGCTTTGTTAAAATTAGAAGGTAACACATATCTAACTCGAAAATATGTGTCTACAGCCTTGTCTATATATCCAAGTTATATGGTATGCATATATATATATATACTTCTCCTCACTTGGATTGTTATTGATTCATATGTATGGTTGCAGAATTTGTGGTCAAATTTATGAGCATATACAGGAAAAATTTAAGCAACCGTCAGCAGTTTTTATAATTCATGACTACACATGGACGCGCGCTAGTCTGATTGAGCGAAGGCTCAAATTTTGGTCCTACAAATCTTCCTCTTTTATCAAACACTCTGTCTTCATAACAGAACCATTATTGGCAGATTGTTATGATAATCTTGTGTTTATATGTTGATGCAAGACTTGTATTGTATGCATCTGGTCCTTTATGAGACATTTGTAATTCATTACATGTAAAAATCAGTCATAAATTGATGGTGCACTCACACTACAAGCACCAGGACATCTGTTTCTAAGAAGATAAAATAATGTTCGTCATTTTCATTTGTAATTACGTATATTATACTTTACCTCTATTTGTTATTTAAAAATGAAGAATAAGATAAATCACCAACTGGATACAAAACTTGAATAATAGATAGACCTAAAAAAAATTTAGGACTTCCTATCCAAAAAAAAATTGGGGTGCTACAAATTTCAATCAATCAAGACGAGCCTTCTTAAAAAAACAAAACTCTAAATGAGACTTGATTTCAGCTTCAGACAATATATGAAACAAAGAAGGATATATACCATCATGGTTCGATGCTATTCAGTTTTCATCAAATAGAAAACCAACATAACCAAAAATTGGAAAACCAACATAACCAAAAATTGGTTTTCCAGTTGTTTGATTGGACTTTTCGGTTCAATTTTTATTTATTTATTATTATTCGTTGAACAACCCAAATATTAGGCTTGTTGAGAAAAAAAAACAAATTTGTTATAAATTAACTTACTTGACAATTTTATAAAGGAAGAAGAACAAGAGAATAATATAGAAAGTATTAATAGAGAGAGTAGTAATATAGAGAGAGTAATAGTAATTCTCTTCTTTTATATGTTTTGTGTGTTTTTACATTGAAGTTTAAGGCTATATTTATAGTCATATTTACAAGTGAAGGAAAATATTAGTGGGCATTTTACCCACTTAAAAAGTAAATGGATTATCCACCATTTTAAGTGGACAACCATTTTACTTGGTTGATAATACTCCCCCTTGGATGTCCACGAGAAATGTGCCTCGTTAAAACCTTATTAGGAAAAACCCAGTGGGAAAAAGCCTAATGAAGGAAAAAGAGTACACATATCTGATAATACGCCTTGAGTGCTGCCTCATTAAAAACCTTATCAGGAAAACCCAGTGGGACAAAACCTTGACTAAGGGAAAAAAAGTACAGCGCGTATTTTGCTCCCCCTGATGAAAATATCACTTAATATCTCGAAGACGACGCATTCCAATTTTGTATCTCATTTTCTCAAAGGTTGATGTTGGCAATGCTTTGGTGAACATATCCGCCAAATTGTCACTTGAACGAATTTGTTGGACATCTATTTCACCCTTCTTTTGAAGATCATGAGTGAAAAAGAATTTTGGTGAAATATGTTTTGTTCTGTCTCCTTTGATGTATCCCCCCTTCAGTTGAGCTATACATGCAGCATTGTCTTCATACAATATTGTTGGAGCGTCTTTTGTCAAAGAAAGACCACATGTTTCTTGAATGTGTTCAGTTATTGATCTTAACCAAACACATTCTCGACTTGCTTCATGAATGGCTATTATCTCTGCATGATTTGAGGAAGTGGCAACCATAGTTTGCTTTGTTGAACGCCATGATATAGCTGTACCACCACATGTAAATAAATAGCCTGTTTGCGATCGACCTTTATGGGGATCAGATAAATATCCCGCATCTGCATAACCGATCAATTGTGATGTGGAATCATTTGAGTAAAACAATCTCATATCAATGGTACCTCGAAGGTATCTGAATATATGCTTAATTCCATTCCAGTGTCTCCGTGTTGGTGAAGAACTAAATCTTGCTAACAAGTTTACTGAGAAAGCTATATCTGGTCTAGAATTGTTGGCAAGATACATTAATGCACCAATTGCACTAAGGTATGGTATTTCAGCACCAATAAGTTCTTCATCATTTTTATAAGGCCGAAACGGATCTGTATTAATATCAAGAGATCTCACAACCATTGGAGTACTCAATGGGTGTGCTTTATCCATATAAAATCTCTTTAAAATATTTTCAGTATATGTTGACTGATGGACAAATATCCCATTTGTAAAATGTTCAATTTGTAGACCAAGACAAAATTTTGTCTTTCCAAGTTCTTTCATTTCAAACTCCTTTTTCAGGCATTTTACTGCCTTTGAAAGTTCTTCCGGAGTTCCAATAATATTTAAATCATCAACATATACTGCTATTATGACAAATTCAGATTCAGACCTTCTCATAAAGACACAAGGGCAAATTGGATCATTTTTATATCCTTCTTTTAGCAAATATTCGCTAAGACGATTGTACCACATTCGCCCTGATTGTTTCAACCCGTACAAGGATTTCTGAAGCTTTATTGAACAATTTTCTCGAGAATCCTTGTATGCTTCAGGCACTTTGAACCCTTCGGGAATTTTCATAAAAATGTCGTGGTCCAATGAGCCATATAAATAGGCAGTGACCACGTCCATTAAGTGCATTTCAAGCTTTTCATGAACTGCCAAATTCATTAGATACCTGAAAGTAATTGCATCCACCACAGGGGAATATGTTTCCATATAGTCAATGCCAGGTCTTTGCGAAAAACCTTGGGCTACAAGTCGTGCTTTATATCTTACGACTTCACCCTTTTCATTTCGTTTACGCACAAAAACCCATTTGTGCCCTACTGGCTTGACACCTTCAGGTGTTCGAACTATTGATCCGAAAACTTCACGTTTTTTAAGTGAAGTTAACTCTGCTTGAATTGCATCCTTCCATCTTGGCCAATCATTTCTCTGTCTGCATTCATCGACAGATTTTGGTTCAAGATCCTTATCTTGTTGCATTATTTCAATGGCAACATTATAAGCAAAAATATTATCGACCACAATATCATTTCGGTTCCACCGTTTTCCTGTCGAGACATAACTTATTGAGATTTCTTCATTCTCATTATTTTCAGGTACTTGGACCTCCTCGGTGGTATCACCATTTGTTGTGTCTCTGGGCTCTTCTTGAGCACTCGCCTCCAAATTATGATCATCTTGATCATTTATTCCTTTCCTTTTTTGAGGATTTTTATCTTTGGAACCAAATGGTCTTCCACGTTTTAAGCGTGGTCTAGACTCATTTGCCTGAACAAGTTGTCCTACCGGGACATCAACTCGAACTTGAGCATTAGCAGCTGGGATATGCGATTTAGTAACCCGTGGAAGGTTAGTAAATGCATCCGGCAGTTGATTTGCAATATTCTGCAAATAAATCATCTTTTGAACTTCTTGCTCACATTGATTTGTTCGAGGATCTAAATGAGATAGTGACAATGAATTCCAATCTATCTCATTTTTCAACTGCTTATGTTCTCCCCCTAATGTTGGGTATACTGATTCATCAAAATGACAATCAGCGAATCTTGCCGTAAATAAATCTCCAGTCATAGGTTCCAGATATTTTATAATAGAAGGAGATTCATACCCAACATATATTCCCAACCTTCTTTGGGGATCCATCTTTGTGCGGTGCGGTGGAGCAATTGGGACATATACCGCACACCCAAATATTCTAAGATGGGATATATTTGGCTCCCTTCCAAACGCCAACTGTAATGGGGAAAATTCATGATAATTTGTTGGCCTTATGCGCACAAGTGCTGCTGCATGCAAAATAGCATGCCCCCATACTGAAATAGGAAGTTTTGTCCTCATTAGCAATGGTCTAGCTATCCATTGGAGGCGTTTAATCAATGATTCTGCTAGACCATTTTGAGTATGTACATGAGCGACCGGATGCTCAACTTTTATTCCAATCGACATACAATAATCATTAAATGATTGAGATATGAATTCACCAGCATTATCAAGACGAATTGTCTTTATTGCATAATCTGGAAATTGTGCTCTTAACCTTATAATTTGAGCTAACAATCTCGCAAAAGCCATATTGCGAGTTGATAATAAGCACACATGTGACCATCTTGTAGATGCATCTATCAAGACCATATAATATTTAAATGGTCCACATGAAGGGTGAATTGGCCCACATATATCACCCTGTATACGTTCCAGAAACGCAGGGGATTCAATCCCAACCTTAGTTGCTGATGGTTTGATAATCAGTTTTTCTTGGGAACAAGCAACACAAGAGAATTCCTTAGATTGAAGAATTTTCTGATTCTTCAAAGTGTGTCCATTTGAATTCTCAATAATTCTGCGCATCATATTATAACCAGGATGGCCCAACCGGTCATGCCAAATAATAAAATCATTAGAATCAGTAAACCTTTTGTTTACAATGGCATGTGATTCAACAGTACCAATATTTGTATGGTACAACCCAGAAGAAAGTGCAGGTAATTTTTCGTGCACAATTTTCTTCTTCATATTTATTGTAGTAATATAAAGGTATTCAACCTTTTCTTCATTTGTAGTCTCAATATGATAGCCATTTTGGCGAATAACCTTGAAACTTAACAAGTTTCTTTGAGACTTACTACAATATAATGCATTATCAATTACCAATATCGTTCCTCCAGGTAGTAATAAGGCTGCTTTTCCAGAGCCTTCAATTAATTTTGTACTACCAGATATTGTATTGACATAGGCCTTTTTCATAATCAAATGACAAAAATATTTCTTTTCTTTTAATATCGTATGAGTTGTGGCACTATCCAAAATGCACATATCTCCATTATTCATCTTGAATCCAATTGAAGACTGATAAATTTATTTATCTTCATAAAATAAAAATGCATTGTAAGAAATAAAATAAGTAACAATTTTGCTAGAAAAACATAAGTCCTTTTTTTTTAAAGTTAAATTATGGTAATTTAGAATTTAAAAAATTATATGATTCAATTATGATGAATGTTACAATAATTTAGTTTATGGAATTATATACTTATTAACCTTAAATAAATATTATACACAAGTATTAAAAACAAATATAAAATATTATAAAACATTAATATAATATTATTCATCATGTATAGATAATTTGTTTATTGACAAAAATAATACTATCATTATATATTATTAATGTCTAAAACATTAACAAGAATAAACAATTAGTATAATGACATTAAATAAGGCGAATATTATTTTTAGTAACAATATGATATTAAGATTAAATAATAGCACATTAATAGTAATTAATTACAATATTGTAAAATAGCACAATGTAATAAACAATATACAATTATCATAAAAATGTGACCTTGATTATTATTTTTTTTTCTTCAAATACATAAACGTAAAAACACAATAATTTCGAAGTACATGATAACATATTGAAAAACATGAAATTAAACATCAATTAAGATCCTTTAAAAAATCTTCAACCTCCAAATGAGTAATATCATTGAGGTCATTAAAATCATCATCCCTTAAGGCCAGATTTGCTTCAATATTATCATTATTCAAAGTCCTTGCCTCAACATTATTTTTGAACGCCAAGTGTGACTCTATCCGAGCATTAGAAGAAGAGGCACCACCTCTATTTGCCTTTCTTTTAAAAGAATTTTGATAAAGTCTTACAAAATGCTCAGGCGTCCGACATTCATTTTTCCAGTGGCCTTTCATGCCACAACGATGACAGTTACTTTTTGAAGGGCCATTTTGAGAACTGATATTGTTCTCCCTTTTATGTTGACCACCACTACGACGATTATTATATCGTCCTCTGCCATTGCCACGCCCACGCACATTATTGTGACCTTGATATTTATTATGTCTTCTTTCAGACTGGCCATGTGCTTTTACCATATTTGCCTCCGGTAACAGAGCAGTTCCAGTGGGACGGGCTTCATGATTTTTCATTAAAAGGGCATTATGTTGTTCAGCCACCAGAAGGCATGATATCAATTCAGAATATTTTTTAAAACCCTTTTCACGGTATTGCTGCTGTAATATTACATTAGAGGCATGAAAAGTAGTTAGTGTCTTTTCTAACATGTCCTCATCATTTATATTTTCCCCACATAATTTTAATTGGGAAGTTATTCTAAATACAGCAAAATTATACTCAATTACGGTTTTAAAATCTTGAAACCGTAAGTGCATCCACTCATAACGAGCCCTTGGCAATACCGTTGCCCTGAGGTGGTCATACCTCCCTTTTAAGTCTTTCCACAATTCAAGTGGATCTTTCACTGTCAAGTATTCCATTTTTAGGCTTTCATCTAGATGATGACGAAGGAAAATCATAGCCTTTGCTTTATCCTGACTTGATGCTGTATTTCCTTCAATTATAGCATCACCAAGACCCTTAGCGGTAAGGTGAATTTCAGCATCAAGTACCCATGACAAATAATTTTTACCAGAAATATCAAGTGCCACAAATTCCAATTTTGACAAGTTTGACATGATGAAAATTAATTTGAAAGTAACAAAGATAACTTAAAAATTAAATTTCTTTAGTAGATATACCTGATATAGAAGTTACTTTTCTGAAAAATTAGAGCTTCGTGCTGATAACGTGTTATAAATTAACTTACTTGACAATTTTATAAAGGAAGAAGAACAAGAGAATAATATAGAAAGTATTAATAGAGAGAGTAGTAATATAGAGAGAGTAATAGTAATTCTCTTCTTTTATATGTTTTGTGTGTTTTTACATTGAAGTTTAAGGCTATATTTATAGTCATATTTACAAGTGGAGGAAAATATTAGTGGGCATTTTACCCACTTAAAAAGTAAATGGACTATCCACCATTTTAAGTGGACAACCATTTTACTTGGTTGATAATAAAATTGTCATATATCATTCCTTATTTAAGTAAGTAGATATGTTGATGAGAAGATTTTGTTTGATTCGATTTTATGGTTAACAAAAAGGAAAGGCTTTAATTAATGACCATATTTATTTAAGTCGATAAAATACTGTATCTTCAAAATCTGAATAAAGTAAAACGAGGAAAGAGTACGATGGAAAAAGACGATGCATTCATGTTACTGTATTTCCTTCCAAAACTAAAACGTAGAAATTTGCCTTAACTTCACTTTTCCATTTCTCAATTTAAGAAAATATTTTTGGAAGATTCTTTTTAATTTTCATAGTAAGCACTGGAACGTTACATCAATGTGGAAATTGCGTGGCGTTCACTGATTGGTCCTCTTGGTTTTCCAATTTCCTATGAAACTGTTCTTTGCTTTTACTACTACTAGAAAATTTATTTTCCCAAGAAGGAAAAAGTATAAAATAAATGGCTAGACGCCATGAAACCATATCAACCGTTGGATGTAAGCAATTTGAAGATCTGACGACGCAACTTGACTCTAAAGAGTGACTAGTGGAAAGTTTTGCTAGAAAGTGAATATATGACGCGCACACACCGCAAAACTTGTATATATTACCGCTAACAAAAGAAGACAACAGTGAGCAATTGAGCAGAGCGTGCTTCTCCTTCATCCATTCTCTTTCTGTAAGTTATTCATCTTTTGATTCTTTTATTTTGAAGATTTTTTGTTTCTGGGTCGACTTGCAGATGGAGTTTTGTTTCTGTTTGTCATTTGATTGCTTTAATCTACAAATGTACTTATATTACTTTTTAGTTTTTATTTGTTGCTTTTTTGGATGCTTTCTAGTTTGGTTCTTGCAAGATAACTTCTGGGTTACGATTTGATTCTAGTAGTAGTTTTTTATTTGATATGTTTCTGAGTTTCTTTTGAGATTTTTCTTTCTGGGTCGATTTTGTGACTGGCTTTTACTTCGGCTTGTTCTATTCACTCGAACTGTACCATCTTTTCCAATTTTCAGCTCTTCTATAATGGTTTTGGCAGTTTGGTTGAATCTCATTTTCTCAAACCCTTTTTCAATCTGTACTCCATCTATCAATTGCTTCTTCTTCTTCTCTTCTTGCCTTTTTTGGTTGGTTATACCTATACATTCAAGCAAAGCGGCATTAAATACAATTAGTAATTCCATAAAATCAAGTTCGGTTGTGATTTTTCATTATCATAGGGTAATCTGACAGGAGAAAAAAAAAGAACACGCTTCTCTGCTGGTGAAAAGTTAATTTGTTCGTGTCAATTGTATTGCTAGCAACCATGGCTGGAAATTGATGTCCTGATTGTCTGATCATAATTGTTACTATTATATTGAATTATCACAGACCAGGTATATATATTAATTGTTGGCTTTCCTTTTTGTTATTAAGTTTACTATGGCTGAAAATAGTGGAAAAGGGATCGGAAGAAACTCAGGAACCTCTCGTGTTGCGCTTAATGAAAGAATTCTCTCCTCCATGTCTCGAAGATCTATTGCTGCTCACCCGTGGCATGACCTAGAGATTGGTAACATTCGCTATTCAATTCTTGTAACAAGAAAAACAAAGAAAAAAATTAGAAATCTATCCAGTGAATTTCCTTTTAATCAGCATCAGTATATCATGTGTATCCATTTCAGTGTCTGGCTGTTATTTCATGGTCTTGTTATACATTGCACGGTGTGGGGCTTGGGGTCTTTTTGTACTTATGCTTGATGTTCTGCTCGTGCAGGACCAGGTGCACCCTCAATTTTCAACTGTGTAAGTGTTTAATTGCCAGTAAATCTTTTCTGAAATTATTGATGAGGTAGTTAAGTTACTCCAACAACCATAACCTTCTTATCTGGCTGTACTTGCCAACTTTTTGGTTACGTTGTGCATAGTAATTTTCATTCTTTCCAAAAGATCCTTTATTAAGTGCAAAGCAAGGTGTTTCGATATATACATACTGAACTACTCTTTTTTGTGTATCTAGTTAATTGTGATCTTTGAATAAACTACTGTTCTCAACTGGGAAAATATAACAATGGTTGGCAGTTGTCACATTTCCAAATGATATCATCCTACCTTCCATCTCACAGGGGCTTGCACACACATTCTTTTCTTTGTGATGTTATTATCTGTCTGGGGAATAGTCCCAACTCCCAAGTACTACACTGATAGCATTAAGTTTCACACAAACTAAAATCTTAGACTTATTTGGTAGGTGGTTGAAATAGGCAAAGGCAGCAAAGTCAAGTATGAGCTTGACAAAGCAAGTGGCCTTATAAAGGTGCTATCTTGACCAGTGATCTTTATTTATCTTCCACAGCTTTTATGAATTCATTTAAGAGTTTTCACTCTTATGATAATCGTTCGACTGAATTGCTGAACTTGTGTCAAAAAGGTTGACCGAATACTGTACTCATCAGTTGTTTATCCACACAACTATGGTTTCATCCCAAGGACCCTTTGTGAAGACAGTGATCCAATGGATGTCCTAGTACTGATGCAGGTTTGCCTCCGTTTACACACTTACATCTTCCTTAGGTCAATCTTGCATTACTTTTCTCTGTGTAAGCTTACTCCTGGGCACTCTTACTTTCCATCCTATATGTTATATAGGAACCTGTGTTACCAAGTACCTTTCTTCGTGCTCGTGCAATTGGATTGATGCCTATGATTGATCAGGTAAGGTTTTTTAATAGAGTAAAGTTTCTGCCACATGTACTTTAGGACATTGAAAATTGCTGAACAAAAAACTATTTGCTTGTAAAAAAATTTAACAGTTTTTTTTTGGTTTCCTCAAGTTTTATTGTGTACCTATTTTTAACCTTGAGAGCTCAATAATACTTGATTAGAATACCATTGATAAGCCCTCCTTTATCAACTTTGATGAGGGTGATAACTTCTCATCGTCGCAGTTGATAGAAAAACTACGAGAGGGAACAGTAAAACCGGAGTTAAAATTTTAATAGACAGGACCAAATAACTTGGTTGTGTGCGACATTGTGGCACCACAATTTTATTTCTCTTTTCTGTGAGTGAATTGCAACATCTGTAGTGTAATGTTAATCCCTTAGCAAATTAAGGAATAACTGATCGATGTTTATGCTCTGTTACAGGGTGAGAAAGATGACAAAATAATAGCTGTGTGCGCAGATGATCCCGAGTTTCGCCACTATACAGACATCAAGGAGCTTCCTCCTCATCGTCTTGCTGAAATCCGTCGTTTTTTTGAAGACTGTATCCTCTGATATGACATTTGGTCGTGTATTAAATAAAGAAGGAAATACTAGTCCATATTCATCCTGATAGGTCTCTGAGGCTGCTGGAGGTGCATGGAGATTCTGGCTTCATATGTTTCCCCAATGGATGTCCATTTCTTATAAATGTCAAGAATATATTTGAGTAAAACAATGTCTGCATATCGTACAACCTTTGCGTAGTTCTACTGTTTCTCCTATACATCCTTGACTCTCTATCAACAGATAAAAAGAATGAGAACAAGTCAGTTGCCGTTGAGGACTTTCTTCCTGCTGAGGCAGCTGTTGATGCCATCAAGTATTCCATGTCAGTGCTTTTGAGTTCTCTCATGTTACAAGATTGTTTATTCTTTGTGTTACTAGCAATCCTAACCAAAAAAGATTCATCTCCATGGTTGTGATCACAGGGACCTGTATGCTTCTTACATAGTGGAAAGTTTGAGGCAGTGACCTTGTTGAGGACATGCTGTTGTCACTACTGAAAATCTAAGTAGAAAAGCCTGTTGACATGTTGACGATGGCTTTCCGAACTTCATGTGCTTACTTTAGTTTAGTGTGGTATTATCGAATATTTGAAATATATGTAGAACTTCTAATTTTCATGAATTCAGAAAAGATATGGAAAAGAAGCATCAAGAGAAAACCACTGGTGATGTGCAGTGGTGGTGCTGTAGTAAGAATGCTTGCCCTACATCTGAAAAAGCTTACAATATATTGGACATGTTAGCTATTTTGTTTTGATTGGGTTTTGCTTCTCTTCTTCTCTATCTTAATACCCACCCCAAAAACCTTAAAGCAGTGCGTGAGTTGCTCATGATATTACGAACTCCATAGGAGACCTCACACAACAATTTGAGAGAAAATTGTTCTACTTCATATGAGATATATAATCACATGGAAATTTGCAAACCTAATGATCTACGTAGCAAAGAAGTTATGCTTAGACTTCTTCAAAACAGAATGGTGGCAATTGAGGGGGTTGGGTACACTGTCTTCCAACTTGGGATAGTAGAGAGGTTGTTTTCGATAGGCCTTCGACTCAAAATGAACAAAGAAAAAGAAATATACTAATGAAGAAATCAGATAATGAGAGGCAAAAAAAAAAAACAATTGCGATGACAAATATTATGATACACAAAGCAGAAGAAATAATAGATAAAAATAAATCAAAAGTATAAGGTAGTAGGAGAGTATTAATAAGACTACTAATAAGGGAAACTCGACAACGCTTGATTACCTACTAATCTTTCCCTCTAATCTTCGAATTTCATATTCTCCTTTTTAAGGCATGTCTTGTTTAATCACCTCTCAAATACTTTTTCGTCTACCTCTTACACCTCCTCACTAAGACATCTGTGTATCTCCTTTCACATGTCCGAATCATCTTAATTTCGTCACCCTCATTTTGTCTACCAAGAAAGTCACTCCTACCTTGCTCCGGATAGATTTGTTCATAATCTTATCTCTCTTAGTATTCTCACACATTTATCTCAACATCCTTATTTTAGCTGCTTTCATCTTTTGGATACGTGTGTTCTTGACTTGCGAACACTTCACCGTTTACAATATAGTTGATCTAATAACCACTTTATAAAACTTATATTTAAGTCTCGGTGAGACATTCTTATCACTATACAAACACAATATCAATGATAAAAAAAAATATAGATTAGCGCTCTAGAATGATTATGGAGCATCTTTTTAGAACTTTATTGTTCCCTCTCGTTTCAATTTGTTTGTTATTTGACATGAAATTTTAAAAAATAAATAAAAAAGACTTTTAAATTTTATAATCATAAATTAAAAATATGTCAAATATATCAAAATATTGTTAGTCTCAAGCATGAAATTAAAAAAGCTTGAAAATAAAGAATTGCTAGTAAAGGCAGGAGACATTTTTGTTGAAATAGAATAAAAAGGAAATAAAATAAATAAATTGAAACGAGAATATCATTTCCAAACAATAGTAACATGAATAAATATGTGGAGGTATCATTATTTTTCTCATGGTGTGACGAGTGCACTCAGTACGACTCGGGGTTTGGGTTCGGTTCAGCTTTTTACCCTTTGTGGTATCCGCGCTGCTCATTTCTCAACTCCTCCCTCAGCTAAACTCAACACTCATTTCTACAGAAATAATCAGTGATTTTGGAGAAATTGGGTTCTGGAATCGGAAGGAATAGAGGATGGGTTCCGTGAAGAAAGCAATCTACACCGTCGGATTCTGGATCCGGGAGACAGGCCAAGCCCTTGATCGGTTGGGCTGCCGCCTCCAGGGCAACTATTACTTCCAAGAACATCGTACGTCTTTTTCCTTCATCTCGATTTTCTCCTCACTTCTGAGGTTTAAATGTGTTATGTTATCATATAAACGAGAACTAGGGCTTTAGGTATTTGATTCTTTCACACATTAGTTCAAGTCACAGAACGACTTCAATTGTGAAAATTATGCTTCGTTGTGCCACTTCTCTTTAGCTGCATTTACTGCGCTGTGTTTTGTTGTCTGAGCGTTAATTTTATTAGCTCAGCCTCTTATAGATACTTTCCTCTGGAGTGTACTATGAATGGATACTTTCCCTTTTAGTTTCAGAAAAAGAATGTTGTTATATTGATAACATAAAGTAACACAACTGCTTTGTAAAGCTAGAAAGAATAAGTGATATCATATTTTCCTCCATCCCAAATAGACATTCAATGCTCTACCTTCGAAAATGTAGTTTCCAAAGTTTTTTACTGGTTGTCATTTTCAAGGATATAGATTAGTGGTTGAGGCATAGGATAACAACCTGGAGATCTTAGGTCCGAGTTCCCGCAATAACACTTGGTATGAGCCTATTTCACAGCCTTGGTAGACATGACACCTGTGATTGTGGGCTGTCTGATGAATTAGTCTGGCTATAGTCGAAGTTACAATTTTTTTTTCTTAAGAAAATAAGGTTGATTACAAGTATTAATGATTCAAGCTTATCAAGAGTGATCATATAGGGTTGCTAATCTGAAGGCTGCTCATGATACTAAGTACTTATAGCATAGTATACTATGACATATATGATCTATCTTGCAATTTGTCTAACATCAATCTGAGAGCTAGATTATAAATTCTGATCTCACCCACTTCTGCATAACTACACAGACAATGCTGTGACTAACATAAGTAACTTGGGCCAATTGTGAAAAATTATCAGTCTATGAATATTTTCATCAGGGTGAGACGCTGAGGCTTGGAATCTTTGACAAGCATTTTACCATTGTCGATTGTGATGATATTTTTACATTCATATTTGCTCACAATCAGCCAATCTCACCATCTTAGGTTTTAATTTCTGTTCTCTATGTTTGGCTAGGGCTTTTCACAGTTTTGGTTAAAACCAAAACAAAACCAAAAATTTAATCAAATCGAATAAAAATATTAAAATTTGGTTTGGTTTGGTTTTAAATTTGAAAAACCGATAATATTTGGTTTGGCTATGGTTATAGTAAAAAATAACCGAATAAATAACCGAACCAAACCGATAATTATATACATAAAATTTATAATTATTTATATGTATAATATTAGCTTTTCATAAATAATTAAAGATATTTTATACCTTTTAATTATTAATTTAATTTTGATCTACTTATTTTTAAGGCCCATGTCTTAAAAGAATATGTCCAAGTTCAACAATCCAAGCCCAACTCTAAATTCTAATAAGTTGTAAGCACTAAGCAGCATATGTCCAAGTCCAACAATCTAAGCCCAACTTTTGATTATATTATGGATTCTCTAGTTAGTTTAGTTTAAATATGTAATTTTTTCATTTTAATTGATAAAGTTGTTTGTAGTTTGGAACTTCTGTTTGACTTGTTCTTTTAAATCTAAACTGCGTTGCAAGTTTGGTCCACCTGATTTGCTATCAGCATGTCTTTCCCTCAATATGCAGCAACGTTCGCCCTTGTGGGTCGTGAGGAAAAAAGAGATTCATAAGAAATTTGAAGAATGTAGGGAGAGAATATTTGAATTGTCCCGACTAGTCATAAACCGAATAACCAAACCAAACCGACAATAACCAAACCGGTGGTTATTATTTTACTTGGTTTGGTTATGGTTTTACACATTTAAAACCGATTAAATTGGTTTGGTTATGATTTTAATCAATAACCGACCCAAACCGAACCATGAACACCCCTATGTTTGGCTATACTTCTAGAATTATTTCCTATTCTGCTACACTTTCCTGTGTTCTGTTATTATATGGTTTTCCTCTTTATGTCAAACAACATATTTTTATTTCACGTCTAAACTTCTTGGTTGTTGATGTGCTATCTACAATATGCAGCATGCCTTCTTGCTTTAACGTTTTTTTATTCTCTACCTCCTTTTTATTCCAGTGTCGAGACATAGAACTTTGATGAACCTGTTTGACAAAGTACCAGTTGTTGAGAAAGATGCATTTGTGGCCCCAAGTGCCTCTATAATTGGTGATGTTCACATTGGTCGTAGTGCTTCTATTTGGTATGGGTGTGTTCTGCGAGGTATGTTCTGCTTCTGCATATGATGGTAATGTCAGTGCTTCTTTATTAAAAAAAGTGGCAGTGTCAGTGCTTAAAAAATATTCTTATAGAAGTATGCTGTTGTTATACTGATTGATTTTGAATAATACATTTTTTCTCATGGTAAAATTTTCCTGGAGACATTTGATGAGTTTGAGAAAAGCATTCCTTCTTGTGTCATAAAATCTTTGCCTTGTCTTGAATTATGTTAATGGGTAGACATTTAGGAGACAACTGCATTATGGACTCCTCAAGTTTTGTAAGTGAATCAACAGTACATCCTATGCCAAATCTTTATTTGTAAAATGCTGTTTGTTGATGGTTAGTTAGCTCAGCAAAGTAGAGATTGCTTGTTTCTTGCAATACAACATTGTGATGTTACATGTTTTTCAGAACTGATAAGTTTGATATATATCTTGCAGTGTTGGTTATCTATAAGGCAAGGACAGTAGATATCGCTAATTTCTTTAAATACAACATTATAAGGTGACATGTTTTTTAGAAACTGGTAGTTCTGTTATGTATGTCGTCCAGTGGTTCTTATTTGTAAGACAAGGAGTAGGAGGACTGAATGTACAATCTTTTATGCACATTATGGGTAGTTTAGTTAAGCCTTTCTTCTAATTTAGTTACAATGGATTAACTCTTTGTAAGGTGTACCCAAACACCAGTTGTGAACAATAATATCGAGCTTTATAAAAGATACAAGACTCAATTAAAGTTTAACTAATCTGAACCCAATAAATCTCTTAAATTGGAATATGAAGAAAAAACTTGATTGAAAGAACCAATAGAAATTGGGCATTGAGAATCGGCACTGAGGATATCAGGACAAGTTTCTAAAATTAGTCTGCACTTGAACTGAGGGTCTTTCGGAAACAACCTCTCTATCTCCACTTGGGCTCACTCAAAGTTGAAACTTATATTATTTGTTCAGGGACAAGACACAAAACCCAAACTTGCCTTCACTCAGGCAACTCTACTTTTGACCTACTCCACAAGCACTACTCCATGAATCTCTTTAACTGTGATGTTATCTTTTGAAAGCTCAATCTACAACTTAACTTTGAGAAAATTTTGGTTGTGCACACTCATTGCTGTCTTTGAATGAAATACTTTGGAAGTATGTGTCTTGCTTAATGCATGTTGCCAATAATAACTGAGTGAATATGCTCACATGCATACAGTATTGAATAAGGTTTTCTTCCTTCTTCCTTGGTTATAAAACTTACATTGCACCTCTTATAATATCACTTCGTCCTTTCTTAGCTTCCTTGAGGGCAAGAATATGAGTTCTGCATTGGTCTCTAATTCTGTTAAGAAGTTTGGGCTTCAATCAATCTATGATTGCATGGTGTTTTTCCTTTCTTAACTTTTTTTCCTTTTTGTGTGTACGGAGTGCCCTGGATGTTTGTGTTCTTTAGTTTTCTTGTTCTTTCTCAACATGAAACTCCATGCAGGTGATGTGAACAGTGTCAGCATTGGAGCCGGAACCAATGTCCAGGACAATTCTCTAATCCATGTAGCTAAATCGAATATCAGTGGAAAGGTTTTGCCTACGATAATTGGCAAAAATGTTACCATAGGTGAGAAATATCTGGCAATTTAGAGCATAATATACATCTGCCATTAATTTTTGCGTAAACTTGATGGTTGATTTTTGACATCAAAATATAAGGTCACAGCGCTGTGTTACATGGATGTACTGTTGAAGACGAGGCATTTATTGGTATGGGTGCAACTGTGCTTGATGGGGCGGTTGTAGAGAAAAATGCTATGGTTGCTGCTGGTGCCCATGTAAGACAGAACACAAGGATTCCATTCGGAGAGGTTCGTGGCAGAATTTAAGTCATTTACTTTGCATGTGTATAAAAGTTCCAACATGGGTATTTACCAATTTGTGAAAAAGTATTATTTGTTCATACTGATGCTACTTTCCATGTTAATCTTTAGTAGGTTGTTTAACTTCCCGATTATACACTTGTGAAACTGTGCATGTAACTGTTGACAAATAGGCGAAGATTTGTTAGGATGTGGTCTGATACCAGAGAATTCCCAAGGAAAAGTCCTTTCCAAGTTTTTTCTTGTTTTCTCGGCTGTTATGAAATAAGTAGTAAAGCTTTTAATTGAAAATTTCAACTTTCTAACACGTGTAATTATGACACCCAAACACACAGGTCTGGGGAGGAAATCCAGCAAGGTTCTTGAGGAAGCTCACAGAAGAAGAAATAGCGTTCATCTCAGAGTCAGCCATAAACTATTCTAATTTAGCGCAGGCTCATGCAGCTGAAAATGCAAAAGAGTTGGATCAGATTGAATTTGAGAAGGTGCTGCGGAAGAAATTAGTGCTCAAGGATGAGACGTATGACTCTATGTTGGGTGTTGTTGGTGAAACACCTCCAGACCTTGTCCTGCCTGATAGTAGGCTACCAGACAACGCACCAAAGGCCTCCTAAGTGTGGGTTCCGACTGGGGTATCCTGGGGTTTTGTGATGTTATTGGGAAACTCTTTTTGTTTTGGGCGGATTAACATGGAAATGCCTGCGATTAGTTTCCAATAATTAAGGCCAAGCTGAAATATCAAAGTTTAATACAGGTATGCAGCTCTAGCATTTTTCTACTTATCATGTCTGGATGATTGGAGCCTTTTGATGTTCTTGAAAAACCAAAGTTACAGTAGAGCTTATATTTGACTGTTGAAGCAATATGAGAAGAAACTTCACAGATTTTCCTCCTCGACCTCATTTTCTTGATGCTCATTTCCTTCTGAATAGAAACTTTAGAAGACAATTATCTCTGGTATCACATGCAATGCACTGGGTAGCCAATTTGAAAAATCATTATATGATTTCTGTTGTGTTGTATCCACAATAGGTGAAAACAGTCAAAAGCGAATGTCACAGAGTCTTGAATGTGCAGGAATCTCAGAAAGCAATTCTAAACTATGGATGTACACTTTTTTAGAAATGGGTGTCCAATTAAGACCTTCAAAACGAAATGAATTTGAAGTTTTTGAAGATGGCACAAATATATCCTTTTGAATAAGTTGCGTAAAGATAGGGGACACCAGACACCCCTTAAAACTTTGTACATTTGTGGACACAGCGTGAGTATTTCTCTTTAAAGTTTGAATACAACACTACGTTAACAATTTATTCTCGGGAGGAGTCAAATTACTCAAGGCCCGCTTTACAATTACTCTATCTATTATTTGGGTTTCTCCTATAAAATAACTACGTTCTCTTGTCAGTAAGATTACCTAGTAAAAAATGTACGTGGGAAGAAATATTCTTGCATTCATTAAATTTTGTATGTATATAATTGAATTGCTTATTATTTTGTAAAGTGGTAATTAAGGTGATGTATAGATACCCTTCTCTCTATAGCTTTTTGGTTAGCAAGATATGAGTAGGATTTTATAACTTTTTTGACGGCTAACCTCGTAAGAGGATACTTTCGAGGAGACATACTTGTTATTTCAAAAACCTTATAACTTTTTAAGGGGCATAATTAATCTCTTAATTTGATTGTAATTGTATTTTGTCCCAACTCCCAAAAGTGACTGGGGATCAATACTATTCAGTAGTAATTCACATGCTCTCTCGATTTCTCTTTTGCTTTTTAGCATTGTAATATTGATTGGACATAAGCAAATCTTGACTTTTTCGATTGCCATATCGGTTACTGTATTTAAAGTCTCTAGACATGATGCCATAAGTGAAAGTTTTAAAAAGTTGAAAAAGCAATATGATTTGACGTCAGAAAAAATATGGGAGTAATAACAAATACACCTAAGTGATAAATATCGATCAAAGAGTGGATACAGGCTATTTGTATATTGTTCTGAGGACAAAGGGATGCACGCTTGTGTTTTATTTGCAGTTCTTGTCCATGCAATCATACTAACTTCTTTCATGAGCTTAATTTAATGTATATATTATATGGAGTCTTAATCTACAAGATTAGGTTAATAAGTACTACACACTGTATCCATACATGATTAAGTTCACAGACATTAATGATTGAAATGAGTATTTGGCTTTAGCAAGATGTGATTTTGAATAAAGTTAACCAACATATTGGACCCAGAGGCATACACTCTTTAGCCTTTAGGAGCCTTTTTTTCCTTCATGGCCTCAATTGCACAATGCCATAATTCACATTTCCCTTCCTTTTCCCATGGTATATTTTTTCCAAGAAATGCAAAAGCATTCATCATTTGGCCTCTTGGCAATTCATAATTGGTTAGTTGATGCAAAGAGTAACCAAGAAGAAGGGCTTATCTCTTCTTTTTTAGACATATTAAAGTAGTTAGAATAATGACATGTTTTGGATCTAAATCTTGTCTTTCCTATGATACAAACAATTTCTTTGAATCTTTGAACAAAACATAAAGCTAATGCTGAGAGAAAATATCTCTCTGTATTTAGCTAAATGCGTGCTCCTACTTAGAGGATAAAATTAATGTTAAAATAATCAAAAGTAGACATCCTTACTTAAGACTAACTTAGCACACACATTGCTATAAATAAATATCCCACTACTTTTATTTTGTGTGGTTTATATCCAAAATAAATCTAAGATCTTATCCGATTAGTGAGGATTTGCAATTAAGATATGCCAACCCACATATATCTTGGAAAACATAGGCAATTATTATGACAATTATGTTTACTGATACCAATGTTGTTATAATTGACGAGTACTAAGGTAATCTGTGTGGTTTTAGTTGAATAACAGAGTTGTCATCAATAAGAGCTGGTTGTCCCACTCACCAATTAATCAAGTGAATTCTATACAGCATATTATTTGAAACAAGTTGTATAATATAGGGTTAGTACTGTTGGATCATATTTAGTAAGGGACAAAGCATAACCTAATTAGAACCATCCTCTTCCATCTATTTATTTGTTGTGATGTTCATATTTCTACATCAACAACAGTTGTAAGGAGGCTATCAAAATCCCATCACCTAAAATATTTAAAGCACTTATGACTTAACCAAGAAACCGTTTAGGTTTGTATATATATTTCTCTATTTAAAATTAATGTCATCCATCTACCAAAATATACTCTTCTTAATTGTGTTGATTTCAGTCTTAGGAAAAATAGCTTTCGTTTTCAATTGAAACAAATAAATTAATTAAACAAGAAAATAAGGGTGTTTTCTTGTCTGTATTGTTGACAAAATAGGCAAAGGCATTAGGTGTGGCCTACAAATTAGAGAGGGGATCGCAGATTTTTTGTATTCTTCTTAACAGACTAATAATGAATGAAGTGACGGAGCTACAACTGATATTTATGCAATTTTGATCGTCAAATCTTTATATATGTGATATATGAAAAAAAATTAAAAATACAAATCATTGAAATTTTAATTTCTAAATATGCCATTGGTTGAATGTACTTGATCAGTAAAACAAGATCAGCACTATTGGTTTATGTTCTTCAAATCTCTTCTAGTATTAATTTATTTACATTATTTCAAATTACGTCTCTTTAATTTTTCTTTTCTTTTCTGACATACAATTTTTATATTAATTAAAGAAGGTAGTACGTACGTATATTATAAAAAGAAGTTTGGGGGGACAGTTATATGATTAGTTGTTTGAAAATTGAAATACATGGAATGGGGCCAATTAAGTCTTACGTGCAATCCACAAAGTTTGAGTTGTTTTGAGTTTTTTTTCAGTATCCAGAATCTCACCAATAAGGCTAACCATGACAGTTGCTTAATTTAAAGTTTGAGTTGTTTTGAGTTTTTTTTCAGTATCCGGAATCTCACCAATAAGGCTAACCATGACAGTTGCTTAATTTAAAGTTTTTTAAAATGGGGAAAAAAACAAAAATAGCAGCTCATAAGTCTTTGTAGTTATAGCTGCCATATGGGTTAATCATTCTTTTAAAATTAGTTTAAGTTGAACAACTCTTTAATAATCTAATTTTTCACTTGTAATTAGGCAGTAATATACTCACTCTGTTCCATGTTACCCTTTAGGATTTTTAGTAAAAATGTTTATGCTTCCTGGATTGTTTGGAGAGTCAAACGACTTGTTACACGCACACACAAAAAATCAACTTTCAGATCGATTTTTTTTACAATCTTGAATCAATTTTTGAACTCATTCACATTTGTTGGTGGACATTCGATACTGATTTGACACATAAATTTTAAAAAATTTTAAATAATTATTTTATAAAAATGTTCAACAACAACAACAACAAACTCAGTATAGTCCCACCATGTGGGGTCTGGGGAGGGTAGAGTGTACGCAGACCTAACCCCCACCTTGAAAGGTAGGGCGGCTGTTTCCGAAAGACCCTCGGCTTAAGAGAGAAGAACAAGGAAGGAGAAACAAAGAAAACAAGATATAGGTCAGTAGAGCCAAGCATATAGAAAACAATATAAAAATATGAATAATGAGAGCGATAAAGTCAGGATAGAAAAGATCGGGAATAAAAAAGCATTAACTACTATACATAAAATAGAATACCCACAGTAAATTGAGCCAACAAATATAAGCAGTAAAAAGGAAATTAAAGTGTCTACCGGTTAGTTATGTATTATAAAAAGGAAAAAAAAGAAGTAGAGCTGCAGTTGATGAGCAGCAAGATGTATAACGTCCCAGAAAACTGCCGGAGTTTTATCCAATGGGCGACCACGCCTACTGTCATCTTTCTCTTTTCCTTTTTCCCACAAACGTTAATCGCCCATCACAATATATTTTACTAACCAAAAAGTTTCCTCGATATTCAAAATCCTAAAAAAGAAAAATGTCTTCTTCTTAACATAAGTTTCAAAAAAGCAACTTATAATTCCCATATTACCCTTCATTCTTTCCAGTTTCCACCTTCCCTGTGAACTTTTTTTCTTTTTTTTTTCCTTTTGAGAATTCAGAGTGACATTTCCATGGAAAATCTGTCACATTCATTTGCTAAAAAGAGTTACCATGGAAGTGGGTTCATTACAACACCAACGAAGTCTATTTACGACGACGTTTTTGGTGGTCCGCCCAAGTTCGGAGTACCAACATTAGCTCCTCGTTACGAGGATTATACTGAGATTTTCGGAGGTTTTCACTCTTCCCGAGCTTCCTCTATTCCCATTTTGGATCTTCCATCTCTTGAAGACGACGATGATCGGCTCTCCTTTGATGTTCAGACTTCTCATTTCGACTATTCTGAGATTTTTGGAGGTTTTCCTGTTTTTGATTTTGCCCTTTCTTACGAGGATTTGGTTCGTCAGTCTACCTCTGGCTATGATTCTTCTGACGAGGCCTGGTAATTACCTTCTTTTTTTTTGGATTTTTGTTCATTGAAAATGTGATTAGTCTGGTGAAAACTGCTAAAATACGTTAGCAGTAATACATTCACTGCATTTTTTTCGTATTAGACTTTGGAAATGGTTGGTTGCTATTTAAAAATTGAGACAAATAAAGGGAGATTTTTTTGCTGCAAAGGCTTCGGGAATTAAGAAGGCAAATTCTTCATTTTTAAAAAATGAAAACACTGGTATTCAGCCTTGCTTCATGTTCATGTTTTGATAACTCTATCCACCGCCACTTAGATAAATAGGAAAGGATAATCTAATTTTTCTGCTCAGCTTCATCGACCGCTAGGCCATAGTGTGTTGGCCTTAATTTCTTTAATTTGAGCTTGTTTATGTTTCACGTTCTGTTATGCTTTCCCAAACATTGTGGTGTAAAACTTTGGTTCTATTGGAATCCAAAAAGTTGAGATTGAGGTTTCTCTCCTTGGATCCTGTAGCTAAGAGTGAGTATTAGTAATTGTGATATATGAATCCATATGTTTATTTAGGCAAAGAACTAATTTCTTTAAACAAAGGTCATAAACATTTATTTTTAAGGATAAGTTGGTAAAAAATAATAGATATCTTTTACATGTCTATGTCTGAATTAGGTAATTAGGGTGCTATGTTTTTTTCTTCAATTTTACCTGTTAAAATTAGTAGGATCAGTTTTATCCTTCTTGGTGTGAACATGTGGCAAGAAAAAAGAGATCTCTTTTTCTGTTCAAAGGGGTTATAGTTTTATGTTTCATTTATTTCTTTTTTCTTTTCCTGATAAAAGGAGTCCAGCTCAAAGTGAGACCATGTCAAATGAGTCAGATCCTTCTGCTTTCTCTGAAAGGAGTCACAGCTCTTCTAGTGCTGATGTTCATCATTCATCTGAGGACACCAAGCAGTTCAACATTTCATATCACAATACTTTCCAGAGGAGTGAAGGAGTTGTATCAAATGGCATGACACATGTCGCTCCTCTGCATGCTGTTCCTGGATATACTTACATGGTCAGTGGAAATCAGCCTTCTCAAAATACAGAAGATGAGGAGGCACCTGGACAGGCAACTGTTGATCTCAACTACAATGTGGACTTGAGTGGACCGGTTTTAGAAGACAAGCAATACAAAAGAAGAACGTCACATAAAATGAGCAGCAGCTATATCATGCATGGAAGTGATTCAAAACTTCCAGAAAAATGTAGTGAGGCTAGTTGTACTCCAGATAAGCCATTCTTAACTGTCTCAGATATCAGCTTAAGAACTAGACCGTCAGGGTTGCCGCCACCATCAAGACCACCACCTGCCAAGACTGCCAAAAATGATAAACTTAACTCAAGACTCAAAGCTTCTAACAGTTGTGCATTTGAGGGAAAACAAGGTGATAATTCACAACCTTACTTTGACATGGAAGTATATGCAAGTTCATCTGCAGCAGCATCTTCTGCAGCTATAAAAGATGCAATGGAGAAGGCTCAAGCAAAGCTTAGAAATGCAAAAGAGCTAATGGAGAGAAAGAAGCAAGATCTAAATTGTTATGCAGAACATTTGGAGAATGGTATTTTGGAGGAAAGACCAAGCAAGATATCTGACAAAGATGACATGGAACAAAGCATATGTGTTGGAAGAATGGAAGAAGTCTTTAAGAACAATGAGGTTATTTCAGGTAATATTGAAGACGGAGAACAGTTCAAATTTACTGGAAAACGTGAAGAAAGTGAGCAGGATAAGCCTAATATGTCATCTCAACAACCGTATAAAGCTGAAGGAAGAGTTGCATGGAGGGAAGGTGTGGAATTTTTTGAAGTAGTTGAAACTTACCCATCTTGTGGTTCTCCTGAGAAAGTCAAGATTGAATCTGGTTTGCTTCATAATATGGAGTCGCATGAATACAGACAATCCGAAGCAGCCACTGACAGACTTGACCATCTAGAAACTTGCAAAAATGTTGCAGCAAAGGAGGTTCCAGACTGCAAAGAGAAAAGTGAAGAAAAAATGGGTATAGGGTCGTACCAATGGGCCAATACGCATCAAAGGTCAAAAGAAGAAGATTTGTGGGGTCAATTGGAGCATAAGGAGACATTAAAAGCAGAAGAAAACTTATCGGATGTTAGTATGAGTGAGAAACATGTTAAAGTCCATCAAGAGGGAACAAGTGAGAAGCTAAGCAGCAGTTCTCATCAAAATGTAGAGTACATCAATGGAAGTGGCCAGAATGTGAGTGAATGTAAAGCTACTGTGAAACTAAGTGGTGGAAGGACAAAATTAAATGATCAAAAGAGATGTATAAATACTGATTCTAGGCATATTGATATAGAACTGGTGGCGGAGTCTGAGATTGAAGAATGTGAGGGAGGACTTTGGGATGTTGTTGATGAAACAGGAAATGGGCAGAGACTAAATGAGATATTCAGTGGTGAAGTTTCTGAAAAAGAAGGCGCTATTCATTGGGAGGAGAATGCAAAGAAACCAAAAGAGGATTTTAAATCAGAAAAGAACGATGAGAAGTCAGAGGTAGCTTGCAAACAAGAGAACAATGAGAGGGACAACGAGGTGGATTTCAAGATGGACCCAATGGATCATGATGCAAAAGGTGCTTTTGAGTGGGAGCAAGAGGATAGCCAATTTAGAGTGGCTCTCAAGAAGAAAGAGCATGAAGGAGAACAAAATGACGCTGAAGATGGAGAAGAAACTGAGGGAAGACTGAATGTTGCTTTCGAAGGAGAAGATGGTGATGTGGAAATGACTGAGGTTTTGGAGCAGCAAGAAAATAAGAGAGAACCCCCTTTGTCTTCCAGATTAGAATTTGAGAACATATCTGAAGAGGCCAGTGGGATTGGAGAAACCGAGCAAACAATTGTTTGTGATGTTAAGTGGGATGAATTACACGAACAGACCGAAGATAGCTCCCCAATTGAAATGGTTGGGTCTGTTTTGAAGCAGAACTCTAATGTTGAAGTTCGCAAGGATGCTATGGCGATTGATTGGGCTGGCCGACCAAACTATGAGACTCTACTTGTGAACAAAATGTCCAAGAAGCTGGAGGAAAACATCGGAAAGCTGGAAGCAACTCAATCAGCCCTTTCCTGCAAAGAAAATGAGAAATTAGAAACTGAGTTGCAAAATTGTGAAAAAGAATCAGAAGTTGGACTGACCAATCTGCTTCCTAAAGATGGATGCAACTCTGTTTGCAAGAAACAAGATCTCTTGGAGCATGGAAAAGATCCAATTAGAAGAGAAGATGCAATAGGGTCTACTTCTCCGAATGAGCATTTGACCAATCCAGGTGGAGATGGTATCTACTTAGGTAAGGTATCGGATAGACTGAAGAAGACAGCCTCTGAAATGGGAAATCATTCTGATCAAAGAAATGGAAAACTTCCTGAGCGCCTCTCTGTGAATACCAAGGTATTTCAGTCTGGCAGTAACCAGGAAGTTGCAGAGGAAAAGCTAACAGCTAATAATCACTCTAACCATAGAAATGGAACAAATGCTGAAGGGACAAGAGTGAACACCAAGGTTGTTCAGTCTGGAACTTCGCAGGAAGTTATGGAAGAAAAGTTTACAGCTCATCAGGTTTCCAGGGAATGGGCCACAAATGCAAAGAAAATTGGAGATGCTTTGGCTGCTGTGCTAGAGGATGTTGAAATCCTGTCAAGTACAGACCAGAGAGACACAACTGGAAATTCCCAAAAGAAAGAGAGAAATACAAATAAAATCGTTACCCCTGAAGCCCAAAAAAGGGATGAAAGACTGAAAAAAGAAAGAGAAATAGAGGAAGAATATATGAGAAAGTTAGAAGAAGAAAGGGAGAGAGAAAGGGAAAGAGAAAAGGATCGGATGTCAGTAACTCGTGAAGCTCTGGAAAGGTCATATCTTGAAGCCCGTGGGAGAGTAGAAAGAGCTGCCATGGAGAAAGCTGCAACTGAGATACGTCAAAGAGCTATGGCGGAGGCCCGAGAAAGATTAGAAAAAGTTTCTGCAGAGGCCAGGGAGAGATCTTCAGCAGAGCAGGCAGCTACGGAGGCTAGGCTCAAGGCGGAGCGGGCTGCAGTAGAAAGAGCAACTGCAGAGGCTCGACAACGAGCTTTTGAGAAAGCAATGGCTGAGAAGGCTACCCAGGAATCGTGTGACCGAGTGGAAAGATCATCTTCTGAAAAAATTTCTGCTTATTCTAGGAGCGCAGAAATGAGACAGAGCTCTTCTTCTGTGAGTATCTCTTCCTTCTTAAATGTAGAAATGCATGCTGGCTGCCTACTTATTGGGGTTTGTTGACAGGAACAACATGCGTATCAGAGCAAAGAAACCTCGAAACTGAGATATTCATATTCTTCAGCTCATGCGGGTATGTAGTCCAGTTTTCCCTCATGTTTCCTGATCCATTAGTTAGAGATTCTGAATTTCCTGTTTGTTTAGCACAAATAACTTTTTAAGATTAAATTTCTTGTGAACCTTCTAGTAAGATTAAATGCTTTGTAGGTATTGAAGGTGAATCACCTCAAAGATGTAAAGCTCGGTTGGAGAGGTATCGCAGAACATCAGAGCGTGCAGTATGTGCTTCCTAACCATCTTGTCCCTGTTGGAAGTTAATTTTCTTTTGTATATATAAAACTTTCTTTTGGCTTGATTTCAGGCTAAGGCCCTAGCAGAAAAAAATATGCGTGATTTTCAAGCTCAGAGGGAGCAAGCAGAGAGAAATGTATGTATCCATCTCTTTGAATAACGCCATATACCATGAATGATCTACATTTCGTATTGTCTTACCTGAGGGATTTCTGTGCAGAGATTGGCTGAAACTCTGGATGCTGAAGTGAAAAGATGGTCAAGCGGGAAAGAAGGCAATCTACGTGCATTGCTTTCAACTTTGCAATATGTATGCCTGCTCTTCTAATGCTTGTCTTTAACTAATCAAATATTAAATGCTTATTGAAATAGTGTCAAATTCGTTTTAATTCTATACCAAATAAGTATTCATCAGTATATATTACAGATTGACCTTTGCTTAGTCATTTGACTTCTTAAGTCAAAGGTGTTTCATTCTCATTTAATAGTTCTATTCAACCAAAAAAATTTAGTGTATTGAGCCATAAATCTTAAGCTAAATTTAGCTGCTCAATCTTGCTCATTTTATTGAGGATTTTATTTGTCAAATTGTTACATATGGGCTGTACTATTAATCATAGCACTGAGAAAGCTCTGGCTGACATCAGAACATGACTGCATGACATGTCAATAGTAAAGATTAATTTTGAGTTCTTGGTAATTAGTTATAGAAGCCTTTTCACACTTGTCATCATATGATTTTTGGTCAACCTCCATAATTTTGAAACTCAGTGTATCTATTCCTAATTGCAGATTCTTGGGCCTAATAGCGGTTGGCAGCCAATTCCACTAACAGAAGTTATAACTTCTGCAGCGGTGAAGAAAGCTTATAGGAAAGCAACACTTTGTGTGCATCCCGACAAATTACAACAGCGAGGTGCTAGTATTCATCAGAAGTATATATGCGAGAAAGTCTTTGATCTTTTAAAGGTGTGTATTTAATTTCCAAGAACTTGAAGAATCTACATCCGAATTCACACCGAAAATTAAGTAGCGTTAAACCTTGTACTCCGAATCGAGGTCCTAACTGGCAATGAATAGGCTGTTCTGCATGAATCTGTAACTCTAATCAGAATGGCCTTATTTTGTGGTGACCTAAAGACAGACTATCATCTGCGACCTTATAGAATTGACCTCTGCCTCCTAACTCTAAAGTTTTTCTTCCTGCCAGCTTCACCTGCCCCTCTTTTTCCCACGGTCCGTTCCCTTTTATTGTCTTTTTTGAATTCTCATAGTGGTTATCATTCTTCTGTGTCTACAGGAAGCATGGAACAGATTCAACTCTGAGGAGAGGTAGTTGAAGACTTGTTTGCTCGGTTGAACATATAATTTGCACAGTAGTGAGTAAATTCTCGTTCTTATAGTTTTTTTTGTTTCTTCATGTAAGCACAAGCTTTAGAAATCTGCCCCGAAAGAAAATGGGCTAACATGGCTATTCATTGAAATGAAACTTTCCGCGAAAAGGCTGTATTATTGTGTTATGATGTTATTGTTTTTATAATTATTATTATTATGGATTTTATCATTATCATCTCTAGTTTCCTCCAATGATCACCAAAAAGGGTAATTGTTTTTGGCAAATTGCATGCAAGAGCCTTGAAAACAATTTTTCCATAAAATTAGATCTTGCTAATGCAAAGCTTATAAATTGGAATATTAGTATGTCCTTATATTAGTATCCAGATCCTGCAGTGATTAGAGATATTTTTTCCTGCAAAATATACCTAGAATTCTTTGAGAATCAAGCAAGATGAGAATTTCCGTATATTCATTGGCCATTTTACTCATTTTGTATTGAAAAACCTCAAACAGATATCAAGAACAAAGAAACATACATGTCGCTAGGCAAGCTGGCCTTTTTATTTTTTTAGGTTGCAGTTCTAGATTTCACCATTTGTTAACTTTCCTGTACAATTTGCAACTGGTGCATTCTCCTTACCACTTGCATAGTTTTCAGTAGAAATGGGAATGGCTTCTTTGTCTTTTACGTTGTCTGCAGTGCTTCGGGTAGAAAAGGGAAGCAACTGCTTCTGTCGGCAAGTCTCAATGGCCCCTTTATACATATCCTCCAAAGTGTATTTGAATTGAAACCCCATATCCATAAGCTTCTTTGATGAAAAAGACACTACGGGCAAGCCCTTATCGATACCTTTAAACCTGTTATTTTACCAGATTGAGTTACCAAGCCATCACTTTATGAAGGAGTCAAGTATACTTAGGAATACAGAGGAATGGTAAGGCTTACTCAGTAGGAACATAGTACTCTGGCCATTTCTGTCGCACCATCTTAGCCACATCATAGATGATAGCGTGATGGGACGAGCAAATGAATCTTCCCTCTGCCTTGGGGTGCTCATACAGGAATATATGAGCCTCACAAAGATCATCCAAATGCACATATTGGCCTTGTTTAATGATGCAGTAGTGAGCTTCATTCCCTACACATCTCAGTTCAATTAAGCCCATGATTGTTGAAAGCTGTTTATTAAGTAATTATTGGGATCAAAGGAAGTGTGTGTCTTCTGTACATTGTGATCATATCATACCAGTAATTAGTGAAAGGGCAGTGATTAAGCTAGGTGGGAACGTAGGTGTGATGAATGGACCGACAACCAGTGGTGGTATGATGCTAATGAAATCAATGTTATTCCTTTTAGCTTCTTCCATTGCAGCCTTCTCTGCCAGTATCTTGGAAACAAAATACATCTGCAATGAAATTAAATTACAAGGCAATATGATGAAAGTACTGTATTTTTTTTAATGAACATATAAAAAAGAAAAGAATAGTCAAACGAACCCATCCTGTCATCTTCTTAGCATATATGAAGTCCAAATCGCTCCAGCTGGTCTCGTCATAGAAAAGTTTTTGGTCCTCTTGGACATCAAGAGTTCCAGCAGATGAAGTGAAAACCAGCCTCTCCACTGTGTTAGCTTTAGCACATGATTCTATGATACTTAACATTCCCCTGACTGTTGGTTTAATTACTTCGTTCTGTCATGTATATCAATGCCATAGGGTTACGTTAGTATTTATCAGCTAGAAATGTAACGAGGCAATAAGTATAGATGAGTTACTCTGTTGCATTATAGTACCTCAGGGTCCTTGGACTCGAAATCCATCGGTGTAGCCACATGAAATACTCCTTGACAGCCTTGAATGGCTTCATCAAAGCTTCCTTCCACTGTCAAGTCTGCTTTCCACAACGTTAAGTTGGTATCAGCTTTTGGCAATTCCAACAGATGTTTCACCTTCTTCTTGTTCTCTACAAAAGTTCATGCATAAGAGACTGTCATACATCTCTCTGGATTCTCATAATGTAGGTTTGTGCGGATTGATTAATGGGTTTATAAATTATTTTAGACTGTCAATGTATAGAAGTTAAAACTCTTAAATAAAACAAAAACATACCAGGATCACGAACAGTAGCATGGACATTATAACCGCGTTCAAGGAGTCTCATGACAAGCCAAGAGCCAATAAATCCAGCTGCTCCTGTGACGCAAACTGTCGGTGCCTCCGGAGGAGAAGGGGCATCAACAAGTTCACTTGCCATTTTCAGAAATGAAAGATAAAAGAGTCGGAACAATTAATCTTACGTGACTGGACTTAATTACTAGTACTAGTATAACAATTACAACGAGATGAGCTTTTATGTATGTTTGTCTTTATAGAGTTTGCATATAGTTAGGACTTAGGAGTGGTAATGTTAGATGGTAAGCACGTGCTCATTGCTCAACGCACCATTCACTAACTTGGTTGGATTAACCAAATATGACTGGTTGGTGAGAGAGGAAGAAAATGGGTTGTGGGTTTGAGAGGGTCAGTGTCAAGTGTCTAACCACTTTCTTATCTGCATATAATATAATATAGAAAGAATTATGTGCTGTACGGCGCTTTGATTTCACTTTTCTTTTTATTGGAATCGGTTTTTTCATAAGGTTTATGGGTATTTTATCTTCTACAAATTTTACTTGTCGGATTATGCTGGATATATTATTATTGTATTGGAAAGCTCATTACACCTAAAGTTAATAATGAATCGCTTTCACATTGGTGCTTTCGATAATTTAAAAACAATTATTCCGTTTCAATTTGTTTATCTTACTTGCATTTTTAATCCGTTTAAAAATATATATATCTTTCCTTTTTCTACACAATTCTTTAATTTTAATTTTTTACCTGACACAAGATTTTCAAGCCTTTCTTATTTTCTTCAACTTCGTGTCAAGATAAAAACAAACAATCAAATTGAAACAGAGAGAGTAGAAATGGATGTATGTTTTTCTTTCGAAGGAATGCTAAATGTTTTCTTTACCTGTTTAAAAATTTCAATTTGAATCGTTCTAGAGATGTTTATATGTACTTTCAATGCTTGCCGCATTTTTAAGGAATTATTATACTATATAGTCATTCTTCAAAATAATAGTTCGTTGATGTATGATATACATGATTATTTATGTATAAATCATATATATTTAGCTAGCGGTGATAATTATTTTTAATCGATCTGTAACTCATCCCTTTTTTTACGCACAAGGATCCAAATAGTGATGAATTCATAGACTTTAACAAGGTTTTAAATTCTTAAAAAAAAAGTTCAACAGTCTATGAAAACTTTTAAGTAGAAAAATCACCGTGTCGATTAATTAAGACTCCTGAATAGAAAATTAACAGAAAATATTGCTACATTTAGAACAAATAACCCAGGTTTATTTGTTTTTTAAATTTTTAAATTTCATATACTAATTATTCATAATATATTCTATTTATATATAAGAATAAGGGATAATGGTCCGAAAAAATCCTAAATTTTGACGAAAATTGCGGTAATAATCTCAAACGTTGAAGTCAAAATTTTTAGATTTTTCATTGACTTCAAGGATATTACATTCAACTCAAAATCAAATTCGTTGACTTCAACCATACAAACTAGAAAACATAAACACTTTCAAACTTACATCAATCCAAGAAAATGCTTCAAGTAGCTATTTTGATCCAAACAGCAATACTTTCAAATTTAATCCAACCACGAATATACTTTTAAAATGCACTATTAAATAGTGCATGGAGATAATAAAGTCAATTCAAAGTTTGGGATTGTTACAGTAACTTTCGTCAAAATTCGGATATTTTTAGGACCATTATCCTTGAGAATAACTATAATCTTCATTAAGGTCCTTGGAGCTGGTGATTGATTAGAGATGATCCGTCAAGTGGTCGACAATTATCTATATCCATCAACATTTTGATTATGTTTAAACTTTAATTTAATCTATCTTATAATATAAGCTAACGAACTTTCTATCACTTTTCCCGCTTTCTCTTAAACTGACTGTACCCGTTCAAACACGTTGATCTTTTACTAATCATAATATAATATGTACGAATTGATTTGTTTTCAATAAAATGAAATATATAAAATTAAAAAAATTGTCATCATGGTCTTGGACTAGCCCAAATATTAATTAGCATATTTGATAGCATGCCTAATTTGAACTTGGAAGCTCCATAGTCACACTTCCATTATTAATATTGTTGTTGTTTGCCAGATATTGTCAGATTTCATCAAGTCAAATAATTTGATTTAGCAGGAGAAGTCAAAAAAAGGAATTCGAGCTCTGCTCAGCCATATAAATATACTTTATTTCAACATCACATATATAGCGCACGCAACTTTTGACAACTAATAGTAGGAATTAAATATGATAACTCCCTTCTCTAGCTAGTAGCCCAAACTAGCAAGTTACCTGTAAAACATATTGTTTTTCATCATTCAATATCTTCTTCACTTTAATCCATTCCTTCAAATTGCCTATAATTCAAGAAATTTGGGTGCTGTTTCAATTTTTCGTAACTCGTACACTAATTAATTAAAGTTAAGCCATGTTAAGAGCAATGAGCACACGAAGGGACTATAGAGGATATGGATTATTGATTAAGGAAGAGGAGGAGGATGAGCCTTGTGCTCCAATATTGGGAAACCCAAAATTGAATAGAAACAGAACAGTTCCCGCTGCTGCTAAATTCTTTAGCTCTTCATCCAAGAAGGACAATTTCCAGGTGAATGTTCAGGTAAAGGAAGCGAAAAAGGCGAGCAATATACAGTCTATTCGAAACGAAGAGAAAGAAGAAGGCAACAGCAAGGCCTGAATTCTCGAGGTACATTCAGTATGTTAGCGAGGGAGGTGTTGCAGACTAGTACTTCCTCCAAATCCAACAATATTGCTGCAGTAATGTGAGATTATACTTGCAGGTGTTTTTTAATTTTGGTTCTTTAATTTGGAATATATATATATATTAGAAGATCATCCATCGATAACTTTTTTATTACGTACTAGTAAATTCATACGTGGTTGTACTGTTGTAAAGTATAGAATTAATTTGGAGTTGATGATGAGCATGCTGTTCATGTCAAAATGTGTATATGTAATGTAACAGATCAGGATTTAGGAATGTTGGTTTGTTTGCTATTTTTTCTTCTCACTTGATCGTCGGAGATTCTGAGATAAACTGTGGGCTGTTATTGGAAAATGTTTATGGAAGATCAGCAAGAAACAAATTACTTGGAAACGGTTCAATTTTTTAGTTTATTTTTTGGTATGAAGTTTTCTCCTAAAATATGCAAACGTCTCTTTTCAAATTAAAAGCTAGTCCTCGTTTTCACCTAACGACCAGAGAGCAGGGGTTTTGGACATTTTACATCCTTGAATGTTTCATTAGGACACAATATTGTTTACATTGGCGTTAAAGAGTTGATGATAAATTAGTAAAAATATTTTTTTATTTAAAATTTCATAAAGAGCGTGTAAGAGGAAAATGTGATAACTAATATGATATGGAGAGAGTATATATAATAACTCTTACAATATCAAAATGCCAAAATGTATATGCAGGCAACTTTTAGCCGTGTTTTAAAATGCCCCATTATAGCAATGACTTAATCTGGGGACTCAAATTATTTGATAAGATATTACTATTTTCTCTTAAAATTTCATAATTATTACTTATAAGTTTCAATTTAGTTTCAAAATTTTCATTAATAACTTCACTTGAATAGACGTTTAATTAGTTAACAAATACAGCCTCTATTCGTCAAAATTAGACGCTTAACCCTCTATTTTATATGTGGTCTAGCCTCTAGGTGTTCGATTTTGAGATATAGGTGTAACTATTAGTAATTGATTTAATCGACTTCTACTATGCAGGAAGGTTTTAAGTCTTGAATTTGAAATATAAAAGGTTTCATCTAAAACTTAATCAGGCACATTGTAAAAGTGGCACAATAATTTAATAAAAAAATAAAGAAAGAAATACTCATACGGCATGATGCCTATTTTATATTTTCTTGCTTACTCTAAAACGGAGACGTTGGCTTACAGAAATCAAATAGTTTATCCGAATTGATTTATTTTCAACTAGAAGAAACATGTAATAATCATAGCATGCCTTGTTGGAATCAAGAAAGTAAGTGTATTTTGGATGAGGAAGTCAAACAAGCTCTGCTCAGCCATACATACTTACAACCACAAGCGCACGTAACCTTAGAAAAATAAGCTAGAGGGCCACATATATATCACATAAGTGTTACGTACTAAAATACCTCAACTAATATACAGTAGTAGGACCTTTAAATAACTCCCTTAGCTAGCTGCTAGTATCCCAACCTAACTAATTAAAGTCTATAACATATACTTTGATCTTCATCTCTCAATCACTTATTTTCTCTATTAATCTCTTATTCCTTCATTTTAAGCCTAGTTCAAGAAAATTTGGGAGCTGTTTTGTTTTTCGTTTACTTGTGAGTAATACTATACTAATCAATTGAAGCCATGTTTAGAGCAATGAGTACACGAAGAGACTATAAAGGATATGAAGAACTGATAAAGGAGGAGGCACCTTCTGCCCCATTGATAACATTGGAACCAAAATTGAGTAAAAGCAGAACGGTTCCAGCTGCTGCTAACTTCTTTAGCTCCTCGTCCAAGAAGGTCACGTCCGAGGACAATTTCAGGGAGAATACTCAGCTAAAGGAAGCGAAGAAAGCAAGCAAGATCCACCCAATTTTTAGTCTATTCGAAACGAAGAGAAAGAAGAAAGCCACTGCTAGGCCCGAATTCTCGAGGTACATTCAATATGTTAGAGAGGGAGGTTTTGGTGATGTGCTGCAGACGACTTCCTCCAAATGTGGGGTTCATTAATTTTGCTTCTTTAGAATATTAGCCAGTCATCGATTACATAATTAATTCTTTTTAAAAAAATCATAATGTGCGATTTTCCCATACAAGTTTGAGGGGATGATAATGATGAACATGTTGTTCTTGTCAAATTAAGTATGTATGTGTAATAGATTAGGAATATATGTTCGGTTGCGTTTATGTTTGCAACTACGAGTGAATCCAGTTCTAGTTCCACTTTCACAAGTTGTTACTGTCGTATTTAACTTTGTATGGAAAAGGCCATTATTATCAGTACTTCTCCGTTGCAATAAATAGTAGAGTGCAAGTAACTCTCATCAGTGTTAACTTTCACCATTTGCATATCAAGGTATATATACTACAATTTTTTGATTAAATACATTGCAATATTTTTTTTCTTACTTTCCGTATTTTGGTCTAGCTAATTTAATCGAGTATTTTTTTTCCAACAATTACGGTGGGACATCATTCACTTAAACGGAACGAAATGATCTCGTCTTGTTGCTCAGGTTAAAAAGAGATGTCTTCGATATTTAAAGAAGCACTTTAATTAAGAAAATTGATCTTGACCAGTTTAATAAGGTGTGTGTTTCTATTATACATCAAGAAAAGAATAGCAAAAAAAATTCACTTCCTTCACATAATAGTCATATACATGTACAAAACTCTTCTGTTTTAGTTTATTCAGTTATGAATAATTCTCTGTTCTTCAAAATTCATTTACATCCCCATAATTATGTAAAATTCTACATATATATGAATTGTTTAGGTGTTTGATTTTGTACAATAATTCAATCAAAAAAATAAAGAAACACTGATAATTCGGGTGGTGATTATCTAACGTACTAAAACAACAAACTTTTCATCAATATCTTTTTTGTTTCAGAGAAGAGTATCCGTTCAAACATATGCAATTAAGTTCGTTGTTATTCACTGATCAAATAGTGTTTATCTAAATTGATTCTTTTCAACGTAAGGAAAGATACAAAAACTAAAATAAGAAATATTATCTTTAACATCTACTAAAATATATTTTCATAGCATGCCTTGTTAGAATTAGAAAAAGTCCATGGTCACACTTCTATTATTATATATTGTATATAATTGTTCTGCCATTTATTATGGTCAGAATTCCAGCATATAAATATTTATCAGGAGAAGTCAAAACAAGGAAAGTTCCAGGTTTCTTCAGCAATTGACTTTCAAAGCCTTAGGAACCACGTGAGAACACACAATTTTTGTAAGGTGAGGCCACAACTTGCTTTAAAATACAGCAATTAAATGCGTAACCCCAACCTAACTACTACTCCTATATAACATATACGTTGTTTTCTTTATCTCTCAATCTCTTCCTTCATTTTAAGCAGCCTATAATTCAAGAAATTTGGGTGCTGTTTCACTTTTTTGAAACTTGTACGTACACTAATTAGTTAAAGGTAAGCCATGTTTAGAGCAATGAGTACACGAAGGGACTATAGAGGATATGGAGTATTGAATAAGGAAGAGAAGGATGAGCCTTGTGCTCCCATATTGGGGAAGCCAAAATTGAGCAGAAACAGAACAGTTCCAGCTGCTGCTAAATTTTTTAGCTCTTCCTCCAAGAAGGTAACAGATGAGGACAATTTTCGTGCGAGTGCTCAGGTAAAGGAAGCTAAAAAAGCGAGCAAGATTCACCCGATATTCAGTCTATTCGAAACGAAGAGGAAGAAAAAGGCAACTGCTAGGCCTGAATTCTCAAGGTACATTCAGTATGTTAGAGAGGGAGGTTTTGGAGATGTTTTGCAGACGAGTACTTCCTCCAAATCCAACTTGGCTGCAGTAAATTAGTGACATAAAATATGTTTTTAAGTTAATTTGGATTTTGTGGTACAGAAGATCATAGATTATATTTTATAAATAGTTCACTACGTGTGGTTTTACGGCACTAAACAATTTGGAATTGACGAGCCTAATATTCAATTGCAATTGTAATGAAGTGTGTATATATACGTAATAATATTTAAATTAAATTAGAGACAGATTCAGAATTTTGAGTTATTTATACATATTAAGCGAATTTCTTAACAAATGCAAACTCAAAGTTTTGACGAAAAATATTGGAATATCACTATAAAGAAACAAAAAGTTGAAATTAAATTTGATAGGTATGGGATATCGCATATGCTTATTCTTTGAATGAATCAAAAATCATAATTTGGAAGAAAGGTATTCCATCATTTGAATTATGTATTGCTTGGGTAGAAGGAAGAAAATGTCTCCAATCTGAAATTAAAGGAAATAATTTAATATACTTAAAATAAAGTTGGACGGAACAAACTTTTATTCCAGTTTTTTTCTAAAAGAGGCATACTCATTCAAACATGTCGGTTATTTGGCTAATCAATTACACTATAAATTTATCCATCTTTCAGTTTCATGGTTTCTCTGGAAAGAGCGTACTCATTCAAATAAATAGTCCCAGGCCTTAATATATCCAAACATTAATCGGCGTTCGTTGGATCTAGATGCAACATTTTCCTTATCATGCGCCACACTAATAAA
The DNA here is from genome assembly GCF_947179165.1 of Solanum dulcamara. NCBI lineage: Eukaryota > Viridiplantae > Streptophyta > Magnoliopsida > Solanales > Solanaceae > Solanum > Solanum dulcamara. The sequence continues at coordinate 53,951,922 of NC_077247.1, read as the reverse complement.
AATTGTGTATGTTGGGATTGAATAACATTACTTTGAATTTGAATATTAAAAAAATCTAATTAAAAAATATTTCTATCTTAAACTGATCTTACACAAGGTCAGAATTAAATTTGTCGTGACCTACTGCAAGCTAACTCTATGGCCTTTCATTTTCTCATATATGGTCCCACTTCCATTAAATTAGTTGATTTTAGCGCTAGAAAGTCAGACAGGGAAAGCTTTGCTGTTAGCTTCTCCAGGAAAACGAAATTTCAACCCTCCCATTTCATATGGCGTTCGCAAATTTTGAAAAATAAGGCCACTGACCATATTTGTGTCAGAATACCTCAATTAATAGCAATTAAATAACTCCCCTTTCTAGCCAACCAAACTATTTAATACTTCATTGTTACATTAGCATTTCTCAATAGGACCAATTTTTCTTCCTGCATCATTTTAATTACGCCCAGTTCAATAGATCTGGAAGTTGCTTTATCCGTTAATTTAGTTTAGCCATGTTTAGAGCACTGAGCACACGAAGAGATTATAAAGGATATGATGAATTGATTAAAGAGGAGGCACCATCAACTCCACTAGTAGAGCCAAAGCTGAACCGAAACAGAAGCGTTCCAGCAGCTAAATTTTTTAGTCCATCCAGGAAGGTGACGACGCCGGAGCAGAATTTCCCGATGAGTCCTCAATTGAATAAAGAAGCGAAAAAAGCTAGCAAACTTCACCCGATATTCAGTCTATTCGAAACGAAGAAGAAGAAAAAGGCAACTGCTAGGCCCGAATTCTCGAGGTACATTCAGTATGTTAGAGAGGGAGGGTTTGGTGATGTGTTGCAGACTTCTTCAGTTCCTCCAACTTCACCACGGCTGTAGATTGATTAAAGAAATTTGGTAATTATGATGGACCACCTTGATTTTTTGATTTCCTGGTACAGAAGATCTCGTTGATAACAACTTGATATATAATACTAATAATTCATATCATCATGTGATTTTAGAGATCCTTAAAATTTCGAGGTGATATATACTCTTATCAAGCTGTCCATGTTTATTCATGCAAATTACAATTTAAATTGTGGCTATGGATTAAGATCCCTGCAGTCTAGTTTCTTCTTCCCATTTTTGTTTACAGTCTTAACTGGAAACTAAGGCTGCCAATAATAATACACCAAAGCCGGAGTTTACTGGTTTTGCCTAATGAAGAGAACATTGAATGAAGTATGATGAATTTGATTACGAAAATAAAACTTGAGATAATATTCATTTTTATTTCTTAATTTATTAATTACGAGTAAGCATAAAAAGAATTTTTTTCATTTTCTTAACTTTGATCCACCGCCTCTTTCATCCTACTAAAGAAAGTCAACTTTGAAGCAGCGGTATCATGTGGCCATCATGAGCATTAGTTAATACTCACTTATTAAGTCGCAGTACATATGCAGGATGTTCACACAATTAATTGGTATCGGTTATTAATTAAAATTAAAATTAAATTGATTTAATCAATTTTTAAATTATTAAAATTAAATCAGTTCAAAAAATATGCATTCATCAGTTTGATTGTTATCGATTTTAATTTGATTTGTTTCAACTATTCGGTTATTAATCATTCACAAAAATAAAAATAAACGATTCATTCAAAAGAGAAAAAACAACCATTCATTCAAAACGAAATAAATTTTCTTCATGCCATTTTAGTTCTTATAATTCTTACATCAGAACTTCAACTATATTTAACCTTTTGTTTATATCGTTAGCTAATTCAATGTATCAAGCAACATAAGTTTACTCAATAATGCGTAAACTAAGGTGTCGTTTGACCACAAATATATTTGTGAAAAACTTGAAAAAAACTTGAGAACTAGTGTTTTGCCATATAACTTGTCATTAATTGACAAATATATTTGGCAAACATCCCAAGTTTTTAAAAAAATATAATTTGGGCCAAATTTTAGTATTTGGGAATTTTTAAAAAATTTAAAAATTACCCCAAATTTTTATATTTTATAAAAACACTCATCATTTATATTGGGACTAAATTTCAGTCCAAGTTTGTTGTACAAAATTTATACAGTTATATACATACTTTATACAATTTTTATCCAAGCTTGCTCTCTGAAGTCACTCCCAATTACAAGTAGTAATAGTAATTTTTCGTATACAAATCAATGGTATTTTCCTTTTGTTCTCTTCCTCTTTTTTCGAATTCATAGTAGTTGTGTTCGTTTTCATGTTTTCCATAGAACTTGCTCATTATAAAATGATAATAAAATCTTATCGGTATTTTTAATAAACTTTAGAACTTATGCGTATAAATCATATTTTTTATAGTCATATATTTCTCTCAAAATCTATAGTCAAGCGCATAGTGAAATTTGACCAAAAACTTCACTCAAAAATTACTTGTCAAAAATATTTGGGAATTTATGGTCAAACACTAGTTAATGATATTGTTGCACAAATTCAAAATGCATCATACCTTACGTTTTTTAAATTAGTGTGCTTTATTTTTTGCATAAAAAAATATTCATAAAAATAATATATTATGAATGTATAATTATAAAAATATATGTATATAATTATCGGTTTGGTTCAGTTATTTATTCAATTTTTTAAATAAAATCAAAATCAAACCAAATATTAACGATTTTTAAAAATGTAAAACCAAACCAAATAAAAATTAATTTATTTGATTGTATTGATTTGATTTTTCGATTTGGATCGATTTTTATCCAAACCGTAAAAACTCTTATACATATGTATATTGTTGAATAGACAACATATATACTTCTTTATTTTTTATTTAAATTCTGTGTCTCGTATATGTTTTAGGATTCGAATCATTTAAATTTGTGTCGGAAAATATGTTTTTTTGTCAAAGATGGCTCTATTCTTAAGATTCGAACTCAAAACCTCAAATTAGGAGGGTGAGGAAAACATAATTACCGGCGCAACATTTTGTGATAAACACCATACTTCTTTTTGAGCAAATGGGAACAATGGAGATCTGATCAAGTACCATACAGCTAGTCAGGCTATTTATTTGTGTTTCTAGACCACGAGTAATTAAGTGGCATGGGCGGGTACAATAAAATATTACGTACAGTATAATATTTGAGTACATACATATAAAAGTTAAATCTTTGAATCATGCAGATTGATGCAAAATGGTAACAATTATTAAATGTTAATTCATGATACATAGTCTCCCGCCACTATATATTCATGGTCTAATCGTTTCAACTTCTTATATTAATCTGGAGTTAATTACGAACAGAACACTGGAAAAAGTTTAAGTACAAATTAATACATGTTTTCTATGCTTAATTAGTGAATTAGAAAGGGAAAAAAATCATTTTTATTCTTCTCCACTTTGAAAACCGATGCCCTTTCCCACTTCTAAACAGGAGAAATAAGAGAAACTCAACTTAGAGCAGTGGCGAGGAAATGAGCACTGAAGAAATATGGTATAAAAACAATCTAATAATTGTTATAAAAGAAAATAACTTAGCAAATTAATTAAAGAGATATATATAGTGAGAGAAAGAGAGATTGAGAGAAAATAAAAGTATTGCGTGTGTTCTCGTATCTTCTTATTCTCATTTCATAAAATTTTGCCTATTATATAGGCACAAGAAGAAGAGGGCAATTTGCCCAAGTTGTCCAACTTGTAAAGTGGGTGGGTCCCACTTAAAAAAAGATATTCATTTCCTAACACCCTCCTTGGATGTTCACGTGTAAAAAAATATTATAAGAAACAATATACATAGTTATTTTGAACACTCATAGATGTTGTGCCTCGTTAAAACCTTACTAGAAAAAATTCAGTGGAAAAAAGCCTAGTGAAGAAAAAAATAATACACACATCTGGTAATATGCCTTAAGTGTTGTTTCATTAAAACCCTTGCTAGAAAAACCCAGTGGGACAAAACCTAGACTAAGGAAAAAAGAGTGCAGCGCGTATCATACTCCGCTTGATAAAGACATCATTTAACATCTCGAAGATAATGCATTTCAATCTTGTATCTCAATTTCTCAAAGATTGAAGTTGGCAATGCCTTGGTAAACATATCTGTTAAATTATTACTTGAACGAATTTGTTGAACATCTATTTCACCTTTCTTTTCAAGATCATGGATAAAGAAGAATTTTGGTGAAATATGTTTAGTTCTGTCTCCTTTGATATATCCTCCATTTAATTGAGATATACATGCAGCATTGTATTCATAAAATATTGTTGAAGCACCTTTTGTCAAAGAAAAGCCACATGTTTCTTGAATGTGTTTAGTTATTGATCTTAACCAAACACATTCTCAACTTGCTTAATGAATGGTTATTATCTCTACATGATTTGAAGAAGTGGCAACCATAGTTTGCTTTGTTGAACATCATTATATAGTTGTACCATCGTATATAAATAAGTAGTCCATCTGCGATCGACCTTTATGGGGATCAGATAAATATCCTGCATCTGCATAACCAAACAATTCTGACGTGGATTCATTTGAGTAAAACAATCTCATATCTGTGGTCCCTCGGAGGTATATGAATAGATGCTTAATTCCATTCCAGTGTCTTCTTGTTGGGGAAGAACTATATCTTGCTAACAAGTTTACTGAAAAAGCTATATCTGGTCTAAAATTGTTGGCAAGATACATTAATGCACCAATTGCACTAAGGTATGGTATTTCAACACCAACAAGTTCTTCATCATTTTCATGAGGTCGAAAATGATCTTTATTACTATCAAGAAATCTCACAACTATTGGGGTACTTAGTGGGTGTGTTTTATCCATGTAAAATCTCCTTAAAATATTTTTTGTATATGTTGATTGATAGACAAATATTTCATTTGCAAAATGTTCAATTTGTAGACCAAGACAAAATTTTGTCTTTCCGAGGTCTTTCATTTCAAATTTCTTTTTCAAACATTTTATTGCCTTTGAAAATTTTTCAGGAGTTCCGATAATATTCAAATTATCAACATATACTGTTATTATGACAAATTCAGATTCAGACTTTTTCATAAAGACACAAGGGCAAATTGGATCATTTTTATATAATTCTTTTAGCAAATATTCGCTAAGATGATTGTACCACATTCGCTGTGATTGTTTCAATCTATATAAAGATTTTTGCAGTTTTATTGAACAAGTTTCCCGAGAATCTTTATATATTTTAGACATTTTAAATCCTTCAATAATTTTCATAAAAATATCATTATCTAGAGAACCATATAAATAGGCTGTAACGACATCCATCAGATGCATGCCAATTTTTTCATAAACTGCCAGATTTATAAGATACATGAAAGTGATTGCATTCACCATAAGAGAATATATTTTCATATAATCAATGTCGGGTCTTTGCGAAAATCCTTGTGCCATAAGTCGTGCTTTATACCCTACTGATTTTATACCTTCAGGTGTTTGGACTATCGGTCTGAAAACTTTGTATTTTTCAAGTAAGCTAATTCAACTTAAATTGCATCTTTCCATTTTGGCCAATCATTCTTCTGTCTATATTCATTGACAGATTTTGGTTCAAGATCCCTATGTTGTTGCATTATTTTCATAGCAATATTATAAGAAAAACTATTATCGATAATTACATTATTTCGATTTCATATTTTTTCTGATGAGACATAATTTATCAAAATTTCTTTATCATTTTCAGGCGTCTTAACCTCTTTCAAGGTTTTATCAATTGTTATCTATCCTCGCTCTTCTTGAGCATGTTCCATCATATCATGATCATCTTTATTGTTTGCTTTTTTTTCCGAGGATTTTTATCTTTAGAACTGATCAGTCTACCACATTTTAAATGTGGTTTAGACTTATTTGCATTAATTAATTATCTTACTGGGACATCAACTCAAATTGGAGTATTAGCATCTGGGATATGAGTTTTAGTAACTCTTGATAGGTTAGTGAATGCATCTGGCATTTGATTTGCAATATTTTGCAAATGAATTATTTTTTGATATTTCAATTCACATTTATTTATACATGGATCTAAATGAGATAGTGATAATGCATTTCAATCTATTTCTCTTTTCAGTTGTTTATTTTCTCCCCTTAATGTTGGGTATACTGATTCATCAAAATAACAATCAACAAATCTTATGGTGAATAAATCTCTAGTCATATGTTCTAAATATTTTATGATAGAAGGAGATTCATACCCAACATATATCCCCAATCTTCTTTGGGGTCCCATTTTTGTGCGTTGTGGTGGAGTAATTGGAACATATACTACACATTCAAATATTCTAAGATGGAGACTTTATGATAACTTGTGGGTCTGATCCGCACAAGACTTGCAGCATGCAAAATAGCATGACCCCACAATGAAATGGGGAATTTTATTCTCATAAGCATTGGTCTAGCAATTAATTGGACACATTTAATCAATGATTCTGCTAGACTATTTTGAGTATGAACATAAGCAACCGGATGCTCAACTGTTATCCAAGTGGATAAACAATAATCATTAAATGTAAATATTTGAGATGTGAACTCACCAGTATTATCAAGACGAATTATTTTTATTGCATAATCTGAAAATTATGTTCTTAACTTAATTATTTGAGCAAGTAATCTCGCAAATATCATATTACGAGTTGATAATAAGCACATATGTGACCATCTTGTAGATGCATTTATTAAACCATATAATATTTGAATGGTCCACATGATGGGTGAATGGCCCCACATATATCATCATATATATGTTCCAGAAATGTTGGGGATCAATGCCCATTTTGATTACTGATGGTCTAGTAATCAATTTTTCTTGAGAACATGCAGCACAAGAAAAGTCTTTAAATTAAAGAATCTTTTATTTTTTCAAAGAGTGTCCATGTGAACTCTCAATTATTTTGCGCATCATATTAAAATCGGGATAGCTCAACCGGTCATGCCAAATAAAAAAATCATTTGAGTTAGTAAACATTTGATTTACTATGGCATGTGTTTCAACCATGCTAATACATGTAAAGTATAAGCCGAATGAAAAAGCGAATAACTTTTTAAGTATAAACTTTTTGCCCGACATCATTGTAGTATTATAAAGATATTCATTCTTTTCGTCATTTGTAGTCTCAATATGATAACAATTTTGACGAATATCTTTGAAACTTATTAAGTTTCTTTGAGACTTACTACAATATAATGCTTCATTAATTGTTAAATTTGTTCCTCCGACAAGTATAACTTTAGCATTTTTGGATCATTCAATTAATCTTGTACTATCAGATATTGTATTAACATTAGCTTCTTTCATAATCAAATAAGAGAAATATTTTTTATCTCTTAAAATAATGTGTGTTGTGGCACTGTCAATAAGACACATATTATCATAATTGATATCGGATCCAACTGATGACTGAGAATTTCCATATTCTTCATAAACAAAAAGATACATTATAAGAACGTGAACAACTAACAACATAAGAAACTTGTAAGAAATTGCACTGCCTTAAGAAATATTTTACGAAGGACAACATAATAAAAAAAATAACTATTTTTATCCCAGTTAGATGATCAATTTTTCAATCAATATTCATAAAATTTTCAGCTTTCAAATGAGTAATATTTGGTAGATCTTCGAAAGCATCATCTTTATAAGCAAGATTCGCTTCAATATCTTCATATTTATTTGAGGGAGTTGCTTCATTATCATCATTCTAAAAATTCAAGTATGCCTCTATATTATTATCTCTTCTTTTGAGAGAGGCTTGATAAAGTTTCACAAAATGATCGAGCGTACGACATTCACGTGCTCAATGACCCTTCATACCATACAAGTGGCAAATATTAGATTTACATGTGGAAAGATTATTTTGAGGAAATTTATTGTTCTCATGTTTATTTTCAACATGATGACGATAATTATTTCGTCCTCTACCACGTCCTCGCCCACGTCCACGACCATGGCCGCGGTCGCGATAATTATTTTGTCTCAATTCAGAATGATTATGTGTTGCTACAACATTCGCTTCAGGGAATGGACCAGACCTAGTAGGACAGACTTCATGATTTTTTATTAGTAAAATATTATTCTGCTCGTCCACAAGTAGGCATGTAATTAATTTACAATACTTCTTAAATCTTTTTTACGATATTGTTGTTGTAGCAACACATTTTAAGCGTAAAAAATGGAAAGAGTTTTCTCAAGTAAGTTATCATCAGTGATAGAATCTCCACATAATTTTAACATGAAACTTACCTTGTGGATAGCAGATTATACTCTTTCACAGTTTTAAAATCTTAAAATTGAAGATGTATTCAGTTATATCGGGCTTTTGGTAACACCATAAGTTTTAGGTGGTGATATCGATCCTTCAAATTAGTCCATAATTCAAGAGGGTCTTTCACAGTTAAATATTCAGTTTTTAATCTTTCATGAATATGATGACGGAGAAAAATTATGGTATTTGATTTACCTTGACTTGATGCTTTATTATCTTGTTTAATAGTATCACCAAGACATTTAGCGTCAAGGAGAATTTCAGCATCAAGGATTCATGATAAATAATTTTTTTCAAAAATATTAAGTGCCACAAACTCAAGTTTTGATAAATTTGACATGATAAAATTGAGATAGAAATTAATTTAGAAAGAATAAAGACAACTAAAAATAATTTTTTTCAGTAGATATACCTGATATAGGAGTTAATATATTTGAAAAAAATTAAAACTTCATATTGATAACGTGTTATAAAAAAAATAACTTAGCAAATTAATTAAAATAGATATATATAGTAAAAAAAAGAGAGATTGAAAGGAAATGAAAGTATTGGTTGTGTTCTCTCTATATATCTTCTGATTCTCATTTCATAAAATTTTGTTTATTATATAGGCACAAATAAAAAAGAAGGATAATTTGACCAAATTGTCAACTTGTCAAAACTATGCAATCTTGAGAAAAGAAAAAGGTAGAGCCGCCACTCCTTACAGGTGGCATTAGCTACGGTCCTATGTGGGCATGATTTTTGAGATTTCTAGCTCCTTCAATTGACCAAGAAGAAAAAGCAAAAACAATATCCTTGTGATTGGCAGAAATTCCTACAATTTAGGTGGAATATAGGGTCCTTCTAGCTTCCCCTTCAACTATCCAACCCATCAATTAAGAAACAAAATTCATTTTGGTTGGCCTTCACATGATTTGTCCCATTTTTGGTTAGAAACTAAAATAAAGGGATCTCTTAATGAAAAATGTCCCAATCGTTCTCAAAAGTCCAAAAGAAAAATAGTACTACAAAATTCTATAACTCAACGAACTTGGCCAAGTTAGCCAACTCAAAATACGTTTAAACTACTAATAGTACTTCAATCGAGAATAAGTCCTTCTTTTTTTTGTTCTAAATATTTTAATTTAATACCATTTCGAAGGTGAAAAGATACGTACTTTCCATTTATTTAATCTACTAATTGTCACACGTGTTAACTATGTATTAAAAAAAGAAGAAAGGGAGGTGACCTGTGGATGGTACGACAAAATAAAAGAATCTTGTTGCGTTAGTTTATAGAATAATAAAGTGGGATGTTGTGTTTGCATTTTGGCCTTTGATTGTGTGAGGGGAGGAGAAGCACCAGAAAGATATCGAGAAATAAGGACAGTGTAAAGAGATACAAGACAGGCAGGCGAAGGAAAAGACGCTACTTACTTAACAAACAGACAGAGAAAGAAGGAAGAAAGAAGCATTCCATGACCGCGAGGGTACCTCGGCTTTAGGGAACAGGCTCTCTGCCTTCTCCGAAAGGCCAGGGTCTCGGTCAGAGTCAGAGTTGGGGGAGAGAGAACAAGTCCTGTGCTCTGCATCAATGGTAACTTGTTCCACACTGAATCAAAATATCATGACCTTTGACAATCGCGATTCGCAATTTCTCAATCTCTCCCCCTACCTTCTGAGTCCCCTTCCCTTTCCTTAGGGTTTTCTTCTGCTTCTTTCCCATCTTCAGGTAACTTTCTCATCTCTATTGAATCATCTTTCTCTGTTGTTGTTATTACTTGTCTTTGTTGACACATTTGATTTCATCATTTTGGACCTATAATTACCAGTTAGATATTTGTTAACCTAGATGTGGATGAATGGATTTTAAAGTTGAGCAAACCTATATTGGTTTTAGCGGATAAGTAAAATTTAGGTGGATTAAGATGTAATCATGATTTTTTGGACTTGAAATTTCAAAAATTGTATTAATAAATACCAGCATTTCTAGGTTTTGTCGACTTGCCTTTGCAATTCCTTGGAATTTCTCTGCCTGGTTCTTTAGTATTAGAGTTTGGAACAAGTGCTTCCTTTCTTTTATGCTGCTTATTTTTTATCTTCAGGATCAGATTGACGTGCTTTTATGTATTCTTAATGGAAAACGAATTAATTGGTTATTGTGCAATGTTTCTTTCTGTTTTTTCTAATAGGTGTTGATGGTATAGTAAGCCATGCCGACATATACAGCAATAGCTATGGATAGATTAATAGAACCCGGGGGCTCGAAATCCATGACAACTTCCAAGAGCATTCATGAATCAAAGTTTGAGAGGAGGAACAACATTCCTAATTCAAGTTTTGATAGAAGCAAGAATGGTTCTAGTTCAAAACTAGAAAGGAAAATTATCCAGTCTAATGTAAAGATGGATGATACCAATGGTAAGTCCTCTGTAACAGGAGATAGGAAAGACCACTGGACTCAAATATCTCCTGCACTATACACAATTCCCAAGCCAACACCACTTCCAGATTCTCCTTCATACCCAGATTCTCCTTCGTCATTTCCTCCATCGCCCTACATAATCAATCACAAGCGCCGAGGTCCACGCCTTTCACAGAGTTTCACTGAAGATGATTTTGGCACTCAACATCAAGCTCTAAATGGAGAGAAGATAGATGAGAATTTAAGAGATACGGAGGAGGAGCTCCCCTGTACATTTGTTGATGACCCTTCCATTTCTAGGGAGACAGCTAATTGTGCGAAAGAGGATAATTTGTTATTCACTACTGATAACCTGGTGAAGGATGGTGAAGTGACTGACCTCTGTGATGGGGAGCTTTTTCACCAAGATTTGCATAATGGTTCAGCTGGGCAAAATGGTACAATGAAATCTGCTGCATTCAATTTGCGGAGAGGGGGTGAAGCTGATGATTTCTTTGACCCACAAGAATCTCTGAGTGTCAGGAGTTTTGGTGAGAGTGAGAGTAATGGTGGATTACAGCGCTGTTTAAGTTCCATGACCCCGATGGGAGAATTTTATGATGCTTGGGAAGGTAGTCACCTTTTCATAATTTGATAATTTTCATGGTTATTTCTTTTGATCTTACATTGAAATTGAACTTGAGGTGTCTATTTGTTCCTCTTCTAGTAATAGTTTGAATGTTCTCTTTGCTATTTTCTTCCTTTTCTTCTTCCTGGCTGTCACATTGGCTTCCTTTCTTTTCTCCCTGATGCATAGTTGTAGGCTTTACATTTTTCAGTCAACTGTGCAAATTTTGTTGTTCTATGTAATTACCTTGTTACCATTGAGTGCCTTTTCCTTTTTCTTGTGTCAAGTTATTGAGAATTGTATGTCATCATCGTGCTTACTGTAATACTAGTATAACATTATTTTTGGTTTTCTTATGTGCATCCTCTCTTCAGAACTATCTTCAGAGAATGGACCACAGATACCTACAAATGATTTTGAAAATGAGCTACGAGAAATAAGATTGAGCTTATTAACGGAAATTGAAAAGCGAAAGCAAGTAGAAGAAGTTCTAAATAATATGCAAACCCAGTGGCAGAGGATTCGTGAGCGATTATCTCTCGTGGGGTTGAACTTCCCTCCTAATCCTGCTGCTGGAGAGGAATTGGACAATGAACAGCCAGATGATCAGGGGGAAGATTTGTGTCAACAAGTCCACGTCATTCGGGTTGTATCAGAGTCCATTGGAAGGGGAACAGCAAAGGCTGAGATGGAGACAGAAATTGAGGCTCAAATTGAGTCAAAGAACTTTGACATAGCTCGACTATGGGACAGGTTGAATTATTACGAAGCTGTGAATCGAGAGATGTCACAGAGGAATCAGGAAGCTATAGGTGAGTTTATGTTCCATGCTACTACTTATAATTTGAAGCCAATGTGTTGTTGCACATTTAAAGTAGGCATTTGCCTATTCTCTCAGCATTGTTTTGGCAAATGCTTGGGGAGATCTTCATTTGTTGCTCATACTCTGTGTCGATCAATTTTTGACTTGTTGCATCCACAAAATAGATGAGGTATGCTGATAGGCAGCAACTAGGTAGTTATAGTTATAACAGGAATATTTGCCTCAAAATAAATAAATAATAGGAATATTGTTGAGGCTGGGATGGCAACTGCCTCCTCCCTTATCTGAGATTTGTGAAAGAATAAGAACTTTATATTGGCATCTTCTATTATAGAGGGAAAATATTCTTTTTAATTTGCAAATTCAGCTGTCAGCATTGAATCGGAGAAACAAGAGGGGCCGAAACAAACACAGTAATCTAATAAAGTAATTCTTTTCCACTACAAATGTGAAATCTAACTCCGGATTAGCCAGACATGGTGTTCTTCTGTTCCAACTGAACTAAGAGCTGTTTGACTTAGTTTATCTAAAACAGCCTATAAGCTGAAAGTAGCTTATAGGCCAAAAAAAATAAGTTGGGCTACCCTAACCCAACGTTAGATAAGCTAAGCCAAACATGCCTAATTATTTTTTTGAGCTAATTTTAAACACAAAATGGCTTTAAGTTGGTCAGTTAAACACTCAAAAAAGCTGAAAACAAAAATTATAAGGTGTTTTCAGCAACTTATAAGTCAATCCAAGCGGGCTCTAATTCATAAAGTCATCATTTATGGTTTTGTCTGAACTGCAAATATCTTCCCCGCTATCCACGCCAAATGTTTATGTTTCATCGTTAGTGCATCCAGACTAATGTCTTGGGCTATCTGTTATTCTACAACCAAACTTCAGTGTGAACTTTGTCACTCATAAATGCAGTTTTTTCTGTATTTTCTCTATAATTGTGTTGGTCAAAGTTTGACATTTAATTCTTAATCGTGTAAAGGAAAATACCATATGCAAGGCATATTGACTCCTTAATATCTGTCAAATTAGATTGTATGCATACAGGCATCCGATTTGCAGAACTGTATGAAAGACCATATTGAGGCTAGTTACTTCCTTGCTAACGTATAACTTACATCAGGAGTACATTTGATTCATAGGCCAATTTGTAGGTTAGTGTGTCATTGAAGACCTTACAGATGTAGTTATATTATCCTGAGTAACAACTGCTCAGGCTGCTTCTCAGATATCTAATTTTGGTACCCACAGTCCATCAGGGTAATGCTACGTAGTGATGCTTTTTTATTTTGCTGGGTTGCTTTGTCGTCGTTTGAGGAGGAGGATCTACCAGCAGATGCTGTTTGTTTCGTAGAAAATGACAGTTTCTCTGTCTTTGTTTGTATTGTGCAGAGACAGCACGGCGTCTTAGGCAAATAAGGAAGAGAAGGCAGAAGAAATGGATATGGGGTTCGATTGCTGCCACAATTACACTAGGCTCTGCTGTCTTAGCCTGGTCTTACTTTTCTACTGGAAGAGAATCATCTTCTTTGGATCAATCTCATAGTCTTGAGGGTGACTCTGCATCAGAACTATGAGTTCTCAATGAATAGGTTACGGTGTGCTTTTTATACAGGGAAATAAGGAAGCAGGAGATCAATCTTACTGTCTTGTGAATATCATAATATATTTTTGTCCGTTTTGATACAGAAAGCATATTTCTGCTATTGCACATGTACAGTTCCTCGAAAATAAATAAAGTATTTGCTCTGGGGTTGTTAGCACCACTACGAAATGGTTCATATAACTTTAAGTTGTTAGGCAAATTAACGTGGAAACTTGTTCTTAATGAACTTCGCAGGCTTTGAGAAGAAATTGTACTGTTCTTACCGATAGAACTCTTGATTAGATTTCAAAAAATAATCTGGTCAATCAGTGACCAGCCGAACTTTTCAATTGCCTAAATTCGAGGCCCAGCCATCACTTGTTGCAACATTATCGTGCTAGAAGGATGACTAATTAGAAAATGCAATACAATCTCAGCATGATACTGAACTAAACAGAATAGATTAAACTTGAAAACTGTGAACGTACTTATAGCGGAGACATGCAGATCAGATGGGGAATTTATTTACTTTGAAGTTGGCTTCTTTGGAGTGATATTAGGAGCCAGAGTTAGCTATGAAGATTACACTTCTTACTCAACTCCCCATCTCCCACAGTAACAGACGAGTAGGACGTTTAGTTTCCAATTTGGTTTCTTATGTCTGTTAATGGTTGGACCAAGATGGCCTAGCCCTATTTGCTTTAAACAGCCATATGGTTCACAAGCATATGCCTAACAACAAGTGAATTCAACGAGATTATCAGCAATGTTGGATGGAGGAGAAAAAGATTAATTAAGAGTACATATTTTGGTAGTCCGCGCAGCATAGGCCAAGAATTACTCTCTCTTCCTGTCACATTGAGTCCAGTGAATTAAGGACATTAAAAAATGATGCACTAGCATTACTTTCTTGTGGAGGTGTTAATTTTAGCACATGCTTGCTATCAGATATGTAAGGAAGCAAATACGTTTTTCTAGGGATGATGAAAAACTTAGATCTATGGGACCAAACTTTGTGCTATTAATCTCCTGTTCAAATGCTGATGCTGGTACATTTGAGATGAAGGAAAAAACTTGGTTGCACAATTACATACTCCAAACTTTATTCACCCCGGTAAATCGATTCCCAGATCCCAGAGATAATGATGGATTAAATTGTCATAATGGATACACTCTTTGTTTCAGGGATAATTAATCACTTATTACTCCCTCTCGTCCTAGAATACGTGTCATGCTTACTTATCGAGATTAAAACTACATGAACTTTGACCAATATTTTAAAAAATATATTATTTCACCATATTAATATAAAAAATTTTGGAACTTAAAATATTTTTAATATCTAAATTTTAACTATATTGAACTAATTTAATCTAATTCAACTCATAAAATTAGTTAAATAAAATCTCAAAAAGCAAAACGTGACAACTATTTTGAAACGGTATGGGTAGTTTTTACCATGCCCAAGATATTGAAAAAGTTACATAATATGTTGAAGAGAATATGCGAATAGTGTTCAACTTCTGATTCATCCGAGCTATAGGTTATGCATTTGATTACCGTATGTCCTTTAGAAGACCACCTGAGATTTGAGATCACTCATCTCATGGTGTTGGCCTACCAGACCTAGGTAATTAAACAATGGATCCAAGAGAATTAAGGAGGTACAAGATTCTGTCTGTGGTTTTGTTGATAAGTAAGTATGGTGCAAGTTTGGTATCGGTCTACTGCTTACTTTTCACCTATCGGTGAGTGTTGGGACAGTGACGTGAATTAGTCGAAGAGATTTCTCCGTTTAAAAAAGAATAACCTTATTTTCTTTTTAGTCTGTTTCAAAAAGAATGATTATTTTTTTCACTTTTCCACATGACATATTTCAGACCACAAAATTAAATGACATTTTTATACATTTTGCCATAACTTTAATTTAGGACTATAAAATTAAAAAGCCTTCTTCATTTTCTTAAATTGCGTACCAAATTAAATCACGTCAAACGAAGGGAGTAGAAATAATCTAATTTTCTGTTGAACCCTCTAATCGCTCCACCGCTGCAAAGATGGGATGGATTGATTACGTTTGTGAATTTGTGATGAAGAAGAATGAGCTGGCCAGACATGCGACTCAACGTGTCGTCCACCAAAAGGAGGTTAAATCAGGCCTCAGATCTCGCCTCTAGATGCGTCCATTCGTTTAACAACTAATGCTTTTTAACCAAACCAAGGAGGACCTACAAGCTCCTTTGAGAATTGTGTCTCTAGTCTAGGAATAATGAAGGAACTACTTCTTCCTCTCCACCTTTTATACGTCTCCGTTTTTAAAAGGAAAAATAATAGTTGAATTTGATAGTTATAAATTAAAAATATGTTAAATATATTAAATATTTTTTAATTATCTTTAATATGATAGGTAGAAAATTGAATTTAAAAAATAATGGCTAAAAATGAAATTAACAACACTTTAATGTATCAAAATGCCCTTCAATTTTACTTGTCATACTTTTCTTTTTAGTATGTTTAAAAAGGATGACTTTCTCTTTTTTAAAAACTCTTTAATTCTAACTTTTTATATGACGTATTTATGATAATAAGGTTAAATGACATTTTAATATATTCAACATATTTTTATTAGTTTATGACCACAAAATCCAAAAACTCTCTTTACATTGTTAAATTTTATGTCAAAATCAGTCATACAAATTGAAGTACTCCCTCTGTCTCTGTTAAAAGAAAAAAGCATAGTGTGAAATGTGAGAGAAGATCTATCTAATTTTTTATGCGAGTGTTGACGGTCAGTATCTTTATTTTCAACAAATAAAATTTTCATACAGGAACTATGTAAAAATGTTATGGAAAGAGAAGGCGTATGGGAATCAGAAGAGAAAGGACGAGTTGTTTGGTGTCCTCTTCTCACATGGGCTGTTGAAAAACTTGAAACCCTACTTTGATGTTCGTAAGTTGTATCCACATGGCAGGTTACATGCCTTAAAAACCTGGATAAGGACAGGGAAACCGTTTTTTAATGTCCAATTAAATTTTATCCAGAATTGGCTATGTGATGCAGATCTAGCTTTAAATGATAGAGAATCGAATCAACTTCTCAACAAGATGATACTTAAAAGTGCACCAAAATAAATATAGCAGAGCCGTGTCACAATTCACAATGCTTCCAGAAAATATCGACACACTAATTGTCCCCAGAGTTGTATGCCTTTCTTTCTGAAAAGAACTTCCTCTCTAATTAATTATTAATATTGTGGTTGGAAAGGATAGCTCTGTGGTTATAGACACAGTACTGGTAGGCGGTAGCAATGTAATGGTTGGTTGATCACTATAGCCTATAGGTCTTTGAATATATTGTGTTGTTTCAAAAATTCGAGAAATTAAAAAAATGACGTTTTGGGGTTTCTTATTTGTAAATATGAAGAATTTATATTTTAAAAAAAATTAATTGTAAATAACCTAATAACTGTGTTACCACTCTGAGAGTTGATGGCCTTTATTAATCTAGTCACTGATGGACTTTTGTGTAGGACAAAGCTAAAAGGAAAAGCTACATACATTGGTCTTTCCACAATATAATGGCCCCAACTCTTTTTACCAAAGTGTCGGTGCTCCCTGATTCACGTTAGTTTAATTGTTAATTATTAATCATACATACAAACATGCTCAAAAATATCGTATTTGTTTTGGGATCTGTATGTGGTGAAATTCGGATTACAATTTAACTAGTGGAATTGCGACCCTGGCCCGACAACATCCCTGGTGAGCGCACTTATAACCATCTTCAGCCTGATACCAATCAAGAGTCCAAAGTCAAACTGCAGACACAGTGAGTACCATTGGGGACAATATTTTTCATAATACTACCTGGGAGAAGAGCATCAATCTTCATTTGTAAAATAATGCCATTATCAGAATACAATCGATTCATAATCTTTTTATCCTTCCTTTTATTCTTATTCTTCGTGCACTTTATATTCTCTTATATAAATGGAAGAAGAGAGCGTCATGTCCACTTGTAAAACAATATCATTTTTAACCTCTGATGATATAATCAATTCATAGCCTTTTTATCCTTCCTCTTACTCTTATATCTTCATGCAATTTATGTTCTCTCATTTATGATTGCTTTGTCGATTCAGTCAAAAAGAGAGGAGCTTGATCAATCATGATTCACTTAAATTTAATTGTTACTACAAAATAACTTCTTTTTTTCGGCAAACAATACTTATTCAGGAGAAATGTTTTTGTTGATTTCTTTAACCAACGGATGATTCCCTAAGCTAAAAAGTTTTCCCAACTGGTAGTGCTTTACCTATGGATTCAACCAAACCTAATAATTTTAGTTTAAAACATTATATTACATTTAAAAGTTTACCTAATTAATATGTATAAATAAATTATATATTTAGAAATTAAAACTCATAAACTCAAATATTTAACTCTTCGTATGCTCCAACTATCTAAAATAAAGACACAACTCAAGTGAAAGAAGCACGGCTTCTTAAATTGTCGAGGCTTCTCTGATTATGGAGCTAATGACTCTGGACCATGGACGAACGTTATATAAAGGATAACACATGTGAATGTATTACCTCACTTCAATCTAGATGCCAATCTTTAAAAAAAAAATAGTTTACTGAATTTTGAATAAATTATCTAATTAATATAATAAGTGAATTTGTTAAAACAAATCTAAAGTTTTCATCATAATTGAGTAATGTAAAACTCGTAAATAAAACATCAGCAGTATCCCTGCTTAGACCTACACACATACTGTTGAGAATGAAGTGTGAATTTATAAGGCCTATTTATGCGCATTGTTGCAAAACGTAATAGAGAAGTCCAAAATTTACATTTCTACTGTATATAAAATATATTTTTCTTTGTTTTAATTTATTTGATCTATTATTTTAGTCCATTTAACAGCATTCTTTTTTAGCAATTACTATTAATTTCAACTGTCATCTTTAAAATCACAAGATTAAAAGATATTTTGATACATTTAATATATCTTTAATTTTAGACCATAAAATTAAATTATTTTTTTTTAATTACATAACAAATCAAAACAGGTCAAATAAATTGAAACAGATAGAATATTAATTTTATTCTCTAATATATTCCTGAGTGATTCATACAGTTAACAAATTACTCTATATTTAGTATAATTTGTTCTTATGCTAAGGAATTTAGCACCGACGAACTTGTCATTGTTACCTTTATATTAGTTTGAAAAAAAAAAAAGAATAGTTCGTGACTTCAAAGACCCCAGCCCAATATATTTGTTGTTTTCTTTTCCACCTCCCAAAACCAACCAATTGGCATTCACTGTTAACTTTCCTCTCATAGCTGATAATAGTTGTGGTGGTGGGGACACACTGTTGCACAGAGTTTTACTAATAAAATGCTTTATCCTGTGAACTAAATTGGCATTCTAAACCCACAATATTGAAAACCAAAATAGAGATGAAGCGGCATTTGGCTTACGCATTTCTTCTAATTTTCTTGGTGCAGAAAGTATGCTTATTCGTTCAAGTTGAAGCAGGGGATGGGTTCATCAAGACCAGAGGAATCCATTTCATGTTGAATGGTGACCCTTTTTATGCTAATGGATTTAATGCCTACTGGTTAATGTATATTGCTTCTGACCCATCTCAAAGATCTAAAGTCACATCTGCATTTAGAGAAGCTTCGAGCCATGGTCTCACTGTTGCTAGAACTTGGGCTTTTAGTGATGGAGGATACAGGCCACTACAGTATGCTCCTGGCTCTTACAATGAGGACATGTTTAAGGTCTTTTTGTACTACTCATTCTGTTTGTTTGTTTTTTCTTTCTATTTTTATGCCTAATTCTAACTTTTCTGTAACTAATTGATTTTGAAGGGTTTGGATTTTGTTATATCTGAAGCAAGAAGGTATGGAATTAAGGTTATATTAAGCTTTGCAAATAACTACGAGAGCTTTGGGGGAAAGAAACAGTATGTAAATTGGGCTAGAAGTAATGGACAGTACCTCAATTCAGATGATGATTTCTTCAGAAACTCAGTTGTTAAGGACTATTACAAGAATCATATTATGGTAACCAGAAATTAAATTACTTTTTACAAGAATCTTCGTTTCTAATTGGTCATTTTAAATTGGGATGACGTTTTTGTTTTTGTTTTTACAACTGCAGACTGTACTCAACAGATATAACAAATTCAGTGGAGTTGTTTACAAGAATGACCCTACAATCATGGCATGGGAGCTTATGAATGAACCTAGATGCACATCAGATCATTCCGGAAGAACCATACAGGTACTTGTGCTTTAGCTACAAATTTTGTTTCAAAAAATATTATTTTGTATCTGAAAATTCTAAAATTTATTTAAAATATCCATTAGTTTGGGTTATCATTTTATAACGAATAAATATTATATTATATAATTAATAACCATCAACAACAACAACAAATAACAATTTGAGCAAGATCAATACATTAATCGAATTAAAAATAAATATATTTTTTTAATATTGTCACTCAAACTATGCTTTTATAAAATTTTCTCATATTATACGAATATTTTTTTTCCCACAATAAATGATGGGTATTTTTATTAAATATAAAAAATTGGGATAATTTTAAATTAAACTTTCTAAGTTCCCAAATTCTATTTTTTAATAAAACTTGGAAATTTGAAATATTTGCCAAATATATTTGTCAAATAATGACAAATTATATGGTTAAATACTAATTCTCAAAAAAAATTTAAAGTTTTTCCAAAAAATTATTTGAAACCAAACAACACCTAAATAAAGTCCACTTTAGTCCGTCCCACATCAGTGGTTCATTTTCTCTCTACATGTTACTTATTAATAAATCATAATGATAATTTTATTAATTTATTTAAAAAAAATTACAAACTTGTTTATATTATTAAATAAAATTAATTATAAAAATAAAATAAAATTAATTTTATAAATTAACAAATAATTTAGTACAATTAATATGGAAAGAAGGGAGTATCTTTTAATTCCTCCTTATCTGATTTATTCGGATTCCTTTGTTGCTTTGATGGTTTTACTTTTGCAACTTTAGATGCAGACAATTAAGCCGTGAAATGCGGGGATTGTTTGATTTAACTTATACAGAATCATTAAAAAAAGATAAAAAAGAAGAATTTTGAATCATTGGTCTTAAATTGAAGAACCCTAAAATGTATGGAAATGTTTTTTAAACGTGTAGTTAGACATACCAAGTGGAAAAGACCAACCAATAAGGTAAAAATAAAAAAATATTTTTTTTAAATAGACTAAAAAGAAAAGTAAGATAAACAAGTTGAATACATGAATTATAAAGTGAGATTAGACAATACATAAACTACAATCTAGTGTTTGGTTTGTCCTTCTAAAATGAGTATGGGATACAATGATTATTTGGTTTGCAACTACAGCAACGTTTTTCTCAATTTTAACTTTGAGGGACTTGCATGATGGATGCCCTAAAACTCATATTAGTAACATACCGCCTTCTTAGTAATAAATAATACGAAAGTTGGTGAATATCATAATACGGCAGACCCCTTATATGAACAACAAAAGCCCCCGTTATATTAATAGGAAAATAAATATGATGCCATAGACCAGTTACTGCCTTACTGGCAAATACATGATATAGAATTGGTAGATTTAGAATGTGTAACTAATATTAAATATATACATTTTAAGTGTTTTTCTTTTCATATCATCATATGTAAATGTAATTCGTATCAAAAGCAAGTTCTCCATTAATTTTTCTCCAGGTTAGTTCACATAATTTGATGACCCTGTCATGGTGGACGACCCTATCATCAGAACCGTAATTGACTAGAAATTTATTGTCATCTGTTTTCCCTGCATTTTCAAGTGCACTCATTTATTGCATCTATTTACTGGAGGGGAACAATATGAAAAGGATTTATGCTAAGTTTCATTTGTTGTGTGCAGGCCTGGGCAACAGAGATGGCCTCTTATGTCAAGTCCATTGACAGAAGCCATTTGTTAGAAGTTGGCTTAGAAGGATTCTACGGACAAACAACTCAGAGGAGAAATCTGAATCCTAATTTTGACATAGGAACTGACTTCATCGCCAACAACCGCATCCCTGGCATTGATTTTGCCACTGCTCATGCCTATCCTGATCAATGGTAAGCTTTTCAGGACCACATTGCACATACAATAATATCCTTTACAGAGATTGCATGCATCTCTTTCTTTAGTTGTCTTGAAAATTAAAGTGTTTTATGTGATCATCTCATTTAAATGTTTAAAACTGTTAACAAAAGTGACACAATTCAATATGATATCGGATCAACAGTAGTGAGTTCAAGTCTCATTATCGTCACATAAAAACAAAAATAGTTATATGATTGACATGGAAAAAGAAAGAATCGGGTCTGCACATGAGACACGTGTTACAAAATGTCTCATAGAGATGATAACAAAATGTAAGAGTTTCTTAATTGTAAAGTTGTGATATTATTGACAGGATAACAAACTCAAATGATCAAGCACAGCTATCATTTCTCAACAATTGGCTAGACTCCCACATTCAAGATGCTCAATATATTCTCAGAAAGCCATTGCTGATCACAGAGTTTGGAAAATCTTCGAAAGATTCTGGTTTCAGCTCCTACCAAAGGGACCTTCTTTACAACACAGTCTACTACAAGATATATTCATCAGCCAAGCGCGGGGGAGCAGCAGCAGGGGGACTCTTCTGGCAACTTTTAAGTGAAGGAATGAACTCATTCGGAGATGGATATGAGATAATCTTAAGCCAGAATCTTTCAACTGCAAATTTGATTGCTCAACAATCTCATAAGCTGTACCAGATTAGGAAAATATTTGCAAGAATGAGAAACATTCAGAGGTGGAATAGAGCAAAGGCCGCTAGAAGGGGTGTTTGGACAGATAGAAACAAAGGCAGGCGAATCGGAAACTGATGATAACATGCTTTAAGTTTGAAGCTATAACTTATGATTTAGTAGTATGTGTGACAGAAATAACTGTCCTAAAGGATTTTGTATGACACAACAGCCCCTCTTAGAGATGATTATGGTTCATCCAAGTGGGTTAAATAGATTATTACTTACCAATTATGTTGTTTTATGGGTACTTGACTACTTGTATTGTTACTTACATGTTTGTTGTTTTCCAAATATATATCCTGTCAGTAATGGAAGAGAAAAACAAAGATATCTAAATTTTCATTCTGTGTTTACCCTATTATTGATTACAAAAAATCTATTCAGAAGATTAACTTATAGCCTAAGTAACATTTTGCATTCAACTGTTTTAGATGGTACTCTAAAGAGTAATGCATATGAAGTATTTTAGGATTGATGAAAATCTAAGACTGATGAAGCATTTAGGTGAGTTCATGAAATGATAACCAAAAAATTACTATGTTTGGAAGTCCACAAAAAGGCCTGGATCCAGAGACGGCTAGCCAAGCTTTCATGCGTAAAGGCCCTTTTCTCACCCAGGGAAATATGATTGGAAATTCCCATTCTTTAAAGGATCTCCTTTAGAGGCCCAAATTTGGGTAGGCATGGCAAAGCCTTTTTCAAAGCCAGGGCTACTTGATTAGAAATTCTAAACCCATAACCAAAAGGGCCTGGTTCAACAGATCCATAACCAGGTTAACATTGAATTAGGCATCTTTCTAGCCACAACCCATTAGACTCTTTATTGTAACAACAAATCACGTCGTCTTTCTTAATCGTATCAAAATCTTTAAAATATTTGTAAGCCCATTTTTTTCCTTCAAAATTACAGTCATCTTTAATCTTACTAAGGCTATTAAATATAAATTTTCTACCTTTTTTGGACTGAATATATAGTCAATAATGTCGCTTAGAATACAACAAACTCTGGAAAATTTGAGAACCATAATCCATCCCTCAAAGCCCACAAACCAGAAGACTCTTTGTTGTAGCAACAAATCACACTATCTTTCTTAATTATATCAAAATCCTTAGTGTGTTGTAAACAATGTAAACTCATTTTGGTTTTCAAAATAAACTGTCACTTTTAATCTTATTTATCTTGTCAAATTTGAAATTTCTACATTTTTTGAGTCAATAGTCAATATTATAACTTACCATGCAACAAACTCCGGAAAATTTGATAACCATGACCCACTCCTCCAAGCCCCACAACCCAATAGACTCTTCGTTGCAATATCAAATCAACCCCATCTTCCTTAATCACATCAAAAATTTCAGAATATTTTAAATAATGTTAGTTCTTTTTTTTGTTCAAAATTATTGTCATCTTTAATCTTACTAAATCTATCAAATTTAAAATTTCTATATTTTTGGAGTGAAAAGTCAATATTATCTCTTAGCATGCAATAAATGTTGGGTTTAATAGATAGTTTGAATGAGAAATTGAGGGAAAAGAAGTGGAGGGAAGAATGATCTGTTTTCTCTTGCTTTATGAAATAAGCTTTGGTCTCACATAGGTGGTGGAAATGAAAATTCTCCTACTTAAAAGTAAAAACACTCTTTTATGTTGCTAAAAGGTCAAGAAGAAGGTCTCCCCTCGCGCCGTCGTCGTCGTCGCTCGGTCGGCTCGGCTTCGGCTCCGAATTTGGATTTGGATTTGGTCAATTGATTGATAATCTTTTTGGACCAAATTTCCTTTAAATTTTAATTAATTAATATTATTTATTTATTTAATTAATTAAGTGAAAAAATCCTGACCCGTGACCCGCGACCCATTTCTTTCCCGGATTAATTTTAAAAAATATTTCCCTCCATTTTTCCAACAGATTTTTGAAAGGTTGCAACCTTGTCCGAAAAGTTACAAACCTTTTCTCAACAGACAAATCTTTTCCCAACAGGTGCCTTTTCTTAAAAGGTGCAAACAGTCTATATATGTCTCTTAATCCTCAGAATGTTCCATACGAAATTTCTGAAATAACATCTTCTTCTTCTTCTTCTTTCTGCACTTCCTAAAATCGTGTGATATACAGCATTCGAGTGGTTTGCAGTCACCAAAATTTGCAGTACCTCTACTTTGGTGAGTAAATCGTTCTATCCTGGGAGGAAAGATTCCAAAAACTCGGGTACTTTGAGGGGAATAATTTCCTTAAGGAAACACTGTGTATTCAGTGGGCTCGATTTTCTTTTAACAATAATTTTTCATAGACTGTCATTATTTTCAGATTCATTCCAGATTCTGTCTTTATTACTTTCAGAAGTTTTTATTACTGTTTAATATTTTTCAATACAGTTTTCTAACAATAAACTTATAAAATTTTGAGAATCATAATCCACCCCTCCAAGCTTCAAAACGCAGTGGACTCTTTATTGTATTATCAAATCACGTCATCTCCCCTGATCACATCAAAAAGATTAAAATAATATAAGCATCTCATTTTTGTTCCTTCAAAATTACTGTCACCTTTAGTTTTATTAAAGTTGTCAAATTTGAAATATCTACATTTTCGAAATGAACAATCAATAATGTCGCTTAGCATGAAACAAAATCATGAGCCATCTCTCTCTGAGGCCTCAGTAGACTCTTCATTTGTAGCCACGAATGAAATCATGTCCCTTAATCACCTCAAATTCCTTAAAGAATATTCCAGTAAGTGCTAACTATTCATCAGTCGGCAGTCAAAATGCATGACTCAACTACTCTACTGTCATTAGGATAATGTTTTGGTCGGTTTTGAGTGTAACTAACGCTACCATTCAAAATTAACCACACTTGTTCATATTAACTTTCACACACAAGTGTTAACTAATACTCCCAACTAACATAACTACTACGTAATTTTAAAAAAACAATAATTAAATTAGAACAAGTCAGGAAAAGTAGCTCTAAAAAAATGCATTTTCTATAGCACACGTGGCGTACCTTCATCCTATAATTATGATACGTGGCGATATTTTACCGCTCGCATTGTGAACACGCTTGAAAACTGGGGGCCCGCCTTTAACCTCCATAGCTTCTGTGGGGCCCTTTCTCACTGAAACATGGGCCCACTTTTAAGTTACGCAATTACTGTGGGGCCCTGTCACAATGAAGGAAATTTCTGTGGATAGCCCACACCGAAGGGCAATGGCCCATGGATCACGTCACGTGGCAAGGAATTAGCCACGTATCTATTTTGATCTTAAACTGGTTCATGGTCGGCTGCAGTTATAACTTTGTCAACAGTCAAATCCGCGTTCCTGGGAAAAAGATTTTGTAGTTATTGTACGTAAGCAAAAAAAAAAAAGGAAATATATCCTAGATTTTTGGTAGTATTTCTTAATCTAGCACTCTCTTCGTGTCAAATTATTTAACTAATTCCTAAAAATAATTATCTCTTAACTTTTATTTTAGAAGTTTAAAATAATATTATATTTAATGAACATATATTATATTCTAAAAAATAATAAGAGTAAAATAGCAACATGAGAGATAATTTGGAAGGCAGGGAGTCAGGGAGTACCATTAAAATAAAACCCATATGTTTTACAAGGTCTTCAAGTCAGTACGTGGTTCATTCTATTTTTATATATATAACTATATTCTCAGGTATTTAGGTTCTTTCTTTACTTTTTCATATTTTTAAATAGATCTAGCGTCTATTTTCATTAAATTAAATTGTTCGAAGCAAGCAATTACCTGTAATTTTTTGAATAATTATATTTTCATGGATTTTAATTTTGAAATTAAATATTGGTCGTCGTAACGATAGTCAGACACTGATTTTTCATACTTTTTATTTTAGTGAAAATGTGATTAAATAAGATAACATAATTAAGCAAGACAGGTACCCCTAGGTGAAGAACAGTGGACCAACAATTTAATAAAAAGAGAGCTGGACTTTGGGCAATATATCGCTATCTAGTTAAAAATATGTAACTATTTCATTTGCTACGTGCTATTTTAGAAACATAGAGAGAAAATATTTTTGTTTACCTTTTATACCACTAATCAATATGAGAAGTTGAACGTACGTCACCAAAATTTATAATTTAGTTTAACAATCCACACAAAAATTATAAATTCAATCCAAACAACTAATCTTGTTCCCATTTCCTCTTCCCGATCTCCCAGTGTAATATAATTAAAAATAACTAGAGAAGCTTACTCGTGTGACATAAAATGGCATTTTGGAATTTAAATTCCAAGAAAGAAGTTTAAATTATCACTCTCAAACTTCCCTTTTTTTTTCTATAAATGTTCCTTAATATGTTCATTCCAAAAAAAGGTACGATTAATTTAAACAGACCTCTGATAGTGCAGGCTTGTGCATTGTGAGTTGTCCCTTAATTGGAAAAAAAAGATGTGACAAAGGGTGTGTTTGGTAAGGTGGAAAATATTTTCTACTGAAAATGATTTCTTATAACATGTTTTTTTTAAAAAGAAATTGAACATTTTTACTTATTTTGTGAAGTTTGGTAAGTAAGCTAGAAAATAATATCTCAAGAACATTTCTATAATATCCAGCAAAATACTATGGAGGTGAAATGAGATGGGGAGTGGGTGTTCGGGGCTAGCAGGGTGGGATGGTCAAGGGGCGGGGATTGGGTGGATGGTGTTGGAAAAAAGATTTATATCTCTATAAATAGAGATTCATTCCTTCTAACTTGGTAGCATTCACAATTCACTACTATGAGGTTTTGAAAATTTTGTGTAGAAGGGGAAAACGGTGTGAGACACTAAGTGTTACTGCAACACTTGTGTGGACCTCTTTTTATTTTAGTGAATTGTGTGAAGTTATTTTTCTTGATATTTCGTACTCTCATATTTATATAGTGAATTGTTCATCTTTTCAAGTAGATGTAAGTCGGTTCGAACCATATTAAATGTTTGTGTCTCTTTTGGTATATTTCTCGTTTGTCTTCTTACTCATAATCTTTCGAGGTTTGCTTTGCTTTGCTATCTTCCGCATGACACTTAATTATTTCGATCCTAATAGATGGGAGAAAATAAGTTTGTAATGTCACTTGTTCAACTTATTTTTCCTAATTTTATTAGAAAAGTCATTTTTCTTATTTTTAAGAAATCTTATTTTTCTAGAAAAAATATTTTTCAAATATTTTGACCAACCAAATATAAAAAAATCGAAAAACATTATTTTTCCTCCCTACCAAACACACCCAATGTGAGTTGTTCTTAGAGAGGCCGCAAGTATACTGTAGAAGTGTGTGATATTAGAATTATAGGGTTAATTAGACTTTATATTTGTGTATTATTTTCAACCCACAGTCAAGTCGTATTAATTTTGTGTAAAAATTATTGATAATATACAGGATGTACGTGTTTGTTTTTTATGGATTGTTGAGCGCGTGTAGATTATTGTGCTGTAGGAGATTTAAAGGCTTGATACTGTTAATTAACTCTATCCTAAATTAATGAGTCAATCGAAAGCAAGATCAAGGTTTCAATTTTTATGGTAATTTAGATAATGGTGGGCCAAATGAAAGATTATTCTAGTGTTTTCTACTTTAATTAATTACTGTAGAAAAAGAAAACATTAATTAATTACTCAAACCACCGCCCAGTTTCCAGAGATTTCTCTCCTGCAACAAGTAACCGTCACTATTTGAGATTTAAGAAAACAACAAAAATATTTGAACCATTAGATCTTACCTGACCACAACACGTACAGTCCGATCCGTGTGGTGCAAAATGTAATTTTCCAGATTTCTGGGGCCCAAATGTGCTACTTCAAAGAAGCTTAGACAAATAACCAGCAATATTGTACTGTTACAATTCATTTTGTTTTTTACATATTTTTAATTCCCACCCAACGCCTATATAAACAACCTCAATAACATTCAAAACTCATCAACAAACATCAGTAATCTTCTCAAAAACATTCTTTTTGTTCAAAACTTTGAAGAGCTAGTTTATTTTTTTCTCATCTTAAATCTCTCATAGAACACTCACTTTCTAAGTTACAAAAAAAAATGGCACCTAATGTTTTTGGTCTAACCAAGGGTAATGGTTTGGCAAAGGCAAAAAGTTTGCCAAGCCGTGCCTATGTAACGTTCTTGGCAGGAAACGGTGATTATTGGAAAGGTGTGGTTGGTTTGGTTAAGGGATTGCGAAAGGCAAAATCTGCCTATCCACTTGTTGTGGCTTGTTTGCCTGACGTCCCGGAGGAACATCGACGCATACTCGTAAATCAAGGTTGCATCGTTCGAGAAATCGAGCCTGTTTATCCTCCTGACAACCAAACTCAATTCGCTATGGCGTATTACGTCATCAACTATTCCAAACTCCGTATTTGGGAGGTATAAGAATATTTTGATACTCCGTCTGTTTCAATTTATACAATTTATACGATGTTTTTTTCTTTTTAATCAGTGTCAGAATGATACTAAATTGTTCTTATTTTTGGGATGCATGCAGTTTGTGGAGTATAGCAAGATGATATACTTGGATGGAGATATCCAGGTGTTTGATAACATAGACCACTTGTTTGACTTGCCAGATGGCTATTTCTATGCTGTGATGGATTGTTTCTGTGAGAAAACTTGGAGTCACACCCCACAATACAAAGTTGGTTACTGCCAACAGTGTCCTGATAAAGTCCAGTGGACTCAAGACATGGGCCCTAAGCCATCACTCTATTTCAATGCTGGCATGTTTGTCTATGAGCCAAGTCTCTCCACTTACGATGATCTCTTGAAAACCCTCAAAGTTACCCCTCCTACCCCATTTGCCGAGCAGGTAATAATTTTTAGCCTTTTATTTTTACTTTACGAGTAAAAGGGGTTAACTTTAATTTTTTATGTGTAAATTTTGCAGGATTTCTTGAACATGTATTTCAGAGATGTATACAAGCCAATTCCAAACAATTACAACTTAGTATTAGCTATGTTGTGGCGTCACCCCGGAAATGTGGATCTTGATAAAGTGAAAGTTGTTCACTACTGTGCGGCGGGGTCGAAGCCATGGAGGTACACTGGCAAGGAAGAGAACATGGACAGAGAAGACATTAAGATGCTAATCAAAAAATGGTGGGATATTTACGATGACGTGTCATTGGATTACAAGAATTCCAACGTTGTGGCTACTGTTGATGGTGAAGTTGAAGCTAACAAGTTTATGGCAGCGTTATCAGAGGCTGGTGTTGTGCAGTACATAACTGCTCCATCGGCCGCTTAGAATATTATTGCTTTGAAATTATATATTTTTTTTTATACTTTGGGATATATAGTCTTAAAGAAAATTATATTAGCTTTATAGACTCTTTTTTTTTTTGGTTTATTTACAAAAAGGTTAGAGATTGTCTGTAGAATATAGGGGTGCCAGACAATTTCTATTCTTCTACAAGTTTTGAGTGTTTTTTTTCTCTCTCTTCTTTTGTTTTGTGGATATTGGAAGAGTACATAAATGAAAAAAGTACGTATATATGTAAATTCTGTTCTTAATTAAGCCCGTCTCAGTGACATCCTTGAAAATCATGGTATGTTTATAATTGCACTAAAGTAAGTTATCTTTGAGGAGTGAGTTTATTTTCTCTCAATTTTCAAAGATACGCCAATCGACGAACATTAGATGCCGTAGATCGCCTTTAAAAATTACCAACATTTCGAGTAATTTCTGAAATTCATGCGGGTTGAATAATTTATGTGATTGTTAATATTATCTACATTTCGAGTTATTTCTGTATTTTATTTAGACGATTTAATAATTAATGTGATTATTTACCGTTGAATGATAATTGTATGTTCCTAAATTATCCATAAGAATCCAAAAAAGAGTTAATTACACCAGTCTCTATGTAACAAGCTAGCTATCTAGATGTGAAAGAATATTCCATAAGAATCCAAAACAGAGTTAATTACTCCAGTCTATGTAACAAGCTAGCTAGCTAGATGTGAGAGTTTGGAGGAAATGGTTGAATATTCCGTCTGGGAAAATTATTATATTGCTTGTGTATTTGGAACATGTCGGTATTTGTGGATAATGACTACTTTTACTAAATTTGGAAAAAGATTTGTGTTGATAGGATTGCAGATAAAACTTGTATTCGTAGGATATTGTTCCTTGCAGGTTTAATTTATGGTTCATTTTTATTTCCTTAACTTGTATGTAGTACTATGCATTATACCCAAAATTTTTACTTGCAAGCTGCTATTGTTTTTCCCTTTCTATCTAATCTTATAAAGAATTTATTGTAACAAGGCTTTTTATTTCTATGTGAATGTGTTGGTGATTTATTTCCAAGGGGTAAATACTTGTAACCTCATAGAATACTTTTAAATTGTATTTTTCTTTCTTCTTTGAAATGGAGATGTTTTTTTTTGAAAAAGAACATCATTTTGCTCAGACGAAAAATAATAATAGAGGTCAAGACTTCTGTATGAGACGAGAATTATTTCCTGGAGTTTTCGAATTCTGAAAATAGAATTAGAAAACAAAAATGAAACATCTATCACCAAATACCTTCATAATGTTAACTTAGTCATAACATTCTTTTCGTCATATTTTAATTTCCTGGTATAAAAGTAAAGTACTGATGATAAAATTTCTAAAATTATCTTCCATTTCATATTAGATGGGCATCTTACTAAAAATATTTCACATATTACTTGATCACTTACTAAATCAAGATATAATTAATTAAAATTTTCCTATTTTACCCCTACAATTAATATGGCCTTCTGAATATAAACAATTCTCAATACTAGCTATTTCTATACTCTATGTATATTGCTTTGATATAAACAAAGGGCAAAATGGTAAAGTCTTTCAATATATTAATGATTTCTTAATCACCATGTAAAGTTGAAAGTGTAAATCTAATATAAGAAGTAGGGAGTATAAGTTTTATAACACAATTTTATCCTCGTTTCATAATACATAATTTGTATGAAGCTGATGTAAATGCTTGGAAAGGAAAACTCTATTATCAACATTTGGATTTTAATGAAAATTAGAAAAAAAGTTTGGATTTTTTTTTTGGGGTGATTGCTTAAGGTTTTTATCAAGGTGTTATAACCCAATGCTTCTAAAACATGGTGGAAGGCAAACTTATGTTACTCTGTTTGGTTTAAATATGTCAATGATCTCAATTTAGGTAGTTTTAAATTTGTTCCATTTGGTGAATAACACAATAAAAGCAATTTCTAATAGGAGAATTTGAATACCATAGAAAAGGCAGAATGAGAATTAATGAAATTTTTGAAGGCTGATATGTGGTGATCATGATTTTTTTTCCCAATTCTGTTTCCTCCGCAAAACTTCGTTGATCAGCTGATTTTGTAGTTAAGGAAAAAAAATGGTAGTCATGGATTATTCATAAACTTGATCATACAAAAAGCCAATCTTGTTGCCAAAAGATAGGGCTATAATTAATTAGAGTGAACGTGATAACTGAAATAAAGGTATCAAATGGATGAGCTGATCTCAATTTCAGGTATTCAACTTTGGTACGGGTGGAGCTAGAGGGACACAAAGGGGAGCCAGAAATTTTGTTTTTATGTATATTCCCTATGGTGAAAAAAGATTGTCTGACTCTATACATGTGGATGTTTATACTAAGTTTCTTACCTTGTCGATTGTATTCTAATCCTGTTCAAAAATATACTTCATATTCCCAGGCTTATGAACACACTTAAGGTCAGTACTCAGTAGGCACAAGATGTAAAACGCAAAATAATGACACTGATAGGTTAAGAGTTTGAGAAGAAATTGTGCTTTTGGTGCACATTAATTATTTGTCAATTACTATATGAAGCATCCGTGTTGTGTGTTATTCTGATCAGTCTGTATCGCATACACTACAAATTAAGAATCAATGTTGGTGGTCATGAACCCAGTTTCGAATCACGTGTAGGAGAAATCCAACACAAGAACCAGCAGCGCCAACAACAGCTACAATCTGAACCCAAAAGTGGGCTATAAATGCCTTCATGACTATAGCATCCCACAGCAAGAACCAGAAAATGGAAAAACAAAATCCTAGTACTGCACCCACTGCTACTTGATTTAACGTGTGAAATCGTTGTGAAATTCGCAGCCATGACTGTAATAAAGTGAATTAGAGTGATATGCAGTTAGAAGAATCACCAAGTAAATGCTGCTCTGCCATCATATGGAAGAAGCTGATATAGCCAGTAAATATAAAAGGTACAACTCCACACTTACAAAGTATGAGCCCATTGCAAAGAAAAGCGCACTAGTGATTGCAGTTATTCCATTAAACCCGAAATATTTAACCACTGTGTCAAACAATTTAGAAAAATGAGAAGTGAAAATGGATTATCTTGTTAGCACATATGTATATAGACAATTAGAATTTTTGGATGAATTAAAATCGTCAAAAACTCTGCAATTGATCATTTACTTACTTGAGATGATACAGAATGCCACTGTGTAGAAGATGGACTGCGCATGTCTAGAAGGCATCCCAGGATCTAATCTTAATGTTGGAACGGGGCGCTCATGGTTAAGTATGTTCTTCAATAATGTTGAGAGATAGACATTGAGAACACCACCTGAAGTAGCCCATAATATTTCTATATCATGCCTCCAAAGGAAGACAATACCGAAAACTACAGCCACCAGCCACATACTCTGTACTTAATTAGGACAACTAATCAATAACACCATCTATTTTGAGGGGAGGAAACATCTCCATAACTAATGAGATTGATTCAAGTGTTGAATTGGAACAACATAATTCAAACATTTGAGTTTGATACATAGTTATACAGCAAAATTACATTATTTATGGCAGGTAATCTTTAGAACAATGTGTACATTAAATTGCCTGTTGAATTTGATCAGAAATAAATATAACTAGCTCTGTTGTAGTAACAAGGGTAGCAACAGAATTTTGAAAATATAGACCTTATATTTCTGTCGGAGGCTATTTCTAAGACTTGAACCCGTGACCTCCTGGTCTCATGGTACCAACTTTACCAGTTACTCCAAAGAATTTTGAAAATATATACATCAAATATCTAACTTTATAGAAAGGCCACGGATTCACGCGCCCACACTTTAGCCAATTCAAGCTTAAGCTTTGAGTGGGCAAGCCGAAATAACTTCACTCTAAATGGGCTTTTGTTTTCACTTCCTCAAACGGCTGGAGAAAGATTTTTACTACCCTTTCTTCATCAGGTGGGAAAGGGAGTTTATTTAGTGTTTGGTCAAGCAAATTAAAAAAATATATATATTTGAATTTTTTAGAGTTGGAGTTAGACTTAAAGTTGTGTTACGCTGTAGTTTTCGTAGATACTATTTGAAATTTAAATGTATTATTAAAAATATATAATATTATATAAACGTATAATTTAAATAGGGATATTTTATGAGAATAAAAATATTAAGAGTTTTTAAAAAAAAAAGTAAAAACAAGGTTTTGGCTGTTTTCCAAATACAACTTCAAATTGTATTTGTAATTTTTAGGGTCAAAGACTATTTTTATTTTGAAAAAAAAAAGAATAATATTATATCCAAATGGGTAAAACTCTCAAGTTTTATTCTACGAATGGATTATTAATAAAAGGAAATAAGCTTAGAATAGAGTGTGTGATTGGCTGATTGGCTTGATCCGCGGCGTTGGAGTTTGGCATTAGCTATGATTGACTTTTATATTATCATCCATGTAAATCCAATAAATTTGCTAAATATTATTACTCCCGCAAATTAGCTTTCTTTTCGAATAATTCCTCTGGGAAGATATAAAGACAATTATACGACTTATTTGCAAATAAAAGAAAAAAATTCAAAGGACTTCTTATATATGGACGAGAAGTTATAATAAACAAAATTATTCTTTACTATTTTTTTATCAAATTATTATTTATTTACTTTTTATAATATTTTAAATTAAAAAATGTAAAATATGTTGTAAGCAAACATACAATATAAAAATTAAAGCGTCCTAAAATATATGCTAAAATAAACATATATGGTAAAAGGTATTAAAATAATTATTAATTAAGGAATCTCAAAGTATATGAAAGAGAAGATATATTTTAAATCAGATACACCATAAAAGATAGAAAGAAAATAAAAGCATGTTAGAAAAAATTAGGAATCTTGCGATAAGGTGACCTAAAATTTGGCATAAAAATCCACATTTTATATTTTGGTATCTAATAGCTCAAACAAGGATTTTTTATTTTTTAGGAATTTTGTGATAGCAATATAATGTGAACTAAAATTTGGCATAAAATAACCCACAATTTATTTTTTGATATCTATGTAGCTCAAATACTTCTATATTTTTTTTAAAAAATATTTGGCATTGAATTGAATGTCAAATATTGAGGGTTTTTTATGTTATTGTAACAGGTAAAAAATTTATTCGCGACCTAATATTTTTATTAGCTTATGTTAAAATTTGTATATCTTCATGCTCTTAATTATATATTATCATTCTTTTTCTCCTATTTTCTATTCATTAGTGTGTTTTAATGTGTTAGCAATCAACAATAATTTAGAACCCAGATTTCAGGATTTATCTAATTCTTTATTTCAATAAATTTGTGATTTATAGCTTCTAAGTCTACACATACATGCAATGCACGTACACGAAATTAACTATTAAATCTATCCTAATATGTAAAACTTTGAACTTAATTAAAGTTATAACAATTAAATTTTTATTTATTTATAATATGTAAGAATTCCTGATATTTAGTAATTTAAAGTTGAATAAATTTGATTTCTTAAATTTTTTTCTTGTTTGAATCATACTAAAAGTTTCAAATTTCAAGTCATATACACTTAATAACTTGTATTATCAGATACACTGAAATAGGAGAGAGACGATTAAGATAAGGAGAGAAGGAGGGAAGCGAGCCAGTTAGGAGGGAGGCAAGCGAGATAATCTATATATTCCAGATACATGTGAATCATACTAAATACATGTATTCAGGATATCAGATATATTCTGAAATACGAATACATAGGGAGAGAGGAGAGCGAGAGAGTCAGATACATGCAAATCTGCTTGAATACAGTGTATTTAGAATAAATTATATCTAATTTTGACCACATATATCCAAGATACATTTACCTAAACGTGTAGATACATGTATCTGAAGTCCAAATTTTGATTAGATTCATAATATTGAAAACTCGCGTGAAGAAAAATAATTTGCTCCTAAAGTATGTGAAATTTGTGTTATTTGCTCTTTTTAAAAAAAGTAATTTTGTTCTTCTTATATAAAGTTTTATTGAGTGAGACACACATACACTAAACTACTTATAAGAAAAATAAAAATAATAATAAAACAAAATAGATCAAAAGTTGGCTAACCCAACTTCCAGAGGAATCTCAATAGCTCAGTGATTAACTAGCTAAACTTTTGTCGTGAGAATTACTTTGTAATCCTCTCTCTTATTTTCCTCTCCGGACCCCAAATATTTAAATAAATAAAGACTAACCAGGTTGTTGAGAGTAGCTTGAATTCCACTGGAAGAAAAATTCATGGACCCATGAATGAGAGCTTCTTGTTGTAAACCTACAAGACTGACATCTTCATCACCGGCGGCAGCTCGATTCTCGACGGAATCCATATGATAGAGGGAATTAGTAGGTATCGTGATGGATTTTTTGGATTAGAATTTGTAAGAAAAATCTAATTTGCAAGTGGAAAATCCAATTGATGTTGGGAAACTAGGTTCGATATATACACAAGGGAGGCTGCAGCTGACATTTTAGTAGCTGCACTTCAATGCTTTTCTCCTTTTTAGTTAAGATGACAAACATTTTTTTAGTAAAGAAAAACATGTACTATTAAATGAGAATTGATCGCTAATCAGCTAAGTAAATAACTCAACAAGTCAAACATCCAACTAACTACACTATTTAGCCTAGCATAAGTGACACCACCTAATGTATACCAATTTTAAATAACAGACATAAAATACCTAATTATTCGAAAAGACCACAGTTCAGGTGCTTCATTTTTAACGTGTAAATTCACCCATGAATCCTTCACTTAGAAACTAGTTTTTAGGATTGAATTAGATTAAAGATTCATTTCTTTAACATGATATCAGAGCAATATTCATCCCAATTAATCTTTATCGATGATTTCCATAGACTACAATGTTCAATGTCCAACCTCGGGGTAAAGTGGGGTGTTAAAAATTCCCACATCGAATAAAAAGGAGAATGAGTGGTACGTCTCCTTGTTATGACTTGAGTTAATATGTGGTTATCATTATTTTTCCCTCTTCTGTTTCCTCGGTAAAATTGCATTCAGCTGATTTTGTTTGAAGAAACTGTCAACAGTTTCACACCATTTGCACAGTAAAAAGGTAATTACAGATCGAGGAGGTTGGGGTTCAAAAACTTGGATAGAATCTAACAATTAAGAGCACAAAATGGTAGTTATGGATTGTTCATAAACTTAATCATATAAAAATGCGACCAATTTAGGGCATTCAAACTTTTGGTATAGCCTTGAGTAAGGATGGAGCTAGAGGGGTAGAATGTGTTCTTCCAGACCTCCTTATCCGTAAGTATTGAACCCTTTCATGAAAATTAAGTCTCTGAGCATGTGGATGTTTGTATTCTAATGCTAGTCTTTATTATTATGATGCAAGTCGTATAGTGTCCTATTCAAAGCTATTCTTCATTCATATGACACCAACAGACAACATGTAAAATGCAAAATAATGACAGGTACAACTATTTTTTTTGTATACCTTAGTTATTTCAGTTGCTATACGAATAATCTGTGTTCCGTGTTAGTCTGAATCATGTTCACACGCTATATTGAATCAATGTAGGTCTTCAATAACCCAATTTCGAATCACATATAGGAGAAAACCGACACAAAAACCAGCAGCGCCAACAAAAGCTACAATCCGAACCCAAAAGTGGTCTATAAATGCCTTCATGACTATGGCATCCCACAGCCAGAACCAAAAAATGGAAAAACAGAATCCTAGTACTGCACCCACTGCTACTTGGTTTAGCGTGTGAAGTCGTTGCAAAACCCGTAGCCATGACTGTAAAGTGAGAGAAAAGAAAACATGTATTATTTTATTGAATTAGAGTTATATGCAGAAAACCATTAAGCAAGTACTGCTTGCCAGCATATGGAACAAACAAATATAAAAGGTACAACTCCACACTTACAAAGTATGAGCCCATTGCAAAGATAAGCACGCCAGTGACCGCAGTTATTCCACTGAACCCGAAGTATTTAACCACTGTATCAAACAACTAGAAAAATGAGAACTGGAACTGGATTATCTAGTAAGCTCATATGTACATAGACATTTAGAATTTTTGGATGTAGAATATGAGAAGCTTACTTGAGATGATACAGAATGCCACTGTGTAGAAGATCGACTGCGCATGTGAAGAAGGCATCCCAGGATCTGATCTTAATGTTGAAACGGGGCGTTCATGGTTAAGTATCCCCTTCAGTGCAGTTGAAAGACCGGCATTGAGAACTCCACCTGAAGTAGCCCATAGTGCTTCCATATCATGCCTCCGGAGGAGGATAATACCGAAAACTGCAGCCATTAACCACTTACTCTGTACTTAATTAAGACTACTAATCATTAAAAATATTAACAACACCATGACTTCAAAGCAGCAATTAGAAGCTGGACATAGCTCGTCACACCAACATGTAGTGTGAGGGAACTGAGCTTATTTGAGCTCTTCTTGCAGTCCAGAAATGGAGAAACAATGGAGATGAAGAAGAGATGAAGAAGAGAAGAAGAAGAGGAGAAGAAGAGAAGAGAGAAGATTTATTTTGGGCTCAACAGTGAAATGCCCTAACTTGTGTATCTGTACATGGTTGCTCTTATACATATATAGAGCATTATACTCTCTTAACTAACTAACTAATTGGTTAGTTAGTTCTAACTGTGTATTATGTAAATGACTATACTGCCCTTACTTCTAACTAATTCCCTAACTCCTTTAACAACCTTCTTTACCTCTCAACACTCCCCTTCAAGCTAGGAGGTGTAAAAATATTCAAGACTCCTAGCTTGGATAGAAGGTGTTCATGTTGAGCTCTAGGCAGTCCCTTTGTCAGTATATCAGCTGGTTGTTCTTGGGTTGATAGGTAGTCAACTTTGATCATGCCTTGTTGTAATATTTCTCTGATGAAATGACAATCTATCTCTATGTGTTTTGTTCTTTCGTGATAAACTGGATTGGCTGCAATTTGAATGGCAGCTTTGCTATCACTATAAATCTGTGCTGGAACCTTCATATCAGCCTCAACTTCCTTCAACATTCCCAGCAGCCACACAAGTTCTGCAACAGTAGAAGCCATGCTTCTATATTCAGCCTCAGCTGAACTTCTAGACACTGTGGTTTGCTTCTTGGCTTTCCAAGATATTAGTGATTTTCCTATTTTAATTAAGTAGCCTGTGACTGATTTTCTGGTGAGTGCACATGCTGCCCAATCTGCATCACAAAAAGCTGTAATTTGGTTGTCTGACTTACTGGATAGCAGAATGCCTTGTCTAGGTTGTCTCTTCAAATACTTGACTACTCTTAGGGCTGCCTCCATGTGGGACTTCTTTGGCTGGTTCAAGAACTGGCTTAATGTTTGAGTACTGAATGCTATATCTGGCCTTGTCATATTGAGGTACAGCAGTTTACCTATGAGTTTTTGATAAGCTGTCTGATCTATTAGAGGATCATGTGGCTCCTCTTGCTTTTGGTTCACATGGTCATCATAGAGTTTTGATGTGAGCTTAATGTTGGCATCTATTGGTGTTGCTACTGGCTTAACTGCAGTCATCCCTACTTCTGCTATCAGATCAAGAGTGTATTTCCTCTGATGCATGAGTATTCCTGCTGTAGACCTTGAAAATTCAATCCCCAGAAAGTATTTGAGCTCCCCTAAGTCCTTCATCTTGAATGCACTTTGTAGAGCTTTCTTTGTCTCTTCTATTAACTTTAAGCTGCTGCCAGTGACTAACATGTCATCTACATATACAAGCACAATAATAATACCTTCTGCTGACTTGTTGATGAATAGGGAGTAATCATGTTGGCTTTGTTTGAATTTGAGAGAAATCAGGGCCTCAGTAAGTTTGTGGTTCCACTGCCTTGGAGCTTGTTTGAGTCCATAGAGGGACTTTGTTAGTCTACATACCTTCTCCCCTTGACGTACAAAGCCCTGAGGTAGCTGCATATATATTTCATCCTCTAGGTCTCCATGTAAAAATGCATTGAAGACATCCATTTGATGGATGTGCCACTGCTTTGAAGCTGCAATGGCAAGGACAGCCCTGACAGTCACCATCTTCACAACAGGAGAGAAGGTTTCTGTGTAATCAATCCCTTCTTGTTGGCTGTATCCTTTAGCTACTAGTCTGGCTTTGAACCTCTCTATTTCACCTGTGGATTTGTATTTAACCTTGTAGATCCATCTGCAACCAATAGGTTTCTTCCCTACAGGTAAGGAAGTGACCTCCCAGGTGTTGTTGCTTTCTAAGGCTTGGATCTCTGTCTGCATAGCTTCAACCCATCTTGGGTCTTTGACTGCTTCAGCATAGCTGGTAGGTTCTATCACAGTGGATGTAGCAGCAATAAAACACTGATGAGAAGGAGAAAGATGAGAGTAGCTTACATAGTTGGATAGAGGATATGGAACATCCTGGTGAGCATTCAGAGAGACAAAATCCTTCAGCCATATGGGAGGATGTTTAGACCTGGCAGATCTTCTGGTAAGAGGTTGCCCAGACATACCAGGACACCTTGCATCAATGTGAGGTTGAGTTGACACACAGTCTTGCTCAGCAGCCTCTGGATGGCTATATGTAGCCTCATCTGGTATTACAGATGGAGCAGGACCTGAGCTTATGGATGGGGACAGTTGAAGCTGTGGAGCTGTGTCAGCAAGACCTTGTAGATTATCTACAAACAACTGATGTGATGTAGAGTGATCATCCTTGGCAAAAGGAAATATGGCTTCTCTAAAGTGAACATCCCTGCTGACAAAGAATGTGTTATTTTGCAAGTCAAACAAAATATAGCCTTTCTGTACTTCAGAGTAGCCCATGTGCACAGCTGACTTTGATCTTGGCATGAGTTTATCATGTTCAATGAGATTTTTGGCTAAGGCTAAACAACCAATGGTTCTCAAATGAGTCAAACCAGGTTTTCTGCCATATACTCTTTCATAGGGAGATTGGAACTTAAGTACACTACTAGGAAGTCTATTGATCAGGTAAACAGCAGCTAGTACACAATGGCCCCAAAATTTGATAGGTATTTTTGCTTGAAATCTGATGGCTCTAGTCACTTCTAGTAGGTGTCTGTGCTTCCTCTCAGCCACCCCATTTTGTTGAGGAGTGTATGGACAGGATCTTTGATGTATGATGCCCAGTGATTTGAACATATTATCACATACTGAGTTCACAAACTCAGTACCATTATCAGACCTTAAGACCTTGATCACCCTGCCAAACTGATTTTGAGTATACTGCAGGAAAAGTTTAAGAGACACACACACATCTGATTTGTGTTTAAGTAAGAATACCCAAGTCATTCTTGAAAAATCATCAACTATTGTAAGGAAATACTTGTTGCCATCAAATGTAGCAGTATTATAGGGTCCCCAAACATCAACATGTACCAGATCAAAGCAACTACTGCTTTTGATGATACTAGAAGGAAATACAGGTCTAGTTTGTTTTGCAAATGGACATACTAAGCATTCAGACACCTTACACATACTAACTTTATTCATAGTGAACATCTTAGCTAGTACAGCTGAAGACACATGTCCTAGCCTTTTATGCCATAGTTCCATATCTGTTTCCTTGTCTGTTGAATATGCAACATCAACAGAGTTTGCAGACTCCTTGGGATTACTTGCATCACCTTGAGTTAATTGGCTCCATAGCAGATATAGTCCCCCTTCTTCTTTACCAACTTCCTTCACCTTCCCAGTGT
Organism: Solanum dulcamara; assembly: GCF_947179165.1. Lineage (NCBI taxonomy): Eukaryota > Viridiplantae > Streptophyta > Magnoliopsida > Solanales > Solanaceae > Solanum > Solanum dulcamara. The sequence goes on along the minus strand of NC_077247.1, from coordinate 53,910,369 downwards.
AGAGTTCCTGGAAAACACAAAAGTCAGGGAAGAAGGAGACAAAGCAGCCTAATTCCTTGGTTATCTTGCTGACAGACATCAAGTTATACTTGAACTCTGGAATATGAAACACATTAGTAATCATACTTCTAGATGGTAGGCTACAAGAACCAATATGAGTTACTTTAGTGGTACCACCATTTGGTAGACACACATCCTTAGGAGTGTTAAGTTGAAGTACAGACTCCTTTAATAGCATCTCCAGTTTAGACACCATATGGTTTGTTGCACCTGTATCCACAATCCACACTTCACTTTTTTCAGTTACAAATAGGGCCTTACCTGCATTATTTGCCTTATTGCAATCACGTGCATTGGCCCTTGAACCAGACTGTTGATTCATCATCATAAGAATTTGTTCATATTGATCTTTTGTAAATGTACAGCCTTGGAGTAGTTGTTTGACCTCTCTCTCAGCTGCCTTGTTTGAAGTAGAAATTGGTGATTTATCTGCAGTATTCTGCACTGTGCTATTTCTGCCCCACAATGCTTCATCAGTCACATTTGTGTTCAAGCCATAAGAGAAGTTAGCCTGACTTGACTGGTGATTCGTATGGCAATTGGTATCTACATGAACCATGTTTGCACTCTGAAACTTCCTTTTGGACTTGAAATCTGGGGGGTACCCCACCACCTTGTAGCAGGTCTCTTTGGTGTGGCCCCTACACTTACAAAAATCACAGATTAATGATGTATTTTTCTTGAACCTATTGTTAATACCTGAACTGTTGCCAACTCTGGAGTACATAGCTACTGAATCAGAAGATGATGCATGCAGCCCCAAATTATTGATTCCTGTAACTACAGCCTTTTGACTCTCATCTCCTACTATCATAGCATACGCTTGATTGACAGTAGGTAAGGGATCTATCATGAGAATCTGACTCCTAGCTTGATGATATGTGTCATTCAGCCCCATTAGAAACTGATACAATTTTTGTCTACTCATATGCGCTACAAAACCTCTGGATTTCTCACAATTGCAGCAAGGCGAGGGCACTAACACTTCAAACTCATCCCACAATGCTTTCAGCCTTGTATAATAAGCTGATACAGAAGTTGTTCCTTGTTGCAATGTAGCTATTTCTTTGTGTAGGCTATAAGTTCTTGATCCATCAACTCTGTCGAACCTCTCCTGCAGATCAGTCCACACATTTGAAGCATTTGACGCAAATGCGATTCCACTCAACAAACTCTTCGAGACTGAATTCATAAGCCATGACAACACAATTGCATTTGCTCTTTCCCATTGGCCCCACAGTTCTTCAACATACATTTCTTTTCTACACGTTCCATCCACAAGCCCTAACTTGTTTCTACCTAACAGTGCTAATTTGATCGATCGATTCCACAGGGTGTAGTTTTCAACACCTTGTAACTGAAACGATATGATACTTATACCACTCACATCCGTGGGACTAAGGAAGAGAGGATGATTATAGTCGATACCTTGTCCATTGTTACCTGCTGAGTTTGCTGAACTTGGTATACCCACTCGTTGCGCTGAATCTACAGCTTCACCTGTCATTTCTTCAACCTTTTTTTTTTTTGAGCTCTTTGTTGCGGAAGTCAGTGTTTGTTGTAGATTTAGCTTCGACGGAGCTTAGATCTACACTCTACGAGTTAATCGCTTTGATTGATTCTTTGACTCTGACCTTCGAGTCTTTGAATCGGCTATGTGCACTCGTTACAGAGATCATGCTCTGATACCATGAGCTTATTTGAGCTCTTCTTGCAGTCCAGAAATGGAGAAACAATGGAGATGAAGAAGAGATGAAGAAGAGAAGAAGAAGAGGAGAAGAAGAGAAGAGAGAAGATTTATTTTGGGCTCAACAGTGAAATGCCCTAACTTGTGTATCTGTACATGGTTGCTCTTATACATATATAGAGCATTATACTCTCTTAACTAACTAACTAATTGGTTAGTTAGTTCTAACTGTGTATTATGTAAATGACTATACTGCCCTTACTTCTAACTAATTTCCTAACTCCTTTAACAACCTTCTTTACCTCTCAACAGGAACATTACCTCAACTAATGAGATTGATACCAAATATGGTAACTGTCACGACCTAGCCCCGTGACTAGTGTCCAAATTGGACCCTCGTATACACACATATTATCTATAGTCAATCGGCAATTAAGCATGATAAAGGATTTATATGGGTAGCACGTTGTCTCAAACTGTTACTTATATATATATACTAAAATCACCTATTTCTTGGGGAGTCTTAATTGTCAAAAATAAGATAACATAATATGTAAGCCGACAAGGCTTCCATTCTGAATGTAAACGTCCAAAAACATAAGTCATACTAGTACACCGGACAACATCTATATACAACCCACTCATATGTCTACAGACCTCTAAGAGAATTAACAATAGCATATGACGGGACAGGGCCCCGTCGTACCCCTAAATACACAAATATATACATTATAAGGATTAGTACCCAAAGTTTGGGCTCCGAGACAATGGAGCACTTCAAACTCGTTGAGTAGAATCCTAAGTTGGCGGCTCTCCAAAATGAGTATTTGTACCTGCAGGCATGAAATGCAGCCCCCCGAACAAAAGGGGGTCAGTACGAACTATGTACTGAGTATATAAAGCATAAAATACCGTAAAGGAGATCACATCTGAAATAAAGATTCAGGAGTCAAGTATCATAATCAATAAATCACTGTACCTGTGTCTTATAAAATGAAGACATGCATATCATCATATATCGTACCTAGCCCGTTATGGGACTCGGTGTCACAATTATATCAATATATCGTCATATGTATATATATACCATACCCGGCCCTCTAGCAAGGGACTCGGTGAATAGAGTAGTGTACACTGATACCGTACCCGGCCCATTATGGGACTCGGTGCCATAATCATATCGTCATATCATCATAATATCATATTATCATATCACGTACCCGGCCCTCTAGGAAGGGACTCGGTGAATAATGTAGTGGAATCCATACATGATAACATACCCGGCCTATCGTAGGACTCGGTGAATAATACCATAATAATATGCACGAATAAGGTATCATTAGCAACCTTGCGAAATTTGATCATTATCGGAGACTTAATAGAATAAGCAAAATAGTCCATCATTTGAAAACCAAGACAATAGTCATTATGAATCACATCAATTATGGATTATACTAAAATATGAATTATACCACAACATGAGTTATACCAACTAGGATGGCTGGAATCATACACATGAGTCAAGACATAACAATATAAATTTTGAAAATCAAGAACGGTAGCCATCCGAGTATATATCTACGAATACGAGTTTCTTTGGAATTTAAGCATACGTCATTCGTTCGTTTCATATGGATCATGCCAAAAGAAGAAGATGTTAACTTTACATACCTTTAGCGTTTATACGTATATGTTGTCCAATATTGTCTCAATCTATATTAAAACGTTAAGCACTATGATTAAGCTATGGACAAGAATAAAACGTAGTCTATCGTTAGTAGGTTATTTCTAAAAAAAATTGGACAGCACCTCCCCTATACCGCTCACTTTTCCCACTTTCAAACCAGCCATATAATCATCAACCAACATCAACAATCCAAAATATTGACACAAAATAAGATTTATTATTCATGTTACCAAAGCAGTAAATTCGGAAAGTCAAGTACCTCACGTTGTATCTAAATTTTGAAAATGAAAACGGCAAAACTGGACTTTATAACCTTCATGAAACATTTATATCTCTGTCTTAAGTTTCCAATGCAAAAGAAATCAACTCAAAATTCATTTTCTACAAAGAGATATCATCAAAATACGAACAGCTATACATAAAGGAATTTTCAATCCAGAATCTGGACAGAATTTGTCTTATGATTCATGCTCGGTTTTCGACATAATAACAGCAGATATAGACTAAGACATAAACATAAGAGTTGTAGGTACGTGTATTAGCTTTCCAAAACATGTTTAATATCTAAAATCGAAGGTCTACACAATGAGATATTCCAGAATTACTACCAGCTACTCAATTCCAAAAACGGGTTTGAACATTCACAATCTTCATACACCTTTTTCCTCCAAATTCAAGAACAACAACTCATCAACAACATCAAAACAATATCAACCATTATTATACATCATCACTAAGATAATTCCATCTATTTAATCTACCTAAAACAACCCTTTAACCCATAACTCTCAACAAATCACCAAACTAGTTTATAACACTATTTTCTCCGTTCTAATCCGTTAAAACTCTAACTAAACTTGTTAACAATGAAAAGGAGACTTTAATATTACCTTAAATTTGCAGCACCACATAAAATCTTCTCCTTATTGGCTGATTTCTAGCTCAAATTGAAGCCAACGCGACGTACAACAATTTTCTCTTCATGAGCTTCGGATTTCGGGACTTGAATTTTGGTCGGATTTGGGATTTCTCTCAAGAACTCCCTTTCTCTCTCTCTCTGGAAATTTCCAGAATTATGTTGGTCTAAAGTTTGAAGGAATAGTTACAAAAAATCAGATCTAATTTCGTAGGTATTGGGCCTGACCCGAATTAGAATTGGGTTGGGCCGAATTCACTATTTAGTTTGGCCTGTCAGACTTAAAACGTCTATATCTTATTACTCCGATATCACATTTCGTCCCACGACCTATGGTTGGAAAGATATTTCAATTATCTACAACTTTCATGTTGAGAGTTTTCCCAAATTCTCAAATTATAAAGAGGTTATGGCCTCCCGAAGTCAGCTTACCCGAAACGTGACTTTAAGAAAAACATATTTGATGGCTTCTATTTTGATTTGGCTTAAGGGTCCTTCTTGAGATGTATTTTACTACACATAAATTATTCATATAACTTGGCATCTACAACGAATCATGTCATTTTAAAATTCAAAATTAAAAGTCCTTGAATTTATAATCGTTAGCTTACGAATAATCCAAAATGCAAAAATACGGAATGTAACAGTAACAATACAGCTCCAACTTTTCAGTTAGATATATAATTATACGACAAAATTACTTTCTTTATGGCTGCTACAATGTGCACATTCCTATTGAACTTAATGAGAAACCAATGTGTATATAACTAGCTCCCTTTTGAGAATCATGAACTTTTAGTAAAAACAAATAATGATAGATGGGGTTCAAGTGGTTGATATTATCCCTCTCGGACCAGAACTTTTTGTTTCCCAAGAACGAATTATCAAATTCTATTAACCATTAACGACCAATCTTAACGTAGGCAGATTTGGACAATGGGTAATGCAGAAATACTGTTGCGAGACTTTATCAGGGTCACTCTCCAACGTAGAGAGTTCCAATTAAACAGGGCATTACAAAAAATGAAAATTTACTACAAACCTTTGCAAAAGTACCTCATCAGATCTTGTTACTTATAGTAAATTCAAACTTAAGCTCTGAGTGGGCAATTCAAAACAACTAAACAACTGACTAGTTTGCAGCTTACATCAATTTTTCTCCATAATTATTCCATTAAATTCGATAATTAGAAAAAATTTATTCCCTAGCCAGGAAATTAGCTTTCAATTCCGATCCAATAATTCCTCTTGAAGGTGCAGGCTTCTTTCAGGATTGGGTAGTAACATATATATTATGACAACAATTCTAAAACTTATTTGCAGATAATAATAATTCAAAGAGCCTGTTTCTTTTATGGAGGAGACCTTAGCACAGAAACATGAATGAACAAATGATAAAAACAGAGCAGGCCAAACGTTGACTTACCAGGTTATTGAGGGTAGCTTGAATTCCACGAGAAGAAAAAATTATGGATCCATCAATAAGAGCTTCTTGCTCTAAACCTCCAAGACTGACACCTTCATCGCCGGCAGCAGCAGCTCGATTCTCGACGGAATCCATCATGATAGGGGGAATTAGTGTACAGTGAGAGGTGGATTTTTGGGATAGGAATTTGCGAGAGATATCCAATTTGAAATTGGAAAATCTATTGAGCCTGGGAATTTGACGCTGGGAAACTAGTATTGGTCCATATACAAGGGTAGTTGCAGCGCTCATTTTACTACCTGCACTACTATGGTTTTTCTGGTTTTGGACGCGAGACTTTTTTCTTCACCAAAGAGCTGTTGGGTGTTTGGCTAACTTTATAGTATAATTAGGTTTTCTTTTTCGGTCTTTATATTTGGCTAGCTTTTTTTTTTATAGAAAAAAATTCATGACTTTATAAATATATGCTTATTCTTTCTAACTTGGTAACATTCATAATGTAGTCCTACGAGGCTTTGAGAATTTTGTGTGCGGAGAGAAACTGTGAAACACAAGTAATACATTATCACTTGTGTTCCGAGTGAATTGTGTGATGTTATTTGTCTCGATATTTTGTACTTTCACATTTATAGTGAATTGCTTATCTTCTCTTGTGGATTTAGATCGATTGATCGAATTACGTTAAATATTTATATTTCTTTTTGGTATATTTTCCTTTTGTTTTCTTACTCATGATCATTCGAAGTTTGCTTTGCAAACTTCCGAATGATACCTAATTATTTCGATCTTAACGAGAGCAGAGAATATTTACTTTGAAGTAGAAGATGTATAAAGTGGAATTTTCATTTTCCTAACCCTTTAATTAGATTAGTGTCATGTAAATTTATTTGATTGAAAAATCTCTTAGCATACAAGAGAGAGTTTGAAGCTGAAGCAATGCGTCTCCTTAATTTAATTAGTGTATAAATATTTTGAAAATATGAGACCTGCAACGGAGACAGGCCTACTTTAGCTTCAAACTCTTTTTTATATAATAAGAGAATTTTATAACTATTTTGAGTAAGAAATTATCGATAGATGACAAAATTACTTGAATTATGAACATCTCAATGGACCTTTTCATATTAGATTTGCACCGAAAAAATAATAATTTACTACCACACAAAAATATATTATAATTTATCTTAGAGAAAAAATTAAATATTTAATTAATATAACTAAAAAATTATCAATGTCAACTATATTTATCGAGCTTTAATGATATAATTTAATATTATTTAATTAATATCACTTAAATAAATTTGCAAACAAATATTGGGTCGTGTGGGATTTATCAAAATAATGATAGCCAAATCCTGGTCCACAATCTAGACTTCGTCTATTAAATTGACTCTTCAATGTTGTACAATTTTAACTTTAGTGACGGTCTTATTTGCCGCACGATAACAAGTTTGGCATCTCGAATTGTAGGATTCCATTATAACGGAATCATAACGTTTATGATTTTAAATTTTAATTTTATAATATACTATTCTTTATGATGTTAACTTTTGAATCATTATTTTAATATTTTTTCTATTATTTGTAATGTAATACTCCAATAGTAATAAATACTTAAGAGGGACTTTTCTTTAGCAGCACAAAACTACTAAAGGTCTAAAAAAAGAAAATCAAATTTTGGCCATAGTTACTCAATCGTCTAGCTAGGAAATTGCACGTGAGGTGGACTAGCTAGAAAACCATAGCACACTAGTAGTAGTTATATAGCGCATAATTTTTTTGTGTCTAATTCATTATCATTTTTTTAATGTGTCTGATTGTCATCATTTTGCAGTTTAATTAAGAGAATGCAAAATGCAAACTGAACAATTAAAAGAGAATGAAGAGACTAATGATTAAGCTTTTTTTATTAAATGGAATTCCTTGAACCATGTTTGAATAAATAAGAAAATGACTGTCTATGGTGTTTGAAGCTGTATATTACAGGTTTGAAAAAATGGTGTTTGATTGAATAAGAAATAAGAAGAGAAAAATGAAATTATATATGTACTTGAAAATAGTGGCGTCTCAATGTGGCATGACTTTGATAAAATGGTCATTTATGACGTTTGGGGAAGAGATGATATGAAATTGGAAAAATAAGCTACCCAAAATGGCCACGAAATTGATTTTATGAGATCCTCGATATATTCATTTAACCTTAAACATTTAAACTTTGATAATATCATAATTTTCTGTATCTCTAAAAGGAGATTTTTCTTTATTGGTTTATCAAAAGTGGATTGTTGGAATTTATAAGCATTTCAAATCGATCGAGAGAATCAACTGATCTGGTTACCCTATAAAATTGTGCGAGTATCATCAAGGTCGAAAATCCAACCAACATCTAAAAAAGTCACAAAGCTAAACGATCAGACTTAACAAAAGGCCATCATGGAGATTGGAGAGAGCATTTTTAGTTCTCTCCATCTCAAGTTAAATAAGAGTGTTTGTTGGGCTCGAAGTTTAAGATTATTTTTTTAAAAAAAAAAAAATTGAGGTCTAAATTAAGCCAACGAATTTTTTTGTGGTTCTAAATATCTCATTGAGAATTTGGACTTAATTTTTATTAAATATAAAAATATATTATTCTTTTTTAGTCTAATTAAAAATAAAAAGTGTCTTCTGTTGGGTTTGAGATATGCAGGCCCAAATCAACTCTCTCTGCATTTTCGATATTGGACCTAAAGGAACTAGTGCTCTATGATTTTCTCGAGAATTCCCTGCAAATTCTGATATGAATAGACTTTGGGTATAGTGGTTAATTATGTCCAAGGTAAAGATGATAAGATCCAGAGCCTTTAGATCTTAAATTTACTAATCTTATGAGATAGAAGAGTTCATATCCAACATAACAATAAGTGTTATCGTTGTAGGGTCAGTGCTAACAAAATTTCATATTGACACCAAAATGAAAATGGTAAATTACATATAAAGTATCGCAAACAAAATTTCATATTGATACCTAAACGAAATGGTAAACTACTTATAAGGTATCGGATACTCTTAATTGTAGGAGACCATTTGGAAAAAATCGAGTGTCTTTATATGTTGATAGTACCACATTATTTTAAGAGTTTTTTGACTTGTTTTAGCCCAACAACTGATGTAAAAGCTAATGATTCAATGAGATGAACAAGTGACCTTTTATCGATGGCCAGAAGGACTCGATTGATGTGGGTGAATATCTTTGACAATGAAATTGGCTATCCAGTAGCATTAGAGTGCGTTATATTAAGTGATGAAAATGTCATGATAGAAGTAATTTATTAATTAATTGTTAATACATGATGCTTTTCTTTTGATAACATAAACGATCAAATTCAATCAAAAAGATTTTAACAAAATTAATAATGCTGGGTGGGACGAGGGTTGAAAACAGTAAATTATGCTATGCGTGGTATGGTGGAATCGGTGAAGTCTTCGCGGAAAATCCGCGACCGCACCATACCATAGCCTAGGGATGTTCACGGGTCGGTTTGGATTGGTTATTGGTCAAAATTAAATTCAAATCAATTTAATCAATTTTAAAATTATTAAAACCAAATCAAATCAATTAAAATATACATCCGTCGGTTTGATTGTTATCGGTTTTAGTTTGGTTTGGTTCAGTTATTCGACTATTAACCATATACAAAAATATATAAAAAAACTATTCATTTAAAAATAGAAGAAAAGACAATAATTTTTTTAAAAAAATAAACTATCTTCATACCATTTTGGATCTTATAATTCTTATACCAAAACTTTAATTATTTTTAAATTTCTGCTTATATTGTTAGCTAATTCAATATACTAAACAACACAAACTTACAAAATAATGCATAAGCTAATAATATGGTTGTATAAATAAAAGACATATCATGCATTACTATGGTTGATAGGCATTTTTGTAACATTTCCAATAGTTCGAGGGCCATTTAGGCCCTTTTCCGTATATACAAATAATGTTGAGTGATTTTTCACTACATAAAATACTCCAACAACTACATATATATACCAGTGTAATTCACAAGTGGGATTTTAAGAGGGTAGTGTGTACAAAGATCTTATCTCTATTTGGGATGTAGAGAAGTTGTTTTCGATAGATTGTTGGCTCAAGGACGAGTATATATTAAAGAAGTTTGGAAAAAGAATTAACATAAGTGAAGAATTCCCGAAAAAATACTAAAAATAGCATGACAAAAGTATTTTGAAGAAAAAAAACAATAACTAAAACATAATAATACTACAATCGTAATACAAGAAACAACATGTAGTAACAATTTTTTTTATTTAAAAAAGCAACTACATGATTTTATTCCTTTTTTTGTTTCCACCCGGTGTTCGGAATCCAAATTGGAGCCCCGCGTAAATTTAGATCGCTCTTTGTAAGGCTTATTCGAGGGTGGCGCTTCCAACGAGATTTTCTCCATATTCAGAGTTCAAACCCGAGTCCTTTAATTGAGGACGAAATAATCTCACCATTAAACCACAATCCATGTCGGTATGATTTTATTCCAAAAACACTATATTTCAGACTAGAAAAATTAGAAATAGCTTTTATATTTCGTCGTGTCCCAGATATAAAATAGTTACTAGTAAATAAATATAAGGAGTGACATACACGAGTCCTACGCGGAAACGATGGCATATTCCCATGCAAAATATCTTAATCTACAATCACCAGAGAACAAGTTTGATGCTTGATGCTCTGCTAGTTGATGGAACAAAATTTCGAATACACAAATAAAACAATTTAAAAGAAATGATGACACACACGAAAATCAGTTCCATAGTCTCCTTTTATTAATTAGAAAACTCCACAACACCACAGATGCATGCATGAAATGTCAAAATTCAAAAGCACAAAACATTTGTCTCAGCATCACGAGCATCGTGATTCCATTACTTAAGAAGTTCTATGATAATTTATCGATAAATAATTAGCAGATCACTTATAAATAATAAATAACTTTTTTAATGATAAATATTATATTACTCCTAGTAAACTAAAAAATGCTACTCTTATACTATTACACGTAAAATAATTACATTGATAATATAAAAAACAATTTTATGGATATATTATGAATCCATAACTAAAGTTGGAAATAAGTCATTTGGAATTAAATAAAGAAAGCAAAGGGGAAGTTGTCGTATTTAATCTTTTTGGAGGGATGAGTTCGACCGCATAAGTTGTCCCATAAAAGAAGCAAAAGAAGATATAATATTAAGGGTTTATCTGAAAGATGAGTAGCCTAAATGTCCTTTACAAATATTCCTTGAGCTCTTTACACGCAAGCTGCTTCTACTAATTATCTAAAATACAAATTCAAATTCTCTTGGGAAATTATATGTTGAAAATCAGTTGCCTTTTGTCAATTTTCATCAGCACCATAAGCTTTCACTGGCAGCAGATTCTCCACCACGAGGGTAACAGCCACTTCTCAGGATAATCTTATTAAGGGAATGGAGCCCATATTTTTCAACATGTCCTATTCTCTTTAAATTTTTCTTTATTTGTTTCAACCTATCTTTTTTGGGACATTATAATTAAGTTTAATATTTTAACTAATATTAAGTCTCTAAAGTCGCAAAGCTATTTTCTCCTGGTCAAGGTTAAAAGTATATAGTTAATTAAATAACTGATCAATGAGTTATGTTGTTGAAGAGTCCCGTATCAGTTGGTAAAGGAAAGAGTGGTCTCGTTATATGGTTGGGCAACTTCTCACCTCTTAACCTAGTTTTCTGCATTGAATTAGATGCAAAATCTATTTCATTAACTTTTGTATCATAGCAGGATACATCTCAATTCTGTTTTTCAATATTGGGCCACAATTAATATGTGAACCAAACGACCTCTTAATGTACCAACGTCCAGTTACAAGAATTGTGGTAGAATGGATATAATCCCTCTCTCTTACCTTATAGTTTAGGAGTTGAGTCTTGATTGGGTATGAAAAAATCATGGTAGGGAGTACTTCATTCTTAAATTGGTCTTGCACCATGCGAAGGCCAGATTCTATAATAAATATTGTATATATATATCAAGTCGATTATGTGAGTGAAAATTAATTAGAATGGTTTCACCTTTTCAGTTTATGTCGCACACATTCATTTTCTGACATTTAAAAAAGAAAAATACTCTTCTAAATTTGAAAATAATTAACTTTACACTTTTTTATATTTTACCCTTTAACAATATATTTTTAACACCCTACAAATGTTATGTCATGTTAAACAATATCATATAGCATATATGCAGCTAGCTACCTAGTTGCTGCAAACAAAGCTTTGCCTTGAAAATTTGCAAACCTTTCTGGGATCGCAAAAATGTAACATAATAGTGACCATGAACAGTACGATTTATTGCCCTTTTGATTCATGGAAGAAAAAAAAGGTTAACAGAATTATAGCAGAAAATTGTGCAAAAAACAGATAGAAGCCAGAGCTTCAAAGCAGCCTTTAATTTGTTGTTTTATTTCATTTTATAGTTTGTCATGTATCCATCCGACTGCTAAAACGTACGATAGAAAAAAAAAAAGAGGGTAAACAGTGTTGTTGAAGAAAATTGTGAAGTACTATGTATTTATTCTATATTATATTATTCTTTGATCAAGAGATTAAATAAAGTAACATGATAATAAAATAAGCGGAGTCACGCGTGTGGATGGTTGTGATAATGACAGAAATTTCAAGGCATTCTCTGATACACAAGATTTGTATTTTACAAAATTAGAGCAATTTAGTGCACTGTTTGTAGTGAGTTTTTTAGATGTTAAAATTAATTTTATGAATAAGTAACTGTGTGTTTGGCTATGGAATAACTAATTTATTTGGTCAAATAGTTTATAATTGTTTTTAATCGAAATGATTGAAATGTCAAAAGATATTTGCAAGAAATTACATCTGCCACTAGCTATTACATTTTTTTTAGTGCCTACTACTACTTGTAGTATTATATTATCAGGGGCTTATCTATACGGGGTGAGGGTGTTCGTCCGAATCCCTCGATAATAAATTACAATATATATGTAAAATATAGTTTTATATTTAGTATATATATATATATATATAAATTTTAAATTTTTTGAACATAAAATTAGAGATTGATCCACTGATTATATAATCAGACTCTTAAGGCAAGACTCTCATTTATTTGTCAAGTACTTCGTCCAAGCTTTGCCTCAACGAGTTTCATGGTGAAAAAAAGTGGTATATCAATGCTTGCATTAGTATCTTCGAAAGAGGAAATAAGTGAGACAAGCGTGTTGAGGACAATTTGACTTGTTTAGCATATTGTTGGAGAAAGGGGGAAAGGAAGAGAGTAGAATATGGGAGAATTAAACGATCAACGAAAATATTTTCCTTTCCCTTTTACATGAAAATAAGGAGAAGGGAGAAATAAATTTACCCACATTGTAGGTCCAAATCCAAAAATAAGAATACAAACACAACAAAAATGCTTGAATAACATATGCCTTCAATTGTGGCCGTTGTAAAATTTCTCCTCCTTTATTTTACTATATTTTATTACAAAATAAATAGGAGTAGCATGTACCAACTCTGTTGTTCCAGCTGCTTTGCTACTCCCGTGATAGCAAGCTACGGGATTAGACCATCCAAAAATGCAAAGACATTGATGCCAAGTGCAGGACGAAAAGGATAGGTTAAAAGAAACCTACCCCTCCATCCAAATTTAAGTGAGCGGTGTTTGATCATGTTTTATTGTGAAATTTAAAAAATATAGTTTTAACTTTCAAAATAAGAATAATATTTGAAAATTGAAATTGTGTTTGACCATGAATAAATTGGAGTGATTTGCCAAACATGTTTGGATCCGAAGTTCAATTCCAAAAAAAGTAAAAAATAAATCTGAATTTGATTAAGCACCAAATTTAAAAAATAAAAAAAGATTTTGAAATTTTATTATATTAAATTAATAATATGTGTAGTCCTTTTAATTTTATGATCATAACTTTATAATATTAAATTAAAACAATTACTAAACATAGAATGAATCACTTTTTTTTTTTTTGAGACGGACCAGAGAAAAGGGAAATAAGTCATTTGAAGTAGAAAAGAGGGAGTATGTGCTAGGTTATGGCATCTTTACTCAAGCAACGTGGCATTAACACAATATTGCTCTTTATTGTTAGTGGGGGCTACTCAGGCAAAGTTTGTCTTCGTCAATTAGTAATCATATTATTTGAAGTTTCTTGTCTCATGTGTTAATGTGGAAGAACAAGAGTAAAAGAACCTTTTTACTGTATCACACTTCGGAGAAGACAACGTTAATTGCTAGAAAAGAAGAAAAAACACTTTAGGAAGAAAACTGATTCCACATTAAATCACCACAATAACTTATTACTTAAATATGTTTCCTTCCTAACGAGGTCAGGTCAGCCCATAAGAGCGATTCATGATCCAGACAATATATAACAATATTCTCTTTCTAAGTTTTGATATTTGCGAGGACATTTTCAGTGTTAATGTGGTATGGAAATAAATTCTTGAAGCTAGTTCGATGAGAATTGTACAAATCATATTAAAAAAATCATACATTCGTTATTGTGGAACTTTCACAGCAACTCTATGTATCCCATGTAGTCATTTAACGGTAATTAAAAAAAAAGTAACAAGAATATATTTAAAAATCTAAACGGATAATGTTACGAGACATGAAATTTAAGATATGTCATTATCAAAGGTGTAAAGGGTGCATGACACATACAAAATATTCTCTTTCTACCCATTTATGTGATGTTTTTTGACTAATTGCATAATCTAAAAAGAATAAAAAAAAAAAAATAAGTTATAAATATTTATGTAATTATAAATAATTTTTTAAAATATAAAATAAGAAATTAAAAATTACATAAATTGAAATAAAAAGAATATATCCATTTAGACCCGTGAACGTACGGGGCAAATCAAGACGCACCTACGAGGCTTAGCCGAAAAACGTTGGGTGTTTAGAAATTAGAAGCATTGCAATGGTGTGGAATTAGATTCGAGACAAGTCCCCTTCCATTATTGCTTTTGTAAACATGGATATAAAGAGTCACTTAACAGGGAAGGGTAATGTAGTAAGCAGAACAGGAACATTAACAAAAAGTACTCCCTTTATCCCAATTTTTAAGACATAATTCTAATTTTGACAGTTCAAAATTTTTCTTTTTTGATTATGAAAATTTAAAGTATGTCTGGAGACAGAAAATAGAATAAACAGAGAGGTGGACTGGTCAAATGGGTTATAGAGGTGAGAATGAGATTCATGGATGGGAAAGTGATGGACGTACCATGGGATTCAGAGTTCCCCTGCACCAGTTAACGCGCAAATGGTGCTGCCATTTTGCCGTACGGATCTCTCCTCCCTCTCTAGTCTCTTCGCCTTGCACTTGCACTCAATGTTGGTCCCATTTTCCAATCTCTTAAATTTAGCCTCATTTGAGAAATTCATGTTACATTAAAGTAATTATATTTTACGCTAAAATAGCATTACTTAAAAACTTAATTTAGGCCTCATTTGATCAAGTTATTACTAGTAATAAAGATTTCTTTTGACCGCAAATTAATAGGAAAGTTGTGTTATTAATCATAATCATTTTCCCACTCATTTTCTTATCAAATTAGCCCATTAAAAAAACGCATAGTGAAAATCAGATTTTAACTTAAATACTAGAAAGATTTATAATTTTTTCTTGTGAAAACACAATTTCAATTTTTTTTTTATTGATTCAATAAAAATATATAGGAGAGTATATAGTCACTAAACAATTTTTTTTAATAGTGAGTTATACAGAAATAATAGTGCATAGATTGTTTTTTATTAATATTATGATTATTCTTCATTATTTCATCTCATCCATCAAACTCAATGAGTCCTTAATGAGCAAGAGCTTATTGTTTTTTTTTTCTTCTTCTAAAAACAAGAGTTTAAAATTAATGCATTGAAGAGGTATAAAGATTTACACAATCAGATCCTCATGTAATCAATCTCTAAGTTGGGATTCCACATGTATACCTATCTCCTCAAAAATCCAATGAGCACGCACATCGTATGAAATCATTGTTAAAATAGTTTTCTGCTTCTTCATGTTTGTAACTCCGATACATTTTTCAGTGAAATGATTTGATCGATCGGGAGTCACATATAATTTGTTTATTTTAAGTTAACAGAAGGGCACAATAATGTTATTCAAACATGGTCGTATATGTCATAAATACAGACTTGTCTTTTAATTTAAACGTCACTGTTGCATGTACCCTCCCGAGGCTCCCATCAGAGTCTGGTTAGGTTTCTTTCTTCAGTATCTAACCTCTGTGAAAAAATAATGTACCTAACTTATAAAAATAGGAAAAAAAAGAGCATTGAATTGTAGTAACATTAGGTGAAACAAGAATTGCTCCACCTAGTTGATGGATCCATAAGCCATAATCCCATAGAGTTCAAATCGTGGCAAAGTTTTATTGATTTCTTCCATATCGTCCTTCGGTATAGAGACCAAATAGGAAAGTGGAGGTTAAGGAACAATTGCCAAAATAGATTTCCGATAAAAAAAAAAAAAGTAAATAAATTATTGCAGTGTTAAACTGGAAAAAATAGTACAAGAATTGCAATAATACAACCTCGGTTCAAAATCGAACCGTAATCGATAAGTCAATCGCAAAATTGGCTTATTGGTATTTGGTAATTATCGAATAAATGGTTAGGGATTGGATTAAAATTTTATTATTAACGGCTTATTGGTGTGGAGGCGGATTATTCAATTTTTTGATCAGGTAAGCCGTTAACCCGTTAAGAATTACAATACTTACACTTTTATTTTAGATATATTAGCCTCATTTAATATTTTGCCATAATAAATAAGAGTAATTATGTGTTTTTTCTTTGTTAGTCCTAACTCCGAAAGTGCTTAACCCGTAAAACCAAGAAAACCTATATACTTTTCTATAATTATATATTTTGCCTTTAAAATAGAGAGCGCAAACTCAAAAAAGCACTAAAGTTTAAAAGAGGTAAGGTGTAAAGAAGCCTCTAACTCACTATATTTAAAATAGTAAAAAGAAGTCATCTCTTTTAGGGCCGTCACGGCTTTAAGACCACTAAAGCAACCGCTTGGGCCACAGATCTTTCAGTGCCCCAATTTTTTTCTAAAGTATATATATATATATATATATATATATATATATATAATATATATATAATATTTGTTTACTTTATTTAATGTGGAGTTCGCTGTAATAATTGGGAAATTGAATAGTATTTAATTAATTGTAGCATTTTTTTATGTAGCGACCTATTTTGTTAACTTATTTATATTTTGATGATTATCACGTACCCACATTACAATTCCAATATTTACCTTTTTTATTCCCCAATCAATTTTTATTATCTCATTATTGAACATTCTAACGTCTCCCAAATGGTCAAACCTTTTGCATTATGCAAAATCTATTGTTTTGTATTTATAAAAAGATTAAATTTATTTTTTGATGTATTCTTTAAATTTTAAGCACTGCAACAAATTCATACTAGTATCATTATATAAACTCTTTTTTAAATTTTGAGCTAGATTCTATTATTCTAACTTTATATTATATTTCTTCATTGAATAGTTTTATTATTAACATTCTTATTTCATAAGGTCTACGTATATCCAATTTTTTCGAGACTTCACTTGTAGGATTACATTGAGTATGTTATAGTTATTCAATTTATATTTGACAACTTAAACAAAAAAAAGCCTCTCTATGAAGTTTGGCTTTATGCCTCCGAACTTGTTGAGACGGCCTTGAATTCTCTTTTGTAAGGTGCGTTCATCGAGAAAAAAATGTACCATACTAATTAGAGATTAGGCGATACACCGCCTGATAACCATCCGATAATTACTAGTCTGTTATCGAATCAACTGATATCTTATAAGTTGGCTAGCATATTAATAAATTTAAAAATTGATATCCGCTAGATCAAATCGTTAAGTGAAATTATTTGCTCAATCCGTACGATAAGCAGTCCTAAATTACAACCCTTTTAACTTATGCAACCCGACTAGATGTATAACATGGGAATTCGAAAAAAAAGAAGTAAATTTTATCTATTTGCAGTAATAACTATTTCGCAGTTAGATGCAAACTTAACCGGTAAAAAGAGGATGAGGTAGATTTAAAATCATACAAAGTGAATAATTTTCAAAGACCTATGATCTTTTTGAACTAAACCATCATTAATTATCATACAATCATCATTTGTCGATCACCATTATTCTCAATAATAATCTATTGTTACCACCAATTATCAAACTACCAACAACCACAACCATCATATATGGAATTGCATGCTACCATCACCATATATAGGGAATTGCCAACATATATAGTTACCCATCATCATCGCTAGTCAACTCCTACCATTATCATCAGTAGTCGTTATTTTTCTTTAATATTTTATTAATATAATATTACAATATATAGTATTTTATATTTCTTAAACTTCAATAAAGATAATTTGTATGCATTCAAATGTTGATATAAAATCTTAATATTCAAATTTAGTCATCTAAATTTTGATTCAAATATAGATTAAGAAGGGGAATTATAGAAATTTTTATCTAGTCTAGCAAAGAATTAAAAATTCCAGTTTAGATTCTTTTTTTTTCTTCGTTTTGATTTGAAACGGAGACCAGATTAATTTCAGTACGCCACAACTTGTTGAGATTGTTGAGAACACAATTACAAATTGTCCAAATTTTGTGACTCTCTTTAAACACATAAGTTTTTGTTTTTTTTAATTTTTTTTCCAAAAATTATTCCTTTTTATATTAGAACAAAAGAAGAAATGTAACAGACGTAAGTATTAGAAATCAATAAATTTGATGAGCTTGAAGTGTCTGAAGAAACAGTGACTGTTTTCTTCAATTTTGCTGGCTAGAAATCAACACATTATTGACTAACTTAAAACAAAAAGATGAATCTACTCCTATTAAATTCAGAGTAAAACTCAAAGATACCCCTCTAAATCTTTTTTACATTTTTTCCATCATAATTATTGATGATATTTTTGTAAATAAATATTTTTATGCAAGACATGCTATTTTAAATACACTAAACCAAACAATGCATAAGAAATAATTCATCTATAATTAATGCAAGCATAACTAATACAAGCGACCCCTAAGTATGTTGCAAGTAATTTATCATAATTTACAAGTATAGCAAAAAGCGGGAACCTAAGCTGTTAAATTGAAGTTGTGATTATAGTAGTTAAAAAAACATGAATGAGTGCTTACACAAGTAAAATTCTTGGCAAAGATTATCAATTTTTAATGAAGTTTTTTTTTTTTAAAGTGTTAGGGCATGCTATACTATAGAACCGCAAAAAATAAGAGGAATGATCTTTTATGATCATTTACAAATTAAATGAAAGAAAATATTTTTTTTGATTTCTTATGTTTTAAAAATAAAAAATTTAAAAAGTAAACTTGTTATTAAAAGGACATGTGACTAAAAATAAATTTGCAAATCGCTGCCAAACCAAATCTCTATTTTGGAATCTCTGTTGAACACTTTGAATATAAAAATGTGTCTTGTGTCAATTATTTTATTTTATAGACCAAACACAACAGAATATTTTTGTTTTTCAATTATTTGCCGTCTGATTAAAACATAAATAGCTTCTTGCAAAATCGTATTGTTTTTTCCACGCATCAATATTACTACTACTCTATAAAAATGGCAGGACCTATTCATATAAAACGGTTCCACTGCTTGCAATAAATCTAAATTCCTCAGTCCTTTTCTCTTCTCTCAGTAAAATAAGCCAAACCGTCACTGCATATCTACTCATATTTCCTTTTGAATTTTCACAGAATTTTTTCTGTTCTTAATTAGATCGGCTTAACTTGTTTTCATTGCTCTTCCAATGGATGCTTTCGATTTTCGTACTGAAAAAATGGAAAACAGAGTGATTCTGATATTCCACAGTTTCAAAAGCGTTGCAAAGCTTTTTCGCATCGTTGAGCTTTGCGTTGGAGTTTTTGTGCTTTTATGGAGTTCTACTCGGTTGCCTTTTGTCGTCAAAATCTCCGGCGAGTATTTCAGGCAACTTATCTCCATAATACTTAGCCCTCTCTTCATTTTCCTTATAAGCAACGTCATCGTCCTCACTCTCTTCTTCAAATCTGGCCGATTCTCCGGCGATTCATCAACGATCTCAAATAACACCGAAACTGAGCTCTACGATTCATTCGTCGAAAAGGAAGAGTGCACCGGCAATTTCACCGCCGGAAACTCCTCTTCAACTCCGTCGCGGGAACAAACTGTTTATCAAGACAAACAGACTATACTTGAAGTAAATGCTCAGACGATTTCGGAATCAAACCGTTCCAAAGAAACAGAGACGGAAACTGAAAAGGATTTTTATTCACAAATTCCACGGAGAACTAAATCGGCGAAGTTTGAAAAGGGAAGTAACAAGGAAATATACGGTAAGCTCCGTAGATCGGAGACAGAGAAGTGCCGGCAAATCGATAATTCCGGTGATACGTCGGAAACGGTTTATCCAGTGGATAAATTAAGCAATGAGGAGTTTCAGAAAGCCATTGAGGATTTCATTGCTAGGCAAATCAAATTTCATCAGGAAGAGAAGTTGGCTATTGTTCTTCATAGCTAAACTTATAACGTATATTTCCTATTTACTGTATTATTATCCATTAAAAGAAAAATAAAAGTAAAAATTAAGAACATAAAAATATAATTAGGGGTTAATGTACAGAGGTGTAATGAATAATAGGAAGGAGGCGTAAATCTGATGGGGAAATAGGGGGACAGTGTGTAGCTGATCTGAGCCGTTGATATTTGCAGCGGATAAGAAGATTCAGAAATTCCCTGAATGTGTTGGCGCTCGCTGTTTTACAAGAGTGAGCTATGGTTATTAGGCTCAGAAAGTTAAAAGTGTGCTTTGCTTTTCTTTCTTTGTATTAAAATTAATTAATCAAGATGGAAAAAAGGTGGGAATGTATTCTCAAATTCCCACTTATGTTATTCTTCTTTTAGTACTATATTTTAAATTTCTTCTTTTCAGGTAATATTTCTCAAAAAATAAATAAATATGTTCTCGTGAAATTATTTTAATGTAAGCCTATGTAAAATAAACAAACGTTAGTCTTATGTTCGATATCAGCAAACATGCTAGATTTAAAAAGATAAATTAAACTAAGCTGGTATGTTCGGTGAAGTTGCAGATTTATAAAGGTCCCTTTGATATGAGATGGTCATATCAATAGATAAGAACTTTAAAAATTGAGCAAACACAAACGATGTCCGTTAATTAGCTAAGACAAGAGGGATTGCTTCCGTCTACGCCTTAACTTCTGGATTAATCAATTATAGCACCTTATATAAGTTGCTACAAAGCCTATGTGGAAGTGGAACAGCCGAACAGTTTTTTTTTTTTTTGAGGGGGGCGGTGAAATGTTCTAATATGAATATCTTCCAGGTAGTCTAATGTGCCTCAAAAAGGAAATAAAGAAAAAAATATTTTATTCACAAAACACTGGTGATATCTAATAGAAGTCCGCAGGGAAGTGATGGAATTATGATTGTGTTATGTCTATGGATAATTTCACCAATAGTCAATCATATTTTATTTTGTTTCATAAAATCAAAGTCACCAAATTAATTGTTGTAATATATTGATAGTTTTAATTAAAAATTAATAATTTAATTTGTAAAATAATAAAAATTGAGCTGACCACAAAATTTCAAATGATCATTTTTTTTATGAAGTAACGACTCTGGTGGGGTCACCTCGCATAATGTAATGGGCGATTGTACTAGTCGAACAAGTTCGCCTCAAAATAAAAACTTTTACTTCATAAAATCGGTCAAAATATACATGCGCTCATCTGTACATGAAGATTCTATTTACCTGATGGACTAAACTCAATGTCAGACCATCTTCAGACTTAAAAGCTCCTGCGTTACTGAACAATACACTTTTTTTTTTGGTTGATGCATATATATTTTGTAACATTTTATCTACCCCATGTTAACTGGACTTTAACTTGTTGAAGCTGAGCAAGTTAATTATAGTGTAAGCATTCACTAAAAAATGGGGCTAATTATAAATTGATCTACCATAAATTCAACTTTCCAATTTGGTTGACAACAGAAAATGTTGGACAAGCCAAGAAGTGAATGGTCATCACGTGAAAAGTTGGGCACGCCAAAATATTTGGAGAGGCACAAGTTGATATCTCTTCAATCTGGTCAGTATAATTATTACTTTTACTATTAGTATTAGTATTCAGGAGAAATCAGGGATTAATGAAAAGACTTTGACTAGAAATAATGTGGGTTCATTTGGATACGTTGAAAAGACTAATCATGGAACATATAAGCTCAAACACTAAAAATTATAGGTAAGGGACTTAATCATCATTAGGTTAGCAAATATTGTACTAATTATCCCTTTTCACCGCCATCATTGATATCCACCCCCACTCCCACCAAAAAAAATGACGAAAGTCTAGGCGTACTATATGACATACAATTATAAACATTTTTCTTTTGGAAAAATAACTTTTTAATTACTTCTCTCCCTGTACATTTAACTTGTCAATTTTTTCTTTTGCATTCTCTTGAAACCAAATTACTCCTTCGGTTGACTTTTACTTTCCACTATTTAAAAAAAAACACTTTTACTTTGTTATTTTTCATTTATCAAGAAAAGTTAATTATTATTATTTTTATATTTTACTCTTAATATTAATTACTTGTTCCTTAAATTATTTTTCAAATTTTAATATTAACCATCAATTAATAAAGATAGTGTGGTAAAATAATAATATAATCATTATTCTCTTAACGAATATGTCAAGTTCAAATATAACAAGTAAAAGTAAACGGATGAAATATAAATAAAAAAGTTATATAGATTAATATACTTTTATGCATTTTTTAAATTTTAATTATTTCTTGCTTTTACTGTATTAATCTCTTCTACATTTGTTAGAGTCGGAGTATAACATAAAAAAAATATAAGGAATACAATCTTTATCTTATTTTTAGAGAACATAAAGAGTCATTTTTACTCTTTAAAGACTCATCATTGCCAAATTAGTTTCACAAATAATTAATTTTTGCAATCATTTAGGTAATCAAATTCTGCTACTATACCGAATTTTCACCCCATAGGCTACCCCCACTTTAAGATGGCTGTGCTTTGAACTTTTTGGAAAAGAGAATTCCAAATATATTTAAAAAGAAATAAAAGGAAATGAAGAAGAAGCAGCTTTTAGAGTATTCTAGGGCAGTATTTAGTGATCCACGCGTTGATATAATCTTTTTCACTTTAATTATCTCCGTAATCTCTGTTCTAAAAGAGCCACTTTTACACTTTTTTGTAATTAGTGATTAAAGAATCTTTAATTACCGACGCATTGGAATTTCTTCTGCTCAAACTTTTCTTATAAAAAATGGAAATTAAATTTCTCTTTTCCTAATAGTTTTGGGAGACAACATGATTACAATTCCACCAAAAATTGCATGTGTGGAATTTCTTTAGTAGTAGTTATAAGATGGATATCTCGTTGGTTAACAGAAAGAGTTATACACTTTAATTTTTGTTATTGCAAATGGGCAATATAATTATACTGTTTCCGTGGTCGTATGCCAAACACTTTTGAAGTTTGCCCCATTTTTCTCTTTTCCTTCTTTTAAAATCCATGTGCTTTGGAGGGAAAATAGAAAGTATACATACTTATATCTATGAGCTTTCATTTCTAGGGAAAGTATGAAGTTTGTGTGTGTATAATATATATTGATAATGGCCACAAGGGTCGGTGCAAAGAGATATTGCCACTAGCTCGAGTTTTATTTATTTTTTTAAAACTTGAAAACTGAGCTTTTGAATTAATTGTGATTTTTGGAATTTGAAGTTAAGTTTGTATATGTATTTACTTGATTATTATTTCCTTTATGTCATATTAACTTAATTTGTAAGGTATGTACACTTATTAAAAAAACATTCAAGAACATAATTTAAATCATATTTTTCACTATTATCTTTTGTGAAATCATAAATATAATTTTATAGGTAGTGTAATTTATCTTCTAAAACAAATTAATCAAAGGAAAGGGCAAATATGCAAAGAAAATTCAAACATCAAGTCATCTTAAATTTTGAACAATTCAATTATTTTGAACAATGAAAAAAGACCCAGAAATTTGGTCAATATGAAATAGAGAGTAATTTTTTGAGGGAAATTCAAAAATCTAGCTTTTGTGAACTTGAATATTGGAGTATTAATTCTTAAGGTCTTGAAGATCTTTCTAGACTTTTCAGGAATTAGGAGATGCATGTGTTCGGGTATTCATTGGTGATATACTGTTAAATTGAGATAATTACACAAACATGACATCAATCATGAAGAATCGGATGCTAACTGAATATAGTTACTGGAGAAATATTGAAAATTTGCATCAATTAATAATATTATCATTTGCATTGCGATCAATGTTCTTAGGAGTGACTCAATTGAAATAATAAAACTTGTCGAAATAAGTTCTAATTCTACCTCTAATATCTTATCTGAATGCAGAGAGTTACTCCGGTAAATAGGGCTAACGAAAATCCAGCATGAAATTAGAGAACAAAACAGGGTGGCTGACTTGCTAGCAAGGAGAGGAAGATGCTTGGAAAAGAAACCACTTTTTGAAGAATGGCATACAACGCCAAATGTTGTTTTTGAAGCAGTTACTATTGACAGACCCGATATCTTGGGAAAGCCTAACAACCCACCAGCTTGTATAATAGAAACTAACCTACCATCTGTATTTCCATCCGTAATTCCTACTACTACGGCCCATGCTAGCAGTAATATGGCCACTTCTGATGTAATGATGCTAATCTCATATATAATATATAGTTACCATCTTTACCCAAAAAAAGAAAAAAAGAGTGTTCATTGTTCGGTTTGAGTTGATTTTTATTGAAAGATAATCAAACAAATTAAGTCGATTTTTCAAATAGTATAATCTAAGGAAGCAATCAAACTTTTGCAGTGAATCGATCTCAATAGACGTCTCAGTCTCACTTACTTGAACAAATGTGTTAGCGGCTCCTTGCCAATGATAATAAGAAACAAATAAATATATGCCTCTACTTACTAGATGCTGCAATACATTGAACATTCGTTCTTTGTATATTTTGTTAACTTAGACCCAAAAATAAAAAATAATATTTATTTATAAATTTTCAAATATATGTTTAAAATTCTAAATTTCAAATATTATTTGTATAATCTATTTGACTCGAGGTTTTCAGTTATTTTTACTTAAATTATTTAATATTATAAGTCAAACCTAAAAGATGTGAATTTTTTTCTTTATTTTAATTTGATTTTAATTTTGTTGGATTTGTCGATTTCTAATGAACACCCTAAATTTCTATAAATGCACATTTTCTATATATAAACAGTGTGTTAGTAGAATCATACTTCTTACATAGTAATGGTTTTTGATTAAATAAATCCATAGGGTAACTAATTCCCCAGATGCGTATTACCAGTTCGCACCATCTGACCAAATCTATGTAAGATCATTACTTTTCCATTTTCTACCTTCTCGATAGTATAGAACAATTTCTTTTAACCCACTTTTTGGGGATTTCTACTTTTGAAAATATCCCAACTTGATTTTGATTTTTTTTGTTTGTTAGATGACAGTCTATATAAAAACCCTGATTCTAAACACATAAAAATAATCTAAATAATTTTGACATGAGTAGACACATAGTGAGAATTCAAGTTATATACATTAACATGTTAAATTATAATATTAGTTGTGATAGCGTGTCAATTACTATTGTTATAAATTTGGGAAAATTTCGTAAATAACCATTTTAATAAATTTAATTAGGCTCCTTAGCTATAATTTGCATATTTATGAGTTGTAGCTATAGTTTAAGCTGTCTCGATTGTATAATTCGTAGGTTTGTATAATTTGTGAGTTTGTATAATTCGCGGATAATTGAGTTATTTTTATATAAACTCGAAATAACGAATTTATACAAACACAAACATCTAAACTTTAAACAATTATAAAAATTATAATATATAAAATTACGCATGTATTTGGGGAAAAAGATACATAGGAGAGTGGTGAGCGAGATGAGTTAAAATTGCTTATGTATCTCACATACATGCGCATACTCTTGAATACAGTATATTTAGAACAAGCATCTAATTTTGACCCAATATATTTCGAGATTCATGTATCTGGACATACCAAAATATGATAAGATTCCTAATAGTATAAACTAGAATAAATTTAAATGATTAACTCCTGAACTAGTGGATTTCTGTAAGTTTCCCATAATACAATGGCTAACTTTATTCATCTCAAAAAAAATTGTAAGTTGTTAAAGAACAAGGGGTGCAAGTGGTTGTCCACTTGAATTTTTTTTTTTTTTTTACGTGGGGCCCACTACAAGTTGCTCATTTGTTCTTTTATCTTATGACTAAAAATTGTCTATTTTGCAATGAAATGAAAAACAGAGAAACACACAGTGACACGGCTTTCTCAATTCTTCTGCTCCTCTCTCTTTCTCTTATTCTCACCTTATTTTGCTAAGTTAATTTACTTTATAACACGTTATTAGTACGATACTCTAATTTTTTTTCCATAAAATTAACTTCTATATCAGGTATATCTACTGAATAAATTTAATTTTAGTTATCTTTGTTATTTTTAAATTAATTTTCATCATATCAATCTTGTCAAAATTGGAGTTTGTGGCACTTGATATTTCTGGTAAAATTATTTGTCATGGATACTTGATGCTGAAATCCACCTTACCGCTAAGGGTCTTGGTGATGCTATAATCGAAGGAAATAAAGAATCAAGTCAGGATAAAGCGAAGGCTATGATTTTCCTTCGTCATCATCTAGATGAAAGTCTGAAGGTTGAATACTTGACAATGAAAGATCCACTTGAATTGTGAAAAGATTTAAAAGGAAAGTATGACCATGTTAAGGCAACTGTAATTGAGTATAATTCTGTTGTATTTAGAATAACTTCCCAATTAAAATTATGTGGAGAACTATAAATGATGAGGACATGTTGGAAAAGACACTAACTACTTTCTATGCCTCTAATGTGATATTACAACAACAATACCTCTGAATTGATCTCATGCCTTATGGTAGCTGATCAACATAATGCTCTTTTAATGAACAATCATAAAGTCTTTCCCACTGAAACTGCTCCATTACCGAAAGCAAATATGGTAGAAGAACATGATCAGTCTAAAAGAAGATAAAATAAAAATCAAGGTTACAATAATTTGTGTGGACGTGGCAATGACAGAAGATAATATAATAATGGTCGTAGTGATGGTCAACATAAAAGGGAGAACAATATAAGTTCTCAAAGTGGTCATTCAAGAAGTAACTGCCATCGTTGTGGCATTAAAGGCCACTGGAAAAATGAATGTCGGACGTCTGAGCATTTTATAAGGCTTTATCAAAAAAAATTCAAAAGAAAGACAAATAAAGATGGTGCCTCTTTTTCTAATGTTCGGATAGAGTCACACTTAGCATTTCAAAATAATGTTGAGGCAAGACTTTCGCATAATGATATTATTGAAGCAAATCTGGTTTTGAAAGATGACGATATTAATGACCTCAATGATATTACTCATTTGGAGGTTGAAGACTTTTTTAGAGATTATAATTGATGTTTAGTTTCATTGTATGATTTACAATATGTTGTCGTTTTATGTACTTTTGATTATTATCTTTTTATGTTTATCTATTTAAAAGAAAAAAAGACTTATGTCTTTCTAGCAATATTGTTACTTATTTTATCTCTTATAATATATTTTTATTTAATAAATATAAATAAATTTTTCAGTCTTCAATTGGATCCAAGATAAGTAATGGAATATGTGCCTTTTGGATAGTGCCACAACTCATACGTTATTAAAAAAAAGAAATATTTCTGTCATTTGATTATGAAAAAGGCATATGTCAATATAATATCTGATAATACAAAATTAATTGAAGGACTGGAAGAGCGGCCTTATTACTACTTAGAGGAACAATATTGTTAATTGATAATGCATTATATTAAAATAAGTTTCAAAGAAACTTGTTAAGTTTCAAGGTTATTCGCCAAAATGGCTATCATATTGAGACGGCGAATGAAGGAAATTTTGAATATCTTTATATTATTACAATAAATACGGAGAAGAAAATTGGGCACAAAAAATTATCTGCACTTTCTTCTGGATTGTACCATATAAATATTGGTACTGTCGAATCACATGCCATAGTAAACAAAAGGTTTACCGATTCTAATGATTTTATCATTTGGCATGATCAGTTGGGTCATCCCGGTTATAATATGATGCGCAGAATTATTCAGAATTCACATGGACACACTTTGAAGAATTACAAAATTCTTCAACCTAAGAAATTCTCTTATGTTTCTTGTTCCTAAGAAAAACTGATTATTAAACCATCAGCAACAAAGTTTGGGATTGAATTTCCTGCGTTTTTAGAATGTATACCAAGTGATATATGTGGGCCAATTCACCCTTCATGTAGACTATTTAAATATTACATGGTTTTGATAGATGCATCTACAAGATAGCCATATGTGTGCTTATTATCGACTCACAACATGGCTTTTTCGAGATTGTTAGCTCAAATTATAAGGTTAAGAGCACAATTTCCAGATTATGCAATAAAGACAATTCGTCTTGATAATACTGGTGAATTTACATCTCAATCCTTTAATGATTATTATATGTCGGTTGGAATAAAAGTTAAGCATCCGATCGCTAATTTTCATACTCAAAATGGTCTAGCAGAATCATTGATCAAACGCCTTCAATTGATAGCTAGACCATTGCAAATGAGGATAAAACTTCCTCTTTTGATATGGGGGTATGTTATTTTGCATGCAGCAGGACTTGTGCGCATAAGACCGACAATTTTTTATGAATTTTCCCTATTATAGTTGGATATTGGAAGGGAGCCAAATATATCCATCTTAGAATATTTGGGTGTGCGATATATGTTCCAATTGCTCCATCGTACCGCAAAAGATGGATCCCCAAAGAAGATTGGGAATATATGTTGGGTAAGAATCTCTTTCTATTACAAAATATTTGGAACCTATGACTGGAGATTTATTTACGGCAAGATTCGTTGATTGTCGTTTTAATAAATCAGTATACCCAATATTAGGGGGAGAACATAAGAAATTGTAAAATGAGAAAGATTGAAATTCATTATCACTATCTCATTTAGATCCTTGAACAAATCAATGTGAGCAAGAAGTTCAAAAAATAATTTATTTGCAGAATATTGCAAATCAATTGCCGGATACATTAACTAACCTTCCACGAATTACTAAATCTCATATCCCCGCTGCAAATGCTAAAGTTTGAGTTGGTGTCCCTGTCGGACAACTTGTTCAGACAAATGAGTTTAGGCCACGCTTAAAACATGGAAGACCAATTGACTCCAAAGATAAAACTCCTAGAAAAAAAATAATTGAATAAGATAATCATAATTTGGGGGTAATTGCTCAAGAAAAGCCCAGAGACACAATAAATGGTGATACCACCGAGGAGGTCCAAGTACCTGAAAATAATGAGAATGAAAAAATCTCAATAAGTTATGTCTCGACAGAAATACGGTGGAACCGAAATTATATTGTGGTCAATAATATTTTTGGTTATAATATTGCTATTGAAATAATGCAACATCATAAGGATCTTGAACCAAAATATGTCGATGAATGTAGACTGAGAAAATGATTGGCCAAAATGAAAGAATGCAATTCGAGCAGAGTTAACTCCACTTGAAAAATGTGAAGTTTTTGTATTCTTAATCTGAACACCTGAAGGTGTCAAGCCCATAGGGTACAAATGGATTTTCGTAAGATATGAAGCACGACTTGTAACCCAAGGTTTTTCACAAAGGTCTGACATTGACTATATGGAAATATATTCCACTGTGGTGAATGCAATTGCCTTCAGGTATCTAATGAATTTGGCAGTTCATTAAAAGCATAAAATGCACCTAATGGACGTGGTAACTGCCTATTTATATGATTTATTGAACCACAACATTTTTATGAAAATTTTTGAAGGGCTCAAAATTCCTCACGCATACAAGGATTCTCAAAAAACTTGCTCAATAAAGCATCAGAAATCTTTATACGGGTTGAAACAATCAAAAAAATATGGTACAATCATCTTAGCGAATATTTACTAAAAGAAGGATATAAAAATAATTTAATTTGGCCTTGTGTCTTTATGAAAAGGTCTAGATCTGAATTTGTCATAATAGAAGTATATGTTGATAATTTGAATATTATTGGAACTTTGGAAGAACTTTCAAAGGTAGTAAAATGTCTGAAAAAGGAGTTTTGAAATGAAAGAACTCGAAAAGATAAAATTTTATCTTGATCTACAAATTGAATATTTTACAAATGGAATATTTGTACATCAATCAACATATAGTGAAAATATTTTAAAGGGGTTTTATATGGATAAAACACGTCAATTGAGTACCTCAATGGTTGTGAGATCTCTTAATATTAATACAGATCCGTTTTGACCTCATGAAAATGATGAAAAGCTTATTGGTGCTGAAATACCATATCTTGGTGCGATTGGTGCATTAATGTATCTTGCCAACAAATCTAAATCAGATATAGCTCTCTCTGTAAGCTTGTTATCAAGATTTACTTCTTCTCCATTATGAAGACACTGGAATGGAATTAAGCATATATTCTAATACCTCCTAGGGACCATTGATATGAGATTATTTTTACTCATATGAATCCACGTTATAATTGGTTATGCAGATGCGGGGTATTTGTCTGATTCCCATAAAGGCCGATCGCAGACAGACTATTTATTTACATATGGTGGTACAACTATATCACGGCGTTCAAAAAATCAAAGTATGGTTGCCGCTTCCTTAAATCATGCAGAAATAATAGTCATCCATGAAGCAAGTCGAGAATGCATTTGGTTAAGATCAATAACTCAACACTTTCGAGAAACATGTGGCTTTTCTTTGAAAAGAGACGGTCCAACAATATTGTATGAAGACAATGTTGCATGTATAGCTTAACTGAAGGGAGAATACATCAAAGGAAACAGAACAAAACATATTTCACCAAAATTCTTTTTTAGTCATCATCTTCAAAAAAAGGGTGAAATAGATGTACAAAAATTTGCTCAAGTGATAATTTAATAAATATGTTTACCAAGGCATTGCCGACTTCAACCTTTGATAAAATGAGATACGAAATTAGAATGCATTGTCTCCAAAATATCAAATGAAGTTTTCATCAGGGGGAGTAAAATATGCGTTGTACTCTTTTTTCCTTAACCAAGGTTTTGTCCCATTAGATTTTTCCTGATAAGATTTTTAATGAGGCAGCACTTAAAGCGTATTACCAGAAGTTGTATACTCTTTTTTCTTCATTAGACCTTCTCCTACTGGATTTTCCTAGTAAGGTTTTAACGAGGCACAACATCGATGGTGTTCACAATAACTATGTATATTATTTATTGTAAAGTTTTTAATAAGGCACATTTCACGTAGACATCCAAGGGGGGGTGTTAAAGAACAAGTAGTGCAAGTGGTTGTTCACTTGAATTGTTTTTTTCTTTATGTGGGCCCACTGCAAGTTGCCCATTTGTTTTCTTATCTTATGGCTATAAATTGGCCATTTTGCAATGACATGAAAAATAGAGAAACCCACAGTGACATGGCTTTCTCAATTCTTTTGTTTCTTTTTCTTTCTCTTATTCTCATCTTATTTTGCTAAGTTAATTTACTTTATAACATAAGTAATACTTCACAATAAACACTCTGTACTGTTACCTGGTCCACTCATTTGGGCTTTAGCATATGTTGACAATTGGGCTACAGAAAAACAAAAGAGTAAGACTCGATGAGCCCAGCAGGAAAAAAAAAAGGAAACTTTCAAAAATAGCCAGACTTGAAACATAATAAGGTAAACATAGCTAATGTTTGTTAATTACATAACGTAGCTATAGTTTGAGTAGCTATCCAGGTCACAATTTGTATATCTCACGTGACTATTAAATATTTATACAAATAGGACTCTCAATTTAATTAATGATAGACGTGATAATTTTGAAAATATTCCATGAATCATGCATAATCCCATGAATCAAGGAAAAAAATTCATGAATCAAAGAAAAAATCCCATGAATCAATAATGGTAATTATATTAATTTTTTTTTAAATGACACAAAAATCAGATTGAATTGTATTTGTATCGATTAATTTCTGTTTGTATTTTTGTGCTTGAAAATTACACTAAGCTCTGATTGATTTTTTTTTCTTTTCTGCATAATATGAAGATATAATTGAATTGTATTTATTTCAAATTATATTTGTATCCCTGGAGTTATGAATATACAATTTAGTGATTTATATTTGTATAATTTGTACAATTAATAAAAAAAACAAATATACCATTTAAATTTGTTGATTTAGGGGTTAAATTTTGCTTTTGGTGTGATTTATATTGGTATACGTTGAATTTTTTGATATATAAAAGCAATTAAAATTGTATTTCGGCATTTCTATATATCACACACAAATGTGAAATATTGAAGGAAAAACAAATCACAAAAATATATAAAACAAATTATACAAATACCTCAATAATACTGAAATTATACAAGTAATAGTTGAAACGTATACTTGTTGACAATATACGAATACAAAAGAAGTAATTGTATACAAATTGTTGAAAATATACAAATAAGGTCTAAAAGTATTAAAAAAAAATTACAATAAAATTGATATGCTAAATCCATAGAATCGTATACAACATAATGTGAAATGTATTGATGGAAATACAAATCACAAAAAATATACAAAATAAATTATACAAAATTCCTCAATTTCTTCACCACCATATTAGTCGATTGACCGAGATTATTCATTTTCTTCTTCTTCGGATAATTAAGAACATGCATAAGTTGAAAAATCATCCAATTTTAAGACCATGCATGAGTTATTGCATCTTCACTGGGTCATTCCGGCACTTTTATCCAATTTTGTGGATTTATATGTATACCTTTAGTGATTCTCTGGAAAGGTGTTTGTTCATCCATGACTTTGATTGTATCTAATGAGAAAACCAAAAAATCAAAAAAATCAGGAAGCACAATTTGAGAGAGAAAGAGGAAAATTTAAATTTTGAATTTTGATTGTGTTGAGTGAATTAAGGAGGAAAAAAGTAAAAAAATTATGGAGAGAGAGAAAGTAATTGCTATATAGAAAATAATGGAGTCGCAGATGCTCTTGCGAAGCATTCCACCACTCTTCAAGAAGATAAAATTTTCCTACACAAAGAAGACTTTCCTAAGGAGGCTATTGGCCCCATTAGAATGGATAAGATGCAGCTTCCATCCTTTCGAAAACGAGCAAAGAAGCATTCTTCTTGGTGCTAAGAGCCCCCATAATTCTCCTACTTTTGTAGATGTCAGTATGTTTAGGCTAAATCTAGCTACTGGTTACTTCTATGTTTATCTAGGTTTATAGCACTTCCATGTGTTAGAACTCTTACTCTTATTAGGCAAGATCTCTTAGGAGTATTAACTCCACTGTATGCTCTCTTTTTGTGTCTGGAGGTTAGGTTGCCATGTCCCCCTCTAGTAATTTTTTTTTTTTAAAAAGAGAGAAAGTAATTTGTATAAAAGGAAAAAAAAAGCCAAGAGAGAGTTATAATTGTATACAAATTGATGGAGTGGAGACCATAGCCATCTGGTTGAAATATTAGCTACGAAACATAATTAATTATAGCTATAGTTGTG
Organism: Solanum dulcamara; assembly: GCF_947179165.1. Taxonomy (NCBI): domain Eukaryota; kingdom Viridiplantae; phylum Streptophyta; class Magnoliopsida; order Solanales; family Solanaceae; genus Solanum; species Solanum dulcamara. The sequence goes on along the minus strand of NC_077247.1, from coordinate 53,876,683 downwards.
TTAAATAATTACTCGTATGATGTTTATTTAGTTAGTTATAAAATTTTCCAGAAAAAAATGGGTTATCAGATTAACCGAAAAGTTGTGCTACTGATATTATGTTGAATGATACTAATAGAGAGATTTGGCTTCATTATTTGGAAGTGGAACTTGCAAAATTCCATAGCTAGCTAGCTCTACGGAATTGGCCCCACGGTAGATGTGGTGTATGGGAGGATGATCTATTGTCGTGACTGTCGATAATAGAGCAGCTAATTAATATCTGTGAATAACAATTCTAAGTACGGTTAAGGGATAGAGATTCTTAGTGAAAGTCCATTTCAATTCCTAATTATATGTGAATGTGAACCTCTGATATAAATAGCACCTAAGTACTCGGCCTTCAAGTATTAGGAATTTGTGCATCAAATGCCTATTACTATCATAAATGATCAACATAAAACCTTAAAAGATCTGGAGAAATTCATTATAAATCCTCTTTTAAGATCTACAATAATTTTAGATTATCAATCTTTTAAACATATACTTACCACTAACAAAATACTGATAGACTTTCGGCATATATTCTTCGTGCACCTGATTGGAGGGTAATTCAAATCATCAATTAATTACAGAGATATACTAGCTAGAAGTACAAATTAAACAAATTATCACAACGATTTAGATTATATACATAAATTTGATTATGGTTTTCGAAGAAGGAGAAGGAAAGTAATAGGCCTAATTTCCTCTTTCGCCATTTCTTCATCCACCAATCTACCATATTCCTTAAATAACCCTTCTATAATTGCTTCTCCAAAATGGTGAGCCACCATTGATTCTTGGATTGACCTAACTGTCATAGCCACCATTGTCCCATAGCTAATGCCTTTTCCAATTGTTTTCTCTATTTCAAACATTTCAAGCCTCTCCACTTCAAAACACCCGTTTTCCCTTGCTACTTCTTCTATTTCTTCCTTGCATGGTGCATAAAAATGTACTTCATAAGAATCAAGCTTTTCCTTTTCCACTTTTCCCTGTAAGAATAATTACAAATTAATAATTAGAATATTCCAAAAGGTAGAATCACTAGCAAAAAAAGGTTTGTATTGCTTATGAAATTTGTCTCCAATCAGTTGCTAAAGAGGTTGTAACTAACATGATTTTCTAATAATCTATCATTAAACAAGACTAGCAGCAGAAGTTGTATGTCGCTAATTCCTTCTTCTTCTTTTTTCTGTAGTGATATATACACTAACGTACGTATTACACTCTTAAATTTAACACTACACACTATATAGTGCGCGACAATAAAGAGCGATGCATAATTTATTGATTATATCGCCAAAGTATATATGAGCATTTTAATGTATTGTCACATCAGGCTAATTCTTCGCTCATCAAAACTAGATATAACAGTAAAGCATAAATCAATTACTAATCAGCGAGAATTACCTTGCTAATTAAATTTGTTAATGCTTGATAGAGGATTTTCCAAAAGAAAGCATTTCCTCTGTCAACATGATTAAAACCTTCTCTTCCTAATAAAATCAGCACCATTTTTCCTCCACTAACCAGCTCTTCCGACCGCGATAGAAGGAACAATGAGAAATCTTCCTTAAACTGGTCAAAATAAACTTTCGAAACCTCACAAGGACTACGTTCAGATATGTATATGCTATTTTTGTTTAAGGAATTCCCCTGTTCATCGTACAGTCCTCGTGGAACCTAAGACAACAACAACAAAAATGAGCGTAAAGAAATAGTTATATATTCAGGTAAATGACAATGTAATTATATCAGGTAAATTAATTTCATTACCGTGATTGATAACCTTGAATAATAGTATGTCGAGTTGTTTTGGAACAATTTTCTGTATGATTTTTTTTTTAAAAATATTGAATAGACATATTTATTCGTGAAAGAGAATGATTCTTTTGGAAAGTGTATTCTCAACTTCTTTGTATAAAGTAGCTACATAGTGGCTGACTGGCTGTATATGTTGAATTGTCTTGTCCGTAAGTCCCTAAATAATAATATACGGACAATATTTTTTCTTCAACTATAGTCATTTTTATATCTCAAAGTCCTTTCCTTCCATTTTTCATAGTAAAACTGGCATGTTGTATCATTACTGTATCAAAAATAATTTTTAGCGATAATTAATTAATAATAACAGCTTAATTATTATTAAATACATTTTTTAGAGGCAATTAACACTGTAGGTAAAAGTTTATAAAGCCTATAATAATAATAAAATTAATGACAATTAATTAATGTCGATAACAATTATAATATTTTTTTATTAATGTGTATATAACTTTTTGTTGTAGGGAATGTTAATAATTATACTAACAGTTTTAAACTTTATACCCTGAAATTAAAAAATGATAAACCAAATGGAGTGTGTATTACTATTAAATTGAAGTGAAGATACTAACCTTGGAAAGCCAGTGCAAACTATAAGAGGAATAGATAAAGTGCAAGCAATGATTTGGAAAAAGTCTTCCATAAAATGAGCCAGGATAAGCAGCTACATATATATTTGAAGTTCCTCTATTTTCATGATCATTTCCATCTTTCTTCTTTAACCATTGAAGAAATTCAGGCAAGGCCTGGAAGATTGCGTTGAAATCGTTCGTCGGAAGGTCGTTCAGAAATACCCTAAACTCCGGTGCTGGTTGCTTTAGCTTATTCCGGCTGGTACCGTCGATTTTATCCAGGATGTCTTTAATGTTTGACAACGTATTAGGTCCTGAGGAACAACCTAAATCAGCTATGCCTATGCTTTTTGGCTTTGTTGCTAAATAAACTTCTTCAACTGTCTCTAGAGTTATATGCTTCACCATTTCAGATGCCTTCTTCTGCATATACAAATACTTCATAAGTCCATATGAAAAGAGTTTAATTAACAATATTAGTAATTTTTGACCAAGTAAATATGATACTCTATCTTAAGATTTCTTAAGGGGTGTGTCACGCCCCAACAATTAACTTATATTGAACTAGAGGGAATAGTAGCACTATTACTACATTTCTGTTTAATTGATGTATAATGGGATGAGTAAAAAAAGAGAGAGAGAGAGAGACCTGAAGTGAAGAATTTCTGAAATAGCTAGTTTCTCCAACTCCACCTGTCATGTGGAAGACTTTCTCAACATCCATGGTGATGATGAGTATGTGAGTTTCTTCACTCTTTGCACTCAATTGTGTGTTTGCCATCCCCTTTTAAAGGAGAAATTAAAAAGGGGTTTTCTCTTGTTTTGGTGTCATCTCAAGTCTATCAAAAGTAGTTGTCAAAATAATTATCAAGAGTGGAGGAAAAAAACTATTCCTATTTAGCACTTTTTCCTTTTTAACACACAAATTTCTAAGGTTTATTTCCGAAAAATTTATTAAAAAAATTATTCTTTTTAAAATTGAATTTTGAGATTTATTTCAGATTAAAAAATTTTAAAAAATCATTCATTTTAAAATTAATTTTTTAAAATTTTGTGTCAAATCAAACACTGTTACATGATTTAACAAAATTTGAGACGGAGAAAGTACTTAGAAACAGTATTAAGTTTTTCTTTCTTCGAGAACTTGTGTAACATACCCCATGATTTAACAAAATTCGTGTACTCTTAAGCTAAAATCAATCAAGAATCACAATTTGACATTCAACCAATAAATATGTTTTATTTGATCAAAATATCTACGGCATTATTTTATCCTTGGTATTTTTTCAACGAAAAAATGTTCAATATATGCCTCAACCTTGTCATTTAGAATTGATTTATTCCTCCTTATTAATGTAACTCATATATGCTGCTATTGTTACACAAATGACTCACATATACTCTTTTCTTCTAACGGAGGTGAAAAAATTAATTTTAAATTTATTTTTTACCATTTTTTATTAAAAAAACAATAGTATATTTGATCTTTCTCATACATAATTTATTTTTTTGACTTTTTAATTCTACGACTAATTTGAATATATTATTTTGATGGTCAAATTTATTTTTCCCACTACTTTATTGTAAAATTTACTATACATGCTCAATTGTTTTTATAGATACAAAAACTAATCACAATATAGCAGCACGAAAATAGTTTTAAATTACAATATGCCTGCAAAAAAATAGCTTTATATTTTTTCTAATTTTTTTTCTCTTTTTTCTATTCACACTTTTTTTTTATTTTTCTTATGTTTACACCAAAGAAAGAAAAAATAAAAATAAAATAAGAATTAGAAATTCAAATAATGATAATCAAAGAAGTCAAAAAATAATTAATGCATGAAAAATATTATATATACCCCGAAACTTTGCTAAAAAAAATCCACATGTATAAGTATATGTATTTTTTATTATATTTTTACTTTCTCAAAAAAAAATACCCTATACATGAATTTACTTTAAAATTAAAAAAAAATCACTTCCTTAAGATGAAAAGGGCATATGTGAGTTATTTTTGTAATTATGAAAATATATGTGAACAACTTTTGCGATAGTGGAGGTATATGTAAGTCATTTATATAATGATAAGGATATATATGAATCACTTTCATAAGGAAAATATATCAACCTTTAATAACAAAATTGAGGGATATATCTATTCCATTTTCAATTTGTCAAACAATACTGCAGACTCCCTCCCATTCAACCACATTCATTCTTTTTCGTTATAAGACTACTTTAAATTTATATATTATTTTGTCAATAATTTGAATGATATTTCAGTTATTATAATATGAATTTTACAAAACACGTAACTATTTATAACATCATCAATAATTTTACATTCTTTTTCAACACTTGATATTATTTAATTACTTTTAATCAGTTTAAGCCAAATAAATTCTAAATATATTTAAATTACTGAAATTTTAGTGATATTCGATGGCATTGATAAGGCTTTAATTTGAACAACCGAATTCAGCTAAAGTTCAACCGAAACCCTGAAATTTGAAGAACATTTTTTCCCTTTTAGACTATTTTGTGTTTTGTTGTTATATGACTTTTGCTTGTATTACATCATGTCCAAAACACTTGTCAAAAGGGTTTACAAATTCCAATTCCAAGTACTCTATGAAGGACCAATTAGGATTAAAGCCTTCTTTTTCTATCGCACTTAACTTTTCATATGGTTGAATGGAGGACCACGAATTACATCATGGACGCTGGCCAAACGAATCTTACGTTTTTAAAAAAATAATAATAATAATAAAATAGGCTAGGAAAGAAAAATGAGGAAGGGAATTGAAAAATCATCCTCATAACAACATAAAATTCAATAACTAACAAACTAAGCTACTAAGATTTTTCATGACCTTAAGTATTTTAGTTTTTCTTTGCGTGAAGTTACCAACTATAGATCAGAATCCAACTGTCTACCACTTTGCCATATATACTCTTTTCCCTCCTATCTTTAGGTTCCACTATGTACTCTTTTGGCTCAGATTGCAAGAACAAATTTAGTGACAAGTTGAATCACTACTTTTGCTTTATGGCCAGTTCATTACTCATCTGATGATGAAGAAAGAAAATTAGATAGATTCCCTCCTGCACTTTGATTTGTCCACTTTATACTTTGTACATTTTTTAAATAATAATAATTATCATGAGTAGTTAACATAATAAATTGATATATAATTTTAGGTCCTGAAAAATAATTTGGAGGATAAGCATAATTAATGTTAAGAATAAAAGATGTAAAAAAATATTGTATGTTCCAAACACGTAACAAATAAAAGTAGAAAAAAAAATTGATATAGTAAACTAGTAAAAGTGAGTTAACGGAGGGAATAGAAGAACGAACGTCGCTTATTAACCCCCAAAAATGATGCAACTGATTGTTCGGTAAACATCTCTAATAGTAAATTAGTGCAAGATAATGCAACCCATCATTCCATGAAGGGTGGCCCGTTCCTTGCCTTATTTGCGCATTGTTTGACTCTGAGCAGATTAAATGGGCAATAAAGCGTAGTGTTATGGCTGTGTGGAGTGCGTTTCTCATCATGTTGCGCGCTTTAGTGTTTTCTGCCATGGACATTTGATTTGACACTCAACTCACCACAACTCTTGTTTGGCTTGTCAAATCAATTTGTTCCATATGCAGTATTCAGTGGAGGGATATCCGACCATATGCTGAAATCACTGGCATTTCTACACGTGTCATTTGAGGGATTATAAATAGGAAAAAAATATTGCATCTTTGAATTGGGGTGGCTGGGTGGGTGGGAGCATGATAGAATTTGCGTTGCGAGTTTTAGAAGCACGCGTTTGGACCTAATATTGCTTGCTTCGCCTTTTTGCTCCGAATAATGTAAAATCTCTCATGTATTCCTAGGCTCATTAATTACCTTTATAAAAAGGCAATCATAATTAGAGAAATCATATTTTTTTTGGTTATCTACAAGCACGCACTTGATAATGCGGTGGTCATGATTAGTCCTAATTCTGGTGCAGAGTACTATGTTCTATAGTAGCAATGGATGTGAATGGAAAATTATTCAGAAGTTTGAGAAATTGTTATTTGAGTTCTGAGTTATGGCCAAAATAACTACTCTTTGAATATAATAAACTTCATGATTTTGAAAAGAAAAAAAACTAGAATTAATAATAAAAATAAATTAAAAATTAAGTGATAAATTATATTTTGATTTTTTAAAATTGGACAAATAAAAGTGAATAAGAGGTAATAGTATATAATAGGGTACTGATTAGGAAGGAAAAAAAATTAAATAAGCTAAGAAAAGAAAGTGATCCACCAAAGATACTTATGAAAAGATAGTCTTTCATCTTTTTTTTTTATCAGTCCTTGGAGGGAAGGCCCCCCTTCTCTTTCAGGCTTTTGCTTATCCCCACATAGTGCATTTAGTAATCATGAAGTTTGCTTCTTGCCATAGAATTCGCTTGAGCCTAAAATTTAGGCTCAATAGTCCGCGCCACCCATACTACTACTATATTACCCAATTAAAACTTCTTAAATCCCCTCACTACAAGTTGTTGGTAGAACATATATGGATCAATTAGAATAAGGTTTATGAGATGCAATGTGCATGGCTCTTTACAATCAAATTCAAACGTATATGGGCGGTTTGTTAATATGATGTCTAGAACTAAGATTGTCCGGGGTCTCCATTCTCCGAAAGTGACAATTTCCCACATAAGCATAAGCTTGCGAATAGTTTATCACTTTACATAATTTTTTAAATCGGTCTATACTTGTATCAATCGGGTGTCATCACAAGATGTTGGTATTATTCATACTATAGAACTGATATCTCGTGAAATTGTGGCCCAAAGTGAAGTACTCACAAAGGATGAACTGACCTTCATGGTGAAATTTCTTGCCGTAAGCTTTGTCATCTTAATTCTTTATTTTTCTCACTATTCATTTACCTCCGCACCAAAAAAAAATTAACAAAGAAAATAATTTTGGTTGTTGAGTTCAACATATGACACATGACTTGGATCCAATCTAAGTTCGTATTGTTACATTAGATGATAGAACATTCGAGAAGAAACATCAAGTCAATATACAAAGGGGGGGGGGGGGGGTTGAGAAAATGAAAAAATGGAGTAGAAAAGATCAAACGTTGAAAATAATTAAAATAAGTAGCATTGTTTTCTAAGACGGAAGAAGACAATTAGAAAGGAAGCATTTATTGGAGAATAAAATCAGAAGAGGCCGGTGAACAACCCAAAGGTTAATCTCTTAGTAATTGGTTGAGTTTTAGTGCTTTCTTTGAATTGACATAATCATTGTCGATTTGTTTTCTATTTAGAGATATATTCTGAAATAGATCCAAAAATAAACCTGCTTGCTAATGGTGCAAAAGACTGTATTAAAGGTTGATGTTTCTTGTGATAAATGCAAGAAGAAGATCCTCAAAGCTGTTTCAAGCCTGCCAGGTACTGCAACTTTGTTTTGTAATCTTGATTGCCACGTGTGTATATATAAATAGCTCATAATCATAGGTACACTAATATCATCTGAGTACAATCTTCTATGTTTCAGGATTAGAATTTGATATAACATCATTTGTTGTCCGAAAATGTAAATTTGCACTCATGTTGCCTAAGATATGTAAACTATTTAGCATTATTTTAGTTGGGGATTGAGATATGGAAATCTTACTTTTTCTACTACAAAAAAAGGTACGGTGATTTTTTTTGTTTCTTATTTTCCAATCAAAGACGAGTTCATTTCAGAGCTTGAATACAAGACGTATAATTAAGGACAAACAATAATTATCATTACACTACAACTTTGGTGTGGTAAATATGCCAAATTAGATCCAATGACTTAAATGTCTAAATTAGATCGAATACTCTTTCTTAATGTCCCCAATATTGATATCATTTTACATCACAAATTTTTATTTGATTAGAATTTTCAAATATTTTGATAGTATTTATAACTATAAAATTAGGATTTTAGAGCCATTTATAACCGGACTAATTTAACTTTTACCAATTCTCATCCTTTGTCTACTTGATTTTAACTTTGTAAACTTGTAATTTATGAAACTGAAACTCTAATAATTGATATTGAAGGTGTGGAAAAAATTGAAATTGATGGAGCAAAGGGGACTTTGAGCGTAACGGGTAATGCTGACCCATACGAGGTCATTGTAAGATCAAGGAAAGCTGGGAAATTTGCTGAGGTGATCAGTATTGGACCTCCACCAGCTCCTCCAAAACCAGATGGACCAAAAAAGCCCGAAGTGAAGAAGCCTGAACAGCAAGGGCCCAAACCCCAACCCGAGGCCCAGATGTATGGGCCTCCCTTTCCCTTGATTCCCCAAGTCTACTCTTGCTGTCAGAGCCTACCACATGGCGTTCACGTGACACGTAGGGAAGAACCCACCCCACAATGCTCTATTTTGTAAGTGCACAATTTTGATAGCAGACAAGTCTATAATGTCATCAATACGGACCAATCAAATGTTATAAGTTGGAATATTAATAGTTGAAAAATTCATGATTACTCGTTTCTTTGCGTTTATTCCATTTTTTCCAATTTTGTAGCTGTGACTTTTTTTTCTTTCACATTCATACTTACGAATTATCAACTGGCAAAAGCACGGAAAAGTTGGATGACATTGTCCTATCAATTAATATGCCCCAGCTACATTTATGCACTTCTTAATGGGCCCATTTGGAGAAGTTTGCTATTCATCCTGCAACGCTGTCAAAGTGATTGGACACCCACTTCTTAATCTGGGGATATGGGCTTTTCTTTCCAAGCTACGATCTAGATCGTCAACTGTCCACCTATACAATCATGATAGTAAATGCAAGTTAATTATCATAGGAAATTTAATTGGAAAATTGTAAATTACTATTAAGGATTTACTGACTTGTATCCAGTTGTTAATCTGTGCAAAAATACCAACATGGTCACTTTAGCCATGTTAATTCCCAAGCAAGTTCGGGGTCCTGATCCAAAAGGGATGTAGCTATATGGTTTTTGTATTTCCTGAAGATGAGAAATATATGCATATTACTATTACCATGGTTAAATAGTAATGTTCATAACATTTCAACATTTCCCAAGATAAATCAGCAATAGAACTTAGTACATCGAATCTTGAAGGGTTGAACTGCATAGGGTCTTTGTATAGTGTTGGATCGTAGTGTATGCACGTTGCATCTATGTTGGCATGCCACCCTTTCTTTATTTCAAAACCTACCATAGCATAGAGAAAACTTTAGTTGTCAAATGAATCTTATTCCTATAATTTACTGCGGAACTAGAACCAACTAACAGAGGAATTCTGTTTTTCATTTTTGTAAGTTCAACCAAAAATGTTGTTTCAGTGTCGCAAAACTTTTGCAAATGTGGAGTAATGTGCTAAGAACAAACTTGCCTTCAATACTGCAGTCACTAAGTGCAACTCGAGGGAACCATAGCAGGACATTGGACATCCTCAGTGTCTCTTTCACAACCTAAGTAGAGAGGAAATAGAGTCACATCTTATCTGATTCTGGTGCAGATATAATATAGTGAAAAGCACCAAAAGTTACAGTCATAAGAGTAAAATAAATCCACAAGAATGATTATACGACGTAGTTTCTACAAACCTTTGACGCATAGGACATGCTATTGAGATCATCCATGGTAAGCAATGCTCCATTAGGCTTGCTTCTGAGTATTGAAAGTTGTTCTTCCTGTAAGTTGATGGTAGTTTTAGTAATAATACTGACCATACAATATAATGATTGAGTTTTATATGAGTAAACTTTCCAGAGTTGTGAGGGTTGTACTTGTCATCAATTTCCATAATCTCACATGTAAGCCAAAGTTTGGTTGCAGAAAAATATTTTTCTTCAACATAATGTCACCAGTTACGTCTTATTTTTAATGGGAAGATTTTGCTTTAGAAATACCAAAAGTAGGATATTTAATCTCGAATATCTTTTGTGATGTATGGATACTCACTCTGAGATTGTGTTGGGCTTCTCCATGCTCATCCAAAAACTTGACACTCCACATCATTGCAGCTGCAGTTGTTGTCTGCCCTGCAATTATCAGCGTTAACAAATTATCCACGATCTCTTCATCATCAAGCTTTTGATTGGCTGGACATGAATCCTTCTCCAGCATGGACTGTAGGAAGTCTTCATAATATTGCTTCCCATTGCGCCGAGCTGTTATCATTGCCTTAAAGGTCTCCATTAGCCTCCCACGTGCCTGCACGGAAACTGAGGATGAGCATAATCTAATAGTATAGATTAATTTCTCTTATATTAAGCGAAAAACCTTAGTTATCTACTTCTTTTTTGGAGCTGTTGCAAGCCATCATGTGCACTGCATTAGCAGTTAATCCTACCTTGATGCCTTTAAAATATCTGGTGCCCGGAATCATGAATGGGAAGGACAACATGGCATCAGAAATAGCAGTGCAGTCTTTTTCAATTTGTTCTAGCATAGAAGAATCTTTGATGCTCATCAGCATATCGCACATTGCATCAAATGTTATCTGCAGCCAAATTTCACAAAGTCAGTGTACACTTACTGCAGCATACAGCACTGCCTTAAGTTTTACACAGTGGCAGTTTGAAAGTTATTCACAATATCAGGCCAAGGTGGTCTACCTTTTCATAGAAAACTTGATATGGTAACTTAAAAAAGAAAGTAAAAAATCAGTGATAACCAGTTATATTGCATTGATTATGTAAAAATAATTTTATAATGTCTGTGTATATATAACTTAAATTCTTTTACTACTACTACATTTCTTTTGGTAATTGTATGCTTGAACTTATTGCTAATCTCCCTACAAAATGCTTAGAATCTAGTATTAGGATCACTCTTCTTTTTCTGCCTGGTTTATCTTGAAATTTTTGGATCAAAAGGCCCAGGACAATGCACTAAATCTTGTTCAAAATCACAAAAGAGAGAGAGAGACAATTTGTTCCAAGCCATAATGACCTTTGTGTTAGTACTAGTCTAGTAATGGTGCTATTGCCTGAGATTATGGACAAGTTACCTTCATGTTGAAGTCAAGCACAGTGAAACTCTTCCCTTCCTTCTGTACTTTCTTCAATCTTTCATATAACATTTTATCAAACCTCTGGACAAACTTTGACAATGAATTCATAGAGAAAGGATCAGATAGGAGGAGCCTAATCCTTTTGTGACTCTCTTGAGGAACGCATAACAAACTTTTCTTTCCCACCGCATCTGCCATCGATTTCACGTAGCCCTTGTTGAAAAGAGCAAAATCATTGGTAAAAATTGCTTTCGCACCCTCAACACTTGGAACAAACACATGTATCTTCCCGAATATTCTGGTTTTGAACCATTTCCCATGCCTGTATTAAACAACAATCAAACTACCAGAATTTGCCTACTCTACAGCTAGAGATGGCAATATGGGCAGGCCTAGTTCATCCGGACTAGCCCATGTTTATCTGTCCTAAAACAAAGCTGCACAAAATATTTAGGAATGATTTTTATGATAAAATAGAAAACTTATTATGCTGATTTATATACATTTGAGAAAATATTGAATAGAAGTCCTATGAATTTTCTCTGTTTTTAGTCATTGGAACAGTTGACCTTGTGTCATCTCAATATAAAATTAACACTAGTATGTTACTCTCAATATAGAAAAAGCAAACTGTTGGATTTCATATTGCATTGGGATTTCATATCTCAAATAGAGGTTCTTACCACTGGCGTCGGAGTCTAACAAATTCATAACAACCTTTGACACTGTTGGTAGCTGATAGAAGCGCAAAAGTTTCGCCTACTAAAGGTATTCCCAAACTCCCAGGTATGCAGTTATTTGCATCTTTAGCTCTTCTTGATACCTTTGACAAGTAAAGTACCGTAACACTTACGACAAGTATTGAAACTAGAAGAATATCATAGTATTTGCTTACTAGGAGAAGAGTGTCTTCCATTGACAGAGTAACCATATTCTGATTTGATTTGAATGTCAACCTGAAAGGACAAACTATCACTAATATATAGTAATGTACTCACTTTAAAGGGCATAATTAATGTGCATTAGGTAGAGATTAAAAGATTCAAATGTTGTATAGGACAAGATGACACAACCCTGGATCTTTTGTCTTCACTTGGTTTGCACAATGGATACGGATCTTCACTTGTTTTGCACAATGGATACGGATCTATCTTTTAAGATACTACTTGAAATAAAAGAACACGCTGACAAAAATGTAAGTTGCTTTCAATTACTTTTCTTTGTAAGCGCCACTTTACTAATTCTAGGCAAAAATTAATATATATATTTTTAAGCATACACCTATATTCTACTCTCTTTGTTTTGTTTTTTTTTAATTATCAAATTTTAACTCAGCACACCTATTAAAAAAATAATGACTGGTATAGTGAGTTTACTATTTTACCTTATTAATTGATAGAGCTTTAAATATATTTACTTACTATATTTTTCAAAGACATTAACTCAATGTTAATAATCTGAGGATATAATAGAAAAAAAATTATTCTTTCTTGAGTTGTGAAAATTGACAAGTAAAAAGAGAAATCAAATTAAGAAATATTTGACAAATAAATAAAAACAAAGGGATTATCTTCTTAATAATATTCAATTTCCAAAGACATTTATTAAATAAAGAATATTTATTGATTTTTGAATGAATTGTGATTTACGGAGGGAGTATCTAGGTAAGATGCTAAATGTGATCTCCTAGCCGGCACGGTCCATTATTATTATGAGTGACCACATAAAAGATGATATTGACAACTCGTCGTGAAATTTTGTGAACAATAATCAAACGTATACGAGGTAGCAAATACAATCTTCGAAAAAGCAAAAGCAAAATATACGCAAACCTCTTGGCCTTGGATGCTTTTTATGTGTTCAAATGAATTGTTCGAAATGGATGAACTGATCATTCTGTAAAGCCAAAGTATGGAGGAGTAACAAGGAATCTCTTGCTAGTTATATTTAAATATGGATAGTTTCAGAATTTTAAAGCAATCAATATAAAATAATGTTGCACTGGCTATCTTTAAAATTGCTAAGTCTGTAATTAAAAAAAAAATTGAAAGACGGAAGATAAAGTGGGCATTTGGCTCTGTTTCATTGATGAAATTAGAAAAAAATATTTTTTTTAAAAGTAAAAATAATATTTGAAAATTCTGAAGTTCAAATTCGAAAAAAAACAGTAATTTTTTTAAATTTTTTATGGTCAAATGCCTCCGAAATATAGCAAGAGTGATTTGGTATGTTTATATGATTGAGACATTTTATTCAAGGAATTTAGATGAAATATAGCAAAAGTGATTTGGTAGGTTAGATTACTTCATAAAATTGTACATCTCCATTTGGCATACTCGAAAGGAGGGCAGACCCTTGACATGTGACAAATGAGATGGTGCACTTATTTCGGCTGTGGTCTAATGGACATATGCTTATCCAGTTATCACTTATCACCATACTCTCTTTTGTTTTGTCTAAACTAGATTCACAAATATCCCAAATTCAATTTGAAATATTACTTTTAGAATTTGGTATGGTATTTAACTTTAACTCAAAGGGTAGAAATAGTTGAAAAAATTATTTGAGGGGTATTTAAATTGAAATGATGATTATTTTTTGATAAGACTTTAATTAAGTATTCTTTTTCAAGTGAAATGTCCACGTACAAAAGTAAAGATTTTGTAAAATAAATCGGGCAAAAATAACACTTATATCCAAAAAGGAAAAGTTATTCTTAAATATTTCATTATTTTCATCCCCTTTTTATTTTAAAATGATATAGATTTATTTTAAAATTCGCGTACTGACGTCATGCTGACGTTAGCGTCCACCCTACATGATACTGATAGTGTATCAATATACCAACGGAGTGTCACAAAAGATTAAGCTCAATCCTATATGATATCGATATGGTATCAATATATTTCTACTAATTTAGGGTTTAATAAATAAGATTGTGATTTTAATAATTTTCTCTTAATTGTTTTATTTTTGTTTCTTTAAAAAAGAGTTCAATCCTATATGATACCAATAGGATATCAATATACCGACATAGTATCACAGAGAATTAAGCTCAATCCTAAATGATGCCGAGATGGTATCAATATATCGATGGAGTATCACGGAGGATTATTTCATAACAATGACGTCAGCATGACGTCATGTGCGAGTTTAAAAAGAGAAATTGGGGTAAGTGGGTAAATAATTTGGATCATGAGTCTATTAAAGATAAATAATCTGCATTGAGTCAAATTTGAATAGATATTTTCATAATTGGATCTATTTTGCGTAATTTTCCCAATAAGTTGAGCAGGGACCAATAAACCCTCTTTTAAGTGGGCCTCGAAGACTGTATAGACAAGACATTGGGCCTAATGAGAAAGCAGTCTGGGGCCTTTTAGTTCTAAGCCCATCTACCGCGTATAGTCAGATGACTTGCTGAAGACGAATCATCAGTCTTTCCTTCTTTCTTCAAATTGAATCTTCTTCTGCAACCCTAGCTCGATCTCCCTCTCTACCCATCGAATCACCATGACGAAGCAGCAAGCTAACTGGTCTCCTTATGACAATAATGGCGGGTAATGTTTCATAAATTATTACTCTTGTTTTGCGTTTTTTCTTTCATTTGTTTATGTCGGTGCTTATATCCCTCCCGTTTTGACTTTGCAGAACCTGCGTGGCAGTAGCTGGAGCAGATTACTGTGTAATTGCAGCAGATACTCGCATGTCCACTGGCTACAACATTCTTACTCGCGATTACTCCAAGATCATTAAACTGTATGTTCCTTTTATTTGTTTCAATTAAATTGTTTGCTGTTCCATTGAGCTGGTTAATACTATGGAGTAGGCTAATAACATCTTATACATAGATGTATATATTTGATAGATAAGCTCAATGCATAGCAATCTCAAAGTATTGACCCTACTTAGTTTGGATTTTCCGGTAGAAAGTAAAAGTATCCCTTCTATAACTGCACAACGTAACATCCATCCCATGTATAAAGATTCGTAACAGTAGTGAACGATGCAATTGAAGTGGGTCGGGGTGACAAAATTATTCGAACAGCCACTAGCCTTGTGGGATTTCTCGGTTATAAAAGAAATACTGTTATCAAATTATTCAAATAATTGCGGCTTTCATATGAAATGGATAAACTGAACTATTAGTACTTAAGTTTTAAAGGAATAGATTAACATAGAATTATCACAATTCAAGCATAATTATTGACTTAACATATTATAAAGAGAAGAAGAGAACTAAATCTCACTGAGTTGATGCCAGACAATCAAAGAAGAGGGAGACTAGGCCAAGGGGCGGGAGGGTGCTGATTGGGGGCGGAGAGCAGCTTTGGAGGAGGAAGAAGAGGGAGAAGTCAAAGATCAGAATGCAAACCTAGGGTTGCATTTCTCTGTTTGGATGAATCACAAATGGAAATACTTTCAGTGCTGTTTTTGTTGTTTGCTTGACGAGGCAAGGCCAGTAATTTAAAAGAAAATTTAGCTAGAGGCAATATCAAGTTTAGCACAGTTCGTAATTGTATAAAATGTGTTTGACCTTTACTAAATAGACTCTATATTTACTTAGTATAATTTTCCCAGCATATAGAAAATCTTTTTGTGAAGCGGTTTCAAAACAAACTTGCCTTTATGTGCCTCTTCCTGGGAGGAAGAGAGTATAGCAAGGATTGCACTTCCAGGATTAGCAATAAAATCAGATATAATGATCTCCTCCAGTCCTCCTATACATTGTAGCATGAGAGAATGAATGAGATGGGTATGCAGACATGTAATCTTCACCTTATGTCATGATACTAATTGGTTTCTCTCCTTTAATCTTTACACAAACCTTGGCTGATATATCAGTGTTGTATGTCAACTGTCTGACTATGTAGAGCGGATAAATGTGTGATGGCTTCATCAGGATTTCAGGCTGACGTGAGAGCTTTGCAGAAGGTTTTGGCATCAAGGCATCTGGTAAAATGCTAAAAGTTTTTGTTAATCCTTTGTCTCTTCAGACAGTTTGGTATGGAGCATGTAGGGTGTTTTTTGTATCTTTGTTCAGTGTGCTTCACCTGTTTGTGCAATATGATCTTATCAGCTCATTGAGAACCGAAATTTTGATTGTTAGCTTGCATTATGTGCTTGACTTTGTGGAGAAAAGTGAGTAAGCATTATGTGTTAGAAAGACAGCAACAGTGACCATGATCTGATCCATAAGCTTTAAAATTCTTTAGCCAGAGGATATGATTGTGTGCAGGATTGGGGTGGGGGTTTCTAGGGGTTATAATTAATCCATAAATTAGGCTCGTTTACTTTTCTTTCAATTATGCTAGACATGATCAGAACCTAGTTTTTGGGTACGCGCCTTGTGCGTGTCCCTTATTGGTGAGTATATTTTTCCAAAAAATCACATAAATATTAGTAAAAGTTGTATTTAAGTTGTAAATTAAAATTAAAGAGAAACAATTCAAGCCCCTGAAAATAGTAAGTTGGTGATATTTAACTAAACTCAATATAAAGGAAGCGATGTACCTCAAAAGGTACACAAATGTCTTACAATTTTACTATGACGTACGAATGATGCTTCTTTAATATTGGCTTGTAAGTTAATATAGAAGTGGAGAAGTCACTGAATTACGTGGAAATGTTAAATGGGGAAGGATTTACGTCTGTGAAAAGCTTACTCAACTTTCTTGTCTATTGTATGTTATCCTTAGGACACGGATAAAAAAAAACCTTCTTAAAATCGTAGCTCTTTACCCATCAGAAGCAATTATATCTCTCTCTCATATCCATCTCATCGCTTGAGAAAATAAAAAAGACCATATGTTTCTTGTTTTCGAAGCCGCACCTCTTCACCCCCGAGAATCCATGATCGCTCGTTTTGTATCACTTCATCACTTTAATCAACATGGATACGCTGTCAATAATACTATCATACTTAATATTTTAGTTTTTTTTTAAATAATCAAGAAATTTGTTGTTTTTTTGGCTTCAAAACTCAGTGGAAATGGGCTTGGCCATCTATACTATATTTTAGGGTTCAATAGATGTTGGCTATTCAAAACAGGCAGGGAAAAGTGTAAAACATATATCATAAACTTGTTTTCACTTATATGTACATCATATTTATTTGAAACAGTTCTTGCAATAAAAATTTCAAATAGAGGAACTTCTCTCGATTGATTATTTACCTTTTGTTGATGTTGATTTTAGGTGTTCATTGCCAACATAATAACAGTTCAAACATAGGGCACTATTTTCACTCTTCTTGTTCCGTTATATTTTCATTTCTTAATAAACTAAACATTGATTTTCACCTTACATGTTTTCTACTTTTGACATTGTCTAGTAAACTATTGTCAACTTCTTTATTATTTATTGTGCCAAGTCAAACTTGGCTATCCAATCCGGTAAACAGTATGTTTATATAGTATCCCTAATGGGACTAAAATATAGGATGATGTCTGAAATGGTAATCTGTAGTTCTTTTATCATGGATCATGTCCTATCCAGAGTTTAGCATTTACATTCTTCTGAGATATTTGGATAATGATCTTTATATGTTTATTATTTTGCAATAGATCTACCAGCACCAGCACAATAAGCAAATGAGCTGTCCAGCTATGGGTCAGCTTCTATCGAACACACTATACTACAAACGTTTCTTCCCCTACTATTCGTTCAATGTCCTAGGTGGCCTTGACGATGAAGGTAATTGGTTAGCGATGGTCTCGAGGTTATTTATTTGTAGTCTTTTCTTGTAAAGAAGCTTATACAATTTCATCCATACACCTTGTAGGAAAGGGGTGTGTCTTCACCTATGATGCTGTGGGATCATATGAGAGGGTTGGCTACAGCTCTCAAGGTTCTGGTTCAACTCTGATCATGCCTTTCTTGGACAACCAACTGAAGTCTCCTAGCCCTCTGTTGCTTCCTGCTAAAGTTTGCTCCATTCTTTATCTGTTCAAAATTTCTCACATAGTCAAAGCATTTGTAATTGACCTAAAAATGAGGAGAAAAATATAAACATTTGCTAACGGAGTTTCCATGATCTCTGCAGGATGCTGTTACTCCACTTTCTGAATCAGAAGCCATTGATTTAGTTAAGACATGCTTTGCTTCAGCAACAGAAAGGGATATATACACTGTAAGTCATTTATATGCTGTCTTTTTGGCGATCTGTTTTTGAATTCAAACTCTGAGTCTTCTTGGACTTCATTTTATTAACCACCAGAAAATTTCCAATTTCCTTTCCCTTTTTTTCCCACGCCCCTCCAAAATCTACTTTTTTGCGGACTCTTCCAAATACCTGCCACACACGTGTTGACAGGACAGGGGTGTGGGATCTATCACGGATTTGGTCAACTTACCTTGGTTACTTTGATCTCATTCTATGATCGAGAAGTATAGATTGATTGGTATTTGTTTTTGATAGTAGGGTTTGTCGCATATATATATATGCTTTTCTATTACATGAGGTAAGAATAAAATGTTGGTGTTTATAAACAATGAAAGTTTTATTAGGTGTAGTTCAATAACTTTAGCTAATCTGAATATATATTTTATGTGTCGTAATATATATTTATTGGTTGTATCCACCATCTGTATCCGCACTCAGATCCTAAAATTTAAGTGATGAAGAATCGGTCCTTTAGATCCACACCCTAGTCCGAGCACCATAGGAACAAACGCTTTCACTATCGGTCTGTATTTCTGAATGTTTTTCTCCCTTGTTGCAGGGTGACAGACTGGAGATAGTCGTATTAAATGCTGATGGCATTCGTAGAGAAGGAATGGATCTGAGGAAAGACTGATTTCTTGTGTTTCTTATCCGATTATGAATGAATGTAATGAGATTAATTTAAATTATGAAAAGATTGGCAGTTTAAACTAATTTAGTTTGAAAAGAAAGGTAAGTGGCTTAGAGTGATTATTGGTATTCATTGTCAGCTCCTGACTGTGGAGTGTCCTTGAGAATCTCTCTGCTGGGTGGATTTTATGTATTTGGTAAGCTTTCATCAAAAAGGAAGCCTTTCGGCTCAAATTGGTGCGTTTAGTGGACAGCTTATGTTTCCCTCTTTAAATTATGTAATGTTCTGAATCTAACCAGTAGCTTCTGACATTGGCCAACGTCTCTTTCAAAATGATGACATCTCTGCTAGTGTATTGAAACGAGTAGAAGGATGCTGATTGCACACAGGCTTAATCACGCTTTTTATTTGTCTATTTTTGTTCGTAACTGGTTGCTTGTACATACAAATCACAAGTTTTAGGGCTGATTGGTTGGGACAATCTTTCTATGGTGTCCACTAGTTTTTGCTGGAAACAGTTGCCTAATACTTTTTTCTTTTATATATTAATGACCATTCTTTAGATTGGCTTAAGGTGTTGCCTCAGCAGCACTGAGAAGAACTAAAGTGTGGCCATAAATAATACTGTATTTCAGATTTTCAGTATTTGCAAGTATTGGTTTAGACAGGTTAGGTGGAGTTCCCTTTGAGAACTATAAGTACTTCGTTTCCAATCTCTCTCCCCTATTTCATCCACTTTAATGTTTGTAAAGCTGGCTGAGCGTAGACTTGTATGTTCATGCAACTATTAGGGAATATTAAAATATAACCTTTAACATTTAAATAATTACTATTTCAACTTTAATACTCTTTTTTCCAATTTCAGCCAAATATTATCCAAAATGCGTACTCCGTTCTCCATAAAATGGGTGTTTTCTTGTAAAAGTAACCTTTGTACTGATGGATTAGATTTGTCATATTGCATCTTCGTGATGTTGAAATTACACTAGCAGAAAAGAGAGGTGACCTAGAATTTGGCTTTGATTGCGACCCAAAACGACATTCATCCACAATAGACAATACGCAAGGCCCACGCCTATCCTCATCAAAGCATTAAGCAGTGTTAATCTACATAATTGAAACTTTCATGGAAAAAAGTTCTCGTGCTTATTGTAGCTTGACCTCATTCAACCTTTCACTTGATGAATGTATTAGAAGTGGCGTATTTGAATGAACATACATTGTCTTTTTCGTCATACCTTTTTCATGAATTTTTATTGTCCCTAGATGTGATTTATTTAAATCACCATTGTGGGTTTCTTTTTGTCGTGATTTGGACCACTTAGGTTGGTTCCTTTTATAGAAACTTTAAGCTCATACATATGTACTAAAATAAAAACCTCTTTCAATGGTGTATACTTAATAGGACAAGTGTCAGCCTAGTATACTATAAAGTACTTCAATTAATATATCCAGTGAGATCGCTAGGACAAGTGTCACCGTATACCTTTTTCCACCTTCTGAGATTGCTTATTATTTAAGTTTTTCGATTTTTCATGTAAGTTTTACTGTCCTTTCCATATGTACAAGACGCCTTTAGCATTATTTTAATTTCTTACGTAGTTGGGAAAAATATATTCTAATTAAGTTGGTTTCCGAAGCTAGTCTTTTGTCTTGGTCCTTTTTAATTAATGTTCTCTTTTTTTTTAATTTGTCAAAAGCCACACCAAGTTGGTTTAATTTATAATTTCCTATTCCTTGTAGAAAAGGAACTTTGAATCCTTTTTTGTGTAGGAATCGTAGTTATAAAGAAAATTACTATTTACTAGTACTATATTAACCGTTCATGTAGCAGGGGCTAAGTTGTCTGCTTAAAGAAAAAGTTTATGTGGAATTAATAGATGATGAGTCTCTCAGGAATGCCTTCAGCGTCTACAATGTTCCAGGCATATGCCTCATTATCTACTTCAATTACCCTTTTAAAGACAGTGCTGAATCAACTGCTTCCTCAGCAACTCCAGCTGTATATCATCACCAAAATCCGTAGCTATTTTCGCCCAAATTCATCAGACGTAACTCTGGTTATCGAAGAAAGAGATGGCATGGGCCTTAACGAGGTTTACACTGCTGCTGAAATCTATTTGTCTGCCCGAATCAGCCCTGAATTTCAACGTTTCAAAATTAGCAAACGGCCCAAAGACGAAAACATGAATGTTAAATTCGGGAATTGTGGAAAAATTACTGATTCCTTTGAAGAGATTGAATTGATCTGGAAGTTTGTCCGTGAAGCTAAAAAGATGATTTCGAGTTTTCGAGATGATGATGATGGTGATTTTTCTGAGATACGTTATTTTGAACTCAGCTTTAGCAAAGAACACAAGGATAGAATTTTAAATTGTTACATCCCTCTTGTACTCAACAAAGCGAAAGCCATGTGCGATGAGAAAAAAATTGTCAAGTTACATTCTCTAGCTAGTGGTAATTGTTATAGTTCTATAACTTGGGATACGGTGAACCTTGAGCACCCTTCAACTTTTGAGACAATAGCATTAGAACCAGCACTCAAAAAAACCATAATAGAAGACCTTGATAGGTTTTTGAAGAGGAAAGAGTTTTATAGGAGAGTTGGAAAAGCTTGGAAAAGGGGTTACTTATTGTATGGACCACCAGGGACAGGGAAATCAAGTTTGATTGCTGCAGTTGCTAATTATTTAAAGTTTGATATATATGATTTAGAGTTCTCTAATATAAGGCGCGATGCCGATTTGAGAAGGTTGTTGCTGAGCACCAAAAATAGGTCTATACTTGTCATTGAAGACATTGATTGCAGCGTGACGATGACTGAAAGAACTGAAAATCGCACAAATCACTCTGCAAATGGTCGTTCACGGGATCCTGAGGTACGTGCGTCCTCTTCACCCCAAATGCACTTCTTTTTATTTTCTTTCTGCTTTATTTTGAGGATATGTATTTAGGGGCTAATGTATAACTTATGGGTTCGTTTCGATATTTGATATAAATTTCGAACTCAGCAAACAAATACATCTTGATAGATGAAATTTAAATACTCAATTTATTTATTATTGTATATAGTTTCTCACTTGTGTTTTGTGCAGGTTACACTTGGAGGATTACTAAATTTCATAGATGGGCTATGGTCGAGTTGTGGTGATGAAAGGATTATTATATTTACCACAAATCACAAAGAGAAGCTTGATCCAGCTCTGTTGCGGCCTGGACGAATGGACATGCACATTCACTTGTCTTATTTAACAAGTGAAAGCTTTAAAGTTTTGGCAACTAATTATCTCGAAATAGACGATCCTCTTCACAGAGGTTTTAAGGAAGTACAAGAATTGATTGAAGGAGCACAAGTCACTCCTGCAGAAGTTGCTGAGCAACTTATGAAAAGTGAAGATCCTGATATTTGCATCGAAGGTCTTGTTAAATTTCTCAAGCGAAAAAGGATCAGTAATAATGAAGAGATGGAGAAGCAGGAAGACGCAAATAATATTAGTAATGGCGTGACCAATAATGAAGTAAAGAGGATCAAAGCTTTAAGTATGATATAATTTAGTTTATTATTAAAGAACGAAAAAAGATTTGTGCATTAATTTAATTTTTATTAATTAATGGGTTTTTAGTTATAGAACGACATGGTTGCATTAATCCCCCTTGAAAAATTTGGGTGGGGAAAGTGGATTGATTGTTACTTCACATGCAGTCCTGTGATATAGTTAGAATTTTAAAAATTAATTAATTTTTTTTTATTTTTTTACCGGAATTTTTTCCTATATTTTTAAAAATATTTTTAGTTATTAATTATTTTTTTTACCTAATTTTTAAATATATCAAAATTTCAACTCTACTGTGCCAATATGAATTGAAATATAGAGTATTTTTTTTAACAAGAGTATTTAACCTCTATATGTACTACAATAATCACAAGTATCTGTGAACTTCAAGTTAAGTCCTTAAAAGTGAAGTAATGTCTGGACTTTTAATTGAGTGGCAAAAGCTCAAGGGCCAATTTTTGATAGAAAAGTGTGTTATTAATTTTTGAATGAACAATCAAAATTTATGCAATAAGAGTTGTACTCTACTGAACACATGTCCTCATACAAAAGAATTCCTCATATTTTTATGAAACTATAAACACAACAAGCATATCATACCTTTTAGTTATGTTTTTTTTTTCATGAAAAAATGTTAAAGTTAAGTTGTAACTTTCATAACTATATATTTATGTGCATGCAAAACAGGTGTCTTAATTTAATGATTATGAACGCAAATAAATTTATTTTACAGAAGAAAACAAATATTTAAATCATTCAATATGTGAAATTCATTTGCTAATAAAAAAATTATTATTATTAGAAAAATATTTGACCATTTTCCGTTAATTTTACGATCTCATGGTTAATATATTATACTTAAAACCTTTTATATAAGCCCCAAAGACTATATATAACGAAGCAAAAGTTGCTTATTTCTTAACAATTTAAATATTTAAAGCTTTGAATTAAACTAATCAAATTTTCATATTAGTAAACAAAATATATTTACAACAAGATCTAAGGTAATATAGCACAACTGCATGGCAAACATTTTATTAGATTAAATTAACCCTTGCCATTATAAATCATAATATTAAGGTTTAACCTTGTAATAATACATTATAATTGAGCATCAAAAACAAGAATGACGACATTAATTTTTTGCGCACTTGTGTTAATTTTTATTTTATTTTATTTTGTACAATTTTTACTCAATATGGAGCTAATTGGTGCAAATAAAAACTGTTTGAAGGAGCACAATTCACTTTTGCAGAAGTTGCTGAGCAATTTATGAAGAATGAAGATTTTGGTGTTTGCATTGAAGGTCTTGAGAAGAGGACGTCAATAATGTTAGCAATGATGCAATTAATAATAATACTGATGTATATAATTCACTTTAATATTTCCCCTTTTTCTTTTTTTTTCTTCCCTTTCCTCCTATCAATTTACATTTTCACTATAATTTTATTTTTCAAAAGAATTTTCATGTAGTTGGTTTTGAATTTTTAACTTTATTAGATGTACTTTTCAGCACAAATATTACGACATGGTTTTATAGATGTATTAATCCTTTTTTAAAAAAATGTTGGTGTAGAGAGTGGAATTGATTGGTTCGTATTAATTTACGTGGCACTGTTTAAATTTTGAAAGTCAATCAAGTTATTTTTTAACAAAAAATTTTTATATGTCTTTTTAATATTTTAAGTTATTAATTATTATAATTTACATAATATATTAAATTAATTTCAAAAAACTTAAAGCTTTTATGTCTGAATTTACAATCAAAGATTAGAAATTGTGCCACAAAAATCAGGACGAAGGAGATTTTTTATTTTTTTTAACAAGAGTATTCAGCCTTGTGCTAGAATAATCACAAGTATCTATGAACTTCAAATTATGTCGTGAAGTAATGTCTTGATGGAAAAGAATCAAATATACCTCTATACTATTGAAAATAGTTTTAATATACCCCTTATTATATTTTCAGGCTAAATATATCCTTCTTATTATGCTTTCGATTCAAATATATCTCTTTCATTATATTTTGGTACAAATTCGCTCTTAATTTTAATGGAATAACACTTGAAAAGCTCAAAATTAAATAATTCATTCCCAATTTTAAATATCTAATTTTTTTAAGAATAAATAAAACTTTCAAGTACTAATTTGAGGTTTTTTTTTCACAATACAAAATGTATTGCATAATTTTAAGTACGAAATACATGAAATTTCTAAATACTAATTTGAGTCTTTTTTTCTAACAAAATGATAAGACAGAAAATGCTGCAAAATTATTTTGCAGCATTTTCCGTCTTATCATTTTGTAAGAAAAAAAGTCTCAAATTAGTACTTAAAAATTTCATTTATTAGTACTATATTGTCATTTCTAAGAAAAAAAAACTCAAATTAGTACTTGGAAACTTTATTTATTCCTAAAAAAGTCAGATATTTAAAATTGGGAATGAGTTATTTAATTTTGAGCTTTTCAAGTGTTCTTCCATTAAAATTCAAATTTGTATCAAAATATAATAAAAGGGGTATATTTGAATCGAAAGTATTTTTCCGACCTTTAATTGAGTGGCAAAAGCTCAAGAAGGGTCATTTTTTGGTAGAAAGTGTACTTATTAATTTTTGAATGAACAATCAAAATTTATGCAACAATAGTTAGACTCTACTGAACATTTGTCCTTATCTCTCTTTATCCAAAAGAATTCCTCAGAATATTTTTCAAGGACTTCTTCTAAAGGTATTTAAAAGCTTTCTACAAAATATATTATCCCTAATCTTTCCTAAGTTTAAGAATATCAGTTATTAATTTTCTCTTCAAGTTTAATGATATAGTGGGACACGTACTCATTGTTGGTGCTGTAGTTACCACATATTTACAACTAGTTTGACTGGTAATGACTAGATGATGAAATTTCTGAAACTATTAACACCAACAAGCACATCATGCATACCTTTTAGTTGTGGTTTTTTCTCATGAAAGAATGTTTGATGTTAAGTTACGATTTACATAAGTATGTATTTATCTGCATGCAAAGATGGTGTCTTAATTTATCTAATGATTATGAAGGCAAAGAAATTTATATTACAGAAGAAAACAAATATTAAAAAAAAATAGGAATTAATTTTTTAAATCATTCAATATTTGAAATTCATACACGTGATTAATTTAGTTCGGACTCCCGCGTCATAAGAGTCAGTAAAGAAGAGAAAATGATTATTACCAAAAATTTCTCTATTATCAAACTCAAATCCAAACTTTTTGTGAAGAATAAGAATAGAGGGATCACATGGCTATCACCTTATACCTATAAACATTAAATACTTTTGATATGCAAAATTCAACTGTTAATATTGTAATTACTTTTATGGAAAAAAGGGTAAAAATAAAATAAAATTGCACAAAAATTGTCTTTTGTTTATAGCTTTATCTAAAAATGCCCCTATTGTTAATAATTTGAATTAAAAATGGCTTTGCCGCTAATAGTTTGATAAAAAAAATGGCCCTATTGTTACTAAATGGATCAAAATGTCTTTTTCCAAATATATATATCATTTCTTTTCTTATTAAACACGTACTATTTCTAATAAAAATATTACTTTCAAGAACCCTATTCTTGTTTTCTTTCTTTTAAAATTACTTTAATTTTAAAATGTATGAAATAATTTTTCTTCTTAGTTTCATAATTGAAAGAGTATAACTTCAGGTACCTTCTTAACTAATAAAAGGTCATATATACGGAAGATCGCAATAACCCCATCATAATTTTCATTTCGATAACGATGAAAATTCATAATAAAATAAAAATATTTTTATTTTTTCATCTTTTTCGAATTGAAATAGGATAAAAATTTGCTAAAAAAAAATTATAAATAGAAAAATATTCGACCATTTTCCATTAATTTTAGAATGTCTTGGTTAATTAATATATTATACTTGAAGCCTTTTATATAAGCCCCGAAGACTTTTGGCTTGGGGGCCTAATTTAATTTTTTATTTTGCTGAGATTATATTGAAATTTGTAGAAAAAAGTACAAAATCATTACAAAAATTGCTTATTTCTTAACAATTAAATATTTAAATCTTTGAATTAAACTAATCAAACAAATTTATTTACAACAAGATCCAGATAATGTATCACAACCACATGACTAACATTTTTTTAGGTTGAATTAATCCTTGCCATTATAAATCATAATATTACTATTATATGAAGTTAAGGTTTTTATACCTTGTTAGAATACTATATTATAAATAAGTATGAAAAACAAGAATGACGAAATTAATTTTTTTTGCACAGTTTAAAAGCTTTTATTGAAATTTGGTTGAATGTCACTAATTTTATCGAACCACCTTGAGCACATAGAGACTTTCATTTATATTATCACAAGCTTATTAAGGATGTTGTTAAGAATATAATAACTCACTTGTGTTAATCTCTATTATTATGTTGTAATTATACTTTAATTTATGATTAAAAAAAATACAACACTTTTTGATAACTGATTTTTTTTAAGAAATAAAATAAGTAAAATACACATGTTATGATCGAATTGTGGGGATAAAAGAGTTACTATATTTACCATAAATCACAATTCACAACAAGAGTCTTTGATCCTCTATGGTGACAAATGAACATGCACATACACATGTCCTACTTAACAAGTGAAAGTTTTAAAGTATTTTAAAAAGTACAAGAGTTGATTGAAGGTGTACAAACTATCCCTGCAAAAGTTTATTGGAAAATTTATGAAAAATGAAAATCTCAATATTTTCATTGGAGGGCTTGTGAAAAATTTCAATCAAATATTTTTTCTAATAATACTACTGATCATGCAAAACATATTATTGATGATGTATGCTAAACACAAAGACATTTACTACTAAAATATGTAACTTCAAGTCTCCAATAAATTTGAGGAGTATAGGTAATTCATACTCAAGGAACTATTGACGAAGAAAATTCTTTTTTGATTTGTTAAAATAAATAAATAAATTATTTTCAATATAAGAGATTAATATAAAAAAAATTAGATAGAATATTAATTATTAAATGAACCATCAAAATCAATGCAACAACATATGATTGGACAACTGAACACTTCTTTGTCCAAAACGAGTAGCCACATATGTTTGCAGATTATTACACTATAAAAGAATTTGATATTAACTATAAAGCCATCGTTAAATTATTCGTAGCTAACAGATATTTTAAATATTCATTGGTAATTCATTACAAAATAAAATTAGGAACGAATTTTGTTATTTTACTATAAAATTTGTCAGTCAATATTTTTTTGGTGGAATAACTTTTTTGTTACAAAATTGTCTGGGCGATAATTACTTTAGCGGTGTTAGTACACGTGCTTTAAGTACAAATACGAGTGTTTGTGACTGCTCCTTTTTTTTTTTTTCCAGAAAATTTCACATGTGCTTTCTTTTCCAATTAAATGACCATCAACACATCACAAGATTCTTTTTCTAACAAAGTAGGAACAAACAAATCAAGCTTTTTTAAAGCTACAATTATCTTATTCATGTTATTATATTTTTTTGAAGGACTTTTCCAAAAGACATTTGAAAATTAGCTTAATTTCCATAAGACGTATTATTCCTCATCTTTCCTAGCTCTGAGAATATAGGACGCTGGTAAGAAAAGAACAAATGTCAGATTATTAATAAGTGAAAATCAATTATTTTTTTCTCTAAGTTTGATATAGCAGAACACGTACTTCTTGTTCGTGTTGTAGTTAACACATATATGTTTGCACCTAGTTTGATTGATGACGATTAGATACCAAAAAAATATCATACTATTTAATTAGTTATGTTTTTTCACGAGAGAATCTTGCGTAAAACTCTAACGATCGTAACTATATACAGGGCAGGGTTAGTATTTTTATTAAAGGGGTTGAAAAATGTTAAAGAAGTAAATAATAAGGGATTCTACATTGTTCTACTTATTTGCATGAAAAATAATAATCTTAGCCTTATATATATATTATAATTTTCTATCGAAAAGAATTCGGATGAACCCTTATTCTCACTTAGCTTTGCCCTCGACTAATATATACTACCTCCGTCCCATAGTAGATGGGCATTTTGCTATAAATGTTTGTCCCATATTACTTGATCACTTATTAAATTAAGATAAAATTAATTATTTTTTTCTATTTTACCCTACAATTAATATGACCTTTTGAATGTAAACAATTTTCAATACTAGTTATTTCTATAATCTATCTATACTGCATTGATATAAACAAAGGGCAAAATGGTAAAGTCTCCAATGTATTAATAATTTCTTAATCACCATGTAAAATTGGAAGTGTCTATATAATATGGGACGGAGATAATACTTATTCAAAATAGAATGAAGCTTGTTTATCTGCATGCGAATTGATGCGTTAATTTGAGATGTCAAAGGGGCTTCTTACTTCCCAAACATATCCTCCTACATCTATATATAAACGCTGATTTATTAAAAATATGCAAAAAAGTACTTTAAATTGTTGATTAATCATGAGAGATGGCTTAGAATGATTACGACGGGAAATAAATTTATATTATAGGAGAAAGAGAAATATATATTAGAAAGAAAAAAAAAAAAGAGGAATTGATTTTGCTTCTTTTTTCATTTTCCGGGCAACTCCATTGAAATGCGGATTCGAGTTTCACCCAAAAAAAGTTATTAAGAAAAAATTTCCACATGTTTGTCCTGTGAGAAAAAAAAATCTTCTTACCTTTATTAGATGATCTTTTGAGCAATAAACATTAGAGACTATAACGTTTTGTATGATGCATTAATGTATTCTTATTCAAAACTCTTTAGATGTGGTCAGTGGGATTGTTTGGTAAATGCATTATTTTTCTCACAAGAATATATATCTAGCCATTATATATGTAATAACTCTTTTGTATCAATTTGTATGATACTTTTTTCTTTTTAATTCGCTTTAAAAATAATAGTATTAATTTTTTATAATTGAAAATAATTTAACTTCAAAATTTATATTTTATATTTAATGAAATAATTTATAATCACACAAATAATTAATGAATATTAATTGTAGATTATAAATTTTAAAAATATTTTATTTTTATTTAAATTTTATATCAAATTAAATAAATTATATAAATTGAAACTAACTGAGTATAAAAGTCTACAATAGTCACAAGTGGTACTAAAGTAGTGTCGGAACCTTTTAATTGAGGCAAAAATTGAAGGGGTGATCAATATCTGTTTGCAGATTATTGGGCCCAGTGCATAGATTACAAGTACAAGTGTTTTGTTTTTGTTTGTACGATATATGTACAAGTGTTTGGCTCCGCTTTGCAGAAAAGTGTCACATTTGTTTTTTGTTTTTTTAATTTTCATTCATTGGGTAAGAAATCGTTCACTCATGTGCTTTGTTTTCCAAAGAAATACACTAACATTTAAAATAGCAGGAAATTCATTCTCTAAGAAATCTGGAACAAACAAATTAAAAAATTTCAAAGCTACTTAGATGTTTTTCATATTTTGGAGGACTTTTAACTTTGAGAATATGGGATGCTGGTTAGAGAGAAACAAATGCCAGATTAGACATACATAAAATAGGATGGTGATAATCAACTATTAATGACTAGTCATCAAAGAAAATAATTAAAATAAACAGAAAGGTGATAATCAACAAAGGAAAACATACCAATATGAATTGTGATGCGGAGGTGTAACTATTTCATTCTAAACAAAAGGTCTCGAGTTTGAATCCTGGTTATGGAGAAAATTCTATTGGAAGCGTCACCCCTAAACAAACCCTGTAGTGCGCAATTCAGATTTAGTCGGAGCTCCAATATGAACTCTAAACACCGAGTGAAAAAATTCAAAAAATAAAAATTAAAAAAATACACCACGTGAAGGATTCCCTCTGCGTGGTGCCTAAGTAGAGAGGTACACTCCATTATAGATGTCCACATTTCTCATCGTACAACACATAAAACTCCAACCACTGAAAACATGCAATGCCAGCAAGTTAGGCAGAACTTGTTTGTACTGAATTTTTGTTCAATTAATCATTTGAATACATAATAAAATGTTCCTACTAAACGTTCTCGATTTAAAATTTAGTACTACAATAGTCACAAGTATTTTATATAGTAGTGTCTTAATTAACCTTTTAATTGAATGGGGGTAATCTGTTTGCAGATTATGGGGACCTGTGCTTAGATACTAGGACAAGTGATTTTGTTTTTGTTTGTAAGATACAAGTACAGCAGCTCTGTTTTGCAGAAAAGTTATGTGTTTCTATTTTCTTTTCATTCAATTTGCAAGACAACTCCATCAAAAACCCCTGTCTGTGTTCAAAACCACTCACTCAACACTAGCTAGGAGGTGACCAGCAGAACGAAACTACGTGCTTACTGTTAGACAATTCTCAAATATGTTATCTGCTCAATATAGAAGGGGATTTTCACTTATAGTCACTCAAAAATATCTTAATTATGCTCCATAGTTATAGTTTACTAATTACAATTCGTAGCTATAATTATAGCACCGTTTGTATAATTCGCGAAATATTTGTATACATTTGTATAATTTGTTATACAATTCGCAATTTTTGTATAACGCTTGTATATTCACTATACAATTCATGCACACCGTTTATATAATTCGCTATACAATTTGCAGTGTTTGTATATTTCGCTATACAATTCGATTTGCGCACAACATTTGTATAAATCTCGCGAATTATACAAAACTCAACTGTATAATCGCACGAATTATACAAAACTCAAATTGTAATTACAGCTAGATGTTTGCCGCAAGCCATAATTAATTCAAACTATAACTATGTTAGCTAATTAACTAGTATATGTTTGCTTATCCGTGTAATAGCCATAATTAATTCAAATTATAGCTATGTTAGCTAATTAATTAGTATATGTTTGCTTATCTGCGCAATTTTTCCAATAAAGAACAGTAAACCAGAAATATTATTAAGATAAAATAAAAAAAAATATTCGAATCCACAAAATTTAATGTGTGTTTTAAAGAAATTTAATCTCTTACTGTATTCAAAGTTGTGGATTATTTTCTCTTAAGATAAAATAGATAAACCTATTAAAGAAGTAGCGGTACCTCACATTTCAATAACTTCAGCATATTCAAAAGTCAGCAACAAAATTACACAAACACTTTACTTTGTTTGTAAGAAAATGTATGTAGAAGGAGGACAAACTGAGAGAAAACCTCTTTATTTATAGCCAACAATGGTTGCGAACTTACTTGTTCAAAACAGACTTATCTGTTTAGAACATGCATGATGTATTTTGGGGAAAAAATGTATGTTCGGAAGGAACAAGTCATTTCTAAAACAGTTCCACAAATTTCAAATTAATTTCGTTGAGAAAATTAATTAGTTAACTCTGTTACGTGAATTAATTAATTCAAAATTTTAATTAATTAATAAATAATTCAGCGAATTGATATTGAGAAATAAGATTTATTAATAAGATTGATAAATAATTTTTTTCTAAAAAATTATCAATCAATCAATTAATCGCCGATGTCGAGCACAAGGGGCACCTGACGGGACAGATCACTATTGCAGAAAGAGATAGAACCGGGGGAAGAATTATGGCTATAAAGGTCATCACCCTCTTAAGCAGCTTCTACTTAGCCCTTTAAAAGCCAAATAAATTATTTATCTGCCAATTAAAGAGAAATAACTTTTCATTTTTATCCAAAATTCATTTTCTAAAATGTTTGGGACAAACTATTAAACTTTTTCAAAGCCACGTACAGTTTTACTGATATTTACTGGGCATCCATGCATTTTTTTTCTTTACATGTGTGAATTATCTTGGTCTCATCTTTTTTATTTTATCCATCACGAAAATCATTTACATTAATCTTGTTTCGAATATTTTTGCTTATTCTTACACATTCATTTTAACATTTTTATTTTTGCTACTTTCATCTTTTGAATGTGTGATTTTTTGAATGAACAACACTCTGTCTCATACCACATAGGTCTGGCAACTATCTTATAAAATTTACATTTAATTCTTGATGACACATTCTTATCACACAAAATACCAAATATGAGCCTACATTTCATCCAACATGCTCCGGTATGATGTCAATCATCAGGAGAGAAAATTTCAAGTATCTTAAATCAGTAACCTATTCATATTAGTGGATCGTAGAGTGATATTTTAGATAGATAAAATTTAAATTTCAACACATAAAATTGAATATTCTGGGTAAAATATGAGTTAGACTAATGGATTAAGAATTCAATTTTCATTCACTCAAAATTCATGATATCATCAAAAATATACTATCTATCTTCTCTTCCTTTTTATGTTTTTTTTTGTCTTTATAGTTGACCATTTGAAAATATATATTTTTTTCTTTTAATCCTCTAAATATTATAAGTATTGTTTAGCATTTTGCAGAAAAACATCTTCTTTAATTCCCTTCTTTCTGGTGCATACTTAATTACCAAAGCAAGATCAACAAGTATATAACTATCTTGTTTTGTATCTTTTATTTTCCACAATATGAAATAACTGAATTTGCATTTAAAAACGTATTGAAAGTATGAATTTTCGATCAATGATTTTGAATGACATGTTGATCACTAACTAGTCAATTTCCTTTTTGTTGTAATTGTTTTTATCAATATTAGATGCACATATATCATTAAAGAGTAGATAACTTTATTAATATTAAATGTGCATACTCTTTTGTTAATTATAATTATTTTCTTATTCATTCAATTTTATATTGAATTACAAACAAAATAGTAGTGAGCAAGGTCATGTATTATTATTGATATGGCTTAAAGTGAATTACAAACATTACAGTAGTGTGCAAAGTCCTATATTATTTTTGATATGCCTTAAAGTGCATTAAGCACGTTTTACTCTTAAAAGGAGAGCTGTATTTACTCTGGAATTAAGATTGTGATGAATATTTCTACCATTTGTTATTAAGCATTTCTTATTGAAAATTTATAGGAATTTTTTTATGAATTTTAAGATATAATAAAACTAAGAAAAGTATTTTACATTCTTCGTCCAAAAAAAAACCGAAATATTTTTTGAATATTAAATTCTCAAGTAGAATGCTAGTTATTCATGGAAATACAGATAAATATGAATCAATTTGTTTTTTATCCAAATTATATGTCACCCAATTCACTTTTATCCATATATATGAAATATACATGGATTGAATTATAATCAATTTTATGTTGATCCATTTAAACCCGCTGAAATATAACCCAACATGCTAATTCTAAAATCAAATTATTTAATATTTTTTTTCAAAAATTACTTTTACTGAGAAACAAATTATGTTTGACCAACAAATTTTCAAAAATATTTTTGCACGGTAATTAGTAGTCGATCATACATTAATAGTGCTTCTAAGAGCCTATTTAAACTTAAAAATAATTACTTAAAGTTTATCTTAGCCAAATACTATAAAAGTGATTAAAAAGGTTTATCTTACCCAAATACTATAAAAATGATTAAAATTTATTTCAATTTAAGAACACTTGAAATAAGTCAAATCAAACATGCTTTGAATAATTTTTTTTCAAAAGTATGTCAAGAATTACTTTTGGAGAGTTAGCTATTTTAATTTCTGAAAAATAACTTTTGCTACTTTCAAGAAATATTTATTTTCTCTCCAAAATTTAACTAAATAACTTATTTAAAAAATATATATTTTAGAAAAATATATATACATTTTTGACTTCTCAAAAATAGACCAAATAGAATAAATTTGATACGACGCCGAACTGATATAAAGAGAGATTCTTAACAATGAAGGATATGGAATTTTTGTTTTTCGTTTAAAATATGACTAGAATTTTATATATTATTCCCATAACGTCAAGAAAGTTGTTTTCTTGCGGTCTATTTTGGTTGTGATTCCAAAATGTTTTCTCCGTTTCACATTATTTAGTTCTGATACTAAAATTAATATTCTCCTTTTACTAATTTTAGTAAGTTAAAGAAAAAATTATTAATTTTTTCATACTATTTTAGCATTAAATAATAATAATAATTAAATTTAAAGTTATAAAATATCATTAAATAAATTAATTTAGTAAGATACACCCATAATAAAAACTTGCTTAAGAATTATGTCAAGTGATATGGGTCTAGTAAAACGAACCAAATTAAAGAAAATAATTATCATTTTAGAATATTTAAATATAATTATTTATTATTTTACTTTTAATCTTTATTTAATAAAATATGGTGATAAATAAATAATATTAAATTGAAATTTAAAATAATAAAAAAATTAGTTAAATTATTTATTTAATATTTTTTTAAATATATTAAAAAATATGATAAGTAAAATGGATCGATAAAAAAAGAGTAATATCACTTCCTCCATCCATATTAGTTGTCATGTATATTAAAATTACTTGTCCCAAAATAGTTGTCAATTTAAATAAATAAGAGAGAATTAATTATTTTTTTTTGACTTTGCCATTATTATTAATTATTCAAGAATTAAGAGTTAGGTAAATAGATAAAAATTAAAAAATTAATAAAGTTTATATTAGTCAAATAATATTTTTAATTAATATTTTTTTAAAATTGTGTAAAATTTTATAATGACAATTAAAACGGTACGGAGGGAGTATACTTATTATCGAAGTAATGAAGCTTCTTCAACTTCAATGAAATTGATGTCTTAATCTAATGATTACTCCTCCCGTGTCAGATTAAAAGAACATTTTATTAAAAATATTTATTGAATATTACTTGATCATTTACTAACTCAAAATAAAATTAATTAATTTTTTTTAATTTATTTCTATAATTAATATGCTTTGAAAGTTTAAATAAATTGTGAAGATCCAAAAATTTTCTTTTTAAAGAGGTTAATTAATATGAGCAAAAGGTAAAATAGTAA
Organism: Solanum dulcamara; assembly: GCF_947179165.1. NCBI lineage: Eukaryota > Viridiplantae > Streptophyta > Magnoliopsida > Solanales > Solanaceae > Solanum > Solanum dulcamara. The sequence continues at coordinate 53,840,946 of NC_077247.1, read as the reverse complement.
AGTTGATTAATATTTATTAATCATCATGTAAAATAGAAAGTGTTTATTTAATATGAAAGGGAGGAAATATTAGTAAAAACAAACAGAAAGACGATGATCAACCAATTGAAAATACACCACGTGAAGGATTCCCTCTGCGTGATGCCCAAGTAGAGGCACATTCCAGTGTAGATGTCCACATTTTCTTATCGTACAAGTCTTCATTTCAACCATTTATAATATGCCACGTTAGCAAGTTATGCACAAAACATTTGCTCCAATTTGACAAACGTAAAACAGTGGTTTTGTCGAAGTGGAAACACTTTATAGAAAAATAATAATTCTATAAAAAGATTTTATGCTATTTTACAACTTTTTATGTAGAATTTTTTTTAACAAAAATACATCAATTAAATAAATTATAAAGAATTATCGCACATTTTGTATAATAGACCCTTGTGGTCGGGTTTTTCTCCGGATCTTGCATATATCGAAAGTTTTAAGATACCGAACTGCTCTTTTTTATATAATTAAAAATTAAATATGAATATACCTTTCTTTTCAATTCTATAAATCAAAATTTAATTCGATAAAATATAAAAAACAATAAAATGATTGTAAGCACGTATCATATAGGCTTCTTAGCAATTGTAATTTACGGATCCTAACATTTTTATGTCAAAAACAATAAAACAAATATTCAAAGTTAGAATTTTGATTGAGTGAATAATGTGAATTTCAGTCTAATCTATAAACATATATGAGAAAGAAAAAAATAATATTCTAGCTAACATTTACACCATATATTCGTGGCGATCAAGCTTGCTCGTTTATCGCTCAATTTAGTTGTTGAAATCCTCAAGCTTCCGCATATAAATAGACTCCAGCTTTCCCTGTCTCAGTCGCCTGTACCTCCAATTCTCCTGTCCCTTCACCGTCGCCGGCCGTATTCACTGAATTCCGGCAACCCAGTTAACATTTCAATTCCCCTTATCAAAAACGCCGAAAATGTACGACGTTTCAAAAATGCAGAACACGGCATCAACTTTATTCTCGGCGTACGCTTCTCTAGCGGCGTCGATGATGCTTGTTCGCACCATGGCTAACGATATCATCCCAAAATCACTCCTCACATATATCCAATCAGCTATCAGTTATCTCTTCACTCCACTTTCAACCCAACTCACAATAATCGTCGACGAACAGTGTGGAATGACCCGAAATCAAGTTTACGAGGCTGCCGAAATTTACCTCCGTACCAAGATCGGCCCAAACGCCGACAAAGTCCGGGCCCACAAAACCCCTAAACAGAAAAACATCAACGTAAGCGTAGAGAAGGATGAGGAGATCACTGATGTATACGGCGTCGTACAGATGAAATGGAGATTGATCTCTGTTGAGCCTCAGGAAAGACATGGGTATACCCCAGAAAAAAGATTTTTTGAGCTGAGTTTTAATAAGAAGTTTAAAGAAAGTGTTTTGAATGAGTATTTACCCTTTGTGTTGACAAAGGCTAAAGAGATTCAAGATAATGATAGGGCTGTGAAATTGTATACAAGGGATTGTCCTTGTGGTAGCGATGATGATGGATATGGGTATGGAGCTGGGGGTGGTGGGGTTTGGGGTTCCATAAATTTGGATCATCCTGCAACTTTTGATACTTTGGCTATGGAACCTGAAATGAAGAAGATGATAATTGAAGATCTTGATAGATTTGTGAAAAGGAGAGATTTTTACAAGAAGGTTGGTAAGGCTTGGAAAAGAGGGTATCTTTTGTATGGACCTCCAGGAACAGGGAAATCTAGCTTGATTGCAGCCATGGCCAATTACTTGAAGTTTGATATATATGATTTGGAACTTACCAGTTTGTATTCTAACTCGGAATTGAGAAGGATTTTGATCTCCACTTCGAACCGATCCATTATTGTGATTGAAGATATTGATTGTAGTGTGGAAATGCACGATCGAAATCTTGGGCATCAACCCACTGACACTAAGGTCTGACTTTGTTCTCCTTCTGTTCCAATTTTAGTATCATATTGATTTCCCATCAAAGATAGTATTTTTGAAAATGTTTAATCCTTAAGTTGTTTAATTTCTCGTGCAGATAACGTTATCGGGTTTGTTGAACTTCATTGATGGATTGTGGTCCAATTGTGGGGATGAAAGAATTATTGTATTCACAACCAACCATAAGGAGAAATTGGATCCTGCTCTGTTGAGACCTGGTCGAATGGATATGCATATTCATATGTCCTATTGTACTAATCAGAGTTTCAAGATTCTGGCTTTTAACTACTTGGGTGTTTCTGATCATAGACTATTCGGAGAGATTGAAGGCTTAATCAAGAATGTAGAGGTGACCCCTGCAGAAGTTGCAGAAGAACTGATGAGAAGTGAGGTTGCTGATGTTGTCCTTGAGGGAGTGCTTAATTTGCTCAAGCGAAAAGCGGATGAAGCCAATGAAATCAAGGAGGAGAAGAGTCCTAGCACCCAAGAAGGCGATGAGAAGGACGAGATTGAGGAAGAAAAGGTTGATGGTAATCAGATTCAAGAAGCTAAAAGACTGAGAACTGAACTTCTGATACATACTTTAGGAAACCAAAGGAGAGGAAGAATGAGAATAGGAAGACCGAATAGAGGACGAGGGGGGCGTAGGTAAGGGAAAAGGGAGATCGAAAGATGTAGGTATTATACTGGTGCAATTTCTCGATGCTTAATGTATAAACGTATGCACTTTTCTCTTGTTTTTTGAATCAAATATAGAAGTGCAGGGTAAAGAGTAAATAAATTTCTTAACTTTTCGAGATCAGGACAACTGCAATGCAGATGTTATTGTAACAAGTTCTCAGGAGCTTTGCATGGTTCCAATGTTATCTTAGTACAGTATTACTAGCATTTTACTAATCAATTGAAGTAACGACTCTGTTAGTTCACAGGACAAAATATAGCCGTTACTCTAATACATTTCTCTTGACTTGAGGAGCTGATATCTAGGCTCTTGAATTGCTCCAACATAAAGAATTTGTAGAATTGTGTATCAAGCATTTACTTGACAAGGATGGCATTCCGAAATATGTTAGATCGAATTACAGTTTGTAGTATTTTTCATGCAGTTTCACTCTATCAAAAATGCTATTTATAAGAAAATAAGTTAATCATATTTGACCTTAATCTATGCGTAATAAGGTCAAATTACTACTGCTGAGAAATGTAGTAACTCTTAACCAAGACAATATTTCAGTCCTCCAACTAGCAAAATTCAGCTGCTTTATTTGTCTCTTTTCACGTTGGAGTATTGAACTAGAGATATTTTAAGAGAAAGGCTATCAGTTTCATTCTTGCTTTTCTTTGCCTTTTTTTTTTTAATTATACTTGTCTACATATGGTTAAGAATTTTTTCTTGAGAAGAGTAGCTAGAAAATTTAAAAAGCTATGAGAAATAAAATAATAAAAAATCTTGTCAAACTACAAGAGCTTATAAAATGAAACATTTGATTTTGAACTCGTAAGAAATTTTGGTATTTTATCAAATGCATAAATAAATCAAAAGTGCTTAATATAAGTTAATGTAGGTGTTTAGTCACTAATAAACTTAATCAAATGCCCTCTAAATCATATAAATAGCATCCATTTCTCATTTTCCTTCTCTTTTCAACCATGCATTTGGTCTTCTTCTCAATTTGTGGCGTAAGTCATAGTGTCCACACCTTCCTTATTTGCTTTGAACGAAACAGAGGTGAGTAGAGATGAACATGGCATCATACATATCAAAGTTAAAATTTTATATTGTGATTTTGGTATAGTATTTGATATGTATTTTAAAATTTGATATTTATAATAAAATTATCGGAATATCGAATATCATATTACATATATAATTTTTGTATATTTATTATAGTACCAATAAATATATAAAGTAACTAATTGTTGCCTTGTTTAAATGATAGAATTTCGACTGCTATATCTAAATTGAAATATTTTTTTGGTGGAATTGATTTAGAAAAAAAGAATTGTTTGAGACGTTTTTCTGAAAAAATCAAAAAGATATTTCTCTATTATATTAATATATATAAGTTGAATTTGGATAAATTATGATTACTAATTCATGATATGGTACGCAAAATAATTACTGAACTTAAAAATATCAAAATAATTTAGTATAATAATATAATTTTTTTTAAAATAAAAAATTAAAATTACTGAATATCATATGATACATGATACCCGATGACTTTGAATTATTCTTCGAACCGTGTTGTCCCCATTTCTCTCAGTTTCTCATCTTCTTCCTTAACTCATTTTTCAAGTCTCTCTCTTTAACACTGCAACTTTGAAAAGTTGAATTTGTCAAATCCCTTTTGGTGATAACTGTGGCAGCAGCATCTTCCTCTTTCACAAGTAAGCGTTACGCACCTCTGTTAAATTTTCTTAACAGTCCCCTTTTCATGAACAATTAATCTGGTCTTCTATTCTTGTTAACTTAGCTTATCATCGAAAATTTGACTCTAAATTACTCAAGAAACATCAAGATTCGAATGCTTCACGGACTAGTTAAGCAGAATTATAGTATATGGGTTATTATGTGATAAGCTTACTCATAATAATTACCAAATGATTGGGGATTAGATGCCAAGTCTAAGAATTACTTGTATTAAATTTGTGTCTCCTTCATTACTAATACAAGGCTGCTTACTTTAAAGGGTATTTTTTACTACCGTATCATTTTAGGTTTTTTTATTCAGGTATTGCTAATAGTACATGTATCTTTTCTTCATATTCTATCGGAGATAAAATAATACTAGATCCAGGTTATATATTGTTAATGTGGAAAATAAATTGAACCAGACATTGTATTCCTAGTTCTATCCTGATAATATATTATTCTTACAAGGTAAACCAATCGAGGCATAAGTGTGTGTCAAGAAGATATCATAGTCCTTGACAGACTTAGATGTTTCCTTTTGTAGGAGGTAACACTTAATTGCAAAACAAATTTCATGTTTACTACACTACAACATACCCAGTGTAGTCTCACAAGTGGAATCTGGGGAGGGTAGGACGTACACAGACCTTATCGCCACATTTGTGCGGTAGAGAGGCTGTTTGCTGTTTATGAAAATGGCAATGTGAAACCATAAGTATATTCTTGAGTCCCTCCACACCCTTGCCTGCTAGCAATAATATGATTCTTTGGTCTTATCAGGTGAGCCAATTTCATTGTGCTGCATTTCAGAAATTTGAAGTAGAAGAAATGGTGGATGCAGTGGTAACTGTATTCTTGGAGAAACTGCTTAATGTTCTCACTGAGGAAAGCAGATTTCTAAGTCAATACAGACAAAAGTTTGAAAAGCTGAAGAATGAACTGCTATTCATGCAAAGCTTTCTCAAGGATGCAGAGAGGCTCAAGAGGAAACACGTCACCCTTAAAGCGGTCATGGCCTGTTTGCGAGACTTAATCTTTGAAGCTGAAGAGATACTGGAGGACTGCCACAATCAATCAGCAGATAGTAATGGGGCTACTAGAATTTCTACGCGCTTCCATCCCAAAAGGCTATGTCATCGCTATCAAACTGGGAAGCGACTTGCTGAAATCAATGAGAAGATCTCAGAAATAAAGCAAAACATTTCGACATACCTTGGAGTGCCACTTATGAAAGAAGGAAGTATGGAGGCACACAATAATCTTATGACAAGATGGACTTCTTCCCTTTATGACCACACTCAGGTTGTTGGTTTGGAAGGTGACACAGAGAAGATAAAGGATTGGCTATTTGAAGCAAGTGATGGTTTACTTGCCATTGCATTTGTGGGTATGGGAGGGCTCGGAAAAACCACTCTTGCTCAGAAAATCTTCAATGAAAGAAGCGTGGAGAATCACTTCGAGAGGAGAATTTGGGTGTCTGTTTCTCAAACATTTACTGAGGAACAAGTCATGAGAAGCATATTGAAGAGTTTGGGAGATGCATGCATTGGTGATGACCAGAGTGAATTGTTAAGAAAAATAAATCAGTACCTTTTAGGAAAGAGGTTTTTGATTGTTATGGATGATGTTTGGAGCTTGGACAATGCTTGGTGGCAGAAAATCTATTCTGGACTACCCAAAGGAAATGGGAGCAGTGTTATTGTAACTACGAGAAATGAGTTAGTCGCTCGCAAGATGGGTGTCACAGAAGCAAGGACACACTGGCCAAAATTCCTCAATGAGGACTACAGTTGGTTACTGTTCCGGAAGATTGCATTTGCAGCGACTGCAGGTGAATGCATTTTTCCTGAATTGGAGAATGTGGGAAAGGAGATTGTGGAAAAATGTAAGGGTCTTCCATTAGCAATCAAAGCAGTAGGAGGAGTGATGCTTTGTAAACCACCTTACTATCATGAATGGAGGCGTATTGCAAATCATTTCCGCGATGAATTGAAAGAAAATGATGACTCAGTGATGGCTTCATTACAGTTGAGCTACGATGAACTCCCTCCATACTTAAAATCCTGTTTCCTCTGTTTTTCACTCTTTCCTGAGGATTGTGTCATACCAAAAGACCAGCTGATCCGTTGGTGGATCGGAGAAAGCTTCATCCCTCTAAGAAGTGGTAGGTTATCAACTGAAGTTGGAGAAGATTGTTTCTCACAACTATCCAATCGATGTTTGATAGAAGTTGTTGATAAGGCTTACAATGGTGTGATCCATACATGCAAAATGCATGATATGGTTCGTGATTTGGTGATCAAGATTGCAGACGATGATTCATTTTCCACCCCATCTGATGCTAATTGTCGACATTTGGGTATTAAGAGTGAGATGAATGGGAAGCAACTATTGAGCAATCAAAAATTACGAGCACTGCTGACAACCACCAAGAGTGGTGAAGTAAACAAAATCCCTTCTGACATTGCCAAGAATTTCTGCAATAGTCGACACCTCCAGGTACTGGATCTGTCGAAATCACTTTTCAATGTGCCTATTTCAAGTTTGCTGGAAGGCATTGGATCCGCCAAACAGCTTACTTATCTCAGTTTAAGCAATACACATCCATTGACTGGTGTTCCAGATTCCATATCCAAGCTTGAAAAATTACAGATTTTGGACTTCAGCAATTGCCAGAATATGAAAATGCTCCCCTGTTGTGTTATAACATTTGAGGAACTAGCTGTTTTAGATTTGAATCACTGTGGGTCACTTGATTACCTGCCAAAAGGACTGAGTAGGCTTTCCAATCTTCAAGTACTGCTTGGATTTAAGCCTGCAAAATTAAGCCAGCCTGGAGGTTGTCGTATTTCTGAACTTAGAAGCCTGACTCGACTGAGAACTCTCAGTTTAAGACTAACTCAGGATGAGGAGATTGGGGATGATGAGGGGAATGCACTGATAGATCTCCAAGAACTTCAATTTTTGACAATAAGTTGCTTTGATAGTCAAGATGATCGACTAGTCACAAAACTTGGTAGACTTTATCCTCCTCGACAACTCCACGAGCTGATTCTCAAATTCTATCCAGGTAAAATAAGTCCTGAATGGCTTAACCCCACATCTCTCCCCTTGTTGCGATATCTCTCAATCATTTCAGGTGATATGAAAGAAATGCATGATAACTTCTGGGGTGATCGCAGTACTCTTTGGAAAATTGAGGGGTTAATGTTGGAAGCTTTAACTGATTTGAGATTAGAATGGTCAGCAGTGAATCGAGTGATGCCTTCGTTAAGAATACTCAAGGCTAGCTGGTGCCCCGAGTTGGAGTCATTTCCAATTGAAGATGCAGGGTTCAGAGGGGGTTTATGGAAGAAGGAAGAACATAGGTGCTGACAAGAAGCACTTCAACTCTATAATTACATCCTGTTTGATATCTTAGTTTACTTGTTTCCATTCTTTTGTGGATCCTATACTTTGTAAAAGTAAAAATATGTTTAATTATCCAGAGATTGAAACATAAACTTCTTGGACTTTTTCCTGTTAATGTAATGACAGATCATTATTGTTAAGTCTCAGACAAGTGACATTTTTCCACTTAGATTTCCTTCATTTAATTCAGGTCCATAACTTCTGGGAAGTACAATAATACAAGTGTGTTCATTTCCCAGCACCCAGATTTTCCTACATTTCAAGCTTTCAACTACATTAAAATGGAGGGACATATCATGGACAGTTGGTATTTTTAAAAAGTCGGGTAAAAAGAGTACAGAATTGAGTGGCTCGGAGTGATTAGTACCTCCTCCAAATCTTAAATTACATAAAGAGCACAAAATATTACCCGTCAATATATAGATGAAATGAGAATTGCTTCAAGAATCTGGATTTGTCCTTGCTATAAATCTTTAAGCGATTATTGATAGTAAATAAAACATATAGTATGTCACGGTAAACATTATCTGCATGATTTTGGGCATGCAAAGTTACAGTAACTGTACAATTTATCTACCGGCCATATGCTTCCACGGAAGTCATTAATGGATCGTAGTTGTCCGATGTTTCAATTATTGGAAAACTATATGCACAACGGAAGCATACAAGAATCGTACCGCTTACATGAATAATAGATAGCATATATGTTTATGCTAAAACACATACAAGCATGGTAGAAGACATAAACTTTTTGAAATTTAATTCGATTAATACCCTTTGAAGCGTGAGCAAATACCTTCAAGCAAATTCTCAAGTTAGACTGCAGTTCTGCCCTGCCATCTTCTACAGTGATCCCAAGTTCACAGCGGAACTTACTTGGGTGGGCAAGTATCGCATAGAAAAACCCGACATCTCATCTTTTTTAGGTTAGGAGAACCCCTATTTAAAAGGACTTTTCCCAGTCGAAAAATGAGAAGAAAATAAGATTCTAAATTCTAGTTAAATATGGGCATGGTAGGGACCACGAAATTAATTACTGAGGCTCCTTAATATGAAAATAATTCAAAATAATTAATTTGAATTATTCTTACTATAATAAATTACAAACCATTCCACTATAAATTCGTAAGTGCACTCACTCCATTTATATTTCAAAATTTTCTATTAAACACTTATGTAATTCCCCATGTTAAGATTACAGATACTAATCAATAAATTAAATTACTGACGAATTTAACTTAAAGATTAATATTCTTTAGAGCACTGCTTAACTTATTTCAGATGTCAGATTCATAAATCCACTTGCAAGGTTTGACACGATGAAAATTTATAAGCTTCTCAAAAAGGCATATTATCAATCTCTATATCGAGACATGGATTCCATCAACTATCTTATTATTTCACTAATATATATTATTATCATCCAATCTACCTGGCATATTGACCCATCTCAGAATCTCACATTTTAATAAATTAAAACGATAATTAATATATTCAGATCATAATAGTTATATCAAGATTGAGAATATAATTACATTTAACAGTTTAGAAAATATGTTTTTTTTGGCAGTCAGTCTAAAACAACTATATCTACTTGGTCCCGTTCAATACATATAAAATGCACTAGCACAAGAAGTTGAAACTATATCATTCTCATAATCAAGATAAATTTCATATAATCTTGTGCTACAATCATACCGATGGCTTGTCCAATTTCCATCTTAGATTGTGAACAAAAAACTTTATACTTATAAGAACCGATGATTTAATCATCTGTGCATAAGTTAAAACTCTATACACTAAATCATCTACAATATAAATAAATGGACACATAAATGAATATATGATCTATTAAATCTTTTATTAAAATTAAATAAACAATTGTTTTATAATAAAAAAACTATATCTAAATTCATGGTTAATAATATATATTTCATGATTAATAATATATATCTCAACATCAATCGCAGGAACCATACATCCAACAGCTAACATGAGTCTAGTCCAGCGGGAACGCGCAACGCAAAAGTGATGTAAGAAGAAAAAGATGTTGGCACAAGACATAATCCTCTACTTTCAAGATCTAGCACTGGCTGACTCTTCATGTCTATCCTCGAATCCTGTTACACCATACACCAAAAAGTATTCAATTACCTTACTTATACAGTTTCTATAGAATTAAGTTGTATATATGCACTACTAACATCTCAGGTTTCGTCATATAAGGGGCACATTAATTAGTCGATTTGAAGTTATAATACAATTTCGTTACCCTAATTATGAAAGAAGGGAAGTCTTTAGTCTTGCATAATATTTAATACCACGAGGGATGTATATGCATTATAGCTCAAAACGTTAGGGTCTAGGTCTCTGAAATTATCACAACATATTTCAACGCATTTCTCTTCCTTACCTTTAAGTGTATGTGTTGGAGCTTCCCTTGAGCTGATTTCGTATATGGCATGCTTAATGTCTGCATTATTATAAAATTAACAAAAGGGAAATTAAGAAGCTATAAATAATGTAACGCTACGTATATATGAATCTCTTAGTAGGGATATTCTATATGAATCTTAGCTTTTTCCAGGAAAACGAATATGAAGATGAATTTAAGAGGAAATTAATTAAGCAGAATGAGTGTTTTACCAGGATTTGGTCCTGAAGGAACTGAATATAGCCAATGGCTTCTTTTAATACTGACGCAGTATCAGTCTGCATCGATCATTGTGGGAGAAAAGAAGGAAAAATCAGCATGGTCCTAACATTAAAATATATAGTAAAAGTAAAACTGTGCTCTCCTTTTGCCAGTCTCCCATTTAAGTGGATTCTGATGATATGTACTATTTATAGAGTAGAGTATATATACCTTGCCGAAAGGTGCCACTAATCTGTGTAGAGCTGAAATCCTGTCTCCTAGTTTTTCCTTTCGAACCTGCTTCAAAACGACAAGTAAATTTGTCTCAAGACGACGTACATAATTAGGTAAATAAAAGTGCGTTTTATTTAATAACTTAAACTTTTAGATAAGATGGTCACATACTTGACCAAAGCACGTAGAAAGAGTCCGCTAACACATGAGGGGTGTGTTGAAGATATATTGAATAAATAAAAGTATGTTATCATCAATGGCATAATAGATATTTTAAATGAGATTATCACACACTTCAACATATGCATAACATCGATAAGAACTTTTTGATTATCAAGTGGAAATTTTAATTATATAACTTCAATTTTCTTTCCTTCTTATTAATTCCTTTTTCACCTTAAGCATTAATGTGCTTGAAGATTGCGATGTGACTCGAGGCTTCTTTGATGCTTCTTGACATGGAATAGCTGCTTCTTCAGCAGAATAATTAAATCTCTTTGCTTTTGAAGAAACTCCAATGTCATTCCTAACATTTGATTTTATCTGTTTAAAACAATTTAAGACGACAGTGAACGTAAATTAGCAGAAAATTAATGAAGAAATTGAAAGAAAAATTACTAAGCAAGAAGGTCCCTACTTTGTTGGATCTATTTGATGATGAACTATGGGTTAATTCTTGCATTAGTCCATGAGCAAATCCCGAAGACATCCTTTCTGTAGCGAAATGGCCACTAATATTGTTCTTGAAAGTTAGGCCATTAAATGCTAACTTCAACCCCTGGAAATCTGAATGTTCCATCTCATGACTTGAGATATAACTCGAATTACAAGTTAAACCGGAAAAAGCAATGCTAGTTTTATTAGCATTGTTCATGTACGAATCTTCGGATAGAAGATTCTCATTCAGATCAAAAGCATGTTGTTGTTCGTTTTCAAAGTAACTTTCTTTGAACAAGTTGTTACTCATATCTTTCATCTTGTAGAAATAATCGCTGGATATTATGTAGCCCTTGTTATTTTTGTCATCCAGCTGATCGTTGGATGATTCATGATGGTCATCGTGGAACATTGAGGTGTTCATTAATGGATATGTGTCAATGCTTCTTTTCCACAGCTCTTCTGATGAGATGTTATTCTGGATCATTTTCATGTGTCCCAGCTTGTAGTAATATTCTTCTTCTCTGTAGTATTACAGATAGAATAGATGATAAAGCTACTGTACATGTACACCAATAAACCCTAAAATTCAAGTTAATCATAAGAGTATTTATTATGACATAACAAAATGTAATAAATAGAATGATCTAAAAAACAATTGATCGATAATACAGTAAGCTTCTTTAATTCAATTATTAGGTCCTCTAGAGTCCACTTCTTCCCCACACTACGAGTGTAAAGTAAAGAATACCATTAAAGCAGCTCAAGCAAAACTTGCTATAATCATGTGAATTATGTGATATGTGTTGCATCAATTAGGAACTAAACCTACAAATTCGCTAATTATGAGTTGGACACTTTGACCAAAGTCTTTGATTGATTAATCAATCATATAGTTCGTACTCAAAGCGAAGAAGAATCTTTACGATGAAGAAATATTTGAGGATGGAACGACACATACTAAAAGTCTAGCAAGTGTTCGTGTTTAAATTAAATTTCTACTTCTCCTTGTCCATAAGAAACTCTTGAGCTAGGAATAATGCTTAGAAGGTGATAATATTTTGACACTAAATCTTAGACTTAGTTGCTTTGAACTCAAATCAAATGCGAATTCGTGTTTTCACTTAGAAAGGAAGTACTAATATAACAACTTACGAGGTGATTCCTGAGTTCCAATCTTGTACAGTTGAAACTCCAGTGCAAAAGGGATACCCAGCAAGCTGTTGTTGCTGTTGGAGTTGATGATGATTATAAAGATTCGTAGAATCCATGGCCAAATATGATTCAAATATATTCCAAAAAAAAAAAGCAACTTGCTGTTGAATGGCTAGGTTTAATTTAGTTCTTTCTCAAGGCTAGTTATACTTTGTACCACGTACGTTTAATTTGCAAGCATGGTCGTTTTAGCTAGGAAGAGAGAAAGATTGAGTGGGGAATTAATGGAGACAAAAGTATAGAAGAGAATTAATGTGCACTGAGATCATCAGTGTGTGTCCCTATTCATTTTGCTAGCAGGCTATTCAATGATGGCAATCTCGGAAAACATGTGGAATTTGAAGTTTAGAAGCTAAGCAAACCAACCTTTATATATTTGGTGGAGAGTGATGTAAATATGATGTACATATATACTCCATTTTTATATATATGTTGACTCAATAACAAACGGAAAAGAATCAAAATTAAAATATTCTTAAACTATATGAAATTGAATAAATTGTTCATCCTTAATTAAAGAAGATACGTCCCTCTTTTCTTTTTCATTTTCAATGAGGAAAAGTGTAAAACAATCCCAACATTAAATGTTTGGAAAAGGAATTTTCGGCATAAATCAAATCTAGAAGATATATAGTTCATGAGGATACCATATTAAGAAAATAAATTTATGGATCTAACTCGATTCAAACAAAGTGATGATTGTCTAATATCTTTTAGTGAGACGAAACTCACTTCCTAAACCAAGTACTCCATTTAATGAATTATGTTTGAATGAGGCATGTCTTAATATGTAGTCCTAATTATAATTATGCCACTAGAAAAATTGTTACTGCTACCAATATTAATTACCAGTACTAATTTATGCTTGCATATTGCAGTTATTAATTGCATAGTTTATTCGTTTTAAGTGTTTATAAATTTAGTGCTTAATTTGTTTATGATGGTGTGCCTAGTTAAACCAGTACTGGATCAAGTCGTATTCCCCATATTTCATATAGATGACAAATGTCTCTGACAACACATGATATTTAAAGAATTTGTCTTTTTGTATTTCGCATGGAAGTCTGTTTGTCTTCATTCTAGCCATTGGAGTTTGATGATCTCATTACTGTTTTATTTGAGCTTGTTTTTCACATGTAGTGCTTCTTTGTAATTTGTAATTTGTAAATGTGAAGGCAACATATGTTTTAACTTATTGAACCTATTTTTTTAAAAAAAGGAAAAAAAACTTCTAGGGAAGATGTTCTGCCGACGTAAAAGTTTGTTTCATGTTACACGAAAATATGTACCGAGCCGTTTTGATGGCATGAGTCCTTGTGTAAACACATGTTTAATTGATAACATGTTACTACATTGAAACGATCTCTTTTTAATAGTTTATGAATTTGAATCGTTTAATAGACCCTATATATAATAACAATATATCAAGTGAAATCTCACAAGTGGGGTGTGCAGAGGGTAAAGTGTACGTAAATCTTACCACTATTTCATAGAAATAGAAATGTTATTTCCAAAGATCCTCGGCTCAAAAGTAACAGTTCCAACAAAGAGAGAATAATAATATATATATCATAATAGACTCTATATAGTGACATATGTATATATAAGGTCCATTCATTAAAGTTGAAAATGACTAAAACCAACAAAAGGTGCATATCGCCCGAGCGAAGCTGGGAAATAACAGCAATATCATAATTCATAACTATTGATTTGGCGATACTTAGCATTACTTAATCTATTATTTTTTTAAGACACATGAAACAGGCATCAACAATTTATTTTTTTGGACAAAATAAACAATTAATGGATGTCCTTATTGTATTTTAGATGGAGTATATCTATAAGAATTAATTTCACAATTCCATCAATAATATATAGTCCACTCTATGATCTACCCATTGTAAGGACTTTTTGATAGGTATATGTATATGCATAGCAAGGAAAATGATAGGATTATTTTAGGGAAAAAGTGGGATATTATTGAAGGCGGTTAACATAAAGGACCAGCGTCCAAAATCAAGGAATAATCAATTAACAAAAAATGAAATAATGGTCCATTTTTTGTCCACTATATTTTGGCCTCTTCTCAATTGGCCTCATTGCTGAACAACCCCTTCTACTTTTTAAGTATTTTAAGAGATTTAAAAAAAAAAGGTGTATATTCAAATGAAGGAAACGTACAAATTAAATCAAACACAATAAGGTGGACAGAATTATTGATTGAAATATCCCGCATATTGTAATGCAAAATTCTAGTGTAGACTGAAATACATAGAACCAAGAAACATGTTCCTGAGTTATTTGATGAAGTTCATAATTACATGCTTTTATATAGAATCCAGAGAAAATATTCCTAAGAACGATATATGCTATATATAGAATATACTTGCTTCGTTTCATATTATTTGGTATATTTTACTAACCTAATTTAATTAATGATGTTTTGAAACTCTAAGTTTGATTGTTATTATTTTATATAGTTATTTAATACTAAGAAGAGTATGAGAAAGAAATAATAAAATTTTCTTGATTTACTAAACTGAACAAATAAAATGAAACATTTAATTTTCATATCGGACTAAATTAAATGAAACGGGGCGAGTATACACTTAAGCATCCAATAATATGAGGCATTGGAAATGACCAAGAATCTTTTGTACTTTTTAAAATCTCTTGTGAAAAGGTTTGTGCTATGCTAAATAAGAAAAAGAAAGAAATCCCAGTAATGTAGATATATAGTGTGTTCTAAATTCCCTCGGGGTTGTATAGAAACAAGAAATGGAATCCTAGTTGGACGCACTATGATATATGATAAGATTATTTAAATACAAAAAAGGAGTAATATATTCAACAATCATTGGAGTGCTTGAATAATGCAACTACTATAGCTATTACAATCATTATCCATTCACTTTTGTCACCCACGTCTACTGGAGTAGCAAATTTTCATTTTCTTCTCATAAAACAATGTCCTCAAATTCTAAATTATTTGAATAACTAATATTTTTATTTTAAGATTTTACTTAACTGTGGAACTAATTTAAATGGTTTACTACCACATTCATTATTTGTTTAGGTGTCTATTACTATTTTAATATATAAATTAGTTTTAGATTTGTGATAAATCAAGTGGCTGTAGTTTAGTGGTAAGAATTCCACGTTGTGGCCGTGGAGACCTGGGCTCGAATCCCAGCAGCCACAATCTTTACTTTTATCAATTAGTACCCTTTTCACTATTTATTTATAAGAAATTAAATCCTCGGTAAACCTTCTTCCTTTTTTTCTTTTTTCTTTTTTTGGGAGGGGGGGGGGGGGGGGTCACTAAATCCTATTTCAACATGAAATTTACCTTGTAATTATTTTGTTTTTTAAGTCAAGTGTCATGGAAACAATATTACCATTTCTTCCTTTTTACGTAAAAAGGATTCTAATCCAGTATTTCTTGTTGTATTATATTATGTCAAACTTGTTGAAAATGGTACTCCAATAATCAATTCATTAACAATTACAACTATATAAACTGTGATTGGCAAAAGGAGGCATTAACGTTTGTCGAAGAAATTTAATAAAATACAGTGCGCTCTAGATGTTTAATTTCTTTATCATTTTCAAATATATTCAAACTTGATCAGAGCTACCATAATTTCAATTAATGGTATTAACACTATAATTAATCATATTTTTCTAACTCTCCTTATTTTCCTATAGCTTGACCATTTTCAAATATATTCAAATTTGATCAAACCGTCACAGGTATAAATTACTTGATCCCTTATATAGTCTTGAACAATCCTTCTCATTGAATTGAATTTTAGGTTGAGTTAATGTTAAAGTTTACTTCTTTATCAGATTAGTGTTGATATACATTTAAGCAGTGGCTAGCAGCTGGCAGAGCTCTATAAGGTCTCAATAATAAAGAGTACGAGGGCGGCATCTAATTAAATGAGAAAATTAGTCTAGTGTCAGTTGAACTTCATTTTCCGTGGGAAAGTCATATATAGCATTTTACCAAAATTGAAAGAAGAATTAATTGTCCGACTTTTCTACATCTAATTGTAAGGTAGAAACACACAATTGACTGATTGAGTAGGGTTCCGTTATACATACTTTTCAGACCTACTTTCTATACAGAGTAAAATCTCCATAAAGTAATATTCGATAAAGTAATAATCTCGCTAAATAAATATTTTTTTCAGTCCCGACTTGGACTAGTTATATTAAAGTAATATTCTCGTTAAATGCATTAGATAATAATTAAAAATAAAGTATTAAAGGCCTAGAAAAAATGTAAAGTAATAATTACTAGAATACATCAAGAATTTATATATATTTAATTAGTCAATAATACTAGACCAATAACTATTTCTTTGTAAAATATGATTCTATAGTTGGATTTTCTTTCTTATACTCACATATTGCGTTTCTTATTTTATTGGTTAAAGACAATTTGTGTACGCCTTTCAAATGATGAGAAGACATTATACTTGGATTATGATTTTTAAACATCTAGCTTTTACCTTTTATAGTTAACATAAAATTTCTTCATATTCTATATACATGAATACAATTAGAAACATTAAACTTTACTAAATTTGTTTAACTTTCCTATTCAGTGCACAACTAAACTTTACTTTACCTAATTACCCCTTTTAAAAAGGTGATTAGACTAACGTAAAAATTATGTGTGCCCGGAATAAAACTGGCTAACTTCAGAGTTTTTCTTTAATATATTGCCCATTTTTTTAGCTGTTACAAAGTTGAATTGAGAGCTCAAAACAATTAAAGTAGTCCTAATCTTATCTCTGTTAAATGAATTTAGGCTGATTTTCTGCACTAGTTTTAATACTGGTTCGATAATAGTCAACTCATGATCAAGGAAAGCTATAATTAGCTGCCCAAAAAGAAAACCAATTTACAAAATAAAATGAACCAACTCACACCAATATTGATGATTATATTAATGATGAACTACACTCCAAAGTAGCTGAAGTACCGATAGAAATTTTATTCATGTGTCTCTCGTAACCACTACTGCTACTTAAGTGAAGGTGTTCACATATTAGAACTAACTAATTAAGACCTCAGAGGTTTCCTTTTATTTTTTATTTCGAAACTAATCTTTCTGGTGATTTACTACACTTATTAATTTCTTTGTAATCTTTAAACCTTCTTATTATTAATGTATTTTTTGGGACTATTTTGCCCTTTTTAATATACTTTTCTATTCGAACATAATTGTAAACATCCTTTTTCTTTTCAATATATATATCTCTACTAATATCTCGAAATCGTGTAGGGTACGTGAAAAGATAATAACATGATGCATATTTCGTAACACTAATATATGCTGTGTATCATGTGAAAACAAAGATTTCGTAAGATGTATCGCCGTCCAAATAAAGGAAGTAAAAGTCACAATTTTGATTTTCTTGGTTAAGTTACAAATTAAATGTCACTAATGTTTAATTAATTAGAGTTGACAAGTTTCCATTATGGATGATCGATGCTCCTTAAGACTTTTATCCATAATGCATTATTACTCCTCTCGTGTAAGTAATTCCACTAAATTCTACAACACAATTTAGGGGTGTGTATTTGTCAATTCGATTCGATTTTAAGTATTATCGGTTTGGTTTATCGGTTTTCAGTTTTTAAATACGCTAAATTGATAACCAAATCAATAAGATTTTTGTTATCGATTTTCGGTTTATCTTTTTTTGGTATTTAACGGTTCGGTTTTGGTTTAACCAATAAGAAAATATTTTCAAAACAAATATACAACTTCTCCAACAATTTTCGAAAATATTAAATATTATTGAAAAAGGAAAAAGAGTTTCTTAAGGAAAATAGTCAAATGCTCATAAGAATTAACCATTGCTGTTGTCGTTGTAACTTGCAAACCGTAGTCATCGCCGTTTTTAGTTCTTTAGGTTTTGAATTTTGACGTTGTGAACCTAAAGTGGCAAAGCCCAAAGGGTAAATACAATGTGAATTGTGAAGTGTAAATTGTTAGGACACTGATAGTATGATATATTGAATATATATTTATATTAATATTTTTTGTTTGATATTTGTGTATGAGTAAATATTAAATTATTAAGGGAAATTTACATAAATGTACTACATTAAGAAAATATTTACCATTTATAGCAATAATATTTTTTTTCACTGAACACTTATAATACAATTATAATACAATTTTAATACATATTAGCGAGAATAATTTATAAAACTCATATAATACAAGTTTTATTCATGGATAATATATTTATCACATACTTTAATACACTTATAATACATTATGTCAATTTCTTACCAAACAAGCATAATATATTTTAAAACACATATAATACATTTATAGTGCATGCATAATTCACTTTTAATACATGACAGATATATCATAATATTGCTATATATTGCTGTAAATGGTAATAGATTAAAAAATATCGCTAAAATCAGTAATTATTTATTAAAAAGTGTTTTTCCTAGTAATTTTTCCAATTATTAAAGTCTTAATGAGTTATCAGTTTACTCAATAGCCCAATATTAGTAAATTAATACCGAAACCCAATAATTTTTTTTTGTAAAACCATTAAATAACGGTTAACCCAATAACCCAATAGCAATAAACCAATAATATTTTTTTGATTCAATTTATTGATCGGTTCAATTTTTGCACACCTCCTAACACAATTAATTAATCACACAACATTTGGTGAAGCTTGAACGATATTACTCAAGTGTTCAATCCTCACAGAAATATGATGATCTACCTTACCTAACTATATACGTCCTACACACTAGGAAATAGATACAATACCCTTTTAAACATTTTAAAAATAAAAATATCATAATTCTATGTTAAATAAATTTTTTGTTTTAATATTCATATTTTATCGTCTTTAATAACATTATCTTATGAAAATAATATACTATATTTACAATTATACAATTCAATCTTCTTCTATATTTTTACGTATATATTCAACCAAATAAAAATACATAAAATGTGACAGAGTAAGTACAACCTAACAAACAAACAAAAAATGAGTTGGAGGCTACAGAAGGGGCTGCAAGTAGAAGGCAGCGGCCGCCTAAGGGCCAGTTGGATAACCAATTGTGATCAAATGATTGAAAAATCTTTCAAACTTTAATCAGAAGTTTTAAATTTAAATTTTAAAAATAAAAATAAATTACATTAAAAATATCATTCTTAAAATGAAGCTGATAATAAATAAATTTAAAATAATTAAATTTTAGTATAAATATTAAATAAAAAAGCGAAAAATTAAGGGGTTGGTTGGGTCATATCGGCGTAGACTAATGGCCCATTGCTTAAGGCACCGATATTAGCGCGCACACCCATTATGGAATGTCTCTCCACTTCTTATTCAAACATCTACCTTTATTTTCACAAAGCAAACGTTTTATTCAATTAAAGTTGGCATCTTCCTGCCAAAAGCATATCCTTCATTTCTTCAACAGTTTCGATAATGACCGAAGTATTGAAAACATTTTAAAATTTGCCATGTCTTATTAATTTCATTTTAAAATTATTTATAGTCTTAAAAATATTATGTTATTTGACTCATTAAAGTTGGATATACCTTCGGTCTATTACATGACATAGCAAGTGATCTCAAATTTTTGTAGAAGCATGAAACTTTTAATCAAAAATTGAAAAAAGTATTGAAAACAATTCTAAACTTGACGAGAATTTAAAAGTGTATTCAACCCATATTACAAAATCGAAATTGTATTTAATTTTAATTAATCAAATAAAATAATATTTTAAATACTGTCAATAGTTTAAAAATAAAATTAATAATTTGAAGTATTTTCAAATACTTCTCTCTTTGATAATTGATAATAATAACAAGCAGAAAGATAGACATTACGCCACATAGGGTTAAGAGTTGCTTAACGGCTTAAAAGTCCCACCTAACTGATTTCATCCAAATTAAATAATGGGATAGTAATAGAGCGAATTTGCTCGTCACTTTTCAGTTTCTTAATTGAAAAATAATCACTATATTAAATTTGAAATTTTATGACAATATTTTAAACTTTCAAATTTTACAACAACGACTATTTCAATTGTAATTATATATTTGTCCAGTAATGCACCCATCTAGTCGTGTTATATGTAGCAGTATTCGACGGAATATAAAATTTTAAGATGTTAAAACTAATTTGCTTAATATTGTTTATTTTTTCGGTTTTCCACCCTGCATGGGAAGTTTGCTTAATATTAATGTCAGTGAAACACTATCAAATACAATATTGATAAGTTAGTTAATAAAGAGAGCTTATTACATCATAATTTAAAATCCAATAGTATAATGTATAATTGAATTCTTAGAAGTGATAAAAAATATTAAAAAGTAAAAAAGTTGGACATTAATATTATATCATATTAGATATTAAAAAATTAAGTACTCCATTGTTCATTTTTATTTGTTCACTGTTTAAAAAATATTATTTTATTTTTATTTGTCATTTTTAACATATTATGAAAAAAATATTATTATTTTATATTAGGTAAATATGAAAGGAGAAAGTAATACAAAAGTCATTATTAAGGAAATAAACATGTTGGATAGTCTTGAGAAAGAAAACCGTGTTAAGTACATGTGAGGGGAAGAAGAAATAACGAAAGCTATTCTTCAAACTTAAATGACAGTAAAATTAATTTGTCGATAAGTATTAAATTATACTAGTTTATTGTGCATGAATCTGAACTAGTTTTTAGAGATACGGTAGCTGTCGTGTTCTTGAGATAATCGTCCCTCCCTGAAATACCCCTTTTATTGTCCTTTCTCTTTTGTTTTTCTTTGTATTTTAACATCGCTTTGAGTTTACGCTTACCATATACTTAATCAATTACAGATGTGAAGAGCTATGTGGGTTTCTTAAATTCTTGCTTAATTTTTATTGCGTGAAGACCATGTTTGGGCTCCTTCATCACAAAATTCGAAGCAACTTTTCTTTTGTATTTCTCTGCTTTGAGTGAAATTTCTTGAGGAATTTATGATACTTTCGGTTTACTTATGCTTTTACACTGAGAAAGTTGGAAAAAGTTGTTCTGAATTTGGTGCAAGATTGAAGGTAAAGAAAAGGGGAAATTCTGAATTTAACAAGTTATAAACTCAGCAAAAAAAAAAAAAAAAAAAAGAATAAGCGGATCAGAAGAAGATCGAATCGACACAAAACAAAGTATATATTCTCTTCTGCCCTTTTTTCCCTCTATTTTTTTTTTTGTTTACTACTATACTGCTTTTATTCTTTGCTTTCTAAGTCATGAGTGCAAAACATGTTGCTTTATTGAAGAAGTTAGGATTATATATTATTGGATATTGAAAATTTGGGGTATTGAAAAATTGAATCTTTTTTTTTTTTGGTTATGAATATGCAAAATAACAGAGAAATGGCAACTCAAGTGGAGCCTCCGAATGGAAGTAGGCCTCGAGGGAAGCATTATTACACAATGTGGCAAACTGTATTTGAAGTGGATACGAAATACGTGCCGATCAAACCTATTGGGAGAGGAGCTTATGGTGTGGTTTGTTCCTCAGTGAATAGGGAGACAAATGAGAGAGTTGCTATTAAGAAGATCAATAACGTGTTTTCGAATAGAATTGATGCACTTAGAACTCTAAGAGAATTGAAGCTATTGCGGCATATAAGGCATGAGAATGTGATTGCTTTGAAGGATGTGATGATGCCTATTCATAGAAGTAGTTTCAAGGATATCTATTTGGTTTATGAGTTGATGGATACGGATCTTAATCATATCATTAAGTCCACACAGCCTTTATCCGATGACCATTGCAAGTATTTTCTTTTTCAGGTATTGGCTTGCTTTGTGAACTCATTTCTGTTTTTGGTCCTTATTGATTTTACACCACATTAATACATTCTCAGTTTTATCTGATAGCAGTGTCATCCAGATTATCCTTTTTGACAATTTTACTTGTAGCAAGCAGACCAAAGAGTAAAATGATATCGAATTTCTATTACTTAACTGGCTATACCATACTCCCATTGGCTACCTTTTGTTATCAACTGGCAAGTAATTCGTATGTTCTCCTCAATCTTGTTTTAGTGCCTTTTCTTCATGAAATATATACTGCAATAAGCTTGACCCTTTTGACATGTAAAAGACATAATCAAGTGACACTTATGGAGTTTGTTGGTTGAAAAATTGATGTAGTTTCTACTTTTTCTGCAATTTTTACTGTATACAAGTTCTACCTTATCAAGAAATTACTGTACACAGGCTGTCGGTAAAATTAAATGGTGTTACAGTTGAGACATTTCCACAGAATGTTTTTCTATTTTCTTCTCATTTGGGTCCTTAGATTAATGGAGTATACTGGAAAGATTATAGTATGCTTTATCAGAAACAGAGATTTAAAATTATGTTTCAAGAGTGCTAAACATTAGTAAAACATTCATATAGTGCATTGTGTAGTAATCAAGAAGTCTTATTGATGTTGACTTATGAGAAAACTATTCTCCTTCTGCACTGGTCCTGTAGAACTTTGAGAAGTTGTGAGAGAATTCATAAAACATGGATTGCTAAGCTGGAAATTACTCTGAAGGAGTTATAATTTCTTGGTACAAGAAGAAAATCTAGGAAGACAAATAATGTTTAAACTACGGCATTTGTGGTGATTTTTTCTGCTAAATCAACCCTGCTTTAAAGCTAGTTTTTTCTTGGATGTGTTATCTTTTGAATTTCACTTGATCTTGATTGTGCATCATACATCACAGCTATAGAATGAAACAATTCCACTTTCCACAAAAGGAAGTTGGTAGATAATTGAATAGTATTGAAGGTATAGACATTGGTTTAAAAATTTAATCTTTCTTAATCTGAGATACTTAACGATCGTTTTTCCCTGCACAGCTGATCTGCATATACCATAGTCTATAGAGACATTACTATTCTCTTGCCAGCATTAATCATCAATGTGTCAGAAGTTTGATTCTACATTAAGCAAGATTGATATCAGTACGGCACCTCTTGATCTCCATCGTTCTAATGTGTTCTTTCTAACCAACCACTTTTCTTGTGATTTGTAGCTCCTTCGTGGGTTGAAATATCTCCATTCAGCTAATATTCTCCACAGGGACTTGAAACCTGGGAATCTCCTTGTGAACGCCAACTGTGAGTTGAAGATTTGTGACTTTGGACTGGCTAGGACTAGCAGAGACAATGGGCAGTTTATGACTGAATATGTAGTCACTCGTTGGTATCGTGCACCAGAGCTACTTCTTTGCTGTGACAATTATGGAACATCCATCGACATCTGGTCTGTTGGATGCATCTTCGCAGAGATCCTTGGCAGGAAGCCTCTATTTCCAGGAACTGAGTGCCTCAATCAGCTTAAACTTATTCTCAATATCCTTGGTAGCCAGCCTGAAGCTGATCTTCATTTCATTGATAACCCAAGGGCTAAAGGATTCATCCGATCTCTTCCTTTTACCCGAGGAGCTCACCTTTCTTCTCTCTTCCCTCAGGCTGATCCTTTAGCAATAGACTTACTGCAGCGAATGCTCATTTTTGACCCTTCGAAGAGAATAACTGTTACAGAAGCTTTGTATCACCCTTACCTATCAAGTCTTTATGATCCGACATGCAATCCTCCCGCTCAATTTCCTCTTAATCTGGATATTGATGAGAATATGGCAGAACCATTGATTCGGGAGATGATGCTGAGAGAAATCTTCCATTATCATCCTGAGGCAGCTTTTATCAACACATTTTGCTAGTTTCCGTCTATTTAGTGGTACTATATTACTTCCGCTTGAGACACAAAAGAAGAGGACCTAATCAAAGAAAGGCAAGTGGTTTTTTTGTTCTGTATTATGATAAAAATACACAGTTAAGTCATTGCGGCCACTACATTTGGAGCAGAGTATTAAGGTTATAATTGGAGACTTCATTTCATCTTCTTTACTTTTAAATTATTAGCAAGAGTAGTTGTCTCCGTATGACCTATAGGTCATGGGTTCGAGTTGTGAAATCAGATCATTGATGCTTGCCTCTGGATAAGCTATCTACCAGTTGCATCACGCCTCCTTATGGGGTGGCCTGTCCCAGACCCTCTGTGAACGCATACTTGGTACAGCGAGCTGCCTTTTTTTTTTGACCTTTTTTCTTTTACTTTTTACATTATTACTCCCTCATATGAAATATTTTTGGTGTGTATTGAGCTGAGGACCGAATAAGGCAATCTATTTATCCTGTCCATATGGACCCTTGGACTAGACTTCTTGTAAGCTGTACATAATTTATGGGCTAAGCTTCCAATTTCCCTTCCAGCTTCAGTGTAATTGGCCTCATTGATCCTTTTATTATTGCTATTCAAATGGTCTATCATGTACCATTGGCTCCAAAGCATTCTTCAATTAAGACTAATGGGATATGCAGCTATTAAACTCCCATTATATATAACTTAGAGAATATCAGTAAGAATTTTATACTATAATGTTACTTAAAAGATAACGTGCAACTGACTATGAAAAATTGATATTAGCAGCATGAAAAGTAAGCAAGTTATCTGCTATAATGGGTTAAATTGTACAATAAAAATTTCTTTACATCATCAGTGTATAAAAGTTATTATCTTCAAACAAATATGAGTAGTAACAAACGCTAACAAACATGATAGTAACATAATTTAGAGGCATTAACTGATTTTTAGATTTCGTCATCATTTTAACTTCTAATACAAGGACTTGTAACTTTCAAATTAAGTATATAGTCATATCAGCTCGTTTTAGTATTTCTGAAAGTTAATGAGCATCTAAAGGGAGTCGTACTAATATTTGTTGGGTAATCTCATTAATAAAGACTATGTTTTTCCCTTTTCCTAACGAAGAGCCCAAGACTTCCTTGCAAGTTTGATACAATTTTTTGTTAACCAAATTAATGGAAAAATTACTTGAATAAATAATTTTTAATAAATAATTACTGATTTTAGCGATACTTCTAGCCTCTCTGGGCCATATGCAAAGAATTGGACAAATCCACTACAATAAAGGCTAGTCCTTGTGGCCCATTTGAAGAGTAAGCAGGAAAAATGTGACAATTATTTGTAAAAAAAATATTTAAAAAAAGGGTCCCACGCTAATTTCCAACTTCCCACAAGATTCGATGATTAATGCTTGAACTGTAGATATGTAACGTTAGTATTATTAACTTACTCATCTATATCAACCAAGTCGTTGTAGTATAGTGGTAAGTATTCCCGCCTGTCACGCGGGTGACCCGGGTTCGATCCCCGGCAACGGCGATTTCTTTTTTCCATTTTACTCCTTCCTTTTCACTTTTCAGACCTTAATTTATTTGTTGTTTAGTGTTTAATGACAATAATAACCACTCCATATCTGAACTAGAAGCAAATCATGTGGTCAATAATGGAAATTAAAGAATCATACATTTACCTTGAAGAACTTGTATTTTTGCATTTATGCTGTGGCCAACCTAATTTTATTGGTATTAGGGTGAAATTTTATTTTATTGGTAATTAGGAACTCATGTTAGAAGACGAGAGCCCTTTTTCCATCAAGTACTAAAAAAATCTTTAGTTAATCTTTATAATGAATGGAAATCATGAGAGTAACTATATATGAAGAAGTAGCTAGCTCTAAGCTTATTCAATGGAGTAAGTAAAGAGGGGACTATATTAATCAATTAATTAGACGATCGATCACCTTGATTAACGAATATGCTTATTGTGATACTTTAAGCATAATTAAAAAGAAGATATGTACACTAAGGAAAACAGAAGGGGGGGAAATGATAGGTCACCAAACCTTTATTGTTTTATGGTGGTGCACTAGTTGAACACTTTTCTTCCACTTAAGTTTAATTTCTATGCTACCTAGGGCAGTATATATTATGTCTTTATACATGAATTTCCAAAATGATTAAGTCACATATATATATATATTAGTTATAAATGGAAAGAGAGAAACATTATAAGGCTGTCAAGAAATTGTCAAAATTTTAGCATCATTCAGGTTCTATTAATATTATGGTGCTAATAGACATATCTAGTCTAATGAATCTGTAGATTCTGTTAAGACACTAGAGCACCAAATTCCTGAAGAACAATTTAAATTACTATAAACAAACTGATAGAAAAAGAAAAATTTACAAGGATAATTTATGTGAATTGAAGGGAAAACATTTTAATCTGAATACGAGCTCTAATTCCTCGATTAGCTAACTTATACCGGCTATAACAAAAAAAGGCCGAAGTTTTATCACAATTCACAAAATATATTATATGTGTAATCCCGCGAAAGTAAGTACTTGGAAAAATTTGGGAGAAAAAAAATAGAGAGTAGTCAAATTCTTATTGTAGATCTCAATTTAAAACTCATCGCACGCCTAGGATCGTGCACTAATACTATATTAACAAAATAAATTTCAAATCTAACTCAACTCAAAAATTAGATAATTTTCTTTCATTTTTGAACTATCGTGGAACACTGGAACATAACCATTTTGAATATAAAACTAAGACATGTTATTATGTCTTTCTTTAATTAGTTGATGTCGTATTTTGCCAAGTGCCATGGCCAACTCTGTCTCTGACTAATTAAACACTAAAAATATTCTATAAAGGAAGAAGTCGGTGGGTGTTTGAGAATTGAGATGCAGATGCATGCGTGTTGAATCTGGACATATATAAATAGTAGCTCTTCGCCATTCTTAAGGGGTCTGATATTAACGTACGGCAATCACAATTTGTCGGTGACCTTAATTCTTTTTAATGTACTTCATTGATCTATATTCGGTCATATACATATATATTATAAGCTCAACTTTTTAAAATGGTGGTGAGGTAAATTCTGTAGTAAATTTTTTTTACTTTTCTTAAAACAAGAGAGCTCGAGTGCATAGTAAAATATGTTTAGTAGATACTCCCATCATCCTAATTTATATGAGTTAGTTTGAATTGACACAAAAAAAAAGAAGAATTTAAATCATTTTATTAAAAATAAAGTGGATAATTTAAAATTAAATTATTTAGAAATATGTAGCTCTAAATATGTCAATTGTTTTTTTAATTGATTAAAATCATATAATTTGAGATGTAGAAAAATAGTAAATTATTTTGTACATTTCACGCGTTACCGCATGTGTGATAGAATCTTCCAAATAGTAAAACCAAGTGGCATGTATGTATTCAAATTTCTCCGATACCTATTACCAACGTTAATAAAATAAAGATTAACCAATAGAAAGCCACTCTTTTTCAACGCTTTACGTAATAAGCTTTAGGTCTTTATAGAATTTTATATTTGATTAATGGTCGTATTACTTTATTTCAATGACCATTAACATAGTCTATAAAATGAATCTTCATTACCATCAAAAGCCCCTTCCTCCTTCTCCTCTTATTCAATATATGTTCTAAAAAATCTCTCTGCTCTTATAATATTTCTATCTCTGTTCTTTCACACTCTGTTTTCAGAAAATTCAAAAAATATTTCTCTTTCTCTTCTTATTTCACTTATATAATTTGATGCATACCTCTAGAGCCCTGATTTTTGATGCAGTTTAAGATTCATGACTCCAGTAATCAGTGAAGTCCTTCTTTCTGGTTTTACGATTAACTCAACGCTTCGTCGTGGAACTCATCTTGTTCAATCCTTCTCTGTTGTCTTCCTTTACTGGTTCTACGTGTTTTCATGAAAATACTCTGTTTCCTTCTCACTAGCTAAAGTTAAACTCTTCGATTCTAATTTAGCTATTACTACTCATACTTATTTAGTTATAACGCGTTAAACTACAAGTATTATGGCTTCTCCTAGTGGAAATTCTTCGTCAGGGTCAGAGGATCTACAGCAATTAATGGATCAAAGGAAACGCAAAAGAATGATATCGAACAGGGAATCAGCAAGAAGATCGAGAATGAAGAAGCAGACACATTTGAATGAATTAACGTCTCAAGTGAATCAACTGAAGGAACAAAATAATCAAATTGTGAGTAACATAAATATGGTGAGTCAGGTTTATTTGAATGTGGAAGCAGAGAACTCTGTTCTGAGAGCACAAATGGCAGAGTTGAGTCACAGGCTACAGTCTTTAAATGAGATCATAAATTGCATCAACTCAGCAAATATAACAATGGATGAAACAGAGGTTAATTGTGAAGATGATTTCTTGAATCCTTGGAATTTGCTACATGTGAACCAGCCAATTATGGCTTCTGCTGATGCTTTCATGTACTGATTTAGTATCATTTTGGTAATTGAAAAGTTAATTTTTTTAAAAAGACAATGTTGTTTGGGGATTCTTGGATTGGCTCTAGATGAAGGCGTTTGGTTTAGGTTCACTAATAAATTATTGGATTTGATAAATAGTTGCTGACGCCTTCTCGATTCGTAAGAGCTTGGGCTGTTACCGTATTGTAATGGAATGTTTGTTTTGAATATAATATTTGGATAATTATATAAAAAAAATTAAAATAAAATAATTTATAATCACATAAACATCTAACGATTGTTTTAGACTATAAATTTTAGAACTCTTTTAGTTTTTCAAATACTGTGTCAAATTAAATGATTTCACATCAAATAAAATTGATGAAGTATTATTTTTCATTGTTACCTAATGAATAATATTTACAATCTTAAGTATAAATCTATAATATTAAAAAGAAAAATAAGGTACGAGATCTAATTATTATATTTAAAAAAGTAAATTAACAATAATATAATTATTATAATTTTACAAATTGAGATTTGAAGATGGTAAAATGTATGTAGCTCTTACTCCTACTTTGTAGAGATAGGAATTAAATTAAAGCATTTCAAAGTAGTTTGAAAAAAAAAAACATAAAATGAAAGCAATAACAACAATGAAGTAATGTGAAATATAGAACACAACATACAAAAGAAAATATAGCAACAATAACGAAATAATGCGATAATGAAAACACAAAAAAGTAATGTTAATAAAAATTAAAAAGCTAAAATTTTATATTACGATATAATAAAATTTAAATAATAATTTTAAAAAACATAAAGTAACGATACAATAGGCAACAACCAACCCATACTATTTATTAGATTAATTATTAATTATTTTTTTTTGGTAGAGATTAACTATGAAGTTGCTTGTCTCTTTTGTTATTTTATTAAAGATAATTCCATCATTGGCTTGTGTGTAACACAATTCTATGCTCTTTGTTTTAAGTTATTCTCTCTTTTTATTTTTTTGTTTAATTACGTTAGTGAGGAAACTAGTGAAAGGACCATGAGAACCAAAGTATAAATTCTCATAAGTGCGATAAACTTTTCTTTTTTTTACTTTTCGGTTTGTAGAGTATTAAAAATATTGTTTATCCTTTAATTATATTTTTCTAGTGGGTGCTTTAAGATCAATTTCAGTTCCACTTTATGGAAAAGTAGTGACATAAGTTTATATGACATATAATATAATCACTTGTTAATTTTGCTCAACCGATCTTTACACTTTGATAAATGGAAAATATATATTAGATGAATTTTCTGGTGGAGGTTTGTTATCATTTATCTAATCTAAAGGTTAGGCCGGACGTGCTGGATAAGAAAATATCTATAAATGGAAATATATGTATCAGGCTTGAATTATTGGGGAAAAGATATACAATATACTCATGAATATGATTAAGATAATAGACCAAACTAAACCTAACTATGCCCAATAATTGTCTAGAAAATTACTTAAATCTGCATCACTATAGCATATAATCATATATTCTATTCTTTCTAGTTTTGGCGCTTTCTCTACGATGGGATGAATAAATTGTGTTTAAACAATTTGCAAATTCTTGAGTAGATTGTTAAAATGATGCCATGCACTGTTTGGATAAACTTTAGTTCCTTCTCATGGAATTTATTAAATTTGGTCTAGTAAGTAGTAAGTGATTGAAATGAAAAAGAGAAACCTTATTGTTCCTCATTTGTAGATTATATTTTTTAGAAAGTGTTTTTTTTAAAAAAAATAAATCAATTTCTAACAAAATTGACTAGACAATATATAAAAACTTCATTAATCTAGTTTCATTCAGAAAGATTGTAAATAGAAAATATTATAAGAGTTTAAGGGGTAATGAGAAGGGGAGCCTTGGAGTAATTGGTAAAGTTGCTGCCATGTGACCAGGAGGTCACGGGTTCAAGCCTTGGAAACAGCCTCTGGCAGAAATGCAAGGTAAGGCTGCTTACAACAGACCCTTGTGGTCGGGCCCTTCCCCGGACCCTGCGCATAGCGGGAGCTTAAGTGCACCGGGCTGCCCTTTAAGGGGTAATGAAAGTCAACATACATCTGACCTAATTTGTAGAATAAGAAAAGTATTTTGACTGTACAATATGACCTACAATATATAACTTAACAGTAGCCCGACATTTAAACACTTCAAATATATTTATTTAAACATTTTGTAAGAAATTATCTTAAACATTTTTAATATAAAATAAATGGCTATTGGAAACACCCGTTCAAGAAGGTTTTGTGTACTTTAATAGTTGTATTTTACGCCTTCAAAAAGGAATTATAATTAGATAGATTTTCCTAACAATTTACTTTTCTGCTTCACCCTTAAATATATATATGCACTGTGTTCTCGAGTAGGTTCAAGATTTTTGTTGAACTTTCGTTTATTTTTGTAAATCTTGAAAAAATATTGAACTTTCTTTCAATTTATGCAAATTTTAACAAACAAAGTTACTTGATATCGATTTTCTTCCGTTGCAACACTTTACTAGAGCCGTGTTCTCTTTGGGATAGCATAATTACATAAGGAGGTTTAACAGTAAAGTTTTACATTGAAAAAGGAATTTCCGGAATTAAGTTTACTATCGAGAAAAGAAACTTGTATTATAGCATTTGATTATTTGCAAGTAGACTTCAGCGTTGAATATCAACAAATCATTTAACCGTTCATTACCTTCCGGCCAGCTAAATTAGTAGCTTAAACCAATTTCCATGTGATTAATGTTATGCCCATGTAAGCAATCACGAGTACCTACTTTAATTTTATTTTAAACTTTAAACAAACAAATTACACTTGAACAAATTAGGATTGTCGTTTTTTAAGGAATAATACTGACAAAAGATATGCTAGTCCACTAGAACTTTCTCAAGAGTATAGTTAAGCAATTGCACATGTGAAGTTCTTTATTCTTAATCTCACTGTCGCTCAGCCTTCAAAGTATAATTAGTGATTCTTAATCATAATTAACTAAAGATCCATATCTGTTGGTGACGTGAGCTAGTCTTTTTCCACAATAAAGTAAAGAGCACCGATTTCAAAATTCAGACCAATTAAGGGCCTCTCATTTAATTAATTAGATAATTAATTTGTAAAGAGAAGTGGCATGTAACGTGTACAGCCTGTCGCTGGAGACTAATGGCCTCCAAATCAAAAGTCGTAACATCCAGTTAATCCGTACTTAAGTGATTGCTGTACTTTGATTTGGTTTAATTAATTAGATGTTGCCCTATCTTTTTTTTTTCACTTCTTTTTTACAACTATAAGCATGTGATTAGCAATACAAGCATATCATGGAGCATAATCTGCATAAAAATTATTAGGGTAAACTACTTTATTCCCTTAAAATCTGATTGCATGTTAGGTTAGGCCATGGTATTTACCGTGTACTAAGTACGTATAAGTTAAGAAACAGTAGTCTTAGATCATGTGGACAGCCATAATCACAAGATTCCACGTGCTTTTATTTACTAGACGTAAATGTCAAAGAGTCCGCTGGAGTTGGCTGACTAAAAGTATATAGTATAGACTTAGTATCTGATAATTATCGTGCTGGAAATCACTTTTAGACGCTGGACTTAATGAAATTGATTAAATAAAATTGTTTTAACTGATAAAATTAAAACACTCTTCAAGACCAAAAAAAAGTTATATTACTA
Source organism: Solanum dulcamara (assembly GCF_947179165.1). Lineage (NCBI taxonomy): Eukaryota > Viridiplantae > Streptophyta > Magnoliopsida > Solanales > Solanaceae > Solanum > Solanum dulcamara. The sequence continues at coordinate 53,808,450 of NC_077247.1, read as the reverse complement.
CTAATAAAGAATGACAAGGTTAGACGTTTTCTACATAGCAGGACGGCACACGAACTCAAATAGTGAATGAGAAATGATAAATAAATTAACGATGAATTCATTTGGGATCTAACACACATAAAAACAAAAAAAATTGGAAATTTAACCTCTGAATAACATAAAAAGGTTACAGTATATTGATTTGTCTGGATAATTTATCCATCACTTTTAAATTTTTGAATTTTCTGTATGTCATACAATTATCTGAAGAGTTGCGTTAGCAGTACTGTTGTAAATGGGCTAGCTGAGATCCACTGTAATTATAGATAGTTTTTCCAATTGGGCTCATAATACTAGAACGAAGAAAGATGGCCCAGGGATCAGGGTGATCTCTTTTAACATTACCGCCAAATCGCCGTTGCAAATTTTAACTATGCAATGTCATCATATAGGTATTCGCCCCAATATTACTGGTGGTATCTTTTATATTATATGTATGGAGGTTCTCCTCATGATGAGCTAGCTTAAATTTTCCATTCTCAGCTGGGTGATTAATTTGTTTGACCAGAGATGAAGTATTGTCTGAAAAATAGATTTATCAATAAGCCATATGACACCTGAATCATAAAAAGAGTTACAAGAAATGCAAATCCACGCCAGGGGTTGTTGTGTAACAACGTTTTTTGTTCAGAATATATATATATACTGAACAAATTATCAAGAAGTTCGGTTGACAGCTTACAACAACCATATTATAGAAAGTTAAATAAATTGGATGTGCATGCATCCATATCATACAACATTTACTTCGACGATCGAGCTAGTTGCTTCATTAATCCTTGTGTTTATTCCGTCCATATACAGTGATAATGGGCTGGAAAAAAAATTGCAACTATAATTGGAAAAGTAAATAACGCTATACTTATTGCAAATATATATATGGAGTCCACGCATCATGAAGATTGATAGAAGAGTCCATCAAGCAATCATGTTACACTGTCCAAACGCAAGCGCACCATCCTTCTCAGTTTATTATTTAGGAAATAAATTATATATACCATACCAAGAGATGGCAGTCAATATTGGGTTTTCTCTGCTCTTAAAAGCCCATTGGGCTGGAGACCCATTTCCCTAGATACTGGACTGAATGTTGGGTCATCCAATAAGAAATATGAAAATTTTACTTAAATCTCATATTGATTCTTCCCAATTACACTTTATCCCTACTATTTTAAAAATTATCTGAAATCCCATCTTTTTGGTACTTTCGGATACATCACGTACATCCTGAAAGTGATGTATCCGATCGATACATCACGTAAAGTGATGTATCGGACATCCTGATACATCACGTATGTGATGTATCTCGGATCAATACATTGCGTAAATGATGTATCCGACTTTTCGATACATCACGTAAAGTGTTGTATCATACCGATACATCACGTACAGTGATGTATCATATAATAAGAGAGTAGAATTTTTTGTACTTTTTTTGAATGGTAGAAAATTTTAGAGAATATGATAAGTTGTGTATTTAAGTAATTTTTCCAAAATAATATATTGTCTAGTCCAAAATGGCTCAATTGAAGAAAATAAGACTATGTTTTTTGGTTTTTTTTTCTTCAAATTGTCAATTTAATTTGTGAAGAGTTTAAATAAACAAATAATATATGGATTTGTAATTTGAAAAAATAATAAATTGTTACAAAATTTAAATTATATATACTGACAGTTTAAATATTATCACATTATCATAAACTTTCTATGATATATGTGGATTCAAGTCTCACTGTCCTCTTCTGAAGAAATCTATACCACCTAACAAATTCAAGAACCAAGTTTTTGAACTAGTAACACGAAAGTGAACAGTAAAAATAAGACACTAAATTAATTGTGGAAAACTTCCTTTCTCAAGAGAAGAAAAATCACAACCTACACCTCGTAGAATTTTCACCAAACTTCACCAACTTTCAAAAAGTAGTTTTAGATTACAACTCAATAATCAAATAACTAACTCAAACTCCTAACTCTAACAATTAACTATAATCGCAACTCCAACTCTCCAAGAAGTCAAATTCACTTCTTGTTACAAGCCTCACTTTCTACCTTAGAAAATTATAACTCAATAATATTCCTAAGTATAGTCAAACACATGAATTTACTTTCAGAAAGAAAATCTAATTATAGTTCTTGTTTCTTCAATATTTTGCTCTTGGAACAACGCCTTGCTTTTGATTGAGAGATTCAATTTCAGATTTGGAAAGCTGCTCTGCCTCTTGCTTGACAGAAAACTCTCGATGTCAGATTACAAAAAGCTACTGCAATTAATGCAGTAGCTTCTCTTTTATCGTGTGTGCAAAAAGAAACTTGATTAAGTCTTATTTGGAAAACTATTTGTCCACTTAATTCTTTTCCTTTTAGGAGTCCTCATTATAAGAGTCCTTATTATACCATTTTCCTTGTTTGTTGTTGTTGAATTTTTATTTCCTTTTTGTTGTAGCCCTTTGTGTTTTAATTTTTATGTCCTGCAACATGTATGAACCTGATTCACCTTTGTCATTATCAAAACCTAGAACATTGTTGGGTCGTCATTTTCCCCTTTTTAATGATGACAAATTAACAATCTGTACCTGTACCTGTTGTCAACCCAAAAAACAACAACACCTACCCCTTTTGACATCTCAAAAAGGAAACAAGTAAGACAGTAACATGACATAGACAAATACAAGATCAAGGTTAGAAGGGACCAACAACCCAAGACTAAAATAGACCAAGGAAAATATCAAATTTACTGATATTAGCCATCCAAAACATTTCATAACAAGGATAAATATATGACAACCAGTTTGTTGAACAAGACAGTAAAGCACACATATTTCACAATATATACAATATGTCCAAAAACAAGAATTAGCTACTGAGCACCCTGCACAGTCAGAATAAAAATAAATTGAGGAACCGGGTATGACACTAAAAAGAGGGAGGCTTGGTTGGTGAAGATATCGAAGCAGAAGTGAAGAGGATTTGAGAGATGAGTTGGAGCAGACTATCCATACGAGTATTATTATCCAATTACTGCTGAATCATCTTCTCCTTCAAGGAAACCACCTCAGCCTGTGACTCCGTTACGTCCTTTCTCAAGGCATCATTATCCACCTTCAAACCAGTATTTTGATCCTTCACCAGATTAAGTTTAGCCATTAGTTGGGCAACTGTACCTACAACTCGAGAAGCAGATACGCGAGGCTGATGCACTATAGGCATGCAATCACACTCAGACAGAGTATTACGATCAATCATATCCTTTTGAGTTATCACCCTTCCTTTTTGCAAAGGCATACCAAACACAGCGAAAACCAAGATAAAAAGATTTCCAACTGCCAACTGATGAGGACAAAGTTTAGGGTCAGACACCCTTTTCATATGACGAATAATCAGAATAGACCAGTTGATTGTTCCTCCTGATCAAGGACATGGCAATACCCATATCTCGAAAAGTATCCTCATACCTGCTTTCACCCCTTGGAACCACTCCCTTGTGAACAACTTCATAGAGCAACTTATGGAAAGGCTGCATTTCCCCTTTGAGTACCTTTCTGGGGCGATTTGTAACATGCCCATGTGTGAATTTGACAGTGAGAAGACAACCGTCATCCTTTTTTCAAAGATACTCAGACAGGCCAGTGGTGAGAACCTTCAAATTTTCACCTAAGCAAATGTGATCAAACTCAAACTCTATTCCTTTTACTATAGAAGTAACAACATTATCCTCAAGGACAGTGAGATTCGTGTAAAATTCAACCACCTTATTTTTGTGGATCACTAGGGTAGTATCTAAAAATAGATATGCCCAACCCTGAGCAGTCAATTTATGGAGCAATATTTGAACAAAGGGAAACTCCCTAACCTCTAAGTCGATAACCCTCCCATATAGAACAGCCTTTAAGGCAAAATACAAACCCTTACCCATAGCTAATAATTTAACAAGATTTTTATTTATCTTAGTGAGGATGGGGGCAGTGTCGGAGAGTACAAAATTATCGACATCGTCAGTACTAGATGCAGATTGAACTGGTAAGGAGGGGGGTTCAAATGGAGACTTACCCTTAGTCTGAGCCCTCTTTTAACTAGATTTAACAGCCTGTGATTCTTCCGCCATTCTTTTAATACGCGTGAATGGAGTGCATGGTCCAACTTGCTTGACTAAAATATTCTTTCTGGGTCGTTTAAAGAGATTTTGGTGAAGATGGATAATGGGAATGTCATCACTAGAGACCAAGGGTTCTTGGGCCAAGGGCGGAAACGAAGAAGGGGCGCTAAGTCTTGGAGACGGAAGGGGAGGACAGCAGTAGGGTTTGGTGACAAGTAAGGAAATATAGATAGTTTGAAAGGGTGAGAGGGTGAAGGACGAAATTGAGATAGATGGAGGAGGTATAGTGATAGTAAAGGAGTCTGATAGGGTAGAAGGTGCCGCCTGCGAAATTTGATGAGGAGAGCCTTGGAGAGATACAACCCTAGACGGGGGAGATAATATGTGTATGTCAAGGAAGGTTTCGCTGGCCTAGCTGCCATTGGCGAAGAATGTACTATAGGCGAGACGGGGAGAGATTCCCTCCGAGATGCGACCACCGGAGAAATGGGGAGCGGAGGGGGAAAGGATAGAGTCTTATGCATAGGAGATGGGGAACGTTCCCCCTGAGATAATATAATATTGTCATCGTCGAGATTAGGTATAGTGTGTGAAAAAATATTGGAGATGAAGATGGAGATGGAGAGATGAAGAAGGGTGTAGGGTATGTAGAAGGAGTGACAGTTAAGGTGATTGGAGTGATAGAAGTGATTAAGGGGGCTGATAACGGATGTGATAAGGGTATGACGGTTTGAGTTTCAAAAAAGACAAACATTAGAGAGGAAAACACAATCTTCACCCCGCCAAAAACAAAAAAAAAGATGAAGAATAGAAAGGAACCAGGTTCTAATTTTATTTTTTTTGAGTAAATTAAATGTGAGGGTACTAGTCATAGCATTATTCTCATAAATGCATATTGTGAGTATGAGTGCTAACCTTGTAACTGGCCTATGCTTGTAGAGACTAAAGGTAATATCAGCAGATCCCAGTATTTTTAATACCATTCAATCTTGAATGTATACCTATTATATTGCAATATGTGATCTTAGTGAGAGTCTTTGACAATGAAGAGGCGATCTTTACTAATTTACATTTTAAGATAAAGGGAGAATGTGAAGGAACTCTTATTGGTAGATTAGGCCCAATGCCAAATGGTTTTTCTCGAATTAATCTTGTCCTAGTGCCTTGGTGAAGATGTCAGCAACTTGTTCCTCAATTTTGCAGAAGGTCATAGTAATATTCCCTTTTTCAACATTATCCCAAAGAAAATGATGACACACATCAATGTGCTTAGTTCGCTTATAATGAACCGGGTTCTTAGCCATGTTAACTGGACTCGTGTTGTCACACATAATAGGTATTCAACCTACCTTAATGCCACAGTCCAAGAGTTATTGCTTGATCCATAGAATCTGGGCACATCATGAAGCCGTAGCCATATATTCGACTTCAGCGGTGGACAAAGCAATCGAATTTTGCTTGCGTGTCTTCCAAAAGACTAAGTATGATCCAAGAAAGTGAGACATCCCTAGAGTGTTTTTCCTATCCATGAGATATTCAGCATAATCTGTATCAACAAAACCAATTAGATCAAAAGACTCACTTATAGGGTACCAGAGGACCAGGTTCAGAGTTCCTTTGAGATAAGGAAGAATTTGTTTGACAGTCTTCATGTATGATTCCTTTGGCCATGATTGAAAACGCGCACATAGTCCAACACTGAACATTATGTCTAGTCTACTAGTTGTGAGGTATACTAGGGATCCACTTATGGCTCTGTATTTTGTGTCACCGGCTGGGGAACCACTTACATTCTTGTCAAGTTTAGTGGTGGTGGCAATAGGTGTATCATGTACTTTAGCATCATGCATGTCAAATTTCTTTAGTAGTTCTTTGATGTACTTTTATTGATGAATCAATGTTCCTAATGATGCCTGATGGATTTCGACTCCCATAGGTGCATCTGTTCCTCCAAAAGTGATGCCGTCAATATATACTTGCACAATTAAGACATAAGGGCTATTTTTCATGAAAAACAATATATTGTCGATCTTGCTTCTTGTATATCCATGTGTAAGAAAAAATATGGACATCCTATCATACCATGCACGTGATGCCTGCTTGAGGCCATAAAGTATTTTGTCCAGTCTGTATACGTGGTTAGGATATTCATGGTTTTCAAAACCTAGTGGCTGACAAACATACACTTCCTCTTGTAGATATCTATTTAAGAAGGCACTTTTTATATCCATCTGATATAATTTGAAATTCATGTGTGCTGCAAATACAATCAACATTCGGATAGCTTCTATTTGGGCTACTGGAGCGAATGTCTCATCATAGTCTATCTCCTCCTCTTGATTGTAGCCCTGAACCACAAGCTTAGCCTTGTTTCTTATGATAGTTTCTTGATCATCGAGTTTGTTCCTGAATACCCATCTTGTTTCTATCACTACTTGATCTTAAGGTCTGGGAATCAAGCTCCATACTTACTTCGCTCAAATTGATTTAACTCCTCCTGCATGACAATGATTCAATCCGCATCTAGGAGTGCTTCTTTAATGTTCTTGTGTTCTATGACATATAAATATACCGAGAAGGAACACAAGTTCTGTAGTTTGGATCTAGTTTGAATTCCTGAGTCAAGAGGAGTGAACAAGTTCTGTAAGGGATGTGAGCTTTTGTGTTTCCAGTTGTTTGTCTGACTGCTTTCTCCTGAGACTGAATGAGGAGGATCAGGTTCAGCAGAGACACGGTTCATAGCTGGAGAAGTATTTTCTGTTAGCTCATTTGGTTTACAGTTTTGGCATGGAGCTCCTCCATTATTATTTGAAGGTTTAGTGTCCTCATAGTCAGCATCATCAACATCTCCTTGTAGAAGGATAGTCATATCTATCTCATCACAGTTGTTCTGCACATCTTTCTCAATCAAGTGATTAGTTTCGTCAAATATAACATGTGCACTTTCTTCAACACGATTAGTTCTTTTATTGAGAACTTTATAGGCTTTGCTTTGAGAAGAGTAATTGAGAAAAAATTCCTCCTCACTTTTGACATTGAATTTTTCTAGAGCATCCTTGCCATTGTTGTGTACATAACATACGCAGCCAAAGGCCCTGAGGTGCGCTAAGTTTGGTTTTCTGTCTTTTAGTAATTCATATGGCGTTTTATTGATAATAGACCTATTCAAACATCTATAAATCAAGTAACATGCAATGTTTACAGCTTCTTCCCAATACCCCTTAGGAAGACCATTGGCAATCAACATAGTTCTTGCCATGTCTTCAAAGGATCTATTTTCTACTACACCATTTTGTTGTGGTGTTCGTGATACATAAAAATTATGATCTATCCCATTTTTCGCACAGAATTCAAGAAACTTGAAGTTTTTGAACTCTGTTCCATGATCAGATTTGATGCTCATTAATTCACAGTTTAATTTCTTTTGAATCAGTTTCACAAAAATTTCAAATACATCATATGTCTCATCTTTTGAGCTTAAGAGCAGAGTCCGTGTAAATCTAGTGTAATCATCAATGATAACAAACACATACATCTTGCCTCCACAACTTTGAACTCTCATTGGTCCACATAAATCCATGTGCAACAGTGCTAGAGGTTTTGTTGTGTTTACCATACCTTTTGATTTAAATGATGATCTCACATATTTTCCTTGTGCACACGGTCCACATACTTAATTTTCATTGAATCATTCCATTGACAGTCCTCATACTAGTTCTTTTGAGATCAGTTTGTTTATTGTTAAGAAGTTTGCATGCCCCAGTCTCTTGTGCCATAAGAATGAATTATCATCAATTGCAGTTAAACTTTTTAGTATAGGTATTTCTAGACCCATAATGTCAATTTTGTAGATATTTTTATGCCTTTTTCCTATAAGGACCAATTTTTTTGATTTTGTACTAGTTACTCTGCCCGCAGTAGATGTAATCCCATTGACAGTCCTCATACTAGTTCTTTTGAGATCAGTTTGTTTATTGTTAAGAAGTTTGCATGCCCCAGTCTCTTGTGCCATAAGAATGAATTATCATCAACTGCACTTAAACTTTTTAGCATAGGTATTTCTAGACTCATAATGTCAATTTTGTAGATATTTTTATGCCTTTTTCCTATAAGGACCAATTTTTTTTGATTTTGTACTAGTTACTCTGCCCACAGTAGATGTAAAAAGTATAGTATTTTCTTTGTCGCACATTTGTGACACACTGAGAAGATTATGTTTTAATCCTTCGACATAGTACACATTGTCTATTGTTTGAGAATATGAATGTCCAACTTCGCCAATTTCCATGATTTCGCCTTTCTTTCTGTTTCAAAAGGCTAAGCTTCCGCCATGGAAGCCATTCAGTAAAAGGAAGTTATATTTTTTTCCCGTCATGTTTCTTGAACAAGCACTATCCAAGTACCACTGCTTATGTCATTCTCTTTCTTGTTCCTTCATAATCAATCAGAGATTAATTTTGGACACCCAAATTTACTTGAGTTCCTGTTTGTGAGTAAAAGGATGAATTAAGTTTTTCTTAATCCATTTGGGTAGGTACTTATGTTTGTGAACTAGTTCCCTGATTCCTGTTCTATAAAATATTTTTCTCACATATGTTAGATTGTTTTTAATAGCTATATTTCCTTTTTTACACAAATGAGTTTGATGACTATTTTGTTCACAATGAGTACATGGCATATCATAACAATTTTCATCAGATTTTATAGAATTATTCTTGAAACCTATTCCATGTTTAGTTGAGGATTGACTTCTTTGAACATCATCAACCATTGTAGATGACTTAGTCCATCTCATATTGATCTCCAATTTCCTTTTAGTTTTTTCGAGTTCTTCAAACAGTGCCTCATTCTTTTTAGTTAAAAACCGTAACTCATTGTTTAACCTTTTTATAGTTTCATCTAGAGCAAGGTGTGCATTGGTTTGTACTTCTTTTCCTTTCCTAGAGGAGTTCATTCGATTAATTTTTTCTAAAAGAATGTTGTTTAAGGCTTCTAAAGTCTCATTCTCTATTCTCAAGGCTGAATATTCATCAAACATCTATTTTTTTGCAGCACATATTGCATGATATGCATCGATGAGGAAACCATATAGAAATTTTAGTTTCCTTTTGGAATAAAGATGAAGATTTTCTTTGATTTGATGAATTCTTACCTTAGACTGCTTGTTGTCTTCTTCATTTTCTTCTAAATCTGTCCCAACCATCAAAGCTAGGATTGTGTCTTTTGATTGGTAATGGTTCTCTTCATTTTCTGACTCTGCAATTGCCATTACTGCTAGGAAGTCGTACTCTCATTTCTCCTTTCATTGTCAGTAATGACTGATTTTCAGCTTCAGTCTCATCAGACTCATCTCTAGAAAAAAATTTCATTGCTGCAAAAGCTTTCTTCAAAGTCATGTCAGACTCTTGATTGGTCATTCTTCAATTTATAGGAATGTATTGATCACTCCTGACTTCGTTGGTTCTTTCAGGATTATTCCTTTTGTACTTCATGGCCCATAGTGGGCAGAATTTGATAAAGTGATCTGGACTTCTGCACTTGTGTCATAGTTTCTCTCTCAAGTCTTTGTTAGTAGTTCTTTGAGATTGTCTTCTTTGACTTGTTTCCCCTTTTCTCAGCATTCTTTGAAACTTTTTCGTCATTAATGTTGTATTCTCTTCTTTAAAATCATCTTTCATAGTGGCTTTAAGAACCAGGTTCTTCTCTTTCCTTTTGTCTCTGATTTCTTTCTCTTGATTCTTCTTAGTTTCACAGGTCAAAAAATTTCCAATGAGTTTGTCCATCATCATATTGTTAAGATCGCGTGCTTCAGTGATCGCTTCTAATTTGCTTTCCTATGATTCAGGAAGAATACTTAGGAGTTTTCTGATACATTTTTCGAATGGAATTCTAGAGAGTAGATTTTATTGATTATGGCATTGAATCTGGTATGAATGTCTTGAATTGTTTCTCTATCCTTCATTCTGAACAGTTCATACTATCGATTCAGATTATTGATCTTGAATTTCTTGACTTGATTTGTTCCCTTGCGGGCAGTTTGTAAGGTATCCCATATTTTCTTTACATCCTAACAGACAGATATTCTGTTATATTCATCTGGACCTATTCCACAAATTAAAATCTTCTTAACCCTTGTGTTATTTTGAATTACCAATTTGTATTCCGTATTCCACTCATTTTTGTCTTTTGGTACCTGCGTTGTTCAATCTGTTCCAATCTTCATAGGAATAGTAGGTCCGTCTAGGATAACATTCCATAGATCTGGACTATCTCATATCAGATGATTCATCATCATGTTTTCCACCATTCGTAGTATTTTCATTGAATAGTGGTGGCCTTGTCTGTGATTGTCTTTCTTGTGCAGTGGGTGGTGCAGCCATTGATCCTTTTCAAATTTGAATCTTTGAGTGAAAAGACCTGATCTGATACCAATTGAATAAATCTATACCACCTAGCAAATTCAAGAACCAGGCTCTTGAACTAGTAACACGAAAGTGAACAGTAAAGACAGGACATAAAATTTATTGTAGAAAACTTCCTTGCTCAAGGGAATAAAAACCACAACCTACACCTCGTAGGATTTTTATCAAACTTCACTAACTTTCAAAGAACAGTTTTAGACTACAACTCAATAATTAAAAAACTAACTCAAACTCCTAACTATGACGATTAACTATAATCGCAACTCCAACTCTCCAAGAAATCAAACCCACTTCTTGTTACAAGCCTCACTTTCTACCTTAGAAAATTATAACTCAATAATATTCCTAAGTAGAGTTCAAACACATGAATTTATTTTCAGAAAGAAAACCTAATTCTAGTTCTTCTTTCTTCAATGTTTTGTTGTTGGAACGACGTTGCAATTAATGTCGTAGCTTTCCTTTAATAGTGTGTGCAAAAATAAACCTCATTGAGTCCTATTTGGAAAACTATTTGTTCACCTAATTCTTTTTCTTCTTGGAGTCCTCATTATAAGAGTCCTTTCCTTATTATATCGCTTTCTTTGTTTGTTGCTGTTGACTTTTTATTTTCTTTTTGCTATAGCCCTTTATTTTTTAATTTTTATATCGTGCAACATGTATGAACCTAATTCATTTTTGTCATTATCAAAATCCAGACATTGTTGGGTCATCATCTTCCTTTTCACTAATGTAATAAAAAAATTGGAATTAAACCACTCAAAACAAAAAGCACATTGGAACATGAACTCATGTTTGTTAGTATCAGTTATAACTACATCCACGGGCCGGGCTTCTATATTTTTATGGAAAAATATCAGGACGTTAAATTATATTGTATCCGAAATCGAATTTAATGTATCAGAACATTGAGTGATGTATTTAAAATTGAACATAATGTATCAGAATATTAAATAATGTATCCGTAATTTTTAAATTTTCAAAAAAAATTTATAATTTTTAAAAATAATAATAATAAAATTTAACTATTTTTTAACACTATAAAATTTATATAAAATTATCATATTTTATCCAACAAATCATCCAAACTGTACATTCTTATCGTATGAAGGGCCCAAAGGAAAATGAAGCTTTATCCTTATTTTTCAGTAACACTAACAATACCGACATCACTGGGATTATGAGTCATAGCTGTGCTGCCTCTCTTACTATGCCACGTTTACGGCCATTATGAGAGATTACGCAGCGTGTTGAAACGTTGGTACGTACAAAATGAATCTTCCCAAATCTCCTCTTCCTTGGATGTAGCACTTAATTTGCGAAGTGTCCATTAATTACTTTACTTCTTTTTTTCAGTCAAAAAAAAATCTTTATGAACAGTACTCAATAATACACTTGGCTTCCAGTCTCTGCACTGAAATGTCACCTTTCCAGTGCCATAAGTTTCAATGTTTAGGTTTTAGTTAAATATCTCCTCATCCAATCCTTAATTATGCCGACGTTCTCACACTTGTCTCCAACCTCCTGCTGCCACGATCCGCTAAATCCTCAACTCCATTACTTGCTTAACACCTATTATGTCTTCCTACTTTTACTTTCCCTATATAAATCCCCGCAATTCCATCACACAAACAATACTCTGCAATAGCCAATAAGCAATAGTTTTTTTTATTTTCCCCTTGAGTGTTTTTGAATTTTGATCAGAGAGAAAAAAAGAGATGGCACAATACGGTAGCCAAGACAGAATGCGCAAGACTGATGAATATGGAAATCCTGTCCAAGAAAGTGGAGCCCATGGAACACACCAAGGTGCCGGTATTGGAGGCATGCAGCAGGGTACTGGTGGTATGGGGGGCATGCAGGCCGGTACTGGTGGTATGGGTGGAGAATATGGAACTCAAGGCACCGGTACCGGTATGGGTACTGGTGGAACCCATGGAACTCAAGGAAGAGGTGCGGGTATGGGTATAGGTACTGGTACCCATCACCAGGAGGGACAAACCGGTATGGGTATGGGTACTGGTGGAACCCATGGAACTCAAGGAATAGGTGCGCGTACCGGTATGGGTACTGGTACCCATCACCAGGAGGGACAACAGCAGCTTCGTCGATCCGACAGCTCTAGCTCTGTAAGTTTCCGACAGTATTTGATTGAACACATTATTATTTTAAATAAAAACGAGCGATATTATAACATGTTACATATACGCGTAAAACTTATATATAAAATTATATATTTCATCATGACATTCTTATGGCATGCTACCAACTTTATGTTACTAATGTAATTTTGTTTAGTTGCTTTATAAATTAAGCCTTCTAATTAGCATGATTTTGTTTAATTAATTTTCAGTCGGAGGATGATGGGCAAGGTGGGAGGAGAAAGAAGGGTATGAAGGAGAAGATAATGAAGAAGATGCCAGGAGGACATGGCCAGCAGGAAGGTGAATATGGCGGTCAACATGGACAAACAGCAGGTTATGGTACTACTGAAGGAACTGGAGAGAAGAAGGGAATGATGGGCAAAATCAAGGACAAGATCCCTGGGATGCATTGAACACCTTTATTTTCATAATTTCCAGCTTAATAAATAAGTGTTATGGGCGTTATCATTATGTTGTGTGTTTACTGTTATGAGTCGTGTGTGTATGTTGGCGTCCATGCCCTGTCCTTTCTGTATATTTTAAGAAGAAAAGTAAGTTTACTGTGGTGTATTAAGGATTGCTTCCATGCCTGGAATGCAATGACGTTCATATGCATCATGTTTGTGTTGTGGTGTTCCACGTTTAATGACGTTTCGGAAATAATATATGCGTTTAAGTCGTTATGTTCTGTATTTCTTTTTGAGTTTATGTTTTGAGCTTTAATGGAGTAAAATATATTATTACTATTCCCTCGGTTTCATATTTCTTTTTAGGATAGTTTCTAAAAACATTACTATCTTTCTATAATTTAGAAATAACTTTGCTATACTTGTCTTTCTATCCTTAACCACCACGTTCTTATTGAAGTCGAAACTAAAGAAGAGGGCTAAATGGGTCTCTTGCACTATATGCCCCTCTGTTTCAAACAAAAGTTGATTGCTTGGGTTTTTCTGATTTGATATGCGCAAAAAAAAAAGGCTTTAGAATTTTTTGATTCTAAATTAAAGATTATTGAATGTATCTATAACTTGAAGTTAATGAATTTTTGAAAAAAGAAAAAATATAATCTTTTAAAAATAAATTAAAAGAAAAAATAAAATAAAATAATTGAAATAGGACTTAAAAATTTGTTTTATTAAGGCTATTATATTGTACTTTATTTTTCTTTTCTTTTTGTCTTGCCCTCCTTTTTTGTACTTCATTTAGTTTAAATAAGGCCACGTGTTGTTCACATTTTATGCCGACAACAAACTACAATAAATTGATTACTTTATAATAAATATAATTATATTTTATTTACATAAAAATAATTAAAATTATAGATAATATACGATGATTATATAATATAATTTATCAAAAGTGATAGAAAGTATACATTAATTATATAATATAGATTATTTATATATGAGTTATATATTGAATATATATTATGATAACATTTAAAAAGTGATTGTACATGAAATATATATTTGATTATACATATTTATACAGTGAATAATTATTTTTTTGATAATTATTTTATCGAATGATTATGTGACGTAATTATCTCAAAACTAAAACAGAAATTCGATTATCCATATTAATTGCGATGAATATAGAAAATGATTTCTTATTGCCACATAAAAATAAAAATAAGGAGCTAATGTTGTAATTGCTAAAATTATTTCTCCCGAGTCTATTTATTTGGACCTTGGGCTATACAAATTCTCATTATTGAACATGGCCCGACAATGGTCTGTTTTATACTCATTAATAAAATATTAAAATTTAATTGAAAAAAAAAACAAAGAGAAGGCAATTTATTGGGTTATATCAGGAAATCTTGGTATTTTTCTACTTAGGATCAGTCAAATCAATGTTTAAACGACTAGGAATACATTTTTGTCATCGAGAGACTTGTCCAAAAAGGACCAAAACATTGGAATTAGGCCTTGGTTTGACTGCTGGGCCAGCTCCATTTGTATATCACGGGACCCAAAATTTCAAGAGTATTTATAGGCCCAAGTCCATCAAGCCTAACACAAAAGTCCAATGGATTACTCACCTGAGAGAACATTTCTCTCTCTCCTAGAATCTAGTGGACCCGAGCTTTCCAATGACAATTCTTATGTTTCTAAAGAACTTGATAAATAAGCATATGTCACCCTATTAGTTATCTTCCATCAACCTGTTTGTATTGGTTCGTATTGCCTTTTTTGAAGTTAGACTTGATACCATAAGTTTTACTAATTCTTTGCGCCAAATGATTAGACTTGATACCCTAAGTTTTACTAATTCTTTGCGCCAAATGATTTAATTTTGCATGTATGAACTTTATATAGGTATTATTTGCTAAGCTTTGATGAGATTTATTTGGTAAGACAGGTCTTAACGATAGGAAATGAGATTGTCTGGTGATATTGACCGCAATCAATGGCGTATCCATCATTTTTCATTTTTCATAAGCAAGTTGGGGTGTACATGAACCGGTTTGGTTCAATTTTTTTACAAATCAAACTAAACTATTTGTGTCGGATTATTAAATTTATAAATCAAATCAAACCAATAAAAATCGTGTTTTCGATATCAATTTTTTTCGGGTTTTTCCGAGTTTTTCGAGTTTTTTCGGATTTCTCGGATTTTTCATATTATCTAATAAAAAGCACATAACAGTGCTTCTTAAAAAGAGTTCTAGTACAAAATATCAACATATAAGATAGAGGCAGAACACTGTTTGAAGTTTTAACTTTATAGTATAACTTTATAAGATGACTTTTTTTTTTGTATATTATTTAGATGAGTTTTTCAAGTTCAAATCTAAATGTAAGAAAGAAAACAAAAACTATGAATTTTTTTTAAAAAATATTTATAAATTATATTTTAATAAATATTTTTATGTATAACATAATTTAAATAGTATATTTATAATCGGATCGATTTTGATTCGATTTGACTTTTTTTTAGTTAAAACCAAACTAATCCTATAATGGTCGGTTTTTTTTTTTCAAACACCAAACTAAGTCAAATCAAACTACTAGTTAAATATTTTTTTCAATTTGATTTGATTTATCGATTTGTCCTGTAAAGTCCTATAAGGGAGTAATGAGCAAACTAACTGAAAGTATAGTTGGGTTAGTCTAAACACGCAACCCTCAGGAGAATCTGGAGCGCCTAACCACTAGGCTAGTACATAGCTCTTTTTATAACCAATGCCGTCCTTTTAATATTTCTACCTTTTATTTTTGTTTATATACATATATTGAGTAATAAAATATTTAATGAAGCAGGTAACATACTCGGGCCGACGTAATTAAATCCGCCACGGTTTCTGATGGAGCCCCCTCTATAACTTTGTTACTTTGCAGTGTCTTAACTTCCTGCGTACGTATTAGTCCACTGCGTCGAGGAGCAGAATTTGACCGAAAATGCCTAATTTTATCTCAAAGCCGATAGAGCAAAAACGTGTCAGTCTGTAATGCAGCCACATTCATGTCGGCTGTTTGATTCATGTAACACCTGTGAAGCTGTGCCATGCGCACCTCCATTCTTCCACACCCACCCTCATCTTTATTTTGTTTTTCCATGATTCCATCCCTATATGTATCCCGTTTTCGCACTCAAATTTTATAACCATTTTACACTTGATCAATACTCTCAACAAATAGAATTGTGAGTTCAGCTCATAGTTCAGACAAAAAAAATCATGTCGCACTATGAGAACCAATATAGTGCAGGGCAGGCTGTGCAGACGGACGAATACGGCAACCCAGTCCAGCAGACTGGAGGGACCATGGGAGACTATGGAACCACCGGACCCGGCTATGGAACTCAGGCTGGCCACACCACTGGCGTACTTGGTGGGGAACAACGTCAGCATGGATACGGCAGGCCCATCCGCCAAACTGACGAATATGGCAACCAAGTCCAGCAGACTGGAGGGACCATGGGAGACTATGGAACCACCGGAACCGGCTATGGAACTCAGGCTGGCCACACCACTGGCGTACTTGGTGGGGAACAACGTCAGCATGGCAGGCCCATCCGCCAAACTGACGAATATGGCAACCCAGTCCAGCAGACTGGAGGGACCATGGGAGACTATGGAACCACCGGAACCGGCTATGGAACTCAGGCTGGCCACACCACTGGCGTACTTGGTGGGGAACAACGTCAGCATGGCAGGCCCATCCGCCAAACTGACGAATATGGCAACCCAGTCCAGCAGACTGGAGGGACCATGGGAGACTATGGAACCACCGGAACCGGCTATGGAACTCAGGCTGGCCACACCACTGGCGTACTTGGTGGGGAACAACGTCAGCATGGTACTCTCGGTGCCATGCTTCACCGTTCTGGCAGCTCTAGCTCCAGCAGCTCTGTATGTTATTTTTTGTTTTCTTTTATCTATGTATATGTATGTAAACTCTTAATAACGTTTAACGTGTGTTTTTTGCTGTTGCAGTCTGAGGATGATGGACACAGCGGTAGAAGGAAGAAGAAAGGGATAAAGGACAGGGTTAAGGAGAAATTACCAAGAGGACGCAGGGACGACCAAGCCCATTCAACTGCAACAACTACGACTACTGGTTATGGCATGGAAGGCACTCATGAGAAGAAGGGAATTATGGAGAAGATTAAGGAGAAGCTTCCAGGCCATCATGGCCCTGGCCACAACTAGGAATTCAAGCTGTGGCGAAAGAATAAATCCTTTTAAATGTACACATGTAAAATGTTGGCTAAATACTTGTATTTTCTAGTTCGTCCTTGCTGTGTCTTGAAGCGTGGCCTTTTATGTGAATAATAAAGCCATGCTAGCCTCTTTCTTTTGAGTACTAGTGGAAGTATAATCACACATGTAATAAATCTTTTCAAGTACGTTGTATCATGTCCTTTTCCTAGTACGTGTTGCGTTATGAATGTATTTAATTAAGTTCATATGGGCAACATCTGCTTTCTTGCCAGGGTATCTGTGATTAAATCAACAAGGATTGGATTATGTGGAAGATGAATGGGGTTTGAAAAATGACAACAGATATCACAGGGCAGTGATGGAAGAGATTATTAGTGATATCTCTTTAATCCGTGATGTAACTAATTGGGGGTAAAACCAGAGATGAGGAAACATATATGCGAGAGAGAACCAATACTTGGGTACTGTTATAAATAACATCCAACTCCTTTTTCGGGGAAGTTATACACGATTATAAGAGTGAAAATTGGACTCACCAAAGTGGAAGTAATATTGAAAGGTCCAACTGAATGCTTGCCCTTTGCAAGTATGAACTTGCTTCAAATTCTAGCCTACTTAAAGATGCCTGAACTTGTTTTATAACGAGATCAAATGAATGCCCCTGCTTCCTGCGTTGCGAGTAGCCTTCCCTGGTTCCCATTAATAGCATATACTCTGCCAACGTAGTTTCCGATCGTACACAAGCCCACATGGCATCAAAGTTGACTCATGCGTGCACTCAGATAGAATTCCAATTTCAAGATCCAATCTTTTCCCCCGAGAGTCGGGGCTCGTCAACCAAACAGGCTGGAGAATACGTGAGTACAATGGAAGTTGATCGATACTGACATTTCATCTGCCTGACAAACTGATTTTGAAACAAAAACTTCAGTCCAATAGTAAACCAGAGTCTATCTTCTGAACCCACACAGAACCAACTTCAGAATTGCCTTTTTTTCAGTATGTTGCAGCAACAAGCTTCCCGCTGAACTTTGGCCAACAAGTTGTAGTAAGCAAAATGCCTGTAATGTACCAGGTCTTGCCAGGTTATGATATCTTCATGTTTAGAACCCAAAGATGCCTTGAGAAACATTTCCCTCTCCCCGCAAGCGGCGGAGAATGGACCTTCACATTAACAGGGGAACGACACCACAAAGATGTAAGAAGTCGGAAAATGCAAGTGTGAGAAAGGCAGCTTTTCGAAAACATGTAAAATCATTACACTCTATAAGTCACACTGAAACTACGAAAAAAGGAATGAGTGTTACTGTTGTCAAAAGCTTTGCAAGAATGCCTGAAGGTCCAAGCTTGTTGCAAGGTCCCATCCCCTGGGCCATCTTACCAGGTGAGGATATAGAGAAGTATGGGTCTTATTTTTAACATGACTGGCCTTCCTATGTATTATATGAGTACTTCCGGAGATAGCTGTCTTTCTAAACAGCTGTTCCATATTCTCTCAAATCTGAGAATTAGAATGTTAATGAGTTTTGATTATTCCAGACGCATTGAAACCAAATTTCACACCCCTAGTGCAGCACGTAACCTTTATGTAATTTGCAAGCAATAACCATTGAGTTCCACAAAGTTTCTGCTGTTCAATCAAAAATATAACCCTCACGTAAACCTAGAGATGTCATCAATTTCCACTAAATATTGTATAACTCAAAAGTAAGATGCTAACATGAGAGTTGCAAGTATGTACCAGGTCCTTATCAAAAAATAGTTGTATGTACCAGGTGACTGCAATTTTAAACTGTTACTGAATGTTTAAAATTATATACATGCAGTGTAATTACCTGTAATATAATTTGGCACCTGGGATCATACACAATTCTGGAACTCAGATTTTCCCTTGAATGAATTATGATATCCTTCGGTTGAACGAGAAGTCCAATTCCTCACAACTGTGGCACTTGTGACCGAGTAATGGTCCTTTCCAAAGGAAAAAGATTCTTCAAACTAACATAGACTGGGATTAGAGAGATCTAACAGTTCTTTTATCAATTACCAAAAGTTACCACAAGAGCATACACCATTGCGAAAATGGTGAAATCTCTTGTTATCCCTGACAATAATCTCCCTGCCAGTGATTTGAGATGCACCGCACATAAATGAGTGGCAATCTTCACAGATTCTTAGATTTTTCATGATCCTGATGGTAGACCCAGCAGAATCAGTAATGAGCAGCCCATATGCCAAAGCCAGCTTCTCACTATGTGTGAGAAGTATTCGCCTTTTATGTTCCTCATTCAGATCATAAGGCACAGAGCTTAAGTTTGGCTCGTAGCCATGTGACTTGAGCCTATCAATAAAATCCTCAAGTGCTTCCTTGATCTCTTTCGAGTTTGGGTGGGTCATATCACCAGCATAAAACTCATGAATCACTCCCTCTTTGCCTTCAATCCAGCTGCGTGAAGGGTCCTTTCTCAGCAGTTTTTGTTTTATTGATTTCCTTATACCTAAAACATCTTCCCACCTTCCAGCTGAAGCATATGTATTGGCAAGCAAGACATAGTTACCAATGCTATCAGGTTCAAGCTCAAATAAACGGCTAGCAGCAACTTCTGCAATATCAGGATTACCATGAATCCGACAAGCTCCCAGCAGGGCTCCCCAGACACCACTATTAGGCTCCATTGGCATAGCTTTGATAAGCTCAAGAGCTTCTTCTAGTTGCCCAGCCCTTCCAAAAAGATCAATCATGCAAGCATAGTGTTCTACTGATGGTTCAACACCATAATGTTTCTCCATTATATCAAACAGGTGTCGACCCCGTTCTACCAAACCTGAATGAGTACAAGCCATGAGAACACCAATGAATGTCACCTTATTCGGCTTTACCTCAGTTTTCACCATTTCTTCAAATAAATCTAGTGCAACATTCGCGCATCCATGCATTGCAAAACCCATAATCATCGAACTATATGAGAACACATTCTTTTCCTTCATCTTCACAAAAACCATGTAAGCTTCCTCTACATTCCCACACTTGGAGTACATATCAATCAATGCAGACCCCACCATAACATGATTGGCAGGTCCAAAACCATATCCCTCAGCAACATCACGAACCCAATTTGCATACTTAGCAGCCCCCAACTGTGCACAAGCTGAAATAACCCCAACTAATGTCAACTCATCAGTCTCCACACCTCCAGACTGCATCCTATGGAAGAACTCCAATGCCTCCCTTGGTTTAGCATTCTGTGCAAAACCTGACACCATAGCCGTCCATGCAACCAAATCTTTCACGGGCAATCTCTCAAACAGCTCAGCAGCTGCCGCCATATCTCCAGCCTTTGAATATGCAACAATTAACGAAGTCCACGAAACCACATCCCTCTCAGACATTTCATCGAACACCTTTCGACCACAATCCAACCAGCCACATTTAACATACATATCAATCGATATATTATGAACAAACAAATCTTTACAGAACCCACCAAGCTTTATGCTCTGACAATGAATCTGCCTACCTAAGTTCAACTCAAGCTCATCGCTACAACCCTTGAGCAAAGCGGTCAAAGTAAAAGAAACAGGCGATATACTTTCCCTTCTCATAGCATTATACAGACGCACTGCCTCTTTCAATGGTCCTTGAATTGAATAACCCCGAATTAAAGCGGTCCATAGAAAAGGGTTGCGGTATTCCACTTGATGAAATACAAGACGGGGATAGGGGTCCATTGAGACATTGATTTTTGTGAGCATACGGAGTAGCTTTGCGAGAACATAGCAGCATTGGTCAAGACCTCTGCGAATAACGTGAGCATGCACTTGTTTGATCTGATATAGGCTGCTACAGTTGTCAAGAAGTGAAACTAGATGAGATTCTAAGAGTTTTGTCTCTTGAAGCCGGGAAAATGGGACGAAGGGCGGCAAAGCTTCTGGGTTTCCGAGCTCGTAGCTTCTGGGAATAGGAATAGGGTTCCTGGATGCGATCAGCTTCCGAGCAAGTGAAACCATTACATGCAAGGCTAAGTTCTAGAGTTTAGACTAAATGAAACCAGAAGGACTATGGAGAGCTAACTTCTCTTACATATCTCAGTTCCAATTAAATTTGGAGGGAATTATTGAATTCATAATGAATCTAAACTTTTTACAGTTGTTAACAAAGAGATGTTAGACACTACAGAATGATTTTTTTGATTGATTAACCAACAAGAAGTTGTGAACTGCATTTTATTTCATTGTAGATTTGGATGAGTCAATAAGCAGACCATTAGCTTAACCCAAATTCTACCAAATCTGTTCATTTGATACCTCTAATTCATCTTTCAAAGTTATACTTTGGCATATTTTGCAACACTTTAACTTAGGTCACTCAGTTCAAGGAACTCGTGATATGAGGGAGCAAATCCCGGCAATTTAAAAAGATGGCGGACCATCTGATTATGAGATCTCCCCGTATAATTAATTGAGATGCATCTAAAATGACCCAAAACATCAATTTGAAGTGTATATTTGTGCTCGTGAGTGCTAGTTGCTGACGGAAGAGAGAATTTTAGCTATCTCGAACCAAAAAGGAAACCCCAATTTCTACTCACAAGAAATACAGGTCTAGAACACAATGATGCAAAGGCATTAGTCCATCAACTCATATACAATATCCTCCCAGTCTATCTACTAACCTGCTCACAAACCGAAACGAAAAAACTGCAAAAATATGATGAATGATTAGCAGCATTAGTCCTTCAGACACCACATTGACAACATCAAGGATGAAAAAGTCGTTTCTTTTTTACACTCGGAAAATATATAAGCAAGAGGACATTGAACTGATTCCCTATGGTATTTCATTTCCTCCGGTTAACCACTTACTCACAGGTTATAAATTTCCATAGCACATCTACAAATGTAGCTCCAACTGAGAACAGAGGCTGAATGCTGGTCGCCAACAGTTATAAAATATCATGTCCTTTGGTGTTTCATTGCTTTTTGCAACACGTCCTTTAGAACTCCTCCAATCCTTTCTTCCATGTGACGCTCCAGAAAAGTCTCTTTCACCTTCTCATACCCTTTTTTACCCATTGTAAGCCTCCTCTCAACGTGAGTGGCTAATCTAACGATGTTTTTTGCAAGAGGCATTATCCCTTCTTTCCCCACAGGATGTAGAAGACCAGTTGTTCCATTTGTTACAATTTCTTGGGTGCCACCAGCTGCAGTTCCCTGAAATGGAAGGCAAGAAGATGAGAGGGTAAGCTTTTCCAATCCAATGAAATATTTAAGATTATAAAAAGGAACTGCTGCCTGTAAAAGATAACTATACAACAAGCCAAGATGAAGGAAGGAAAATGGCAATTACCAACACAGGCAGCTGAAACGCCATGGCCTCAATAGTAATCCGACCAAAGCATTCACCCCGTGCCTACATGGTTAAAATAGAAGGGAGAAAATATATGGAGTTAGTTATTACTGCATTAGTAAAATTATCATACTTAAGAGAGAACAGAAGGAAAAAAAAGTGATGTAGCATTCACCCCATGCCTACAAACCTGAGAATTCTGAACAAGAACATCAACTGCAGCAAGATATGGGGCTACTGTCAGTGTCTTATTGACAAAATGAACATAATTCTGGATCTTCTTTGATATAACGAAGTTCCTAAGCTCTGTCTCGAATTTGCTATGACTAGTCATGTCACTCCCTACAACAACAGCATGAATTGATGGCAATTGTAACTTCCGTTCTTGAATAATCTGCAAGCTCTCATAAAATGACCGTAAAAATAAGTCTTGACCCTTCCCACGAGTAACACCTGCAATATTGCAAGTCCAGGTCATAGTGTAGTTAAAAAAAGGACTGTTAGCGAGATATGTAACCGATACTTCAAATCCAAATAGTTAAAGAAAAGTCTGTACAGCATGATGATGAATACGAGTGAATCATAGTGATTGGATAAATTTAGAAAATAAATCAAGAGCAATCCACCCAAACAGGTATTCAAGAAAGCAGCTTTTATCAGGATCTGAAGCATGATAGACAGTAATGCATAATAGTATTACAGGAAAAAGCTTACTATTTATGAGGGAAAATAGTATATCTTCGTTTCGAACTCCAAGAGATTCACGAACATGCTCCCTCAAAATCCTTTTTGCCACACTATCTTCAGCAATTTCCATTAGCTCATTGCTGTTGCCAAGATGAACAACATGGGTTTTTGGCATTTTGATCCTACAGAATATAAATAACAGTTAAGAAAGGTTTTACAATGCCTACAAAAAGAAGGGAATAATGAAGAATAAGGAATGTAATACAAGGTAGATCTGGACATAACTGGGCAGTTCATCCAGGAGCTATCTTTCTCGAGTTCAACTAAAGTTTGAAAATTCAGACCCAAGTATTAGAAAGAACATTTACATTATATTCCCTTACCAATGGAGAAATAAAGTCAGCTAAATAATTTTTTTTCAGGTAAAGTAAAATAAATTCAACTAAATTTTATGCCTCAAAATAGATTGAGATGCCATCGAGCTTAAAATTACCTCAGCAGTTAGAATTTCCAGAGAAACATAAAAAGCACCCACCACAATTAGGATCAGGGTACTTTCAGTATATGTTACACTACAATTTCTATTGGCATTTTCTTCTTCCAATGATAATACAAGTATTCGTCTATGTAACACACTACAAACCAGATTAGTTATCCTGGAGTGGTGCTTTTTCACTTCCTAATTCCAACAGAATCTCGTTAAGGAAAGATCTAGATAAAGACATCAATGACAGATAAGAAACCAGATGGTGAAAGGTTAACTAAAATGAGAAGCAATCTGATCTAAACATCCATAATAAAAGATTTACTTTTATCAGTTGGATTTGTATGATGTACAAACTAACCTATCTCAGAGAGAGGGTGGGAGAGGAAGAGGGAGAAAGAGAGAGAGAGAGAACAGGTTACAGCCTGTTTATTTACGTTTATGTGCTGAGAACACAATTTCCGTAACTAAAATGCCGCAGGTAAAGTGTTGGGTCGATATATGAAGGCCATTTTTAATATTGTTATATGACATAATTCAACGAGATTATTTGTCTCCTTCTTTGATAATACCGCTACTAAACTTTGATTAATTACAGTAACTCCCAATAGGCAGCTAAATCTTGTATACCCCATCTAGTCTCATTTTTAAAAAGGGAGAAGAAGTAGCTCTATCTGCAAGAATGTGCACACACACTTAAAACTTTTATCCTGCATAAGTCTTATGTCGTTCAATTTATGTATTAACATTCCATTTCCTCCCCCTATCATACCTTATGGTGACTGTACAAGTCAACAGGAAAGAAAAACAAAAATAGATGTATACCATTGGGAAATGATGGCAGCTTGAGAGAGTAAACTGACATTCTAAGACTAAAAGATTTCATTTACTCAACTTAAATAATCAAAAAGAAAAAAGGGAAAAAAAAAGATTTCATCTACTCAATTTATCATGAAAATTCATATTAGTGTGTATTAACAGAACATTCAGACCTCACAACCAAATGATGCTCAAGATGTCATTTGAATCTAAAGATGCATGACCTCAGAAGACCACTAAAAGTAGATCCCTTGCCAACTTAATAGCAAGATTACAGAACTTCTAAAGGTACCTTAGCCGTTCCTGTGTCCTATTCTTCCAGTATTCAGCTGTTACATGTGAATCGATCATTGCACCAGCAACATATGGAAGGTGCTTCACATAATCTAGACTGAAGTAATGACCACGCATTTCATGGATCCACCACAAAACTTTGGGAAGGACATGAGGAACATGTTCCTTAAGAACAGCATCCAACCATTTCCCAGCAACGGCAGTGTTTAAAACAACCAAGTCAGCTTTCAAAGCAGTATCTATTGCCTCCTGGCCCTTAGCAGAGACAACCTGAAAGCCCACATGCACTCATAAGCACAACCATGTAAATCTTTACTACTAAACTATAAGTTTCAGCACAACCATTTAAATCCTTACTACTAAACTATAAGTTTCAGAATGTAGAGATATAAATTCCGAGATCTCACCGTAAATATGCTAGCCCCACGAAAATACCTCTGTTATATTTATAGAACAGGTTAACTTTGTGTGTGTGAGAACAAATAAGGAATAATGTATAGTAAAGAAAACTGATTCTCACAGATAAGGACCTCTTATCATTATCATATTTCAGTTTTCATAGACCGTAAGATGCTAAAAGCCAAGAGAAATCACAGGAAAACATGGAATTTCACCTCAAACGGATAAGGGGTAGAACACATAGGGTACAATCTCCACTATTTGTATTGACAATTATCTTTACTGATAGTACTTTACACACTTGCTGGATAATGGTTAAACAAATAAGTTACAAGTGATTGATACTGTTTTTTATCTACCTCCACGAACATGTCCCTACGTCCCAAATTGATTTCCTTTTTCCTCTATAAAAGCTCAAATAAGAAAAGGATAGTTTTGCTGGGAAGTAGTAAGTGCCCAGTGGAATAATTGTGAAGCGCCCAAGCTAGCCTAGACACTATCATTATTTTTTGAGAATAAAAACAATAGGTTACATATAAAGTAACTCATGCACGAGGCTCGTCTTCACATTCATACACTTTATCTCTATTCTAGCCCATAACTTTCAACTCCCTTCTTAATAATATTCATGAAAGTAAATTTGGATGTTTATTATGACTAAGTAGCCAAAAACAGAATATATAACAGGAAAATAGAATAAAAAGAAAAAAGACAAGTCAATGGTGGAGACAGATTTAGTCCTCTGCAAAATATGGTGAATGAGTACCAAGAACTACAATACCAAATGACAAAACAAACACTAAAATGATAGAAAAATGAGATTGTGCAAATATAGAAAGGTATAAAAACTCAAACTGGAAGAAATATTGCTAAGTACAACCTGAACTCCTCGGTGTAACATTTTGTGCTCCAAACTGTAGACAATGTTATTAGTTTCAGATGGCCTTTGATTTGTGATCCAACAGACTTCAGCACCAACACCTCTCAGCAAAAATGCCAGCTCCATCAACAACAGAGGTCCACCTATATGAAAAGAAAGAACAATCAGAGTGATTAAAAGTAGTTGTTTCCATTATATGGCCCATTCTTCTTTTTTTCATAAATCAAAGTACTCATTGACACTCAACCAAGATGGTGTTACAATTACAAAAACAAAATAGTAAACAGGTAAAGCCCGAAGCTTGTTCCCATCCCATCAGGAATGATGCCAACCATCTCTCCTTTCTACGGACACAATTACAAAGGAGGTAATGATACAAGTATTCTTTAAGCATCCAAAAGTTCTAAGTTCCTAACCAACAGCATGTTGGTGTTTCTTCCTTCCATCAAAAATACAAAATAGACAGAAATGAACTCGTAATCAATGTATTTCTGCCTCTTCGGAAGTTCTTTTACTTCTCTCTCAATTATCTAAAATATGCAAAAGGGCCCCATTATCCATACCCTCTTTCTCCTAGCTCCCAGACCATTTATTTTCCAGCACTGAACTCAGGTTTCAAATGCAAGGAGAACCAAACTAATAGGGATTTTTTTCTGATAAGAAGAAAGACAAATTAACAGAGTTCTAGAATATATGGAACAAAATGAAATGATGCATCATATCAGAGGAAAACTTTCACCGGTAACATGCTTTATTTGCTGGGTCTCATTTCCATTATCAAGAAGATGCAGACTAAATTACTGAAATAATAAAGTTTTAATATAAGTGGTTCAATGTTTGGCTGAAACGTGGGATCAAATTAAAATTAATTAAAGCACAGAATAACTGGGGAGAAGCAAAATGTAAGTCGACAAAATGTTGTTAGCATCAAGAAAGTGCATTATCAACAGAGCATGAGGGAGCACATTTTGCAACATGACTTAACTGTTCATCAGTCGGAAAAGATTACACCCATTTTCAACATTATAGCAATCAGGACAAGGAGCAGCTGAAGAGGTTCTCGCAAAAGCTCAAATGTACCGGTTGAAAACTCTTGGTTATTTTACTCGTCCAATATTGAAATATTGCCAGCGCTAGAAGAGTGGAAAACCGGCTAACTTAAGAATCCAAAATTACAGATCGACTCTGTTACTTGCTCAAAATATAACTACAAGATAGCTCCAAAGATTCCACTATAGAACAAGTGTCTTTTGTCACACTTCTATGAATTTTATACCGTCTTCCATAAATCAGTCACAACTATCGTGTGCTATAAAGATAGATGATAGCAACAAATGGATGTAGATCAAAAGAATGAAAAGCGGCAAGATAGGAGGATCCAGTAATTTTTCATTCTTTTATGCAACACGTGTTTTTCAGTTGATTTTGTTCTATATACATCTCAGTTAATCCACTGCCCCATAACATTTCAAGTTAATTCAAACTTCTACCGAAGTGGTCAGTAAAGAGGATACATAAATGGCAGCACTAATTACGGATGGCATAAACATCCAGTCCACCATTTTTCTTTTTGATAACCATGGTATACGGGCCAGCTTGCACACACCTCGACTAATTCCACTAGATACCTGGACCTCTAACCAGCAACATGTACTAGGTAACTCTATCCACCAAGGCTAGAACAGATGGAAAATCACCTAGAGTTTTAGTTTCTCAAGGGAATTGAACCAACTTCCATTACAGCACCAGTCTGAATGAATGAATTGGCTAATAAAATGGCAGATCCAACCTTTGAGATACATAGAAAAATAAGTGGTTTTCACATGTCACTATACAAAAAGTGGCGCACACACAACAAGAGGATCAACAGTAACAGTAGTGATTCACTAATACAGGTAAATAACACTCTTCAGCCCAGCTAGACTAGCAACATTTCACTCTAGAATGATCCATAAGCAACATTGAGGAACCAAACTAAACATAGTAGACCGTATGTAAGTAAAAAAACGAAATTTAGACAAAGCAAAAGAAAATAAGAAGTACCAGAAAGGGAAAGCTCATGGGAGACAAGAAGCACAAGCCTAGACTTCATGAAACTGAGTGGGCTTTGAGTGACAGCTACCCCAATCGGTTTAGCTGATTGGGGAGAAGAGTTATACCGCTTCTGATTAGTCATATGTAAACGGCAATCACATGAGGACTCAAGGCTAGCTCTGACGATAAAAGCAATGGCAGTGGTAACTGAAACCATCACAAGTAACGCTACTACAGTCAGCCAGCGTTTTCGAAACAGAGCCATCGCCACAGAAGAATGCCTCGCCATGTCCAACGCTAGGGTTTGTGAGAGTGTAAAGCAGGATCTGTGTCACCTTTATCTGCATTTTAGAGTTGAGGTTTTTGATCTGGACTGGTAATTGGCGTACATTTGGCTTTTAAATTGACACTTGGAGATAAAGAATTTGTCTTTTTTTTTAAAGATTGGAACCTCTGGCGCTGTGGAGTGGTGAAGATCTACTGCGCCGCGGGTATGAAAACTGCCGCGAAGACTGACTTGGAGCTTTTTGGATTTGATGACTACGCTTCAATATTAATGGCAAATTGGCAATGGCGATGCTGTCAGTTCACCTCACAGAAAATTTGTCAATACTTTTGTACTCTAGTTAGTTTATTGCTGCATCGCTCAGTAATACGATTCAATTTGCTGTTAAGTTTTTCCAACCATTCTTGGGAAATGTGGTTACGTGGGTCTGGGAAATATTGCCTACATAGTAAATTACATTTTCAGCCCTCGAAATTGTGCTGAATTCTTAAGTGCCGTGTGGCCTAAATAATTTTTGTTAAAAAAAAAATTGTTAACTAGAGTTTGGCCATATAATTTGTCATTACTTAACAAATTATTATATTTTATAAAAATAATTGCTCATTTATTAATTCCAACTACTTACTCCATTAAAATGACCAACCACCACCATTAATCTCTGTGACTCTATCTATCTTCTTCAAAAAAGAATAATTTGAGTGACAAAATTGTGAAAAAAAATAACAATTTATTTTTAATAGAGAGTGATTAATGTATTGTTCTTGCACATATTGTTATTTTGTTATTGTTAATTATTGTCAATTATGTTATAAGTTTTTTTTTACGGAACATATTCATTATAAAATGATAATACAAACGTATGCGTGTTTTTAATAATTTTTAAAACTTATGGGTATAAAATAATATTTTTGAAATAATCAAATATTCTTGAAAAAAAATTTGTGACCAAACACACGGTGAAACTTCACCAAATAATAACTCGTCAAAAATATTTAGAAATTTGAAGCCAGCTTATTTTTTGCTGCTTTGTGTGACCATACCTGCCTGTTCATGATATGTTGTTTTGCTTTTTAATGAAATTTTGTTTTGCTTTGGGTTTAGATTTGTTGATGCTTGTAGTTGTATTAGTCGTGTTATTATAGTGCTTGTTTTTTTTATATTTATCAAGATTTGTTAGATTTTTCTTGATAATCAAATATTTTAAGAAGATTCACAAATCTTTTAATAGAAATCAAGTCTAAATCACCATAGTTCAAGAAATACGCCACCGACAATCCTCGAGTCAAGGAAAAAAAAATTAAAAAAAAGAATCAAGGGATAAGCAGATTTGTACCCACAATGTTTATCAATAAAATTATGTTTTTTCATATTTTATTTATAATTGTAATTTATTTTCTATCACATTAAAATTTATTGCAAACAATTATGTTTTCTCTATTGTTGTCTTTTTTTTTGTACTTGAATTTGCCGCACTTAAGTTGAGGGTCTTTCAAAATCAAACTTTTTATCTCTACGAGGTAGTGGTTATGGCTGCATACACTTTATCCTTCCAAAAATCACTTGTGAAATTTCACTAGGAATGTTATTGTTGTTTGTTTTTTCAAAATTGAATAAAATAGAGTAACATATCTTAAAAATATAAAACTAAAAATAAATTTATAAATGACTACAAAATATATATTTTCTCAACAAAATCTATAAATTTGAATAAAATTTGAAGTCTCAAAATAATTAATTTTAAACGAGATTTTTTTTAAAAAAAAGTTCCTATAGTATTGTTTTTGGCCATTTTCAACGACAAAATGTC
The DNA here is from genome assembly GCF_947179165.1 of Solanum dulcamara. Classification (NCBI taxonomy): domain Eukaryota; kingdom Viridiplantae; phylum Streptophyta; class Magnoliopsida; order Solanales; family Solanaceae; genus Solanum; species Solanum dulcamara. Next base: position 53,778,049 of record NC_077247.1, on the reverse strand, counting down.
ATAAAACATTTGACTTCTTGAATGATTTCTAAATATATAATTTTAATTAAAAAAATAATAAAGGAACTAATAAGCAAAAAATTAATTGGGCATTTCGCCACATAAATTAAATAATTTTCACTTTATTCAAAGTTTTTGAAGTTGAAGTTATATTTGGTTATAATTTTGCAGATAATATTTGAATTAATGTTTATTTTTGAATGTATTTTTCCTTTTTTAAAAAATGAAATACATCCCACAAATTTTAAAAACTACTAAAATCATTCAATTTGGCTAATTTACCTATACAAATAGATGAATGATGCAACATCTTTTGCAAGAAAATGTTCACCAAAAAAAAGGTAGAAAAGGAATTTCATGTTCCCGTAAAAACCAAAGTAATATGCGCAAATAAATGTCATCAACTTAAACATTATAAAAATGCTATGATAATCAAATGAAATCTCATGTAATAACAAGTGATGTAAAAGCATCAACTTTATATGCTTTGCGAGATATTTGAGTCATAAAGTGATTTCAAATCACTTCAACCAACATGTTGTTACGATCCAATCTAGTTGATATAAAGGTTGAATTGTTAAATATAATCTCAAGAGTGAAAAGTTAACTTAAAAAATAAGTTATAAATTATTATTTTTTGTTATGAAACATAATTGTCAAATAAAGCCAAAAATTATTTGGAAAAAAAGGGAATAATTTTTATGGCTTTGTTATTAATATTACGAGGAATCATTTGATGTAAGAGATAAACATAAATAGTCATGCAATAAAAAATAGTGCAGAGATAAAATTTGAGTGTTTTATTTAGTTAACAAATTTAATTTATTCCACTATTTATATTATGAAGATGAAATAAATTATCCATATACATAATAAAATAAATTATTTTATCTTATCTCAAAATAATTAATCTTAAAATAATTAATTTTAAAATAACATGTTCCCAACCGATCCCTAATAATTTCTTCCCAAGAGAGATATATTCTAAAATATAATAAAAAGGCGTTTGCTAAGATTAAACAATTTGGCTAAGTGACTTTCCAAATCACATCAAAAGACAGGTGACAAGCAAAGGGGAACTGGGGAGAAGTCAATTGAAAGTTTTGGACGAAGAAATGATATAGAGCAATTCATCGGAATCTATACAGCGACGAGTGCTCACAACGTCGTCGGAGATTTTCTGGTGGTTTGATTATCTCCGTTCTCGCTTAGAGCCATTGTTAATTCGGCAGCTTGTGTACCACTTCCATAGAAAGCAAGCTTCTACTGGCAAGGTATGAACTCCAAACTATAGGCATAGCAATAAACCTAGCAATAATCCCAACCACTTGTAATTGCGTTAACCAATTAGTCATTGTAGTGTTGTGACTTGTGATAAAATAAATATTCATTTGCTTTTTTAACTGTATTGGCAGGACCGCCGTGTACTCGGCGAGATGCGGAGCCTAAAAAAATGCTCTGGTGAAGATGTGGCGTATCATTTGCTAATCACAGTAGTAGCAGGTGATATATTAGTATATGAGGAAGCATCCTCTGGAACTACTTGATGTCTTTATACTGACGAATTTGGATTTTTTTTAATCTAGTATATTCTTTCATATTCTCTTCAGTTTTATTGTTGCAAGCAATTGGAGCTTTTTCAGTTGTCGCACCAAATACTGGTTGCTATGCTCTGGATAACTCCAGCCACATTCACGATTTTGTATCCTTTGAAACTCTTGCTTGTGATTCAGTGAGAAGGGACACAAAAATGCAAAATTGACTATTTTCAGTGTGAAAGTCTAAGTTCACCTTATAATGTTACTTACCGTGAACCACATTTCACTCTGCTGGAACTTTGCAATCTTCTTATATTTCTTATTCTCAGAAATGGAATCTCCTTCTATTAAATCACCATGGCAAACTTCTTAAATGTTGTATTTTTTTATCAGTCTCAAGATTGGAATGTTTAAAACTGGTCATATTATTGGAGGTACACGTTGGATAGAGTTGATGTTTCTTAACCTATGTTCTAGAGTAGTTGGATTGGACAACCATTTGAGTATGAGGGGAAGGGAAAGGTGATGTCTGCTTTGTTATATGAACTACTATGTCCACCAATAGTTTTGGTTATGTGCAAGATGTAATGCTCGTGAGTTGTGTAATGTAGGATGCTGACTTGGTGGTTCGATTTTGCAAAGATGTCGAGTCTAGATCTCAAGCGGTACTGCATTTTATGAAGTTCTCATTCGTTTATTCACTTTATATATTACTAGCAGCTTACTTCCTCTTCCATTTTTCTCTTATCTTTTTGCCGAAAAATGTTCTCTCTGACTCTTACAAATTTCGTATTTAGTAATCTGCAACTAGCTTCTTCCCTGCTTGTCATCTTTGCATCCCTAACCCGATGCATAAAAGATAGCCTTCAGTACTCATAGTTAATTAGGTTGATAGCTATTGATCATGCTAGTTCATTTGTAATTTCTAGTTACTTTAAAGAAAAATAAAGAGCAACAAAATCAAGTATGTTACCGCTATACTCCACATGTTTGTTTGAGCTTACTTTTGCATTTGCAATATGCACGGTCATTTAAAAGGCAAACTCATAGTGGGAATCTCAAAAAGTGATTTGAAGATTGCATTCTGCTGGCAATAGACAGGGTTTAGTAGCTTTTTTTTTTATGATAAGTGATAGGGTTTAGGAGTATATATATGTCACACTTAATCAATGAACAATGCTAAATTAAGTTTACATAAACTCTAAATTGGGAAGGTAAAGATTTGAAGCCAGTTTCTGAAAGGTGTGGAGTAGGTTATTTAATATTGAAATGAGTGAACTGCCTTGCCTTAAAAATTATATTGGCTAGAAAGATGACATTCTCTCTCTCTCTCTCTCTCTATATATATATATATATATATATAGGTTTGCAAACATACCTTCATGTGTAGTCCTAATTCTTCTTTATGGGCTATGCATATAGAAATATCTTATTGACAGGCGATAGGGAGACTCAAGCCTCTTTACCTGCTTTATCATATTGAATTAAGTGAACCACCTCATCTAAAAGTTTAACATGTTAAAGACGAGATACTTCTATTTATAGATGACCTAATGAATAAAATAGCACTCCAACTTCCACTCTTTTTGCAAGACGGTCCCCTTACTTAGAATTGTCCTACTGTAGCACATCTACTTGTTGAAACCCCACAAAATAAACGCCTCTAACTCCTGACTACGCTTATGTGGCATCAAAGTGTCTGACCTGGCTTAAGGGGTGTGTGAAACACTCATTTAAGTAGTGTGGATGTGGTAGAGACGTGTGATGTTAATTCTGAACGATGAGAAACCTTGTTTGCTTCCTAATTTCCTCCGTATGTCTTTGTTTCGATTTTTCTTCCACTTTTCTCCATGGTTGTGATGAATAATTTTATTAAGCTGGCACCTCTGAAGTGCCCAAGAGTAGAAACTAACAGCCTATCAAGAAATTGATGAACAAAGAAAATCTGGATTTGCTTGCGAGTGCCAAGTGGAAGGGGGAAAGATAATTCTTTCTTTATACATCTGTTAACGGAACTTCTAGATTGTTAGAAAGACCGAGCTAATTTACTAAGAAAATGTGTACTTAATTGAAATGTCCATTATATACTCTTGTAATCCTGATTCCTTATGTAATAAAGAGTGACCTTGAACTGCAGGGATATGTGGACTATGGCAGATTTGATAAGCTCAACTATTTTCGTGCTGGGTCAGGACATCTCAGCTTCGTTCAGGTGAGATTTTGAACTGTTGGTGCAATTTGTATCTTATACTGGAGAAACTTAAAGATTCACGCATGTTTCTGCAAGTGGGTGATACCTGTTAGTGCAATAGGGAAGTAAAAGATATTCTCTTTGTTCTCTTGACTGGCTCTCACCCCCTCCTCCAATGGATTCAGATTAAATGGACAAACATGGACAATGAGGTTTCATATAACAACTCCACTTGCTTGGAATTGAGGCGTAGTTGTTGTTGTTCTCTTGACTGGCTGCATTATGTAGCCAACAGTAATTGACATAGGCTACAGGGATGTGTGGCATGTGTTCTTCTATTTTTCCATGTGATATTTGAAACCTTATGAAGCAAAGAGACTGTAGTGATTCATGTAGATAGTTGTTTCTTGGTTTGCGGCAGCTGTTTACTACATAAACTGGAAATGACAGTTACTAAGATGAGCCGAGGAAAAATTGATTCACTTAAGGGAAAAATTAATGGGAGGTTATATGGAAGGTTTGTTTACTGACTTGTTAGCTGTAGGTTACCAGTAGAGTTAGTGAACATGTTTATACATAAATTGGAAGAAGCAAATACGTCTAACTTGTATAGCTTTGCAATTTGATTTGTGAAGTATGTACCTCAAGTCGCGTCAATCTGCTCCTCAGATGCACCCATTCCTTGCTTCATATTGTTGAGTAGCCTACTTTTTAATGCCAATCTTATCTGCAAAGCTAATATTAATTTACATTGTTTCTATTGTCCCCTAGGAATATTTCAATGGTGACCTGATGAATTGTGAGCAGAGTTATGATAAGATGGGTCGAACAGCTAAGGTTTGAATGATCTCTCTCGCTTACTATAAATATGAAACTTTTTTATTTTGTATTTTCAAGAGATCATATTATAGATCCTCTGAAAAGATAAAAGTGTTGTAGTGGGCCCTGTAGGATTATCACATTTCAATTTTTGGCATCCATATACTGAACTCCAACACAGTTAGATTGAATCTCTCACTTTCTGAATTGATAGGTCAATATCATATGTGGAAACTGTCCTCATGGACAGTGCAAAGGTATGTAACCCTTCATTTGACTAGTAAGACAGCTTGTTAATTTCAGATGTATGAAATAGCCTCACTAAGCTACATATTTTCCAAGTTAGTGTATTTGATTTATCTCCAAAATTCCTCTGAACCACTCAACTGATTCTGAAAATTTAGATCTACGATGGCATTATAAACATGAAGCCTGGGGTTATTCATAAAATAAAATAATAAAGAACAAACATGAAGCCTGGGGTCAGCTAAGAGAAGCATAATTATGATATCACATATTAATGCACAAAATTTGTGAGCCGAAAAGATTGCACAAAGTATTGCAAGTGTTATGAACAACCTTGGACAATGTCATTTTTGGTGGCTCATAGATGTGTGAATTATCCGTGAATGTCTAGTGTCTACTTCAGTTACTAGTGTGATCATTATTAGCTGTTGACCGATCTGTATATCCTAAATACCCATTTTAGGTTTTGCCATGGCTCTTTGTGTGGGGGTAAAATATTATGTTCCTCTAGTTGACAGTGTGAGGTGGTTCCAGGAATTGAGTCGTGAGGTTGATCTACATGTAACAAGTGCTAATTGGAGAATCTACCAGAGTTATGTTGGTTATTGAGGTGTGCAGGATGGGTTATCGCCTTATATGGGTATGCAAGAACAAAGCCAGCCACCCTTGTAACTGAGATCTGCACATAAATCATTGACGTGGACACACTGCATTGGTGAAGAGGCAAATGTCTTATCCTTGGTGCATTGGTCCATTGTGTTCATATAGACGATGTGATTTGAGTGGTTTAGTTTGTCTTATTATCCTGAATTAGGCAAGGACCAGCATACTGCTAATTGTGGTTTCAATTCTGGGGATGTGATAAAAGCAGTAGGTCTTTGCGTTGCTTAATAGTATGAGAGTTGCTGACAGTGCTCGGGTCTGAATTTCATCTTTAAATCTGAAGTGCATTATTGGACTAAATTTGTCAGTCACGTATCTTTCTCCCTGGTTTTCGTGTATTCTGGACCTCACTATTAAACTTGAAAGTTAATTTTTTTGAATGGAAATTTATTCTGGCGGCATAGGTAGTGATTTTTACTGCAATTTAATGTATTAACTGAACTACTTCGCCGAAAATGGGTGAAGTGTTACAAGATCCTGGGTTCTTAAATCTTCTTAAAAATTTGACTCAGGAATTCACTATCACCTCTTTGTTCAAAAATGATGTGGGATTTGGAATTGTGGGCGGGAGTCTGTTATTGAATGTATCATTGTCTGTCATGCTAACTTTTTAGTGAAATTCAATTCCTCAGGTGGACTTGGATGCATCTGCAATGTTGAATATGAGTCTGCTTGTAGGTATTTTTCCCATCATTTTGCTGATATGCAATGTGTTTTCACCCCCACCTCCCCCCCCCCCCCCAAAAAAAAAAAAGTTATACTCTCTTCATTCCATTTTGTATAACTGTATTTTACTGCCCTCATAGTTTTAAATATTAATGTGACATTACATTAGTGATATTGGAAAAAAATATTAAAGTAATTATTGAAAAGTTAGAGCCTGTTTGGATTGGCTTATTTTAAGTGCTTTTAAGCACCTTTTTAGAGTTTGGGCAAATTTAAAAAGTGCTTATAAGCACTTGATTTCAAGCTAAAATGATAAAAATAAGCCAAAAGTCAATTCAAACAGGCTCTTTGTTTGACTGAGAAATCATCACCATAAAGTTTAAAATTTGATAAATTCATTCTTGAAAGTTGAGGAATTTTATTTTGGAACATTTCAAAATGGAATGAGTGTCATATAAAATCAAACAGAAGGAGTGTATATTTGGAGTTGGGGGTACATTTCCTTTCCAGGCCCTTGCAAACAGAACTACTTAAGATTAACACTATTATCATGGGTTTTCCAGAATGGTAACAGTATATTCATCAGCATTAAGGGAAATAGGGAATGATAGCCACCCTATTTACAATTTCAAAACAGAAGTCTTGTTACTATTATCATGTTTCCTTTAGCTGAATTACTTTATTAGATGCATGTGTTCCCTGACAACTGGGAGTGGGGTGAGCTTCAGGTGGGTTCACAACTCTTATGGGGTTGCTGTAATTGGGTAGTGTATTCCTCGGAGGATGGCATATTTTCTTGTCCAAGTTGTTCCAATGTACTTTTGGCAGTTCTTAACACGTCTCTTCACTATTTTGTTATAAAAAGTTTTTTTACTCGTAGTATATTTCATTTAGTTTGTAAATCCTTATGTTTTATTTTAATAGAGGACATAATCCATATTAATCAAATTGACTTAGCTGTATTATGACTAAGACTAAGGGATTTCTTCTCTTTTTTTCCCCTTTGGAAGTAAAAGTTACTCTACTTCAATAACCACTTGAGCTTTCCTGCAATTTGTTTGATCAAGTTAAGAGAAGATCTCTTGCACTGCTCCAACTATTTTCAGCTCAACCTACCCATTTACTCACTCTGTTTGGACTTTAGAAATTAAGGGACATTTCTCAACTTGTACATTGCAAAGAAATTTTTGGTATCGTAATGCTTTATTAAGCTCATGTTATGAAGTTTGGAATTATTTCCCTGATGTCTTTAAACCATGTATTCGTGACAAGATATGAGGGAAAAGTTGACCAGCGCGAGTAATTGAAAAGGTTTGATTATTGGGGAAGAGTTACATAAAATAATGTGGATTCCATTATGACATCACTAAATGTAGGGGTTTTAAAAATGCATGATTTCTAAACTTCAATTTTGAACTTGTCTAGCTGTATGTCTGATATGACTTTTGGACAGAACTGTCGTCGAACTTGCCGTTCCATGTGAGAAACCAGGTCTGCGGGTCTTTGAAGGTTTCACTGTTGGTTTTCATCCACAGTCATGGGAAATTGTAAGGGAAACATTTCTTCTTTCACCTAGTACCTTCAAACTGTCTCACATGGCTTATGGTCTGGAGGCCCTTGCTTGTGAATTTGCAGGTTTACAATGGCTTGACTCAATTGGGCTATGGAGAAGCTCACAAGGAATTCAGGTAATGAGAATTATCTCATTCCTCTTTGGGCTATCACAAAATACATACACACATACACACACACACACAGACATACACTCTTTCTTTAAGTAGAATCATGCCTTCATTTATTCATTATTTGCTGAATAGTAACTGCTCAATGCGTCAGATTGGACCCATTTTTGTTCTTATATTACTTCAAATTCGTAAAGTTAGGTTATCTTTGGATTTGGGTCCACTTTGTGTTAAACAACTGTAATTTTTCAACTATACACTTAAACTCCATGGGTTTTCAAGCTAAGCCAATCAAAAGGAGACACTGATATTATTACTATTGTTGCTGCTGCTGTTTTTTTTTTTCTAAAAAAGGATTTTTTCTTTATACGTATCTTGATCTTGAGCTGCTTAACTCTTCAAATAAATCAACTGTATCTTTATTTTTCTAGTCTGACATCGTCTCCACCTAGTTATGGTTATATGGTTACTCCTGCATTTTATCTAGGAATGTAATTGTGTTTTATACTTGAGGTTGATTCTGTAGCAGGATAGATCGTGCCAGACATAAGATGTTGAATTGGATAGAAATGCTGGCTTAAATTAAAGGCATACACATATGCTGATGTAGTCATCCCCCCAAAAAGGGAAAAATTGCAACAGAAATATCTGGTTTTAGGTGGCCATATTTAGTCACGTATCCAAATCTGTTTTCCTTCTATTTGATGTTCGGGTACTCTTAGCTGTAAAATATCATTTGCCTCTTCATGATTCCACAGAGATGCTATGCATTTATTTAGGAGTGTGCTTTGGTTCAGGTGCCAAGCAATACCATGGAGGAGACTGTTTGTCATCCTAGTCTTTTTGTTAGTCAACTTTGCCAACAGTTTACCACTGCCTGTTTTATACTTGTCCTGTTCTTGCAGGATGGAGACATCCCATGTTTTATCATAAGCTGCATAGCTGCAGCAGTTATCGTATCACAGTCTAAAATGCATAGAATTATTTCAATTGATTCCTCGTTGTTATCTTGTAGCTTCAACACTGCACAAACTCGTGTAGCCCTTTATATGACCGCGATTGCTTCAGTTTCGGGTTCTGTGCAGAAACCATTAGTAAAGGTGCTTAAGCTTTTTATTATGCATTTATTCTTTTTGTGCTTGAATGTTATTCACTTGGAAATCACTGTTTTCCCCTCTTTCATGCCCCTCTCCGTATACATATTAGGTTTCTCCGGAACAAGGATTAAAGGTCAGATTATCCGGTTCAGCAGCAACTGGTGGATCACCAACAACTTTGTCACCAACATCGTTACTGATTGACTGGAGATGTATAATGACTTGACAATTCTGTTTATAAGACTGTTTTGGGAGATATTTCTTGTTTCGCTATTATATTATCTTTTGGCTCAACTTTGTTCCTCTAAATTGCTGATTGTATTTTCAGGTGATGTTGCTCGTGATGACCCATATGAAGTTGAGGTCACCATTCCTATAGAAAACTATGACCCTGTTCAGTTCACCCTCACAAAGATGTGTGGTAAGTGCAGTCTGGCCTTTATTCAACTTCACTTGTATGTGTCAGTTATAGTCCTTATGTTTCATTTTATGTGTTTTAGTATGATTTTAGGAAAATGAAGAGGACTTTTGAATCAACGGTCTTAATTAAAGTTGTGTATAACTACAAAAAATATTGTTTGAATCTTGTGGTGTTAAACATGTCATGTCATTCGCATAACGGAATGTCATTAGGGGTAGAATGAGAATGTTGGAATTAAAAAAATAAGTAAAATATAGAAAGAGACATTCTTCTGGAAGCAGACTTAAAAGGAAAGTAAGATACATAAATTGAAACGGAGAGAGTATACACTTCTCATTGATGAGCATACATTATGCTCATAGAGCAATGCATGTTTGAGTCTTTGACAATGTGTGTCTACGATAGCAGTCGACTAACGAGCAAAGCAAAAGCTTTAAAAACAAAAGGGAAAGAAGATTATGGTTTAGCCTCTTAGCTAACCATCTGCAGCCCTCCCATGTCCCTATCCACCTTTTCCTCCGTATGAGAATCTCATTGGTAGAGATATTTTACGGTGGGTGGGTGGAGGGGGGAGGAGGAGGATACAATAGTAGTGTATTTGAGTGGAGGGAACATCTGGTGTTGGAGATGGTTTTGCGCAATATGAATTACATAGTCCTAGCAATGCTATATGTCTTTTCTAGCTGGTGCACTACTATTCTGAGTGTCTGCTCCTTTTAAATCATGATAATGGAATGAAATTTCTACAGAATATCAGCAAAGCGAAGATGGAGGTGCTGCAGGAGGATGGGCCATATTTGGAGTATTATCGTGCATGTATGTCATGTTCCTTTTCCACCTCGTATTTTCACGTTGAAATGTCTGAGTGAGTTCTTGTGGATTTTATGCAGCTTTACATCATATGTTGTGCTGCAGCATACCTGGTTATCTTGCTTAGGAAGCTGTTGATTCTGTAGTTGAAATTTATATTTTTAATAGTGTTTCGTATGTTCAGATGCTACTCTTGGTCATCTTGTGTAGCATCATATAAATATGACATATTGTGTGGAACAGAGTATTAGTTGCCTCAACACTATTCTGCTGTGGAGGGTTCATTTACAAGACACGAGTGCAGAATCAGGTAGGTTTACTATTCATGCTTTTTGCTGTATGCTAGACTTTCTCTCTTTTAATCCAGCTCTGTTTTCAATTGTATAATTCTTTTGCAACATTTTGTAATTCATTAAACTCATTTTTACAGCGTGGGCTTGATGCATTGCCTGGAATAACACTTTTATCCGCATGTTTGGAAACTGTAAGTCTGCCTACTTGGGAGTTTTAACTTCTTGTGATGGTGTGGAAGGCTTTGGGTGAGCTATCAATGCATTTCTTGTAGGTGGCCCAAAAAGTGAAATATGTGGGGGTTACACTGCAGTGGGTAGAGAGGGGGAGAGTGATAGCTTAATGTGTTAGTAATGCTAGAGGTATGGTTGCTCAGGGTAAGGGTGTATGGATGTAGTAGAGGGGTATGCTAAGGGAAACTGTTATTTCGAGCATGCTGTGAAAATCATGGGAGCCGAATTAGTTTAATGTGCTGAATTGATCTCCTTAGCACATTCTAACACTGCACTTTTGGAACTGAAAAATAGGTAAGTGGGGTAGGCCATGGCTATTCACGACCAGAAGAAGTCAACAATCCTTTTGCAAATCAAGCTTCATGGGAGCGTCAACCTGCTTCTGCTCAACGGAGAACTAGTGAAGTTAGGTACGGATCAATCTGAGTCCTGTTTGTTTCTAGATGGAAGAGTCTTTCCCACGTCCAAGGCCCAGTGTTCCAGGTTAGAAATGTGCACAAGATGGGTCGCTCCTTGGAAGCAACTAATATTTGGTGCTCTGCTTCTGCATACAAAACATTGCTTTATCCTTCTCATTCTTGTGGCAGTAGAGATTGACGAACCATGAATTTTTTTGAAACCTCTGATAGATCAGTAATTTTGGTATTAATTCTCATCCGTGAAGCATAAATGTATAATCTAACATACTTGGAAATGCTTTCCGAGTGGCCGTTATGCAGCTACCTGTTACAGCTTTTATTTTAAGTTGAGAACAAATTCCTCTCTGTACGTATAACTTAGGAATGCTGTGAACTTGAAATTTTAATGATTACTTTGTTAGTTGTGGTGCTCAATGCAGATTATTAGGCGTGAATGCTGTGAATTTGAAAAATTATGATTAAATGTTACTATGGTGATACAGAAATTTTTTACAATGAAACACTTGCTGCTTTTTGTAACTCTTGTTGAGTTGACAGGATCAATCACAATAATGTTTCGAATCCAAGAGCCTAACACGAGAATCAGATTCCTGTCACACTACTTCAAGTCAATCGTCTGCTTTATCTTTCTAAGCAAAAACCATACATCCAACTTACCAATACTGCTTATTCTAGACTTCTAAGATGTTGCTGCGTCTTTTCCATCCTGTTAAGTCTCTACATTTACCAAACCACCATAATAAAATCAAATTTAGTGAGTCGAAAATAATTAAAGAGAACGCACTAAGAAAGGTGGAAATCCCCATTCCCTCTGATGCATGCGAAGAATCAAGACTCTAAAGAGAAATTTTTGGGCTTTCAAAAGCTTATTCACGTTTGCTTAAGCTGCTAGAAGAAGGTCTTTACTGGCAGCTATGTGAAAGAGGATATAGTACAGTTCGTTAATTGAGATAGACAATCTGCTTGAACCACGTTGTCCTCATTGTATTAAAGCACAAATATTATTCTGTATATGTTTGAAAAAGTAGAGGAGCAGTTCTCCTAACATTTACATTTTTCATCATTTCATTTAGACCAATCAGATTCACCTAATATTCGCTTTATCCAGTTGTTGATCACCATCCTCACTTCTGTAATGCATGAGAGCAGACATAGACCAAGTTACCCTAGTATTACTATTTTAATAAACGGGGATTGCCAATCTATTTTTCTGATAAGAAATTGTCAATAGCGTAGTTCAAAGTACGTAAGAAAAAATAAAAAAAATTCTCTTTGTTTGACCACCTTGATTAAGATTTCTAACTTTTATACTTCTACAGTAGTTCTACTAACTAGCTAATTCAGTTTAGGTGAATGCAATAAAATTTAGCTGAAAAAGTTGAATATATCATATGGTAAATAGTATTCAAAATAAGCAAATTGTATACGTTAGGTAAATTTAATTTAAATTATAATCATTTACTTCCAGTTATTAATGAATTGAAGTTCAACACTTTCACGTGAAAAATGAGAAGGGGAAAAACACGAAAAGGTAATCTTCATGAGATCATATATTGATATATAAAACAAATAAAAAGGAGGAGGAAAACATGGCGTGTGTAGTAGGAGATGGAGTAATTCAGGTCAAATAATAATATTGTGGAGGTCCTCTTTTGTCAACAAAGCAGGTAACTTCTGTCCCCCACTTTTATCAACTCTTTTGTTTCTTTATCTGACATGCATATTGTTTATCATCTAAGTAATATCCCTTTAATCAAAATCAATCAATTAAGGTGTGTGTGGGGTTGACCAGATCAAGTCATTCTATCACACTTTATAAGTTTGCTTAATTTTTTAAGTTTCACCAAAGGTTTTCTTGATAGCAACAATTAATAAATCTAGATTTTGGGTAGGAGAGGACTAAGCCAATTAATGTATATTATTATCAATTGATTTACAGAAGAACCTTAAAATTTTCTCCCAAGAATCATTTGTTTAAGAAGCCTTGATTGTATTAATAAAATTGGACATCATCGACTAATTGAGAAAGCTAGAAAATATGGCTAAGTCAACAATTTGTAAGATAAAGAGTCATAATCAACTTCATGTCATGCATTACAATTGAATTGATGTTGCAACATTTACGTAGCAGGTGAAGGTGTTTTTACTGTCATGGACCAGATCAACCATCATTTACTTGTAAAACAGAAGTCTGCATCAATTGGTGAAGAAATTAATATACTAATCACAACTAAAAGTTACGAACTCCATTTTTTTGTAACTCTTCTTCCATTGAACACACTATATATAGTAGTGCAACTCCATTTCAATTTCATCACAGCAAGCTAGCCTTCTTCAATAGTTTACTATCTTCTTTCTACAACAAGTCCTTAGAACTTAACTTCAAGATGGCTCAGTCCACGAGCTTCTTCCTTCTCGTAGCTCTGCTTGCTTTTGCACCAATTTGTTTCTCTTATAAGAGTAACAATGGTTATCTATACCCACAATATTATCATAAATCATGCCCACAAGCGCAAGAAATTGTCAAGTCAGTTGTTGCTAAGGCTGTTGCCAAAGAAGCCCGAATGGCTGCTTCGTTGCTGAGGCTCCATTTCCATGACTGCTTTGTCAAGGTAAAACATCTCTCTGTTACTAAATGTTTGGGTCACTTGATATTATAACAATGCACACAGTACACAAGAATGCACCTACTGAAAGTTACTTTTGCTATGAACAAAATATAGGATTAATTGATAGAGATAAGTTGATGCCTAATTGTTTATTTTACTATGTCATGTAGGGGTGTGACGCGTCTTTGCTTCTGGACAGCAGGGGAAGCATAGTAACTGAAAAGAGATCAAACCCCAACAGGAACTCAGCTCGTGGATTTGACGTCATTGATGATATTAAATCTGCACTGGAGAAAGAATGTCCACAAACTGTCTCTTGTGCTGATATCTTGGCACTTGCTGCAAGGGACTCCACTGTTTTGGTAAGTAGAGTCACATAAAGTTGATCACACTACTTTCCTAGCTTCTAGGCGAGGCGCCAACAAAAAAGAACCACGGCTAATTTTAATTTGTTTTTTAGGCTGGTGGACCAAACTGGGAGGTTCCATTGGGAAGAAGAGACTCCAGAGGTGCCAGTTTAAGTGGCTCCAACAATGACATTCCTGCTCCAAACAACACATTTAACACCATTCTCACTAAATTCAAGAGGCAAGGCCTTGATCTTGTTGACCTTGTCGCGTTATCTGGTAAAAGATTACTCCCTTTCTTGTTACTACATAGTTATCAACATGCTTGAAATCTTAGTTAACATCAATAAATTGTTATGCAGGGAGCCACACAATCGGAAATTCAAGATGTACTAGCTTCAGGCAAAGGCTTTACAACCAGTCAGGAAACAGTAAACCAGACTCAACTCTGGATGAATCATATGCTGCCCAATTGCGCAATAGGTGTCCAAAATCTGGCGGTGACCAAAACTTATTCTTCTTGGACTTCGTTTCCCCAACAAAATTTGATAACAGCTACTTCAAGAACTTGTTGGCTTCAAAGGGCCTGCTGAACTCTGACCAAGTTCTTGCTACTAAGAGTCAAGAATCATTAGCCTTGGTGAAGCAATATGCAGAGAACAATGCCCTTTTCTTCGACCACTTTGCCAAGTCTATGATTAAGATGGGAAACATTTCTCCTTTGACAGGTTCCAGGGGGGAAATCAGGAAGACTTGCAGGAAGATCAACTCGTCTTAAGAGAGCACATCAACTTTCATTTGCAGAAACAGAGTCAATAATTATCCCTTTATTGTTGTTTTGTTATGTATCTTTCCATTGTTCTTTTTATATTCTCCTAGCTTCTTTCATTTTTCGTCCTTGAGATCACATCGTTTGTACCATCTGTTGTTAATCAAGAATCTATACCATTCTTGGATCTTACTTTTAGCAGTTTTCACACTTCATTTTAACTCTGGACAAAGTGAATTAAGTGAAAAGGATACTATAATACAGGAACTATATATAAGTAACAATCTCATACCTCCAGACCAAATTAGAGAAAATATTATACTATTGATTGAGAGAATATTCAATTTTCAACTAATCATATCATATAATTCTCTCAATCAAATATTCTGGATTAATAGCCTGTTTGGCCAAGCTTTTGGGAGACCAAAGTGTTTATTTTTTTTTAAAAAAAATGAGGTGTTTGGCCAAGCTTTTGGGAGAAAATAAGTTTTCTTGAGAATAGTAGAAACTGTTTTTTAGAAGCTAACAAAAATAGTTTTTTCCCCAAACACTTTTTTGAAAAATACTTTTGAGAAAAATACACTACTTAGATGTACTTTTAAAAAGTTTGATCAAACACTAATTGTTGCTCAAAAGAGTTTTTAAAATTTATTGGTCAAACATAACCTATTTCTCAACGAAAGTATTATTTTGAAACACTTTTGAAAAAAACACTTGTCTAATTTTAGAAGTTTGGCCAAACAAACTATAAATATGTTCAAGGTTTAAAAATTGTGTTGCAACTGATCAATATGTTGTTTCTTGCCTTACCATACTTCTTTTATCAAATGGACATTTACTTGGTTACTTTTTTGAACAAATACATGTCAATCAACCCAATTAGTTATGTGCCTTCGCCTCGTTTATTTGGAGCCGCGTGCGATTTTTTTGTGCGTCCGACAGTACTAGTTGGTTGAAGAATAGTTTTCTGAGAGTATTTTTGACAAGGTACAAGCATAGCTAAAGCAAGCTGCAGATCTATGCATGTCTTTTTGTTGCCATGATAGAAAAATTAAATCACAGAAGGCCAGAAAAAAGTGTATTGATCTTATTAGAGATCAGTATGCCAGTGGAGAACTTCTAATGTTGAAGAATATAAATTATTGAATATTAATTTAAGACGAGTCTAAATGGAGCGACATGAATAGAGAGGATTAATTCATGTACTGTGCCTCAACTAGCATAGGATTATTGTTATTGTAGCTCACAATCTTATTAATTACTTGATGCAATATAATGTGGAAACTAGCCGTCCAGACTTGGAGCGCAGATCGTTCATGCCTATGGTTCTGAGTCCCAATTCATCTAAAACATACTAGTAGAACTAGAACTGAACCTAAAGATTGAAATAGCTCACCTAATTAAGTTGGAAATATATCTGTGTATGTGATGCACGCGAAGAAAAGGAGACGCTAAGATCAAGTTTTCGTAATTCGGAACAACTCCAAAGTAAATAGACTTGCAAAATTTTTAAGCACTGCGGATATAACTTAAAATGGTGGTACCAAAATCGGGTATCTCTTCACTTCGGGTGCCTGCAAATATATTTGATAAAAGACATAGTCAGTCCATTTATCATCCTTAACCACATTAATTAATTCTCCTCATGCGACTAAAACAGTTTTTTCTAAGCAAAAATCCTATTCTGTTCATGTTTGAAAATAGTAGCAGTCTAGCAGAGCAGTTCTCCTAACCCTTTTTACCTGAATATATTTTTGTCCATTTATTGGACCAAAATTGGATTCACCTAATATTCAAATTCACTTATCCATTTGCAGGTCAGCTTAGCTTGCTATGCTTAAGTAACGCATGAGAAAATACAACAAATTATACTAATACCAGCATTTCCGTCTTGTTTGACATAATAATTTTTTCTTAGTCTTGTTTAGATTATATGTTTAATATTTCCAACTTTGATATGTTTTACAACCTTACTCTTTCGCAATACTTGTCTAATAACATGGATGGAGTAATCAAAGACAAATAATGTTGAGGTCCTCTTTGTCAAGAAAGCAGATGCGGCTTCTCTGTATTTATTATATATAATAAAACTCTTTTGTTACTTTATACATTTCATGCCTCGAGCAATTAAGGCGTGTGGGGCTGACCAGATCAAGTCATTCTCTCATGCTTAATTTTTTAGTATTACTAGTCAAGGTTTTCCTCTATAGCATGATAGCTGCGTACAATTTATTAAGTTTGATATTGGTTAGGGGAGGACTATAGGCCGATTTATGCATATATTATTTTCAAATAGATGAACTTTGACAATTGTCTCCCAAGAATTATTTGTTTAAGAAGCCTTGATTCTTTTCACTTCTATTTTCTTCAGAAGTGGACTTCATCAACTTTACAAAGGCTCGAAAATAACCAAGTCAAGTAGTAGTTGGTTATTTGTAAGATGAAGAGTCGTAATCAACCTCCTGTCCTGCATAACAATTGAGTTAATCTTAGAAAATTTACGTAGCTGGTGAAAGTCTTGTGTCTGTTATGGACCAAATCAATCGTCATTTACTTGTAGAACAAAAGTCTTCTTCGATTGGCAAATTAAAATCAGGCATATTTGTATTTTATCCAAACCAAAGGGCTACCAACTCCATTTATTTACTTGTCCATCGTAACACTCCTTTCACTGAACACACTATATAAACTCGTGAACTCCATATCAATTTCATCACAGCAAAAGCTAGCCTTCCTCAGTATTAATCAAATTAAATTTCTTCTAAACTAAGTCCTTATAACTTAACTTCAAGATGGCTCAGTCCATGAGCTTCTTCATTTTCATTGCACTGCTTGCTTTTGCACCAATTTGTTTCTCTTTTAAGAGTAACAATGATAACCTATACCCGCAATATTATTATAAATCATGCCCAAGAGCGCAAGAAATTGTTAAGTCTGTAGTTGTCAAGGCTGTTGCCAAAGAAGCCCGAATGGCTGCTTCCCTGTTGAGGCTCCATTTCCACGACTGTTTTGTCAAGGTAAATCATATATATTTCCAGTGACTAAATAATTATGACACTTAAGTATAATAACTGAGTGTCCATTGACTATACCCTGTTGAAAATACATGCAATAAAAGTTGTGTCATGACAATATCTACATGGCAGAAAGTAATTACAAGTTGGCAACACTCTGAACAGGAAGTGCACTAGCATACTAGCATGCAAAAATACACTTGCTAAAGTTACTTTTGCACTGAGTATATAAAAAATATAGCCTTTTTTTCTTTCGGATTTTGCGGCTTTGAACTTCTTAATTATAGCCTATCAGGAAGTGAAAACTGATGGCTAGCTATTGTTTCACTATGTCATGTAGGGATGTGATGCATCTTTGCTTCTGGATAATAGTAGAGGTATTGTGACAGAAAAAGGATCAAACCTCAACAAGAATTCAGCTCGTGGATTCGAAGTCCTTGACGAGATTAAATCTGCACTGGAGAAGGAATGTCCTCAAACTGTTTCTTGCGCTGATATCTTGGCACTTGCTGCAAGGGATTCTACTGTATTGGTAAGTACTGCCACGGCATATATAGTTTGATCAGAGTACCTCCTTAAGAATATATAAATAAAACACGAGCTAACTTTTTTAGTTCATATACAGGCTGGTGGACCGAGCTGGGAGGTTCCATTGGGAAGAAGAGACTCCAGAAGCGCCAGTTTAAGTGGCTCCAACAACAATATTCCTGCTCCAAACAACACATTTGATTCCATTCTCTCAAAGTTCAAGAGACAAGGACTTGATCTTATTGACCTTGTAGCTTTGTCTGGTAAATGTTACTCTTTTTCTTTTGCTATCTCTTTCCCAGACGTTGCTTAAATTTTAGTGAGATTAGCTATCACACATGAAATCATAGTTAACACGGATAAATTGTAATGCAGGGAGCCACACAATTGGAAATTCAAGATGTACCAGCTTCAGACAAAGGCTCTACAACCAGTCAGGAAATAATAAACCAGACTCAACTCTAGATCAATCTTTTGCTGCCCAATTGCGCAATAGGTGTCCAAAATCTGGTGGTGACCAGAACTTATTCTTCTTGGACTTTGTTTCCCCAACAAAATTTGATAACAGCTACTTCAAGCTCTTGTTGGCTTCAAAGGGCCTGCTGAACTCTGACCAAGTTCTTGCTACTAAGAGTCAAGCATCATTAGCCTTGGTGAAGCAATATGCAGAGAACAATGCCCTTTTCTTCGACCACTTTGCTAAGTCTATGGTTAAGATGGGGAACATTTCTCCTTTGACAGGTTCCAGTGGGGAAATCAGGAAGAATTGCAGGAAGATCAACTCATCTTGAAAGAGAACAACTTGTTATCTTGAAGAGAACATTACCTCAATGATTGTGCCTGTATTGTCAATTTGTTATGTCTTTTCTATTTTTGTTCTTTTTCCAACAAATCTTCTAGCTCTCTTTTTCATCCTTGAGGATTTCACTGCTAGTGTCCATCCTTGAAGACCACCTTTTGAGTTGTGTTTGTTTTAAGTGTGTAATAAACAGGAATCCATGGGTTCATATACATTATCTTAAAAACTTGGCCCTTTGTTTGAAATTGTCTACCATAAGCCTGCAACACTTGCAAATCTTGCTTTTTAGCACCTTAAATTTAACATTGGACCAAGCCAGTAGAAGCTACAAATATTTGTATTAAAACATCTAAATTATAGTGTTACGCACCTAAATTATGTGGAATCCTATTATCTCAGAACTTATTTTTCACATTATGTAACCTTTTACTATTCACCTGATAAAAAATTATGTTAATATATACCATGTGCAAACACACACCTATACTAGACAAGAAAAAAGGTCTTAATATTTTATTTCATTTCAAATCCAAACCCCTTTGTCCTCCTACTTGCACTATTATTGGAGTAAAAATTACTTCAAAAATATCGGGTTTTTTCAGTCCAAAACACTATCAGTTACAATATACATTTTGTATTTCAAAGAAAAAAGTACATAAACTTGCCCGAAAAAAATATTTATACACCTCGACACAAATTGACGTTTAAATTGGCTGTTTCAATTTTGCACAATTACTGAGCAGGCGCAAGCTGCGGACATGTCGGGCGTTCACCAGGAGGTCAATACGACACCGCTTCGTTTGCGTAGGAAGGTCCATCTCATTAAAGTAAACGGCGAAAAGGAAAGGGAAGCCAACGGTAGACGGAGCCATGAAAAAAATGGCAGCTTTGCCGTCGGCAGACTGGCAATGGGAAAATGCCGTTGCCGGCGCTGCCGCGGGACTCGCCACTGTCACTTTCTCTCAACCCCTTGACGTTGTTCGTACCAGGTTCCAAGGTAAGTGTTATTTATGCTTTCCTGCTATAGAAAATGAATGATCTCGTGTTGGTTCCTTTCCTTGGAGCTTGATTTGTTGTAAATGTTAATCTTAGTTTATGACGGAAGAATCTCCAACGTCCCCGCCTATAGGAACACACCTCATGCTTTATTTGCTATTACTCGAAGTGAGGTTTGTTTTTCTGAATCTTTCCAATTTCTGCAAATATTGAAGTTTATCTACATATGCATTGCTACTATTCCAAAAGTCACCTTCTAGTTCATGATTAGAAATGGAAGTTGCTTTTCAATTCGTATAGTACGTAGCTTTGGTGAAAGACAAATAAATACTAATATCTGAAATCAATTCGGCATGTTGGCGGCAAGTACCCTTCTAAGGATATATGAGGCCATGTTCCCCTGGACTAGGTACAATTGATACCTATGGGGTTTTATGGTTGTTTTGTGAATTATCCACATTATGATATCCAATCCACAGTAACAATAATCAGTTTCTCCCTCAAGAATCTTTTAGGAACCGTTGAGAGGAAGTGTATCCTAGTAGAGTTTGTATATGGCTACTCCAACTGGAAAGATAGGTTATTTGATTTCTTATAAATATGGTTAAGTCCTTTATTTGAATGTTAAGAGTGGGGTGGGATGTCTGTTTTCTATCACAGTGGTGCATGACCAGCTTGGATACGCCGGTTTTACTCCAAATCTCGACCTAGTGCTTTCTTGTTCCATTTACCTGTTTTCACAGGTAGAGTTTCTCATTATGACTATGTCATAGTGAGAAACTCCATCACACTTTGCCAATCACAATCAAACATCCCACTGACATATGCTTTTGAAGATGAAGCTCCTTTCCTTGCTGCAGACTGTTGAATGCTTACCTTATCACTCATATATGTGCTCATTTTTCCACCAAATTGACCGATTTGTTATCATATTGTCTTTGCATCAGGGTTTTAGAGGACTTTATGCTGGTTTTTACCCTGCTATTCTTGGGTCAACTATTTCATGGGGTTTATATTTTTTCTTGTAAGTAATATTTTTTCCTTTTGTTGATAAAGTTCTTGTAAGTAACATATTCTGTTTCCAGAAGGCTGCTCTCAGTGAATCCTTTTTTTTCTCTTTTGTGAAGATTTTGCTCTATGCAAGTTGTGTCTACAAGTATGGGAAACACTATTTAGACTCATTCAATACCTGATGGGGTTTCCCCTTTTCAGTTTTTTCCTATTTTATTATATTTGTTTGGATTACCCTTTGTAAAGCAATAAAAAAGAGACAACAACATCGAAATATAGTGAAGGAACAAATCTTGATTGATAGAGCTTCTTATTATACCTATGAAATCCATTGCACTTAGAAATGATACATCGGAAGATCCCATTAGGTCTTTCAGTATCAGTTGATTGATTGTTTCACTTGGATCTGGTATAGTCAATTTTAATGATTGACAAGCTGTAAGTATTATTCTGTTAACATAATCCATTTACTTATCAATTAAAAGAAAATTGATTTTCTTGACACAGAATTTACTTTACTGTTTTTTATACTGAATTTACGGGTGCTTAATATTAACATCTACATCCATAACATGTTAGTTAAGAGGCAACAGTCATTATTTCATACATGGGATTGCTTGTAAGAGACAATGTTCTCCTTGTAGGAAGCAGTCAACACATTAGGTTGCTTTCTCTTTGATTACGTACATTTCTAGGCTTGAGACACATCTTTCTCTAACTCATACATTTTTTGGAATTTTCCTTCTGTAGCTATAGCAAGGCTAAGCAAAGATATCTGAGGACCAGGGACGAGCTGAGTCCAGGCCTTCACCTTGCTTCAGCTGCAGAAGCAGGAGCGCTGGTCAGCAGTCAAATTTCTGATGGTTTAATGAAAGAACAATGTGTAGTTCATGTGTTAATATGCTCAGCATTCAATTGGCCAGTTTTTGACAGGAGTGCCAAAGACAGATAGTTAGATGATGTGATTCTGTATTTGCTCTAGGAGTGCAATTATAATTGTCTTGCTGGTGATGAATCCCTTAGTTTTACTGTTGTTAAAAGTGTTACCAATAAAAAAACCTTTTTCCTGAAAGAAAGGCAAGGTCTAATAATAAACCTGTTCTTTTGGACTCCAACACACACAGAAGAAAAGGCGGTGTTGGGGTGGGGTGGGGATGGGGGGGGTTATTGACTCCCATTGATCATTGGCAAACCACAAATGTGTGTGCTAGGTGTTAGTTAAATACAGGAACTGGAGAATCTTAAAGACAAACAAATTTGATTTTGTTGATCTTTTTGTGGACAACCCCACCTCCCCCCCTCCTTTTCAGTTTTGATGACAACAGATTGATGACTTCTTCGGTTTACCAGTGACATGAAAATCTTTAGGTAGACGAAATATGTGACGTGCTTATTTCAGTAACTTTAAGCACATACCTCTAATATTGCAGACTGTCATATCTTAAAAGGTGCGTTTGTCGGAATTCAGGTCTGTTTTTGCACCAACCCTCTTTGGCTTGTGAAAACAAGATTGCAACTTCAGACTCCTAATCAGATTCATCCATACACCGGGTTTCATGGTCTGCTTCACTCTCATATTAACTTGTCAACATGTTTCATTGTGTATTCATCTAACTTTGAGCACTCTAGGGCCATTTCTTTCCATCATAATGTTGTATAAGAATTCAACCTTTATTTCTGCAATTTTGAGTTTCTTTAGTTTTGTATCCTCTTTTTGTTTACTGAGGTTCTATTGCAACTTCTGCTCTCTTTTGTATGTGCATGCACATTTAGTTATCCAATTGGCCTCTTTTACGTTTACTATCCTACTTATTAACTTCACATGAACTTTGTTGTTTATGGATTGATTCAGATGCTTTAAGAACCATAATCAAAGAAGAAGGATGGAGGGCACTTTACAAGGGGCTTATGCCAGGCCTATTTATGGTTAGAATTACATTTTCTTCAATTCTTGCACATAATTTCATTCTGTAAATGACGTAAAATTTTGAAGTTGACCCTCATAGCTTATTTTACCTTTTGGATAGATTATCTAAACAATATACAGCCAATCTAATGCTGACATGTAACCCTTAATTTATGAAATGCGCTGATCTGTTGTTTTGCTTCAGCAGGTTACACATGGTGCTATTCAGTTCACAGCATATGAGGAATTTCGCAAAGTTCTTGTTAGCTCGAAAGCTCAGGAAAATGAGAACACACTTGCCACAGCTGCTGACTTGTTGGTGAGGCTCTAAAAGCAATGTCTGTTACATTTTTTGGATGTAATTCAACTCAATAGCTCTTTTTATGTTCGGATGACCAGCAAAACTAATCCCTGTATGTATAGTAGATATTGGAATTCAGATTTGGTTAGCCGGATAAGAATGAGTACAAATTGGGCAGGATTTTTTAAGTTAATGGGCAAATGGCCCATATGAGAATACACTGTCCAACTCTTAGAGTATGTTTGGTATGGAAGAAAATATTTTTCAATTTTTCCATGTTTGGTTTGTCAAAATACTTCAGAAAATATTTTCTCTAGGAAAATGACTTCCTTAATCAAAGTAGGGAAAACAAGTTACGTAAGTGACATTGCGAGTTCATTATCTCTTCCCACCCCCCTCCTCTCGACCATCCCAAGCCCCACTCTCCACCACATCCCACCCCCATATTGTTTTTGTTAGATAACATATGAATACTCTTGAAATAATATTCTCTTGCTTACCTATCAAACATTAGAAAATAAGTAAGAAATCCACTTGCTTTCCAAGAAAACATTTTCTAGGAAAATATTTCTCTCCATACCAAACACACCCTTAGTATTATGCTTTCCTTTCCTCGTTATATTGTCATGGTACTTTGTGCAGATACATCACGTAGGTGTCTTAGGTAATCTTGTACGCTAACTTTTCAAACCTTTTCTCCTTGATCAGGCAAGATATTATTTCTAGTTCATGTATACGGTTTATCCAAAGGCACATTAGATTTCTTTTCAGTCCCTTATTTACTGCATCAGAGTGACACTAGCCTGCCCAACCCCTCCCCATTAGAAACGTAATATAAAAAGAAAAAAGAAAAAGAGATAAGCTCCAACTACTAGAAGAAATGTAAAATGGAATATTTCTCTTTGATAAGCATATCAGAGTGAAGAATGCTTGAATTATTTTCTGAACTGACTATGTGGTTCTTGTTATTGTTTTATGTGGTGAGAGATGATTTATTTTGAACCAGTGAACTGCCACTCTTTGATCAATTAATGGAAACCTATTTGCTGCTAAGTGGTGATATATTGTATCTTCGTTTTTGTCTGTAAAGCAAGAAGACATCGTTAAGGCTCAATGTTAATGCAAAATAATTGGTTGTACCATGTCTGGAGGTTGATTATTACTCAAGAGCACTATCAGATGTCAATGATATTGTGATCACTGTAATGATTAGTTCTTTCATATGGAATACTCTGTTGTAGAAAATTGACCACTTCAATTCCCAATAAGAAAGAACATCTTAACTTCTCTTAGCCTTGAAATGACATTGGTAAACACCTTAGTATTTACTCTTACATTTCTTTATCAGGATTCAGTTGACTATGCAACACTAGGAGCTTCTTCTAAGCTGGCAGCCATTCTTACAACATACCCATTTCAGGTATGTTAGGTGCGTGATCAGTTTTTTCTTTTCTGTATTCTTGGGAATATGGGTTTGGTGACAGAAGGTTTTGAGAGCATTATGGAGCACCCACCTTAATGCGCCTATTAGTTCTAACAATCTTTTTACCCTGTGCCCCTTCATTTTTCTCTTTAACTAATAATGTATTTAAATGAAACCTTTTCAGGTTGTACGATCTCGGTTGCAGGTAACTGCTTTTCATATTGCTGCTTTATGCAACACTTGATACAACTCTTCAAGTATCTAGTGTCTCTTGATTTTGTTTTTCTATAGATAAGTTAAAGATCTATCTTCTCTTTGAACAGCAACGACCAAGTACAACTGGAGTTCCGAGATACATGGATAGCTGGCATGTTGTGAAGGAAACTGCAAGGTCAGGATGAAATTCGGACTTATTTACAGCTGATGCACTTGATTAATTGTACACGAATGTCAAGCATTGAGTTTGCTATATATTGAAATGTTTTCAGAATCTAAATACAAGTTCGTCTAATGCTCTTAACAATGGCTTTCAATATCAGGGAATCAAATTGAGAATAAACAAAAGCTGAAGAAAGTCAAATTTCCTTTGATTTAATTTTCTACTCTGACAGTGTAATTCTTTTTAAGACCATTAAGTTTAGAAAAAGGTTGTTAGTCATGATCGAATTCTTTAAAAGCTTACTTCAATTCAAAAGGATATGCAGGGGAAGCAAACAAAATTTTCCAAGTCCTCTCTCAATCCTGAATTTCTTCTGTCCTGCCTCTTCCTCTCATCTATTACATACAATAGAATGAAGTCGTCAAAATCGCTAAATAAGAGAAGAAAGTAGAACCCCCCCCCCCCCCCCTCCTTATTGCTAAAATTACCCCTTCATTTTTTAATCTTTTTTTTTTTTGAGCTTACAGGTTTGAGGGTGTACGAGGCTTCTACAGAGGTATCACGCCAAACATGCTGAAAAATGTCCCTGCAGCTTCAGTTACCTTCATTGTCTATGAGAACGTCCTAAACCTGCTAAAATTATCTAGGAGAGAGTATTAGTTCTTTTACTTCTTTTTTGCCTCCCATTCCTGCTGTAGCACTAGGATTCTACACTAGTGAAACACTATCTGGAAAAAGAGTACTCACAGATTTGACAGGAGTACAAATCGAATCACGATGCTGCTTAAGAGTTTGTAAAAAGTGGACAATTTTATGGTTGGTGTACTTGTACAATATTTCTAGTCTTTGTAATTTATCAGATAAGAAATAATTTTGTGAGTCGCTATTCAAGTGCTCACGAGTCACGAAGCTGCTTCTGTAGCAACAATATTTGATGGAATTGCTATGCTTTGACATCTAATAATACTGTATGTGAACCTCGTTAGTTAAATGCATGTTCTTGGTTGTTTGAAAGGGAGACTTGAAGGCACCCAAGGTGTGGCCAAGTGGTCAATGAAGTGAGTTAAGAACCATATGATCTAACGTTCAATTCCTAGAGAAAGCAAAAACACTGGGTGATTTTTTTTCATCTGTTCAAGTCTTGATGGATAAAATTATCCGGTACATATGTTGGTGAGATATAGTATTATATTGGAATTGACAGAAGTACGCATGTTTTAGCAACTTTGACAAATTAATGTGTGGGTTTAAGATGACGCGTCTTATCATTTAAAATGTGGCAAAAGAATAGACATCAAACTAAACCAAAAAAATGAACAGACGTCACACTAACCTACCAATAAAACAAACAGACATCAAACTAATCATGTAATTTGCTTAGAGATAGACTTATGTCTTAGCGAGTTCAAGTAAAAGACCAAAAGATTTAGATTTCAGATGAGTTTCTGCGGAAATAAGTCATGACATGATTGCATATTAGGATATCAAAATCACAAACCCTAAAACTGAGTCCTCAACTCATAACATGTGCAACAGTACAAATGTCCACACACACAATAGCTCCTTTTTTCTCCCCTTGTGAAAATGACAGTTCCGGATCAACTTATGCAAACCTCAATTGGATCAACTTATGCAAACCTCAATTGGATCAACTTATGCAAACCTCAACTATTTCACCGAGTACTTGCTTACCTCCCACTAGCACAACTCTTCCCACCAAGACTTGGGAAGATGAAAGAAAATCACCAAACCTCAACTATTTCACCGAGTACTTGCTTACCTCCCACTAGCATAACTCTTCCCACCAAGACTTGGGGAGATGAGAGAGAATCACCAAGTGAATCTCGTCTCTAATTAAATTTGAACCCTAATTTCCCATGATTTTTACTCCCTCTCATTGACCAGTAGACTACACTACTGGGTGAAAGCTGCCTTATTGCAGACAGCACCAACAACAGAAGGAGCAGAAAGTCCAAAGAACTAGACGCATTCCTATCATTTATCTGATGTTACTCAGCAGGCTAAGGAACACAAAGTCACCAATAAAAACAAAGCAAAATAAGTGCCAACTTGTCATTCAGACAACAGAAAACTCTTCATGAGCTATCAATTAGGTTGTAGTGTATTTTCATAAGAGTACATAATGTTGCACAAGGAGCTCAGAAGAAAATCATCTCAATTTACAATTATTGGACAGTAAAGGCCAATTTGCTGCACATTATGCGCTGGCAGTGGCCATGGATTTGCAGAATTGTTTTTCCATTAGCATTTGATTTAAATTAAGCCAAAGCAACAATGTTGCCTTAAGGGTCAGATGGACACCCTTCACACCTTATCATCATGGAACCACCACCTGGTTTCCTTGGGAGATCTGCCATTTCTGCAGTTCTTCACATAGCGGTCATTATCTTCAGGGCGTTGCTGCACAAGTGATGGAAACCAATAAGAACTAAAACTAAAATAAAGCAAGAGAAGCTTGGCAGAACAATGTGCTGTTGTACATATTTAAACAGACAAGGAGGAAATAGGTTCTGACATATTTGGAATAAAAGTTCTTTCTGCATGGTGGATCTCATAAAAGTAACTCAAATTAACAATATTAATATGAATACAGGAAATGCACCTTCACAGTTGAGCTTGACAGCATGGAGAGAATGCTGATGCATATAGAACTGACTGTCATGGCAGGAGACCATGAATCATAAAGAATATCTGCAAGAGATGAAAAGGCTGTTGTCAACTGCTGGTTCTAATGATGCATGTCCAATTTCTATCAGATGTCGAAAAATCTTTCATGAGATGGAAGCTTAGCACTAGCACACCAATTAGTAAACTGCACATGAACCTTGAAGTTTTCACTTCACCCACAGAATAAACAAAAGGACTGCTATATAACAGCATAACAGGAGAGACTAGAGAAAGAAAAACAAAATATGGTATGGGACGTTTACATTTACACTTTTCACCCACAGAATAAACAAAAATCTGCTATATAACAGAATAACAGGAGAAACTAAAGATGGCATTTCAAAGTTTTCCTCTTCTCCAAAGGTCACTTAGGTAAGATGTTACATGAATATGTTTTCTGCAAACCCACATGACAGGAAGAAACTACAGATAGAAAGAAAAAAGTGAAGAAGATGGAATTCGAAAGTTTCCCTCTTCAGCACCATCCTAATTCAGAGTTCACTTAAGGATGAAGTTATGTGAATACGGTTCTACAAACCTGCCCAGTGTATTTGAAAAACCTTTCAGTTTGAATAGGGTAATATGTGATAAAAAAATGAGATCACAGGTCATGTCAACACAAGAGAATTCAGACTCACTACTATTTGTTAACATAAATACAACTTTCACTTAGAGGTAAATAAGAGTAGGTAGGTGAAAGGTTTTCTAATAAATATTGAAGTTTATTTGATACAAAATTTAGTTTTAGGAAATGAAGTTTTATTTTAGTCAATGATTAAGTTAACATATGTACAAGGAAATTCCAACAAAATACCAATTCTTTCTCATGATGAAACATAAGTTAGAAAGAACAGATGAAACATAAGTTATTCCCACGATGATTCAGTTCCAACAAAACGAAACGTTCACCAAATGACCCATTCTTTCTGCTCCTAGTTGGAACTAATTTTGGAATAATTGGACTTCACAAAGCAACTGTGTGCGGATTGCCACTAATCCCACTATTGACACAAGCAGACTCTTGGTTTCCGCTGATACACTCAAGTCAAACAAATAGGCATGGATATGGGTATTTTTATGCCTCTAACAAAATACCAGATACTAGAAAAGAATTGATAGCGGATGCTAGCAAACCTGGTATCATGTTGATGTCAATGTAACATACATCATGAAGGTTAATTCTCCAATGCCGGGTTTTATATACTTGTGAGTCTAGATTCAATGTGTGTGCATTAATGTTTGGAACCCTCCAAAAACATGTTCTCCTAGGATACAAGGGCCATTTAGTTGAGATACGAATAGCATCTCCTCTATTGCATATCATACAACTTTTACACACATTGTAACAACAGTCATTATGGTAAAGATAAGACTATTTTGAAAGATTTTGATAAGATAGACTTCACAAACTGATACAGCACAGTAACTTACTTAAATCACTATTTTAAGCAAGAATTGATGGCAAAAATATTCACCAGAAAAGGAAAAACATAGTAAATAACAACTCACTGATCTCCATAAGACCAGACACGGTATGCCATATTCAAAGCCAAACAGTCATCTTTCAGTTTCTCAAAACTTATTTCAATCTTTGTTTAACCATTATAGGACAGCTGGAAAACATTGTCATTCGTTGATACACAAATTCAATCTATTGTGCCGAATTTTAGCACAACACTGACACCTTTTAATTTGTCTAATGACGAAACTGTTCACATCCGAATTCTAAATGTTGATTGGCTATATCTACTTCTGCTAATTACCGAAGCTAAACTGCTCATTCGCCTAGCACACAACTCCACCTAAGAGGAAGGAAGGGAATTGGTGGAAGTCATGATTTTGATAGTAAGTACAAAGTATGTAACTTTGATCCAAACGAGAATGAACTGGTGTGTAAATGAACCATTATAGAAAGCGCCAAAAAAGTAATCACTTATGTGGTATCATAGTGAATAGTCCAACTTTAAGTTAATACGGCTCTTTGTCAATTAGGCAAGTAAGAAGAAGATTTACCACAATTATGTCACGCAAAAGTAGAAACTGCAGGCATATTAATATAAAAAAAGAAGCTTGTTTTTGGCAGATAAAGGGATTGCTGCTTTTGTAGAACGGTGCTACTATGCTTTTTATCTTAAAAGGAGACAGAAAAATTCAAATTTACTTCAGAATAAAGTAAAATGACTTTTCTGTTTTACTTGTGTGAATCACGACAGTAGAAAGGACCCAAAAACAGACAAAATGAAGAGGCAATGCTTATTCCACTCGTGCAATGCGTAAGAGTCTAAATGTGGTCGGTCCAGTTCTGGTTTGAGCTATTTTGGTTAATATTGTTTGTTTACAATTTGTAGATGGGAAAATTGATCATATTCCCGTTTGGTTTGATTTTTCTGATTTTCCCTTTCCAATTTGGGCATCTTTTTTTGTTTCTTTTGGCCTTCTTATCTGCCATCGTCCTAAATGTTGTCCTTCCAAACTCCTATGTGCAGTGATTGTTCACAACTTCACATCAACCTCCAATTACACAAGTGGATTGTTGAAGAAGTTTAAATGCTACTAGGCTCTATCCCTGATAAGGTATATGAATATGCGAAGCTTATTTAGATATTAATGTGGTTGTCTCTATGGGGCTCAATTACTTGCTCATATCTTCTTCTTCTTCTTTTACCCCTCCCCAAGAGCTCCCACCCTTTTTGCTCCTTTGGTGACTCCAACCCAAAATTCAGGGTTGGAGGTGGAGGGTGGTTGCCATCCGAGTAACCCCTCTTGTCCTTACTCATATCTTTTTTGATAAGTAATGGTAATTTTATTTAAGCAAGTACCAAAAAGGTACTGCAAAAGAATAGTTGCTCGTCTTTTTTAACTAGAAACACACAGACCTCCTACTTCATCAAAAAAAATGAAAACAGAGACCTCCTAATCTTATCTGGGAGCCATGATGCTTGAGAAACGAAAGCAACTTGAAGCTTTGAACCGCATTTTGTTCAGTGATTCAAACTTAATAGATAATGACCAGAATCATGTGAGTAGCCAACTTTCACTTTTCCAGTAATCCTCGAAAAAATTCCAGACGATACCTCAAAATTTTGTTTTTTTGGTTTATTCAGTCATTCTTCTTCTTCCTTTTCTTTCCTTTTACTGAAAACTGATGACCACGACTTATCTTTGGTGGTGATAGAGCCATTAAAGAAGGAGATCTTGTCGTTGGGAACCTAGGATACTTAATCAAATGAAGCCTTAAACCACATCTTGTTGGTGATTCAAGCCACAAGGACAATGATCAGAATCATGCCTAGATATTTTCCATATGATAGCTCAAAAATTATAATTATTCAATTTAGTGGGTTTTTTTCTATCTTTTAGAAAATCAAAAAATTGGATTCTCACAAACGAACTCTGGAAATAAGAATGTACATGTTTGTTGAGGTGCAAGCAAGCTAGCCCAAAAACCATGGTTATCAAAAACAAATAACACTAAGAATGTACACGTTGTCTTTGGTAGTGATATTGATCTTAAAGAAGGAGATCTTGTCAAGCACTTAAACAATTGCACAGCCTTCGATTATAAAGAAGGAAAAGAAAAAGATTTCCTTCCAGAAAGAGCATCACAGTCAAAAGCAGTTACTAAACCCTCAATCCAATGAAAAGGCATACGTTTTTTATAAGTAGCACGAACACCTTTCTCTTTGCTTATGCAATTTCAGAATTGTAAGCTCGGCCTATTGAGTGCCAAATTGGATCTACTCAAAGGAAGTGCAAGAGCTTTCCCCGTGACCTAGGTGATGGTGTTTTGACCAAGTTTAAATTATCATTCTACTCAGACTGTTACAATTTTCAGTTAAAACCGCATAATACAAACTACCCTTAGCAAAGAGAGTTTTACATTAGAAAAGGATTTCTTTTTTGTTATCCGGCGTCGACTATTGCTCCCTTAGAGGGTATGTATAAAGAAATAGAATTGGAATTGAATCAAAATCAGTCAATAAAAAGAAAAATACACTGAGACCATGCAATAATGTTGACATCGTCCAACAATCTACTATTAACACCAATTCTTAGAAAAAAACAAGTTAAAACTCATAAAAGCACTTCAAGCACCACAATACCAAGCATCTAATCTTTAACAGTGAAACAAGTATGCACCAAGAATCATTTACCACATGACCAGGCATAGAAAATCGAACATTTGAACAACATGCAATGACCAAATTAATAAATGTCTCGTGATAGTAAGAATGGAAGATATTTGTTTACATATATAACTACCTAAGCAAATGTGCCCGTTGCTATAGATATGAGGGTGTAACGGAGCTGGTGGCACAAAAATCACCTGCATCAATATGGTAGTCAGCCAAAATAAGTAGGATATGAGTTTCAATAGAAATCTTTAAAAGAAACAACGATCCTTAGACCCCCATAAGAGATAACATCAATCAGTATCAACCGATCACGTACACAAAGGAGTGTTAGCATAGTGGAAGGCCCTACCATCTCCAACTATGAGGTTGGTTATTCAAGTCACCAGGAGAGTGAAGTGATAAAAAAAAAGGCTTGTTTGCTTCTGGATAGAGTAGAGAGGGGTGGGGATGGGAGCTAGGGTTACAATATCAAAAAAGGCACAAAATTGTACCCACCTGCGGAGCTTCCATAGGATAATGTTCTGGAAAATCAACTTGAAGCTGATAGGTTTCATCAGCATAGAGCGTTCCAGGAGCCCCATTCACTTCAATTACCCACCTTCTCACCATAGAACCACATCAATCAAAATTTAATGTAACTATATAGTTATCCTCTATTCCAAAGAAAGCAAAAATGAACAAAGAATCTTTAGTGAATTATTGTACCCCAGATCATAAATTCCAGTGGGGTATAAAGGTAACCATCAAATTCACTGAAAACCCTAATCAAACAAGAAAGAGTGAGACCTTTGAAGATTATCAGTGACTTTATGTTTGAAACCAGCAGGGGGATTGACCTGCCACTCCGCCAACTCTTTCTGGAGTCGATTGCATGCTATCTTGCTTAATGTCTGATCAAGAATCCAACGAAAAAAGAAAAACCCACATCGGAATTACCGGTAACAAAGGGTCAAATAGAGGTAAAATTAAGACACAAAGGCGGAGAAAAAAATAACAAGAGAAGATAAAGATCATATGTATATGCATAAAAAGGCAAAAAGAGAAAGAGATGAGCGAAAGAAGAAGAAGAACCTTGCGAGAAGAGGCGGATGAACCGGACATGACTGGCAGCAGCGTCGGGTCGTCGACGACGATGTCAATGAGAACTATACACACAAATGACAGAACAGAAGAAAAGAAAAGGCTTGAAAAATCATGTATTCACTGGCCCCTCTTCCAATCTTTGTTTTTTTTACTAGGAGTATTTATTACCGTCCACCTTTTACTTCCTTTAGTTGTTTTTTATATTTTGGTTACATTTTACTTCCTTCATTTAGTCGAGTAGCTAACAACTTTTAATAGTTAAAAATTAAAGTGAAAGATAACAGATATCTAACCATATATTAGTTAAGTTTACATGTAAATAAATTGGACTCCACCATTATAAGGAAAAAAAAATCATCCTCTTAAGTTTACTAATACTACTTTTTTCATCTCAATTTATATAGCATATTTTTACATTTTAGTATATGTATATATATAAGAGTAACTTTAGAATTTTGTTTTACTTTTAATGAGATGATTTATTGTTATATAAATGACTAAGAGCCCGTTTGGATGGGCTTAAAAAAGTAACTTTTATGTATAAAGTGCTTTTAGAACTTTAAAGTGCTGAAAGTTATTTTTATAAATAAGCAGTTGAGTGTTTGGATAAAAGTGCTTAAATGAGAAAAATTATGTGAATTTTAGGGTTAAAAGAATAAAAAGGGTAGTTTGGGAATTTAGTTAAAATATAAGGGATATAAAAGTAATTTCCATGGTCAAAGAAAATGACTTTAAGCACTTAGGAAAAAAAAAGTCAGGAATCCTAACTTTTCATTTTTGACTGACTTTAAGAACTTTCTGGCTTAAAGTTAGCATTAGGCAAACACGTCCAAAAGCTGAAAAGGGGCTTTAAGTTGATTTTGACCAACTTAAAGCCAATCCAAACGGGCTCTAAGATATGTTTTGCACCATAAGTTTTAATTTATTTTTAAGAAAAAAAAATTATATGTTATCAAACGATGTCACATAAATTAAAACAAATGAGATAATATATTTTTAAATACTTAAATATCTTTTGCTCTTTTTAACTATGAAAGTATAATGCATATTATTTTCTTATGTATAACAGGTAAATTATTTATTCTTATCTTGAGATGATTAACAAGTTAAAGTTCGAAAAGAGGCTGAGATATATAATTATGAAGCTTTTTGGGGATAAAGTAGTGATCTTTTTGGTGTGATAATTTATGTTTAATAAATCCAAACAAATTAGAGCAGTATTAATTTTTTTTGGCAGATTCGTCTAAGTATATTGTACTGCTCTGTGTTTTGTTTTTACCGGGATGACATCTGGAGTCTGACTAAATTCGAATTGCGCACGGCAGGATCCATTCGAGGGTGGCACCGTTATACAGGAGTTCAAATTCGAGACCTCTGATTAACGGTGAAGCAATTCAATCACTTCAACATAACTCATATTGGTCCCTCCTTTTGTTTATTGCAACTAACTAATAATAATAATCTATAATTGTAAAGTATATAATAAGATGAGAAGAAAAAAAGAGCATTTCAATCCAGAAAATGAGAATAGAATCTATCTTTCCTAGAATATACGAGTAATATATACATTTTAATAAGGGAAAAGGCTCAAATATGTCATTAAACTTTAAGAAAAGATTTATTTATATTATTCGTTAAAAGTTTGATTCACTATATCATTACCATTTGAAAAAAGATTTATCAATATTATTTACTCTCATAAATATCGCATCAATTAAAATTCGATAAATAAATTGAAAAGGATAGGATATGATTCAATGAAATGAGAAAGTGGAATATGTTCTGTCCTACTTCAACTAGCAAAAGATCATCTACTTGCCGATTGGAACAGGTGTTAGGTATCAGTTTTTGTGAACCTAAGCTTTCCTGAAGTTTCCAAGGAACTGCTCTTAAAAAAAAAGTTAATTGTACATCTTCTGAATTATAGATTGATTGATGTTTAGTATAGTAGTTTTAAGTAAGAAAATTTTGGAAATGTCATTATTAAGATATTATATTTTAAATTAGAATGAGATTTTATAAATTTTAATTTTATTAATAAATAGATTAAAAAAAGATAATAAATATATTAATGGTAATATCGAATTACCATTGACTCTAGTTTTAATTTATAAATTAATTAATTATATTTTATTAAGTAATTAAATAGCAATATATTTTTTCTAAATATAGTATTTTATAAATGGTCAGATATATCAATCATTGATTTTCTCATTTAGTTGGACACTATTTTGATTGTTATCAATCTCCTAATTAATAATATCAATCTCTTATTTTAGTTTATCTTTCCTCCTTCTTTCTACGACCTTTTTTTTATTATTTTGAAAATTGATATCATTTTTTCAATTTGAAAATCATTTTTTTTTAATTTAGTATTCTTATTTTTTTTATTTGTTTTATTTTTTAAATCTCTTCTTAATATTCTCACACGATTTTCTTCCTTAATATACCCACGTTAGTTATTTTTTCTTTAAATTTTCATGCACTTTTTTTTACCATTCTTCCTTATTTATCTTCAATACAAATTTTAGGCTTTCATCCATGATTTTAAATTAATTTATTTTTTATATAAATTTTGTAAAGTAACATAATTATCATCAATTCAGAAATTAAATCCCTTATTTTACTCATTTAGTTGATTTATTTGTAACAATAATTCGCATTTACTGTCCTTAATTTTCTCAATTAGTTGATGCGGTTAGATATTCAGATTTATTATTTAAATATATAAAGAATTAATTAAAATGGAATAAAAAAGGATAATGAATTTTAGTTATCATAAAATCTAGAATTACCATCAATTCAAGAATTAAACCCCTTATTTTTCGCATTCAGTTGATTTAGTTGTAACAGTAATTCACATTTACTATCCTTAATTTTCTCAATTAGTTGTGCAGAACATTCTGTATTGTGTGTGAAATTTATTTGAATTTGGAATATACAAGTTTTTATTCATCACTGTATGAGATTTAGTTAAAATTTAAATTCCAGAAGTGTTTGTATAAAACTTGTGTATAACAATGAATGAAATTTGTATCTAAGTAATAAATTTGAGTATGAAAGTTGTCAGAATTTGTAAATCCAATGAAACCACACTTATTAAATATGATTAGTGTTGAAAATATTCAAAATATACAAATTTCATATCAAAGATCATAATAAAATTTTAAAATATAATGATGTTTAAAAAAAGATCAAAGTATGAAAATTTCATACAAAAGATTATAATTAGATTTTAAAATATAATCACGTGTAAATATAATGATGTTAAAAAAAAATCAAAGTATAAAATTTTATATCAATATCATTAACGGAACAATGATTCAATATTGAAAAAATATTCAAAATATACAAATTTCACACCAACATTGTACACATAAACAAAAACTTTAAAAATTCAATAAAGACTACTGAATTATTACTCTGATTAATAAATAATGTGTATAAGAACTTATAAATTACTTATTATTTTGTTTAGTTATTTTTGCAGGTGTATACAGTTGAAATCCTATTAAAATTCATTACTCACTATACTTTCATGCCATAAAATTGTTAGCTGTTGAAGCCACGCTTATTAAATATGATTAACGGTGAAAATATTCAACATATATTGATTTCATACCAAGATCATAATCAAATTTTAAAATATAATGAAGTTGAAAAAAGATCAAAGTATACAAATTTCATGATATTATCATACACAGTAAAAAAGGTTCAGTTGAAAAATATTCAAATTATACAAATTTCATACCAAGATCACTATCAGATATGTTATACCAGAAAATATTTGTATTAAATTAGAAGCCATATGTTATAAAACAACAAATACACTTCCATAAATCATTCTCATACGTAAAATAAACAGTATTTAGAAATAACACAAAATAAAATCAAAAAACATAATATGTTTTGTTGTTTTATTAGAAAAAACGCACTAATACTAGAATACAAAAGCAACAAAGGAGTCCATTCTTTATCTGGCGCAGGTTTTTTTTGATTTCGGCGTGGGATACTTCGTGGTGTCCGGAGCCTGTTCAATTTCATGATAAATAAAAAAAATTATTAAGTTCAATCCAATTTTGGGTAATTATAAAACAAACATAAAATTAGGACTATGATATATAAACTGTAATCATATCAGTTACATGTCTTTTATATACAAATTTCATACAAAAAAACTACTATATACTTATCATATTACGCCAACTTCATACCATTTACAGTTCAATAAAAATACACATAATAGAACTACAAAAACTATCATAATTATACAAGTTTAAATGCAGCAATGAAAGATATTTCATTATAACTTGATGTCAACACAATTGAAAGTAAATATCAAACCTAATGACAAATATATAAACAATATAGCTAAGTCACACGACTTTCATACTAATCACATGCCAAGTCTATAAAAATTTCATGCCACTTTCCTACCATTTAGGGTACATATTTCAATTCAAAGTTATATGTCAATTTTATTTCAATTTCATGTTATTTCATATCTGGAGCACATTCTATGCCAAAAAATAATATATATTTAAAATATAACTATGAAATACACAATAAAAAATATAGTCTGTAATAACAATAAACAATCTAAAAATATACAAAATGTATACCAGAATCATCCCATTTTCACCAAAAAAAAATATCAAGACATAAATTGTACCAATTGCATAACAACTTCATACAACTTTCATAATAGGGGTATGCATAAAAAAATTAAAAAGAATTTGTTCATAAATATAAATATCTTCACAACATGTTTGACTTTTTTTTATTCGAGGATTTTTGAATCCTTCAATGTTGAACTATTGGGTCTTTTTCTAGAGGGTTTGAAGGTTCATCATTTTCCAGAATCTTTGCCTTTTTTGATTTATTCTACTTACGAAATCTGAATCTGAAAAATCGGATGAGTGAGATTCTAACATCTTCCCTTTTTTTTTTCTTTGTTCTTTACTTGAGTTTTCTTCTTGTTGGATGTAATCTTCGGAGGAGTTGGATTCTTCTTTTGACGAGTTGGATTCTCAAAAGAACCATTGAAATCGTGTTGAACACAAAATGTTTTGAAATGGAGTGAAAACTGTTTTGAATGAAGTTGAAGAAAGAAGGTAATGTAGAAAGAGAAAGAAAAACTGAAAACTACACGACAAAGGTAGAAATCAGAATGTAACAATCCCTTTCAACATAATTATCTCCTAATAAAGGTAAAAATCAGAATATAACAATCTCTCTTCACATAATTATCTCCTATTAATTATGTTCTAAATAAATATATTAAAAAAAATTTAATTTAAACAAATTTTAACTAAATACAGATATGTTAAGATCTGTAAATAAAATGTTATAAGTAGTAAATACTTAAAACTGCATTTAAAACTTGTAATGTTGACTCTTAAATACATACATGGTGTGATTTTTTCTATTTTAAATTATTGTCGCGGTGAATAAAATAAGAAAAATAAGATTGAAATGGTTTGGATATGTAAAAATGAAGTGTGTGAATATACTTATAAGAATATTTTTAAATCAAATTATTGACCTATGATATTTTTATTAAATTTCACATAATTTAATTTTTATTTTATTTTTTTCCGGAATATTAAATGATGTCAAATGAGGTGTCTCCAAAGCTATTTAAGGGAAAGTGAAACTGCAAAGTATCAGCCAATATGATACCATTTATTCCAATTCCTTCACAAGCGTGACCGCAAGGAAAAGTTGCACTTCATTTCATTAGGAAGTAATGAATCTGGATTAATTCACACTAAGTTAATTTCCGTAAGTTCTCGTATAATATTCGTACGGCAAACATGGAATTTCATTACTTACGTGTAATTAAAGTTTTTATTATTATTTCTCATATGATATTTAATATTCAAATTGAAATTCGATTAATTTAAATTTATGTAAAAAAAAATACGTGATTTTTTCATAATAAAACTCAAAAAGCATATAACTATCTTAACTTTAATTTAATAAACATTAGAATAAGAATATATATCACTTAAATTAAAGTGATTAGAATACAGAAAAACTAAATTTAAAGAGAACCCCAAAACCTGAATATCGAACGAAATAGTAGTAGGACCGGGTTTTTTTAATCCTTCCAAAGGCGCCGAATCCAGTTCGCCAGATTGGTTGTGGCCATT
The DNA here is from genome assembly GCF_947179165.1 of Solanum dulcamara. Lineage (NCBI taxonomy): Eukaryota > Viridiplantae > Streptophyta > Magnoliopsida > Solanales > Solanaceae > Solanum > Solanum dulcamara. The sequence goes on along the minus strand of NC_077247.1, from coordinate 53,738,829 downwards.
CGTAGCCCTATCCAAACTCTTCAACCACAACAAACACAAACCAAAAATGGCGTCTTCTCTATCGACCATGTTGAGTCAACCTCCATGTGCCGTGCACATCAAATTCCCTAAACAATATTCTGTCAGATTCCTTTGTTCGAAGCTTCTAGAAGTTCAATCAACCTCCTGTCGCCTCCGCCACCGCACTTCAAACACTCTTCGAAGGAGTTCTACATTCTCTATAAAGATGTCTAGGAATTTCTCGCAGTTTCACTGTCGCACTTGTTTAACAAGCAAGGACCAAATTCCAAGCCTCCGCGACTTCATACCCAAAGCTACTCAGACTGTTCCTGCTTCCGATGTTCAGCCAGAGTAAGTTCCTTTCTTTCCTTTGTCTCATTTTACACCCTTTATGTGTGATTAACGTGCTGCCATTCTATGTTGGCTAGAGAAACAATTTAATCTGGTTTTAGGTGATGTTTTCTGAGTATTTACCGTCCTGATGAACTAAAGAGGTTGCCTTTGAGATGTTAGGCTCAACCTTATTCGGGTTAAAACCTGAAGTCAAATCGTTTGCTATCCCTGCTTGTAGAAAAAAAAAATCCATCTGAAAACTACCTTATGTCCTTAATATGAACCTTTTCTGTCTTTGTTACAATGATGCTCCCTTGATCAATTGGCTGCATTAAGGAGAGCCAACAGCGGCACCACTCTTGTCTAGGACCTCACAAGTACCTGTGAGGTTCTTAACTACCATAATTGTGTGTCGCATTTTGGTCAAATATTGTCGATACACATTTGACAATTTTGGATGTCTGCCAATATGAATGATAATCGTGTTCATCCATGCTAAAGGGCCTCACTATTACCTCTTAGCTTATCTCGTAACGACGCTTCTGATTGTGTTGAAGTCTGAATTCTTCTTTATCATCTTTCCCTTAATACCGATTTAGATTTTCCTTTGAATGTACATATTATCCTTCAAAGTCCACAGTTGCTTGTGCAAGTTGAAACTAAGTGTCATTGAAATAGTGATGAAAAGAAAGCTGTGAATAGGAATTGAAAAGGGAAAAAAAGAAAAGAAAAAGGGGGGCATGGAAAGATTATGAGACGATCTCCTTCTCAAGTAACTTATGCCTTCATACTAAGAAATTGAGGTCATCAGTGCGAGCAAATTTTTTATTAGAGTAGAATAAAGGTATTGAACAGTTTGTTTGTAATGCTGTCTTCTGGTTGCCACTTATCTTTGATATATCAAGCTCCACAAAAACTATTAGGAGCTATTTGAGCAAATAATTGCATGGAAATCCAATTATTCAAACTAAAGGGAAGCAGAAAAGTTTCAACTCAAAACCTACAAACCCAGAACTGTCGGAAAACTTGAAACATTCTAATTGGGTGTTACTGAATGGGATAATTCAATATTTTAGTTGGTAGAGCTACTGAAGTGTGATCTATCATCAATTTTATATGATAATGGTTCTTTATGTTTCTAATTTTCTATGATTCTATAAAGGATATATAACTTTATCTTCATTCATAGTGCCAAATTAGTTATCTTTGTTTTTATCAGAATTGGGTGTTCTTTTGCTGTAGGCCTGTGATGATATCTGATGTTATGCCTAGAGGACGCATCTATCATGAAACTTATGGATGTCAAATGAATGTCAATGATATGGAGATTGTTTTATCCATCATGAAAAATGCTGGATACACTGAAAGTGTGGAAGTCCCAGAAAATGCTGAGATAATATTTATAAATACTTGTGCTATAAGGGACAATGCAGAACTTAAGGTTTGGCAGAGGCTCAATTATTTTTGGTTTCTTAAGAGGCAATGGAAGAGCAATGTGGCCTCTGGAAGGTCACAGTCCGCACATCCTCCCAAAGTAGTTGTGCTCGGGTGTATGGCTGAGAGGTTGAAGGACAAAATATTGGATGCAGATAAGATGGTTGACGTAGTTTGTGGACCTGATGCTTATCGAGACTTGCCACGTCTGTTGGAAGAAGTGGACTATGGTCAAAAAGGTATCAATACTCTACTTTCACTTGAAGAAACTTACGCAGATATTAATCCAGTTCGCATCTCCAAAAATTCTATATCTGCTTTTGTATCTGTGATGAGGGGTTGCAATAATATGTGCTCATTCTGCATTGTCCCCTTCACTAGAGGGAGAGAACGGTCTCGCCCAGTGGAATCAATTATGAAAGAGGTCGCTGAACTTTGGAAAGAGGGAGTGAAAGAGGTTACGCTTCTTGGCCAAAATGTAAATAGCTATAATGATACATCTGGAGTTGAAAATCTGGATGAACCAGCAGTCAGTTGGGAACTTAGTGATGGATTCTCCAGCATGTGTAAAGTAAAACATGTGGGTCTACGGTTTGCTGATCTCCTAGATAGACTTGCCGTAGAATTTCCTGAAATGCGGTTCAGATACACTTCCCCACATCCTAAAGATTTTCCAGATGATTTGTTGTACGTAATGCGGGACAGGTACAATATCTGCAAAAGCATTCATCTGCCAGCACAGTCAGGCAGCAGTGCAGTGCTTGAAAGAATGCGTCGTGGATACACCCGCGAAGTATACTTGGATCTTGTGAAGAAGATAAGGGATATAATTCCGGATATTTGCATAAGCAGCGACTTCATATGTGGTAAGATCTCATTCCATTGTGTTTTCTTAACTACAGGGACCTCACTTAAGGCCGAGCACGCATGCTACAGTATTCTATAATCCGACATGGTCTGTTACTTCAGGTTTTCGGGAAATATGTGTATTTTCTTTTCCAGTTATTTTATGATACTTCAATGTTTAGTTTATTCTTTTTTCAAGAATAAGTGTCGACTATACAAAGAGTTGCTACAGCTTTTTATAAGTATTTACACAAGACGAGCTGACTACTTCTGCTTCCTGACTTACTCGCATTGAGAAATTGATCTGAATTATTCTAATGTCATGAGAGGACTGACTGTTCATTTTTAATAGGCAGATGGCATTACATAGGAGCTATACAATATCACTTATTTGGCTTTTAATTCTTTTGATACATTTCTTTCAGGTTTCTGTGGAGAAACGGAAGAGGATCACAAAGACACACTAAGCCTCGTAAAGACTGTTTGTTATGATGTGGCATACATGTTTGCTTACAGCATGAGAGAGAAAACACATGCCCACAGAAAATATGTTGATGATGTTCCTGAAGATGTGAAGCAGAGGCGGCTCACAGAACTAATAGAGGTTTTTCGTGGGAGTAAAGGTCAGTGCTATGACGCTAAAATTGGCACTCTCCAACTTGTGTTAGTTGAAGGGCCCAATAAGAGAGCCCCAGACACAGAGTTAATTGGTAAGAGCGACAGAGGCCATAGGGTATCATTTACGAACCTGCCTATCCCAGATAAGGTTGATAATAATGGAAAGCGCAATCCAAAGGTTGGTGATTATGTTGAAGTACACATAACGAACTCCACAAGGGCATCAGTGTTTGGAGAAGCACTTGCTATAACCAAATTAAGCTCATTTTACAACACTTTACATGAAGAAGCTGTTGCCTTTGCCAGCAGAACTTAAGCTATTATTAAAGCTTCTGTACTACAATTTGCTCTTCCATTCCATCTTGCCTTTCTTTTGAAATCGCAGAGTATTGTTCATAGTTGTAGCATTCATTGTTCATAGTTGTAGCATTCATGGTAGCTTAAAGATCTTTTCCTTCCATACTGGAGCTTTATATCTGGCTGTTCCAGATAGCTCCGGCCGCAGAGAGCAGTCATTTTTGAGCTGGTTAGTTTTCAGGATTCAAATCTTCAAACAAGATCTCTGAGCCTCTTGTTAGCTTAATAATATTTGAAAATCTGTTGCTATTCACTAGTTTGGAGGGAATTCTGAAAATTTTGATCCCGATAATAGTTATGATAACCTTATCAAACTGTCTTTCACAAGTTGAAACTTTGTCTGGCCATTAACAGTACCTTACAGATAAAACCTAAAGGCATATTAATCAAAATGAACTATGCTGGCTTCACATGTAGCATACAAAGCCTGTGTCCCCCCCCCCTCCCCCACCCCCCCCTCTCTACTAGGTGTAGTGTTGATTCAAAACTCGTATTTGTTTTAAGAAATTTAAAATTCATCGAAAAGTATAAATTATTTATTTGAATTCAATAACTTAAAAGATTACAATGTGGAACTCATAAGGTTCAAATTCTAGCTCGGATAACACTTTCCTACCACTTAGAGTGCATATTTCAATTCAAAGTTATCTGGAGCACATTCTATGCCAAAAAATAATATATATTTAAAATGTAACTATGAAATACACAATAAAAAATGTAGTCTGTAATAACAATAAACAATCTAAAAATATACAAAATGTATACCAAAATCATCCCATTTTCACCAAAAAATAATAAAATCAAGACATAAATTGTACCAATTGCATAATAACTTCATACAACTTTCATAACAGGGGTATGCATAAAAAAATTAAAAAGAATTTGTTCATAAATATAAATATCTTCACAACATGTTTGGCTTTTTTTTATTCGAGGATTTTTGAATCCTTCAATGTTGAACTATTGGGTCTTTTTCTAGAGGGTTTGAAGGTTCATCCTTTTCCAGAATCTTTGCCTTTTTTGTTTTATTCTACTTACGAAATTTGAATCCGAAAAATCGGATGAATGAGACTCCAACATCTTCCCTTTTTTCCCCTTCTCTGTTCTTCTTCTTGGATGTAATCTTCGGAGGAGTTGAATTCTTCTTTTGACGAGTTGGATTCTCAAAAGAACCATTGAAATCGTGTTGAACACAAAATGTTTTGAATAGAGTGGAAACTGTTTTGAATGAAGTTGAAGAGAGAAGGTAATGTAGAAAGAGAAAGAAAAACTGAAAACTACACGACAAAGGTAGAAATCAGAATGTAACAATCCCTTTCAACATAATTATCTCCTAATAAAGGTAAAAATCAGAATGTAACACTCTCTTCATATAATTATCTCCTATTAATTATGTTCTAAATAAATATATTAAAAGGGAATTAATTTAAACCAATTTTAACTAAATACAGATATGCTAAGATCTGCAAATAAAATGTTATAAGTAGTAAATACTTAAAACTGCATTTAAAACTTGTAATGTTGACTCTTAAATATATACATGGTGTGATTTTTTCTATTTTAAATTATTGTCGTGGTGGATAAGATAAAGAGAAATAAGATTGAAATGGTTTGGATATGTAAAAATAAAGTGTGTGAATATACTTCTAAGAATATTTTTAAATTAAATTATTGACCTATGATATTTTTATTAAATTTCACATAATTTAAAAATATTTTTTTTTTTTCCGGAATATTAAATGATGTCAAATGAGGTGTCTCCAAAGCTATTTAAGGGAAAGTGAAACTGCAAAGTATCAGCCAATATGATACCATTTATTCCAATTCCTTCACAAGCGTGACCGCAAGGAAAAGTCGCACTTCATTTCATTAGGAAGTAATGAATCTGGATTAATTCACACTAAGTTAATTTCCGTAAGTTCTCGTATAATATTCGTACGGCAAACATAGAATCCTATTACTTACGTGTAATTAAAGTTTTTATTATCATTTCTCATATGATATTTAATATTCAAATTAAAATTCGATTAATTTAAATTTATATAAAAAAAATACATGATTTTTTCATAATAAAACTCAAAAAGCATATAATTATCTTAACTTTAATTTAATTAACATTAGAATAAGAATATATATCACTTAAATTAAAGTGATTAGAATACAGAAAAACTAAATTTAAAGAGAACCCCAAAACCGGAATATCGAACGAAATAGTAGTAGAACCGGGTTTTTTTTAATCCTTCCAAAGGCGCCGAATCCAGTTCGCCGGATTGGTTGTGGCCATTCGTAGCCCTATCCAAACTCTTCAACCACAACAAACACAAACCAAAAATGGCGTCTTCTCTATCGACCATGTTGAGTCAACCTCACTGTGCCGTGCACATCAAATTCCCTAAACAATATTCTGTCAGATTCCTTTGTTCGAAGCTTCTAGAAGTTCAATCAACCTCCTGTCGCCTCCGCCACCGCACTTCAAACGCTCTTCGAAGGAGTTCTACATTCTCTATAAAGATGTCTAGGAATTTCTCGCAGTTTCACTCTCGCACTTGTTTAACAAGCAAGGACCAAATTCCAAGCCTCCGCGACTTCATACCCAAAGCTACTCAGACTGTTCCTGCTTCCGATGTTCAGCCAGAGTAAGTTCCTTTCTTTCCTTTGTCTCATTTTACACCCTTTATGTGTGATTAACGTGCTGCCATTCTATGTTGGCTAGAGAAACAATTTAATCTGGTTTTAGGTGATGTTTTCTGAGTATTTACCGTCCTGATGAACTAAAGAGGTTGCCTTTGAGATGTTAGGCTCAACCTTATTCGGGTTAAAACCTGAAGTCAAATCGTTTGCTATCCCTGCTTGTAGAAAAAAAAAATCCATCTGAAAACTACCTTATGTCCTTAATATGAACCTTTTCTGTCTTTGTTACAATGATGCTCCCTTGATCAATTGGCTGCATTAAGGAGAGCCAACAGCGGCACCACTCTTGTCTAGGACCTCACAAGTACCTGTGAGGTTCTTAACTACCATAATTGTGTGTCGCATTTTGGTCAAATATTGTCGATACACATTTGACAATTTTGGATGTCTGCCAATATGAATGATAATCGTGTTCATCCATGCTAAAGGGCCTCACTATTACCTCTTAGCTTATCTCGTAACGACGCTTCTGATTGTGTTGAAGTCTGAATTCTTCTTTATCATCTTTCCCTTAATACCGATTTAGATTTTCCTTTGAATGTACATATTATCCTTCAAAGTCCACAGTTGCTTGTGCAAGTTGAAACTAAGTGTCATTGAAATAGTGATGAAAAGAAAGCTGTGAATAGGAATTGAAAAGGGAAAAAAAGAAAAGAAAAAGGGGGGCATGGAAAGATTATGAGACGATCTCCTTCTCAAGTAACTTATGCCTTCATACTAAGAAATTGAGGTCATCAGTGCGAGCAAATTTTTTATTAGAGTAGAATAAAGGTATTGAACAGTTTGTTTGTAATGCTGTCTTCTGGTTGCCACTTATCTTTGATATATCAAGCTCCACAAAAACTATTAGGAGCTATTTGAGCAAATAATTGCATGGAAATCCAATTATTCAAACTAAAGGGAAGCAGAAAAGTTTCAACTCAAAACCTACAAACCCAGAACTGTCGGAAAACTTGAAACATTCTAATTGGGTGTTACTGAATGGGATAATTCAATACTTTAGTTGGTAGAGCTACTGAAGTGTGATCTATCATCAATTTTATATGATAATGGTTCTTTATGTTTCTAATTTTCTATGATTCTATAAAGGATATATAACTTCATCTTCATTCATAGCGCCAAATTAGTAATCTTTGTTTTTATCAGAATTGGGTGTTCTTTTGCTGTAGGCCTGCGATGATATCTGATGTTATGCCTAGAGGACGCATCTATCATGAAACTTATGGATGTCAAATGAATGTCAATGATATGGAGATTGTTTTATCCATCATGAAAAATGCTGGATACACTGAAAGTGTGGAAGTCCCAGAAAATGCTGAGATAATATTTATAAATACTTGTGCTATAAGGGACAATGCAGAACTTAAGGTTTGGCAGAGGCTCAATTATTTTTGGTTTCTTAAGAGGCAATGGAAGAGCAATGTGGCCTCTGGAAGGTCACAGTCTGCACATCCTCCCAAAGTAGTTGTGCTGGGGTGTATGGCTGAGAGGTTGAAGGACAAAATATTGGATGCAGATAAGATGGTTGACGTAGTTTGTGGACCTGACGCTTATCGAGACTTGCCACGTCTGTTGGAAGAAGTGGACTATGGTCAAAAAGGTATCAATACTCTACTTTCACTTGAAGAAACTTACGCAGATATTAATCCAGTTCGCATCTCCAAAAATTCTATATCTGCTTTTGTATCTGTGATGAGGGGTTGCAATAATATGTGCTCATTCTGCATTGTCCCCTTCACTAGAGGGAGAGAACGGTCTCGCCCAGTGGAATCAATTATGAAAGAGGTCGCTGAACTTTGGAAAGAGGGAGTGAAAGAGGTTACGCTTCTTGGCCAAAATGTAAATAGCTATAATGATACATCTGGAGTTGAAAATCTGGATGAACCAGCAGTCAGTTGGGAACTTAGTGATGGATTCTCCAGCATGTGTAAAGTAAAACATGTTGGTCTACGGTTTGCTGATCTCCTAGATAGACTTGCCGTAGAATTTCCTGAAATGCGGTTCAGATACACTTCCCCACATCCTAAAGATTTTCCAGATGATTTGTTGTACGTAATGCGGGACAGGTACAATATCTGCAAAAGCATTCATCTGCCAGCACAGTCAGGCAGCAGTGCAGTGCTTGAAAGAATGCGTCGTGGATACACTCGCGAAGTATACTTGGATCTTGTGAAGAAGATAAGGGATATAATTCCGGATATGGGCATAAGCAGCGACTTCATATGTGGTAAGATCTCATTGCATTGTGTTTTCTTAACTACAGGGACCTCACTTAAGGCCGACCACGCATTCTACAGTATTCTATAATCCGACATGGTCTGTTACTTCAGGTTTTCGGGAAATATGTGTATTTTCTTTTCCAGTTATTTTATGATACTTCAATGTTTAGTTTATTCTTTTTTCAAGAATAAGTGTCGACTATACAAAGAGTTGCTACAGCTTTTTATAAGTATTTACACAAGACGAGCTGACTACTTCTGCTTCCTGACTTACTCGCATTGAGAAATTGATCTGAATTATTCTAATGTCATGAGAGGACTGACTGTTCATTTTTAATAGGCAGATGGCATTACATAGGAGCTATACAATATCACTTATTTGGCTTTTAATTCTTTTGATACATTTCTTTCAGGTTTCTGTGGAGAAACGGAAGAGGATCACAAAGACACACTAAGCCTCGTAAAGACTGTTTGTTATGATGTGGCATACATGTTTGCTTACAGCATGAGAGAGAAAACACATGCCCACAGAAAATATGTTGATGATGTTCCTGAAGATGTGAAGCAGAGGCGGCTCACAGAACTAATAGAGGTTTTTCGTGGGAGTAAAGGTCAGTGCTATGACGCTAAAATTGGCACTCTCCAACTTGTGTTAGTTGAAGGGCCCAATAAGAGAGCCCCAGACACAGAGTTAATTGGTAAGAGCGACAGAGGCCATAGGGTATCATTTACGAACCTGCCTATCCCAGATAAGGTTGATAATAATGGAAAGCGCAATCCAAAGGTTGGTGATTATGTTGAAGTACACATAACGAACTCCACAAGGGCATCACTGTTTGGAGAAGCACTTTCTATAACCAAATTAAGCTCATTTTACAACACTTTACATGAAGAAGCTGTTGCCTTTGCCAGCAGAACTTAAGCAATTATCAAAGCCTCTGTACTACAGTTTGCTCTTCCATTCCATCTTACCTTTCTTTTGAAATCACAGAGTATTGTTCATAGTTGTAGCATTCTTGGTAGCTTAAAGATCTTTTCCTTCCATACTGGAGCTTTATATCTGGCTGTTCCAGATAGCTCCGGCCACAGAGAGCAGTCATTTTTGAGCTGGTTAATTTTCAGGATCCAAATCTTCAAACAAGATCTCTGAGCCTCTTGTTAGCTTAATAATATTTGAAAATCTGTTGCTATTCACTTGTTTGGAGGGAATTCCGAAAATTTTGATCTCGATAATAGTTATGATAACCCTATCAAACTGTCTTTCACAAGTTGAAACTTTGTCTGGCCATTAACAGTCCCTTACAGATAAAACCTAAAGGCATATTAATCAAAATGAACTATGCTGGCTTCACATGTAGCATACAAAGCCTTTGTGTCCCCCCCTCCCCTCCCCCTCTCTACTAGGTGTAGTGTTGATTCAAAACTCGTATTTGTTTTAAGAAATTCAAAATTCATCAAAAAGTATAAATTATTTATTTGAATTCAATAACTTAAAAGATTACAATGTGGAACTCATAAGGTTCAAATTCTAGTTCGGATAACCCATTTTTGCCATGAAATATTAAATTAGACTCGATTTATTCATTCTACTGTCTAATATTTATTCTTGGTGTGTAACTGATCATTAATCAGCGGCAAAAAAAAAAGGTTCATAAATGTTGAGGAAAATAGTATAGTCCAGTCGACACAAGATGGAGCAATGTGAACACTTACATGTACTAGCTACTAGTATATGTTATAAGTTGGTAATGATCAATAATGTTACGGTTAGGTTTGCATCTTTGCTGTCACCCGTATCTACTCTCTTTTGTGGGGATTTGTTAGGCCCATTATTTTTGTAAGATCTGCAGCATGGCTTGGGGTTGACCTTCCTCACCTATTCTTTATTTCTTTCCGGCGTGAATCCAAAATAATAAAGACACTGAGTGAAAAAAAGGAAATGATTGTTGAGAACGGCTCATTGTTCATACTAAAGAATTGTATAGAAGCTCGTGGGCCTCTAGAAAATTTGTATGCAAGGGAAAAACTATTGATCCCTTGCTTACATTACCCCCCCTATTTTAGTATGTATCAAATAAAAAAGTTGGAGAGCACGGGAGATAGCATCTGGTAAAAGAAATATTTTTTGGACTCTAAAAATAGTAATGAGGTGAGATATAATTGGGTAGAGGAGAAAGTAATTGGGATCATCATTCTCCTCTCCGGTCCCAACTCCCAACTTTTACATGCTACTAGCTCAAGTCCATGTGGTCCTTGGTAGGATTATTATATACTTGCTTGATCGTTAAATAAAGTTTCGAATTTAAATTTCAGAAAATTTGAATTTCAATTTTGGGAATGGTTTTTTTTATAGACAATGTTTTCTCGTTTAATAAATAATATGTTCAAGTTAGTATGTTTTGAATATCAACTACTTATAGTAATTTTTTTTAAAAACTGAAACTTTCAAAAATCTCGCTAGTTTGGAAGTTAATTGCTTAAATACATTTTATTATACAATATTACAAATCTTATCAAATTTTGGTGCATACACTTCCTGATACATGTATCTAAGGATACATGAGTCAAAATTAGGTGTGATTTATTCTAGATACATTGTATTCAGGTAAATTCGCATGTACCTAGCATATACAAACAAATTTTGTTCGTTTCCCTCCATCTCTCTCGCCACTCTCATATGTTTTAGGCATCTCAGATACATGTTAATCACATCAGATACATACAAATACATGTATCTAGATTTTAGTGTATCTAGTGTGATTCGCATATATCTAATATACATAGCTTTTCCTATTTTCAGTATAGCTGATAGCAAAAATATATGTACCAAAGTGTATTTTCATTAGTATATGGTAAAAAAATCTTAATTAATGGTAAAATACATAATTATATTTGAAAATATAAACAAAACTAGAAAATCATTTACACCCCCGAACTTTGTTTTAAAAATCAAATCTCCCCCTCAACTATGAACAATAATCATTCTCCCCCCCTTATCCCATGCAACGTCTATGTTGCCATTGATTTTCAATCTTCCATCTATGTCTAATATTTATCTTTCTTAATCTAAGTATTTATAGATTTTTATTTAAGCACATTAACATTATAAGTAGAATAATTTTTTTATCAGTTTGTCATTAAAATTTATGTTATTATTTATAATTATTATTTTAATATTACATGCATTTAATATGTGTGTGTATATAAATGAATGTCTCAATTCTTTCTTATTCTTAAATATCTGAATAGATACTCGATTTTTATTTGTCAATAATGAAGTATTTTTTAAATTAAAAAAATAAAAAATTACTTACAATACTAATAGATAATCTTTTAATTTTTTTTATAGGATATACCTTTATTTTTATTAATATTTTTGTAGTATTTTTGAAATATATTTAAAAGTTATTATATAACCTATTATTTTTATTTGTATAAATAGGTATTAGAGTTTTGATTATTATTAAAATGTTCACTTTTTTACTCTGTTAATTTATTTCATTATAGAACGTCAATAATTTATATATTCAATTAGGATTTTTTTAATTTAGTTTTTAAAATAGAAAAAATAATTTTTGTTTTCTAATAGAAAATTTGTTACCTAGAATAAAAAATAAAAATTCATAATTTTAAAGAAGTAAAAAGAAAAAACCAAAGATTGATCATACAAAGGATAAAATAGATATTTTAAAAAATTAATTAAGATAAAAGAGGAGGGAGAATAATTATTATTTATAATTAAAAAGGAAATTTGATTTTTAAATCAAAATTCTGAGGGCGTAAACGATTTTCACTTTTAATAAGATAGTTCTCCATTTTAAAAATTGCTTATGGGAACTTGCTGGAGTTTTTCGTAATCTCCTTCAAATATTCAATTTGGATGTATTGGAAGAACAAAAGATTACGTCTCATAAATCATAATCCAGACATGTGATAGCATTTGACCAGATTCTACTTTTTAGTATTAAAAGTAATGATGATTTGACTCATTGGATCCACATAACCCTGGATTTTGGCAATTTTGATAATTTGACAGAGGAAATGAGAATAGATTTAAATCGGATACATGAGTAATATTGAAATTATTTTTTATTTTTGATAAGTCTATTGTATTGAGATTAAAATGAGAATAGATTTAAATCGGATACATGAGTAATATTAAAATTATTTTTTATTTTTGATAAGTCTATCGTATTGAGATTAAAATACATAAATTACTTTTAATACTTTCTACCTCTAAATGATAAGCGTAATTTCTTTCATTTTCAAAGACGAACTCCATTCGACGGAGATCACCTTTTTTTATATGCCAAAACCTTCATAATTAAGGTATGTTGGGTGGAGAAGGAATAATTAGGCGCAATATCATATGCCATGATGTCCGATTAAAGTAATTAACAATACAAAGATGGAGAAAAATATTGGAATGTGTAAAAATTAAATCGATCAATAAATTGAATAAAAAAATATTATTAGGTTATTATTTTGGGATTATTGAATTAATGAGCTTTTGGTGATTTAATATATAAAAAATTATCGGGTTATTGTTTCGATATTGATTTTTAATATTGGGTAGATCGATAACTCAATAAGACAATAGTAATTTAATATTTTACTCCTAAATAAATATTAAGTAATATTATCAATACCAATTGGTTATTACCTTTGTCATTTAACATTCAATTCATATTATTGTCCTAGTTTTTTTTATTTGTGTTGTACTTGTAGAGTTCTTTTTCATGTTAGTCTTTATTGTTTTTATTTTATGAGCATTCTGTAAAGTTATATAATCTTCTTGTCGCGCCAAATATTGGAGAAGTCATATAATTATCTTATTAATATTTTTTTATTGGTTAAACCGAAAATCGAATCGTTAAGAATCAAAATTGATAAAAAATATCTTATTGATTTAGCATATTTTAAAATAAAAAATTAATAAACCAAACCGATAATACACAAAACCAAATCAAACCGACCGATACACACCCATAAAAAAACAATTGTTGAATAACATGTGAAAATGTTCGAGAAATTTATATAAAAACAAAACATTCAAGTCAAAAAAAAATCCCTTCTTACTATGATTGTTAGTAGGGTTTTTCATGTTTATGGTTAAAAAATCAAACTCAATCGCAATTCAAACTAAATCGATTAAAAAAAATGATATTTGATTTTAAATTTTGAAAATTGACACTATTTGATTTAATTTTGATTTTACTAAAAATAAACCGCAAAAATAATCGAACCAAACTGAGAAATTATATATATAATTTTCATAATTATCTATATATTATTCATAAATAAATATAAATATTTTATTAAATTTTAACTATTTTAGGTCTTTAACTTTACCATTTTCTCAAGCCCAACACTTAAATTTTGGTATATAAGTTTCTTGTATCCCTCCCTCGGGTCTCAATTGTTGAGCTTGAGGTTATGTTTTTGCCATAGAGATTTAATTTTTGATCTTTGGTGTAAAATGACTTTAGTATTAATTAACTAAATCACTTTTTTCGTGTAATAATAACTCTAATATTGCTTAATTGCTTAATTGAATCCATAGTAGCTTTTCCGTGGATTGTTCATGTACTAGGTGTTTGTGTCTATTGAGATGCAGATGACTTCAACAAATTTATTATTTTCAAACTGAAAAAATTAAACAAAACCGAACCAATCCGACAATTATTTTTTTGATTTGGTTTTAATAATTTGAAAATCGATTAAATTCATTTAATTTTAATTTTAACTAATAACCGATCTAAATCAAATAATGAACACCCGTAATTGTTAGTTGTACATAGTCCGATTCTAGTAATAATAATCCGATTTGTAATTAAAAATAGTACCTCATAATATTGAGGCAACAACTCGCCCAAAATTAGTAAATAAACAATTCATATGGATTGGCAAGGTTATAATTTGACTTGATCTAAATATTACTAATATTAAAAACTTGATTAGGAAAATCTTTTATGAGCATTTATAATTCAGAAAGTACTTTATAACAGTCTAAATGAAGAGTCAACGATATTAACTAAGATCTGATCAGCAAAGGGGATAAATTAATATATCAAACAAGAGTAAATGATTTTCCCCGTTTATATATATATATATATATATTTTTTTTTTTTCTCTAGCGCACTTCGTCTAGTTTTCTCATGTATTTGTTATTTATTCTATCAACTAATTTTTCATTTCATTGATCTAGACCGTCTACGTCAATAATAAATAAATAAATATGGATAAAGATGTATAAAATTTAGGAATTTATTGTCGTTAGTATATATAGAGAAGCAGGGGAATGAAGACAAAAGGAATAGAGCATATACAATTATCATTATTTATGGGAATTATTTGAATATAATAAAACATCAGTTTCATCTCTCAATTATCCCACACGAAGATGAGTCTGTATTTATATATCTCTCTTCCAAAAATAAAACCCACCACCTCTCTTTCTCTCTCTTCTCTCTTGGTATATATAGATATATCAAAGCTGTGTATATGTGAAAATGGAAGAGAAAGCAGAAAGTTGGATTTGGATATATATAGGAACAGGGGTAGGAGTTTTGTGGTTAATTTATAAGATGAGAAAAAAGCAAAAAGAAGAGAAAGAAAGGGCAAGTGGAGTTCCAAGAGGAAATTCTGGTTGGCCTCTTTTAGGAGAAACGCTCGATTTCATTGCTTCTGGATACACTTCTCGTCCTGTCACTTTCATGGAAAAACGAAAGTCGATGTGAGCACATTTTCTCTTATCTTTCAGCCTCATTTAGTTTTTAAAATTCTCTCTTTTATCTTTTCAGAAATCGAATTAACAGATTTTTTTAAAATTTTTTTTTTACCAGTTCTAGAGCAAGTAAAATCTTTTCCATCTTCTTTCTAGTAAACATTTATTTTTTTAATGGATTATTTGAACCTTTGTGGTGATGGTTTTAAATTCTTAAAGCTGCATTTTGGTTTCTAAGATCGGTCATTTTAAAAAGGGTAAAGATCTCATTTACCCCTAAACTTTATTACATGAAGCTCATATATTCTTCGTTTAAAAATTAGCTCATATATTGAAATGACATATATATCGTTATAAATTAAAAATAGCTCGCATAAGTAAAAAAATATTTTTTTGATATTTCATGTAGGAATATATATATATATATATATATGTCATTTCAATAACATAAGCTAATTTTTAAATAAAAAATATATCAACTCTATATCATAACTTTCGGAGATAAATCAGACCCTTTGCCCTTTTAAAAATGTTTTAGTATACTACTCCATATATCCACCCCAAAATAAGTGACATTTTTACTTATTTCATATTCAATAAGTTCTTCTTTTCTTATTTAAAATTGGGGGTGGGAAGGGATAATAAGGAAGGAGAAAGTTCATAGTCAATTAGTTGAGTCAGTAAGATTTTGATTTCAATTGAGTTAGTAAAGATTTTGAATTCACATCTAATATAAAAAATAATAAATTAAAATAAACTAATAAGTCATTTCTATTTATAATAAATATTTCTTGAAAAAAGTATTTCTCCAATTTCAATTTATTTACCTATTTGAGTGCTTAAACATCGTATGGAAAATTAAAATTAAAAAATAATTAAAAAGAAAAGAACTATTTTTTTTAAATAGACTAAAAAGAAAAAATATTTTTTAATATAAGAATATTAATAAAAGATAATTATTACAAATATTTATTTTTTTATCTTTAAATTTCTAAAACGATTATTATTTTGGAATAACCTTTTATTTTCTTTAGTAAACTAACACTCGGAAAGGATGGAGTATTATTTAAAGGAGTTTTCTTCTTTTAAATAAAGGGTCATGGCGTGGTCATGCACGTGGGCCTTAATCAGTTGACTTAGATCAGCTGCACGGCATTTTGATTAAAAATATTACTTCATTTGTTTTAATTAATTTATTTGTTGTGATTTAAAGTTTAAAATATAGTAAAATATTTTTAAAATTTTAAATTTTAAATATATCATATGTAAAATTAGAATTAAAAAATTATGAATAAAAATAAAATATATATTTTGAACGAATTAAAAGAATAAACTTTTTATTTTGTACTCTACAAGATTAAAATATTACTACTAGTAACATTAGCTGCCCTTTTCATTTTCTATAATAAGTGAAAAACAAAAAGTAGAATTGGAAAAGTAATACTACCTAATAATACGTCTAAGTGCCCATTGTTGACTGAAGTGAGAATAGTATTTAAATTAATGAGTAATATTCGATGGTATCACTTTTCATTTTTATTCTCTTTTACATAATTTTTTGAAACTGTATAATCTTTTTCTTTTCTTCTCCAATACATTGCTTATTTTGCCGACACTTGCTAATAATATATACACTTCCAAAATTTGTCGCCCCTCAATTATTATAATTATGTTCTATAGATGTATATAGAATATGGTTTCTAAGCTTTCATTAGAAGCTCAAGTTCATAAACGATGAGACAAGAAACACGTGAGTCATCTGTCTCGAAATAAGAATTGCAAAAACAAATTTAAAAATGAGTGTTTTTTTTAAAATTCAAAATAAAATATAGTACTCATTGTTTTTAACTATATATCTAATATTAAGAAGGAACTATTTTTTCATAATAATGCTCAACTATTAATAAAATATTTACATAAATAGAAATAATTTAGTAAAATATGCCTTGAATTCTTCACTAAATTGAAAATGAGCTAAAATTTTGGGGCTTGGGAGTAAGATTTTATTGCAGAATCATTGTTCATACCGCTATTTTAACCAATGGTACCATGTCATATGCCTTGGCCAAAATCATGAAAAAGATTTGGCAATCAATTAAGTAGGACATTTTGTATAAAGCTGCCACACCTCTCTTTTGCTGTTAACTGTACCTCTCTTCCACTCTAGCTAGCTAGTAACTGAATTTGCAGAGAGCCTAATCAGGCTTCCTCATTAAAATTCTGTCATCCCTTTTCCCCAACCTAATTTGCACATATATTTTGATAATTAAGGCGAGGATTTATTTGAAATATTTTTTTTTATTTTCGTAAGATAGAGATAAAATCGTGTACACATCAATTCGATTATATTAAATATATTGTTATTGTTGTTAGTTTGCAGATATACGAAAAAGACTAACAATAACTCTTTTTTTTTGGTTGGTTTTAAGGTACGGGAAAGTGTTCAAAAGTAATATACTGGGAAAAGGAATAATAGTATCAACAGATGCAGAGGTGAACAAAGTGGTTCTACAGAACAATGGGGATGTATTTATACCATGTTATCCTAAATCAATAACAGAATTATTTGGGAAGAATTCAATATTGCAAATGAATGGGCCAGTACATAGAAAACTACACGGACTGATCGGGAGCTTCTTAAAATCACCGCAACTCAAGGCCCGTATTACACGGGACATCGAAGCCTCCGTCCGCCATTTCTT
The DNA here is from genome assembly GCF_947179165.1 of Solanum dulcamara. Taxonomy (NCBI): domain Eukaryota; kingdom Viridiplantae; phylum Streptophyta; class Magnoliopsida; order Solanales; family Solanaceae; genus Solanum; species Solanum dulcamara. The sequence continues at coordinate 53,720,902 of NC_077247.1, read as the reverse complement.
GTCAACATGGCTGGAAAAACAACACTGCGTTGTCTACGTACAAGATGAAGCCAAAAAGGTCTCTCTCTAAATTCTTGCTGCACATGCATGCATTTATATTATGTCTGTTCGTACCACACTACCACTTGTAGTATATATAAATATATCATATGAGCCCACTTCGTCCAATGTCACGTCCTATGGAATTAGCTATGAAATTTAATTTGTTGCTAAAAAACATCTTGCTAATTGAATTTTCTTATATTCTATCGCTAATTCATAGCTTAATGGGTTTAATATGAGATTTTTGTTGTTTAGCGAATTTTGTGGGTTGTTATTATTCCCAAGGTGAATTTGTACGCAGCTTTCAATTATTCAATTAAGCAAAAGTGACATATGACAACTAAATTGGGGCTAGTACAACCTAAATTGCGTGTTCTATTTTGACATTCATAATTATGACATTTGACGACAATTATTCATAAGAGTTATATAGTCCTTTGATAATATTTCTATCGTATTTTCTATCAATTTCTTATATGTGATAATTAATAATAATCAAAACGTAGTCCAACAATAACACATACTCAATATAATTTCACAAGTGAAGTCTGAAAAGAATAAAATATATACACAGACATTACCATCTTTTTGGGTATCTATATATGATATGAGGTTCATTTTTGTGTGATATTTTCCTGTTGTTGGCCATTGAAGATTGCATTTGAGGTACTGGTCAAACTGATACTAAGCGTGGACCCTGGAGAAGAATTGGACTTGCTCAAGATAGAATTTGAAGAATTCACCAAAGGCTTGATTTGCTTGCCCATTAAACTTCCCGGAACCACTCTCTACAAATCTTTAAAGGTAATTTCCCGTTGGTTACTCCGTACTAATTTCTTTTTGAATTTAAGTTATATACACTGACATAGTATAAAATGTATTTACATTACCTGTATATATAACTCAAGGTTGTAACTTGTTTTGTATTTGTGAGTTGTAATTAACACTACTTTTAAGTGTTTATTTAGGCCAAAGAAAGGTTATTAACAATGGTAGGGAAGATGGTAGTGGAGAGAAAATTGAGCATGGAGAAAAGGAAAGAGAAGGGTTTACCAAATGATGCAATTGACGCGCTCTTAGGGAATGGTGATGGGGCAAAGCAACCTCTGCCGTCTGATTTCATCAGTGGCAACTTAATAGAGATGATGATCCCTGGAGAAGAGACTGTACCAACGGCGATCACCTTAGCTGTCAAATTTCTAAGTGACAATCCCGTCGCTCTAGCTCGCTTGCTGGTATGATGTCGTTATCCTTTTATTTAAAAAGTTAACTAATTGTATTAAAAATAAATTTACACCATCAAATTAAAACAACATACAACTACAAATAATTGTGTTATTAAATGTGAAATGAAAATAAAATAAAAGTATGTTAATTAGATCAATTCAGTTTTTATCCATGTGTTGCATTGTACCCGAATTATGGAAAAAAGAAATGAAAAATTAGATCATTTCTATAAAATTATGTTATTTAATGTGAAATGAAACTAAATAAAATAAAATAAAAATATTTTAATTTTTTTTTTCTGGATATTTCCTTCCGTTTATAATAAGTAATTAAATAGTGTTTTTAGTTTGGGCATCAGAAAATTACACACTCCTAAAGTAAAAGATGTATTGATGGTATAAAACACTCTTTTACTTAAATACGACTAAAATTGAAAAGAATAAAACCAAGGTCTTCTTAGTTACATGAAAACGAGAAATGTTAAAAACACTAAAATTGAATAGTTTGCTTAGTAAAAGTGACTCTTTTGGGATATAATAATGGACGGATAGGCTTGCTTGGGCTAAAATATCAACGGTCGGGAGCAATGGTACTTGCCCCCACGTGTGGGTCGTGGGGAATTATATGTCATAGTCACATGATCGTTTAATATTTTCTGCTTTTATTGAATTTTATCTTTTTGACGTTTACTACCAAGTCATTTTCAAAACTGGGACACACAAAACTTTTTAAAATACTTTAAAAAAAAAAAAAAGTATGGAAGACTATGTTTTAGCCGTACGATCTGATTTAACGACTGTCAGTTGTGGACCAATTTTATTTGTTGTTTTACTGAATGATGGCAGGAGGAGAATTTGGAATTGAAGCAGCAGAAGATAAGTTGCTGTGAGGATTATAGTTGGACAGATTATATGTCAATGCCCTTCACTCAGAATGTTAGTTTCCATTTCTATTTTTATGTTATAAATAAATTATCATACTTTTTCAGTATACACCCCTACCCCCCAAAAAATGTCTCAAAAAATTATACGTAATCTTTAATTCCGTCTTTTTCTTAAATTATATAAATGCGTTGAAAATTTAATCAAATTTTTGAAATTCACAATAATGAGAAGATTAAGATTACTTGTTATGGAATGACAGGTTATCAGTGAAACGTTGAGATTGGCTAATATCATTAATGCAGTTTGGAGAAAAGCTCTCAAAGATGTCAAAATCAAAGGTCAGTATTTCTTTTCTTTATGATCCACCATTTTCCCAATTCCCATATGTGTTTACTGTTTAGCCTCCTAACTATTGTATTACAAAAAATAGTTTAATTGTAGTGCAATAAAATAAAAGTTGCGTAACCATTCATTAAACTAACTCGAACTTGTATAGTGTTTAATATAATCAATTCGGGGCTTGTGAGTTGCAGGGCATTTGATACCAAAAGGATGGTGTGTTTTGGCATCCTTCACTTCAGTTCACATGGATGAAGAAAATTATGAAAATCCATACAATTTTGATCCCTCCAGATGGGAGGTCAGCTTTTTCCTTTTATACAATTAATAATTATATATAACTTAAGTTTCCCAAATATGTGAAATTGTCAATTGTAGTTAGAATTCTAACTAATTGTTTGGCTCGGCAGAAAGTTGGAGTTGCTGTGACCAGCAACACATTTACACCATTTGGTGGAGGACAGAGGCTATGTCCTGGTTTAGAACTTTCAAGACTAGAAATCTCCATTTTCCTCCACCATCTTGTCACCACCTACCGGTAAAAACACGCTCTCCATTTTCTTTAAGCAAATATATTTCTGACTAGCTCGGATTGAGACATAGTTGTTGCAATTCGAAAAGGAAAAAAAAAAGAAGTGGAAATAGTACTCTTTTGTTATTTTTTAACCAAGTAGCTAAGGACCAAAAGATAGCGGTGTTTGAAAATAATACAAGAGTAATAATTAATAGCAAGAATTATTGAAGGCTAATGAGCAATCACTTTCTATTGTGCTGATAAACAGATGGGTGGCAGAGAAGGATGAGATTGTCTATTTCCCAACAGTGAAGATGAAGAACAAACTGCCTATCAACATCATGCCCGTTCAGCAAAACCCACTAATTCAAACCAAACAAAACTAAATTTTTCTTTATTATTTCCATCCTTAATTTCTCCAATTTTATTTATGTAACCAACATCTTTTATTATCTCAACCAAATATATATCGCTATGTTAAGGTAGCAAACCAAGTACAAGGTTTTATATTTTTTGAAAAAAATTGATCGAGGGACGTCTGCTAGGATTAATATTTAGCTCAATGTCAACTTATTATTAATTTTCTTTTGGGTGGATGATTGTTCTTATCATTATTATAGTCCTAGCGTATGAGGAATATATGGTAGTGGAAAAATTAATTCCTAATCTTGATCCTTATCATCAAATTTTGGAAGATTTCTATGTCCTTTTTGTTCCACAAAAAAATAAAATATGTAATGGCTGTAAACTAGATATGTAGAATGAAGTAGAAAGGTGGGTCCTCTGCCACACGTGCGTCACTCGCCTAACAAATAATTTGGTTGGTAAATCAGACAAAATGTACAAAATTTATACAAGCTATCGTCAAAAATTTAATGGAACCAATGCTCAACAACACCTATATGAGTTGCACTTTGACCTTCCACCTTTTCCGCTCTTGGTAACTCGAACTCACGAGTTAGGATTATAGGTAAAGAATGATTATCATATTAGTACCCCTCTGGTCAAGAAGTGCAGCTATCTCCACCTCACAGCATCAGTTTACCGCACAAACTCTTGTTCCAATGGTGTCTATCTATGGTAGAAAGCACCTTTGGAAGTGTTTGCGGCAAGTATTCATGTCCGAGATGTTATCTGCTGAAACCAAAAGTATTGAGAAACTGGTTTAAAATTAACTAGAAACTGCCTTAACCGTGCTCCTATAATCCTGATCTAGCAAAAGTAAAAGATTTATACTAATTGACTATTGTTAACATTATCTGCCCGTCTAGCTCAGTTGGTAGAGCGCAAGGCTCTTAACCTTGTGGTCGTGGGTTCGAGCCCCACGGTGGGCGTTACCTTCCTTTTTTTTGACAAAAAGAAGTTGAAAATTCAAAACTTTTCTTGAATAGCCACTATTTTGAAACTCTACGTACTTGCTAAAAAAGTTGAAAATATTCCTACAACTTTAGAATTTCCTTTTTCTTTGTTAACAAACACATGCAAGAAAATGGTTATGATCTCTTTGGCTTCACTTCACTTATCTTAGGAAGCAGCTGACATCACACAGATTCATATTCTGATATCACTTCAGGGAGCTAAAATGCAAGGATTAATTTTATTTTTCTAATGATCCTCAGGTTTAAGTTGACAGGGTAGACAATTGACCGTGCTTCGTTGTTCATCTGTTAGGCCAGACAAGTAACACCTCGATCCGGGAACATGTTGAGAGTAGGAAGGTTTAGCAACCTGGATGTGCAACTTACATGGAAGAAAAATACGTAAATGTCATAACAATGAAAATTGGAAAAAAGGGACCACTCTCTGGAAAAGACGAACTTCTAATCATCACACAGTTATCAGAACATGATACTATCAAATATGTGAGCGCGCACGCGCTATTAATACCCTCAGCAGCTGAACTCAATAGATAGTTCAAAGGTTTCAAGAAAATCAAAGGAGCAATCATGGTCAGATTTTCAAAAGAGAAGACTATGCACTCACTCACAATATAAAAGCCTTGTGGTGGCGCTTAACACTTCATTTTTGTTAATTGGACTTACTGGTTTAGCAGGCAAGTATTTATACCACACATGGTTTTTGACATTCAACAGTAATAATTTTCAATCATTTTTTATCCTTTTTTTCTTTTCCTTTTCTGGATAGTCACAAGCAAGATTCCCTTGATATTAACATCACCACTGTCAAAAAATGAATTTTCTTCCTGAAAAGTAAACAAAACAATAGAAAAAATGAAGATAGATGATTTCCCTTTTGATCAATATTGAGCTATATCAACTCCATATTACATCCAACATGGCCTTTGGTAAAACCAAAGGGAGAACACATTAAAAATAATCCTGATGATTAAGAACTTGGAAGAAAAAATCTATTAAGAATTTACCCAAACAAGAAAAGAAGAAGACAGTTAAATAGGACAGCCAAAACCCAATATTCCAGCATGAGTAGAATAACAACATGAAGGTAGAGAGCTGGGGGTTCCAAGCTGGTTCTTTTCACACAAAGCTTGTGCTGGCCCTTCCCTTTCTGGTGACTGTCGGTTAAGCTGAAAACTATTGAATGGCAAAATCTTATAAAAAGCTCAGGGTGAAGTGTGCCAAATACCAGCCGGAGCTCCAGTTCTGCAGATGGACAACAAGGTGCTAGCAAACAACTTGATACTCTCAGGCCTGACAGGAGGATTTTGGAAACGAGCCCAATAAACCATCTCAAGGCTCCGAAACTTATTTCCCTAGTGCACAACTCGATATTGGGCTCCATTGGAGTCAATCCATCTGCTAAATATAACTGATATTAAATAGTTAAACAACACCATGAGGTCCCATTCGGCATTCCACCAATCAAATTCAATCAAGAGAAACATAAAGTTTGTGCCCAGAATGCAGTAGTCATGATATGACTAAGAATGAGTGATGAAAGCGTGCTATCTTTTACTAAAAGGATTGAGAGAGGCACAGACCAATCAATCACCTACAAAGTATGAACTTTCTGAGGTTGAAGTGACATCTTCTGCAAGATTCTTGCAAAAACAATTGATCATCTGCAGCTATGGATAGATCAATGAAGTTGGTTGAATTTCCATTTACGAAAATGAGGTAAGAAACCATGCAGCATGTATTTACACAAGCATAGGTGCATTAAGGCTCTATAATGGACCAAATGCAGAAGCAAGATCTGCATCACTTTCATCCTTGGGATTTACTTGACTGTGAAAATGTATCCTAGCTCGATTGAATAAAGAAAGCAAGTCCAGCAGCTCCACGTGGGAGAGCTTTGAAGGCCTCTTATCTTCAAATCCACCAGCTCTTAAAATGTCATTGATTATCTCTCTAAACATATTCAAGTTCTTCCCCACATCGGAAGAGAAATTAACATTGTCTTCATTGCTCAGCCCGTCTTCATCTTCGGAATCATTAACATGATAATCATTGTACAATGTGTTGTTCTCTTCATCTCCTTTGGTTTCTTGCAGTTTCATTAACTCCATCAACATTCTTTTCTGCTTAAAGATCGCACCCAATGTTTTATTTTTCTTGGTGAAGCAAGTTCTTGTAAATGCACACCATTCTTCATAGTCCACCTCTGGAATTTCAGTTTTAGGATGTATCTTCACAACAGAAGAATCAACCTTTGGACATGGCAAAAAGTCCTTCTTGCTCACATTCATGACAAACTCTACGTCAGCCACCAGCTTCACGTTCACTGCTAATCTATTAAACTCTGAGTCCCCTGGATTTGCCAATAGCCTCCTTGCAAACTCTTTCTGCAACAGTAGTGTCCCACTCCTATATGAGTTCTTTCCATAAACTAATTTAGCAACAAGAGGCGAGGAAATTCCATAAGGGATGTTGGCTACCATAAGATCAAACCGGGGAAACTCAGTCTTTAAAGCATCTTGGCATATAACCTGCAAAACCCAAATGACAACTACTCAATTGAACTAAGTACGAAGTCCTACACAAGTCATACTCAACTGCACTAAGCGGTCCTTTGGTTCAATGAAACGTTATACAAGGATTATAATATAAAGGTTGTTATACATTGCGACAATCATACACGGATTGTCATAATATAAGATGCAGCAATGAATGTACCAAAATCAAGAATTTGCCTAACCCATGTATTACTAATACACCTAGTCATATATCTCATTCAATCGCGGTATAAAATCAGAGACGTAGCCAGGATTTTAAGCTGATGGATTCAGGATTCTAATCCTTTTAAGTTAGTTTAGTAGGTTCTAAATTAATAATTTGAACAAGTTCAATGAATTTCTTAAGACAAATACAGTTTCATTTAGTTTATGCCTAGTTTTAACAGAAAACAACACATTATAACAATAATGCAGAATTTTACACTAAGATTATTTTTTTAACAAGTCATAAGGCATTTCGTCGAACGTTATGCGCGCATATAAACTTACAGTTAAACGGTCTTGAAGTCCTCGTTCAGAGACGCGCTTGTGAAGAATCTCTATCATACGTTTGTCAATTTCAATGGCTATGACTTTTTCGGCAACTTCTAGAAGCTTGAGGGTGAGATTTCCGGTGCCTGGTCCAATTTCTAGAACGGTATCAGTAGAAAGTATGTTGGATTTTTGGACTATGGAATTAAGGACTCGAGGATTCATGAGAAGATGTTGACCTCTACTCTTAAGCAAATATATTTGTGGTTCTTCATTTTCAGTTTTTCTTCTGACTTTGTGATATTCTTCATCTTCATCTCTGACGTTGTTGAAGTGGCGAGTAGACTTCGTACGACAACTTCGCTGGAGACAATGTTGTTTAATGATTAGTTTGCTCGAGAAAATTTTGATACGATGAAGCATTGTCGTTGGAGAGATTTGGGGAAATTCATGAGCTTCAAGTTCCAAGCGCCAAAGAGAAAAGAAAAAATGTTTGCTCGCCCAGGTCAGTTCACAGATATGGGCCAAGATCAGATTGAATGGCCCAAAAGTATGAATAACTGCTTCTCCGGGCCAGTGGTTTGGCCCAACTACTATGGAAAGAAAGGCCTACCTAAACCTTGCGTTTTAGTAACATAATGTAATGAAAAAGTTCTACTGATACGACTTAACAACAATTTATTATGTCATATGTTGAACAGTAGTGAACTGTTTTTCCTCGAGTGAGCCTATCCTAAAATAGTTTCTCTACCTCCAAGACAAGGTAGGGTCTAGGTAGACCTAACCCTTTTTAGAATCACACCAAATATGTTATTGTTGTACATTTAGTATAATATTTTACTATTTTGATTTAGTACTCGTTTCTAGTTATGATGATAAAAAAGGACAAGAACAATTGGTGATATAATTAGAACTTCAAATACTGCTAAACAAGCATGGAAGTCCCGTAATTATTCTCCAAGGCCAGTCAAATATACAACAAGTGAGTCCGTAGCGGAGCTAGTTGTATTACGACGGTCACAAATTATGGCTCGTAATTATGACTACACAAACAAGCTCACATCATTATGTCATACGTTCATACACAAAAAAAGGCCCTCAATCACCTTTTTTTGTAAGCTCAACTACTAGTAATAATGTTCTTCATCTTTGTCTCAGTAATATTCTTTCAAGAGTGTTTTTCAAAAATACTAAATAATTTGTAGATGTCGAGTCTTTTTCATACAAATCATAGCAAGTGTTTGATTGAAAGGTACTGAGATTAGGCGTAACCCTTTGTGAAACCGAAGAATTTCGGGATCGTCATACAAATAGCCGGACGAAATCATCGTTTATTTTTTTTTTCCTCACACCCCTTTACGTAGTTCGCAACATTTTGTCACTAATTAGCACTGAGATCCCCTCTTTATGCAAACAACTCCCCCTTTTGTTTTCTTCAGCTGTGATGGGCTGATGGGACTTCGTAATTCCACTCTGTGTAATTATATTTGGCAGATTAATGTTAAGAAAGTGATGATGTATATTAGATATATAAGTTTAAAGGAACATTGAGATCTGATAAACGTATGAATGTTTCAACTAATTAATTAACGCCTGGCTAGTCTTGGGATATGCATCATCTTTTTCTACTCCTTAATTTTTTCGATTATTGTTATATTAGCTATCATAATTTTAAAATGCAATATATAGTTGGAAAGAATTGTCTTTAAGGGTAATTAGATGTGATTACACAATTTTGATATGTTAGTTTGATCAGCATAAAAACATTGAAGTAAATAATTGCACTCACCGATTTTCAAGTAAAACTAAAAGTTTAGGACAAAATATTGTAAGAACGAAAAACTTAGGTAGAACTATATATGTGAGTGAAAAATGAAATTAAACAAATCGCGCGTTTGGCAATGTTCCAGCTATCATCGACAAAGGACAAAAGTTGGACATACTCAAGTGATATTTTTCTCGACTATAAGTTCTTCAATTATAATCAGACCATCTTTAATTTGATACCAAGATACGTTAAAAAATGAAATAACTTGGACATATCCTACTGGAGTATACATATTCTATGAATAATAAGATTGCCTCTAGAAATTCTTAAAGAAGAAGCAAAGAGGATAGGAAGCATGGTAATAGACCAATCAATTCTGAGGGAAAAACAAAGTCCCCATAACTCTTTCGTACTGGAGAAGGTCCCCATACTTTATATTTCGTTATCTCCATGCTGGTCCCATTCTTTACTATTCCTCATTAACCTCTAAAGTTTACATTATATTGCCAAATTGCTAGCTAGTTTCATCAACTCTCTTTGCACAGTATGGGGGCATTTGTTTGGTAATTGTTTCACTTGCCATGTTTAATTCTTATAGAGACATTCTCTTTTAAATTCTGCAAGAAAATAATCCTCCAACATCATAGAAATAAAACATGATAGTGGATAACCGGTTTAGAGTTGGAAATTTTATACAGGGAATTATTTTTCTCTGAAATGAAAGAATGTCACACTTACTATACTTAAAAGCGCGCAATTTCTGATCTTCCTTTACCTCTACACTAAAAGTATAAAAAATCAATTAAACCGGTCCCTTTAATTTGTACCATGTAGCATCGTCCCTACAGTTTAGTACATAGAGCTTCAATTACATATTATTATTTAAAAAGGGAAAAAATGTAAATTTCTCATTAGGTGTGGCAAAAACTTGTATTTACTTTAGATGCTAGTTATGGTATTAGCTAGAGGACCAAAGTGCTAAAGAGGAAGCCGAGGAGAAAAAAGAGAGAAGAAAAGTAAAAAGTGAAAGAACTAAATACAGACGTGGACTGAAAATTATGTGAAAAAAATAGTGCTAGTAACAAAAGGAAGAAACAAGTAAGGCCCAAATTTTAGGAGACTGACAAAGCAATCACATGCAATAGAGTAATTGGAAGCATAAATCTGTTACAGTACATAATAAACGAGTCGTGAATTTGAAGGAACCATCTTGTGTGGGGGGGCGTGCTATATCCTAATTAATTAGATATCCTATTGTTGGTTGGTTGGTTGGTTGGTACTACTGCCCTCATGAAGGGTCAATCATAATTGTTCTTAGCAAAAACTTAAACTTGTCCTTATTTTGCTAATTTGCTCCATGCATGTGGTCAGGGGATTCAATTAAACCCTCTTGTTGAAAAATTATACAAGTCTTATAAATATGGTTTACATGATCAACGCTGATATTGAAGTTATCAAAGTAAATAAATGATCACTAAGGTATTTGGGTAGGTCTAAAAAATAGTCTGGTTGATTTATAAACACTTTTTAAATTATTTATATGTTTAACTAGTAAACTTTTTCGAATCAAGATAAATATTTTAATTATAAAATCAGTGATTTATTTCCAAGCTTGACGGTTATTTATCACTTTTCATTAGTTAAACCAAAATGGCTAGTTCTACGACATTAAATTTATCTAGTATTTGTGTAATAGTTAAGTCTACATGATTTTAGTTCATCATCAAGACTAAAAGTTACCCAAAAAGTGACTAAGACGATTAGTTTATCATGAAAAAAAGGGTAGGCATTTAATTACCAGGTAATGATTATTTTTAAACTCTCAAAGCTAGTGTATGTATAATAACCAAACAATGAGTTTGGTCGATAAAACCAAGTAGAAAATGAGTAAATCAAAATCCAAATCAAACATATCATAAATACTTGAATCAAAATATGTTCTCGTGATGTTTATGTAAGTGGCAATTTCATATGTAATTAATTAGGAAAAATACATCATTCCCAAACAGTTATACAATAAACACCAGTAGTAATAACAATCCAAAACCTACTGTCTCATGTTATCTGATCGGTTAAATCATCAACTGTCAAATCCTAGATTCTAGAATCCCTTAAATCACTTGTTATGTCAAAGTTTATAGTGACATTTTTAAGCAAAAAAAAAAAAAAGGTTTGCTATACTTTAATGGGGAAAAAAAAAAACTGACCAACGTTTATGCGATGAATGCGGGAAGTGGATAGCACCAATTATGAATTATAAATCATTGAAGATGTCAAAACTTACTACTATTAATCAACCGTTATATTGTCAATAAGATCAAAAGATTAAAAACATAACCGTTGAAATGTCACAATTAGTAACTCCTCTTATTTCTTGTTTTACCGTTAAAACAGAATAATGCTATGCACCGTGGTCGATAACTAATAATTCAGACATATTAATTTTGTAATACGTTAGAGAATAAATAAAGACATAATGATTAATGAATAAGGAAATTATGTCATTAGTCCTACCGAAAGGAAGCAATCACGTCACTAATTCCGGTAAATAATTATGCATGTTTATTATCCGTTAATGCTTATCCACTTGAGCTGAAAAGAGAATTTGAACACTCCTAAAATCATAAGTATTATAAGATAGTATTAAAACCAAATAAGTAGCAATGAGAAAGCATAAAAAAAGAAGTCGGTACTACTTTTTCTTTTCCTCCTTTAAATAAATTAAAGAGCAGCTCAAGCAGAAGTCAAAGGGAACCAAATCTAACCACGTTACCCTTCACAAAGATTATAAGATTCTCTTTCTTTTGCAAAACCACGAGAGTCCGACCAAAATAAATTAACATATAATCCTAAAATTAATTACAGTATTCACATATATAATGGTTTTTTATCCTAAACAATTTTTTTTAAAAATACCTCTCCAAGTTATGAAAAAGATAATGGGTTTGGAGTTGTAGGAAGAAAAAGGCCAAAAATACATTTAATCTTCGACGTATTCATTTGCAGCAAAACATTTTTCAATTAATAATTCATAGTAAAATAAATACTTATAGAAGAGGGGTTAGGGGGTGAATGATGTAAATATTAATACTCTGATATATCTATTTATGTGATAATTTTTGTTTTTCAATATTTAAACTATGTAAATCTTAATCAATAATTAAAAATATATTTTTGTTATCATATTAAGATGAGAAGAATCGTAATTTTTATAATTTAACACATATATAATTAATTTGATTTAATTTAATTTAGCTTGATAAAAATAAGAAGAAAAAAAAAAGGAAAAAAGAAGATTCGAAAAGATAGTAAAAAGTGGTCTTATAATCGATACTTACTTGGAAAGAATATTCTTGATACTTGGGAAAGAGATACAAGTCCAAATTAAGGGTGAGAATTAACGGCTCTGCAGCCCACCGACGCTAACAGAATGGGGGCATCTTCGACAGTGTAAGCAGACAGAAAAGTTGGGTTGCAGTAATTAAATCTGAGGAGGGGTCACAGCGTTAATAATTATTGGCGCCAATTATGACTGCCACGTGCCCCTTGTTCTATAAGTGGACCCTAGTCAACAACCTACCGTACTTCTTTTTTTTTTTTTTTCGGGCTTGTAGACTTTTATCAGCAATCACGCATAGGCAGGCCCTATCACACTTTCATAGACGAGAGCTTTACTCCTAATTACTTTTTAGATTATTGTTTCAAATATAACCTCTAATTATTTTATTTACTTTACCACTTTTATATATATATTTATTTTATTTTATTATGTAAATATGAATGATTTGTACTTTTAAAAGAAATAACAAAGAATTTCTATTTTACATATTGAAGATAAAGATCTATATTGTATTTTCTAAGACTAACCTAAGTATAAATATTATATAATACTTTATTTAAAATAAGAAACTATCCATGTGTAGAATTTATACATATAAATAATGTAATATAGTAATTTTTTATTTTTTTTATAATCGCACGAATAGTTTCACTAGTTATTTATATTTATAGTATATATACACAGAGAGCGGGGGGTGGGGGTGTATTTACAATGATGCAGCAAGGGGACATTTGTCTGCTGCAAAAAACACAACCTCAAACAAAATAAAGAGAAACACAGTGAGTATTAATTCAATTGCCAATTCGACAAAGACTGACAAACCATCCATTTTCGTCCACGCTTAATTGCTTAATTAGTTACTCTTTTTGCTGTATTTTTATATTATTATTTTGGAGATGAGATACTATTGAATTTTATTAATTGTAAGATGGTCATCGATCGAGAACCAATCAGATGAATGGTCTCTTTTTCTTTTATGTGTAAGTTAAAAGAGTCTTCATGAATTCTAGCATGTACTTTTTTATTTTATTTTTGCTTTTTTATTTTAGACCAAACCTTCATCAGACCCATTTATGTTAATTACTCATCGTTTTTGTCCTGGTGTTGTGTAGAAACAGGGAACAGTCTTTTATAATAGGATAGGACCTAGCTAATTACATATTAATTTCTTCATTGCTGCAAACCTGAAATTAATTAATAGGAGTACTATTAATGATCATGTGCAAATTAAAACGTAAATTTTGACCTTTGGATGGTCCCAATTGTTAGTTATGGCAGAGCTTTACGGGAATTAAGATGTTTGATAACTAACTTATTACTATTGGGTCACTAGCTAACAAGATCCCTAAATAACTGCTCAAAATTATTATTCACTCTATTTTATATTAAATAAATTGTTGTAATTTTTTTTATAATTCAAAATAAGTATTTTACAAGGTTCAAGAAAATTGTTAATTTGTTTTTCATATTTATCCTTCATTTAATGATGTTCTTAACTACTTTACTTTTTATAAACAAAATGGTAATAGTGAAAAATAATCATTAATCACGTTGTCCTTAAATATTTTTCTTGAGAAATGATGTATCATACCTCAACAATTCACTTAATATGAACTAACGCGATTTTTTTTAAGGAGGAAATAATCTCCTATAGTCGCTTGCAATAAAAGGAAAACAAATAAAACAATACATTTGTTCTTTTAAATTATATACTCTCTAATAGAGGTGTACATGGACCAGGTTGATTCGAATTTTTTACAAACCAAACCAAACCATTTGTGTCGGGTTATTAAATCTATAAATCAAACCAAACCAATAAAAGTCGGATTTTTTTATATCAATTTTTCTCGGTTTTTTCGGATTTTTTCGAGTTTCTCGGATTTTTCATAGTATCTAATAAAAAGCACAGAGCAGTGCTTCTTAAAAAGAGTTCTAGTACAAAATATGAACATATAAGATGAGGCAGAACACTGTTTGAAGTTTTAACTTTATAATATAACTTTATAAGATGGACTTTTTTTGTATATTATTTAGATGGGTTTCTCAAGTCCAAATCTAAATATAAGAAAGAAAATAAAAATTATGAAAAATTTTAAAAAAATATTTATAAATTACATTTTAATAAATATTTTTATGTATAACATAATTTAAAAGTAGTATATCTATAATCGGGTCAGTTTGGGTTCGGTTTGACTTTTTTTAGTTTAAACCAAATCAATCGTATAATGGTCGGGTTTTTTTTCAAACACCAAGCCAAGTCAAATCAAACCACTAATCGGTTTTTTTTTTTCGGTTTAGTTCGATTTGTCGGTTTAGTGCGATTTATCGATTTGCCCTGTACAACCCTACTCGCTAATGATCCGCCTTTCTTTGATTCAAGCATACAAATTTTACAAATTATTTGATTCACGACTTACAAACTCTACATTTCTTCTCAGGATAAGAAAACATGTTTACATCAGATTAATAGCTAGATGATAACATGTACTCCAACATACAATTTTTTCATGTAAGCATAGTTAATTATTAAATATCTTAATCACAGCAGTTAAGTTTATATAATTGAGGAAATGGTTTCCTATGATTAACCAAAAAGCATGATATTAGTAATAATCCCATGCTTAATCGCTCAGAAAATAAGTGTCATTTTCTCTGCCACATTCATCCCACTGATTCTTTCTTTTACTTCCTTTATAACTAACAATTATTGAATTTCTTGTACCAACTTAACATAAAAATTTTGAACAAATTCTATAAGAATACCTAAAAATGAGCTTGTAGCTACTGGTGGACTACAAATGAAGCTAGTTTAATATTAATTAATTGATATGATTAGTGTTAAGCAAAGAAGCATTAGCGAGACAGAATCTGCAATCTGCCCGTTCATCACGCCGTCGAAAGCTTAAAAGGCGTAATGGAAAAGCTAACAAAAGCAACAAAAAGGCTTACTACTCCTATTATTTTGACTCTCTAAAGACTGCATCAACCACTTAGTATCCAATGTTTATTAATTTAATTTACAATTTGCACTCTAAATTAATCAAACAATTAATTAGACGGATAAAAGAAGAAGAAGAAGAAGAATTGGCCCCTCCCTGATAATCAATTCCATTTGCCTAGCTTCTTTTGACCAAGGACAAAGTTTAAAATACCCATTTTTGTCTTGAGACAATTAGAAGGCATGTATAGATTTCTTGTAACAACTAATAAGTTGTAACTTCACTCTAATCTTACTTCTCTTTTGAGATTGACCATTACTTAAAAGTCTCGTAATTAGGGTCTAGTTTAATTAAGGTTAACTTGACAATAAAGAAAAACTTCAACTTGCAAGGTTACTTAATTAAGCCTACTTCAATATTCCAATATTTAATAATTTCATGAGTTTTCTAATATTAGACGTTCTCTATATTTTCTAGATACTACTATTTAAATGCACTAAAGAACAACTCATGACAACATCTGATCTACTTCACAACTAAGTTTAAATGTCAACTAGTTGGTGTTGCATGTATAAATTAAATTTTTTCAACTTCATTATATGTCTAAATATGAGATCTATTTATTGACCTAGACTATATCATAAAGTGTAAATCATCCAAATTCAACCCAAATACTCATTTGATATCCTCAATAGTAACTTTGACATTCCTTAGCATACAATAAAAAAACTTTGTGTAATTGAACCCATAAAGTTTGACTATTCATTTGTTTGTTTTATGGACTCCGATATCATGAAGTGATATGTTAGGCCAGAATACGTAATTAGGGATGCTCTCCTTATTGCAAGAAAAAGCTACTCCTACTACCCATTTTAATATTGTATTTGATAATGTTATCACAACTGACATTTATGATAGGAAAAGCATTATATCAAGAAATCGTTGCGAATTTTCATGCTATGTTTCAGGTATTGGAGAATATTATATATATGTAGATATATTCGTTTTCATGTAAAAGTTTCAGTATATAAACATAAAATTCTGCTCCATTATATATGCCAATAAAGCGATTTTAAAACTAGAATATTGAAGTGGAACCATATAGTGGTGCTATTACTTTAATTTCTGACTGTCAAATTTACCTTAGTTCTCCCCTTGTGAGTTGTGGGACCTCCTTTTACTTTAATATTAAGATAGAAAAGATTAATAATCTATTTGGTCGGATTTCTAAAATTAATTTATTTTTTTAAAAAAAAGTATTTTTGTGAGAAATAGATTGTGTTTAACCAAATTTTTTAAAAATATTTCTAAATTGATTTTCTGTTTTCAAAAAAGTATTTTTGGCCGCTCAAAAGGTTGGCTAGGACTATAAAATCGAAACAAAAAAACATAAACAAGAAGGAAACTTTAATTAAGTAGAATAGCTTTTGAACGTCCAACAAATAGTCGCTCCCACCATTTCATGATTTTTTTCATTCTACAAATTGACATTTTCTTGTTGAATCTTGACATGTGTTAATTAGTGATTAATAAAACAAAATGGTAGGCAAGTTTCACACTCAATTAGTAAGAAGTGATCATAGCTAAGCAATTAGCTGTGATGGTGGGGGCGGGGTGCGAACGCCATGACACTAGAAAATGACATAATTTTGGGAGACACTGACAATACTACTGAATCGTTATATCACGCATTCGAAAAACGCCATCCATGAGATTGAAATATATATATATATATATATATTGGCCAAGCTGTAACGTAAAAGAAGAGTAGTTATTGAGTTCTACTCTTCTTAAATGAAAATGACACACCAAAAAAGCTTTGGCTGTAATGTAACACAGGCAACTTCAGACGTACTAGCTAGTTTGCTTCAATATGGATTATAGTTATGGTGTCACAATTCCGTCAAAACATTTTTGTGAATGAATTCTAGTACTTCATGTATTTTACGAATTTGGCACATTTATCATTCACTCAAAAAATAGTAAAAATCCGTCACTAATCCTTTTTAACTACGGATTTGTAATTATGTTATTTATAGGTTATTAAGTGACAGATTAGCAATAAATTTTGTAGTTGAATTTTATTTTTCTTGTAGTGGTTTTTATTGAATTATTATTTTTAATCTCTAGCCGACAAAGTAGGTGTGGAGTGGTTGACTAGGATGTTTAATGCTATTTTTAAGACATCAAAAATATCCGACGAATGGAGGTGGAGTACAATGGTTTCATTGTACAAGAATAAGGGTGATATTCAGAACTGTAACAATTATAGGGTATCAAACTGTTAAGCCACACTATGAAGGTTAGGGAGAGAGTGGTGGAGATGAGGGTGAGGAAAGGGGTGGTCATTTATGAGAATCAATTTGGATTCATGCCGTGGCATTTGACTACTGAAACTATCTACCTTATGCGAAGATTTGTGGAGAAGTGTATGGAAAGGAAGAGAGACCTTCATATGGTGTTCATTGACCTCGAAAAGGCCTATGACAAAGTCTCGAGGGATGTCATCTGGAGTTGGAGGCTAAAGGTGTTCCGATGGTGTATATTAGGGCGATAAAAGACATGCATGATGGAGCAAAAATTCGAGTTAGGAAAGTGGGAGGAAACTCGGAGCCTTTTCCAGTTAAGATGGGGCTATTCAGGTATCGGTTCTTAGCCCTTTCTTATTTGCCCTGGTGATGGATGAGTTGACATGGTTTATTCAGGAGGAGGTTCCTTGGTGTATGTTAGTTGCGGATGACATAGTATTGGTTGATGAGACACGAGACGACGTTAATGCTAGGCTGGAGGTTTGGAGATAAACTTTTGAGTCCAAATGGTTCAGGCTGAGCGGGACCAAGACAGAGTATTTAGAGTACAAATTCAGTATGGAGATAGACGAAGTGAACATGGAAGTGAGGTTTGCTACATAAACTATTCCCAAGAGTTAAAGATTTAAATATCTTGGATCTGTACTCCAGGATAGTGAGGATATTGATGAAGATGTCACACATCGTATTGGGACAACATAGATGAAATAGAGACTTGCGTCTAGGGTTCTGTGTGATAAAAGGGTACCACATAAATTTAAAGGTCAGTTTTACAAAGTGGTAGTTAGACCGGTCTTGTTGAATGGGATGGAGTGCCGGCCGATCAAGAAATCTCATGTTCAGAAAATGCATGTTGCAGAGATAAGGATGCGTGAACATATTAGGAGCGACAAGATTAGGAATGAGGTTATCCGACAGAAGGTAGGAGTGGATCTTGTGGCAGACGAGATGAAGAAAGCCAGACTCAGATGGTTTGGACTTATGCAAAGGAGGTGTGCTGTTGCGCCAGTGAAGAGATGCGAGAAGTTGGTTTTAGGTAGACCAAAAAGGTATTGGAGAGAATTGATTAGACAGGACATGGTTCACCTTTATATTATCGAGGACATGACTCTAGATAGGAATGAGTGAAGGTTGCGTATCAGGGTAGAAAGCTAGTAGGAGTGGAGTCTTGTCTTGGAGTGCATAGGTGTAGGTTCATTAGTATCTATCATAGTACTAATCATACCCGTGTAGTTTTTGTTGTATTTTGTGTATTGTGTTTAGATTATTTCATTGTTATTATTACTTCCTCCTTGTAGACTTTACACTGTTCTCCTTATTATCGACTATGTTTTTCATTGTCTTCCTTTTTATTTGTGCGGGTTTGATGCAAGTCTTTCGGAAACAACCTCTGTACCTCCCCAAGATAATGATAAGGTTTGTATACATTTTATGCTCCCATACCCCACCCTGTGGAATTACACTGGGTATACTGTGGTTGTGATAATCTCTAGTTAATTACTTTTTCCCTTTCATTTTACTTCATCCATGTTGATTTGATATTTCCATAATTAAGAAAGTATTGATTGGAAGTTTATTTTACTAAAAAAAAACAGCCCGATGCTTTGTGCACCCGCTTTAGAGTTTATTTTACTAATTTAACTTGATTAATTACTCTTTGGAAATTTGAATGTGATTACTATTACTTTATATAATTATTTAATGATAAGAATAGTATGATTTCTTAATTTGTTAAAATAGAAATGTAAAAATTCTTTTTTTAGTATAAAAAATTAAGTAAAATGAAACGAAGGGAGTGGCCTTTTACCTAATAAACATTGCTAATTTGGGGGTGGGGGTGGGGGATACAGTACCTCCGATCCTTCTTGTTAATTTGCTACTTTAACCAGCAATTTTTTTAGCAAAGCATTCATTACTCAAGATAAGACTTAAGAGTTATCTAAATTAAATATCTAAGTTAAGTTTACCATTTGGAATAATCAAATGAATTTCTTAAGTGTATGTGCCAAACATTAAACAACAGATCAAAAGACTCCAAGAGAGTATATATAATTAACAATTACTTTCTTTTACTTTTTTAAAAACATTAAACATTTTAAAATTAGTCAATTCATCAAACCACTAGCTAAGCTAGTAACCCCAGTATAATTTGGAATCATGTGAATTGAATCAGTTGGGAAAGTGACATTAATTCATCATGCCTAATATCTTACGATTGGACACTTGACCATCTTCTTTGTTTGACACAAATCACTTTCTTGTATTGTATGTACTACTACTATACTTGTAATTGTTGTGTCGGTGAGGGCTTCAAAAAATAAGCAATTTCTGTACATATGAAAAGTTATAGGTAACTATTTCTGTCCACAGAGTATGCCAAAGCTTTCACGTTTATTTAAAACTCTATTTGTCGTTTCCTTTTTCACATTTTATGTGCTTTTGCTTCTGGTGAATCACAACTACACACGGATGATACTTGGTAGCTTCCTAACAAAATTATTTAAATTTGAGATTTCTAATTAAAAATAAAAGAATATTTACTACTTCATCATATAATAAGTTATATATCTTATTGGCATATTGAAAAAAATTAAACTCAATGATTATCTAAAGAAAATTATTTTAGATAACTATTTTTCAAAATCTATCGAGGATAAAGAGGAAACTTTCACATCAATTAATTTGACAAAGAAAAATAAAGTGGAACCGATCGATACATTCACGAGACTTATTCAGAAGTTAACATTTTCAAATCATTTAAAATAATTCCCCTTAGGTCAGATTAAGGATCAAAAATTTCATTTTTAATTAAATGTCAACTAATCACAATTAAATGAGACCTGAAAATATATTCATGTGTCAGCTCGGTGGATCTAAAATCTATAAATCCAGGTGTACAATTTTGATCATCAGCAGTGACAGCTAGGAAAACAGATTTTTTTTAAAAAGAAAAACATTTGTAACAAATACGTAAAATACGACTCCTTATCTGCAAAACATTAAAAAAGGCTCAACAAAGATTTATGAAAATACAATCTAGCCACCAATTTCGCACTAAGTAAATAATGACCCCGTAAAACCTGCACTCATTTCATTAATGCGCCAAAATCACTCTCTCCCTCCAATTCCAAACCTTACACTTTATTTTCAATTTTCAATCAATAAAAAATAAAAAAGAGAACAGTGGGAAAGCTTCTTAGATTTACACATGATATTCTTAGTTTCCTTTTTTCTTTTTGTCAGCTTCTTTTAGTACCATGTGCTTTTCGTAAATACTCTCCGGGTTAAATGATATTTTGATATATTTAATATATATTTAATTTATATTATATTAAAATATAATAAATAAATTAAAATAAAAAATATAAATAACTAATTAATTTTTATTTTTTTTGAGTGTTGAGCTCACAGTCACGCACTGATAACTTTCTCTCTCCTTTTTTTTTTCCCTCGGCAATAGTGAAATTAAAGCTGTACATGACAACTGTCTCTCTATATAAACTTGTATTTCCATCACTTCCAAGACTTGCACATTATATTTTTGAGGTGGAGGAAGAGGCAATTACTTGGATAGAAGCACTGTGGTTGCTCATCAAAGCAAAAGTGGACTGACTTTCTATGCACCCACATTGCAATTAAGCCTACCCTTCACAAATTTTCACTTTTTTAAACCTTTTTTTTCCCCAAGATTCTTGATCTTGCTTCATATTTCCCTCCACCCAGAAAGAAAAGTTGTGTTCTTGGATGTGTTTGTAAGATAAAAGAGCAAAAAAGGGAGGTAGAGTAGGTGGAATCATGGAGGTTAACTCAGTTCAGAAGTGGGTTCTGCTATGGTGTATAGTGTTGTTTATCAGTTGTGGGTTGATTCACTGTGATGTTACCTATGATAGGAAAGCCATTGTGATTAATGGGCAAAGAAGATTACTTTTTTCTGGTTCTATACATTATCCCAGAAGTACCCCTGAGGTACTCCAATTCTTTCCCATTTATGCTCTTGTTTTTTTCTTCTTTTTCTACTGTGAAATTGTTTATGAAATGAGCTTCAAAATGTGGTTTTGTAGATGTGGGAAGATCTGATAAGTAAGGCAAAAGAAGGAGGTTTGGATGTGGTTGAGACTTATGTCTTTTGGAATGTTCATGAGCCTTCTCCTGGCAATGTAGTTCATTTCTCTCTTATTTCTGTACAAATTAGCTTGTTTTCACTCATGTTTTGTGCTCAAAGATTAAATCTTTTTTTCCATGTTTTTGTGGGGTTTTCAGTACAATTTTGAAGGAAGATATGACCTGGTGAGGTTTGTAAAAACAATTCAGAAAGCAGGCCTCTATGCTCATCTTAGAATTGGCCCTTATGTTTGTGCAGAGTGGAATTTTGGGTACATTTCTTTTTTTTTTTTAGCTCTTCACTGGATCTATAAAACATGTTCATACCAAGAGGTATTTCATGTTTATACTAATTTTACTGTCAATTCCACAGAGGGTTTCCAGTATGGCTGAAGTATGTACCAGGCATTAGCTTCAGAGCAGATAACGAACCTTTCAAGGTCTCAGCCTTGTCCTGAGAAAAATTGAAAAAGAAAATCACCATTTAAAGAAGATTTATCAGTTTTTATGGTGAATAGTTAATGAAATTTTATTTGTTTTATGGATTGGCAGAATGCAATGAAAGGGTATGCTGAGAAAATTGTTAGCTTGATGAAGAGTCATAATCTTTTTGAGTCTCAGGGTGGTCCAATCATACTCTCCCAGGTTGTTCATCTTTCAGAATTTTTAATTCCAATTAATTCATTATACTATTCTTGTGTTTGCTGAAGCCAAATTCCACTAAAACCAGTTCAATTCTCATGTAAACTTTCTGTTTGCTCTGCTACTGCAGATTGAGAATGAGTATGGACCTCAAGCCAAGGTTCTCGGAGCACCGGGCCATCAGTATGCAACATGGGCTGCAAATATGGCAGTTGGATTGGACACAGGCGTCCCATGGGTGATGTGCAAGGAAGAAGATGCCCCAGATCCTGTGGTAAGAAAACTCAGTTGTTAGAGCTTCCATTTGGCATTGTTCTAACATTTTCTGTAGCATGCGTGACTGTAATCTTTGTTCTGTAGCATTTTCTAGTTTAGTTTAACTTAAATACACCTATCAGTTTAGATGACAACTTGCCAGTTCATGCTTGCTATAAAAATTACCTGTAATTAGATTTTAAATGACGTGATTTTACACTATAAGTGTATATTAGTTGAACTCCTACTAGTATGAACCAATCTGTTTTTCCTCTTCTTGATCCTCCTGCTATTTCGCTTCAGTTTCTAATAAAAATCCAAAAATTATACAACTGATTAACTCTCAAGGCTCTTAAATAGTTCTATAACCTCTTAAATAACTTTTTCTTACTGATGATAACAGATCAACACATGCAATGGTTTCTACTGTGATAATTTCTTCCCAAACAAACCATACAAACCTGCAATTTGGACCGAAGCTTGGAGTGGTTGGTATGTAATCTTGTCTCTTCCTTTTAACTTTTGATTATGTTTGAAGTCGGGTCATTTTTGACTTGTTTTTTCTCAATAAATATAAGGTTCTCGGAATTCGGTGGTCCCCTTCATCAGAGGCCAGTTCAGGATTTGGCATTTGCTGTTGCCCAATTTATACAAAGAGGAGGATCTTTTGTTAACTATTACATGGTTAGTTCCATTTCATTACTTTGGCAAATGCCTGATGTAGAAAAGTCATAGTACTTCTTTATAAATCAAAAGCATGCATGAAGTCTCATATAGTAACGACATTTCCTCTTTTCGCCTAACAGTACCATGGCGGCACAAACTTTGGACGCACCGCAGGGGGGCCATTTATCACTACTAGCTATGATTATGATGCTCCAATTGATGAGTATGGTGAGTGTTGAGATCTCGTTTCCTCTGTACTCATCTCTTCGCTTCTCTTGTAAATTTATACTCACAGGTCTTGAGTATTATTAAGGGGGTTGTGATGGTCTTTGAAATTGTAGAATGTTTCAGTGAGACCATGTTTCTTTCACTGATATTTGTTCTATAAGGATTTCTCGAAGCTTCCTTCTTTGATGTGTGCGCTTAAAAAGCTTTGTAGCATAAAAATTTGCCTATGTTATTATTCAGTTCCGCTTAACTGAAAGAGAAAAGTCCTCTTAACTCCCCTTCCATTTGACAGGTCTGATCAGACAGCCAAAATATGGTCATCTCAAGGAGCTTCATAGAGCTGTCAAGATGTGTGAGAAATCCATAGTTTCTGCAGATCCAGCTATCACATCCTTGGGGAACCTTCAACAAGTATATGTTTCTGCATAAACATCAGCATTCTTAATGCCATGGTTCATTATAATCAGTCTCTAATTGAATATTTTCTGTTGCTATAGGCATATGTGTACTCTTCAGAGACAGGGGGTTGTGCAGCTTTCTTGTCGAACAATGACTGGAAATCTGCTGCTAGAGTAATGTTCAATAACATGCACTATAATTTGCCTCCTTGGTCCATTAGCATCCTTCCTGATTGCAGAAATGTAGTCTTCAACACAGCCAAAGTACGTAATACACCTGCTTGGGAACTTCCTGTACATTCAACAGTACACATGAGCTGCTTTAGCATCTTCCGAAAGTTAGAGTTCATTTATGCTACCCACTAACTCCGATAGCAAGGACTTAACTGCTTTTAAATTCCATGTGCAGGTCGGAGTTCAAACATCCAAGATGGAAATGCTACCGACTAACTCAGAGATGCTATCTTGGGAGAGTTACAATGAAGATATATCTGCATTAGATGACAGCTCATCAATTAGGTCCTTTGGTCTCTTGGAGCAAATAAATGTAACCAGAGATACAAGTGACTACTTGTGGTACATAACCAGGTGTGCTTTTCACGAGGAATTGGACTGTCTACCAGTGCAAATGTCAATTTGAGTGTTTTATCGCTCATTTCTTTTTCCTGCAAGACGTGTCTTGAGGGGAAGGGTGAGAATGGGAAGGGGTTACGGGTGGAGGGCGGATGTCTTAAAGTACCATCACAGAGAATAATGTGTTTTGATCCTCTAGGAAATTAAGTAAATGTTCTGCTCACTTGAGTAGCATTTCTTAGATCAGTTGTCATTTTCTGTTCTCATATTACTTAACCTTGGGGCCTCTCCTACTTCTTTGCATTTAACACTTGTGACCTGTAAGCTGAAATTCTACCTTTGACATGTATGATGTTTCCTGTGCACAGTGTTGATATTGGTTCAACTGAGTCCTTCTTGCATGGAGGAGAGCTCCCTACTCTTATAGTTGAGACATCAGGCCATGCTCTGCATGTGTTTATTAATGGTCAGCTCTCAGGTAATGCAGTCAACGTTACTTCATCAAAAGTTATCTATGATATATGCTTAAACTTGGCTAATTTCAATGAATGCTCCTACACATGTTATAGGTTCTGCATTTGGGACAAGGAAGAATAGGAGATTCGTATTCAGAGGAAAAGTAAATCTTCGTGCTGGCTCAAACAGAATTGCACTGCTTAGCGTGGCTGTTGGACTGCCGGTTAGTTCAATCCTCACCTTCGGTCTTCCAAATAGCGTGCATACTTGAGATCAACTAATATTCAAATAACTCACGAGGAAGATAAAATAAGATTTTACAGTTCAATAGTTTCAATGAAAGTCAACAATAAGTGTCAAGCATCACTAATATATCCCACAATCACTAATCAGTTACATAGTATCACTGATTACTATGCTAGTGAAAAACTAAAATGCTGGTACCAGGAAGTGAAGAAAGGAGTAATTCTGAGGGATTCAAATGATGCATAGCTTAAAACTATTGAGCATGGGTTAATGCCTACATTCGGTAGAGTTAATGATAATTGATAGACAAGGTTTTTTCCCTTTTTCTGCTGGGATTGGCAAAGGCTTGAAACTTAAGCGCACAAGACAAATATGGCTTCATGCTGCTTGCCTTGCAGTGTAAGAAGGCCATTGTGCATTCTTTGATTACTATATACCTGTGTGAAAGGAACATAACATCAATTCATCTTTCCCAGCAGTAAAGGGATAGGAAAAAGTTTCTCAGAAAAAGAAGGGATAGGAAACCAGCTCATCAGTGCAACTCTAGCTATTATCATCACGATCACTGATACGTTGAGGCAACAATTTGTCGCCTATTTACAGTCCTGAGATTATATATACATTTTTCAATGTACTCTAAATTCTTAATATTTCTGTTTGTTTTCTGAAGAACATGGGTGGACATTTTGAAACATGGAGCACTGGAGTACTAGGTCCTGTTGCAATTCATGGATTAGACCAGGGAAAATGGGACTTGTCCTGGGCAAAGTGGACATATCAGGTGGGCTAACTTATAGCACTATTGTTCAATCAATCGTCAATTGTTTCAACTGCAACATTTTATATTGATTTGGACTAACTAACAGGTTGGGCTTAAAGGGGAGGCCATGAATCTTGTTTCGACGAATGGTATTTCTGCTGTTGACTGGATGCAGGGTTCATTAATTGCACAGAAACAACAACCTTTAACATGGCATAAGGTATGAAATTAGGAGATAAGTTCCATAGATGCAAGTGATGGTAGTCATATCTTACAACTCATCAAATTGCAGGCTTACTTCAATACACCCGACAGAGATGAGCCATTGGCTTTGGACATGAGCAGTATGGGTAAAGGTCAAGTATGGATTAATGGTCAGAGTATCGGTAGATATTGGACTGCATATGCTACTGGAGATTGCAATGGTTGTCATTATTCTGGAACTTTTCGGCCTCCAAAATGTCAACTGGGATGTGGGGAACCAACTCAAAAATGGTAAACCACTTCTTCCCAACTGTGCACTGCTTTCTGATAATTGCACACAACACCATTAATAACTGAAAACTGGAGGTCCTTGTACTGGCAACTTGAAGATTTTGTTTTTTCAGGTACCATGTTCCTCGGTCTTGGTTAAAACCCACTCAAAATCTATTGGTGCTTTTTGAAGAACTTGGAGGAGATCCCACAAGAATTTCTCTTGTGAAGAGATCAGTCACTAACGTATGTTCCAATGTTGCTGAATATCATCCAAACATTAAGAACTGGCAAATTGAGAACTATGGCAGAACCCAAGAGTTTCACCTACCTAAAGTTCACATTCACTGCGCTCCTGGTCAATCTATTTCCTCCATTAAATTTGCAAGCTTCGGAACTCCTCTTGGAACCTGTGGGAGCTTCAAGGAAGGAACTTGCCATGCTCCTAACTCACACGTCGTTGTAGAAAAGGTACCCTTTTGTTTTGCTATCAGTGTTGAAGGGATGAGAATAAATTGTTTACTTTTTGTTCAACCACTTACTAGGCCGCTTAATTTCATTCGACTCACGTTTTGTTCTTGTAACTTTTCCAGAAATGTCTAGGCCGGCAAACATGTGCTGTGACAATATCAAATAGCAACTTTGGAGAAGATCCCTGCCCCAACGTACTGAAGCGGCTGTCTGTAGAAGCACATTGTACACCTACCCAGATTTGAAGAGTAAAAAAGAAAAAGTTGATCTAATGTTGCATAACTTAGTGTACACCCATGAGGTTCTGGCTAGTGAGGTAAGAATAAACTGTGAAGCAAAGGAAATAGGAGGTCGTAGTTTGGTTGATGAATGTTGTCGAGGAAAACTCCTGATATGCATTCAGTAGGTAGTAATATTAACTTTGGGGTGCCGGAGGGGACTCTGTTAAGATAGCATATTTATACAAGAGTTTGTAGATCGTTGGGAGTACCAAAATGCGATTCCCATCTTAGAGTGCAGTCTGGTTCCTTTCTGCTTTTAAATTGGAAATGTGGACCAGATAAGCGTCGGTTATGTACTGTTTAGTCTGTGATAGCTTGTCTTCCTGGGAAAATCAAATCCCTTAGGTTCATATTAGGAATGGATCCTAGTATGACCCTTTATAATCATCTGTGTTGTGCAGTTGGTAGAAAGAATTCAATGGAAAAGTGTATTTGCATCCATATTGTCTTTCCTTTTCATGTAACTAGCATCATATGAGATAAGCATGTTAATAACGCCAAAAGAGAAGTACAGGGACTCACCAAAGTGTTGTTCCTTCTGTTATAATATACCATAGTTCGGTTATGAGTTTGAACCCTGCATCCATTTCTTATGGTGCTATTGCTGATGTTATTACTTTATGCTTGGGTTATTCAACTCTTCTTACAACAAACTGAACCGAACTTTCGTCAACTGGATTGCAGTTCAAATTTCTAGGAAATCTTTCTTCATAAGCAAAATTCTCCAGTATATATTTCAATCTCAATCAATTATACTTCAGTCACCAATTAGTTGGAGTTAACTATATGATGAACCATCTATATCTGATTTTACTCCATTACTTCCAAGTAACATTATCCTTGTCTAATTAAGGATCATCCTACAATATTATACGAATAACCATTCAACTCGGTCTAGAAATTAGAACTAGTGCTTAATCTTGGTTGATTTTTACCTTTTCAAAATGTAGTAGTGTCTAATGATCTATCCATGGAATGTGCTATTTTGAAGATTGAAGTCGACCAATCTGAATGACTTGTGTCATTCGAGGCAAGTGGCTAACCATGGCAGGATGCGATTTCAAGTTTATTAATTGGACTTCATAATACTACCAGTGCACATGGGTGTTATTATAACACGGTCAGCATAAATAATTTAAATGGAATAATACCTATTGAAATAACTAATCAACATGTTTATCATTCAACGCAAGAAATCACTTTTTTATATAGATACGAAACAGTTCAAACTACAGAATAATATGTCTTAATAGTAAGAACTTGCAATATCCAACAGAAATCAAATCAACTCTTTCTCATAGTAAGATATATGTCAATAAACCAAGTGCAATATACTATAGAATAAAGCATATTAATTAGGCTGATGAGGTACTACTGATGTGCTTGGCAATGGTCTGCTGCAGCTCATCTTTTTTGGCTCCTACCACCTTATCAACGATCTTCCCCTCCTTGATGAACATGAAGGTTGGCATTGCCTCCACGGCCCAATCAGTAGCTACTGACTGTAACAAATAAATAAGACATCAATACTCATAATGTTTGGTAACATTAATGGAGTTTGGTTATATGCCACCAAACGTATTAAATGTTTGACTCAATAATTTTACCTTCAATTCATCCACATCCACTTTCAGGAAGTTAACAGTGGGTATCTTCTTGGCCAACTCTGCAAGGAATGGGGCAATGAACTTACAGGGACCACACCAAGAAGCAGTGAAGTCCACAACTATCTGCAGCATTAGAAAATATGAGAAAAATATAGTAGTAGAAGAGGGCTATGTGTCTAGTACACTATGTCACAAACCAACCTCAAACAGTTTTAAGAAAAATACATGATACCACTTGTTTATATGAAAGATTTAGCAAACTGTGCTTCACTGAAGCAGATTGGTAGTAAATCGTTATTCTTAGCAAGAAACTAGACACGATGCTACAGATCTCGAGTATTTTAGCTGTTATAGTTAGATCAATCAATTAAATACGACTTTGCTTTGTTCTTTTGGAGCATCACAGTCCATGAATATGGACAGAGCATCACCCAAACGATAATCATACGAATCAATCAAGAAACCAAGAACAGGCGTTAAGAGCAGCAAGATTTTAGAAACTATGAAGCTAGTGATTTGCTACAAAAAAGTCATTTATTCATCGGGTAAAATCTCTTTTTTCGAAAGAAAATTTGTTGTCATCCCAGTACGCCCTCGATGTGAAACATGGCAACATAAAGGTTTATCCCCTTTTTTTATTGTGTGCGCAAAGATAGAATATTGCCTACATTGTCAAAATAAACTTAAAAAAATTGGGAAACGATATCGAGATTTTAATCTTCGATTCCTCATAATGGAGACCGTCAAACCGAACAAGAAATTAACATGTGATTAAAAAAAAAACAAGATGTTTTCTAATTTTAAAACGAAACTGAACGTTATGCAATTGGTTGATATGATCAGAACCCAATTTTCTTATAAACAGTTTCAATTCTCGATCTCGACAAACCCACGCCTAATTCAACGGTGAAGGAAGAAATTAATTAATCATACAAGAAAAGAAAAAAAACTAAATCAGGATAAAACAACCAAAAAATAACAAAAGAAAAAAGACAAGTGTTACCAGTTTTTTGTTATCAATGCCCTTCTGGAGATGCTCATTCCATTCATCAACGGTGTGGACGCCAAAGACCTGTCCCTCCTCTGCCATTTCTCTGAGTTGTTCTTTTTTCTATGGGCTTCGCGAAAAATTAGCTTACCAAACAAGAAAGCTCTGCGCATCTGGATTGGCTCTCTCCGTCTTATATAGGGCTTAGCTTAGGGTGGAAGCAACAAGATTCTACAGATTTACATATATGTCCCTACTCGCACTTTTTTTCACCTAGGCCCATGGAAAGCGTGGACGGAAACAAACAAAATTTTCAATTTCATTTTTTAAAAAAAATATTACTTAAATACATAATTTATTTTACTATATTTTTTAAAATTTTCTATCATTTTAAAAAATACAAAAATTTCTATTCTCTGAAACGCCATTATATTCGGATATATTACTTTACATGATTTATCACGTACGAATCACGACGTACGTGATGTATTCAAAAGTGATCAAAAAGAAGGAATTTGGGATAATTTTTAAAAGAGTAAAAATAAAGTATAATTTTGAAGAATCATTATGAAATTTAGGTAAAATTTACCTTTTTTTTTGAGATCTTTGATTTTATAACATAACTTTCTTAATATTTTAGAATGAAGATTAATTAATTTTCCTAGTGATTTCATATATAGAGCCCGTTTGGATTGACTTTAAGTTGGTCAAAACCAACTTAAAGCCCCTTTTTAGCTTTTGGACGTGTTTGCCTAATGCTGACTTTAAGCCATAAAGTTCTTAAAGTCAGTCAAAAATGAAAAGTTAGGATTCCTAACTTTTTTTTCCAAAGTGTTTAAAGTCATTTTCTTTGACCATGGAAATTACTTTTATATCCCTTATATTTTAACTAAATTCTCAAACTACCTTTTTTTATTCTTTTAACCCTAAAATTCACATCATAAGCACTTTTATCCAAACACTCAACTGCTTATTTATAAAAATAACTTTCAGCACTTCAAAGTTCTAAAAGCACTTCATACATAAAAACTACTTTTTTTAAGCCCATTCAAACGGGCTCATACTTTTTTAACAATAAAAGCTTAAGCAAATCCTAGTGATTCCAGAGGTTGGACATGACGATAACAGGGTATTGGGGGCGTGAGTTTAGTGATATAACTCACTTGATAAATATGGATGTGTAGATTTATATATAAATCATTTTTAATAAAGGAAGTTGCAAGTATCTTGGATCAATAATTAAGAAAAATTTAGGTTGCTCTTATTTTGCTAGCCATTACTATGAGAATCGTTTGTGCTTTTTTTTTCTCTGGCTACTAAGATGTTTGAATTCGTCATGTTATCTTTTGCCTATCAATGAATTCAATAGCAGCTCTAATGGTTGCCTTATTCAGAAATTTGTGAATCTATGTTTATTTTCAACTCTCCGAAGCATTTTGAAGATTGACAATGATATTACACGTCTTATTAGTGTGGGGTAAATGAAATAGGACTGCATTCGCCATCTTTGTGCGATACGAATACATCACCAAGGCTTAAAGGTAATGGTGTGCATTGATCGGTTCCGTTTTGTTTTATGTATTATCGGTTTAGTTTATCGATTTTCGATTTTAAAATAAGCTAAATCAATAATAAACCAATAACTCTCAAGTGTAAAATAGGAAAAATAAAAAAAATAATAATAAAAAAAAAATAAAAAATAGGAAAAATAGTGCTATTCATGTATTAATTTTGTGAAATTATAAATATTAAAAAATATATTTTTTTAGTAAGGACGATACACAAACAACAACGGAGGTAGTATCAAATACTTTTTAGAAACATTTATACATCCAAACACAAAATACCTCTCTAAAATTACTTAACTAAAATGGATTTTTTGAAAACTTACCTTTTAAGTCCAACAACCTCTTTATAAAATTTACCTTTAAACAGAGGTGCGCAATTTTTTTTAATGATTTTATAAAAAAAATTATCGGGTTATTGGTTCAATACTGTTTTTTAATATTAGATTATTGGGTAAAACGATAACTCATTAAGACAATAGTAATTTACTACTTTATCCCTAAATAAATATTAATATCAATACCTTTGACCTTCAATTCACATTATTGTTCTGATTCTTTTATTTGCGTTACACTCATAGAGTTCTTTTCATGTTAGTCATCATTATTTTTATTTTATGAACATTTCGTAACATTATATTATTTTCTATTTGTGCTTTTGCTAAAAAGTCTTTGTATTGTTTGATCGACGCTATGATTTGACCGAGGCGATATCGATCCAAGTTATGTTAGGACTGTGCTCGAGTTGAGGCAAGAAGGGTCATCGTATCTCTGATTTCGATTCAGCCACGTATTATATGTTGATGTGTCCGTTTGTCAAGGGTAGATTTTACCTCATACAAACATCTAAAGCCTCCTGCCAAGTTGTAACTTTTAAATACATTACAATTTATTTGACCTAAGTTTGTTTTTAATTCACTCCAAAAAAAAATAACTCTTTTTTCTTTTAGCGATTATCCAATTTTAATTTTCCATGTTACATATTTGATACAATAAGACAAAAGATTAATATTTTGATACATTTGACATATCTTCAATTTAAGATTATGAAATTTAAATTTTATTTTTTATATTCTTTAACTTGTCAAGCCAGTATATGTCAAATAAATTAAAACTAAAGAAGTATATTTTATTTTAAATTCGTGTTCATTGATTAATTTTATTAATTTTTAAAAAATAATTTATGTTCATCTATTGAAAACTAACTTCAAGAGAACATACCAACAAAGATTGTGGTGAAGTGATAAATATTTCTTCATCCTTAATTAGAGGTCTCGAATTCGAGTTCTCATGGGTACGGGGGGGGGGGGGGGGGGGGTTATGAATTCACCTTTGTTAGTTATAATGATAAACTTATTTTGTTTCTTAAGGGACGTGAAATCTAAAATGATGAAATATAAATAGAAAAAGAAAGAGTAATAAATTATATCTGATCAATTCTTTAAAAAAGGTATTTGAATGTCAAATTACGAAAGAGAAAACACTATTAAAATTCATTTTATAATGAGTATTGTTTGGAAAAAGAAAATATTTTTGACATTTCTATCAAATTACATTTTATATTTTTATCTAGTTAAACTTTAGGACAAAGACTAAAATTATATATTAAATAGTTTAATGTTAGGTATAAGGTATAATAATTTCGAAATAAAATATATAATTATTTTATTATATTTTTAATAAAAAATATTAGATAATTTTTGAATTATTTATGCCACAATTTATACTAATAATAATAAATAAATTATCACATATAATAAAATAATTTATTTTGAAATAATTAATCTCAAAATAATTTATTCATAACCAAGCTGGGAACAAAGCTAATCGGTGCTCTTGGTTTTAAAAAAGAAGTGAGTATTAAACAACTTATAAGTTGAAAACTGAATTAAAAAAAAATAAATAGTTGCAGGCTCCCGTTCAAACGGTCTTTTACAGATTTTAGCATCCAAAAGATACAGTAAACAGACTTGACAGTAGTCTTGTAAAACCCTCAAGAAATCTCAGTGATCAAAGCCAATCGGTACTTCTCGTGACACGGATCACTAATTCCGTCAAATCTAATTCTTACTCAATGCCGCCTAAGGAAGAGAAACTTCCAATCGATGTCGTCGAACTCAATAGCAGCGACGACGAGGATACCGGCGTTCCCGTAGTCGGAATGAAAAAACCAGACATGCCTCACGGTGGTAACTCACTGAATAAATCACCGGTAATAGAAAAGTCCAACGCCGTTGTTCCACCGGAATCTAATTACAGGCCACTGGATTCTCGAAGTTTCTGGAAAGCTGGCAATTTTGAAGTTGGTCGTATCAAATCAACTGCTATACATGGTTCATTTCTCATCTTCTGTTGTTCTATTTAATTTTTTTTTCGCAATTCAGAGGTTAATTTTACTTGCAATATGAGTGACGAGTAAGTTTTGTTTTACCTAATGTTGGTTGGTTGGTTACCTGTAGGTGAATTGGAACATGCGCGTGTTCATCCCAAGTTTCTGCATTCTAATGCTACTTCTCATAAATGGGCGTTTGGAGGTAAACTTTATGGTTGAGTAGGATTTATCAGGTTAAGGTCAAATGCTTTTTGTTGTATATATTGCAAGGTTCTTTTCATGTTATCCTTCGAATGCTGTCTGTTGTTGGTTGTACTTATCTTAAAATAAGAACTATTTTCTATCTAGTTAATGAGGGACTCTTGTCTTAATGGGATTGTTAAAGAAAACCTGCATGGCACTTTATAATAAGAACTATTTTCTATCTAGTTAATGAGGGACTCTTGTCTTAATGGGATTGTTAAAGAAAACCTGCATGGCACTTTTTGTGCCTTACTTCAGAATATAAAAACTTACCCAAGGATTCTTTCGAGGTTGTCTAAGTATTATTGTGTGCTGTTCATTTACATGTGGCACTTTGATCTACTATAAAACTTTGGATTATTTTGATAGAAGAGCATAGTGCCAATCTTATTAGTCATAGTCTTATGGTGATGGAAGATAGTTAATTAATAAGTATGTTTCCGTGTGAATCCATTCTGCTCTTACTATTGCATGACCACTGATATTTTCAATGTCATTGCAGCAATAGCCGAGCTTTTGGATAATGCTGTTGATGAGGTATTTTACTGTAATGTTGATTATTCTGTTATATTATGTTTTATGAGGTGAAAATGTTCAGGATTTCATGTATAATATATCGATTCTACTTCAAATATGGTTTCTGTTGAAACTACAGCTTGTCACCCATATGTCTTTGAGAGTTATGCTAATTTTGTTGTTTTGGTTAACTTAACCCATGCACCCTTACTTTCTCCCACCAGAAGCCATCATCTTTTCCTCACTGTCTTACGTGGGAGTTCTTTCAATTGGAAATTCTCTAGTCATAGAATCATGTCATTTCCTCCTCGTCGAGCACAATCTAACCAAAATGTTATCAAGTCCTCTCATTTTAATTAGGATCTTACCAATAATTTGGATTGAAAGCTTCAGTCATAAATTTGCTTCCAGGAGCTTGCTCTTTAATCTTTCGGTATTGCTTGAATAATGCCAAGAATGATCTCCACATCCTTACGGAGCTGGAGTTTCACAGACAATGAGGTATCGGTGTATCGCAAGATCATCCAACACTGTCTTCTTGATAGTTTGAAAGGAATGCAATAGAAGAACTTTTGCAGGACGAACAAAGCTCAATGGTTCAGTTAAAGCACATTTTCTTCTTGGTGTATTTTGGAGCCAACATAACATACCCCTTTTAAAGATAGTTGGACGGTTCCTTGAGTTAACCATATAGTGTCCTTGATACGGGGCTGTATACAGGGTTTCCCCTATTTGCCAATAGTATCCTCATAAAAAAAGTTAGTTGTGATACTACTTAAGATTTAGGCTTCTTTGAATTGGTTTTTGGTGAGAAAAATAGCTTTTAATTGTTCTTACTGACATTATATTTTTTATTTGATGGGTCTTAAAGAGATGTTCACAGCTGGATTGGTGGAAGTCACTATTTGCAAGAGAACCATTCTCTTTTTATTTCTATTATTATTTTCATTTGACTTCTTGTTGTCCAAGTGGACTGTGGCCCTCGGACTTTGTTGTGGATACATTTCTTTTGGTACTTTTCAGAGAATAAAAATCCGTAGAGGTTTTGCAATTAGAATATGGTTCCTGTGTCTATGTTTCACTGAAGAGATAGACATATTAGGTATCACAATATCATCTTTTCAGCCAAGACTTTGTTGCTCTCCACAGGGAAGCTTGATTGGGTTTCATGAATTTTGTTATTAACAACTTTCTAATTTACCATGGCATCAAATAATTAGAGCAAGAACGGCACAAGTTTTCCCTTATTTCTCTCCCCCTTGTTCTCTATTAAGTATGAAATGGAAGATCAGGTTTGGTTAGAACTTTAGGTTAGATGCCGGTTTGTTTTGGAAACCTTCACAACTTTATTGACTTTCTAACCTTCAGTCTGTTTCATTTCTTCCTTTGCCATTTTGATAGAAATTCAATTATTTAGAGACTTAAATGTCTTAACAATAATTCTCACTAACCTTTGGTTTCTTCAATTATACTTTCTAATTCTCAAGGTCATCTCGTTTGGCTCCCAACGGTTTGGTAATTGCAGTTGTAATATTTTTTTTCTCATTCTTTTTTTGTTCTAGCAAGGTCAGAATAAATTTAGTTGGTATTTGGAAGGATAAGGTTTCACTTACAATAAGTGCATTCTCTTCAATCGTTGTTTCGAACACAACATCATCAAGTTGAGATTGCCCTATATTGGTGTCTAATGTGCCAGAGACGAGAGTACTGAGGCACATTTTTTCTTTTTTGACAAGGAAGAGCTGTGAGATACATTCTATATGTACTGTATTATTGTTTTGCAACAAAGTAGGGGCTGCAATTGGTATTATTCTAAGGAATCGCTTGCTATTCCCTCTTCAATTTATACTGTTTAGTCATGAAAAAGTGGGCCTTGAACTTATGGCTTCTTTGAGTAAAGAAAAGATCTACAACATTCTTATGTTGATTTTTTTTGAATAAATAATGTGTGTAGCTATCCTCCATTATTCTAGACTAGAGATCTCTTCAATTTTTTGCTTCACAACTTCTCCTCTTCTTTTAGACCTACAATAGAAATTGTTATGCTGGTTCTACCTAAATTGTTTTATTGGTTGAATTTAGGGTATAAATGCCTAGATCTCTTGATGTGTTTTCTTCTTCATTATGACATGGAGACAACTTAGCTGATAAATTTAGCTTTTTCAGCCTGAACCCATCACATCTTTCTATCCTGTAGTTCTGTGGAGAGGTTTCCTTCTACTGAAGCTTATGTGCTGACAAACTCATATCATCTCATTGAAGCCATTATTACCCATCCTTCAACATTGAAGCTCTTATGATTTATATGGATGAAATCTTTCTCCCCCATGCCTTCTTGTAAAAAGAAAAATCTCTGTCAGGCTTGCACTGGTAGATTCTGTGCTTTCACTTTCATGTAATTTCTTATTAAGCAACTTAGATAATGTGATCAAAATTCAAGATTGTTTGTTGAAACCAATCTCTCTTGCACTTATATAATTTTTTTTTGTCTAATGGCAATTTTTCTCTGTCTTTATCTGCATGCTAGATAAGTAGTGGTGCAACTTTCGTGAAAGTTGACAGAATCTCTAACCCAAGGGACAACTCTCCTGCATTGCTATTCCAGGGTGTGGTATTGCTGTTATTTAACCTTCCTCACTATCATAGTATACTTTTTACCTTGTTACAATTGCCATAACATGTACTATATCATATTGAGCAGACGATGGGGGTGGTATGGATCCAGAACGCCTTCGCAAATGCATGAGCCTGGGTTATTCTTCAAAAACATCAAACTCAACAATTGGACAATGTAAGCATCTTCCTAGCGTTTCAAATGATTGCATCTGGTGTATTAATTTTTGTTACTGCCATAATCAGTTTTTTGCGCTCATTGATGCTTGGGAATCACTTATACTCCTGTGAGGTTTTGAGGCATTTTATTCTACTTGACTTTTCTTTTTGATGAATAGGCTACTTGATATTTTTAAAGCTATTTTTTAAACCTGGATTTTAGATGGTAATGGATTCAAGACGAGTACCATGCGGTTAGGTGCTGATGTAATTGTCTTCAGCCGATCAACTCGTTCAGGGTATCTTCCCTTCCCATCTCTCTCTCTCTTTATCTATCTATGTATCTATTTATCTCTCTCTCTATATATATATATAGGGTTTAGGGTATATATATATATATATATATATATATATATATATATGATCTTGACGATTGGGGCAAGGTTTACGTACATCCTTACTCCACTTGTGGGATTACACTGGGTATATTGTTTGTGTATGTATAGCATCTTCAACATACCAATGACATGGCCTTAGAGAGGAGGTTATGGAGGTTGCAGATTAGTGTAGATGGTTAATAGGTAGTTGAGCGTTGTCTCACTTTCCGCGGAATAACCGTGGTGGTAGTTTGGTGTACTATACCAGTTTCCCCGTTCATACCGTTGTAGTAGCATATTTCTAGTAGTTGTCTATCCTATGATTTTTGATACTTCTTGTTATTTCCTGTGCTTCGGTTATCGCATTATTTGGTTATTTTCATTGCTCATTGTTATTTGAATGCTATGCTATTTTAAACTGCTTTTATGTGCGTTACTCGTGCTGAAAGTCTTTCGGAAGCAACCTCTCTATTCTTCATGAGGTAGAGGTAAGGTCTGCGTACGCTTTACCCTTCCCAGACCTACTTATGAGATTACAATGGGTATGTTGTTGTTGTGTGTATATATATAGTAGTTATGGAACCTTAGGTCCTTCAAGAGATCACATTGGTTTCAATAAAGAAACTTTATGAGCTGTTTTGTGAATTACCAACTCTGAAGGTTTATATTATTTCCCTTGAACAAAACATAGCTTATTATATCATTTAGTTACAAAAAAAATCCCCCGCAACGAACACCAAACCACTCACCTTTCAAACTCTTCTATTAGTAAACATGTAAACGGAACTAAGATATTCGAGACAAAGGAAGTGACGTCTCTTATGATTTTGGTGTCTAAAATGCAAGTTTTCCTTATAACAACATTTGTAATTTCTCCGATGACAGGGTGCCTTCCAATTTCCATAGAGAACTATGTTGTTGTGTAGTTTCTCTATTTACTGGTATACTTCTTGTTTACGGGGTGGATTGGGGGTGGGGGGTGGGTGTGTTCCCACAACATCAATACACTATTTACTTAATCGAAAAAATTACAACGTCTCAGATATCAATGTAAAATACCTAATTCATACACAAAAAAGTTAATCTTTGGTATTTCTTTTTTATGGTTGATTTATTGAAAACTGAAAATACGATTATTTTCATTTTTAGTTATCTGTTAATACTTTCACTATTGTATATCAGATATAAAACTAGTGATGTCAATTACAACTTGGATCTTACTAGTACCGAATTGACACATTAGGTATTTACTATAGCTTCTTTAAGCTGTGCACATCAGTTGGAAGAAGAATGCACGGTCTATTTAATCGGGTATTGTACAAGTTGCTTCTTGCTTTTAAAGCCCATGGGTCTTGTGTTTTTTTTTTTGGCACTTTTTGTTTTTAGAGTATATTGGTTAAATGCAGTGAAGTATATATGGGTTTAAACTCTGAAAAACACATTTGCCAAAGCACTCTTCAGGTTATCAAGTGCTTCACCTTCGGGAACAAGGGAAGCCCTCTTTTTACTACTTTCTCATGACTGCCAAGTTTGTGATTAGTTCATTTCCTTCTTTCGTTTTAT
Organism: Solanum dulcamara; assembly: GCF_947179165.1. Classification (NCBI taxonomy): domain Eukaryota; kingdom Viridiplantae; phylum Streptophyta; class Magnoliopsida; order Solanales; family Solanaceae; genus Solanum; species Solanum dulcamara. The sequence continues at coordinate 53,681,621 of NC_077247.1, read as the reverse complement.
TTTAGTGTACTACTTTTAAACAAAATCTGTGCGACTATTTTAATCTTTAGAAGCGGTTGAACAAGCTTATCATTATCATTATTCTTTTGGACAATAGTGGTGCTTGGGGGAATTTGTGCAACATCTGGACTATTCCACTGGGTATTTGCTATTTTTAACCATTTCAACTATTGAGTAACTCTGCGTGCCGAGACTTAGGCAAATAAGAATTCACCTACTATTTCTGAAGTTTACTGCTCACTGGTGTTACCATACAATTAGTTATGTTGCTAGAATTGATGTTGTGCTGAGAATGTTGATGAATTTGATATTTTCTGCACTTTTATGGTCTAGCCGAGCAACTCAAAGTGTTGGCCTTCTGTCCTATACATTTCTTCGGAGAACAGGGCAAGATGATGTGATTGTTCCGATGGTAAAAAGTCTTTACATTCTGTTGAAAATTGTAATATTTGGCACTTGAAGCTTGAAAAGTATTTCTGAATATGAACATCTATTCTCAGTTTTTCTTTTTTTAATTGAAAATGAATGCAGATCGATTTTGATATCTCTGACCATTGGGCTGAACCAATAGTATATGGCTCTCACGATGATTGGTCAACTAACTTGAAAACAATCCTTGAGTGGTCCCCTTTTGCAACAAAGATGGATCTTCTGCAACAGGTTGGTTGGATAATTGATACATATACTTTAAAGCTACATTTTTATTTTATACATTTATTTTGTATGAATTGTTGTTTATAGAAAGTTACTTTTATAGATTTAATTCTTTGTTGCAGACTGAGCTTTGATGTGTATCTGAATTTCTTGTTTTATTTTTGTTTTTGTTATGAGAACATGCCATGGTCACAATATAACAATCAAATATTAAAAATTCCATGTATATTAACTCATTAAGCACACCAAGCACGAATCCGCTAAATTTTTAGTGAACATATACTTCCTCTATCTCAAATTTAGTATACACATTTTTGAGATGACATGGTTTTAAAGTTAGAGTTGAAAAAGTGTGTGTTACTTCCTGTTAAATTGGGTTACATGTGTAGCCTACTAGTTACTTCAAGATTTTAAGGATGGAGGAGAAAAAAGTTGAACGGAAAACTGTAAAATGGAGCACATTTAGCTTTCATCATTATGTAAAGCATATTAAAATTCCACTCCAATTGGAGCTGAGATAACTAATAAAGAAGATTTCACCTGAATGATACCTTCATATAACAGAATCATCCTTGTGTTGATCCAGGATGATGGTGCTAAGGGACTGTAATGGAGAACTAAATCTTGCAATTTCCCAATCATTTAAATTCTTTCTTAGAAATAGATTTCATCCTTGGGCATCAGAAAATCAGCTATAGAATAGATTCCATCTGCAATTATTGTTACCAGAATTATTTTTATTTGTTATTACTGAATGCACTGTCTTTCCTCTTATATGTTCTCCAGTTTGATGATACAAAATCACATGGAACTAGGATTATTGTCTACAACCTATGGCTAAACGATGAAGGCATTTATGAACTGAACTTTGATGACGATGATGAGGTATGTCTATTTCTTGAAAACATTGACTCAGCTTTCAGACTCCTGTGAAGCACAAACCTTAGGTTAGTTTGTCTATGGCTTCCCTTAGGGCTCGTTGGTACAAGGAATAACTAATCCTGGGATTAATTTTAGGATGAGTTTATCCCATGTTTGGTTGGGAAAAATAGCGGGATAACTTATCCCGGGATTAGTTATCCCGGGATTGTAGTTTTATTTTTCTTCTACATTGAGGGTGGGATAATAATTCTAGGATAATTTGTTCCCCAACCAAATGATCCCTTAATCCTAACATTGGGAAAAAAAGGTGAAAAGAATGTTTCGATAAACAAATAGTTTTTGATGATTCCGTCTGTCAAATGCTCTTATAATGGAGGAAACTCATTGTTCTTTTTTTTGTTTTGTTTGAAGAAGGTAACAATTTCATATATAAAATGGTGACAGTAAGCTGCACAAATTGTGAAGTTATCCCTTAAATTTACAAGACAAAAAATGAAAAGGATGCAGCATGTACAGATTCTAAATGTAATCTAAGAGATCAAAAATAGACTCTACATCGTCTATATTTTTATCTTTACACCAAAAGTAGTACAAAACCCATAATTCTCTTCATATGATAAACAGCTAAATGTCATTCCATTGGGCGATAATTTTACTTTCATTCCTCTAACCTTAACGATAACAATTCCTCTTATAATACTGTTTAGTATTGTGTTATATTTTTGGAATCACAGGTTATGCTCCCAATGCTCTTTGTAGATTTCCTCCTTTTTTCTGCCTCATCCTTCCCTTGCTATTTGAAAGGATGTCCTATTCTTTCTTTTGTTGGTCATGCAGGATATAACGTTGAGAGATGAAGCTAATCATGGAAATACCTCAAAAACAAACAAGAAAGGGCGTGAACTGCAATCCCATATTTCCTACCGCTTACGATACTCTCTTAGAGTAACCACTTAATTTTACTTAATTCCACTAAACATATTATTTTGCTAATATATCTTAATGGTTCCTTATATCTCTTCTTAGGCATACGCATCCATATTATACCTCAAAAAATTTACAAATTTCAGTATCATACTAAGAGGGAAGCCCGTTGAGCAGTATGATATTCTTGATGAATTGAAGCTCAAAAAAGTAATCACGTACAGGCCACAGCTTGTTGGAACATCAAAGGAGGTACAGAATGATATGGGTTCTTTATTTTCCTGCTTAGGGGGCTGTATGTTCAAATTAGACTAGAAGTCCAACTTTAGATTGTAAACTGTTTATTGATTTAAATGTTCACAATGAGAACAAACAGCGGTTTTGCCATTATAGTATTAATGAGTTCTCCTCGTATATGATTTTGTGTTGTGGGTACTTACTAATTGCAAATCGGTTGTGGGGTGTGTGGCTATATTTGCTTATCATCTAAATTTGTGGATTCAAACAGCTTTTCTACTGCAGATCTTGGTTGAAACAAGTCTTGGGTTTGTCAAGGATACTCCATCATCAGTTTGTGGATTCAATGTTTACCACAAAAATCGCCTCATCAGGGTATGCGATGTTGTGACTTAAAAAATATGTTATATGCAGTATCTTCTCTTTTTTGAAGATTTAACATAGCAATATCTTGTTTCTCTTACCTGAAGATGTTTACAAAAAGCTTATCGGATTAGGCCTGGTTTAACCCCTTCCCCCTCCCAACAGAAAAAGAGAAAAAGAAAGAGGACAAACATTTGAGTAGACGTTGAAGCTCTGACTAAATTTTGTGATGTATGCTGGCATGTAGGGGCATCCAAACACTTGCAGTTGGCCTGAACTTAATTTTGCTGGACATTGAGATTATTTAATAATTTTTTTTTCTAAGTAACTTGAAATTGCCTATTGCTGATTATGTTCTTTTGGATTTTCTTAGCCATTCTGGAAAGTTACTGCAGATGGTTCTTCCAAAGGAAATGGTGTTGTTGGTATGTATTTTAAGTATTCAGACCCACTTTTACCCATTATGGGATGGCGATGATGTACTCAATTGCTCTACTCAGGTGTTCTGGAAACAAATTTCATAGAACCTGCACACGACAAGCAAGATTTTGAACGATCTTCTCTGTTTTTCAAGCTGGAGAATAAACTAAAGCAAATGGTGATGGATTACTGGTATGTTCTGTGCTGTAATTTCCCCCTTTTTTTGGGATGAAATGGGGGTTGTGGAATAGAGGTTCTGCTTGTATTTTGTTTGCATTTGAGTACAACATAAATCAACGAAGCTTTAACAGGTGAATATAATTTCTAGTGCAGTACATATACATATATATATATATATATATATATATTAATTATCATACAAAATGTTATCATGCAATAAGAATGATCCAAAAGAATGAAAACAAATATCTAATATATCACACATGGTTAATATACATATGTTTCTATTATTTTTCTTAACTTTTTTTTCTTTGAAATAATCTGCGCATCGCGCAAGCACGCATGATAGTATTATTGAAAGGGGGAATAGATGTAGTTCAATGGTAATTATGCCTTGAATTCAAAAGTGGCTCTCAAAGGATGTCTTGTTCTGTAGAACAGAGACTGCAAAATGTTAAATAGCGAAAACTGAAACATGTAATTTTGACCTCGCTTCTGACTTCAGGTGGTTCTAATTCATTTTGTTGGCTAATATCCAAATAGGCTCATGCTGAGAATTTTAAAAAGTTTAAACTAATGGAGATCTAGTAGTTTTGTCACTTTTTCTTTAGAATTCATTCGTAGTCAAACCCTGCTTGAAGTCATGAAGTAGCTAAAGCGCATGTGGCCAGTCATGATTGTCATTGCTCCTGCCCAAGATTAAGCCTTGGCTGTACTTTTCTCCTCCTTCGCGTCTCCACCTACTTATTAGGCTACTACACGTCTGAAATTTACTTCCCAAATTGTAATGTTTCATCACTGTATTCTGTCTCTGTTGACCATTAAAATAGTAGTACTTCTCAACTTGTGATATTGACGTGTTTCTTGCGATCGTAATACAGGAAAGGTCATTGTCACCTGATAGGATTGAAGCCTCTTGAACCGCATTTGCAAAACCTTCAGAGAGAATCTTTTGTTCCACCTCAAGTTCAAGTGGCTAATGCTCAAACACAGTCGCCGACAGACTTTCAAACAGTTACAAGTCTTGCAGCTCATCACAGGCCACATTTCCGTTCTGCACAGAGTGGCAACAGTGGAAGAACGAACCGCAACAGGGAATTGCCAGCTGTACAGCTTATGACAGGGAATGCAAATGTAGGACCTGGTTCTTTCTCTTCTCGGTGTTTGTTTGAGTCACTTTTTTGTTTATGGTGCTTTTACATTGTTGAGAAGTTAATGTTACTACATTCATGTTCCTAAAGATATTAAATGTCTGATTGGTTAGTGTCAATCTATTAGAGTATATACAAAACTGGCGTTGACCGTTTCATCTCTTTATTGGTATATTTGCAGGGGCCTGTTCAAAAAGATACACAAATAGCCAGTTCAAGTTGCATGTCAATTGATCAGATTTGTGAAGAAAATATCCAACTCTTTAGGAGGTACATGTTTTTTTTTAAAGCTCTCCATACATTTTGCCTTACATGATTGATCATCAATCATGATGGATTTATACACTTGAGAGTCATTTGGTACCTCATATAGGATAAGATGGGACTGTATCCCCTCAGATTGAATTGTTAATAATGGGATTCTTTTGTCATATTGGATAAGATGGGATTATATTCATCCATATTGTATTTCAATTAGGGAATTTTTGGGCTAAATTGAAATATCTGTCCTATGTATGCTAAGCTGGAACTCTCGGATAAAATCTTAGGAGAAAAATGACCTTTAGACAATGTTTAGCAATTTCACAGATTTGTTACCCAAAGGTTACTGCTACAACATACCTAGTGTAATTCCACAAGTGTGTCTGAAGAGGGTGGAGTGTACGCAAACCTTACCTCTATCTCCACGAGGTTGTTTCTGGAAGACCCTCAGCTCAAGTAATGCATATCAAAGCAATATGAAAAAGAACACACAGAAGTAAAGAAGGCACAACAAATATTAGAGAAAGCATTACATAACATTTAGAAAGAAACAACAGTAACAACAACAAAATAATGCGATGCTCAAAGTGTAGTAGTAGAAAAGAAACTACGGGAATACTGCTAATACTACTTATATGAAAGGAGAAACATGTACCAGTTTACCAAACTACCACCAATACTATTCCGCAGAAAAGCGAGACAATGTTGCTCTACCTACTAATCTTCTACCCTAATCTTCCTATCTTAGGTCATGTTTTCCATAAACTGAAGATGCGCCATGTCTTGTTCAATCACCTCTCCCTAACACTTCTTCTGTCTACCTCTACCTCTCATCAAACCCACCAGTGCCAACCTCTCACACCTCCTCACTGGGGCGTTTGCGCATCTTCTCTTTACATGCCCGAACCTTCTCAACATCACTTCTTCATCTTGTCCACCACGGAGGCCACTCCCACCTTGTCCTGGATATCCTCATTCCTAATTTTATATCTCCTAGAATGCCCACATATCCATCTCACTGTCCTCATTTCCGCCACTCTCAACTTCTAAACATGAGAGTTCTTAACTAGCCAACACTTCGCCATGTACACCATAGTAGGCCTAACTACTACTATGTTGAACTCACATTTTAGTTTTAGTGTGTACATTCTTGTCACACAGGACTCCGGCGACGAGGCTCCATTTAGTCCACCCTGCGCCTATACGATGTGAGACATCATTGTCGATCTCCCCATTTCCTTGGATTAAAGACTCAAGATAATTGCAACTCTCTCTCTTTTGCTACTGTAGGATTCTCCTAAGTGTGGATTGTCGTCGTGTTCTTCTTTGGCTTCTTTTCTCTTGTTATGTTACTAATCTTTCATTTTTCTTTTTTAAATAATTACTTTCTTCTTCTGGTGTGTCTTCTTCTTTTTGTTAGTCCTTTCAGGCTTATCTTCTGGTTCTCTCGTCTACTCATTCTTGCTGTCGACGTGTCACGACCCAAAAACTGTAAGGTGTGACCTGGGTTGACTTACCAGGCGAACCCTGTACCTGATGCTATGACAAAGTAAACAATCATAACTACTAAATATAGCAGAACAGAACATGAACTATCTTTATCCCACTCTGCCAGTATTGTCAAACTTGATCAGAGAACACATCGCAGAAGCTGCACATGGTTAATTGTGAACAACTTAAGATGGAAATTAAAGGATTATGATGTAATGCAAAAAGTCATCTTTTTTACCCTTCATTAGAATAAAAGAGAAGCCTTCAACGTGGTGAGGGGCAGGAAAATCAATGGTTCTAGTGGCACAAAGTGTCTTTTCTAGCAATCAATGAAGCTGAAATGACCTTGGAAGACTTGAGGTGTATCCCAATAGAGGCAGAAAATGGCTGGCAGGTGACTCTGCTCTTATGTCTAAAGCCTTGGTGGACAGAGTTACCTTCACTTCTATTAGTTGAGGTGTGCATATGGTGGCCTGGACACCACTTCTATTTTTTTTAAAAAGGGTTGCAGTGTACAACTGAATTTCAGGGGAAAAGATTCTGCAGAATTCGTGCTACTGTTTTCTCTCAATTTTGTTGATCTATGGATGAGTGATAACCACCACATGCTGCCTCTTGTGGGATGGGCATTCCAATATGAGTACATGATTAATGTTTTGAACCGTCTCTTGAATTTGGTTTTGCACTTACATTTGCCTTAGGAGATTTAAACGATATAAAACTTCTCAGCCTTTATCTCTAGCTTTTGGCCTCTCCTTTAGCAACTAAAACTGATTGCCTCTGTCAATTAGTAACATTTTGAATCTTTGCTCTACAGGTGCGAATCATTCATCCAGAGAGAAATCGAGTTGAAACGTACAGTATGTAGCACTTCCATGAGGAGTCTGTGTTTGATACTTTTAAATTTTCTTCTAAGTTATGCTGTTGAAATTAATCTAGTGATGCAACCTTATATCTGACATATTTGACACAGATAGAGGAGCTTGAGAAAGAATTAGAGGACACTAAAAAGAAATCTTCCGAGCTTTCTTCGCGCATGGAAAGTCAGAAAAAGCTTAAACTTTTGAAACAACTTGGACAGAAAGCATAGCAAAGGGTCGTATCCTTTCGTGAATTGTATGCATTCAGCTGGACCATCACAAATTGATAGCCCTAGGCCTCTCAATGCCTCTTCCAGGAAATCCTCAATTTCATATCTTGTTTTTCTTCCCCCACCTCCCATCCCCTCCTTTTTTGAATTTTATACATGGTGTTTTACTTATCCCCCATTCCCTTGTGAATTTTATACAGCAAATTCCATGGGCTCATCAGTCTCCTGAATTATTGTACCATTTAGTTTCATGTATGATGTTTTCTGTTTATGCTGCCCCACCCCCACCAAGTAACTATCACCAAACACTCAGGCGCATTAGATGAGTGAATTATTAAGTTGGTTTGTGTTGGTCTTCGATTACAATTTTTTTTTTTCATTTAAAGGAAAATTGAAAAACCATCTCCCCTCTAAGTTTGGTTTTATTTTAAAAAATAGGAACAATCTTTTTCTTGATAAATAAAGTTCTACTCTTTGGAGTATGTGAAATAAAGGTGGAAGAGAATGCTTCTCAGGTACGCAAGATATTTCGTGTTGGTGACTAAAGCACGCTGATATTATTTAACCTAGTTCAGAGTCATTCTGATCAAATGATCTCTGTTAGTTGACAATCTGCTATCTTAGGAGCATATTTGTAAGGTCCCCTACCTTCCATTTCACGTCATTTACTAAGATTTGCTATGTGACAAGCTCGCTAGTCAATGTCTCCCATTTGCATAAACTTCTTATTCCAACAATATATTCCACTTAAGTTAAGTGGAAGCTTTCCTCATCTTGTCATTCTCTGTGCACCAAAATTATGACACCAGTTTATTGATATTCTTTCAAACACCGAAAGTTGGAGTATGCATAGGCATGATAGCTTTATCATAGCATCGATACAGATTTTGTCTCCAAGGCACGTCTCCCAGATTATCTTAAAATTCTTAATTTTTATTCGTTATCCTGTAGGCATTCTTTTTAGATTTACACATATAGTGATAAACCAAGTACCTGATAGCTTGCATTGAGCTAATGGTCAGTCTTGGAGAAATATCTAGGACAGGAACAAATATTAGGACCTGCTATGATATGCAGATGATGCATAGCTCTGTCGTGTTGGCTGCATTTGACAGGAGATGTTTCACAATTCAGGCAAAAACCTCGAAATTGCAGTAATATAATTGAAATTAAAAGGGTTTCTTGAACAAGTTTGAGAAGTTGCTGGTAATCCTTTTATGATATTCCCATCATTTTTTTTTTGCTACTAACAAGCATCCTTTAGAAAATCGTTATATAGTTTGTCCTCATCTGCAAATGTAGCAGTTGCAAAAAAAATGGTACTCCATCCCCTTTATTCAGCCAATGATAATAAAAGGAAAGATGGAAAAAAAAAAAAGTGAGCCAGATCGAACGAATGTTTGCACTAATATAAGAAAATATGTACTAACAATTTATACATGAATTATAAGACGCTTTACTGAACATTTCCCTGCCTTGATCGCAGCCACTATTTTTCACCATACTTATTCATACCCCATGCTGTGATACACCAACTTCTTTTAAAAGAATTGATGCAAGAAAAGACCTACTTAAGTCTAAACATCATCAACAACAACATATTCATCTGGAGAGAGTAAGATGTACGACAAATTGATCTTATCTTTATTTTTTATGAGATAGAGAAATTGTTATCGACCTTCACTCAAAAATGGAAGTATAGAAAAATTTGTTCACAACAGTCAAACTTGGAAAAAAAGTATTTAGGAATTCTTTTGAAAGAAGAGTGATGCAAATAGAAAATGTGTGTGATAGTTATAACTATGTTGTCACGTTTGTGAGGTAGTAGTAAGATCATAATTTTTCAACCCAGTTTTACTGGGCCAGAATGTAGGAACGGGTTGGCCCGAAAAAAATAATCAACCCGTAGTCAAACGTTATAACTCTGTTCTCCATTGAAGCTTAGAACGCTAGAACACTCCTTCCGACTCTGTGAGTCGTTCGTTGATAAGCAAGAACAAGAAGATGAGGAAACGCGATTTAGCTATTCTGATGCTTTCTGCTTTCGCTATTTTCTTTTCTCTTCAGGTAATTCTTTTCTTATCCTTATTTCTCTATTCAACCCCATTCTCATACTGCTAGAAAAATTACCGATCTTCAAAAACCCCAACGTCTTTGATAGAACTTTTCCTAATTGAAAAAATCGTACTTTAAACTGATTTTATTGTCAATTGGTGGTTAATACCAGCACGAAGGTGATTTATCGTTCAGGGAGGCATGGTATCATCTTTTCGAAGAGTATCCCATCAAATACGAGGCTGAGCGTCTCCCTCCCCCAATTGTTGCCGATCTCAACGGTGATGGAAAGAAAGAGGTCCTTGTCGCCACTCATGATGCCAAAATTCAGGTAATTTTCTACATTACAATCATTTTGGATCAGATACGGATTAAGGATTTACTGTCAGTGGGTGGGTTCCGACTAGTGCATTGACTTACCTAATACCTATACATATAATACATAGACGATTTGGTTTGGTTAATAAGATAGAAAGGCCGAGTTGAAACCTACTAGGCTTTGCGGCTACCTACTTTTCCACTTATATGATATAGAAGAGTACTGCTGACATTTGAATAGAAGGAACTAGGAGAGTAGAGGTTCTTGTACCCTGCCCCTCGGGAAATATCCGTGGGTGCGACTGCACCAATGCATTAGTGTTAATCTGCCATGCATTAGGTCTTTGATTTATTCTTTGTGCCTGGACCGTATACTAGACTTAACAATGTCGGAGCAGCATTTAATCTACTCTTTTTGCTGAAAAATTTCTTGTCTGTCGTTTGGTTTCTTATCATATGGTATATGGGTATTGGCTAGGTTTTGGAACCACATTCTAGGCGTGTCGATGAAGGTTTCAGTGAAGCACGTTTGCTTGCGGAGGTGTCACTCTTGCCTGACAAAATTCGTATTGTCTCAGGAAGACGAGCAGTGGCGATGGCCACTGGTGTGATAGATAGGAACTATAATCACAGGGAGCCTCGGAAACAGGTCCTAGTTGTTGTTACCTCAGGTTGGTCTGTGATGTGTTTCGATCACAATCTCAAAAAGCTATGGGAGGTCAACTTGCAGGTGCTTTATGCATGGAGATTCTCACATTTTGACTTACAGAGACCTTTGATATACTTTGTGATAAACTGACGTTCCATTCGTTCTTCCTGGTTAATTCGTACAGGAGGATTTTCCACATAATGCTCATCACAGGGAGATAGCAATTTCCATAAGTAATTATACTGTAAAGCACGGAGATTCAGGCTTGGTGATTGTTGGCGGACGGATGGAAATGCAGCCTCATGTATGTAATTGTAATTACCCTATATGTTTTCTAGAAGTGATCAACCCTGTAAGAATATCATTTCAAATACAACTTATGGTAGTATTTACAAAGTAAAAAATCTCAGAAGGAAATAAAACTTCATATGATTCAATGACACATGTAGCATTTGTTAGCTAGTCTCTTACCCCTTTTGTAGTTTTTCTTTGAGCAAGTAAAACTTCTGGAGCTAAATTTCTCTTAAATTACATATTTTCCCTTTTCAGATGCATATTGATCCATTTGAAGAGATTGTAATGGGTGAGAAAAGTGCAGAGCAGCATAGAAGAAGTGCTGCTGAGAAGGAGGTAAACATTCATGCTGTTTGCTATACACATTTCTTCTTGCTCATCATACAGTCACTATTTTATATAGCCGTGTTTTATTTTGTTCCCAAACTATCACAGAAACATAATATCATTGTATCAATCATGTTGTTATTTGGGAAACAAAGAAATAGAACGCAGAATACATGTGCTTTTCACTTGCATATTGAGGTCGAGAAAAGATATAAAACAAAAAACTTAGTGTTGTGGCTTTCACTCAAGGAGTCTGACTTGAAAATGACTTATATCAGTTCTTGTCATCTAAGCCTGTAAAATAACTCTCTCTTTCGTATTTCCGGTTTCACCCTTAAATATTTCTGGTCTGATCAAATAAGAAAAGTAGTTATCTTTCTTAGTCATATTAAATATACAACAACAACAACCCAGTGAAATCCCACATCGTGGGGTCTGGGGAGGGTAGAGTGTACGCAGACCTGACTCCTACCAATGTAGGACGGCTGTTTCCGAAAGACCCTCGGCTCAATAAAAACACAGAACAAGGTCAGACAAGAATATTAGAGTAAATAAGTAGATAACGAAAACGGTTCAAACAATAGTATAATCAAAGCACAAAAAACAGTACATATTATTATTGGATAATAACATAAATACCATAAATAACATACAGCAGAGTACAAGAAATCATAGTGCGTTAATACGCCTACGAATAAGGGAGAATAAAACCAATATGTACTAGCCCTCTACCCTAATGTGTGTCCTCCACACCCTCCTATCCAGGGTCATGTCCTCGGTAAGTCGTAAATGCGCCATGTCCTGTCTGATCACCTCTCCCCAATATTTCTTCGGCCTACCCCTACCTCTTCTGAAACCATCCATGGCCAGCCTCTCACATCTCCGCACTGGTGCCTCTGGGACTCTCCTCTTCACATGTCCAAACCATCTCAGTCGCGTTTCCCGCATCTTGTCTTCTACCGAGGCCACTCCTACCTTTTCTCGAATAGCCTCATTTCTAATCCTGTCACTCCTGGTATGCCCACACATCCATCTCAACATTCTCATCTCGGCAACCTTCATCTTTTGCACGTGGGAGACCTTAACTGGCCAACACTCTGCCCCATATAACATAGCTGGTCTAACAACCACTTTGTAGAACTTGCCCTTAAGTTGTGGTGGCACCTTCTTGTCACATAACACACCGGAGGCAAGCCTCCATTTCATCCATCCTGCCCCAATACGGTGTGTGACATCCTCGTCGATCTCTCCGATGTCTTGCATGATAGAACCAAGGTACTTAAAACTACTTCTCTTTTGGATGGCTTGGTCCCCTAGCCTAACTTCCGCGCCAACCTCTTGAGGTGTCTCACTGAACTTGCACTCTAGGTACTCTGTCTTGGTTCTACTCAGCTTAAACCCCTTAGACTCCAAGGTGCGTCTCCAATCTTCCAGTTTAGCGTTAACTCCACTACGAGTCTCATCGATGAGGACTATGTCGTCCGCAAAAAGCATACACCATGGCACCTCGCCTTGAATTTGTCGCGTCAATCCATCCATCACCAAAGCAAATAGGAATGGGCTAAGAGCTGATCCTTGATGCAACCCCATCATAACTGGGAAGTGTTCCGAGTCCCCTCCTACTGTCCTTACCCTGGTTTTGGCACCCTCGTACATGTCCTTGATCACCCTTATGTACGCTACAGGTACACCTTTAGCCTCCAAACATCTCCATAGTATCTCTCGTGGGACTTTATCGTAAGCCTTTTCCAAGTCGATGAACACCATATGCAAGTCTCTCTTCCTCTCCCTATATTGCTCCATTAGTCTCCTCATAAGGTGGATGGCTTCTGTAGTTGAACGTCCCGGCATAAATCCGAACTGGTTCTCTGAAATAGACACGCCTCTCCTCACCCTCATCTCTACCACTCTTTCCCACACTTTCATAGTATGGCTTAGAAGCTTAATACCTCTATAGTTGTCACAGCTCTGGCGGTCCCCTTTATTTTTGTAAAGCGGGATCATGATGCTCGATCTCCATTCTACGGGCATCATTGCCGTCGTAAAGATGACATTAAATAACCTAGTCAGCCATTCCAAACCTACCGAGCCCGCACTCTTCCAAAATTCTTCAGGGATCTCGTCAGGTCCGGTCGCTCTTCCCCAGCGCATCCTACGAACAGCATCCTTAACCTCATCGACCGTGATACTCCTACAACCCCCAAAATCGTGACTCCTTCCTGTATGTTCTAAATTTCCCAACACAATTTCTCTGTCCCCTTTGTCATTCAAAAGTTTATGGAAGTATGACTGCCATCTTTGTTTGATAAGGGTTTCCTCTGCCAATACTTTTCCGTCTTCGTCTTTAATGCACTTCACTTGATCTACATCGCGTGCCCTTCTCTCCCGGGCCCTGGCTAGCCTAAATAATTTTCTTTCCCCACCTTTCTCTTCCAGTTCAGCATAAAGACGTTCAAAAGCTGCCATTTTTGCCGTTGCAACCGCCAACTTCGCCTCCTTCCTCGCTATCTTATACAGTTCTCCATTCGTCCACTTCTCCACCTCATCCTTGCTCTCCATCAACTTAACATACGCCACCTTCTTTGCTTCCACTTTCCCTTGCACTTCTCCATTCCACCACCAGTCCCCTCGATGCCGACTACGACTACCTGTCGAGACTCCTAGCACTTCCTTTGCTACAACCCTAATAAAACTAGCTGTCCTATCCCACATATCGTTCGCATCCCCACTACTATCCCAGGCCCCCATATCCTTCAATTTCTCCCCCATCTCAAGGGCACTAACCGTTGTCAAACTCCCCCATCTGATTCTAGGTCGTTCTTCCCCGACCCTCCTCGTCCTTGTCATCTTTATCCCTAAATCCATCACTAAGAGCTTATGTCGGGTTGTAAGGTTGTCGATCGGGATGACCTTACAGTCTTTGCACAAACCCTTATCATCCTTCCTAAGGAGTAAAAAATCTATCTGAGTTTTAGCCACTGAACTACGGAAGGTTACCAAGTGGTCCTCCTTCTTTGGAAAACTCGAGTTGGCTATCACTAACCCGAAAGCTCTTGCGAAATCCAATAGTGCGGTTCCTCCTCCATTTCTGTCCCCGAAGCCAAAGCCCCCATGCACATCATCATACCCTCCCGAAATAGATCCGATGTGCCCATTGAAATCCCCTCCTACGACAAGCTTCTCAGTAGGTGGTATGTCTCCCACTAACTCGTCCAACTCCTCCCAAAAGCGCCTCTTATCCTCCTCGCATAAGCCCGCTTGCGGCGCATAAGCACTAATAACGTTCAACGTGATCCCTTCAACGACCATTTTAATCGACATCATCCTATCATTGACTCTCCTAACCTCCACCACCTGATCCCTTAAATCACTGTCTATTAAAATGCCTACCCCATTTCTATACTTCGATTTACCAGAAAACCAAAGCTTATACCCGTCTACCTCCTTAGCTTTAGAGCCGACCCATTTTGTCTCCTGGACACAGGCTATATTAATCTTCCTCTTCTTTAGAATCTTAACCAGTTCTATGGATTTACCCGTTAACGTCCCAATGTTCCAAGAACCTATTCTCAGTCTAGACGCTCCTTTAACCCACTTACCTCTCCTTACCCTCGTCCCCGTCCATGAGCGAGAACATGACCCTAGTCTACCATCACTATCCAAAGCCACGAAAACACGCACGAACTAGTAAATTATTCACAAGTCTAAAGTTAGCAAGATGCAACGATAAGTGTATGATCAAAAAATATATGAAAATCGGAGGTACCAACTCCAATCGAAATGAACCTGGTTCACGCCGGAAAATACTGTTCACACCGAAAACAATAAATCTAGGCCAGATCTGAGAGAGATGCACGATTTGTATCTCTGATTTGCGATGGTAGAATTTCTGGAGTAGATTTGGCAGCAGTGCGTGGATTTTTGGCTCCTTCTAGGTCACTGATTTTCAACCTCGCCGGAGTTGTACAGATCTGTACACCTGCAAAACAAAGAAAAAATAAACAGGAAAAGGGGAAAAGGGGATTGTTGTTAACCTCGTTGCTCGCTGTGTTGGAGACGAGGACGACGGAGGGATTTTTGGCGGAACTGGTTGCTCGTCGTCGGAGGCGTTGCTGCCTATCGAAGCTGCTGCCGTCGATGGGAAGCTGCTGCCGTCGATGGGAAGCTGCTGCCGTCGCAGCTCGTGGTTGCTTCTCTCTCTAATAGCTCTTATACCTCTATCAGTGCAGTTGCACAGTGACAGTAAACGGAGCGCAACGTTTTCAGTCAACTAAATCGTTTTCCGATATGAGTTCGCCGGAGGAAGAAGAAGAAAGTATATAAAGGTTGTCTACTATATGATGAGTAAAACTAAAAAGAAAAAAGAAAAGGAAAAGGGAATACTAAAATGAGTATGGTTTCTGAATGTTCAGGCACAGTACGGTGTTTTCCGGCGAGTTTAAAAAATAGTTAGATTGTGTAATTTATTTCCATTCATAACGAAACATCGAAAGTGAAAGCAATCTTAGGAAAATAAATATTTCTGGCATGTAATGTTGATAGGCAAGTAGCTCAGTGCACTCTTTTGAAAGGGAGCCAAAGTAGTTTCCCTGTACGTACTTCTGCAACTTCGAAGTAAATTTCCTTTTTTAGTCATATTAAATATCACAGAAAAAAATTGTAGATACTTTCACTAGTCCACATAACCCTGCTTCTCATTGAAATACTAATAGCTCTCCATGTGCAAAAAGTCTGAGCTTGGACCTTATTCTTTGCCACTTCTACTGATTTGGATTAAGTTCCTTGGTGAATTATTTTATTTTTTTTAAAACTGGTAACTTGTATTCCTCAGCATTAAGGGTATTTTGTCCACCTCCAAAAATTTACACTTACTGAAAGTAATTACAGAAGTCCTATATAGTCCACTAACTGAACTTCCTCTTCTATATATTGCTCGTTACACCAAAAAGATAAAGAAGTGATAACCTTCCTCTTGATCTTCTGTATTGTACATTCTTTGCCTTCAAAAATTCTTTTCATTTCTTTCCTTCCAAATGTTCCACCAAATGCAGGCAGGTACTGTTTCCACCATATCTTTTGACGCTTGCTTTCTTCCCTTCTAATCCAACAACGTAGAAGGTCTCCAGTATGTTCTGGCATAGACCAGTTCACCTTAGCCAAATTGATAAATTATGCCCACACTTATGTTGTTACACTACAATGAAAAAAAGGTGATTGTTCGTCTCCAAGGCCTCCTTACATAATGAGCACCTTGAAGCAATGCAAAGTCCCCTTTTTTGTAATGCTTCATGAGTCAGACAGGCTCTCCTGGCTGGAAGCACTTCACCTTTGTTGGTGCCACACTCTTCCAAATAGACTTCCAGGGTCCTTTGTGAAGTACTTATAAACATGCGACTGTTAAGATGATAGTGCTCATGAGTTGTGATTCACATGTGTTAGTGCACCTCCACATAACTAAGGAGGATGGGGAAATTACAATCAATATGCCTGTTATTCCCTTTTTTTGTGTGTGGAGATTTTGTTTATTGGGGGAATGCTGAAAATGAAGAATCTGTTCCTTTGTGAGAGGTTGTTATACTCAGTTTTATAGTTATCTTCTTTTCGTGAATTTGTTTGTTTCTTTTTTTATATATGCTTATGGTAACAAGGTATTCCTAGGCGTCTTTTTTATTTAGTTTTAAAATTTGATGTACTTGTTTAATCCAGGTGTCTGAGAATTCAGGAGTTGTGGATCTACGCCATTTTGCACTTTATGCACTTGCTGGTCGGACTGGCCAACTACGTTGGAGCAGGAAGATAGAGGTTTCCCACTAACTCTCCTTCCCATAAATCATTATAGGAGCCTTTTCTGTTTCATGTTATTTTTTTTTCCCCAAGGAATAAAGATGATATAGTAGTGTCCCTTATTTATCTTTTGTGACTTGTTGTTTTCTGTTAGTTCTAGAATACCTTTCAGGTCTAATATTTCGTTAAGTATGTGTATCCTAGTGTTATCTGTACCATAGACCAATGTTACAATTTGTAATTGCATCATTGCTGGTCTGCTATTTGTTGAAAAAGGGCACCATTGAGTTAATGTCAATTTGGAATTGAATATCTTGTCAGAGCTGGCTAGATTAATTATTTGCGAAAATCTTACACATGCCGATACAACTTGAACTTACTAGTGTTTTTTCTAGCTTAGAGTTTGTGATGTGAACTTGGTCAGTTTGGGTATGACTAAACTTGAGAGAAATCTTTTAGATATTTAATCTATTAATGATCTTCCATTTCTTTTTTTTCCTCCTGATATTACAGAACATTCAGTCGCCATCTTCTGATGAATCTCTTCTGATTCCACAACATAATTACAAGCTTGATGCTCATGCTTTGAACAGTCGTCATCCTGGGGAGGTATGGCAACATACTAACTCAATTTTGAATGCCTTGAGCATCTATTGACAATTTTTTTGCTCTATGGCTTATATTTGAAAAGATCTATCCTCGGGTCCCTAGATCGGGTCCCTTCGGGGACATCCAATGTATATTTTTTTCAATTTTTGTGAGATATTAGGCAAGCTCATTGTTTTATTTAAAAATAAGATATATCATACCACAATAGTTTCTTGATAAAAGAAAATCTTGATTATATAAGTTAAATGAATAAATGTAGTTGCCAAATCCCCCAAATGGGGATGTCACCTTGTAGAAGAAGCCACTCTGTTTGTTATTTCTTTCTCCATATTAAGTTGATGCAGTCGATAGCCAAAAGAATCTTTCATAAGAGAGATCTACTTTGAGCCGTACTTTTTACCTATTTATGAATGAATGAACCAGTATCTATATAGATGAGATTTCATGGTGTGTATTATATTCGCGTATGATACTGCGTTAGGTAATGAACCTAATGGGAGAGATTGGAAATAAATCAAAATTTGAAGTGGCATTTTAGAGTTTGTGTTTAAAAAAAGTAGAAGTAAGACAATCTGCATTTACACTACAAATTTAGTTTTCATAATCACAATAACAGTGAAGAGAAATTACTCAAGATTGTAGTGCTTAAAAACAAACTATGCAGATTATCTAAGCTTAGTCTTTTAGGAGAGTGACATGACAGGTGAAAATTTAACAAATGATTGCTACAAAGGAGCCCTAAGAGAGTGTAGCAATAAACAGATACCTAACAACATCAAAAAGCAAGTTCCATAGAGTAATCGTGAGACCTACAATGTTATATCAAAGTGATTGTTGGGACTTAGTTACCTAACAATGTGAAGCCAATTTTTATAGAATAGTTATGAGACCAACAATGTTATGTGGAAGTGAATGTTAGAACTTAGAACTTTCAAGGACCAACAAATGTTATCTTTCCCTACTATTTCTGCCTTGTTTGTTGAACAATGTTTTATTCAACTCTATAAACATATTCATCTCTAAGCTAACTTGAATTGTTTGCAATACTAGTTCGAATGTCGGGAATTTAGAGAATCTATTCTTGGAGTTATGCCACATAACTGGGTGAGTATGTCATCTTATTGTTCCATTCTGCTAGTCGTTGCGATGTATGTTGGTGGTTGTGTTAATAAATACGGCAAATTCTTTTGGACCAGGATCGGCGAGAAGACACCAGGTTAAAGTTGGCACACTTCAGGCGACACAAAAGGAAGGCGGTTAAGAAAGTACCTGGGAAGTCCATTACTTACCCTTTCCAGAAGCCTGAGGAAAAGCATCCTCCTGGGAAGGACACTACCAAAAGAATCTCAAATGTTATTGGAAAGGCAGTAACTTATGCAAAATCGGCAAAGCCCAAAAAGGTGATGGTTTACTGTTAATTTTTAGCAGTTTTTTAGTTCTCTTCACTCTCACCTTTTTTTTCTCCAGAATGTCTTGTATTGTGTATTGTTTTTGGCATATAGAGATGGTCAGTAGAGGCGAGATTATACAAAAACTGGATTAAGCACTTGTAGGCCAGGTAGTGGTTGCTAAAGATTAGCGAGAGAGCGCTAAAATCTGGAAAGGAAATTCTGAAACAAAACTGTTTCTACTAGCCCTCTAAAATCTGTAATCTACTTTCCATGTATGCTTCTGTTATCATAAAATTATTGTGGTTCATTTCTTTACTGCATCAAGAAATGAACAATGAAATCCGGATCTTCATCTCCATTTAGACTGTAATATCTTTTCTAAGTTTATACAATATTGCTCACTGAAACAGTGCCTGTTTTGTGATGGAAACTGTATTTCTATGGAACCGTCTAATAGAGCAACTGTTTCCCGCTGGCAATTAATTGGAAGTTCGAATCATTCATAGATAATAAGCTAGACTTAATTGGTTAAATTGAGAATATTTTGACTATACTGCGTTCCTCAAAACATATCAGCACTCGATCACATTATCACATTCTCAGCTTTTTCTTCGTGCAGCCTTCGACCTATATACCTACTATTACCAATTATACCCAGCTTTGGTGGGTCCCTAACGTTGTCGTGGCTCATGAGAAGGAAGGGATTGAAGCTGTTCATATAGCAACTGGACGTACTGTGTGCAAGGTATGAACTGCCACATATCACATATCTGACGCCGTGTACTATGGTGATTCAAGTATTGCTGTGTATATGTACAACATTCTGGTTGATAAAAGTTCTTGATTGCATTGTCTGAGTAAACGGGATCTCAGATAGTAGCTGTCTAATAATTGCTAAGCATACTGCAATATCTTGCTTTTCCATAGAATATGCCAAATATGATTAACATGTGAAAAAAGATTTTCCACACTTTCTTAAACCAGGAGATTCTTTAAGAGGGAACTCTAGATCCTTTTCACCCTCCATCTTCTTGTCTGTTAGCTCATGGTCTAATGTGAAGTCATGATTTCACCAGCTTCACCTCCTAGAAGGCGGGCTTCATGCAGATATTAATGGCGATGGAGTGTTGGACCATGTCCAGGTAACATACAACTTGTGATGTATCACGTTCTTCTTTGTCCATTTCCAGTTGAAATGATTGTTTCAATTCAAGGTGTGAAAATATGGTAATGTTTGTCAAGCATTGTCTTGAAGTTACTTTATTTTTTTTCAGATTGAAATGAACTACATTGTCCGAGTATCGATTATCACATTTGGGCTTTAATATAGAATACTGGATAATGTCTATTAGCTTTGATATAAGAGCCTTTGCTTAAATGGGAATAAACATGGATAATGAATCTTAGAATAAAGTAGCAAATAGATTGCTCCATAAACCGGAAAAACATGTGATGAATGCTAGATGAAAACAAGCATAAGATGGATGAAGTAACAAAAAATCTTGGGACCCCAAATAACTGCATAAAACTGAACTCGGGGAAATAAGCTTTATAGCAGAGGTTTATTGAGGAAGAGTATAAAATATGCGCCAAGGATGAGATAATTTTGGAGAGCACTCTTTTCTCTTGAACTTATCAGTCTTCATGAATGATGTGTGTATTTTATTTTTGATCGCAAAAAAGAACAAAAATGAGTGAGCAATACATATCTGAGGAAACTGAATGTTAAAACTGAAAGTGAAAGATAAGAACCAATATTAGGAGAGAAATCAATCTCTCCCATATTTTCAGAGACCAAAGAACTAGCAGATTAGAATGCTATGTAAGGTATTTTGACTCTACATGAATGATGAAGGGAAAAAATTGGTGCCTCTGTAGTACTGTTATTCTAAGAAATCAATCAGCATTCTAATACGAGCACTTTCCATGAACAAGCATATTAGTCTAAATCCAAAAATATGTCCTTTCTTTTCTTCTCTAATTTTGGTCTTCTGCAGGTTGTGGGGGCCAATGGTGCTGAACAGACTGTTGTTAGTGGATCAATGGAGGTGCTGCGTCCCTGTTGGGCTGTTGCCACCTCTGGTGTTCCAGTGCGAGAACAGCTTTTCAATGCTTCTATTTGTCGTCATTCTCCTTTTAACTTATTCCAGCATGGTGAATTTTCCAGAGGATTTGGTCACACTTTTGATGCAAGTTCACTAGAGGTAGCAACGCCTATTCTCATCCCCAGAAATGATGGCCATCGACATCGTAAGGGAAGCCATGGAGATGTTATATTCTTGACAAATCGTGGCGAGGTATTCTCTTAACTGAGGAAAAAGAGTTTAGTTTTGACAGGAACACACAATTGTTTCTTCACAGTGAGTAGTTTGAATCCTGAAAGAAATGAGTTATCATGCCAAGGACATACTTAATTTCTTATCTTCCCTGAGATGTTTGGGCACATTCATTTTTATTCAATAATTGACTGCTGATTACTTGTCGTACTCTTTTCAGGTAACATCATATTCACCGGGCTTGCATGGACATGGTGCTCTGTGGAATTGGCAGGTATTGACGGGAGCCACATGGTCAAACCTTCAATCGCCAGCGGGGATGATGGAAGCTGGTAAAGTAGTCCCAACGCTGAAGGCATTTCCTCTACGTGTGCATGACAGTCAAGAATTGATCCTTGCAGCAGGAGACCAAGAAGCTGTAGTATTATCTCCTGGAGGGAGTCTGTTGACTACTATTGATCTCCCTGCACCTCCCACTCATGCTTTGGTGTCCGAAGACTTTTCAAATGATGGATTAACTGATCTTATCCTTGTCACTTCAAGTGGAGTTTATGGTTTTGTTCAAACTAGGCAACCTGGTGCACTCTTCTTTAGCACACTCGTTGGCTGCCTTATAATTGTAATGGGAGTGCTCTTTGTCTCGCAGTATCTAAATTCTACAAAGGGAAAACCTAGAGCAGCTTCTGGTCAATGGTGACAAGTGAAACATACTGAAGAGTTTATAGGGTGGCGTAAGCCATGAGATCCCTGACTTCGTGCAGAAAAAGATCTACCTCAATGGGATTTCAGTCACATTCATCGGGGAAGGGCTTCGGTTAGGCCAAATGGACTCGTAAGCAGAGAAAAAGACTTGGAACGCTGTAAACTTTTAGAGAGCTTTTTTTCTTCTGTCCTTATTCTCCTATAGGATTGAGTTGTATATTACTTCCAGACTTGTTGCGTATAAACTATGCCCTATATTTGGGGTTAGATTAAGGTAAGCTTTTCTGTCAACATTTCCTCCTCGATGCTGTTTTTTCACTTGTCTCGAAATCTTACAAGGACGATTCTCAAGGTGCACTATATACATCTTGCTCAAATCTGTGCATTTTTTTATTCGTCTAATGTTTCATAGCTACATCTTCCCCATGTCTAGGTTGATTTATAGCAATATAGTTCCATTGCGTAACGTATTGATCTGTGAAGAGACTCCAGTGTGGCATGTATTATTATTTTATGTCCAATATGAAAGGAAAGACAGTTCAGTTCTTTTCTGGTTAAATATTTCAAAACATATGCACTCTCCAATAGCTACTTACCTGCAGGAATCCTACTGTGCTTGTGTTGTTTCCCTAGATAAGTGCTCTAACAGAGTCAACACCTTAGAAGGTTGAACAAAACTTTACGGATAATTGAATAATACGATAATAAAAGAGTCTGAGCTAAGTTTCACCAATCAGATATAATTTGAGAGCAATTCAACTAGATAATGATGCTTGCCAAAGTTGAACCATTAGGGATGATAACCATATTTTGCATCAACTCTCCACATTTCACAAAGACCTACCTTGCTTAAAACAATATACATTAGATTATCTCAGAGTAGACGTTACACCAACCTTACTTAAAATTCTATATCAACTAAATTGTTTTCTTGCTACTAATATTTATATACAGTCAAACATCCTTCTATAATAATGTCGTTTGTCAAAAAAGTTATCAAAGAGATTTTTTTTGATTTGATATGTTTTATATAACCATTAGTTCTAACAAAGAAAAAAAAAATAACTGATGGAGAATAAGTGCAACTCTCTTTACCAACTACATTACAAGTGGAGTTTCTTTTTTTTTCTTTCCAATTATTCCCTTTAGTACACTTACACTAGTCAGTAGACATTTATTTCAATGGCCAGAGTAAAAAGAGAAAATAAAAAGAATTATCTACCTCGAACTTTTTTTAACCAATTTTTCAAAGAACCATTCACTTGTTGACTTTTCTAGTGAGCATTATTAATCTGGCTTTTGAAAAAGGAATAAGCCAATTTCACCCCATAAATCCCTCTGTCTTCTTCAAGACCCCCCCCCCCCCCCGCCCCCATGTGCCAACATCCCTAGCAGTTTAAACAAATATTGGAATTACCAAAAAAAAGAAACAAATATTGGAAAGAGAAACTATATACTACATGTAGATATCATGTTTATCTTTTACTTGGTGACAAATTGACGGTTTGAATTGGATTTGAATGAGTAAAATGAGATGAATCAAATTAATAAGTTATTGCTTATTTGCTTTATCTTGTCCAAAGTTATTTAAGATGAAATGAGTTAGGTCAAGATGAGCTAAGGAATGAGTCACATAACCTAATCCATCCAACTCATATCAAATTTTGATTTTTTATTTTCCTTACAATTTGTTTGATTATCAACAACAACAAAAAGCACATTGTAATTCCACGTGTAGAGTTCGAAAAAGATAAAATATACGCAGATCTTAGCCTTATTTTGAAAAGGTAGAAAAGCAATTTTCGATAGACACTCAACTAAACAAACAATGAAATTTGTTTAATTAACAAACAAATAATTTATTCTTTTTTATATAGTTATGTATAACATACCACACAAGAATCTTTTTTTATTTAAATATTTTAACTAGATGGATTGAGTTAATAAACCAGCTAACAGGTCAATAATTCGTTCAAACTTATACACTTTAAATGTTCCATGAACTAATTTTGTCGCCCTCAATTTTTTCAAATTTAATAAACCAGAGTAAGAATAAGCCTAGAACTAAAAGCTTTTATAATAATTAAAGGAGTATATATGTATGTATATAGGGTCATGTGAGTTCACTGTTTCCTGTACATTGCTAGTCTGATATAGCCTATTGCTATCCTTTTTTTATATAACCCTATCGGCCAGTACAAGGTATCGACTAGCAATAGTTATTAGAACCATTGGATCTAAAATTTGATGTATATATATATAACTGTGTATATTTGGAACTTTGTTCATATATAACAACGTTATTATTGCAAACCCTTCACATCCTTGTACACATGATTCCACGTATATACAGTAAGCTCCAATGTTATCATATTCAACTTATTAAATTTGACCCCACCACAGAAAGAAAAAAAAAACATGGGTCCTCCATGAAATCACCTTATGCTTCATCGAGAATATTTGGAAAAAAACACAAACAATGGAATTTTCAGTTCTGGCTAAGCTGCTGCATGTTCTTTCATTTCCTTTTGAAGAGTACACATTTATTTACATAATACTCTTTTTTTTAAAAAAAAAAAATTCTTGGCAGATCTTCCAATCCAAATAACAATCATTCTTGTACTCAAGTGTTGAGAAACTTTAGGTTGACCCTATGGAATGGAGCTAGCTAGGGGACCACTCCATTATCTTGCCTTGGGTTTGGAGATGATTCCTATATATATGTATATATATTTTTTGCTTTATAAAGAAATAAGACTAATTAACCTAGTAATCCAGCTTTGTTAAAAAGAAGAAAACAATAACCCTAAAAGGAAAAGATGCTACTCCTATAATATTAAATATGAAATGCTAGTGCATATAATCCTACTCCTAATACTACAAAACCCTAATTATACCCCCTTTCATTAAGTTGTCTTGTTTTTCAATATCCATTATCCTCCATTATACTTAAATCCATTGGCAGAATATAACGTTGTGGATCTTGAGTCTAACTATCCTACAAAAGTTATGGATTGTTCAAGTCATATTAAGAAGATTTTTTAACCCTTTTTCATCCGATGTAGAATATTTCAATAATCCACCTCACGTCCATGACTAGACATTTACTTTGATATTATGTAAAAAATAAACCTTGAGTATAATTGAACCCCAAAAATTAACTCAGGAGAGAATCACAGAATGTCCAAGTCATATTATTAAAAAGTTCACCCATCCTTTTTTTATCTGATGATGTGGAACTCTTAGACACAAAACTAATGTGAAAATTCGCAATATGTTGTAATACTGTCAAAATAATAAATTGGAAGGAGCATTATTAGATCCTTCCAATTGTTCCAGATTTATGTATGACTTGAAGACCTTTGCAATTTCATTAAATAGACTGAGAGCAAGTAGGCCATTATTCTAAAAGTTGAAGTGTCAGTACAATTGACCTAATCCAAACAAATATATAGTGGCGGACTATTAACCCAAATTGGCATCTTCTAGTTCAATAGAAACTTTCTACTCTTCTCAAACATCAATTTTCACAAGAGGACGTTATAAAAAGGTTTAATTCAACTAGGTAAATGATAATTTCTTACTTCTAAAAAGAAATGTGAAAAATGTGGGGAAAAAATATTTGTGATCAGTTGAAGTCTACATGTAATTCATTTCTATGTTAAAGATAATTGGTCAATGTTCTATTCTAACTTTGCACCCTTTTTTTGATTGAATAGACATGATAACCTCCACACCAAGGCTCAAAACCTTTGGTGATAACTTTAAGCTGGTATTATATTTCTTGCATGTTCAATCTTTCTCGCAATATTAAAACTTAAAAGTGATAGAAATTGTCGTCTCTCAAAATATAATTTTAGTAAGCATAAATTGATCTTTAAATAGTCAATTTAAACAAAAAAATCTGCATATTTTAAAATTTAAACATCTAAATTATCTCAACTAATTTTATATATCCAACTAAATTTAAATTTAAACAAAGACTCCGCTTAAAACTAAACTATATTGCAAAAGCAATTCTCAATAGGTATTGCTCCAAAAGAACCATATATAGTCATATGGAATGCACACTTTAATAATTCAATTGTCTGGCATGTTAAAGACAAAAAACGGTCTACAACATATTTCCAACATTGTCTAGAGCAAGTAAAAGTATTTGTTATTGTTTTGTTTTTTTCAATTTATCAAGTAAAAGTATTTGATGGTAATTAGCCAGTAAAAATGATAAATTTATCATAAATTTTCGCAGGATCAAATGTTGAAAAGGGAAATTGTAGTACATCAGGAGAAACCTGCTTTTGTTTTTGTTGCTCGAGGATTTCTTGAATCTGAGAAAAGTGGAAATCTTTCTTTTTTTGTTGGAACAATGAATTCTGTTTTTTTTCTTGTCCAAGAAAATATGATCGAATCTAATCGTTCAAAATTCCCAGGGAAAGTAAACATGCAAGCAATAATAGTTGTCAGCATTGGGAATGGGAAAATATTTGATCATATGATCTCGTCTTCTTTCGGCTACCACAATTGAAAACCTGACCATTCAGACTATATGTTCCCCATGATTTTTTTATTCATACACACTACGTAATATGCCTTTCGTTTGGCATTTGCAGAGTGAATTTAAATTTTATAAGTACGAAATTATATTTTTTTAATGAATTCTAAATTAATAATTTGGAATTTTTTTAAGACAAATAAAAGGTTTCAGTTATAATTATTAAGATTGATTGAATCCGTAAATAATACTCTAGCTCCGTATCTATTTCTTTACCTTCATTGCGATGCATGTTCATTCATTTTGAACTTTATATGCGCGCCAGCATTCGTGTATATTTATCGTTTATTTCATAATGGTACTGATTTTTGCCAAGTTTGTGCATCTTAAATTAATATTCTATGAAGTACCTAGTCTCAAGACAACTACCTACAAAAGCTTAGACAAATTGAAGAAAATCACCAATTCTTTCTGTCTACTACCTAGAATTTCTAAGGTCTAAATTCACGTTATTGAATACAAAGTCACCCTTAAGTGCTTATTAATGTAGGATTATTAAAATTAGAGAATACGACACTTGTACCTTATCACTTGTAAAACATCATAGTGTAAATTTATTTTATTTTATAAAAAATAGTTTAAACGGCATTGGGTTGCTCCACCAATTGCCTTGAAATTTATGCTCAGATTCTTTCATGTCATATCCACTAAACTTCTCTATCAATTCAACCCACATCAAGCTACTAATATAAGTTGAGGTACCATGGCCAAAACTATGGTATCATAACCATATAGTAAGCTCATTTCCCTAACTACGTCCTAGCGCGCTTTCTCTCTCCCTATATACTCCAAAGTTACTCCTGTTGAGCCTTCTCTTCCCCTCTACTTCAGAAGAAAAAAAAGAATTTACATGACACATGTGATATATATATAAAGGAAAGTTACTCATATTTCTCGTTAGTTGTGTAAGGATTACTAAGGAGATTAAAATGCTTCTAAGTGGAAATTATATGTAGAACATACCACGAAGTAACGTTTCAATTTATGTATCGGCTATTTAAACTTTCACTGAGAGTTCGATTCATCCATCTTGTAATTCTTTTCCCTACCCTGTAATAAAAAATAAATTTTAAAAAATGATACTATCTACAAGCACATGCAATCACATTCCTAAGTAGAAATAATGAGTACAAACATGAGATAGTTCATGTAGTAGTATGGTCCAAAAAAAATGTACTCCGACAAAAGGGAATAGCCCTTAGTTGATTAATGGCTTCGTATATCTAGACTAGACAAGGCCAATGCTGGACCAACCCAGGGAAATTTTTTAATACAAAAAATGAAAAAAATATTCAATGCCCTTTTAATTAACCTTAGTCTAAATTTTAAAAAAAAAAATAAAAAAAAGAATTCTATTAACAATTCAACGAATGGATCCCCTATGGGCTTAAACATATAATTAAACTACACTTATAGTAATAACCAGTTGATATAAATCATCAACCTTTTTACTAGAGTTCGTACGGCAAACAGAGAGTTTTAAGAGCATTCATATATACCATTATGAATTTATGATACAGCAGTTAGTAGAACTAGACCATAATTCATAAATACAAGTAATAATATCTTTAACTCATGGTGTCTCTCTTCAATTGCAATTGAATACTCACTTATTTATAAATTCAAGCAATAGTACTAAATGACCAATTAATATTTGTTGTCCTAATAGTAAATAGATAGAGAAATTACTTTTAATAGACTCTCACCTTGCATCTTTAAATCTATTTTCAACAATTAGAAAATATAATTTATGAGATGTTTAAACAGAAAAATAAAGGGAATAATAGCACATTTTCTTCATTATCTAAAGCAACAGCGTGACAAAATGAGTAGGAGAAAGTGACAAAATTACATGTACAGAAATAAGATGTAATAATGGTATGGTTGGTACAGGTGTTAAAACATTGCTATATCCCTTGAAGTCTTGGGACATATACATTTTTTTCCCCACACTTTACGTCTTTTCTTCTCTAAAAAGAAATCGAGAACACTGCTCATCTTTTCTTTTAACTTCTTCCTAAATGCTTCTAGTTTATGTTCGGACCATTAAATCTATCAACATATTGAATACTACGGAGAATTAACTTTTCCAGCTAAGAATACGGTAATTTTCGCTCATAGATACAAGCTCATTCAAATAAGGTCGTTACTAATCAATGAGTATGTACATATTTATTATTGTTTAAATAATCCTTCGTCGAAATTTACATGATACACTATTGGCTGTGCTTCCACCATTTTCCTGAATATTTAGAGATCAACAACTAAGAAAGTACTGGTTACCTTAAGAAATCAGACGCTATATTAGCTTATATCCATATAATAAATGATTAGTTGGAATTAGCACTAATCTCTAACCCAAGAGAAAGGTTTTAGCTGCATTAACTATATAAAAGACATAATTTGCTAATAATGATTGGGATAATATATCAAAATCTCAATTAAGGAGAATATTTTCAGCTATAACATTTACACATTCCAAACTTACGTGAAAGTATTATTTCCTTCTCAGTCTGTTTTTTCAACCAAAAAAATCATACTTCCTCCATCTCAATTTATGTGGATACATTTTGCTTTTAGAGATTCAATTATGAGAACTTTAACAAGTATTTTAAAATGTATTATTTTTATCCTATTCACATAAGAGAAATTGCAACTTGAAGTATTTCTCTGAAATATTTCAACAACAATTCTAAAATATTGAGTTGATGTACTCCAATTCTGCTTTAAAGATTAGTCAATATCACATAAATTGAGACGAATGGAGTGTATTTTATATTTGGAGATTCTTTAACTTTAAGCTTCTTATTTTATCATGTTCAATTAAAGTCACTAATTTTGAAAGTCTTTTATTTTTCTTGAACTTCATGTCCTATCAAACAAACTCTTCAAGTAACATAACAAATAACTGGAAGAACTAGCAAAGATGCAACAGAAGATAGGAGAAATCTGGAAAATGACAGACTGAGGAGAACAAAAAAGACCTTTCAATATAATTCAGATCAGATAGTAACAGGCAACAGCAGGTCAGAAAATTTGCAACGAAAGGGAAACAATTCAATTTATCTGTTGCAAACAGTTTACCACAGAAGTAGATATTGACAATGAAAACAGTAAAACACCTTGATGTATATATTGTGTACATAAATGCTCTTTAAATTCTTTTTTCTCTCTCTTTACT
Organism: Solanum dulcamara; assembly: GCF_947179165.1. Classification (NCBI taxonomy): domain Eukaryota; kingdom Viridiplantae; phylum Streptophyta; class Magnoliopsida; order Solanales; family Solanaceae; genus Solanum; species Solanum dulcamara. Next base: position 53,651,830 of record NC_077247.1, on the reverse strand, counting down.
TTTAGCCACATAATTAATTCTAACTTAATGCGCCTGCTAATGCATTTAATCAGACCTGAACCAATCAAAAGCAGCATTGCATTTCTTACATGCAAATCACACCTCTTATATACACAAAAGCTAATTCAAGATACAATGGACATAACATAGCAACAGATAAAATTCTCTTCCCACGCAGTTTAACACAGTATTGTAAGAGCCCGTTTTATTAGTTATTTTTAATTTTTTTAAGTGTTTGACTGATCAATTTAAAGTCATTTTGTGCTTAAAATAAATTCAAATGGACACTAAGTCAAACAAAATTTACTTTTCACCTTTTTTTTCATCAAGATTCACTTGTCAATTATATAGCTAGCATAAATTGGTAACCTATAAACTAATAAATGAATAGCACTTGAGTAACATGATAATATATATATATATATATAGTATGTTTTAAAGTATACATGTATTAAGTTAAACTCTTAACCATACACTTATTGAAGTGTTGTTTTGACAATGTCGATTAACCAAAGGAAGAAATACCTCCTTGATTGTCACTACATCTCAAAGTGAAGCACAAAGGGTTGAGTGCGATAGATAAGATCTCATCACCATTAACGAATGAGGCCTCACTTTCAAGACTTGTGAATGGAAAAATGCTTATAAGAAACACTTTTCCGTTCAAAGAATCTTATGTGTCACGAATTTAGATTAGTCAGAGTCCCAAATTTGATACTAGGCAGCGGGTGGAAAACAAAAGAAAATAGTATCTCGAAAGAGCAGGCAATATTACACGTTTATGGAGAAGAACAAGGTGCTATATTCAAAACACAATTTGTTTCGAACCGCCATTTTGATTTCATGAGAGTAACCTTGAAAACATATCCTTTGAATATTCAAAAATTCGAAATTTCTAAAACGGACTAAATAAAGTCAAACTTGAAAATAGTTAGGAAAGAATAAATAGCTTTAAAAAAAGGACAAAAATTAAATAAGAAAACCAACATTTCAGCTCAAAGCGAGAGAACTTATAAGACATTCCAAGAGGATTAATGGGAACAATTCAATTATGCTTGAAATTAGAACTTGAAAACTAAACACCATACCCTCCATTCTCACAATTTGCTCCTATTTCAACCCCCCCCCCCCCCTCCTCCCCTAATTTTTTTATGCCTTACCGACTACTACTAACATAACTGTATCCCATTACAGAGTAAAAAGTCAAATGTCAATTTTTTTCAGTGTGAAGAAGAATATTGAAGCTCATCAAGATCTTGGAGGTGGAAAGAATTGCGTACCAGCCATGAAAGTGTTGAGAGGAGCTGGGTATAATGAAGGATCCAGATAAGGCGATGCTTCGGGTGCTGCAGCTGCACCGCCGCCACCACCACTTGTAGCAGCTGATGTTGCGGTGCCTGCAGGACCAATAAGGTTATGCTGGTGACTAGCACTTCCACCACCGGACGAGCTTTCACCAGCAGCCATGTACTGATTTTCCGGACCTTGATCATATAGAATTCCCTTAAATACGTGGCCACCAATGTTAACAGCGGTTTGATATGCGAATTGATCCTCGGCATCGTCAACGGAGCTCATTCGAACGCAGTGGAATACGGCATTTGAAGTTACTTTTGCTGGAAAATTTCCCACTTCTAACCCTAACCACATCAAAACCAAATTAAAGTAAGTTTAATTGGCTAGAGAAGAATTTGCGTTAAATGAGGGAAAAAGATAGGCATGTGACTACACAGATATCAATAACATAAAGAGAAGAGAGAGAGAATAGCGTCTTCTTTGTCAGGATTACCGAAATACAGTGATGAGAAGTTTGAAAGAGAAGAAAAAGCAAAAGCTGTGGTTTCACTATTTAACTACAATGGAAGCTCGTTTTTGTCTTTTGTAATGAGTTTCTGTCGAAAACAATTTCTTTGTCATATACTCTCCCCAAATTCTTTACCGTCGAAGGTTTATTGCACTCAGTCTTTTTATCATGTTCACTCTCCAAAATACGCTCATGAAATTATACTGAGTATGTTTGTGTATAATGGAAACTCCTTTTTTTTTAAAAATAATCATTTCGCTCTTTGAGAAAGACTTTGTACGGGAATTAAGCTTTTAGGTCCTTCATATGATATTCGATAGTGTATATAAATATATCTTTGTGTGTATCGAGTAAGGAAGGAAAGACAAAATTTTACCAGAAGTACTGGAAGGTAATATACGAGTGCAAACAAGAGAGGAAGCACTTGGATCCTCTCTTTGCCTTTTGGGGTTATCTCTGTGCAGCTGCAGCGTTTGCTGCTGCTGCTGTTGTTGTTCTTCTTGTTGCTGGTGCTGTAAAGTAGACAGTTGTTGTTGCCTTTCCCTCCTTTTAGCGGCTGGAACCCAAGTGCTTCTCACATGGGTTTGGCACTGAAAGCCTCGGCTCTTGCAACAAGTCCTACATCTCATGTGTTGACAATCTTTTTTCGCTTGGTTCCCACAATCCTGGCAGCTAATTCCCCCTCCCCCACTCCTCATCATCACCAAACCCGATCCTCCTCCCGAAGGAGGTTCGTGATCGGGCCGAGCCACACCAGTAAATCCGCTGTGGCTCGGCCCAATACCTAATCCGACAGCCGCTGTCGGATAAAGATCTTGAAGCGGATTAATTGGGTGGCGAATCGGGGGCTGGGAATTACTAGTTTGCCATAACTCGAAGCCTCTGTATGATGTGGGCAACTCTTGATGATCATTTCTGTACAAGAACCAATTATTTTCTGGAGCAATTTCAGTAGTAGGATTATTGGTGGTGTCTTGATGAGGCTGCTGGTCTTGGCTGCTACTTGCTGTTCCACCACCTAGTGAAAAGAAGCCAGCCATTTCGTTTCCTCCTTTAAACCTTTTCCAAAATTCAATTGTGACTGACAATCCATAGCAGATCACGAACACTGGCTTTGATTATGACCCAAGAATGATATGGGTAGGTACCTCCCCCTTCACTTTTTCTTGATTTGTGAGTATAATAAAAGAAAAGAATAAAAATAAGTTTTTTATAAAAAAAAAAAAGAAAGAGAAATACAGTTATTGTCTGTACTATATAAGCGCGTGACAGGAACAGTGAGTGGAAGAGAGCATTTGGATAGATAAAAGTTGCAGCTTTTATGTTAAATTTTCTTGGACAGACAAAGTTGAGGAAGGGAGAAGACTTTTGTAGATAGAGATAAATCAAAAGAAAAAGAAGGAAGAAGTGTAGTCCTTTGAAGTTTACTTTTTAGGCTTGTATTATGTGGCTTGTGTTTTGGGAGCATTAAAGAGGTAGACATACAACTCTCTGCAACGCCGCCATGGCCAAAAAAGCAGCAAACGTCTCTCTCCTTCTCTCTCTATACTCTTTCCGTTCTGCAAAACACATACACACACTAATTACAGAGCCTCCCCAGTAGCATTCTCTCTCTATAAAACTCACACTTAAAAATCGATCGGTTGTTGTAAAGTGTTTTCTGCTTTTAGTACTTAGCTAGTGTTCTTTTTCTCTCACTATTACTTACTTGTGTTGCTCTCTTCATCCTATGGTTCACACACAAATAACATTCCCATCTGTCGGCTGTTATATTGACACGTGTCAACCACTCAGCAGTTGCTTCCTTACTCCTTCGTACCCCCAAAACCTCCTGCTTTATGTCTCAATCCATTTAATTGTGTGTTAATCAATACAATAAGATTGTTTAACTTCTTGTTCCCTTATTTTTTTGTTTCCTAATGACCATGCAACTATGCCCATAAATATAAGATTAGATTTTGAGCTACCGTATTAGATAGGTTCTCAAATATCATTTTTTATTTTTCATATTTGGATTTGACATTTTAGAATAATACTCTTGGTTCCTTTTTAGTTATTATATTATTTTTTTAAAATTCAAACTATATAAATTTTGACTAACATTTTAAGATATATTTTTTAATTATATTAATATAAAAAAAAATACAATTTATAATACTTTTCATATAGTTTTTGAATATATATCTAAAAATTTTTATTTTAAAATATCGAATTATTATAATTTAATTTAGCTTTAAAAATTAGTCAAATTAAATGTCGAAAACCGCAATATATCAATTAAAAAAATTATCTTTTCTTCATATATTACAAGGAACAAGCAAAAGCAACAAGTAAAAGTGAGCATAGACAATATTACGAAAATTCATTAGTGCAAATTTTTTTAATTAATAACAATAATAATAACTAGCTTTGTTTAAATATTATCTTTCCTCTTGCAAACAATCTCTTCACAACGGACAAACATTTTCAGATCAGATGACCAAAAGATAATTTTCCCTCCATCCAGTTTTATTGGTAAATTATATTATTATTTGATGTTCAATAATACTTGTCCAGTTTGTAAAATTAATGAATAACTTATCATTATTTATCTATTTTACCTTTGCAATCAAATGCTATTCATTTTTAATGTTTAGATGACTTTTATTTAATAAAGATAATTTGATAAAATTATCCATATCATTTGATGAATATTAATCCATATATCAAATTAATAGTGAACAACTATTGTTGGAAAGAGGGAGTACATAGAAATTTATTGGGCTCATAAATAGATGGTCTTTTTTATAGAATATAAAAACTCAGGATAAAATTATTTTTTAAAATCAACAGCTCCAAAAAAACATGTTTTTAGAGAAAAGAATTTTTCTTGCAACATTTTTAGATTCATTCCGTCCCTTATTTATATGTTTTGGGTTCCATTTCGCATACTAATGACTGGGAGATTATATTGTTAAAAATTATTTATGTAATAACTAATATTAATATTTTTAATTAAGGTAACTAACAAAAAAATTATTGTTATTCAATAATAATTTCTTAAATTAAATAGCAATTTTGATTTTAGATAGTCCAATTAATCTCCATATACCAATACATGTATTATTACTCCCGTTATACAAATCTTCTTTATTTCAAATTTATTGTGGCTTATCTTTGTTCATTAATATAAATTTGGCATAATGCATAAATATGCTCTATAACTTGGCTTCATTTCATATTTATGCTCTCCAACTTCGGGTGTGCACAAGTAGATACTTAACCTTGTATAAAATTAAACAAATAGACACACATGTCCTAAATGGCACAATACACGTAGAACGCCACGTATGACACAAAATTGTCATGCAGGATGTCATGCAGAAGGAATGTGTCTATTTGTTCAAGTTTTTGATAGTTAAAAAATCACTTGTGCATTAATAAAATTAGAAGTCATAATTGATAGCTGAAGCCAAGTTAATGGTCATATTTATTTATCATGTTTATAAATTTTTATGCTCTCCTTTATGTATTTCGAGTTTCTTTTTTATGATCGGCCACATGCATTTCATTAATGTCATTAAACTTCTTTAAATTACATCCTTTGTAAAAAATAAAGGGAAAAAATACATGTCTACTCTGTTTTTAGGTTAGTCTTTCCCTTTTCTTTTTTTTTAAGGTTTCGACGATGATTTTTCGTTTTCCGTTACAGCTCTTTGAGCTCATGCATGCATCAGATAATAATTTTTTTAAAAAAGAAACTAAATTAGTTTGTCGCGCAAAACAGAAAAAAGAATACATGTCTATTGGTTGGTTGCAAAATTGTTTTTCTACACTATTGAGCATATCTCAGAGGCAGAATGTATTACTATATTAGGATCTCCTAAATTTGACACAATTTATTGATATAAATTTGAATTACTTTTAGTCCTTATTATCCCCTCGATTACTTTGACAATTTGTTATTCTTCATTCTCCCCCACCCCTTTTCCATAAGTTTGATGTAGCAAAAGGTATGAATACATTCTTTTTTAAATAAATGAGATTGAACTTATTTATTTTTTCAAAATGACTTTTAATTAGGGTATTTTCCAACCTGAATTTTCATGTGTTATATACGATGATTAATTATATTCAAAATTTGTATTTGTTCTTAGTACACGGCATATTTTATCCCAACTTCTATTTTTTATTTTTTTATTTTTGAGGAGAAATTCGATAAAAAGTTTTACTGAAATTAAACTACATTACTATTGTTTAAATAAAGAAAGTTTCAACCTAAAAATGGTACTTTACAACAATAACAACATAATTCCACAAAGCAAAGTTTGTGGAGCATAAAGTGTACCCAAACGTTACATATACTTAGTAGAGATAAAGAGGCAAACAATGGTGTTTTAGTCAAATTCCTTTTTATAAATTTAGCCAGAAAAAAATGATTCCAAAATTTATAAATTTTAAAAGATAATAATTTTATTTAAAATGGCATGTGGACAAATAAATTCATGTACGTATGACAGCGCTGCTCATCCCCCATCACGTGAGATTTGTTGGGAATATCGAGGCTATCGAATGCGAAATTCGGGAGTAATTAGGACTAAGCAAAGCATAAATATGTAATGAATAAAAGATATCAAATTTAGAGGGATCGAAAGGTACTTACGTCAATTTCAAATGAAAATTTGTGTTTCAATATTTGAAAGAAAAGAAAAGCAAGCAGATACTCCCTCGTCCCATATTAACAAATCATAAATAAGAAGATAATTTTATCAATTCACCTCTTTAAAAACTTATTAGGAATTTCACAAATAAATGTGAACACTTTTAAAAAGAATTAATTTCAATAGCAATATAGAAAAAATTTAGTTAATTCTTTCTTGATTTAGTGAGGTGGACAACTAATTTGTGACGACTATTTTTAGAAAATGATCGATTAATATGTGACGGAGGGCGTATATGTCATGACCCCATAAGACCCCGACCGGCACTAAATTATCTACTTCCTGTGCGAGTGTGCTACATTCTTCCCTTTGAGGTTTATCTTTAAAAAATGTTGTTTTTTTTAAAATTAAAAATAATTTAATTCTCTCAATTACCTTTAATATTATAATTTATAGTTATACAAAATTCTAGATTTTATTTTAAATCATAAAGTTTTCAAAGTTTTTCTTTTTTTTCTTTAAATTTTATATCAAGTCAAATGGTGTTATATAAATTGAGATATCGTTAGCCCACAATTATACTTACTCATCACAAACAAACTCAAGCATTCCATATTCCACGCCTTGTCAAAAAAGGAATCTATGTGGAGCCTTGAGAGCTATTAATTCTCCTCAAATGACCTTGGTAAAAGATTTTCCTTCTCAAGTAATACTTGTGGGAGCATGGTGTGGTGATATCTATTTTTGATTGATCTGAAGTTATTAGACCGGAGAATCGTAATTTCACATTGATCTGAATTTCTTGTCATTAGAGTAAAGCGTAAGCTCAATCAAAAATCAGTAAAGTTTCCTTTCATTCATTTTGTGAGAGACACACAACACACATAACAAGAAGTCAGAAGGCCTAACTAGATCATACGCGTGTTTGTGATTCTTTCATCCAGGTTATATTATTTTGATTCTTTGTTTAGTAATTCTCTTTTTAATACTATCGTTCGTATTAAACTGGTCAAGAAAATATATTAGTCATAGATCAGAATCCTAGAACTTGTAATAATGTTCTTCAATCCAAACATCAATAAGTGAATTTCCCAATCCAAAAAACACCTAAGCCTATAGTTTTATTTGAGTTAGAAAACACCTAATATAATTTGTGGATTACTTGTAAATATTTAATATGCTAAGTGTTTAACATGATGCAATAATGATAAATAAATAGTGTAGTAGAGATGATTCCATCAATGTCTTTCTTTTCCCCCCTATTTCCGGAGACACTTTCAAATTATAATAATTGTTGTTTTCACGAGTGACTTTGAGTGGACATTTTTAATGTTGCACAAAATGTATCAATTTTTACTAGTGAATTTCATTACTCGATGTCATTTTTCTATGTCCAATAATATTGTTATAGCATGGGATTTTCCACGCGTTTGTAGTTTAAATTAGTCAAAACATGTAAAGAGTATAATAAATGTATGCATACATACATACATATATATATATGTGTGTGTGTACACGTCTATAAATTACACGAAATATTGCTAGGTAGATTTTGATGTAAAAATATTTGCACAACGGAAACATACTAGAATCATATTGCTTACATCAATAATAGATAACACATATGTTTATGCTAGAATACATAATTTTTCTGAAATTTAATTTGATAAATAACTCTTGAAGTGTGAGCAAATACCTTCAAGCAAATCTCCAAGTTAGACGACAGTTCTGTAGTCTTCTACAGTGATCCCAGGTTCACAGACGAACTCTCTCAATACTTGAGTGGGCAAGTATCACATAGAAAATCTTACATCTCATCCTTTTTAGGTTATGAGAACCCCTATATATAGGGACTTTTTTCTAGTCCAAAAAAGAGAAGAAAATAAGATTCTGAGTTCTAGTTAAATATGACACTGTAAGGACCACGAAATTAATTACTGAGGCTCCTTATTATGGAAATAATTCAAAATAATTAAATTTGAATTATTCTTACCATAATAAATTACAAATCATTCCATTAGAAATTCGTAATTGTACTCCTTCATTTATATCTCTAAATTCCTCATTAAACACTTATGTAATTTCCCATGTTAAGATTATAGATAATAATCAATAAATTAAATTACTGACGAATTTAACTTAAAGATTAATTTTCTTTAGAGCACTGCTTAACTTATTTCATGTCGAATTCATAAATACAGTTGCAAGGTTTGACACGATGAAAACTTATAAGCTTCTCAAAAAGGCATATCATCAATCTCTATATTGAGACATGGATTTCATCAGCTAACTTATTATTTCAGCAATATATATTATTATCATCCAATATACCAGACATATTGACCCATATCAGAATTTCACATTTTAATAAATCAAAAAGATAATTCATATAATATAGATCATAATAGTTATATCAAAATTAAGAATATAAGTACATTTAACAATTTAGAGAATATGTTTTGTCAGTCAGTATAAAACAACTATCTCTACTCGATCTCACTCAATACATACAAAATGCACTAGCACAAGAAGTTGGAACTACACCGCTCCCATAATCAAGATAAATTATATATAATCTTGTGCTACAATCATACCGATGACTTGTCCAATTTCCATCTTAGATTGTGAACGAAAATACTTTATACTTATAAGAACCGATGGTTTAATCATCTGTATATAAACTAAACTTCTATACACTAAATCATCTACTATATAAGTAAACTAATACATAAACGAATAACCAATTGTTCTATAATAAATACTATATCCAAACTCATAGTTAATAGTATACATCTCAACAGATTTATCTAAATAAAACATGAAATATTGTTCCCAGAACTAATTAGTTAACTTTGAAAAAGTTTTTGAGATGATATATTAAAAAACCTAGAACTGTGCTTTGTTTATTAGTTTTTAATGAATTTATCTTCCTATTTGTAGTAGTCAAGTTCATACTTGTTTTTTCTACTATAACCCCTTGTCTGTTGTTTGGAGGTAAGATTTTATGTTCCGTCGATGTAATTTAAATTTTCAATAAAATTTATAAAGTAGGTGTCCAGACTAAACCTTTCATCACCATGAGAGGCGAAAGCACGAGTGGATGGATCATTATCAAAAAAAATAAAAATAAAGTAGTAGTACTTGTTTTTAGTTCCTGGACATAAGTTGAAAGGGATGGGGGTTGACTGGTACAGTGAGAGCATCTACGAATTTCCAATTTTTTTTTTAAAATGATACTATTCAAATTATGATAACTTTGAATCTGTGATTAATAAAATAAGGAACCTCGCCCCCCTACCCTTAATTTGCTTCATATGGGAATAGAATGAATCGAATTGGACCCTCCACCCCAGTCATTTTATTTTTTGTTAGATTGGAATAGTATCTAAAGATATTTGCATATTGCCAGTTGCACCTGGATTCGTAAGAAATACTTGGAATTAAAATGATCTCCCCAAATTTATTTATTTATTGCTGCAGTTTTAATCTTTTAAATTTATCAAAAATGAATTATTATTATTTTTTTATCTCAGTTACATATTTTGACGGTTAGATCTAATAGGAACTGCAAAAAATAAAAATAAAAATTACTTACATTTGAAGGTGCAGTTTTGCGGATTTTGTTATTTTTTTAGTTTGGTATAACTTTTTAATATATATTTTTTGTTACTTTTCATCAATCTTTTTGTGTGATGTAATTAGTCATATCGCAGGTTATTATATTTCACGGAAATTTTCTATCTTTTTTTTAAAAAAAAAAAAACAATTCTCATAAAATCTAACCGCTAGAAGTCTCGTTGAAATGCCAACCTTCAACAAACTTAAATCCCCCAAAGTGTTAAAGGAATATCATCAAGGGACATTTTTGTCCTTTTTCCCATATTAACCCGTTCTTTAGACGTGGAATATGAGAAATTAACATGCTATTACTTTAGAGTGTGCTCAAAACATCTAATTTTTAGAAATCATGTGCCATACTGCCATTACATAAATAACATTTTTATTAATTATGTTTTCTTTATAACAATTTGTGGAATTAATTTATTTGAATAATTCAAAATCACATTATATATATATATGATTCATGAAAGAAGAAAGTACTCCTAATTAATAATTTCAACACTCTCAAAACTCGAATATAAAATATTTAATTAAAAAAAATCACATATATGATATATCTCACGTTCCTTAGTGCTAGTTTTAATAGTAATTTCTTAATGAGAAGTGATATTCCTTCATTTGACACTTGACGCTTTCTTCAATCCTTCCTTATACTTGATGATGACTCTAATGGAATCTCTCTTTGTTGTGACCGATTGATGCCTTGCTTCCTCCAACGTCTAATATATTCCTAGTTTTCTTTGTCAACCATACACTTTCCTTAATCAATCCACTAATTATTAGCATATTTTATCTGTCTGAAATTATTTGTTGTGTTTATTTTTTCAAAACCCTTAAAAGGAGTTTTAAATTATTTTATTTTTATTTATGTCTTAAGATATTGTAATCTCCCGTCATTGAATATTTACTCTATTTATGTATCAATACTCATCACCCTATAATTTAGATATTTGTAGTCATAAATAATAATTACAACTAAGGATAAAATGGAGAATTAATTAATTTTATGAGTAAATTAGTAAAAGTGCCATTAAATAGAAGAAGAAACAGATTTTCCTGTTGAAAATAAGATAAAAAAAATTTGCTTCTTAAAAAAGTAGAAGCGGAAAATTATTTTATTCAATACCAAAATATCCCTTTTATATAATATACATATTTGCCAATATATCTCTTCTTAATTAATTAGCATATCTCATAAGTTTGGTTAAGTTTCATTTAATAATATAATAAAATTTTTATTTTATTTTACATTTATACATTAATATTTTATCTTTAAATTTTTTAATTATATTTAAATAATCATGTTAATATTATATCAATATTAAATTATTATTTTTTTATTTATGTATAATATTAATTAAAATTTTGAATATGTAGATTTTAATTTAATATAAATAAAAATTTGATTAAATTTTTATAATATATATTTTTTGTAAAATTCTCTATAAAATAATCTTAATATTACAAGTTATTAATACTTGTCTTTTTCCGTAATTTGATTTATTTAAAAACACGTTTTTTAAAAAAAAAATAGTCAACCACAATCTGCTTATCAAAAATATTTTTCAAATAAATTAGTCCAACACAAATTATTATTTTTCAAAAGACTTTATTGAAAAGTTATTTTAAAATGGTTTTAAAAATAAACAGTTTTTAGCAGCAATACCAAACAAGCTTGAAATATGATTTATCTTTTAACAAGAAATGTCGATGCTACTCACCACGTAAGTTAAATCATAATTTTGGAACATTATCTAATGATTAAGGAAGACTCAAAGTTGGTTATTACAATTTGTTCAACGAGAGTCTAAATAAGTACTCTTTTATCGTATAATGTTTTTTTCTAACTTTTACATGAGTGAAAAATACCATTAGTAATTTTAGACCTTATGAATCTTAATATTTATTTTTCAAAAAAATATTTATTTGATTTAGTTAAAATAATTTATCAAATTGATCTAGATGTCAGAGATATAAGTAAATAAATAAAAGTGAGATCTTTTTAATAACATAACTTTTAAATGAAATTGTCACATATTTTTTAGTAAATAGAGGTCCTAAATTCGAATCATACTACTATCCATTATTAAAAAGAATATTCAAATGTTTGGCTTAAAATGGGCAAAACAAATAAAAGATTTATAGTTTTCAAATAACTGTGAGAGTCCGGAATTGGCATAATACATATATATGCTTTTTAACTTAGCCTTATTTCACATTTATGCCCTTCAATTTTGGGTATGCACAAGTAACACTTAAATTTGTATAAAATTGAACAAGTAGACACACATATCTTACGTGGAACAATACACGTAGGATGCCACGTAGGACACAAAATTTCCATGTAGGATGCCACGCAGGACACAAAATTGCCATGTAGGATGCCATGTAGAACGAATGTCTATTTGTTTAAGTTTTGAATAGTTAAAGTGTCTACTTGTGCATTAATAAAGTTAGAGGTTATAGTTCCCAGCTGAAGCCAAGTTAATGATGATATTTATGTATTATGCTTTTGAAATTAATTAATTCTTAATAGCCATGTGTAAGTTAGTAATTAGTTGGTGCATTATAGGAGAGAATCTAAATAGAAGTTGGGTCAGCTTTTGCCATGCTATTCTCAATCCAAAAGATTCTAAGGATCCAAAACAGCCGTAAAAAAATTACTCTGTTTTAGTTATTTTCAAATGAGTTTTCAGCATATTTGTAAATTAGTGTTTCATTGTGAAAAAGTTAAATTCAATTTGAAGCTATATTTTAAATTTGCAAAATAATTTATAATTTATTTTTTATCTAAGTTTTTACTTTTAAAGTTATATTTAAATACATTCAACTATTCAAGCATCATCATTACTTAAAAGATTTTTTTATGAAAGTATAAACAAACACAACTCCATCATCAACTCCAACTCTAATTCCATAAATTTCAAACAAAGTGAAAAGGTATTTAAAATTTACGGCCAAATACGTACCTACTAAAGACTCGATCTTAGGTTTTAGGTAAAATTATATTGGTAGTGCAGCTAATTAATAGTAAATTATACCGAATAAGGATATGGTTCCTTATAATCAGTTGGGACAAATTGAGATACGTCTTTAAATAATTGTTTTACGTGCCTCCATAAATAATTGATCATACGGAATATATTTTCATGCTTGGTGCCAACTTTCAATCCTTTTAAATGATTTTGGACCCTTTCTTTATTTTCAGCAGGTCATTGTTATTTCATCCAAGCTAGAGTATTATTGGTGATCCCCTAAATATAAAACAAAAGAGTAGCCTTTATGATAGATTGCTACTTAACATTATATATACTTTTAAATAGTTGGTGCGTCTGCAAATTAACTGTCGATAATTATACTAATATAATAAAGGGCCAAACCTAATTCCTACACAGGATCGAAAAAGAAAAAATAGAAAGATTGTAAAGGAAATGACAATGACTGTTTATTTGAACATACAATTTTTTTGTTTGTTTGTATAAACGTTTTGTACGTGTATAACTAGTCTATTCTTGGTAGATCTATGATAAAATGAAGAAACTTTTCGATAAATAAGACATTACATTGAGCTTGGTTAACATGAAAAGATACATTATATTTTTATGGAATATTAGTTTTTAATTGAAAACTAATATTCCATATCTTTTAAGTTTGAGATGAAAAATAAGAAGTGAAGGGACAATATTAGGCTATTCAACGTAACAAACGCTATATTCCTAGGGTAAGTTCATTTGTCCAAATCTGGATTGAAAACAAATATAACGGAAACAAAAGAAATGGAAAAATAAATATTTAAATAACTAGTCATGTGTGTAGAAATTATGAAGTATACGAATTACATGTCAAATAAAGATGCCACAGATCAATAAGGGTTCTTTAGTGATTAACAAATGATTTTTTATAATTTATTTTTTGTGGGGGGGGGGGGGGGGGGGATTCATAAATAGAGCTATTAGCGTCCGTTTTCGCAAAAATATAGCCAGATGTTATTTTTTTTAAAAAAAAAAACCTAACATTTTATTTTTCAAAACGTAGAAAAATACATTATATCCATGCATATAAAAAATCTAATCCTAACTTAAATCATGCGGATACAATATCTGATTGTCATCATACGTGTATGTGCATGTATGTGTAGTCAACTGTATGTATATGAATGTGTTTTAAGCAAAAGTTGGATGTAGGTCAACTATTTGCATGTAACAGAAGTAGTATGAATGTGTATGTATATGAAGACATGATCAACGGTATGTATGGCCAACTGGATCCAATCGCCAACGTACGTATTTTCAAACTATATGCGCCCTGGCTAAGTCTATGTATGGCAACTTTTTCATGCCAACTGAAACGCCGAAAAACGGATGATGTTGGGGGTGTACAGTGACAACTAGAATATTTTAGATACACATATTCGTGTAATAAGGGAATAAAATTAGCTACATCAAAGTAATTTTTCTTAAAAAGATTTAACGAAACGCTTATGGTTTAATCTGTTAAACAACGTTGAATTAAATTCGAAATGCGACATTGAAAAGGTAAACGTAAAAGCAGCCCCCATCATAGAGTGTCACTCGTTTTGATCGAAATCAAATTTAAAGTCAGGTGAATTTAGATGGATCGACTTCGAATGAACATATAATTCAAAACTTTGTTACTACTGTCGACGATATTCATATTATGGAACACATTGTCAATATCCGCCTCACTAAGCAGACGAATTCAAAATTCAAAATAAGTATTTTATTCTTGTAGGTATACACTTAAAAATTAATTTTTGTTGCATTGAATCCACAAAATTCATATTGATTCGTCTTTATCTCTTACTCCATCTCTAGTTTGTTGCGTGTATGGACAAACCTTGGATTTGGAAGATCCTTCAATCCTCCACAAGCTTATTAGTCTTCTCAAAAACAATAGTTCTTTAGTCTTGTATCTATCGAAGCTTCAAAAACACTGACTACATTAATTTTTCTTACCAATAAAAAGGATTGAAAGCTATTGATCTCATAAGTTCTTGAGAACTTAATATGGTAAATGGTCAATGCAATAAAACGTCCTATCACGAACTTTTCTTATATGTAGTTATCAAACTTTTTTAGAATTGAATAGTAACTAGAACCACAAAACTCTTGTTCGTCATTACTTTTGCCTGCTTTCTCAATATTTAGTTAATTTGAACCACAAATGTGTGGTCCATTAAATTAAATAAGTAGTTGACTTAAAAAAAAACATCCACGTGTGGAAATCAAAGGGTCAAAGTCTTCCAAGTCATCTTATTTTGTATGTATTTATCTAAACCCTAATATATTGTCCACAAGTTATTTTGTGGACCTTTCTTTTGCCTTTATGCACAAAAGTAGCAATAGTGGTGCACTAGATGAATTAAGTAAATGTTACGGGATGTCATACAAGCAGATTGTGTTGGTCAATTTTTATTATCCCCTAGCGCTCCTTGTTTTTTTTTTCTCTCTAAATCCCTCTTTGTGTGATAGAGAAAGATAAAGACTATATATGCTGATTTCAACGAAGTGCAATAACAAACAATTAGGATACGTTTGATGTGATAGCTAAAGAAAGATAATTTTGAGAGAGATAACCATGAATATGTAAATTTCTCCCTTTGATTTAAATCTATTAACTAGGTAGGCTCGAATTATAATTGTCATGTATATTAATCAAAGCTGTCAATAATGCTAGTAAGCCCCCATCCCATTAAAATAATTGGTGTCATTACTGTTGGAAATAATAGTGTTTACAAACTACATACCCCCAATGCGTTATTCCTATTTTCTTTAATACTATCTCTGTCCCATATTAAATTGGATATCTTATTAAAAATATTTGTCTATAATAATTGATCACTTACTAAATCAAGATAAAATTAATTAATTTTTTCTATTTTACCCTTACAATTAATATGATCTTTTGAATGTTAACAATTCTCAATATTTAGCTTTTTTTATACACTATGTATATTATATTGATATAAACAAAGGGCAAAATGATAAAAAAAAATTAATGTATTAATAATTTTTTAATGACCATATAAAATTGAAAGTATTCATCTAAATATGGGAAAGAATAGTATAAAAAACGGTGAAGAAATTGAGAATTAAAGACCTTTTCCGAAAAGTGTTTGATTGACAATTGAATTTTCCAATAACTTCTTTTTGAAAAAAAAGGTGCCACCTTAACATTTTAGTCGAATAGGAAAAATATCATCAAAAATTAAATTTAATAAGAAGAACGCATTAATTTTTTTAATGAAATTTATTAAATAAGTGTCATGCTCGATTATGACTCCAACTCTAAACATTTCCGACCCATTACGTGGGATTCATCATCAGTGGCAGAGTCAAAATTTTCAGTAAGAAATTTTAAAATCTAAAAAAATCGACACACAAACTAGCCAAAGAAGATTCGATATCTATTATTTATATATAAAAATTATTTTAATTATATATAAATAATATAATTATTTATCAAAAAAATTTGGAACGAACCCCTGAATGTGGTTCAGCCCCTGCTCATCATAGAGAGGACATACGTTGGCATTACCAAACATGAGAGAATTTAAATTTTTGAAAATTATATCAAGTATCTTTCGATATGCTAACGTAGAAAAGGTATGTTAAAATATCGAACGTTGTCTGGCATTTCTCGAGCCGTGTGTGTATTTGTTCCCTCTAGGGTTCACAACACCTCTCTCCCCCCTTCTGTTTCTCTGTCTTTCTTTTTTTTAAGGTTATTCTTTAATATTCTTCCGTCTTAAAATACTTGTTCTATTTATTTTTTAAAATTATTTCCACGTCCTTTGAATATTCATAGTTTTGTTTAACAAATAATTTCTTGTCATTGTATATCTACTTTATTCATGTGTAATAAATGAGGTGTGTGTATGTTGTATGTAATTTTCAAAAAAAATTACAACTAAGGATGAAATAAAAAAGAAAATTATCTTAAATTTTTAAAATGACAAGTATTTTGAACCAGATATTTTTAATAGCTAGGGACGACAATTATTTTGATTCATTCATCAAATTTGAGAAACTTAAACAATCAGGAGCAATAATCTAACCTAAAAGTAGTTCTTTTTTTTGACACTTACAATTGAGGATTACTCAACAAACTTTTTCCACTAATGTTTTTTAATATCTATTTAAAATCATATAATATACGCATTAATTTAAATAATTAAGGAATTAATCTTTGAATTCACAACAAGTCTCTTGTCATGAGAGTTGAGAGTAGTAATTAATTTCTCGGCCAAATGAGGAAGCGTCGGTGGCATATTCTGTTCCATTTTCTCAAAGGTAGTACACATAACAGAAACGAACAGGCCAGATGGCACATTAGGTGCCGCATTCTCTGGTATTCCCTCCTCCATTCATTTTAGTTGTCATATTATGTTTTTTCATAATTAATTAGTTTAATATTTAAAATTAAATGAGATTATATTAATTTAATATTTTAAAATTTTATAAAAAGAATCATAAATTATAATTTTTTCATATCAATATGATTAAAAATTACATTTTAAAATGTTAGTTAAAGTTCATATTATTTGACTCTTAAAAACAAAATTATGACAACTAAAATAAAGGGAGTATATGAAAACACTATTAAAAAATAAAGACATATTAAAGATTTGAATATTATTTATAGGTCCGAGTTTGAATTTTACCATAAACCATTTTATTCATACGGTTCGGAGTCAATTATTTGCTCCTTTTTTTTGGTGAATATTGAAATATGCTTATAAGGTTCAAATTCGAGCCAAATCTATTGAAATCAGATGAAGTCATTTAATTCTATCCACTCAGATAGTAAAAGAGATATCTTAACAAGGATGAAACCAGAAATTGAAATTTATGAGTTTAGAATTTAAATTATTAGGTTTTTAGTTAAATAATTTATATATATTTAATAAATTTATTAAAACAAATACAAATTTTAAACTAAAGTTATTAAATTTTACTGAGCTCATAATCTCTACTCTAGAGGTTTGTCCCTGGCCCTTAATTAGGATGAAACAATTAACCAAAATAATTGAAGCAAAATTATTGCTGTTGATGGAGGTGTAAGTGGGTGTCGGGAACCATTAAGAGGACTTTGATATTGATTTGCATGTGAAAAGTTAAAAAGTTATTATTTAAGTAGGTGGTCTCCAAGCTCTAGCTAAAGAAAAATGCATGCACATCCATCAAATAAAAGGGGCTAAAATTTCAAATTCATAGAAAATTATGATCAACTCAACCAAAAAATATAAATAAAATAAAATCAATTGGGTATAGTATCTAAGCTAAAGTCACATGCAAGGTCCAATAATGGACCCACTAAATCCTACTTTATTTTTCTCAGATTTTAAGTCACGTAAATTATAATGTTGATCTGCTTGCTGGCAAATAGCAGTAAAACTACTATAGCACAAGCAGTTGTAATTAATAATCATATAATATAATACTATATAAATATATGTATTATATTCAAGTTCGTATAAGTAATAAAATTAACAGCCGCAGTTTAAATTCAATTTGGTACCATATATTTTGGTACAACATCAACGAGCTTTTCTGGCATTTTATAGTTGATTCATCACATCCTGGCTCCATTAACTGTTCTACCTAAATTAACATAGGCCTATATCTTAAGAAACAAGTTTTAAATATTTATACAATTATAAATTATTTTATTAAAGATGCACAAAAAAATTTAAAATAATCATTAAAAAATGACATTATAAATGTAAGTTACGTAAAACAAAGGAGTATTATATTGAAATGCAATCGCAGAAACATTTAGAGGAAAGGTTTATATTTTCCATTGTTTTAGACCTTGTGCAAGAATTTGATGAGAGTCTCTTAACTTTTACACTACCAAACTTAGTAGTTAGCTGTAAGCTACACTACTATTTTAATACGGAAAGGTATGAAAAAATGTTTTCGAAGATCGTATAAGAAAACAATACATTAGTTCTATCAATATGAGACTGGCATGCCTAGAATTGGATGATTCTGGACCTAACGTACCTCTATTCCTATAACATAATTAGCTCATGAATTGAGAATTATCAAAATGATACTAGGAGCTTTCGATGTCAACGCAGAACATGTAGTAGTAATTTATGCCTTCTTGTTTAAATGATATTGTGCCTAATATATGGAATACCTCTCATCACAATGAAGTGCCTAACAAATTAAATTAGGAAGAGATCTGTTGTACACTGAATAATTAAATTAGGCAAGGACCCAGTACGTACTATTGTTAGTCAACTCTTAGCTAGCTATGGTAGGATACTAATCAAATCAATAAAGCACATGTAACTTAATAGGATTTAGTTTCCAACCGATGGGATAGTTCGAATTCTAATGAAATTTGCCCTAAAATAAGTAATTCTAGTTATTTCAAATCTCATGGAATTGGGATTCATCAGAAAATTAACTATCAACAAACAACAACTTCAGTATAGTTTCACAAGTGAAATCTAGTGAATGATCTTTATGGGTAGATAAGTTGTTTATGATCATGTGTAATCAAAGTAGAATTGAAAGAAAAATAATGATAGCAAAATAGTCGAGTGTTGTCATACTTTTATATGGGAGGTAGTTTCCTCCCCACTTTATGTGACACTATTTAATTTGATACAACATTTAAAAAAGAAAGGAAAGAATTTACAAGTTGTGGTTTAAACCACTTTTTGACTATTTGTGTAACTATAAATCATTTCATTCAGGATAACCATGAAAATATGACAACACTCAGCTATTTACTAGTACTTTTCTATACTAATCCTCAACTTCCATATGTTAAAGATGAATTTGAAAATGAATAAACAATATTTTAAAGGAAATTTGTAAATTATTTAATAGATATAAAGTTGGCCAAGTGCTCATATGTAGGTAGCTTGATTTTGTTTTGTACACTGCTATTGTTCTAATTAAACGTTCGTAAGAAACAATATTTATCACACACAGAAAAAAATTGTTATGTTAGTCCGGATGTTAATCTTGAAGTAAATATCCTACTAGGAGACCATATATATATATATAAAAAACAAATAAATGCTCATAATATTATTATTTAAAAAGAATCTAATCAACATTTTAGGAAAGCCAAACAAGTTGAGTTTAATTAACCAAAATTGTGACCTGTGTATTAAAAATGAAAGAAAATATAAATATGGAAAACCAAAACCGTGTGCTTATTACTATATTGTTTGATTTCATATTAAAAGCATCCTAGTAAACAAATGCAATATATAGGCTCTTATTTTCCTTCTAAGTCAAGCTTTCAAAAGAATTTCCTCGTAGTCAAGAGGGATTATATAAATAAAATAAATTAATTTTACTTTGTATTATGAGTGACAGTGATTTGTATCTTCTATTTATGATATTATATTGAATTGTATATCATTTCATCAAAATCCCTAAGTTGATAATTAACGCAAACACATGTATAGCTATTAAGTAATTAGAGTTTTGTTTGGCGTTGTTATTAAAAAATAGTTATTCTTAAAAGCACTTTTTTAAAAATAGTTGTTCAAAATATTGTTTTTAAAAAATAATAATTTGTATTTGATTAATTTATTTGATAAGCAGATTGTATTTGATTAATTTTTTTTAAAAAAGTGCTTTTAAGAGTCAAATTCTGAAAAAAGACAAGTATCAATGTACATCTATTATTAAGATTATTTTATATAGAGAAATTATTTTAAATATCTATTATAAATTTTAATCAAATTTTTATTTTTATTAAATTAAAATGTACATATTCAAATTTTCAATAAAAATATTATACACAGATAAATCAAAAAAAATTAATTAAATATTGATATAATATTAATATGATGATTTAAATATAATTAAAAATATCAAATGTAAAATAATACTATATAAACGTAAATAAATTAAAAAATTTATTATATAAAAATAAAATTCTTAAATGAAACTTAATCAAACTTTATTTTTAACCGTCGATATATATATGTTTGATTCAAGTTTTAAATCAACCTTTAACTATTACTACATCTTCAACTTTATATTCTACAAGTTAAATCATTCCTCCTTATAACACTAGCACAACTTACTACCAATTACCAATACACAAAATGGATTAACAATATATCATTTTTAAGTCAACATTTCATTAATGAACATCGGGTCATTATCAACGCAACAGACTATTCAAAGGCCCTTAAGCTAGGGTTTAACCTCAAATTCTCAAATATTTTTTGGCAAATTCTTTTTTGGTGAAGTTTTACTATGTGTTTGACCAAAAAAATTTTCAAAAATATTTGGCTGTTTCAAAAATATTATTTTATATTCATAAGTTCTAAAAATTATTTAAAATACCTATAAGTTTGTGTTATCACTTTATAATGAACATATTTCGTTAAAAAAAACTTATAATATAATTGATAACAATCAACAACAACAAAATAACAATATAAGTAAGAGCAGTACATTAATCGAATTAAAAATAAATTATTCTTTTTTTTCAATCTTGTCACTCAAACTATTCTTTTCCGGAATAGTCTGGTTATTTATTAATAGATAGAAATATTATTTAATGGTGTTAGTTGACCACATTAAAAGAGTAAGTTGATAAATAAATATTAGTTGGAATTAAGAAATGATAGGTGTTTTTATAAAATATAAAAGTTTGGGATAATTTTTAAATTTTTAAAACTTCTAAAATATTAGAACTTAGCCCAAATTCTAGTTTTTTCTAGAACTTGGGAACTTGGGATGTTTGCCAAGTAATGACAAATTATGTGGCCAAACATTAGTTTTCAATTTTTTTCAAATTTTTTCCAAAAACTATTTGGGCCAAACAACACCTTAAGTATAATCTTATTTCAACCCATAATAATTCAGTACTTTGTTAATCATAGCATGCTAGATACTATATGAATAAGGTCTAGATAAAGATTAATTAATTGATAGGTGAATGATTATATGCTATGGCATTATTGTGATGAGAGTTTAGCAATTTGGAAAAAAAAATAATTAGATTATACTAAGTGCTCCTAATACAGTGATGTTGACAAGTTAAAATGCGTAATTGAAATGCAACTAATTGAAAAGAAGCCAATGGCAGATGTAGTGTTCAAGCTTCGGATTCATTTGAATGCAATACTTTTGATATAGAGAAAAAATTATGTACAAATTAATTAAAATTGCAAATAATATGTTTGAATAATTATAAAATATATCATGTGTTTAAACTCATAAAATTTAAATCTGAATCTGCATATGTTAAAGAAGCAAGTAATTTACTAATTACTTTCAGCATAAATTGCCGTCCATAATAATAAATATACAGGAAATTAAATAGTTGTACAATAAAGGTGATGGTCCACCCAAACGACTAACCCGGCCCAATTTTTCACTTTCTTTTCTGATTTTTATTTTTAATGTGCCATTTATTTTAATTTATACATCTAATTTTGTCTTGATATGAATTTAAGAAAGTTAAAAAAATAATAAATTTTATGATATTAAATTAAAGTATGTGGAATGTATCAAAAATGTCCTTTTAATTTTGTGGTTCTAAACATGTCATATGGAAAGCTAGAATTAAAAAATTATTTTAAAAAAAAACAACATTTTAAATGAAATTAATTAAAAAAAATAAGACAAATAAATTAAAATGGATGGAGTGTATATATAGTAGCACCTATTTGCTTAATTTAGAAGGATCATAAGATTCTCATAGACTTTATTTATACTTTGGCTAACTTGACTGTTCATAACTATTTTTAAGGCAATACTACTAAATAACTCCTTAATACATGGTAATTTAAGAACTTCCATTATATTTTTTTTGTCAAATTACATAACTTGAAGAGTACTATTTTGGGGTCGTTTGGTTATCTCTATACAAATTTAGAAATTAAATTTAATTCGTATTTAATTACAGATATTAACTAAAATTGATATTATTTTTATATGAAATAATTGTTATAAACGATGGATATATTAGTGATAGCTCGAGTAACTGTTTGTGAACTTCCTCTACTTTAAATAAATATGATGAGAAAACAAACCTCAGCACAAGTGGACATTTTGTTCACTTGTGTCTAACACTAGTCGATATCTTTTTTTTCTCTTCTTCTGAGTTTTCACATAAAAAGTCAATAACCAAATGATTACAACTATGGTTTTATGTCTTTTATAAAAATATAAAGTCATAACTACTCATCCTACAGAAGAAATTATCAAATGGGTACACGCTTTACTTTTAATTTCTTTGTGACCCATTAACCTGCAGTGGGACATTCTTTCTTTTTTTTGGATCAACTGGGGTCAAGTTTTAAGGAAAAAGAAACAAATATGCTACTAAAATAAGAAGTACAAAAACAGGAGACAAAAATGTTTTCAACATTAGCTATGATGATTGCATTGACGTATTTTTTTCTTTTAAAAAAGAATACAATTTGGAAGGTTCTATATAGGATTTTAATTAAAGTTTTTTTCTTTTTTCATATTTATACCTTTCTTTATTTTTTGATTCTTAAGATGTTCTCACTTTCGGTCTCAAAGAAACACTTTTGAACACATTGGCCCATTACATTTATGTTTTGTCAAATTGCACTTTTAGAAGATAATTTCCAATTGTCTATTCGTAATCTTTCCATCTACATCAGACAACTGGCCATCACTTCGAGTGGGGAAAAAAAATAATAAAAAAAGAAACAAGAAAGAAAAGAATTTGAAGAAAACAAAAAATGGAGCCAACAAGTGGCGAATTTTTAGGAGATACTTCCAACATTTTGATGATTGTTGCCTTTTTTTTATTTTAATATAAGGACGAATTTAATATTTTAATTAAATTTTGTAGTTGTGGTAATTAATGTGGAGTGCTGCTTACCTTTTTGTAAGAAGAATTTTTATATCTAACTATTTGTAATAATTTGACTTGAAACTATTTATATTTCTTAATTTAATTTATTTATAGCTATACTGATATTTATATTTTATTTTAAATCACACAAGCAATTTCAAATATCTTCTTTTTATTTTATAATTTTATACTCAATCAAATATCTTCATATAAATTAAGACGATGGAGTATATGAGGCAGGATTATGAATTCGATCGAATTCAGTAACTTGTGTTTAAATTCTAAATTTGCAATAAAAAGTTCATTAAATATGTAAAAATTATTACTTTAAAATTCAGTAACCTAAAAAACTACATTAAAATTTTGATGTTATAACCTTCAAATTTTAATTCCGCTTCTAATTATGGGGAAGGGAAACATGAGAAATGATTTGGGAAGCTAATTAGTTGGTTGGGATTTGAGAGAACAGTTAGAAACAGAGGTTGATGATGCTAAAACCACAGCCACATTATATTATATGTCTTGACAAAAAGAACCGACCATACCCTTTGGATCAGAATCATCATATAAAAATCATACTCCTAGCTAATTAATCATCATCATCATATATCTGCAAAAAATGGAAGTATATATTTATTGTGGATGTCCAAATCATATACTATGTGTTAGTAATAATATAGTATACTTTTAATTAATAACGGGACCCATAAAAAATGTAACATTCGATCTGCTGTCACCTTCTTGTGCATGTGGCGGGGCCTCTCTATTTTATTTTGTTTGATAGCCATTATTAATATTTGTTTCTATTATTCATTTAATTTTAGCAGCCAATGAAATAATACTAAATACTACAAATATATTAAGAAAGGTCCCTCATTATTGTACTGGTAAGTTAGCTGACAGTCTTCTCATTTTGGAATTACTCACGTGAGAGCCCCCCCAACCTCAAAAAATAAAAATATATTATACAACTTTTTATCATTCCAACTTGTTAAACTTTATATTAAGTATATATTATGGCTCTAATTTGCTTACTTTATAAATGTCGTCGTCATGAGAGACAATACGCATTACGAACTTACAGCTGATTATTTTAATATTTTTTTACTATTTCTCTCCGAACAATAATAATAATCAAGCATGGGCTGATCCAATAAAGGAACAATATTTGTGTACATATTTTTTTTTAGTTATTTTGCTAATTATGAATAAATAGTGAACGACGTGGGGATGAACACGAAAAATTACTTTTGTCCCAATTTAAGTGATTCATTTCTTTTTAATATTATTTTTTAATTATTAGAAATAATTTAATTTTAAAATTTATTTTTTACTCTTAATAAAATAATTTAGCTAGACAATTATATAAGGATTGTCTTAGACTATAAATTTCAAAGATATTTTTTTTTCTTAAATATTATTTCAAGTCAAAAGATGTCACATACATTAAGGTGGAATGAGTATATATATAAGGGAAAATACATAAATTCCTCTTGAACTTATCCCGAAAAATCAGTTACACTCTTAAACTATTAAGACGATCTATTACACACATTTACTATTTAAAAGTGAAATACCATCCTCAAATGTGTAACATCATTCTCACAGTATATAGTGTATTACACTCACTACCACATCAGCGCCATGTCGGAATTTATATTTTTTTCTTTTTTTCTTTTGTTAACAATATTTTACACAAACTAATTTCTAATTAATTATTAAAATTCTCGAATAATTATATCTTCTTCTTCGCTAAATTCCACCCACTTTATCTTTCATCTCACAGGAAAAATCACGTCTTCAATTCTTCTTCTTCGTCACCCACCACCAAATATCACCTCCATCATTTTCAAATCTCAAATCGAAGTGCTAGATTTTTATTTTTTACAAAAGAATCTTGATTTTCTCATTTTCTTATCAACCCTAATGGATTAAACTTCAATTCTTTATAAATTTCAACTAGATTTGTTGTTTTTCTTTTTGAATTTTGAAGAAAATCAAGATTCAAAATGGGGGGTAACTGAAGAGCAATGTTTCCATTGAGTTTCCCCCGATGATGACAGTGGTAGCCAGAGGGAGATTTTTCGATGTTTTGTTTTCTCATACTTTGAGGTTGTATTGAAAAATAAAGAAATTGATAAATATAAAGAATGAAGAAGATGAGGATGAGGATAATGGGTGGATATGAAGAAGAAGAGAATGGTGGGATATACAGAGGATTTGGAAGGCCTTAAACCATTGAGTTGTGTTTCATTTCTTTTTTAAGGGGTTCAAACATAATATGTGTATGTAAATACAAACAATTTACCCTATATATAAATGTAATTTTTTATCGAGGGGTTCGAGTGAACCCCTCCGGAACCCCTAGATCTGCCTTTATTTTGGGGGTAAATAAAATTACTTTTAAATAGTAAAAATGTATAATATATAACATTGATAGTTTAGACATATAACTGACTTTTTAAAACAAATTTAAGGGAAAATTTATTCATTTTCCATATATATAAGTTAGTCCAGCTTCCCCCTTAGATCGAATTAAGTACAAAAAGAGTCCAAAAGAATTAGGCAACTAAGAGTACTAATGCATATGAGTTACACTGGAAAGTATTGACCTTTCATTTCTCTTTTTAGTCCATTATTTTCAAAATGACATTACTTCTCAATTGACTTTAAAAGGGGGGAAAAAATTAAAGAAGGATGAAACTGAATCGGAAGTACTAGAGCTCTCAATACGGGCTGATTTATTATTTAAGCAGGCCAAAAGATGGTCGGCTCAACTCATAACTATATAGGCTACGGACTGATCCATTTTATTTTAAAATATATTTTTTATAATTTAAATTCTAATTTTAAAATATTAACATAAATATCAATATGACAATATTAAATGATGTTTATTACTTATTAACCAAGTCTCAAATTTATAAATAAAATAATCTTAATAATACTTAATAAGTTTGGATATAAGTAAATATTTGCTTGTATGACTTCAATTTGAAGTCATTGTTATTTTATGTAGATCTTTTGAATACAACCGTACAAGAAAATATTTTTAATATTTGGATTTTTGAACTTTTTAATATTTATATGCATGATTAATTAAGATTTTAAGTTTGGACTCCTCTTGTATTTTTAATATTTTATTTTTAAGAAAATAGGATCTTTGATCGGAGTACTGGGAAGTCAAGATTGCAGAAGGGGATGAATCAAAGACGACTTCTCTCACGAGGTATGGTATGGAGCTTCTGACTTCCTTGTCCTTGATTGCACAAGCTAACCAGCAAGCCAACAAACCCGTTTTTTGATAGTAATCATGACCAACAGCCATCAGCTCTCGACTTATTGGTAAGATGAGAGCCTCAAGCCCGATTTCAGCTCTCGGCTTCTAACACTGAATTTTTTTTGTACATTCAACTTGACTTGTACCTAGAATAGAGAAAAAGGGTATCCAATTGAAATTCAAACATTTTTTCTATTTTTTGCTTAGATGTGCTCGGCAAATGCTAAAGCTAGAGCGTGATGGCAAGAATTGATCGAGCGAAGAATCACAGTTCTCAGCTGTCACATTGAGAAAGACAGGAAACTTACATAGATATACAATATTTAGAAAATATTTACCATTCATAGCAATATTATATTTTTATTTTCAGCATATACTCATAATACATTTATAATAAAATTTTAATACATATTACAGAGAATAATTTATAAAACACGTATAATACAAATTTTATTGATGAATAATATATTTATCACACATTTTAATACATTTATAATATATTGTGCCAATTTCTTACAAAGCAAGCATAATATATTTTAAAAATACTTATAATATATCTTTTAATATATAGTGCAGATTTATCATAATATTATTATATATTGTTATAAATAATAATAAATAAAAAATATCACTAAAATTAATAATTATTTATTAAAAAGTATTAACTCAAGTAATTTAGGCCACGGGCTAACCAACCCATATTGCTCAAGCCTTTCATACTAGCAGGCAATTCTGATCAGGCTAAAAAGTTATATTCCTAAATGTGTTCTAAATTTGAGAGGAGAGATTCTTTGTGTGTTGCTCAATTTGATATTCAAACAAGAAGAGAAGATTAGACTTATCGAGACCAAATATATTTCAAGAATTACAGATTAGACACATTGGACTGTTCAGTGTACTGCTGGGACATGGCATATTGGATTTTAGTTTCATTAACTTTATGCACATTGGATTGACAGATGTGAAATATGGGTATGTACAAAATTTCAATGGTTTCATGTGTAAGTGAGTCAGGCAAATGAAGACTTGAATTTTTCACGAGCATTTACCTAGCTAGGCTGCTAGCTAGCCTATATGATAATTAAAGAGGCTTTGGCTGCCTAACTTCTGTAACTTCTTTAATGACTTTCAGATGGTGGATACATAAATAACAATTGTTGTTTTCTGACACTGGAAAGTAAAGGACGACAAGTTTGTTGAAGTAGTTGAGCCCTTCTATCATCCATCGATAGGTTGAGTATTCGCCTCACGTTGAAGAATAAAGACACAAGTGAACCTCCAGATCAAATGGGGTGGGGAAAAGTTAGTATGTGTTTTACTTACAGTTTATTCTAGATTACCATACGATACTATTAAATATAATTATTTGCAATTACCTGATTAATCTTAATGTGTAAATAATTTTTTGAGTTGACGTTGTATGCACTAGCGTCTGGCTTAGGTCACGTGTAACATAATTATAATTAAATATTTTTGATATATATATATATACCAAGTGAAAAATGAGAAAATAAAAGCGTAAAACCCAGTAGGTAATTGAGAATTCTATAGAATAAGACACACAAAGATCCAGCAGATGAGCGGAAGAGTTGGATCTGGCCCAGTCATTAACAAGTCAACAACATCCTATTGTCTTACCATTTTTGGGCCTAATAACAGAGAGGGCCCTGCTTCAGAATAACCACTTTAGGAAACTGATTGAACCAAAATCATATGGATCAGTACTGAGATGATCTGCTTCTTTTTTGTTTCAGATACTGTAATTATGAAAACATAAAAGATAAAAAGAAAAGTAGGGATTATACAAATCTCATACTGTTAAAAGCTAATTACATTCATTTCTGTTATTACTCTATTTTCCAGGTTACTGCATCATGCTTGATATGAAGATAGTTTAAAGATCTTTTATAATATTAGCGCAATTTAACCTGTAATAGTAAATTATTCTATCTTCTATGAGTGGTTTTAAATTTTTGAAACTCCTCCTTGCTTCACGGTCGTGGACAAATATTGTAGGTCAAAAGTCAAAATATTGTCCGAAAAAAACAAAACAGGAAGAAGCCGTAGCAAACTAACCTTCCTCAGAACAATACGTGGCAAAATTTATTAAACTTGAAATTGTTTAATAAGTTATGGACTCTATTTGAATACTGTTGTGTAATTTGTCTCCAGTTTTTATAATTTTTGCATGTCTACCCACCCCGCAATAACTTTATAATATGCGATATATGTATATGTGCACTTCCCCTTTGGTGATCCAGAAGTGGGCTTGAAGTTTATTTGGAAGGCAATCTTGGGCCATGCTAGATTCTCCATTTACAGTTTGATTGTTCAAATGTCCCCTTATTTATTTTTTTCAAATAAAAAAGTTCCCCCCACCCCCGTTCAAGGAGTTAAATGAGGAATTCTTAACAGAAATAATATAAATATTAAACAACTTAACGAAATCAATACAAATTTGTAAAAACAAATCAAAATAATTTTCTTTGACGTTGGGAGCTGTAAATGAGTGTAATATTATGTAGGTTAAAAAAATTTAAATGAGTGCAACATGTTGTTTCCTTTCCCTACTCTGTTGGATCATTGATAACCAGCTTGGACTATTTCTCTCTTTCTTTGGCTTTCATCTTCCTCCACAAAAACAAACTGAATCCTCTCATCTCATTTTTCCACTTATTTCTTTTACCAACTTCAACATAAATGCTAATGCACAACCAAAAGTAGGTAAAAATATACAATAAAAATAATAATATTGAATGTAATCGAAAATCAACCAAAACATGCCAACAGCAAGAGCTCGTTTGGGTAGAAGATCATCCTCTTCTTCCTATTCATCAACTATTACTACTATAGTTTTTGTGTCATTATGTGTGTTGGGAGTATGGCTTCTCACCTCCACCTCTGTTGTTCCTCCCAAATCCACAACTCGAACATCGACTGATTCTACCCCTTCTTCTTCTTTTACTTCCACAATTATGAATGCCCACAAGACCATTTCTAACACTGCTAAAACAACTCCTGTTTTCAAAGACTCACAAGGAGACCTTCCTGATGATGCCCTTAAAACTGGTGACGCTAATCGGCCTCAGGATACTAACGAAATTGACAAGGTACAGACAGATGTCCCATCAGATATTACAAAGGATTCTGGAGGTGGAGGAGATACTTTAAATGTGAATGTTGATCAATCATTGCATAGTAATGAAAATGTAAAACCAGAGGATGAGAAGAAAAATGTGAATCCAGTTGTGGGAGAAAACTCTCAGGGATTGCATGGAACCAAATCTGTTGACGAGCAAGAGAAGCAGAAACAATTGGAGACACAAACGTCTGAGGAAAGTTCCATCACTCACAGGCAAGAGGCTGAGCAAATAACTGCAGGAACAGGAAAGACAACAACTGGAAAAGAAAACGCTGAAGAGGACGTCTCTTTGGATTCAGGAAATGATGCCCATGGAGTTGCAACAGATAACACGAAGAACATATTGTCAGATCACGAGCAACAAAAACGACTTGAGCAGCATCAACAACAGGAAGATGACCAAATGCAACAGCAACAGAAACAATTAGAAGAACATACTCAAGGGGTAATGAATAAAGATCAAATCAAACATGACGAAGCACCTATAGTAAAAGATGTTAAGATTCAAAATGATCACAAGGCTCCCGTAAACTTAACTAATAATGTACCTGTTCTGAAGAATGAAAATCACAAGGAAATCATTGTACCAAAAGAGTCTAAAGAATCAAAGAAGGCCTGGTCGACACAAGCTGATCAATCAGTGAACCAGAAAGAAAGACGAACAGTCGGAAAAAATAACCAAGACAGCAGTGTCCCAGAACAGAATTGGCAGCTATGCAAGGTAAAAGCCCATGCAGACTACATACCATGTTTAGACAACGAAGACGCAATAAAGAAGCTAAAAACCACAAAGCATTATGAACATCGTGAAAGACATTGTCCTCAGGAACCTCCTACCTGTCTCGTCCCCTTGCCTCAGGGATACAAGACGCCAATTGAGTGGCCTAAAAGCAGAGATAAGGTCGTTGTCCATTTAAACTACTTTGTTAGTTTTTAATATGAGATTGGGAAAATGTTAATCTTATGAGAATATCTGCTTTTATCCAGATATGGTACCATAATGTGCCTCATACATTGTTAGCAGAGGTGAAGGGGCACCAAAACTGGGTGAAGGTTTCTGGTGAATTCCTAACTTTCCCAGGTGGAGGTACTCAGTTTATCCATGGAGCATTGCATTACCTGGATTTTGTACAAGAGGTATGTTATCCATCACCAAGGTCTACAAAAACATCATTGGATGATCAACCCAAAAAGTTAAACAACATTTTAAAACTAACTACTAGTAGATACTACATTTGACAATCCATTGATGCTGCTGATTTATGTCAATCAACTGGTTGTAGGCAGTTCCGGATATAGCATGGGGAAAGCGCACTAGAACAGTGTTGGATGTTGGCTGTGGAGTCGCTAGTTTTGGTGGTTATCTTTTCGAGAGAGATGTTCTTGCAATGTCTTTCGCACCTAAAGATGAACATGAGGCACAAGTTCAATTCGCACTGGAAAGGGGAATACCTGCAATATCTGCTGTTATGGGTACTCAGAGATTGCCATTTCCAAGTGGAGTTTTTGACCTCGTGCATTGTGCACGCTGCAGAGTCCCTTGGCATGAGGAAGGTGTTTCCTAGACATTATATAATTTAGAGCTATTTGAACATTCAAGTTCTCATTTGGACTTCGCCTTTGAGTTGTGCATATGAATTCCTTAATAAAGTTTAAATTTGCAATGAAGGTGGGGCTCTTCTCCTGGAGCTGAATCGTGTCCTTCGTCCTGGAGGTTACTTTGCCTGGTCTGCAACTCCCGTTTACCAAACTCTTGAAGAAGATGTCGAGATATGGAAGGGTAAGATCCTAATCATTTCTATCCCTTGATGCCATTAGAGTAAAATTGACGCGTTTTTTTTCCTTCCCTTCGGCTCTTTATTACCAGAAATGTCTAGCTTGACGGTGGCCATGTGCTGGGAGCTTATAACCATAAAGAAGGATAAACTAAACTATGTTGGTGTTGCCATCTACCACAAATCAGACACAAATGAATGCTACGATCAAAGAAAACAAAACAAACCTCCAATGTGTAAATCAGATGATGATCCTAATGCTGCCTGGTAAGCTCATTGTTCTCCTACAAAATTTTGTTTACTCTGTGGAGTCTGTCTACAAAGAATAACACTGTAATTTCCACATATTTATTCTTGAGAAATACTTACCAACTTCTAATGAGATTGGAAATATTACACGTGTTTCAGGTATGTCCCCTTCAATTCATGTATGCATAGGGTGCCAAGTAAAGAAACGGAAAGAGGATATCGGTGGCCTGTAGAGTGGCCTGAGCGATTGCAGACGCCTCCATACTGGCTAAACCGATCACAAGTTGGAATTTATGGAAAACCAGCACCAGATGACTTTGCAGCAGATTTAGAACATTGGAAACGTTTGGTAAGCAAGGTGTATATGAACGGATTGGGAATTAGCTGGTCAAATGTGAGAAATGCCATGGACATGAGAGCAGTATATGGAGGGTAATTGACTTGTCTCTTCTTACCTCCGCTTATACCAAAAAAGAGTACTGACAAAAGGCTCCTCCTATTAATTAACAGGTTTGCTGCAGCACTTAGAGATGTCAAAATGTGGGTGCTGAATGTGGTGAACGTCAATGCTCCAGACACACTTCCCATAATATATGAGCGTGGTCTTTTTGGGATTTATCATGATTGGTGCGAATCATTTAGTACATACCCAAGGACATACGATCTTCTACATGCTGATCATCTTTTCTCCCAGTTGAAGAAGAGGTATATAATACTAGTAGTAGTTTATTTATGGAGTAGAATCATTGTAGTCAGTGCACTAATTAATGACTTTCATGTCGCATTTGTAGGTGCAAAATTGTTGCTGTAATGGCAGAGGTTGACAGAATAGTAAGACCTGGAGGTAAATTGATTGTCCGTGATGACTCTGCTACAACTAAGGAAGTAGAAAACTTACTCAAGTCTCTGCATTGGGAAATCCGGAAGACCATCTCCCAGAATCAAGTTGGAATACTAAGTGCACAGAAGACTTTCTGGCGGCCAAATGCTTCTGCTGCACCTACCTGACTACAGACTCTCAAATCATCTAAATCTGTAGCAAGCAGTTCTTACTATGCAGCCTAAAGGTCTTCATATACTGCTGCCAGCAGGCAAAGAAGCTGCTGTTGTAGTTAGTCATTTATTTTTCAATTTTAGTTAGTTTTTTTTTTTTTGATAGATAAAGAAGGCAAAGTGGTGCAGGCAAATGCCGTAGTTGTTGTTATTGATTAATTGCAAGGTTAATGTTTACATTTAGCATACAAATACATAATTACAACGACAGAGATCTGAAGTTCACTATCCCTTTATCTCTTAATTTTTATTTTTCTCTCTGTCACTTTCACTTTTTTCTGTGCGGATTGTTTGTATTTTTTTTGACTCACCAACTTCATTTTTGTCCAAGACAACTACCATCATAAGGACAACAAAGAGAACAAACTGCTTTTTGGAGTGTGTGCTCTGCGTCAACTTTGACAAAGATAGATTAGAAGACAGAACAGAAAATTGTCTTTGATAAGGATAGATAAAAAGTCGGACAGAATTGAGTTTTACTTTGACAAAGATGGAATAAAGTCAGACATATTTGAGATAACTAGGCATGAAACATTCAGTCGATCATAGGACTTAATCTACCCTTGCCAAATCATTCTATTGACATGTGAAAAGCTCATGAAAAATGGCACTTAGCCG
The DNA here is from genome assembly GCF_947179165.1 of Solanum dulcamara. Taxonomy (NCBI): domain Eukaryota; kingdom Viridiplantae; phylum Streptophyta; class Magnoliopsida; order Solanales; family Solanaceae; genus Solanum; species Solanum dulcamara. Next base: position 53,617,803 of record NC_077247.1, on the reverse strand, counting down.
TACCCACTGGATATTTCTCTAGATGATTGAGTTAACAGGTCGCCTTATGTATTAATCATGGCATCTTTTCATTCTTATGTCTCAATATACAATTTGGATCTACACAAGTTTTTCACCATGCTTTGCTCAGAAGATCTATCCACTGGTTCTAGAATTTAGATGCACATAAAATTGCATACCAACGTTTGAAATTTGAACATAACTGAAACAGGAGGAGAGTAGTACTAGACAATTTCTCTATTTCCACGCTTCAGTGTTATCACATTCCATTTTACTTTTGTTCATTTGTAAACAACCTACTACCGTTGCACACTGAAAGCTATAGCAAGTGAAGGTCATAAGCTCTGGAATTACGTTCAGATCCCTTGTCTTTTGTCCAAATACCATATTTTCAACATAAGAAATGAAACAAACAGCATATCAGCACACAATTTTTTGCTTAGACCTGGACCTACCAAACTTAACTAGCTCTCCATGAGCGCATTGCAGCTTCAGAACTTCAGGAAAGATGCTTTAACCTCTTGACTTTCAGTAATTTACTCTTTCTTAAGAAGACTTTGCAAATGCCCACTCTTGACAGCATTTTGTAGATCTAATACAAACAAATGAAAAGAAATCAAAAAAAAAAAGAAAGAAGAATCAAGTGTTACAAGCTGATAATATTTCAGAGAGCATTAATCGGACAACAAGAATCACAAAGCTTACCATCTGAACCACCAATGTGCTTCCCATTCACAAACACTTGTGGGACTGTGCTGCGACCCACCAGATCTAGAAGGACATCTTGAATACGAGCGCCATCATCTGAACAGATATATCGTAAGTTCGAAACAAATCCATAAACTTCCATCACTAGATGTGACAATCAATGTAGACTGAGTATAGTTCTTACGAGGAGGAAACACAGATAGGCAATGATATAGTCGATGAAACTTGTGTGTACTTCCATGAATAGTTTTCAAATACTTTATTTTTATTTCTTTCTACAGGTTTCAGGGGAGGTGTATATAGACAATAAATTACCTCGAAGATCAAGCTCCACCACAAATGGTTGTTCTTGAAGTTCATTGAAGATGCCTTTGGCACGCTTGCAGTACCTATTGTCAAAAGATAAGACAATTTAAACGATAACATGAGAAGGAACAAACTTCAAAACATTAAAATGCACTTAGAAAGCTATTTTGATTCTCAAATACAAGGTATTTTATGATTCTTCTTTCTTTTTTTTTGATAACATTGATGTCCAGGCCAGTTTGTGCGCACCTCGACTAATTCCATGGGATACCAGTCAGGCTACCACCTCCCACCAGCAACAAGTATCACGTAACTCTGTCAACAGATGAAAAGAAATCACCTAATATTTTTCTGTGCTGGAAATTGAACCTGAGATCTCATGGTACTCAACCCACGTCATTGACTACTAGGCCACATCCTTGGGTGCTTCTTTCTTTTTATGGTCGAGACAAATGTGTGATCCAGCATAGAATTAAATAAAAGAAGGCATGGCACAAAAATCTGATGGGATACAGAGCACCACTACAGCCTATGATGCCTCAAATCCATTATCTTAAATCTTATTCATGGATATATATTATATCTTAAGACTTTTATAATGTTTATTCCAAGCAGCACAGAGAGCATAATAAATTAAATGCTCAGCTATTACATAGGTTAGTTTCTCAATAGCTTCCTCCTTTGCCAAAATGAAAGGTCTGGTTTTAAGACCCTTTAGACTCATAACTATAATCAAACGAAGATGGAAAGGATGTAAAAGCTAAACTTCTAATTGTGTTGTGTGATCTTCATATATGCATACCAATTATTTTCAAATTTCGATAATGAAGAGGAATAAAAAGCACTTGATGTCCGGAAAATTTGTCTACGGCTACAAACACTTGATGTGATACTAAATTATAGTGCAAACGATATGGAATTGAACATTAAAATAAAGAAAGCAATGTTATCAGTCACCCTCTGTAGGCAACAAATAGAAACATACATATTAGCTCCTACTCGGAACCAAGATGAAACCAACGTTATCTGTCACCCTCAAGTAGAAAGCAAGCAACAGTGAATTCAAATGCAACGTTTCAACCTTCAATCATCATAAGAGTTTCATTAAAATCATCTAATCTTCTGTAAATAACTAACAACTTACAATGAGCTAATCCCATGTAAATGCGTAAATAGGCCAAAGTCTAAACGTAGTAAATCAGGCTGGAAATAGTCAAGCTGTGATCACAGCTCTTCTTCATTGTGCACACAGCCACCTTGGTGCAGTAGCAGCCTTTAATATTCTGCATTTGGTCTTTACTAAGACCAACCACAGCTCTTCTTGGCTGCTACTCCAGTGATCATATACCCCTGGACCTACCTTAGCAACAAGTGCTTGTGTTTTATACAGGTTCTAGTCGATTAGTCGAGGTGCACCTAAACTAGCCCAACACTATCAATATTGGTTGGGGGGGGGGGGGGGGGGGGGCAGTCTGATACAAAAACTAACCCGTAAAACTCTTTGTGATATTTCCAAAATTAACATGAAAGAAGATAAAACGCAGCAGAGAGCAAATCAGTAGAGTTAACAAGCAAAGCAGAACAGAAACCCCAGAAAGCAAAGAAAAAGATGAACTCTTTAATCCACAAGCTTTGCAATATGCTACGAAAGTTAACAATTTTCTAATCAATCCTTAGTTTTGATCATACAAAGATACTTACGGGCAATAGGATTTGGAAAAGATGGCGATCTTGTTAGAGTAGATGACATTTTGGACAAAAGCAGAAGGAGAACTAGAGGCTAGGGCTTCTGCTGGACCTTTCACTATCGCCATTACTCCAAATACAGTAAGCATCAGAAGAAGATTACGCTTGAAACAACCATTGACCTCCATTTTCTCCCTTTCTATTACACGAACAGTGGAGCGCTCAAAAAACTGTTGAGTTTTGGACAAAAACGAGAGGAACAGGGGTTTTAATCGAAAATTGATACTGCCAATTTTCTCCGGACGGTTACAAAACAGCGGGCCTTTTGGAGTGGGCAACCGGATACCGCTGTTAGTAGGAAGATCGTAATATTGTCCAAAGTGCCCGTTTATTATTTTGGTTGAACGACCCACCGGGTTGATCTGCATCATGATGAAGGACTTGACTGCTAATTTCACTTTAAAACCGAAAGCGACACCAGAAGACTAATTTTGGGCCTTTATGTATCTACAGAGTGCACATTTTTACCATGGGAAAATGTTTGATACATCATTTAGAGCTTGATGATGTATATTTTGTTATAAATGATTCATATATATTTTTATTATTATATGGAAATCTCCTGTATTGCAACAAAAGTTTTAAAAAAAAAAAAAAAACAGAAGGGATTCACTCTTCAACCTGCTTGTCAAAAATGAAAATACTTACTAGCTGAAGTAACGGAATAAATTATTATTTTTTTTTGATTTCTTATTAAAACAATAAATTTCATGTAGGTATATTTAATCCTTTTCGAAAAGTTAAAGAATATATTTAATTCTTTTTTTTTTGTTTCTTTTTTGATTCAATGAATAATTTGTATTTAGTATCTTACAACAACAACAACAACATATCCAGCGAAATCTCACAAGTGAGAACTAGGAAGGGTAGAATGTACGCAGATTTTATCACTATCTCATGGAGATACAGAGGTTATTTTCGAAAGATCCTCGGCTCAAAAATCACAACTCCAAGTAAGAGAGAAAAACAATATATCTACATAAATGGCAAATAATAATAATAATAAATAAATTAATAAATACATAAATAAAAATGATACAGATTTTATAAGAAAAGAACAATAATGATAGCAAAGTAACGTGATAATTAAAGGCAATAACAACACAACTAGTGTGACACGCCTAGATCTACGGCCAACCCTAAACCTACACAAGGCAAAACATCATTATATCCCTACCCCCTCCTCTACACATGCCCAAACCATCTCAATCTTGCTTCTCTCATCTTATCTACCACAGAGGCCAGTCCCACCTTCTCCCGAATAATCTCATTCCTAATTTTATCACTCCTAATGTGTCTACACATACATCTCAGCATCCCCATCTCCGCAACATGTATCTTTTGAACATGAAAGTTCTTTACTGGCCAGCACTCCACTCCGCATAATAGCGCCGATCTAACTATCATTCGGTAGAACTTACTTTTAAGTTTAGGTGGTACCTTTTTATTACACAAGACTCCAGAGGCAAGCCTCTATTTCATCCACGCTGCCTCAATACGATGGTGACATCCTCATAGATGTCCCCATTGCTCCGGATGATGGATCCATGGTATTTATTATCTTAATGATCAAATTTATTTTTTCTCTCAACTTTTCTTTTGTAAAATTTATCATAAATGTCCCATTTTCTATAAAAATAAATAAATTACAATATAGCCAGAAAAAAATTGTCTTCGATTTTTTTCTTCTTTTTTCTTTTTTTGATAAAAGTTTATTTTTTCTTCTTTTTTCATTCATAGTTCTTCTTTTTATTTCTCATAAGTTCACACTAAAAAATGAAATAAGAATAAAAAACTCAACTAATAATAAATAAATAAATAAATTTTAGATATTTAAAACTCAAATTAACCGCTGATCAAAGAAGTAAAAAAAAATCACATGTGAATACTATGAAAAGGATCAAAACTCACTCCTGAGGAAATAAATTTTGGTTATCCAACTATTTTCAAAAGGTGTTCAAATGATATCCATCATCACAATGTTATTAATTGGTAATTATATGACTCATTATTTAAGTAATTCTCAATCTTCATAGATGAATTGAACTTCTTGTTATTCATTCGTTAAAGAATTTGATGTCAACAATACTAATTAGAAAATTTAACATATAATTTTGGTAGGAACTATTGATTTACAATTAATATTTGCCTGGGTTTTGGTTATACTATTACATCAAATTTTAATCTTGTTACACAAGTTTCAAAATTAATACTACTATCTAATTACAAGTTGCTTTCGTATCTTGCTTACAATATTTGCCAAAACTAGTTTCCAAACCAAGGGAGAAAAATCAGGAAATTAGAGTAAAAAAAATATTAACTCTGTCAAGAGTAGAAAGGTAAAGTTTACAAAGTATCTGTATGCTCGTAAATCTGTCTTCAATAATCTAATCAAGAATATAGCAAACAACAACAATTCATATGAACAGAGATTGATTATATGAATTCTAGTTTCCAAACAAATCTAAGAAGGCTTAACATCTGGATTACTCTTGTAAAGCTTATTGTATTCCTCGAGTTCTTCATAATACATGTCCCACACGCATCTAACACATCCACTCCCGCAACAATCGTCCGGCAACGGCTTCTCCGGCGGCGGCGGAATGGTAACCTTTGATTCTTCCTGATTCTTCTCCGATTCCGTTTTGTTATTCATCGTTGACTCTACGGTGCTCTTGTGATTCGCTTCCTCGGCCATCGGACTTTCGAGTGCAGCGATATTACGGCCCGATAGAAATCTAGGGTGACGGAATCGGATCCGATTGACAGTATAGATTCGTCCAAAAGTCAGATCTGTTAAAGGCATGAGAAAAGTAGAGGCTCGTTGGACATTTTCCGGTGGCCGATGGCGAAGATTTTTGGTTCTCAATGGCGACGTTTTGGACAAGGAGAGGTCAGAAAGGGCCATTCCTCATATAACCAATCCGCGTGCACCTTTTGGGCCAGTCACGTGTTGAATAATGTGTATGATTAAATATAGAAAAAACAAAGGCAAATGTCTGGCTGCGGACAACTCTATTCGCCTACAAGCCTTATTGTTCAACTTGACAACTTTTCTTCTGTGCCAAATTGCAGTAAATATTTGAGAAACTAGCTATATTTATTGAATTTAAATAGTTATGTGTGGTATTTATTAAAAATAACTATGTTTTATAACAAATTTTGACTGCCCTTCTCCGGATTCTGCGCATAGCGGAAATTTTACTCCACCGGACTGCCCTTTTAAATAAGGTAAAATCAGTTATTATAACAAACAATTCATTAATTACGTCCATAAAACCCTCTAACTTATCATTATTTAATTAACAACTACTAATTTACTTATTAAAAGTCAGATCCCATTAGATTCCAACCATTGTTACGAAAATTTTGGGATACATATCTTTTTCTATTTTGTCTCCATTGTTATTATTCAAGATCCATAGAGGTAATCCATTCGAACTCTCACTATGCTACTTTGCCTATTCTTCTATTAGAACGAACAAAATCCTGATTCCAAATCCCTGGCATATTCATTAAACGTGTTTGTTTCTTCTACAGGTTTGAAGAATGACATCAGAAAGAGAACTGCAATTCTAAGTAATTTTACAACAATTACTTTAGTAATTCGTCTTAGTAAAAAATAAATAAATACTAAATAAATTAGACAATAATTCACAAGTTATTCATTGCTGTAGAACAATCACTTTCATGAGTACTCATTTATTTTGTTTATAATAGCAAGTAGAGAAACAAAAGGACTACCTCAATTGATTTGTGAATACAACTGACAATTCTCAATTTGTTTCACTCCCAACTTCCCACAGGAGCAAGCGAGTGACAACAATTAGCATTCTTACTGATTGGTAAGGCATTCATTTTGATGGATTAGCCTTATTTGTGTGAGAAGATACATCTGCTACCACCTTCGGTTTGTTCTGAATAATCCTCTCAATCCCAGCAAGAGCAGTATAAGCCCAAGATAGTCATAGTCGTAAGCCAACCGGACAAACTCCAATTTGAAATTATTCCACGGAGGATACCTTGGTTCCAACTCAATTAAGAAGCTCCTATGTAGAACTGCTTTTTCATGACTAAATGTATCAAAAGAGAACTTCCCATGGTAACGTCCGTAACCACTCTGACCAACGCCTCCAAATGGTAATGTGTCACATACAAACTGAAATTGCAATATTATGACAACTAAATTAAACATCTCCTTTTCTGCTTATATTTAGCTGAGGGCATGAGGATACATTTGAAAGAGGAGGTGGATCCTCATACCTGAACCATAGCATCATTAAAAGTCAGACTTCCAGAAGATGTTTCCTGCAAGATCTTCTCCTTCAACGAATCATTCTTGGTAAATGCATATATTGCAAGAGGTTTTGGCCTAGAGTTTATGAACTGAATGCTTTCTTCGATATTGTTTAACTGTTAAAAGAACCACTTTCTTGTCAGACATTTTGTTGAAAGAGATTTTCCGATAAAGTGGACCGAGAGTGAAGTCCTTTTACTCCAATTGGAAGCATAGATCAACATTTCTCAAGTAAAACATAGCAACAATATTTTCTTACTGTGATGATTGGAAGCAATGGGCCAAATATTTCTTCAGTCATAATATCAGCATCAAGTGGAGGATTCAACAAGATTGTTGGTTCAATGACCCTAAAAAATTCATCGAAATAGAATGAGGAACATGGTATGTAAGCAATAGTAGAATAGGATATAGGATACTGGAGTTACATATTTTCCTCATCTACTGAACCTCCATAAACAACAGATGCTGCAACTTTTGGATCTTTCAGAAGATTGTGTACTCTATCAAAGTGGTACTTGTTCACGATTCTGGCGAGATTTCCCAAAGTTTTCAAGTTTTCACCATAAAATCTCTTGATGAATTTCTCCAATAGTTCGATCTGATTTACCAGAAACTACAAAAATAAATAGGTGGCTACACTATCTGCCTCAAAAAGACCGATAGAATAAAACTTTTACTGAGAAAGAAAGAGGGAAAAGATAAATATAACAGGATAACAGCTCATGCCATTAATACCAGAACTGGAGCAAATTGTGTTTCCACGAGCACGTAATCGATTCCTATGCATGCTTGTCCATTGCATGGTCCCCACTTGCCCCCCGCTACCCTCTTGGCAGCCACCTTAAAACGAACATCGTACTGTGAGCAAAATATGAATACGTCTTGAACAAATTATATACTCTACTCCACATCATAACGCGACCCAAAAAAATTTGGTGCAATAACCTAGGACAAAAATATCCAATTGTACTCGAAACTATATGTCGATTTCCTTTCAATTACAACAAATAAAGTTGTCCCGTATGGGAGATGTTTTATCCCTTACAGTTTATAGCACTTTCTTTTTAGATGAAACATGAAGTAATCATTATTACGTTAGAGGATATTTAACCATTGGGAACCTGTAAATCAGAGGAATTAGATAGTGTGTCAAAGATGGTAGGACATTTTCCACCCAATTCTAGAGTTACAGGTGTTAAGTGCTTCGCAGCTGCTGACATTATGAGGCGGCCAACTCGTGGACTACCTGCAAAACAGGAAGCCAGAATTATATCAACACAAGTGGCTGTTCATAACTAACAACTCTTTTATTCTAGGTCATTCCTTAATTATTCTTATTGCTGAATGCCCTTCTCCAAAATGCTCCTCCCAAACATGAGAAAGATCATAGAAAACAAAATGGCTAGGCTATACCTGTAAAAAATATCTTATCCCATTTTAGCTGCAGTAGTTGTTCTGCTACATCTTTTCCACCTTCAACAACTTTAATAGCTTCTGGATCCAAGTAAAGAGGTATTGTATTGGCCAGAAAGGAGGAGCATTTTGGTGCCAGCTCTGCAGTTTTGAGGACAATTGTGTTTCCAGCTGAAATTGCTCCGATCACTGGATCAAAAGCTAGGGCTGCAGATGAAATAACAGACTAATAAACACAAAACAACAGTTGTGGACAACCAGCTAAGAACACAAAATACACATTAGTTTGGTTCCTGAACAGTCATTTTGTTCAAGGACTTAGTTTGTTTGTACAATGGTCAATATTTCTCCGCGACTAGAAAAGAAGAGATGGGACAGTTGCAGTATTAGTCAAAAAGATTTTACTCACAGATGGGAAAATTCCAGGATACAAATATGAGCACTACTCCCAGTGGCTCTGATACTATTGCCCCTCTTGCAGGAAAGAAAGCTAATGGTATTCGGCCCTGTTTATATTGCATCATTAGTTGCTGCTCAACACCTTAGTTTATAAGTTATAGATAAACACAAAATGACAAAATAGCTGTCAAATGACTGAGCAACATGAATGAAAGAACAATTTTAACTTTCACTAGCTGGTTAGATGACCAAGAAGCAAGTAAACATACGAGATATTTACCAGCTTTCACGCACAAAGAGTAATAGCATAGTGCAGTAAGAGCACTTTGACATCTCAATAAGGTCATGGTATCACAAGAGTTACTTCATTGCTATTTCTGGATTGATTGCTTTTGAACAGTTCATTTGAACTGCAGATTGTTTAATATACTAATTGTTGTTGTAACATGTTTTTGGAGGACGTGATGCAAGCTGCTAGTATTTAACATACTAATTAGTAACAGAGCAGAACAATTTTAATATGTTCCATTCTGAGTCTATTTCAACCTTTTCAAAGTTTTACTGGCCTGCTTGTATCTGTAAGACTGTTTTGGACAGCAAAACCTCTTAGACAATTCACCAGTAAGACAATACTTAGTAATCTTAACAAGCATGCTTGTAAAAATGAATATACCTGTTTCTACAATAGTTAACATACTTATTCAAGACAGAAAAGAGAGGAGCTATTACAGATAGCATTCAGAATGTGTTACTCCGTTTAGGATAATTTCAACGAAGATATCTTTTTGAGAACTAATTTCAACGAAGATGTTAGCCAAAGATTACTCTAACAGTTAAGGATGATTTTATTTATTTCTCAAGGGGAAGGGGGGAGGGGAAAGAATTACAAACCTTTTGAGGGGCCATCCACTTCTCAACACAGTGCAAAGCATTGGTAGCTGATCTCTTCACCACACCAACCTGAAATGAGTGGAAAATCAATCCCTTGGTCATGCATTGAATCACTAAATACAGCAATTTTTATTGTTTAATTCTCTTTGATCAAATATGAATTTCAAGTGTAAATGTCATTTCTCTGGCGTTATAGTTTGATCATTACAGCAGTAAATTTTGGTCCTACTCCTGAGGTAGGATGAGTCATCTCAGCATGTGCAAATCAGAAGACAGACAATGTCCCGGGATGCCTGACGAGTGTGCCTACCATTGATCAGGCACGTCCCACCTAATTATACCTGCTCCACATCTTCTACTTTCGATTAACTCAAACACAGCCGCTACTGCTCCACGCCTCTCAATGGATTCCGAAAATTCTTGCAACCATCTCCCACAAATGAAGAGGTCATTTCCTACTGATCAAGGATCGTTTTCAACCCCTAGCTATTGGACCCTCCTGGTCTTCTAATAAAAGGAGATTCTCAGATTCTTACCCAGCTACACTCTATTGCTCACTTACACTTTTTGCCTTAGCTCAGCTCTTGCTTCCACTTTTATCAACGCCTCTAGGCTCAACTTGTTTCGAAGCTTACAAACGATCATCAATAAGATCGATCCAGCATTTATTCTCTACTTTTTTCCATCTTTTTCATGATTAGCTTTCTATTGGAGCTGCTAGTCCTGTTCTTCGTTATTGTAGCATCTACGTATCACGTCCAACGAATACAACTTCCCATTGTGGGAAACAGCGATGCTAACTTACTTTGAGCAAAAATTTGCTTTACTACTAATATGAAAATGAACAGTGTACAAAACTAAAGCACCAGATGCATAAATCAGTTGAAAAAACAAAAAAAAATCGAGAAATTAGTTACTCACTTCATCACGATAAGATTCAACGGGGTGCTTTCCGAGATCCTGTTTAAGTGCTTCAAAGATCTCCTCTTCATTTTCAGCAAGGAGTTTGAGAATGGCTTGAAGCTGCGCTTTCCTCCATGCAACACCTCTGGTTCTTCCTCTCTTGAATGTTGTTCTCAGTTCACCTAACACATCCTCCTGAACTCCATTCATGGCTTCAATTTTACTCCAATATTAAAACTCTTCTTCTCCCAAATCAAACTTAAATATTAAGTCCTAATTTTGCTTTGCTGTTAGCTCTCAAGTGCTATTTTGCAAGCATTAAATGTTGCGTTTTCCAATAGAATTGACGTGGCGGTTGGTTAGGCCTTTGATTTCATACATTTCAATTTACAATTAATTTGGGTAATTTTTGTCGGAATGATAAAAAGTCTCACATTGATAATTAATGAGATGAGAGGATTCTTTATAAGGTTTGAATAAAAAAAATTTAGTTTTTAGGGTGTGAGTTAGGTCTAATATTGGGTGTAAGGTGAGTGTTGAATAATAATAAAACAAATTATATTGATAATTAATGAGATGGATAAATAATTTTTCTCTCTTCGGATTATCTTTTGAAGGTGAATTAGATGACTAATTTAGCAAATTTTCGTTGCTGCTTTAGGATGATGTATGACGCTACTGTATGTATACCAACAAAATTGAAGATTTACTTCCAATTAATAATATGCTACAGCTACGGACCCAGAAAAATAACGTGAAGTTAAGACATGATTTTGAAATTATTAATTTAATTTGTTTAAATATTTATTTGGAACGTATTTTGATCTCAAAATTTGATTTTCTTTTTTTTGTAAATATGAAAACTTTATAATCTCTAAAATTATTAAAATTTCTTCGGTTCTTATAATCTTATCAAATGAGCAAATTATAAATTTATAGCAAAGTATAATATGTTACTAGAAGGCCTTTCTAAGAATTATATTTCCTCTGTTTTAATTAGGATTTCACGTATAATGTATATATATGTCTACTTATTCAACTATATACAAGTTTGTAAGTGTTTATTTGTAGAAAAAATTATTAGGAAAAACATTTTTTAATAAATAATTACTGATTTTAGCGATACTTTTTATTTATTACCATTTATAGCAATATTATGATATATCTACTATGTATTAAAAGTGAATTATGCATGCAATATAAATATATTATAAGTGTTTTAAAATATATTATACTTATTTAGTAAGAAATTGACACAATGTATTATAAGTGTATTAAAGTATGTGATAAATAAATTATCCATGAATAAAACTTGTATTATATGAGATTTATAAATTATTCTCGCTAATATGTATTAAAATTGTATTATAAATATTCAGTGAAAAAAAAATATTATTGCTATAAATAGTAAATATTTTCTTAATGTAGTACATTTATGTAAATTTCCCTTATTTGTATACACCCAAATTTGAGAGACATAGATATTAGTTGAGGTTAAGTTAAAGAATATTTTTTTTGTATTATGCATTTTTATAGTTTTTTAAAAAGTTATAAATAAATAAAAAATATGTTACTAATTTTTTAAAATATATATGTATCTTATCCATCAATATCTCGAGACTAACAAGAATTTTTTTTAAAACTTTATAGTAATATTTATATTGTCAAAAAATAATAATTTAAGGATAACGTAAAAAAATATTAATTATTTGTATCTTGATTTTATAAAATGATAAATAATTAAAGATAAATATTTTTAATGTCTTGAGTAAATAATATGAAATGAAAAGAGTATTTTTTCAGTTTAATTTTTCAGTGCGAATTATAAATATCCACAAACGTTTAGAAATAAACAGGGTCACGCAGAGATCGGGTAAGCATTAATAGCAACATTTAAATCCGTTGTGGACAACAAAATCGCTGCCACATTTCTTCTCAAGTTCTCATAGGATGATAGGCCCCTCCAACAATAATTTGTCCAATTATAATTACTATTCAAGAATCAAAACTCTTAAATGCTTCAAACTAACTTGTTTCCACAAATTCAAAACTCACACATGCAGAAGAAACTACTCTTGAATTTATATCTCTCATATTGAATGATCTTTTTGCTTATTAATTTTCTTTTCCTTTGTATTATTGAAATTTAGATGTCTTAATTAAAATATAAAATTAATAGTATTTATAAGTTTAAATGGGCATAAAAAATTTAAAAAGAAACTTTTAAAATTTTATTGTCATAAGATAAAGATATACTCTTCGAGGTCCATTTTAAGTGTCTTTTAATCCTTTCAAATTTTATCCATAATAAATGTAGAAATCAAGATAATAATAATATTTTTTTTCTAATATATTTGTGTTCTAATATCTTTTGAGTCGAAAGTCTATTGAAAATATCTTCTTCACTCCATAAAAGGTAAAAGTAAAGTTTGTGAACATTCAATTCTTGCAAATTCTATGTACTTCTGAAATTAGACTAGATATATTATTATTATTATTATTATTATTATTATTATTATTATTATTATTATTATTATTATTATTATTATTATTATTATTATATACTGTTATAAATGAGTCGTGTTATCTTAACTATATATGTAATGATATTCTTATATGAGAGAGTAGTAAAATGAAAATAATGAAATTCGAACTTTTTTTAAAAATATAAAAAGTAACACTTTTTAATAGACTAAAAATAAAGTGGAGGGTGATTAATGAAAATGTATATCAATACAATATAACAAAAATTATCCAAAAAATAGACTAAAAAAAGTAAGCTTTATAGATTAAAGTGGAGGGTGATTAATGTAAATGTATATCAATACGATATAACAAAAAATATCAATTTATATAGTATAGTAAAAAAAAGTTTGTTCGATGAAAAACACTCCAAAAATTAGCGAGCAATTCACAAGTGGTGGTAATTGGTGGTGAGGATCAGGGGCGGACCTATGTGGTATCCAGGGGGGTCGGATGATCAGGGGCGGACCTACGTGGTATCCAGGGGGTTCATCCGAACCTCCTTCGTTAAAAAATTACACTGTATATATAAGACAATTTTTTAATTTATGAGTATATATTTAACATTGACCCCCTGAATATAAGCCAAGGGACTAGCTTAGTGGCAAGGGGGTTCAATATTTTGCCTTAGCTTGTCTCAACTCGCGGGTTTGAATCCGAATAAGCATATTTTTTTTTCCTGATTTTAGATAATAAAATGTTGAACCCCCTTCATAAAATTCCTAGTTCCGCCTCTGGTGAGGATTATGAAGTGATCATGTCACGACCCAACCTCGTAGGCCGTGACTGGTGCCCGAATTGAGCACCCAAACGTACCTTTATCCCAAATTAACATTTTAATCGAATAAACATAGGTAGTGATTAGAAAAGATTTCTAAATAGATCACAAAAATAGATGTAGGCACGAGGGCTGACAGACCGTCACAAAACACACAAAATCCAAACCATATATACAAAACCCACAACATAACTCTGTCTACAGACCTTTACAGATGATAGCATAGTCATATGACGGGACAGGGCCCCGTCGTACCCCTGACTAAAATATCCAAATATACAGAGATAAAGTCAGTACCAAAATACAAGCTCCGAACAAGGGAGCACTGTCAACGACGCAGCAAATATCCTAAACAGGTGGATCAGCAAATCGAACTTCGGTACCTGCGGGCATGTAACGCAGCCCCCGAAGAAAGGAAGTAAGTACGAAAAATGTACCGAATATGTAAAGCATGAATTGTAATAAATTAAAATCATAATCTGAATAGTATGTGCAGAAAACAAAATAAATGTTCAGAATTTCAAAATACTTATCATAATCCCAAATCATATATGCAAATACATATGCCGTATCCGGCCCCATTTCATGGGACTCGGTGAACAAAACGTGGTCGCCCTCCTGTCATTGGCGCCACAGCACATCATAACACCAGAGTAGGAAATATCTCCGTAACAGATCATATCATATCAGATCAGATCATATTATGTCAAATCAAATCATATCATATTATGTATGTACATGGCACAGCATAACTCCGTGGCATAACATACACCACAACCCATGTACATGTCATACCTGCCCCCTCACGTCGGGGCATGGCGAAAAAAATGCAGAGAAGTACGCTTGATAACATATCCTGGCCCAGGCTCAGTGAAAGAATGGTTACAGTATGCACGAGTAGAGTAGTGAGAAACTAAATGCAATTTAAAATATAAAAACATTTATAGAGACTCAATAGCTTAATCCTGATGACAAGTCATATAAAAGAAACTGAGCTATAATCATAGTGTACTTCTTTCCTATGTCACGATGGTCTATGTCAAAACAGTCTTTCAGAAATCATTTTCCATATTTCGAAACATAATATGGGGATCAATTGAATAATTGAAATAACTATCATTTAAAAATCAAGATAATAGTTATTTCAAGTAACCTTCGATTGTCACTATGAATTATACTAAAGCATGAATTATATCAAAAGATGAATTATACCAAAATAGGATGGCCGGAATCAAACTCATGTATCAAAATATAAAGATATAATTTCTAGGAATTTACGAACATTAGCCATCCTAGTGTCTCTAAGAATAGGAGCTTCTTTGGAATTTATACCTTCGTCCGTTTGTTTCATATAAATCATGCCAAAAGAAAGAAAGGTTAGCTTTACATACCTTTAGTGTTTATCCACACACAACATGTATATGCTGCCTCATACCTATATTAATACGTTAAGCGTTATGGTTAAGATATGGAAAGGCATAAAACGTTTTTATCGTTAGTAGATTATTTCAAACAAAAACAAAAAAAACTGGACAGCACCTCCCCTTAACTTCATCACCCTTTTTCGAGTATATAAAAGTACAACTGGGTTTTAGAGTCTAAATGAAAGTTTTAGCTCTATCAAATAGCTTTCCAAAACATCTTTAATCAACCAAAACGGAGCTTTACACAAGGAGTTATGCTAAATTTACTAACAGCAGTCCCATCCAAAAACGGGTTTGCAAAACACAAAATTCTGGGCAGCAACTCCCTTATATTGCTCACTTTTTTTCCCCTTTCAAATCAGTCATAAAATCCCCAAGCAACATAAATAATCACACCTTCAAATGCCATGTCAAGACAAGCCAAGACGATATTCAAAAATACTCCAAATCTGTCCATTTTAATATCAACACTATTTATGGAATTTTCTTGCTTCCAAGTCCATTTAATACAAGTTAATATCTTCATTATAACCTTATTGGTAAGTTAAGTCATCCCACATTCATAACACTCAACAACAATTCCAATCCACATACAACTACTACATCTTCCAATTATCCTTAATGATCCATAGTGTTAACGTTTTATTGAAACAATCCTAAAACAGCTCAACCAACATATAGTGCAACATATGACCTTCATTTTCATTAATCCTCCAATCTCAACAATAACAATAACAACCTATCAAAATAGCCCTTAACTACCAACATAAAGATGCTCAAAAACCTCATGAACACCTACCACAAGCCAAGCAAACCACCTATAATTTTTACACCTTATTTCATACTATTTTTCAATAATTTTCGTGACCTATTGCAGCAGCCCCTCAACATAAACATCACTCATTTAAATTCAATAAAGCCATGTTAATATCACCACAAGTCATACCATAGCCCACAAACGAATTTCAACCTCAACTTTAACCATTTAATCCCTTCATTCTCATCCCAAAATCCATAACAATAACAATCAAATACTAAGCAAAATTAATTCATTATTTTCCACACCAAAACAGCCCCAAACGTCTCCTACCATGCCTCAACATCAACACCCATAATTTCATACATTCATCAACTCACACAAGCTTCAATTACCTTCAAGATGAGGGAAAAACGAAAAAGGAGATGAAATCTTACCTTAGTTTTTTTTTTTGACATAATTTGCTTGAAAACTTGAGGGCTTGGTCAAAAACGTTTTTGCTTCTTTAATGGACCCATCCTTGCTGCCATAAACTTGAATAATCACCAACCTTGACCCTTTAATCTCTCCCTCAATTTCTTTCTCGTTACTTCTCTCTATCTTCATTTGTTGAAAATGAGAGTTCTTCCTTCTTGGAGAACTCTCTAGAGTTGGAAAAGAAGTGGATGCAGATTTTTGTCAATAAGGGGGACCAAGTGGCTGCCCAAGAGGCCTAATTGTCCCTTATAAAAATGTGGACCAATAGGAATTGGCCATGTGACAGTGGAGATCACTTTCATCCACTATTAACTTAATTAATCTCAATTAATCTCAAATTCCTATTTAATAATTCAACCATGGTTAATTAATCCCTAATCTTGATTAATATTTCAATATCAGTAGAAATTTGAAAACAGGTCGAGCCATTTTCAAATTCGGAATTAAAATTCGCAGCCAGCTCCTTTGTTCAGTAAATCAGTCATATCTCTTGATACCGATATCGAATAAATTACCACAACCTATGGTTGGAAAGATAATCCAATTATCTACAACTTTTATTTTATAAGGTTTCCCAAATTCCTGAGCCATGATGGCGTTATGGTCTTCCCAAGTCAGATTGCCCAAAAACATAACTTAAAAACATCTTTTTGGAGGGCTCACCCTTGGATTTGGCTCAAGGGTCCTCCTTGAGTTGTGTTTAACTCCACATATATTATACATATAAATTATCATATGTCCTTTTTATAAAAAATCTATTAAGTGGGCTCCACCTCAGTTCACGGTTAAGCCATCTATAGCCATAGTAAAACAAAAAAAATTCTGGGGTGTAACATCCTTTCCCCCTTTGGAACATTCGTCCACGAATGTTAAATTGATTCTAAATTCTCAATATTTTCTCAAGTGTTCTTATAGTTAATTATGCCCTTCACATATATCCTCCATTAGTCTATTCGCTTTAGTTCATTATAACACATTCCAGGTTCTACGAGTAAAACAAAATTCCACATGGGGTAACATTTTTGTACTCCAATATTCTTGCTTTACTCTGCTGTGACAGTCTGTATTCTGAAGTCATTGGCATCATGTGTCACTTTCTGACTTTTTCTTGAAGGTCTTTGTCTATCATTTTCTTTTATTTCTCGATCTCGATCTTTGGGTTGTCTATCAATTAGAGCTAGGGTTTCCTCATATTATGACCTTACCGTTATCCAGTAACCAATAACCC
The DNA here is from genome assembly GCF_947179165.1 of Solanum dulcamara. NCBI lineage: Eukaryota > Viridiplantae > Streptophyta > Magnoliopsida > Solanales > Solanaceae > Solanum > Solanum dulcamara. The sequence continues at coordinate 53,599,950 of NC_077247.1, read as the reverse complement.
ACTTGTTCTGATTGTCTTGGTTGAATTATTTCGTAATTTCCTTTCCCTTAATTAGCAATACTTTAGGCATAATATCTTGATTCGTTTCTCTATTTGTGACTCAAACTTTTTCATTGCCCCTTTACTCAAATTTGCTCTTAGCTCTCTTGCCACGCATCCTATTGCAATTTTCACACGAATATGTGTAGGTGCGTAAATCAGCCCACAATTATCTTAACGTTGCCATACTAGTCTGTATGCAGACCTTATATTTTCTCTTACCTCTTTCAGTTGATATCAGGGCTCAACTATGACTTTTGCCCTCAATACTAATTATATCTCTTTAGTTGTGCCTCAAACCATCTTATACTTTTCTTTGATATCTTGTGTTTCAGTAATCAAAAAATATTAATGACTTTATTTCAAATTAAGTGATTTTTTATTTTATTTTAATTATTCAAAATAATTGAATTGTTCAAAATTTATGATGAATATTTGATTCTTTTCCCTCAATAGTTGCCTTTTCAAATGAAGTTTTACTTGGGAATAACAAAAAGACAACAGTGGAAATATAATTTTAAATTATGTCATTGAATGTTTTTCTTAATTGATGTGCAATGTCTCACAAATTCACTTAATATTAAATGGGGGAACTACTATCTTAAAAACATTATATATATATAATGTAAGACAAATAAATACTCTCTCCCTGTTCTACCGTCCAAACAGGCCGGCCGTTCTAAGTTCCGGGGTTGGGTTACTCCATCCGTCTCATTTTAGTTGTAAGGATAAAGTCTTGCACAACCCTTAAGAAAAAATAATAAGGGATACAATTTGATTAATATAATCCTACTATAAATATTCTTCAATCATTATGGGAATTAATCTCTATTAATGGATTATTAAATTTATACATTAAATATCATAGAATGACGTGTTCTGTATTGAATGATAGACAAGGAATATCAAAAATATAACAAGAAGTCGTCTTGTAACTTTAAAATGGTCTTTTTGAAAATTATAGCAATAGAGTAGAATTGTAGTAATAACTTTTTTCACATTTCAAAATGACTTAATTACTAATGATAGAGTCGGAAAAAAGTGACTAATTGTTTAAATTGACAACTAATTTAGGGCAATTATTTTTAGTATACTTGACAACTAAAATGGGACGCGGGGAGTACTATGAAAGAAGAGGTGCAGGTAATGCGGTGGTGGGGACTAGGGATAGATGCTATCGAAGGTGTGAGTGAAGATGAAGTGCATAGATAACACAATTAATATGAAATATCACTTGTTTAACTTGTTCTCTCTACTTGCACTAGAAAAATTATTTTCCTAGTTTATAAAAAAATTATTTTGTTAGAAAAAATATTTATCAAAAAATTTTCAAACATGAAAAATACAAAAATGTTTTCCTCCGATGCGAATGCAAAAATACCCTTTTGAATTGTTTAAGAGCATGTGTCACGACCCAAGCCTAGGGCCTAGATGTGACATGGCGAATGAGAAAACCGAAAGTACCTCAAACAAGCCTCTTAGCATTCTTTTAGCCTTTTATAGGTAATGATGATAAATAAACAAGCAGAAATCATAATAGTAAATCTTCAACTTACATATGTCCAACAATACCTCTAACTATTAGATTTAACGGGGCTAAGACAAGTTCCTAGCTCACTTTCAATCATAATAGAAGAAATGTCATAGAAAAATATCTTAACATATCATAAGCTAGAAAGATAAAGGAGTATTGTTCCCGGAACATGGGAACTCACCAAAAGTAGTCTTCAACGAAATCTCAACTGATCCCTACATGGTGATATCATGTAGGCAAAAGAGTATGCATTAGTACTTTGAATGTATTAAGTATGTAAGGATGCATGGACATTGAGGAAACATTAAAACATTTATGTAATATGAAACATAATGTAATGCATGCATAATAAATCATATAGATATCATTTAAAACATTCATTTTGTGGGAAAATAACCATAACCGACATTTAAGACCATGCGAGCTATTATATGGAATCCAACATAACCCCCTACGTTGGCCGGGGAGACTACTTGCCAGGTAGAACTCCGTCAACTTCATTCATTTCTTTAACTTTAACTTTAAGGGCTATTTATGGATCCATTAGCCTAAGCCTACAAGGGCTCCTATGTTGGCACATAGTTAATGAGACAAGGGGTTGCTACTAGGATTCCCTTACCGAATCCCACCTCAATGCCCCATTCGGTGCTAAGTCAATCCCACTGAATAGTTTAATACTTCAAAATATTCATAGTATATAACTTGAGAATTCAAAACATCATATTCGGTGGAATAGCTCATTAAAACATTTGGTTATTCAAATATGCAAGAATTGTCCTTATTGCATAAAGAATCCATCATTCATATCATTTCATCATTCTTTTATTTCATAAGACTCCCTTATGATAATAGATATTGCTTTCATAAACATTCATTTGGAGTCAAAACTTTCAAGCCAAACTTTATTCAAAACATAGTAAAACTAGGTAGGTTCAAATCACTTCAACTTACAAACATGTGTGTAAATAAATATACATAAATACTTTAAAATTCATTAATTAAAAATCATTCTTTAAACAACCCACTATGAATTTCAAGAACCTTTAAATAGACAAATAGAGGATCCATCAATTCATACATATGAAATTATGTTGCATCAAAATAGAACAATAATCATTAGTTTAACCATGATTCATGATATTAAGAATAAATAAGAATTTTCCATAAGAAAATATTACTGAAAATCAAGAGACTTAATTGAAAGAGTTTTTGGACTACATGGATGGAAGAACTCATGGATAAACACTCACATAACTTAGAGTAATGTTTAAAGAAAATAAACATAATTTATCATATAATCAAAACAATTTAGACATGAGAGTGGAAGGAATACTCTCATTGAAGCCTTACATACCTGGAATCTGAAGCTTTAGTCGGAACCGAAAGACTTAATGAACACTCTTGAGTCTTAACTTTTCTCTTCGCCGGAACGTTTTGTGTACTACCCGGAGTATATTAATCACCAGAATAGTATTTCTTTACTACTAAGAACTAAAACTATATTTGAGAATGTGTAATAAAGTATATATAGAGAAGATTTGCTTGAGAAAGCTTAATGAATAAAATGAGGAAATAAGGTGGGTATTTATAGGTGAGAAAGAGGGACCTAACAATAAATAAAATAATTATAAAGAAAAATCTGAAAATTTAATGGAAAATTATGATGTCATGGATGATGTTAATTGGAGGACAATTTATGTCATGAGTGATATCAAATGTATCTAGATCTTTCCATGGTAGGTGAAATGAGTTATCTTTGACAGAATACTCCTTTTTGGAGCTATTTTTGAACAAGATAAATTCCTTATTAGGATTTGGTGTATTCATAAGAATTGTAGATATAGAAGTCTAGTTTCATGTCGTTCAAGAATCAACCAATTTTGAGCATCCTACAGTGAGATATGAATTTTCTTCTACAAACACTCTATTTTGTCACAACACACTGTCTTACAATAATTAATTTGTTTGACCTACTTAACATCCGAAACTTAAATTATGGTCTTCACAAAAGTTGTAGGTAATGATCTTGTGGTTACTCAGAAATTTGAATCACCCAATTTGGATAATCCTATAAAAAGTTATGCCCAACATACAGAGGATGTATCATTTTTAGGCGAGAATTGAAACATCGTATACAACATTTTTAGGGGATGTTACAACATGTTTGAATGAACTTATTTTAAGTAATTTATAAGTTGAAAACTGCTTATAATTTAAAAATAAATAAATAGGTGCAACCCAATTTATTTTTATTGACTTATAAACTGTTTTCAACTTATATATTGCTTAAAATAAATCTATCCAAATAAATTCAATTATTTATTGAGGCTTATTTTAAGCATAAAATGACTTTAAATTGGTCAATCAAACACTCAAAAAAGCTGAAAATAATTTATAAATAACTTATAAGCCAATTCAAATAGGCTTTAACTTATTTTTTTATCTCTACATAAGTAATAGATACTGAGCCTTTTTAACTTTTTTTTTTATATGTTTACTTTTTATATTTGAATATTTTAGTGAAATTTCTGATAATCTTCAAATTAAAAATTGAAAGCGAGAGATATTATCCGAACAATTACAACTCTAGCTTTTGAAAATTCTGATTCTGTGTCACTGCATTGGGCTTTTTTTTACAGGCCCTTTAGGTAATGGTGAGTGGGGAGTTGTCCTGGTCAAAGAAGCCGACATCACACGTTAAACAGTAATGATCATGAAAGCCAGAGAGACTTTCATAAAATAGGCAAAAGCTTATAGTAGTGCAGTTACTACACTTCAATCTTCTTTTTCCCGATATAGTTTCTCTACTAACCCACCCATCTCTCCACTTTTTTGCTCTTTAACTTCATCATCACAAGACATGAGCCTTCTTTCAGCATCAGATTCAGCTCCATTACAATTTCTACTTCCTCCAGAATGGGTCGTGGAAAGATTGAGATCAAGAAGATCGAAAACTCCACAAACAGGCAGGTCACTTACTCCAAGAGAAGAAATGGTATTTTCAAGAAAGCTAAAGAACTTACTGTTCTTTGTGACGCTAAAATCTTTCTCATCATGCTCTCCAGCACCAGGAAATATCATGAGTATACTAGCCCAAACACTACGTATGCTATGTTCTCTTTTTTTCTTTCTTTTCTCCCTTGTCTCCATTGGAGCTCCATCTAAATCCGGATACCCATTTGGGGTGATGGTCACAACAGAGTTTTCTTTGTAACCAAAATAAAAGTCTTTAATTTTTTTTTCTATCAGGACAAAAAAGATGATAGATCAGTATCTGAGTACGCTTGGAGTTGATATTTGGAGCAGTCACTATGAGGTATATTTTCCTAAATTCACAGTTTTGTGGGTTAACGTTGATTTAGTATACACTTGCTTAGAAATTGAAATATGTGCTTTCGATGTGTGTGTGCAGAAAATGCAAGAAAACTTGAAGAGATTGAAAGAGATTAATAACAAGCTAAGAAGAGAGATAAGGTAGTAAGAGTTCATTATTTTGCTGTCATTATTTTTCCTTCTTCTACATGTGTATTTCATATTATTTTGTTGTTGTTATGCTCCTATATTTGTATTCCCTTTTTCAAACTATTTGAAAACGCTTTATTTAAGCCGAGGATATACCAAAATCAACCTCTCTACAAAGTTAGGGTAAGTAAGTGGATCACACTTAATATACCATTGTTGTATTAATAACACCGTTTCTAACTTTTTTTTTTTAATTTGAGCTATTGAAGGATGGTTAACGAGTTTTATCATGTGATCAGTTTTTTTTTTTGGGTGTGTAATTAAGTAATGATACTGAAATGGCTGATGTTGGTGTCTGTTCATAGGCAGAGAACAGGGGAAGACATGAGCGGCCTCAATTTGCAGGAACTGTGCCACTTGCAGGAAAACATCTCTGAATCTGTTGCTGAGATTCGTGAAAAAAAGGTTATTATTCATACCTTACTCTTTACATTTTGGGGTTATTAATCAAGAATAAAGTTGATCCATTTCTGAAGCTAAATACACGGAAATTAAGTACTCATGATGTCTTCTTTTATCAAAATTGTGAACTAGTGTATATTAATTTTAGATGCAAAGTTCACTTTATTTTGAGTCTAGAGAATAGAGAAGCATTCAACTTCTATTTGAAGTAAAGGCAACAAATCTTTTTAGCTTGGACCGATTTAATTTCAACATTAGTGAATACAACATTGCCATTTTAATAGTTCTTCAAGTTGGTCTTGTTCTTCTTGCAAAAAATGCCAAACATTTTGTGATAGGTGCAGCTTTGAGCATTCAAGGTTAGACACAAGGTCATTTGTAATACGTTTAGGTCTCCATATCTAACCAGGAATGTCTGGGTATCGAAATATGCGTTTATAAAATTCATGACCAGTTCTATCACAAAAATGACATGTTTGGTAGAATTGCTCCTCAGTGTTAGACTGATAGTCGGCTTGCCTAAATTAGATTTTTCACTCTTAAAATTCATTTCAGTTGACTGACTAGAGCTAGTCGAGTAATCTATCTTAGTATTGGTGACAGACTGATATGTAGACCTACTACAGGCAGGTTTGACACTGGCAGGATCTTTACTGGTTGACTTCATATCATGAGTCGATTGGTTAGATCTGATAGAGGATTTGCGCATGCTATTAAGTCGCATTTCCAATCCCTGAAGGAAATTCTTTTCTATTTCACATAATTCCAATTTTATTTCCTAGTCTTCCTTTTCTTTTTGCAAACTTCTAAGTTCATCGAACACACGATTTAAATCAGATATGGTGCATTCTAGTAATTTCTGAAGTTTATTACAGTTATTGCAAATTTGAGATCTTACCTCGCTAGTTTCCCCAATTGTCATAAAGTATATATTGGCCATTTCTTCCTTTTCGTTGTCTGAGTTATCTTCATCACTCCAATTGCTGGAAGCTTTATTTCGTTGATAGCTTTTGGAGTATTTCTTTCTTGACTCCGGACAATCGTCAACTATATGACCATATTTTCCACATTCATAGCATTTTCCATCATTGTTGTTTTGATCAGTAATATATTTTTCTTTGAAATTTTACTTGCCTCGTATACTGTTTCTAGATCTTCTTAAGGAATCCACAATAGATCTAGTTATCATAGCAATCTCTTAGATCACCCAGATCTTCTTCTTCTTCTTCTTCTCCTTCTGTAGCCTTGAATGCAACCATTTTCTTTTTATTTTCATCTTGCCCTAGTTTTTGTTAGATGCGCCTTTTCAAAGACAATTATGTGTCTCCGCTTACTTTTTCATAAGTAAGAATGATGAGATTCTTACTTTCTAGAACAACTACTTTAGCGTGCCATTTGTTGGGTAACAAACCCATCCCACATCAGATAGAGAAGAAGAATTGTATCAATATATAAGTGTTTACCCAACTCCATTAGTATGAGGCCTTTTGGAAAGTGCCCAAAAATAAATCCGTGAGGGCTTGTGCCAAAGGGGACAATATCATACTAATGTGGAATTAGGATGGCGGTATGCGTGGTCCCAACATGTGGTATCAGAGCCTAGGTTTAGGTGTGTCGGAATAGTGGACTGTGTTTTGTGAGAAGTTCTGGTGTGACAACAGGACCAAAGATCTGTAGGGTTGCCTTGTGTCGAAAGTCTTCCTGTCAACTGGTGTTTTAGGCGGCGTGTCCCGTTGGGATACTAGCGGTGCAAGATGATTTGGTAGATCAGATGATGTGACTTAGTGATTGGAGATCTGCGGTTGATGCCTTTGTCGAAAGTCTTGGCAAATTGGTGGTCAAGCGGCGTGTCCTACTGGTTGGTAGTAGCGGTGCAAGATGATCAACAGATCAAATGTATTATTGCTGAAGGGAAGGTTACGAATTGTGTGGTCTTAGTTTGAGGGGAGGATTGTTGGGTAACAAACCCATCCCACATCGAATGGAGAAAAAGAAATGTATCAATATGTAAGTGCTTGCCCAACTCCATTAGTATAAAGCCTTTTGGGAAGTGCCAAAAAATAAATCCGTGAGGGCTTGGCCCAAATCGGACAATATCATACTAATGTGAAGTTAGGGTGGAGGTACGCGCGGTCCCATTAGATACCTCCTTCTGGTGCATGGGACTGGAGGGGGACAATGTTATACTAAAAGTTCTCAAAAACTTACCTCCTCAATGGTGTGCGGCCCATCCCATGAATTTTTTAGTCAACAATAGTTGCTGTAAGAATTGACAAATGCGCAGAAATTGTTGAAATCATAAAATTGACCTATGTCATCAGTGTCATAGGTGTGCTCTTTTCTTTCTCTATAAAGTGAGAGCTTGTGGCTCAATTGAAAAACACACCAATTCACACAGAGAGAAAAATATTTAGAGAGTTGTGAGGTTTTCATAAACTCTCTATATAAAATAGTTCGTGAAGAAAAATAGAGTGTGAACAATATTTTAGTAAGGTGGTAAATCAAAAGTGTGTTATTTCTTTTGAGTGTGTAGTAGTCATTTTGAATATTGTACTCGTGACTACATAGTGTAATTTTTTTTACTATAATGATATTAGTTGCTCCACTTAGTTCGTCGTTCTTCCCTTATTTAAAAAGGTTTTCACGTAAAATTCTTGGTGTCATTATTTTCTCATTTTATTTTATTAATTTAACCATATATATTTTTGAGTTAGTCCGCATTTTCCAATAGTATCTTCATCTTCTCAGAGAGAGCTCATGCTAACAAGTTCTTTGCTCAAATCAAACTTATCTCTTGTTACCACTTTGGTCAGCATATTTGCAGGATTCTCATTTGTAGAAATCTTTTCAACTTGCATAGATTCGTTTTCTATCTTTTCTCGAATCCAGTGATATCTCACGTCTATGTGTTTTGTCTTTGCATGGTACATAGAGTTCTTACTCAAGTCTATTGCACTTTGACTGTCACAATAGACGACATACCTTTTCTGATGCAAGCCAAGCTCTCGAAGGAATTGCTTGAGCCATATCATCTCCTTGCCAGCTTCAGCAGCTACAATATACTCAGCTTCAGTTGTAGACAGTATAACACACTTCTACAACTTCGACTGGCATGATATAGTTCCCCTGAAAAAGTAAACAAATATCTAGTAGTGGATTTTCTGTAATCAAGGTCACTTGCCATATCAACATCTGTATAGTCCTTCAAGTTGGATTTGATCCTCCAAAACACAAGCATTTATCTGAACTTTCTCAGATACCTGAGTATCCACTTTACAGCTTTTCAATGTTGTTTTCCTGGATTGTCGAGAAATTTGCTGACAATATCAATTGCATGAGCAATATCATGTCTAGTGCATACCATTGCATACATTAAACTTCCATCGACGGAGGAATATGGAATTTTGGTCATGTTCTCTTTTTCCTCCCGAGCTGTAGGACACATTTTCTTACTCAACTTCATATGACCAGCAAAAGATGTGCCAACAGACTTGCATTCTTATGTTGAAGCACTCCAGTACACGTTCAATGTACTTCTCTTGTGATAGATAATTCTTTTTTTCATTTCTGAGACGAGTAATCCTCATGCCTAAAATTTGCTTGGCATGACTCAAGTCTTTCATAGCAAAAGACTTACATAACTCTTTCTTCAACTCGTCAATCTTGGAAATATTCTTGCCACAATCAACATATCATCCACATATAGCAAGATGATGATAGAATCATTGTAAGAAATTTTTTGTACAAACACACAGTGAATCTGAGGAAGTTTTCTTTAGCCTTGCTCTCCCATAACAGATTCAAACTTCTTGTATCACTGTCTAGGAGCTTGCTTTAGCCCGTAGAGACTCTTTTTGAGTTTTCACACAAAATTTTCTTTACCTTTTACTTTGAAGCCGTCAGGTTGTTCCATATAAACCCCCTCTTGTAAGTCACCATGAAGAAAAACTGTCTTCACATCTATCTACTCAATCTCTAAATTTAGACTAGCAGCCAAATCAAGAACTATACGAATCGAGGACATTTTCACGATAGGAGAAAATATTTCGTCAAAGTCAATACCCTTTCTTTGACTAAATCCCTTAACAACCAATCTAGTTTTGTACCTGGGTTTCAAATTGTGTTCTTCAATTTTAACTTTGAACACCCACTTGTTCTTCAAAGCTCTCATGCCCTTAAGCAATTTCACCAACATTCTGGGTTCGTTCCCCAGCGGAGTCGCCAAACTGTTATGCCCTGTTTTTAACCGAGGTTAGATAAAGCACAACATATTGACTCTAAAAGGATTGATTATTGTATAGAGTCGCCACCTAATTTATTAAGGAAAATAAGGAAAACCTATTTGATGCATGACCTGTATGATTCACGTTTCGATCTACGAAAAACCAGTTTAGATTCTAGGTAAGGGTTTACATTATTCCAAAGGGAAGGTGTTAGGCATCCTTTGAAATCCACAAAATGTATTACCCGGCTAGACTTAATTTATCAATGAGGGAGGGATAATATTACTATTTTGCAAGTATAACATATATATATGTAAAAAATATTTATTAAAATTATATAAAACATATGTATAAAAGAATATGAATCAAATAAATAATGTATGTTATTGTCAACTATATGTATAAAAATATGAGAAAATAATATAAATGTATAGAAAAAAAAACTCTTTTACCATATGAAAAGAAGAACACTATTGAATATTATTTTTTGTAAAATATCTCTGAATACAAACGCTTGACAAAATATTAGTAGAGAATAATTAAAATAATTTTTAAATATATGTATCTTTATATACACTATAAAAAATAAAATTCTATTATATGGTGGGTTCAGATGCGTAACTATAATAACTGTTACATCTCTATATTAATTTTTTTTTTTGCAAATAAGGAGCAATGTCATGGTGATTCGTAAAAAAATCAATTCGGTTGTTCAAAAATAGTTTAATTTAATGAGTCACCATAATTTTAGGATAATTAAAAAAAACCAATTAATTATTTTAAAATGCCTGCAAAACCAATGGATTTATTCCGAAGAGAAGGTATTAGCATCCTTCAAAAATCCACAACTGTGAATCCCAACTGAACTCATTTTTTAAATTGAGGAGATAAAAAATATTGCACAAATATATAATGAAATATACATAAGAGTAAATTAAAGCAATAATATAAGGAACGGCCTAATATTTGTCTAACGTCAATAATATACACAATAATAAATTTAAAATATTATTCGAACTTAATTCGAATAGCTTCCTCGGAAAGCAGTTCTGAATACCTGTAAAAGACTTGATAAAGTGTTAGTGAGGGATAAATATTAATAATGATGATGATTATGATAATAATAATAATAATAATAATAACTAAAAATAGCATTCGTCTTATAAACATGGAAGGCCTTGGAAATCGACGGTAATTTCTTCATCGACCGTTTTAACTTGTAAAAATATAATACATAATGTAAACTTAAACTAAAATTTCCGTCTTTAAATGGGGAGGCCTCAAAAACCGACGGAGAGATCTTTTCATTGGCCATAATTGTGGCTTTGGTTTTGGACGAGAGCTGGGCATAATCATTGATGCAAATGCACTCGGCAAAGAGGACCGGGTCGAATGGGATAGAGTCAGAAGGATTGCGATTGTAGACAGAGCAAAGAGAATTGTAGAGATGTTCTCCGAGAACAAAATCATTGGGAGTGAGAGAGTAAGGAGAGGTGGAAGGCCGAAACCGGAGTCTCTTCTCCACTGAGAGGGGGAGTAGGGTGGAGTCACTAGCAGGTCTGTGGATCGCGGAGATCAGAGAAGATGGTTGGCAGGATAAATGGAATGGAGAATCCAAGTATGGGAACTGGGAGCTGCAATCGTCTCGATAGAGCATCTCCTTTAAGTCGGGGTCATGGGCAGGCATAAAGAAGGCGGCTAAATTCTCGAAGGTTTCTTCGGGATAAGCAGCGGTGAAGGGAGTCCCGAAAATGGAGTCGCAGAATGAAGAAGTAGCTTCAGAAGGGATGCCGCTGACCAGATCAGTTTGTAAAACTAGTCGAGTAGGAGGCAGATGTAGAACGTCGAGGCGACGCTCTTCATGGTGGCCAAAGAGGAAGGAGCTGTGATTGACAACATCAAGGTCGTGATCAACAGAGATGTGGGGAGGCTTGGCTTTGGATTCCAAGCGAAGAATCTCCATTTGGGAAGTTTCCCCACCAGTGAGCCTGACTCTTCGAGACTTGATGGGTTCATAAATCTTGGGGAGGGAGTCGAAGAGCCTTGGGAAGCATTGAGACATGTTGATTTCTTGGAGAGAGAGGGCAGCTGAGAACATGTAATTGTTGCCAAAATTGTTTGAAGCCACGGCGAGATTTCCAAGGAATTCAACGCCCTTCTTAGATCGGGTGAGAGCAACAAAAGTGTTAGAGCAAGACAGGAGTACAGTGTGACGATCGAGAAGGATCGAAACTTGCTCTTTGAATGTCATGCCTTGACTGCTGGAAATGGTGAGAGCATGATGGCCAAGTTGATGCATGGTATTGGCAGTGGAAATGCTGTTTACCAAGTTTTTGCCATTGGGCCGGTGGGAAGAGATGGTGGAGATGAACCCTTCTTCCTGGCTGAAAGTCTGCACATTGAAAAGGCGGGCTATCTGTTTTGGAATGCGGTAAGACCACCAACAGTAGCAGTCAATGAAGCGGGACAGCCTCGAGACTTCAGATTGAAGACGATTGTTAGAAGAGTGGGGACTGGAAGAATGGTATTCACCCTGCAGAGGGTCGCCAAGAATCACGACGAATTCTATGGACGGATCCGCAATGATGCTGAGGTCTAAGTAACCTCGTGGGAGTTTGTAGATCTCGTCAATAATGAGAACTGGGCCTTTCTTGAGGAGAGAAGACTCCCAAGTAGAGAACTTCCAAAAGTCTTCAGGATTTGGCTTCATGTCAGCTTTCCATTCATTGCGAAGCTCTGTGGTGGGGCAAGAAATCCTGAAGTTGCTAAAAGCTCGAGTCTTGAGCAGTTGCTGGAGTGGATGGGTTTTCCCACAACCTGGGAAGCCAGCGATGTGAACTAAGTCGACGCAGCGAGTCCTGGCTACGTCGCAGATGGAGTCAAGCGAGTAGATTCGATCACGGGGCGAAGGCCCAGAGGAAGAACTTGGAGTGTCAATGGTGGACAAAATGCCATCGAAACCATTTTTCATGTTCGAGATCAAGTTTTTAGCGTGAGACAGAGAGGGGCTGAATTTGTGGATCCGCTTGAAGGGAAGATAGCAATCGTTGTATTTGAAACGGAGCATCAAGCGTCCGTAATCGGTGCAACGACTTGAGTTGACAGGGCGTGGAGCGCCGCCAACGATTCTTCGGTAACATGAGTAGTGAGAGGGCGGGCCAAATTCATGCTTCAGGTAATAGCAGGTTGAAGCGTTGGAAAGGCCATAATAGAGCCAACCAGAATCAGTGAGAATATGCACTTGAAAGTGCAAGTGATAGGACAGAGCAATGAGGACATCGGAAGAGAGTCCGAACTGTTCGACTTCTGGGTTGGACAAGAGTGAGTCTGGAAGTATTTCCTGAAGGAAATTCCAAAGTTGGTCAACACTGTAATTGGAGGATTCACTGAGAGCAGTCAAAAGACAATGTTGAGATGGGATTGGAAGATGGGAAGAGGGATGGACTCTAAGCCTGGTTTGAAAGGAGGGAGTCTCGTGGAGATACGAGGCTGGAAAAAGTTCCTCGAAGGGTAGGACAGGACCAGAGCAAGTAGGGTCATTGAGGAGAAAGCTCTGAGGGAGCTCGGGGCTGGGAGGTCTGGCTTGGACAACGGGTTCATGCATGGTGAGAGAACCGTCAGGGTTGACGGTTGAGACAAAAGGCAATGAGCCGAAGCTTAACGAGGCGGGGTTTGGCGGCCTTGGAAGTTCAGGAGAGGGAGGAAGAGAAATTGCGACTCGTTCAAAGCTTGGTGGAGCCTCCAGTTGGGGGGTTGGAGAATGAGAACTTGAACTCTCCAGATTCAGCGGGAGGAACGGGTGAATTTCGTCGACCACGAACGACGTCAACTCCCATTGAAGGCGGAATTGCTGGGGGTGAAGGTTGTGGTGGTACAGGTCGTGGTAAGATTGATCCTGAGTGGGTTGGGTGAGATGGAGAAAAGCTAGAAGCATTTCTGGAAGGAGCCCGAGACCCAGCATGAATTTCCAGTCTGGAAGTGGTAGACTTCCTTTCTTGAACTTCATGCGAGGCAGGAGAGGTTTTTTTGGGTGAAGGGGGACGCCCAAGAATTCCAGGACCTGGACAAGGGGCTTTGGGAGAATAAAACATTTCTTCTGAAGAACATGAGGAAATGCTGTGAGTTGGAGAACCGGGAGATGCAGTGATGGTGGTTCTCGAATCAGATGGCGTCCGGCGATGGAAAGACTTGAGATGGCTGGAGCTGGAATTCGACAGCCTAGCAGCTTTGGAAGGAGCAGTAGGGTGGACAGGATGGGGGCTGACCGACGGAGGATCAGCATGGAGTGCTGCCGAAGATAATGGGTGATCTTTTGCAAGGGATTTTCTAGAAAGAGGTACCTTGTTTTTTGTCGAACGCTTGCGTTCAACAATGCGAAGGTTTGCAGGTTGTCCCAGGCGCTTGGAGTCACCCAGGAGTATTGGGGCTTGTTGCTTTGAGTGCGAACAAACCCAGCTGGGTCTGAGGTCCGAAGTGTCCGGACGGCTCTTGTGTAGGTGAAGAGGGCGTTGTAAACTTGGACAGGGACAAGGCGATGCCTTAGTGGCTGATTCAGAAAGGAAGCGGAAGGTAACTCTAGAGCTTCCGGGATTTTGAACGAAGCTAGTGCTGTGGGCACAAGCTGGAACTGGTTGAAGAGACCCGAACTGGATGAAATGGTGTCCGGGGGAGCACGAGCAGGGTGTCGTGAGGGAAGCCCCCTTTGAATCAAGATAGAGTGGAGGGGGCCCCAGGAGTCCAAAATGGTCACGCTGAGAGTAGTGTGAGTGCTGACTATAGAATGAATTTTTAGCCAGCTGAGAGCGCTCAGGGGTTGATTGTAAGAACCGGAGGAGTGATTTTCCGGAATGTAGTGGAGGGTTTGCCCTGAAATTTGGTAGGTGTAAATTTCGGGGTGGAGGGAAAGGTCCGTGAAGCTGGATTCGGGAGGAATCACTAGACTGCAGAACAGTTTTTGGATGTTGGGCGACTTTAGGAAGAGGTCGCACACTTGGCTTGGGTGGAAGTACATGAGAGCGTCTTGCATGAAGACGGACTCTGTGTCCGGAAGAGTGAGGGATGTTGTGGGGTAGCGAACTGTGTCGGATGACGTCAGTCGATAGTTTTTCAGCTCCTGGAAGTTTGGGTTCTTTCTTTGGAGCTTTTGAAACTTGGAAGGTTTCATGAAAAGGACGGTGGATGGAGTGACGCAGAGGAAACTCCAATGTTGGTGAAGGAGAAAAGTCTCCAGTGTCTTGTGGATGGGATGAGGGTGGGGAGTAGTTCCGAAGGATGAAGCCGGAATTCCCTGGCTGTTCAAGAATGGTAGGGCTTCTTTGGGCAGAAGCCAAGGGTAGGTCTCCAGAGAGTCTTGGAGAGGTCGGACGACAGATGTCAAGATGGGGTGGGACACCGCATCTCGATGAGTCGTTGAGTTTAGAGCTTCTAGAGCATGTTGGAAAGACATTTTCCATTAACTGAAGGACCGAAGTGGTTCAGCTTGGAAGGAAGATTTGTTAGGCTCCGAAGAGGGTAACAAGTAGAAGGTAATTATCCAGAACAATACCTTGCTCTTCAGCAACCTTGTTCTTTACCCTTCTTCCCTTCTACTTGTTACCCTCTTCGGAGCCTAACAAATCTTCCTTCCAAGCTGAACCACTTCGGTCCTTCAGTTAATGGAAAATGTCTTTCCAACATGCTCTAGAAGCTCTAAACTCAACGACTCATCGAGATGCGGTGTCCCACCCCATCTTGACATCTGTCGTCCGACCTCTCCAAGACTCTCTGGAGACCTACCCTTGGCTTCTGCCCAAAGAAGCCCTACCATTCTTGAACAGCCAGGGAATTCCGGCTTCATCCTTCGGAACTACTCCCCACCCTCATCCCATCCACAAGACACTGGAGACTTTTCTCCTTCACCAACATTGGAGTTTCCTCTGCGTCACTCCATCCACCGTCCTTTTCATGAAACCTTCCAAGTTTCAAAAGCTCCAAAGAAAGAACCCAAACTTCCAGGAGCTGAAAAACTATCGACTGACGTCATCCGACACAGTTCGCTACCCCACAACATCCCTCACTCTTCCGGACACAGAGTCCGTCTTCATGCAAGACGCTCTCATGTACTTCCACCCAAGCCAAGTGTGCGACCTCTTCCTAAAGTCGCCCAACATCCAAAAACTGTTCTGCAGTCTAGTGATTCCTCCCGAATCCAGCTTCACGGACCTTTCCCTCCACCCCGAAATTTACACCTACCAAATTTCAGGGCAAACCCTCCACTACATTCCGGAAAATCACTCCTCCGGTTCTTACAATCAACCCCTGAGCGCTCTCAGCTGGCTAAAAATTCATTCTATAGTCAGCACTCACACTACTCTCAGCGTGACCATTTTGGACTCCTGGGGCCCCCTCCACTCTATCTTGATTCAAAGGGGGCTTCCCTCACGACACCCTGCTCGTGCTCCCCCGGACACCATTTCATCCAGTTCGGGTCTCTTCAACCAGTTCCAGCTTGTGCCCACAGCACTAGCTTCGTTCAAAATCCCGGAAGCTCTAGAGTTACCTTCCGCTTCCTTTCTGAATCAGCCACTAAGGCATCGCCTTGTCCCTGTCCAAGTTTACAACGCCCTCTTCACCTACACAAGAGCCGTCCGGACACTTCGGACCTCAGACCCAGCTGGGTTTGTTCGCACTCAAAGCAACAAGCCCCAATACTCCTGGGTGACTCCAAGCGCCTGGGACAACCTGCAAACCTTCGCATTGTTGAACGCAAGCGTTCGACAAAAAACAAGGTACCTCTTTCTAGAAAATCCCTTGCAAAAGATCACCCATTATCTTCGGCAGCACTCCATGCTGATCCTCCGTCGGTCAGCCCCCATCCTGTCCACCCTACTGCTCCTTCCAAAGCTGCTAGGCTGTCGAATTCCAGCTCCAGCCATCTCAAGTCTTTCCATCGCCGGACGCCATCTGATTCGAGAACCACCATCACTGCATCTCCCGGTTCTCCAACTCACAGCATTTCCTCATGTTCTTCAGAAGAAATGTTTTATTCTCCCAAAGCCCCTTGTCCAGGTCCTGGAATTCTTGGGCGTCCCCCTTCACCCAAAAAAACCTCTCCTGCCTCGCATGAAGTTCAAGAAAGGAAGTCTACCACTTCCAGACTGGAAATTCATGCTGGGTCTCGGGCTCCTTCCAGAAATGCTTCTAGCTTTTCTCCATCTCACCCAACCCACTCAGGATCAATCTTACCACGACCTGTACCACCACAACCTTCACCCCCAGCAATTCCGCCTTCAATGGGAGTTGACGTCGTTCGTGGTCGACGAAATTCACCCATTCCTCCCGCTGAATCTGGAGAGTTCAAGTTCTCATTCTCCAACCCCCCAACTGGAGGCTCCACCAAGCTTTGAACGAGTCGCAATTTCTCTTCCTCCCTCTCCTGAACTTCCAAGGCCGCCAAACCCCGCCTCGTTAAGCTTCGGCTCATTGCCTTTTGTCTCAACCGTCAACCCTGACGGTTCTCTCACCATGCATGAACCCGTTGTCCAAGCCAGACCTCCCAGCCCCGAGCTCCCTCAGAGCTTTCTCCTCAATGACCCTACTTGCTCTGGTCCTGTCCTACCCTTCGAGGAACTTTTTCCAGCCTCGTATCTCCACGAGACTCCCTCCTTTCAAACCAGGCTTAGAGTCCATCCCTCTTCCCATCTTCCAATCCCATCTCAACATTGTCTTTTGACTGCTCTCAGTGAATCCTCCAATTACAGTGTTGACCAACTTTGGAATTTCCTTCAGGAAATACTTCCAGACTCACTCTTGTCCAACCCAGAAGTCGAACAGTTCGGACTCTCTTCCGATGTCCTCATTGCTCTGTCCTATCACTTGCACTTTCAAGTGCATATTCTCACTGATTCTGGTTGGCTCTATTATGGCCTTTCCAACGCTTCAACCTGCTATTACCTGAAGCATGAATTTGGCCCGCCCTCTCACTACTCATGTTACCGAAGAATCGTTGGCGGCGCTCCACGCCCTGTCAACTCAAGTCGTTGCACCGATTACGGACGCTTGATGCTCCGTTTCAAATACAACGATTGCTATCTTCCCTTCAAGCGGATCCACAAATTCAGCCCCTCTCTGTCTCACGCTAAAAACTTGATCTCGAACATGAAAAATGGTTTCGATGGCATTTTGTCCACCATTGACACTCCAAGTTCTTCCTCTGGGCCTTCGCCCCGTGATCGAATCTACTCGCTTGACTCCATCTGCGACGTAGCCAGGACTCGCTGCGTCGACTTAGTTCACATCGCTGGCTTCCCAGGTTGTGGGAAAACCCATCCACTCCAGCAACTGCTCAAGACTCGAGCTTTTAGCAACTTCAGGATTTCTTGCCCCACCACAGAGCTTCGCAATGAATGGAAAGCTGACATGAAGCCAAATCCTGAAGACTTTTGGAAGTTCTCTACTTGGGAGTCTTCTCTCCTCAAGAAAGGCCCAGTTCTCATTATTGACGAGATCTACAAACTCCCACGAGGTTACTTAGACCTCAGCATCATTGCGGATCCGTCCATAGAATTCGTCGTGATTCTTGGCGACCCTCTGCAGGGTGAATACCATTCTTCCAGTCCCCACTCTTCTAACAATCGTCTTCAATCTGAAGTCTCGAGGCTGTCCCGCTTCATTGACTGCTACTGTTGGTGGTCTTACCGCATTCCAAAACAGATAGCCCGCCTTTTCAATGTGCAGACTTTCAGCCAGGAAGAAGGGTTCATCTCCACCATCTCTTCCCACCGGCCCAATGGCAAAAACTTGGTAAACAGCATTTCCACTGCCAATACCATGCATCAACTTGGCCATCATGCTCTCACCATTTCCAGCAGTCAAGGCATGACATTCAAAGAGCAAGTTTCGATCCTTCTCGATCGTCACACTGTACTCCTGTCTTGCTCTAACACTTTTGTTGCTCTCACCCGATCTAAGAAGGGCGTTGAATTCCTTGGAAATCTCGCCGTGGCTTCAAACAATTTTGGCAACAATTACATGTTCTCAGCTGCCCTCTCTCTCCAAGAAATCAACATGTCTCAATGCTTCCCAAGGCTCTTCGACTCCCTCCCCAAGATTTATGAACCCATCAAGTCTCGAAGAGTCAGGCTCACTGGTGGGGAAACTTCCCAAATGGAGATTCTTCGCTTGGAATCCAAAGCCAAGCCTCCCCACATCTCTGTTGATCACGACCTTGATGTTGTCAATCACAGCTCCTTCCTCTTTGGCCACCATGAAGAGCGTCGCCTCGACGTTCTACATCTGCCTCCTACTCGACTAGTTTTACAAACTGATCTGGTCAGCGGCATCCCTTCTGAAGCTACTTCTTCATTCTGCGACTCCATTTTCGGGACTCCCTTCACCGCTGCTTATCCCGAAGAAACCTTCGAGAATTTAGCCGCCTTCTTTATGCCTGCCCATGACCCCGACTTAAAGGAGATGCTCTATCGAGACGATTGCAGCTCCCAGTTCCCATACTTGGATTCTCCATTCCATTTATCCTGCCAACCATCTTCTCTGATCTCCGCGATCCACAGACCTGCTAGTGACTCCACCCTACTCCCCCTCTCAGTGGAGAAGAGACTCCGGTTTCGGCCTTCCACCTCTCCTTACTCTCTCACTCCCAATGATTTTGTTCTCGGAGAACATCTCTACAATTCTCTTTGCTCTGTCTACAATCGCAATCCTTCTGACTCTATCCCATTCGACCCGGTCCTCTTTGCCGAGTGCATTTGCATCAATGATTATGCCCAGCTCTCGTCCAAAACCAAAGCCACAATTATGGCCAATGAAAAGATCTCTCCGTCGGTTTTTGAGGCCTCCCCATTTAAAGACGGAAATTTTAGTTTAAGTTTACATTATGTATTATATTTTTACAAGTTAAAACGGTCGATGAAGAAATTACCGTCGATTTCCAAGGCCTTCCATGTTTATAAGACGAATGCTATTTTTAGTTATTATTATTATTATTATTATTATCATAATCATCATCATTATTAATATTTATCCCTCACTAACACTTTATCAAGTCTTTTACAGGTATTCAGAACTGCTTTCCGAGGAAGCTATTCGAATTAAGTTCGAATAATATTTTAAATTTATTATTGTGTATATTATTGACGTTAGACAAATATTAGGCCGTTCCTTATATTATTGCTTTAATTTACTCTTATGTATATTTCATTATATATTTGTGCAATATTTTTTATCTCCTCAATTTAAAAAATGAGTTCAGTTGGGATTCACAGTTGTGGATTTTTGAAGGATGCTAATACCTTCTCTTCGGAATAAATCCATTGGTTTTGCAGGCATTTTAAAATAATTAATTGGTTTTTTTTAATTATCCTAAAATTATGGTGACTCATTAAATTAAACTATTTTTGAACAACCGAATTGATTTTTTTACGAATCACCATGACATTGCTCCTTATTTGCAAAAAAAAAAATTAATATAGAGATGTAACAGTTATTATAGTTACGCATCTGAACCCACCATATAATAGAATTTTATTTTTTATAGTGTATATAAAGATACATATATTTAAAAATTATTTTAATTATTCTCTACTAATATTTTGTCAAGCGTTTGTATTCAGAGATATTTTACAAAAAATAATATTCAATAGTGTTCTTCTTTTCATATGGTAAAAGAGTTTTTTTTTCTATACATTTATATTATTTTCTCATATTTTTATACATATAGTTGACAATAACATACATTATTTATTTGATTCATATTCTTTTATACATATGTTTTATATAATTTTAATAAATATTTTTTACATATATATATGTTATACTTGCAAAATAGTAATATTATCCCTCCCTCATTGATAAATTAAGTCTAGCCGGGTAATACATTTTGTGGATTTCAAAGGATGCCTAACACCTTCCCTTTGGAATAATGTAAACCCTTACCTAGAATCTAAACTGGTTTTTCGTAGATCGAAACGTGAATCATACAGGTCATGCATCAAATAGGTTTTCCTTATTTTCCTTAATAAATTAGGTGGCGACTCTATACAATAATCAATCCTTTTAGAGTCAATATGTTGTGCTTTATCTAACCTCGGTTAAAAACAGGGCATAACAGTTTGGTGAAGGAGAAAAGTCTCCAGTGTCTTGTGGATGGGATGCAACCTTGTTCTTTACCCTTCTTCCCTTCTACTTGTTACCCTCTTCGGAGCCTAACAAATCTTCCTTCCAAGCTGAACCACTTCGGTCCTTCAGTTAATGGAAAATGTCTTTCCAACATGCTCTAGAAGCTCTAAACTCAACGACTCATCGAGATGCGGTGTCCCACCCCATCTTGACATCTGTCGTCCGACCTCTCCAAGACTCTCTGGAGACCTACCCTTGGCTTCTGCCCAAAGAAGCCCTACCATTCTTGAACAGCCAGGGAATTCCGGCTTCATCCTTCGGAACTACTCCCCACCCTCATCCCATCCACAAGACACTGGAGACTTTTCTCCTTCACCAACATTGGAGTTTCCTCTGCGTCACTCCATCCACCGTCCTTTTCATGAAACCTTCCAAGTTTCAAAAGCTCCAAAGAAAGAACCCAAACTTCCAGGAGCTGAAAAACTATCGACTGACGTCATCCGACACAGTTCGCTACCCCACAACATCCCTCACTCTTCCGGACACAGAGTCCGTCTTCATGCAAGACGCTCTCATGTACTTCCACCCAAGCCAAGTGTGCGACCTCTTCCTAAAGTCGCCCAACATCCAAAAACTGTTCTGCAGTCTAGTGATTCCTCCCGAATCCAGCTTCACGGACCTTTCCCTCCACCCCGAAATTTACACCTACCAAATTTCAGGGCAAACCCTCCACTACATTCCGGAAAATCACTCCTCCGGTTCTTACAATCAACCCCTGAGCGCTCTCAGCTGGCTAAAAATTCATTCTATAGTCAGCACTCACACTACTCTCAGCGTGACCATTTTGGACTCCTGGGGCCCCCTCCACTCTATCTTGATTCAAAGGGGGCTTCCCTCACGACACCCTGCTCGTGCTCCCCCGGACACCATTTCATCCAGTTCGGGTCTCTTCAACCAGTTCCAGCTTGTGCCCACAGCACTAGCTTCGTTCAAAATCCCGGAAGCTCTAGAGTTACCTTCCGCTTCCTTTCTGAATCAGCCACTAAGGCATCGCCTTGTCCCTGTCCAAGTTTACAACGCCCTCTTCACCTACACAAGAGCCGTCCGGACACTTCGGACCTCAGACCCAGCTGGGTTTGTTCGCACTCAAAGCAACAAGCCCCAATACTCCTGGGTGACTCCAAGCGCCTGGGACAACCTGCAAACCTTCGCATTGTTGAACGCAAGCGTTCGACAAAAAACAAGGTACCTCTTTCTAGAAAATCCCTTGCAAAAGATCACCCATTATCGTGGCAGCAAGGCCACTCTGCCACTTACAATACCCCGTCGCGTATTTAAGTCCTTGTGCTCATCTTCCATGGCTTCTTCATAACACTCAGGTTCGCCTCCGTCAGTGAGTAGCACATACTCATTAGGTGAATAACGAGAAGAGGGAATACGTTGTCTTGTGGACCTCCTAAGAGGAATATTTGATTCGTCCACAACTTCATGAACATGAGTATTATCAAGAACATCATCATTGTTATTTTCAATATCAACATGTTGATCTAGGACTTGATTTTGAGCATCACCATGATTGTCAAGCCCACCAATGTTACGTACTTGTATGAGGAACTTGATCAAGATGGACTACTCCATTTGAACTTGAAGATTTTAGCTTCTCCGTTTTGTCAATATTTTCAATGGTTTGATTTTCCATGAAGACGATAACGCGGCTTCTCACAAGCTTCTTCTCAATTGGATCATATAGCCTATAACCAAATTCATCAAGGTCATATCCAACAAAGATATACTGCCTTGTCTTGGCATCTAACTTTAACCTCTCATTTTTCGACACACATACAAAAAATTTGCAACCAAATACTCTCAAATGGTCATAAGAAATATCTTTACCATACCAAACTCTATTTGGAACATCACTTTGCAAAGCAACAACAGGAGATAAGTTAATAACATGTGCAGCGGGCACTAAGGCTTCACCCTAAAGGAGTTCGGCAACTTTGCTTTAGAAAGCAAACATCTAACTCTTTCCATTAAGGTCTTGTTCATCCTCTCGGCCAACTTATTAAGCCGAGGAGTCTTCTAGTGTCTAATACCTTGATGCTTGCAATATTTGTCAAATGGTCCACAATATTCACTACTATTATCGGTACGAATATATTTCAATTTCCTTTCAGTTTCTCTTTCAACTGAAGCCTGAAACTGCTTAAAGACACCCACCACTTAGTCTTTATTCTTCAAGACATTGACCCAAAGCTTTCTTGAACAATCATCAATAAAAGTAACAAAGTAGATTGCACCACCCAGAGTTCTTGTCTTCATTGGACCACATAAATCAGAGTGCACCAACTCAAGCAATTGTGTCTTTCTTGAAGGAAGGTTAGACTTAAAGAAAACTCTATTTTATTTTCCAGCCAAGCAGTGCTCACACTTTTCTAGTTTGACACTTTGGAAATTTGACAACAATTTCTTCATGGCTAGAACAATAAGTCATTTTCACTGATCTGGCTAAGCTTCTTATTCCATAACGTTGAAGAATTATCGCTCTCAACTGCATTCACCATACTGGCACAAGTAGAAGCCGTAGTCTAGTATAGACCACGACATTTGTTACCTCGAGCCTCAACCAAGGAACCCTTAATGAGTTTCCACTTTCCATCGTCATTGGTACTAACATATCCTTCATTATCTAGAACACAAATAGAAATAACGTGTAGATGAACATCAGGTGCAAATTTTATATTGTTCAAAACTAGTTTAATTCCAACACCAGTTTCCAAACAAATTGTACCAACACCAACCACCCTAGATACAATCTCATTACCCATACTCAAGGTTCCAAAGTCACCAGAAGAGTAGGAAGAGAAAAAATCCTTCCTTGATGTCATATGAGATGCGCCTATGTTGGAAAAATGCGAACTAACACAAAAATATATATGGTCAAAATAATGTAATAAAATGAAAAAATAATGACACCAAGAATTTTACGTGGAATTTTTTTTAAATAACGGAAAAACTACGGACCAAGAGGAACAACTGATATCACTATAGTAAGGAATTTTACATCGTGTAGTCACGGGTGCAATACTCAAAAGGAATAACACTCTTTTGATTTAACACCTTACTAAAATATCGCGCGCACACTCTATTTTTCATCACAGACTATTTTATTATATATATAGTCTATGAAAACCTCACAACTCTCTAAATATTTTTCTTTCTCTCCGTGAATTGGTGTATTCTTCAATTGAGCCATAAACTCTCAATTTATAGAGAAAGAAAAAAGCATGCCTATGTCACTGATGACATAGGCCAATATTATGATTTCAACAATTTCTGTGCATTTGTCAATTCTTACAGCAACTATTGTTGACTGCGCTTTTGACAATTCTTGTAGAAACTATTGTTGACTAAAAAATTCACGGGATGGACCCCACACCATTGAGGAGGTAAGCTTTTGAGAACTTTTCTTAGATGATCTGCAATAGGATACGTCTTAATAGAAGACTTAAGTTCTCCTATAAGTTTGCTTAGACGACAGAACATACTTCCAATGGATTCTCCTTCATTCATATGAATAAGTTCATTTTCATATACTAGTATACTAACTATAGTCTGTTTGACTTTATCATTTCCTTCGTATGCGACTTTATGTTTGTCCACATTTCGTTTGCAATTTTACAACCGGATATTTTCTAGTATTCTTCCCCATTGACAGCACTGTACAACATATTTTTGCCTTGGAGTTTATTTGAGTAACTCCCATTTGCTCATGTGTAGTTCGCCAGATTTTCCATGTCAGACGAGGCTTCACACCTTCTGCTTTCTTGTCATTAGTTTTAGGAATGGGAACAGGGATGTCTCCTAGTTTATCTTGATGACTCTCTAGAACTCCACATCGTAAGATTAGATGTATGTTTTCATTCTCACTTTCCAGTGAGAAATGTGTTTTCCATTGAAGTAGGGAGGTCTTATTTGATATGTTTCCTCTTGAAATAATTGCTCACATGATCTTTTCTCACTTACCATCAACCAACTATTTTGTGAGAACTTGCTTTGATACCAATTGAAAGTGTGAGGGTGAATTGACTTCTTTTTCATTTGTCTCTTCGTCAACTATCTTAGAGACACTGAAGGAGATACTTAATACTAAAGAACTCAAAAGTAAAGACAAAAAGTAAAATGACACCAGATGTTTTTATGCTGGTTGAGATTCAATGTAAATCTTAACTCTCTGTATGCTTTTGAAGTTTGTCTAGTACAAATTATGTGAAGTGTAGTTCTTATGTCTACACTCAATCTGTTCACTCTGATTGATGCAATACCTCACCAACAATATTTTTCTTCTCTTCTCTCTTTTGAATACACTGTTATTTCAAACAGGAAATACAATGCTTGTTAAGAGTAGAACAAGGGTATTTGAGAATGTTTAGACAAGTGTATTTCTTCTTCACATCTTGACTGCTCCGTTCAGTCCCAAGAGAATTGACCCTTGAAAAGATGAATAGATGATTTCTTTCCAAGAATAAGTGTAGAGCTTTCACATGATGCCATTGAGTAAGTTTTCCTAGTCTTCAATTGAACTTGATTAGCTTCTAGGGTTTTGGCGAGAAATATGTGCGTTGGTACTTGTTTCCATAGAGGTCATTCGATTACTGCCTTGAGATCTTGAGCTTTAATAAGAGCAAAATCTTCTTATTTGATTTTGCTTCCATTTGTAATAGATGTTGATTGAGTTCTTTCCATATGGGTATATTAGCATAGAGCTATTTTACTTGACTTCCTTTCAAATGCTTCTATATTGTAAGCTGCGTAATCCTGCATACATAGAAAGCACTTACATTAAGTTTGTCATCATTAAAACTAAACCCTGACATTAGAAACTTTAACACAGAAGCTTCAACCCCTTGATCAGCAGCAGCAGTAGTGTATTCCACAACAATTTTTGGAACCTCTCCAACATCATAATCACAAAACTCTTCAAACACCACCTCCATAAGCTATGTAGCTGGTTTATGCCACGCACGGGGCGTGACACACTCGATCTTTCAAACTTAGCCCTCCGCTCAACCCTCAATCTCCACAAGCCCAGATCATTGGGCTTTCACTCAACAATAACAGCTCGTGCACCAAACATTCACCAAGTTTGACAAGCCTCTTAAAATGGGGCCAACGAGAGAGTGGAGACACTACAACAATATTTTGAGGCCCAATTCTAGTTGTGTTGAAGCAGCATGCCACATTGTATTATAAGAAAGTCCGTTTCGATGGTTAAAGGCTGTGTGAATGAGGGGATGATACCATTAAGGCCTGTTGAAGAGGCTTATTGTAATCCCAAAAATGGTCTCCGTCTGTAAGTGGTAGCTAAGGAGTGAGCTAATGTGCGTTTTCCTGTACCTGGATGGCCTTTCATTGCTATAATTGTTTGTCTTGCTACAAGATTTTGCTGTCCCATTTTGATACAATACTAGAGAAGACCATGAAACCAAAAAAGCAGTCAGTAGTAATTTATTCATTCATGTGTCCAAATGATAGGTCGATCAAACTACATTTTAGTTTTTTTGTCTTTTACACTCTCAGCAAATAAAGTTAGAATTTGTTTTCCACATCTATTGTTGACTTACTTAACTATAAGTGGCTCTATGAATTACATACAGTACCACAGGATCATGAATCAAACGGTAACCTGCAAGAAGAAGGTAAGTTTTCCTTTATAATTCTACTAGTTAATATTTGATATGGATTCCTTTCTTTTCATTTCGCCTGGGACTTATTACAAAGTGCAACGGGTTCTTCTATATGAAAAAAATAGGTGAAGAGCTTAGAAGAGCAGCATGGAAACCTCGTACTTGACTTGGTAAGTATCTTTTTAATTCAGTTGAAATGCTGATTTTTTATTTTTTTGGTCGATTTATGGGATTGTTTATTAACCCAAAAAACTTATATATGTAATTGCTTTATCAAAGGAAACAAAATGTGAAGAACAAAAGTATGGTGTAGTGGAAAATGAGGGGCATTACAACTCTGCTGTGGCATTTGCGAATGGAGTGCACAACCTTTATGCTTTTCGCCTACAACCGTTGCACCCCAATCTTCAAAACGAAGGAGGATTTGGTTCTCGTGATCTACGTCTCTCCTGAAGACATCAATTTGCAGCAATGGCCTTAAAACTTAATGTTGAATTACTTATTTGAATCAACTTCCCAAATTATATCTTATTACTCAAAAAAAGTTAAATATTGGAAGCTGCAAACACTACTATATCTAATTAGGTTTTGCTCCGACTCTGGATTTGGTTCCTTTCCTAATTGTCTAAAGCACTTTATTATTTTACGAGTTTCAACTCTTATATATATGGGTGATGCCAAGGAAGATGAATTATGATGCCTTGAACGTATGTTCAATTAATCAATTTCCCTTTATGACTTCATTGTTAGCTACGCATACTACTTGTTCTTATTAGAATGTTATGCCACATGTCCCAACTTCTTGTTAATATTTTGTTGATCAATGTCATGGGGAGCTAAGCTTTTAAATTTAACTTAAAGTCTATATAGTTCTACTTAGGTCATTCTGAATTGTGTAGCCTGCTTGCTGACTTCTCTTTCCTCTGTGGGTTATGGCTGAAGTTTGAGTGATGAGTGTATCCACATTTTTCTTCTAAGGGAAAAATATAAAGAGGATATATATTGCAGGGATAAAGGTATCAACAATTCAACTTTCGTTTGAACTGGCACATAGTTAAATAATTCCCCGAATATGCTTTTGCTTAGATCCATTTGCTTTTTAGTTATATATACATACAAAGAATAATATTTTCCTTATATGTATAATGGTTTTCTATCAAAAGATATTTTTTTGAGAGCTCCGTCCTCACCCTTGTTAGGAAGTAGGCAAATAATCAGGAAATTGTGTTCTTTGGGTTTTGTTTTAGAAGAATTAATTTTAGAAAACAGTTGTGTTTGAAAGTTGTTTTAAATTTTTTTATGAGTTATAATTCTCATTCAAAACTTTGAAAAACATATTACAGAGTTTTAAATTGTTTTACATGCTTTCATCCCATTAAAAAATCAACAGATCGATTGGGCATCTTTATTTACTAAGTACTAAATTAATTTTCAATCAGCTGAAAATAACATGAAATCTGTATATTACAATACTTATATTCTCTCAATGAGGCCTAATGAAAGATTTCACAATTGGAATTGGTAATATCTGTAATGAAAGTGGATGTGGACGTCCCTTTCCTTTTCTTTTTCCCCCATTTTTCTTTCTTCTTTCTCCCTACCACTAACTATTGTCTCCCTCTAGTTATGCCTATAAAAGGCTGTGTAGAGATGCAGAAATGGAACAACAAAAAAACAAAACAAAAAACATTCCATTGTTCTTACTCCTCTTCTCTGTTTTCTGTGGTTTACTTATCCTTTTCTATAATTTATTTCACAACACGTTATCAGCACGAGGCTCCGGCTAATTTTTCAAGGTAACAAAAAGTGGTAAGAGTTTTATTTAAATTTATTTTCATAAAATGGCAAATATTTCAAAAATTGAATTTGTTGCTTTGGATATCTCTGGAAAAGATTATTCCTCATGGGCACTAGATGCCGAAATTCATCTTGAATCGATGGGTCTGGCAGACACCATCAAAGATGATAACCAGGCATCTAGTCAAGACCGTGCAAAAGCTATGATTTTCCTCCGCCACCATCTTGACGAGGGTCTTAAATTACAATATCTTACATTAAAAGATCCCTTGAAATTGTGGAAAAATTTAAAAGAAAGGTATGACCACCTGAAGTTGGTCATGCTTCCACAAGCACGTTATGACTGGTTAAATCTGAGACTGATGGACTTTAAAAATATAACTGAATATAATTCTGCTTTATTTAGAATTATAGCTCAGTTAACTTTATGCGGAGATGAAATCACGGAACAAGATAAACTTGAAAAAACATACTCCACATTTCCACCCGCGAATATGCTCCTGCAGCAGCAATATCGCGAAAAAGGCTTTAAAAAATATTCTGAATTACTTTCTCACCTTTTTATTGCTGAAAGACATAATGAACTATTAATGAAAAATCATGATAGTCGGCCAGTTGGTTCTTTGCCACTCCCTGAAGTGAATCAGGCAAATTCTAACCAACGAGAAAGAGATCATGGCCCCAGTCGTGGTCGTGGTCGTGGTCGTAGTCAAAGAAGAAATTTTAATCATGATGCTCGGCTGACACCGAGAAATAATCAGCAATATAAAAGGCAGGGTAAAAGGCCAGAAGCTTTACCGAAGAATAATTCAGAAACAATATGTCATAGATGTGGAGGTGTGGGGCACTGGTCACGAATTTGCCGGTCATCAAAGCGCCTTGTTCAGCTATATCAGGCATCTCTAAAAAGGGCAGAAAATAATCCAGAGACAAATTTTATCTCTGAAGATAATATTGAGCCCATGCATCTGGATGTAGCTGATTTCTTTAATTTTCCAGAAGTAAACATGAATGTTGATAAGCCCGATAATATTTAAATAATTCTCTTTGTTGTTGTATGTATTAAATATTATGTTTGTATTTTTCTAGATCCATGTAATAAAATAAAATTTTGTATAATAAATTATGTATTAATTATAATATTTATTTTCTTTCCTTTTGAAGAAAATATGGAAATGCCTCAAATTTTATTTGGATCAATGATCAATCAAGAAGATATTTGTGTAATTGATAGTGGAACAACTCATGCTATTTTTAAAGACGAGAAATATTTTTCCAACTTGCTTAGAAGAAAAGCTAATGTTATTACGATATCTGACAATTCCAAAATGATTGAAGGCTCCGGAAGAGCTACTATAATTCTGCCTAAGGGGACAAAAATTATTATAGAAGATGCACTATTTTCTTCTAAATCCCCAAGAAACTTGTTAAGTTTTAAAGATATCCGCAGAAATGGATATCATGTTGAGACATTAAATGAAATGAATATTGAATATCTTGGTATAACCAAGAGTGTCTCAGGCCAGAAATATATTTTGGAAAAATTACCAACTCTGTCATCTGGCCTATATTATGCAAAAATTAGTGCAATTGAAGCAAATATGATCGTAAACCAGAAGTTTACTGATCCAAATATATTTGTGCTATGGCATGAGCGAATAGGTCATCCTGGATCAATAATGATGAGACGAATTCTTGAAAATTCAACTGGACATCCGTTAAAGAACCAGAAAATTCTTACAAATGATGAATTTTCATGTGCTGCTTGTTATCAAGGCAAATTAATTGCCAGACCATCGACCTTGAAGGTTGGCATCGAATCTCCTGGCTTTTTAGAGCGTATACATGGAGATATATGTGGACCTATTCATCCACCTAGTGGATTGTTTAGATATTTTATGGTCCTAATAGATGTATCATCTAGATGGTCTCATGTGTGCTTATTATCATCTCGCAACCTGGCGTTTGCGAAATTATTAGCACAAATAATAAGATTAAGAGCGCAATTCCCAGATTATCCAATTAAGGCCATACGCCTTGATAATGCTGGAGAATTTACATCCCAAGCATTTAATGATTATTGATTATCAATTGGGATAAAAATTGAACATCCTGTTGCTCATGTTCATACTCAAAATGGCCTTGCAGAGTCATTTATTAAGCGCCTACAATTAATAGCAAGACCTCTACTAATGAAAACAAAATTGCCAATTACTGTTTGGGGTCATGCTATCTTACATGCAGCAACACTTGTACGTCTCAGACCGACTCATTATAATAAATACTCTCCGTCACAATTAGTATTTGGTCATGAACCAAATATAGCCCATTTAAGAATTTTTGGTTGTGCAGTATACGTGCCTGTAGCACCACCACAACGTACAAAAATGGGCCCTCAACGAAGGTTGGGCATATATGTTGGGTTTGACTCACCCTCCATAATTAGATACCTTGAACCGTTGACTGGAGACTTATTCACTGCTCGATTTGCAGATTGTCGGTTTGATGAAACAATTTTCCCGCTATTAGGGGGAGAGCAAAAGGAACCCGAAAAAGAAAAAGAAATTGCGTGGAAAGTTTCATCACTATCACATTTTGATCCACGTACCCGCACATGTGAACAGGAGGTCCAGAAGATCATCCACTTGCAGAAAATAGCAAATCAAATGCCAGATGCATTTACTGATTTGAAATGAATAACTAAGTCACATATCCCTGCAGTGAATGTACCTATCCGAATTGATGTCCCAAAAGGACCATCTACAAGTATCATAGCTTCTGAATCTCAAACACGCCAGAAGCGTGGTAGACCGTTGGGTTCAAAGGATAAAAATCCTAGAAAAAGAAGCGTAAGAAATAATAAAGATGATACTACACAGGAACTTCCTGAAGAAGGTCAAGGTTTGAGTAATCTTGATATTCCTGAAGAAATCAGTGAACCCGATACTCAAGTGAATGAAGAACTTTCAATAAGTTCTACCGGTGATGAGATAAATTTAGATCGATCAAAAATTACGGTGGATAATGTTTTTGCTTATAATGTTGCAATTAACCTCATGCAAGATAGTGAAAGTCTTGAGCCTAAATCCGTCGTAGAATGTCGACGTAGATGTGATTGGCCAGAATGGCAAAAGGCAATTCAATCAGAATTAGACTCACTTGCTAAACGTGAGGTTTTTGGACCTGTAGTCCAAACTCCTGAAGGTGTAAAACCAGTTGGCTATAAATGGGTTTTTGTGCGAAAACGAAATGAGAGAAATAAAATTGTAAGATACAAGGCACGCCTTGTTGCACAAGGATTCTCTCAAAGACCCGGAGTCAATTATGAAGAAACATATTCACCAGTTATGGATGGAATAACTTTTCGATATCTCATCAGTTTAGCTGTACATAAAAATCTTGAAATACATCTAATGGATGTAGTTACAGCTTACCTTTATGGTTCACTTGATAATGAAATTTACATAAAAATTCCAGATGGATTAAAATTGCCTGAAGCATGTAAAAAGTCTAGGGAAATGTACTCAATAAAACTGCAAAGATCATTATATGGTTTAAAACAATCAGGGCGTATGTGGTATAATCGCCTTAGTGAGTACTTGATAAATGAAGGCTATATAAATGATGTAATTTGTCCATGTGTTTTTATTAAGAAAACGAAATCAGAGTTTGTGATACTCGCCGTTTATGTTGATGACATAAATCTCATTGGAACCCCTGAAGAGATCCAAAAGGCGATTGAATATCTAAAGAAAGAATTTGAAATGAAAGACCTTGGAAAGACAAAACTTTGTCTAGGTCTGCGAATTGAATATTTAGCAGACGGGGTTTTTGTCCATCAATCTGCCTACACTGAGAAAATCTTAAAAAGATTTTACATGGACAAAGCACATCCATTAAGTACTCCAATGATTGTGCGATCACTTGAAGTGGAAAAAGATCAATTTCGACCTCCAGAAGAGGATGAAGAAATTCTTGGTCCTGAAGTACCATATCTCAGTGCTATTGGTGCACTTATGTATCTTGCTAACGCAACTAGGCCTGATATAACATTTTCTGTCAATTTGCTAGCAAGGTATAGTTCATCCCCAACGCGAAGGCATTGGAACGGTATCAAACATATTTTGTGATACCTGAAAGGTACTATTGATATGGGTTTGTTTTATACGAACAAAGGTTGCGCAGACCTTATTGGTTATGCAGATGCAGGTTATTTATCAGACCCACATAAAGTTCGATCTCAGACAGGTTATCTGTTTACACACGGAGGGACTGCTATATCATGGCGATCTACAAAACAGTCCATTGTTGCTACTTCTTCAAATCATGCTGAAATAATAGCAATTCATGAAGCAAGTAGAGAATGTGTGTGGTTGAGATCGATGATACAGTTAATCAAAGAAAGATGTGGTCTAGAAAATAATGTTAAAATACCCACAATTATATTCGAAGACAATGTCGCGTGCATAGCTCAATTGAAATGTGGCTTCATAAAAGGAGACAGAACGAAACACATTTCACCAAAATTATTCTTCACACATGATCTTCAGAAGAATGGTGAAATTGATGTACAACAAGTTCGTTCAAGTGATAATCTTGCAGATTTATTCACAAAGGCATTACCAACATCAATTTTTGAGAAGCTAAGGCATAAGGTTGGAATGCGCCG
Organism: Solanum dulcamara; assembly: GCF_947179165.1. Classification (NCBI taxonomy): domain Eukaryota; kingdom Viridiplantae; phylum Streptophyta; class Magnoliopsida; order Solanales; family Solanaceae; genus Solanum; species Solanum dulcamara. The sequence continues at coordinate 53,566,965 of NC_077247.1, read as the reverse complement.
TCTCCAAAATATCAAATGAAGCTTTTATCAGGGGGAGTAAATACGCGCTGCACTCTTTTTTCCTTAACCAAGGTTTTGTCCCACTGGGTTTTCCTGGTAAGGTTTTTAATGAGGCAGCACTCAAGGCGTATTACCAGATATATGTATTTTTTCTTCACTAGGCTTTTTCCCACTGGGTTTTTCCTAGTAAAGTTTTTAATGAGGCACAAGATCTATGAGTATTTATGATAACTATATCTCTTGTAAATTTTACTGAAGCACACTACACGTGGACATCCAAGGGGGAGTGTAATGAAAGTGGATGTGGACGTCCCTTTCCTTTTCCCCCATTTTTCTTTCTTCTTTCTCCCTACCACTAACTATTGTCTCCCTCTAGTTATGCCTATAAAAGGCTGTGTAGAGATGCAGAAATGGAACAACAAAAAAACAAAACAAAAAACATTCCATTGTTCTTACTCCTCTTCTCTGTTTTCTGTGGTTTACTTATCCTTTTCTATAATTTATTTCACAACAATATCAAGTTTGTACTACAATAGTCAATTTTTTCTTCTTTTTTTTTAATCCTTTTTAGTAGGTTTTGCCTTTTTGCTTTTTGATGACTAAGTAAGGCAAATAGTATGTCGAAATCATATATCATTCAGGCCAAGTAAAAATTCCGTCAAAGGAACAAAATCAGTAACTTGAGATTCACAATTTTAGGATTGAAAATAAGGAGGTGATTATCATCCGAATAACTATCTCTTGTCAATAGTTGATTAGTTTTCTTATTATTGTTTTATATTAAGGATGCTATTTTCTATTAGATCATTCTTCTTTTCTCTAAATTAATTAAAAACAGTGATTAAAAATTTTAAAATTTTTGAGTTTTTTAAGTTGTGATTTTTAAAATTTGAAATTGTGTTTGGACATGAGCTATATTTGAAAAAAAATTAAAAATTTGTGAGAAAAATCCCTAAAACCCCAAAATAGGTCTAAGTTAACATCTGAGAACTTGAAAATAATTGAAGATGAGATTTTAAAACTATTTGAGGATAAAATTTTAAAATCTATAACCAATAAAAGCTCCGTAAACTGAAAATCGAGCAAAAGAAGGTGGGACGTTAAAGTAATACGGTAACGGAGAAAGCAAAAATCCGTATTCCGTTAAGCACGTTACCCACGTCGTGACTACGCTTCACAGCGCAAATAAAGAAAAGCTATAAAAACATTTCCCAATCCGCAAAATGTCACTCCGTCACCCAAAGTACCGATTCGAAACCATCACCGAGTTTAATATTCCCCAATCCACTTTCCGGAAATCAGTTTTCTCGCTCTCTCGAATCAGAATTGAGAATGATATAGCTTTCCTTGTTCTGGAATCAACCTGAATTTTAGGGTTTACAAGTTGGAGATGGCAAGTGTTGCTCCACTTCCTGTTTCATGGATTCCCGAAGACGATCTCCTTCTGAAGAACTCCATTGAGGTTACAGTTTTTCTCAATTCGATGTTATTTCTTTCTCATAAATTTTTGATCGTTCCGTTTCTTAGCTTGTTGTATCTCGATAGGCTTTTTTTAGATAGTTTAAGTTAAGATAATTTGCCGGAAATGCGAGGCACACAGAGTGACAAAAACTCATGCTCTTAAAAAAAATGGCTGTAAATTGGGGTTAAAGAGGAGAATACTGGGTTTTAACAAATCAATGCTAGAGATTCCGTGAATTTTAGGAGTTTGTTGCTCTAGTAGCTGCTTATTACGTGATTGGAGGTTTTAGCTGCAAGCAGATTGGGAGTGTGAGATGTGTGTAGAATAAAATGATCTAGTTCTTTTGAATATTTATATAGATCATGTGATTGTAGATACTTGTACGACATTATTGTATAAACAATGTTCCAAAAGACACTTATGCATCATTGTTGCTCTTAGCTAAACAGTGATTGCTATAGGTACTCCAGTTCTTCAATTTGATGATTTGCTTTGAGCCTCGTTGTGCCTCTTCACTGTTTTACTAGGAACTAGCAGTTTTTCAATTTGTACACTGAAGGCTAGCTTTGGAAATTTTTTAGTTGTCTCTCCGTGAAGTCGGATCTTCTTTCTATATTCTTTTTAATTTCCATCAAGCCACAATTAATTTCTTTCTTTCTTTACACTGGCTCACATATAAAAATAAAATGGCTGTCTGCTAGTTGGCTAGTTGATAGATATGCTTCAGGTATTTCTTTGAAGTAATGTCTGTCTCTTATCTTTTCACCATCTATTGTTGTCTTGATCATCATTACTCAACCAGGGGCGGAGCCACATTGTGGCTAACCCCCTTCGGCAAAAAATTATACTATTTATACATGGTTAAAATAATTTTTATGTATAAATAGTAGATGTGGAACCCCCTTCGGCTAGTTTGTGTGTCTACTTCTTCAGATTTTGAACCCCCTTATTAGAAATCCTGGCTCCGCCACTATCAACTCAACATCTTATTTTTTATTTTTATTAGCACTCTAAGTCTACTTGTTGCTACATAGCTTAGTCTTATCAACAAGACTGTATAAATGCACGGCTAGCTTAGTTAACATAACCGCAAAATCGAGGTGAGATTACATAGGATTGTGGTACCTAAATACAAACAATTCAGTATTTAGGTTGTCGTTCCTAGAGAATGAAATGATGATGAATATGTTGCACATAGAATCAAAATATGATGGATCAACATGGGTGTCATGTGATAGCGGATGCCTACCACAATGAAAAGTAGGTTTAGAACAGTCATAGGACCAACAACTTTATATGGGAGGAATGGTGAACTGTTGAAGTGTTCAACAAGTCCACAAAATGTCGCGCAGAGATGTGGATGCTAAGATGGATGTGTGATTATACAAGCCTAGACAATATTAGCAATGACCACATTCGCGAGAAAATAGCACACTTTGAGTATAAAATGAGAGGTTACTAAAGATGGTTTCGTCATGCCTTGCGTCGACTTCAAGATGCACCGGTCCATTAGGTATGAAACCATGATGTTTGAACGTGTTAAAAAGGGATGAGATAGATTTAAAATCACTTGACAGGAAGTTATCTCGAAGGACTTATAACCTCTTGGGATTCATGCAGATTTAGCGAAATATATGTCACAATGGAAGGAAAAAATCTATATAAGCGATACCTATTAGTTGAGAATATGTTCTAGTCATGTTAGCACTTTATTTTACACCCTATGCCTTTCTAGAAGCTGTTTAGTGTTCCAAAGATTTATATGTCAGTAAAATATATAACAAACTTCTAGTACTTTTTATCTTATTAATATTTTGTATAATATTTGCCGGAGATGAGTTTATATGGAGTAACATGGTCAGTGAGGATTCACATAGTCAACCCAGCTTGCTTTGGATTGAGGCATAACTGTTGTTGTTGCTGTTGTTGTTTAAAAGAAACTTTCTCACGTTTCCTGGTATGCTGCAGGCTGGTGCATCCTTAGAAGCACTTGCTAAAGGAGCAGTACGATTTTCCCGCAAATTCACATTGCAAGAACTGCAGGATCGTTGGTATTCTCTTCTGTTTGATTCTGATGTTGCTGCTCCAGCTTCTGTTCGCATGATTGAGCTTGAACATTCAGGGATCAATCCATTGTCAAAGTTTAACAGATCTGACAATCTTAAAGGAAGCAAAGATGTTGCTGGAAAGAGGAAAGCAGACAGCATTCGTAGACGATACTATACGATGCGGAAGAAATTTCGAAGTGAATTTTTCAACTCCACCGATCTTGGCTTTCTGGATGAGCCAAATCTACATGATTGCAATGGACATGGAACTGATTTTAGGCAGCATGTCAGAATTGATGCTCAGGCTCGTGATGGGAATTGTATGCTTGGAGATTGTATTTCAGATGACCTTGGGCTTCAAGAATCAGATCTGGATATCTTGCGCAATGCTTTCCCAGAAGCACTTGACGACATGCCTGTTACCTCTGCCATTGCTAATTCTCATATAGGCTACAATAGTAGGTGTTCAATTTCAGTAGACGATAATAGTCCAGATGCAATTATAAGAGAAAGGTTTCTGGAGGAGCTTTCAAGAGAAGAGAGGAGGAATTCTTTTCAGCCTGATATGGAAGATAGAAAAATTCCTGATGTTCTTAAAGATAATTCCATTGACTTTGAAAAGTGCTCGGCTGTTAAAAGGCCTCGCTTATCACAGTTATCTCCTGAGAGAAAGATCTTCAGTAGTCCTGAAGGAAAACAGTTGTCCACCTTCCATTCAAGGAGTGACAACCATCAAAACATCTGCAGTGGTCCTTGCGGATTTGGAAGTAGACAGCATTCTCGCTCCCCAAAATCAGGTGAGAACTCTTCATTTCATACACAGGAATTTCCATCTGTTCAGTCTATTCCCCCTCATTGGAACACAGTGGAAAATGTAGCAGTATGAGTCTTGGAGATATGTAATCAGCCATTAACAAGGGCATAGCCTAATGATGGCAATAGTAATGATAAGTGTTCATTTGTGTATGCTGTTGTCATTGCAGGAGCTATGTTGGGAGCCAGGACTGACAGCACTGATTTTATTGATTCATCAGCTACCTCAGATGGTGAATTCACGGATCTTCCAGATTCCCTCTTAAACCTTTCAAATGAGGATGACATCCTTTTGGAGGTGGATGGAAAGGATTCAGCGGACAACTTGTGTAAAGCAAATCTAAAGTTCCTCCCAGATTCTCCTTGTGATATTCCAGACGGTGGTTCAGATGACCATGAATCTGAAGTTATCAAAGAATCAAACATAAATATTACAGATCCTGATGATTTCAATCCTTTAGGATCAGAAACGGAAAATTCTTCTCTACATGGGCAAGATGTCAGAACTAATTGTGAAGTTAATCTGCCATCCACATCGGCATTAAGTCCTGATAGAAAACAGCCTATTGATGGGAGTAAGCTTTGTTTACTTAACACTGAGGACACAGAGATTCCTTGTAACGATGATATCTTCTTGCTTATCCACCCTTCCACATCATTTGCTTCTACCGCCACCCAACCAGTTGGTCGAAGTTCCATAGACCTGTCATCAGCTTGTAGTAAAAGTGAACAAAGAGTCAACTCCTTCACTCGTGGAAAAGATTCTGGCAAGTCCTTTGCATGGACTAATAAGGTTGGACCAAACATATTTGGAGAAACACGACCAGTGCAGCCAGCCGTTGGTAGTACTGCCCATTTAAAGGTGTCTGGTACTACTGCTTTACCGGTCCTTCCTGGTGCTGCTAACAAGGGTGTGGGAGTCGCTGGTCAAAGCAGATCATTCCCTGTAAACCCAGCAGTATCTAAAAATGATGTGCGAGAGGATGATATTGCTAGAGTTCGAGGGGTATCAAAACATGAAATAGTATGTATATTTTCTTCCATAAATTGCTTACCTTCTTCATATGAAACCTTTAGAGCTGCTTATTTGTTGGTGACAGGTAGGGGACACCCCAGCTACTTTCATCGAGGCACCACAATTTGGTGAATCAAGCTCTGTCAGGGTAGCTGTTACAGAGCCAACAATTAACTCTTCAACATCAGAAGTGGAAGATCCTCAGAGCGATGATGATGTACCTTGTTATTCTGATGTTGAAGCTATGGTAATTGTTGAAGTTTTCTTCTTTAAGCTAATCTCATCTGTGGAGTTACCAAAATAGATATAACAGGATTTTGCAATTTCGCTTTTCAGATACTAGAGATGGACTTAGATCCACATGATCAAAACTTAAATGCAACTAGGCAAGGTAAGTTCTTTGAAATTGAATGGAGTTTGTTCATTTATATCTTTTACTGGAGATAAGTACCAGGTGTGTAAACCCTGATGTTCCTTCTGTGTGGTATCACTCTTACATATGTTTGTTCTTCTTAGGATTGATGTGCCAATCTTATACAAAGATTACCTCCATATTTAGTCATCCATGCATTTAAAGGCGTGCGACTATTTAATGCTGTAATTCACATAGCAAGAAAAAAATTGATTACCAAAGTAGCCAATTGATGTGTTATATAGTAAAGCTAATGTTTTTATATTAAAGTGAAAAGAAAATGCTTATTATTATGCTACATGGTGTAGATTTTTATAATCTTAAACTGCTGGGTATGTGATGTTCAGAGTCCAAATATCAGTCTGAAGACTTTAGAAGGACAACCATAAGGTTGGAGCAGTGTAGTCGTTCTGCTGTGCAAAGAGACATGACTTCTCGAGGGGCCTTTGCCATCCTATATGGCCGTCATCTGAGGCATTACATCCGAAAGACAGAGGTAAATATCCCAGATTGTGACCTTCTGCATCTTTTGTTATTCAATTGATTAATTATTAATTATATTAGTGCTTTCCTCATTCTCCTTTAGTGTAGCTTCCCTCAACCCCCACCCCAACAGAGACACACACTCTCTATCTATCTATCTATTTGTCTTGTTTCTGCTAGGGAAATGCTCTTCCACATCTGTGATTTCTATTTTCCACGTGGCTTTTTTTTTTGAGGTTTTAGTTTTAATAGTATAGTTGATATCCAACATTTTCATGTTGCCATGCAATTGCTCCCTTTTGGGGCAATCTTCTTGCTCCTTTTAATACAATGAACAGGGAAAAGTTCCCTAGGTCGCATATGCACCAAAGAAGCTACATAAGCTTCATTGGAAGATTATAGTTTTCCACCATTAAACTAAAAGATATGTATAATTTATACGGATAAATTTCTTCTTCCTATGAAGAAACTAAACTTGTGTAACTTGATCATAGAGACTATTAGGACACTTCGCTGACTTCAACAACAACCTAGTGTTATCGCTCAAGTAGGGTCTGGGAAAGGTGGTGTACACAGACCTTACCCCTACCTTGTAGTGAGGGAAAGCTGCTGGCTGGATTTCCATAAAAAAATTATTACAAAATATAAGATTGCTAAAATATCCTATACTCATCAGGAACTCGGGTTATGATGTTGAGGGAAAATATTATAAAGCCATTAACAATGATTGTAAGAGTCCCTTAAGGAAAAAAATGGGATTTCCTTTCTCCCTTGTGTACTTCCTCCGAGTGCCTTGGCTTTCATCAAGCATTTGTATCATTGACACAGATTGTGCAGCTATAGCCTGATTCTTGCTTGGAAAGCATATAACTAATACCTTTATGGGCTTCTTGGCTAAGGCCAAGTTTATTATGTTATTAGTCTTAGTTAGTTAGTATCTAGAAAGAATAGTTTTGTTTTGGATTTGTCTCATTAGTTTTCATTGGTTTCCTTACCAAAAACCTTTACAAGGATTTCCAGCTAATTGATTTTACATTTCTTCTTAGCTAAGTTGCCGCGGACTCTTCACTTTCAATGCCACACCTGCGTTGACACGACATGGGTGTGGGATCCGTACCGGATACGGTCAAATGATTTTGGGTACTCAACCAAAATTGATTGAGAAATTCGAGACAAAAGCTAGGGTGAAGTCATTATTTAAGCATATGTTTTTTTTTTATTGTTAAAAGATTTTTGTATTAAAACGTCAACAACAAGAAGGTGCTTTAAAGATATTTACAAGTTAACATCATGGGTGAATGTACTATGAACTCAAGAAGTCGATCATGACCTCTATATCATTTGCATTTGTACTTAATAATAATTTGGACTAATAATAATTATAGATTCGAATATGCTTCCAAAAATCTGTGCATTCCTTTCCTTTCAAATAGGCCACCATAATTTAGACATATTTTTATATAATAAAATTATTTTTAGTCGAGATAGATCCCTACGCTCTTATCCTAAAATTTTGTTCATGAAGGATCTGATCTCTAGTTCTACACCCGTATCGGACACCCACACCCGGGTCTGAGCAACTTAGTTTCTTAGTATATCCCTATTTGTCTTGCCTATTGATTGGTAATGACCTCTTTGCCCTTTCTAGTGGGCTTCAACACCATATGGTTTTGCTGCTTTTATAGGGAAACAGGCCCTGATTATTGCAATTCTTTCCTATTTTGCCTGTGTATTGTTAACCAAGTCAGCTTGCCTTTGTAGGTCATACTTGGAAGATCCACCGATGATGTTGAGGTTGACATTGATTTACGAAAAGAAGGCCGTGCTAACAAAATATCTCGGCGTCAGGTAGAATTATTTAGTTATCATCTTCTATTTCAGGTTATTATGACTTTGTTGAAAATGATGTTAGTCTGATGTGATGTGTTTATGTACTCTATGAAAAAGGAGACATGTCAAACAATATGAGGCATTATGACGTGTCTTTGTTTTAAGTGCCTTTTGACGTTACACCTTGGTGGTAAAACTCTAGTGAAGGAAGATTTTATTGGTGCTTTTTCATTCTTTAAATGTAATAATGTATGAGCATGAAGTGATACCGCCAAAAACACACAAAGGATATTCATCTTTCTTGCTTAATAACCTATACTGTGTTATTAAGCATAGGAAGTTAACAGTGTTTGGCTGATGATGTCTTAAAAAAATTAGGGGTTACTCTTACAGAAAAACAAGGTTAACACTTGAATGTTGAGAAGTCAGGGTGATGAAATTAATCCTCTGTGGCAATCTCTTATACATATTATGAAACAGTCAGTTATAAACAATATATTGCTTTTTCGTTGAAATTATTTTGGCGGAGTTAGATATTTCAAAGTTTCTTTAGATAAGATTGCCTTCTTTGTTATGCCATCCTTATAGTTTTGCAATAGATGGAAGGCCTTTTTTAGGACATTTCTCCATGTTTTCTTACTTAGGCTAGCATCAAGATGGAATCGGATGGATCCTTCTGTCTGAAGAATCTAGGGAGGTGCTCAATAGCAGTGAATGGCAAATCTGTTGATACTGGGCAGTATCTGAGCCTTAGCTCTAGTTGTGTGATAGAGGTATGTCACTCTCCTTACCTACACTTAGGTCTTGGAAGTTCTGTTTTGTGGTTAATAATACTTCCTTCTTATGAGTCTGGTTTCATAATTATTTAAAAAGTTAGTACACACAATCTAATTGATTTGAAGTCCTAAATATTAGGAAAATAATTAAATTATGTAATTTTAAATATTAAAAATTATTAAATTACAATTATGTCCAATATAAAATTTAATTTCAACTGTTAAAAAAGGCAAACGGCATTTCCCTAAAATTTCTTCATGCTTTTAATATAATATAGATATAGATAATCAACATAACTGCAAAATATCATCAATTAAATGCTAGATGAAAGCACCACAAAAAAATTTGGAAAGACTTTTTTCAAAGGGAAACTTAAAAGAAGTCACGATAAAAAGATGGCTAGTTGCTTAGACATTCTCTCTCTCGTATCCCCTAGGGCTAGTGGCTCCCAATCAGAAATTGGGTGGATATTGAGCCCGCTCCTCTACCCTTCTCTACTTAAATATATAGATTTTGTCTAAGGCAAGATTTGAACCAGTGGTGTTCCCTACTCACACATCATGGTTTGCACTCTTACCACAGGACCTGAGGTGGGGAACTTCTAGACCTTCCATTCAGAGCAACCTATACAAACTTTCTAATTATATTTGGAACCTCTAGCCGTAGTAGGACGGTGTTCAATCAATCAATCAACAACCATTGATCCAAAACTAAGTGTCCTTAGTTATATGAATTCTCTGCATCAATCTTTTTCTTATATGGTGTTTATTTATATAGTAAGTTGACCAACATAACCCGTTTGTTTTGACCAACATCTATGGCTCCATGCATTGGGATCTCCATTTTGCCATCACAAAGACAAAGGAGGTCTATATAATTGACCAAAAAATGGTAAATTTAGAAAAAGTGCTACCTAATTATAACTTTCTACCCAATAAGAACTAGAGAACGGTTATATAAAAATAACCAATCCTAAGAGCACTTTTTTTGATAAAGAATCCTAAGAACACTATCGGAGTTTGAAGGGGAGCCTTGGAGTAACTGGTAAAGTTGTTGTCATGTGACCAGGAGGTCACGGATTCAAGCTTTGGAAACAGCCTCTGGCAGAAATGCAAGGTAAGGCTGCATACAATAGACCCTTGTGGTCGGGCCCTTCCCCGGACCCTGCGCATAGCGAGAGCTTAGTGCACCGGGCTGCCCCTTCTTCCCTTCTACTATCAACGTTTGATAGAAAACAACTACAAATATGTGGAATAAGGATTAGGCTATAACTATCAAGCACCAAACTAAGAATTAGTTGAATACATTGATGAGTTAGCAATAATCAATAGCCAAGATAGCTACCAAGAAAGGATGAATCAAATAATGAAGATGCAAACAATTAATATCAAGAACAATCAAAAGAGCTCAACACTAATTGGAATAACCTTTAATTAAAGAAACAATCTATAAAAGGGAGGAAAAGAGCTTAAGATTTGTTTGGAAGCCCGCGGCCAAACGAGTGGTGGTCTTTCACCATCTTCCTTTTGATTGGCCTATATCTTTGAATCCAGTCTATCATTATTCCCATAGACCCTTAGTCCCGTACCGGCTGTTGTATAATGAATCCTACATTAATGAATTCAAGGTAGATTTATAAAGAGATTCATTGAAAAATTCCTAAACACTCACCAAAGAAGTAAAACCCTTAAATCATCCAAAAGCTAGCTATCCTACCAAATGGGGAAAAAAGGGATATTTATATTTAGGTTAAAGGGTAGCTAATAATACCTAAAATGTCCCTAATAAAGCTCTTAAAACCCAAGTACAGGTGTCTGATACAAGTGCAAATCTAGAGGTCGGATTCTTCCTGATCTAAATTTTAAGATTCAGGGATACAAATCTAGTTATGGATACGTGTGTGGAGATTCGGCTAAACAAATATCTAAACATAGAGTTACAAAACTTAAATTATGAGATATTATGTGGAAACTTGAGGAGAAAATATTGATCAAGAGGAGAATCCTAGAAGGAGATAAAAGGAAAAGGAATGACATAGGAATTTCTATATATAAGGTATTCCATTTTCTTCAATTTTACCTTAGCTTTTGTTTTGATTATAAAAATGATTGAATCTGATGGAATTTCTCTGTTGATTTTGGTCAAAGTACCCAAAATTGGTTGACCAAATCGGGTAAGGATCCCAAGTCTACATCCACACCCACACCTATGTCGTGTCGACACGGGTGCAACACTGAAAGTGAAGACTCCGAGGAACTTAGCTTAAAACACAAGGAGAGATTGGAGAAAGAAGATGTGTGTGTGAGAGAGAGAAAGAGCACAGTGAGTTAGGGAGGGAGTGGAAGTGAAACAACAAATATAGGAAGACTAGATATGGGTTGTGGGTTGTAGGAAGCAGGAAAGATATTCCCCAGGGATGTTGATGGTGTAGGGCATTGAATGTGTCACTAGTGGGACAGAATGAGAGCTATAGAGGAAGGAGGATTGATGAAGAAAACTTTAGAGAATGGATATGAGTCTTTTTGGATATACTAGGGGCAAACATGTCTATTTGAAGCTTATCTAGACGGACTTTATATCCTGGTAGATAATTTTGCTCTTCCTTTATCCGCGCATGTGGCCAAGAAAGGCTATCTAACAACCAAAATAACACCACTACCACCACCTTGATCATTAACTAATTGGAGTCTGCTAAAAAGTTCACCTAACCTGGTTGCAAATGTTCTCCAAACAATAAATAAAAATGTTCTTCTGTAGATTTCCTGTCATTCCATGATTGGTTTATGGGATCAGTGTTTTGAGAAGCAAGAAGCGGAAAAAAGCGATGTGGGCTCGCTTCACATAAGCAAGAAGCGTGAAGCGAAGCGCAAGCTTTTTTCAAAATAAGCGCTATTTAGTATAAAAGTAAAAATAATTAAATATGTATAGATAAATAATCAAGAACTCAATAGAGGTAACATATTAAACATATCTTTCATTCTTAGATTAAAAAGTAAATAGATAGTCAATAATCCTCAGAAGTCATAACAATAACTCAGTCACAGAACTCAGAACATCAAAAAACAAAGGAAAAAAGAAATAGAGACAGAATAGAGCAGCCGGCAGCAAAACCAAAAAAAAGAGAGCATACACATAGCATTACAAACCGAGCATATAGAGAACCTCAAATCAAGAAAAAAAAGAACAATTACAAACAGAAAATTGAGAAAAAAAAACCTTAGTTACCTTCAGCAATAATCGCGCAGAAGAGAAACAGAAAAAGAAGAAGAGAAGAAGAGAAAAAGAGAAGAGAAGAAGAACTAACTTTTCAGCAGCAGTCGAAGCAGTTGCACAGTAGTCGATAGGAAGGAAAATAATTGGAATAATTAACTATAAGTATTTTTACAGAACTTTTTTTAAAAAAACCCTTGTAGTGCTTTATTTCAATTAAGCGAGCTTTTTCTCGCTTTTATAAAAAGCGCGCTTCTTGCTTCTGGCCAGAAGGGCACGTTTTTTCAATATCGCCTCGCTTCAAGGCATTATAGCGCCAGCTTGTCGCCTCGCCTCGCCTCACTTCTCACTTTAAGCGAGCGCTTCAGCGCTTTTTAACAACACTGCGTGGGATACAACCCCCCCCCCCCCCTCGGTGGGGAGTCAAGAGTATAATTGGTGAGTGAATTGTTTAGTCACAACAAGGAAGTGAAATTCCATCTAAGCCAATTTCTAAGATGACCTGTCACATCTTCCTTTCATATTACCCCTCTGTAATATAGTGGAAATGGTCAAGATCTTCAAATATTTTATATTGTGGCATTTTCATTGGCAGGAAAGATCTTACAATTACTAACTTATGGAACATGCTGAACTTTTACAGATACGGGAAATGAGTTTTGTGTTTGAGATGAATCCTAAGTATGTCAAGCAGTACATATACAGCATTACCCAGAATAAAAGAACACTTAGCAAATTTGAATGGTCACCTGAAAGGAAACCATGATGAACACCTTTAAGGTACCTTTGTTGTTCTTGTTCTGTTTTGTAAATTAACCTAATGTTGAAACAATATCTTTTGTTGAGGATCAGTTTCCTCTGTTCATTAATGGATGTGTAGGTTGTAAATATCTCTTTATGTTCCTGTGTAAAGATCATCTAACCTGCCCAGATCCCCTTACTACCTTGTTTCTTTTCTTCATCTCTACACGAGTAGTTTCACTGGGACTTTCAGTTTTTCTCTTCTGGAATTAATTTAGTAAAAAGGAGGAGAGGAATTATGATCACTTAGCTGTCTAAAGAAAGATTAGATGTGCAAATGGAAGAATCGAAGTTTTACAGAAGAATTTGATCTATAGCTGTCTAAGGAAAGATGTCCATTTCATTTACAAATATTTTCTTCCAGTTTAAACTACTCAAATGTAAATGCTGTGACTTGAGTTTGATAAAAATGTCAACTTATTGTAGAAAATTTTAACACCTTTTAAGTCTTTTAATATCGGATTTCAGAGGTTCAATTATGTAATCAATTTGCCTCCTTTCTTTTTTCTTTCTGAAAGGAGAGAGATATACAGAAAGGAGAAGGATAATTGCCAATTGATGAGTTCCTATTTATTTTAATCAACTCTAGTTATTTGCCTATCCTTCTTTAAGTCCGTAGAAAGTCTGTGGCTTTTTGTTTGCTCTGGGAATCAAATGGTCAAATGCACAACTTGTTCATATTCATTGAAGAGGGTTGAGAACCATAAAGCCGCGGGGTCAATTCTCACCGAGACAAAAAAATTTATTGTAAATTATTTCTTCCCATTTGTCCGAGTCTTGGCTAATGGAATTGTTATACTAATGCTGGTGAAAGATAGTGAATATCCTATGTATTAGTTGAGGTGCGTGGCACAGATACCCAGTTATCAAAAAGAACTTAAGTTCAGTCTTTTCATCTGTTATTCCCTTCCGCTTCAATTGACGAAGGGGGTTTAGGAGACTATTCCTCAATCTTCTATACAATTTGGAACGTGGTGGATGCGTCCTAAATAAATACGTTACATATTAGAGATTATTCCCCAAATCTATAAAAGTGTTCCCTATCCTTCACAAGCTTTCTTATTTCTTTTTTTAATAATACAATTTCCATGAGTGCTAGTGGTACGTCCCACGCCTTTCTATTCACTATCTCGTAAAGGTCCAGGTGGGATAACCTTATATTGAACAAAAGGACCCATTAAGACTTGCAATGTGAGGGACTCGATTACCAACTTGGCAGCTCATAATGACTTTTAACAACGGACATTATAGCAAGTAATTCTCCTATGTTTGTTTAAAATGGTCTTGAAGATAAGAGAGTAGTACTTACAATAGCAAATCATGAAGCATCTTTCTCCTATTTGGTAGAGAAATGAGCTAGCGACTGCGATTTGGCAGAGGGCAGCCTTTATTTTATTGTTCTACTTTTTATATAAAATAAATACACATGCATTGAAGAGGTTTGGGACTCTAACGTCTCCCTGTCTGATCTGGTAGAGAGTAACCTTATTTTATTGTTTCGCTTCTTTATTATGGGGTCTTTAATAATGCACTTACACATGGTTGTTATATATTGTTTCATTCATACAAAATGAGATTTTTGTCATTACCTAACAATTGATTTAACGATGCAATACAAAAAAATTAAAGTAACAATCAAAATAAATATTATATTTAAATTAATATTAAATTAACAATACCATATAATGGGTAACAATCATCCGAACAAGTTGTTAAAATGTTCGGGACCCTAACGGTCTTCCTGAAGATGCCGTGCCAGGCCAACGAGGCTTATGGGGGATGTGAGAGTTTTCAAACAGCACATCGACATTCTCCCACAGCAACCAACCAAATATTCGTTTCACATTTTCCAGTTGTAAATGATCGTTGATATATTCTCAATGACAAAACAGAAAAGTATTCAAACAACATTGATGCTAATTATAAGTTTTTTTATGAGTTGAACAATTTGAACTTATAATGTATCATGTTTAGGAGTAGCAGTGGTATCAAACTAATGGGTTGGGTCAAATTGGAACCGCTCAATAGGTTAAGTCAATAAACAACCTACCAGCTAAAAAAAAAACTGTTCAGTCAAAGATTAAACATAGCCCAGTTGTTTGCCACCCTTAAAAGATAGACCCTCGTTATTTTTTTTCCTTAAAATTTATTTATTTAAGAAATTAAGGCGTTAGCTCAAACTCTAGGAAAAATAAGTGTCTTGAAATAATTGGAGAGGCTTATTTTTTTTGGTTGTCGGGAATAAGCAGAACTGCAGAAGAAAGTAAATTTTAACTTAGAAGCAAAAGCTGCTCGGAATAAAAGTTTCTCGTAATAAAAAAAATTATATTTACTAAATTATTATTGGACAAAATTCAACATCATGTATTTTCGTACATTCATGATCAAAGTCCCATTAAAACACACACTCTCGCTCTCTCTTCCGATTTTTTATTTTAATTAAAAAACTTAGTTAAAGCCTCTAATAAGTGATAAATATCTCAATATTAGAAAGAAGTGGATGTTCCACTAACTTTTCTTCCACTTGTTTTTTCCTTTTCTTTCCACCCTCCATTGTCCCCCTATGTTTTTTCCCTTTTTCTTTTCTATAAATTGGCTGGTTTTACAATGTAAATGAACACGGATAGATATAAAACTTCCTCTCTTCTGTTTTGCTTTCTTTTCTTTTAACTCTCTCCTCCTTATTTTGTTAAGTTAGTGTATTTTACAACACGTTATCAGCAC
This sequence comes from Solanum dulcamara, assembly GCF_947179165.1. Taxonomy (NCBI): domain Eukaryota; kingdom Viridiplantae; phylum Streptophyta; class Magnoliopsida; order Solanales; family Solanaceae; genus Solanum; species Solanum dulcamara. The sequence goes on along the minus strand of NC_077247.1, from coordinate 53,551,390 downwards.
GTAGCTTTAATTTTTTTTTCAGAAAATTTAACTTCTATATCAGGTATATCTATTGAAGAAAATTAATTTTAGTTGTCTTGTTATTTTTAAATTAATTTTCATCATGTCAAACTTGTCAAAATTGGAGTTTGTGGCACTTGATATTTCTGGCAAAAATTATTTATTTGTACTTGATGCTGAAATCCACCTTACCGCTAGGGGTCTTGGTGATGCTATAATCGAGGAAATGAAGCATCAAGTCAGGATAAAGCGAAGGCTATGATTTTCCTTCGTCATCATTTAGATGAAAGCCTGAAGGTTGAATACTTGGCAGTGAAAGATCCACTTGAATTGTGGAAAGGTTTAAAAGGGAGGTATGACCACCTCAGGGCAACAGTATTGCCAAGGTCTCGATATGAGTGGATGCACTTACGGTTTCAAAATTTTAAAATTGTAATTGAATATAATTCTGTTATTTTTAGAATAACTTTCCAATTAAAATTATGTGGGGAAACTATAAATGATGAGGACATGTTAGAAAAGACACTAACTATTTTCCATACCTCTAATGTGATATTACAGCAGCAATACCGTGAAAAAGGTTTTCAAAAGTACTCTGAATTGATCTCATGCCTTCTGGTGGCTGAGAAACATAATGTTCTTTCAATGAAAAATCATGAAGCATGTCCCACTGAAATTGCTCTGTTACCGAAAGCAAATGTGGTAGAACCACATAGCCAGTCTGAAAGAAGACATAATAAAAATCAAGGTCACAATAATGTGTGTTGGACATAGCAATGGCAGAAGACGATATAATAATCGTCGTGGTGGTGGTCAACATAAAAGGGAGAACAATATGAGTTCTCAAAGTGGCCCTTCAAGAAGTAACTGTCATCGTTTTGGCGTGAAAGGCCACTGAAAAAATGAATGTCGGACACCTAAGCATTTTGTAAGGCTTTATCAAAATTCCTTCAAAACAAAGGCAAATAGAGGTGGTGCCTCTTCTTCTAATGCTCGGATAGAGTCACACTTGGCGTTTGAAAATAATGTTGAAGCAAGACCTTTGCATAATGATAATATTGAAGCAAATCTGACTTTGAAGGATGACGATTTTAATGACCTCAATGATATTACTCATTTGGAGGTTAAAGACTTCTTTAAGGATTATAATTGATGTTTAATTTTATTGTATGATTTACAATATGTTGTCATTTTTTATGTACTTTTGATTATCATGTTTTTATGTTTATCTATTTAAAATAAAAAACAAAAAAAAGAAGGAATTATATTTTTCTAGCAATATTGTTACTTATTTTAACTCTTATAATATATTTTTATTTTATGAAGATAAATAAATTTCTCAATCTTCAATTAGATTCAAGATGAGTAATGGCTATATGTGCCTTTTGGATAGTGCCACAACTCATACGATATTAAAAGAAAAGAAATATTTCTGTTATTTGATTATGAAAAAGGCTTATATCAATACAATATCCGGTAGTACAAAATTGATTGAAGGCTCTGGAAGAGCGGACTTATTACTATCTGATAATGCATTGTATTTTTAGTAAGTCCAAAGAAACTTGTTAAGTTTCAAGGTTATTCGTCAAAATGGCTATCATATTGAGACTGCGAATGAAGAAAAGGTTGAATTTCTTTATATTACTATAATAAATACGGAGAAGAAAATTATGCACGAAAAATTACCTGCACTTTCTTCTGATTATACCATACAAATATTGATATTGTTGAATCACATGCCATAGTAAACAAAAGATTTACTGATTCTAATGATTTTATCATTTGGTATGACCGGTTGGGTCATTCCGGTTATAATATGATGCACAAAATTATTGAGAATTCACATGAACACACTTTGAAGAATCGGAAAATTCTACAATCTAAGGAATTCTCTGGTGTTGCTTGTTTCCAAAGAAAACTGATTATTAAACCATCAGCAACTAAGGTTGGGATAGAATTCGCTGCATTTTTGGAAGTATACATGGTGATAAATGTGGGCCAATTCACCCTTTGTGTGGACCATTTAAATATTATATGGTCTTGATAGATGCATTTACAAGATGGTCACATGTGTGTTTATTATCAACTCTCAGTATGACTTTTCCGAGATTATTAGCTCAAGTTATAAGGTTAAGAGCATAATTTCCAGATTATGCAATAAAGACAATTCATCTTAATAATGCTGGTGAATTTATATTTCAATCCTTTAATGATTATTGTATGGCGGTTGGAATAAAAGTTGAGCATTCGGTCCCTCATGTTCATACTCAAAATGGTCTAGCAGAATCATTGATTAAACGCCTCCAATTAATAACTAGATCATTGCTAATGAGGATAAAACTTTTTATTTCAGTATGAGGGCATGCTATTTTGCATGCACCAGCACCTGTACGCATAACGCCAACAAATTTTCATGAATTTTTCCTGTTACAGTTGGCTTTTGGAAGGGAGCTAAATATATCTCATCTTAAAATATTTGGGTGTGCGATATATGTTCTAATTGCTCCACCGCACAGCACAAATATAGGTCTCCAAAGAAGGTTGGAAATATATGTTGGGTATAAATCTCCTTCTATTATAAAATATTTGGAACCTATGACTAGAGATTTATTTACGGCAAGATTCGCTGATTGTTATTTTGATGAATTAGTATACCCAATATTAGGGGGAGAATATAAGCAATTGAAAAATAAGATAGATTGAAATTCATTATCACTATCTCATTTAGATTATCGAACAAATCAATATGAGCAAGAAGTTCAAAAGATGATTTATTTGCAGAATATTGCAAATCAACTGCCGGATGCATTTACTAACCTTCCATAGGTTACTAAATCGCATATTCCAGCTACTAATGCTCAAGTTCGAGTTAATGTCCCGGTAGGACAACTTGTTCGGACAAATGAGTCTAGACCACGCTTAAAACGTAGAAGACCAATTGGTTTCAAAGATAAAAATCCTCGAAAAAGGAAAGGAATAAATTATCAAGATAATCATAATATGGAGGTCATGAGTTCAAGCCTTGGAAACAGCCTCTGCCAGAAATGCAAGGTAAGGTTGAGTACAATAGACCCTTGTGGTCGGGCCCTTCCCCGGATCCTGCGCATAGCGGGAACTTAAGTGCACCAGGCTGTCCTTTTTTTTAATCATAATTTGAAGGCAATTGCTCAAGAAGAGCCTAGAGACACAACAAATGGTGATACTACCGAGAAGGTCCAACTATCTGAAAATAATGAGAATGAAGAAATCTCAATAAGTTATGTCCCTACAGAAAAATAGATAAACCAAAATGAAATTATTGTCGATAATATTTTTTTTTATAATGTTGCCTTTGAAATAATGCAACAAGATAAGGATCTTGAATCAAAATTTGTCGAGGAATGTAGATAGAGAAATGATTGACCAAAATGAAAGGATGCAATTCAAGGAGAGTTAACTTCACTTGAAAAATGTAAACTTTTCGAATCAATAACCCGAACACCTGAAGGTGTCAATCCAGTAGGGTACAAATGGGTTTTTGTGCGTAAACGAAATGAAAAAGGTAAAGTCGTAAGCTATAAAGCATGACTTGTAGTCCAAGATTTTTCGCAAAGGTCTAGCATTGACTATATGGAAACATATTCCCCTGTGGTGGATGCAATTACCTTCAAGTATCTAATGAATTTGACAGTTCATGAAAAGCTTGAAATGCACATAATGGACGTGGTCGCTATCTATTTATATGGTTCATTGGACCACGATATTTTTATAAAAATTTCCAAAGGGTTCAAAGTGCCTGAAGCATACAAGGATTCTTGAGAAAATTGCTCAATAAAGCTTTAAAAATCCTTATACGGGTTGAAACAATTATGGTGCATGTGGTACAATCGTCTTAGCGAATATTTGCTAAAAGAAGGATATAAAAATGATTTAATTTGTCCTTGTGTCTTTATGAAAAGGTCTGGATCTAAATTTGTCATAATAGCAGTATATCTTGATAATTTGAATATTATTGGAACTCCGAAAGAACTTTCAAAAGCAGTAAAATATTTGAAAAAAAGAGTTTAAAATAAAAGACCTTGAAAAGACAAAATTTTGTCTTGATCTACAAATTGAACATTTTACAAATAGGATATTTATACATCAGTCAACATATACTAAAAATATTTTAAAGAGGTTTTATATGGATAAAGCACATCCATTGACTACCCCAATGGTTTTGATATCTCTTGATATTAATAAAGATTCATTCCGACCTCATGAAAATGATAAAGAGTTTGTTGGTGCTGAAATATCTTACCTTAGTGCAATTGGTGCATTAATGTATCTTGCCAACAATTCTAGACCAGATATAGCTTTCTGAGTAAACTTGTTAGCAAGATTTAGTTCTTCCCCACGTGAAGACACTATAATGGATTTAAGTATATATTCATATACCTTCGAGGAACCACAGATATGAGATTGTTTTACTCAAATGAATTCACATCACAATTGATTGGTTACACAGATGCGGGATATTTGTCTAATCCCCATAAAGATCGATCACAGACGAGCTATTTATTTACTTGTGGAGGTACAACTATATCATGGCGTTCAACAAAATAAACTATGGTTGCCACTTCCTCAAATCATGCAGAGATAATAGTCATCCATGAAGCAAGTCGAGAATGTGTTTGGTTAAGATCAATAACTCAACACATTCAAGAAACATGCGTCCTTTTTTTGAAAAGAGACGTTCCAACAGTATTGTATGAAGACAACGCTGCATGTATATCTCAATTAAAGGGTGGATAGATGAAAGGAGACAGAACAAAACATATTTCACCAAAAAAATTTCTTACCCATGATCTTCAAAAGAAATGTGAAATAGATGTCCAACAAGTTCATTCAAGTGATAATTTAGCAGATATGTTCACCAAGGCCTTGCCAATTTCAATCTTTGAGAAATTGAGATACAAGATTGAAATGCGTCATCTTCGAGGTATTAAATGGTGTCTTCATCAGGGGGAGTATAATATGCGCTGCACTCTTTTTTCCTTAGTCTAGGTTTTGTCCCACTGGGTTTTCCTAACAAGATTTTTAATGAGGCAACACTCAAGGCGTATTACCTAGGGCTGTACAGGACAAACCGATAAACCGCACCAAACCGATAAACCGAACCAAACCGGAAAAAAAACCCGACTAGTGGTTTGGTTTGACTTGGTTTGGTGTTTGAAAAAAAAACCCGACCATTATAGGGTTGGTTTGGTTTTAACTAAAAAAGTCAAACCGAACCCAAACCGACCCGATTATAGATATACTACATTTAAATTATGTTATACATAAAAATATTTATTAAAATGTAATTTATAAATATTTTTTAAATTTTTTTCATAAATTTTGTTTTCTTTCTTACATTTAGATTTGGATTTGAGTAGCCCATCTAAATAATATACAAAAAAAACTTATCTTATAAAGTTAAAACTTCAAACAGTGTTGTGCCTCCATCTTATATGTTGATATTTTGTACTAGAACTCTTTTTAAGAAGCACTGTTCTGTGCTTTTTATTAAATACTATGAGAAACCCAAAAAAATCCGAAAAAACCAAAAAACCCGAGAAACCCGAAAAACCCAAAAAAAACCCGAAAAACCCGAGAAAAATTAATATCGAAAAACCCGACTTTTATTGGTTTGGTTTGGTTTATAGATTTAATAACCCGACACAAATGGTTTGGTTTGGTTTGTAAAAAATCCGAACCAACCCGGTCCATGTACACCCCTAGTATTACCATATGTGTGTACTATTTTTCCTTTACTAGGCTTTTTTCCATTGGGTTTTTTCTAGTAAGGTTTTAACGAGGCACAACATCCATGGATGTTCAGAATAACTATGTATATTGTTTCTTATAAAAAAAATTTTAATGAGGCACATTACACGTGGACATCCAAGGGAGAGTATTAGGAAGAAGTGGATGTTCCACTAACTTTTCTTCCACTTTTCCTTTTCTATAAATTGGCTTGTTTTACAATGTAAATGAACACAAATAGATATAAAACTTCCTCTCTTCTGTTTTACAATCGAGTTGGGTTATGACCCATCCAAATTTACTTTGGATTCAAATGGGTTGGGCTTATTTGGGCTAAAAATGGGTTGGGTTATGACCCGTCCAATTTGATCCGTTTATTCTCAATAATTTTAACATATTATTATTTACCTTTTATAACCACAATTTGAATTTCAACTCAAGAAAATAAAAATAAAAATAAAAAGATACAAATGTATAGATTAATCCTAAAAGATATAAAATAGATAGTAATTCATACCATTAATATGAGAACATACATTACACCAATGTAAATAAAGAGCCTTAAAACGGGTTGAAATTGAATATTAAATTGGGCACAATTGAAGATTCTTTTAAAATGGTTAAGGCTTGAACGGGTTGAGATTGAATCCAATACAAATTATCTTGAGCTCAATCCATAAAAATTTGGGCAGGTTACTTATAATTGGGCTCATTTTGACACCTCTACATTAGACCTTTAGTGCGTGTTTGAGTTAGTTTATCTAAAACAATTTATAAGCTTAAAATAGTTATAAGCTAAAAAAAATAAGTTGGGTATATGTTGCTTTTAACTTATAAACTGTTTTAGATAAATTAAGTCGAACATGCCTAATTATTTTTTTGTGTTTATTTTAAACATAAAATGATTTTAAGTTGGCTAGTCAAAGACTTAAAAAATTGAAAACAACTTATAAGCAGTTTTCAACAAAGTCAATTCAAACGGGCTCTTACTCTCCATTTGCAATTTGTTTGACTAATTATTATTATTTAGTCTGTTTAAAATAAATCTTCTTTTATTAATTTTTTTAATATCAATTTCTACCTAACAAGTTAAAACAACAAGATTATATGATATTTTAGTATATTTGACATATTTTTACTTTAATATCATAAGTTAGTTATTTTTTAAATTTTATGTTAAATCAAAATAGACTAAACAAATTGAAATGGATTGAGTAAAAGATTAATTTCTAAACGCAGAAGCGTTAGATTGGTCTAAGCGTTACAAGTATTTTTGGTTTTAAAAGAAGTAGCAACTGAATCTGGACAAAATTTGTCCAACCAAGTGCAAAATTCAAATTTTGTTCACTAGAATAACACCTTCCTTTTATCGAAAATGTAGAATAACAGCCTTAAACAACTAGCAGTCAACCAATTAAAATGGCACCTTTAATAAAACGCAAAGACAAATTATTGTTACTAACTTTTTCGAGAGAATCAGAAAGTGGCTCTCAGCAAAGTGCTTACTACTCAATGAAAAGTAGTTGCCTCTCAATCACTGCAAAAACAATTGCTGTTGAACTAAGTTAAACAAATTCCTCTACTGGCCCCTTTTGTTTACTATAATTCTGATACCTATTTTGTTAGATATGAGATCAAAATATATTTTAAAAGAATAAAGCATCAATTAGCTGGAGAATATTGGATTTTATACTAGTAAAATATGTTGTAAATGAAGGAAATGGGAGCCTGAGATGAAGCATAAATTGCATTGGGACCCTTGTCAAACATTTTAATGGCAGAGTCACTCTATCATTTTCCCTTTCATTTCAATAAGCAAATTTAACCCGTGAGCCCACTTACCAAAATATATATATGTGACAAATTTTTGCCTACTTTTTTGTCTCGAATTCTATGTCTTGTTTTCTGTTTAAATGGTTCCAAAATTATATCTACCTTTTTAAAATAATTACTTGAAAAAATATTTTTCAGTATCTTGATATAATATATTTTTCAATTTCACTTTTTTTTTTCTTTCATATTTGTATTGACACTTTAAAAACTCCTTGCCAAGGGCATTTTCACCCTCTCTTTCACCTTTCTTTGTTTGTTCCCTTCTTTGGATACACAGAATATATGCTCATGACTCATGAACCCATTTAACAACCAATCTTGAATGTTCTTCTTCAATTCTCATTACGAAAAAATAACCACACAGAAAATGGGTTGTTTTTCAATTTCTACTGTCCTGCTCCTTACTATTCTCCATGCTCTGTTCTTGCATGCCCATTCAACAACACACTGGAAAGACATTGAAGTCTTGAAGCAGCTGAAGAACAGCGTCGAACTCAATTCAATGTCACCTGGCTCATGCCTCAATTCCTGGGATTTCTCTGTAGACCCATGTGATAATCTTGGAGGTGAAAAATTTACCTGTGGTCTCCGTTGCGATCTTGTCCTTTCGTCTGTTAGCCGAGTCACTGAACTCGCTCTTGACCAGTGGAATTACTCCGGTTCACTCACTTCTGTCTCTTGGAATTTGCCTTATCTACAAACCTTAGACCTCACTAATAATGCCTTCACCGGTTCAATACCTGAGTCGCTTACGAATTTGACTCGAGTTCAACGACTCGGTTTGTCGGGCAACTCGCTATCCGGCTCAATTCCGAGTTCGCTGGGTTCACTTTCAAACCTTGAAGAGCTTTACCTTGACAATAATTTCCTTGAGGGAGAAATTCCCCAAAGTTTCAACGGTCTGAGGAATTTGAAAAGGCTCGAATTTCAAGGCAATAAGCTTACAGGCCACTTTCCCGAGTTGGATCAGTTAAGTAATTTGAATTTCATCGATGCTAGTGATAATGCCATCTCCGGTGAACTCCCGGCGAGTTTCCCGGCTTCTCTCATTCAGCTCACGATGAGAAACAACAACATAGAGGGTAGTATTCCGGCGAGCCTCACCGGACTGAATTTCGTACAAGTTATCGATCTGAGTCACAATATACTCAGTGGGTCAGTGCCAGCGAATCTCTTCACTCACCCATCCCTCGAACAGGTCACACTATCATACAACCAATTCGGGTCGGTTCAGGAACCCGGGATCTCGTTTCAGAGCAGCCAGCTTATTGCAGCAGACTTGAGCAACAATGAGATCCGTGGGTTTTTGCCCGGGTTCCTGGGTTTAATGCCCAGATTATCATCACTTTCACTAGAGAACAACAAGTTATCGGGTATGATACCGACCCAATATGCATTGAAAATGGTGTTTCCGGGTGAAGGGGTATCCCAATTTGAGAGGCTACTTTTAGGAGGGAACTATTTATTCGGACCCATACCGGGTCCATTGTTGGATCTGAAAGCGGGTTCAGTAACAGTTCGGTTAGGAGACAACTGTTTGTACCGGTGCCCGTTGAGATTATTTTTCTGTGAAGGTGGGGAACAGAAATCATTATCGGAGTGTCAGGCTTTTGGTCCCATCATTCCTTGAGTAGTGTGACCAGTGTCTTTACTTTCCAACCTCCTCTTTTTATAATTTTCTTTTGTACTAGTAACTATTGTATAAATCTTTTTTTTGTATGGGGTTGTAGATATCGTATCTAGATGGATCCTATCGTATTTCTCTTGGAGAGTTGTTATTTTTATCAAGAGTGACAAAGAAATAAAGATTTCTTACTTAATGTGGTGAAGTAGTAAGTGTTGGGACAGTTGAGGAAATTCTGAATTTAAGGTATGGATGTTAACTTCACTGCAATTACTATACTATTGACTATTGATATGTCTGTCTATATTGCTGCGATCATTGCAATTAGTGTTGATATTTATGCATTGATCATATTGTTTGTGGAAGAGTGATTAACATTTAGAGTTACTCCATGGAATGTTCACATTAATTTAATATGGCTTAAATCATACTTTAATTCAAAAATGTATGTTGATTAATTATGATTTGATTAAATGGGTGAACGTATTTATATAAAAGTTGGGTGTACATAAATTTTATAAGAATCTTTAGCTTTAAAAGAAGCAAAGAGAGAAAAAATAGTACTAGGATAGACTATTATTTAATGAAAGCCAGGAAATAGTTTATGAATTTCTATTAATCTATTTAATTAGAGATGTGGTGCTTCGTGATTTTGGCTTGTATGGATGTATATTGTATGGAAATAGATAGGTAAAGGACGACGATTAGATTTCGTCGTTCAAAGATGACGAAATGCCACCACATGTTTGTCATGAATGATAATGCTCCTTTTCCCCCACTAATTACTCAAATGTACTAGCTATAATTGGAATTTTTTTAAGCCTCGATACATAATCAGCTTTTTAAATTTGTAAATATATTTTATTTAAATATTTGAACTAAATCGTGTTTTAGTTGAATATTTCAATTCTTATTTAAGTATTCAAATTAGATACTTTCAATTATAATTTAATTTTTTTGTGGGTGCAATTCTCATTCGTCTTTAGGTAGTTAAGTTAATCATAAATAATATATTTATCTCTTTTAATTATATGTTTTTCTCTTGATTTGATGAGCATAATTAAAGAAAATGATATATTTTATGTATTTAATTTAACTATCTAATCGACGAATGAAAATATGTGCAATTTTTATTTTGAAATTTGAATTCAAAATATCTAACCGGAATACTTTATTAGGAGTTGGAGTGTTTGAATGAAATATCTTAACAAGTTAAGTGATTAACTATGTCTTAAGCTAAATTTTTAATTATATATTTCAAATAATTGCATTAATTGTATGAAGGTTTTTCTTTTTACACCGTGAACTCAAATATTACACTTTTTGGTTCATAAATATTTGGCCTACTAACTTGTGTGTCAAAAAAAGCCTCATGTACGAACCCAAAAATATATTAAAAAAAATAAAAAATTCCCATTGCTGCATCATACATGGTACTTGCTGTAACTTTCCTTTTAACCTAAGATTTTTTTGGTTTTCTTATTCTTTTAATGGTTAGACTGGAAGCAGAAACAAAGGGAAGTGGTACTCTGATTGCATCAGCAAGGAGCAGAAGCTGCATTAGCTGACCTCTATAAAAATCTTCACATAGTACTGGTGAATAGTGTGATCTATAAATGTATATCTTTGGTTCACTCTTATTTGTCCGTGCTAAATTTTGTATACCTCTTAAAGAATAATAAATTATATATACATTTTATCATGATATTTATATTGATTACATTTTAAAATGGACTTGAGAAATGACTTGAAATAAATAATTAATATTAAAGATAAAAAAAAAAAAAAAAATTCTCTTAATATGTTAAAATAGACGAATAAAACTGAATATTTTTAAAATAGTGGATAAGTAAAACTATAAAAGTGAGCCGGGAGCCCTCTTTTCCGAGGAAACAAAACTAGCACTATAATTTTGAATCACCTATTCATTATGTGAGGGAGCGCGCGAATCATACTTGTTCTGGGGAGAGAGGGAGCGATCATACTTGTTCAATTTATATCTTTCAACTTAAATTAGGCGGACCTTGGGAAGTTTAATATAAGAAATAGTGGCAGTATACAAACTAAAAGTCCACAAGGTAGAAGTGATGGGCCTTATTAATAAATCTTGTCAGTTGGTCCTGCATATAAATTTCGTAGCTCTTTTTTCGCCTTTACACATTATCGTACAAAGGCTACAAACAGTGGCAAGAAACAGAAAATTTTAATAGTGAATGCCATTACAATATTGTTTACTCCTATCATAGGTAACTTACACAATAAGATGAAAGATGTTTAAGCAAATCTGTATTTACAAGTAGAGAGGGATGTAACATGGAGTAGAAAAAAGTGCAAATTAAAGTGAAAGCCAATAGTCACATGATATTTCCTTTAATTTTATGTGATCTAAGATTGTGTATTTCTTAAAATCTCAAGTTCCCCTCGGGCTGTCTTTTTGATACTATGGGATCATTTCCATACCTTCGAAACAAACTAATCCAAATGATTGTATTATGTCTACACAGATAGCTAGCTTGTGCACGCCCAATTATCAACTTGTACGTTATTATAAAGTTCATTCATAGATTGCAAATGTTCAATATTTATCATAAATCTCGTATAAAACTTAAGATCGCACATCTTTTAAAAAACGTCTATGAAAAATATATGGACTTGCAATTAATTAGCAAAAAAACATTCTCGCTCCACATCACATGTTTTAGGAACAAATAGTACACCATATATTGATCAACTCTTCTATTAAAAAGTGCGTCCAAAAAGACTATCAATTTTGGAATGGATGGAGTAGTAATGAGTACAACGTCCCTTAGGAATTAAGTAATGTTTGCTTATCATTGCACAATGGAAGATATTAATTAAATCTATTTTCAGGACAGATGGGTTATTTTTTGAATATGTAAACGTAGAACCTAACCTAATAATACTAGCTAGCTTTCTTGTAATGGGACTAATTTGAATTTTATACTCTTAAAATAAAACTTACTGCCACCCACATAGTCAAGCCTCCAAATGTTGAAATTCAGGTGCACTAGTCCCAGTCATTACCATTATCCAGATGGGAGTAATAATCACTTATTATGATCATGGATGCCCTTTCTTTCCGCAACTGGTGGTCCATCTTATCTGTTCCATAAATAAAAATCATAATTTTCTTTTAGCATATGCTTGGCAAATCATATGGTATATAACATTGAATCAATTATGTAGTGGTAGGCACAAAGCCTAAGCATTGGCGAGAGGCACTCTTCTACGAGGGGCGTCATCTGACATTGCTTTTACAAAATGTTGAAAATAATGCAAAGTAAATATCAATACAGGACACAAACTATACTCTTAGTGCCCGTTTGACCGTACATATTTCTTTTTGATTTTTGTCAGAATATTATTTTGAAAAACTGTTTGAACGTATTATAATCTTTCGAAAAAATTCAGAATTCATAAAAATTTCAAAAAGTCATTTTCACTCCAAATTACTTCGCAAAAATTTAAAACCAACTTCAATTTATATTCCTTCCATATATTGTTATTTACTTTTTTTCAAATTTCACAATTTTGTCCAAATGCCCATTTAGAACCAAATAAAGCATAAATTATGATAATAGGCCGACACCATTCACAAAAGTCTGCCTACACCACTTAGGTTGAAAGGTCCTGATTTGTACCCATTTTCATGCCCTACATCATCTTACAACCAATCTTGATAAACCAATTTGGGCAAAATGAGTCATCTCCTACTTGCTTTATAAGATCCAATAACGGTACCATACATTACTTGTACAGATGAATTATACATCAACAGTATAAGATCTAATCCATCGTTACACACAGTAAATGTTAGTATTATGTTAATGTGACATTTTAATATTAATATAAATATATTATATGTCACATTAAGTGTCATGTTATGTGTATTATATTTGTGCCTCTTTACTATCATCAATTGTGGTAGAATGTGGTCATTAGTTATTAATAACTTTTGTAACCACCAACTCTTCATTTTACCTATTATTCTACCTATTTATTCTTGTAACTTATGCAACACTTGGTCATTCATTTAGCCAATTTACTACCCATAATCTTCCTATTCATTGCAAGGAAGAATTCCTCACCTATAAATAGTGATGGTCTTACTTTGTGTTGTGTATAACAAGAGATGTACAATAGAATATAGAGTGAAAAAGATGAGTAGTTTTGTATTGTGTTTATATTGAGATTAGTGTAGTGAAAGAGAGAGTTGAGACATAAAAAAATATTCTAAGTCTTCAACTATATTCACTATATAAAAGAAAGTAATTATATGTTGAAGGAAGACTCTCTTTTTGTAGAGCTTTGGACTGTTCAACTAATTCTGAGTTGTACAACGTTTTTGGACTGTTGTTTCTTGGAGGGGACAAGTCAAGAATATTACTGTTGGATCGGTGTAGATTATGGTGCAGTGGGCTTGAATCTCCTTAAAAAAAATGAAATTTCCGTTCCTCAACCTGAATATTTTTTTTTATTCATTTTATCATTTTATTTTCAATTATAATTTATTATATTTGTGGTATATTACACCAACATATTATATTATGTTAAGTATGTTACTAACGTTTGTGGTTTTCAAGATTTGCCATAGGGTGGCCATGTTTGTAATTTGGACTTTTGTAAGGAGAAACATTTAATTTGTCTTAACTGGATTCTTTTTCCATTGGCTAGTTAACAAAGTCGTCTATGTGGAGGATACTGCTCGTACTAATTAGATTCCACTAAGAACACCAGACAAAATGCAGAAAAAGAATAGAAAAGAAAAGGAGACAGGAAAGAAGATCTCAAAGTAACTTCTCTTTTTTCATTTTCTAGTTAGTAATATCAGAGCAATCTCGTGTCATATATATTTTCCGACCAATTAATACATAGTTCACTTACTTTAATGCGATAAAATTATTTTAGTGAGACGAGAGTAATTATGTAACTTTATTGTCATATAAAGTTCAGTCACTTCAATAGTGCTAACTAAAACAAGTCAAGATTATGATTCCCATTTAAACTCATTTCATGCCAACTTAAGCGGAGGTAATCAAATAAACAATAGAAGAAAAATACTCTTATAAGTGCATGACCTATCTAATATATTCTTACTAGTGTAATTTACTCAAACCGCATGAGGCAACTGTTTTTTAAAGCTACTCTGTATTTAATACACCTCCAAATTCCTAATCTCCAATCATATACAGTATTTTTCATATCCAGTAATCACAGCAATATCTATGGGAATTTGGGGTAGGAGAAAATCTTTCTTGTTCATCTTCTTTTACATAATCTTGTCTGTTTTTGTTCCATGGACATTAGAATCTTGTCATTTGGTTGATAAAACATCTCTGTTAGACTTCAAGAAAAAAGTTACTTCTGATCCTTCAAACTTATTGCAAACATGGACACTTACAACTGATTGTTGCAAATCTTGGGAAGGTATTGCTTGTGATTCCAATGGCAGGGTTGTTAATGTCTCTCGCCCTGGCCTTGCTTCAGGGGACGATTTCATTATCGATACTTCAATTTCTGGAACACTTTCTCCTTCTCTTGCCAACCTCTCTTTTCTTGAATTGCTTGATCTTAGTAATCTCAAGGACTTAACAGGGCAAATTCCCCCTGAATTTGGCAAGTTATCGCGCTTGAGTTACCTCTTTATTGATTCTAACAAACTCTCCGGATCTATACCTGTCACGTTTAAATATCTGTACCAACTCAAGAAGCTTTATCTAAGTGATAATACTCTTTCTGGTACTATCCCTTCAAGTATTTTTCAAAGTTGTGTTTCACTATCAGAACTTGGTCTATCAGCAAATCAGCTTTCAGGTCCAATACCATCTTCAATTGGGAGTTTATTATCATTGACCAAGCTTGATATGAGCAAAAATATGTTCTCTGGAAGCATTCCAGAGAGTATAGGAAGACTCAAGAATCTTGATTATGTTGATTTGTCTGAAAATCAGTTATCTGGAAAGATTCCAAACTCTATTGGAAACCTTTCCCAAGTATCTCTAATGTATCTGAACCAAAACCAATTGAGAGGGAAAATTCCTTCATCAATATCTGGTCTTAGTTCATTGGTGTTCTGCCGTTTATCGGAAAACCAGCTGAGTGGCACTATGCCACCTTCCATTGGCAATCTTCCAAAGATCCAAAGGCTAATATTAGAGAACAACAAGCTTAGTGGAAAACTGCCTGCAACACTTGGACATCTTGTAACTCTCACTGATATGTACTTTTCCAATAACCTTTTTACAGGCAAAATTCCATCAAGTTTTGGCAATCTAAAGAACCTAATGGCACTAGATCTGTCGAAAAATAAGCTCAGTGGTGAAATTCCTTATCAGCTTGTAAAACTAGAGAGCTTACAGATATTGGATCTGTCATTTAATCCTCTGGGGCTTTCAAGAATACCAAACTGGTTCAAGAAACTACCACTGTTTCGTCTCATTTTGGTGAAGACTGGGATCAGAGGGAAACTTCCAAGTTGGTTGGCTTCATCATCATTATCAACACTTGATTTATCCAACAATGCTTTGACAGGAAAATTACCTACATGGATTGGTAATATGACCAACCTTTCATTATTAAATTTGTCAAACAACGCCTTCCATTCATCGATCCCTGATGAGTTCAGGAACCTATCACTTCTGATGGATCTTGATCTTCACTCCAACAGATTTTCAGGCAACTTGAAAGCAATTTTCTCCAAGAAGTTTCAAGACCCTCTAGGCCGCTACAATTCTATTGATCTTGCATACAACATGTTCAATGGACCAATAGACGAAAACAGCGGAAATGAACCTGTCATGGACTCTATTTTGTCACTAAGTTTGTCCCACAATCCATTGACAGGACACATACCAAAATCACTGGGAAATTTGACAAGCTTGGAGGAAATAAAACTAGCCGAGAATGGGCTAACAGGTGGAATTCCAATAGAACTTGGGAACGCCAAGGAACTGAAAACAATTATACTTTCAAATAACAATTTGGGAGGTGCAATACCAGCTGAAGTTCTGAATTTGAAAGACCTCCAAGAATTTGATGTGTCGGGAAATCGACTAAGTGGTAGAATCCCTCCTCATAAAGCTAATATCCCAAAGTCTGCATTTTTTGGGAATAATAACTTGTGTGGAGCTCCACTTCCTCCTTGTAAGCACACATAGTATCTACAATGAGGAAACTTTCAAACACAATATTTCCCTTTTCTTTATTTATTTTTCATTTTCGACATGATTGTTCGCCAAAATGCATTGTAATTCAGTTGTACTCACTCAAATACATGAAAATCATAAGTTATTCTGACCATCCCAAGTAGCAATTGGACAGAAGCTATTGCCTTTTTTCCAGTTCGTATTTTGTTAAACAAAAGTATTGTATAAAACATGAAACAGTGTTGTTGCTCTCTTATGTTAACAAATTCAATTTACTTTTTATCTTTGTTACAGTTCAGAGAAAACATGCTAGAATGTACAGACAAAAAATGGATGTCAGCTTTTCACTTACTGTGGAAATAGCATAATTATTCTACATTAATATCCTAAATGGTTTCAACTAATGATGATTTTAGAATTTTTGTATAGTTAGAAGATTTGTTCACTGTTATTCTCCTAAGCAAAAACATTTACAAAAAGAGTCTTGAAGCCATGTAACTACCAGTCGATCCAGTATATATGACCAACATATAATTATATTGTAATGTTAGTTTAAATATAATATTTATTTTGAGTGTCACTTTAATTTTATTATATCTATCCATCAATTTGGTGTGCTTGCATAGTTCCTTTTTTTTCTTTCTTATTTTGTCTTTGCTTTACTATCTATATTTCTACCCCATAGACGCGTATCATACTTTTCTTGTAGGCTTGTCCTTTAAATTGATAATGTATAAGCATTATATTCATTAAAACAATACCACACAATATAATACAATTAATATGTTATTAAAACTATACGTAACAATCATCCTGTAATCATTTAAAATTTATTAAATATAAATTTATAGAATGATTCAATTTATATTAAATTCAATATATATTAGTCCAAATAAATATTTTGAATTAATAAAATTGGGTCAATTATTTAAGTCCAATAAATGTGGACTTAATTAAAAATCCAAATCAATTGATTTGGACTATAAAGATAACCCCATTTTGTTAAGCCCAATGTCATCTCATCCTAGAGGCCCATTTTCATGCCACGTGTCAAAGTTATGTGGCAATTCAAGTCAAATTAAATAAGCCACCAGAATTATGCCATGTGCCAAAGTTATGTGGCGATCCAAGTCAAATTAAATAAGCCACTAGAATTATGCCATGTGCCGAAGTTAGGTGGCAATCCAAGTCAAATTAAATAAGCGACTAGAATTATACCATGTGCCAAAGTTAGGTGGCAATCCAAGTCAAATTAAATAAGCTACTAAAATCATGTCACATGTCAAAGTTATATGGCAATCTAAGTCAAATTAAATGAGCCACTAGAATAATACCACGTGTATATGTGACATGTTCTGACCAATCAAATTAAAGCTCTTCACCAAAGAAATCTGATTGGTCAGTTCAAACTAACCAATCAAATCATACCCTCATACCACTCCCTACAACTATAAATAGGGGTCCTCATTATTCTCAGAGGAGAGTGTGTGTTTTTCAAGAACAAGAATCAAGAAGAGAGCTCGTGGATCAAAGGCCACAAATTTTCTACAAAACTACAAAGTTCAAGTAATCAAATTCAAGCTGAAGTTCAAGATCAAGAACGAAGGAAAATATCAAGAAGTTCAAGATCAAGTTATTTGTTCATATTTATTATTCATCATTACCATACAAGTGTTCGTGACGAATAATTTAAATCCAAATTTGAATACGAAGATTCAAGATCAAGCTATTCAAACTCTTCCCTCTAAATCAAATTCAAGTTCAACATATTCCATATTATATGAAGAATCAGAGGATTATCATAGAGATTGTAACACGTACTACATTTTGAAATCAAATATTACACTTTGTTACTCCAAATTTCCGGTCTTGATTATTTATTTTTCTCGATTCGAAAATTTGTTGTTTACGCATCCATTAAAACAATACAATACAATTCATATATTATGAAACAATATGTAGCAACCATCCAAACAAAGTGTTAGAGTTGGTCAAAATTCCAATGAGGCAGGCAATAATTAAACCATATACGATAATACTCTTCATCTTCCAATTAGTTCTCACTTGTTATTTATAAATATCTAAACAGCGAACAGCATCGAGACGTTGCCCATCGAGGAATCATGATGATCAATTGCCTATCGCATTCGTTGCTAATTATACAAAGCACCAGTGGTCTAGTGGTAGAATAGTACCCTGCCACGGTACAGACCCGGGTTCGATTCCCGGCTGGTGCATCTTTTTTTTTATTTTTCCACAAAAACGAGTACTGGGCATGAGAAAACTTTTTGGAAAAAGAAAAACAGATCAATGGGGTGTTGCGAGAATCGAACTCACGACCTCTCGCACCCGAAGCGAGAATCATACCACTAGACCAAACACCCTCTCGATATTGTATCCTGTATTTTTCGTATTTAATCTAATTTCCGGTTCTCGAATCTTATCTACACCATGGAATCGGAGGACGAATGCTGCTGGGGATAAAGACGGCAAAATCAAACTCAACCCACCTAATCCGTTTAAGTTTGGGTAGGTTATTAATTCAATCCATTAAAAATTGGTCCATATTTAACCAAAATTGACTTATGAGAAATTTTGTCAAAATATTTTTAATTTTTTTTTTCTAATTTGAGATATTGTATATAGTCGTAATAAAGAAACAATAATTTTATTAGATATTAAAATATTTTAAAAGAATAAATAAAATAATTAAACTTAGTAAAAAATTAACTGGGTCTTGATCCGTTTTAACCCAACAAATTTTTATCCAGGCAAATTTGAGTTGGGTTGGATCGGATCTTGACCCGTTTGTTGACTTGACCCATTATAACCAATCTAAATTTGATCTAACATGCCCAATTGTCACCTATAATTAAGGGAGTGTAAAATAGATTAGCTCAAGATGATAGAATGAATATTATCAAATCGCTGCGTCTGAGAAGCTTTAAAGGTAAGTTCAAATTGGGTTCAAAGATTGAAAGAAGAGAGAGACTATTAAGCACTCTCTTCTACGAGACTACTTTATGAATGTACACTTGATCTTAAAAGGAATCATTTTCCAATGCTAGATTATTTTTTATCTATGCAAGGGAGTTACATATTCAGTATGATATTTCTGCTGAGTTTCATGGGCCTAGACTCCTTCCTTAAACCATGCACAACTATGCATTATAACTTGGGAAGCTAGGGTAGGGCCTCCTATTGGGCTCTTAATTATTAGCCCAAAACATTGAGTTTTAAAGAACCGAATTGATTGATTTCTTCAATGTCAAAATGAAAACGATATTATTTGATTGGGGGTATTTTTCTAGTCATTTCTTACACACATTTCTTAGAGAACTATATATGTATTATTTGAAACAAAGGAAGGTAATATTACCTAGGCATATACTTGAGTGAGGACACACACACCGACATAGACTACCACTTGATGTTTCATTTGATGTTTGGATTTGGTTTTTCTTTAGTTTTCTAAAAAAAATAATTGAAAATAACTATTTTAGTGGAGAAAAAGTTGTGTATACATATATAACATCTTAAGGAAGTATTTTTTAGAGAATAATTGTATTACATACTTGTTCAGGTGTAAAAACCTAACTTTTGATATATTTCTTTTGGGTTTCAAAAATTTTGGTTTAATTTGAAAACTAGTAGAGTTGTTTTTTTTTTTAAAAAAAAACAAACAAAAACAGACCTTTTAAATAATATTCTGGAATTGGTTGGGGAAATTAAACTTTTATTTCAATCCACACCGCTTTGCTTGATACTTGGATTTTCAGACATTAGATGGGTCCACATTGAAATTTGAGAGGCAAGATGCTGATGAACATCACTACATAACTGCCACTATACCATGTGAGGTTCTTCTCATTTCAATTAAATTAAGTGAACTTTTAAGCTTTTAATGCTTTAACTTTTATCTCCTCAAATTAATTAATCAATTTCTCTGTTAAATTTGCTTAACTTGAAACTTTGGTTAAAACTCTGTATCTTTCTTGACAAATCTAATTAATAGGTACATATTATAATTATTTTAGAACTTAATAATTTAAAAGAAGTTAAAATCATAAATCCATAACATTCAGATTATGACTCCACCGCTAGATTATATATAGAGGAGAAACTTTTAGAAAGGAAGCAGAATGATAATAGTAGTCAATTAATTCATCAATGCATAACAACACATTACATGTGAATGTTGACAGGAGAAGGCTAGCTATATACTCCATTATTCCTACGTCTCAGAATTTGGAATTTCACACTACTTGGGGCTGAATATGTGTGAAAGACTATGTCCAAAATTCAAATCTGCATTGGTACCCAAATTAAAGGCATATCATATATTTAGACATAATTTGAAAATTTACTTTTACTTGTTCACAATACTTTTTCCACTTTTAGTTTGTCCAGAGAAAAAACATATTTTTTTTCCATGTAATAACTTATTTCCAAATTATTTTTCAAGACTTAAAACTAAACATCAATTAATATGAGTATCGTAATAAAATACTTATGTCAAATCATTAATTTTTAAATAATTGTGTAAAAGTTCAATTTAAACTAGTAAAAATGAATGAGAGAGTAACTAGGAATGGTTTCAAGTTTCAACGTGAAGAGAGTTTATATGTAGATTTAAATTGTGAACTGAATTTTTCAAAAAATGAAAATGGATTTTGATAATTAAAACACAGAGACTAATACATTAGCATACAGAAATATTTGAGGTTGGAAATTATTTTTACTATCTCAAATTATCTATCGTATTTTTTTTTTGATAGGTTTATAAAGAAAATATTATTTGAAAGAAGTTTTTGACCATTTTATTCCTATTTATATCTTTTGATATAATCTCTTGTCATTGAATATGTATTTTATTTACATGTCTTTTTTCCATAAATGAGATGTTTAAAGTTTTTAAAATAATTACAGCCAACGATAAATAGATGGGACGGGATAATTAATTATGTATTACATTTCTAAAATAACAAATAATTTGAGATAATTATTTTTTTTAAAAAAAAACAATCACACAAATAATTTGAGAGTACTTGGAATCTAAATTTAACAAATGCAGACTTTTTTAATGTACCTCAGCACTGACTCACGGAAAGGTTACAAAGGCACATGAGAGGTTAGATGGAGATTTTTGTGGTGCCAGATTTTAGGTGAATATTTCACTTTTGTGCTTTAGCTTATTGTAACAACCAAAAAATGTGGTTGAAGCCAAATCTATAAACAATTCTAGTACTATGAATAGTAGTACTACTTTTTTAGCATGAAAGGAAATAATTATGTTACTACATTTTATGGGTAAGCGCCGGTGAATTAATTACATCTATCTATGAATTGTACTGAACACAGATAATAATGCAATGGTGACAGTAACTTTATATATATATATATATATAGTCTAACTAACTTGTTTCTTTAATGAAAGTGATCATATCTACAAGAAAATGTTACTAATTGGGTGTATCCACTTTATAGAGGTAAAAATTAGTTCAAAAACTATTTCACCTATAGCCTTTTCCACTTTAGTTCTTCAAAACATGTTGGACATTCTTTTCGACGAAGAGTGTTCAACTGAACAACTTCTTGAATAAAAAGAATACAATTAACAACACGATCAATATATGTAGCTATGTCACTGGTTCATCGTTTTTTTTCTATGCACTTTCGTATCCTTCATAATAACAAATGTTTGTGTTAAAAAAATTGTTTTTATAAAATTATCTAGTATAAGATATCTACACGAGTACATGTAACTATTCATGCAAATTTCATAAAGATTTTGAATTTCAATATAAACTTGGAAAGAGGAGTAGCTAATAAGCAAAGTGGGCATTACAAGTTATGCATTGTAATAAAGCAAATATGGTACAACACATAAGGACGTTTTAGGAAAGTGGAAACTTACTTCCTTAGACTTCCTAGTCCGTCCGTACCTTTCTGTTTGTCTCTCTTCCCTCCCTTCTTCTGCACTTTACCACAATAATTTTCGTTCCATCTATTTAAATTTATATAAAAATATTTGATCGAGCACGAAGTTTAAGATGTGGAGCACTGGGCTTGAGATGAGATTGAGCTAGCTCTTGAGTTGATTTATGAGTTGAGTTAAATCAAAGATTCATTTCTTCAACAAGTACTAACTTAAAAGGAAATGATAGCAACAATCAGTGGGGTAGCCACTTGTAGGTCAAGATGGTCAGTCGAACACACTTCATTAAAAAATTATATTATATATATAAAGTATATGGATAAAAAATTATTTTTCATACATATATATTATATCTTGAATACTCATAACAAAATTTCTGACCTGCAGTCTCTTATAATTGCTTAAAATAAACTATATTGATAGTGTGTAAAATTAGCGCAAATTTGGGAGTACATGTATAGTACGTTTAATCCATTCAATAAACATGAGTTTAGAGTTAGAAATTATAAAACATGGAGGTGGAGTTGAAGTTGCATGTAAATGGGCAATAAGGTAATTATGACACAAACAAGTACTTATCTATCTATATATATATATGGATATTCTGAATTTTGGTAGGCTGCACATTGCGAGGAAACTGTATCTGTAACGACGATGATGGTAAAACTGGGCGCCAATAACATATTTTGTCCACCTTTATTTTTTTTTATACTAAAATAGATGTTCAATAATATTTATTTATTTTTAAAAATTAAGAAATAATTTTAATTTAATTTTTTATTTATTTTTATTATTAATTAGTAGTCATTTTTTTAATTATATTTTTTAAAATATTATATTTATTATGTCTAATCATATAAAATTAATAGCAAACAAGTATTATTGGACGAGGGATTATCCACATTTACCTCCTTTTGCTTAATTTTTTTTATTTTTCGTTATTCTATTCAATTCAAGGTTTCAAAATTTGTAGCTGGTCAATGGTACTATGCTCTACCATAGGATAAAACCTTAACCTCGAAATTGTAAAAATGATTTTTGATGCCAGTCAACTGCCAGATTTTCCAGTATCCTATCATAAACTTACACGTATTCGGCCTGCCTCTATTATGACCTTGAGCCGGCGGTCTAAATTGTTTACAAAATGTATTTGAAAACCGTCGAAGATTATTTATTCCTTTTTTTTCAAAGTATCTTGTTTTATTTAATTTTTTTTCTATTTTACTTTCTTCTAAAAGATTGAGGAAATTTAACATCTCTAAAACTTCAGTTATAATCCGATTGAATGTAGGTCCTCGCTCGTTGTTATAAGTAGCAACATTGGTGCAGAGGCAAATTAAATTAGAATTTTAATTTTAATTTTTCTCATGGAATAGATGAAATAAATCAAAAGGTGGATTTTTGTTAAAGAATGAAATCTTATTGGAACTATTCACATCCGGTTCATCTTTTGAAATCATATCACATTCCGGATCTGATGAAATAGAATGAATTTAAACGGTATTTTGTTATTCTAAGATCTGAGAAGTCACGAGTTAACCCTACAAATGAAATAGGGATTGAAAGAGTAAATATTCGCCCGCATTTTATTTTTTATTCCAAAATTTAGGACAATACAATAAAGGACAAAATAAGGATTTGGTATAATAATACAATTTTTTTAAATTTCTATTTAGAAAACTACAAAGTTTAGATTTAATGAAATCTCAAAGAAGCCCACGTTCAAGATATTACTCAGTAAATACACTCTAAAATTCTATTTCTTAATTCTAATTCATTTTAAATTCACCCAAAATAGGATTTTAAAAAAATAGGATAGGATTTATTTATTTTCTATTTAAATATGTTATATATATATAATGTCTTTTTTTCCCCTTCCTTGAAAGGGTAAGACACCAGTACTTGATTCGCTCTATTTCTTTATCTCCCCATGAATTTGTAATAATAGGGACAAAAAAATTTCAATTTAAATCGATTAGTCTTTTTTAAAAAGTAAATAAAATTTGTACGTGGTATATATCCTATTAAACTTATCTGTTCATGACTGAAGCTGTGGGCATCTGCCCAACCCAACCGTTATTGGAGTTGGGTTGATGTAAGATTGTTCAAGTTCATTTAAAATTATGGTTCGGTCCAACTAAGCTTTTGACTCTTGAAGCTTGACGGAAGTTGACTCATTGACCAGAAATATTAATTAATTTGAAGGGATAATACACAAGTACCTCCTCAATTATAATTGAAATCGCTAGAATACATTTTAATTATATATGAGTTCTATTATCTCCTGAATTATTTTAAAGTATAATAAACACATCTTTTAGTGCTGAGGTGACACATAAAGTGTGTTCAATCTCTTGGAGGCATGTCAGAAACGAAAAAGAAGTATTAAAATCTGATTAATTTGGAAACATATCCATTTTCAATTGGACATTTTCATTATTAATTAATACACATAAGTAGTTAACATTAAAACTTAAGTTGATATCTTTTTAATTAAAATTTCTTGCCCAATTTTATCATTTTTAGAAATATAAAAAAAATAATCACAACATACTTAAATTGCCGGAGATATTTTTTCCAGATATTTCATCAATTTGTATAATATCTAAATAATTTTTCTTTTCTTTTTATTTTTTACTCAAACACTTAACATGAATTTCAAAAAAAAATTGCATATTAGAGATTTAGTTTAGGCAATATATGGTGAGCATAATTTAAATTAATTTTTTTTAAAATATATATATATATATATATATATATATATATATATATATATATATATTATTATTATTATTATTATTTTATCATTATTTTTTAGAACTAACGATTTTTTATTTTTTCAGATTTAACTATTTTTTATTTTTTTTAAATCTGACGATTTAGTGACATAGCACTGACGTAAGAATGTTGTGGAGGCGAGTGTAAAACACCTCCTTTCATATGAGTGATTATATAGGTTTTAGGATGTGTTTATCACACTTTAAAATAATTCAGAGGTTAATAGGATCCATGTATAGTAAAACAGTGTCCTAGCGATTTCAATTATAATTGAAAGGGATACTTGTATATTATCCCTAATTTAAATTAAAATAACTAAAGTTGTACGATGTAATTGTTCTTTAGTTTACAAAATTGTTTTTTTCAAATTTCCTTTACTTATATATTTGTCAAAAAAGATTATTAGTTTTCTTTAATAGTAGGATGACTTAAATTCATGATCATTATTTGCCATGTTTGATTTGAAAATCTTCTTATTTTCTTGATGTTATATATTTCAAATATGACATTGTAACTGAAAGCACTACAAACCATATGTATAATGCATATTATGATTGTAATTATTTTGTTCTTTCCATATAATTTTATTAGACATAATAAAAATTTAATATATATTGACAGAATTTTTTTAAGTTAGAATTTAGATTGAAAAGAAAAAAAATTATTAAAAGAAAAGAAAGAAAGAAGGGCTAGACCTCCCAGCCCGCGGCCCTTCTAGGGTTGGATTGGGTTGGTCATTTCAAGATGCTTTCAAATGAAAAGCCGATATGTCCTATCCCTTCAAATTTCTTGACGCTGGACTGATCCATTTTGACAATTCTATTCATAGCTACTATGGGGATTTTAATTAAAAGAGACTTTTAAGTTATCTATTTGAGGATATAGGGCACAAGTTTTAAAAATTGAGTAAAAGGGACTCCAGTATAATTAGGTATTGATGGGTTATGCTAATTTAAAAAAGAATATTTTTATACACTCCAAAGTTTTGCTATTTACAAACAGGCCCAACATATAAGAGGGTTGTTTAGCCAAAAGGGCAACAAACAATTTTCAGAAAATTTGCTCATTTTTTCAGCGGGAGCAGCAGCAGCAGCTTCCCACATTCATATTCGTCCTCTTTCATATCTTTTTTTTTTCAATCTCAACACATTCCAGCCTTCCAAGCGCCGATGTTTAAACATTTGTCTAAACAACTAACAAATATTTTCATATCTCGATCTCCAAAATAATTAGCAAATATTTTCATATTTCTCCGAACAACTAGCTGATATTTAAAATATTCTCATTGTTTTAACTAAAGAATCATAAAAAACACCTAAACAACTTAGGGTAGTTTAAAATATCTTCTGGTTGTTTGAACTAAACAACTTTTGGTTGTTTAAACAACTTCTGTTGTTTGAACTAAACAACTTAGGGTTGTTTAAATATCTTCTGGTTGTTTGAACTAAACAACTTTTGATTGTTTAAATAATTTTTGGTTGTTTAAACAACTTTTGTTATTTGAACTAAACAACTTAGGGTTGTTTAAACAACATCTCTTGATTGCTTGAACAACTCCTGTTTATATAAACAACATATCCTCTCTTCTCTTCTCTTTTCATCAATTTTTTTTTTATAATTTTCACAATCAAATCGGAGTAAAGAAAAAAAAATGAGGATGACAACATCCGAAGAAGAAGAAGAAGAAGATGAAAACACAAAAAGTTTGGAAAGAAAGAGAAAAACGAAGAAGAAAAAAGGCAAAGAAGTTAAGGAAGAAAAAGATGAAAGGGAAAAGGAACAAGAGCGTTTAAAAATATGGAGAAAAGAAAAGAGAAGAGAAGAGAGGAGGGAAAAGGAGAACAGAGAATTTAAAAAAATGAAGAGAATGAAGAAAAAGAAAAGAGAAGAGACAGAACAGATCATTTGCAAAACATGAAGGAAATGAATAGATTTAGGGTTTTTATTATAAGTTTTGATATTTTAATTTTTTACCTTAAATTTATAAATATTTTAAATCAACCCCAATTCTTAATAATTAACCCCTAATTAAATATTTATAACAAAAGAAAAAGAAAAAAAAATACAAATCCCTTATCCTTTATTCAACTCTCAAACATCCCTTTTAGCTAATTTTCCCTAGCTACTATAAACACATTATATATTATATTATTGTTTAGATATGCTAGTTGTAAGTTGCAACTCACTAATATAAAATATGAAATTAACTACGAAATTTATCGATAATTCTTAGTTAATTCATAGCTAAATGAAATTAACGCAAAGTTTTAATTTTTTATTAAATTGTTGATCAGCAAATTTTAATAGACCTATTATATATTGTAAAATTTTAAAATAGATAAGAGACATCAGACAGCAGTTGGATTTGCAAAGGAATCATTAGAGAAGGAGACAAATGGTGGTGGGGAAAGCAATTGGCTCTGCTTTCATCTACTTTTAGCACTCTTTGCTTCAAAGGGATTATGCCATATATTTTCCTTATCATTACATGCACTACATGTGTGTAATATACAGATTAAATAAATATGATTTTTAATCAGAATAATATAGGAATGTATGTTTTCTACTTTCTACTTAAATTAGTTTTTTCATTATTTTATTTATTATAAATAAGAATGTCAGTATTAGCTATTTCATGTCATAGAAAAGTAGTAGACAAGAGTGGAGGATTATTAAGTTATAAATAAATTGCTTTCCATCATTTATTAAACGAGCTACGTTCATAAGAAGGTGCATATATAGAGACCATAGTGTTTCTAACAAAATAACCAAACATCAGAATCACACTGCAAAATTTTTACATGAGAATAATAATAATATATATCATAGGCGTGGACAGAACAAAATGTAATATATATGAAGGGGTCCTGGCATTCTGCACTCTATTTCTCCAACGAAATGTACTTTTATTTTATTTTTCTTCTATACTAAGATTTAAAAAATAATGAGTAGAAAATTATAATTTTCGTTTGCGGAGTTTCCCAACAATATAATTAAGATGGCACAACATCAAATAAATAATAAATTCGGATGAGCATGACTCTATAATATTATAATAAGAAATGAACCTTGAAAATAACTTAATTCTAAAAAGTTAACTCATGAAGTAAAGATGATTCTAAAACCATATAAAAAAACATTCACATCCTTAAAGAGGCGACATGGGACTCTGACATCCCCTGCATATCTAGAAGTGGACATTTGAAGCTTGAACAATATAAAATGGGGGCTCAACATCGGATAAACAATGAATTGCGGTAAGCATGACTTTGATATGATAGCACTAAGAAAATAAACTTTGAGCATAACTTAACCTCTAAACTAACTCATAAAATAAGAATTGTCCAAGACTATATCAACAGACCTTCCATCCTTACCGATGTATCTAAAATTTGAAATTCTACATTAAAAATCCAATTAAAGCATGAGGTTTTGAAAAATTAAAAGAAAAAAAAAACAAGAGGAGAAACAAGGAGGTATAAATTTTAATTTCTATAGAATATCATTGATGAAAATACTTGTATCCATCATAAATTCATGGTCATTTTTGACCTTGTAAAATCACATGCTATTTTTCTTAATGGGTGTTTGTCCGTGGAAACAAAAGAAAAATTACTTTATTTGAAATTTTAAAAGTTGGAGTTAGAGTTGTGTTTAGCCATATATTTTTGCAATAAATAGGATTTTAAATGTACTTAAAAAAAATACTATATGAAATATGATTTAAACATGAAATATAATTTAAATGAGATTACTTTATATAAAAATAAACCTTCAGGGTAAATTTGAAAAAGAAAAAATTATAAAAGTGAAAACAGATTTTTGGGTGTTTTCCAAATTCTAAATACAAACTGATATTAAACCATTTAATTACTCATATTTTCACTATAGTATTATATACTAACACCAAAAAATTAAAGGAATTAAGTAAAATTTATTCTTTCAAGTGCAAATTCAAAAACAATGCTATATTAGGTGTAAAAAAAAGGTAACCAATAATGTATAATTCAGGTCACATTATTTGGATTTATTTGGCACTTTAATTTTCCCACTATGCAATGAACATCATCAAGTGAATTCTTGCATTACACGAACCACCCAAAGTCGAAAATTAGGTCAGTGGTATACTTTACGTGCAAATTACAACCATCCTTCATGGGCAATATTACATGCGCATGCAAAGTCATTTCACTCATCTTCAAACTCAAAAGTTAATGTCCATTATATTACAATTACTTCTTTTTTTTTTGGTTTGAAATTGCAAAGATAAACAACCACTAAAGTTACAATACAATTTTACGTTTCTATGGGCAAAATAAACATTTACTAGTACTCCTTTCATCCCATTTTAATACTATGGTACTTTATGTGAGACGATTTGTAGTAAGAAGATTATCAACTATCTAATTTTTGGTGTGTAGAATTTTTAAGTTTCTTTGAAATAAAATTTAAGAGTTTAGAATTTATATAAAAAGTATTACTTTTTTCATTTCAATTTATGTGGCAAAACTGAAATTTTGAGATTTAAACTTCTAATTTTGATCATGAATTTAGACATAGAAGCTTTAAGTTTTTTTTTTTAAAAAAATAAAATTTATTCATTCAGAAACTACAAAATAAAAATATTGTTTTCTCCATCCCAATTTATGTGATGTAGTTTGACTTGACACAAAATTTAAAATGAAAACAACAACAACAACATCATACCTAATAAAATCCCACAAGTGAAATACGGGGAAGATAGAGTGTACGCAGACCTTACCATTACCTCATTGAGATAGAGAGGTTGTTTTGAAAGACCATCGGCTCAAAAGTATCAGAAAGAAAAACTTCTTAAATTTGTGGTCTAAAATAAATTATTTAATTTAGAGTGAAATAGACATTTTAAAGTTAAATTGCAAATATTGTTTTTAAGAAAGCATTTTGTACGTGTTTCAAGCCTAGAATTTTGTATTTTTTGTTCATTTTATCAAACCTTCATCTTAGTGTTTTTCTTCATATAAATTTGTATCCTTGATATATATTTTCCAACATTTTTAATGAATCTTCTAGATTAAATTTGATGAAAAGAAGTTTTGGGTAGGAAATTAGAAAAGTGTAAAGAGCGGGAAAGCAAATCGAATGGTAAATTGAGATCGAAATATAAGCATATACGTAATTAATTAGTCAAAAGAGATGGGCCCAATCTTTCAAAACAAGAAAAGTTTCACCTCCTAAAAGAAAATGAACAATATTTTTTTGGTAGTTTCGTTTAATTTCATGGCATTATTTTTTTCAAATTTTGTAGGCATTTGCCTCCATAACGCTTCATTCATGTAGTCAATTTAGAAATAATAAGCTTTTTCATGATATTGGGAGATTTATTATTTGAACTAACTCTACTTTTTTAATTTGTTAATAACCCATGAATCTTTTTTTCGTGTGAAGTTAATAAAGTATTTTCACATTAAAAAATTCATTTTCATCTATTTCAAGATAAACATAAAAGAATCAACGTATCGATGAAAAAAAAAACATTTTTAGAGATAGTTTTGAATTGGGACATAAAATAAGAAACGAATGAAACTTTTTCTTGGTGTTTGGTGTTTTTTTATAAAATGAATAAAACAAAATAATTTTTTCAATTTTTTTATCATGTAAAAATAAAAATTTCATGTGAGAAGGACATAAAACTAAAGATAATTTATAAGTGCATATAAAATCAATTTGCCCAAATAACTTTGAAGTGAAAAAAGGAAAACCAATTGTTTCAATTTTTTAATTTTCCACCAACAAAAGTCATAAAAATTGTGGCAGCACCAAATTACATTTTAGAATATCATGAGTAGGTATTAGTCAGTTATTAGTTTAGTATTTAATATAAGTCAATCTATTGAATCTTTTGTAGAGATTATCTTTAATGACAATTTATTTACAATTTGAATAAAAATAAGACTTTTTCAACTTATGTTAATGTTGAAATAAAAATAAAAAAGGATATAAAATTAATAATAAATCTATAAAAATTTATGAAATCAAATCTCCTAAATCTATGCCAGTCAGAAAATAACTTATAAATACTGGGTACTATTTAAATGAAATTCCTCCACAGAAAAGTACAAAGGAAAATAAAAAGGCGAAGAGGGGGGGTTTTTGGAAGAAAAAAGTATTTAGGAGAAGCTTTTTTTTAAGGAAGAAAGCAAAAATATTTCCTCCCCATCTCCTCATACGCCTTCTTCTTCCTCCTCCTCTCTTATCTCCTTCTTCTATCCAGGTACTTTAATTTTCTTCTTCTTTAACTTT
The DNA here is from genome assembly GCF_947179165.1 of Solanum dulcamara. NCBI lineage: Eukaryota > Viridiplantae > Streptophyta > Magnoliopsida > Solanales > Solanaceae > Solanum > Solanum dulcamara. The sequence continues at coordinate 53,520,003 of NC_077247.1, read as the reverse complement.
AAAACCCCCAAAGTTTCAATCTTTTTGTTATTCTTGTTCTGAATTTGCTTTGTGCAACTGTTATTAGGAAATGGACTGTGTGGATGGGGCTTTGAAAAACAGTTTTATGCCGGAGACACCGTTGAAAATGACCCAAAACCAGACCTTTGGGGATGACGTATCTGCCGCCGGCGCCGGCCAAAATGTTGTCTCCGGCGACGACTTCTTCGTTGACGACCTGCTTGACTTCTCCAATGGCTTTGTTGAAGGCGAAGGAGAAGAAGAAAAACAGGGGGGAGAAGATAACTCTGTTCACAAACCATGCTCTGTTTCAATTTCTGTTTCACCTCAGAGAAAAACAGAAATTGATGACACCATTTCTGTTAAAGAAGATTTTGCTTCTCTTCCTGTTAGTGAAATCAGTGTTCCGGTGAGTCCTCCCCAAACCCCTTGTTTCGATTTTGCTGTAAAGTTTGGTTCTTTATGAAAAAAGAAACATTTTTTTTAGTTCTTGAACTAAAGGTAAAATGGCGTTTTTTTTCAACTACAGACGGATGACTTGGATAGCCTTGAATGGCTGTCTCATTTTGTAGAAGACTCGTTTTCTGGATACTCACTTGCTTATTCTGCCGGAAAGTTGCCCGTCGAGAAAAAATTGGGCGACGGAGAAATTCCGGTTCAAGAGAAGAAGTCTTGTTTCGCAACACCGGTTCAAACCAAGGCAAGAACCAAGCGTGGGAGGACTAGCGTCCGAGTTTGGCCAACCGGTTCAGGCGGCTCATTGACCGATTCATCTTCTTCTTCAACTTCGTCTTCCTCCACCACAACGATGTCGTCATCTCCTCCTACTTCTTGGTTCCTTTACCCAACTCCAGTTCATACTGCCGAGTCAGCAGGAAAACCGCTGACTAAGAAGCTGAAGAAGAAACCGGCGGCACATGGTGGAAGTGGGTCACAGCAACCTCGGCGGTGTAGCCATTGTGGGGTTCAAAAGACCCCACAGTGGCGAGCCGGTCCAATGGGTGCAAAAACGCTTTGCAACGCTTGTGGGGTTCGCTACAAATCCGGTCGGCTGCTACCGGAGTATCGTCCGGCATGCAGCCCGACTTTTTCCAATGAGTTGCACTCGAACAATCACCGGAAAGTGTTGGAGATGCGGCGGAAGAAGGAATCAGAAGAAACCGGTTTAGCTCAGCCGGTTCAGAGTTTTTGAAGATATTTTAGCTGTTTTTTTTTAAAAAAGAGGTTCTTGCAGTGTAGGGAATTTTATTTTTTAGTTAGGAAAGGAAGGAATTTTAGATGAAAAAAAGTGAACCGGAGTGAACCGAATGTAGTAAGTAAGGTTAAAAAACAAAGCCGGTTTAGTAAGAGAGTTAGGCCCGGTTTAGATTGTACATTCCTAACATGGACCCAAGATTTGGTGAAGGGTAGGTTTTAAAGTTTAGTGTAACGGATGGAGGAGTCTTTAATGTACTTTCCTGATATAATTCCCAGAAAAAAAGAAAGAAAAGATAAAGACTATTAGAGAAATTCTTATTATTGCATTTATAGTCTTGTTTTTATTCTTTATTGTTGATGTTTGTTTGTATTATTGTGCAAAAAATAGGAGGGAAAAAGCAAGATGACAAGTGCATTTGGAGCGTTTCAACCTTTAGTAAGCAGGCCGTTGAAAAGTGAGAAGTTTATGAGCCTTTTTATGGGTTGTTTGGTAAGCAGAATAAACTGAAATATTTTTAAATTAAATTTTAGATTAGATTTATATTGTATTTGTTTGACAATCAAATATAGTATAAATTTGTCTGAAATATTCCAGCCTCTTTCATCTAATTTGAAATTTTATGTTATTTCACATATCAAATGAGATAAATCAATTTACAGTTGAGAATTTTAGGACTTTAATTACAGAATAATTTAATTTCATACTAAACGATCTCTTAGGTTAAGCACGGGACGATACAAACACCCCATTTCCCAAATATTCATGGCGTGAGCCATAAGCATTCGCCTAATCCTAACGAATTGGTTTTTGCACTACACGTACTAGAGAATCTTATATTTCTAAGTTTTGCACTATTTCTTGCTCTTGTTCTTTATTATTAAAAGTAGTTCACAATTTGTTTGATATAAACAAATGGAAAAATCAAACAAAAAAGATTAATGACATTTTGGGTGGCCATTGTATATCTTGATGTGGTCCACCCACACTATTTGAACAAGATTCAGAGAATTCTTAGACACCTGCTTAAGGTGGGAAGGGCTCAAAGACAAATTCCATGCAAGAATTTCGATGTGACCAATTTAATGATTACAATTTTTTTATATTATATTGAAGGTCACAAGATTAAAAAAGATATTGTCTTATATTGTACATATATTTAGTTTAAAATTATAAAATTCAATAATTCTTTTTATTTTCTTAAATTTGTTATCAATTAAAAATCAGACAAATAAATTAAATTTAAATCAGAGCAGAAGAAAGTTAAAAACTTAAATGGAGTGTCTACTTTTTAGGAGTCTCTTTTGGTAGAGGAAAGGAATCACAAGCTTTTCATGTAGAAAGTTGAAGAGTAGAGAAAATACAGTCTGCATGGACTGTGACTCTTCTGTGAGAAGAAGAGGGGGGGCGCGCTTTCCTAGTTTTATTATGGTTTCACTTCATACTTGGTAACGTAGCTATATTGATTCTAGGATGGTCATTCAAATATGACAAAATTATGTTAGGTATATAAAATTAATTTTGCGTATATATGTTTGAAAATATTTTTCAGAAATATATACTAATATTTTGAAAAGCTTAAGCAAAATTCTTAACTTTGCCATGTTATCATACTCCTGCGTTAACAGTCTTTGATATGGACATATCCTTCTCCTATTTTATTCTTTCCACTTTTACTTAATTTTCATGCTAATAATTGATATTGGACTTTGGAGTGAATATTACACCACTCCTCATTTGGAATTTTAGCACAGTGATAAATGTTTCGAAATTGAATTGGCAATCTAATCAACTAATTTCACGGGATATGATCTCACCAATAATAAGTATGTATTAGTAGGTAACTCTGTTGGTCAAAAATTAAACGAATGAGAAAATATCACACAATGTCTTTAATTTTGCTGAGATAAATTGGTGACCTAATTAATTAATTTTACGAAATATTTTGTCACTTGCATCAATAAATAGGTATTAGGTAACTTGTTGTCTATCAAGACTATAATAAATGAAGAGAAATAACTTATTGTTTTGATCAAAGTTATTATTTCCTGCATCTCAATTTAGTTTCTTATTTTTTCTTTTCGGTCTGTCTCAAAATAAATGTCTATTTTTAAATTTATTTACTTTTTCACTTCGATATTCTACACGATAAGTTTAAAGACTGCATAATTTTTTATGACTACGCACATTTTAAATTTAAAATCACAATTTTTTATTAAAACTTCGTGATCATTTAAATTAAAATACTTAAATTGTAAAAGTACATGATCACATCGAATTATGTGTTCAAATCAAGCAGTATATAAACGAAAATTAAATAATGTATACTTGTGATAATCACCCTTTGAACCCACTAACTATCAATAATAGATTGTCACTTGGAAATTTCTTTTATCATTAAAAAAAAAAATTCATCTAAAATAGAGAAATTGCACGTCTGACTTACCTTGTTCCTTAATTTTGAGTTTTAATTTGAGCTATTATTTAACATGTATGATGACACTTGCTCCCCCATCTACTTAGGTTAATTACATAGGAGTATTATTATCAGCAGTATTTCTGGTATATTTCTAGGCAAGTTTCATACACGTGATCGTACAACTTATCACGTGATCATACACCCACTATTAAATAGTAGTACGTACTAGTAGTGTATGTGATTGTTCACACATATATTTGAGCAATTCAAGACAAGAGGCCAGAAGAATCTCCCAAAACTAGGAAATAACACTAAAATAAAAAAGTAATCACACTAATTAAATGAATTTAGGATGCTAATTTGATTGAGATTAAATGAGTCCAGAATCGATTAAAAAACGCCCGCCATTTGTCACAGTGGTTGTGCTCTGACTTTCACAATATCACTGTCATTAGTGTATTTAAATATTGCTCTAATCAATGATTGATTAGGTAATACTCCAAAGTAATTAGTGGATGTGATGATAGGTGCAGCTCAAAATTTTCAGACATGTTCTCTAAACCAAGTAGGTGTTTCCATTAAATTGATAAGCTCAAGAAGAGTAGGCTAAAATAATAGAGTACTCAAATTATTTGTCGTGACTGTTTTTACATGCTATTTAAAAAAGTACTTTCTGTTATAAAATAACTAAGTTGACAATATTATAACAGAAAAGAAAGTAAGAGAATATGGAGAGAAAACAGAAAAGAAAGGAAAGTAGCGTGTATATGTATTCTGTGTGTTTTTTTAGCAATTCACAATGACCAAGAATGGTCATATTTATAGTTATACAAAAGAAGGCAAGTTGAGCAACTTGCAAAGTGGTGTGTCCACACAAATAAATGGACAATCCACTACTTAACACTCCCCCTTGGATGTCCACATGTAAAGAAAAATGCTAGTAAAAAATATATATATACATAGTTATCCTGAACATCCATTGATGTTGTGCCTCATTAAAAACCTTACTAAAAAAAATCAGTGGGAAAAAGCCTAGTAAAGAAAAAGAGTACACACATCTGGTAATACGCCTTGAATGCTGCCTCATTAAAAACCTTGTTAGGAAAACCCAGTGGGACAAAACCTAGACTAAGGGAAAAAGAGTGCAGCGCGTATTATACTCCCCCTGATGAAGACATCATTTAATATCTCGAAGATGACGCATTCCAATTTTGTATCTCATTTTCTCAAAGGTTGAAGTTGGCAATGCCTTGGTAAACATATCTGCTAAATTGTCACTTGAACGAATTTGTTGGACATCTATTTCACCCTTCTTTTGAAGATCATGAGTGAAAAAGAATTTTGGTGAAATATGTTTTGTTCTGTCTCCTTTGATGTATCCTCCCTTCAGTTGAGCTATACATGCAGCATTGTCTTCATACAATATTGTTGGAGCGTCTTTTGTCAAAGAAAGGCCACATGTTTCTTGAATGTGTTGAGTTATTGATCTTAACCAAACACATTCTCGACTTGCTTCATGAATGACTATTATCTCTGCATGATTTGAAGAAGTGGCAACCATAGTTTGCTTTGTTGAACGCCATGATATAGCTGTACCACCACATGTAAATAAATAGCCTGTCTGCGATCGACCCTTATGGGGATCAGACAAATATCCCGCATCTGCGTAACCAATCAATTGTGACGGGGATTCATTCGAGTAAAACAAACCCATATCAATGGTCCCTCGAAGGTATCTGAATATATGCTTAATTCCATTCCAGTGTCTTCGCGTTGGGGAAGAACTAAATCTTGCTAACAAGTTTACTGCGAAGGCTATATCTGGTCTAGAATTGTTGGCAAGATACATTAATGCACCAATTGCACTAAGGTATGGTATTTCAGCACCAACAAGCTCTTCATCATTTTCATGAGGTCGAAATGGATCTTTATTAATATCAAGAGATCTCACAACCATTGGGGTACTAAGTGGATGTGCTTTATCCATGTAAAATCTCCTTAAAATATTTTCTGTATATGTTGATTGATGGACAAATATCCCATTTACAAAATATTCAATTTGTAGACCAAGACAAAATTTTGTCTTTCCGAGGTCTTTCATTTCGAACTCCTTTTTAAGACATTTTACTGCCTTTGAAAGTTCTTCAGGAGTTCCGATAATATTCAAATCATCAACATACACTGCTATTATAACAAATTCAGATCCAGACCTTTTCATAAAGACACAAGGGCAAATTGGATTATTTTTATATCCCTCTTTTAGCAAGTATTCGCTAAGACGATTGTACCACATTCGCCCTGATTGTTTCAGCCCATATAAAGATTTTTGAAGTTTTATTGAACAAGTTTCCCGGGAATCTTTATATATTTCAGGCATTTTAAATCCTTCAGGAATTTTCATAAAGATATCGTTATCGAGAGAACCATATAAATAGGCTGTAACGACATCCATCAGATGCATGGCAAGTTTTTCATAAACTGCCAGATTTATAAGATACCTGAAAGTGATTGCATCCACCACAGGAGAATATGTTTCCATATAATCAATGCCGGGTCTTTGCGAAAATCCTTGTGCCACAAGTCGTGCTTTATATCTTACAACTTCATTTTTCTCATTTCTTTTCCGCACAAAGACCCATTTGTACCCCACTGGTTTTATACCTTCAGGTGTTCGGACTATCGGTCCGAAAACTTTGCGTTTTTCAAGCGAAGCTAATTCAACTTCAATTGCATCTTTCCATTTTGGCCAATCATTCCTCTGTCTACATTCATCGACAGATTTTGGTTCAAGATCCTCATTTTGTTGCATTATTTCCATAGCAATATTATAAGCAAAACTATTGTCGACAATTACATTATTTCGATTCCATATATTTCCTGATGAGACATAATTTATTGAAATTTTTTTATCATTTTCAGGCGCCTTAACCTCTTCCAAGGTTTCATCAATTGTTATGTCTCCTTGCTCATCTTGAGCAGGTTCTTTCATATCATGACCATCTTGATTATTTGCTCCTTTTCTTTTTCGAGGATTTTTATCTTTGGAACCGATTGGTCTACCACGTTTTAAATGTGGTTTAGACTCATTTGCATCATTTAATTGTCCTATTGGGACATCAACTCGAATTGGAGCATTAGCAGCTGAGATATGAGATTTAGTAACTCTTGATAGGTCAGTGAATGCATCTGGCAGTTGATTTGCAATATTTTGCAAATGAATTATCTTTTGAACTTCCAGTTCACATTTATTTGTACGAGGATCTAAATGATATAATGGTAATGCATTCCAATCTATTTCCCTTTTGAGCTGCTTATTTTCTCCCCCTAATGTTGGGTATACTGATTCATCAAAATGACAATCAGCAAATCTTGCAGTAAATAAATCTCCAGTCATAGGTTCCAAATATTTTATGATAGAAGGAGATTTATACCCAACATATATCCCCAATCTTCTTTGGGGTCCCATCTTTGTGCGTTGTGGTGGAGCAATTGGAACATATACTGCACTTCCAAATATTCTAAGATGGGAAATGTTTGGCTCCTGACTAAAAGCCAATTGTAATGGAGAGACTTTGTGATAACTTGTGGGTCTGATCCGCACAAGACTTGCTGCATGCAAAATAGCATGACCCCATAATGAAATGGGAAGTTTTGTTCTCATAAGCATTGGTCTAGCAATTAATTGGAGACGTTTAATTAATGATTCCGCTAGACCATTTTTAGTATGAACATGAGCAACCGGATGCTCAACTGTTATCCCAGTGGACAAACAATAATCATTAAATGCCTGAGATGTGAACTCACCAGCATTATCAAGATGAATTGCCTTTATTGCATAATCTGGAAATTGTGCTCTTAACTTAATTATTTGAGCAAGTAATCTCGCAAATGCCATATTACGAGTTGATAATAAGCACACATGTGACCATCTTGTAGATGCATCTATTAAAACCATATAATATTTGAATGGTCCACATGATGGGTGAATGAGTCCACATATATCACCCTGTATTCGTTCCAGAAATGTTGGGGATTCAATGCCCACTTTGATTACTGATGGTCTAGTAATCAATTTGCCTTGAGAACATGCGGCACAAGTGAATTCTTTAAACTGAAGAATCTTTTGGTTCTTCAAAGAGTGTCCATGTGAACTCTCAATTATTTTGCGCATCATATTAGAACCGGGATGGCCCAACCGGTCATGCCAAATAATAAAATCATTTGAGTTAGTAAACTTCTGGTTTACTATGGCATATGTTTCAACCATGCTAATACTTGTGAAGTATAAGCCAGATGAAAGAGCGGGTAACTTTTCAAGAATAAACCTTTTGCCCGACATCATTGTAGTAATATAAAGATATTCATTCTTTTCATCATTTGTAGTCTCAATATGATAACCATTTTGACGAATATCTTTGAAACTTAATAAATTTCTTTGAGACTTACTACAATATAATGCTTCATTAATTGTTAAATTTGTTCCCCCAACAAGTACAACTTTAGCTTTTCCGGATCCTTCAATTAATTTTGTACTACCAGATATTGTATTAATATTAGCTTCTTTCATAATCAAATAAGAGAAATATTTCTTATCTCTTAAAATAGTGTGTGTTGTGGCACTATCATAATAAGACACATATTATCATAATTGATTTTGGATCCAACTGATGACTGGGAAATTTCCATATTCTTCATAAATGAAAAGAGATACATTATAAGAGTGTGAAAAACTAACAACATAAAAACTTTAAGATATTGAACTGCTTTAAAAAAACAAAAAAAATATAAAAACAGTAACTATAATATCATGAATGTGTGTGAAAAATATTCTTTACTCACATGTATTTTTGACAATATTGTATGTATAAAGTATTAGCTAAAAAAAAACATTAGTTCTAATATGACCTTAATTGAATATAATTGTAACACATGCGATAACATATATCTATGCAGATGGCTATGTGCCAGTATCAAATGATGTGAAAATCATATATACACAGTATACACTAATTTTATAACTTAATGGCTAATTTGACATATTTTAGCATCTTCGATCATGTATTATTATATGTGTTAATAAAGCTCATCAGATACTGGCTGCATATCGTAAATAAATTACTATGTTAACACGCTTGAAATTTGGTTCATATTTCTTTATATAACTCAATATACTAAAACTTTTAATAAATAAACTCAATTGACAATTTATTTTGGTAACAAGTGTCATACTAAGAAGTGTTAATCTAGGTTTTTGAATGGTACAAATATACAACTAAAAAAAAAACATCAAGTAATATTGTGTGATAATACTACATAGAAATGACAAATAAGTAACAAAAATAAATAACAGACCATACTACATAATATAGAGCTTTCAACTTTTACACATTAGTACAAACTATATGTCTCTTTGTAAAAGTTACTAATTATAAGATATATTCCCCGCCAGATGATAAATTCCTTAATCAATACTCATAAAGTCTTCAGCATCCAAATGAGTAATATTTGGAAGATCTGCGAAATCATCATCTTTATAAGCCATATTTGCCTCAATATTTTCATGTTTATTTGAGGGGGTTGCTTCATCATCATTATTTCGAAAACTCAAGTTTGCCTCCACATTATTATCTTTCCTTTTGAGAGAGGCTTGATAAAGTTTCACAAAATGTTCGGGCGTACGACATTTACGTGCCCAATGACCCTTCATACCACACCGGTGACAAAAATTGGATTTACCTCTGGAAGAATTATTTTGAGGACCTTTATTGTTCTCATGTTTATTTCCAACATGATGACGATAATTGATTCGTCCTCTACCACGTCCTCTCCCACGTCCACGACCACGGCCACGGCCGTGGCTGCGATAATTATTTTGTCTTGATTCAGACTGATTATGCGCTGCTACAACATTCGCTTCAGGGAATGGAGCAGATCCAGTTGGACGGGCTTCATGATTTTTCATCAACAAAGTATTATTTTGCTCAGCCACAAGTAAGCATGTAATTAATTCAAAATACTTCTTAAATCCTTTTTCACGATATTGTTGTTGTAACAACACATTTGAAGCGTGAAAAGTGAAAAAAGTTTTCTCAAGTAAGTCATCATCAGTGATAGAGTCTCCACATAATTTTAACATGGAACTTACCTTGTGGATCGCAGAATTATACTCTGTCACGGTTTTAAAGTCTTGAAATCGAAGGTGAATCCAGTCATATCGGGCTTTTGGTAACACCGTAAGTTTCAGGTGGTGATACCGATCTTTCAAATTAGTCCATAATTCAAGAGGGTCTTTTATAGTTAAATATTCAGTTTTTAATCCTTCATGAATATGATGACGGAGAAAAATCATGGCTTTTGCTTTATCTTGGCTTGATGCGTTATTATCTTGTTTAATAGTATCACCTAGACCCTTAGCGTCAAGGTGAATTTCAGCATCAAGGATCCATGATAAATAATTTTTTCCAGAAATGTCAAGTGCCACAAATTCAAGTTTTGATATATTTGACATGATAAAACTGGGATAGAAATTAATTTTAGAAATAGAAAAGACAACTAAAATAAAATTTCTTTAGTAGATATACCTGATATAGAGATTAATTTTCTGGAGAAAATTAGGACTTCGTGCTGATAACGTGTTATAAAATAACTAAGTTGACAATATTATAACAGAAAAGAAAGTAAGAGAATATGGAGAGAAAACAGAAAAGAAAGGAAAGTAGCGTGTATATGTATTCTGTGTGTTTTTTTAGCAATTCACAATGACCAAGAATGGTCATATTTATAGTTATACAAAAGAAGACAAGTTGAGCAACTTGCAAAGTGGTGTGTCCACACAAATAAATGGACAATCCACTACTTAACACTTTCTCTATTTTATATTAAATAAATTTTTGAAGTTTTTTTTATTATTCAAAATTAAAGATAAATATTTAATTTTTTTTATATTCATCTTTTTTCTTAATAAAATTTTATACTTTCTAGGAGACAAATTGCACTAATTGCCTCACTTAATATGAAATAGAGGAAATATTAATTAAAAGGGAGTTTTCACTATTTTATCTTCATTGTATTTGAATAATCATAATAATTACTCCTTCTGTTCTATATTAGTTCACTTTCTCCTTTACACACTTTTAAAAAATTTTATTCCCTCTATTTCATATTAATTAAATTTGTGAGACAATTCACACCTATTAAGAAAAAAAGTTAAGGACATAAATTGAACACTACTTTCACTTTGAACAATTCACTTATTTTATACATTTAAAAAATGTCAAACAATTCAGTTAATATGAAATAAAGAAAGTAATTGATAACTTTACTCGTTTGCCCTTAAGAATTTTTTAGAAACTTTACAAACTTGTTCATATATTAAAAAATGAATGAGTAATTAATTCTAAGGGTAAATGAGAAAATTTTAATTTATTATATCTTGATTTTTATAAATTAACAAATAATTATTTAAAAATAAGTATTTATAATAAGGTGGACAACTAATATGAAACATCTAAAATTCCAACCAATCAGGATGAGCTACAGAACGGCAGGGAGAACTATATTCTTAATAAATAAATAAATAAAACCAATGCTTCTAGTGCTTAAAGAAATGTTGTTTTACTATTCGTGACGGCCTCTGCGCTTACACCATTGATTAAATATTTTTGTCAATAGTAATATCAATAGCGCTTTGCTATTTGGCAGTTTAATTACCTGTATAAATTTCATCATCTTGATCAATTTAGAAAATAAGTTGAAAAGAATGATAATTAAAGCTTACTCTACTTATTGTTGTTATCGCAATAATATTGACATGGCAAATTCAAAAACAACTAGATGCCCTGCTACGTGCTATTTGAATTTCAAACATTCAACTTTTGAAACATTACATATAATTTTTGAATATTTATATTTTTTCTGTGCTGATAAATGCTTGCCTCTTAGTTGGTTTGATCAATTAATAAGTATAAGATCAGTCTACTATACTTTCCATTTTGTTCTTTCCTGGTTTAAAGCGACTTTACTTCACTACCTGTTGCAAAGGGCTCAATCATTTTAAGACTAGATTGTAGTGGGGATAAAAAATAATTTTGTTGCCAAGTTTTGATTTAGTGTCGGAACCAATTGACTAATCTTTGATTTATTTGTTGTTGATTCAATTGTCTGGGTCAATATTTGGGTTGAATCTAGCTATTACTGGCTCTTTGTTTTACAAATCAACCTAGTGCTTAATGAGATATTTGTTAAATTGGCAAATGGCCAAAAATGTTTTTGAACTATCTAATAATTCCACATGGTAATTAGCATTTTATTATTGGTCCAATTTTAAACTTTGACTCCAATTAAATAAATCCACTCATCCAATTTTCTGGCATACCCGACCCATACCCTAACTCGCTCAAAAAACATTAAATCACTATTACAAACAGTAAAAAAACAAACAAACACGTTGACAAATATTTTAAAAACAAAATCTGCCTAAAAATTGTTTCGGAAGCACCTACTAAACATAATAATTGTTGGGTAACAAATTGGGGGAAAGAGTACGAAAGATGCGTCCTATCGTATATGTAAACTTTAAACACTGCCAAATTCTGGACAAGGAATCACAATCACTACTCTGCAAAACTTATTGACCCACAAACCACAATGGGACTCTTCACCAAAACAAAAAGTAAAACAAAAACTGTCTTGACGAAGGGACAAGGCTATGAACACGAAGCATGCACTTTTTTCTTTAGCCATTTTGTTTTCCTGTCCACAACATATGGAGTGTTTGGATATTTTTTGCTTGGTTAAAAGTTAAATAAAATAATTTACCTAATTGGAAAAGGGAAAATCAATTTTTTAAGTGTCATATCTCTTTTCCACCCCTAAGGCCCTACCCTTCAAAATCCCACCTTTTGACCAACCCATCCCCCGATTAAGTATAGTTTTTCTATTTATAGATTACATATAAATGATTTGAGACTAGTATTTATCAAACACTAACAAATTAACAAGAAAAAAACTTACTTATTTACTTGTAATAATAACATATTGATCAATGTAAAATCACACAAGTGAAGTTTTATACTCAAACTTTACTCTTAACTTGTAAATTCAAACAAATATTTAAGTGGAAAATATTTTTCTTCCTGCAAAACGGTATGCACCTCCATAGCGGTTTATTTTTCATATTAATCAGCCTTATAAGGATTGGAGACGAAAGAGGAGGTAAGAAAAAGTAGGCAAAAGCTTTCCACTAGAACTGATAAACTTGGCCACTAGGGGCAATTCTTTTGTACTCGAAACGATAATTAGGCCGGAGGATCTTGTTTCAAGTCTTCTTTTATGGATCCAATTAATTAACACAACCAAGTCCAAGACCAATTCTTCATATTTGTATCTGCTTCCTAACGATATGGGCCTGATCAGATCTAGTTTACAATTGGGCTTAGCTCTAATTTCTAGTACATCTAGACTCTAGTGATGTGATGAAGAAAAATGGTCAACCAACTTATTGAGCTATTTCGAGTTCTAATTGACCGATATGTCATTTATATTTGATGTAATGTAATGTTGCTTATATGTTCAGCTATATGAATCTGTATGATATAGTTCAAAGAGGCTTTCTCTTCATTGTGTCGAATTGAATTCGAGTACGGGCCATGGTCTTATAGAAGAAACAATCAGTCCATAAAAAGCACTAAACATAGTATAGTATATAGTACAAAGGTTAATTTAGGGGAGTTTTCGCATATAACCACTTAAAAATATTTTAATTATGCTCCATAATTATAGTTTGCTAATTACAATTCATAGCTATAGTTATAGAAACGTTTGTATAATTCGCTATACAATTTGCAGTTTTTGTATAACATTTGTATATTGCTATAAACAATTCATAGACAACGTTTGTAATTCGCTATATAATTTGTAATATTTGTATATTTCGCTATACAATTCGATTCACGCACAGCATTCGTATAAATCACATGAATTTTACAAAACTCAATCTGTAATTACAGCTAAATGTTTGACGCGAAACATAATTAATTCAAACTATAACTAATTAACTAATACATGTTTGCTTATCAGCGTAATTTTCCCTAATTTTATTGATAATCACTGCTACTAAACAGCAAAAGTGGACAATAATTCATGAAATCAATTCCACAACATTAATCAAGTCTTTGACTTCTAAGACTCTTCTATTACAAAAAAATTATTTCAAGTAATTGGAACGAGTTTCACACAACCAAACAATAGCTTTTAAATGCCTTTCAGGCTTTATGTTAAAAGAAAGAAGTGACGAGAAGTTAGATCATGCATGCAAAGATTAGTTGCCTTTTGGAGGATAATCCCAACATCCCCATCCCCAACAATTGCCTCCACCACCACCACCACCTCCTCCGCTACCACCACCGTCTCCTCCTCCCCAGCCCCAGCCCCAGCCTCCACCTTTTCCACCACCACCTCCTCCTCCTCCTCCTCCTCCTCCTCCTCCTCCTCCTCCTCCTCCACCAATTCCTCCACCTCCACCTCCGCCTCCTCCACCACTTTTACCTCCACCTCCGCCTCCTCCTCCACCACCTTTACCTTTACCTCCTCCTCCACCTCCTCCTCCTCCACCACCAGATCTTTTTCTCCCACCACTTCCTTTGTCATGTCTTCCCTCATGCCCTCTACTTTTTCCATTTCCTCCACCTCCACCTCCTCCTCCTCCTCCCCCGCCTCCTCCTCCTCCACCATCACCACCACCACCACCACCTCCCCCTCCCCCTCCCCCTCCCCCTCCCCCTCCACCTCCACCTCCACCTCCACCTCCACCTCCACTTCCACCTCCACCTCCACCTCCTCGACCCTTATTTTTTCCAGCAGTTTCAATATTCACCATAACATCACTCACAATAGTTGTGTTCTTTGCATCGGAAGTAGTAACATTAACTCTCCCGCTTGTTTTCTTATGATCCACATTATTAATCCCATTAACCAAACATATTGAGCTCAGCAAAGTTGCAAGTAACAACAAAAGTAGTGCCCAAGAACCCATCTTCTTCAATATGTCTTAATTACACGGAGACACACATTCATATCCGATCGATATTTATACTATTCTATTAATTATACCTTCTGCGAAAAGCTTCTAATTAAAAAGGCTTAGCATAACAGAAAAAGTCCCCACATATATGACAACAAACATCAAAACAAGTTGTTTCAAAGGCTGCAAGCTAAAGGAAGGTAAAGAGAAATTGAGGACTATACTAAACTGGACTCATGATGAACTTGCTTCTCATTCAATTTTGTCCCCACCTTCTCTTTCCCTAACATGCTCACTAGTTATATATACTCTCTTTCTTTTATTTATGTTTTCCAGAAAAAATCCTTAAACTAGTGTTACTTTTACCTCTTCATTACTATTAATCACGTGGGGATCAATTGGATAGCGGCGCAACTTTGCTAGCGTTATTGAGCACAATTAAGGCTAGTAGATATATACATATGTATTTAATATATTTACTTGAGATAGATGTTGTCCCTAATAAGAGTGGATAATTCCACTTCTCATTCTTCTGAGGGACATATAAGTCCATAAGAAGAGAGAGGTTGATGATCATGCATTTATTTTAATTATTATATAGACACTTATATATAAATTAAATGGGTCCTTCATCATTAAGTTCAAGATTTTAAACACCAATTAAGATGGAGATGGTCATCAAGATATGATTATAACATTATTTTTTTGGGGGCAATTTCCTTAATTTCTACTGTCCAGTACGCACTATTAAAAAAATTACTATTTTTCCATTGCAAAATATTTACTAGTTATCTCCATCAATATTTTGATTGAATCAGTGAGAATGGTTCGGTGAGAATGGGGTGAAAAAATCATGTTTTATAGCTCAAATTTTAAATTTCACTGATTCTTATTGGGTAAAACCTCTGTTTCTAGTAATCACATAATATGTTTAAGACCACAAGATTAAAAAATATTATTGTACTATATTCAATATATATTTTATTTAACATCATAAGATTTAAAATACTTTTTTTAATTTTTAAAATATCATATATATAATCAAAACTAGACCAATAAATTGAAATGAAGGAAATATATTTTAGTGGACATTATATTTTAGTGTCCCATCATTTTCAGCTATAGCCATCTTATGTACATTTTAATTAGGGCATGTTAATTAGATTATATTGCTATACATTAATTGAAGTATTACGCTATGTTCTCTTTATAGGACTTGGATAATTATGATCATGTACTCGTCTTTGGGGGTTAATATAGGCCTAAGGTCTATTAATATCTGTTATACATTCAATTATTTTTATCCAAACTTTAGAGAGGAGTAAAATTCCAAGAAAACATTGAAAAAATATAAAAGAGTAGGTGGATCGTGGATATACAAAAATAAATGTTCATGTGATGTGGGCCTGGATGTGGAGGTTTTGCCTTTAACTTGACTTCAGGGATAGGACAATCCCAGAAGTGTAAAGCACGTGATAGAAAGTGGTAAATGATGCAAGTCACTTAATAAGCAACTACTTAAGTCATATAATTGGTGCGGTGGACTTTGGGCTATTTCTTAAATAAAAGTGCTGTCCAGATAAGTTCCATACCTCAACCACTAATTTTTACACTTTTTTGAGAAATTTTCAAATATATAAAATAAATTAATTAGTTTATAATAAATATAGTCATATTTTATTTATATAAAAAAATATTCAAAAATTATAGGAAATATACAGTGACTATACAATATAGCTTGCAAAAGTCATAGAAAATATACACTGACTATACAATATAAATTACTTATACATGAATTATATATTAAATATACATTATGATACATTTTATACATGAAATATATACTGAGTATACATGAGTATAGACCGAACATACATGAATATACACCAACTAACCATTTTTTGGACCATCTGCAGCAATTATTCCTTTTTTTTTTCTCCACTAATTCACATGTTTTTACATGCTGGTCTTACGTTTTTCTATGTTATTTTAGCTCACCTATTACTATGCTGAAGAACTAGCTTCAATCATCTGAATAAAAAGTAAATTGCAAAATATAAATAATGTAAGAAATTTTATTGTGAAAAACTCTTTGGTTAAGAGTAAAATAATATTAACCTACCTTGATAGGATTTACCTCAAATTTCTACTAAATTAGAGTGACTTTTAGATTATAACTTTAAAACCATGATAAAATCAATTGCAACAACTCTTTCCAAGACTGCATTCCTCTTAGTCTAGAAAAGTAAACTCAAACTTTTAACACATTGATCACCTATTACGTAAGCTTCTATTAAAGAAAATAGGCTACAATTTAAAGAACAAATTAAAAGACTACAGCCTAATCAACTCAATAACTAAGGCAATTACAAGTTACTCGGGAAGAACAAGTTCTTTCTTTGGTCAGTGAATCTTGCAAAGCACTCTCTCACAATGACTGCTATTTAATTATCAAAAAATAATTATCAATCTGTGCGAACAAACGAAGGTAAAAAGACTTCTAGCTCATAGTAATAGGTATGTGCGATGCTTTGAGTAAGAGTGGTGAAGGTCAAATTTCCCTTGGCTTCTTTTATCCAAATCCCATTGAATTTGGTTAAGAAATTTCATCCAACTTGGAATTGGCTTTTAAATTCCTCAAGAAATCCTTCTTGTACTTGGAATATGCGCTCTGTCTCTGATCAATTGTTATCTGCGCGTGTACGTAGACCTTTTGCAATCCAGTTCCTCCAAGAGACTTGCTAAGGACCTACTTCTTCTTTAGTTGTTTGTCAATCATAAACATTACTAAAATTTAATACTTCTATAAATATTTATTAGTCATCAAAACTAAAGTAAGGTCAGCTATGAGGATTTCCCCTTTTCTTAAAGCAATTGCTTCATATATATATTTGGTTTGTAAGGTGCCAGCAACTTTATCTTAATTGTGTTGTGTTGTATTGTATTGTACCTACAACTACAAAATATCTTAACACGCCTTGATGATGATGACCCTTAATTCCAGACCCTTTTTCTAAAAGGAATATGAGCTAATTTGTCCATGTATTATCATAAATTGACCAACACTCCTCCGTTATTTTTTATTTGTTTTGGGTTCTAATTTTATTCCACTTGTAAGGAAAAAGTTTTTTTTTCCCTCGACCCTTAACAGAGCTTCAAGATAAGGGTTATTTTAAAAGTTTGGGAAGAAGCTAGACATATTTTTTTCTAGAAAAATTTGAACATGTAAAATCCACTGACCCATTTCAAGTTAGAGTTCCGTTCATGAAACGGATAATAAGAGAGAATTTACAGATGACAATTGTATTTTAGGACCAAAAGTCTGACATAAAGCAAGAAAAATGAACAATTTTCAATAGTGTAGTGTCAAATTCAAACCTTTTTCCCTCTCCCCTTTTCTGATTATCTTTTATTTTTATTTTTTATAATTTACACAAATTACACAGTGTTAAGAGCTAATTACATTTTATCTCTATTTTTTTTCTAATTATAAAAATTTCTTAAATTTGGTCATTTTCGGATACATCACTACCAATCCGGATATATAGTAACTTGATACATTACCTTCCTTCTGTTACGCTAAAAAAGGAACAATAACGAAAAATTAAATTAAAATCACATAAAACATGCAATCACGTATTTTACACAACTAATTAATCCCACTCAAAGCATAACAACTTCAAAAAATTCAATTTTCAAAATTGTTCAACCAGATCATCGAGCATCCTTTCAGTTTTGATTCTAAATTTTCAAAAAACTGGAAAAAAAATAAAAATAAAAAATCAACCAGATGCTCTATTAATGTTGTGTCATATGCATAAATATGAATATGATACAAATTGATATTGTTATAAAAATATTAGTGTTTATGTATCAACAATAATAATTGATAATGTCTATAGATACATAATCTTCTACTTGAATAAGTTGTGTGTATGTATCTGGTAGTAAAACATAACAAAATTTATAATTGTTATGTATCAAATACATAACTATGAAGATACATACTAATTTGTGATCCAATAAATTAAGGTTATGTATCAAAATTAATATTTAAACACGATACATTGTGCAGAATAAAAATGTTATGTATCATAACGAAATTTGTATCTTTAATACATAACTATGAACATGATACATGCTAATTTGTGTTTTATTAAATTAAGGTTATATATCAAAACTAATATTTGAACATGATACATTGTGCATGATAAAATTGTACAACAACAACAACAACCGAGTGAAATCCCACATCGTGGGGTATGGGGAGGGTAAAGTGTACGCAGACCTGACTCCTACCAATGTAGGACGGTTGTTTCCGAAAGACCCTCGGCTCAATAGAAGCATAGGAAAAAAAAGGTAAAAAAAAAAGGTTGTAATGCATCATAATGTTGAAACAAATGCATTATATATTACTTTAAGAAAAAAATTATATCCATTAAAAATCTGATGCTATATGTATCAGAAAAAGATGAACAAAAAAAATAATAAAAAATAATAATCAACAATCCGATCTGCTGAAATAAAAAAAAAAATAATTCTTCTATGCTTTCTCCTTTGCTCTGTATCAACTCCCATGTTTTTTTTTTCACTTTCAATAATGGTGCCACTCATGTATCTCAACCCAAAGTCCTTACCGGAGTCACCAGCAACTCGACCTTCCCCCCTCAGTTTTCGAGCATTTTTTCCAAAGTCGATTTTGAAGTCGAAGATGCATCATTCTTCGACTAATTGGGTAATCATAATACTAAAAGATGTAGTATCATCCATATGTATCAAAAATTTGTAGATGAAAAAGCTAAAAAAAACAAAAGGAAAAAAATCGATAACTAATGAACTGAAAAGAAAAAAATGAATGAAGAAGAAGAGGAAGAAGAACTACCTCTTCAATAACTTGCTATCGATGAACTGGAAAGAAAAAAGATTTTTTTAAATTCAAAAATGGAGTGATGGAGGTAATTGATGATACTATGGAGTGATTTTAGGCGTGAAAATAAATAAATAAAACAAATCGTGAGGGTGATTGTTTAAAGCGATGTATCCGGAAAAGTGGTAAAAATTAAGGAAAAGAGGGATTTTTGTAATTTTTTGAAATGGTAAGGAATAATAGAAAATAGGGTAAAAAAAGATGTATAGTTAGATAATTTTTCCTTATTTTTTGTAGGGAAAATTTCATATATTCCCTAATTACTTATAATGGCAAATTTATGTTTGCCATTATAGAGACGCTATACACAAATTATATAGCAAATTATACAAACGCTATACAAAAATAACGAATTGTATAGCGAATTATACAAGCATTATACCCACGAATTATTTGTATACCGAAATATATAAACACTGCAAATTGTATCGTGAATAATACAAATGTTGTACACAAATTATATAGCGAAATATATAAACGTTATACAAAAACTGCGAATTGTATAGAGAATTATACAAACGCTATACCCACGAATTATTTGTATACCGAAATATACAAACATTGCAAATTATATAGCGAATTATACAAACGCTGTACACAAATTATATAGAGAAATATACAAACGAATTATAGCAAATCTAGTAAAATATACCATGAATGATAATAAAATAAAACTATACTCATATAGAGTAATAAACTAGTAATGTTTGCCATCTAGTGTAATTTTTCCATTTTTGTATATGACTTTCCAACTAATGGGCTTGCGGTCCAACAAACATTTCGCAAGTCCAAAACGTTCTAGGCCGAAACGCGAAAACGTTCTTCATAATTTCTTCTCCTCGATAGCCACTTGTTTAGTTTCTCATAATGAGAAACTACCTAATTACACAATTTTTTTTGTCATATTTATTAATTCTTCCTATAATTTAAAATAATTACATATTATCTTACTAATTAATAATTTTATATCAGATTTTTATGTCAGATTCACTTAAATATATGTATTTTTACTACCAGATACATTCTGAAATACATATATATGTATGGAGAGAGGTGAGCGAGAGAGTAGAGTAGTGAGCAAAAAAGTCAATTTATCCTAAATATATGTCAATCACACTAGATACATGTATCTGGGATACCAGATATATTTTAAATACATTCTGAAATACAGATACATAGGATGAGAGGCGAGCGAGAGAGGAGAGACGATCGAGAAGTCAATGTATCGCAAGTACATGCGAATTATGCTTTGATACATTCTATCTAGAACAAATTACACCTAACTTTGTTTTTATATATTCGAGATTCAACTATCTGGACATGTCGGATACATATTTCTGCGATCAAAATCTAGCATGAATGATAATTTTTAAAACACACAAAAAGATACTTAATTAATCCCTAAATTAGTGGGATTTGTGTTGTTTTCCCCTTCTCAATAGTAGTAAAATTTTGCCTTTTTTTTTTGCGCGCACGCTTGTGTATATGTAAGTTCAGCATAAAGATATTTTTGTAGAAATATTTTAAATTAATTTTTTTATTTTGTTCTTAACAAAATGATTATATATACAAATATTATGGTGTAAATTTTTAAAAGGATGGTTCGGCATCGACAAATTCAGACTAACTATAAAGTATACAAAATATATAGCATGAAGCTATTTTCTTTCCATCTATTTTGGTCCTCAAAAAATTAAGAAATTTTCCAGAAAAGACATTGAATATAATACATACACAAAAATGGGACACCTATAAGACGACACCAGCAAAACCTTAATTTTCTACGTTCTCATATGAACCCAACTGCGGTTGTTTTATTCCTCTTTTTGTTTATGTTGTCGTTAAAATATTATTAAGGGGGCGATTTATAGACAAAAATTAAGGCACATGAATTTGTGTTTTCTTCATAAAACTAGGTACTTGATTTATATATTTTTAAAAATTGATATAATATATTTGTTGGCATCCATACGATAAGAAGACTAAATGATGCACTTAATTGAAGATCGAGTTATTTATCTAAAGGAGTAAATATCAATTTCCACTATATATATATTGAAATAGTGTACCAATATTCTAGAAATCCTAGATTCACCACTTTATATACTTATTAAAAAACATGCAAAGTTCAACGATCTTATCTAACCTTATAATAAGGTCTTTATCATCTTGTGCTGACAAAATTGACAAGCTTAGAGCTTGGTACAAGTGCACATTTATGTGCATTAATTCTTCAAGACTTTAATATAAAAAGCCTAGCATTGTCATTACGGTTAATGCATGGGTTAGACCGATGTCGACGAAAATATTGAAAGTTATACAAGATATAAGAGACAAATTAAATAGTGAAACTTGAAAGGTCATCCATTTTATCTTCACAATTAAAGGGATTTAGTGGTAAGTCTTCGATACTAACATATTTTACGTTTAGATCATCTCAAACCTCATGCTGTCTTTTTCTCCAATTCATGGTTGTGATTAAAGATGTTGATTTAAATTAAAGCTCAATGTCTTTGGGTGATAATATATATATATATATATATATATATATAACATATATAAATTAAGTGCATATTGGAATATATATATTAGTACTCACCACTGCATTAGCATGATGTCATACTTGAGCCATTTTTTCTTTCCTTTTTTCCTTTCTGTTCAAGGTATTAAAAAGAGGTTAGTTATCCTATATACACATTATATTATCCATTTTTGACTTTCTTAAGTGGATACATCCTCTTCTGCACTTGATAAAAATCTATTGTTTTTTATTTATTTAAATGGGGAGCCGTAAATAAAGCATATATATGTTAAAGTTGGAACTTGAGTTTAGTTTGTATTGGATTATCTATTTGGTGATTAGGAATATTAAATTAAAGAAATTAGAAATATGAGGCTTAAGGTTAGTAATAATTAACAACAAAAACAAAAGATAAGGACAAGACAAATATGAGAAGTTGGAGTGCCTGACCCGTTCAACCCGCTTGGGAATCTGCTGATTTCATCCCACAATATTTATCGTGGTTTCTTTCATACTCGAAGAGTTTTTCGAATTCCCTTACATTTTTTAATTACTTCAATTTGTCTTTATATTGGCTGAGAATAAGTAAGAAAATCACTAATTAATAAATTAAAGTGAGAAAAGGAAGAAAACGAGTACCCAACACAAACCCACACACGTTGAATGGAAAGTGACATTTATATAGTGCCAAAGAATCTAACTTCAACCATTTCCATCTCTATGATTACAAAGGAAGATCATTTCTATTATATCCACTTTTTTTTTTAATCAAACCAATCCCACAGTACAGCCCACACACAAAAATTGAATGGATATATCAATTATTATGGTTATAGAATTACTCAAAACAATCCCAAGATAACTGGTGAGGTCACTCTGATCATAGATTGAACTAAGAAACCACTCGACTTGGATTTCTATCATCCACCAGTTATATATATATATAGCTTGTCTCTTTCTTTTTAACTCCACCTTTAACTGCTATGTGCACGTAAGGAAAATATATAAAACGTTTTATATCGTACTTGCATTACAAAAGAGGTATTTAGTGATTTTTCTTTCAATATTATCGCAAAAATTGTTAGGAACGAAAATAATTAGGTGTCATGCGGAAGCTAGCAATGCAAACCTCGAAAGACCATGAGTAAGAAGACAAACGAGAAATATACCAAAAGAGACACAAACATTTAATGTGGTTCGGTCAACCGACCTACATCCACAAGAGGAGATGAGCAATCCACTATAAATATGAGAGTACAAATAATCGAGAGAAATAACCTCACATAATTCGCTCGGAATAAAAAGAGGTTCACACAAGTGCTAACGCAACACTTGTGTCTCACCGTTTCTCCCCTAGACAAAACTCTCAAAGCCCCTAGGACTACATTGTGAATGCTACCAAGTTAGAAGGAATAAACCTCTATTTATAGAGTCATAAATCTTTTTCTATAAGAAAAATGACTAGCCAAATATGGAGACATTGTGTTTTCCTTTCAGGAAAAGGAAAATTTAATTATACTAGAAAAGTCAGGGCAAACACCCAACAAAAATATTTAATGGGAATTGAGTTATGTCATTGCACCAGAATTGCTAAAGCCTTTAGCGTCATTTGTATAGAGTGATGGTTAAATATATCCATATTTATTATTCATGTTGAATATAATATAGCGATGATTATATTATTATCGCTAAATAATTGCCGCTAAATTTTTTATTTATTATAGTATCGATTTGATAATTTAAATTTTTTAAATGAAATTGTTATACAATTCAAAATAATATTAAAACATAGAAATGGCCTGAATTCAAATTTCATTGGCGCCCATAAGAAGAATTTTCTCTGACGTAGGGCACATTTGACCATGATGATCTTGAAATTAAGTTTATTTAGGGTTTGTTTGGAAAGCCATTTGATAATTGAAATTGGTGTAATTACTAGGTAGTAATTATTAGCCTAAAAATTACACAGTCTAGTAATTATAATGGCATGTTTGTTTGCCAAGTGTAATTGCAATTATTTTGTTTGGTTGTACAAGTGTAATTACAAGGTTATATTAAATTTTATAAATAAAAGTTAATTTTCTCAATTTAAAATTTATACCAGACAAATAAGGATCTTTATAAATGATATTAAATTAAATATTAGTTAATAAAAATATGTTAACTAATATTATAAAAAAAAATTTTATTTATATTTTTTAAATTAATATATTTTAAATAATTTAATCAAATAAACTAAAGGTATAAGATTTTTATGAACATCAAGAAATGTATGTTTGACAAAAATGTTAATATTATAAATATAATGTCTTAAAATTATTAAACATTTGACAAAAAAAAATCTATCAGGTTTAACTAAAAAATAAATATTTTGCAATGTGAAATATTAATTCAATAGTACTAAAACAAACGAAATTGAAAATATGATATAAATCCTTAATTCAAAATAAAAAATATAACACAATGCTCTTATATCAAATTTTAACACAACGTACATAAATATGATTTTAAAAATTAGAGTACTAACAAAATTATTTTTAAAAAGAAATAGAATAATAAATAAACAAATAATATGAAAAATTGCATGAAATGAAAAAATAAAGGTTGGGAATGAGGATGAAATGAAATATAAATAAAAAAATAAAAAATATATATTTAGAAAATATTTGAATAATAAATATATATTTTAAAAAATAGTAGAAATAAAAAAAGAAATTAAAATAAAAAATATAAATACAAATAAAAGAAGAATTTTAAAAAGCTTCATGTAATTACATGATGTAATTACACCAATTTCTTACCCTCCCTTGGGAATTGAAGAATGTAATTATTCCCTTTCAATTACACCAATTCTTCTCTAACCAAATAATTACTTGGTCTACCAAAATGCCAAAGAGTGTAATTACACCCAATTACACCAAATTTCAATTACATTATGGCTTTCCAAACATGCTCTTATAGTTCAAATTTTGTTGGATATGAAATCTGAATCTCGAAGTTGTATTTCTTCTTCTTCTTTTTCATAAATAAGAAAATCCCACAATTTGTGAAAACTTACAAAAGTTTCTCAACTCTTATACAAACTTATTAGATGAGCAAATCACAATTCATAAATAAAAAGGTACGATATCAGAATATCTTTAGGCGTCACATTTATAAATGAATGTTTGCAAGTTACAATTAAAAACTTTCAAATACACATAATTTTACATAGATTCACTAGTTCAATAAATCAATAAAAGTAGTAACTAGTTATTCTTAATATAACTCTCTCATATGATACGAACAATCACTTCATGTTGAGCATATATATTTTTTTCTATAAAATTTTTAAAAATGAAATCACAAATTTAAGATGAAATCTTACCTTTTAGGTGGATTTGAGATTTGAAATCTTTCAAATTAAAGCTGAAGTTTTGTTATTAAAATGTCAGAAACAAACATGAATTTCAAGTCAAAACTTAAAATTAAATAGAATGACCAATTGCTATTTGGTCCATGGAAAAGAATCATGCTTACATGCATAGGGATAGCGTTTTTGAAGACGTAATAAAATAAAAGGGAAATATGCTATTTTTAATAATTTGAATTTTTAGATGAAATTATCACAAACTTTAATAAGATAAAGTTAAACTATGCATACAAATATAAGTTGCTCTTTATAACAAGTCCGATATTATAATGTAAAAATAGAATTTATGACCAACTATGTTTAACCAATTATATAGAATTTTCAATATAAAAATTCTATAAAATATCAGTGTACATACCCTTTTGATCTTATGACACGAACTCAAAGTCAATGATATAGTAAAATATATTTAATATATATCGTCCGGGTTACTTGATTGGTCTGTTTTTATTTTTTGTGGAATGTGTTCCTATAGATGAGTGTTATTTATCATCAATATTGATAAGATCAATGTACTTGTTGCCCAAAATACAATTTACAGGTTTTGATAATGACTCCTTTTAATTAATCTCTCTTTTAAAGCCTTCCAGATTGTGGTTTAGTTGTTTATTAAGCAAAGCTAATGGCTTTATCAAACCTTATGTTGGTGGTCTTTTTGAAAGAAAATAACTCATCTTTCATGTATTTCTTGTAATGATCTGATTTGTTGCCTTTTCTTTTGGTTTAATTTACTTTAAAGTTAAGAGCTACTTTTTTATATTATTAGTCGAGAATAAACTCCCATATGGGAATCTTTATAAAAAAGATTTTAAGCAAATCGAGAATGATGTCATTTTTTTTGTTTTGTTATATGAAACTTGACACCTATATGATCAACGTTAACTCCTCATCTTACGGATAATTTTTTGTG
This sequence comes from Solanum dulcamara, assembly GCF_947179165.1. Taxonomy (NCBI): domain Eukaryota; kingdom Viridiplantae; phylum Streptophyta; class Magnoliopsida; order Solanales; family Solanaceae; genus Solanum; species Solanum dulcamara. Next base: position 53,493,599 of record NC_077247.1, on the reverse strand, counting down.
ACGTTGACAAAAATGCACATGACGTTAATGCTCTACCATATCATCATACATCATCCTTCGGTAAAAAAAAAAAGTGAATTAATTTTTTTTAATAGTTTAGTAATTGATTGACTACGTGAACTTTTCTTCACATTGTAATATCATATTATCAATGATTTTGGATATTTCTATATGTTTTAGTACAATTTAATAGTTCGAATATACCATATCTAGCTAGTTAATGTGAATTTTGACCAATTAAGGTAGAAGGAGTGAGTATAATGTGGCATTTTAATTTCACGAGTGGATGTTTGATATATAGTTAATTTCCTATAGTTAATCCGTCATTATCGATTATATTGCATGCACGGTTAGTGTAAAGTTTATTTAGACTTAAATATATATAACTTAAATTTATCCGTTAAAATTACTTAAAAAGGATTTAAATTATATGCATACGACGAACTTTTATGGAGTTAATCTATATCTAGACTATATTAAAAGCACGAACACCCTTAAAGTATTGATTGAACTTTTTATCCTTCATTAAAAAATTTCGCTTTAGATAAAATCATCTTATCACAATTTTTATCAAATAATTATCGTTTAATTATTATGCTAATATCTAGAAGTTCAAAACCAACTAAAATTTTGATTGCTAAATGAATTATAATTTCCATATAAAAAAATTACATGTAACCACGTAGAAATTAACTAGAGATGGACTACATTCCATTTATCTATGTAATTCTTTCACTTAATATTTTATATTAAACAAATAGAAATATTTAGAACTTTACCATAAATAGGACTTGAATATATAATAACTCCCCTTTATAATCTGTGGTTGTCCCATTCTTCTCAGCGTTGTTTCAGTCTTTTGTTTATCAAATATTCATAAATTTGTGTGATTTAGAAATTCTTCTCAATTATTATATATTTTTTAAATGGATCCAAAATTTTATAATATTGCATATTGATGACGTTGCATCACTAATTCTTTTGGTGATAACTATATGAATTTTATAATTTTGCAAGAGAAAATTCAATTTATTGAAATATTGTGTTCTAGGGTTAAATTTGTATAGCTTTCGATCCTAACCCTTTATATGATTGGTGGTGTTTTGTTTAAGTTGCCATAATTATAAATAACTTAATATTCCTTGTTATATGATTTCTTTTCAAAATTTAACTACATGCAATTGTTTAATTGTGAATAAATCATAAGATTTAGCATATCTTTTTTTATTTAATTATAGGCTCTAATATTTTTTTTTATACATACTCTAATTGTTATGCACACGTATAATATGATCAAATAGTCATTTTTGAGGTAATTTAATTGTTCTAAACGTTATTGCACACCCATAATATAATTAAACAATTTTTTTTTGGAGGTAATTTTTTTTATCAATTAAAAGAACTATCTTTCTCCATTAGATCATATGATCCTTTGCAAACATATTTTTTCATCTAATAAAGAAGTAGTTTAAATTGGCATAAACCTATTTTCTACTATTAGTTGTTTTTGTTTTTGTAGCAGTTTAATTTGGTACGTGGGTTACTACAAAACTTTCAACAAGGAGTTTGTTCGTCGTTCACCTTTTTTACCTCTGTAAGTGAATTATATGTTGGATGTAATTATAATTAGAGTCACTATTATTTTTAAGTGGAAAGATAAAAAATTGATGTGAGCTTGCTTTTAGTTTTAGGATTCTTTCGATTTTTTTATTTGAGATTCTTACTACCCATTAAGATTCATTATAGATTTAGTTTTGTTGACAATTAGGTTTATTACTGTGTATATCTTTAATTAGAGATTTAGATTTAATATATCACTTTAAAATTCTTTCGATTTTTTTTATTTCATCCTTTTCCTTCGATTATTATACATTATTTTAATTATATTAATATTGCATAGAATATAAATCCTAAATTAATTATAATAAGTGCTAATGTGATACGGTTTAGGACATGCATTAATTAATATACTTTGGATAGGTTACTGGTAACGCGTAAAATTTATCCTATATTAAATTATTAATTAATTTAGATTTATAATATTCATTATACCTTGAAATATTAAGAAGTCATGATATATATATGGTTAGAGGAAAATATATGGAGAAATAATGTTAGTAGATTTTTAGAGGAAAATATATGGAGAAATAATGTTAGTAGATTTTCTTTTTACTTGTGTACATTAAAAAATAAATCCTAAAACATATAGTAAGAAAAAAAATGTAAACATTGAAGCACTTTTTTTTTCTCTTTAGTAGTCTTTTAATAAAAAATAAAAAGTTGACGCTAGGAATTGAAGATTCCTTCAGATGAAATAACAATACTATTTTGAGATACAATATTTATTCATATATATAGTTTTATTGATTGGCGTAGTACACACGTGAAAATTACGTACGCTAAACTAGTATATTAAAAAGATCATTGAACTATGTAGATTTATCTAGCAAAGTTATTAAATTTTATTTTGTAAAAATAAAATCACTCAACTTAAAATTTTGATCTTCAAAAATCACTCAACTAATTTTATTCATTAAAATAAATTTGACATGATAAAAATAATTTTTTATGCCATGTAAACATGGACCCACAAATAAACAAAATTTTAAATAAACTTATGGCATATAAACTAATTTGTGTTGCTTGTTCAACTGCTATATAACAAAAAGGGAAATCTGAGCAAAGAACTAGTAAATTTAGTTTGCAGAATATTTATGTTATTGAAACTTCTATTTGAATGTTTGCACCAACATAATAACTTTGTGTTGCTTTACTATTCTTTATGTGCATGTTGTTGTTTTTTTCTCTAAAAAAAATGAAGAATAGTGGAGATAGCGGTCATAAGTTATTAATCTAGCTCTTCAATTTAGAACAAAGAAGTAATATTTCAGCTATAAACTATTCAAGAGATTTTGATACAGTATGTTTCTGTTGAATTTTAGTAACAGTTATTCCTTAAGAATTAGGTTCTATTTGGACTTGTAGAGTCATAAATTGCTTCACTTACTTATAAACAAAGTGATAATACCAATCAGCTTGTCGCTACTCTTTTGTATGCCTTGACAAATATGGATAATTTTGTGTATTTATGGGGTTCATATTTAAATGACACACAAAACAATTTATTTTGTTATATCAAATTTATCTTATCGATAAGTGTAGTTGAGTGATTTTTTAATATAAATATCTTAAATTGGGAAATTTTATTGATACAAAACAAAATTTAATGCCTTTACTAAATAGTTTTTCATAATTTAGTGACCTTTTAAAATATTTCTTCTTCTGTTCAATAGTAATAATTTTACCAAATCACGTTTATAAAATATAAGTCACACATTAAAAAATGAATAGTATTTAATAATAAAAATAAAATAAATATATTATAATAAATTATTTATTGAATTTATAAATTCGTCAAGTATTATTAGACATTTCAAAATAATATAATAGATAAATAAAGATAGAGTTATCATATTCGAAACTGAACAAATTAGCCCACTAGGCCCAGCCCATAATACGGTCCCAGAGGCAACTCTAGCTCCACTATGAGCTAGAACACGGGTGGAGGCTAGCAATCCTTTCATAAAATCTTTTTGCCGCACTAAGCATCTGAAGTCACATGTTTTTTTCATTGTTAATTTAGCAGTTGATTGATATTGATTTAGTGGCGCGGCCATAAATATTTATTACTTTATTCATTTTAATTTATTTAATTTATTTTGATTTGATATAAAATTTTAAAAAATTAAAAAGTTATTTTTAAATTTTTTGATCTTGAATTAAAGATACATCAAAATGTAGCAAAATATTCATTTGTGAAACGTTCAAATTACTCAGTTGCTAAAAAGGGAAAGACCAATCCTTTTTTAAACCAATAAAAAATGAAAATAGATCAAACAAATTGAAAAAGAGGGATACATTTTTTCGGACTTAAATCCTGGAAAATTCCGTTTGGCCAAAAAAATTATGATTTTTTTTTGGAATTCAACGAAAAACACCAAAAGGTTAACTCTCGTTTAGACATATTTTAAAGTTGAAATTTAAAAATTCAATTTTTTCGAAGCTGTATTTGAAGATTTATTTTACTTGGAAAAAAATTGAAGTTTTGTGAGTGTAGGTCCCCAAAACTATTTTTTTTTAAAAATCTAATCAAATTTCATCAATCAATAGATATTTAAAGATGTATTTTCAAAATCTCATCCAAAAAATCTATAGCAAACGCTAGCATATTATTTTTTTTTTTAAAAAATAACTTCATTTTATATTTATAATCAAACACAACTCTAATTTTTTAATTTGAAAAGAAAACATTTTTTTCTATCAAATATTATAATTTTCATGATCAAACGGCCCTTCATATTGAACTTACGCTTTGGATCAGCTAGGTATTCAAAGTAGGGGTGGACATAAATATCGAAAAATAAAAATATCGAACCGAATCAAACTAATTCGATTTTTGGGTGTTTGATCAGTTCGATGTCAGTTTTTTTTTCGGGAACTTTAATTCTTCGATTTGGTGTTTGGTTCAAGGTCACGATTTCACCGTAAACCGAAGAATCAAAGTTTTATTAAATTAATTTAAAATAATATTTTAAATTATATTACTTATATATTTTGACAAAAATATATTAACTATGACCCAATAAATTTTAAATTTTAAATTTTAATCCAAATTTTAAAGCCATAAATTAAACAAACTCGTGAGTCAGTTTTTTGTCTTCTTCACACAGTTGAGCTCAAAGCCCCCTTATTCAATCTTCAGTCTTAAACATTAGTTATAGTATAACTACTATACGTTGGCTATTGTTGTTCAAAGTTCGATAATTGATACACTAATTTGTAATTTCTAAGCCCTCTTTAGTCTTTATCATATGCCTTTTTTAATCTTTATCATATCCCCACTTTATCTTACATTAAATAATTTTTTTTCCTCATTTTATTATTTATTTACATCGAAAAACCTTATTAAAAATATCAAATTAAATCAAATCGATATTAAAAAAAATCAAATTGAATTTATCTAGTTTAATTTAAAATAGAGTACGTATTTTTTAAAAATCAAACACCAAAAATAGATCCTAACTTCAATAAAATTGAACCAAAAAATTGAATAACCATCCCTAACTTTAATAAAATCGAACAAAAAATAAAATGACCACTCCCAATTTTAAAGAATAAAAAACATGTAAAATTGAAACCGTCCGAACTTTTAGACTTTGGAGGTCTCTCGTGAGAAAGGTTTGACTTTGGGTTTGAGCTAACATACATTATTGGGAGTCGACTCTTTCCTTTGACCCTTAATTTGAATTTTAATCAATCTCCATACTCAAGGACTAACTGGATATATTCTCAAATTTTGACTAATTAAAATTTTAGGTAAAGTCATTACAAGTGTACTAGGGTTGTTTTGGACAGCAGAAAAAGTAATACTTAGATTATAATTCTTGTGTTTAAGTTATATACCTAGTTAGTGTTTATATTTATCTGTTGTAATAGATAATTATGGTTTTTCTTTAACTAGAGAAAAAGTTGGAAGCTGCGACGTCAATATTGGCACCTAAAAGTAAAAAACACACACACATTCTTAATACATATTTTCTTAAGACTAATGTTAAGACAATATATATCAAATAAAATGGGTATTTTATTTAAATTTCATAGTGTAAAAGTCCAATTATAATTTATTCCGACTTTTTTGGTAATTACCCGAATTCCCTCTTTTTTACAGATTTTTGATACATACGAATGACGCTGATACATCGCGATTTGATACATAAGTCCTTTTCATGATACATCGCTAGTTGATACAAATCACATATTGTAATATCAATAAAACTTATGAATCAGCTTATAACGCCTAATATATTATGAACACAACAAAAATAGCATTAAAACTTATGTTTTACTGATACGTTTTGTGTTTGGTTTGTATCAACTAGCGATGTATCATGAAAATGACTTATGTATCAAATCGCGATGTATCAGCATCATTTCTATGTATCGGAAGAGGAATTTTTAAATTTTTTATAAATGATAAAAAATAATTAAAAATATAAAAATATAAGGTGTGTAATTTGATAATTTTTTCTAAAAGGAAACTTACGGATTACTTATTATTGTTGCGTGAAAGCCCAAAATAAAAGACTTTCACACTTCCCCTTTTTATTTTCTTCTATTTCCTTTTGTCTGGTAGATTTATTATCAATAAAATAATGGGAAAATAGCCATGTGGCCTTATTTTAAAATAAATAAATAACAAAAGACGAAAAGCAAGGAATTCCATTTTCCTCCTTTCATATTGGGTGTAATAATGTGTGATATTAGCAAGTTAGTAATTATTTTCTTATATGTAATTTTATAAATGACATGATTAGGGATGTTGATTTTTTAAAAATCGACTTAAACTACTATGCTGTTTTTTCATGCCTGATGTTTATGTAAACCGTGGTTGAGAAAAACGCTAAATACTCATATGAAACATTTTGGTACTCATAATTAGTTCTCCGATTAATCAAGGCTTATAATTTTTTTTTTTTTTTGTAATTAATAATGTTAATTGAAAATTGAAGATAAAACGTCAAAACATAAGACAGAGAGAGTTGAAGGGAGGGAAAAAATATCTAGATTTTTAAATCCATCTTTATCAAGAAAATTGAAAGTCACAATAATATGTCATGTTTCAGTACTGCTTATTTGGTTGCTAGCAAAAGATAAACCATTTTCGTGCTACAAGTGTAAGTTTATTTTGAACAATACAACAACTAAACTAAAAAGTTAGGTGAACGATATTCCTACCTTAAAAACTAAATATATGTTGTATACATGTTTTAGGTTTATATATCTCTCAGAACAACCAAGAACACTTTTTTCAAAGACCTATCGTATTACAACGGCATGCTCTAATATTGAAGATACATAAATAAGTAAATCAAAATATGTTATTTCTCTAGTAGTTTAAATTTTTAAATAAGTTTATCATTCATGATTTCAGCAATATGGTCTTGGATTTAACTTTTACGGCCAACTGACACTTTTCATTAAAAAAAAAATTGTGCGGGTTTGACCCATATATAAAGAGGGTTCACATGTGGCTAGAATATGTTGAGGATCCAAATTAGTAAATCAAATTAAGTCATCTATAACGACTAGTTAAATATTTTAGATGAGACGATCACACAATTCAATATATATCATTCTTCTTCACGCAACTCCTTAATTTTCAGTTTGCACCGATAATGTTCATATTAGTAGTCTCATATCATTGGCTGTGATGACAATATTTCAATACACAAATCTCATTAGTTAGATTTTGAGATTAAATTAGGGCTAAGATCTTCTGTAGTTTGTTGTTATTATTGAATTCAATTCAATAACAAGTCCTCGTTGAATTTGTTGTTATTAATTATGAATTAAGATATTCTTCAGATTTATCTATGTGCTACATATTGTAAATATTTTTCAGTGTCATGTAAATGTAGGTTGTGAGTAGTAGTCTATAGATCCTTTTTGATTCAAATTAGTGATTTTACCTTCAACCACTCAGGGTGTGTTTGGTACGAAGGAAAATGTTTTCTATAGAAAATATTTTTCTGGAAAATGTTTTCTTGGAAAATAAGTTGGTTTCTAACTTATTCTTCATGTTTGAAAATATTTTCTATTGTTTAATTGGTGAACGAAAAATATTTTTCAGAACTTTTATTATTGGCTAGAGAGTAGAAAAATAGTTTTCGACATGAAAATCAACCACATTTAGCTTTGATTTGATATTTTTGGATTTTAAAAAATAAAAGTGGGTTAAAATCATTTTACCTAAATCATATTTGACCAAATTCATATTTACTCATATTTTGTATGTGTGGATTGCAATACAATTTATTTTGGCTCAATCCATATTTAATTTATCCAAATCCAATCTAATCCAATCCAACCATTTCCTACACGTCAAGCAATTTGTATACTCATTGATTGAAATTTTTTAAGGCTTTCGATCCATGTCGAAAGCAACTGAAATAGATTGCAAGAACACTGACAAATAAATATCAAAAGTAAGGTAAATACTTACCTACCTCACTACCTGCCTGGAGTGTTTATACGAAACTAATTCAAGTTACTCTAATTATGAGAATTAGTGAAGTAAAATTTACATTAATTAATCATAACTAAGTAATAATTATGTATATACAAAAAAACATATATTATGCGTCCACTAATTTGATGTAAATATCTAGTACTAGTACGTTTCCTTCACCAAACTTATCACTTTCGCATTCTTTGAAAGTTAAAGTATTTTTAGACGGTATGTTCTTCGATTCAATAGAAAAATGTCACTCCAGTATAGTATTTTTTGTCGAATTATCTCGTGCTATATACATGGAACTTCTATTTTTTTTTTATGTCCAAATGCATGTCATTTTCTGCCACACTGGACTTAAAAAGACTTCAATTAATAATTATCCACCTTTAGTTAGGTGCTACACGTTTCCAGAAAAGGAAATGAAACCACATACGTTGTAGCAGCAAAGGGAAAAACTCTTGTAATTTTACAATAAAGACAATATTTGAGAAAAATGCAATAATTGACGGCAATTGTTTTGGAAAAACTCATCCTACTAATGGATCAAGATGGAAATAATTTATTTCAAATAAATGAAATGCCACCATCCTTGATCAAATATTTAAGAATGAAGTTACGTAAATAAAATCACTTTTAATAGGGACAACTTTACTTTCAAAATGACATTTTCTGATAAAAATTCATATTAATTAATCAAACTTAAGCAAAATAAAGCAAAATACTATACGGGTGGAATTCACAAAGAGTTTAACTTTGGTGCACTATTTATGTATTATTTTCTTACATTATCAGGTAATATTGATATGATATTACATATTATTAAATCTTTTTTAGTAATTTTTATTTATTTATTTTATAAAAAAATTAAACACTGATATTTTTTTTCTCTATCTTCTCCATCTCTCTGCTTCACCCTCTGTCTTCCTCAAGATTAAATATCAAGAATTTATTAGTATTTTCTCATGAAACCTAAGTATTTCTTGAAGTGCCAATTTTATATTTTCGATGTTGTATTTTTCATAGAACACGTTTTTTTTTGGATAATTCCTTTCATCTTTCATCTCTTTCAAATCTTGTTCCTGGTTAGACATTAGATTATAATAATTATTATTTTTTGAAACTGAAATTATATTATAATTATTATAAATGTGAATCACATGAATTAAGATTTTCTGAATTAAAAAATGGAAGAAGAACAGAATAATTTACGAAAAATGGAAGGAATAAAAAACCGAAAAGAGAAGAATTGCAACAATGTGCTTTGTCGCTGCCATGAAAATAAAGAGAGAAAGTGATGAACTAAAAAAGGAAATAGTCTAAAAACTAGAAAGGAATTTGGATTACAGTAATTAGGATTCAAATTACCTTTAATATTTTACTAAACTTATACTTATAATTTTTTTTTAAAAAATGCAAATATCACTCGAAAAAATTATGATAATTATCTGATGGTGCAAAAAAAATATTATACACCGATAATGCACCAAAGTTAAATTCATTTACAAAAATCAACAAAATATCCTACAAAAGACAGTTTTTGTCAACAAATAAATATAAAAAAGTCATTAACTTAAAAGCTCTTAATATAATCGTGAGGTGATGCCTTTCCCCCCCGATGGTTCTAGCGTCGACACAAGAAAACACTCTAAGGCTCATGACCAACTAAGTTTTACATCAAAAACTCTTACCTATTTTTCTCAACATATAACCTTAATAATAAATTATCATTTAACTCGTGCGGAGTTGATATTATATTCTTCGTTATACAATTTCTTATTATCTCAACTCTCACGTGAAAAATAGTAGATTGCCATGATTCTTTATAAAGGAAAGAGAATGTATAACATATAGTTGTATTTCGTGTCCTAGAGAAAGTTAGATCTTTAGGGGTTGTTTGATATGAGGATGAGATAGATAAATTAAATTTTTTATGGATTAGAATATTTCATAGTTAGTTATCCTATTATATATGTAGGATAATTTATTTCATCACTAAAGTATAAATGGTAGAAAATAAATAATTCAAGGACTAATTAGTATTTTGAATCAAATATAGAATAAAATAATTCGGTATTTTATCTCGAAATTATTATTCATTATCCCTCATACCAAATAACCCCTTAAGGTTAGATTTTGACCATATTATAGAATTGTAATTGTCCACCAATGATATTGTGTACCCTTTAGTTTTAATTTATTTATCTTAATTACTATTTCAACAGTTAAAGAATTTATTTTAATTATAACTTTTCCAAGTACTTTCTAAATATTTTAAACTGTTAACTATATTGTGACTTATAATATTTTTTAATATAATTTCTAAATGTGTGAATTTAATATTAAAAAATTGGATGTTCTATATTCGTATTCACATTAAATATTATGTGTGAGACTAGGAAATATTTAAAAGCTTGAGGGAGTGATTTATATTTACAAGATTTGATGTTTGCGTGAAAGAGTAAAATTACTGGAATTTATGTGTGAGATTAGGATATTCTCTACAAGCAAGGAACTTACAAAACGCCTTCACAAAATTTATATTATCTCGTTTAGCGGCTTATTAACGCCTAGCATTATATGTTTATAATATATAATCAACTCCTTAAATTTTTTCTAATATTCTATTTAGACATTTAAATTAAATTATTTTTCAATTAAACAATTCAATTTCTAATAAAGTGCTCTAGTTAAAGACACAAAAATTTTGATGGTTCAAATTTTGTAATCATATGCATTAACTTCAAAATAAATTGCCTGAATTTTTATGGGTTATTGAGACGAATGCGTATAATTAAAATATATATATTTTATATAATTAAATTAATTGCCTAATAGTCTAACATGAACACATCAAAAAAAAAAGATAATGAAAATTTGAACCGAACTTATCTCATGAAAACACTTTAGGATTGAAGTGTTCAATTGAGATAGAATTTGGTTAGAATTTCTAAATGAAATATCTTCATAAATTTAAAAGTTAGTCTATATATTTATCAAGTAGTTAGTAATATTTTCTTCTCCAACGAAGAAACCTTATTTCCTCCTTTAATATGTTGCAAAACAAAAGTAGTAAATTTAAGACCAATATCTACAAATAGTTTATGTAAAGCTTAATATAATAATATATTGGAATGTTTTACTTTGACATATAGGCTTGGGTACCATAGACTATAGAATATATATGTGTGGCTCCGCTTTCGCAATCTAGAATGCATTTAGCAAGAAAGAGTGCTACAGCCTACAGTAGTGTTGCACGTGCGTATAAAAATAGGATTTATCTTATACACGGAAATACTTTAATTAATTTTTTATAATATCAGTAATATTTTAATTTTTAGGGTATTAATCTCATTTATTAAAGATAACAACATGTTATTTTTTATGTTACCCAATCGATTTTGTGAAAGTTCCTTTAAAAAAAATAACGTAATATAAATTAAATTCATAAAAGTTTGGATTTTATTCATATTCGCTGATCATGTAAATTTCTATACAATTACAATAATAATATATTTAGTAAAAATAAGTGGAATTTGAAGAAAATAGAATATACATAGGCCTTATCAAGACCTAGTGGAATAGATAGAATAAAGTTATACTATGAATTTACAAAGTTAAACTTTTAATTTTCTTCGCCAAATCAACAGTATATACACCAACTTAGGTAACCGACAGGTGGTATATATTTGTCTATAAAGACCCCATACTATCCACCAATAAAAGGTAGAACCAAAATTTTGAGTTCATCCCAACTAGTCCTCATCTCCCATATACTTCACCAGCATCTCCCAAAATCTCCACTCAAAAACAAAGAAAAAAGAGAAATTTAGATACAAAATGAAAGAGACGGTGCAAAACAATATCAATTCAATTCTTGAAGCTTTACAAGCTAAGCCCATGTTACTCTTCTTCTTCATTATCCCTCTCTTCTTCTTATACCTTTTTTCGACGTCTCGCCGGAAACTTTACCCCCCAGGCCCAAGAGGTTGGCCTCTCATTGGTAACATGATGATGATGGACCAGTTAACTCACCGTGGTCTTGCCAAACTAGCACAAAAATATGGTGGCGTTTTTCACCTCAAAATGGGTTATGTCCACAAAATTGTAATATCTTGTCCAGAGGAAGCTCGCCAAGTACTACAGGCATATATAAAAATTCAATAATATATATTGACAATATAAATAATTTTCAGTATAACATAACTTATTATATTGTAGTACTACTAAGTTTGGCTACCTTATTTTTCAAATATTAAATTAACATGTTTAATTTTTAACAGGTACAAGACAACATATATTCGAACCGTCCAAAGACCGTAGCCATAAGATACCTAACGTACGACCTTGCAGACATGGCTTTTGCTGACTATGGACCCTTTTGGCGTCAGATGAGAAAATTATGTGTCATGAAACTCTTCAGTCGTAAACGAGCTGAGTCATGGGACTCAGTTCGCGACGAAGTGGATTCAATGGTCAGGATCGTGACAACCAACACCGGCACATCCGTCAATATAGGGGAACTTGTTTTTTGTCTCACTCGTAACATTATCTACCGGGCTGCTTTCGGAACTAGTTCTGATGAAGGACAAGACGATTTTATTAAAATTTTGCAAGAATTTTCTAAGCTATTCGGTGCGTTTAACATGGCTGATTTTATTCCATGGCTAGGCTGGATTGGTCAGCAAGGTCTAAATGTTAAACTTGCTAAGGCACGGGCATCGCTTGATGGTTTCATTGATTCGATTATTGATGACCATATTGAAAGAAAGAAGGCTAATGTTACTATTGATGATGGCTATCGAGATACTGATATGGTAGATGAGCTTTTAGCTTTTTACAGTGAAGAAACAAAAGTAAATGAGTCTGAAGATAATTTGCAGAATGCTATAAGGCTTACTAGGGATAATATCAAAGCTATCATCATGGTAAGTTGGATAAAACAAATACCCTAATGCTTTTCCATACATATATCTTTTTCTTTTCGTTTCCTTTTTGTTGTGATTGTTACATGCTCCATCTGTTCCAATATAATTAACGTGGTATAAGTTAAATCAATATGCGGATTTAGAAAAATAAATATTTAAATTTGTAGTCTAAAAAATGCTTTAACATTTGTGTGACGATAAAAATCTTTTGAAATTTTTGGAACTAAATATACCATAATATTTATGTGATTTTAAATTTTTTTCAGGATAAAATGAGAAGTGTCTCCTTGTGGTTATAGAAGTTTGAATTGATAAGGGGTTTAAGATGGAAACAAAAAAATTGAACTTCTTGCCAAAACAAGTCATAATTAACATTTGTGTGACAATAGCTTTCTGAAACTTATGGCATTAAATATGTCATAATATTTAAAAGATTATAAGAAAATTCTCAATAAGAGAAATGAAAAGTTCCCATTTAAAAAGTGAGATTTTTTAATTAACTAAAAAGAAAACCGTGTTATATAAATTGAAAGGGGAGTATTGGGAAAAAAGTGTACAGTGAAAGTGAGTATTTTAATTTAACACAAATTAAATTGATCTAGAAAAATCTTTTCCCAAATCAGAAAACTTTAATTTAAATCATTTGGTACTAGCTAGTAACGTGGCTGTCTCTAGCAGCTAATGTATACCTATCAAGTATCATTGAAGCTTAGGCAACACAAATGTTTTTCGTGAATATATGTCCAAGGTATGTTTTTAGTACTTTACTGTATTTTTTTAACTTTCTTTGTAAGATGAAGGTTTTGATAATCATTTAACTAAGTTGACTCTATATCATTGGTTCTTAGAATAACAAGATGCGTTAAAGTTTCTCAATCATCACAAAATTAGAGAAAAGAAAAATATTGAAAATTGATAACCTAGTAAAGTAAAATTTGTTGTCAACACCTGGCTCGACTTTTAAATTTTTTCTATTAATACTTATTGCTACTTTAAAATCTCCCTTTTCCAAAATACGTAAACTAGCAGTCAAACTAGCCAATGAATACATGTAGTTACGTGTAAACTGAACTAAAGCCGTAAAAATAGATTAAATAGGGGCCCGTAATTCCAATTTCTCTATGATATAAACATTTCAAACAGGCCAATATTCTATGATTAAAATTCAAACAGGCCAATAAATAGCTATCTAGAAAATTTGGTATCGCTCATTATCCCTTTGAAAAATCATTTTTCCTGAAAACGATGTAAAAGTTATAGTTTATCTTACTTCTACCTAACCCCCTTACCTACCCACATACCTATTTAACTTTCACACAACCACAATATTAAAAAATAAAAATTAGTACGTTGTTACGTATCTTTTTTTTTTAATATTACTTGACTTATATTAACTTGACTGGATATACACACCCTTTTAAACAATTATTTTTTTAAATAAAATTATATTTTACTAAACTAACTTTATTGATAAATTTTTTTGCAGGATGTAATGTTTGGAGGGACAGAGACAGTGGCTTCTGCAATAGAATGGGCCATGGCAAACCTTATGAAAAGTCCAGAGGATCTTAAAAAGGTACAACAAGAGTTGGCTAATGTTGTTGGACTCAATAGAAAAGTTGAAGAATCTGATTTTGAAAAATTAACCTACTTAAAATGTTGTTTAAAAGAAACTCTCCGACTTCACCCTCCGATCCCTCTCCTCCTCCACGAAACCGCAGAGGAATCGACTATCTCTGGCTATTATATTCCGGCAAAGTCACATGTTGTAATAAATTCATTTGCCATTGGACGTGACAAAAATTCATGGGAAGATCCTGATACTTTCAAGCCTTGTAGGTTCCTTAAAGAAGGTGTGCCAGATTTTAAAGGAGGTAATTTTGAATTTATACCATTTGGGTCGGGTCGAAGGTCTTGCCCCGGTATGCAACTTGGGCTTTATGCATTAGAAATGGCTGTGGCCCATCTTCTTCATTGTTTTACTTGGGAATTACCTGATGGGATGAAACCAAGTGAACTTAAAATGGATGATATATTTGGGCTTACTGCTCCAATGGCTAATCGACTAGTGGCTGTGCCAACTCCACGTTTATTGTGTACACTTTATTGAAGAAAATTTTATACGTGTATACAAATTGATAGACACGTATTCTTGGGCACAAAAAATGGAAGGCATATTATTGGTCTGTTTGGATATTTTTATCTTTTTGTTTCGTCTATTAGATGTAATATTGAAGCATTATACATAATGGAGAGGGACCAAAGCAAAAAGACGGAAAAAATAATTGCTTGAAAGGGGAATTGATTGAATGGTATATGTGTATAGGATACACTATATATCTTTTTTTTTTCTTTTTTCTTTTTCAATTACGACATTTGGTTTGCATTGTAAGTTCTAAATGTCCTCCTCTTGTTTGTTTTTCTATCAAAAAAATCCAAATCAAATAAAGACTTCATCCTTGTTGATTTAGTTATTCTCACTATACATTATTGTATTAATGGTTCTTTTTTAACTCATTGAACTAGTGAGGATACACATATTATATATATGTCGGCTATTTTTAATTTCATCAATTGAATGAACAGTGATTTATGTTAATTCGCCGGGACGTTAAATAGTAACTAATTAGCTGCTTCGATTGAGATGAATAAGGAAGTTGTCAAATTTTAAAATTTATGTTACTAATGGGAGTTTTTTTCTATCATTTGTGAGAGTGAATTCACACTTATTATATAGAAAATTTCTACCAGTGCCACTTTTTTTCCTCATCATTTGTGAGAATGAATTCACACTTATTAATAAGTCTTTGATAGTTATTAGTGGAAATTTAACTTAAGGTTTAAAAGCTTCTTTTCTTTTCTTTTTCCCTTTAAAGTGTTGAAGATTGTTAAATCTAACTCTTTGTCCATGTGCACAAATTAAACACGCCATAATAATGTTCGTCATCTAATTTGTTAGCACTAGTATTATAAAAGATGGCTCTTTTTTGTTCGACATATTAGACCAACCGCCACTCTCATGTAATGATGCATATTATTAATTAATATATTTTCACCTGTTTAACCCAAAAAAAAAAGATGGCTCGTTCTTTGTAATGTGAAACCAGTTGTAGCATTTGTTAGTGCCTTCGACTTTTCTTCGTCATCTTCCACATGAAATTCTGAACCTAATAGTTTAGCTTCGAGCTGCTGGTTGGAATTGAAATAATAAGACGTCATAAAATTTAACAATTGTGAACGTTGAATAAAGGTAAAAAATAATGTTATAATGTGGCTTCAGTCAATTAACACACATCAATAAATATATACCGGTGTAAAAGAGAGTACAAATTAATTGAGAGTAAATTCTCCCTTAAACAAGAGAAGAAAATACATAAAATCTAACAAGTGAGCCATGCTTCCTTGAAATTTGTCAAAACTGTCATCACCTGCGATTGATTAAGAAAAAAAATGGAAAGGTTATTTTGTTATTGTATAACAATACAAGAAGAAAATATTTTCTATATAGAAGTCTTAAGCTTTTCCTCAAAGAAATTTTCTTTCCTTTAAAAAGCAAAACACAATTATGAAAATAAGGCAGGAAATTCAGGATAAATCCTTATCACTCTTAATATTTCCTTCAAACTATAGAATACGTGTCCCTTTTTTGGTTTCTCAAGGCGTGTTCCATATTTTTGGAACTCTAACTTATTTGAAGTCACTTGTAACCGCCTAATCCGTCATTACTAAAAATAGCTGCGCTAAAGGTATACGAATCTCATTCATCATAAGGTTAGGATCAATACCTTGATATATGAGTGCATTAGCTGTGAATTAAGATCGTGCTATGCTTCTATCTCAAAGTTGAGTTGAAAGTGTCTTTTCGATTTAGTTTTGAATTTGAGTTCAAACTAAGGTCAACTTCAAATGACCATATCTTTCAACATATAATGAATTAGGTGTCCCATGACCTATCAAATTAAAGGTCTTTGAGTAAACTTCAAGAACATATACTAAAATTACATAATACTGACCTCAAATCACAAAAAAAAAACTCTTTAATCATAGATACTATCAAATTGTAAACATCAAAAACATACTAAAACTTTAGAAAACTTGCATCAAATCACAAGTAAATTTGTCTCTTCAATCATCAGATATCTCAAGATTTCACAAAAACTTCTCAATTAGCAATTGTCCATCAAGAATACATGATAATTTGTTTATTAGAACCTTCAAAAATATACTAAAATCTTTTTAATTTTTTTTTATCTCTTTGAATCATAGATACTATCAAGATTTCAATTCGTAAGAAAATTTTATACCTAACTTTTTTCCTTACATATGGTAGTTTTGGAAGAATAATTTAAACTTAAAAAGGAAAACAACTATCATTAACTAATTAGTTGAAGGAATCCTATGTTTAAAGTGATTCAAAGCTAAACAAACTATCATCAATTAATTAGTTAAAGAAACTCTAATTTTAAAGTGATTCAAAGCTACACAAAATCTATTTAAAAATTAATAGACATCTAGTCTAGTTTGATAAAACTGAGTTTTGATTAAAAAAATGTTGTTTTTTTAAAAAATACATATTTTAGGAGGGTTGGGAATTATCTTTTTGGAAATTTTAGGGAATTATTTTTTTCCTCAAAAATGTAAAATACGTGACAAGTTTTCTTTTGGAAACTTTAGGCAATATTGGAAGAAATAAGTTGAAACTTGACCTCCTTCCTATATATTTTAGAAGTTTACAGTAATTCGACTAATACTTGTAATACTATGAATATATTAATAATGCATATTCATGAATTAACAGAGTTGAACCATAACCAATCACTAACCGTATTTAGTTATGCTTTTATTTAAGTACATTGAAACATACTAAATTAAAATTCTATTAATCACATACACAAAAAAGGAGGAGTTAGAAAAATAAGCCTCAGTTCTCCATCGCTTAGAGGTGAAATATGATTCTCAAAAACTCTCTTTGATGCTTCTTGTTCTTGAGCATAATAATATAACATTACTACTACTACTATTACTACTAGTTAAAGCATCGTGCTCAATTTTTATTAACTATTGTGGCATGTTAAGGGTTTTCCCCTTAGAACTTTCATTAATGCTTACTAATTTGAAATATAAAAAAAGAGCAACGAAAGTTTTATTTTTCAATTCAATATAAATCATAAACAAAAAAATTAATTTTATATTTATCATTATAAACAAATCTATTTGAATGATTATCCAAAGTCTGTATCTTTTTTACTGTAAGACAAGATGAAAGCTATCAAAAATAAAAAGTGAGTTTGAAAAATCATAGCATATATTTTGTCATTTTTTAGTGAAAAAAATATGCATTAAAAACTTAAAAAGAGAAGATAATAGCAGAGAAGATGAAGAGAATAATAATATAACAATGCAATAGTTTAAAGAAAACACAATAATTCATGTTGAAAGATAGGTGACCACTTTTATACTATAACTCTACATATGTATCTTGTTCCAATAACAGTTCTAGTTCACCAAGTATTTTTCAAGGCAAAATTAATTTTAATATATTTATTATTAGCTTACTGTTACAAAGCTTAAACCATTAAAAAGTTCCTATATCAAAAGTGATTCTTAAGCCTAAAAAAAGAAAATATATTACATAATAAATAGTACTATAGTAATAATTAGTATTATAGTAATAAATTTTACTAATAAAGTAAAATTTTTATTGCAATTTAATGAGAATGGCCGAAAAATAATTGTTCTTAATGTATCCTTCTATTTTAATTTTTTCTTGTTGGAGATGATTTCCAACAACACTAATAATTTAATAAAAATTTAAAAGCCACTTTTAATATCAAAAGGAAAATAAGGATTAATCATAAGAATAAAAAGAATCTCGCATCTATACAAAAAATAGGAGGTGGTTGAATTTTTTCTTGTAATACGCCCTAAAATAAAGGATTCTTACGTCTACTTCTATTTGGTGTAAGCTTTTTATTTATGATAGAATTCCTTCTCTAGACAACCTTATTTCCTAATTCTTTTAGGATTCCTTCTCCTAGTTATACAATTAAATATTATAAAAATAATTAAATAATAAAAATATTAAAACGATTTTGTCTAAATAAAAATATTTTAATGAAGAACAAAAAGTTCAAACAATACTATATGTGTGTGTAGGTACATATTTATTATTTTATATATGAATTATTTTAGAATTTTGATTAGGATTCATATATTTTTATTATTTTATAGGCACATATTTATTATTTTATATGAATTATTTTAAGATTTTGATTATTTTTTATTAATAGTTAATATCATTAAAAGAAGAAAACATAAGTGAAAAGATGATTTTGTCTAAAGTGGAGCCTCTTAATAAAGAACAAAAAGTTTAATTAATATTTTAAGGATCTTCATGCTTTTAATATAATATAGATAGATAGATTAATAAAATAAAATAAAATAAAATAATAAGTCCACTCTCATCCACTTGAAAATGAAAAGAAAAAAGAAAGAAGAGGATATACGAAGTAAAATATTTTTTAAACTTTTTGAACGAACCAAATAAAATAAAAATTGGAAAGGGAATATCGAACATACCCGTACTCTATCTTTTCTGCTGGTCCAAGAAAAAGTTCAAGCTGAATTTGGAAATATTACCTCCGTCCTAATTTATTCATTATTTTTTTACTGCATACATAGGTTTATTTAATATAAATTTTGAAAAAATACTTATTTGTATTATTCGTTAAAAATTTGGCTTATTTATATCATTGACGTTTGAGAAAAGATTTATCTATGCCATTATTTTTTAACTCAAATTTGCAAAACCATCCAAACAATTTTTAACATTTTTCTACTGGAGTTTTTTTAATCAAATGTATTTTTTTTGCTTCTTCTTTTTCAAAAAAACAAGAGCACATGAAAAACATTAAGAATTTCAAATTTTCAACTTCTTCAATTTTTCACAAATTCACTTCAAATTTCAATAGTAGCATCTCTCTAAGCTACATATCAAAATTCAATATCTTTTAAGCTCGAAACCTAACCCAACAAGACACATTTAGATCTCTACGCATTTCACTGCTCCACCAGAAATTTCCTTTGCCCCTACCGTACTCCAGCTCGGTAGTTTCCACCGCTGAATCTCTTTATGATAAACAGATCCATTTTGCAAGTTCGCTATTACGGGTAGTTCCTACAAAGGATCGGACTAATGACGTATACAATACTTGAATTCTCGATGTAGATGCTACATAGTTGGTTTTTTCTTCAAAGTTTCAAAACTTTAACCTCCTTTAATGGTAGATTTTTTGCCATAACTTCAAATTATTTGAAATTTTGAACATAGACTCAAAAAAAAAATCATGTTAAAGTTCACTTTGAAGAAATTTTAAATGTTTCTTGTTGGGTTAGTTTGAATTCGAGCTTAATAGATATTGAATTTGATATCTAGCTCGGAGGAATGCTACTATTGAAATTTGAGGTGATTTCGTGAAAAGTAGATAAGTTGAAAATTTGAAGTTGTTGGTGTTCTTCTGTTCTTGATGTTCTTGAAGAAGAAGAAGCAAAAAGAGAATAGTTGATTCAAAACTCCAATTGAAAAGTGTTAAAAATTATTTGATGGTTTTGCAAAATCGGAGTTAAAAAATAATAGCATAAATGAATCTTTTCTCAAACAACAATGACATAGATGGATCAAACTTTTAACTGGCATAAATAAACCTTTTCTATGACATATTTGAGTCTTTTCCCTTTAATAAATAAATGAACACAATGATTAATAATGAGAAATAAATTTTGTTGTGCTGTTATGTGAGGCCTACAACAACCATTCACTTATAATATGATTAATAATGAGAAATAAATTTTTTGAATAAATTAATGTTTCAATATTTTTTGACGGACAAAAACAAAAGAAAATAGTAAATAATAACGATCACTGAAATATTTCCTCCAACCACTTTTATTTATCTACTATATTAAAAATAGATATCCATTTTTATTTATCTAATTTAGAAAACTAAAAAATAATTTATCAGTACTTATTTTTTAATTTATTCTTTTTATTAATTATTGTATTATTTATTATATTTTAAAAAAGGATATAATAAAATTTTCATGACACTAGTTTTTTCTTCTTAAATTGGGGTAGGAGAAGGAAAAATAGAGAATCGAATTCTTATGTGAAAGTTAAGATAATCAATTAATTAAGCTGCTAATTAGATTTTTCACGGCACTAGTGTTTTTTCTTAAATTGGGTTAGGAGAAGGGAAAATAGAGAATCGAATTTTTACGTGAAAATTGACATAATTAATTAATTAAGCTGCTAATTAGATTTTTCACGGCACTGGTGTTTTATCGTAAATTGGGGTAGGAGAAAGGAAAATAGAGACTCGAATTTTTACGTGAAAGTTGAGAGAATCAATTAATTAAGTTAGTTAGATTTTTTACGGTACTAATTTCCCCCCTCCCCTTAAATTGGGATAGAAGAAGGGAGAATAGAGAATCGAATTCTTATGTGATAATCCAGATAATCAATTAATTAAGTTGATAATTAAATTTTCATGACACTATTTTCCCCCTTAAATTGGGATAAGAGAAGGGTAAATAAAGAATCGAATTCCTATGTACGTGAAAGTTCACATAATTAATTAATTAAGCTGCTAATTAAATTTTTGACGGCACTAGTGGATGCATGGTTCCAAATTAAAGAAAATCAATTCTTCAACTCCCCAAGAATGTTGTTGTTGTAGAAAGTTGACAATTGGAAGACGAAAGCAATCTTAATTGAGTTGAATATGTGATGCATTAAACTTAGGGAGTACTTAATTACTTGGATAATCTTGAAAACTTTAATTTGGGGACATTAAAGTACAAAACTTTTTTTATGACATATACGAATAGTCAATTCAATTGTTATGCATTTTCAATTGATGAGTTTGAAAAAACTAGGTTTGAGTATTTGCTGACAACAACTAATACACACACAGAGTATACAGAATCTAAGTAAACATTGTATGCATTTAGCTTTAGGTAGTAGTATTAGCGGTTAAATGAAGAGAAAAGGAAAGAAAATAATAAAAATAAAAACAAAGTGAAACTGAGAACAAACTCGATTACGTTACTTGTCAAGCTAAGCATACGTCTCACCATCCTAAATATTTCTTTCGTTTAATATATGGTTTAAGTTATATCTATGCATTGATGATGTAAAAAATATTTATATAATATGGTAATTAGTTACGTTACTTGTCAAGCTAAGCATACGTCTCACCATCCTAAATATTTCTTTCGTTTAATATATGGTTTAAGTTATATCTATGCATCGATGGTGTAAAAAATATTTATATAATATGGTAATTAGTTACGTTACTTGTCAAGCTAAGCATACGTCTCACCATCCTAAATATTTCTTTCGTTTAATATATGGTTTAAGTTTTATCTATGCATCGATGGTGTAAAAAAATATTTATATAATATGGTAATTAGTTCTTAAGTAATTACAATTTATAAATCCTTTCATATGCATTAATTGGCTACCAACATTCTAACCTAACGATATAGGTAACAACTGCGAAATATAAACTAAGACATAACATGCATGGTTAGCTGAACGTGTACATCAGGATTGTGGTGGGATGGTTGAGTCCTTCAACTTTTAATCAAAACTCTTAGGTGGTTGGAGACTTGGAGTCCCTTCATTTTTAATCAAAATTTAAAGTCTCTGGTTCGAGCTTTAGATATGAGTTTTTTTGTTGTTGGGAGCTCTGCCACTAGAACGGACTCTACAATGCACAATCCAAATATAGTCAAACTCCGATACAAATATCAAATATCGAATAAAAGAAGAAGAAGAAGAAGACGATAGATGAATGCACATTATGACTTTTATCCAATTATGGTCCAGGCAAAATTAAAGCAAAATAGGTAGGTCAAATGTTTTTGGCAAAATCAACAACAATGACCTGAAATTTGTTAGATATCGTTTTCAAATTAAAGAATCGGCAATAATTCAAATGTAAATACGCCAAAATTATTAATGCAGGATACGATCAAATCTTACAATAACTAGCAAGTCGCGCAGAGCCATGCATGTCCTTAGGAATGCATGGCTGGAATTGGGATAACAAAACTCAGCCAAGTGTTAGCATCATGTGCCTATTGCAATAGGATGAAAAATACTATATCATACGCAAAAAATACAACGAGTTTAATTGTGGTAACTAGGGGTGTACATGGACCGGGTTGGTTCGGATTTTTTACAAACCAAACCAAACCATTTGTGTCGGGTTATTAAATCTATAAACCAAACCAAACCAATAAAAGTCGGGTTTTTCGATATCAATTTTTCTCGGGTTTTTTGGATTTTTTCGGGTTTTTCGGGTTTCTCGGATTTTTTGGGTTTTTTCGGATTTTTTTGGGTTTCTCATAGTATCTAATAAAAAGTACAGAGCAGTGCTTCTTAAAAAGAGTTCTAGTACAAAATATCAACATATAAGATGGAGGCACAACACTGTTTGAAGTTTTAACTTTATAATATAACTTTATAAGATAAGTTTTTTTTGTATATTATTTAGATGGGCTACTCAAGTCCAAATCTAATTGTAAGAAAGAAAACAAAAATTATGAAAAAATTTTAAAAAATATTTATAAATTACATTTTAATAAATATTTTTATGTATAACATAATTTAAAAGTAGTATATCTATAATCGGGTCGGTTTGGGTTCGGTTTGATTTTTTTTAGTTAAAACCAAACCAACCCTATAATGGTCGGGTTTTTTTTTCAAACACCAAATCAAGTCAAACCAAACCACTAGTCGGGTTTTTTTTCCGGTTTGGTTCGGTTTGTCGGTTTGGTGCGGTTTATCGGTTTGTCCTGTACAGCCCTAGTGGTAACGTAGGGTACGAAAGTTATGTTTGTGGACCCCTGATCCATATGTTATGTCTAAATCATTTCGATGGGAAGTAACAGCTAGCGGTGTTTATGGTTTGGTGAAAAATTAAATTAATTAAAAAAATTGATATATATTTGATTTGGTTTGATTTTAATTTTTAAAAATTGACAATGTTTGATTGCGTTTTGGTTCTACTTGAAGTTCTTCATAGGCAGGCAGGGTAGAAAATCTTCTCTTAAAAAGAGAGAGACCAGAGATTACATAGGAAGGTATTCGGTTCAAAAAAGATACGGCAGTCAAAACAGTTTCAGTCCAAAATTGACTAAGGACAGAAGCAAGCTACAAGCCTTAGCAACCGCTTTCCTGTGGACCTTATGTAAAAAAAAAAAAAAACAGCGAAGAAAACAAGACACTAAGTTGTTGCGGAATCGCTAGTAATCGAGGATCAGCATACCGCAGTGAATATGTACCCGGGCCCTAATCGAATCTTCGGACGCCCCGAAAAAGATGAGTACCTAAGGCGGATTAGTGGTTTATAATGAATTTGAAGGAGTGAAAGCCACTTGACTCTAAGGAGAGGAGATGACTTTCGAAAAGAACATCATATAATCGGTTATACAATGTCCTACACTCTTCCCTTTTATAGAACGTACTAGGATAGCCCTTCAACTTCCTCAACATCCATCACTAGTGCCTGCTTTCACCCAAAAAGAAAAAAAATAATTAAAAATAATCAAATCGATAAATTATATTCAGAAAATTTATAATTATTTGAATAAATGATTACTTTTTCATAAATAATTACAAATATTTTATACTTTTTAATCATTAATTTGGTTTTAATCTGCTTATACATGAAGCGGAGGCAACCTCTACAGTCTATAGTTAGAGGTGGGCGTTTAGTTCTTCGATTTGGTTATATTAAATTTCGATTCGGTTCTTCGATGTTTGATTTTGAAAAAGTGAGCACCGAATTTTGAACTAAACTAGATCAGTTTGATTTAATTTTTTCAACTTCGATTCGGTTTTAGTTCGATGTTTTTAAACAATTTTTCAGTACAAATAAAAATAAAATTATCAAAATATTTAATTAAACATAAAAGTTAAAATAATTAAATAAGCATATTTGATCCCGCCCAACAAGCGAGCACAGTAGTTACTAGGCACTGGCAACAGCCATGCCAAGTTACCAACTTCAAGTTGCTGCCTACTGCTATGGCAAATTGCCAATGTATAACATGGTCGCTAGAGGGTGTGAAGACAGAGGAGGCTGTGAGTTTTATTTAATTTAAGAATTAGGGGCTAGGGTTTCAAAATTTAAAATGAATTGGGTTAAAATTAAAATATTTTGGATCGGATCAAAACATATAAGTAATATAATTTAAAATGATATTTTAAATTTATTTAATAAAATTTTGATTACACTGAACTCCGAACCAAAGTTTCCGAAATCTTACAATTAGCTTGAAGCATCTAAAGCGCTATGCAACAAACATAGATACAAGGCACACACCCGTTCAACATTACAACTCAAAAGATTAAAAAAGATTGAGTTGCACGTTTAGCAAAGGTCTGCTATAGTTGGGCAAATGATTTATATCTAAACAAACATTAATAATCCACTGTTCCAAATGGATTGCACATTTAACTAGTATGCTATAGTTATGATGTCTGCTAATGCAATTGAGATTCAGGTTTCATACAACTCTGCTTTATCCATTGAGCATCAAAGATGTTGAACAACTATATCTTTATCATCATTAGCATTGTAGTCCAGTCACTTACTTCAAAAGGCGGACTACAGCCAAACCAACAGCAGATATAGAGACAAGGGTACCTATGCAATATTTTATAACATCATATTTTGCAGCTTCCAACTGAGCTCTTAGTGTATGAATTTCCTGGGATATAACATAATTACATACAAAGACAGAAAGGATTAGGATAATTAACCAGGTATCAAATGTCAATCTATAGTTATTAGACTCACTCGATCAAGTGTATTAGTGAGATTAGCAGTTTCTTGATTCTGATTTGCTAGTTCATCTCGGATTCTCCTGCACAGAGAGTACAACTGTTGACACTAGTTGTAAACAGCTAACTAGCAGTAAATCTGCAATCATACTACTAATGATTATGCAATAACTGACGGCTTAATCTACAAAGATACTGAAGAATGCACAAAATGAAATAGTGACGGTAACTCCTTACCCCCTTTCAAGATTGAGATCCAACCTATGGCCAGCAGAGACTTTGTCAATTTCATACCTGCAATAACCCAAAACAGAGACCAGAGAAAAAATTACAAATTTCAAAACAAGCACACTGTAATATGAAAGTGGTAGTGTGGTACTAAGAGAATATAGTTTGTGAAGGCCAACCTCAATTCACTGCGCATCTTTTCTATATCACTTTTGAGTTTTTCAATTTCATGTTGCAGTAGAGAAAAGTGGTTTTCCTGGATCACCGAATGAATGAAGCACGAATCATTTTACAAGTTTAGACACCCATGAGTCATCATGAAAAAAAAATTAGTCCAACGTAATAGACATATAGAATTAAGAGGTTTACTAATTTGCACTACCCTCATACTAGTAGACACCTTGGTACATATGGACATAAAGTCCGATTTATCGACTTACATGACCTCATATCTCTTTTTTCTTTTTTTGACCGAAATAGAATATGTTCCACCGAACCTACAAACCACCTTGCTCACACTCTCAAATTAATTACTGATCACAAGACTGGTCGCACTCGAGAGAGAGAAACAATACTCCTCCCATGGTGTGGCTACCAGAATGTTTCGGAGGCAGAATCCATTGACAACACATGTAAAACATTAGAGTTTCTCCATTGCAAACGTTTCGCCAGTTGTCTCCTCAAATAGCCTCAGGGGATCCTATTGCATGTGTTTGATAGTCATCCTTCCTTGGATCCTATTGCATGTGTTTGATAGTCATCCTTCCTTGGACCTTTTAATCACCTTATTGGCAATCAATCATTTTCTCTACTATTCTTTTGCATCAATCTTTAACCATTCAAGTAGTAAATGGTTCTCAAACGGAAATCCAAGTTGAACAAGCTAATTTTCTCTTCCTTTTTGACTTTTAAGTCTACCTTCACATTCATAATTGCCCTTTTAATTGCCTTTCAACTAGTCGTTTGACTAGCACAGTAAACTACTAAGTAACTCTCTGAACACTAGTTCAGGACATATCATGAGTGATGAAAACTTACTACCTCAACCTCTAGAGAACTTCTGGTGTATGCCAAGCTGCAGATATTCATGACACTCTCCATACACCATTGTGATAATTGGACTGGATCTACTTAATCCCAGTGTGACACATAGAGTCTTGAGTTAATTTTCACTTCCGGACAAAATAGGATAGCTGAATGATAAATAAACACTGGAAAATCATATGCACTCCACTATCCTACAGATCATACTCCTTATTCCATCTTGTTTCCACAGCACTTTATATTCACTAACACCTCGTATGTTTGAGATAGAATTTTTTTTGATGAAGTAAGAATCTTCATTGAAGGCATCATAAAGTTTTAAAGAACTACAAAAGAGGTTTCAAAATACAACGAGTTAGCTCCATTACATAAGGGACTATGCTAGGACCAGGGATTCAATAAAAAGCTCAGGGGAATCTACAGGGAGCAAATTGTGCCAACTAAATAAGTACAAAAAGCATCTAACTTTAATAGAGTGGTTTGGAGTTGATACACCATATATGTTCCTTTCTGTCCAAAAACACCACATAATGCTAGCAGTGTACTTCTCTTTTCCCTTTGGGTAAGTTAGTTCTAGGTTATTTTTTAGCTCAGGAGGGATATCACGGGTATATTCCCGATCCTAGTTAGAATTTTGTATCTCCACATGTCACTTGGTCTTTAACTCGTACTTTCTTCATGTATTCTCAAAGCAGCATTTCATCTCTGAAATTTCACTTGTGCCACATCAAAGGCTCGCTTATCGTCAATCTCTACCATCTTATCAACCCCTGCACCTACCATAAAACCACACCTCTTGGACATACCAACCGTGTTAACGACTTACATATACTCAACAGACTCACACCTTGCACCAAATCCTTTCATTGCCACATGCATTGCCATCTTCATCACCTCTTACAATATTAAAAAGATAACTGCTCCATCTTCCAAATCAACTTTCAAGGTTTGGAGAAAAGGAACTTTATGGCAAGTACTTTAAGTTCACATCATTTCAGTTGACTAGCGTAAATATCGACATAGAGGTACAAATACTAATTATATTAAACACAAGTCAAATGCCAATGTAAACTAGATCATTGAGGAAAAGAAAAAAATCATTCCAAGTCCAATGAGACACCAACGCAATTAATAATCCAAAACTGAGTATCTACAGGTTCACTAGCTATTTTGTGTGGTAATTCATTTTAAGAGATTAGATTCATGTGGCTATACTCAGATTGAGACGTTGATGATCTCTGCAATATCAATCCGGACATTATACCAGAACAACAATAGAACAGGTGGAGTACCTATTAAAAATCACTCAATTAAGTATGTTCTTTATATAGCTTTTAAATAATACTATCAGCATACCACTTAAACACCTGAGATTGGCTCATTATAGTACAGACTGACATCTCAAGAATCAATATACAGATAGCTCTACTTTTTATGATCATATTCTAACTAACGTCCTTAAGGGAATGGTGGGACATGAGTGTACTTAAGAACCTACAGGATAGTTTCGCACACAATTTGGATAAAATAGTCACGGATGATACATGCCTGATGCATTGGAGGAATGCTCTTATCTGTTAAGCAAAAGTATCAAACTCAGATATGCAAAAATTGTGAATACCTAAAGGGTGAATTTAATGTAAACCTTATGGCCTTCACACATATTGATAGAATATTTGGATTTTGAAAAGGAAACAACCCAAAAAAGAATGGCCAAGGGTTGGTCATTGGTGATATCTAGAAAAAGGAAGATCTTTTTATTATATCATCCTGGTCATTGAAGTATTATCATAAGATCACTCCCTTTCTGAAATAGAAAATTTTACTTCAACAAAGGCCTTGATGATTCCCAAAGGCCATATGCATGATGGATGACCAACTCATTCAGCATATATAACACCACTCCAAAACCCAACCTTTCCACCAACAGTATCTCTTCATAAAAACGGGCATAAAATTCGTCAAGACGAACCAATGAAAAAGTAAATTAGCCATACCCAGTGCATCAGAATGTGAATTCACAAATCTCACAGTGAAGAATTATACCTGAGAGCTTTGAACTTCGGACTTAAATTTGGACAACTTGGATTCTTGAATCATCTCAAGCTACACATAAAACTAATGTCACATTAGTATAAACTTTAAGCAAAATAAATTATTACAAAGACCAAAATAATTCATTCAACATCACATGTACACATATAAGTAGTATTCTTTCATGCATAAAATTAAAAATAATAATACAAATTACTTACTCTCTGCAAATCAGCTTTAGAAACAAAAGTCTGAGCTACATTTTCCAAACTATCGTTCAAAACTTCAGTAATAGCAGCAGTTATAGCCTCTGCTTGCTTCGTAGGCACCCCTTTCGCTTCCAATTTTCTCACCTAACAAACACTAATTCATTCTAAGGCCAAATTCAAAACTGAAAAAATAAAATATTTTTGAAATTCAATTTCGTAATCATAGAAGCAAGATAAGAAATTACTAAAGCTAGAGTGTCGACGAGGAAAAAGCGCTTGCCGTCGAAAGCACGGTTCGAAATGAGTCGGCGGTGCAATCGGTTGCGCCCGGCTAGAGCTCCGACTTGAGGTCCGAAATATCCGACCCGTTTACATGCCGCCATTCGAATATAAACAAAGCAATCGTCGTTGTTATGCCGATCGTTGAAGAAGATTTGATTATGCAAGCAGGTTGAATTGGTGAATCAAAAAGTAGAAAAGTAAATATTATTCGGAGCAGAAAATCACCACGTTTTTTTCCCCACTATTTCATTATTATTTTTTAAAGAGATAAAGTACGCACTTAAAATTTTTAAAAGTGACATTCTATATAGATAAAATACTTCATACTGATAAAAAAATGAATAAACTATTATTAATATTAATTAAAAGATATCCAAATTTAATATGAATAACAAAATTTGTGTGTCTACGGATGGTAACACTAGCTAATCGTAATGTATTTTAATGAAACTTTTAAATGATAAAGGTTGATAATAATATTTAAATGTCAGTGAAGTAGTCGTATAAAATTGTTAAATAGTATGATTTTCGTCTAAAAGTAATGAAAGTTCTTTTTACTTATTTGGTGAAAAAACGTAAAAATATTTTCTAATAATCAAATGAAAAAAGCATCTTACCAAGAAAGGCTTATAATGTACTTTAGAATAATTGAAATATCATATAAATACGATGGAGCGAAAAAAAAAGAAAGAAGAAGAGAATGTCAACGGAATTATCTTGATCAAAACGTAGGGGTCAAAAATCTCTTAGAAAAAGAGCTGAGAGGTTTAATGAGCTATTACCATGTCACAGGACTGGCAACCTCCATGGTCCGATCATCAAGAAAGACGACAACTTAGCCAACAACTTTAGGTTTCAATTCTCAATTTGTGAAAGTTCCAATACTGATTCTATTTTCAAGTTGCATTATTTATGCTTGAATCCGCAACAGCTTCTTTATTTAATTTCCTGCGAACCGATAATAATAATATTTGTAAACTTATGAGCCTATAGCAGCTGTTTCAGAGAGCCTAATAGTTTCCTATTTACATGATACTAATCTCTGAGCCTCATATCTATTGTCACATAATTTTGTAAAAGGGAGAATTATATTATACAATAAAATTACAACATTTATAATTTACAACGAAAATTGATGTTAGTATTTATAATTTATGATAATGTATCTGCACTTTTATACAAAAATGCTAAAGGAATAATTTTTAAATTAAAAATATAAAATACAAGCTTGAATCGATGAATCGCGAGCATATTCAATTGATGATATTATTATTGCAAGGCATATCATACAAAAATATTGTTATCAAGTGCATTTCAAAAGTAACAATCTACACAAACTTTGTAAAATGAAAGATAAACAAACAAACAAAAAAAGTATCCAAACAATTTCTTACAAATTCTATAAAGCACTAAAGCAGAGATGTAACTATCACTAAAAGTCTAAAATTTTCTAAGATTTTGTTTAACAAAAAATATTCACATGATAATCTGTAGTTTTCAATTCTTAGATGGCTTTATAGAAACATAACACGCTAAATTCTTTATTTGGCACCGCTACATACAATATGGTGGAATAAAATGTAAGTTCTAAAGAATTAAATTCAGTTTTAAAATTTTACTCTCAATCAAATATAGGGTGGAATAAAATGCAATGGAGGGAACATACAAATTTTTACATCCTCCTTATATAATTCGAGATTTGTGATTGTCAAGTAATTTGACGTGACACCAATTTATATAAAAATTGCTCTCTTAAAACTTTACTCAAGTAGGATTAACATAAACTCATGACCAAGCAAGTAGTTGCAAATATAGTAAATAATTTCATGCCAAGCCGTATGAATTCTCGTGATTCCTTTATAATTTCATATTATGTCAACTACCTGACCTTGTTCAAGAATGCATTCTTGTTGGCCTTTTTAAATATGTCCATCAGAGAACACCAACAAAATGCCAAGAGTGACATCTCTAAAATACCTCAATAATAGATCTAGAAACTATCACTTTGGAATAATAAAGTGCAAGTATTTCAATAGCATATAAACGAAAAACAAACAGTCTAAACTTATAATTCCTAAAGGAAAATGAAAATTCTAGTTGAAGCAACTATTTTCTATTTTTCATCTTCCTTTAGTAGCTTCGAAAACTTGTCTTTTTCTTCACACCTTTCACATTTTCTTTCTGTTAATTTAGCCAATTTATTAAATTCCATTAACAGTTTTTTTTTAACTAACAAAGAAATAAACTTACTTCGTAAATTGAAACTTTCGTCTTCTGTTTCTTCTGATGTTGATGGCTATGAGTATTACTGTTTTTTATATCTATTTATATAAGCTCACCAATAATCAGAATTTATTGGGCAATTTAATAATAGATAATTAATAAGCAATTAAATTTGATAACAATTATCTTTTTTACTGGATCAGTGAATCATTGGTACAGATGTATGGAGAAATGATGATGACATGGTAAACCAAAAGTTTACGGAACACATGAAACTCTTTAGCTTAAATTAAAGTAGGAGGTGAAAATATTTATGTTGAAATAATTGACTCATTTAACTGCAAAACAAATTGAATTAAAATATGAAAAGGCTACAATTTTGCACAATCTTCTTATCTAATTCAATGTACAACTTAAACTAACATTTAATAGATTATTGTTTTATTTTTTATGATCATTATTAAAATTTTCTATTTACTATTTAATTAATTAATTAGATGTTTTATAAATAATTTGATTTGATGTAGGATTAAAATGGTAATCTAAGTTTGCACTTAGAAGCTTCCTACTTTTATTAATATATGATGATGATTACTTAACCTGTAAAGGTTTTGCACAAAGCTTAAACAAGGCTCTTGTCGCAGTGGTGTTTTAATTACATGAGATTCTGTAAATAATCTGCTCGCTGGAATCTCTTCACCTTAATTATAGACCAGAAAATGTGTCCATAATGCTTTCAACCGAGATCGAGGTTTCAGCAATGGATCCCAGGACAAAATGCAGAAAAAGTGTCCATAATGCTTTCAACCGAGATCGAGGTTTCAGCAATGGATCACTGGACAAAATGCAGAAAGTTCCAGCAAAAATTCCCAAGGAAATGAGAATCAATGGCTCCCAGGACAAAATGCAGAAAAAGTGTCCATAATGCTTTCAACCGAGATCGAGGTTTCAGCAATGGATCACTGGACAAAATGCAGAAAGTTCCAACAAAAATTCCCAAGGAAATGATAATCAATGGATCCCAGGACAAAATGCAGAAAAAGTATCCATAATGCTTTCAACCGAGATCGAGGTTTCAGCAATGGATCACTGGACAAAATGCAGAAAGTTCCAGCAAAAATTCCCAAGGAAATGAGAATCAATGGCTCCCAGGACAAAATGCAGAAAAAGTGTCCATAATGCTTTCAACCGAGATCGAGGTTTCAGCAATGGATCACTGGACAAAATGCAGAAAGTTCTAGCAAAAATTCCCAAGGAAATGAGAATCAATGGCTCCCAGGACAAAATGCAGAAAAAGTGTCCATAATGCTTTCAACCGAGATCGAGGTTTCAGCAATGGATCACTGGACAAAATGCAGAAAGTTCTAGCAAAAATTCCCAAGGAAATGAGAATCAATGGATCCCAGGACAAAATGCAGAAAAAGTGTCCATAATGCTTTCAACCGAGATCGAGGTTTCAGCAAAAAATCCCAAAGAATACCACCAGAACTACAGATGACAATTCCAGCTCAACCACATTACTTTCTTAGGAGTGTCATTACCAACATTAATGAATTCGTTGACATTTCCTCAACCAACAATATAACCAGTTTATACAAAAGATTACAGAACGCACTCCTGGTCAGAGCTAATTATGCATGTCAACTACAAATGGCATGCC
Organism: Solanum dulcamara; assembly: GCF_947179165.1. Classification (NCBI taxonomy): domain Eukaryota; kingdom Viridiplantae; phylum Streptophyta; class Magnoliopsida; order Solanales; family Solanaceae; genus Solanum; species Solanum dulcamara. The sequence goes on along the minus strand of NC_077247.1, from coordinate 53,460,067 downwards.
TTCAAAAGCTATGGATTTGACCAAAATGAATCTTGAAAGACACATTACAAGATTTCCTTTTAACCTATTCCAAGACGAATGAAGCTAAAGTAGATATTATTTGGTGCAGCAACTTTCAGCTTAATGCTCATTTCATTTCTCTATTTCAGGATTAGAATCCTATTTTGGACGTCGATAAAAGATGTCATCAACACTTTCTTTTATACGGTTTCCTACTTTCCGCAAGTTCTTGGCAACCCCCATTGCAACCAAGTTAGCATTCCTTGTGAACCTGTATTTTCAAGGGAACAAACATCGCCCTTTTTATCAAACAATTCAATATAGTGCATCACGTGAAGCAGATATCATGTATCAAAATTCAAACACTGCTTGCCTGGTAAGGAACTCATCACCAGATGAGTTAGGTGGCTTATTTGGTCTAGGCTGTGGAAGTTTATGTCCATCTTTTTGAAAACAACATAAAGAAAACATAAGAATCAAATTACGTTCCATATGATCAAACCAATAATACATAATGAGCGTAATATTCCAAGTAACTGCAAGAAATAATGAACATTGCATAACAAGATCCCTGAATTAAGATTATGATCAACAGCTAAATAATATGCCAAATTTAGAGGTTTTCACTTGCTAAAGATCTAACACATTATACCAATAGCATGAAATGCATTGAAGAGCAACAACAGTGACCCATGAAATTAGAACACAAAGAAGCCACAGAAGATATTTGAATCAAAACAAGGAATAAGATATCTAACATCCTACCAGACTTTTCCCTTTCCTTTAAATAATCCTAGTGTCCGAGCCAGCTTGTACACACCTCGACTAAACGGAACACTGTCTATAGCTTTGCCAAGCAAGAATAAAATGAAAAGTTCCAAAAAGGAGAACCAGACACTTATATATTCTGTTTCAGCTACATCTACATTTAAATTTTACCATATTCCTACTAAAAATAGTAATAATTCAGAATAGAATATCAAAATTTCCTTGTTTAGGACTTCTTCCAAAATGAATAATAGTGATAACACTAAGCTATAGTAGACAAGGAGATCATTTATCTCCATTAGTCTTCTTGTTTATAATGGAAGCTTTAAGCAAGTTAATGTAAAGGAAGGCATCTGACCAGGTTCATAAAAGGGGTACCAGAGGTAAGGAGACACCTTTTTGATGAAAAGAGTGAGGAGATATCTATATCGTATCTTTTCTTTGTGGGGTGTAAAATAGTTGAGCTCCCTACTAAGTATTTCGATCTTCCTCTTGATGGTAAAGTTCAAAGAGGGCAAACTTTGAAAATCAGAAATCTCAAGATCTATAGGGATCTCGTGCAGACGTTCTTAAATGGGAGTCAAAATCTCAAGATCTATAGGGTTCTCCTGGATTTGATCTATAGACAATGGTAGCAGATGTTCCTAAAAGGGATGTAGGACAATGTGTATGGGATGATCTTTTAGAAGGCGAATACAAGATTCTTCTGCATGAAGTGGAAAATTTCCTACATAGTTTTATAGCTACTCACATTTTGAAGGTCTATAAGATCTTATGAAAAGAATCATCTTCAAACTCTTTCTCTGTTAAGTCATACTGTAGTCACTTAATTGCTGGAGGTAGATCAAGGCCCTATTTAGATCCATGATGAATAACAAAAACCCCAAAAGAGTGATTTTCTTTACATGATGTGGGATGTGAAGAGCAGTATCAACAACAGAAATAAAATAAGGAGAGGATGTATTGTCAGAATTGATGTTATATGTGTAGAAGGCACGAAGAAGATGTGGATCCCAACCTATCACACAGTAACATTGCCTCAGAATTGTGGGTGACTATGTTCCCCATTTTCAGCATACAACGGCTACTCCTAGAATAATGGTTGAAACAATGACAAGCAGGATGATGAATAAGCTAGGCTCCATAAGGAAAAAAGATTTGAAGACCCCACCCTATGTATGTTTGTGAATGGAGAGTGATGAACATAGAACTTTTTGAAGGAGACGAGAATTCAATCCTAGTAACCAGAAACACTCTTATTTCAATATATATAAAGCGGAAATACCATGTGTATAGACAGTTGGCTGGACTCTAGGGAGGCATACTTTTTAAATACTGTGCATCTAGAACCATCTTGGTAGGATTTACGTGAACTATGAAGAACAGAGACCAGCACTGAAAAACTAGTGCAATAATTCTGCATCAGTACTAGCAGTTCTTTATCAAAAAAATCTGCATTGGTAGTTTTTGTCTTTGTCCTGAGGCGAAAAGCTCTATGATGCAGAACCTTATAAGGTCAAACCAACCACTCTATTCTGGATGCAAAGCATTAAATTCAATAACCTTGATCCTGTGGTATGCCCATTGTTTTATTTATAATGCGGATTCCAAGCTTAAGACAGTGCTTGGACTTTAAACTGACAAGAATAAACAAGTTCTACATCAACAAATAAAAAAGTAATTTTGATGTTTCAATTAAGATTTTTTGATGAAAGATATTTCTGGATTTTTTACTTTAAGAAAGAAAAAGAAAATGCAGTGAGTTAAAACGAGAATAAACTTTCACCAAGCATGGAATTAATTAATAAAACGAGTTACTGGAAATTTAAACATCAGGAAACTGAACTAGAACATATTCCTATGTAACAAAATGTTCGAACCAAATTTAGACATCCATATGAAGAAGTAACACCCTAAACACATAGGCAATAGCATATAAGCATTACATCAAATAGATTTTTCGGCGGGAAGAAATGAATCAAGGTAGTCACCTTCTCTGTTATGAGCATGAGCATGGACAGGAGCTGCATCAGCTGAAGTGGGTCTTTTATCCACCAAAACCTAAGGCACGCTTTCTTTGTTAGTTCAGCAAAAAATTTGGGGTAACCAGAAATGATGATACAGAAAATACTAAGTTATTCAGGGCTATTATATTCCTGTATATACTGTCAAAGGGTTAAATTGCATGTAAACAACACTGGTCTGAAGAGGAAAATAAAAGACAACTACGGACAGTCATGCTGTAGCTGTAACTCGAACAAAAATAAATTGCTTACTTCTCCATACTTATCCTAGAACACATCATAACACAAAACAAGGCATGAAAAAAACTTGAAAATGGAAAGAAGAGAATGCTAACCTCAAGGCCAACACAGACGGGCAATTCTGTTTGTGCCTCTTGCGCATCAGTTGATCGAGATTTCTGATCCAAGTAAACAGAATAACCGACACAAGCATATCTGAAATCTGTAAGTCTCCGACCCTCTTTAGAAGCTTCCTTCTCAGATTCCCCAACAATATATCGAGGTACTTTATCAAACATCAAAACCAGTCTCAGCACACATTCAATACAGGTCTAATTTTTTATATGCAAGAAATGGTAACATTAACACAGAACATTCAATGCATAATGAGATACAGCAGCAGAGGCTATCTACCCAACAACTGAGCACGAGTCAAGAAATTCTAGCTTCCAGTCTCCCCACAGAAATATTTATAAGAAGTATAGTTCATATTGGATCAATAACAACTAGTGCTACTACTACAACTGTTACACCTCAATTCCAAACTAGATGGTGGGATGTATGAATCCTCAATATTCATTCAGCTCCAATACTCATAATTTGCCTGTTAAGACCAATTAGGGATTCTCAAAAACTAGAATCTCTACACTTTCTAATGAGCAATTAACTTTTAGGTATTAATAGTTCACCATTAACCTGTGAAATTTCTTCATCTTAAGCTGCAAATTTTAACGAATCCTGAATACTTTTATGAAACTCTTACTTCCACGAAAAACAGAAAAAAGCATCACTTAAAAGCAGTAAAATTAGCAAAAGAGAAGCACAACAAGTAGGTAACAATGCATTTCCAGCTCTGTGAATAAGCAAATTAAGAAAATCAGAAAAAGAAAAAGTTTTTCGAACCTTGAGGAAGGGAACGACTAAGGCCGAGACAGAGAGGATTGCGAGAATTGGATTTGAAAGTAGACGAGTAATAGAGACATCCTTTGCATGATTTTCCTTGATTCTTCGATGCCGACGACGATGATGATGTCGCAGATGAAGATACGCCTTCACCGGAGCCTATCCCTCCGACTCCGGTCTCCTTGATTGGATTTACGCTTTTGCTGTTGCCGTCGACGCAGCAACTGCTGCCTTTTCCGATCGTATCATCCTCCTCCGGCATCTGTTTTTCCTCTCCTCCGCTCCACAGCAAAATAAGTTGATTCGGATTTTCTCTTTCGTTTAACTGTGAAGCGTGTTTAACTTTTTATTGTTCCTCGACGTCGCCTTAGGGGATTCAAACCCGGGTGCAAGCTAATTTTTATTTTAACAAAAGAAATACCATTAATAAGAAATAATAATTTCCCCTTAACCAATTATTTTCTTCCATCACCCTCACTCCTCAATGATAGAACATGACTAGATCTGTCATTTGACCTATATTGTCAGTCCAATCTAATTTTTGAATTAAGTGGGTTGAGCTAAAAAAAAATCACCCCATTTAAAAATGAAGTTTTTAGTTTAGCCTTATTTGGGCCGCTAGCGAGCCTCAAAGGAAGAGCTATCAAAATGGGCTGACTCAAACCAACCCCAAAAGGCTAGCGAGTTAAATGGATTAGGACGGGCTAGCCCTTTTAACTAAAGGGCCTATAAAATAGCAGTCCAGCTCAGCCCTAAGCGGGATGCGGGTTGAGACGGGTTGGCCCTTCAATCAAAAGATAGACAACATTGGCCTCTTAAAAAGACTATCGAATAATGATTAACACAACACCAATACGTCAAAAATTCATATGTTGATTAGTTCCACAGACTTTAGTGGAATACTTACAAAACAATAGAACATGCAAGATACAACAATCACAATATTCATCATAACAACGTACATTACATGACCATTTTTCATAAACTAAACAAGAAAGGGGAAACGAGAAATTGGACATAAACATAAAAGTAAAAGAAGTCAAAGATTCATAGTTATAATAACTTCAACTTCCTAGTTGTTGAAGATTTGGCAAAATAAAACACTGCTTAATATATATATATATATATATATAATAAGTATTTTTAAAATTCATGACCCACGGGTTGGCCTCTAAGGCTCACGGCTTGAGCCCATAAGGCTGGCGTGCCAAATGAGGCTGTCTAAAAAGTCTCGTTCCTAAATAGACTGAAAAAATCTAGCACAATCCCACTTAATTCAAGGGTTGGGCTGGGCCACACGGGCCAAGCTCATTTTGATAGCTCTGCTCAGAGGTCAGCCTGTGGTATTATATATATTTTAAGTAGTATTTTATTTTACCAAATCTTTCGCAACTACGCAATTAAAGTTATTATAACTTTGAATCTTTGACCTCTTTTACTTTTGTGTTTATGCCTAATTTTTCGTTTTCTCCTTTTTTGTCTAGTTTATGAAAAAAGTGAAAATGTAATATTTGTTGTTATTAGGGGTGTACATGGACCGGGTTGGTTCGAATTTTTTACAAACCAAACCAAACCATTTATGTCGGGTTATTAAATCTATAAACCAAACCAAACCATTTATGTCGGGTTATTAAATCTATAAACCAAACCAAATCAATAAAAGTCGGGTTTTTCGATATCAATTTTTCTCGGGTTTTTTCGGGTTTCTCTGGTTTTTCAGATTTTTTCGGATTTCTCGGGTTTTTCATAGTATCTAATAAAAAGCACAAAACAGTGCTTCTTAAAAAGAGTTCTAATACAATATATCAACATATAAGATGGAGACAGAACACTGTTTGAAATTTTAACTTTATAATATAACTTTATAAGATGCTTTTTTGTATATTATTTAGATGAGCTTCTCAAGTCCAAATCTAAATGTAAGAAAGAAAACAAAAATTATGAAAAATTTTAAAAAAATATTTATATATTACATTTTAATAAATATTTTTATGTATAACATAATTTAAAAGTAGTATATCTATAATCGGGTCGGTTTGGGTTCGGTTTGACTTTTTTTAGTTAAAACCAAACCAACCCTATAATGGTCGGGTTTTTTTTCCAAACACCAAACCAAGTCAAACCAAACCACTAGTCGGGTTTTTTTTCGGTTTGGTTCGGTTTGTCGGTTTGGTGCGGTTTATCGGTTTGTCCTGTACAGCCCTAGTTGTTATGATGAATTCTATGTATGTTGACTGTTGCATCTTGCCTATTCTGTTTTTGTAAGTATTCCACTAAAATGTGTGCAATTCATGGACATGTGAACTTTTGATGTATTAGTGTTGTGTTCATCAATGTTCGATAGTACTTCTAAGAGGTCAATGTTGTCCATCTTTTGATTGAAGGGTCAATCTGTTCCAACCCATAGCCCACTTAGAGCTGAGTTGAGTTGTTATTTTATAGGCCCTTAAAAGGTTCAGTCCGTCCTAACCCATTTAACTCGCTAGCCCTTTAGGATTGAGTTGAGTTGGGTTAGGTCAACCCATTTTGACAAATCTAAACATGACATACAAATTACTCCCTCTATTTCAAAGTCTTAAGAAATTAATAAAAATTGAATCTTCTGATTTTAAATCAAAAATACGTTAAAAATTAAAAAAAATGGCAAAAAAAGAAAAATATATATTCTTTTCTAAACATGCTGGAAAAAATTAGAATAAACAAATTAAAATAAAGAGAATAAACAAATTAAAACGAAGAGAATATAAATAGCATAATAATATTTGAAGAAATAAGAAAATAACCCATTTTCTCTTATTCCTTGATTTTCATTATAGCGTTTAAATTATTTGACAACTAAATAAAAACTCCTTCAATATAAATAAAAGAGTAAAATACTAGATTATAAACACCTACTTTTAACCCTAAGTAGAAATAATTAAAAAACCGTCAACCTTGATACATATTCAACTACCAAAGGTTTACATCGCAATGACTTCATGATATCTAAGGACCCAAAATAAGATTATCTAGTGCCCTCTATCCTAAATTAAATTAGTAAATTGACTGTGATAGTTGATTTGTGAAATTTGACAGTTATCTATTCATTGTTTCTTGGTCTTTTACAATTAAATAATGTATCAGTAAAATATCCAAAATGAATAAGTATTTACTGTTATTTTCTAAAAGTTCAAAACAATCTAGGTAAACACTACTAATACTTCTCAAAATTAATCAAGTAAATGAGATGGAGGCTATAGCATTTATCGTTTCGTTATTTCTAATAGACACTCGGGATAAAGAAAATCATTCATCAGAAAATGACTTGATAGAAAAGCAAAAGTAAAAAGATAAGATGAAAATATTGAAGAAAAAAAGTACTAATACCACAAATATCAAGGATAACTAAAGTGAGAAAAATAAAAGTAGTAATAAATCGAAGCATAAGATAATGCTAGCGTGATAGTAGTAAATCTGGTGAGGCAGATGCTCCAAACTAGAACCCTGCTAGTGGTCATACAATGACCTGGCTGCCTATGCACTTCCTGTATCAGATACAATCCCCTAAAATGCAGTTATCTAAGGAAGAAAATGTGCTGTAACGTCTGTCTTTACAGCGCGACTCGACCAAGGACTACCGGATATTAGGCATCAAGCTCAAGTAGATCTAAAATCTTTTGGGTAGCCCATAAATAGGAGGAATGACCGTCGATGAGTTCAGTTACATCAATCTGTTACAAGTGAGAGGTTTGAGCAAAAAAAGATGGAGATCCAAATTTGGTTATCTTTAAGAAGAAAACTTAAAATGAAAACTTACATTCTCAATGCCAGGAAAATCAACTGGTTGAATTCCAGCCAAGCCTCGAGTCAGGAGACTGTTTAAGAGAAATTGCACAAGTTACACAGAAATAGAAGCATAAAACTACATGAGAAACAGGGAACATATTCTCCCTCCATCCACAACTTGTCCTATTTTCCGTTTTGGATTTATCCCAGAGTTATTGTGCACTATTCTTAAATGAAGTTTTCATATATCTTAGAAAAGGTTTTTTCTGATAATCCAGCTATGCCCCGTGAGTTAGCTGGTCCTACCCAAATTGGCTCAAAGGTTCAGAAACTTGAGAGTGTAACTTGCCTCTCTACCCTGCTCCTAACTTGAATACCACGCTTGAGTCAGACACAGGGTTAAAAAATGACATTAAATGTTTTACGTGACCCAACTTTACTCTCTCAAAACAGTTTTGACCTTATTTTATTATGCTACAATATAATAAATTAACAGAATATGATTCCATATTATTCAAGAAATGATGAACATTTCATATTTTCAATGTATCTTAATAATTGTGCTAGTCAAAATTCAACATTGAAGGGGGTACAAAGGAATAGATTTAAGACAGGTTTTGCCCAACTCAACTTCAGTCAATACACTTTCAACATCAGTACTAAGCTAGCAAATAAGGTAAACCTGGCACGGAAGGCAATTCCTAGCATCCAATCATTTGTAGCGTAAGCATTCACAAATCGACCAGCCACTACCTGTAAAATAGGAAGAGGGACCCTCAAATAAAATGAGGTAACCGAGCAGATAAGTCCAAGCCTGGTACTAGAGAAAAGAAATGAAAAAAGGGAAGGGAATAAATATGTTCATACTGATAAGTAGGGCTGTACAGGGCAAACCGATAAACCGCACCAAATCGACAAACCGAACCAAACAGGAAAAAAAACCCGACTAGTGGTTTGGTTTGACTTGGTTTGATGTTTGGAAAAAAAACCCGACCATTATAGGGTTAGGTTGGTTTTAACTAAAAAAAAGTCAAACCGAACCCAAACCGACTCGATTATAGATATACTACTTTTAAATTATGTTATACATAAAAATATTTATTAAAATGTAATTTATAAATATTTTTTTAAAATTTTTCATAATTTTTGTTTTCTTTCTTACATTTAGATTTGGACTTAAGAAGCCCATCTAAATAATATACAAAAAAAGCTCATCTTATAAAGTTATATTATAAAGTTAAAACTTCAAACAGTGTTCTGCTTCCATCTTACATGTTGATATTTTGTACTAGAACTCTTTTTAAGAAGCACTGCTCTGTGCTTTTTATTAGATACTATAAAAAACTCGAGAAACCCGAAAAAACCCGAGAAAAATTGATATCGAAAAACCCGACTTTTATTGGTTTGGTTTGGTTTATAGATTTAATAACCCGACACAAATGGTTTGGTTTGGTTTGGTTTGTAAAAAATTCGAACCAACCCGGTCCATGTACACCCCTACTGATAAGAGTAGTTGATATCAACAAAGTGGGAAGCAAAAACCTTTCTAGCTGCTTTCCAGTTCATGTTTTTAATTGCAATGGGTGCCCCAAGAAGAACAACTCTTTCCACAAGCCCAGCTGTCAAAATGCAAGAAAATACTTTAGGATCATCTTAAGAAAATGATAAAATGTAAGAAAGAAAAACATATTTTGAAATAACACTTACAATTATTTTCACTCTCAGACAGAATCTGGAGACATTTAAAGATAACTCTTGCCCCAAGTGAAAACCCTACAAGTGTTACAGGCCTGAAATATTCATGGACAACCAATAGAGTTGGCTGATGTGAAAACTCATCTTTCAGGAGACTCAACTGGAAAATGCTCAGAATCTATTTAAGATTATTTACCTATTTCCTTGTAATCCTTTCTGTAACACTTCTGCCAGAAGTTTTCCTGCCTTATCCGATCTGGAATAAACAACAGGTTAAAATCAAAGTAGGAGACAATGCTTTGACATAACATAATATCATAGTAGAACTGCTTGATAATTTAAGCAGAGGCAGAATTGGAGCCAGAATTAATTCCACTGAAACAAAAGATGAAAATACAGAAAATTAAAAAACTAGAATTTGAAGGGACAAACAAAAATTAACAAGAAAACTGGTAAATAATTTGAGTTCACGTATACAGGGATAGGTTGTTCTCATCATTACTGCATTATATCAATCTAATCCTTGTACTTCTAATCATGTCATACAGAAAAATGGAAGATAAAACAGCTTCATGACCTTTTCCTCCTTGATCCCAACCCCAAGCTCAAAAAAGAAATTGTACTGAACAGACACACAGACAAACAAGAACCTGTCAACGGCAATTGCCCATTTGCTGTCAATAAAATCTGTCATTGCAAGCAATGTTGCTGGCAAAGCCAATGCTGTCAAGAGAGTTTTTAAAACGGTCATCATAGCACCTCGCTTCATCAACTCCATTGCAAGTCCTGTAGTTAGTGATGATGATGTCAGCATCATAACCGATCACAGTGGTAATGTAGCTGGCCGATGTATCATATGCTGAAAAGCAAAGTACAAATTATTACTTGACGTCAACCAATCCTGAATTGCAGTGCTTACAGCAATAAGATTCTTCGACTCCCACTGCAGCACATATCTGAAGAAAATGAGAAATGTAAGAGTGGTTTCTGCATTATAATCCTTCATCTACAGATAAGAGAACTATCAACACAAATTGGTCAATATATACACCCATCTAAACATAAAAAAGAAAAAATAGATATTTTACCTCTCAGAGTTATCATGTAGTCCTTCCCAAGGTCTTACAAAATCCTCCTCCTTAAAAACAAGTCCTGAGATCAAAACCTCAACTGCCAGCCGCTGAAAGCAAAAATGCAAAGTGAGAACAAACATAGCTGAGCTCCTGTGGTCCATGGCTAAAACTAAAAAGTATAACAACTATGAGAATAAAGATGAAAGAACTCAAAGAGACACAATGCAGACTGCAATGCCCACCTACTAACTGAAACAAGGAACCGCACGCAGGAGTTACAGGGCAGTTTCAAGTAGCACATACAAGAGCTAATTACTTACACCCTGGTTATGGTTTTCTCCTATAGCCTTGAACTCAAATTCATCAATATCTCCTGTTCTCCTGGCCATTTTACTTCCCGTAAGTCCAGCTCCAGCAGCTGTGTAAGCAAAAATATCAGTGACAACCCTTATTAACTGTTGGATAATATCAAGATGTTCAGGTTCCACAAATCAATCTAAACCTTATTGCCTGAGAAGTGCAAAAGCACTTGCGCAAATGATTTAGATCATCTGTTTTATTATGTTTTATTATTTGGATTGTATGAGCTACTGATGTGATTGTGCTCCTAGCAACATCTTTTTGTAATTTTGGGTACCTCGTTGGTACTTTTCTTAATGAAATTACATTACCTTATCAAAGGACAAGAGAAGTGCAAAATCACAAGTTGCACTATCCTCATTTCCATAATTAACTTATGACGAAAAAGGAGATGCAACAAGATATCTTATGAAACATGTGTTTACCTCCAAATGAAGCTGCTACTGCAACGGACCCTGCAACACTCCCTGCGGCGCCAGCAACGGCAGCAAACCCACTTGCTCCAATCATAGGTACAAGAGCTCCCAACGTAGGGGCTAAAGCACCAAAGCCTGCAGCTATTGCTGGAGCAGCTAAACCTGTTTACGAACAAAATAAAGGCAACAAAATTACAACAATTTTGTCTCCTATGAGTGTTCTCCACAATCACATTCCAACTTCTTTATGCATCTAATGAAGACTGTAAGGAGAAGCCGTCTGTTTCCTGTAAGGCTTGTCGCTAAAAGGACAAAGAAATCAACTTCCTAAGAGGATTGCTTAAACATGTCAGGACCTGAGTTAAGAAACTTAAGAGAGTCTGGAATGCCATACCACCAGTAACTGCCAACAAGGTTCCTCCAGTTACTGCAGCTGCGCCTATTATACCTCTTCGTTTCCACTTAGCCAATGAGCTTTTAGGAGATCGGCTTTGTTCTTTTAATTCTTCTTCTTTCAGAGCCATTGCAGAACAAGCAATCGTGGTTTCAATGGCTTCCTGCAGAAGATAATTCCTTTTTTCACTATCTGTACAAGGTTGTCCATGGTTTAAGTTATTATAGCCTTGGGCGGCGCAAATTTCTACATCACTACAACAGGTTCCTTTCATATGAAGTATCTGTTTTCCTAGTCTAGGAGAAAAAGAATGCCAGATTAAATAGACAAAAAAACATGTCTCCATATTATGGTAAAAAAAACGAAAAATTGATATCAAAAGTGGAACCAACTGTTAATGCAGATTTTTCTTCTTTTTCTAATGATAATGTAACAGCTCAAAAAAAAACAAGAAGAATGGAACAAAAGATGAAAAAGATTTGAAACAGTTAACTACACAAAAGAAAACCAGAAATGAAGGGCTAGACATGCACCTATTGCACACTACATAGTTATAGCAAGGTGAAGATACTAGTGGGGGCATAAACAAAAATCCTTATCTAAATTAACATGTAACCTATGATTTTCTAGTAACATACTCCACAAAGGTGAGAAGAGCTCTCAATTATTTTAAGTGTCAGCTCTCTACAAACTAGATGCCTCCCATGCTCTGGTTGAAGGTGGACTTTATCACCTGCAGAAGAACAAGTTGTTTGCAATAACCTTTTTAAGATGATCATCACATCTGTAGGATAATCTTAAAAGACATAAAGCTAAGTTGTAGAACCCTTCCATAACTTTTATGGCATAAAATTCAAAGGTATCCCATCAACAAATTAAGCAGAGCTTAGACTAAAATTTAGCGACATCTAAAATATTTCCACTTTTAAGAATTTCTTATTGTTGGACTTCAGATGATGGAAAGAATGTAAAGAATCAGGGATAAAATGCTAAATGTTTAAGGGGTTGGGTTGGAATAGTCTTACTTTTATTTATCCTTTTTTTATGATGATGATGATATGAAATGAGCTTAAATTAAAAGGTGAGGATTCATATAGCTGACCCTAACTTGTTTGGGACTGAGGTGCAGCTGTTGTTGTTTGGTGCTTCATGTGTAAGAGATTCAGTGAGGAAGTCAACCACCTACTACTTCATTGGCATATGGTACACAAGCTTTATCGTAATGTGTAGAATATATTTAGAATCAATGGTAATAGCAGGGACAGTAAAGGATTTGATGCTAACATGAAATTTCAGAAGAAGAAATAGAAGACGGAGAGCATAGCAGTATGCCAAATCTAGCAGTCGTGTGCAAGATATGGAGAGAAAGAAACTGGGGTTTTGAATGGAATAACTTTCAAATATATTAGAGGAATCTTGTTATTTTTTTGTATATCAAGAGCACCTCCAATATCCCGGTTGTGGTACAGACGATTGGATCTTTTTGTAGAAAAATGTTGTTGTCTTATTGAAAGTTCTCTAAATGGTATACATCTTCTTCTTTTTTGATGAAGACATGGTATACATCTTGTATGCAGAGTTTTCCCCATCATTTGACTAAATTCACTACGTTCGTAAAAGACAAAAAAGGGGAAAAGGTTCCACGAGTAATAACTATACACGTCAAAAATAGAAGGCATCCTAAACCATCCAAATTCCTTTGGGCAGAATAGTTTTATTGAGCTCACATTACTAATTGGGGCTCTTACTTCCTTCTTTGTTGGGAGTGTTTCCTACTTTAGAGATGAGTTTTGTATTAAAATGATGCACAAGCAAGAACTTACAAAACATTTTAGTAAAACTTGAACACTTCAATTCTTCCTGCATCACATCTAGAATGTATGGACAAGTATATCCAGTAGTATTAAAGAAAACCATTCCAGAAGAGACAACAGCAAGAGAATAAATGATTGAACAATAATATTGCAGAAATCATGTATGATGTAGATGCCGGAACACACCACTTTGATCCATTTGACATCAAACCATGTAGCAAGCAACCGCAAAGCCACGCGATGTCGTGCATCATAACCCCTCCTTTGTGTATATCTTTTACTCTCTTCAGATGATTGAGCAAGACAGGCTGAGAAAAGTTGATAGAGAACAGTAACTTTCCTAGAATATTCAAGTGTCGATGCCTCCACCACAGGTTTTTCATCAAATCCACTAACTGACTCTAAACGGGCTTGCTCAATGCTAAATGGCTTCTTGCTTTTCTCTTCGTAATTTTCAACATTTGTAGTATTTTCCACTTCGGACCTAGATTGCGTATCAGCAAGGGATAATTTCTCCCGACACTTATGCTCATATTCACGCTGCTTCTCCTTCTTGGACTCATTATGGGAAGTTCTCTCCATGCTTAATGCCATAGCATTGATGACTTTTGCAAGATCAAGTTCTTTCTCTGCTGCTTCTGAAGAAGAATCAGCACCTTCTTCAGAGACAGATAGTGACCTTAGAAACTGCCAAACTAATGTAATATCAGTTATCATAGCATCAAAGAAGTAACAGCAAAAGGGCACAGAATTACACTCGCTGAGGGTATTAGCAGAAGATATTAAAAAGAGAAGGATAACTCTTTCCCTTCTGCTAGAAACATTTATCAGCAATAGCTACAAAATACTGTCTGAAATACACTAGACTTCGAGTGTGCATGTTATGGCGATGAAATCATTTTCCAGTGTTCAGTTACCTTAAATAGTTGAAATGTTTTTCCAAAAGGAGGAAAGCCACTCATCAATTTGAGCGGAAATCATTTTCCTTAATAAATATCTTAACTCAGTATATGGTGTGGCATGCTTCAATCAACAAGTAGACATATTATCATTCCTAAACATAACCAAAACACAACCATAATACCATGTCTTCCACTTTATACAATCACCATATGTCACATAATTTTACACCCAATCAAACCCTGAATTATGATCCAGAAAATGATTCCCTAATAAACCCCATAATTTAACGCCACTTCTCAGTAAATTTTCTAATGGTCTCAACATAAACTCAATGCTGATTTAGAAAACTAACCGCTCCAACGTGATGCTTTGGTGATGAAGACCCAGCAGTTTCCTCTAGTCCAGTCCATGCTTTTTTATCAATCTCTAGAAATCTGTCAACCACAAATTGAACATACAACTTGAATGAATGATCTTCAAATTAACTACATAGTCAACTGATGAATGTTAATCCAAATAACGACGTTAATTGAAATCCAGAAGATAAAGAAAGCAGAAGGGTATTAACTTGAAAATTGGGCGGAGGAGGTCGGATGATTCGTGGACCCAAAGTTGAGGGTCGTCGGAGACGGAATCATTACTGCTACAATTGCTGATACGGTCCTCCTCGTCGGACGGAAAGCCCAATGGACAAGTCTGATGAATGTGGGCCTGATGAAGGGCCAGACCGAACAGAGCTCCGGCTGCGTACGTTTGCATTGGCGTCAATGTCGAAGACGACATCGTTTTTGCTCGAAGAGAAAACGAGTTTCAAATTTTCTGTGAGGGAAGAATCTAGCATTCAAGTGATCAATGAAATGAAAATTTATGAAGAATTATTCAATAGTTCCAGTTTCACCATTGGCTTTCAATTCCCAAAGCTCTTTTTCTCTTTATGTTCTTTTTCTTACACTTTGTTTGTACTGTATAGTTTATTATTATTTAATTATAATTTTATTATTTGGTTTGATAGTATGCTAGTTAACTGATAAATTTATAAAAATATCTTAATTTATAATAATTAAAGAGAGATTTTTAATTTGAAATTTCTAGAATCATCAATTGAAGAGATAATGAGCATAATTTGAAGAGAGGATTTCAATTTGAAATCCTTAAAAGCTTTAAAAATTATTGCGGAGGAGAATGAGTAATACGACAGTGAAAGCAATAGATATATTAGGGTAACGTTTTAATAAAGAATAAAGTATAAATTAGAATATTTAAAATTAAGTAAGGATATAATTAGAAAGAAAAAAAATATACCATGGAATATCATCAAATTGATGGTTTTAAAAAAGTGAGAGATTTCATGATTATAAAATAATAAAACTAAACCATATAATTAAAAAAACAATCAAAACAAACATGATTCTCATACTAACCATATCATACTATACCATAGAAAATCACCATCCAAACAAAGCTATTAAGGGTGATTTATGTTCTTTCGGACACTTGGCGTAAAGGTTGGGCCGAAGTGATGTGTGTTTTTCTTTTGTTTTTTACAAAGTATTGTTTTTTTTATGTAAGAAACCGAATATAAACTATGAGATCTTTATTTATAGTGATGATATATTATTACTATTATTTTTCTATGTATAGTCGAGAATTTAAGCCGGCAATTTATTATTTTTTTGTTTTCGGAAAAGAATATTTCGTAGGAGCGAACCCTAGACTATTTCACTGATTAGTGATCAGCAAATCATTTATATTTTTGCTTTTGTTAGAACCTTGATCTCATATTCATCTCAAATTATTGACAATTAAGTTATGCCTTTAGATACATGATGTTGAACAGTTATTTTGACGTAGAGAAAATACAGAGTCCCCCTAAATTTGTACTTATTTTCTAAGTAGACACCTAAAATTTGTGAGTGTTCTATTACCCATAAAACCATTTTCAATCATTATAAATACACCATTTTGACAACAATGTTAATCTCAAAGTCAGCGTGTGTTCACTCTCAAAAAAAAAAAAAAAATATTATCTTTTGATAAAAGATCGGATAAAACCCCAATTTGTTCACATTTTGACCCTCAAACCAACCAGATAACTCATTTCACTCTCCCCTCTCCTTTCCTCTCAAACCACTTTGGAACTCTTTTTTTTTTTTTAACTAATGCCACCATAAACAAGAAAAGATCAATTGCAAACTATAGCAAAACAAAGAATAAATCTGATGCTTGGATTATCAATTGGTCCTTTGGTGTTGATCCAAAATTTTTACTCAGCACATTTTGTATCTTTCATATACTGCGAAAATTGGTCACTCTTTAATGGCTTTAATTTAATTTGTGTTTTAAAAATTTTGAAGTCATTGTAAACCGATCAAATTTCACTGTTTAAATTATGGGTATTTGTTTCAGATTGAATTTCAACGGAGAAATTCAGTTGTATGCACAGTGTTCGCCGCCGGCAAAGAATTTCATCGACAGCTAACTGGTATCCCTTTCGATTGTTTTAGCCTCTGGTTTTACTGCTTTAGCCTTTGATTTCTTCTCCTCCCACTTAGTCGGCGGGGGTGGCGGTGGAACAGTAAGAGCATCTTCAACAACTACTTCAATTCCACTAAAGTCTTTTGCTCAGGATTTGGGAGTTCTTCACATTTGTCGCTCTCTTCCTTAAACGAAGAAGATGCAGTAATTGGGGGTTCAAATTGGCAATACTACGTGTCATTTATGCACTGGTCTGAAGCTAAAATTTATGCATTCACGCGCTTCTCAAATTTGATATCACAATTGCCGTGAAAATGGGTTAAAGTGGTGACTTTATAATGGTTAAAAATGATTTCATGGTAATAGAACTCCCGCAAATTTTAGATGTCTACTTAAAAAATATGTATAAATTTAAGGGGAACTTTATGTATTTTCTGTTAGACGTATAACTGCAGAACCCTCTTTGTGCCAAGCAAATACGATAACTCGATCCACCTATTCAGACATGAACATATATAGTCGGGCACACTGGGTTATTTTGGACAGAACCAACTTCACTCCACTAAAAAGTTTGGGTCATTTTGTTTTGTATATAAAGAAAAAATTGTAGTTAAACAAAATATAAAAACAAACAAATTCATGAAAAAAACATTTGAGTTAAGCAAGTTGTATTATGATTTTGATCCACTCATTTTGGCCAAGCTAGTATTCAACTAATTATATTTTAATTAATTTATTAATTCAATTCATATTGACCCGTCCATTTTAATAGCTCCACTTGTTATCCATTGACCTATGTTAAGCCATCTGAAGCAGTTCTATTGCGAATTCCGTCTCATAGGCTAAATTTGCTACCTTTAGAAGCAAGGACAGAAGCTAAGATGATCGAATGTTAAAGGCAACAACTTTATAGCAATAATGAAGATGGTCCATGCTAAGGAAAAATCGCATTTACTGGCTCCTTTACTAAGAAAGAAACAAGATTTGAGAGTTTACTCATTCAAGTTTATAATGACAAATTAATCCGTAACGCTTAGCCATTCAAAAAGCAGAACATCGCTATAAGTTCACTACTGCAGCTTGTACATGTGGCAAAGTCCTCCGAGTCGATACTTAAACACACTGGGTCCGGAAGAAAAAATTGCAATCAGCCATATTTTAACTGAAACTTTTCAGTCAAGTTATAGGGGGTAACACTTTAGCTACATGTCAATTTCTTACTAGAAAAAGAATTTCTGATTATACAAAATGAAAGCAATTGCCTTCAATTTACACCTTTTTCATGGGTGTAGATAGTCACATGCCGCCCCCTTCTTGCAACGCCCACTCTCATAAAATTTACAAATTCGCTGACCTTTGGGAGGAGGCCTAGAGTATCCTCCACCACCATATGGCTGCTGTCTGTTCCAAGAAGGCCTACCCCTACCAAATCCCGACTCTCCTCCTTGAAGAGCCCAGTCTCTTGGACCACCAGACCTTTCCCCTGCATATCTCCGCTGGCTATCCCACACTGGATTCCCAGTGAAAGGCACGCCTCGATTCATATGAGAATTTCCCCATGCAGCTCCCATGCTGCTTCCAAAACCAACATTTGCATATCCCTGAACTGGTCCACCCCAACTAGGGTTTCCTGGTGCTGCTCCACGGCCATTGGCCATACCTTCAAATACAGCACTCCTACCCATTGCAGAAAATGCAGTAGTTTGACTCGTGGTACAGGGTGCAGGTATACCAGACCCAACAACCCCCTGAGAAAACAAAACATCAGCCGACTTGTTTTCTCCCTCACTACTCACAGATGAATTTCCACCACACCTCCTTAATGGATCAAAAGCATCAGCTCGAGATGCACCAACTGTTTCATCCGCCACAGTAGATTGACAAGGTAGTTGTAGATCTCCTGAGGAGCTCAAGGAATCACTTCTTACAGGATCATGTGTACGACTCAGCTCCTCAATCGGGCTAAAGCAATCAGTTTTGCAACCAGGTATCATCTCCTCACTGCACCTCATAGCAGAAGTAGGAGAACCCATACCATTTTGATTTTGAGATTCCATGGCGTCAACTTCAGCCAAAAGGTCTGACACTGATTCCTCAGCCAAAGTGCTGAACTCTATACGCTCACCAAAAAAGTTTGACACTGGATGAGATGGGGAAGTATGATTAAGTTGGTCGGCATTTGAAGCAGGTGTCGCAACATGATCACCCACTGCTTCAGCTGGTTTCAGTGAGGAAACGGAGACAAGACCAGAATCCCATTCTTCAGTAGATGGTTTTGCAGTAAATTGGTCGGTATTTGAAGGTGGTGTGGCAACATGATCACCCACAGTGTCAGACGGTTTCAGTGAGGAAACAGAGACAAGACTACAATCCCATTCTTCAGTAGATGGTTTTGCAGCTGGTGAATTTCTACCCCATTCATCAGCTATTTCATGAAGTTGGGGCCCACCAACCACTGGACTAGAAGCAATGCTCCACCTTTGGCCTGATTCCTGAACAGGAAGACTTGACGGACCAGAATCTTTATTTTCACCAGCATGCCCACCCTGAGCTTCACTGTCGGGAAGACTTGACAAACCAGATTCTTTATTTTCACCTGCATGACCACCTTGAGCTTCACTGTCGGGAAGACTTGACGGACCAGATTCTTTATTTTCAGCTGCATGCCCGCTTTGAGCTTCACTGTTTGAAATAGGAGTAGGACTTGGCAAATCATGAATATCTGAACCACAAACAGGAATAACTGAACTCAACAAAAGCAGCTTCTCAGCAGCCTGAGCTTCAAGGTCACCATAACTCGTCTCTGGAGTAGGACTAGGTAGGTCTGGGAGATTCATTTCTCCTTTCTGTTCAAATGAATCACTTGATTTGGTAGCAGAAGCAAAACTAGATCCAGAATCCAGGTTAATTGAGCATTTATTGCTGGTAAAAGATTTCTGGTTCTGACCAGAAGATGGACCTAAATTCCGACTGTTAGATTGTGCATGGCACAATGTGCTTTTATGTGAATTCTGAGTTCCATAATCTGCAACAGAACGATAATTATCATTTTCATGTCCTTTTGCCTGACGTGGAAGAGCTAAAATCACCTCCCGCTGACTAGATGAAGGGGAACTCCACAGTTGGGGTTTGTCAGAACAAGAATTATTTCCCTTCAATGACTCCAAGCATTGCGGAAAAGAAGGGGACAATCCATTCATCCTCATAAACTCAGTGTTACCGTTTGAACAGTAATTTGCATTATGGAGGTTCCCAGGTGCCTCTCTCTTTCCACATTCTCCCCCTGAGCCAGTAGCACTCTCAGACCACCTAACACTAGTTCTAATATCCGAGCCAGTTGGTTCCTGTGACTGGCTTGATGTCTTATCAGGCACTTGAGATTCTTTATGGTAAAGCCCCTTTAGTGCATTAGTTAAAAGTACTGAGTCTTCATGCTCATGATTTGTCCATATCCTCATATCAGGAGGAAAAAGCCCTGATGTATTCCATTTCCTCAACTGCATCACGGAAAATGGTCCTTGTATTCGTTTGGCAGGGTCTCGGTAATGCCACAATTTGTCAGTTTCACTACTGTTAATGGATGATGAATTCACCGTAGAGAGACTAGCAATTGAAGTTTCAGATCCAGACCTATCCACAGCCGGTTCAACAGTATGTTGATTTCCTTGCTTGTCCAAGATATTAGTTCCACAAGCTTCTTTTTTCCCACTCATCCTACATCGAGCAATGATAGATCCCTCTTCTTTAACTGGACAAACACAAGAAAAACCTTAAGTTAGCTGACACTAAACAACCTTTTGAAGAACTTCATAGTAGAGTCTTCATCTTACCTCGACTCCCTGAAGATATAAGTTTGCTTCTACTTAATCTAGTGCATCTTGGTGCCAGATGTTCAACTGCATTATGTTCCATCAGCAATAAACTATCATTTTATTTCTTCCTCATCCCCCCCCCCCCTCCCAAAAAAAATGGAAAAGGATTTAACAACACCCATAGAGTAACTGAAAACAAAATGATATAAACCTTTTCTCTTGTCATTGTGTTCTCCATCATCTCCTTCAGATTCATTATCTGGGTTCATCTTTGGATCAGAATGCACTTCTGGAATCTCCAGTAGCCTCCGATGGCGCTCCTCAGGTGTCTTCAGAAGCTCTAACTTCTCTATACATTCTCTGAGCGTGGAACTGTCAAGGAAGCCCTCATGCTCAAAGTCAATGTTCTTTAATTAATGAATACAGAAAATGACAATTCATAAATACCAAATGGTGCCTCAGCTTTTTCAATTGAGGCATCAAATCTGATTTTGGCATGTAAAGAAATATTAATGTATATTGCCTCAACAAAGGATATTCTTTCTTGTGCCCCTTTTCACTTGCTCTATCACGAAGATTATTGAGGCGCAATATCTCCGCTTCCAGGGACTGCATTTTAAAATAAATAAAAACAAGCACATCAAAACACCATACTTAAAATCTTTGATGCAAAAATGTAACAGTTCCATGAATGTAGCTATAACAATTTGTGATGTTCTGAGAAAGAACAGTATTGCTTATGGAAAGCGCACTATAATGCATGATCAGTTACCATCTCATCGCAATTAATCTCTCCTGTTTCCCTTTTTCTTTTTTTCTTTTTTTTGCGGGGGGGGGGGGGGGGTAAGAGTGTACTTTATGCCCCCCAGTTAAGAGTGTATCAAGTCATGAGTAACATGCCTTTCTGCAAAACTTCTTATTTTCATGAGGAGAAAATAACAACTGGTACCCTCAACTTCAGACTACCATGTATGAAGAAATAACGAGCTATCCATACCACAAGGAGTAACTCATAATGGTCTTTCATAGAAGCGGTAACCCAATTTATGTATACCAGCAGATAATGTGGTCACCAATTCCAAGAAAGATTATCCAAAATATTATGTTAGTTCTCCATCTTTTCATTTATTCCCGCAGAAGAAGTCCCACAGGCACCTCCCATAATTTGTAATAATGTCCATTATGTGATATTAATGAACTGGAAGAAAATAGGACACACAAATACAGAATAACTGCTGGAAGAAAAAGTTAGGTGACGCAAGTTTTAAGGAACCAATAGTAAATTGCTTCGAATGATATATACAGGCAAGGTTACTATTAAAAGAATTGAACAACAAAGCAATTGACATACATCATTGAGTTTTACTGCCCGGAGTTCCATAGCTTTCTTCTGTATCGCACCCTACAATTAAATATCACTAAGTTAGAAATTTTAGTTTACTATAGCAAAATTTACAATACTCAGCTTTGAACACTTACTACAGTAAGCTTTTTCACAAGCCCGCACTTTACACTCTGACGTAATCTTCTGCATTCATCCTGAAATGACAAATTTAAACAATCACTTAATGCCCACAAAATCATGCTGAAACGGCTAGAAACCAAAACCCTTGAAAAGAACATCTTTGGTGTAGAAGGGCTGCGGAAACTAGAAGTGGGAACTTTTTAATGGTAGAAGAGCAATTTGGTAAAAAAATTAGCACATATAATTGAAGATATAATGAAACAATGTGAAATAAGCTTTTCCAATAATGCACCTGAATTTCATAGTCAGCAGCTAACAGGTAAATTTAGCTTGCCACTCACCGCGAAGTTACAGATGACAAAAAGAAACAGACAAAATAAACAAGACAAATAAAAACAGACTTCCTTCGTATAGGCCACTTCAGCAAAAAATTCAAGGTTAAATAAGTAATATCTACACCTTCAAAAGCCAAAACAAACAAGGTGCTGATTCACTCATGGGTAATGTTTGGCCGTGCCACTCTCGTCATAGATGCATGCAATAATTTATTACATATCAAAAGATTCTCATGACCCCACACTGATTGACTAGATTCAATATAGAGCAAGAAAGTGCCAGACCTTTCCCAGGTTGTAGAACAGCACAAGATAGGAGAAGACAGCATATAATGGTGCATCTGATACCAAAAACCACCAAAATGGTACCATATTATGGCCTCTGCCAGTGCCAGACAGACTGCTTCCAATGGGAAGAAGAGATAACATGTGGCTGATTTTGATTCTCCATCAATACAACCATCTCGAACTTAGCCATCACCCCCTCGATGCAACTATATTTATTCTTTTACACACAATACGTATGTCAGTACCAGACAGACAGCTTGCAATGGGTAAGAAGGTAAGTGATAACAACAGGCTGATTCATCTTCGCACCAAACTACCAATACAACCACCACCAACCCAGCCCCCAGCCCCTCGATGCAACTAATAAACCCACTAAATTTTTACAATCCAAGTTTACAACTTTTTGGGTCACTTTTAACTACTTTATAATAGAAAGCTTCACTTGAAAAACCTTACCAGAAGTCAGATAAAAATTGCTCAACCCTACTCACAATTTCCTAAAAATGACATCCCTAACTTGCCAGTATTACGAGTTCATCTAGAATCTGAGTGTATCATATTCATGTTAAATGGACTAAAATTATAGTGACATGTAAAGCTTGCTCGTGTCTCTATGATAAATGATTCTTCAGCCTCAGCTTAGGTGGTATATATTTCCTATATATAATTCCAATATAGCAGATGTTTGCACTGCATTACTTAAAAGTAACAAAACATAATATGGCTAATGTGAAAATGAGCAGCCTAAGAAAAAAATCAGAAAGACTGAGCTACAACACAGAATAATAAAGATGAATATCACCTTATCTGCCGCAATATCTACTTGTGAGCAAGATTTCTTTAACAAGTGTGAGAGTAAGAGGAAGCAATTTTCAAAATGGATGGAGAAGGAAAAAGTGTTTTGTCTTAATTACCTCGCAGAAATCTTGATTTGAAATAGTATCAATAGCTATGGTTTCTTTCTTGTCTAAGTTCAATACTTCAAGTAGTACATCAACTGTCTTATCTCTGATCTTATATGGTTCAGATGTCTTGCATGTACCTGCATTAAAAAGTACTATAAGCCACACAAACAAGAACAACATTATATTGCATCACTGTGTCAACAAAAGCTTTATGATCAATTTGTACCTACAACATGGACAAGCCTGTAAATTTCCTGTTTCTGATCATTACCAGGTATTCTTATGCGGACAACTGAGCCAGTAACTCTGGCATGGAACTTCTCCACATCTTCAGCGAGATTTTCCATCAAATCACGCCGTAAATATAAGAAATTTATATTGTGAGCATCAATTGCAGCATATTCATCAAGATTAATCTGGGACATTTTTACTTCACCATTTTTACGACTTTTACGTTTTTTAGATGAAGAGATGTCATTGCTATCATCAGGTTCTACATGGCTAGTCACTGTTCCAACAATTCCAGCTGGTATAAAAGCACTCTTCTCTGAATCCTCCTTTATCAGAAAGTGAAACTCGAGAAGCTTCAGCATTTCTATGTGGCCAACACATGGCTTACTAAAAAGGCTTCTGAGCCTTAAATCACAAATTATTTGACTCTTCCGTCGAGGATCTCGAAGATTATTTTTCTTAATATAGTCGAGCAAAAGTGTCTGGACATCAAACTGAGATATAGCAGAAGTATCACCATCCTTCATATATGCAACAAAATCCAATAGCTCTTTCGACGCCCACGCCATGCATCCATTCACTGATGTCTGCACAGCAGTGCTTCCCTGTTTTGTCCTCAAACAATGTTCATTCTGGAGCTCTAGCTCTACAGCAGGCTTTGTTAGTTCTGGCTGAGGAGAAGAACTGAAAATGCTCAGGTTATTAGACTCTGTATTTGTTCGGCTTTCAGTGGTTGGAGGATCCTGTTTAGATAGCTCTAACAGCTCTAAGGGTTTCTTCAGCTCTAAATGGTCAAATGACTTGCCTGCAATACCTTTGCCATCATTTGCAACATAATGACCTGGCAGTAGCGGCCGCTTACCATGTACTGCATTTGATTCTTTCCACGGATTTTTAGCTTGAAGAAGTTCATCAAGTGTTAATGATAGATTTTCCTTCAGGATTACCCAATACACCTTGAAGAGATACTCCCAGCTAGTTTTGTCATCAAAATCTACCTGAACCTGTTAGATTTTAGGTGAATTAAAACTTAGCCCAAGATTACTTCATGGAGATAAAAGAAAAGAGAAGTACAAAATGATAAAATTAAAAATGACAATCTTTAATCTGAAAAGCCATGATAATATCACTGCTTGGAGATCAAATTGTTTATTCGCAGTTAGCGTGATAAAGAAACATATTGAGATCTTACAGTAGATTACAATATTACACATACCATTTCCTTATCTGCTTGGTCTTTGTTCTCAATCAGCATGATAGTTTTCATGCACGTCGAGCAAAAGCCTTTGTTTCCTCTAACACACAAGTAATCAGCATTTTTTGTGCATGCCTTGCACAGTGAATAGGTACAAGTATAACACAGGTAGTGGGAAGCTTTTTGACACACACTACAAATATGCCAACCTAACAAGGGGAAAAAAGAAAGAAATATCAGTGTGCTGTAACATTCTGAGGCCAATGATGTTGATGACATGCTTCATATAGAAAATAGAACCAGATCTTTGTAGTTCAAGAGAAGAGTACTGAGTGAAAATAAAAGGCAAAACTATTAATTTTTTTGAAACTGGTAACGTGTATTCATCAGCATTAAGAATATGCTGGCCACCTCCAAAAGTGCGATTACATAGATAGCTAATTACAACAAGCCTAGCAAGTCCACTATCTGTATTTCATCTACTATACATTGCTCTTTACACCAAAAACGTAAAGTAGAGATACATTTAAAAGCAAAACTATTATGCACTAGCAGTCTCTGGTACCAATCATGGAAGCGGATTCTACTCTTTTTAATAAATCAAGTAAACATAATATTATTAATAAACATGGCCAAAGGCCTGACCGAATACAAGGAATATACCAAAGGTAAAGAATCTACACCAAGAAAAGATTCTCTACAAACTCCACCCAATCTTCTGGAAGCGGATTCTACTTTAACATTGATGATTACTTTGAGTAGTTCTAGTTGATTTTTTCAGTTTTTTTGTTGTTGTTCCAACCTTCTGTGGACATAGATTCCCTGGATATCACAAACCTCCTCAAATGTCCTCGAATATATCAACAATGATATACTAAACTGAGATACATTTTTAAGCTAATACTTACATTCCTCGAAGCATCATTCAAGCAGTACATGAATCAATACCAAAAGTTGGTTTTAGCAACAAGGTTTTCTAAGCAACATAAATGAGGTTCTTTCAAGAAGCTCCCAGCTTAGCCACATCTCCATACTAACTTTTGTGATGTTGTATTCTATTCCTATTGCTTGAGCTTCCCGTTTAATAGAACAATCACAGTCTTTCTTCTCTGTAGGATAACGACTACTCCAAAGGAAACAGATTTTCCAGATGCTCTTCATGATATATGTGCTATGTAGGGAAAAGGGAAAAATAGAGAGAGGGAGAGATAGAAGTTATTAACAATCATATGAACTTGTTCACTAGTAATCTATGGGAATTCCCACATATGGTGAAAAGATTGTATGCAGATGCCCTAAAAAGTTTGTGGAAGTAGCAATCATTTCGAACATGTTAGAAATATGCAACCCCTTCAAACTTGGAAAAAAGACTATGAAGAAGGCAGTAACATACGTAAGTGATGACAAAAAAGGAAAAAGATAAAAATATGTACCCTATACAAACTCAGAGAAAGACTAATGAATACGACAACGACATACACGAGTCAAGACAATAAAAGGCAAAAAAATACATTATATATGCTATACAAACTTGTAAAAAGACTAATGAAGGCAACAAAAAGATACAAAAGACAAGACAATAAAAGGCAAAAGATACATATCAAAACTGGGAAAGACTGAAGATGACAAAAAGATGCACAAGTCAAGACAACAAAAGGCAAAAGACACAATATGGTACTCCATAAAAGTTAGAAATTGATTATGAAAACAAAAAAAAAATACATGAGACAACACAATAAAAGACAAAAGATCCACAAAGTATTGGGAGCCAGTGATGGGATTTTCATTTTCCAAATCTTCAAAATCACTATATTATGCCATCACACTTTGAATTTTAAAAGATTTAATAACGACTAGTAAGTATCCATGTCTAGGATTTCATATTATCTCAAGAAAGGACAGTGAAAAAGAAAAGCATCCAGAGATGTTTTCGTTCTTCAAGCCAATACCTAGACTTGTTATTAAGGCAAGATATTAATGCGCAAGAGAAAAAGCAACATAACAATGACTTGCATGTTTTTTCCATGGTTTTCACTTGAGAACACTCACCTCACTGATTCTTCCCCTCGATCCTTTTATCTTGGAAATTGAAATGTTTATGCAAAGCATTCTATAAAGCAGTGTAATACAGATGCCCATCAAAATTCTGATTATGCAGGCACAATACTCTGTTTCAAGTTTACAGCTGAAACCTCCCCCACATTCAAGACTCGCTCTAGAAGTAGCAGTTAAGGCTGTCATTGCATTTATAGTAGATGCTTCTACAATGTAACAACATGAATTATGTCATGCAAGACTTTAAGCCTTAATGTGCCATGCTCAATAATCTGCTATCCTTTTTTTCTAAGATAAAATTAATGTAATTTTATAAATAGAGAACCCATGAAAAAACTACTATCCTTATTTCTCTCTACTTAAATAGAATGTCAATTAGTTCTCTCTTAGCCCTTGCCAAAATAATCTCGGCATTTGAATTATCCCATCATGAGAATAAAATAATACAAAAAACAAACTCTAGCAGCAAAGAACTATATGAACTGAACAGATTCCTCATGTGTATAAAGAAGTAACAGAAAACATACCGCAGTTCCATTTAGCCTTGGAGCGAAAAAATGCCTCATCCCGCTTAATACAAGCTGGATGATATGCCTTTGGACACCCCCTATCCATTAAAGAAACAACTTGTAACACAATTACGCTTATCAAACAATGATTACAATTATTTCTGAAGCACTTGTACATTTTTAGCTCAAAGTGAAGTAAATGTCACATGGGGAAAAAGCATTAACACTTTAAAAAGGAAAGTAGAGTATAAAAACGGATAAAAACGAGCTTCACTCACTTGCGATCGCAAAGAACAAGTGAACCACCATCAAAGCATATGAAGCAAACGTCTTCATCCTCTACTCGCGGTTTCTTTGGCTGCGGAGGTTTCACCATCAGGTTACGAGGTGGCCTCCCTCGCTTCCGGTTATCGATTCCGTCGATCACGTTTGCAGCTGAACTCCTTACATCTACAGCTGCCGTAGCCGGCTCACCTCCGGCGACCGAAGACGGAACTCCGACCAGCTGAGAACCATCCATATAATGTACGGAACTACACTGTTCCGACTTAGATATTGCTGTACCTTCATCGAGCCTTTGACTATGTGCTTGTACACATGGTGCGTACATCCCTGAGCTGTAATTACCACCACCACCACCACCATCCATGGATAATTTGAGCTCGGAAAAAATCGTATCAAAACCCTAGACTACTGAATCGAAAAAATGAAGAGAGATGATCATTGACTAGAACGACGTCGTTTGAAGAAAGGAAGAAAATTCTGAGACGAAAATGATAAATTAAAGAGAAAGATTAGGAAGAGAGAAAGAAGGGAAGGATTGGTTGGAAGCCAAGTGTGCCTGTAAAATTGAAAAAAAGTTTTGTGTATTAACCTTTCGGCCAAACAAAAAAAAGACTTGTCAATTACACACATGGGAAAGCGTCAAACGCGGCTCATGTGGGATGGTTTTTATACTACTACTACTATAGCCTTGTTGTTTTGAGTCTTTTTTATATGACTGGATTCTCAGTTTCTCTCCACTGTCTAAATAACACGTGAGTTTGTTTCCAACTTGGTTATTTAAACATTTAGTAGTGGGAGTAACAACTCACATTATTAGAGTAAATTCCATATGCTCATTCAAATATTTTTTTTAAAAAAAAAAATTAAAAGTTTTTTTAATTTTTCTTTCTTAAATAGTTAAGATTTCACTCAAGTCACTTTTAAATTTCTTTCCTATCAAGTCATTCGAATATTGAAAAGAAATCATTGAATCACTTTAAAAAATTTCTTCCCTAAATGGTTATTTAAGTATTGTGAATATTTCACTAAAGTTACTTTTAAAAAAAAAATCCTATAAAGTCATTCAAATATCAAAAGATTTTTTTAGTCACTTTTAAATTTTCTTTCCTAAACAGTTATTTGTGTATTGTGAGGATTTCACTGAAGTCAGTTTTGAATTATTAATTTTCATACAAAGTCATTCAACTATAATTTTATGTCCTAAAAATAAATTTTTTTTCTATAACTTTCCTAGTTGATATATCATGTCATATTAATTTTTATTTTTCATGTCATGTAGGATAAAATCTAAACTAATTTTGGATACAAAAATATTAAATCTAGCCATTTAAGTTTAAGTATTAGTCAATTCAAGTCCTAAATCATTTTGAAATTAAGTCTTATTATCCTAACGAGATTAATTCTCTATGACATTACTAATTAATTTGAATATTGAGAATAAAGGTTCTTATTAATTTTTCCTAGCAGAACTGATATCTATTAGATGCTTGAATGGAAATTATTGCAAATGAAATTATGTATTTGTGAAGTAAATAATTAGTTGACATGGGTCCTTAAACCTTGCATAATTACATATATACAAGTTATCTTTTTATAGTACTTCAAATTTAAATTCATTTTATATCAAGTCGAAGTTATGGATTGATCATTAATATTATTTAGTAGTTATCATTTTTGGTTGATATACTTAAAATTAGATGGCTAAAATTTCATTTTTTGTGTACTTATAATTAGTTTAGATTTTGTTTTACGTGACATAACAAAAAATAATATGACATGGCATGTCAACTAAGAAATTTAGTGAGAAAAAAAGTTGTTTATAACGTATAAATTATTTCCTAAGGAAAAAAATTTAAATTAATTTTAGTGGAATCTCTTCAATACTTTAATAATCATAAAGGGGAAGAAAAACTCAAAAAAAGGCAAGAAAATTTCAAAATAAAATTAATGAAATCTTCGCAATACTTGAATAATCATATAAAAATTAACTCGTCAATTATGCTATAGGTTCGCAAGGACTGTTTAATGCCTACAGTATACTAAACCCCATAATCTAACAGGCCTTTTCACTCGACATCTCTCATCACTTTTTATATTCCATATGTTTGTACAATGACAGCATAATTTTATTGTGAAAAAGATTAACTTTTACACAAGACAGCTGCAAACCTCTCTTGCATCTATTATGCCTTCTGATTTCTGGGGTTTTTTTTTCTTGACTTTGTTGATAGGAAAAATTAATATTTCTCTAGCTTGTGTTGGTTTACGCTGATTTCATCATTTTAACTTCATTTCCCTCTTTGTGTAATAGGTATCGACTGTTGATAATTTTGTTAATGAATGGTAATGTAAAGTTAAAAAAATATATATTATTTTGAATTAATTAAGTTTATTTCTTCGAAATTAAAAGTTAGTTAAAGTTTCATTCTTCTGAATTAAATCAAGTTTCTTTTTTCGAAATTAAAGTTAGTCAAAAAATCATTTTTTTGAATTAATCAATATGGTTCATTCATTGAAATTAAAGCTAGTCAAAGATTCATTTCCTGAAAATTAAAGTCTGTTCAAAAAAATTTATATCTTAAAAATTAAAGTTAGTCAAGGTCCATTTTCCCGATTTTATGACTAGGTTAATTTCTTGAAACTAAAGTTAGTAAAGATACATTTTTCTGAATTAAAAGATTTTTACTATCTACACTTTGTTATCTATCTATCTATCTATGTATAGATAGATATATAGGTTGAGATTTCTTGTGTCAACATAAAGAAATTTCTTTCTTATTTTTCAAAGTTTTTCTTCTCCTTTTATTTTTTCGAGCAATCATTTTGTGCAAACTCCAAACTTTCAATCATGAGTATTGCACGTGCTTGAAAGTAATTATGTAATCTTGAGAAGTGACCGACTATAACTATTTGTATCCCTAAGGCAAAATCATTTTTAAAATAGTGTGGCTTGTCATGATACGTTATTTGTCTTCACTATTTATTCTTGTAATATTTTTTCTAACAACATGCACTTGTTATATATTTTTCTTTTATTCTCTTTACAACATAAGTGATGGGAGAAAAACACGTAATAAAATTGTTTTTACTACATTAAATTGTAAGTATTTGTAATTGTATTTGTTATATTTGTAATATGAGCAGTCACGGTCAAATATAATGTCATATTGTAAATTACGTATTTGACAAAATCGGATAAATATTTAGTGAAGATGGCATCCCATGAATAAACACTTACTAAATCTACTTGCAAAGTGGTAAAAATAATTAAAATATTTTAATTTTACTCAAAGGGTCATTTATTAATTTAACTAGTGAAATAACCTTATTTTGAGTTTAATTAAATCACATTTTCATATTCCACAATTTAAGTAGATTGACATATAAATATTATTTTTTGAAGTAATTTTGTTAATGATAAATTGAATTTATATGTAGTTAATGTAACTCAAATTGTGATTTGGACGACTAAATTGTTTTTGGACACTAATCTAGTTTTTTCCTCTCTTTTTCTTCTTCTTTTCTTATTTATTACTCTCTCCATTCCTATTTATATTTCACTATTTTAGATTTCACGTGCATAAAGAAACTAAGAGCCTGTTTGGCTTAGCTTATATAAAACAGCTTATAAGTCCCCTCAAAAAATAAATTGGCTACCCAACCTTTTTTTTTTGGGGGGGGGGACTAATAAGCTGCTTTCAGCTTATAAACTGTTTTATATAAGCTAAGTCAAATAGACTCAATTATTTTTTTGAGTTTATTTTAAGCACAAAATGGTTTTAAGTTGGTCGGCCTAATACTAAAAACAGTTGAAAACAACTTATAAGTTATTTTCGGCAGCTTATAAATCAATCCAAACGAACTCTAAATAAGTTTACTATTTTAGCTTTATTTAATTTTTTTTTTTGAAGTCAAGTGTTCAATTAATGAACATAAATTAGTTTAATTTAATTAATTAATTTGACCAATAAACATAAATTATTTACTTAATTTTTCAATGTTGGTCAAATTTATATTTTCAACGTTAATAACTCATAAGGATAAAATAGAAAGAATAATGTCATTTATGCATTGATTTTGCGAAATGATAGTGAATATTTATTGAGGCGAACAACTAGTTGATTTTTTTAATTTTTAATTTTATTTATGAAGTAGTAGTGGATTAATTAATGATAATCTGTCCACTTAAAGGGCAGTTGCAGTGCTTGGCCACCATTAATTAATTATTTTTTAAAATTAATTGCAGACCTATCCAAGACGTCTAGTAAAGATTTTTGCTCCAGATTTAGGAAACGTGTAAGTTAGCATTACACGTGGCGGTGGAGAAATGTCAATCTTTTTCCCTGTTTTACTCCTTTTTGCCTAATCTTGGAATTATTTCATTTTCATTTTACCCAAAAAAAAAAAGGAAAAGACACCAGATTTGTGTCCCTTTTTTGTTCTCACATTGTGTGTTCTTTTTCTTTTTGTTTTGTTGAGTGACTTGTCATACATACTGAAGATGAATTTGTTGGTTTTGCATTTCATTATACGCCTTATATATTAACTTAGGTACTCTATCCGTTTTAAAATATTATTTTCTTTTTAAAGTAAAATAATATGAATTTTGATCAATATTTTAATGTGTAGTGTTTATTATATTAATATAAAAAATTATAATCTATAGAATTTTTCATATAATTTTAAATGTCTAAATTTTAATTTTTTTAAAGTGACGAATATTTTAAACCATTTTTTATTAGATCAAGATTAATTAAGAAGAAGCGGAGGAAGTATTTCCTAACAATCATTAATTGATTAAACCTTAATATTTTGTTTTCTTTCTGGTCAAGCGTCATGTATATAATGTTCATAATTCGTACATACCTTTCTTAGCTTATAGCAAACAGTAGTGGACTGTGGATATAAACAATACAACTAGTTAATTAAGATTGACACACACTTATGAAATGATTAAGATTTTAAATGTTTTACGGATCGGAATTAGACATTTCTGGATATTGGCATTAAGGATAACGTTAACTAATTTATTTTCCACTTTAACATTACATGGAGATTAATGCCACTTTTAGAAATTGTCTTTGATTCAAAGACTTTAAATCAATTAACCTCCAGAATAATTTTCTCTTCACGGATGCGGTGCAGTGAATGAGACTTTGCCTCTTTTAACTAAAGTTATAGGGTTCGAACTCTAGATATGAAAAAAAAAATTGATAGAGAGCTATCTTCTATTGTAATGTAAATACCGAATAGCGAAACGAATGAAAAAACAAAAAAACAACTTTCTCTTCATCAGAAATTCAAATAATAAGTGCACTTCCATGGTATTTATTCATCTTCTTCATGACATTTGAGTGTTAATGTGTACCTTCTATTTTAGTGCTTTAAAATTAAGAAGCTATGCAGGACAAAAATGTTTCATCTCGTTTCATAAGAAGATGAGATTGCATGAAGTAGACACCACTAAGGCACTGACTATAACATCAAATCCAAAAGTTAGGCTCTAATACGGATACCAGACATCGAATAAAAATAAAAATAAAAGGATTAACTACAGTAAATTTTGTTGTAATCGTCAATATATTGTAGTGCTATTATATGATTGTGTTAGAACTTTTAACTAATAAAGATTTCCATATGTCTCGGAGGGTAATGTGATTTATGTGGAAATAAAGAAGCCATTGCAATTGCAAGAAAGACTAGGTCTACTAATGGCACAAATATAGACAGAAGATTTAAATTTGTCATAAAAGGCGTACCTCAATTTACTATTTAACCATGTTATTATGTTATTATATAAATAAAGATATCTTGTAATAATTATAATTAAATTAAGAATTTGAATTCTAATTAAATAATATTTATTATTAATAATCTTTCAATAGTTCCAGCCTATTATACTTCAACCTATTATGTGGATCGAAATAGCTTTAGTCCATTACTGAATAAGGAATAGTCGACATGTTTTTGTTGTCATTCAAACGTATGATTATTGAATTTGAGCAATAAAGATGTATAGGAATTGAAATTAAATCACCATATATATACGCATCCTCATCATGCTAATTTCAAAATAGGTTGTTGAGATGTGCAAAATAGCTAGTGCCTTGAGGATTAGGAATTTGAGAAATTACTTGAAACTTTCCTCCAGATCACTATTGTCTATTTGTCTCATCTTTACTTAGGAATTTCAATTTCCATTCACCACCTTCTTTCGATAGATAAAAATTACTTAAAAGTAGGGGAACCGTTTTTGTTATATGTGAATCCTTTAATTATTTTTGAGTTAATACTTTCTCCGTTTTTATTTAGTTGTCATCATTATAGATTTCACGCTCTTTAAGAAATTAGGTAAATTTATTATTGTATCTTTATTTAGTATTCTCTTGAAGTCAAGTTTATAATAAATGAACATGAATTAATTTATTATGCTGGTCAAATGTATACCTTCAAGACTAATAATTCTCAAGGGTAAAATTGGAAGAATATTGTTATTTATGCATTAATTTTGTGAAATGACAAATATTAAAGAACATCTATTTTTAATAAGGACGACATATAAATAAGAACGGAGAGAGTATATAATTGTAATTTGTTCGTAATCTGTATAAAAAAATAAATCATATAATTAATAGACTCCTCAAAACTACTTAATTTTCACTATTTTTAAAATCATAATAGCTAATCATGATTACCTTACCTATTTTCATAGTGTGATCCACTTATATTTAATTATTAGTAGTAGTTTTATAACTTACGAAACCCACCTGGATAGTGGGATATGAAGTTAATCACATATTTATAATCCAAGCTAGAGGGGACCAAACCAAAGCCTTTTTAAATATATATATAGTTTGGTATATGAAACCTGTTCTACTCTAATACTTACTAGGTATTCCTAATTAACTTGTCTGTGACAGAACGCAGCTTAGTAAGAGTGTACACAGACACACAAAAAAAAATGAGGCAACATTTCTAAATCATAATTTGGTCCATTTTTAAGCTGATTATTGAGATAGAGTATCAACTATATGACCACTCTCACCTTCTATGACAACCTCAATTGTCTTCTTATCATTATCTATTTGTATAGAGTGACAACAAAAAGTCAAACATCATTTCAGTCAATACAATAGAGATGTGGTTTTCTTACTTCGTCTGAATTCTACCATGATATAATATATTTCATTCAAAAAGAATTTTTTGGTACAAAATATTTTCTTTGCGGAAAAAGAGTCTATCATATATCTATTATTTTTTTTGAAGTTGAAACTTTGGACTTCTATTTATTTTATTTTCATACCTAACATAATATCATTCACTTGTTGGGATCAAAATAATATAGTGTCTCGCAGAAGCAACCAAAGAAACCTAGAATTATTACAATAACAAAGAGAAATTATAAAAAGGCCATAATATACAGTAAAACCTCTACTTGAGACTGAAAAAAATATTCATTTATCGAGATTATTAGTTTATCGATAAATGTATAAAATATTTATTTATCGATAAATAAATATTTATTATTTTAGAGAGCATTTTGCAGTATATGCCATAAGAAAGAAAAAAAAAATATTTGAATTAAGAATTTCAAAAGTTTAAATCTAGGAAACTAAAAAGTGTAGTTTTTACATATTTATTATTTAAATCTAGGAAAGCTAAACGAATTTAGTGAAGTTTAATGTTTCTAATTGTATTCATGTATAGAGAATATTAAGAGATTTTATGTTAAATATAAAAGAAAAAAGTTAGATGTTTAAAAATTATAATCCATGTATAATGTCTTCTCATCATTTGAAAGACGCACAAAAAATATCTTTAACCAATAAAATAAGAAACACAATATGTGAGCATAAGAAAGAGAATCCAACTATTAGCCAAAGAGATTTGCAAGCATGGGTGAAACAAAAGTTTGATTTAACTATTAGTCAATCAACAATATCGCACACTCTCAAAAGATCGGCAGAATATTTATCAAATGAGATGAAAAATAGCGATGCTAAAAGGCAAAATCGACAAGATACCTTGATTTAGAGAAAGTTTTGTACGAGTGGTTTCTTCAAATGCATGAAAGTGAACATACAACAACAACAATCCAGTGAAATCCCACAACGTGGGGTCTGAGGAGGGTAAAGTGTACACAGACCTTAATCCTATCAAGGTAGAACGACTGTTTTCGAGAGACCCTCGGCTCAAAAGAAGCATAAAACGATGTCAGATAAGGCTAAAAAGTTCAAAGCGAGCTATGGAAAGCAAATAACGAATAATGCAAATAATAAAAATGACACAGATAAAATAGAGTAATCAAAGTACAGAAAGTAATAGAAAGATAATAACAGAAGTCAGCACACAAAAAATTATAGTGCGCTAATACGCCTACTAATATGAAAGAATAACGAGACTATGTACTAACCTTTTACCCTAATATGAGTCATCCACACCCTCCTATCTAAGGTCATGTCCTCGGTAAGCTGTAACTGTGCGCATGTCCTGTCTAATCACCTCTCCCCAATATTTCTTCGGCCTACCCCTACCTCTTCTGAAACCATTCATGGCCAACCTCTCACACCTCCGCACTGGGGCATCTGTGTCTCTCCTCTTCACATGCCCAAACCATCTCAATCGCATTTCCCGCATCTTGTGTTCCACCAAGGCCACGCCTACCATGTCCCGAATAGTCTCATTTCTAATCTTGTTGCTCCTGGTATGCCCACACATCCATCTCAATATTCTCATCTCGACTACCTTCATCTTTTGAATGTGAGAGACCTTAACTGGCCAATACTCCGCCCCATATAGCATAGCCGATCTAACCACCACTTTGTAGAACTAAGAAAGAAAGTGAACATATCAGGAGAAATTATTCAAGAAAAAGCAAAAGATCTTTTCCTAAATTTGTATGGTGAAACTAATCCGGAATTCAGCTTCTCTTCTGGTTGGTTAAAACGTTTCAAGTCAAGATACGGAATCAAGTCTTATATACGTTTTGGTGAAAGTGGTTCAGTTATCATGGAGAACATTGAAAATGAATTGCTTGGCATATGGTCAAAACTAGATCAGTTTGAATTGAAGGATATTTATAATATGGATGAAACTGGACTATTTTACCGATTGGAAGCTGATCATTCACTTGTTACCAAGCAGCTTGAAGGTCGCAAAAAAGACAAAGAGAGAATTACTCTTGCTCTCTATTGCAATGGTAATGGATCTGACAAAGTACCATTGTGGATTATTGGTAAGTTTGCAAATCCTAGATGCTTTAAAAATATAAATATAAACAATCTTAATTGCATGTATAGATCCAATAAAAAAGCTTGGATGTCTGGCTTGCTTTTCCAAGAATATGTTGGCTGGTTTGATAAGAGAATGAATGGCAAGAAGGTTTTGTTAATAGTAGACAATTGCCCAACTCATCCAAAGATAGTTGAAGGCCTAAGAAATGTAAAGTTGTTTTTCTTACATCATAACACAACGCATAAGATTTAATCATGTGATGCTGGAATTATTCGAGCATTCAAAGCTCATTATCGTCATTATCTTTATTTCAGCATCTTACAAGGCCTTGAGGTTGAAACACCAAATATTAAAAAAATTAATATTTTGAATGCTATTAACTGCTAACTTGGCTTGGAATTTTGAGGTGAGAGAAATAACAGTTATAAATTATTTTCGGCATTGCAAAATTCGATCGAAAGAAAATAATGTTCCCGAACCAAAAGTTGGTGAATTAGATGAAGGTATCCAATAAGTTGGTGAATTAGATGAAGGTATCCAAGAATTAAATGATGTCATCTCTAATTTAGCATAGAGAAGTGTGATGGATGTTGAACATTTTTTGAACTATCCTAACGAGAATGATACAATTATGGAATCAACTAGGGGTGTGCAAAAACCGAACTGAAAAAAATGTTATTGGGTTATTGGGTTCTTAATGGTTTTATAAAAAAAATATCGGGTTATCGGTTCATTATTGGTTTTTAGTATTGGGTTATTGGGTAAACCGACAACCCATTAAGACAACAGTATTGTACTACTTTACTCTTCATAAATATTAAATATTAGTAATAATTTAACATGATAGTATGGTCAATTGACTTGCATACTGATATATACAAAAAAAAAAAAAAAAAATATTGAGAGAATAATCTCCCTTAAACAAGACTTTGTTTGAAGATTATATTGTAAATGTTATTATGTTGTGATGTGATCATGAAAAAAGATTCTTTAACTTATAGAGGTTCAAATCTTTTCCTCCGAGAAAGAGGTTAGCAGAAAAAATATTTTCCTTTTAAAAAAATAATAAAACTAATTAGATAATAAGTATTTCCTTCGAAAAGAAAGATAAAATGAACATATGATAAAGAAAATAAGGACAAAATGCTTTACATTTTTTGCCTCCATAACGGTCATATTTAAGGAATGTGCTATAGGCAAAATAAAGTTCATTCACACAATTCTTATAATACCTTCATTACCATAGACAGATAGACTTCTGATTTACCTTACACAACTCTATTTCAACTTAACTACACAAACAAATGGAGAAATAAAAAATTCAATAAAATAAATAAATCAAAGTCGTTGAGGTTCGACTTGATCTATGGGGTGATTTAAGGGTGTCAAATAAACGTGTTGGGTTAAATTAAAAATATTAAAATGAGTTGAGTTAATAAATTGACGGATCATCAACCTACATAAATGTCAGGGAAAATTACGCGGATAAGCAAATATAACTATAGTTTGAATTAATTATGGCTCGCGACAAACATTTAGCTATAATTACAGTTTGAATTTTGTATAATTCACGCGATTATACAGTTGAGTTTTGTATAATTCGCGTGATTTATACAAACGCTATACGCGAATCAAATTGTATAGCGAATTATACAAATGTTATGCATGAATTGTATAGTGAAATATACAAACGTTCTACAAAAATTGTGAATTGTATAGCGAATTATACCAACGTATACAAATGCTAAGCGAATTATACAAATGCTGCTATAACTATAGTTACAAATTGTAATTAACAAACTATAGCTATGGAGCATAATTAAAATGTTTTTTAGTGGA
Organism: Solanum dulcamara; assembly: GCF_947179165.1. NCBI lineage: Eukaryota > Viridiplantae > Streptophyta > Magnoliopsida > Solanales > Solanaceae > Solanum > Solanum dulcamara. The sequence goes on along the minus strand of NC_077247.1, from coordinate 53,421,105 downwards.
TATATGTAAAAATTTCCTTAAATGTTATTTTGGCTTAAGCGAATTGGACTGAAATGAGTTAAAAACCATAGTATAACCCAACCCGCTCAATTTTATTAAGATTTAGATTCAAAGTTTAATGAACGGATTTTGACACCCCCAGTGTAATACTCAAATTGGATCATACATCAGGCGCTATAGTGCATCGTGCCATGCTACTATAGTATATTGTGTTGGGCTCATTCGTTGAACCGAGTGTAGCTGGGCTTAGTGCTAGATTGCAATTAAGCCTAGGCCCAGGTAAATTTGGTCTCCACATTATGTGAAACTCAAAATTAATTACAGTTGTAGGATTCGAATATTAGGTAATTTTATGGAAAAAATCAAGTATTAAGAAGTATTTTTATGGATTACTTCCAAACCATCTCCGAAAATAAATAAATAAAAATTAGCCTAATAATATCTGTTCTAATAATTATCTAAAATGAATCTTTGTGCATCGTCTCTAGTTTAGCTTGCTAGTCTAGAAAAAAACATTAGTGATTTTTATGGTTGAAGTGGTCTACATTTTTTTTTCAGTGCATGAAACAATAACAACGTATTTAATATAATTTCACAAGCGGAATTTGAGAAGGATGATGTACACACAACCTTACTCATGTCTTATGAAGATAGAAATGATGTATTTGATAAACTCTCGACTAAAGTAAAGCATACCAAAATCAAATATAAAACTGAAGCCTAAATAAAAATTTCAAAGATTAATTATTATACTTTTTAGTTTTTGTGGTGCTTGATTCTATATAGCAATAATTTTTCTTTCCTAATATTGTATTTGAACGTGAATTTTGAAAGGATTGAAAACAAGACAATAATCCTAAATACAATTCATTATTTATTATCTTAATTCCATGGGGACAATGGTTTTCCATTACTTTCAAAACTAATGGTAGAATTTGTAAAAAATAATAAAAAATGAATGACCTCTTGATACAATCTACACAAAAAGATTAGTTTAATTTCGTATTTCTCTATAATAATAATTTTCATAGTTAAACAAAAGCAAAGCAAAAAAAAAAACATTTTTGAGGACAGATTAGTCAATAATCAATTCTGAGTTTCCTTTTGGAAGTAACCTAACCTCGAAATCTTCAAATTCACTTGCCAAACTCATCAGGATTCTTGGGAAAAAAGATTGTCCTTTTGCAAATCAACAATCTTACGTCTAATAAGCACGACGTTTCCGTGTGGTCGCTGGATGCCAAAATTCCAAAACCAGATACCATCCATTAGCCTTTGCCACATCAATGTCCCCATCTACTTAAAGCTATCCCCATCTTCTATATACTTCAAAAAGTCACAATCTCGATTCAACATTATTTCAACAACGAAACGATGCAGAGACCAAGACGCCGCTGCGAAGGCACTGCCATGGGCTCTATTGTTCTCGATCTCCGCCCTGGTGTTGGCATCGGTCCTTTTACTCTAGGTAAACTTAATTTATTCCAATTTATATTCCCTTAAAGTTACGGATTAGGTCAAATAGGTTGATCAGTTTTTCTCATTTTATGTTTACTTTTGTGAATTCATTGATCAATTATTCAATTTGATGTTTAGCTGATTCGACATGTGATAATCTGGTAAATGTTTCAGGAATGCCTATTTGTGAAGCTTTTGCGCAGATAGAGCAGCAGCCTAATATTTATGATGTTGTCCATGTTAAGTATTATGACGAGGTATGATTCAGGGTGTCTGTCTGTCCCAGGACAACAATTTTTAGGTCAATTTTACCTAGTTCTTTTTGTTTTGGTTAATATGTTTTCCTTATTATGGTGACATCAAAACTTGCCCCTTAGTTATTTTAATTCAGCTTTACTCTCTGAAAATTTAGTTGCTTTGAAGTTTAAACCAATCAGTTTATGGATTGCTGATTACTATGTGTTTTAAATAATCCTTTTTTTTTGCGTTATTTAGTGTTCTGTTAGTCACACCCTTAGTTCCTTTTGTTGGTTGAGTAGACAACTTACCCAATTAGTTGCAATCAACTGAGCCAGTAATCTATTTTGCAGTAGGAATCATTTGTTATAATGGGTTTATAAGCCTTTACTATCTTTTGTTCGTTGAATAGAAAAGTTCCCCATTTAGTTGTGCTTAACTCAGCCAGTAATATATTTTGTAGTAGGATGCATCCCATCTATTAAAATGGGTTTATAGACTGAAATTCTGTAATTTCCATGCATAAATGGTTCTGAAATTTTCAGATTTTACATGGTAACCTAATATGATAACACCTTAATCAATATTGTGGACATGGCTAGTCGAAAATCACATAACTTCAATGCTCAATTTGTGTTCTGCAGGAGCCCTTAAAACTTGACATTGTCATTAGCTTCCCAGATCATGGATTTCATTTACGGTTTGATCCCTGGTCACAGGTATTAGATTTGGTGCATGCCTTTCTCGGGTCTAGTTAATGAGAATATTTAGTTACCTTGTATGGAAATATTTTTGGTTGTAATTTGTTCAAGTAAACTAATGATATTTTATTTATGGCTCATTGTTTACTGGAGTCGTAATTCTGAATGCATGGCGAAAATGTGGTGGCAATGCCAACTTTTCGAGACATTTGTATTCTTTATTTTGTAATCTTTATCATTTATTTTAATGCACTTCCGAGGGACAAACTTCAACAAAAACAAGAACATACCTAGTGAAATTCCGCAAGTGGGGTTTGGAGAGGGTAGAGCATACGCAGACCTTACTCATACCTCGTGGAGATAGATAGGCTATTTACAAAAGACCCTCGGCTCAATAACGCATATCAAAGAAGATTTTAAAAGAGAAAACATAAGTTATGAAGACATCACAAATAATAGGGGAAACATTATGGAACAAGTAAAGAAAAGGAACATTAACTGCAACAAATAAAACGATAACTGAAGCATAACACACAACATGTAGTAGCAGAAATCAAGGGACCAAAAACTGCGATAATAGTACTAGTACTACTGGAATGCTAGGATAAACCGATTCCACTGGACAACGAGACGACGCTCAACTACCTACTACCCTACCACCCTAATCCAAGCCCTCTATAACTTCTTATCTAAAATTATCTTCTTAGAAGCTAGAGATGTACCATGTCTAGTCTAATCACCTCTCCCCAATGCTTCTTCAGCTTACTTCTACCTCTCGTGAAGCTCATCACAACGAACTTCCCACACTTCTTTGTTGGGACTTATGCATTCCTCCTTTTCACATGCCCGAATTTTCACATGCCCGAATCATCTCAGTCTCGCTTTCCTCAACTTGTCTACCACGGAAGTCATCCCACCTTGTTTCATTTTTAATCTTCTCTCTCCTAGTATGCCTGCACATCCTGAGAGGCAAACTTCATTGAATTGAATTTCATTTGGAATGTTCATGAAGAAGCAAGTGCACGTTGCTGCAGTTGGAGAAACAAAAGATTTTATTAAGCTGGAGTATGTTGGCAAAGAAAATGTCAAAGTTCACTTGTGTCTTGCAAGTGTCTGTGCCGCTACACCTATTGACAGTTAAATTTCATCAGGAGTAAAATGAGTTTTCTTTTCTTTGGGTGTGGAAGAATGTAAAGCTTTATATATTAAGCTGTAAAATTGGGAAATAGTGCTAAGTGTGCCTTCAAGAGTGTGAAATGTATTGGTGAATTCATCTTTTGTCTTTATCCTTGTTACCTTTTGTTGATTGTCTCAATGGTTGTATCCTTTATAGAGGGAAAAATCATCTTCTCCATGGAAAGGAATAATGAAGGGAAAGATTGATTTGTAAAATACATTGAATTCATAGAAGGAAAGGCAATCACATCTGATTTTGGTGTCTGAAGGTAACACTAAAGATAAAGTATCCTCATTTATACTTAAGTGCAAATAATATGGAGGTTCAATATCAGATCTACTTAGGAAGGATACATGTGGAATTTCTTGGGATATATCTTTCAGAAGCCCACAAAATATTGAGAGTCGTAAGAAATGGAGCATTTCGCTTGGATACTAATAGTTCAGTGGTTAAATAGGGGCAGCATGGGATGGCATCAAAAGCTGACGTGGGGGTGGGAGGGAGTTTCCTGGTGAAACCTTACTATATTTATCTGGATGGTTCAAAAACCGCTAAAAATTAGCTTTCTTTGCTTGGTCCGCTTCATGGGACATTATCCTTAGGTTGCAACAATTTGAAAAGGAGGAGTTGCATAATGTTAATCAGTGTTGCATGTGCAAGAAAAAGGGGAAATACACTAATCTTGTGCTCGTTAATTACACTATGCACTATGCAGCGGAAGTAGGAGTTTTGGTGTATTCCATGATTTACTTCCCTGAACAGTTGAAGATGCCCTTGCAACGTGGAGGTTGAGCAAAACAGGAAAGGAAAGAAGGAAGTTTCGGAGGAAATATCATCGTGATGCCTTTTTTGTATGATATGGAGAATGTTTGAAGGAGTTGAAAGATGGACGCTGAAGATCTTTAGTTACCTTGTTTTACCTATACTATTGGTGTAAAAAAGAGATTCCACTATTAATTGTAGATCGTCAAATTGTTTTTTGGAGGCTCAATGTAAAGACCTTTTACCCATTAACATTTGGCATCACCTCGGTGCACATTAAGGAAATTCCTTTTATTTACCCTTAAAAAGGAATATACTTGGAGAAGTTGGAGTTTTTGGACAAAAACATCCTTATACTATCCTCAAAACCTAAAGTGCATCCTTAAAGTGTCCATGTAAGCAAATAACATCCTTGAAGTTTCATAAAATCAGCAGATTTCATCCTTCTGTTATCAACAGCTTAAAACCTAACAGAAAACTCACTCATGGAACTTCACAAACACAGAGCCATAAAAAAGGGGAAAAATCAAAGTCGGAGAAATTTAAGGTTGTTTGGAAAAAGAAGAAGAAATATAGCTAGTAATGGCTATTGATCAGGACACTCCTACGAGTCGAGAAATGAGGGGATTGTTGCTGAACAGTTGATGCATCCACGTTCTAGTTAAATCCATGAAGATCAAAGATGGTTATGTGATTTGTTTCAGTTAATTTGTCAATGAATATATTGAGTTTACTTAACATACATGTTCTCTTGAGATCACTAGGGTGGGCATGATTTTCGTTAAAAAAAAAGATCGAATCAATGTTTTTGAAAATATTCTTTTTCCGGTGCCTATTTGACTTTAGATATTTACTACATTGGAGTTAAATGTAATTATCACATATTCAAGAACCCAAAAAATTTCAAATCTAACAACAACAACAACAAACAACAAACAAACCCAGTATAATCCCATAATGTGGGGTCTGGGGAGGGTAGAGTGTACGCATACCTAACCCCCACCTTGAAAGGTAGGCGGCTGTTTCCGAAAGACCCTCGGCTTTAAGAGGAAAAAAAATAATAAAAAAAAAAATTTCAAATCTAATTTAAAAAAATCAAACCAACTTTTCAAAATCGAACCAGCCGAATGCCCACCAAGAAATCACTATAAAGATTATAAGTTTCATGGTATCTAATCAGTTTCACAGTATCTAATTTCCCTTTTATATTGCATTGAAACTTTTATGATTTATTTCTGTAGCTGGTAGCACATTGTATTAAAAAACTGAATTTTGTTTAGCAAGTGAAAACCTCTTCATCTTTGGGTTTGGGACTTGGGAGGAGCAAGTATATCCTGCATTTCTTAAACTTCCATTATTTTAATTTATTTTTTGTGTTTTCTTGGATATGTGGAGGTCATGTTTTTTGCATATGATTTTGAAGCTCCCGTTAGTTTTTAAGGGTGGGGTATTAAAAGGATGAAAGTTGTTAACTTTGAGAAATGTCAAGGATGTTTTTTGCTTATAAGAATACTATAAGGATGTAGTTTAAATACATCTAATATCTAGTTTCCTTGATCATGTACATTTTCCGAAGTGGAACATGATTTGGGATGGAATGAGTTATGGAAATTTCCTTTGAGGAAATATTTCGAAAATTATGTGATTCTCTTTTAAATTTATTCTCTTGTAATATTGTTTATCATGAACTTATTCCTTTTGTAAGTTTTTCTTTTATAAGATTTATTTCCTTTATAAATTAGCTCAAGAGCTTTCTACTTGCGTAATGGATTAGAAACAATTTTTCAAGTATGCTTACACCTTCAAGTCTACCTGTTTCAGAGACTGCGCCTTATTGAAATATTTGATGTAAAACGGCTTCAGATGCGCTATGCCACCTCTGTAATAGGGTAGGTTTTCATAGTGTTTACTTTCACAACTCTCTAAATTGGTAGGTTTTCTTAATGCGGTGCTAACACCTCCCAACATTTCTGTTGATCAAAATATTGTCTTTTGATTTTGTTACTTTCAGCGGGCCGTCCACTTTAGCCACTTTTGTAGCTGTCTATTCTCTTTTTGGGCCAACCTATCCAGGAACATATGACAAGGACCGAGGAGTTTACACTTTATTTTATCCAGTATGTGTGTCCAATGTCTATTGAATGCCACATTTAAATCTAACTTATGGCTTATTTTTATTGTTTTGGCTTAAAGATAAGTGCTTAAAAGCATTTATTTATTTTACTCAAACACTACAAAAGTGCTTCAAAGCTATTTTGGTTTAAAAGCACCTAAAATAAGCCAATCCAAACTGGCTCTTATTCTATTATCCATCACTTAGTTCTGTGTTGAGGGTTCTGATAAATTGCAACTTTGCAGGGATTGTCATTTGCTTTTCCAATTCCCTCCCAGTATACAGATTGCTGCCGTGATGGTGAAGGTATTCCTGGTTATTTTCGTTTTTCACACTTGTGCAGACTCAAATTATTTACTCTTGTATGAATAATTTTTTTCCTTTCTTTCTCTTTCTTTTTCCACTTCAAAAGCGGAACTACCTCTTGAGTTTCCGGATGGCACAACTCCAGTTACTTGCCGTGTATCAATATTTGATAGTTCTGCTGGAAGTAAAGTTGGTGTTGGATCCATGATGGACAAGGCCTGTACTCCTCCTCTGCCTGCTGGGAGCCTCTACATGGAAGAAGTGCATGTTAAGGTTTATTTCGGTCCTTTACATGTCCACACTGAAGTTTTTGTGCAGTCTCTTTAATGTTATATATGTGATTTCTCATTGAATAATGTATTAATAGTAAGTTAAGTCCTCCTCCTTTGAGCTGCAGCTCTTCAGAATGTCCTTTTTGTGCGCTTGTGGTGCTTTTCAGTACATAGAGCTGACATAAAGGGCTTTCGCGTCTGGAGCTTATTAGTTTTGGCTTTAATGTGCTTAAATTTGGCTTTTCACAGCTCTCTTTGCCAGGAGAACCGTAGTAGCTTCTTCATATTTTTTTCGTCACTCTTCCAATTATATAGCGATTGAAATAGGAAATTGACCTCTGGGATATTACAGTTTTGGGTGATATGTTTGTCTTGCTCTGTTATAAATCAATCATCAGAGAATCTCAAACTCGTGAGCTAGAAAATTGTAGTATTGCATCAAAATTGATGATGTTTTAGTTTTCATCTCAGTGCTATCTCAAATTGTGATGAAGGGAAATGGAATTACAGTAAAACTAAATCTGGTGCCATTTCATTTAATAGTTCCTTCATCACTTGCATTGGCTACTATTTTTGATAGTTCTTTCTCCACTTGCAATGGCTACTATTTTTGAGGTTAGAATTCAAAAAACAGCAGTCTCTACCCCTTTTGAATAGAGAAGATTTAAATGTCTAGTTTGATATCCCGTGGGAGGTGCCGCGAGCTGGCCTGGACACCACGGTTGTCAAAAAAAAAAGAAAAAGATTTGAATGTCTAGTTTGATATTATTTTTGTGAGATTTTTTTCTCGTTCTCTATAGTGCTGAATTTTTGCACTTGATGAATGATTTAGTAGTATTTTCCATTTCCGAAGATAAAACGTTCTTATGTCTTTCTGTGCAGTAGTTTAGATCATAAAAGATGTGTCGAGTGTCATTTGTTAAGTTTGACGGTTGAAGTTGCTCTGATGTGCAGTTCAGTTGATTTACATATGATTATGTTTGTTTTCTATCTTCTTTAGCTGGGGGAAGAATTACGGTTTAGCATTGGTGGACAACACATCCCCTTTGGTGCATCACCACAGGTAACTACTCTTTCTTTAGATTGTTTTGGGGTTAATCATTTGCTTGAGTTGTTTAAAGTTTCTCTTTCTTCCATTTAGGGATGGCAATGGGGCCGGGCGAGGCGGGTTGAGCTCAACCCACAAATTTTTTAAACTGCCCCGCCTCGCATAACAATTTTTTTTCATTTTCAACCTGCCCCGTCCCGCCCCATATACACTCGCCCCACATAATAATTGTTTCTAATTAACATTTCAACAATTGTTTCTTAATCGCTAATTAACTCTAATTAACATTTGTCTAGTTTAAATTTTTTTTAAAAAAGAAGAAGTCAAATTAAATTCAAAGTTTAATATAAAAAGTTTATATTTTTAATTTTTACTAATTACAAATATTTAATTTTCTTCGGGTTCCTATTTAACTTGCATAAACCCGCAACCCGCCCCACATTAATTTTGATAATAATTACTTCAACCCGCCCCGCCTAGCTCTAATCCCGCCCCGTACCCGCCCCGTACCCGCCCGCCCCATTGCCATCCCTACTTCCATTGGATTATTTTTCCTCGATATTGTGAAAACTCTAATTGTGTTGATATGATACTGTCTTCAGTCTAAATTCCATCCAATAATCGTATCCCTATTGCCTAAATGAAGTTCAGGAATGGGTTGCAATGCAGAAGTTAGATTTTTCCTGAAGTTAGAAGGGGAACAAGAGGCTGAAAACCTATTTTTACTCATATATTGAACTAGGTGTTGAACTAAGTTCATTTAGTAGTTCACTTTTGGTTTTACAATGCTTGAATGCAGTCTGGCATAGGTTTGTTCGTGCTGCATATCGTCCTGTTCCTTTGTTACATATGTTTTGATGGATGAATCAACCATGCAACCTTGTCTTATCTTGTCTTTATGCAGGATGTTTGGACAGAATTAGGTCGACCATGCGGAATTCATCAGAAACAGGTATTACTGCTATATTTCTTTGGTGTCCAACAGAAAATTGATCTATCCAGCTTCTTGTGAGTTCCTGTCAGGTTTCTACATGTTAGATTGTTGGTGGAGATTGACTTCGTTAGCTATACAGGTTGATCAAATGGTGATTCATTCTGCTTCAGATCCCCGGCCGAGGACAACTCTTTGTGGTGATTACTTCTACAACTTCTTTACTCGTGGCTTAGATATACTATTTGATGGGCAGGTATGTCATCCTCGGAGTTTCCGTGAGCACATTTTATGAAGTCTATCTGTTCTCAGATTATTGTGGGTTATTTGCAGACACATAAAATCAAGAAATTTGTCTTGCACACCAACTATCCTGGGCATGCTGATTTTAATTCATACATGAAGTGCAATTTTGTTATCCATTGTTCTGATTGTGAGTTGATTCTTTCAAGATCTAAACCCCTCTTTCGTTACACCAATTTAAAAGAATTGGATAATTGTTTTAATACTTTTTGCATCATTTTGTCTGCAGTTGTAGGGGCGTATCATCATGATGTAAAATCCTCTAAACCCACTATTACTGCCAGCACAAAGTGGGAACAAGTTAAGGTGAACTCTTCTGTTTGATTCGTAGTTAGTCTATTCATTTATTGGTATTTATTCGAGGTTTTCAAGTTGGAAGTTCTTACTAATTGTGCTCTGGATAATTGTTACTCTGCCTTGTTCCCCCACCTCCACTCAATTTTTAAAAACTTAGAATCCGTTCATGTTATATGATATTTTGAACTAATGGGCAAACTGTTGACCTGTGTATATACCTATCATCAGCCATCCTCTTTCTCTGGGCTCCATGTCAAGCTGACTCATTGTTAAGTTGCTATGATTCTGCAGGAGATACTAGGGGATTGTGGTCGAGCTGCTATCCAGACGCAAGGCTCTACAAGCAATCCGTTTGGATCTACCTTTGTATATGGCTACCAAAATCTTGCCTTTGAGGTGATTTTTTTTTCAAATAAATGTCTGTATACCCCACGCTGTGCTTCTGCTATACACTTTATCTCTCTTCCCTTTGTGCTTTCGTTTCCTATTGCTTCACTAGGATCTTGCTTATTTGTCACAGGTGATGAAGAATGGTTACATTGCGACTGTTACTCTCTTCCAGTCCTGATCATCTATGTGGTGCGTGGCCTGTGTTTATCTTTCAGTTTTCTCTGATATTGAGAGACTTTATTTTTTATACGAACATTGCATCATTTTCCTATAGTTGACGACAACTGTTTGCATATTCGTTGCAAAAAAGTATACCATTCTATCACTATCTGTTTTGGTCAGTCCTGCAGTAATTTTCTCCCCCTTTGTCTTGGTGGTGATGTTGGTTGTCCTTGCTGATACCAAGGGGGTGGGGGTGGGATGTCCTTGTTGCGTATGATCAGTACCTGTTTAAGAAGTGTCCATTCTCTAGGAGTGTTGGATTCTTCTCCATTACAATGTGAACATGAGATGTTGATTTCTGATGTTCTCTATATATAATATTGACATCAGAGGACCTATATTTGTTTTCTCCATTGTGCTTTTGATCATAATCTTCCTAAACTCTTGTATATTCCTTTCCGTTGTTGACTTGTCCACTTTGTTTCTGTCAGGCTGCCTGTTGGTATTGTACAGTTCAATTACTCGAAGAAAGCAAGTATGCTTTTAACTGACTGTCATGGTGGAAATGTATCTAATGTACATTTGTTTTTACTTGTACAGTTTATTTTATAATTGTCGTCTCTTGTAAACTTATATACATAGCTCCCAGCTTCTTGTAATACAATACTCGTTGCGTCATCCTCGGTTAGGTGAAGTTTGGTGGCATGTGATTTGATAAGCATTGTGATGGCATATCTTTTCGCAGTGAATTCTTCTCGACAATTTACTGGACCACTTGACCCATTTGGGATTCAGTTGGCTTTGCCCAGCTTAGTCATTTGATAGGGTTTGCTTCCAAAACAAATTAACGGAATTATCTAGAAAAAAATAATAGAATTTCAACCAAATAGCACAAAAAAGTAATAGTTTTTGAAAATGAACGTTGATATAATTTGTTCTTGCGCGACTGTATTTTTGTTTGATGAAAGGAGGGTTAGGTCCTTTTTCTATTTGCGTGGTCATGAATGTACGTGCAGGCTGCTGCTTTTAAGCAGCGACAATTCAGATGCCTGGATGAGGAAATTGGTCCATTTTCTAGGGTATGTTGACACATAAATTGCGTAATTACACAGGAGTAAGATTGCCGACTCCCATAGCTTAGCTAGACTTTAAAGAAATCATCAAATATGGAGTAGCCATTCGTGACCATCTATGAAACTGAGTGAGATAAAAGGTTTGGCTTCTTGTTCAGTGAGCTCCCTGGACCATTTAACCCTGTCACCATGCTCTGCCCCTGGTCCTGAACACTTGAATTGCCCATAAAATACCGTCCTGCAGATCAACATAAATTCCTCAGTAAGCATCGGGGTGTGAGTATGTGTGTTATAGGTAGTACGATTTTCACATAGGAAAAAATAGAAAGGAAAGAACTTACATATGCCTGTTCTTGTCCCCCCAGTCATACCATCCCTTTGACGTGATGATCTTATCCATGTAAGTGTAAGCAAAGACGACCCTAGAGAAAGTACCCCAAGCCCTGCCTAAGTAAAGAGCACCAGATCCAGTAACCTTGCAATTCAGAAAAGAGAATCCAGTTTCCTCCAGTAAGCTTTCCCTCTTCTGGGCTGTCAAGGCCCCATAGCTTTTTGTTTTGGCACGTAAATGGCAATTCTCATAAAGGGACAGCCCATCTCCAAATATAAAATCTACAGAACCTTGAATATAGCAGTTCTTGAAATAATGTCTGCCCCTGTGATCATACAGCGTGTCTTGTGCTCCAATGAACTTGCAATTTATGAACGCCGCTGTGTCTGCTGAGATTCTTAATGCCACCGCTTGCTTTCCTAATGCCCCTGATGGTGGTGATGGGGCTACATTCTGTTCACGGAGGAATTAATTATGAGCTTTAACTCCTAATACTCCGATAATGTAAAGTAGTTTTTATACAATCAGGTCACCTGATGAAAGCTACATGTAGATGTTTACAAAAAGTGAGATCAGTTTTTCCGATATACCAATTTGCCTGTGGATTCGGCAGAACTTAGTAACTTTTGCTCAAATCTAATATTTGTGTTTAAAAAAACATACTAGTAAACTACAATTTCTAAAATGCAGAACTCATAAACTCAAAATTCTAGCACCACCTCCGTCAACAAGCATCATCTCTAGAGATAAAATTAGTTCTTAAACATATGCATCTAAGTGTTCAACATAACAAAGTACTTACACAATTACCTTAAAGGTGATGTTTTTGGCAATGAAATAGGGGGAATTAACAGCAAAAGTTGCAGAACCATAAGTTCCCATTGGTTGTCCACCTTTTCCTGTCCTATCTGCAGTGTCATCCCATTTGATAGTTGTTTTGTGTGAACCAGCACCTTCCAGGGTAATGTAAGCCATTGTTGCTGGGATTTCAATCTTCTCCCTGCAAAACTCTTAACCTCATTTAAAACAAAACTTCCACATAATTAACGAACAAATTACTCAATTATTGAATGCCTTACATAAACAGGACAATTGAAGTGTACATTGTGCATAAATTTTACCTGTAAGTCCCAGGACTAACAGATATAACCACTCGACACGAATTGACAATCGGAATTGAGTCAATCGCCTTTTGAACTGTAGTAAAATCTCCGAATTTCGGGTTTTTATTCACCTTAATAAATTTGCAAGGCTCTAATTTGTTCTTCGCTTCTTGGAAAACAGAATGATTGCGAGAACTCATGCGATTGATCCAATTCAAGTAGTCTTTTTCTTCATTAGCCACTCTCAGTGTATTATCCCTCCTAGAATATTTACCCCTTTTAGCACTACCTGTGCTAATAGCAAACAACATTAAGATAAAAAACAGCTCTAATAGTTTCATCGTGGAAGTACTAAAATAGTGATGAAGATTGAAGATAATGAGAGTCAGAAATATATAGGAGTAGTATATAAAGGGTGAAAAAAAGAATGTATGTGTGCCAAGGTGTCGCTTAGTGGTCAATGAAGTGGTTGAGAGTCATGAGATCTTAGGTTCAAATTTCAGAAAAACAAAAATACAGCAGGTGTTTCTTCCCATCTGTTCTAGTCTTGATGGTCAAAGCTATCTCATAGCGTTGCTGGTGGGAGGTGAAATGTATCCCGTAAAATTAATCAAAACCCGTGAAAAGAATGTATGTGGTAAAAATGATTGGTCTGAGTGAGAAAGAGAATAAGAAAGAGCATAGGAAGAGAATCTGACAAGTCGTGGCTATACTCACATTATCTTTTTGTTTCTTTCCTCATTAAGACACATTATCTTTTTGTTTCTTTCCTCATTCAGACCAATCTATCCTGAATTTTGATTGTACTGATTGCTTAATTCATATAATCGTGTATTTGATAGAAATTTTAGTGACATAAATATTGATGATTGGTATAAAAAATATTGGATTTGGTAGAACGTGGATTCCATCGGCCTCTATATGTGACAATTACTTCATCCGTTCTAAAATAAGTGTTACCTTATCAAAAATCACTTCTATCAAGACGTCAATAAATAAAATGCGTTATTTACTAAACTACCCTGATTAATAAATGTCTCTAAGAAAATGAAGGATAAGGGTATAATTGAAAAACATTCTAATTTTTGTCATGTTATGCACAGTTTGATAGCTAAGTATCTGTTTTGGTCAGCTGGAGAGTGGGACTGTGAGGGAGAAACCGTGACTATGATCTGGCAGGAAAAAAACACAAACAAACAACCTGTACATAACAGCAATGCCCATTATATTATAGCCATCCTCCTTGCCATATAATATATGAACTATTTTGTAGAGCTATTGCATTATTTGCATGGATTCTGCTCGTTTGCGGCAGAATAAAACGATTTTAGGATAGAATGGTTGACTTAATTGATAAAGCAGCAACGGATTTCGAGAAACTCTAGCATCATTTATGGGACCCTCATGCACGAGTTTGGTATTTCAGACAACTAATTTTAATTTTTCAAACAAAGTTGGGGAGGAAAAAAAAACAAACTGTTAATGGGTCTTGGCTACAGCATAAATAAATATAAAATAAATAGAGTTGGGTTTATTGAGTTGGAAAGTACTGCTTGGAGTTGGGTGGGGAAAAAAGGAAAATAACAACACATATTCATTCAGTGTAATCCCACGTAGAAATTGAGAGAGCCAGATAAAATGTACGCAACTTTGTTTTCAATTGATCCTCAAAAACCTTCCTCTTTCGGCTGAGTTGTGTGGTGACAAATATATGTATAAAAAAAGGTCACATGAATTTTTAGTCATTAGACTAAATTTATTATATTATTTATATAATTTTTAAAAATATCTAATAGAATAGGAAGGCACTCATGGTCAAATGAGACTGAGTGGTGCACCGGTTTGAGTGCTGGTCTTAACACTTAAAAGGTGTGAGGTTGAATCCTACTTGCACTACAAGAAAGTATAGAATTTGCAACAAATCTTTAGCAACAACAATGATATTGTTGCTAAATGTCAATAAATGGCAACAACTTTATTTAGCTGTGGTGTAGAGTAAATTTTTAGCCATGACTTTTTTTTTTCTTGGTAAATATTTTAATGTTGTTGCCATTTTTTCTGGGTATTACAATAAATTTAAAATATTAAAGAAATTTGCAATAACATATTTTCATTATTGCTAAAAATAATTCTATTGTAACCGCGGCGGCAAAATTTCCCGCTATACTTTTTTGCCCCAAAGCTTTCCCTCTTTTGTTCCAACTCCTAAACCTTTTCCAAATTCATCGAACACTTCGGAGCTTATTAAGTTAAAAATAGAACGTTTTTGTGGCTTCTCAAGCAGAAGTTAAGGCTTGAAATTGTAAGTTTCTTTCCTCTAATGCCAATTCTTTCTAGCTTTGTGTTTTTATTTCTCAAGTAAACATACAGAAAATATGTTAGATTTGCTACAATTTGGATACAAATACATGCAAATCTTCATTGGTGGGAATTCTTTTTCATGACTATTACCCAAAATAAATCAGATTCAAAATCAAAATCCCTGCAATTCGTTTATCAATATTAAAAGGTTTTATTTTTTCAAAAGATAATTGTAGGTTGTTGTTCCGCTGCCGCTTTTAGGAATTGATGTCCATGTCCTTTCGACTTTTCTCTTCCTTCACATGAGTTTTCAGAAATGCATTGTTCCTTTCTTCTTTCATCAATACTCTTAGTATATTATTTCCACGAATAGTTATCTTGTTCAAATCAATTCTTGTATTATTATAACTAGGGTGTTATAATTGGCTCAAAATAGTAATTAGGGTTTGAAATTCTATGCTAGTTTAGTTTAGTTTCTGTTCTTCATAAATAAGGCTTTGGCTACAATAAAAATATAGGCAGTATATTTCCACAAGTGAGGTTTAAAGAGATTTTTTGCATTGCATTATTGTTCTTGATGTGCATATTATTTTTTTTAAAAAAGAAGAAGGGTGAAAGTAGTGGTCATAGTTTACTAATCTAGCTTTTCAATTTTGGTACTTGGTTTAGAACAAAAAAGTAATATTCCAATTATAAACTATTCAAGAGGTTTTTATATAGTAGGTGAAATTCTTTCCTGTTGAATTTTAGATTTAGTTATTTCTTAAGAATTGGGTTCTATTTGGATTTGTAGAGTCATAACTTGTTTATCACTTACAAACAAAGTGATAATACCAACTTGCTTGTCACTAACTTCTATTTGGACTTGTAGAGTCATAACTTGCTTATCACTTACAAACAAAGTGATAATACCAACTTGCTTGTCACTAACTCTTTTATATGTCATGACAAACATGGGGTCTTCCCTATTGTCCAGTGCCCACAGAACTCTAATGAACTCATGGAGTATGCCATAAGAAAGAGAAGAAGCATAATGATTTTTTAAAATTTTGTGGGGTTCATATTTACATGGCATATAAAATATTTTGCCATATCAATTTAGAAGAAGCATAATGATTTTGTTATAATAGTTTTTTTTAGTTTCATAATATTTAAATTCTTTGGTTGTTCTATGTTTAACATGCTACACTTCCTGCTGCAATTTTGAACATTATAACTGCCTCAAGTAGTTCCGATGACGCAAGTCGTATAAGTATTATGGATAATATCATGGTAAGTGTACTTCATCTAATTCATGTAATAGTAAAATTTTGGTTGGTTGGTTGGTGCAAGAGATGAATTTATGTTGGCGACTTGTGAATTGGTTCAAAAGGGTCAATCATTGATTTCGCGGAGCTTTACCTGATCTCATAATTATCCTATTATTTTTAGCTCTCTTCAAATATTGTCTCTACCGCCATGGTAGAATGTAGGGGTAAGGTCTGCGTACATTCACTTGTAGAACTGTATTGTGTATATTGTTGTTATTGGATCTTTAAAGCCTTGAGTGCGTAGTGAAAAGCAGAAAGTGCTAAAAAAGAGGGGAACTATGGACGAGTTATCAAGTGCTTTATAACTCTTTGTTGAAAAATGAAAGTGGAGATTTGGGGTAGAAGCTCTTAGGAGAAATATTGAAGAGGAATACGAAAAAAAAATGAGTGGATGGGAGAGTACCATGTGCAAATCTTTGGAGTAGCTTTGGATATATAGCTTCGGTGGTAGATCGCTGCATTGGCATATGCTAACAAAATTTTGGAAGATGGTGTCAGTCTTAAGGGATCAGCTGGACCTTGCTACTCTTGGAGAGGTAGCTTTGTCCTTGTTTAATAAAGGAAAAGAAGTTAGATAGATAAGTCTTTGACAAGGTGCTGTGTGTGGAAAATGTTTAAGGAGGATAACAGGACACCCTCGTTCCTTAATCCTAAATATTGGACATTCTTTTCTTATGTATTGTTTTTAGCATGCTTCAAGGGTTTTGTCTTTGTATTGGAAACATCCTCTCTATCTTCACAAGGTGGGGGTAAGATTGGGTATACCCATCCTCTCCAAACTCTACTGGCTACTTATGATATTTCATTGCCTATGTAGGTTGTTTGTACTTATCTAAAAAAAGAAAGTGTGTAATTACACAATTTGAAAGTCAAGTGTTCAATCATATTAGTACATCTTTTAGATGTGAATGTGAACTTGTGCTGGAGTTTAACCTTTTATGGAGCTGCTATGATACACTTAATTTATCTTTTGCTATAGCCTTGATTTTATATGTTGTGGTAAAATCAAATATAATTGTATTTTCTTTTTTGTAGGATGAAAATGCTTAGACCATTGGATGAAATGTGTGAACCAACAATGCTGGCAATATGGTTCACGTAATGCACAGGGCCAGAGGCTATTGGAAGAAAATTTATATTTAAATTAAATTAGTATTAGATTAAGCTTAGCAATTATGGATATTTGATGTTTTCAATTTCTTTTTTGTAAGTAAGAAAATACTTTTTAGGAGTTATTTAATTTTTAAGACGAAATATTTAGTAAGTGTTTTATGTATTGACCTTCGTACAATATATATAATTTATTATTTTACATATATATTTCTAAAAATTCTAGAAGAAAATTTGAATTATGTATATAGCAACTATTCTTAAGTTGAAGTTGTTGTTGGCAAAATTTAATTTATGGCCACAATAACATTTATTGCTAAAAGTTTTCATAACAGATTGTTAATTAACTCAATTTTATTTTTTTGGCAACAACTAAAATTGTTGGCCAAAATTTAATTTGTCGCAACAATAATTTATTGTTGCTGAATACTTTCATAAGTCGTAACTATATGATACTTTACCAACAAAACATAATTTATTTGCAACGATATTTTTTGTTGTATTAAATTGGCTTTTATCAACAATTTTTTTTGTTGTTGCAAAAACTTTTTGCATCGACTGTTATTGCCACAACTTGCGACAACAGTCAATATATGGCAACAAAAAATTATGTTGACAAATACCCTCTTTCTTGTAGTGTTGCTGCTCATTTGTCTTATTTTTTAAATAATTTTTTTAAACCAGCCTTTTATTTTATCCCTTATTTCTAGTAACCTTTTTATTTCTGACAACGTAAAGCGCTACAACAAGTATTTTTTTTTTTTCTGTCACTATAATTAAAAATAATTGTGCACTCGTTTTCTCGAAATCAGAGTTAGGAGAAAGAAGAAATTGGAGTTATTAAATTAAGGGAACTGAAGGTAGTCATGATATATCTTATCCGTGATGAAGAATTGGAGGTGTTGCATATGTATTGCGTTGACAATTGAACCGAACATTTAAACCCAAAACCCATGGCAGTTGCATCGAATTCATGATAAGTACTACTGTATATACTGTACTTTTTTGATATTATTGAAGATATTTCACATGCTATTCTGTCATCAACTTTATATGTATAACCAAGGTAGTGTATTTTGGTGCGAAGAAATTTAATTTAATTTTCAAGCGTCATTTCATGATGTTTGTTGCCGATGGGGAATAGTACTCAATTTTTTTTAACTAAAAATTCTTCCAAATACTCCTTCTGTCTCATATTAGTTGATCACTTTTCATTTTACACGATGCTTAAAAAGTTAAAAATATGAAGATAATTTTACTAATTCACCCCTTAAAAAGCTTCTTGGAAATTTTATGAACAAATGTGAATACTTTCAAAAAGAATTAATTGCAAGGATAATATAGAAAAAAAATTAATTAATCTTTCTTGATTTAGAAGGTGAACAACTAATATGTGACAACTTAGTAAAATGATCAATTAATATGGAACGGAGGGAGTATTTGACTACAATCTTCTTCGGCCTATATTGGCTTTTGGGTGGGAGTAACTGAAAGAATGTTTTGGGCATAGTTAGCTCAACCTCCTCTAAATATACAATTTTCATATCTAAACATCATTTGAAACAAAACAAAAGACGAGGAAAAGAATATGAATTTATAGGACCAACGAGGCCAATTGAATAAAAGCACGGAAATACTATAACCCAACGTCTTTGGGCAATCTAGTTTATAATATATATAGCGTATACTTGATATATACACACACTATACATATACAGTTTGAAGTGTATATATAGTGTATATTTCAAACATGTTGGTAGATAGATGATAAAAGGGCACATTTACGTAAGTTATCTAAATACAAAGACTAATAATATTAACCAAAAACGTTTGGATTTTGATTGAGGAAAAAAAGAGGGATTTAAAAAAAAAAAATTAGATTAAAAAATAAGTTCCGTTGCCGGGACTTGAACCCGGGTCTCTCGGTGAGAGCCGAGTATCCTAACCAACTAGACTACAACGGAGTTATTTTTAATAAGCATTTTTTCTATAGTAGTTCTCAGATCCTCAATGGCAGCCGTTTTAATCAATCGCTGCCATAGAAGAAGAAAAAGGAGGGAGCAAAGTCCGTAATCGCTGCAATGGAAGCTTCATTCCATGACTCTACAAATTATTACTGGTAACTTTTATCAGTCATCGCATTCTTAATTTACCTCTTCGTAATGTGCATATGTTCTATGGATTTGAATTGTCTTAAACATTCCCTTTGTTGAAGTTCAAAGGTAATGACTTCTCTTTTCCCAAAAAACACGTTTAGATTTTTATTATACAGGAAGAAGTCATGTAAATAAATAAAATAAATTTGCCCATTAAATTGTCTATCTACAATGCAGAGGCAAGTTATGGTTTATTAGGTTTGTTACACTTACATTGGATGCAGTGTATATTTTCTAGTCTGATTAGAAACTCATGTGTCAGTGCCGGTTAAGTGTGGGATTTAAATAACCTGTACTTTTAAAGAACCCCTAATTTGACTTAAAAGACAATTAATATTGAAATAGAATAGCCAAGATTCATATGGCAATTCTTGATGATGAAGTCTTCTATATCATACTTCTGGTACCACTTTGGGTGGTTTTATTAATTTTTTGTCCTATTTATGGCAATTCAACTAGTTTGGGATCGGCAGGAAGTGAGCTGACTAATTAAGATCACTCTTTATTGAGATATTTTCACTTGGTGGACTTGGACTGTTGAAGCCCGAAAGATCTAGGAAAATACTTAGTTATTGTAGATTCCTTGCTAGATGACATTGTACTAAGTTTGCCATTGAACATTTTTCTGGTAATTGAATACTGACCCCTTCGAAGAGTATTATATGTGAGGTTCAAATATTTTACCTTCTTTTCAGTAATTGGTCCTTGTTGGGAACTCAACGTCCTGATTCAAATATTACACATTTCCTTCTATTGTTTAAAAAGTCTTTGTGAACTTGCATATGCAGACAAGAGATTGCTATTATCATCTTCTGTTTTTGTTACATTTGCATCTGAATAGGTCTTCTTATTGGCCTTTGTCAATATTTGGAGTTTCTGTTATTTTTTCTTTCTAGTTACTCATGTTAATGAATTTCTTCTGTATGTTTCTTGTTTCATCAACTGCAGGCCTACAACTATCTTCCCCAGAATCAATGTGTGACATCCATTCAAACGACTTGGAGTTAGCGGGAAGCTTGTTGAGAGTGCCTATTCTCTTCATCGAATGAACAAGTGTTAGATTGTCCTTACACATTCCAATTATACATTCCTCACATGGATGTAATACACGTTATTGATGCTTATAGTTAAATTTGTTGCAGTATAAGAATAGCAATTTCATTCTCCTGCTTAAGCATTTGATTACTCATACTCCTATTGGGCTGTGACGGGGATATGCAATTACTATCTCATCAATAACTAACGTGAGGAAAGGAAATATGCCCAGTGATCATTTGTCGTGGTGTGTGGTCCAACTAGTTGAGTGGCTCCGGAGTCTTGAAATTTTATGGATCATCGTGAATTTGGCTGTCTACTCTTGTTCTCCTTATTGATGTACTATGAGATTCATAATGTGTTCACTTTTCTTTCCTTGATTAGAGGTGGAATAAATCGGGTGATTTTTTGGGCATGGTGGACCAGAATGTTTACTGTCACCTATTCTTCTGATGTTACAAGCAAAAGAAAAAACAATTGCTCATATCAAAATTTAATGCCAGTTTGTGTGGAGATTTTTATGAGGACCCAGATTGAAAAGGAAGTGAACGCTTCCCTTGATTCTACAAGTAAAGTCAATATTGGTAGGAACTATCAATCTCATTACATCAACTGAAAGCTTTACTGGCCTCCTTCACGGGAAATATACCTACAGGAACTAGCTACTAGCTAACCCTTTTAGTAAAAGAGAATCTGTGGAGCAATTTCTACAGAGAAAAATTGCGAATTTTTTGCTTGAAGTGGGGAAAATACACCGATTGATGAAGCAACATCAGACACTTAAAACATAGTTGTGGATCATTTAACTAAGTGCATGAGATTCTTCGTTTAAATTGTGATGCCATGGCATGGTGTCCACTCAACAGAACCCAAACTAGACTGCATTAGCAAATTTGTCTTTTACTTTAGAACAACCAGAGCCTTAAACCAATATGGTTTTACAAAGTTCCAAAAAAGGAGCTAATTTTGTGGCACAGGAAGTTTAAATGATAAGGAAAATAAGAAGTAAAGTAAACTAATGAAAATCAACCATCAGTTTGCAAATATTCTACATAAGTCTAGCCAAGTCAGCAAGTTATCAAACCAACTGGCAGGTGCTGATTGGCAAAACTATAATGGCCTCAAATGATATTATCTTCCTGGAACTATAAATGTAGTAAGCTTGGAGCTCTCCGCTTGTATATTGAACACACAAGAAAAACTCAGGAGCTGAGGAGAGAAAGATAAGGAAAGTAAGAAAATGGCATCAGCATCTCTCCTCAAGACATCTCCAGTCCTTGACAAGACTCTGTTTGTAAAAGGCCAATCCCTCCGCCTATCATCCGTCTCCGTCCGCTGTCACCCAGCTGCTCCCTCTGCACTCACTGTCCGTGCTAGCTCCTATGCTGATGAGCTCGTCAAAACCGCAGTACACCGTCTTTTATACTCCCTCTCTTCTATTTTATATGACCATTCTTTTCTTAAACTTCTTTTACTGCTTGATTATCTCGTACTACTCCTGATGTTTTGCCTCGAGAGTTTTGCTAGTGTTTCCTTTTCTGATAAAACAGTGAAACATTGCAATATTAATAATACTGTTGAACATGGATAGTGTTGCTATTAGTTTGTGCTGAAACTTATTACCGAGATAACTTGATATATCATAAAGGGTGAACTAGGATTATTTAGAATTTTCTAAGCGTACAAGTGTTAAACCTTTCTATAGAACTTTCTTGAGATGAGAATGAAGACAAAGTAGCTAATTTGAGCTAATGGGTTGAGTGTAGAAAACTATAGCATCCCCTGGTCGTGGAATTTTGGCCATGGATGAGTCCAATGCTACCTGTGGGAAGCGTTTAGCTTCAATCGGATTGGAGAACACTGAGGCTAACCGCCAGGCATTCAGGACCCTGCTAGTTTCAGTTCCTGGACTAGGGGAGTACATTTCTGGTGCGATCCTCTTTGAGGAGACACTTTATCAATCAACCGTCGAGGGAAAGAAAATGGTTGATGTGCTTGTTGAGCAGAACATTGTTCCTGGTATTAAGGTTGACAAGGTAAAAGATCTAAACTTAGTGACTTAAAAAGGTGTAAGGATTCTTCGGTCGTGTATTTCTAAGATTTGGTTATTTTTTGTTTGAAAACTACAGGGTCTTGTTCCCTTGGTTGGCTCAAACAATGAATCATGGTGCCAAGGTCTTGATGGCCTTGCCTCTCGCTCTGCTGCTTACTACCAACAAGGCGCTCGGTTCGCCAAATGGTAGAGTACTTATCATTTACAAGTTAAAAGAAATAGTTGCTTAATTTGAAGCTCATCTTATCTTATTCATTGTGAACCTTACAGGCGTACTGTTGTGAGCATCCCCAATGGTCCTTCTGCACTTGCAATGAAGGAAGCAGCCTGGGGTCTTGCTCGCTACGCTGCTATTTCTCAGGTAAGTTTCCATATACATAGGATGTGGAAACACACATAGCTCTCTTGATTTTAAGTTCTGTGCACGAACAATGTGTAAATTTTTCACAGTATCAAGTTAAATTTACCTACAATAGTAGGTAACTTTCATCGTACGTGTGATATGGTAACATGTAAATAAGAGTAATGACCTGCTATTACCAGTAAAAAATTACACTAGTGGTATAATTTTAAGCTTTCTACACGATAAATGGCTTAAGTTTCTTGTTCATTCTTGTAGGACAATGGGTTGGTACCCATAGTTGAGCCAGAGATCTTACTTGATGGTGAACACAACATTGATAGGACCTTTGAAGTTGCCAAGCAGGTGTGGGCTGAAGTTTTCTTCTACCTTGCCCAGAACAATGTCATGTTTGAAGGTATCTTGTTGAAGCCCAGCATGGTCACCCCTGGAGCAGAGTGCAAGGAGAGGGCCAGCCCACAGCAAGTTGCTGACTACACCCTCAATCTCCTCCGCCAAAGAATCCCTCCTGCTGTCCCGGGAATCATGGCAAGTATCTACATATCTGCTAGATCAAATATTTTTCCATAATTCCAAGAACTTGACTGATAATCTTTTTCATGATTTACAATACACAGTTTTTGTCTGGTGGACAATCTGAAGTTGAGGCAACTCTTAACTTGAATGCCATGAACCAAAGTGCCAACCCATGGCACGTGTCGTTCTCATACGCCAGAGCCCTTCAGAACACATGCCTCAAGACTTGGAGTGGAAGACCAGAAAATGTGAAGGCAGCTCAGGATGCTTTGCTTGTTAGAGCAAAGGCCAACTCTCTTGCCCAGCTAGGGAAATACACTGGTGAAGGTGAGTCCGACGAGGCCAAGGAGGGAATGTTCGTGAAGGGATATGTCTATTAAGTGTCTACCAAAATCTATAGACATGTGATGATGAATGAAGCATGTAATGTAGCCAAATCGAACTGCGTAAATGCTTATAGCTGCTCCTCAAGACTATTTTGTTCATATACCGTGTGCTTTTAGCAATTTATTACATTCATCCCGCTCGGTTGGTTTATATTCTCCTTCAAGTTAAAATCAATCCTAGTGTAAGAGAAGAAATAACTCTCTACTTCTAAGACACATAAAGGCAGAGGATCGATCATGTTTTAAAACCAGGAATCGAAAATTACTGCTATTTAGGATAGGCCTGTCCGACCAAATGAGGACTGAATGACAAATCTGACTCTTATTAATGTAAAAAAGGGATATTACTAACTTCAAATTTTGATATACTATCATTACTCAATTTCAATCAAAAGATACATCAAGTCTGACATTTTACCTGAATTGATAAAGGTTTCAGCCTCCTCTTAAGCTGAAAATTCGACCTCAGTATTGTTGGCATTGTTAGCAGATTTCACCAATGTTAGTCCCATACCTTCGAATGATGATGTTTTTTCATGAAAGATATTGCTTGAAAAGTTGTGAACTTAACTTTCAACGAGACAATTAGAAACAGAATTTGCAGATATACGAAGTAAATTTCCAAACTTAGAATGAGAGTATTTCTCAAGGATTGTATCCTGATTCCTGGAGAATACTTGCCTTTGACCCAAATAGCAAATGATGAGTTGAGGAAAGCAACGAGTATGATGATTCTTCAGGAAAGATATGACATATCTATTGCTCATTAGTGGTGTTACCAATTGTCTTGTGACGATAATCAAGTTGTGTATGGTATTGAGCTGAAGGGTTTTGGAAGTTTAATCATCCAGAGAATTAAGATGAACTCTGGTTTGTGAAGCAGAGTAGGTTACTACCCAATCAAAAGAGGTTCAAAAGCCACATCATATGGATACTTTGTCAATTCAAGATTGCCAGATTTCAAAAATATCCTTATCTATGTAATACCTGTTGTCCTTTCTGTCCTACTTTTATTATGCAATAGGAAAAAGATGATAATGAGAAATAATCTGACTTCTGTGCTGGGAGTTAAGCAAAGGAAATAGTCGAAGCGTAATGATCCTTGTAGAACCCTTATAGCATATTGCAAAGAAGTACTAATGGGAAGTGCTAAAGACTTGGGAGCATATAACGAGAGAAGGCAACACATGTGCTGACTTTCTTGCCACACAGGATCATGTAGGTCTCCTTCATCCGTCTCTAAATAGAAAATTTTTAAAGAACCATAATACAAGTGCAAGAAACCATAAAAATAATCATAACTTCAGTTACATCAACTACTTTCAGCAGGCAGTTTCTACAATGTTGTCTTAATGGCAAAACTAAATCCTAAAGGAAAAAATGATCATGAGACTGGCAAAAACTCATAGCATTCAGAACTTGCGCTTTATCTTACACTAGTTGCCAAAGGTTGTTCGATTACTAATCTGGGCTACTGAGCTTCATTCATATGCACAAAGGTGGAACAGGCGTGCCACATGAGGTCTATTTGACGCCTCCTAACATTTGCTCATAAAATATGTAGCCTGGAACAATCCCTGAAGATGATTACTCCTGTTGAGGGAAAACGAAAAATCAGTTAAAATTAATGCTTAGAAACTTAAATAGGAAAATATTATTGGATCAACCTTTTTAAGAACAATCTGTCAAGTTTTTCTTTTTTTCCCCCTATAAGTTCTGCACAGCAGAAATGTGCTGTGAATATATTTATTGTAGAATCATTCTAGTTGGTTCCGCATATAGTTGACAGTGTTAACATCAACTCAAGCAGGATCCTTCTATTCAAATTAACAAGAAAACATAAGACTGAGAAAAACACATCTCTTCAGCAGACATTTCAGCAACCTCCATCTAGTTCCGAAAGGATTTCAATTTCCAGATTACGAATAAAGTCATCTGTTCTACTTACTAAAAGGGAGAAGTAGAAGAAGGGACATGAATTGATGAAACTGGAAGAAAATTATCTCCATTACTTCACAACATAGACCACAGGCTCATTGGTTTTCAGACAGTTCAGTTCATATGATAAATATTTAGCATTCAAACGAAAAAAGAGAATGTGAAGACTCTGCACTATATCAAATTGAAATTAGTGATAAAATATAGAAAAGTTATTCCGAGATATATTACAATTGGCTAACCTGATTAGATGCCTGACCATGAAAACGACTTGGCTTCACATTCAAGTCGATCATTTTTTCCTTCTTGCCACGCCCATCTGCAGTCCCATCTGAAACTAGGACAGGAGAGACCCTGTGATTTTGTTGATTGTCTTCAACCATTGGCTTTGGTGAGTGACTATATTCCCTCTTGTTTTCACCAGGATCTGATGTCTTCCTGGCTAATTCCTCTGTAGGCCCAGACTTGTCTCCTAGAAACTATATGAGGAAAACAAATAAAAAAATGACCTTATATGTAACACATTGCACATATCAAGAGTAGCATGTAACTCATACAACGGAATACCAACCTCGACCTTCTGCCTCAACATGAGATATCTACTGTGTGTTCGTTTAGCTCCAACATGTACCATCATGTCACATTGCAGACAGAGAGAACTTCCATCAATCTCACAGTAAAAGAATGCTTCACGTGTAATGCAAAGGAAATTACCGATAGTTAGTTCA
Source organism: Solanum dulcamara (assembly GCF_947179165.1). Lineage (NCBI taxonomy): Eukaryota > Viridiplantae > Streptophyta > Magnoliopsida > Solanales > Solanaceae > Solanum > Solanum dulcamara. The sequence continues at coordinate 53,394,547 of NC_077247.1, read as the reverse complement.
CTTTGCAGGCCCTCTTTTGTAGGGCAAGATTACAAAATAACATGAAAGGAATCAAAAGAAGAAACTAAATAACTGAAGAGAAAAATGTACTTTAAGCTTGACTAACCAGGTGAGTTTTCACATATGTCGCAACGAGGAACATCATTGGGCTTAGCAAGTCCAACCCTCACATGTCTACTAGCAAGCTTGTTACACATATGAACCTATGGACTAAATTTGAATATGATTAGAAGTGTCCACAAGAATGAAAACATCAAAAGTCTCTTAGTGAGATTGTCAATATTAGCTGGTTAAACCAATAAAAAAGTTGGTTCAGATGGCATTCCAATAGATTTGGCCTTTCATGCTCCAGATCAGAAATAAGAGTATTGAAGATATAATTTAAGAAGATTGAAGTGTATTTTCTCTAACAACGTCAGCTTTTGGATGAGGTGATCACATAATTCACACGTGTAGGGATGTTCATGATATTAAGTAAATAGAAGTGTATCCTCTCTAATACCACAAACTTTTAGATAAGGTGATCACATAATTCAACAACTTGGAATATCTGAAACATTAGAAACTTCCAACATATACAGATATATAATATCCTCTCTAAAGGTTAAGAAAAAAATTATTACTATTAACATAAACGAAGATGAACCGATGAAACTAGAAACAAAGAGAAGGAAGCAATAATTCCCAGAATTCAATTAGGAATACTGAAGACATGTCAATTTGTATAACAGGTCAGCATGATTTTTGATGATTAAAAGAAAGGATGCCCTATGTGGGCAAGACTTACGAAAAGCAACATGATCTCTCTATTCTAAACTGACTCAAACGATGCACAAGCCTGAGCAGGCCAAGTGAATTCAAGACTGTCTGATGTTACACAGCCAAGTAACCGCGCGTACAACCAAGTCCGAAAACCATATTACTTTAAATACACACATAATCTCACTTATCAAAAGAGAAAACACATAATCTCAGGCAATATTAGTCCTAATTAGCACCATCCTATACTTGTAGCATATATTAATTATGTTCAATATATGCAATTTGCAACTCAGTATACAAATGAGGTCATTTCTCTGTTCTTCCCTTCCTTTTTCCACATATAAGTTGATTTAACAATAAATTCTTAAAACTGAACACATTCTTGTCAGCTCAACAAACCAAAACACAAAAACATATTTTCAAGAAAAATAAATGGAAAAGTTTGATTCAAGTAGAGAGTAAAATTAGACCTTTTCGTCACAAGCACGGCAAAGGGCAGCCTCATCTGCAGCACAGAAAAGAATGGCTGCAGCACTTTCACAAACGTCACAAAGTGTCCGCATAATTCATTTCTGCCACAACTCACCCAATAATAACGCTATATAAAGCCTCATATTATTAGCTAGATTCCTTCAAGTATACTCTTTATCAAGAAAGCTTCAATTTTTTATTTTTATTTTTAACAAAAAACAAGTACTCTATTTAGACAAAACAAACCCCCTAAGACTGGAACTTGTCAAGCCTCAAAAAAGATGAATAGTACAGAAGTTTGAGACAATGCAGGATACAACTCACCAACCAACTCATTTATATTGACCAAAAAAAGACAATTATTTTTCATACAACCAAAGGTCTTGGTAGGATCCTTCCTTCCTAAACCATTCCTTCGAGATTTGTGAATGGATAAAATTCTGTTAAAAAGAATTTATTTAGTACAAATTTAGATTAGTGGAGCATTAATATAAAAAATAAAAAGTTATTCTTTATTGTTATTTATGTTAGTAAATATTCTTTTCATTCACTTCTTCTCCGTCGCTATTTTAAGAATAGATTTTTATTAAATACTTGTCACTTGTAAGTTTTAACCTATAAGAAAAGATAAAAAAAAATTCTATTTTATCCTCTAAATTACTTATTTTATAATTTATAATAAAATATTTATATTAAATATTATTTTTTAAGAAACGTGCGAAATTTAAAATGAATGTGTAAGGTGAACGGAGAGAGTATTTTTGTGGGTGTTGATGAAGGTTGGACTAATTGATAGTAAGTTAAGATATTTTTTTTCTTATTGACTGGGGTTTAGAAAATCAGACCATAAATAGCACCATGATCTATTAAGGGAAAATTTTAAAAAAAATATATAAAAAGCCTAAAAAGAAAAATATATACTGGCATCAACATTCAATACAAGGAATACACGAGAGCCACAAGATTAAAGAGGGTGGCCATGAAAATTCCAATTGGAGAAATATGAACCACCAGTTACATATCTTAGACCTGCCCCATCAAATTTAATATTTTAATGAGTCTTGTCTTTTCAGTTATTGCTTCTCCATTTTCATCATTTTGGATTTTATTTTAATGTATAAGCCACCCTCTGAGGTCTGTGATTACGCCACGTGCCCTTTTATGTCTTTTCATTTTCAACTAACCGTACGTGAATTTTGTTTTTGCATCCCAATGATTTGTCGATTGATCAAAGTTTGGTCCGCTAATGCTTCTAATTTTGTCAAGTTTTTTCACGTGGCTCCTACTAGGCTACTACTCACGATATTCATACTTAATTAATTTCCCTGTCGGTTAACAGTTCGCTTGGACATGATTTTATTAAACGAAAAATGGTTAAATGGGAGCTCCCCAAAAAGGAGTTTAAAATACCACTTTTTGTTCAAATATCACAATTTTTATATTCAGATGCCCACTTAGTTATTTTGATTAGTGATAGCGTAATTAGCTTCGAAAGCTCCACTGTAGTAAAAAAGAATGAAATTCGATCGATCGAGAATATCATTATCTGAATACAATATTAAAATATTTAATGTAATTTCATAAGTAAAGTAGGTAAAAAAGTGGAGTGTATAAAATCTAAATCCCGTCTTGTAAATGTAGAGATTATTTTCGATAAACTCTCAACTCAAATAAAAGTATATAAAAAATAAGCATGTAAAACAAATACAATAAGAAAGAAGTTATGCTGAAAATTGAAGAAGAGATCACTTATTATGAATATTTACTTAATTTGTAATTAGTTTCTCAAGTAATTTATAATATATTTTTTTCTTATTTTGTTAATGTACTTAAGCTAAACCCGATCATTCTAGTTTCATCTATTAAAGTTTGGATTGTTGTGAAGCAAGCTAAGACATAACTCATAAGGGTCTCAAATATATATGCATTAATGGCTCATCCTAAGTGGGCAACTAAAACATCATGAAAGAGGCAATAAGCTCACAATGTTACAAATATGTTGTTGTTGTCTGTTGTTGGGTTTCAACACCCCCTAGTCCCACACCCCTTCCGACCCAAAAGACTTTGGGTTGTACATTGAAATTAAACTGGCGGGTTTAGAAAGTTTCAATCATATTTCTTGGATGCATTACTTTAAACTTGCCCAATTCCTCACTTTTTAAGATGGTGTGAAGTGTAAACTATATATATACAAATGTAATCGCAGTTTTAGTTGCAAAAAACAGAAGAAGAAAAAGTTAATCACATATTATAAGCAACAAATCCATTTGAAAATAAATAAATATATATAATTGCACATATTCAAACTATATATAGTTTGAAAATAAAATTACATCAATTATTCAAGCTTTAGCTTGTGTAGGTAGCCAGGCAAACTTAAACATACGAACTTGTGGAAAAGCCACTTAATTAAACAAATGATAAGAATTTTATCAATCACACACATATTTCAAACTAGTATTCATGTTTAGAAAGAAAAGTTGAGCATGTTCATGCTTAAGTTCTCCATCATCTCATTCTCCATGAAACCACAGCCATAATTGGGGGCTATCATTTTGTTATAATAGCTGTGGGGCTTGAGTGGGCAGCTTGAAGAGATAGGCAGGATTGGAAGATTGTCACAGTTGCATATTTCAATCATGTAGCCATCAGGGTCATGGAAAAACACTTGATCCACCTTCATCCCTTCTTCCTCCACAACTGCAGTCACGTACCTCATTCCCATTTCCTCCAACCTCCTCTTCACCACCACAACATCACTACACTGCTAATTGCAATTCCATATATATAGTGTACACATGTTAGAAAATCGGAACAATTGAAACAACTACTTCAAATTAAGTTCCGTTTAAGAACAAATCTAGAGACAGGTCCAAGACATTAGAATGTGATAACATTAACTCAATTGCTGCTAAAAAAAATGATCGTCACTAAATGTCTCTTTTGTTGTAGTGTTATAGTGAGCGTTTCTTTTTTTTTTTCCCCGGAAATTATGGGTTCATATAATTTAGCACATTGAAATTTTGTAGTGTTAATTGTTTGATTCGGCTAAACACATATTACATGATCATCTGCCTCTGATTTAAGGATGAAAGTTAATTTACCTGGAAGGAAATGTGGTTATCCTTGGGATTAATGGGTCGAGGTTCATTGATGGCATCGTAATCCTCCATATCATTGTTCTCAAGCAAGTGAATACCGACTCCATAGTTGTACAACCTTACCAAAAAAAAGGTTACAAAATAAATTAAAGTTATTGTGTAGGAGTATACTAGTAATTATAGGAGTAGTATATGGACATGCATGTTTTAGTAGAATTCTCTCATGATAAACAAGTAAGGCTGAATGCATATGAGACTACTTAAAGTTATTAGAATTTTTTATCAGACACCTGAATTAAGGATACAATTTATTGGACACCTAAACTCTTTCAAATTTAAAATGTACCAGTTTAAGTGATTGAAATGGGTGCACAACAAGATTAGATTTTGTGTTGACGTAGATCAATTAATATACTTGTATTAAAACACAAAGCATGCATATGTTTGCGTTGAATTACCAGGCTCCATGGAAGTTGAAAGAAGAAGGGCGTTTAACAAGGCAAAAGCCCAAGACATCTTCGTAGAAGCGCACAGAATTCCACACATCTTTCACCAACAAGGACACATGGTTTAGTGAAAGAAGAGGCAGTGCTTCGCAGCTGCTCACTTCCTCAATCTCCACTATCATCTTTTCTTCCTCGATCGATCGATAGATATATTATTATTTTTTTGGCTAATTAATATTGGTTTTTTCTTTTCCTCTTGTTATGTCTAGCTAGGAAGATTGGCTTATTTATAACTGCATAAAGGGAGACTTGGATAAAGCACGTATTACTTACAATTGGCAAATGAAGATTTGTGAACTTTCCTAGAAAGTTCTTATTGTTGGAGTGTAAGTATAGGATAACGATGTACCGTTTAGAATCTTCTTATAGTAAGAGGGATCGGAGTTGTGTAAAAATGGAAGCAACCTGTTTTTCATTTTGCCAGACCAACGCGTACTGTGGCAAATATCGGTCTAGCCCAGGCCGATCGAATGGGTCAAAATATATTTCAAGTCTACTAAATTTCACCTCTTTAGCAGTTTAAGTTTTTAAATGAGATTTTGAAATCTAAATATGATGAGTGTCGCGGACTGCGGTTTGATACTTCCAAAATAGTTAGATTGGCTTTCCGACAAGTAATTAGATTTGTCACGGAGTACGGTTTTGATAATTATATTGGGTGTTCCATAATCCAAGAAACTTCTTCGATGCTTCTGCGTTCTGCCAATTCTTTGTCTAGTCTCTTTTACTCTTGAACATACTCCAAATGCGTGGGATTTTTACATCTATAAGAGGTACACAATTCCATGATCTTTGAAGATGTGCTGACAATTTAAAAACAGAGGGTAAATCAAAAATAATCTTTCATATCTTCACAAGATCTGCGTATACATCATTTTTTTCAAACCTTATTTATGAGATTACACTGAAAATGTTGTTGTACTTTTAGAAGCGGGATGTATCAATTTCTAGGTTAGAGATAATTAACTAAGGTACGTATATTGACTACAAAGCAACCAGAAGAGATCTCCTTCATCAAATGCGTATGATACCTATTTCTAGCACGATGGAGAAAAACTGAGAATTAATTCTGTTGGAATGAACATCAATTTAGTGAAGGGAAAAGAATTAAAGTTTCCATTGAACTTGTTCCAAAAAGTCAGTTACACGCATAAACGGTGACCTATTACACATATTTACTACTTAAAAAGTGAATTTAGTACCACTCGGACATGTGTAACACCACTCTCACAATATGTGATGTATTACACTCGCTGTCACATTGGCGCTACGTATCGCCACGTTAGAAATTATAATTTTTTATATCCTTTTTATTTTCTTTCTTTATTAATTAACTTTTTTTTTTGCTAACTCTATTTTACACAAATTGATCCTTAATTAATTATTGAATCAACAACAAATGCACCTTTCTTGGAAGCTAAACTTGAAATCTCCGATAGCTTTTGATGACCTACCATCACGCATAACAAAAAAGTAAAAAAGTTGAAACTGTAACCCTTTATTTATCTTGAGAAATTTGAAAAGAATTGAGGGAAGATTAAAGCAAAAATTAAGAATGAAGCTTACATGAAATTGAATCACCAAGAAGAAAAAGAACAAGAGAACAAGATTGTACTTGAAAGTGACAAGATATCCAATTATTTTCATTATAAGAGAAGGTAAAAAAACTGTCAAAATTGAAATATTTTTACAGGGCATCTAAATTTTGAAACAAAAATTTAAAATTTAGATGTACCTACTATGATTGTGGAGAAGAGCATGAAAAATTGTCATTTCACCGGAGAAGGGAGCAGTAAGATAGGGAGAAGTTGTTAGGTTTCAAATCTTTCAAAATTAGCAAAAATAAAAAAAGAATTTTTATTTTTATTATTCGATTTATTTGGATTAATCATACATAAAATTAACCTAATTGCGAATAAAAAAATTGTGCTTTGAGATTGTGATGAAAAATAAAGAATGAAGAAGAAGACGATAATGGGTGGGGTGTGAAGGAGTGGAGGAGGACGGGATGTGAAGAAGAAGAGATGTGGGGGTGGGAGGGTGTAAGGAGGATTTTATTTTTTTATTTTTATTTACTTTAATATTTTTGAGGCGCATATTTTTTAATTTTTTGCTACATCAATTTTAAGGGCTAAATAAATTCATTTGTAAGTAGTAAAGTATGTAATCGATTGTTATGATGATAGTTTAAACGTACAACTTACTTTTCGAGATAAATTCAAAAAAGAAATATTTGTCTTTTCCCATTTAGTGAATAAAACATGTAACTGGAAGGGCCATATTGTTTGAAAGCATCAACATGGTAAGATTAAGTTGCGGAGCGAGAACAACGATTGGGTACATGTTAACACAGTGGAAGAATCATTGAACTCATCACCCAAGAGAATTATATTTCTCCCAAATCAAACTTCAATTCTCTAGGAAATGAAGTTAGCATCCCACAAACTAATCCATTTTAATAATTTACTCTACACATATTCAATAGTCACATTATTAGCCTAACGCTCCTTACGCATCAACGATTCACTTGCACTAGGGAACTACATATATAGAGCTTATTGCTGCAAAATGAACAGCCTTCCAAAGTCGAATAAAGTAGGGAAAATGGTCTGAAATATACTTGAACTTTGACGAAAATTATTACAACAATCCTAAATTTTGGGTGGGTCCTATTAACCCCCCCCCCCACACACACACTCTATTTAATAGTATATTTTAAAGGTTTATTCGTGCCCAGCTAATACATTTGGACATTTAGATAAATTAAAAAATCAAAAAGAAAAATTTGTATTATTTAATAAACAATTGCCTACCTTTCCTCTTCCCCAAATCTTTTTCATCTACCAAATTCGACCATGGACCTTTTTTAAAAGGGAAAAATTTCTGCCTGGATTATTATTGGACCAAGAAGTTTTCAAAGGGAGAAACAAACCATGAAAGTATGTACTTCCTTATTCAACTTTGGATCATCCTTGTCAAAATAAATGTTATTCAAATCGAATTTCACCTCTTCCATAACTAACTTAATTAAAAAAATCAGAAATTAGAAGCCCAATTAAAAATCAAACAAACAAGACAAACAAAACAATCAAAAATTAAAGAGAATAATTCATTAAAGCTTACCTCTTTGAGCTATAATGGTGATTTGTGTTTGAGTGAACAATGGCTAAGGGAAAGAAGAATTAGGTAAAGACGTAAAAACAAATGGGTCTAAATTAATGAATCTTATTACAAAAAAGAATATTACAAAATAAATTTCACCTTTATTGATACGTAGCAGTTAATGATAGGCTCATAAAGTATTATTTTGTGCCCTACGCGTCCGTCGTACACGTATTCACACACTGATCCAGCTGGTCAAGTAAGAATATATATTTAAAATATACTATTAAATAGTGCAGTGAAGTAATAGAACCCCCAAAATTTGAAATTGTTACAATAATTTTCGTCAAAATTTAAATATATTTTAGACTATTTTCCAATAAAGTATATAATTAAGTTTATACTACGTACAAGAATCCTCAATGCCCTTGTATGGATCAAGGTGGAACACGTTAGTGAACGGTCGTGTGCGGTGCACATAGAACGTGACCAAACTATTTAATAAAGTTCCCATTAAGACCTTTGCCTTAAATTTGAAATTTTCTTGATCAATTAATAGTGCACGCAAAATTAATATTTTTTCTGTTCTAATTTATATGTCTTATTTTATTTTTTTAGTTAATCTTAAAATGAACGATATATTTTTATATTTAGCAATAATTTAATTTTAAAATACTCATTTTTTTTAATAAAACAATTTCTAGCCACCAAAATATTTATGACTCAATTTAAATCATAAATTTTAATAACAACAAATTATTTGTTAAATTGTTGTAGCGATTCTCCACAAAGTTTCTACTAATTTTAATTATCTAAAATTTGAAGTTATGCTCGACTAATTTAAATATTCAAAGCTCCAATTATATGATAGTAACTCTTATTAATAAGTAGAGGGATCTCAACAATACAGACTAAACTGCATTTGGTGTAAGTAATAAATTTTACACGGTGATTAAGCAATCGTTAATACATTAGAAAATTTTATTATTTTGCTCTTTGTTTATATCAATGCAGTATATATAGAGTATAAAAATAACTAGTATTGAGAATTGCTTAGCTTCAAAATGTCATATTAATTGTAGGAATAAAATAATAATAAAAAAATTAATTCTATATTAATTTAATAAGTGATCAAGTAATACGAATAAAAATTGACGACGGAGGTAGTATTAGAGACTGAATTCTACTAATGCTATTTCAATTCAATTGCGTGTTGTTTATTAATCGTATCCCCAAAACTATAGACACCTAGTTTTTTTTAATTACAGGAAATGAGCAGCATTTAAAATTACACGTAGTATATCATATGGTTTGCTCTTTAATTTCCCCTATTCGCCATGTCAAGGTTAACACATTTTGCCTTTTTCCTCTACTTGTTTAGTTCTATGTTTTTATTGGTGAATGGAACTCTTTGCTCAATAAGTCGCAAGGTTTCTCTAGGCTTTTTTGGATTTTTCTTCTTCTGTTTTTGTCACGAAGGTTTTTAACTGCTGTAAGTAAAACTCAATGTTTCCTCCTCTTTTTTTTTTTCTTGTATTTAGGGGCCCATGGGTCTATTTTGAAGCATTAGCGTACAAATTTTGCACTAGGGCATTTTTGTTCTGCATAGGAAAACTAACATTCAGGTTTCACTGTGTAGTCATTCCAATTAGTATCATTTTTCTTGAAACAATATTTAGTTGCACATATCAAAAGAGGGAATTATTTTTAGAGTGAAACGGTCACTGATTTTATATTTTGCATCTCCTAAGTTGTCCTGTGCTTCAAATGCAGAATCTTTGCAGTTGGTAAAACTAAGGGACTTGGACAATCCTTATGCAGAAATCAGACCACTATCTCCTCAGAACAAGCGAGAAAATTAGAACTTATTGGTTATGGGGTATGTTCTCCTAGATGTAGATTTTATGGGCAATATGTATCGAACACTACGGGACATGCTTCATCCATAGCACATAGAATGCGTAATACTTTCCATGGGAGTTATTCAGTGACTTCACGGGGAACGGCTGTAAGAAATCATGCACAAATTACTTGGAAGACGCTATCAAGTAAATCTTTCCATGAAGGACAAACATTTATTAGCTTAAGTCGATTTGCACAAGCACTTAGCTTGGCATTGAGCAGGTCTTATGTGATTCTCCCTAGTTTTCTTCCCTTGACATATGGAAGAAATATAGCACTGGCACAAGCACCAACAGACTTGGAGTACGGTCGCCCAAGGACTAGCTTCTACAGGCATGCTGAAGACGGACATTTTTTGGTCACCTCATTGTTGCATTCCATATTTGAAGGTTTTGTCCTGCTGTTGAGAGCCTTTTATTTGGGGATACTCTTTTCTCCTAGCATTGTAATGGCCCCATTTGCTGATGCATTTGGACCTTCTTTCAGGAAACTGTGGCTTCAGGTAGTCCGTAGCACACTCGAAAGAGCAGGTCCTGCATTTATCAAATGGGGCCAGTGGGCAGCTACACGGCCTGATCTTTTCTCTAAAGATTTGTGTACTGAGCTATCAAAGCTTCACACAAAAGCTCCTGAACATAGCTTTGCTTACACGAAAAAGGCAATCAAAAAAGCATTTGGTCGAGAGATTTCTGAAATATTTGATAAATTTGAGGAGAAACCTCTGGCATCTGGAAGTATTGCTCAAGTGCATAGGGCTTCCTTGTTGTATCCATACCATGGTCGGCAGATCAAGCCTATAGTGGTGGCTGTGAAAGTTAGGCATCCTGGAGTAGGTGAATCAATAAGACGAGATTTCGAGATTATTAATCTAGTCTCTAAGATATCAAAGTGCATTCCTAAACTTAAGTGGTTAAGGTTGGATGAAAGCGTCCAGCAATTTGCTGTTTTTATGATGTCTCAAGTTGATCTTGCTAGGGAAGCTGCACATTTAAGCCGCTTCATCTATAATTTCCGTAGATGGAAGGATGTCTCTTTTCCAAAGCCTGTCTATCCCCTAGTGCATCCTGCAGTATTGGTGGAGACTTTTGAACAAGGGGAGTGTGTTTCATATTATGTTGATGAGCTTGAAGGCCATGAAAGACTTAAAAGTGCACTTGCTCATATTGGGACCCATGCTCTTCTAAAGATGCTTTTGGTAATATTCTCTTTATCTATAATGTGTGTGTTTGTATGTGTGTGTGTGTGTAGATTAAGAAAATGTCTTTGTGTTAATTTGTCTGAATTTGTGTATAAAGGACCACATTTAATGTAAATGTGAAAATCAGGATATACTTTTATGGAGTTGAACTTCTACAAATCCTATTGGTATTATTATTTTTATATATGTGTGCGTGTGTGGATAGATTTTAATTAAGAAAATGTTTTTATATTAATTTGTCTAAATTTGAGTATAAAGCACAAATATTAATGCAAGTGTGTGACTTGAAATATACTATTAATGGAATGAAAAGGTCTAATGCTATACAAAATTGACACTACATTAGATGTTCTTGTTCCCTATCAAGCTATAAAAGCAAATGTGTTAGTGCAAAATTTGAACAAAAACGTGGAGCATGTATTCCAAGAAAAGCTTTAGTTATGCCTAATGTTGTTCGGCCAATATTGGGATGCATGGAAGTTCTTGTTTCTTCTTTTGGTTAGTATTTTGTATGGAATTTTCTTTTCTATAATTGCTTATTAGCTGTTACTCCCTTAAAACGAAAATATTACTGCTGTATTCTTCTTTTTCACTTGTTGAAACGTTGTCTTGGATATACTATAGATTTGTTGATTTTCTGAGTAATTGATGATATATTGGCCTTGAATACTGTGCAGAAACTGCACTCTTATCGAAGTTAAAGCAGTGACTAGTAATAAAATAAGTATTCAAATGCATTACTTTGTCATAATCACCACTCTCTTTATGGCTGTTTTTTACTGCTACTTCTGTTCTAGTGTTTTAACTGTAAATAAGTAATGAAAAGAAGCCTTCCTATGACATTTGCTTGGTTGCTTGCTTTCTTTTTATATAGTCTATTTCAATAATGTCTAGAACTTGTGATATGGCATTGGAGAGGAGATTAAGGAGTCTAAAAAGTGTTTAGATGGATTAGAACAATCTAATTCTCTATGTTATGTATTGAAATCACTATATTTTACTTGCTCTTAAATCTTCTTCTTTTTTTTTCACTGCTCATATAATGCCCCTTTCCCCATTTCAGGTGGATAACTTTATTCATGCTGACATGCATCCTGGAAATATTCTTGTTCGGGTAACCCAAAGCAAGTCATCTCGGAAACGAATCTTCAAATCAAAGCCTCATGTTGTTTTCCTTGATGTAGGCATGACCGCTGAACTTACTAACAATGATCGGATAATATTATTGGAGTTCTTTAAGGCAATTGCTCATCGAGATGGACAGACTGTAGCAGAGTGCACTTTGCGATTGTCAAAGAAACAGAATTGCCCTAATCCAGAAGCCTTCATTAAGGTTTAGTTCGATGCATCTTAAATGGATTGTTTCAAAACTTGCTTTGACTGTTCTTAATTATCTTCTCCAATGGAGCTAACATATTTTGATCCCTTGAATTTTTTTACTATATTCTACTTATGCAAAGAAAAAAATTGGACTCGGGTTCAAATCCAACAGAGACAAAAATAGTAGGTGATTTCTTTTTACCTGTTCTAGCTTTGGTGGACAGAGTTACCCGATAGTTGTTGCTGGTGGGAGGTGGCATGTATCCCTCGGAATTAGTTGAGGCGCGCGCAAGCTGTCCCAAACACCACGGTTATTAAAAGAAAATGGACATCATATGTAGTAAAAACAACCTATTGAGCTAGCTACTTATCCTCATTAAACTAGTGAACTAGTAACTTGAAATCCATTAGTGAACTATCCTTCTACCCAAATTGACTGTCAGGCTGACTTCTTGGGTGGTTTGGAAAAAAGGTTTAGTGTTTTGTTTCTGAAGTTGCGAATATAGATTGTGAGAAGATGGAAAAAGAATATGAAAATATTGCATCATATGTTATTGACATTTTGAAGATGTAATTTTCCGTTTAAAGGAGGTAAAAAATTTCAGGACATTCTATAATGGGAAGTAGATCAAACAAAAAGTAGGATGGAGGACTAATATATTTTTTCCCCAATCTCCTCCGCTCCTCCTATCCGTCACCACTGGACAGAAAGTTTAAAAGAAAAATAGTTGAAATGAAAGAGAAAAGGCAATGATGAAAACTAGGTGCTTGAGTTCCTTATATTGATATCAATATGCATCACTAGCTTTAGTGTTTTGGTTATTAATGAGATTATATATAATCGGATCTACATTCTTCAAGTTGTTCAATCTTTCTACAAATTCTTGTTCATGAAATTCTGATTTATTATCTCTGTGGGTACAACTAATGTCTATGGCATGGAGAGTTAGTCCCATGATTTACGTTATATCTTTATGCTAAAAGACTTCGTAATTTTTTCTCATAAATGGAGGTGATGGATATATGCCTTAGTTCTTTACTGACGTCCTACAGGAAGTAAAGGAGTCATTTGATTTTTGGGGTACTCCAGAAGGTGATTTTGTCCACCCTGCTGACTGCATTGAACAACTCCTTGAGAAAGTTAGGCATCACAGAGTGAACATAGACGGCAACGTCTGCACTGTTATGATGACAACTTTAGTCCTTGAGGTAATTCTTCCTTTTTCGCAAACATGGCGTTCATGAGTAAGATGTGGAATTGATTAACCTGCATTATTTTTATATTCAAACATGTCGAAAGTACTTACTGATAAGTACCATAATCAGTCTGCTGAGTTGTGTTCAATAATCAAGTTTAAGATTTTTCTTCATTTGATGTTACTTATTGCCTTGTAGGGCTGGCAAAGAAAGCTTGATCCTGATTATGATGTTATGCATACCCTGCAGACACTGCTGCTCAAATCTGATTGGGCAGAATCTCTAACTTACACTATTGAAGGACTCATGGCCCCATGACAAGCTCTTCTAATTCTTCCTCCAACTGCAACATAACTACTTGTAAGTGTAGAACAAAGAATTGTATATTAGCCAATAGTTCAGTTTGGTTACAAGTTTTAACCATTTAAGCTAAGCCTGAGTGTAGAAAGCAGCCTTAGGAGGACTTTGTCCTGTACTTGTTGCTTTAGTCCAAAAATATTACAGCCACATGGATCTTATCTCATACATGTAGGAGTTTATAAGTAAAGAAGAATAAAAGATCATTCTTTGATTGTCATCTACTCTTGTATTGAACGTGTTTTATTATACATCTAAAGCCCTTTTCTTTGCCTGAATTGTCAAAAGTGAACCATGTGAACTCTAGAAATTTTGACTTCAGCACCGTTTTTGGAGGCAGTAAATTATTTATGATGTCGCTAAATATAAGATAAATTAGAAGAGTTTGAAGTTAAAAAACCCAATAAAAGAAAAGGTAATGACATGTTTCTTGAAAAGATGCAATCTTCAAGATCCAGTAAAGCTAAAGTTGACAAATTGTCCTCCATTTGAATTAAATACATCACAAAGCTGAAGCTAGCGAGATATCGTCGCAGCTTTGTCAAAAGAGTGTAATTAAAAAAGATAAACCACAAATAACAGAAAACTTATGTTAGAAATGTGATTCTTGTTTTTGTATTTATTTGTTTCTTTTCTTTTGGACACTTTAAGAATGCGTTCGAGTTATTAATAATAAATGTGTAGTCCAAAAATCTCAACGGTTTTATGCACTAAAGGTCTAGAACTAAACTTTCTGATGGGGTACACAAGTACCCAACATAGCATATGGCATACTTTTTAGAACATAATTCATAGCCCCCTTCAAATATAACAAAGTGCAAAGTAAACAAGACTATAAGGTGGGACTCAAATCTAATATTGATGCTCCAAGATCTCCTAACACTAAGTAAACACCTTCACACCACATGTTTTTGGTCATTAGATTTTGTGGCTTTGGTTCCATATACCCTTTGTTTTCTCGGTTCCTTTTTGGTCCACCTCTCCTGTCTTCTTTCAAATCGTGCATGAACCTAAAATATATTGTATTTCTGTTAATTGTAGATACAAATCAAATGTAAGTTTAATTGATCTTGCTATAGAATTGTCAAATATTAGAAAAATAGACGAATTTTAAATCGACTCCCTCATCTATACTCGTTTCAAACTTAAACAATTAAGCTTTTTGAGAGCATCATACTGATAATGTTCACTATGATCAATGCCATAACTACATTTGCCCTAGGGTTGAACCGAATTTCATTCATCAAAAAATTACCATATATATAATTAAGTACTACATCTTCTTATTTCTATCTATATAAATGATTGAATTACCTAAACACAATAAACCACTTATTTTTAATGAAATCCGTGCCTCACACTGATTGGGGAAGAGAAAAATACAAGCAAATTATAAATAAGTATATATTTAAATGTTTTGTGAATAGTTAGAATGATGAAGAATAGTTTGTTTACTGAATGCTCAAAATTAAAGTTGGAAAAAGAGAAAACCTTCTTTATTTAGAAACAAATAAAGAAAGTAGTGACAGGTAATAGATAAAAGCTACAAATAATGGGAAGTGGCCACATGCATGTGAATGGTCCTTTTGTTCATTGATTCATCTGAGCTGCATAATAATGAAGAGTAAGGAAGGAAATGATAAAACTTCTCTTTTCAAAGCACATGGCTTGTAATATTTTTTTTTCCCTTAGTCAAATAGGTGCCATCATCCTTACATACTCTACCAAGCTTTAATTTCTACTCACATCGTTTCTTTTTACTTATCACAATTATTTTTTGGAGAGTCAAATAAATAGAATTTTAATTATCATTTTAAAATATATTTATTTATTGAATTAATATGAAAAATTATAATTTATAATATTTTCGTATAGTTTTTAAATATTTAAAAATTTAAATTTTAAAATATTAATTTAATTAAATCTAATTTAATTTTAAAAATTAATCAAATTGACTTCGAATAATGCTAAGTTAAGAACTATTTTAAAGTGGAGGAAGTATTTCTCTGTATTCCCCCAACTTATGAAAATCAGAGAGGAACATAAAATATAAGGAATCGGACTCTATCAAATCATTCATTATTGGAAGAACAGAATATGACAAAATTGGAATAGGAGAATCATATTTAGGTTGATATAATAATAATTGAAGTTAAAATTTTATATACTGAAAGTTCTCTGAGCACATGCAATGAATCGTAGATAAGTCAAACAAAATTTTAATCCATAAAATAGTTTGATCAATGGACAATATTATTGTAGTAAAATTCTTAATGATAGAAGAATCAACAATATGTACCTTGGATTGTTGATACAACAGAAAATGCAAGACATGACCGCGACTCAACAAAAAAATTATCATTAAAAGATCAAGAAAATGAACATGAAAGCATTGTGTTATCCTATGAAGGCGTAGGGTGCATGGCAGCTCTTCATAGAGTTATGGAGATATATATGTTCTTACAAAATTTTGTTATAATATTTATAACGCTTTCGATTTAAGTAGGCAACAAATATACATCTACATGAATTAAATTATCGATCGACTTCCTGAAGAGTATCATAAGAATCCAAATTGAACATTAATTCACCTTGTAATTGCATAGGCTTTCGAGAACGTTTCTAACTCCTTCAAGGTTGACCGACTTTTTCCTTCCTCTCTGTCGCGAAGAAATAAGTTCTCTTTGTAGTGTTTTCAATATGATTTTTTTTTATGGTGTATTTATTCGATCGAAAATATGAGTCTATTTTGTACACTTTTACAAGTCGTTGAGGGGACTAATCTATACGTATATGATAAAATTATAATCATAGCATACAATACAATCCTAATTGAAATGCATACATTTATGTTATAAACTATATTAGAATGATAAGAAGAGATATATACATCCTAGATTGGCTATAGTTTAGTTATCATTATTTCTGGTATAGAAATTCCTATAAAAAACAGAAAATATCATACCTTTTTTTCTTACATTATCTTATCACTAAAAGATAATTACATAGTGTAACCATTCGTATAAAAGTTGGAATTGGATGCAGTAACCCGAAAAATAAAATATAAACAATTCTTATTACTCCTTACGTTCAAATTTATATAATACTATTTAATTGGACATGAAGTTGAAGATTTATTTTTTTTTAAAAAGGAAACTTATAATATAAAATAAATATTTGTGTGTTTATAAATTATCTTATAAAAAATAAAATAAAAATTTAAAGTTAAATTATCACAAAATATAAAAAGATATTATTCTTTTTGAAACTGATTAAAAAAAATATCACATAAATTGAGACAGAAAGATTAAATATACTTGTAGAGTCGTAATTGAAGAATTTTATGCTATTACTCAATAGATAAGGTAAATACAAATGATTAAGCAGTTTGCCTGCTCTGGAATAATAGGTTAAATCCAAATGATTAAGCATTTAATCTGCCTGCTATGGAATAATGACAGAAAGAATTTCGAAAGCCTTAAATTTTAATTTAAGCCATAAATACATAACTTAGTACTTAATGATAAGAGTGTAACAGATTGTCAGTCATTTGGCTCCACAGAGTTGGACTAAACAGGATCTTCTTCATCTGCCAGCATTCATTGTCTGCATATATATTTTTTCTCTTGGTTAGGTGAAAATATTGCATTAATTTATTTGGGCCCAACATAAACAGTGAAAATGATTTTTTAGCTTCTAATTAAGCACCTAAACTGCCTGTCTTTTATTTGTTGACTTGTAGTATATTGGTTTTTGTAGAGGTGTCCCATGCTTTTTTTATGAAAATGAATATAAAATATCAATGCAATAGGTAAGCACAAAATTTATTGCCCGGCCATTCAAGAAAAAAGTTACAATAATTTTGTTAATCAAGATTAGAAAAGATAAAAAGAAATAATTTGATATTTTAATGAATCTAAACCTGAGATCTCATTTCTCGACCCATTTTAGAACACTATCGAGCCAGAAAATCACTTTCTTTTTATTAGAAAATAATTTTATTTTGTTATTTCACTCAAAAGTCATTTAACTTAATTTTGCTATTTCGAATTTGCATAAAAGGTCACTTAAACAAAAAAGTGATATATTGATCTACTCCTTGATAATGTAACACTTAATTTTTTTAAGTAAAGAAAATATTAAAGACATTTTAGTCAAAAACCTTCTACCTCCCGTAAAATCTCTTTATATACTAAATAAATGTCCAAAAATTGACAAATATGTTTTGTTTAAGTTGGCCTTACTTGTCATTCACGAATTTAGTGCACTAGAATCAAACGAAAGATGAGATAGACTTAGAAGAATAAACATATGAAGCGTGCCTTTAAGATCTAAGTCAAAGCCCCACAATTTTTTTCTTTTTAAAAAAATCTATTTCCAATATCCTATAAATTTATACTATATTACATATAATAATAATAATAATAATAACATCTTGAGTATAATTTCATAAATAAGATTTGAAAAGGAAAAGATGTACACAGACTTGACCTCAATCTATTTGTGCATGTGGAGAGAAAAATATTTCCGATAGACCCTCGATTAAAACTAATAATAGTTTTTTCAAAAAATAATTTAAAAGAAATGCAAGAGTAAAAAATGATATTGATAAAAATATTGGGAAAAAAGTATTACTAGTATAAATATAGATAACCAAAATAAAAGAAAGACCGTGATAATAATGGTAGCGTAATATTATAATAAAAGATACATGTTTTTTGTATTTCTAGAATTTCTTTTTGAACTTAATTTTTTGCTTGGCATTGCTTCTACAACTAACCAAAAGTTGACATTTACGCTGATAAAGACTGTTCATCTTTAATGTCACCCTATCTTTCTTTAATTCAAATTCAAACAAGAAAAACTAGTTCGTTTATTTATTTATTTATTTAATTCAAATTCAAGCTAGTTATTTTATTTATTTTTAGTAAAATAAATTTAGGCATAAATTTCAATTTAGAGACCATTCTTATCTAATCAAATGGTCAGTTCACCGAATTGATTGAGTCAAGGCGAAAAGTAATTTAATTGAAATGGAAGAAAATTAATTAATTTTTGGTAACCTGTTACAATGAGATCTAACATGTATAACAACAATTAACCAACTATTAGTTGATGTTTAATGAAAGAAAATATGTCATTAAATTAGTTAAGCTGTTGTTGGATCTGGTTGTTAAGTTCGCAATTAAATTAGAAAAGAAAAGTTCCAACACAACCAAATATTAAATAAATGAATTGTACGGAAATCTTATTAATAACCCAGTTGGTTGCCTATTTAAATTTTTTTTTTTGCTGATGAATGTTCGATTTCCCCTTTTCCAACCCTCAATTTAATATTTTATTTTAATTATTTTTTTTACGAAATACAAAGGAAACTGAAATAATATAGACCCAATTTTGTTCATTTTAAATTCATTTTTTTAAAAAAAATTCTACTTATATTCAAATAGTTATTATAATACTGTTTACGTTCTGTCTCTTTTATTCTTTTCTCTAGATTCATATTCCAAAGAGTGGAGAAACTTAACAGAGATTTTGTCAAATGGGCGGTGTTTATTTTTCATTAAAAGTTTAAAACTATCAAATCAACTTTTCCTGAAAACGACTCCCTGACGGAGGAAGAATTCCACCTTTTCCAAGGTGTAAATAAAATAACAAACAAACAAAAACATTAACAAAAGGAAGAAAGAAAATATATATTGTTTATTTCTATTCTTCAATCTCAATCAGAGTGTTTTGCTTTCCTTTTGTGATATATGTTTTTAAAAAATGATCTATTTTTTTAGTTTATTTTTAAAAAATGATTCATTTTTTTATAATATTTTAATTTTAATTTTTCACGTGGCATATTTAAAGCCATAAGATTAAATAACATTTTAGTATATTTAACGTAATTTTAATTTATAATCGCAAGATTGAAAAGTTCCATAGTAGATGGCTTACTAAATTAGGATAGAATTAATTGATGTTTTTTCAAATTTATTTCTATAATAATATGGCTTTTTGAATGTGAACAATTCTCAATACTAATTATTTCTATACTCTATGTATATTTTTTCTAACTTATTTTTATGTGCATTGATATGACCAAATGACAAAATAATAAAGTTAATCAATTTATTAATGATTTTTTTAATCACCATATAATTTTAAAAAAAAATCCATCTATTATGGAATGGATGGAGTATTTCTTTTTGTATTTAATACCTTTTCTCAATTTCAACATTCTACGTAACAAATTCAATGCCATGAGATTTAAAGGAAGTACGCACATTTTTAATTCAATACTCTAAATTTCAAACATCTCCCTTTATTTATTAAATTTCATGGGCAATCAAAATGAGACGTATACATTTTATATATGTGACCACATTCTCTTTAGTCTGTCTAAAAAAATGACCTCTATTAAATATTTTAAAATAATTTAATTTTTTAACTTTTTATTTTATCGGAAGACTTTCATTGTCTCATATATATTTATAATTTATTTTATTTTTTAAATTTCGAGCTCAATCAAATGAAATGAGATGAAAGGAGTATTAACTACTCCTAATATACTTTAAGTAAGTATTTTAATATTAGAGGATGACATTTGTGAACCTAATCCTTGTTTTTGTTGTGAAAACCAAAGGTTTAAGGAACATTCATAAGAATCAAGACAGAGACTGACAGACTGTAAATGGGGACCATAGCTAACCCATAAACATCCAAATAATATTTATAAAGTCTAAAATTTAGCACATAAAAAACCATAAATGCATGAGACAAAATACACTTATATACTCCCCCTATCATTCAACATTGACTCATAATCACCTTCAATTCACTCACACAATATGATCATTCATTCAATTACTTGCACCAAAATTATAATATGTCTACTACCCTTTACTTCTCTTTGAAGATAGAAAAAATGAGATATATATTTTGCTAATTTGTTTGACATTTTATGCATAAACTTGAGACAATATTATTATGGGCACAATGGCGGCTGTTGATGAGGTGGCGAAGGAGGCTGCTGGCCGTGAAGAAAGAATTTTAGTGTCGGTGAGGCTGAGGCCATTGAACGATAAAGAAATTTTAAGAAATGATGTTTCAGATTGGGAGTGTATTAATGACACTACAATTATTTACAAAAATGTCAATCTTTCTGTCTCTGAACGCTCTATGTATCCCTCTGCTTATACATTCGGTAAGTTAATTAGGAAATTCATGGTTTATTTCTTCATATTTACTTAAAAGTCTTGTAATTTGCATTTCTGCAATTGGTCCATTTTGGGTAAATCTGCTTTTACTTCATTTGGATTAACTGTTAATTAGGGAGTTTAAAGTTTTTTTTCTTCTTAATTGTGGTTTAAATTTTGTGATAATTCAGGAAAGAAAGCTTTTAGCAGCCTCAATAAGTCCTGCTTTACCATAATTGGATATTACTAATTGAATTAGGTTGACATTTATTCTGTTTTTTGGGATATGATTTTGCTTGCAGACAGGGTATTTAGGACTAATTGCTCCACAAGACAGGTGTATGAAGAAGCTGCTAAAGATATTGCTCTTTCAGTCCTTAGTGGATTCAATTGTGAGTAAGAAAATTAAATATTTTTCCATTTCTTTAGCTAGCATTTGACACAGATTTTGAAAATTTGTCTAATATCATCTTCAAATATTTTCAAGTTAACAAAAAACTGGATGAAGTTTTTGGATTCCAAGTAAAATGCATGGCCAAACACAGTTTCAAATTCCATAAATCAGAACTTTGAAAACTCATATTTTTAAGTTTCAACTTCTAGATCTATGGTCAAACGGGAGCTTAGTTATCCTGATATTTGTGTCTGAATTGTTCAATATTTCCATCTTCTAGTTCTTTGAATATCTAAGTAGAAGTCCATGTCCTGTATTATTGATCTGAAATCATTTATGTATTTCCTAGCAAGCGTTTTTGCTTATGGACAAACGAGCAGTGGAAAGACATATACTATGACTGGTATAACTGAATATGCCATAGCAGATATATATGACTACATTCAGAAGGTAAGTGCGCGTATTACTTTTTGTGATCACTTGTTTATAGTGTCTGCATTTCCTGTTATCCAAGGCTTTTCGCTTCGCTTACTGAGTATCCAATTGTACTACTACTTGTAGCACACAGAGAGAGACTTTATTTTGAAGTTTTCTGCTATGGAGATTTACAATGAATCTGTAAGAGATCTCCTTAGTGCTGATAGCACTCTTCTTAGACTTCTAGATGACCCCGAGGTTAGTACTTTTCTTTGATCGATAAAATTTTAGTTTTCTCTCTCTTTTTTCCCCTTTAAAATCTCATAAAGCAATTTTGACAGAGAGGGACAATTGTTGAGAAGCTCACAGAAGAAACATTGAGGGATTGGAACCATGTGATTCAGCTCCTTTCTATTTGTGAAGGTAAGATACGAAAGATTAGTTTTGTCTTCTACAATGCATTTGCAGTTTTGAATTTATTTAATGCTGGGACGAAATTTCGCCTGACAAATGCTGAATGTGGATACTGAGGAGGGGTTTGAGGAGTAGTTAATTGATATTGATTGAACTTTTGCAGCTCAGAGACAGATAGGGGAGACCGCGCTCAATGAGACCAGCTCCAGATCTCACCAAATTATCAGACTGGTAAAAGAACTTAATATTAGTTGCGTCCATACGGTTAAAAAGCTAGTATTTGCTTTTACAAGATTACAGTATTGACACATAACTTATTGCAGACAATTGAAAGTTCTGCTCGAGAGTACTTAGGCAGGGACAACTCCAGTTCTCTTTCCGCTACTGTGGTATGAAAATTGTGTTTCGGGGATAGTTGATATTTAGCATGGTCTCAGTAATCATCATACTGATAAGAGCTTGTTTCTCTCGCTGAAA
The DNA here is from genome assembly GCF_947179165.1 of Solanum dulcamara. Lineage (NCBI taxonomy): Eukaryota > Viridiplantae > Streptophyta > Magnoliopsida > Solanales > Solanaceae > Solanum > Solanum dulcamara. The sequence continues at coordinate 53,371,745 of NC_077247.1, read as the reverse complement.
CACAGAGTTTTGTCGATTTAGCTGGAAGTGAACGTGCATCTCAGTCATTGTCAGCTGGCACAAGGCTTAAAGAGGGCTGTCACATAAATCGCAGTTTGCTGACTTTGGGCACTGTTATACGCAAGCTAAGGTCATTTATGTTTCTTACTTCCCTTCTAAGCTAGTGCAATGGAATTACTGTAAGAGTTCATGTCCTCTTACATTGCCTTTGCATCAACTTTACATTCTCCCAAATGACCTAAGTTTATCCAAAATGCTTACAGATGTAAACATAATCCTCTCGAGATCATTTCTTATCTTGCAGGAAAGTAAAATTGTCGCTAATGCATGTTGTTGTATAATTTAATACAGTAAGGGTAGAAACGGCCACATTCCTTTCCGAGATTCAAAGTTAACTAGGATACTACAACCGTCATTGGGTGGCAACGGTAGAACTGCCATCATCTGTACAATGAGCCCTGCTCGATGTCATGTTGAACAATCAAGGAATACTCTTCTGTTTGCAAGTTGTGCCAAGGAAGTAACTACTACTGCCCAAGTGAATGTAGTCGTGTCAGATAAAGTGTTAGTGAAGCATTTGCAGAGGGAATTGACGAGATTGGAGAACGAGTTAAGGAGTCCTAGAACTTCTTTATTCCCTTCAGATTATGAAGCATTACTGCGAGAGAAGAACAAGCAAATAGAACAGGTACTACATCTTGATAGATGGTCACATGTATTTACATGACGTAGATCTTTAGAGTTCATTATCTCTTCCCTCACTTGCCGAACTTTGGTACCTATTTTCCAAGTTGTGATATCCTAATGTTTTACTTTGGCACTTCCATATGTTTCCTCACCCTAGAGAAGTGACAATTTTATTCCATTGTGTACGACAAGTTTATTAATTCCATAATAGGTACTAGATAAAAGTAAATAGGAATAATTGTAGCTACAAGAATTTCGCAGATGCAAACTTACAAACATCTGAAATTTTCTGTATATGGAAGAAGTGATCTCCATATAACTAGGATGTTTAACCTCTAGCCATCTTCTTAAATTAAAACAAGTAACATTTCACACCAGACATGCTTTTTGAGTATCTCTTATCACTCTTGAGTTGGACTGAAAATCTAGTTTTCTTGGAAATTTTTACCTGGCTATTTTACAATTGTACCCGGGTTGACACCTTGGACCCTTGATCATTTTGCCATCTCTTTTGTAGATGGAGAAGGAGATAAAGGACTTGACTATGCAGCGTGACATTGCTCAGACTCAAGTTAGGGATATGCGACAGCTGCTTGGAGATGACACAGGTTTACTGATGCAGGTACATTATGTTCTGTCTATGCTAGACTGTTATTTTCTGTCTGTCTATTTGCTTCCTAATGCTTAAGGCATCTTATTATGTTACAGGTTGGTTTAGGAAACTACCCAAATCTGCGTGTGCGAAGATCACCAGATTATCGAAGCCCAATGCAAGTGTCCATTTTGTCATACACTCCATCTATAGATGCTGATATTAGAACATGTTCAGATGGACACAGCAGGAGTAGTTCCGAGGACCAAATTATTCGCCTGCCAGAGTTTGAAGAAAACTTTCTCCATAACAATTCATCTCCAAGGTTGTTAGCCGGCGGCAGTTCAAATTATAGTGAAAGTGATTCATGTGAAGGATGGGATGAGATTGAAAAACAAAGTAATGGAACTTCAGAAGACCTATTCAAGGAAGTTCATTGCATTGAAACCGAGGAATCAAGTACGAAGGTAAAACAAGAGTCCAAATTTCCATCTCCTGAAGAAAGCAGTAAATTTCCAGCTGAAATGACAGCAGAAAATGAAGACAAAGCAGATAAGGGAATGGTATCACCTCCAGAGGACGACTATGTACGATTAGCACCACCTTCACTCGAGGAAAATGGAGAGGTCACATTATTTCCCTGTAAAGAAGACGAAGAATTTGTGTCCTTCTCATCTTTTAAGGAAGAAAAGAAATCTAGTGAAGAACCATTGTCACTTCCCTCAAAGGATTCTCAAACCCTTAAATCACCAAAGCTCACAGACAATAGAGAGTCAGTAACATTGCTATCAAAGGAAGATAAAGAAGAGAAAGAGTCCTGTGTGCACACATTTGAGGCTCCTTCTCCACCAAATTTATCCTCAACATTTGAGCTCCTTGACGATTCACCAGGCTCAAGAAGCTTGAAATTAAGTAGAAGCAGAAGCTGTAAAGCTAGCTTAATGGATGATCTATATTCTCCATGTTTTAAGGAACTCAACAAAAATGAAAATACTCCACCGTCTCGGTCAGAAAGAAATGTCAACGCCAGACCAGAGTGTTGGGAAATCAAAATTTCTCCCCCGAACTTTACCTCCGATGTGAAGGACTCTGAAGAGAAAGGTTCCACCTTTTATGGCGAGACTGACGTCAATGAAGTGTCAAAATGGGAAGATACAGTTAATGAGAGTGTTAATGATGTAGATGATGCATGTGATGCAAGAGCGGATGAGCTTCAATATGAAAAGGAGGTCAAAGAGTGTCCTGTGAGTATATCTTTTCTTCTCTCTACCTGTCTTTTTAAGCATCTTCCCATATATCTCCACTCTTATCTGTTCATGATGATGAAATTTATATGCTTTATTTTTTGGATGTGTGATTCTTCTAGTCCTGAGATTTTTATGTGAACACCCTTTTTTCATGGTTGATGTTCATGGAATGGAAAATTTGTGACTTGAAAAAATATAGATAATACCTTGAATCGACAGTCGGATTATATTCCTTGGGCTTATATGTCCACTGTTTAAATGGAACCAAGAGAACTTACATTTCCTTAATTTATTACTAATATGTGTTTGTATGATACTGGTTAAGGAGGCTGAATTAGAGCATGATAAACTATCAAAGTGTATCAAAGATGTCGAATTGGACCCAATAGAAGATGATGTGAAAAGTCTTCGCAGCTGGCCCTCAGAGTTCAAGATGCTACAGAAAGAGATTATTGAACTTTGGAATGTTTGCAACATTTCCCTTGTACACAGAACATATTTCTTCCTCCTTTTCCAAGGTGATGCTAAGGATGCTGTATATCTGGAGGTAGAGATCAGAAGACTGACCTTTCTCAACGACATATATTCGCATGGAGAGAAAACTGTGGTCAATGGCAGGACTTTGTCCGTTTCACAAAGGTAATTTGACTAACATCCGGCTATGTAAACATTTACCAATTGTATGGAAAAGAAAAGATAAATCATTCCTTGCGGCATATATTTGTATCACACAGCCATATACATGTGCACTATATTTCTACCTAAAGCATGCTAGATACTTTGCAAATGAAATTCGGATGGATTGATTACTTGTTTGATTTGTGAAACAGCATGAAAGACCTTCGTCAAGAGAGACGGTTGCTACGCAAGCAAATGCTGCGGAAACTAACAGAAGAAGAACGAGAAAGCCTGTACCTTAAATGGGGCATTCGGATTAACAGCAAACATAGGAGGTTCCAGTTGGTTCAGCGTTTGTGGAACAAGACAGATGATATGAACCACATTGCAGATAGTGCTTGCCTGGTAGCAAAATTAACCGGATTGATGAAGCCAGGACAAGCTCCTAAAGAGATGTTTGGTCTTGATTTCTCACCTAGACCATCTAGAACTTATAGCTTCACGCGTAGTTTGATATCTTCAATCTTGTAAAAATGTCAGGTCCAATATTTGAGTTGGAAACACTCGTTGATGGCTTTGAGCTCCATTTCTCATGGTTTTGTGAATTTTAACTGTTAGTGAGTTTGAGTTTTTCTTAGTTTCTTTGTTCTCTTGGGTGGCAATCACCGGAGAGATTCTGATTGTAATTGCGAATGTAGATTTGTACAGGAGTCCTAATTTGATCTACTGAACATAAAGAGTGTAAAATACCTACGTTATATATAGATTGGTTGTTGATTATGTGCTTCTACCATCATTTCATCTGTCACAAAATTTTAGCGACCAAGAAGAAATTATTTACTGTTTGGGCTTCAGTGAATTGTATAAAATGGACCTGAACTGCTGATTTTGTTGATCTAGCAAGCTCAATTCACATTAACAATAGGCTTGTAGCTGATGATATTCAGCTGCAATTCGAATCGTTTCTACTGATAGTTTTCGTGTAAGGATTTAAAGCGAAAAGTTAGAGCAAGACAAAACATTTAGTCTCTAATTAGCACAGCCCATAAGAGGGAGAATCATTTGTAAGACTAATTACTAATAAATATAGAAGAAAACACACACTAAGATCAAATATCAAGAAAATATAATCAAGATTAGAAAACATACCGATTGATGACAGAAAAATTGAGTCATAGTTAAAGACCAAAGACAGAAAGTGGCAGTGCCAGAAATTTACCAAAATCTACTGATTTACTAGTATTAGTTTCAGCCAGGGATTAACTTGTAGTTTTTCTTGTGGCCTTTTTATCTTCAACTGGTTTGGGTTTATGGTGGCCCCTAAGCAGCTTATAGTGAAATAAGTGTTCTAGACCGACTTCTTCTCAGATTCATCGACATTGTATTCATCATCATCATCATCATCATCCTCTTCCTCTTCTTCCTCACTTCCATATATCTTGCTCCCGAACTTGCTTAGGTCAGCGGTAGCATCATCTTCACCTAAAAGGTCAAATCCCAATTTGATGTCACGATGCTTAACCAAAAGCCATCGAAGTAGGCGGTCTTCTTTGTTCAAGTAATGCAGCTCATTGTTAAAACTGGGAGGTGTCATCACTGTCATTTGCATCAGTTGACCCTAACAAAATGCCAGATATTTTAATTATATTAACAATAATCATAATACCGAGAACAAATATTGACCTATATTACTGACTCCATTGTGAAGATACAGAAGAGAAGGACAATCTGAGATCCTAGAGGTGCATCATGGAAAGAAATTAGCATGGTCATCATCATGACCAGTTTTATCAAAGGCGTAAAGCGCAAAAAAGCTCTAAGATCCATTGAGGCTTTAAGCATAGAATGCAAATAAAGTGTGGGCTTTAATGAAAAAAGGCGCAAAGGGAGAAAAGATACAAATATATATGTTTAGTCCAAGAGCAATAATTATAAACATGAATGACAAATATATGACCAAAAATTGAAAAAAAAAGTATGATAAAGTGAAATATCAATTGTTTAATGTCACTTCTTCAAGAGAGGCTCATTGGCAAGGAAAAGTTTGCCTTAGAACCTTGATGACCACACTGAAGCGCACATAAAGCGAGGTGAGGCGCTCAACACGTTTTGAGCCTCGCTTCAGGGCTTAAGCGCGCCTTTGACAACACTGGTCATGACCTAAAACTGACTTATCTTATCATGCACCAAACTAACGGAAAGCAGCAGAAAAATGATGATGGGGCTAAACAGCTATCTCTGCTGCTTGACGGAACAACTGTTAAAAGCCCCTTTGAAATTTTTTTGGGCATAAATTCATATTTTGGCAACTTTAATAGTTTAATGTTCTTCATTCCTTTTTTGTTAATTGTGTATGTGGACCTCGACTATTCCACACGGTACGTACTACCTCCTACAAGCACAGGTACCCGGTAACTCTATCTATCGAAGATTAGGAAGATGAGAAGAAATCAACTAGTGTTTTTCTGACTCTGCTACTTCTATAGTCAAATGTTTATGGGACTGAATTCCGCCTTTGATGCTTTTCTGATGAATCATTCACTTGTACGGAGAAAAAGAGAGGCAAATATGACATTATTGAAAGGATAGTAGAGACAGACCTGATAGTATCTTCCATCTAATTTCTTAATACCATAACCCAGTTGAACAGTACCAAATGACTTTAAATCTGTAAGCACACCATTTTTTCTATAAACATGCTTCCCAACCTTTGCAACAAGGTCCATCAGAGCCTCCTTCTTTACATGTGGTTTCAGTAAAAGCATACAATCATAAAGCGGCATCTTTTGTCTCCTCTTGACTCAATCAACTACCTGAATCACAAAATGAATTGCATTAAAGCTTGGAGAATCCAAAAATAAGACAAACTGCACAACTGCAACAAGATGATTAAAGCAAACTCAACCAAGAGATTCACCCATTGAACTAAACAGAATATGAAACTAACTGCTAACACGTTATGACGTTTTCTCATTAGCACAAGTGAAGCAGAAAATATATGAATTCCAGATTCTTAAATATTTGGAGAATAAGAAAAATGGATTTTGCTAATAAATGTAAAAGCAAAAACTAAAGGATCTTCCTTTTTCTGATAAGCAACACAAAGGGAATTCTCAATGTGACAATTTGAATAATCCATGACACACACACACCTAAGATAAGATGAACAACCCATAAAGAAGCCGAATACCAACTTCCAATCACGACATATGAAATATTCTCTGAATAACTCAAGCCCCCCACCAGGAAACAGCAAAGTAACATAATAACCTCTGGAAAACTCCTGGGAGGAATATATATATATATATATATATATATATAAACAATCCAAAAGAAGAAAAATCGGAATAAGTTTGGACGTCTAAGTTCAAGCGGTGAAATATAAGCATTTTTCCTGTTTTCAATTTCCGTATATATAATCTTTCATGTGATATTAATGTTCTATTAAGGTCATAAAATCGTCCACCATTTTTGATGTCCTGTAATGAGCTAATAAACTATGTAAAACAAAAAAACCTCCCACCCCCACCAAGTGTTCAAATTACAGGGATGAGTTGATGACACAGAATATAGAGGAAGGCTCAAACACAAAACCCTGCTCTTTATATCACAGCTGTTGTTTATTTGTTAACTCTTTATACGAATTTTCCGCAGTAGAATAATTTCTTCAATATACAGAATATTTTTATTATCAAAAATACCTAAATCAAATTTTGAATTAGAAACATTAATATGAGTAAAAAATTATTTAGGGGAGAATTTATAGATTGAAATGAGGAGAAGATACAGAGTAGAAAGGAGTAGCGTATAACAGTAACATACCGTTGGACTGCCGGAAATGTGAGGATTTTGCCGGAGACGGAGGAAGACTGGGGACGGGGGTTTTGCAAGAATGAGGCAGAAATGTGGGTTGTGTTTGGGCCCCATACATTTGGGCTCATTTTTTCTGATGGTAGGAGGTAAAGGGTTGTCAACCAAAAAAAAAAAGTGAAAAGGTCAAATATATTTTGAGTACTATTATAGAAATAGTTTAAATAGATTTTTCGTTATATTTTTGATCTAGATACACCTTTTAGTTATATATTTCAATCCGAATATACATTTTTTCTTTAAACAATAAAAAAAATCCAACTCTAATTTTCTATGAGGTTAGTAATTGCAGATTGATTATACTTTATTGAGCATTTTTACCAACAACTCTAAGATTATTCGACTATTTTTAATGCCTATACTAATTTCTATGATCGTTGATCCATAGTGAAGTGCATGGGATGTTTCATTTGTATAAACTAAGCAAGTTTAATGGGTATATTCATATCCACGTCAGCGGATCGTTCTGCTTTCCTTATAAGGTTCACAACCAAGCTCTACTTTTTATTATTACATACGCACGTAAACTTCCTATTTTGAGCCTAATTTACGGCCACAGATAGTATTTAAATGGTGATGAAGCAAACAATTAATTAAGCTCATGAATATAAGTAACCAGACGAACTGTACGTAGCATGACGATGAATATCTTAACAAGCCAAATCTCGTTTATACGACAACAATTATGCAACTACCATAACCCTAGATGAGAACCTAAATTTTATCGCATAAATATGTGTTAAACTTAGAATCATAACCCTAGGTGAGAACCTAAATTTTAACTGATGAACAATTGTCAAACTCAGAATTGACTGACGGTCAATTTTAAATATCTATTTTGTATTACTATATAATAAGATCTATAAATGTTGGTAGGTTAATTAATACTCCTATCCATATTTCTCAAGGATATATATAAGGTGCATTTTCTACCCAACCCTAACATTTATGTCATTTCCTTTTCCCATAAGCCGCCCTCATGAGAGAAAAGAAGTTAGTCCCCACCAAGCGCCAAAGCTTAGCGATGAAGCCGTCGAAGAAAACAAAGCTGATGGATGCTGATCATCATCGGTCCATGAGAAGTCAATTCGAAGACGAAATGATTATGGACATCCTCACCAGGTTACTCGTGCAGTCTCTTCTTCGATTTAAATGTGTTTCTAAATTTTGGAAGACATTAATATCTGACCCTTACTTTAAGATGAAGCATCAAAGTCATGCTATAAATTTCGAAAAGCTTCTTGTTGGTCAATGGTGCATAGATACACCTAATATATTTAGTTTCTATTCTTATCCTTTATCATCGGTTCAACTAGATGACAATGTAGAAAGACTTGTTTGTCCTTCAAACTATGAACCATCAAGGTACAAAGTGCATTGTTCTTGCAATGGGTTGGTTCTTCTCTCAATTGGCCATCACTTTTTACTTTGGAATCTTTCCACGAGAGAATCAATACAGCTTCCAGATTCTGAAGGAACATTAAATTTTTTTACTTATGGATTCGGATATGACACAACTAATGATGACTACAAGATCATTAAGTGTAACTATCCTAACATGGAAATTCTAGCGCTAAAAACTGGTTTCTGAAGAAAAAAGAGGTTTGATTGTGAACGTGAACGTGAACGTGAGTTATTTCCTATGTGGAACATTCCTGTTGATCCTTTTGCATTTCTACATGGAGCATTTCATTGGGTTGGTTTCTACCAACAAAAACTTTTTGTAGTTTCATTTAGTATTTCAGATGAGGTATACAAAAAGATACAGTTGCTAGAGCCAATGATGAATACACTGTATCATCGTGTCAAATATGGAGTAGCAATATTGAGAGGAATGCTTTGATTTTATTATGCTCAGTATCCTTCGCAGGAGAATACTTGTCAGTTTTGGGTAATGAAGAATTATGGTGTCGAGGAATCTTGGATTCAATTGTATACGGTACGAGAGACATGTTTGATTTTAAACAGACCACTACATATGTTTGACGATGGTGAAATACAGCTACGGGCGTATAGGTTTTACAGATTGTCGATTTAAGACATTCAAAGGACCATTAGGATTATGGCCTGAATGCAATGCTATTCGACAAGGAATTATCTCCAAAATTACTTATTTAGTGTTTGCTTATGCATAATCAAGATACTTTTTTACTGTTTTATTTTTGGGTATTTTGCAACATTCTTATTTTGATGATTTTATCCATTGTTTACTTTTTTCATTTTTCTCTTGAAATTATCTTTATGCATTAGTTGCCAAGCCTTTCAAGTATTGTTCTAAACTCTTTATTAGAATATATAATTTTCAAGTATTGTTGTAAAAAAATAATATTCCAGGAATTGCTTAAAGCGAAGACGAAGTAGCTAAATAGTAATTCTTTTTACACTTTGAATAGAACCTTTTCTTGATTCGTAGTGAGCAATATATTAATAATCGGTCTGTCTTTCATGACTATGTCGACAATTAAATAATAGACTCACTATTCATCATTTTAAATTTGTATTTCGTTTCCTTTCAAATATTGTGTAAATCATGAAAGACGTTTTATAATTTTTATATAATTTTAAAAAATTCATAATAATTAACATGAAATACAAGTGCTTGCAACACACGTGTCTAAAAACATAGTATACTAATATAATAATAAGAAGAACAAAATATGAAGAATGATATCATAAGAAAAAAGAAATCCAAATAATTAATCTTGAAAAGTCTTGTACTTAACGAAATCATAGTTAAATCTGAGGAAGGAAATGAGATCTTTTACCCTCTTACAATTTGAGTGGAAAAAAATAACATTTTCAGGTCTCTTAAGACATAAAATTAAAAGAAGTAGGTATAGAATTTGGGATGATTTTGCTTACTTTACTCAATGAGGATTTCCTGGAGAAGATATCTCTTCGATCTACAAAGTCAATAGGTTTTAGAAGACTATTTAAGATAGGAATCCTACTCCTAGGAATAAGATAATTCTCCAATTTATCCCGGGATTAAGCGATTCCTATGCCTTTAATTTAGGGTGTAACTAAATTAGCATATGAAAATATGATTAACCTAATTTATTTATTTATTAGCTTATTTTATTTCGATTCATCTAATTTTGTCTTATATAAAATTGGATTTATGGCTTTTCGTCTTACTCATCAATATAATATATTGAGACTTGAATCCAATAGTTTATTCATATAAACGCTAAATGTCATATATGATGAGATTTTAACAAAAAATCATAGTGCATCAAAATTCAAACTCAATATTTTATTGGTCTTTTGATAGGATGAGATTTGAATCCACCTTCTTATCCTTAATTATTGAAATAATATGCATGCCAAAGTGCACCAAAATTCACTCTCGAGCCTTTAAAAATAATTTCACCTTTAGTGATTATATATAATGTTGATGATTATAAGGACTAAAATATTCAATTTTTAGATTCAAAATGAATTCAAATGAAAACGCTGACAAGCTTAAAATTATCCAATTAATTGTTGTAAAAGTTGTATAAGATGAATTCAAATGAAAATGCAATAGGATAAATATATGTAAAAGTGTATAAAAAGTTATTACTCTACCTTAAGGACGAGATCTTAGAGGCATTGGACTAAAAAGAGAAATATTTAATTACCAAATAAAATTAATAAAAAATATTCTCTTTTATCATCATTATATATAATATATTTAATAAAAAATAATAAGAATATTTTTACAATGGATTTTATTGCTCAATTTGAACTATATATTTAGCCTAAACAAGCCCAATATTAGATAGACAGAATTAGTAAATCAAAATAAACTAAGTTAATAAATAAATAAAATTAAGCAGATTCTATTTGTAAGTTTTAGTTTTGTACCCCTAAATTAAAGCCTTATAAATGAATAAGCGATTGCAGAGGGAGAATTTCAAAACTATTAGAGTTAGAGAGAGGAAGACCCATTTTCAGAAAAAAAATAAAATAAGACTCTCAATTAAAAACCCATTTTAAATATGATCTCCCTAGACTCTATTTGCATATACTCCATAAATTAAACTATAGTCCGTCCACAACTTTTATAATCAATTTATTTTGATTTTTTTTATTAAAAGTGATTTTTTTAAAAAAAAAATGGTGAAAAATTGATTGTGTTTGATCAATAAATTTAAAAAAGAACAACAATTAATGTTTGACCAGCAAAACTATTTCGTTATTTTAGCTTCTGAAAAAACAGTTTTACTCGCACTTATTTCTATCAAAAGTTTTGCCACTTCTAAAATTTAGTGATAAAAAATAAACACTTTTGGCAAAATAAAAAAAAATGGCCTCTACGGGAAATCCTAATTAAGGTAAGGAAAATCCTCCATCTTATCTTATATATAAGGGTTACTTTACCCAAAGAAATCACCATTACTTATTCTTCTATCTTCTATATTACATTATATATATTAATTACCATGGGGAATACTAAATTATTAATGGAAGAGGTTACACTTTTTACACTGAATAAAATATTTTCTTGATTCGTAATGAGCTTTATATAAATAATCAATGTTGACAGTTAAATAATACTCACTATTCATTATTTTAAGTTTATATTTCGTTTCACTTCAAATTTCATGTAAATCATGAAAGTCATTATTTAATAACTTCTACATCATTTGAAAAAAGTTATATTAATTAACGTGAAATATACGTGCACACATATCTACTATACTAATGTAATAAGAACAAAATATGAAGATTCATATCATAAGCAAAAATAAATCCTAATAATTAATCTTGAAAAGACTCGATCTTAAAGAAATCCTAATTAACCCTAGCTACTAATGTAATAAGAACAAAATATGAAGATTGATATCAAAAGAAAAAATAAATCCTAATAATTAATCTTGAAAAGACTCGAACTTAAAGAAATCCTAATTAGCCCTAGCTATTATTAAATCGAGGAAGAAAGTGACAATTTAAATAAAAGAAGAAATGACCTTTTCAAATCTTTTGTAAAAGATTAGAAATTCATTTCTTCGACCCGGAAACCCTAAAATCTTCTGGTTCGACAGCAAAATAATCCTGAGCACCATCATTAGTTAGTATGTTCTCCCTCAATATCACCTCTATATTCAACGCTTCCGTTTAAGCCTTATTTTTATAAATCTTAAGACTTGTTTTTGTCTTTTGCTCACCAGGAATAAAAGATTTTTCTTCTTCTGAACGTAATGTTAGTAAACTGTATTGTAAATATTAAAACCAGTAACAACAAGTAAAGGTAATAAAACACAGAATCTGAAAATAATTAATGCAGAAACAGAATCGAGCCCACTGAATGCACAGTGTGTCCTTAAGGAAATTATTCCCCTCAAAGTACCCGAGGTTTTGGAATTTTTCCTCCCAGGATAGAACGATTTACTCACCAAAGTAGAGGTACTGCAAATCTTTGATGACAGCGAACCACTTGAAGGATGTATATCACACGATTTTAGGAAGTGCAGAAAGAAGAAGAAGAAGATGGTATATTCAGAATTTCGTATAGAACATTCTGAAGATTTACAGATATATATAGACTGTTTACACCTTTTCAGAAAAGACACCTGTTGGGAAAAGGTTTGCAACTTTTCGGACAAGGTTGCAACCATTCAAAAATCCGTTGGAAAAAATACGGAGGGAAATTTTAAATTAATCCGGGAAGAAACGGGTCGCGGGTCGCGGGTCAGGATTTTTTCCACTTAATTAATTAATTAAATAAATAATATTAATTAATTAAAAATTAAAAGAAAATTTGGTCCAAAAAGATTATCAATCAATCATATCAATTGACCGAATCCGAATCCGAATCCGAATCCGAATCCGAAGCCGAAGCCGAAGCCGAAGCCGAAGCCGAAGCCGAAGCCGAAGCCGAGGCCGAGCCGAGCCGAGCGACGACGACGACGGCGCGAGGGGAGACCCTCTTCTTGACCCTTTAGCAACATGAAGGAGTGCTTCTATTTTTAAATAGGAGACTTTTCATTTCCACCACCTATGTGGGACCAAAGCTTATTTAATAAAATAAGAGAGAACATATCATTTCCTCTCCACTTCTTTTTCCCTCAATTTCCCATTCAACCTATCAATTAAACCCAACAATCCCCCACATGAATGGGGAATGTCTACAAGATAAAGGAATGCACGGATAAGTGTGTGATATACAAGCGAAGATTAATTGCATCTGGATAAGTAGGTTTCCCTTTGAACTTTCCATAGCGAACTTATATAGGATATACTCGATCAATCGGTAGATGCGATATCTTTGAACCGTCGAACTTTGTTGTATAACTAGACAACATAAGTCACACAATCAATCATCAACCATCTATGGTTCTCACGGTTGTGTTCGTTTCAGCCATGAACACCGCCTGGTTTCGTGAATGCATAGAGAATGGGCCTTTACTGTCATTCCCCTTGAAGCGGCTTATACTTCACATTCACATAGGTGATTTCTAAACGTGTAGTCCTATAGACACACTATCTAGTTATTTTCCGTCAGATTTAGATAATCATTAAAAAACCTTTAAAGCTTTATTAACTCATTAAAAGCCTTAAGGTTTTATCCTTTGTTTCTGAACATTGTCATCATCACGAGAATGGGTTGAGTTATTTGACAATGTTGAACCGTCAATCATAACTTTGTTTGATCTCTTTGAACCTAGTTCTTGGGATCTCCAGTCTATTAGGTAGAGTTACCGCCATGTTGACTTGTCCTAGGCCTTAACCCCATTCCCCTCGATGATCTTTCAACAGCCTCTCTAGATAAGCCTTTTGTTAGTGGATCCGATATATTATCTCTTGACTTTACGTAGTCAATAGTGATAACACCACTAGAGAGTAGTTGTCTAACAGTATTGTGTCGCCGTCGAATATGACGCGATTTTCCATTATACATAACATTTCCTGCCCTTCCTATTGCCGCTTGGCTATCACAATGTATACATATGGGTGCCAAAGGTTTGGGCCAAAATGGAATATCTTCCAAAAAATTTCGAAGTCATTCAGCTTGTCACGACCCAACCCCGTAGGCCACGACTGGGGTCCTACCTGGACCCCCCATACATATATCTATTAGCTGAGGTCACATTGAATCATAAATAAAACAATATCATGTAATAAAGCCCCACTGGGCGATAACATTTTCATAAACCTGTAGCCCTTTTCATTTGTACCACAACCCGATAGGGCACGCAAGCCGACAAGGCTGCCATAACATAATAACATATATCATATATCATATAGACCCAGCTGAATCAAACTGACATACACAACCCACATATACATGTCTGCAGACCTCTAAACATATAAATGACAACATATGGCGGGACAGGGCCCCCGCCGTACCCCTGAATGGATAAAACAATTTCTGTACATCCGTGGACAGTATCAAAAACTAGGCTCCGATACAATGAAGCCTCTTCCAGCTGAGCTGCATGGAATCCTAAGCTGACGGACTCCCAAAATCTGTATCTGTACCTGCGGGCATGAACGCAGCCCCCCGAGAAAGGGGGTCAGTACGATATGTGTACTGAGTATGTAAAACATAATATAATACAACTGGAAACATATCCGAGATAGAGAATCAGGGGATAAGATATCAATTCAGAAACCTGTACCTGTACTTTATGAATTACAAAAACATGCATGTTCGAGTCATATCATATAGCCGGCCCTTTCGGGGGTCCGGTGAATCATCTCTGTAAAATCATCTCTGTAAAACCATCATGGCCCCAGTGCCATCACCACCTTATTACAACACATCATCATATATTTATACACGTATCCTGGCCCTCTATTGAGGGACTCAGTGAATAATGCAGTGAACTGTGCACGAGAACATATCCTGGCCCGGGACTCAGGGAAAGATGGGTTACAGTATACACGAGTAGAGTAGTGAGTAACTATATGCAATTTAAATCATTATCAGAGACTCGACAGAATAAGAAACTTAAGCTTTTATTTGAGAACCCGAGTAACGGTGTAGTCATCTCGAGTGTCCTCTAAATGCCATTATGGGCTGTCTCAATTATAATCTCGGGGCTTCTAGACATATACTAAAGTAAAGACAAATCACTTATGGAACCGGAAACATTTGTTAACATATAGTCTGTAAGACTTGGACCCTGTACATTTGTTACCTTTTTAACATATAAAAGTTTCCAGGGAAATAGTTCGATTATTATAAAAGTTCGATATTCAGACGTAAATAAGAGATGCTAAGAATGGAGTTACCTCGGAACTAATATCATGTTTAACCTAAAACTAAGACATGCCAGAAGAAGAAAGAGAATAAACTATATATGGTCTGTACTTTCCTTTATGGGATCTGCATACACATATTTCATACCCGGCCCATCATGGGGCTCGGTGAATCATTATGGCATCATAATCTCACTTTCGTATCAAATACGTATCATAGGAAATGAGAAATAGCTTTCCACATACTAGTGTTTAACACATAAAAGCCTTACTAGGCAATACTCAATTCTTTCAGAAATTCCAATACTAAGCAGTGGATATGGGTTATGAGGCATACTTGGAGTTTTGGGAATGGAATTATCCCCACATTCCACACACACTTCACTTAAGGCTAAAACTTGCCAAAAGGAAAGAAAGATAGTTGTACGAATTTATACCAAAACATGCCAAGAGAAAGCTTTACATACCTTTTGGGAGTTA
This sequence comes from Solanum dulcamara, assembly GCF_947179165.1. Lineage (NCBI taxonomy): Eukaryota > Viridiplantae > Streptophyta > Magnoliopsida > Solanales > Solanaceae > Solanum > Solanum dulcamara. Next base: position 53,356,061 of record NC_077247.1, on the reverse strand, counting down.
CCCTTTATCCTGCTCGTCTCGTCGTCTTACGAACCTATTCAATATGAAAGTAATACGAATATCAACTACTCTAAACTTTCCAGCATCTTGGATTATGCCTTAATGTTAATGGAATCTATTTCCTTAGTCGTTTCCTCGACTAGTCCTTTAGTTTGTTAAGGCGTTAACGAAAATTGGGCAGCACCTCCCCTATAATATGCCCCATCAAAATTTCCAATTAGGTCCCTAAGACCTACAGCCAACCAACAACAACAACCTGCAGCAATTCATACCAACAATATACAACATACACTCCAAACAACTTATAAAAAAATACGATATCTCAATAGGGCGTCTAGCCTTTATTTTGTGACGCCTTTAATTATACGTAACGAGGGGTCATGTGGCTTCGACTAGAAGCACCCTAACCCACATTAGTACATATTCAGGCCCTGCAACAACAAGCCACACCCCTGCAGAGCAACTCACAAAGCAATACTTTATTTCGACAACAATTCAACTATAACGACTACAAATTAGTTTATTCCGAACGCCAAGTATTTCTAAGCCATTTTCATATTTCCAGCCACCAATAGAGAGTGTAACATGCTCCATCAGAACACATAAAGCTCAAATTTAAAGAAGAAACCTTACCTTACGTTAAACTCGTCAAACTCGCCAAAACTATCCAAAATGTGAAATCTGGACAGTTTACTATTTCACCTTGTCGCTTCGTTTCGAAGGGGTAATGGAGGGAAACAGGATTTACGCCCTTCATGAAAGTTATAGACATATGTCTTAGGGTCGCAAACAATTTCGAATCAACCCTACATCAATTTTGTACAAAAAGATATGACCAAAATACTTACAGCTGTCCGTGTAGAATTTCCCAAAACCAAATCTGAGCAGAACCTCCTCTACACTTCATTACCATTTTTCGAACTGATACAAGTACAACTGGATTTTGGAGTCTAAATGAAAGATATAGAGCCACGAAATACCTTTCCAAAACATATTAAATCACTCGAAACAAATCTGTACACAAGAAGTTATACCAATATTACTAATCACTGTCCCTTCCAAAAACGGGTTGGTTAATTAATTCTTAACATTTTCTCCTTCGACTTTCTCTTATTTTCTCTTCCAAATTCCAATTGAAAAGCTGGAGTTTTACTTCCATGAAGGTCTTAAAATACATATATACGTATCCACATACTTAAGGTACACCGTATATAATTAATTCACGGAAGAAAATTGGAAAACTCACCTTTAATTCTTCCAAAATGTTGCTGCCTTGTTCCTTTTGGTTCTTCACGTGTTTGTTTTCTATGTTGGCTGCTGTTTTTGGATAATGAACAGCTTAAGAATCATATATACATATATATATGAGGTGACACATGTCAGCCCCTAAGGGTGACACGTGTCAGCCCCTTATTGGGCCACCTCAACATGCGGCCAATGGGGTGCTGCCATGTGGCAGTGGGGTCCACCTCCCCCCAAGCAGGTGGGTCACCTACTTGACCCCAAGCAGGTGGGTCACCTGCCTGCTTAGGTGCAGCCACGTGTCACCCTCCCATTAGCTGCCCCGCGAATTTTTTTTTCTCTTCCTCGTGGGTTCGTAATCTTGTTCGTAATATCGTCTCAATTTACGAGCCTATGAAACCCTTGCTACGTAAGCTTGGTATGTAATCAAGTAACTCATGTATGTAAGATTTCTAAATTAGTAGCTTACGTAGATAAGTCGAGTCATACGACTCGTTACTTGGCCTCCTATTCCTTCCGGATTCTTATGATTCCCCTTCCAACCTTCTCTACCACGGGGTATCACATCCTCCCTTCATTGGAGTCATTGGATAGTGTCGTAGCATATCCGGTTCATATGGTAATGTCCAAGGAACTTATGAGACATTCTGAGTTTAAAAAGGGTGGGGTGTAACATCCTTCCCCCCTTTAGAACATTCGTCCCCGAATGTTAAACAAAACCTCCCTTAGAAATTATAGAGACCATCGGGGGATTCGTTTCTATTTCCTTTCACATATTTCCATCGAAGTACTTAGTATACGACTTTCAGGAGTTGGGGTTACCTGTTGACCTGGTGTTTTATGTCCTCTTTTTAATTTCTTAGGTCATCCCCTTTTCTAGTTTTGATTTTGCCACAATACCTTGACGGAAGGCACGTCTTCAGTTCGCAACCTTCTAATTTGCCAATCGAAGATGGCAATAAGTTTCTCCTCATAGGATAACTCTCCCATCTCATGGACTTCATTTATAAGACATACTATGGGTGGATCGCTAGTACATTCGCGAAATATCTATATCTGATAGGCTGGGCGTATGGTCTCCAAATCAAGTGGTAAGCTCAACTTACCAGCCGCGTTGCCCACCTTACGCGCAACCTGATACAGTCTAACATATTCTGGGTCAAGTTCCTTTTCTAGGTGACCCCATTATGAACATCCAATCATCAACTTGAACTCTGCATGTCGACGTCGATTATCTGTATATCATTCCTCCCGATTCTGGCTTTTAGTCAATAGTTTGCTTAATCATGTCGGGGCCATTGGAATACTGGAGTAGTAATTATTATTGTAGTCAACTTGATAAGTGAGGGATAATTATTCCGACTACCTTCAAAGTTAGTCTCCCGGCTTGTGACATATCTTCTAGCGTCTAATAGTGCGCTCAGTCTGTTTAGTATCTCGAGGGAGAAATGCGGTACTAAGACCTGTCTGTGCTCCTGACCTCTTCTTGGACTGATCTCAAGACGTTAATTATAATTGAAGTCCCTTTATCTGGTATATTGGATAAGGAAACCTCACGGAACCTTACCATTCTCCATGTTCTATAACTCCCTCTAATTTCAGCAGCATAGGTGCTCTTGATTGGATGCAAATGGGCTGATTCATTAGCCTAATCACAACAACTCATATAGCACCCTACTCTTACCAAGTATAAAATGGGTGCGTAATGACGTGGATAATTTGGTAACCGTTAGCCTCGTATAGTCTTTCTCGACTCTTTTCAGAACTTTAATTGGCCTATATTGTTATTCTGTGGTTTTCCACTCGTTAACTGGTTCTATGTTGACGAGTTGTGGCATTCGAGTGCGTCGTCAATTAGCAATTAGCTAATCCTTCTTGTTTTTCTTAAGCCCTTGTTACAATTTCCTTAACGTATCTTATAATACTCTGGGTACATAATCTCATATCGTTTCTCCGTTACTAGTTCAGATTCTTCCATCTCGTGCGATCACACCAGTACTAACGTATTAAGTTCCATCAAAATATTGAAGTTAAGCGTGCTGGGGTGAGAGTAAGATCGGGATGGGTGACCTTCCTGGGAAGTCTTCGTGTATCGTTTCACTGTAATCCTTTCTACGATGTGCGGGCACTCAATTTAGCCCAAGATTTACCTTAGTGTTGTCTCGCGAGTCTTTATGTTTTGCCCTGTCCTTCCTTTGTTATCTTGCGACCAGTATCGGCGTAGACCTTTAGTTCCGCTATGACCATGTCCCTTTTTGATCATTTTGGTTTAACTTCCCCTATTGTATTCCCCCCCTTTCTGTACGCACCCATTCATTAGGGTGGGCTACTGAGTAGCGCTAAAGTTCTTTCATATAGTGACCTTTGGAGCAATTTTGAGTTTTGGCTATTATTAGCTGGCATAGCTTTAAAGGAATTTGACATATAAGCTCCCCTATCCTTTATTCACTTTGTGTTCTTCTCATTTTCTACCACAGGAGGCTTTCTATTCCTTTTTCCTTGGTTATACATTTATCGCAACATCATTTGCGACCAACTCTATAACCAACATTTTGGCTTTTGGTCTAGCATGTTATCATTATCCTTCGTAGTGTCTCTTGAATTATTTGATATCCTTTCATTGATACATTCTTCTGTTTTTATACGCAGCCACCTTCTAGTGTTATGTTGTTCAGGGTCTCGTCACAAACTTCTTAACGCTGCCTTATGTAGCATTCTGGCTTCCGTTCAATTACTGGTGGCTTCCAGACCTTTCTAACTTGGTTCGGCAGGATATCTTATTGAAGTTTAGACGTCCATCTCAAATATATTACCATATCGATTGCCTTCACCTTACTTTTGCCATTTTCTCATTAACTTCCCCCCTTTAGAGGGTACTCGTGCTTTCCTCTGTATGTACTTGTAGTCATTCCAATTTCAATTAGGCGGTACTAGTATTCTGGAAATAACTATTCCAGGTTTTCTTAAAGCAGTGGCTTTGTCCCAACCTATATCCTTTGTTTCTTGGGACGAATACAAGTTGTGCCAATTATTCCTTAAGTTTGCCATCCTCGTCCCTTGAGGGTTCCACTATTTTTGAGGCGACGTTGTGTACACGCGTCATTTCTTTGTATATTAAGCCCCATGCTCTTACTGCGTTCTCAATGCAGGCCTTTTAACTTAGTTAGCCGCTACCAATGGCGCCTTATTAGCGGTCTCACTTTATCCTTGCATACTGGTATCACACTATTTAATTCATACTTATATATCCCCTTTTTAATTCGTATCCGTATTCAGTTCCTGACATCTCTTTGTGGTACTTCTATTAGAAGTTCTTTTCCTAATTAGTCGGTGACAAATTATAAATTATTGTCGTACATCATTTTCCAACCATTGTTGGAAGAAATTAGAACCTCTTAAACATCACAGTACTTCTTCTAATACTTGACCTACCTGGTCTCCTTCTGAGTTTATCCTCGAGTTATGAACAACTCATCTAGTTTAGAATTAGGAGTTGAGGGCTTGGTATTTTATTTATTTTTTAAAAAAAAGTGAAACTCATTCGCGGGACATCTTATCCTTTATTCTGAGCCCTCTGTGTATATTCCTACAATACAAATATGGCTGGAGATACCGTAATCTGAACTTTACTACTTAAATAAGCCTTTGTTCCTTCGAAATAAAATTCTTCGAGTGAAAAGGGTTCCCCTTATCGACCACCTAAAGGGTACCTCTTACAGCTTTAGTTGAACACAGTAGGGGTACTTGGTATTAATTCCTTAGACATCTCAAAAATCTATGTTCCATTCCCTGTTCTTTGTTCTGGAAAAATTTCGGCAGAGTTTCCTCTATATTTCTTACTTATCGCAAAACCTGCACACAGAAAATACCAACAATGCCTCACAGGGCCAGCATATATATTTACATATCATATCACAGCCGCACAGGGCTTTCAATGTCATTTTTTTCGCAGCAACACAGGGCTTTCAAAGTCAACAATAATATAAAAATATTGAACTTACCTCATATGTCCAACTTCAAACTGCATCTGTTGCACTTTTTGTCTGCTTTCCTTTCAAATTTCAACTTTACATTTCAATAATACTTCTACTTCAATACCTTACCCGACGAATATCTTTTTTTGGCTTAACTTTACTTACCTTCATGATTTGTAACTTTCCATGTCGTCAATTACTTCTTTCTGTTGGTGTCGTCCTTCTGTTAAGATCCAAGGTTAGTATAAAGATTTTTTTTTCCTATGACTCAGATCTAAAGCACGATCTCAGATGTAGAAGAAAGGTAACATCCTAAATGTCCTATAGCTTCCTGTTTATAGATGTGGCGCGCAACACATCGATAACCAAGACTCTATTAGACACGGTCTGCAGATACTCCAAGGACGAACTGCTCTGATACCACTTCTGTCACGACCCAACCCCGTAGGCCACGACTGGGGTCCTACCTGGACCCCCCATACATATATCTATTAGCTGAGGTCACATTGAATCATAAATAAAACAATATCATGTAATAAAGCCCCACTGGGCGATAACATTTTCATAAACCTGTAGCCCTTTTCATTTGTACCACAACCCGATAGGGCACGCAAGCCGACAAGGCTGCCATAACATAATAACATATATCATATATCATATAGACCCAGCTGAATCAAACTGACATACACAACCCACATATACATGTCTGCAGACCTCTAAACATATAAATGACAACATATGGCGGGACAGGGCCCCCGCCGTACCCCTGAATGGATAAAACAATTTCTGTACATCCGTGGACAGTATCAAAAACTAGGCTCCGATACAATGAAGCCTCTTCCAGCTGAGCTGCATGGAATCCTAAGCTGACGGACTCCCAAAATCTGTATCTGTACCTGCGGGCATGAACGCAGCCCCCCGAGAAAGGGGGTCAGTACGATATGTGTACTGAGTATGTAAAACATAATATAATACAACTGGAAACATATCCGAGATAGAGAATCAGGGGATAAGATATCAATTCAGAAACCTGTACCTGTACTTTATGAATTACAAAAACATGCATGTTCGAGTCATATCATATAGCCGGCCCTTTCGGGGGTCCGGTGAATCATCTCTGTAAAATCATCTCTGTAAAACCATCATGGCCCCAGTGCCATCACCACCTTATTACAACACATCATCATATATTTATACACGTATCCTGGCCCTCTATTGAGGGACTCAGTGAATAATGCAGTGAACTGTGCACGAGAACATATCCTGGCCCGGGACTCAGGGAAAGATGGGTTACAGTATACACGAGTAGAGTAGTGAGTAACTATATGCAATTTAAATCATTATCAGAGACTCGACAGAATAAGAAACTTAAGCTTTTATTTGAGAACCCGAGTAACGGTGTAGTCATCTCGAGTGTCCTCTAAATGCCATTATGGGCTGTCTCAATTATAATCTCGGGGCTTCTAGACATATACTAAAGTAAAGACAAATCACTTATGGAACCGGAAACATTTGTTAACATATAGTCTGTAAGACTTGGACCCTGTACATTTGTTACCTTTTTAACATATAAAAGTTTCCAGGGAAATAGTTCGATTATTATAAAAGTTCGATATTCAGACGTAAATAAGAGATGCTAAGAATGGAGTTACCTCGGAACTAATATCATGTTTAACCTAAAACTAAGACATGCCAGAAGAAGAAAGAGAATAAACTATATATGGTCTGTACTTTCCTTTATGGGATCTGCATACACATATTTCATACCCGGCCCATCATGGGGCTCGGTGAATCATTATGGCATCATAATCTCACTTTCGTATCAAATACGTATCATAGGAAATGAGAAATAGCTTTCCACATACTAGTGTTTAACACATAAAAGCCTTACTAGGCAATACTCAATTCTTTCAGAAATTCCAATACTAAGCAGTGGATATGGGTTATGAGGCATACTTGGAGTTTTGGGAATGGAATTATCCCCACATTCCACACACACTTCACTTAAGGCTAAAACTTGCCAAAAGGAAAGAAAGATAGTTGTACGAATTTATACCAAAACATGCCAAGAGAAAGCTTTACATACCTTTTGGGAGTTACCCTTTATCCTGCTCGTCTCGTCGTCTTACGAACCTATTCAATATGAAAGTAATACGAATATCAACTACTCTAAACTTTCCAGCATCTTGGATTATGCCTTAATGTTAATGGAATCTATTTCCTTAGTCGTTTCCTCGACTAGTCCTTTAGTTTGTTAAGGCGTTAACGAAAATTGGGCAGCACCTCCCCTATAATATGCCCCATCAAAATTTCCAATTAGGTCCCTAAGACCTACAGCCAACCAACAACAACAACCTGCAGCAATTCATACCAACAATATACAACATACACTCCAAACAACTTATAAAAAAATACGATATCTCAATAGGGCGTCTAGCCTTTATTTTGTGACGCCTTTAATTATACGTAACGAGGGGTCATGTGGCTTCGACTAGAAGCACCCTAACCCACATTAGTACATATTCAGGCCCTGCAACAACAAGCCACACCCCTGCAGAGCAACTCACAAAGCAATACTTTATTTCGACAACAATTCAACTATAACGACTACAAATTAGTTTATTCCGAACGCCAAGTATTTCTAAGCCATTTTCATATTTCCAGCCACCAATAGAGAGTGTAACATGCTCCATCAGAACACATAAAGCTCAAATTTAAAGAAGAAACCTTACCTTACGTTAAACTCGTCAAACTCGCCAAAACTATCCAAAATGTGAAATCTGGACAGTTTACTATTTCACCTTGTCGCTTCGTTTCGAAGGGGTAATGGAGGGAAACAGGATTTACGCCCTTCATGAAAGTTATAGACATATGTCTTAGGGTCGCAAACAATTTCGAATCAACCCTACATCAATTTTGTACAAAAAGATATGACCAAAATACTTACAGCTGTCCGTGTAGAATTTCCCAAAACCAAATCTGAGCAGAACCTCCTCTACACTTCATTACCATTTTTCGAACTGATACAAGTACAACTGGATTTTGGAGTCTAAATGAAAGATATAGAGCCACGAAATACCTTTCCAAAACATATTAAATCACTCGAAACAAATCTGTACACAAGAAGTTATACCAATATTACTAATCACTGTCCCTTCCAAAAACGGGTTGGTTAATTAATTCTTAACATTTTCTCCTTCGACTTTCTCTTATTTTCTCTTCCAAATTCCAATTGAAAAGCTGGAGTTTTACTTCCATGAAGGTCTTAAAATACATATATACGTATCCACATACTTAAGGTACACCGTATATAATTAATTCACGGAAGAAAATTGGAAAACTCACCTTTAATTCTTCCAAAATGTTGCTGCCTTGTTCCTTTTGGTTCTTCACGTGTTTGTTTTCTATGTTGGCTGCTGTTTTTGGATAATGAACAGCTTAAGAATCATATATACATATATATATGAGGTGACACATGTCAGCCCCTAAGGGTGACACGTGTCAGCCCCTTATTGGGCCACCTCAACATGCGGCCAATGGGGTGCTGCCATGTGGCAGTGGGGTCCACCTCCCCCCAAGCAGGTGGGTCACCTACTTGACCCCAAGCAGGTGGGTCACCTGCCTGCTTAGGTGCAGCCACGTGTCACCCTCCCATTGGCTGCCCCGCGAATTTTTTTTTCTCTTCCTCGTGGGTTCGTAATCTTGTTCGTAATATCGTCTCAATTTACGAGCCTATGAAACCCTTGCTACGTAAGCTTGGTATGTAATCAAGTAACTCATGTATGTAAGATTTCTAAATTAGTAGCTTACGTAGATAAGTCGAGTCATACGACTTGTTACTTGGCCTCCTATTCCTTCCGGATTCTTATGATTCCCCTTCCAACCTTCTCTACCACGGGGTATCACATCCTCCCTTCATTGGAGTCATTGGATAGTGTCGTAGCATATCCGGTTCATATGGTAATGTCCAAGGAACTTATGAGACATTCTGAGTTTAAAAAGGGTGGGGTGTAACACAGCTTCTTCACCAGCCTTGTCTAAAGCTATAAATTCAGACTCCATTGTAGAGCGGGCGATGCATGTCTGTTTTGATGATTTCCAAGACACTGCTCCTCCACCAACGGTGAAAACATATCCACTTGTGGATTTAACTTCAGATGATCCGGTGATCCAGTTTGCATCACTATATCCCTCAATTACTGCAGGATATTTATTATAATGCAAAGCATAGTTTTGGGTGTATTTCAAATACCCCAAGACTCGTTTCATTGCCATCCAATGAGTTTGATTAGGATTATTCGTGAATCGACTCAACTTGCTAATAGCACATGCTATATCTGGTCGTGTACAATTCATAATATACATCAAACTTCCCAAAACTCGTGCATAGTCCAATTGTGAGTCACTTTTACCTTCATTCTTTTGAAGTGCAAAACTTACATCAATTGGAGTTTTTGCAACATTGAAATTTAAATATTTAAACTTATCAAGTATATTTTCAATATAATGTGATTGTGATAATGCTAGACCTTGTGGAGTTTTATGGATCCTAATTCCTAAGATTAAGTCAGCAACCCCTAAGTCTTTCATGTCAAATTTGCTAGCAAGCATACGCTTCGTAGCATTTATATTGGCAATGTCTTTACTCATTATCAACATGTCATCAACATATAAACAAACAATGACTTCATGATTTGGAGTATTTTTAATGTAAACACATTTGTCACACTCATTAATCTTAAATCCATTTGCCAACATTGTTTGGTCAAATTTTGCATGCCATTGTTTAGGTGCTTGTTTAAGTCCATAAAGTGACTTAACAAGTTTGCACACTTTCCTTTCTTTACCTGGAACTATGAAACCCTCAGGTTGTTCTATGTAAATTTCTTCCTCCAATTCTCCATTTAAGAAAGTCGTCTTAACATCCATTTGATGAATTTCAAGACCATATACAGCTGCAAGTGCCACTAACACCCGAATAGATGTTATTCTTGTTACCGGCGAGTATGTGTCAAAGTAATCAAGACCTTCTTTTTGTCTATAACCTTTGACCACAAGTCTTGCCTTATATTTATCAATAGTGCCATCAGCTTTCATTTTCCTTTTAAATATCCATTTTGATCCTAAAGGTTTATTTCTAGGAGGAAGATCAACCAATTCCCATGTATGGTTATTCAAAATTGATTGAATCTCACTATTGATTGCCTCTTTCCAAAATGTTGAATCAGAAGAAGACATTGCAGCTTTAAATGTTTGAGGCTCATTTTCAAGCAAGAATGTCACAAAATCTGGTCCAAAGGAAGTAGATATCTTTTGACGTTTGTTACGCCTTGGATCCTCTTCGGATGGTTTACTTTCCTTTTGAACTTCTCTTGGTCGTTTAGATCTTTCACTTGAGGATTCACTTTTAGTTTTATACGGATAAATATTTTCAAAAAATTCAGCATTATCTGATTCAATTACCGTATTAACATTAATTTCAGAATTGTCCGATTTGTGAACCAAAAATCGACAAGCTTTGCTGTTTGTAGCATAGCCAATAAAAACACAATCCACAGTCTTTGGTCCGATTTTTACCCTTTTGGGCAAAGGAACTTGGACCTTTGCTAAACATCCCCATACTTTGAAGTATTTCAAGTTGGGTTTTCTTTCTTTCCACAGTTCATATGGAATAGTTTGTGTTTTGCTGTGGGGTACTCTGTTGAGTATTCGATTAGCTGTAAGGATAGCTTTCCCCCACAAGTTCTGCGGTAAACCGGAACTTATTAATAAAGCATTCATCATTTCTTTTAATGTTCGGTTTTTCCTTTCAGCAACTCCATTTGATTGAGGTGTGTAGGGGGCAGTAGTTTGATGAATAATTCCATATTCTAAACATATCTTTTCAAAAGGAGATTCGTATTCTCCACCCCTATCACTTCTAATCATTTTTATCTTTTTATTCAATTGATTTTCTACTTCGTTCTTGTATTGCTTAAATGCATCAATTGCTTCATCCTTACTATTAAGCAAATATACATAACAATATCGAGTGCAATCGTCAATAAAAGTTATAAAATACTTCTTTCCACCATGAGTTGGTGTAGACTTCATATCACAAATGTCTGTGTGAATCAATTCTAAGGGACTAGAATTCCGTTCAATAGATTTATAAGGATGCTTAGCATACTTAGATTCAACACATACTTGACATTTTGATTTATTGCAATCAAAGTTAGGCAATATATTTAAATTAATCAGTTTTCGCAAGGTTTTATGATTGACATGTCCTAAACGTGAATGCCATAAATTATTTGACTCAAGTAAGTAAGAAGAAGCTTGAACTTTATTATCATCAACAACCATTACATTTAGTTTGAAAAGACCCTCAGTGAGGTAGCCTTTTCCTAGATACATTTCATTCTTACTGACAACTACTTTGTCTGAAACTAGAACACACTTGAATCCATTCTTGATAAGAAGGCCGGCAGACACCAAATTCTTTCGCATTTCTGGAACATGATACACTTTGTTCAGCGTCACCACCTTGCCGGATGTCATTTTCAGAAATACTCTCCCATATCCTTCAATCTTTGCAGTTGCAGAATTTCCCATATAGATCGTCGCATCAGGTGCTGCAGGGGAATAAGTAGAGAAGGCTTCTCGGACTGCACACACATGCGAAGTAGCTCCCGAATCAAGCCACCATTCTTTGGGATTACCAACTAGGTTGCATTCTGATAGCATTGCACACAGATCATCAATACCTTCTTTATTTTCCACCATATTGGCTTGTCCCTTTCTCTTGTCCTTTTTCGGAAGACGACAATCTGGAGCTTTGTGTCCAACTTTCCCACAATTATAACAATTGCCCTTGAACTTTTTCTTGTTCTGCTCCTGATTCTTTCCAAAAGGTTGCTTCCTTTTCTTATTCTTTGGAGCAGCATCTTCAACGATGTTCGCTCCCATAATTGCTGAATTTCCACGCAGCTTCTTTTCTGCTGTTTTGTTATCTTCCTCAATCTTGAGACGAATCACAAGATCTTCCAACTTCATTTTCTTACGCTTGTGCTTTAGATAATTTTTGAAATCTCTCCACGAAGGAGGCAATTTTTCTATCATCGCAACCACTTGAAATGCTTCATTAACTACCATGCCTTCAGCAATAAGGTCATGAAAAATAAGTTGTAGTTCTTGAACTTGGGTTCCAACAGTTCTGCTATCTATCATTTTATAGTCTAGGAACTTAGCAACCACAAATTTTTTCAAGCATGTGTCTTCAGTCTTGTACTTCTTCTCAAGTGCATCCCATAATTCTTTAGAAGTTTTCACAGAATTAAACGACTTTTATTAACTCAATTTATTTTAATTTATTGGATTCTGTTTATATAAAGTTGGATTTATGACTTTTCATTACAATCATACTATTTTGCCTTAATCGTCAATATAGTGCATGTCAATATAGTGCATTGAGATTCGAATCCGCTAATTTACAAATATATAAATGCTAAATGTCATATCCGAGAGATATTAATCCAACATTTAACCATCATAGTGGGCTAAGACTAAATCAATCCACCGTCCTACGGTTAATAATTGGAATAATAATATGCCCAAGTGCACCAGCATTCACTCAAGAGCTTTTAAAAATAATTTCACCTTTAGTGATTATATATAATTTTGATGATTATAAGCACTAAAATATTCAATTGTTGGATTCAAAATGAATTCAAATAAAAATGCAGAGAAGCTTAACTTAACCAATTTATTATTGTAAAAGTTTGTATAAAATGAATTTAAATGAAAATGCAATAGGATAAATATGTGTAAAAGTTTATAAAAATTTATTGTACTCCCTTATGGACGAGATTTTGAAGGCATTGAACTAGAAGAGAAATATTTAATTACCAAAACTGCAAATTAAATTAAAAAAAAATATTTCTTCTTATTATTATTATATATAACAAAGTATACAAATATTTATACAATGATTTTCATAGGTCAATTTGAACTATATATTTAGCCACATTGAGCCTAATTTTATATAGACAAAATTTGACGAATCAGAATAAATTAAACTAATAATAAAGAAATTAGGTGGATTATATTTTAGGGATTAGTTTTGTTACCGCGAAATTGAAGCCTTAAGGATAACTAGCCGATTTCAGAGGGAATATATAATAAGTTAGTTAGCTTGCTAGTAAATAGGAATTTAAATGTTCAGAAAAAATTGGACTCTCTCTTGGACTAGGACTCTATTTGCAAATACTCCCCTAAATTAAATTATAGCCCGTCTACAACTTTTAAATCAATTTATATTTCTTTTTTTAAAAAAAATAGTTTTATTAAATTAAAAATGACTTATTGAAATTTTCAATCAATATTATACATAGATAAATAAAAAAATTAGATATTAATATAATATTAACATGCTGGTTCAAATATAATTGAACGTATCAAGCAAACTAAATTTAAAAACCATAAAAATAAATAAATATAAGGTATATATTGGAATATGTATATTTTGTAGATATATTTTAAGAAGCAGTTTCTTTCCCAAAAAAAAGTTTTTTCAAAAAAAGTGCTTTAGACCTCCAACAGCAATGCCAAATAGACTCTTGTAGTAATAATTTGTTTGGTTAATCTTATTTTTTTTTATCGAAATGGCCAAACTCTTGGGAGAAATAAGTTGGGAGAAATAAGTGTGAGTAAAAGCTGTTTTTTGGAAGCTAAGAAAATAATTTTTGCTCTTTTTGCTCGACAAGTTGATCAAATACAATTTTTCTCTCTCTAATTTTTTTACTCTATAAAACTACTTTTAATAAAAATATTTTTAATTTAAAATTTTATAATATTATACTTAAAATAACTTTTTTCCTATAAAATAATCTTAATATTAAAATTGCATTGATACTTGTCCTTTTTATAATTTGACTATCAAAAGAAATTTTCAAAAAGGATTAGTCAAATACAAATTGTTATTTTTCAAAAATATTTTTTTTTAAAAAAATACTTCTAAAAAAATAATTTTTAACAGCAATGCCAAACATTCTCTTATAAATCCTAAGATAAGGGAAATCCTTCATCTTACATGTAACGGTTAGATACATGTTGACTCTCTGGCTCACCTCTTTCTTCTCACTCTCACCTCTCTCGATCCTTATGTATTTGCATTTCAAAATGTATTTAATATCAAATATATATGTATCTAGTATCTTTTGAAATCTATCTGACTTGAAATTTATAAGAAACTATTAATACAACAACAACAACAATCCAGTGAAATCCCACAACGTGGGGTCTGGGTAAGTTAAATTATACGCAGACCTTACTCCTATCAATGTTGGACGGTTGTTTCTGAGAGACCTTAGGCTCAAAAGAAGCATAAAAAGAGGTAAGATAAGACTAAGAAGTTCAAAGCGATATGAGAAAGCAAATAACAAATAACGCAAATAATGAAAGCGATACAGATAAGATAGAGTAATCAAAGTGCAGAAAGTAATAAAAAAAATAATAACAAAAGTCAGAGCACAAGTGAAATAATATCTAATTATTTCAAACTATAAAGTAAATTAATATTTATGGTAAGAATGTTTGTGTAATTAGTATAGAGTGAAATAATATTTATGATAAAAATGTTTGTGTAATTAGTTAATTTTCTCATAGATTATTTAATTTACCGATAACTTGGATGCTCGAGGAAATAAATTGAAAGAAAGGAGGATAAAATTGGGCATCAACAATGCCTAGTGTCTCTCAGAAATTTTGACTTTTTGTCCTTACTTGATAAAATCTTTAAAAAATAAATAAAAGAATTTATATTGTCCATCGACCATAAATTTAACATTTGCTTATAAAATAAAATTTGTGATCATTAAAGAAGTTCACTATCTTGAAATATTCCAAGTATCTACTTTATTGGCAAAAGTTAAAACATATGTTTGATGAATAACATACCTAAATTCTAATGCATATAAGGTAGACAATCAGTATATTTCAAGACAATCTTAAAATATTTTAAACGTTTGTTTTTGGACAAAAGTTATAATTTTAAAAAAGAACAATATTTTTTAAAAATATTTAAGCGAGGTCAAAAAATACCACCCCTTATGATAGCAATTTTTGTCGGATATTTCTTATGCGGGATAAAATATCAAGATCAATCTATTTTAGGCCATTTTTTAACTTGAGCCAATCTTACTGGTACTATGGAGAATACAATTTAGGAGAATTTTCAAATATGACAAATCTTTTAAGCATAATTACTCCATATGGGTATAGTCTCCCTAATTACTTATAATGCAAACATATATTTTGCCATTATACAAATGTTGTAGCTAATTATACAAAAACTGCAGTGAATTATACAAATGTTATACCCATAAATTATTTGTATACCAAAATATACAAACACTGATATACATATGTATTTATATATCTGACAAGTGAGATTGAGAGAGAGGAGGAGAGAGGCGAGCGAGATCGAGAGAGGGAGGAGAGAGGCAGATTGTATAAGCATATTTGTCGATTATATATGTATATTTGTCAGAAAAAATTATATAATGGTAACTGATATACATATATATTGTATATCTGGCAGGGAGATTTGTCATACCGCGTAAATATGTTTGTTGCGAGCCATAGTTATTTTAAACTATACTCTAAACGCGTAATACAATAGTAAAGTTTATCATACCACGTAATTTTTCCTACATTTTAAAGTGGCCCAACAATGTTGTACACCGGGTGGCCCAAAACATGTAATTAGCCCAAAACTTCACTCCACACATTGGGTAAGAATTACTACCTTCGTTCTTTTTTACTTGTCAAATTTTGAGTTGACACATTTATTAAGAAAATAATTATTGATATAGTGAGTTTATCATTTTACCCCTATTAATTGATAGAATTTTAAAAAGAAAAATTAAATTAAAAAATATTTGACAAATAAATAAAAATGAAGAGAGTATTTGTTAAATTTGGAGGTCTAACTAAAATTACTTAAAGCATTATTATAAAATTCAAACTTAGCTCTACCAAATAATTATAATTTTGTCATTCCTCTCCCACCCAGCCACTCCCCACACCCCTTTTTTTCCCCTGTTCACAACTAACAAGTACTTTTAAAACTACTTTAAAAAGTTGGGGAAAACCATCAGCCAATATGTTGTACATAGGTTTTTGTGGTCCTATCAGCTCACAAGGCAGATAAAGTTCCCAAACCAGAGTCAACAAAGTAGAAATTTGCCTTCATGAATCTTCTACAGAACCATGTTTGATTCAAAACAAAATCTCTGCAGTAGAGATTTTTTTGTCTGTTTTTTTTTTCCCACCTCCATTTGATTAGCTCACATTTCAAAAGTAAGTCAAAGTACAAAATGCTAATTTGGGGATAAAAGTTAGTAAAAGATAAGAGACTAGTAAAGTGAAAACTATCAGTTTTTTAACTGAACCAGAAAGTGGGGGAGCAGTAATACGGGGCTTAACACATCATTTCTTAGAGGTGTTTGGTATGTGGGAGCTAAAATTTGAAACTAATTTTATTTCATGTTTGAGTTGATATATTAGCTAATTTTAAAATTACTTTATTTCATTATTTGTACTAAAATAATAAAATTATTATTACATATAAAAAATCAGATAAAATAATATCAATTTTCATTGATATATCCACCCTGCGTACCAAACTACCCCAAAATATAAAACTTACAACTGACCATTGACCATTGACCATTGACCAGTGATGCAAGAAAAATTAATTTGAGTTAATTTTAATAGTAGCAACTTAATACACTTGGCCCCACCCAATTATTATTACTATATATTAGCCTTTATTGTAATTTATGTCTCATTATATTCATTAACAATTACAACTACAAATTAAAGGAGTCACTGTGCATTTTCTTTTATTGTTTTCAATTTTCCATGAAAACTAACTTTACTTTTCAATATAATAATGCTGCCAGCTCATATACTTTGGCCAACTTTTAAGTATATGGATTTGGGATCAAGTTTAAATATTTTGCCACAGATCTTCTAGCATTAGAGGTTATTGCCTCTTCAAGATCCAAAATTAAAGTTGACGAAGCAATTCAGTAAGCTATAGTCTAACGTATACCATATGAAACTAAAAGAAATTTAAAAATGTAGAGCATGTGGATCTAGGTAACTACACATATATTTTTAAAAAGTTATAAATATGTGACCAACATAAGCATTACACATAAAAAGTTCCATCTCTGTTTCAATTTAATTATTAGTGCTTTTCGCTCATTAAAATTCAAATAATATAAATTTTAATTAATATTTTACAGTATAATATAATTTTTGCGTTATATTAACATGAGAAAAGAATTTAATCTATAATACTTTTCATATAATTTTTAAATATCTAAATTTTAATTTTAAAAAATTGAGTTAATTGATCTAATTCGATTTAACCTCTAAAATCATTTCTTACCCATCCAATCGAAAATCAATAGTATTTTCACCTATTCTTAGAGATTAGTTAAATTAACTTTTGAAAAGCGGAAAGTAACATATAAATTATGACTGGAGGAGTATACTAGTGTCTAGTAGTAGATTGATTTGTAGAACCACTGACTTTCTTCCTATTAGTATATTTAGGTACTCTACTACTAACTACTCTAAGTTGTATTTTACTTCAATTTAGGAAGCATAAGATAGCAAGAGGGCCTAATGATTCTAGCCATAAGAGGTTAAAAAGTGCCGACCCATTGGCCCCTTCTTTTGAAAAGTGTTCCTTCACAAGCATTTGCACATTCTCTCTCACTCTTCTCCTCTGTGTCACTGTGTGCAAGTGAGGGGGCCTCTGCTATGGCCATGGCCATTTACACTCATCTTCTCCTTCTCCACTTTATCATGCACTCCCTTTAACCTTCATTATAAGCCAAGCCCACTAGTCCACTACTTTTTCCTGATTTATCATGTTCTTGCTTTCTTCTTCTTCTTCCATGGCTGCTTTTCTACTTCTATTCCTTGTTTTTCTCTCCACATTATGCTCTGCTCAGCGAAACCCACAAACCCTTTTGGAAGTTCAAGCGCTTACTTCTTTTAAACTCAGTATTCATGATCCACTTGGGGCACTCACTGACTGGGATTCTTCTTCCCCTTTTGCTCCCTGTGATTGGCGCGGTGTTTTCTGCGTCAATGGTAGGGTTGGTGAAGTTCGCCTCCCTCATTTGCAACTCAGTGGGCCACTCACTACCCAAATTGGTAACCTGCGCATGTTGCGCAAGTTAAGCCTCCGTTCAAACTCCTTTAATGGCTCTGTTCCAGCTTCGTTATCCAAATGTACCCTTTTGCATTCTGTTTTTCTACAGGGAAACACATTTTCCGGTAAACTTCCGTCGGAAATATTCAACCTTACTGATTTACAAATCTTTAATGTTGCTGGAAATCAACTGGCTGGTGAAATCCCCGGAGAGCTTCCTCGGAGTCTACGATACTTTGATCTTTCGTCTAACTTGTTTTCAGGAGACATTCCGAGGAATTTGTCTGACCTGTCTCAGTTACTTCTGATTAATCTTTCTTACAATCGCTTTTCCGGCGAAATTCCGGCGAGTCTCGGCCGGCTTCAGCAGCTTCAGTACCTTTGGCTTGCGTACAACAACTTGGTAGGAACTTTGCCCTCTGCAATTGCTAATTGTTCATCGTTGGTTCACTTAAGTGCTGAAGGAAATGCTATAGGGGGTCTTATTCCGGCGGCAATCGCTACTTTACCGAAGCTTCAGGTGATATCTTTATCACACAATAATCTCTCTGGCTCCTTGCCAGCTTCATTGTTCTGCAATGTTTCCATTTATCCTCCCTCCCTTAGGATTGTTCAGTTGGGTTTCAATGCGTTCACGAATATTGTCAAGCAAGAGTCGTCTAAATGTTTTAGTTCTTTGCAAATTTTGGATCTCCAACACAACCAAATACATGGTGAATTTCCTTTGATTTTGACAAACAATTCTGCATTGACATCCCTGGATGTGTCATGGAATTTGTTCTCTGGAAAAATCCCAAGTGCCATTGGGAACTTGTGGAGATTGGAGGAACTGAGAATGGCAAATAATTCATTTGAAGGTGCTCTTCCGTTTGATATTACGAACTGCAGTGACTTGAAAGTTCTTGATCTTGAAGGGAATCGAATGACGGGGGAAATTCCAAAGTTTTTAGGTGATCTTAGAAGCTTGAAGACATTATCACTGGGAAGAAATCAGTTTTCAGGTTCCATTCCTTCTAGTTTTAGAAATTTAAGTAATCTTGAAAATCTGAACTTGGGAGGAAATGGTCTTAACGGAAGCTTGTCTGAGGAAGTAATGAGTTTGAGCAATTTAAGCATATTGAATCTCAGTGGAAACAAGTTTTCTGGAAGTATGCCAGTTGGTATTGGGAATCTTCAGCAGCTCTCTGTTCTGAATCTGAGTAAAAATGGCTTTTCGGGCACTATTCCTTCTAGCATTGGGACTTTGTATAAGCTAACGGTTGTTGATCTAAGTGGGCAGAATTTCTCAGGGGAAATACCGTTTGATCTTGCTGGTTTGCCTAATCTACAGGTTATAGCTTTGCAAGAAAACAAGTTGTCTGGTAATGTTCCTGAAGGTTTCAGTAGCTTATTGGGTATGCAATATTTGAATCTTTCTTCCAATTCCTTTTCTGGCCATATACCATCTACATTTGGGTTCTTGACCTCATTAGTTGTACTTTCTTTGTATAACAATCACTTAAATGGTTCAATTCCTCCCGACTTGGGCAACTGCTCTGCTCTGGAGGATTTAAATCTGCACTCAAATTCATTGAGTGGCCAAATACCTCCTGATCTCGGACGTCTCTCCCACTTGAGTGTGCTGGATTTAGGTAGAAACAACTTAACGGGTGAAGTCCCGATAGATGTTTCCAATTGTTCATCCCTGACATCCCTCTTGCTAGACTTGAACCATCTTTCAGGTAACATACCAGAGTCACTAGCCAGGTTATCAAACCTAACTGTCCTTGACCTCTCTACTAACAACTTCACTGGAGAAATCCCAGCTAATCTTACCACGCTCTCTAGCCTGGTGAGTTTCAATGTGTCAAACAATAATTTGTTCGGCCAGATTCCAATGATGTTGGGCTCACGTTTTAACAACTCATTGGATTATGCTGGCAACCAAGGTTTGTGTGGAGAGCCATTGGAAAGAAGATGTGAGAAATCTGGTAATGGTGGGAATAAATTGATTATGTTCATTGCTGTGGCTGCCAGTGGAGCTCTTCTCCTTTTATCATGCTGCTGCTTATATACTT
The DNA here is from genome assembly GCF_947179165.1 of Solanum dulcamara. Classification (NCBI taxonomy): domain Eukaryota; kingdom Viridiplantae; phylum Streptophyta; class Magnoliopsida; order Solanales; family Solanaceae; genus Solanum; species Solanum dulcamara. Next base: position 53,335,575 of record NC_077247.1, on the reverse strand, counting down.
ACAACTTCTTGAGGTGGCGCAGGAAGCTCAAAGAGAAAGCAGCTGGAGAAAAGAAGCATAGTCCTGCAAGGGCTAGTTCAAGGACCAGTGGTGGTCGTGGCAGTGGCGAGAATGGTGGACCTAAACTTGTTATGTTCAATA